>NC_140778.1:54490490-57366740 GCF_044657685.1 Stegodyphus dumicola
TTACTCTGAAACATCATTTAAACAGACATATGCTTATTCACACATGACAGAAACTTCATGTTTGTGAGGTATGTAATAAGTCATTTACTTGAAAATCTAAATTGAAAAAGCATGTACTTATCACACCAGAGAGAAATTACATGTGTAACAGTTAACTTGGATGACAGAAAAATTGAAAGATGCGTGTCTACAAATAATGGAAGATTAGCGTCTTTTGTGGAAAAGTTCGATTATTAAGAACCTTTACTTATCTGAACAGTAATGGCTTGTCCATGCTTTAAAGGAATGTCTTTGTATGAGTAGTCTTTAACTTGTCATTTCATCTCAGTTCTTAATAAATCATTTATTTGTTTCCACATGAGAAAAACCATGTTTGTAAGATAAGTCACAAGTAATTTTAAAGTATTGTTGATTTTTAAATCAACATTTTCTGATCCTTAATATTAATTAGTAATAAAAGGTTTAAAACAGTATATTCAAACAGCAAAAAGTTAGAGACTAATTATACTGTTCTGAATTGGGAAATTTTATGGATATCGTATTCATCCCGTGCATCTAATGTCATGTGAATTGTTTGAAAACTTGAGAAGTTGAATATTTTCATTTGAATGGAAATTTCAGTCACATTTTGTATTATAATCCAATTCGAATTACATTTTTGGGAACAGCTTTAGTATTGGTCCTTTTGGCGATTTTTTGATTTGGCGACAAACTTCGGTCGCCAATGTATACCCGGCTTTGAAGATCGGAAAAAAATGGCGGATTGTGAACAAAAACATTGTCTCTGAAAACATGGTTTTCGCGAATGCAAAAACCACGTTTTGAATACACAATTTAAGCTAAAAATTCAAAACGAAAACAAAAAATTTGATAGCAAAACCATAAAGTTTTTAACCAAAATTATTTGACAAGAGTACATGTACGCAGCGATATGTTTTAACTTAAAAAAAAAAAAAAAAAAAAAAAAAAAAAACATCTATGAATTTCACAGTTTAGGTAACAAACGAATTTACGAACTACGCACACCTCACTTTAATAAATTAACATAACAACTATAAATTTCAAAAAATACCATGTACACAGCATCCTGTTTCAACTTAAAAAACATCTACGAATTGCACAATTTAGGCAAATGAACTATGCACACCTCACTTTAATAAATTAACATAACAACAATAAATTTCAAAGAATACCATGTACACAGCGTCCTGTTTCAACATAAAAATCATCTACGAATTGCAATTTAGATGGTACGCACTAATCAACAAAATAAGTAATATAAGTTTCAAACAATTCCAAAAAACATCAATAACTCTACATTCTACAAAATAAAAACAAGAATAAAATAAGATGCACTAACCGTGAATTAATCCTTTTTCGACCAGCAGAAATACCAATTTCATACCACCATTAACATGCCGCCATGTAATCTCTATCGTATTTATATGACAGCCAGACATGCTATCCAGAAAATTCATACTATGGTTCACAAATAAATAAAATAACAAATAATCACAAATCCCTACTTCTATTATGCACAGCCACTAAAAATAATCTCCCAGACCCTCTTTCCACACCTCTAAATACCCACAGCCCCTCAACAGGATGTCCACAACGATATTTCCTTTTGC
Source organism: Stegodyphus dumicola (assembly GCF_044657685.1). NCBI lineage: Eukaryota > Metazoa > Arthropoda > Arachnida > Araneae > Eresidae > Stegodyphus > Stegodyphus dumicola. Next base: position 54,492,122 of record NC_140778.1, read on the forward strand.
CGAACTTCGATTCAACAACTTCCACCATTTTATCTTTCCCTCCTAGCTTCTCAGCGAAAGATTTTTCAACGTCAACAGGGTTGCCATACAACACACAATCGCGCCAAAAACCAGTGCAGAACATGTATTGCCCCATTTGGTGAAATTAGGGCGTATATCAGAGTTGTACCAGAAATCAAATTAAATTACAATGAGCAAGTTTTGTAGCAGCGTTAGAAATACTTTTTATGATTAAATTTTGTAAATGGTAAAAATATTAAGAAGTGTATATTTTTTAATCCCTCAATTTATTACAAGTAATTAATGATAATAATTTAAAAGCTAAAATATCATAATGAGTAAATTTTGTACCAATGGTAATAATACAACAATCATGATTTCTGTGAAGAATTTGAACAGTCATTGGAATCCACTAGTGGTGGAGTGATAAGCCACTGAACAGTGATCGTTCAGGCTGGCTGTATGGAAGTTTTTGTGGTTTTCCGTACATGTAATGTGAATCTGAGCCAGTTTCTCTTAAAAAGTACTTTATGAAGGCATCCTTCTTAATTCTCTCTTATGTTCTTATTTCTTAATTCTAAATCTTACTTCTGAAGTGAAGAAGTGTTGCATCTATAGGTCGAAAAATATCGTCAATATGTTTGCAAAATCCTGTTCAGTTTTGGACAGCATTTAAATAAAATAAATAATTTGTATATGATGCAAACAAAAATACATTACACTATTTCATGTAGTGAATAATTAATCAGGGCACAAAGTATAATGTAACGTTCTTTATTTTGTAACCAGAGTTATTTTATGCTGGGATCTTTACTATCAATTTCCTCCATCCATTTTCCCATCAGAATCCAAATCATGTTTTTAGTTTGTAAAACAAACCGTGTTTTGTCTTTCGAGGCCACGTTACTAGGTTGCTAGATAAGATAAGATTTGTAGTCTTCAGTCTTGCATTGTAATTGCTGATAGTTGAATTCCATGCCGGTTAAGTTTTTAACCAACTTTGCATTAAATTGATTTGTGTACCTTTGGCTACAAATTTATTTGAATTTAAATTTTACATTTGAACTTAATTGTTATCATAAGTTATCTTGCCACAAGTGGTTGACTGAGTCATAAGCACAGAGTGTGCCTTCTGTTCTGTACATCTAAACTTTATAATGGAATAAAAGTATATCTTAATTTAATAAGAATATATCTAAACTTTATAATAATAACATTTAAAGACATTGAAATCAGTATCTAAGTGCTTGCCATGTAGTCCAATTTTTATATATAAATTGTACTCTTACTTTACTCGTAAGAGTTTTTATTACAAAAAAATTCAGATTTCTGTTAGATAAAATGTTTAAGTAATGTAGAAAATTGGCATAAAATTTAAAATAAAAAGTCGACTGTTATGTCAACATACTATTAATAAAAGTAATAATACTCAGTGAAGGTTATTCATATACAGCTTACAATCTTACTTCTGAAGTGAAGAAGTGTTGCATCTATAGGTCGAAAAATATCGTCAATATGTTTGCAAAATCCTGTTCAGTTTTGGACAGCATTTAAATAAAATAAATAATTTGTATATGATGCAAACAAAAATGCATTACACTATTTCATGTAGTGAATAATTAATCAGGGCACAAAGTATAATGTAACGTGTTTTCGTGGTTGTTAGATTTACAAAATTTGAGAACAGTAAATTATAAGCAATATATTCCATAATCTAAGCAACATTATATTTGGGAGCACTTCCGCAGAGAACCCGGTAAATGAATACATCGCCAACTTTGGCGATAATAGTTCAAACCTGGTAACCTATCAGATTCATCCTATTCGCTTGTTTGAAGGTTGCAACCATTCCTCTTGAGTTCATTTTGTTGAATTATCACTGTCATTGTTCGCATTTGGAGATTTATATTCTTCTTCTCTTATTTATTATTATTTTTCTGATTTTCCACATTATTTTTTCTGAATTTTTTAACAACGAATAGATAGAAATACTTTCGTATAATTAAAGAAGTTTCCTTCGATAGATGCCGGTTCTCGACTCCAATTTTTATGGCGTAAAATTTTATTAAGATACTATATTGTGATTGCTTTTCTAACAATAACCTTTCCGAGGATGACAGGTGTGACATAAATAACTGATTAAATGGAAATAAAAAATATTATTGATTATCTAAGATGACAGAGTAGTTTGATGCATCCCCATGGTCATCAAAATTAGCAAACCACTGCTGGTGTAAGGAATACAGTTCAAATAACTCTTGAAAAATAATAAAATGTATAAAGATCTAGTTTTACTAACAATGCTACTAAAGAAAATTTGATTACTATTGAAGGTTATTTGTATTGTGAAATATATTATAAAAAAGACAGGTTTATTTTCGTATATCATGTTTAACCGGTTAGTTTTACATCTGCATGGTTTTTATCTGTGAATTTTTACTACCATATGCTTAATATATTGTTTTGTCTCCTAACTTGAATTTACATGCACTAAAAATCACGTTTATGGCTCATCGTCGATGAACCGCGAGCTTGGCAAGTAAAAATGCAACGGCGCCAACGGGTTCTTTCCCGAAGTGCAAACGGGTTCTCTGCGGATGAAAACCCTTATATTTTTTACAGTCAGACAAATTATAAAAATGTTATAAAAGCAATAATGAAACCTGATTTGAACCTAAGAATTCATGCAATTACACATCCCTATATTTCTAATATGAGGCAAAAAAGTATTTTTATACCATGGTAATTTTGATCTCCTTAGCAAAGGAAACAGCAAGAGTTTACCTCATGCTACTGTTTCTTTTCTTGGGGGGTGGAGTTTATAATAATATGCAGAGTTGACATATGAAAAAATGTCAAGACTCATTAATGTAATATTAAAAGCATCAGTTTTAACTATCAAATTTTAGCTTTTTAAAAAATATTTTGAATGTTGTGCTTTCCTAACACAAACGTAACTTTAAGAAAAACATGCAATTTATCCCTCCTGCCATCAAAGCTCTGATACCTACCAAATTTGTTAAAGTTACGGGACCAGAAATGGCGACATGTTTTTCAGCTCAGTATTTAGGGTTACCAAGGTTATCACAACTTTACATTTATCGCTCCAAAATATCGCCAAACAAATTTCACACCAAAAAGGACTAATACTAAAGCTGTGCCCATTTTTGTAAAAATTACAAAATGTGAAATATAGTACAAAGTCTTTAATCCGGACTCGTCGGGACTTCGGCGATCCCGGATTATAGATCTTCAATTTAATTCTGGTAAGATGGCATGCAGAAATTGTAAAATTAAAAATATGAAACTGTAATTTATGAAATAAAGAGCAATTATGATCTAAAGGGTATCAAAATTTACAAAAAAAAAAGGCTTAATATTTATTTGTTAACTTTATTAAACATTTCTTTCAATGCGCGCATACGTAAAGCATACATTACGTTTAGTCAAAATTAGAAAACTACATTACATTTAGTAAAGAAGTGTAAGCCGAATAAAATAAAAACATCTGCCCTGAAGATGAGGATAGTGCTGACAGATCAACTTCCAGTTCATTGCGCGCCACGATGTCCCCCCCCCCCCCCGACACACAGAGCTGAGTGAAACTGATAAACAGATTTCTGAATGGTTAGAGAAACAAAGGATATGCCTTTAACCATTTTTTTGCAGCAATTCTACTTTCTGTTTGATGGACATCAAAACATGCTTTCGCTTTGTAAATCCTTTGGTAACTCCAGAATCGGAAACTCTTTTTGATGTAATCGAAAGTTCAAGCTTACTTTTTATAAAATTGCTCTAACAGTCTGCAAGAAAATAATAAGCTGAATCCAATTAGAAGATTAAGGAACAACTCAATCTGTAACATTAACTGAAATACATAATTTTATTCTAGCTTATACCGTCTGTTATACATTAAACGTGCATGCATAAACACATTATGCATTTATGCATGCTCAGAAAGTTTGTAGCTTTGAGCTCCGGATTAAAGATTTTGTACTGTATATTGTTTTGTGGTAGCTTTAGTACTGTTGGATTTACGTGTTTCTCTGTTCCTCATTAGCTTCAGGAACTCCCCTTTTTAATGTTGATAATGCTTAGAATTTAGATTTTTGAAAGCTTATGTGTTCAGAATCCTATGTTTAAAACATTAATTTAGACTATGTTCTTGATGCCACTATGCAGCTTGTAGTGTCTTTCTTGAAATTGGAATTTCTTGAGGAAATGAAGTTTTGTTACTTACGTGTTGATGCAGCCACCTTAATAAGTTGCATCTGTGCCGTTTTGTGTTCAATTTTCTTTTTCTGTTGTATTCCAAAATCCAAGAGTTTTTATAAACAAATTATGATATTGTTTGCCTTAAACTTAAGTTTTACAATACGACATTGCAGAATTTGAGAGATATTTTAGTGCAGATTTTTGCAAGAACACGGGATTTTGCTAAAAATGTACTAAAAGAACAGCTAGGGAATGCTTTATTTTATTTTATTTTTTTTTTAAAGGCAAAAACAGCTGTGTACTTGAGGGGGAGAAGTGCAAAATAATAACAAAGTTTTGAAGAAGAATGAATTTTATTTTTTTAATGCATCTCTTAATCCTTATTTAATAATTCAAATTTGTATTTTCAAGTATGTTTTCTATATATTGATAACATTTACCAACTTACAATAAATATTGCTAGGCTGGGAATCTTTAAAGTACATGTGCGAAAATCACCATTTTGCAGCTGATAAGAAATTTTAGCTTTTCATCTGTAAAAAATCAAAAAATTGTTCTACGGTCATTGCATTAATATATAACATAACTAATAATATAATGTATCAGAAACATTTATACTTGTATGGCTCTGTTTATTGTCTAATATTAAGTATTCAGCTTTAACTTTCGTGGAATATGCTGACTTACATGTTACCACCTTTAAATTCTTCTTGTTCTGAAATTCTGAAGAATGCTTAAATATTTAATCACAATGTACACACTGTAGCTTGTGCATTATATTATACTTAGCTGTTCTTATGTTAACACAAAAATTAATTATAGTTCTATGATTAGATTTGAAAATATGTTTCTCAACTTCAATGAGATTTCGGTCAATTTTTGCAGATATCCATGCTGTAGAAAAATCCATTGTGCATAAATATATAAAAAGGCATTTGGAAAATATCATTTTTATAAATTTAAGAAACAATTACCTACTTAGTGTGATTTAATGAAACTTTTTTTAAGTGCCAGAAGAAAACGTAACTTTTTATTTTGAAGTACACGTACCAGCTTTCTATATGGATTAAGACTTATGTACCAAAGTAGAACCTGATATATATCTTATAATTCCTGCTTTGTTTGGAAGTGTTTGTGCAAATCAACATTATGAAAAATGGGAGATTGAATTTTTTTTTGGTATTCATTAAGATGAAATATTTCTTTTATGATGCAACTTTTAGAATAGAAAGGCATTGCCAAATATTGTACATATAACAGTATTTAAGTATTTAATCTTGTGCATCACAAAGCTAGCCATACAAATTGAAATAAGTCACTGTTAATCACATATTTTATTATTTTAATTAGTACTTAACTGATACAGAGTGTAATACTAAGCACCTGCCTATACTGGGTAAAGTCAACCAGATAAATTACCATATTGCAAACATATGAAATTAGTGTATGTACAAAATACTTCTACAGTACAAAGTCTTTAATCCAGACTCATCGGGACATTGGCGACTCCGGATTAGGGGTTTTTCTATATTATACGTCATCAATTTAAATCTGCTAAGATAGCATGCAGAAATTATACAATTTAAAATATGAAACCGTAATTTATGAAATAAAGAGCAATTATGATCTAAAGGGTATCAAAATTCACAAAAAAAAGCTTAATATTTATTTGTTTACTTTATTAAACATTTCTTTTAATGTAATTTGTTTAAGTTGCTTCGTTCTATGTGCTAATACTTTCTCTTTAATTCTATAAACGGACATAATTTCTTGTTCAGTTACAAAGTTCCGCTGTTCAAATCCTGTAATTGCTGTGCCGAGAATACCGACTAACTTGTCAATCGAAATTTTTTTCGGTTTCACTAACCTCTCTGTTACTTTCTACATGCCTTTATCCATTTTTTGCAGCAATTGCACTTTTTGTTTGATGGACATCGAGACATGCTTTTGCTTTGTAGATCCTCTAGCAGCTCCAAAATCGGAAACTCTTTTTGACATAATCGAAAGTTCAGGCTTACTTTTTATAAAATTGCTCTAGCAGTCTGCAAAAAATAATAAGCCGGATCCAATTAGAAGATTAAGCGACAACGCAATCTGCAACATTAACTGAAATATATAATTAGATAATTTTAGCCAGCTTATACCGTCCGTTATGCATTAAACACGCATGCGTAAATGTATTATGCGCATGCGTAAACGCATGCACAGAAAGAATGTAGCTTTGAGGTCCGGATTATGGACGTCTGGATTAAAGACTTTGTACTGTATTAGAATGTGTTTTATATTCAAGATGGCAAGCTAATCACAAAATTATAAATAGTTTGAGTATTAATTATAAAATTTATTGGTCCTATCAGTTATGGGCAAAAGAACTATCAGATAAGTGAAGTATGTATGCATACGGAATTATGAATGCATCACTAAATAAAAATGCATGTATCAGAGGTGTATATAAGTATTTCAATTGACATTTAATTAAGTGCTTTTGCTACTGAGATAAAATTAATATACACGATACATCATTTGTACTGTATCCTGTGCTTGAAAACTAGCATCTTGTATCAGAATTTTCTTCCCCTTTCTTCACAGGTATAATAATATCTTTTGTAAGATTCTAGTCCCTTAATATAAACGTTTCATTTCTATTTATTGCTAGTAGTTAATGAATCAAAAATGATTGGAATTATCGGTACTTTTCCCTTTCGCTTTAAGTCTCGCCAAGCAGACTTTGTTGGCGACAGCATACAATATAGGCATAAAAAATGTTAACAAATGTTAGTTCTAAGAATTTTTTGTTTTGAAACCATTTAATATAGTTTACAATTTTGTAAAAAGCCAGTAAATAAAGACAATAAATTTGTAAAAAGACGTTAATTTAAAATTTGCTATGTTTTCATGGTTCAACATCCTGATTCGCCGGTTCGTATCACGTGACCCCTAGTGATCTCATCTCACGTAAACTACGCTACAAAAGACTTAATTCCCTCAATAATTATCTACATTAATTTCAAGTTAAATCTTAATTTGGAATACAAGTTTAAATGCAGGACATTTTTTTCAATTCGTACGAATAGCTTACTCAAAAATTATGTAAAACTGCATTGCTTTACTTCGCTAGTGCAGTCTCATTAGAATTGATGAACTTAACCCTTGATTTTGCCTTTTCTATATTTTTGCCCTCGCCTGAGCGGTGTGATTGCATCTTAATTGACTAAATTACCTCGAATGATCTTAGGGCATAAAATTTAACTATCTACGTAAAAATTCTATGTAATTGTATGCCAGTATTGAAAGAAACAATCAATCTGATAAGAAATGGCTGCGACTAGTTTTGAAAATGAAGCGTAAAAGGTTACCAGCGAAGATATTCCGTTTGGCATCAGTTGTACCATTATTGGCGACTTTATGGTTTGCGCTAGCAAAACGGAAAAGTACCGAATTATCATCTCAGCTGAGTAGGAGACACTTATATAAGATGCATTTCAAGCAAAAATCTGCATTAACTGTAATTATGAGTTGCATTCCTAAGGTTACAAAATATAATCCATACCAAGTAACAGTTATGGCTAGTTCGTACCAAATATCAGTTATGAATGCTGACATGTAATGTGCTAAAAGAATCAGGTAAAAATAAAAGAGATACATGCAAATACTTAAATTTCCATCCACTAAATATATATTGCATATAAATTAATGAATTGAAATCTAAATCTAAAATATTTATATATTAATTTTAATGATAAATTATACTATACAAGACAGTTAATCACAGTATTGTATGTGATTTATTTATTATTCCATGCAGTTTCCTTCATAAATTGGTACAGAATTGTACTGAATACAAATGCTTACTGGCAATAAAAGCAATGTACACATATGGCTGAAAAGAAATATGTGTGAAGTTATATGCATGCATTCATATCATTATATTATTATCTGCAAGGAAATTTGCTTTAACGAGTAAACATGGCTAAGATATTAACTTGTTTTTTTATTTCATACATTATGTATATGTAAACTGTGTACGAAGTGATATTATTGAATTTTTTCTGAGTAATAATATGGCAGAGTTCAAAAATTAGCATGTTGTCTTAATAAAATGGATATTTTCCAAATAAATTTTAACTGCACTGATGATGAAGATAAAATAGCTTTTTAGTAGCAGTTCAAAGTCTAGCAAAAAACTGGGACATAGATGTGTTTAGGGTTTTATCCATGTGTATCATAAATATGAGTAAATTTTCCGTATCAGTTCATCCATGAAGAAGACATCACTTCTTAAATAGACCCTCAGGGGGCTCACTTTTGTGAGTACCGGTGTGGCAATCCCGAGGTACCCTAGCCCTTCAGGGGATCATCTTCTTGATGAGACGGGTGTCACGATCCTGGAGCGTCAGTGATCTATTCTCTTTTCCGTCTCCTCTCCTCTTGGCTGGAACTTTTTCCCTTCCCTTCTCCCTTGCGGTTCTCTCTACGGAGTTTGGGGCTCGTCACGAGAGGCTGGAACAGACCTTGTTTCTATTTTTCAAGTGGCGAGAAAACTGCCCACGTGTTTGCCGTGCGTGGAGACCCGTGTCGCTGGAAAGGAGGGTCCTGGTAGTTGAGGGGCAAGGTACTGTCCCCAACACACTGCTTTGGCCTCTGCTTCAGCTAAACGGGAGGCACCTTAGTCGTCCTCACGGGTGTCAATCGGCTGGTCACTAGTCCTTGTGTCAGTGGCTTGGGGGTCAAGCTCTCGGGAGTACCTGCTTTCGGGAAAGCCGACTGTGGGGCTTCAGTTTGCGTATAATTCCGGCTAGCTCTAACACAGGAATCTGTGTTCCCTTGTTGGGCTCCGTGGTGGGCGGGGCCGTCGGACACGAATCATTTTTTCTTTCACTATGGCTCCTTCACATATATACCTAATTTACGATTTCGAAGTCACTCCTGTCACTCAAGTCAGTCACTCAACCTACTTCTGAAACGTCTACTGCTAAACCAGTCACTCAACCTAGTTCTGAAATGTCTACTGCAAAAAAATTACGTACAGATACAAATGAAAAAAATCATAACAATAGTCCCCGTTTCCTAGTCATCTCTAGTCCTTCTGGCGAAATGCATAAGATGTCTCCTTTCGTAATAAACAAATACATCCAGTCTTCTATAGGTGAGCCGAGAAATATAAAGCGTCTCCGCTCCGGAGACTTGCTTATTGATACAACCTCAGCCACCCAGTCTGCTTCTTTACTTCAGATCACTAAACATGGGCAAACGAATGTCACTGTAACACCACATAAGTCACTGAACTATTGTCGTGTTGTAAAAATGTCTGCGGTGTAAGGCGGATGAAGATGCGTAAAGAAGGTAAGTTGATAGACACGAAACACGTGATCCTTACCTTCAACACGCCTGATCTGCCTAAGAATATTAAGGCCGGATATCTAAATATTCCTGTAAGACCTTATATTCCAAACCCTATGCGATGTTTCCAATGCCAGCGTTTCGGCCATTCTAAGACGTCTTGTTGTGGCAGCCTCACATGCGCCCGATGCTCACAGATTGGCCACGATTCTGATAATTGTACCGCTGCGCCTTTGTGTATAAATTGCAAGGATGACCACCCAGCATTTTCTCGCTTGTGCCCGAAGTGGAAATCGGAAAAGAAATCCAGACTACAAAAGTTACAAGGAACATCTCTTACGCCGAAGCCAGAAGACTAGTGCAGAGCACACAGCTTCGACAAAATACATCATACGCCAGTACTGTTAAATCATCTCGTACAGTTGCACCCAAACATCAATAGGCACACAGATCCTACCAAATAAAACCCAAACGTCTACATCCAAAAAGAAAAAAAATGCAACCCATATAGTACAAAAAAAAAAGAAACAGTTATTCAAAGTCAGCCCAAAATTGCCACACAAAAAACATCAAATAAAAATAGAAGTCGCAGCAATAGCTCTCTTGATGAGATGATTTCTGAATCTGCGGATTCAGACTTGGTCTGGAAGTGGTCTGGAAGACTGGAAGTGGTAGAGGGTCTAGAAGTTCCCAGGCATCTACTTCCACGAAAAACAAAAGAACAGCACCGAAAAAACAAAAACCATTCATAATGGCCACCCTCATCTCATGGAACTGTCGCGGTTTCCACCGAAATTTGCTTGACATGAAATCTATTATAAATGCGTATCATCCTGTGTGCTTAGCTATACAGGAAACAAATCTGAAACCAGAACAACAGGCAAAACTTCAGATGTTTTCTTTCGTCAGAAAGAATAACCTTGCAGGTGAACGCGCCAGTGGAGGTGTAGGTCTCCTCTCCTCACTGGATTTTCCCTCAAATGTTCTTTCTTTGACGACATCAGGGCCCACCAGCGGCCGAGCGGTAAAATCGCTGAACACTGGTAGTTCGGTCCGAGGTTCGAATCCCGCGAACGGGCTGGCTGCATGGGCGTTTTCGTGGTTTTCCCCATGTGTAACGTGTATACGAGCCAGTTTCCCTTAGAAAGTCCTCCACGAAAGGCATCCCTCCCCTTAGGCAGATAGCCCTAGTGTGCTTTGCCGTATTCTCAATACACCTTTGACGACATCCCTCCAAGTTGTCGCTACTCAAATAAATTTTAATATTGTTGTTTCATTTGTTTCTTTGTATTTGCCTCCAAATGAGCACATTTATCAGCAAGGTTTAAATAATCTAATAGAGCAGCTGCCTGAGCCTTTTGTCCTAATAGGAGATTTTAACGGCCATAGTCCTTTCTGGGGTAGTAAAGATACAAATTGCCGAGGAAGACAAATTGAGCAGATGATCGAAGATCATAGAATTTGTCTCCTGAATAATGGGCAGGATACTTACTTCCATGAGCCTTCAAGGACATTCCACGCTCTCGATCTTGCCATCTGTTCACCATCTCTGTTGCCATTTTCCACCTTTAGTGTCGGAAATGATCTCTACAACAGCGATCATTATCCCATTTTTGTGTCTCTTACACGAAGACGAGCAAACCCCATGTCGAGACTCCCTCGGTTTATACTACACAGGGCAGACTGGGAAATTTTCTCTTCCGTTGCAGAGCTGACAGATGAAATGGTAGAAGATGCGTATATCGATGTTGCTGTTGAAGCTGTTACTAATACTATTACTCAGGCAGCTATGCTGTCCATTCCTAGAACATCAGGAAAAATGCTCAAATATACGAACCCATGGTGGAATCGTGACTGTCATAAAGCACTGAAAAAAACAGAAAAAAGCATGGGGAATTTTTCGTAGATATCCTACCTTGCGAAACATCATAGCATTTAAAGAGCCAAAGCAAATGCACAAAAAGTAAGAAGGCAGAGCCAGAGGGATTCCTGGATTTCATATGTGTCCTCAATAACATCCTCCACGCCTAGTAAGCGGGTTTGGGAAAGAGTTCGAAAAACACTAAATATTTTAAAAGTGTTGGCGAACACCTCCTGTGGTGCAGAGCGTTGCTCCATGCTTCGCATTTACAGAGCGCTCGTCCGCTCTAAACGGGACTATGGTTCAGTTGTTTATGGATCCGCTCGGCCATCAGTATTGTTAAAACTGGATCCTGTTCACCATCATGCTCTGCGCATTTGTTCAGGAGCTTTCAGGACCTCTCCCGTCCAGAGCCTGTACGTTGACTGTAACGAACCGTCACTTTATCTGAGGCGTAAGCAATTGTCCCTCTTGCAATATTTTAATATTCTGTCCCAACCTGAACATCCCAATAATCTGTGCATACTCGATGATGCGTGTAACGTTTTATTTGAAACTCGTCAATCCTGCGTTCCTACCTTTCCTTTAAGAGTTCGCCCTGTCATTGAGGAACATTCCCTCTCTGATATGCGCCCCCAAGCAGTACAGAATTTCGAAATTCCACCTTGGGAAAATTCACGGATTCAGCTTCTTGATGTTTTCAAACATCACGTGAAGGCGAGCACTAACGAGATCGTTCACAGACAACTCTTCGCTGAGCACAGGCACAGATATAGCAGTTATTATCCGATATACACAGATGGATCAAAGTCAAATGATCATGTCGGGATGGCTTTTGTATTTGAAGATTACATTGAGGGCAGATGCCTGCACCATGCTTGGTCAGTCCTAACATCTGAACTAACTGCAATATATTATGGTCTTTTGTACATCTCAAAGCTCTGCCACAAAAAGTTCATAGTTTATACAGACTCGTATAGTGCTCTTAAATCCTTGGAAGCTTTCCCAACACTCAGAATGCTGTGGTAGGGGATGTTCTCAAAATTCATATGAATTTAACGATTCGAGGATATGAGGTCCTGTACTGCTGGGTTCCTGGACATGCTGGAATAAAGGGAAATGAGCTTGCAGACATCGCAGCCAAATCTGCTGTTGAACTGTCCAGTCGCCTTATCCCTTTTGGAGACATTTGCTATGTCATCAAGGGGAAGATCCAAAAAGAATGGCAGCAAATTTGGGAGGTTCAGCTTAACAACAAGTTGAGAAATGTAAAGCCCAGAATCGAGCATTGGGATTTTGCTGGAAATCGTAAGGAGGAAGTTCTTTTGACTCGCCTCAGAATTGGTCACACCAGAGTGACACATAACTACCTTTTAAAAGCTGAGAATGAGCCTGTTTGTTCAAATTGTAATGTTTGTCTATCTGTTCGTCATATTTTAATTGAGTGTCCCTGTTTTAACAGTCTTCGTCAGAAATATTTTAATAGCTGTGACTTACCTCTCGACCGTTTATCGGAAGAGAGGTCAATTGTAATTTATTTTATTATTTAAAAGAGACTGGCTTTTATTATTTAATGTAATCTGTTCAGCAGATTTTGTTTTGTATTTTAATGTATGCTTTTACCAGGTTATTTATATGACTCCATCCTCTGGATTTGGTACATGTAGCTTTTTAATAACTTTTATTTATAAGTATTTCATTTCTAAATTAGGTCATCCCACCATTTGTTTGGCGCATCATAATCATCATTGGTTTTTGCGCCAAAAACCTCACTCACTCACTCACTCACTATCTCAGATTTTATTATGCTTATGAAATCTACAGATCTGATTTAATAAAAAGCACCAGAAATAATCACTGTCTCATTGACTAACCATTTAGTTGTCCTCATACCATTTGCCATTGTGCATAATGATATAAAATTAATGCTTTAGTAGCAGTGCTCAGTGAACATCATGAAAATGCCAGCCAGATTTAACACAAAAATACAGCAAACTTATGAAAAGAAAATAATTACTTACAAAATCATGTTTCCAACACTAATAAAGCACCTAATTATATATTAAAATTTCAAAACATGGTTTACACAATTGATTTTTAACTAAAGCTTGCGTATCTATTATTTGGCTTCATAAAGTAATATGTTGTGTAAAATGAAGCAGCAATATAAAAACATATTAAAACAATATATTTTTCTTAATGATGAGAATATAAATTTTCTTAATAGAACCGCTAAACTACCTGCTACCATATTCCAAAGATTAGCCGAATATTTTTTTCTGAGTAAATTAATCAGTGTTTAAAACGATAAATCTAATAATGCTATAATAAAGCTTCATAGGACTAAGGCTGGATTTCCTGCTAATTTATACCTTTTTTTTTTTTTTTTTTTTTTGTGTGTGTGTGTGTGTGCTTTGTAGAACTTTTCTCTTCTTCATAACATCATGCTTTTAATGTACCTTTAAAAGGTAATTAGTTCTGGAATGTACTTTGCTTGAGAGATGCTCTCATGTAGATTATCTTACTAAATGATATTTGTCTCATATCTGCTTTTCCGATTAGAAAATACATGAAAGACCAAGCCAGCCATTACCTGCCTGAGATCAGTGTACAAATGTTTTGTGTCTTTAAATATGAAGCTAGGTTAAGTGATGTATGTTTAGTAAAACTCTTAATCTTTATAATAAAATATATCATAAATATATTATACCTACATAAATATGTATCACAGAACATTTACTTAGATACAGCTAGGATAATTTCTCTTGTTGATGTTATTTTGCACAGATTTTAATCAAAATTGTCTCTGAAATAAGGTGTTATAGCTTTGTTTTGAGATTTAGAATGATGTCTGACAAAACTGGACAAAATTTATATTTTCCTTGATCCAATTTTCCAACTTGATGGAAATAATGCTTATTCATCATGAGAAGTAAAATTCTGAGAAAAAAAAAAAAAAAAACTTATGCATGCATTTTAATGAAAAATTCATAACAAACACCAAACAGCAAAGTACTAGTTTTTCAGGAAATGCTGAATAAATGGAAAGAAATATTATTTAGGAAATATGTAAACTTATGTGTACATTTATGTTAGAAAAGTGCATAAAAGCTAACAAGTTAGGTAAAATGTGTAGTAAGTGAAATCAAAGAGTAAAATCTTCTGTTAATGATTTACTATGAATAAATTATTAGCAGATATGTGTACATTTGAGAAAGAGTATGAAAATCATCAGTGCAGCGAATATGTTCTACTGATATTAACACTTAATGCAGTTACCATATGACTGTTAATGGACACAAATGTAAAAATTGCCACAGTTAGTTTGCGGAATGAGTGTGGATGAATCTAAACAACATGGGGGCATTTCTTTAGATCAGGGGTTCTCAACCGGTGGTACGCAAAGAAGCAAAGTATTTTTAACTATTAAATTCAAAAATTAAAACCCCAACATCCTGATTTTTTTCTCTAAAACTTGTAAATTTATGTGATCTGAGCTTTGTTCAAGAGTGGTGGTGGTAATAAAGGTTTTCAATTTTTGTTTAGATGGTACTCATTAGTCAAAAGGTTGAGAACCTCTATCTTAGATCAAATATGAGAAGAAAATGATAATTGCAGTTTCTCTAATTTGTAGATTTCCACAATGATTTAATATTTTGGGGGGTTAACATTAATATAAATAACTGTTGTAATCATAAAACACTGATGGCCATTAAAAGCATAACATTATTGAAGACAGGAGATAAAGCCATATTTATTATACAAATAAATTTTAATACATGGTTTAACTGTACATGTGTAAGTAAATCAGTTAAAGTACATGGTTTGAAAAACAGTTAAACTTGGAATATACCACCTCCTACAGCCATTGCATGAACATAAACAGATACTGGATGTGCACCTAGAATATGTGAGAAAATGAGATTTCAATTATTACCAGTGTTCAGCTGATGTAGCCATGGGTAGACTGTGGTGCGTTAGTTTTTTTATAATCATAGGCCTGATATATTCAGTAGATAACAGATTTGATGAAATCTTAGATCAAGGGATAAATAAACCAATAAAAAATGGTGGGAATTTAGGAGTTGTTTTCTGTTATGTGCCAGACATTCCTTGTTGATCACTAGTTCTAGACAACCTCTAAAGACAGACAGCAGTGAGCTTCGAAAACCTCAGAGTAATAATAAATGATTCATCAGATTTTAAAAACACTGCCTTTTCATTAGTAGTATACATACAATAATTAATTTATGGAAATGAACTAGAAACTAAAAAAATACCTCGCATGCTACAGACATTTTATGAACACTGATCACATTTTATGAACACTTCCAAATGGCTATTGATTTCGCATTTTTTGTACCCCGAGTTTCCATACTGCATCATCTATCACATATGAAGTCTTCCATTTGGCAAACATTAAGGAGTGAATTTTGTACATAATGTACTGTTAATACATTATGTACAAAATGTACCTGTGCTCACACGGTTTTATTGTACATAATGTACTTGGTGCTCACATAACATACACAGAAAAACATTTGTTATACGTAAAGAAAATCTGGATAATTTCTCATTCTTTACTTGGATTCAATCATTATAATATGCATAATATTTTCAATATTAGAATTTTTAAATCTGATAAATCATTTACAGTAGCCCTAAACAATGGCACCTGTTCAACTGCACATTAAACATGGAGGCTGTTCTTTTTTTTGGGGGGGGGGGTGTTTAATTTATTTGATTACAGTATAGTAACTTGGCTAAGGGTAGAGATACTTTCATGGAGTACTTTTAAAGAGAAATTAGCTTATACATATTTCATATATGCGGGAAAACTATGAAAACACACGTGCAGCCAACCTGTTCGCCAGAATGTGAATCTCGATCGAATTATCAGTATTCAACTACTTTACTGCTTGTCTGCTAGCGAAGCCAGAGGTAGACATTTTATCACCTAATAGAATAACTGCTGCTTGCAAATTATGCCTTCAAGTTCCTGCCAAAATTCTAAAAATTTTGACGCTCCTATGTCTTGCTGCCCATTGCACTCATACAAGTTGCCCTGGCCACCGATGAGCATTAAACGTGAAGGCAACTGGAATGTAATGAACTATATGATTACACTTGGTTTCAGACCTGTATGCGGATGCATCATGCATGACATAATGTGGCATTTTGTTGATGCAGACCGTGGATGTGATCCTTGATGGTGTTGATGTATTAAGATTCATCTGGAAAAAAAATTTATGTTATTTATCCTTTTATTTGTAAAGTTAGACTATAACTTTGTAAGGATAAGTGTGTGTGTGTGTGTGTGAGTATGGCAAAGCCTCGAGGGCTATCTGCCTAAGAGGAGGGATGCCTTCGTGGAGGACTTTCTAAGGGAAACTGGCTCGTATACACGTTACACATGGGGAAAACCACGAAAACGCCCATGCAGCCAGCCCGTTCGCGGGATTCGAACCTCGGACCGAACTACCAGTGTTCAGCGACTTTACCGCTCGGCGGCTGGTGGGCCATAACTTTGTAAGCATCTTAAGTTTTACTAACGTTTATTTTTATTTTAAATCTTTACTATCACTTCTTATTTTCTACTTCCGGCCAGAATTAAAAGCTTTAACTTATTTATGCAAATTTCTCTGGCGAACGCCAGGTACTTAAGTTGTGGCTTTTTGCCAAGCGAGAGAGAGGAAGGAGTTAGTCGAAGCAGGCCGCTTATCTTAGCAGTTTTACTCAGTTGCTAGTTGCCTTCCAGGTCAGAGGTTTAATCCTCGTGATAATTTTAAACGTATTGTAGTGTTAACAGTTCTCTGTACTACATACGGCTTCCTGTTAATATACGGCCAATCTTCCACGCAGGCCCTTATTTATTATTCCAAAGTTAGAGTTTAGTTAAATATTTTTATATTCTTACTTTCAGACCACAAGTAGTTGGTCTCTGTATTCCGAAGTACGGAAATTATTGTAAAGAGTGAAAAATAAAGGGTTTCGTATACCCTTCCTGTGTGTCTTGTCTACTTCCCACATTTATTGAACATAGCTTTAGTAAGCTCCCTGTTCCGAGTCAGATTCCTCAATGTTCCTCAAGCAAGTAAGGAGAAACACTGAACCTGATAGTGGCGCCCAACGAAGAAGAATAACCATGGCCGAGTTTCAAGAAGAACCTATGCTGCCTGCAGAAGCGGCTCAGAATCCAGAAATGCCAGCTGCCGCCCTGGAAGGATTTGGTTACATCGTCCAGACCATGCGCGCTTCGATGAAACCAGAAGCAACATTTAATGGAAACTCACCGGTAACCAGATTTTTGGAAAAATTGGAGGACCACTTCATGATGTATCCCGTGTACGAGTTCCAAAGAGTCACCTTAGCTACCAGCGCTTTGAGGGGCCAAGCGCTGAACTGGTTCAAATGTATAGGCAGAAGTCTCTTGGGTCAAGCAGGAAGTCCCACCTATACTTACGAAAATTTCAAGACTGCCCTACTAAAAGCCTTCCCTGTCGCAAGGGATCGTGCGAAATTAGAAACGGAACTTTTCAGCATATATCAGCAAAGAATCGAAAATCTCTCAAGCTTTATTTTAAGAAAAATTCACGTCTTCAAACTCTTGTATGGAAACCCTCCGGATCCTGAGATAATTCAAGTGATTTTGCCGAGGTTACTTCCCCAAGTACAAGACTTTATTGAATTAAGGAATCCGACTACACTGGAAAAATTATTTGAGCTAGCAATCCAGTTTGAAAGTAGAAGAACGGCGGACATTGAAAGAAGACGCCAGTATGAACAACGAAACCAATTTGGTGCGCTAAGACCACAGCAAAGTCAAGCACACGGCTACGGAAGCAAAGCGAATCAGTGGGCAAGGAAACCCGAGCATCCAAAAACAGCCGGCGAACGTCGACAGTTCAATAGCAATCCAGAAAAAAAGTCTCAAGGCCAGTGGAAAAAGAAGGAAAGCATGGAAATGAAAAATGATTTAAACTAAAACGGATTTCTGCTGACGGGAGGGTGCGGAAATCCGAAGGCCACGAAAACCCCTCTTCCTTCAAGTTAAATACAGTAATGGTGAAAAATTTGACTCTTCCGAAGATTGAAGTGTTGGTGAATAATATCCCAGCCACCGCACTCCTGGATACAGGCGCGCAGTGTTCCTGTGTGGCAGAAGATTTTTTAGGAAGTATTTTCGTAAATATCGCATATATAATTCGGATAATAAGACAGTGTTAGCTGCGCAAGGAGAAAGATGTAAGTGCATAGGTAAATTACCGCTATACGTCCGTATCAAGGACGAACAAATAAAGGTTATGTTTTTTATAGTAAAGAATCTGCAAGCACATATTATCTTAGGAATAGATTTTCTTTCGGAGGCACAAGCAACGCTGGATTTTAATGAAGCGTCCCTTAAGCTGACGATGAAACCAGTTCGAGAAGAAAAATCGGAGCCCCCGATGTTAAACCTTGACAACCTGCCTAATGAAGAGCAACAAAGAATCCGATAAGTGGTAAGTGAATTTGTTTCGTTATTTAGTGATATTCCAGGATTTACTCAAGTTACTAACCATAGTATTGACACCGGAGATTCAATGCCAGTTCGCCACAAAGCATACCGGTGTGATAAGAATAAAGAAAAAATTATAGAATGGCACATCAGCGATATGCTACGTAAAAAGATCATAACGCCCATCTCAAGTAGTTATGCTAGCCCGGTGGTTTTATGTAAGAAAAATAATGACTATCCATTAACACATCCAAAAAGGTGGCGTTTCGCAATCGACTATCGTAAATTAAACTCCATAACTAAATATCCGGCATATCCGTTACCTATTATAGAAGAAATTCTAAGGAACATAACGTCGACCAAATATATGACGACTTTAGACTTAACGACTGGTTATTTTCAAACAGGGGTTAGACCTGAGGACGTGTCTAAGACTGCTTTTATAACCAAGTCTGGCACTTATGCATTTCTGCGTATGCCGTTTGGCCTTTCAGGGGCACCGGCAACATTTCAGCGATGTATGGACATTGTGTTAAGGCCTGTTCTCGGAAAGTCCACATTTATCTATTTAGACGATATCATTATTACTAGTGATAATCTCGACCAACATGTACAGGATTTAAGACAGGTGTTTTCTTTATTAAATAAGGCCGGTCTAAAAGTTAATGTCGAAAAGTGCAAATTTGCAGCCCCTGAATTAAAATATTTAGGTTACAAAATATCTCAGAAAGGAATCGAGACAGACGAATCAAAAATAATCGCTGAGCAAAAGTATCCGCCGCCAAACACGGCGAAGAAGCTCTCTTCTTTTCTAGGACTTTGTTCATATTATAGGTCCTTTATAAAAGATTTTGCAGCTATTGCTGAACCACTGTTAAAATTAAAAAGGAAAAAGGCAAGATTCTCGTGGACGGCCGAAACCAATAGTGCTTTCGAAAAATTAAAGCAAGCATTAACGCAAGCCCCTGTGTTGAAATTTCCTGAAAAGGATGAGAATTTAGAAATTTCAGCGGATGCTTCGGATTATGCGGTAGGAGCGGTACTTTCGCAAAATCAGCAGCCCGTGGCATTTTTTAGCCGAACTTTAAATCAAACACAAAGAAATTATTCCGCGACTGAGAGAGAGGCACTTGCAGTTCTGTTAGCAGTGCAAATATTCCGAGTCTATTTTGGAAAGGCGCCAATAACAGTGTACTCTGATCATGCGGCGGTAACTAGATTGTACTCAGGGAAAAACTTATCCCTAAGGTTAATAAGATGGGCACTCAAGCTACAAGAATATAATCTGGTAATCAAGCATACCCCCGGAAAGGAAAATATCATAGCAGATGCCCTATCCAGAATTAAAATAGATGAAGAAGGTAATACTGTAAAGGTGGCAATGCTCACAGCATGTACAATAAATTTCCGAGAAACTGTAATAACCGAACTGGGTAAGGATCCTGAGTTTGGAAGCATTTATGAGTATTTAAAGGATCCTGAAAATTTTAGCCACCAAGATATTGTGGCGATAAGAAATAGGGCGGCCCATTACGAACTAATAGATGGTCTATTATTTTATACAAAAGCTACAAATTCCAACAACGAATTTCGACCTGTTATCCCAGCTAGTCTTAGATTAAATATCCTGCAGGAGTTGCATGACAGCCCTTTAGCTTCTCATGCTGGTATTCGAAAAACTATCCAACGCGTACGCGAGGCAGTCTATTTTCCTGAACTGCAAAAGTTAACAAGGGCGTATGTCCAGTCCTGCCCAACATGTCAAGCAGTTAATTATATTAATTTCCGCCCGGCCGGGTTTCTAAATAGTATTAAATCCGAATTTCCAAATGAAATAATTGGCATCGATTTATTGGACCCTTTCCCAAAAAGTCAGTTAAATAAATGTCGCTATGTCCTTGTTATGATTGATCATTTTAGTAAGTGGATCGAAATTGTTCCCTTAAAACGAGCCTCCGCGAAATTAGTTACTGATTCTATTTTAAATAAATATATTTTAAAATACGGGGCGCCCCTAAAAGTTATATCGGATAATGGTCCTCAATTTGTAAGTAATATATTTGAAGACATGTGCCAAAAACTGGGTATACGTCATTTAAAAATGGTCCCGTATCGGCCGCAATCAAATATAGCGGAACGGGTCAATAGAAATATAGTGAAAATTATCCGTAGTTATGGTAAAAATTTTCATAAAAGCTGGGATAACTATGTCAATGAATTTGCTTTCGCCCTTAGGACCGCAAAACATGATACAACGGGCAAAACTCCTGCTGAGTTATTTTTAGGCAGAAAGATTATAACGCCGTTAGATAAATTATTTTATGTGCAACAAAGAGACCCAGAATTTAAAATGGGTGATATAGAAAAATTAATTAAAGAAGCAAAAAAGAATACTGAAGTAGCACAGAGAAAACAAAAACTTTATTACGACTTGAAACGACGGGGAGTAACTTATAAAGTAGGAGATGAAGTATTAAGAATTAAGCATTCACTTTCTTCAGCACCAGAAGATAAAACCGCCAAATTTTTTCCACGATTTGAAGGACCATATGTCATAGAAAAAATAACTCACGCTGTAGTGGTGTTAAAAGCCAGGAATGGTGAAACATGCTCCGCAAACATTGATCAAATAAAACCCTACTATGACCGTAATAAAATGCAAATATTCACAGATCTTTTGCAGGATCCGGCACGGCAGGCACGGCAGGCACAAGCTCCAGAGATGGAACAACGTCAAGCACAAGGACAAGCCATTAGGAGGCAGGAGCAATTGAAAAGAAAGTTTCCCCGCTGGAAAATTGAAGGTAACAAGAAAAAGAAGCCGTTCCACCGTCTAGAAAAGAGAGCTGACGAACACCCCCAGAATGAAGAAGGGAGAAGTACGACGAATGCAAAGAAAGCCAGGAGAAATAACGGCAACTATAACCCGGCTCCCATACGGATAATCTACTCATCGGACAGGACTCTCCGTAGCAAATGTCGCCGAACTGCGGAAGGGCCACTAGCGGCGGAGGAAGAGATACAAGGAAAATTTGAACGGCCAGCAACGAGGTCCAAGCAGGAACGAGAGAGAAGTGTCCCGGTTCCGCCAAGACCAGCTGCCATCAAACGGCCAAGACCACAGGCAGAGGCGAAAAAGAAGGTATTCAAGGGTGACCGAACTGGAGGAAAAGAAAGCTTCTAGAGGAAGGCACTGAAGGGCGAGCCCGCACAAGAAGGAGGATATATCAAACTAAAATCTTCGCTACCTTCCAAGACTGGGCTGAGAAAAGGATGTCCGAATATCACAAAGATAAGTAAAATTTTATGTTACTTTGCAAACTTAAGTTAATCTTTCATTCTTACTGCAAGTGGCAGATTTCAAGAAGTTTTACCTCATGCGAGGTCTACCTTTATCGCCAAAAGGGCGAGAAATGAGTTGTTACCGATTTTGGTATTATGTTTTTCAATTACTCGCGAGTAAAACTAAAGTTGATGTATAATAGGAATATGTAAAGACTTAAATATTGTAAAAGTTATTGTATAAATTTTATTTAAAACATTCTGGTAAGAAAGAAGTTTTAGTCTGAAAGACTTTTTGAAATGTAGTATTTCAATGTACAAGAATTGGCACTTGCTTTGAAAAGAATACAAGTTAACAATGTACTACTAATGTATGTTTTCAAATGCGTGAAATTAACGGCATGTTAATATGTTCTTATATACAATGTGAACTGTTATTTTAAATGTTAAGAAATACTGTGCTATGGTAAAAGTGAAAGTAATGCCAAAAAATTTTAAACTTATTCGTGTGACTGTAAAAAGACCAAATTATGGTGAATATGTGTTAAAGGTTGAATGAATGTACTAGTTAGGCTCTCTGACGCTACACTTCAGAGTTAGCCACTCTGAAGTGTAGCATCAGAATAGTACTTCAGGGTTTAGAGTTGAAGATAGGGTGTGTTACGAGGTCTTGTTATGTTGAATTTTAACACGTTAGTGTTTTGATTGTATTCGGCAGTGTTGAACACGTATACATAAACACATTCGTGTTTGGTGTTTTCTTTTACAACACATGTCAGAGAGCACGGGGAGAGATAATTAAAATAAAGTCATGAATGAAATAAGAATGTTAAGAGAAATATAAATATTCATGTTACTTGCCATTTCATTGTGTAACATTTCATTAAACTAGTTTTCCTTCCAGATCTCTGGAAGGAACCAGATTTGAATAAAAGCTCCTGTTTAGATGCAGTACAGATGAAAAATTGGTTGTCCATGGAGCTGATATTGTAAAAACAAAAATTTTTTTTAAATTTCTAGTTTCTAGTGAGAAATATTTGTAAAATTGGCCTCGCGTTAGATTATAGAGCTAAAAGTTTTCAACAAGGTCGTTTTAGACCTCAGTTTCAAACTAATTAACTCTGGCGGGAAGTATGTAAGGATCTTAAGTTTTACTAACGTTTATTTTTATTTTAAATCTTTACTATCACTTCTTATTTTCTACTTCCGGCCAGAATTAAAAGCTTTAACTTATTTATGCAAATTTGTCTGGCGAACGCCAAGTACTTAAGTTGTGGCTTTTTGCCAAGCGAGAGAGAGGAAGGAGTTAGTCGAAGCAGGCCGCTTACCTTAACAGTTTTACTCAGTTGCTGGTTGCCTTCCAGGCCAGAGGTTTAATCCTCGTGATAATTTTAAACGTATTGTAGTGTTAACAGTTCTCTGTACTACATACGGCTTCCTGTTATTATACGGCCAATCTTCCACGCAGGCCCTTGTTTATTATTCCAAAGTTAAGTTAGAGTTTAGTTAAATATTTTTATATTCTTACGTTCAGACCACAAGTAGTAGGCCTCTGTATTCCGAAGTACGGAAATTATTGTAAAGAGTGAAAAATGAAGGGTTTCGTATACCCTTCCTGTGTGTCTTGTCTACTTCCCACATTTATTGAACATAGCTTTAGTAAGCTCCCTGTTCCGAGTCAGGTTCCTCAATGTTCCCCAAGAACACTGAACCTGATAACTTTACAAATACACTATACACAACTATAGCTGTAGTCACTTATAATGTTTTAACGAGGGTTTGGTTAGGTTATTTGAATATGGCAAAGCACCTAAGGACTGCTTATTTTTTCTACCAAAATTAGCTGAAATAATGATCTTTTTAAAAAAAACTATTTTAACTTTTTGCTATGTAGCACCTACTTAGTTTTGTACTGAAGAATAATATAACTGTAACAGCCAGACATAAAGATTATGTTATCTTAATCAATGAGTCAAACTAGTGAGCTCATAGCTTAAGCATTCACCAGCTTTAGGAAAACCAGATCAAGTAAGACAGTGCTTTTTTTTTTCTTTTAACATAATTAAGTATCAATGTGCTTTAAAAATGATAATTCAAATTGTGACAAAGGTACCTATTGATTATTTATTACATCTCAGATTTTTAGAGGTAGCTATTTCCCAGCAATGATGTCTGTGCGTTTTTTTTTTTTTTGTGGTAAAGTGCCAATAAATAATACTATTTAACTGTAACAGTCATGCATAATCATAACTGACTTCTGATAATTGCGTATGTGATTTTATATTTCATTTTTGTTAACCATGTTCTCATTTTATAAATATGGGTCTTTTTGATTTGCTAAAAATAATGAAAACAGAAAACTGTTTGTTTTTTCTAGTTTCAGTCTGCTATGTCACGGGATAGTAAAAATCTCATAGAATGAAAAAATAATCATTCCAAAAGAATATTGCAATAGTAAAGTTCTGATATATGCAAATAAATCATTATGTTGAAGAAAGGAAATTGGTTTGAGGGAAGCATAGCTTATTAATTTTTGTCCATCACAGTTCACAAAGTGTATAACTTACTCAAAATAATTCTAAAATGATGAATTTTGGTACTTTCTAATTTCCTGAACCCTCAGGGGGCTCACTTTTGTGAGTACGGATGTGGCAATCTCGAGGTACCCTAGCCCTTCAGGGGATCATCTTCTTGGTGAGACGGGTGTCACGTTCCTGGAGCCCCAGTGATCCATCCTCTTTTCCGTCTCCTCTCCTCTTGGCTGGAACTTTTTCCCTTCCCTTCTCCCTTGCGGTTCTCTTTACGGAGTTTGGGGCTCGTCACGAGAGACTGGAGCAGCCCTTGTCTCTAGTTTTCGAGTGGCGAGAAAACTGCCCACGTGTTTGCCGTGTGTGGAGACCCGTGTCGCTGGAAAGGAGGGTCCTGGTAGTTGATCGGCGAGGTACTGTCCCCAACACACTGCTTTGGCCTCTGCTTCAGCTAAACGGGAGGCACCTTAGTCGTCCTCACGGGTGTCAATCGGCTGGTCACTAGTCCTTGTGTCAGTGGCTTGGGGTAAACGTCTCGGGAGTACCTGCTTTCGGGAAAGCCGACTGTGGGGCTTCAGTTTGCGTATAGTTCCGGCTAGCCCTAACACAGGAATCTGTGTTCCCTTGTTGGGCTCCGTGGTGGGCGGGGCCGTCGGACCCGAATCTTTTCTCTTTCAAACATGGCTTCAATTTTCATATTAAAAAAACCTGACCCAAACGAAATTAAATAAGATATAGAAATAATTGAGAAACCTATTACTAAGAAAATCCGTACTGATGTAAATGCAAAGGAAACTACTGAAAATACGCGCTTCCTAGTTGTCTCTAGTCCTTCTAGTGAACTGCAAAAGATGTCTCCTTTTCTATTAAGCAAATACATTAACTCATGCATAGGTGAGCCAAAGAACATTAAGCGTCTCCGTTCTGGAGACCTGCTTATAGATACTGTCTCGCCAACCCAATCTGCTTCCCTTTTGTCACAGACCAAACTTGGAAATGTAGCTATAACTGTGTCAGCGCATAAAACTCTGAATTTTTGTAGAGGTGTGATCTCGGAAATCGACTTTCTGTGTGTTTCAGAAGAAGAGTTCATTTCCGAGTTAGCTGATCAAAAGGTTTGTGCTGCCAAGCGGATCAAGATGGGAAAGGAAGGTCAGTTGATTGACACAAAACACGTGATCCTGACCTTCAAATCGCCTGATCTGCCGAAAAATATTAAGGCTGGATATCTAAATTGCCCCGTAAGGCCTTATATTCCAAACCCCATGCGATGCCTCCAGTGCCAGGATTTTTATCATTCCAAAATGTCCTGTCGTGGGACCCTGACGAGCGCTCGGTGTTCGTCGGTTGGCCACGACAGCGATAATTGCACTGCTGCAGCACTGTGTAGCGACCATCCAGCATTTTCCCGTTCCTGTCCAAAATGGAAATTAGAAAAGGAAGTTCAGAACATAAAAGTTTCTAGAAACATTTCATATGCCGAAGCCAGGAGACAAGTTCAAAGCACACAGCCTCAATCAAACAAATAATATGCCAATGCCGTGAAATCAACCCGCACTATAGCCACCCAAACTTCCATAAGTACACAGACTCCACCAAATAAAACCCATCAATCTGCAAACAAGAAAAAGGAAAATGCAACACATGTCGTACAAAATAAAGAAATAGTTCTTCAAAGCAAACCAAAACATATCCCTCCAAAACCAATTAACAAAAATAGAAGTCCCAGCAATAGTTCTGTAAATGAAACGATTTCTGAATCCGCAGATTCAGATAGTATGGACGTGGAAGACGGTCTAGAAGTTCCTGAACATCTGCTTCCGCTTAAAACTAAAAAGGAACACAGAAAGAACAAACATCAAACATAATGGCCACCCTCGTCTCATGGAACTGTCGCGGTTTCCACCGAAATTTACTTGACATCAAAGCTATAATCAATGTTCATCAACCTGTATGCTTCGCAATACAGGAAACAAATCTAAAACCGGAACAACAAGCAAAACTTCGGAGGTTTTCTTCGTCAGGAAGGATAACATTGCAGGTGAGCGTGCAAGTGGAGGTACAGGTCTCCTCACCTCACTGGACTACCCCTCAAGTTCATTTCCGTTGACGACCCCCCTCCAAGTTGTCGCTACTCAAACAAATCTTGATATTGTTGTAACAGTCATTTCCCTGTATTTGCCTCCAAATGAGCATATTGATCAGCAAGATTTAAATAATCTAATTGTGCAGCTGCCTGAGCCTTTTATCATAATAGGAGATTTTAACGGCCATAATCCACTCTGGGGTAGTAGAGACACAAATTGCCGAGGAAGACAAATTGAGCAGATGATCGAAGATCATAGCCT
This sequence comes from Stegodyphus dumicola, assembly GCF_044657685.1. Classification (NCBI taxonomy): domain Eukaryota; kingdom Metazoa; phylum Arthropoda; class Arachnida; order Araneae; family Eresidae; genus Stegodyphus; species Stegodyphus dumicola. The sequence goes on from NC_140778.1 coordinate 54,519,194, forward strand.
TTGTCTCCTGAATATTGGGCAGAATACTTACTTTCATGAGCCTTCAAGGACATTCCACGCTCTCGACTTTGCCATCTGTTCACCATCTCTGTTGCCATTTTGCACTTTTAGTGTCGGAAATGCCCTGTAAAACAGCGATCATTATTCCATTTTTGTATATCTTGCACGAAGAGGAGCAAACCCCATGTCGAGACTCCCTCGGTTTATACTGGACAGGGCAGACTGGAAACTCTTCTCTTCCTCCGCAGAGCTCACAGAGGAAATGATAGAAGATGTGCATATCGATGACGCTGTGGAAGATGTTACTAATATTATTATTCAGGCAGCTATGCTTTCGATTCCTAGAACATCAGGAAAAATGCTTAAATATACGAAACCATGGTGGAATCGTGACTGTCATGAAGCACTGAAAAAACAGAAAAAAGCATGGGGTATTTTTCGTAGATATCCTACTCTGCGAAACCTCATTGCCTTTAAAAGAGCCAAAGCAAATGCACGAAAAGTAAGAAGGCAGAGCAGAGGGATTCCTGGATTTCATATGTGTCATCAATAACATCTTCTACGCCTAGTAAGCGGGTTTGGGAAAGAGTTCGAAAAGCATGCGGAATGTATAAAGACCACTCACTTTCCTTTCTGGAAAAAGATGGCCGAGTGATTAGCTCCATCGAAGAAATTGCAAATACTATTGGTGAGAAATTTGCTGCCGTTTCTTCAAGCAGAAACTATTCACCTGCATTTCTCTCTATCAAGCAACACTCTGAAATAAATCCCATCGCATCTTGTCCTGGTCTAGATGGCGTGTATTATGAAATGCTAAAGCATCTGTCCTATAAGTTACTGAGTGCCCTTCTCACACTTTACAATAGAGTGTGGAAGGAGCGTACATTTCCCAGTGCATGGAGGAAAGCTGTTGTCATTCCTATTGCGAAGCCAGGGAAAGACTCGAGGAATCCCTCGAACTATCGGCCAATTGCCCTTACCAGTTGTGTTTGCAAACTGTTTGAAAAGATGGTAAACAGCCGCCTAGTCTACTTCTTGGAAAAGAATAATATTACATCGCCTTATCAAAGTGGTTTTCGAAAGGGGAGAACAACTGTAGATAACATGCTCCTCTTAGAGACATCCATTCGAAAAGCTTTTGTAAGAAAAAATCACCTTGTCTCAATTTTCTTCGATATAGAGAAAGCTTATGATAAGGCATGGAGATACTGTATACTTCGGGATCTTCACGAGAGTGGCTTGCGCGGCAACCTACCAATTTTCATTCAGAATTTCCTGAACGCTAGAACTTTTCAAGTAAGAATTGGCTCTGTTTTTTCGGATGTTTTTCAACAGGAAGAGGGTGTGCCTCAAGGCTGTGTGCTCAGTGTAACCCTGTTTACTTTAAAAATAAATTCTGTACTAAAAGAACTTCCTCCCACCATCTTAGGATCACTATATGTAGATGATTTACAGATTAGCTGTCGAGGAGCAGACATGAGATACATAGAGAGGCAATTGCAGATGGCTCTGAATAAGATCCAAGAATGGTCAGACAAGCAGAGATTTAATTTTTCGAAACAGAAAACTGTGTGCGTACACTTTTGTAGGAAGCGAGGTCTCCATCCTGAACCTGAATTATATCTGAATGGTAGAATTATTCCAGTTGCGCCCGAAGTAAAATTTTTAGGAGTGACGTTCGACCGAAAATTGACCTTCCTTTCTCATGTTTAAAACCTGAGAAAAAAGTGTCTAAAAACACTAAATATTTTAAAAGTGTTGGCGAACACCTCCTGGGGTGCAGAGCGTTGCTTTATGCTTCGCATTTACAGAGCGCTTATCCGCTCTAGACTGGACTATGGCTCAGTTGTTTATGGATCCGCTCGGTCATCTGTTTTGTTAAAACTGGATCCTGTTCACCATCAACGTCTGCGGATTTGTTCAGGAGCTTTCAGGACTTCTCCTGTACAGAGCCTATATGTTGACTCTAACGAACCATCACTTTATCGGAGGCGTGAGCAATTGTCCCTTTTGCAATATTTTAATATTCTAGCCCAACCTGAACATCCCAATAAGCTGTGCTTACTCGATAATGAGTGTAAGACATTATATGAAACACGTCCATCCTGTGTTCCTGCTTTTCCTTTAAGAGTTCGCCCTGTCATTGAGGAACTTTCCCTCTCTGATATGTGGCCTCAAGCAGTACAGAATTTTGAAATTCCACCTTGGGAAAATGCACGGATCCAACTTCTCGATATTTTCAAACATCACGTAAAGGCGAGCACTAACGAGATCGTTTACAGACAACTCTTCGCTGAGCACAGGCAGAAATATAGCAGTTATCATCCGATATACACAGATGGATCAAAGTCAAATGATCATGTCGGGATGGCTTTTGTATTTCAAGATTACATTGAGGGCAGATGCCTGCACCATGCTTTCTCAGTCCTAACATCTGAACTAACTGCAATATATTACGGTGTTTTGTACATCTCAAAGCTCTGCCACAAAAAGTTCATAGTTTATACAGACTCGTATAGTGCTCTTAAATCCTTGGAAGCTTTCCCCAACACGCAGAATCCTGTGGTAGTGGATGTTCTCAAAATTCATAGAAATTTAACAATTCGAGGATATGAAGTCCTGTACTGCTGAGTCCCTGGACATGCAGGAATAAAGGGAAATGAGCTTGCAGACATCGCAGCCAAATATGCCGTTGAACCGTCCACTCGCCTTGTTCCTTTCAGAGACATCTGCTGTGTAATCAAGGGGAAGATGCGGAAAAAATGGCAGCAAATGTGGGATGTTCAGCATCACAACAAGTTCAGAAACGTGAAGCCTAGAATTGAACATTGGGATTTTGCTGGAAATCGTAAGGAGGACGTTCTTTTGACTCGCCTCAGAATAGGTCACACTAGAGTCACACATAACTATCTTTTCAAAGCTGAAAATGAGCCTGTTTGTTTTAATTGTAATGTTTGTTTATCTGTTCGTCATATTTTAATTGAGTGTCCATGTTTTAATAGTCTTCGCCAGAAATATTTTAATAGCTGTGACTTACCTCTCGACCGTTTAATAGGAAGAGAGGTCAATTGTAATTTATTTTATTATTTAAAAGAGATTGGCTTTTATTACCTAATGTAATTTATTTAGAAGACTGTGTCTTGAATTTTAATATGCGCTTTTAACTTGTGTTTATATGACTTCATCCTCTGGATTTGATACATTTATCTACTTGTTTTTATTTATTGAATTTTAATGACATCAATTGTAATCATCCCACCTTGTGTTTGGCGCGTCATAATCATCTCTTGTTTTTGCGCCATAATCACTCACTCACTCACTCACTCACTTAATTTCATAAATTTTGATCATCTCAACTTGTGTTTGGCGCGTCATAATCATCTTTGGTTTTGCGCCAAAAGCCCCACTCACTCACTTACTCACTCACTCACTCTAATTTCCTGAACCTCACCAGAATGCTGTGAAAAAGTATTGATCGTCTAAACCATGTTGGGAAGAAAAATTTATGTGGCTACACATGCACTAAAAATAATTTATGTGGCAACCCACGTATACACATAGCATTCTCCCAGACAGCACTTCTCCAGATATTTTCACCAGTGTGATTGCAGAATATGATCCCTTCTATGGGAATTTCAGTACTTCAGCATTGGGGTGAACCACATACTGCATTTTCTGTTGTCTCCGCTAAAATCTTTGGCGACGTAGCTTTCTGCATGCATACAACATAAAAGGTATCACATGCCTCTCTTTCCTTTCTCATTTTAGGATTCTGGTGCGAAAATTTTGCAATTTTCTGATTTTTTTTTAATTAAAAAGATTTATAGGGAGAACAACGGTGAAAAAAAGCCTAGAATTGTGCGTGTCTTGTATTGAAGAAGAAGAATGTAAAACAATAGGTGGTGGTGGATGCATCGTTGAAATAAATTTAAAGATATGCAAACAAAGATCCCTCTCCTAACTCACCAACTAGTTTGCAAATGCTCTTCAAAGTTGCCAATGAGTTCATGACTTTTCAGTGCCAATGAGTTCATGACTTACCACATCTGTGGTAAGAATGTAAATTCCATATACTTTATGGCTCTTGTTAAAGATGGAATTAAACACACGAATTTTAATTTAAATATAGGAATTTTAATTTAATAACTTATATTTAAACACAAAAACTTATTTCCATGTTTCTCTTAATGGGAGAGCAAACATAAATATTGGTGCAAAGTGTAGTTTAAAATATTAATGGTAAATTTAAAACACATTGAAAATGCAATTTGGCACACTAGATCATCCCCATCTTCAGAAAAAAAAAAAAAGGTAATGAAGTAGAAATGGAAAATGAAAATAACACTGTGTATTTTAAAATATAAATGAAAATTTAGAATAATCCGAGCAATGTTTATGTGTCTAAAAAGCATATTCCTTACTACCTTATGCATAATAAAGGTTACTGATAGAATTAACTGACAACAGTTACTTTTAAAACAAGAATAATATTAAGATCGATTGAAAGGTTATATTTAATTTAATGGACAGTAGGCAATGTAGGCATATATATTTTGCTGTAAATTGACTGGCAGATGTTATTCAGTAAAGGAAAAGATCCCACGTGTGCTTTCTCTATATCACTACTTTGATCTAGTCCATCATTAACAATATTTTTCCTGGGATTCCATCTCAGTGTGAAAACTGAGATAAATTTAGATGATTGTAAGCTTTTTAATCTTGTTCTTAAAAATGTAGTTGTATCACGATAAAAGATTAATACACTATGTTAAATATTGTTTTTTCAACATTCCATTAGCAAAATAGAATATGGATATAACCCTCGCAAGCAAATAACACATTTTCATTCCTTTGTAATGATCCGGTGTTTCTCAAGTGTGCATTGCATAAAGTAAAAATATAGGGTTTTCATCCGCAGAGAGCCCTCAGGGGCTCACTTTTGTGAGTACGGGTGTGGCAATCCCGGGGTACCCTAGCCCTTAAGGGAATCATCTTCTTGGTGAGACGGGTGCCACGATCCTGGAGCCCCAGTGATCTATCCTCTTTTCCGTCTCCTCTCCTGTTGGCTGGAACTTTTTCCCTTCCCTTCTCAATTGTGGTTTCTCTCTTCGGAGTTTGGGAGCGGTAAAGTCGCTGAACACTGGTAGTTCGGTCCGAGGTTCGAATCCCGCGAACGGGCTTCCTGCATGGGTGTTTTCGTGGTTTTCCCCATGTGTAACGTGTATACGAGCCAGTTTCCCTTAGAAAGTCCTCCACGAAGGCATCCCTCCCCTTAGGCAGATAGCCCTAGTGTGCTTTGCCATAATTAAATACACCATTAAATACACCAACTACGAGGTTTGGGGCTCGTCATGAGAAACTAGAACAGCCCTTGTCTATAGTTTTCAAGTGGCGAGAAAACTGCCCACGTGTTTGCCGTGCGTGGAGACCCGTGTCGCTGGAAAGGAGGGTCCTGGTAGTTGAGGGGCGAGGTACTGTCCCCAACACACTGCTTTGGCCTCTGCTTCAGCTAAACGGGAGGCACCTTAGTCGCCCTCACGGGTGTCAATCGGCTGGTCACTAGTCCTTGTGTCAGTGGCTTGGGGTCAAGCTCTTGGGAATACCTGCTTTCGGGAAAGCCAACTGTGGGGCTTCAGTTTGCGTATAGGTTCGGCTAGCCCTAACACAGGAATCTGTGTTCCCTTGTTGGGCTCCGTGGTGGGCGGGGCCGTCGGACCCGAATTTTTCTCTTTCAAATATGGCTTCTCTTTTTATTCTAAAAAAACCTGAATCACATGACACCAACAAAGAAATAGAAATTGTTGATAAATCTATTAACAAGAAGATCCGTGCTGATGAAAATACCAAAGATATTGAAGTTACTGACAAATCCACTACCAAGAAGATCCGTACCGATGCAAATGCCAAAGAATCTACTGATTGTCCGCGCTTCCTTGTTGGCTCTAGTCCTTCTGGTGAACTGCAAAAGATGTCTCCTTTTCTCGTCAGCAAATACATTCACTCATGCATAGGTTAGCCAAAAAACATAAAGCGTCTCCGTTCTGGAGACCTGCTTATTGATGCCATATCGGTCACCCAGTTTCCTTCTTTACTTCAGATAACTAAACTTGGGCAAGCGAATGTCACTGTAACAGCACATAAGTCACTGAACTATTCTCGTGGTGTAATCTCAGAATTCGACCTTCTGTAGTATGTTTCTGGAGAAGAGATCGCTTCTGAGCTATCCGACCAAAATGTCTGCGGAGTAAGGCGGATCAAGATGCGTAATGAAGGTAAGTTGATAAACACGAAACACGTGATCCTTACCTTCAACACGCCTGATCTTCCTAAGAATATTAAGGCCGGATACTTAAATTGTCCTGTAAGACCTTATATTCCTAACCCTAAGCGATGTTTCCAATGCCAGCGTTTCGGCCATTCTAAGACGTCTTGTCGTGGCAGCCACACATGGCGCCCGATGCTCACATATTGGCCACGATTCTGAAAATTTTACCGCTGCGCCTTTGTGTATAAACTGCAAGGGTCGGCACCCAGCATTTTCACGCCTGTGTCCAAAATGGAAATCCGAAAAAGAAGTGCAGACTGCAAAAGTTACCAGGAACATCTCGTATGCTGAAGCCAGAAAACTAGTTCAAAGCACACAGCTCCAACAAAACAAATCATATGCCAGTGCCGTTAAAACAACACGTAGCATTGCCACCCAAACATGAATAGGCACGCAGACTGTACCAAATAAAACCCAACCGACCACATCCAACAAGAAAACGGAAAATTCAACTAATTTAATACAAAATTAAGAAACAGTCATTCAAAGTAAACCCAAAACTGCCACTAAAAAAGTATCAAATAAAAATAGACGTTTCAGCAATAGCTCTTTTGACGAAATGATTTCTGAATCTGCGGATTCAGACAGTATGGAAGTAGAAGAGCGTCTAGAAGTTCCCAGGCATCTACTTCCACGAAAACCCAAACAAGAGCACAGAAAGAACAAAAACCAGTCATAATGGCCACCCTCGTCTCATGGAACTGTCGCGGTTTCCACCGAAATTTGCTCGACATCAAAGCCATAATTAATGCTTATCATCCTGTATGCTTCGCAATACAGGAAACAAATCTCAAACCAGAACAACAGGCAAAATTTCGGAGGTTTTCTCTCGTCAGGAAAGATAACCTAGCAGGTGAGCGTGCCAGGGAAGGTGCAGGTCTCCTCACCTCACTGGATTATCTTTCAAATGTGCTTTCTTTGACGACATCCCTCCAAGTTGTCGCTACTCAAACAAATTTTGATATTGTTGTTACAGTCGTTTCTCTGTATTTGAATCCAAATGAGCATATTGATCAACAGGATTTAAATAATGTAATAGAGCAGCTGCCAGAGCCTTTTATCATAATAGGAGATTTCAACGGCCATAGTCCACTCTGGGGTAGTAAAGATACAAATTGCCGAGGAAGACAAAATGAGCAGATGATTGAAGATCTTTGTCTCCTAAATAATGGGCAGGATACGTACTTCCATGAGCCTTTAAGGACATTCCACGCTCTCGACCTTGCCACCTGTTCACCATCTCTGTTGCCATTTTGCACTTTTAGTGTCGGAAATGCCCTGTAAAACAACGATCATTATTCCATTTTTGTATATCTTGCACGAAGAGGAGCAAACCCCATGTCGAGACTCCCTCGGTTTATACTGGACAGGGCAGACTGGGATCTCTTCTCTTCCTCCGCAGAGCTCACAGACGAAATGGTAGAAGATGTGCATATCGATGACGCTGTGGAAGCTGTTACTAATACTATTATTCAGGCAACTATGCTTTCGATTCCTAGGACATCAGGAAAAATACTAAAATATTCGAAAACGTGCTGGAATCGCGACTGTCGTGAAGCACTGAAAAAACAGAAAAAAGCATGGGGTATTTTTCGTAGATATCCTACTCTGCGAAACCTCATACCCTTTAAAAGATCCAAAGCAAATGCATGAAAAGTAAGAAGGCAGAGCCAAAGGAATTCTTGGATTTCATATGTGTCATCAATAACATCCTCTACGCCTAGTAAGCGGGTTTGGGAAAGAGTTCGAAAAGTATACGGAATATATAAAGACCACTCACTTTCCTTTTTGGAAAAAGATAACCGAGTGATTAGCTCCATAGAAGACATTGCAAATACTATTGTTGAGACATTTGCTGCCGTTTCTTCCAGCAGAAACTATTCACTTGCATTTCTCTCTATCAAGCAGCACATTGAAATAAATCCCATCGCATTCAACTCTACCAAATCTGAGCCTTACAATAGAGCATTTACTATGCTGGAATTAAAGAGAGCTTTATTGCAGACACATAAGTCTTCTCCGGGTTTTGATGGGATAAATTACGAAATGCTAAAGCATCTGGCCTATAAATCACTGACTGCCATTATCACTCTATACAATAGAGTGTGGAAGGAGCTTATTTTTGCCAGTGCATGGAGGAGAGCTGTTGTCATTCCTATTGCTAAGCCAGGGAAAGATCCAAGGAATCCTGCCAACTATCGGCCAATTGCACTTACTAGTTGCGTATGCAAACTGTTTGAAAAGATGGTAAACAGCCGCCTAGTCTACTTCTTGGAAAAGAATAATATTATATCGCCTTATCAAAGTGGTTTTCGAAAAGGGAGAACAACCGTAGATAACATGCTCCTCTTAGAGACATCCATTCGAAAAGCTTTTGTAAGAAGAAATCACCTTGTCTCAATTTTCTTCGATATAGAGAAAGCTTATGATAAGGCATGGAGGTACGGTATACTTCGCGATCTACACGAGAGTGGCTTGCGCGGCAACCTAGCAATTTTCATTCAGAATTTCCTGAACGCTAGAACTTTTCAAGTAATTATTGGCTCTGTTTTGTCAGATGTTTTTGAAGAGGAAGAGGGTGTGCCTCAAGGCTGTGTGCTTAGTGTAACCCTGTTTAGTTTAAAAATAAACTCTGTATTAAAAGAACTTCCTCCCACCATCTTGGGATCTCTATATGTTGATGATCTGCAGATTAGCTGTCGAGGGGCAGACATGAGATATGTAGACAGGCAACTGCAGATGGCTCTGAATAAGATCCAGGAATGGTAAAAAAACAGGGATTTACTTTTTCCAAACAAAAAGGTGTGTGCGTGCACTTTTATAGGAAGCGAGGTCTCCATCCTGAACCTGAGTTTTATCTAAATGCTACAATTATTTCAGTTGCGCTCGAAGTAAAATTTTTAGGAGTGACGTTCGACCAGGAACTGACTTTCCTTCCTCATGTTTTAAACCTGAGAAAGAAGTGTCTAAAAATATTAAATATTTTAAAAGTGTTGGCAAACACCTCCTGGGGTGCAGAACGTTCCACTATGCTTCGCATTTACAGAGCCCTTGTTCGCTCTAGACTGGACTATGGCTCAGTTGTTTATGGATTCGCTCGGTCATCAGTTTTGTTAAAACTCGATCCTGTTCACCATCAAGCTCTGTGGATTTGTTCAGGAGCTTTCAGGACTTTTCCTGTCCAGAGCCTGTATGTTGACTCTAACGAACCATCACTTTATCTGAGGCGTGAGCAATTGTCCCTTTTGCAATATTTTAATATTCTCTCCCAACCTGAACATCCCAATAAGCGGTGCTTACTTGATAATGTATGTAACACTTTATTTGAAACACGTCCATCCTGTGTTCCTACCTTTCTTTTAAGACTTCGCCCTATCATTGAGGTACATTCCCTCTCTGATATGCGCCCCCAAGCAGTACAGAACTTTGAAATCCCACTTTGGGAAAATTCACAGATTCAGCTTCTTGATGTTTTCAAACATCACGTAAGGGCAAGCACTAACGAGATCGTTTACAGACAACTCTTTGCTGAGCACAGGCAGAAATATAGCAGTTATTATCCGATATACACAGATGGATCTAAGTCAAGTGATCATGTCGGGATGGCTTTTGTAGTTGAAAATTACATAGAGGGCAGATGCCTGCACCATACGTTCTCAGTCCTAACATCTGAACTAACTGCAATATATTATGGTCTTTTGTACATCTCAAAGCTCTGCCACAAAAAGTTCATAGTTTACACAGACTCGTATAGTGCTCTTAAATCCTTGAAGCTTTTTCCAACACTCGGAATCCTGTGGTAGTGGATGTTCTCAAAATTCATATAAGTTTAACGATTCGAGGTTATGAAGTCCTGTACTGCTGGGTTCATGGACATGCTGGAATAAAGGGAAATGAGCTTGCAGATATCGCAGCCAAATCTGCTGTTGAACTGTCCAGTCGCCTTATCCCTTTTAGAGATATCTGCAATGTCGTCAAGCGAAAGGTCCGAAAAAAATGGCAGCAAATTTGGGATGTTCAGCATCACAACAAGTTGAGAAACATGAAGCCTAGAATTGAGCATTGGGATTTTGCTGGAAATCGTAAGGAGGACGTTCTTTTGACTCACCTCAGAATTGGTCACACTAGAGTCACACATAACTATCTTCTCAAAGCTGAAAATGAGCCTGTTTGTTTTAATTGTAATGTTTGCTTATCTGTTCGTCATATTTTAATTGAGTGTCCATGTTTTAATAGTCTTCGCCAGAAATATTTTAATAGCTGTGACTTTCCTCTCGACCGTTTAATCGGAAGAGAGGTCAATTGTAATTTATTTTATTATTTAAAAGAGATTGGCTTTTATTACCTAATGTAATTTGTTTTTAAGACTGTGTCTTGAATTTTAATATGTGCTTTTAACTTGTGTTTATAGGACTTCATCCTCTGGATTTGGTACATTTATCTACTTGTTTTTATTCATCGAATTTTAATGACATCAATTGTAATCATCCCATCTTGTGTTTGGCGCATCATAATCATCTCTGTTTTTTGCGCCATAATCACTTACTCACTCACTTTATTTGTTGTAATTTAATTTCATAATTTTTGATCATCTCACCTTGTGTTTGGCGCGTCATAATCATCTTTGGTTTTGCGCCATAACCCCCACCTAGTCACTAACTCACTCATCCGCAGAGAACCCGTTGGCTCTTCGGGAAAGAACCCGTTGGCGCCGTTGAATTTTTACTCGCCAAGCTCGCGGTTCATCGACGATGATCGGAGCCGTAAACAGATTCTTTGCCGTAAACGTGGTATTTTGTTTACGTGATTTTTAGTGCATGTAAATTCAAGTTAGCAGACAAAACAATATATTAAGCATGTGGTAGTAAAAATTCACAGATAATAAGCATGTGGATGTAAAACTAACCGGTTAAACGTGATATATTAATTTAAAAACATAAATTAGTATTAACGTACTGAAATTAACCGGTTAAACGCGATAAACGAAAAAAAATTGTCTTAAATTCCAGTTAACACAGAAAACAATATATTCCTTACACCAGCAGTGGTTTGCTAATTTTGATTACCATGGTGATGCATGAAACTATTCTGTCATCTTAGATAATCAATAATATTTTTGATTTTAATTTAATCATCTATTTATATCACACCTGCCATCCTCTGAAAGGTTATTGTTAAAAAAGCATTAACATTATCTCGTTAAAATTTTACGCCATCAAAATTGATTTATTCTCATAATTTTAGATGACAATAACTAATAATAAAAATAAAAGCATTATTTATTTATTTAAAATGCACATGCACATTTTTGCGGCCTACGGAAACAAATTATTTTAGAGGTTGGAAACCTCATGATTCTTCTCATGGTACTTAAGAGCTGTTAATAATTAAGAACACAACGTGAACAGCCTTGTTACAAATTAGCATTCACCCCTCCCGCCGTATTTTCTTCCTTTCATCCCCGAGGAGAACCGGCATCTATCTACGAAAATATTTCTATCTATTCATTGTTAAAAAATTCAGAAAAAATAATAATAAATAAGAGAAGAATAATATAAATCTGCAAATGCGAACAACAACAGTGATAATTCAACAAAATGAACGCAAGAGGAATGGTTGCAAATTTCGAACAAGCGAATAGGATAAATCTGCTGGGTTACCAGGTTTGAACTATTTTCGCCAAAGTTGGCGATGTTTACATTTACTGGGTTCTCTGCGGAAGTGCTTCCCTTTTCTTTGATAGCCAAGTTTTGCACGAACCTAATTTTAAGCAATTTTCCCATTTTTTTTAGCTGTAACCAAATATTTGTGTACTTGAGGAGGAGACAATCGCAAAATAATAACAAAGATTTAAAGAAGATTGTTTAATTTTTTAATTTGTCATGTAATCCTTATTTTACAATTTATATCGTATTTTCAAGTATATTTTCTTTTAATTGATGATGTTATCAGTTTATAATAATAAATATCGACAGTTTTGGAATCTTTCTGAAATAAAGGCTTGAAAAGCACCAACTTGCACTTGATAAGTACCTTTTAACTTTTCATCTGTCAAAAAAATAAATAAATAAAAACAAAATTGTCCTAAGGTTATTCCTTTAATATATCACTAATTTTTTTCTTGCTCATGGGTCCATGCAAATATTTCAGTTATATTTATATGTGCCTGTTTATTGTCTATTAAGTATTTTGTTTTGACATCAGGCTCCTGTGGAATCTGCCGAATTTCCTGTTACCACCTTAAAATTCTTCTTGTTCTGAAATTCTGAAGAATGGTTAAGTATTTCATCACTGTGTTCATGCTGTAGCTTGTAAGTGCATTGGATTAAACTTGGCTGTTTTTATGTTACACAAACTTTAATTATAGTACTGAGATTAGACATGAAAATATGTTTCTCAGCTTCAATAACAGCCGAGTTAAATCAATTTTTGCATATATCCATGCTGTATAAAGTCGCATGTGATGTAAAATGGCATTTGAAAAATATCTTTTCCATAAATGTAAGAAACATTTATTTGCCAAATGTCTTTAAGGAACTTTTCTTTAAGTACCAAAAGAAAAGAAGATTTTTAATTTTTAAGGACACACAGTAGCTTTCTATATGAATTAAGCTTATGTACCAAAGTAAAATCTCGTATTTATTGTATAATTCCTGGTGCATTTGAAAGTGTTTGTGCTTATCAACCTTATGAGATATGGAAGTCTAAATTTGTTTTGAAACTCGTTGAGGGGAAATATTTCTTTTATAATGCAACTTTAGAATACTAAAGCATTCACCAAATTTCATACTTTATTGTCTCTTTTGTTATGTTAACTTAAGACACATTTTATGTTAGAATTATATTCAATTTTTGGTTGCAAGCTGGACTCCCTACAGAAATAAGAATTTTGATCTGGCAAATTTTAACAGAATGCAACTTTGCTAGGTCATTTTAATTTTATTTCATGGTATTGATTTCAGTAACATTGCATCTGTTGTAGTGGACTTGTTTTATTTAATATTTTTTAAAATTATAGCTATAATTTTTTTATCATTATTAAGCCTTAAAAACTGAAGAAATAAATGTACTGAGTTTAAGGAGATACATAAATATAAGAATGCTAAAATTTGTATTATGAAAGTTTTTGCATGTTTACAGGTTTTGAATACCTTTTACATATTCGAAAGATTATTTTGATTTAAATCAAATAGATTTATATCAAAATAATCTTTATCAAAATAATCTCTAGTCGAAAAGATTATTTTGGTTTAAATCAAATATTAAGTAATGTACCTATAAAAAGTAGGGGTAAAACTGGATGTTACGGTCCAGTTTGGCGCATTTTCAAAAACTTCCCAAGTCGCCAAATTGGTTGTTTTTTCGCGTTTTAGAAAATTGTTAACTCATCATATTTCCATATTAGATGGTTGCGAATTTGAATTACTTTTGTAAATATGCAAAAATAATAGATCATGTAAACATGCAAAAATATCTAAAACAGGACTTCAAGTAAAACAAAGAAAAAGGGGGAAGTGCAAAATCGCCCACTGCTTGGCGCGTTTTTAATAAGAATTGCACATGCTCAATATCTATGTACACTTCAACCTATTTTCACTGAAAAAAATCCAAGAATTGCACAAAAGTGGCACTGTGTACTCCCTTTATCCATGCACACATCGACTTATTTTCACTTAAAAAGTCAAAGAAAATTGACAAAAATCCAATCAGAGGCGTAGCTAAGGTTTTTTTTTAAGCGTCCGGGGACACGTAAAGATTTTTAGCCCCTTTCTGTGTTCCAAGAATGGAAAACATTTCATTCTGAAAGGTGTATCATCAATATGCGCCCCTTGGATGCTGCACCCGGGGACGGATGTCCCCCCTTGCTCCACCATAGCTACGCCACTGAATCCAATGGTTCTTACTCTTGTAAAAGGCATCAAACAAATAAGCGGGCGATTTTGCACTTCAACCGCAGTATTTGAAAGTTAATAACTATGTATTTTATAGTATCAACAATATTAAATGTTTTCATAATATCTTACCATTTTTAACACAGTAGCAAAATGGAGAAACGCGTTTGATCAGGAAATTTAAGAAATTGTTATAAGCAGTAAATGAGCAATAAATGATCGGAAAGCATTGATTCATATTTAAGACAAGAGGTTACCAGATTTGGTGCAATTTCGCTTCACTTGGCGACTGGACCATAATCTCCAGTCTAGCCAAGGTAGGTTATGGAATGAATGTTGCCAGTGCACCCGATACAAATTCTTAAAAATAAACTTTTTGCTTGTTAATTTATTTTTAATGCTTAGTACATCAAGTGTAAAAGCACAGAATTTAAAAAAAATTCTCTCTAGGGCACAGTATGGAAATGACTTTGGTAGATAGCCAGTGTTGCAATATGCCAAACCTCTTATGAGTAAAATCCTAGTATACGGTGCAATTTTGAAACATATCGCCAGCACCAAAATAACCCATTTACCGCTCATCGTAATGTCACGTTTACTGCTCATCATAAAGTCGCCAAATCCTGTGTAATATTAGCATTAAACCATGTTACGACTTTCTAAGGCAAAACAGATCTCTGTATGCATGGGAATAGCAGAAAACAATTCCCCTTCCCTCCCCAAATGAGTGTAAATGTATCGCATAATTCTTATTTAATAATTAAAATTTTTATTTTCATTTGCTGAAGCATTCTTTCTTAGATGTTTTCTTTGTGAACTTATGAAGAATAGTGTTAGTTTGGGAATCTTTCTAAAAAACAGAAGTACAAAAAACACCACCTTCCACCAAAAAACAGACTTTTACGATTTCGTCTAATGGCAAAAACACCAAATTGCACTTATGGTTTTGTTAATATAGAACCAAAATTAGTTTAAATATTTTGTCTTTTGAATGTCATAAGTACCGTATTTGACGGCATATAAGACGCACTTTTTTTCCTAAATTTGGTCTCAAAAAAGTTACCTGCGTCTTATACGTGAAGGACACAGTCTTATACGTGAAGGTAATTGCATTCAATAATTGTTTATTTAACTTTTACGAAACGTGAGAACTAAAAGAAACCACGCTATTGAAACTTTTTTTCCTTGTGTGTGGCCGTCTAAATAAGGGTGCGTCTTATATGCCGTCAAATACGGTAATAAGAGAGTTTAGAAATCATACATCATTCTCTGCAAATAATATGTTTTGCTACACAATAAGCTCTTCTGGAGAAATGTCACTGCCTGTAATACTCAAAATAATGCATATAATTGTTTCTAAAAACACATAGTTAATATTTATTCATACACAGATTTGTAGCAGAACACACATGTGAACAAGTTATCTCATTCAGACACATACAATGGAGATTTATTCATACACAGATTTGTACAAGAACACGCATGCAAATATGTTATGTCATTCAGACAAGCATTATATTTATGTATTAGTATTAAGTATTGAATGTTATGCGCAAGTTAAAACTAACAATGTAACTATAAATCTCATTGTTCATTACATATTCCCTCCTATTTTTATTAGTACTTAACTGATACAGACCAGTTACCTATATTGGACTAAACTAACTACACAGCTACCTATATTGGGTAATGTCTACGAGATAAATTACCTTAGTACAAACACATAAAATTGACATACGTACTTGTATTAAAATGTGTTTTATCTATAAAGTGCAAGCTAATCACAAAATTCTAGATAGTTTGAGTATTAATTATAAAGATTATTGGTCCTACTAGTCATAGACACTAATCGATTATATGAAAGAACTACCAGATAAGTGTGCATGTATACAGAATTGTGAATGCATCTCTAAATACTATAAATGTATATATCAGAGGTATTTCTGTTTCATTTCCAAGGTTAGGGTCCTCTTTACGAACCTTTTTCTAGCATCGTCTCTTGAGCGACCTCTTAAGTGTTGCGCTTCATGGCCATGGGGATATGAGATCTTAGGTCGATGGGTTTTTACGTCCGATAGGACCAAGTAGGAGCAATCTCCTCGGCAAATCTTATCCGACCCTCAGATAGGCGATGTCCTGGGTATCACCTGAGACCTCGATGCACGTTCGAAAAGTCAGTGCGCAATTCACACCAAGTCTCGCAGCTAGCTGCATTCTTCATTGACCCATGAGCCAAGTGATCGACTGCTCAGAGTTGTCATATCAGAGGTATATACAAATATTTAAATTTCCATTTAATAAAGTATTTTTGTTAGTAAGATAAAATTAATATACATGATGCATCGTTTGTGCTGTATCCTTTGCTTTAAAACAAGAATTTCAAGACAAAATTTTCCTCTTTTTGCCTTTTTCACAGCTCTATAACATCTTTCATTACATTCATAAACTGGTACAAAATTATAACTATCAATAGAAGCAACCGACACTTATGGCTGAAAAGAAATACACGTAATGAAGCTGTATGTCTGCATTTATTCCATTATATTATTTCCAAGGCCATTTACTTCAACGAATTAACATGTATAAGATATTAATTTTTTTTAAATTTCTCTCATGAATTAAAAAGTGTATGTATACTGTGTGCGAAGTGATATTGCATTTTTTCTGAGTAAGAATATTTCAGAGTTCTAAAATTAGCATGTTGTCATAATAAAATGGATACGTTGCAAATAAATTTTAATCTTCATGGCAGTGAAGATAAAATTGCTTATTAGTGCTAGTACAAAGCATGCTTAATGATGAATATAAAATTGCTTATTAGTGGTAGTTCAAAGTCTAGCAAAGAGTTGGGCCATAGATGTGTTTATGATTTTCTTACTGTGTAACAATCTTACGAGTCAATTTTTCTCATAAATTCATCCATGAAGACATTACTTCTATTACTATACTTCTATCTATACTATAATGCTTGTTTACCTTGCTTTAAAAATTTAATGGACAGACTGAATAAATATTGCTTTAGTGAGCAAGTTCGACGCCTGCAGCTCTAGTTATGTATAATTTTCTGACTAGAGAGCAGGAGAGAAACTACTCTGAAACTAAAATTAAAATAAAACCTATTAAGACAGCTTGCACTAAATCGATGTCTTTTGCTAAATGATGAAATTAATTACATAAACATTTTTAAGGATTTGTAAAAAATGTTGAGGAATCTCAACTTTTCAGGTGCAGACAACCCGCATTTTATATTTAACTAATATTTAAGAAAAATAAACTGTATAATTTATTTTTGCTGAAATGCTCTCACACTGTGTATATATTTATGATTTTGTCAATTACTGTTTTTCTGAAATATACATGAATTTTTTGGGAACGGTAATAGTTAATGTTACTTTAGTTAAAATATTATGTACATCTCTGTGATAATATATGTCTTTTCTAGTTAGATCTCAAGATAAGGGCATACGCATTTACCATGTAGGTAGTGGTAGTGGTAGATTTATGGCGCAAAGCTCTATAGGCCATATGCGCCAAACGCAGGATTCGTATTTCAGCATATAAAGTATAAAAGAAAAAAATCTAAAGCAACAGCACACTTTTAAAATCAAGGCAAGTAAAAAGATAGCGAAATGGTGGGATGAAAATGTTGATTATGATTCACATAATGAAATATGCAATATAGATATAAAATCTTAAAATATCTGATTCATTAAAATTCTAACATAAAATCTCAAGACAAAAATCAAATTAAATAATAGAAACCTGTTTCTTTCAGGTAGTCAAACAAATTGGTATTGGCCTTTCTTCCGATTAAACGGTAGAGAGGCAGGTCGCAGCTATTAAAATACTTCTCACGAAGACTATTAAAATATGGACATTCAATTAAAATGTGATAGATTGAGAGACAAACATCACAGTTTGCATAAACAGGCTCGTTTTCAGCTTTCAAAAGGTAGTTATGTGTTACTCTAGTGTGACCAATTCTAGGGCGAGTTAAAAGAACTTGTTCCTTACGATTGCAAGTAGTATGCCAATGCTCTATTTTAGCCTTCACCCTTCTCAAGTTGTTATGTATCTGAATGTCCCAAAGTTGTTGCCATTTATATCTGATCTTCACTTTGATGACACAACAGATATCTCTAAAAGGGATGAGGCGGCCAGACGTTTCGACAGCAGAATTTGCTGTGATGTCTCCCAGCTCGTAGCCTTTTATTCCTGTATGTCCAGGGACCCAGCAGTACAGAATTTCATATCCACGACTTCTTAATTTAATATTTAGCTTCAGTACATCCACTATCACAGGATTGTCGGGGCTTGAAAAGGATTCTAAAGCTTTTAGTGCACTGTAAGAGACTGTATATATAATGAAATTTTTATAGTAAAGCGTTGAGATGTACAAAAGCGCATAATAGATAGCAGTCAGTTCAGTGGTTAAGACCGAGGAGGCGTCGTGTAAACGTCTGCCCTCCAAGTGGTCACTAATTATACAGGATATCCCAGCGTGACAAGTTGACTTCCGTATATACGGGAAGTCAACTGCTGTAATTATGCCTGTGCTCAGCAAAAATTTGTCTGTATATGATGTCATTGGTGGTTGTTTTTCCGTAACTGTGGAAAATGTCAATAAGCTGGATTTGTGCATTTTCCCAAGGTGGGATCTCAAAATGCTATACTGCTTGTGGGGACATATCAGATAAGGAGAATTCTTCAATGAGCAGACGAACCCTTATAGGAAAATAAGGCACACAGGATGGACGTGCTTCAAATAAATGGTCACAGCTATCATCAAATAAACACAGTTCGTAAGGATGGTCAGGTTGAGACAATATATTAAAATACTGTAAAAGAGACAACTCCTCACGCCTCAAACGGAGTGATGGCTCGTGACAGTCAACATAAAGGCTCTGCACAGGAGATGTCCTGAAGGCTCCAGAACAAATCCGCATAGCCTGATAATGAACAGGATCTAGTTTTAACAACACTGAAGACCGGGCAGATCCGTAAACAACTGAGCCGTAGTCCAGTTTAGAGCGAATTAGAGCTCTGTAAATGCGAAGCATGGAGCAACGCTCTGCACCCCAGGAGGGGTTCGCCAGGACTTTTAAGATATTTAAAACTTTAGTACACTTTTTTCTCAAGTTTACGACATGAGGAAGGAAAGTCAATTTTCGGTCGAACATCACCCCTAAAAATTTTACTTCAGGTGCAACTGGAATTACAGACCCATTGAGGTATAATTGAGGCTCAGGATGGAGACCTCGCTTTTTACAAAAATGCACGCACACAGTCTTCTGTTTTGAAAACGTAAATCCTCGTCTTTTTAGCCATTCCTGGATCCTGTTCACCTATGTGTCTGTAACAAAGCTCTCTTTAACTCTAGCATAGTAAAATCCAGTGGCGTAGCAAGGGTGGGGTAAAGGGGGACATCTGTCCCCTGGCGCAGCATCCAGGGGGCGCCAAATTGATGATACGAATTTTTAGAAGGAAGTGTTTTCTATTCGTGGCACCCAGAGAGGGGCGCAAAATCTTCAGTTGTCCCCGGGCGCTGAAAAACGGGGCTACGCCTCTGGTAAAATCTCTCTTATATGGCTCAAATTTGGAAGAGTTGAAAGCGATGGGATTTTTCTCAGAGCGTTGCTTGATAGAAAGAAATGCAGGTGAGTAATTTCGGCTAGAAGAAACGGCAGCAAATGTCTCACCAATAGTATTCGCAAATTCTTCTATAGAGCTAATCACTCGGCCATCTTTTTCCAAAAAGGAAAGTGAGTGGTCCTTATATATTCCACATGCTTTTCGAACTCTTTCCCAAACCCGCTTACTAGGCGTAGAGGATGTTATTGACGACACATAGGAAATCCAAGAATTTCTATGGCTCTGCCTTCTTACTTTTCGTGCATTTGCTTTGGCTCTTTTAAATGCTATGAGGTTTCGCAGAGTAGGATATCTACCAAAAATACCCCATGCTTTTTTCTGTTTTGTCTGTGCTTCATGACAGTCGCGATTCCACCATGGTTTCGAATATTTTAGTATTTTTCCTGCTGTTCTAGGAATCGAAAGCATAGCTGCCTGAATAATAGTATTAGTAGCAGCTTCCACAGCGTCATCGATATGCACATCTTCTACCATTTCCTCTGTCAGCTCTGCGGAGGAAGAGAAGAGTTCCCAATCTGCCCTGTCCAGTATAAACCGAGGGAGTCTCGACATGGGGTTTGCTCCTCTTCGTGCAAGAGATACAAAAATTGGATAATGATCGCTGTTCTACAGGTCATTTCCGACACTAAAAGTGGAAAGTGGCAATAGGGATGGTGAACAGATGGCAAGGTCGAGAGCGTGGAATGTCCTTGAAGGCTCATGGAAGTACGTATCCTGCCCATTATTTAGGAGACAAAGGCTATGATCTTCGATCATCTGCTCAATTTGTCTTCCTCGGCAATTTGTATCTTTACTACCCCAGAGTGGACTATGGCCGTTAAAATCACCTATTATGATGAAAAGCTCAGGCAGCAGCTCTATAAGGCCGTTTAAATCTTGCTGATCAATATGCTCATTTGGAGGAAGATACAGGGAAACGACTCTAACAACAATATCAAGATTTGTTTGAGTAGCGACAACTTGGAGTGGTGTCGTCAAAGGAAAGGAACTTGATGGGTAGGTAGTCCAGTGAGGTGAGGAGACCTGTACCTCCACTGGCACGCTCATCTGCAAGGTTATCCTTCCTGACGAAAGAAAACCTCCGAAGTTTTGCTTGTCGTTCCGGTTTTAGATTTGTTTCCTGTATTGAGAAGCATACAGGATGATGAACATTGATTATAGCTTTGATGTCGAGCAAATTTCGGTGGAAACCGCGACAGTTCCATGATACGAGAGTGGGCATTATAAATGGTTTTTGTTCTTTCTGTTCTGTTCTTTTGTTTTTCGTGGAAGTAGATGCCTGGGAACTTCTAGACCCTCTTCTACTTCCATACTGTCTGAATCCGCAGATTCAGATATCATGTCATCAAAAGAGCTGTTGCTGGTGCTTCTACATTTATTTATTATTTTCTGAGTCTTAATTTTAGGTTTGGCTTGAATTACAGTTTCTATTTTTGTACTGTATGGATACGGTTTTCTTTCTTTCTGTTGTTTGTAGCCTGTTGATTTTTCTTTGGTGGAGTCTGCATACCAACTGAGGTTTGGGTGGCAACTGTACGAGATCTTTTAAGAGCATTGGCGTAAGATGTATTTGGTCGTAGCTGTGTGCTTTGGACTAATCTTCTGGCTTCCGCGTATGAGATGTTCCTCGTAACCTTTGCAGTCTGCACTTCTTTTTCAAATTTCCATCTTGGGCGCAGGCGTGAAAATGCTGGGTGCTCATCCTTGCAATTTATATAAAGAGGCGCAGCGGTACAATTTTCAGAATCGTGGCCAATCTGTGAGCATCGGGCGCATGTCTGGCTGCCACGACAAGACGTCTTAGAATGTCCGAAACGCTGGCATTGGAAGCATCGCATAGGTTTGGAATATAAGGTCTTACAGGACAATTTAAGTATCCGGCCTTAATATTCTTAGGCAGATCAGGCGTGTTGAAGGTCAGGATCACGTGTTTCGTGTCGATCAACTTCCCTCAGGGGGCTCACTTTTGTTAGTACGGGTGTGGCAATCCCGAGGTACCCTAGCCCTTCAGGGGATCATCTTCTTGGTGAGACGGGTGTCACGATCCTGGAGCGCCAGTGATCTATCCTCTTTTCCGTCTCCTCTACTCTTGGCTGGTACTTTTTCCCTTCACTTCTCCCTCGTGGTTTCTCTCTACGGAGTTTGGGGCTCGTCACAAGAAACTGGAACAGCCCTTGTCTCTAGTTCTCGAGTGGCGAGAAAACTGCCCACGTGTTTGCCGTGCGTGGAGACCCGTGTCGCTGGAAAGGAGGGTCCTGGTAGTTGAGGGGCGAGGTACTGTCCCCAACACACTGCTTTGGCCTCTGCTTCAGCTAAACGGGAGGCACCTTAGTCAAAGAATCTCTAAGGAGAAGAATGAAAGCTTTCATAGACGCAATGTAAACCTGTTTCGCCTCTGCGCCGCTGTTGGAATTTTGGGGCGAATTATAGAAATCCTGTGCAATTTTTACTTTCATTTTAAACAGCAAGCCGTGCGAAGACAAAATTTAAATGAAATAAATTTCTTAATTCTTTTCTTCTGTAAACTTAAAAAGGGGGGAAAACACATACCATACAAAACGTAATAAATTTTTATGGATCCATAGTTAAAATTTTACAGTGAAGTTTTAAAAGCAAAATTTGCAATAACTAACTGAAACAGAAAAAATATTTAAAGAGAATTAAAGGCACCCTTAAATAAATTGAAAACACTGAAATACATTATAATTATCCGACAACAACTTTAAAAACAAATTACCATCAAAACGTTTTAACAATTACTTGGAATGACCATTGTGAAAACCACGAGCATAGTTTTCACCCAATAGCCAAAATAGCCATTTCACTTACAGCATTACATTTAAAAAGTCTTTAAAAGAATTTCACATAGCTAAAACAAAGTACCTCTGACTACAACAAAGAACGTTTTTGTACAACGTGGTAAACGATTGCTAACATGGCCGACGGCATGCTACATTCTTTGATGTTGCTTTGTTGCCTCCTGATGTTATTTCCCACATGCGCAGTGAGGTACGGAGGGTGGATGGCTTTGGAATGGTTTGCCCCTTTAAAGTAAGCTTCAGGGATATACATAATGTGTCTCTTCGGTCTGACGGACCCACATTTGCCCCGGGGAACCTTTACTTCTTCTCCTTAGAGATTCTTTGCCTTAGTCGTCCTCACGGGTGTCAATCGGCTGGTCACTAGTCCCTGTGTCAGTGGCTTGGGGTCAAGCTCTCGGGAGTACCTGCTTTCGGGAAAGCCGACTGTGGGGCTTCAGTTTGCGTATAGGTCCGGCTAGCCCTAACACAGGAATCTGTGTTCCCTTGTTGGGCTCCGTGGTGGGCGGGGCCGTCGGACCCGAATCTTTCTTCTCTTCAATATGGCTTCTTCACACATATATTTAATTAAAGATTTCGAGGTCACTCCAGTTACTCAAGTCACTCCAGTCTCTCAACCTAGTTCTGAAACGTCTACTACTAAACCAGTCACTCAACCTAGTTCTGAAACATCTACTAATAAACCAATCATTCAACCTAGTTCCGAAACGTCTACTACTAAACCAGTCACTCAACCTGTCACTCAACCTAGCTCTGAAAATTCTGCAAAAAAATTACGGACAGATGCAAATAAAAAAAATCATAACAATAATCCCCGTTTCCTAGTCATCTCTATTCCTTCTTCCGAAATGCATAAGATGTCTCCTTTCGTAATAAATAAATACATCCAGTCTAGTATTGGTGAGCCGAGAAATATAAAGCGTCTCCGCTCCGGAGACTTGCTTATTGATACAAACTCAGCCACCCAGTCTGCTTCTTTACTTCAGATAACTAAACTTGGGCAAGCGAATGTCACTGTAACACCACATAAGTCACTGAACTATTGTCGTGGTGTAATCTCAGAATTCGATCTGCTGTATGTTTCTGAAGAAGAGATCGCTTCTGAGCTAACCGAACAAAATGTCTGCGGTGTAAGGCGGATCAAGATGCGTAAAGAAGGTAAGTTGATAGACACGAAACACGTGATCCTTACCTTCAACACGCCTGATCTGCCTAAGAATATTAAGGCCGGATATCTAAATATTCCTGTAAGACCTTATATTCCAAACCCTATGCGATGTTTCTAATGCCAGCGTTTCGGCCATTCTAAGACGTCTTTTCGTGGCAGCCTCACATGCGCCCGACGTTCACAGATTGGCCACGATTCTGATAATTGTACCGCTGCGCCTTTGTGTATAAATTGCAAGCGTGACCACCCAGCATTTTCTCGCTTGTGCCTAAAATGGAAATCGGAAAAAGAAATCCATACTACAAAAGTTACTAGGAACATCTCTTACGCCGAAGCCAGAAGACTAGTCCAGAGCACACAGCTTCGAACAAATTCATCATACGCCAGTGCTGTTAAATCATCTCGTACAGTTGCCACCCAAAGATCAATAGGCACACAGACCCTACCAAATAAAACCCAACCGTCTACATCCAACAAGAAAAAAGAAAATGCAACCCGTATAGTACAAAAAAGAGAAACAGTTATTCAAAGTAAGCCGAAAACTGCCACACAAAAAATATCAAATAAAAATAGAAGTCGCAGCAATAGCTCTCTTGATGACATGATTTCTGAATCTGCGGATTCAGACTTTATGGAAGTGGAAGAGGGTCTGGAAGTTCCCACGCATCTACTTCCACGAAAAACAAAAGAACAGCACAGGAAAAACAAAAACCATTCATAATGGCCACACTCGTGTCATGGAACCTTCGCGGTTTCCACCGAAATTTGCTTGATATTGCTACTCAAATAAATTTTGATATTGTTGTTTCATTTGTTTCTTTGTATTTACCTCCAAATGAGCACATTTATCAGCAAGATTTAAATAATCTAATAGAGCGGCTGCCTGAACCTTTTATCATAATAGGAGATTTTAACGGCCACAGTCCGCTCTGGGGTAGTAAAGATACGAATTGCCGAGGAAGACAAATTGAGCAGATGATCGAAGATCATAGCCTTTGTCTCCTAAATAATGGGCAGGATACTTACTTCCATGAGCCTTCAAGGACATTCCATGCTCTCGACCTTGCCATCTGTTCACCATCTCTGTTGCCACTTTGCACTTTTAGTGTCGGAAATGACCTGTACAACAGCGATCATTATCCCATATTTGTGTCTCTTGCACGAAGAGGAGCAAACCCGTGTCGAGAGTCCCTCGGTTTATCCTGGACAGGGCAGACTGGAAACTCTTCTCTTCCGTTGCAGAGCTGACAGAGGAAATGGTAGAAGATGTGCATATCGGTGACGCTGTTGAAGCTGTTACTAATACTATTATTCAGGCAACTATGCTTTCGATTCCTAGAACATCAGGAAAAATACTAAAATATTCGAAACCGTGGTGGAATCGCGACTGTCATGAAGCACTGAAAAAACAGAAAAAAGCATGGGGTATTTTTTCTGCGAAACCTCATAGCCTTTAAAAGAGCCAAAGCAAATGCACGAAATGTAAGAAGGCAGAGCCAGAGGGATTCCTGGATTGCATATGTGTCCTCAATAACATCCTCTACGCCTAGTAAGCGGGTTTGGGAAAGAGTTCGAAAAGTAACTTCCCCCTCATTCATCTTTAAACATGCAGGCTTTCGCTCTAAAGCATGACTTTACAGTTTAATACTTAAACTTTGACTTCATTGCTTTTAAGCATTCACTTTTAGCATCTACAATTTTATGCTTCTAGACTAAATTCTACTTTTACATAACATGCAAGTATTTACATACATTTACAAAAGTTTAATACATATGCTTTTTACAATTTACCATAAAATGAATAAGAGAAAATAAATTTTTACTTTACTCATTCTTCGCCAAGCTGGCACTGAAACTAAAATTCTTATTAATAGAAGAATACGAAGTTATTTTTATCTTCGGCCAAATTTTGGTTTTAACATAACAGAATTAGTCTTTCGACCAACAGAAAATGCTTGTTTTTAGCTTTTACACTTAAAGAAAATAATACTTTTGCCTTAGCTAAATAAAGTAAAACAAAACTAAGTCTCAACCGAGACATATTGACTTTAGTCAAAACATAGAACTTCGTACTTATGCATAACATTTCGGAACAAAAGAGAAAAAAAAATTATAGAAGGTTTTAACTTATCTTTGAGTTTTCGATGCTTGAAACTCCGTCATCCGTTTTTGACAAAATTGATCCCAAGTTAGAGGTGTCATGGATGTCAATCTTCTCCTTGTTGATCTCCGCGTGTCGTCCCCGTTGATCTTTCTTTTGCGTCCTCTACATGCTGGCCTCTTGACGGAGTAATCGTCTGGTTGTTGGCCTTTGCGTTTCTGCCTGGGACGGCTGGTCTTGACGTCCTCCGGTCTGGAGTCCTTGAATTTCTTCTGTTCCTCGTACTTCTGTGCCTCCTGTTGGTGTTTCAGTTTCCGGAACGGCGGCCTTGCTGGCACCTGACTCTGTGGCCGTGTGCGCGTTCTCCTTGATGTGTAATTTCTCCTGCCATTTTTTGTAGGTGGTCTTTTCGTCTTTACCACTGTTTCTTTACCCGGTTCATCTGTATTTTTGTTTTTCTTAAACGCCGAAGTTTGAAAATCCTTTTTTCTTTTTGATACCGACGTCCGGGTTGTAGAAGTGCTAGGTCTCTCTTCAGTTCTCCGTTTCTTGGGTGGTGGAATAGTTGTTGCAGTCTCTGGCCCTTCTATTTCGTTTAGACTTGAGTCCTGCAAGAAACTTTTAAGGATTTCAAAATCATTTGGATTATAGTATTTTTTCACCTGGTCGGGACTTGCTTTACAGATTTCCCCTCTCTCGTTTTTAAGATATAAGACTACTCCTTTGATTTCCTGAATTACATAGGGGCCTTCAAACTTTGGAGCTAGCTTTGCCATAAAATTGTCTGGGGCACTTGATAAAGAAAATTTCCGTTTCAATACTTTATCCCCAACTTTAAAATCTGCTTCACGGCGTTTTCTATCGTAATATAACTTTTGTCTATTTCTTGCCGTATCCGAAGTTTTAAGCGCCTGATCAATTAGTTTTTGCACGTCCTTTTGTCTAAATTCCTGCTCTCTTTGTTGCACAAAGAATAATTTATCTAAAGGCGTAATTAACTTTCTGCCTAAAAATAATTCTGCTGGAGTTTTTCCCGTAGTATCATGATGTGCCGTTCTTAAAGCATAAGCTAATTCATTTATGTAGCCATCCCAGCGCTTGTGATGTGTGCTAACCTAACTGCGAATTATTTTTACAATGTTTTTATTAACTCTTTCTGCTATGTTAGCCTGTGGTCTATACGGAACCATTTTGATATGGCGTATATCAAGTCCATTGCATATGTTTTCAAATATTTGACTAATGAATTGTTTCCGTTATCGCTAATGACTTTTATCGGTGCACCGTATTTTAAAATGTATCTGTGTAAGAATGCATCTGCGACTGTTTTGGCTGACGCGCGTTTAAGTGGAACAATTTCTATCCATTTTGAAAAATGATCTACTATTACTAAAAGAAAACGATTTTTATTTAACTCGCTCTGGGGGAAGGGACCAAGGAGATCTATGCCTAAAATTTCATTCGGAAATGTAGCGCGAATGCTATTTAAGTACCCGGCAGGGCTGTAATTAATATCATTTATTAACTGACATTGATTGCAGGACCTGACATACGCCGTTACTATTTTGTATAATTGCGGGAAATATACCGCCTCGCGTACCCTTTTTAAAGTCTTTCTGACCCCGAGGTGGCCCGCTGTTTTTTTTTCGTGCAACTCCTTCAAAATGCTTAATCGAAGCGAGGCTGGGATGACTGGCTTATACTCAAGATTTTCGTTCGTTTTTTTCGTATAGAATAATAAATTATCTATTATTTCATAGTTTTTTGCTCTATTTCTTATCGCATCGATATCTGTATGCTCAAAGCTTTCGGGGTCTTTCAAATAAGCATAGATATTTCCAAATTCAGGATCAGCTTTCAGTTCAGTAATAACCGTATCTCTAGAATCTAAAATTTTTGAAGTCAACACAGCGCATTTAAGTTCATTACCTTCATCGTCCAGTTTTATACGAGAAAGTGCGTCAGCTACATTGTTTTCCTTACCCGGTTTATATTTTATTGTGATATTATATTCTTGGAGTTTTAAAGGCCATCTTATTAACCTGGGCGTTAGGTTTTTTCCCGAGTAATGTCTTCCAACCGCCGCATGATCCGAAAAGACTGTTACTGGCGATTTGCCGAAATAAACTCGAAATTTGTGTACAGCCATTAATACGGCTTATGTTTCTCTTTCTGTAGCTGTATAATTCCTTTGTGTTTGATTCAATGTTTTACTAAAAAATGCCAGCGGATGGTTATTTTGCATAAGAACCGCGCCCACCGCATAGTCTGATGCATCTGCCGCAATTTCCAGGTTTTCGTCCCCCTCAGGGAATTTTAAAACAGGGGCATTAATAAGCGCTTCTTTTAATCTTTCAAAAGCCGTGTTAGTTTCCGCTGTCCACGTAAATTTACTCTTTTTTCTTTTGATTACTAAGAGTGGTTCAACAATATTAGCGAAATCTTTTATGAAAGATCGATAGTAAGAACATAGTCCAAGGAAAGACGAAAGTTTCTTGGCGGTGTTGGGCGGTGGGAAATTCTTAATAGCTTTTATTTTTGAATCTTGCGTTTCTATACCCTTTTGCGAAATTTTATAACCGAGATATTTAAGTTCTTTAGTTGCGAACTTGCATTTTGAGGCGTTAATTGTAAGACCGGCCTCTTTTAATAATTTAAAAACTTGTTCGAGATCACTAATGAGTTGTTCCAACGTACTACTCGTTATAATTATATCATCTAGATAAATTAAAGTTGATTTTCCTAGGACAGGCTTTAGAACAATGTCCATAGCTCTCTGGAATGTTGATGGGGCCCCACACAACCCAAAAGGCATGCGTAAAAATGCATAAGTGCCCGATTTTGTTATAAACGCGGTTTTATGTATATCTTCGGGTCTCATAGCTATTTGATAGTAGCCAGACGTTAAGTCCAAAGTAGACATATATCTCGTCGATTTGATCTGTCTAATGATCTCGTCTATAACCGGCAAAGGGTAAACTGGGAATTTAGTTATGCTATTTAGTTTTCTATAATCGATAGCAAACCTCCAAGCCCTTTTATCCGAAGGAGGAAACTCGTCCTTTTTCCTACATAGTACGACTGGACTCGCGTATTCACTATTTATGGGCGTTATTATTTTATTCTTTAACATCTCCTGAATATGTTCTTCGATGATTACGTCTTTTTGTTTGTCATAGCGGTAAGGTTTAGTCCTACAAGGTTTTTCGTCATTTAGTTGAATCTTGTGAGTCACGATCTGACAGTTTCCCGGTTTTTCTGAAAACAAATGAGAAAAATTACTCACCACTTGCTGTATTGCTTTACTTTCCTGGTCATTCAAATGGCTAAGGTCCAATTCAGGTGTCTCCACCGGTTCCACCACCCTCTGGTCCATCTCCAGCACCACGGAACTATCTTGAAAATTTAATTTGGCCCTCGCGGCCCTTAAAAAGTCCATACCTAAAATAAGAGAGTGTTGGAGGTGTTTCACCACAAAAATTAATACTTTGAGATTTTCCTCTTTTATCTGTAAGTTTAATGATACTTTTCCGATGCAGTGACATGTTTTTCCTTGCGCCGCTATAATTTCCGTATTTCTGGTTTTAAAGAGTCGTATCCTATAAAAATTTTTTTTGAAGAACTTTTCACTCATGAAATTTCCTTCTGCTCCTGTATCGATGAGGGCTTCTACTGGTACATCGCCAACCAGGACTTGTATAATTGGTAGCTGTGAGTTTTTTACGATGACTGTATTTAGATGTCTATTTGAGGGTTTTTCTAAAACTTCCGGGGTCTGGACCCTCCCTTTCACAGGCCCCTCTAGTCGTTTAAAGCTTTCCTTTCAATCTGTGTCTTCTGGGTACGCGGATGCTTATTTTCAAATTTTCTTTTTGGGCCTTGCCCTTCAAGTTTCGATGCGTTAGCTTGATAGTTCTTTCCCCCATATGAGCGATTTCCATTTCTTGTTTCCTCCTTCCTTCTGGTACTTTGAGAATATGTTTCCCCTCTCGCTCTTTCCGCGATTCTGCGATTTTGAAACTTCACCGCCAATTCGAAAAGTTCCTGCAATGTGGTTGGGTTTCTAATTTCAAAGTAGTCTTGGACAGCGGGTAACAATCTTGGTAATATTATTTCAATAATCTCCGCATCGGGTTTCTTGCCATACAGCATATCCGTTAGCTTGATTTTTCGTAAAATAAAGTCCGTCAATTGTGCTGTATCCCGTTGATAGAAACTATATAGCTCGGCTTCCAGCCGTGCGCGATCTTTCACTATGGGGAAGGCCTTTACTAACGATTTTTTGAAATTTTCAAATGTATACGTCGGGCTTCCAAATTCACCTAGAAGAAATTTGCCTATATTTTTCCACCATAGCGCGGCCTGTCCTCTTAGTGCTGATGTGGCGATGGCAACGTTTTGTCTTTCAGGCACAGGGTAGAGCTGAAAGTGGTTTTCTATACCTTCGAGAAATACCGCCACCGAATGTTTTCCGTCGAAATAGACGTTTGGCTTGATTGATGCTCTCAAAGTCTGGACCAGGTTTCCAAATCCTTCTAACTGCGTTGTCATTTCTTGGTGTTGTCCAGCGGCTTCCATCCAATTTTCGGCCATTTCAGTTCGATAAGTGTTCGGGCGCCAATATAACGTTGCGCGCCTCTAACTAGCACGCAACCAAGAGGAGACTATGAAAGCTTGTATAAACCACAGAGTCTTATAAAGGGTTTAAGTCCCTTTTTATTCAACGTACTAAATTACAATTGCGTCCTCTTGACGCTTACAACTGTGCCAACTAGGCAGTCAAATAAAAATAAAAACCTGAAAAGAAAATAAAGACAATATTCTAACTACGAGGCTCTCTAAAATAACTAACTCACCGCGTTTTACAAAAGCCGCAGCTAATTCAGCAGACTTGAAGCTCACTGGAACAATTGCAACTACTTCCCGCCAAGCACATAGGCCGCAACGCGGGGTTCTTTAATTCTCGATTTCTACCTCCGCACTCGCGAAGTAAGAATAACTCTCTCTCACCGAACTTGTTTCCTTCTATTTAAATCATACTACTTCCGCTGATAATTTGAATGCTTGCGCGTTCTACTCAAATTTACATATTCTGGCATTGGCAGTTCCAGGGGAAAGTAAGGCTTGACAGGAAAGATAGTTTAAACTTAAAATAAATGTTAGTTAAAATAAATATAAACCCTACAGAGTGACTGGAGTAACTTCAAAATCTTTTATAAGATAAATATGAGAGTTTGCCATATTGAAGAGAAGAAAGATTCGGGTCCGATTGCCCCGCCCACCATGGAGCCCAACAAGGGAACACAGATTCCTGTGTTAGGGCTAGCCGGACCTATACGCAAACTGAAGCCCCACAGTCGGCTTTCCCGAAAGCAGGTATTCCCAAGAGCTTGACCCCAAGCCACTGACACAAGGACTAGTGACCAGCCGATTGACACCCGTGAGGACGACTAAGGTGCCTCCCGTTTAGCTGAAGCAGAGGCCAAAGCAGTGTGTTGGGGACAGTACCTCGCCCCTCATTTACCAGGACCCTCCTTTCTAGCGACACGGGTCTCCACGCACGGCAAACACGTGGGCAGTTTTCTCGCCACTCGAGAACTAGAGACAAGGGCTGTTCCAGTTTCTTGTGACGAGCCCCAAACTCCGTAGAGAGAAACCACGAGGGAGAAGAGTAAAGAAAATGTTCCAGCCAAGAGGAGAAGAGACGGAAAAGAGAATAGATCACTGGGTCTCCAGGATCGTGACACGAGTCTCACGAAGAAGATGATCCCCTAAAGGGCTAGGGTACCTCGGGATTGCCACACCCGTACGCGTATTTCCAAACCCTACCCCACTTTTCGAATTTTTGACGTCATGGACAAATCGACTAGTTTCACCTGGATGGTTATTCTTGAGCATGCGCGGAAGGGCGAGAAGTAATATAAACAGAACTTACGCTTCCGCTTGTAAACAGTATTAAGTATATTGTCTGAAAGTGTATTCGTTTATGTAATTGCATAATTTTATTGTTTCTGTAATAAGAAAACTTCATTCAGATAAAATGAATTTTAATATTATTATTATCTGGTTATAAGTTTATACGAAATGCTGAGTACTCTAGGTACATCGTAATCTTCGCATAACCTTTCACATTGGATTTTGCCTTATCATTCTAAAATAAATTGTATTATAAAGATTAAATCAAAGCAAATTACTTTGTTAGAGATGTGAATGTTCTAACTGAATAACACAGTTTTTTCTCTTTGAAAACACATTCATATTTGACAAATAATTATCTCCGCTGAAAATTTTTTGATTGTATGAAAACTATATTTGTCAATAATGTAATAAAAACTCACTAATCTAGTGCTTCATAGATCAATATGACAATGAATTCAAAATGTTTTAAAAAGAGTTCTTTAATCTTTATTTTGTAGTAGATGCAACTAATGTCACAGAGAAAAAATATTTCCATAAAAAAGTTCTCCATGTTAATTCAATAGCAAAATTATTTCTATTTCAGTGAGAAATCCACTTTCAATGCTTATATAACAGAAAAATATAACATAAGCATTTTAGAAGTTTTAAGTAGAAGCTAAAGGTTTACTGTGCAATTTTATGTAAGAAACGTAATAATTTACTTTCATTCCTTTTAAATCGGCATACTAGTTTCCAATCAACTAAAATTTTTGGCAAGTTAGAGACTTAACACACAGTATTCCGTTACTTAAATATGAATTAATTGTTCTTTTTCATTTAGAGATACATTGGAATTGAAAATACCAAAGGCAAAATGGGTCACAGATCCAAACTAATTCCTTATTTGGAAATTTTTCAAAAATATTTCTGTCAATTTTATCATATGTTGTTTTAAACAAGAAATCTGTATTATTTTCTTTAGTAAATTGTGAAAAAACATGTTTCTTTCTTTCTTTCTTTTTTTTTTTTTTTTTTTTTTTTTGTTCAATTCTCCTTGCCAAAGTATTGGCTTAGTTTTAAAAGCTCACATTAGTACAAACTGCAACACAGTGTGTCTAGGTAAGATTATTTGTTTCAAAATGTCTGTTAATAATTTCAAATATTTTCTCTCCAGTTGCTTTTCCTTCCTAAATATTACAACATAAAAAATATTCTACTGCGTAGTTTTCAAAAACATATCTCACATAAACGATGAATTGAAACATTTTAGTAATGTCGGTAGTTTCATCAAGTTTTAAAGTAAAGACTGGATTTTGTATTCTATAGTGCCCCTCAGGGGGCTCAGTTTTGTGAGTACGGGTGTGGCAATCCCGAGGTACCCTAGCCCTTCAGGGGATCGTCTTCTTGATGAGACGGGTGACACGATCCTCGAGCCCCAATGATCTATCCTCTTTTCCGTCTCCTCTCCTCTTGGCTGGTACTTTTTCCCTTCCCTTCTCCCTTGTGGTTTCTCTCTACGGAGTTTGGGGCTCGTCAGGAGAGGCTGGAACAGACCTTGTTTCTAGTTTTCGAGTGGCGAGAAAACTGCCCACGTGTTTGCCGTGCGTGGAGACCCGTGTCGCTGGAAAGGAGGATCCTGGTAGTTGAGGGGCGAGGTACTGTCCCCAACACACTGCTTTGGCCTCTGCTTCGGCCTCAGCTTCAGCTAAACGGGAGGCACCTTAGTCGTCCTCATGGGTGTCAATCGGCTGGTCACTAGTCCTTGTGTCAGTGGCTTGGGGTCAAGCTCTCGGGAGTACCTGCTTTCGGGAAAGCCGACTGTGGGGCTTCAGTTTGCGTATAGGTCCGGCTAGCCCTAACACAGGAATCTGTGTTCCCCTTAGGGCTCCGTGGTGGGCGGGGCCGTCGGACCCGAATCTTTTCTCTTACAAACATGGCTTCACTTTTCATTCTTAAAAAACCTGACTCAAATGACACTAACCAAAATATAGAAATCGTTGAGAAATCTATTAACAAGAAGATACGTGCTGATGAAAATACCAATGATATTGAAGTTACTGACAAATCCATTACCAAGAAGATCCGTACCGATGCAAATGCCAAAGAATCTACTGATTGTCCGCGCGTCCTTGTTGTCTCTAGTCCATCTGGTGAACTGGAAAAGATGTCTCCTTTTCTCGTAAGCAAATACATTCAATCATGCATAGGTGAGCCAAACAACATAAAGCGTCTCCGTTCTGGAGACCTGCTTATTGACACCAAATCGGCCACCCAGTTTGCTTCTCTTTCTCGACAAACCAAACTTGGAGAAATATCTATAACTGTGTCAGCACACAAAACACTTAATTCTTGTAGAGGTGTGATCTCGGAGATCGACCTTCTGTGTGTTTCAGAAGAATAGTTCGTCTCCGAGTTAGCTGACCAAAATGTCTGTGGTGCTAGGCGGATCAAGATGCGAAAGGAAGGTAAGTTGATTGACACGAAACACGTGATCCTTACCTTCAACACGCCTGTTCTGCCTAAGAATATTAAGGCCGGATACTTAAATTGTCCTGTGAGACCTTATATTCCAAACCCTATGCGATGCTTCCAATGCCAGCGTTTCGGCCATTTTAAGATGTCTTGTCGTGGCAGCCTCAAATGCGCCCGATGCTCACAGATTGCCCACGATTCTGAAAATTGTACCGCTGCGCCTTCGTGTATAAATTGCAAGGGTCAGCACCCAGCATTTTCACGCTTGTGCCCAAAATGGAAATTCGAAAAAGAAGTGCAAACTGCAAAAGTTACCTGGAACATCTCGTATGCTGAAGCCAGAAAACTAGTTCAAAGCACACAGCTCCAATCAAACAAATCATATGCCAGTGCCGTTAATACAACACGTAGCATTGCACCCAAACGTCAATACACACGCAGACTGTACCAAATAAAACCCAACGGAACCCATCCAACAAGAAAGCGGGAAATTCAACTCATTTAATACAAAATTAAGAAACAGTCATTCAAAGTAAACCCAAAACTGCCACTAAAAAAGTATCAAATAAAAATAGACGTTCCAGCAATAGCTCTTTTGATGAAATGATTTCTTAATCTGCGGATTCAGACAGCATGGAAGTAGAGGAGGGTGTAGAAGTTCCCAGGCATCTACTTCCACGAAAAACCAAACAAGAGCACAGAAAGAACAAAAACCAATCATAATGGCCACCCTCGTCTCATGGAACTCTCGCGGTTTCCACCGAAATTTGATCGACATCAAAGCCATAATTAATGCTTATCATACTGTATGCTTCCCAATACAGGAAACAAATCTAAAAGCAGAGCAACAGGCAAAACTTCGGAGGTTTTCTTTCGTCAGGAAAGATAACCTTGCAGGTGAGCGTGCCAGTGGAGGTGTAGGTCTCCTAACCTCACTGGATTATACCTCAAATGTGCTATCTTTCACGGCATCCCTCCAAGTTGTCGCTGCTCAAACAAATTTTGGTATTGTTGTTACAGTCGTTTCTCTGTATTTGCCTCCAAATGAGCATACTGATCAGCAAGATTTAAACGGCCTTATAGAGCAGCTACCTGAGCCTTTCATCATAATAGGCGATTTTAACGGCCATAGTCCGCTCTGGAGTAGTAAAGATACAAATTGCCGAGGAAGACAAGTTGCGCAGATGATCGAAGATCATAGCCTCTGTCTCCTGAATAATGGGCAGGATACTTTCTTCCATGAGTCTTCAAAGACATTCCATGCTCTCGACCTTGCCATCTGTTCACCATCTCTGTTGCCTTTTTGCACTTTTAATGTGGGAAAAGATCTTTACAACGGTGATCATTATCCCATTTTTGTGTCTCTTGCACGAAGAGGAGCAAACCCCATGACGAGACTCTCTCGGTTTATACTGGACAGGGCAGACTGAGTGTAGATATCGTACTCTGCGAAACCTCATTGCATTTAAATGAGCCAAAGCAAATACACGAAAAGTAAGGAGGCAGAGCCAAAGGAATTCTTGGATTTCATATGTGTCGTCAATAACATCCTCCACACCTAGTAAGCGGGTTTGGGAAAGAGTTCGAAAAGCATGCGGCATATATAAAGACCACTCACTTTCCTTTTTGGAAAAAGATAGCCGAGTCATTAGCTCCATGGAAGAAATTGCGAATACTATTGGTGAGGCATTTGCTGCCGTTTCTTCCAGCAGAAATTATTCACCTGGATTTCTCTCTATGAAGCAGCACTCTGAAATAAATCCCACCGCATTTAACTCTTCCAAATCTGAGCCGAACAATAGAGACTTTACTATCCTTGAATTAAGGAGTGTTTTATTGCAGACACATAGGTCTTCTCAGGGTCTTGATGGCGTGAATTACGAAATGCTAAAGCATCTGTCCTATAAGTCACTGAATGCCCTTCTCACTCTTTACAATAGAGTGTGGAAGGTGCGTACCTTTCTCAGTGCATGGAGGAGAGCTGTTGTCATTCCTATTGCTAAGCCAGGGAAAGATCCAAGGAATCCCTCTATCTATCGGCCAATTGCTCTTACGAGTTGCCTATGCAAACTGTTTGAAAATATGGTAAACAGCCGCCTAGTTTACTTCTTGGAAAATAATAATATTATATCGCTTTATCAAAGCGGTTTTCGAAAGGGAAGAACGACCGTAAGTAATATGCTTCTTTTAGAGACATCTATTAAAAAAGCATTTGTCAAAAGAAGTCACCTTGTCTCAATATTCTTTGACATTGAGAAAGCTTATGATAAGTCATGGAGATACGGTATACTTCGCGATCTCCACGAGAGTGGCTTGCGCGGCAACCTACCAATTTTTATTCAGAATTTCTTGTACAATAGAACTTTTCAAGTAAGAATTGGCTCTGCTTTATCGAATGTTTTTGAACAGGAAGAAGGTGTGCCTCAAGGCTGTGTGCTTAGTGTAACGCTGTTCAGTCTAAAAATAAACTCTGTATTAAAAGAACTTCCTCCCACCATCTTGAGATCTCTATATGTAGATGATTTACACATTAGCTGCCGAGGGGCAGATAGGAGATACATAGAGAGGCAATTGCAGATGGCTCTGAATAAGATCCAGGAGTGGTCAAACAAACAGGAATTTTCTTTTTCAAAACAGAAAACTGTGTGCGTGCACGTTTGTAGGAAGCGTGGTCTCCATCCTGAACCTGAATTATATCTGAATGGTACAATTATTCCAGTTGCGCCTGAAGTTAAATTTTTAGGAGTGACGTTCGACCGAAAATTGACTTTCCTTTCTCATGTTTTAAACCTGAGAAAGAAGTGTATAAAATCACTAAATATTTTAAAAGTCTTGGCGAACACCTCCTGGGGTGCAGAGCGTTGCTCTATGCTTTGCATTTACGGAGCGCTTGTTCGCTCCAGACTGGACTATGGCTCAGTTGTTTATGGATCCGCTCGGTTATCAGTTTTGATAAAACTAGATCCTGTTCACCATCAAGCTCTGCGGATTTGTTCAGGAGCTTTCAGGACTTCTCCTGTGCGTCTGTATGTTGACAATAACGAACCATCACTTTATCTCAGGCCTGATAAATTGTCCCTTTTGCAATATTTTCATATTCTATCCCAACGTGGACATCCCAATAAACTGTGCTTACTTGATAATGTGTGTAACACATTATTTGAAACACGTCCATCCTGTGTTCCTACCTTTCTTTTAAGAGTTCGCCCTGTCATTGAGGAACTTTCCCTCTCTGATATGCGCCCCCAAGCAGTGCAGAATTTTGAAATCCCACCTTGGGAAAATGTACGGATTCAGCTTCTTAATGTTTTTAAGCATCATGCTAAGGCAAGCACTAACGAGATCATTTACAGACAACTCTTCGCTGAGCACAGGCACAAATATAGCAGTTATCTTCCAGTCTATACAGATGGTTCAAAGTCAAAAGATCATGTCGGAATGGCATTTGTAATTTAAGATCCCATGGAGAGAAGACGCTTGCACCATGCTTTCTCTGTCTTAACATCCGAACTAACTGCGATATATTATAGTCTTTTGTACCTTTCAAGGCTCTGCCACAAAAAGTTTATAGTTTATACAGACTCTTGTAGTGCGCTTAAATCATTAGAAGCTTCTTCCCATACTCAAAATCCAGTCACAGTGGATATTCTGAAGTTGCATATAAACTTAACGAGTCGTGGATATGATATCCTGTACTGCTGGGTTCCCGACCATGTGGGAATAAAAGGGAATGAGCTGGCAGATATCACAGCGAAATGTGCTGTTGATCTGTTCAGTCGCCTCATCCCTTTTGGAAACATCTGTTGTGTAGTCAAAGAGAAGATCCGAAAAAAAATGGCAGTGACTTTGGGATGTTCAGCTTCAAAACAAGTTAAGACATGTAAAGCCTAGAATTGAGCATTGGGAATTAACTAGAAATCGTAAGGAGTTGACTCGCCTCAGAATTGGTCACACTAGAGTGACACATAACTACCTTTTAAAAGCTGAGAATGAACCTGTTTGTTCATATTGTAATTTTTGTCTATCTGTTCGTCAACTTTTAATTGAGTGTCCCTGTTTTAACAGTCTTCGTCAGAAATATTTTAATAGCTGTAAATTACCTCTCGACCGTTTAATCGGAAGAGAAGTCAATTGTAATTTATTTTATTATTTGAAAGAGACTGGCTTTTATTATTTAATGTAATCTGTTTAACAGATTTTTTTTGTATTTTAATGTGTGTTTTTACCAGGTTATTTATATGACTCCATCCTCTGGATTTGGTACATGTAGCTTTTTAACAATTTTATTAATAAGTTTTCGATTTCTAAATTAGGTCATCCCACAATTTGTTTGGCGCATCATAATCATCATTGGGTTTTGCGCCAAAAAACTCACTCACTCACTCACTCACTGAGGTACTTTTCAGTTTCCCTGGCGCAAATCTCGCCAAGCAGACTTTGTTGACGACAACATACAATATACACATCAAAAATGTTAACAAACGTTAGTTCTAAGAATTTTTTATTTTGAAGGTACAAACATTTTAATATCTTTTAAAATTTTGTAAAAAGCCAATAAATAAAGATAATAAATTTATAAAAAGACATTAAGAATTTACCATGTTTTCATGGTTCAACATCCTGATTCGCCGGTTCGTATCACGTAACACCACGTGATCTCATCTCACGTAAGCTACGCTACAAAAATCTAATTCTCTCAGTAATTATCTACATTAATTTCAAGTTAAATCTTAATTTGGAATACAAGTTTAAATGCAAGAATTATTTCAATTCGTGCAAATAGCTTACTCAGAAATTATGTAAAACCGCAGTGCTTTACTTCGCTACTGCATTCTCATTAGAATTGATGAATTTAATCCTTGATTTTGCCTTTTCTATATTTTTGCCTTCGGGTGAGTGGTGTGATTGCAGTCTATTTGTTTTAATTACCGCAAATGGTCTTGGGGCATAAATTTTAATTACTCGTATCTTGTAAAAATTTTACGTAGTTGTATGCGAGTATTGAAAGAAACAATCTGAAAGAAATGGCTGCACCTTGTTTCGAAAATGAGGCGTAAAATGTTGGCAGCGAAGATATTCCGTTTGGCATCAGTAGTACCATTGTTGGCGACTTTATTGTTTCGACGGCGAAACGGGAAAAGTACCGTTTCTAAATATATTTTTAATTTCGCAATTTTCATGCTTTCCATGTGCCAATTTTCACTGCATTTAACACACAATAGATATTCTTTTTCCATTGATAATGCAACATGTAAAACAGTATAAAATAAACTCTTGATATTTACTCAATTTTTTTTAAGAAGTAGAAAGAGAGCCAATGGTTACATTTTTGTTTACATTTTCATTAATAGTTTTTCTCTAAGTTTATTTGACGTTGGTGCATCCATCCCATTTCTCTTACAAGAGATTTTGGGCCATTTAACCATCATGAACAAAATTGCAACGAAAACAAAATTGTTTTTATTATCCTTTGAGACACTACTGAATTTTCCAATGCTTAGGAAATTTTATGTGCTTACTTGACAACAAATTTGATTAGAAATAAGAAACGTAGTTTATAAATGATGCGTATTACAATTACAAATTGCATGCAAGACATTGCTAAGATAGCCGAAAAAACTAAATCTTAGCTGCGCGTATACAGATGCTTTGAAATTTGATTCAAGCTGTTTGGAAATCATCAAGCATAACACATAAATCAAGTGGAAAGCAATAAAATCAGAATTAAAATATGGAAATGTTTAATTTAAAATTCCTGGCAAATGTTAAAAAACATCCAAAATTCTCTTCAAATTCCGTATATCTTTTATTGTCAAATAAATTTCTTTGAATTTGGTGACCCCCCACAAATTTGTTCATGACTCCCAGGTTAAAATTTTAAAAAAACCAGTTATCAATTGCATTTTGGAAAAAAAAAATTATTTCAGGCTTGTCTTCAACAGAACAGCATACAATATTTTCAAATTTACGACTTATGTGAAAATTGATAAACATTGGCTGTACAATGTGAAAATTGAATTACAGTTCAATATGTTATGTTCATAGCTTGTGTATTTTGATTATCTAACTAAATACAGAATGATTCGTTCTTGCAAACTTCTGCTGGAATAACTGCTAGAATATCGATTCCATTTCAGATGAACAGAAAGCAAGTGTTGTATTCTTATTCAACAATTACAATACTCTTGCATAATACTTACAAGGAATGAGTTAGGTTATTTAACTAAAGTGCAGTCAATTTTATTTCTT
This sequence comes from Stegodyphus dumicola, assembly GCF_044657685.1. NCBI lineage: Eukaryota > Metazoa > Arthropoda > Arachnida > Araneae > Eresidae > Stegodyphus > Stegodyphus dumicola. Next base: position 54,559,770 of record NC_140778.1, read on the forward strand.
ATTTACCTGAATGATGCATCACACAATGCTGTGTAGGCTGGTGACCTAGTGATGATGACTCAAAATGCATCTTTGCATTCAGGCATACACTCTTTATACGAATATAACCATGCACTGGAGTCCTAGCTTCAGCAGGTACATTTTTTATTGTGCTATGCAATCTCTGTGGGTCCTAAATTCTAAAAACGTTTCCACTCCTAAATTCAAAAAATTTTGCTACTTGATATTTCTGTAAATTCGAAAATTTGCATACCTGCCATAACTGCATTGGCTGTGGCCTCAGTTATCCAATGTTCCAAAAAAATCAAATATTGTAACGTTATTTTAGACCAGACTTTCTTAAACTGTAGATCGCAACTCCCATCTACAGCAGTGGGTTGCAAAAAATTTTAGTAGTTTTGGTATTTCTTAAACTTAATATAATTGTTTTACAATTACCCAATATTTTTACACAATGTATCTGAAAATAGATAAAGATAAGACAATACACACAAAGAGAAAAACAAAAATGTTTCAACGCATTCTGTTTATAATATAAATGTTCATTTTACTTGCTTTGCACGTGACGCTGTCATTTCGTCTGTTTTTTAATTAAAATTTTCACATTGTTCTATGTCTTAAAAATGAGAAATTAAAGATAATGACCTAAAACTGCAATACTATCTTACAATACAAGTAAAAAAATTGACAGTTTCACTCGTGTGTGTGTGTCAGATTTTCACAATGCTTATGGGGTCCCACAAAATTTTCATAAATATTTTGGGGTCGTGAAAAAATCTATGATAAAAAAGGGTCACGACTGAAAAAAAGTTTAAGTAGTCCTGTTTTAGACCAATCAGTTTTCTGACGCCAACCCATTTTTTTTGCCTGTTTTGTTTCTCAGCTGAATTATGTTTCTGGGGGAAATTTTCTATATTTTTACTGTTTCAGCTGAATGGAAAAACACGCTAAAATGTTTCAAATGACTATTAGAGGGAGAGAATCAAATATCCCACATTATTATTATCTCCATTTATCTCGTGTTTTGGTTCTGAGTTATGTTTTTTGATAGAATTTTTCCATATTACATATTTCAGTTCAACAAAAAATCAACTTTTAAAATATTGAGGAAAAGCCTGTACTAAAATGTTTCAAAATGAAAATTTGGGATAAATAAATAAGTTTTTCCTAGGAGTTCTTATATATAGTATATAAAGAAATTTATAAACAACTTTTCACAAAGACTAAAAAATTGAAGTTCAAATGATCTTCATAAAATCCATAATGTGGAATAAGAATAATTTAAAATGTAAAAATTAACACGCTGACTGCCGCATGCATTTTACGGGATTTGCACATGACGCCAACTTGAAATTTTTATTATGCGATATATATTATGTCGAAATATTATCTACAGAACATAATGTTATATAATTGTGCTTCATGCTGGGGATCACCAGCGACCTCCAAACATCTGTAGACCATTTTTGTGATTTATAATTTAAATGTTTACTATTTATTATTCTTCAAACCATTATAGTAACAATGGTACTATTTAAAAATTTATCAGTATCAATATTTATTCTAATTATGTATTTTACTATTGGTCGCGTTGCCAGTGGCACCCACGGCGTTGTAGCCAAGTCGAGTGCAGGTCACCGGTGACCCCCCATGGCAGTTAACATGTCAAAATAAACCATCACAATAAAAACCAAAAAAGTAGTATAAAAGAACAAGAAAGGTGAGGAATCCAACTAACTTTAACATAATATTGTCAAGAGGAGGTATGTCGAATTTAATTACATTTCCCCTTCTAAAACAAAATCCTTGCTTTTCTGTATCCAGAATCAGCTGATGAACCATTTCAATATATTTTTTATCTTAATAGTTCACCAAAAAATTCTAGTCGTCCTCAAAGCGAAGGAAAATCATTGAAAATATCTTCCGATTTAAAAATATTTTTCTAATCTAAAAAGAATCTAAAAAAAAAAAGAAAAAAAAAAAAAAAAAAAAAAAGAAAAGAAAGAAAAAAGAAAACATGCCCTTAAAAATGTAGAAAAAATTAAAATCCTGCAGTGGAAAATCTTTGAAAGTTCAAAATTTAAACACAAAACTTTACTAGAACCTCTTATCAAACAGCAGTAGCAAAGGAAAATGGGATGGGGGAAGTAAAATCATTAAAAATATCTTCCAATTTAAAAAGATTTTACAAGTCTAAACAGGATTTCATCAAGTTAATTTGAGTTTCAATTTTTATTCTTTCTGAGAAATTGGTTCTAAATTTCTTTCTTTATATATTTACTGATCAATTTTTAGCAGCATAATGCACAAAAATTTTTGGAAAGATTATAAATTTTCCTTTTAAAAAATTATTTGTATATACATACTCCAAACACATCTGTATACAGTGGAATACGTTTAACGCGAAATATCGGTTAAACACGAAATAATGCAACGGTCCCGACAAACTATTATGTATTTTCATGCATTTTGTTTCTCTTAATACGAAAAGGTATCCTTTCTGGAAATGAACAAAATACAGGGTGAGTGAGTGATTATTGCGAAAAAACCAGAGATGATTATAACGCGCCAAACACAAGATGGGATGATTACAATTGATGACATCAAAATTCAATAAATAAAAACAAGTATATAAATGTACCAAATCCAGAGGATGAAGTCATATAAACACAAGTTAAAAGCACACATTAAAATTCAAGACATAGTCTTCAAAACAAATTACATTAGGTAATAATAGCCAGTCTCTTTTAAATAATAAAATGAATTACAATTGACCTCTCTTCCGATTAAACTGTCGAGAGGCAAGTCACAGCTATTAAAATATTTCTGGCGAAGACTATTAAAACATGGACAATCAATTAAAATATGACAAACAGATAAACAAACATTACAATTAAAACAAACAGGCTTATTTTCAGCTTTGAGAAGATAGTTATGTGTGACTCTAGTGTGACAAATTCTGAGGCGAGTCAAAAGAACGTCCTCCTTACGATTTCCAGCAAAATCCCAATGGTCTATTCTAGGCTTGACGTTTCTCAACTTGTTGTGATGCTGAACATCCCAAATTTTCTGCCATTTTTTTCGGACCTTTCCCTTGATGACACAGCAGATGTCTCTAAAAGAGATAAGGCGACTGGACGTTTCAATAGCAGATTTGACTGCGATGTCTGCAAGCTCATTACCCTTTATTCCAGCATGTCCAGGAACCCAGCAGTACAGGACTTCATATCCTCGAATCGTTAAATTTACATGAATTTTGAGAAAATCCAATACCACAGGATTCTGAGTGTTGGGAAAAGCTTCCAAGGATTTAAGAGCACTATACGAGTCTGTATAAACTATGAACTTTTTGTGGCAGAGCTTTAAGATGTACACTGCTCAAAAAAAAAAAAAAAAAAAAAAAAAAAAAAAAAAAAAAAAAAAGGGGGGGGGGACAGTGCTATATCTCCCGTTCTACTGGGCCGATTGACAAAATTCAAACTGCGTTTTTCATGTCTCGAAAGCGCGACTTAGGATATATATTAGATTTATATATAGCACTATTCTAACATAGGTATTTTGACACAAAATCGGACTTTTTCTGAAATAACATACCAATTTTTTTCCATATTTCGATTCTACGACTCAAATTATGCCAGAATACCAAGTTTTGTAAAAATCGTACGACTAGTTTTTAAAATATTAACAAAATTTTAGCTCCTCAATGTTAATTGAATTTGGCAAATATTTATTAATATCTCTTTGTTTATTGAACTTTTTTGATTTTTTCTCTCACATTTCGAAATTTAGGTTCATTCCAAATAAAATTTACCCATTTTTTGTGTTTTATTTTTAAAATTTCTATTTTTAAATAATTTTTATAAATTTTATAAATTAAAATTTTTAATTATAACCTATAAAATTTTTACCATCATCATAAAGTAGGTGTGTTTTTAAGCATATCTGCAAAAAATTAGAATTCGTTATTCAAAATTTTCTAAGATATACACGAATTTACATATTTTCGCATTTTGAAATTTGGCATCTTTTTTTTTTTTTTTTTTTTTTTTTTTTTTTTGAGCGATAATAACGCCAAATGTGGTCTATGGATTTTTGTTAAACTGAATTGCCACAGCTATGTTTAACCTTAAATTTCAAGTAAAATTTTACGGAGAATTAATTATATGAAATTTTTTCCCTCAATAAGGCGTAATAAATATTTACTAATACTATATGAAAAGCTATTTTTTAAATTATAGATGATATTATTCAAATTTTTAACAATTTTTTAAAATTTCTTCCTTCCTTTTTTTAAAAAAATAAGAGTGCATTTTTCTAAGAGATCTTAGAAATCTTTTCTTTTTACCTTCGGCGTTTTATCGTCTGCTAATTTACTTCGTTTAAATCGAATTGTCTAAAACTGAGAATTTTCGTTTAATGTTTATTTTAATTTTATGAAAATATTTTGTGACATTAACTGCATAATTTATTTCTAAACAAACTGTTGCTTTTGAAGTGTCTGAAAGAGCGGCAGATACTATCATCCATATTTTTAAAGCACAGTATATTTTTATAGAAACATAAGATTTAGAATAATCATTTATATAAGTCAAATTATGATATAAACATACAATCCTCTAGAGACTGAATTAGTGGAAGTTCAATGGTTATGTAGAAATGATCTGCAGCTACTTTATGGCTGGATAAGTCAGCAACTTCTGTGGACAAGTAAGAATAATTATATAAACGACACACAACATTCTGGATTCAATTAACAACGAGGATACGGTGTTTATTAAATGAATTTAAGAAGTATTAAAACATAAAAAATCAACTCCTTTTTTATCCTGAAATGTATTTTTGTGCGTAGCGTATTTTCATTATACCCTTAAAATTCTAATTTAGAATGTAATTGTCAAGAACTGAATCCTAATCATCAGTAATATAATAAGTAATTATTACTGTTATTAATAAATCCTTCTTATAAAGTAATTGCAAATATTTAAAAAAAACTTTCTGCCTGAATGCAAATATTTTTCTATGCAAAATTTTTAATTTATATTAATCACGTTTGCACACGATATTATTTATTTGCACTTCAATTTTTACCGTCAGCTCTAGTAGAATTTACAAATCAATTATATTTAATTGCGGATTGGATTGGATTATTCAATTATGGCAAAGCACACGAGGGCTATCTGCCTAAAGGGAGGGATGCCTTTGTGGAGGACTTTCTAAGGTAAACTGGCTCGTATACACGTTACACATGGGGAAAACCACGAAAACGCCCATGCAGCCAGCCCGTTCGCGGGATTCGAACCTCAGACCGAATTACCAGTGCTCAGCGTCTTTACCGCTCGGCCGCTGGTGGGCTATTTAATTAAGGAATGACCATCTAAATTTAGAAACAGCGTACCGTAACAGCAATTCAATTATTGGCCAATAAATTCAAGGTCAAATTTCAATATTTTATTTTCAAAAGTTTCGTTTATGGTGATAATCTAAACAATTTGGCAGAAATGAAAAATGTGATACACTGACATGTCCGTAACATTCCTCCTGATATGCTAAGAGCCGCTGTTGAGAATGCAGTAACAGGATTTAACTTGCTTTCGGAAAATGCTGGACGCTACATAATATGCTTCGTAGCACGTTTCGCAAAATATTAAACACATTTTAAACAGATGTTTTCGTGTCTTATTTCATTTAACAATATTGTATACATTGCCATTTTTGCCCTGGTGGTGGGTTTTTGAACTCTTTTTTTTCCCGCGGAAAATAAATTCCCATAACCTCCTTTACACGATTCCCAAGTTTGATAACATTTGGTCCGGTAGTTTTCCTTTTATGACCATTTCAAATTGGAACTTTAATTATAACCACCATGCAAATTAAACTTTAAAAGTTTGACAAGTTGGTTCAAGTCCCAGCTTTAAAAATATATGTATATAAAATTTCTAAGATGATTAATCTTTTACATACATTAATCATCTTAGAAAGAATGTTTTAGGAAGCTAATCTTTATATCGCGTTATAGATTGTATAAAAAAAACATGATCTTTAATATGATTTAGATTGTTTCAGCCGATATAAGAATCGGGTCACTCGGTGGTTCAGAATAAACCTTGCTGGACTGTTTTATTTCTTTGTCATTTAGCAAAAATATTTTAATTAAAATATTTATTCTTTGGACTTCGCTTTAAACTTAATTTATAGTTAAAATGACTAGAAAATGAAAAGCTATTTTCAGCTGAATCCAAATTCATGTAAATGATATTTTAAAAAATTGACAAGAATGCAAAATTTATGGAAGTCTAGCAATCGAAAAATCTTAATTTTCTTGTGTGAGCACTGAAAATAACTGTAGAAGAAAAGAAGAAAATTAGGGAGAAAAGTAAGCAAACATTTGCAGGGAAATTTGGCTGTCAGACATACTAAGATGTTTCAAAAAGTTGGACGCTTTTGAATATACTTTCAGGATACTTCAAAGAATTTAGGCGTTCAAAGAGAAAACACTTGAACGTGTACACCAGCAAATACCATCAATTGAGCTTGTGTTAGCAGAAAAGACAAAAACGATATCATTGCAAATTAAAGTGAAGAGCGACTGGTTTTAGTCTATATGGTTGTATAAATTTAAATTCGTTATAGAACATCATATCGTATCATAAATGGAGAATCCCATGATTTTCTCAGTCGAATTATTTGAAGATTCAGGAGTTTATCCAGTATTTTGTATGTTATATATATATAAGTCACATAAAGGCGTTTTTTTTCCCTTCTGATGAAACAGCGGCCGAGCGGTAAAGTCGCTGAACACTGGTATTTCGGTCCGAGGTTCGAATCCCGCGAACGGGCTGGCTGCATGGGCGTTTCTGTGGTTTTCCCCATGTGTAACGTGAATGGGAGCCAGTTTCCCTTAGAAAGTCCTCCACGAAGGCATCCCTTCCCTTAGGCAGATAGCCCTAGTGTGCTTTGTCATAATTAAATAAACCAAAACCTCTTGATGAAACCAGTCTTTCCTTTCATCTCAAACCTTCAAAATGTTTAGTCTCTACAGACTGATAAAACTCTAACGAAATACTTCGTGAAGAACTTTCTAAGGGAAACCAGCTGTCATACACGGTACACATGAGAAAATCCACGAAAACGCCCATGCAACCAGCCCGTTTAACGGGATTCGAACCCCGGAGTGAACTACCAGTGTTCAGCGACTTTACCGCTTGGCTGTTTGTTGGCCTTTATGAAATGGAAGGCGATAACTTTATTTAAAATGATTGTCAGAAGTACCAAAATGTTTCGAAAAGTTGGATGCTTTTTTAATATACTTGCAGAATGCCTAAAGAAAAGAGCAAGAATAAAGTAGAATGCCTGAAGAAAAAGAGAAGAAAAAATAAATTTTTGCGTAAAATTTTGTATTTGAATTTTTTTTTAAATTTAAAACCTTTTAATCTTATGATATTTTATTCTTGCGATTTCAAAAATAAAATATTTGACTAAAATATGAATAACATTTTAAGAAACCAAATGTAGGATAAAATTGTGTAAAGCAATGGGCACAATGATAAAACTGTTTTAAGCAGTGTATGCAAGTCATCCTAAGTTAAAATGTCGTTTATACATCTCTCTTATTTATATATCTCTTTTCTGAACGGAACATTGAAAGGTGTGTTAACTTTGCTTTACTGTATTTTCTCTTTTAATATATGCAGTTTTCAAACGTATCGTAGTCTGGGTGACAAAGTATTCCTCCGAAAGAAACGCAATTCAAATAAATAAAATCAAATTCTGGAAAATGTATATTAATAAATATATTTAAAATGCTCAATTCGAAGGAATAAATAGAAAATTTTAAAATAATTATCTGAAGAGATAACACAAACAATTAAAATAAAAGTATAAGAATTTAAAAATTACCTAAAATAATAACTATGACAAAAAATATATATAAAGAAAACTATTTGAAAAAAAAAAAATAAACGCTGCACCTTTATTTACGCAGTTCGAATAGGTAAATAGAAATTTTTAAAACAGTTATTTGAAAAAAGTATGCAACTTAAACAATTAAAATGAAATTGGAAAAAGAAAAAATTACTTAAAATAATAAGTTATAATTAAAAATACAATATAAAGAATATTATTTGGAAAAAAGGAACGATGGTGACTTTTTTTTCCTCTCACGGGAAAGGAAACTAGGTTGCTATATATTAAGCAGTTCGCCAAGTGAACTATTCTTGGCGCAAACTGACAAAAAAGTGCCAACATAAATTTGTGAATTTCTCCGTAAATTTCGCTCCAAATTTTACAAAATTTCATATTTAGGCGTAATTTGAGTCGTAGAATCGAAATATGTAAAAAAAATTGGTATGTTATTTCAGAAGAAGTCCGATTTTGTGTCAAAATACCTATGTTAGAATAGTGCTATATAAAAATCTAATACATATCCTAAGTCGCGCTTTCGAGACATGAAGAACGCAATTTGAATTTTGTCAATCGGCCCAGTAGATCGGAAGATATAGGACTGTCCCATTCTTTTTTTTGAGCAGTGTACAAAAGACCATAATATATTCCAGTTAGTTCAGATGTTAGGACTGAGCAAGCATGGTGCAGGCATCTGCCCTCAGTGCAATCTTCAAATACAAAAGCCATCCCGACATGATCATTTGACTTAGATCCATCTCTGTATATCGGATAATAACTGCTATATCTGTGCCTGTGCTCAGCGAAGAGTTGTCTGTAAACGATTTCGTTAGTGCTCGCCTTCACGTGATGTTTGAAAACATCAAGAAGCTGAATCCGTGAATTTTCCCAAGGTGAAATTTCAAAATTCTGTACTGCTTGGGGGTGCATATTAGAGAGGGAATGTTCCTCAATGACAGGGCGAACTCTTAAAGGAAAAGTAGGAACACAGGATGGACGTGTTTCAAATAATGTGTTACACTCATTCTCAAGTAAGCACAGCTTATTGGGATGTTCAGATTGGGATAGAATATTAAAATATTGCAAAAGGGACAATTGCTCACGCCTCAGATAAAGTGATGGTTCGTTAGAGTCAACATATAGGCTCTGTACAGGAGAAGCCCTGAAAGCTCCTGAACAAATCCGCAAACCTTGATGGTGAACAGGATACAGTTTTAACAAAACAGATGACCGAGCGTATCCATAAACAACTGAGCCATAGTCCAGTCTAGAGCGGATAAGTGCTCTGTAAATGCGAAGCATGGAGCAACGATCTGCACTCCAGGAGGTGTTCGCCAACACTTTTAAAATATTTAGTGTTTTTAGACACTTCTTTCTCAGGTTTAAAACATGAGAAAGGTAGGTCAATTTTCGGTCGAATGTCACTCCTAAAAATTTTACTTCAGGCGCAACTGGAATATTTGTACCATTCAGATATAACTCAGGTTCAGGATGGAGACCACGCTTCCTACAAAAGTGCACGCACACACTTTTCTGTTTCGAAAATGTAAATCCCTGTTTGTCTGACCATTCTTCGATCTTATTCAGAGCCATCTGCAGTTGCCTCTCTACGTATCTCATGTCTGCCCCTCCACAGCTAATCTGCAGTTCATCGACATATAGAGATCCCAAGATGGTGGGAGGCAGTTCTTTCAATACAGAGTTTATTTTTAAACTAAACAGGGTTACACTAAGCACACAGCCTTGAGGCACAACCTCTTGTTGTTCAACAACATCCGACAAAACAGAGCCAATTCTTACTTGAAAAGTTCTAGCGTTCAAGAAATTCTGAACGAAAATTGGTCGGTTGCCGCGCAAGCCACTCTCGTGACGATCGCGAAGTATACCGTATCTCCATGCCTTATCATAAGCTTTCCCAATGTCGAAGAATACCGAGACAAGGTGGCTTCTTCTTACAAAAGCTTTTCGAATGGATGTCTCTAAGAGGAGCATGTTATCTACGGTTGTTCTCCCCTTTCGAAAACCGCTTTGATAAGGCGATATAATATTATTCTTTTCCAAGAAGTAGACTAGGCGGCTCTTTACCATCTTTTCAAACAGTTTGCAAACACAACTGGTAAGGTCAATTGGACGATAGTTCGAGGGATTCCTCGGGTCTTTCCCTGTCTTCGCAATAGAAATTACTACAGCTCTCCTCCATGCACTGGGAAATGTAGGCTCCTTCCATACTCTATTGTAAAGTGTGAGAAGAGCACTCAGTGACTTATTGGACAGATGCTTTAGCATTTCATGATACACGCCATCCAGACCCGGACAAGACCTATGTGTCTGCAACGAAGGTCTCCTTAATTCAACCATAGTAAAGTCTCTATTGTACGGCTCACATTTGGAAGAGCTGAATGCGATGGGATTTATTTCCGAGTGCTGCTTGATAGTGAGAAATGCAGGTGAATAGTTTCTGCTTGAAGAAAACGGCAGCAAATGTCTCACCTATAGTATTTGCAATTTCTTCTATGGAGCTAATCACTCGGCCATCTTTTTCCAGAAAGGAAAGTGAGTGGTCCTTATATATTCCGCATGCTTTTCGAACTCTTTCCCAAACCCGCTTACTAGGCGTAGAGGATGTTATTGACGACACCTATGAAATCCAGGAATCCCTCTGGCTCTCCCTTCTTACTTTTCGTGCATTTGCTTTGGCTCTTTTAAATGCTATGAGGTTTCGCAGAGTAGGATATCTACGAAAAATTCCCCATGCTTTTTTCTGTTTTTTCAATGCTTTATGACAGTCGCGATTCCACCATGGTTTCGTATATTTTGAGCATTTTTCCTGATGTTCTAGGAATGGACAGCATATCTGCCTGAATAATAGTATCAGTAACAGCTTCAACAGCGTCATCGATATGCACATCACCCTCAGGGGGTCCACTTTTGTGAGTACGGGTGTGGCAATCCCGAGGTACCCTAGCCCTTCAGGTGATCATCTTCTTGGTGAGACGGGTGTCACGATCCTGGAGCCCCAGTGATCTATCCTCTTTTCCGTCTCCTCTCCTCTTAACTGGAACATTTTTCCTTCCCTTCTCCCTTGTGGTTTCTCTCTACGGAGTTTGGGGCTCGTCACGAGAAACTGGAACAACCCTTGCGTCCAATTTTCAAATGGCGAGAAAACTGCCCACGTGTTTGCCGTGCGTGGAGACCCGTGTCGCTGGAAAGGAGGGTCCTGATAGTTGATCGGCGAGGTACCGTCCCCAACACACTGCTTTGGCCTCTGCTTCAGCTAAACGGGAGGCACCTTAGTCGTCCTCACGGGTGTCAATCGGCTGGTCACTAGTCCTTGTGTCAGTGGCTTGGGGTCAAGCTCTCGGGAGTACCTGCTTTCGGGAAAGCCGACTGTGGGGCTTCAGTTTGCGTATATGTCCGGCTAGCCCTAACACAGGAATCTGTGTTCCCTTGTTGGGCTCCGTGGTGGGCAGGGCCGTCGGACCCGAATTATTTTTTCTTTCACTATGGCTAACTCACATATATACTTAATAAAAGATTTCGAGGTCACTCCAGTCACTCAAGTCAATCCAGTGACTCAATCTAGTTCTCAAATGTCTACTGCTAAACCAGTCACTCAACCTAGTTCTGAAACGACTACTGCTAAACCAGTCACTCAACCTAGTTCTGAAAAGTCTACTGCAAAAAAATTACGTACAGATACAAATGAAAAAAATTATAATAATAATCCTCGTTTCCTAATCATGTCTAGTCCATCTGGCGAAATGCATAAGATGTCTCCTTTTGTAATAAACAAATACATCCAGTCTTTTTTTGGTGAGCCGAGAAATATAACGCGTCTCCGCTCCGGAGACTAGCTGATTGATACAACCTCAGCCACCCAATCTGCTTCTTTACTTCAGATAACTTGGGCAAGCGAATGTCCCTGTCACAGCACATAAGTCACTGAACTATTGTCGTGGTGTAATCTCAGAATTCGACCTTCTGTATGTTTCTGAAGAAGAGATCGCTTCTCAGCTATCCGAGCAAAGTGTCTGCGGTGAGAGGCGGATCAAGATGCGTAAAGAAGGTAAGTTGATAGACACGAAACACGTGATCCTTACCTTCAACACGCCTGATCTGCCTAAGAATATTAAGGCCGGATATCTAAATATTCCTGTAAGACCTTATATTCCAAACCCTATGCGATGTTTCCAATGCCAGCGTTTCGGCCATTCTAAGACGTCTTGTCGTGGCAACCTCACATGCGCCCGATGCTCACAGATTGTCCAAGATTTTGAAAATTGTACCGCTGCGCCTCTTTGTATAAATTGCAAGGGTGAGCACCCAGCATTTTCACGCCTCTGCCCAAAATGGAAATTGGAAAAAGAAGTGCAGACTGCAAAGGTTACGAGGAACATCTCATATGCCGAAGCCAGAAGATTAATCCAACGCACACAGCTAAGACCAAATACATCTTATGCCAATGCTCTTAAAAGATCTCGCACAGTTGCCACCCAAACATCAGTTAGTATGCAGACTCCACCGAACAAAACTCAAGAGACTGCAAACAACAGGAAGAAAGAAAACCCAACCCATATAGTACAAAATAAAGAAATAGTAATACAAAGCAAACCCAAAACTACCACACAAAAAAGAAACAAATAAAAATAAAAGTTCGACCAATAGCTCTCTTGATGGAATGGTTTCTGAATCTGCGGTTTCAGACGGTATGGAACTAGAAGAGGGTCTGGAAGTTCCCAAGCATCTACTCCCACGAAAAACAAAACAAGAGCACAGAAAAAACAAAAACCATTCATAATGGCCACCCTCATCTCATGGAACTGTCGCGGTTCCACCGAAATTTGCTTGACATCAAATCTATTATAAATGCGTATTATCCTGTGTGCTTAGCTAACAGGAAACAAATCTGAAACCAGAACAACATGCAAAACTTCGGAGGTTTTCTATCGTCAGAAAGGATAACCTTGCAGGTGAGCGTGCCAGTGGAGGTGTAGGTCTCCTCTCCTCACTGGATTCTCCCTCAAATGTATTTTCTTTGACGACATCCCTCCAAGTTGTCGCTACTCAAATAAATTTTGATATTGTTGTTTCATTTGTTTCTTTGTATTTGCCTCCAAATGAGAAAATTTATCAATAAGATTTAAATAATCTAATAGAGCAGCTGCCTGAGCCTTTTATCATAATAGGAGATTTGAACGGCCATAGTCCACTCTGGGGTAGTAAAGATACAAATTGCCGAGGAAGACAAATTGAGCAGATGATCGAAGATCATAGCCTTTGTCTCCTAAATAATGGGCAGGATACGTACTTCCATGAGCCTTCAAGGACATTCCACGCTCTCGACCTTGCCATCTGTTCACCATCCCTATTGCCATTTTGCACTTTTAGTGTCGGAAATGACCTGTAGAACAGCGATCATAATCCAATTTTTGTATGTCTTGCACGAAGAGGAGCAAACCCCATGTCGAGACTCCCTCGGTTTATACTGGACAGGGCAGACTGGGACTCTTCTCTTCCTCCGCAGAGCTGACAGAGGAAATGGTAGAAGATGTGCATATCGATGACGCTGTGGAAGCTGCTACTAATACTATTATTCAGGCAGCTATGCTTTCGATTCCTAGAACAGCAGGAAAAATACTAAAATATTCGAAACCGTGGTGGAATCGTGACTGTCATGAAGCACTGAAAAAACAGAAAAAAGCATGGGGTATTTTTGGTAGATATCCTACTCTGCGAAACCTCATAGCCTTTAAAAGAGCCAAAGCAAATGCACGCAAAGTAAGAAGGCAGAGCCAAAGGAATTCTTGGATTTCATAGGTGTCGTCAATAACATCCTCTACGCCTAGTAAGCGGGTTTGGGAAAGAGTTCGAAAAGCATGCGGAATATATAAAGACCACTCACTTTCCTTTTTGGAAAAAGATGGCCGAGTGATGAGCTCCATAGAAGAAATTGCAAATACTGTTGGTGAGACATTTGCTGCCGTTTCTTCCAGCAGAAACTATTCACCTGCATTTCTCTCTATCAAGCAGCACTCTGTAATAAATCCCATCGCATTCAACTCTACCAAATCTGAGCCTTACTATAGAGCATTTACTATGCTGGAATTAAAGAGAGCTTTATTGCAGACACATAAGTCTTCTCCGGGTCTGGATGGCGTGTATTATGAAATGCTAAAGCATCTGTCCTATAAGTCACTGACTGCCCTTCTAACACTTTACAATAGAGTGTGGAAAGAGCGTATTTCTCGCAGTGCATGGAGGAGAGCTGTTGTCATTCCTATTGCTAACCCAATGAAAGATCCAAGGAATCCTGCCAACTATCGGCCAATTGCACTTACCATTTGCGTATGCAAACTGTTTGAAAAGATGATAAACAGCCGCCTAATCTATTTCTTGGAAAAGAATAATATTATATCGCCTTATCAAAGCGGTTTTCGAAAGGGAAAACGACCGTAGGTAACATGTTTGTCTTAGAGACATCCATTCGAAAAGCTTTTGGAAGAAGAAATCACCTTGTCTCAATTTTCTTCGATATAGAGAAAGCTTTTGATAAGGCATGGAGATACGGTATACTTCACGATCTTCACGAGAGTGGCTCGCGCGGCAACCTACCAAATTTCATTCAGAATTTCTTGAATACTAGAACTTTTCAAGTAAGGATTGGCTATTTTTGGCAGATATTTTTGAACAGGAAGAGGGTGTGCCTCAAGGCTGTGTGCTAAGTGTAACCCTGTTTAGTTTAAAAATAAACTCTGTATTAAAAGAACTTCCTCCCACAATCTTGGGATCTCTATATGTTGATGCCCCTCAGGGGGCTCACTTTTGTGAGCACGGGTGTGGCAATCCCGAGGTACCCTAGCCCTTCAGGGGATCATCTTCTTGATGAGACGTGTGTCACGATCTTGGAGCCCCAGTGATCTATCCTCTTTTCCATCTCCTCTCCTCTTGGCTGAAACATTTTTTCCTTTCCTTCTCCCTTGTGGTTTCTCTCTACGGAGTTTGGGGCTCGTCACGAGAGACTGGAGCAGTCCTTGCATCTAGTTTTCGAGTGGCGAGAAAACTGCCCACGTGTTTGCCGTGCGTGGAGACCCGTGTCGCTGGAAAGGAGGGTCCTGGTAGTTGAGGGGCGAGTTACTGTCCCCAACACACTGCTTTGGCCTCTGCTTCAGCTAAACGGGAGGCACCTTAGTCGTCCTCACGGGTGTCAATCGGCTGGTCACTAGTCCTTGTGTCAGTGGCTTGGGGTCAAGCTCTCGGGAGTACCTGCTTTCGGGAAAGCCGACTGTGGGGCTTCAGTTTGCGTATAGGTCGGGCTAGCCCTAACACAGGAATCTGTGTTCCCTTGTTGGGCTCCGTGGTGGGCGGGGCCGTCGGACCCGAATCTTTTCTCTTTTAAACATGGCTTCAATTTTCATATTAAAAAACCTGACCGAAACGAAATTAAACAAGATATAGAAATAATTGAGAAAGCTATTAGTAAGAAAATCCGTACTGATGTAAATGCAAAGGAAACTACTGAAAATCCGCGCTTCCTAGTTGTCTCTAGTCCTTCGGGTGAACTGCAAAAGATGTCTCCTTTTCTAGTAAGCAAATACATTAACTCATGCATAGGTCAGCCAAAGAACATTAAGCGTCTCCGTTCTGGAGACCTGCTTATAGATACTGTCTCGCCAACCCAATCTGCTTCCCTTTTGTCACAAACCAAACTTGGAAATGTAGCTATAACTGTGTCAGCGCATAAAACTCTGAATTTCTGTAGAGGTGTTATCTCGGAAATCGACCTTCTGTGTGTTTCAGAAGAAGAGTTCGTTTTCGAGTTAGCTGACCAAAACGTCTGTGGCGCTAGGCGGATCAAGATGCGTAAGGAAGGTCAGTTGATTGACACCAAACACGTGATCCTGACCTTCAAATCGCCTGATCTGCCTAAGAATATTAAGGCTGGATACCTCTATTGTCCTGTACGTCCATACATTCCAAACCCTATGCGATGTTTCCAGTGCCAGCGTTTTGGCCATTCGAAGATGTCCTGTCGTGGGACCCTGACGTGCGCTCGGTGTTCGTTGGTTGGCCACGACAGCGAAAATTGCCCTGCTGCGGCACTGTGCGTTAATTGCAATGGCAACCATCCAGCATTTTCCCGTTCCTGTCCAAAATGGAAATTAGAAAAGGAAGTTCAGACTATAAAAGTTTCTAGGAACATTTCATATGCCGAAGCCAGGAGACAAGAAGCCAGGACACGCAGCCTCAATCAAACAAATCATATGCCAATGCCGTGAAATCAACCCGCACTATAGCCACCCAAACTTCCATAAGTACACAGACTACACCAAATAAACCCCAGCAATCTGCAAACAAGAAAAAGGAAAATGCAACACATGTCGTACAAAATAAAGAAATAGTTATTCAAAGCAAACCAAAACATATCCCTCCAAAACCAATTAACAAAAATAGAAGTCCCAGGAATAGTTCTGTAAATGAAACGATTTCTGAATCCGCAGATTCAGATAGTATGGACGTGGACGACTGTCTAGAAGTTCCCGAACATCTGCTTTCGCGCAAAACTAAAAAGGAACACAGAAAGAACAAACATCAAACATAACGGCCACCCTCGTCTAATGGAACTGTCGCGGTTTCCACCGAAATTTACTTGACATCAAAGCTATGATCAATGCGTATCATCCTGTGTGCTTGGCAATACAAGAGACAAATCTGAAATCAGATCAACATGCAAAACTTCGGAGGTTTCCTTTCGTCAGGAAGGATAACCTTGCAGGTGAACCTGCAGTGGAGGTGTATGTCTCCTCACCTCACTGGACTATCCCTCAAGTTCCTTTCCTTTGACGACTTCTCTCCAAGTTGTCGCTGTACAGGTAAATTTTCATATTGTAGTTTCAGTCGTTTCTCTTTATTTGCCTCCTAATGAGCACAGTGATCAGCAAGATTTAAATGATCTTTTGGAGCAGCTGTCTGAGCCTTTCATAATAATAGGAGATTTTAACGGCCATAGTCGCTCTGGTGTAGTAAAGATACAAATTGCCGTGGAAGACAAATTGAGCAGATGATCGAAGATCATATCCTTTGTCTCCTGAATAATGGGCAGAATACTTACTTCCATGAGCCTTCAAGGACATTCCACGCTCTCGACCTTGCCATCTGTTCACCATCTCTATTGCCATTTTGCGATTTCAGTGTCGGAAGTGATCTGTTTAACAGTGATCATTATCCCATTCTTTTATCTCTTGCACGAAGAGGAGCGAACCCCATGTCGAGACTCCCTCGGTTTATACTGGATAGGGCAGACTGGGAACTCTTCTCTTGCTCTGCAGATCTCACACAGAAAATGGTAGAAGATGTGCTTATCGATGATGGAGTGGAAGTAGTTACAACTGCTATTACTCAGGCAGCTATGCTCTCCATTCCTAGAACATGAGGAAAAATAATAAACTATTCGAAACCGTGGTGGAATCGTGACTGTCATGAAGCACTGAGAAAACAGAAAAAGGCATGGGGAATTTTTCGTAGATATCCTACTCTGCGAAACCTCATAGCATTTCAAAGAGCCAAAGCAAATGCACGAAAGGTGAGAAGGCAGAGCCAAAGGAATTCTGGATTTCATATGTGTCGTCAATAACATCCTCTACGCCTAGTAAGCGGGTTTGGGAAAGAGTTCGAAAAGCATGCGGAATATATAAGGACCACTCACTTTCCTTTTTGGAAAAAGATGGCCGAGTGATTAGCTCCATAGAAGAAATTGCAAATACTATAGGTGAGACATTTGCTGCCGTTTTCTTCAAGCAGAAACTATTCACCTGCATTTCTCACTATCAAGCAGCACTCGGAAATAAATCCCATCGCATTCAGCTCTTCCAAATCTGAGCCGTACAATAGAGACTTTACTATGGTTGAATTAAGGAGACCTTCGTTGCAGACACATAGGTCTTGTCCGGGTCTGGATGGCGTGTATCATGAAATGCTAAAGCATCTGTCCAATAAGTCACTGAGTGCTCTTCTCACACTTTACAATAGAGTATGGAAGGAGCCTACATTTCCCAGTGCATGGAGGAGAGCTGTAGTAATTTCTATTGCGAAGACAGGGAAAGACCCGAGGAATCCCTCGAACTATCGTCCAATTGACCTTACCAGTTGTGTTTGCAAACTGTTTGAAAAGATGGTAAAGAGCCGCCTAGTCTACTTCTTGGAAAAGAATAATATTATATCGCCTTATCAAAGCGGTTTTCGAAAGGGGAGAACAACCGTAGATAACATGCATCTCTTAGAGACATCCATTCGAAAAGCTTTTGTAAGAAGAAATCACCTTGTCTCTATTTTCTTTGATATAGAGAAAGCTTATGATAAGGCATGGAGATACGGTATACTTCGCGATCTTCACGAGAGTGGCTTGCGCGGCAACCTACCAATTTTCATTCAGAATTTCCTGAACGCTAGAACTTTTCAAGTAAGGATTGGCTCTGTTTTTTCGGATGTTTTTCAACAGGAAGAGGGTGTGCCTCAAGGTTTTGTTCTTAGTGTAACGCTTTTCAGTTTAAAAATAAATTCTGTATTAAAAGAACTTCCTCCCACCATCTTGGGATCACTATATGTAGATGATTTACAGATTAGCTGTCGAGGAGCAGACATGAGATACATAGAGAGGCAAATGCAGATGGCTCTGAATAAGATCCAAGAATGGTCAGACTAACAGGGATTTACTTTTTCGAAACAGAAAACTGTGTGCGTACACTTTTGTAGGAAGCAAGGTCTCTATCCTGAACCTGAATTATATCTAAATGGTACAATTGTTACATTGCGCCCGAAGTAAAATTTTTAGGAGTGATGTTCGACCAGAAATTGACTTTCCTTTCTCATGTTTTAAACCTGAGAAAGAAGTGTCTAAAAACACTAAATATTTTAAAAGTGTTCGCGAATACCTCCTGGGGTGCAGAGCGTTGCTCTATGCTTCGCGTTTACAGAGCGCTTGTTCGCTCCAGACTGGACTATGGCTCAGTTGTTTATGGATCCGCTCGGTTATTAGTTTTGTTAAAACTAGACCTTGTTCACCATCAAGCTCTGCGGATTTGTTCAGGAGCTTTCAGGACTTCTCCTGTGCAGAGTCTGTATGTTGACAATAACGAACCATCTCTTTATCTAAGGCGTGATCAATTTTCCCTTTTGCAATATTTTAATATTCTATTCCAACCTGAACATCACAATAACCTGTGCTTACTTGATAATATGTGTAACACATTATTTGAAACACGTCCATCCTGTGTTCCTACCTTTCTTTTAAGAGTTCGCCCTGTCATTGAGGAACTTTCCCTCTCTGATATGCGCCCTCAAGCAGTACAGAATTTTGAAATCTCACCTTGGGAAAATGTACGGATTCAGCTTCTTAATGTTTTTAAGCATCATGCGAAGGCAAGCACTAACGAGATCATTTACAGACAACTCTTCGCTGAGCACAGGCACAAATATAGCAGCTATATTCCAGTCTATACAGATGGTTCAAAGTCAAAAGATAATGTCGGAATGGCATTTGTAATTCAAGATCACATGGAGGGCAGACGCTTGAACCATGCTTTCTCTGTCTTAACATCCGAACTAACTGCGATATATTATAGTCTTTTGTACATCTCAAGGCTCTGCCACTAAAAGTTTATAGTTTATACAGACTCTTGTAGTTCGCTTAAATTATTAGAAGCTTTTTCCCATACTCAAAATCCTGTCATAGTGGATATTCTGAAGTTGCATATAAACTTAACGAGTCGTGGATATGATATCCTGTACTTCTGGGTTCCCGGCCATGTGGGAATAAAAGGGAATGAGCTGGCAGATATCACAGCGAAATGTGCTGTTGATCTGTCCAGTCGCCTCATTCCTTTTGGAGACATCTGTTGTGTAGTCAAAGAGAAGATCCGAAAAAAAATGGCAGCAACTTTGTGATGTTCAGCTTCAAAACAAGTTAAGACATGTAAAGCCTAGAATTGAGCATTGGGAATTAACTAGAAATCGTAAGGAGGAAGTTCTTTTGACTCGCCTCAGAATTGGTCACACTAGAGTGACACTTAACTACCTTTTAAAAGCTCAGAATGAACTTGTTTGTTCATATTGTAATGTTTGTCTATCTGTTCGTCATATTTTAATTGAGTGTCCCTGTTTTAACAGTCTTCGTCAGAAATATTTTAATAGCTGTGACTTACCTCTCGACCGTTTAATCGGAAGAGAGGTCAATTGTAATATATTTTATTATTTAAAAGAGACTGGCTTTTATTACCAAATGTAATTTGTTTTGAAAACTGTGTCTTGATTTTTAATGTGTGCTTTTCTTTATATGACTTCATCCTCTGGATCTGGTACATTTGTCTACTTGTTTTATTTATTGAATTTTAATGTCATGAATTGTAATCATCCCATCTTGTGTTTGGCGCGTTATAATCATCTTTGGTTTTTGCGCCATAATCACTCACTCACTCTATATGTTGATGATCTGCAGATTACCTGTCGAGGGGCAGACATGAGATATGTAGAGAGGCAACTGCAGATGGCTCTGAATAAGATCCAGGAATGGTCAAACAAACAAGGAATTTACTTTTTCCAAACAAAAACCTGTGTGCGTGCACTTTTGTAGGAAGCGAGGTCTCCATCCTGAACCTGAGTTACATCTAAATGGTACAATTATTCCAGTTGCGCCCGAAGTAAAATTTTTAGGAGTGACGTTCGACCGGAAGTTGACTTTCCTTCCTCATGTTTTAAACCTGAGAAAGAAGTGTTTAAAAACATTAAATATTTTAAAAGAGTTGGCGAACACCTCCTGGGGAGCAGAATGTTCCACTATGCTTCGCATTTATAGAGCCCTTGTTCGCTCTAGACTGGACTATGGCTCAGTTGTTTATGGATCCGCTCGGTCATCAGTTTTGTTAAAACTCGATCCTGTTCACCATCAAGCTCTGCGGATTTGTTCAGGATCTTTCAGGACTACTCCTGTCCAGAGCCTGTATGTTGACTCTAACGAACCATCACTTTATCTGAGGCGTGAGCAATTGTCCTTTTTGCAATATTTTAATATTCTATCACAACCTGAACATCCCAATAAGCTGTGCTTACTCGATAATATATGTAACACTTTATTTGAAACACGTCCATCCTGTGTTTCTACCTTTCCTTTAAGACTTCGCCCTATCTTTGAGGAACATTCCCTCTCTGATATGCGCCCCCTAGCAGTACAGGACTTTGAAATCCCACTTTGGGAAAATTCACGGATTCAGCTTCTTGATGTTTTCAAACATCACGTGAAGGCAAGCACTAACGAGATCGTTTACAGACAACTATTTGCTGAGCACAGGCAGAAATATAGCAGTTATCATCCGATATACACAGATGGATCAAAGTCAAATGATCATGTCGGGATGGCTTTTCTATTTGAAGATTACATTAAAGACAGAAGGCTGCACCATGCTTGCTCAGTCCTAACATCTGAACTAACTGCAATATATTATGGTCTTTTGTACATATCAAAGCTCTGCCACAGAAAGTTCATAGTTTATACTGACTTGTATAGTGCTCTTAAATCCTTGAAAGCTTTTCCCAACACTCAGAATTCTGTGGTTATGGATGTTCTAAAAATTCATATAAATTTAACGATTCGAGGATAGGAAGTCCTGTACTACTGGGTTCCTGGACATGCTGGAATAAAGGGAAATGAGCTTGCAAACATCGCAGCCAAATCTGCTATTGAACCGTCCAGTCACCTTATCCCTTTTAGAGACATCTGCTGTGTCATCAAGGGAAAGGTACGAAAAAAATGGCAGCAAATTTGGGATGTTCAGCATCACAACAAGTTGAGAAACGTCAAGCCTGGAATTGAGCATTGGGATTTTGCTGGAAATCGTAAGGAGGACGTTCTTTTGACTCGCCTCAGAATTGGTCACACTAGAGTCACACATAACTATGTTCTCAAAGCTGAAAACGAGCCTGTTTGTTTTAATTGTAATGTTTGTTTATCTGTTCATCATATTTTAATTGATTGTCCATGTTTTAATAGTCTTCGCCAGAAATATTTTAATAGCTGTGACTTACCTCTCGACCGTTTAATCGGAAGAGAGGTCAATTGTAATTTAATTTATTATTTAAAAGAGACTGTCTTTTATTACCTAATTTAATTTGTTTTGAAGACTATGTTTTGAATTTTAAT
This sequence comes from Stegodyphus dumicola, assembly GCF_044657685.1. Taxonomy (NCBI): domain Eukaryota; kingdom Metazoa; phylum Arthropoda; class Arachnida; order Araneae; family Eresidae; genus Stegodyphus; species Stegodyphus dumicola. Next base: position 54,581,857 of record NC_140778.1, read on the forward strand.
GTGTGCTTTTAACCTTGTGTTTACATGACTTCATCCTCTGGATTTGGTAAATTTATCTACTTGTTTTTATTTATTGAATTTTAATGTCATCAATTGTCATCATCCCATCTTCTGTTTGGCGCGTCATAATCATCTCTGGTTTTTGCGCCATAATCACTCACTCACTCACTCACTCGATATGCACATCTTCTACCATTTCCTCTGTGAGCTCTGCGGAGAAAGAGAAGAGTTCCCAGTCTGCCCTGTCCAGTATAAACCGAGGGACTGTCGACATGGGGTTTGCTCCTCTTCGTGCAAGAGGCACAAAAATGGGATAATGATCGCTGTTGTACAGGTCATTTCCGACACTAAAGGTGCAGAATGGCAACACAGATGGTGAACAGATGGCAAGGTCGACAGCGTGGAAAGTCCTTGAAGGCTCATGGAAGTAAGTTTCCTGTCCATTATTCAGGAGACAAAGGCTATGATCTTCAATCATGCGCTCAATTTGTCTTCCTCGGCAATTTTTATCTTTACTACGCCAGAGCGGACTATGGCCGTTAAAATCTCCTATTATGATGAAAGGCTCAGGCAGCTGCTCTAAAAGATCATTTAAATCCTGTTGATCAATGTGCTGATTAGGAGGCAAATAAAGAGAAACGACTGAAACTAGAATGTGAAAATTTACTTGTACAGTGACAACTTGGAGTGAAGTCTTCAAAGGAAAGGAACTTGAGGGATAATCCAGTGAGGTGAGGAGACATACACCTCCACTGGCACGCTCGCCTGCAAGGTTATCCTTCCTGACGAGAGAAAACCTCCGAAGTTTTGCATGTTGTTTAGGTTTCAGATTCGTCTCTTGTGTTGCCAAGCACACAGGATGATAAGCATTGATCATAGCTTTAATGTCAAGGACATTTCGGTGGAAACCGCGACAGTTCCATGAGACGAGGGTGGCCATTATGACTGATGTTTGTTCTTCCTGTGTTCCTTTTTGGTTTTGCGCGGAAGCAGATGTTCGGGAACTTCTAGACCCTCTTCCACTTCCATACTGTCTGAATCTGCAGATTCAGAAATGATTTCATTTGCAGAACTATTGCTGGGACTTCTATTTTTGGTTACTATTTTTGGAGGCACAGTTTTGGGTTTGCTCGGGATTGCTATTTCTTTATTTTGTATGACATGTGTTGGATTTTCTTTTTTCTTGCTTGCACGCTGCTGGTATTTATTTGGTGGAGTCTGTGTACTAATGGAAATTTGGGTGGCTATTGTGCAGGTTGATTTCACGGCATTGGCATATGATTTGTTTGATTGAGGCTGTGTGCTTTGAACTTGTCTTCTGGCTTCGGCATACGAAATGTTCCAGGAAACTTTTATGGTCTGCACTTCTTTTTCTAATTTCTATTTTGGACAGGAACGAGAAAATGCTGGATGGTTGCCCTTGCAATTAATACACAGTGCTGCAGCGGTGCAATTATCGCTAAAGTGGCCAACCGACGAGCATCGAGCGCACGTCAGGGTCCCACGACAGGACATCTTGGAATGGCCAAAACGCTGGCACTGGAAGCATCGCATGTGGTTTGCAATATAAGGTCTTACGGGGCAATTTAAATATCCATCCTTAATATTCTTCGGCAGATCAGGCGAATTGAAGGTCAGGATCACGTGTTTGGAGTCAATCAACTGACCTTCCTTACGCATCTTGGTCCGCTTGGCAGCACAAACCTTTTGGTCAGCTAATTCGGAGACGAACTCTTCTTCTTAAACACACAGAAGATCGATTTCCGAGATCACGCCTCTACAGAAATTAAGTGTTTTGTGCGCTGACGTAGTTATAAGTACCTGTCCAAGTTTGGTTTGTCGTAAAAGTGAAGCAGTCTCGGTGGCCGAAAAGGTATCATTAAGCAGGTCTCCCGAAAGGAGACGCTTTATGTTCCTTGGCTCACCTATGCACGAATGATTGTATTTGTTTATCAGGAAAGGAGACATCTTTTTAAATTCTTCTGAGGCGCTGGTAACAACAATAAAGAGAGGACATTCAGTAGTTTCTTTGGCATTTGTATCGGTACGAATTTTCTTGCGCACAGATTTGTCAATGATTTCAATATCTTTATTCGTGTCGCTTGATTCAGGTTTTTTTAAAATAAATAAGGAAGCCGTGATTGAAAATTATAAGATTCGGGTCCGACGGCCCCGCCCACCACGGAGCCCAACAAGGGAACACAGATTCCTGTGTTAGGGCTAGCCGGACCTATACGCAAACTGAAGCCCCACAGTCGGCTTTCCCGAAAGCAGGTACCCCCGAGAGCTTGACCCCAAGCCACTGACACAAGGACTAGTGACCACCGATTGACACCCGTGAGGACGACTAAGGTACCTCCCGTATAGCTGAAGCAGAGGCCAAAGCAGTGTGTTGGGGACGGTACCTAGCCCCTCAACTACCAGGACCCTCCTTTCCAGCGACACGGGTCTCCACGCCCGGCAAACACGTGGGCAGTTTTCTCGCCAGTCGAAAACTAGAGACAAGGCCTGCTCCAGTCTTTCGTGACGTGCCCCAAACTTCGTAGAGTGAAACCACGAGGGAGAAGGGAAGTGAAAAAGTTCCAGCTAAGAGGAGAGGAGACGGAAAAGAGGATAGATCACTGGGGTCCAGGATCGTGAAACCCGTCTCACCAAGAAGATGATCCCCTGAAGGGCTAGGGTACCTCGGGATTGCCCCACCCGTACGCGTATTTCCAAACCCTACCCCACGTTTCGAATTTTTGACGTCATGGACAAATCGACTAGTTTTGCCTGGATGGTAATTCTTGAGCATGCGCTGAAGGGCGAGAAGTAACATAAACACAACTTTGGCTTGCACTTGTAAACAGTATTAAATATATTGTCTGAAAGTGTATTCGTTTATGTAATTGCATAATTTTACTGTTTCTGTTATAAGAAAACTTCATTCAGATAAAATTTATTTTAATATTATTATTAATATCTGGTTATAGGATTTTACGAAATGCTGAATACTCTAGGTGTTATCGTAATCTTCGCATAACCTTTCACATTGGATTTTGCCTTATTATTTTTAAATATATTGTATTATAAAGATTAAATCAAAGCAAATTACTTTGTTAGAGATGTGAATGTTCTAACTGAATTTTCTTTTTATCACTTATTATTTATTTCCTCTTTGAAAACACATTCATATTTGACAAATAATTATCTCCGCTGAAAATTTTTTGATTGTTTAAAAACCATATTTGTCAATAATGTAATAAAAACTCACTAATCTAGTGCTTCATAGATCAATATGACAATGAATTCAAAATGTTTTAAAAACAGTTCTTTAATATTTATTTTGTAGTAGATGCAACTAATGTCACAGAGAAAAAATATTTCAATAAAAAAGTTCTCCATGTTAATTCAATAGCAAAATTATTTCTATTTCAGTGAGAAATCCACTTTCAATGCTTACGTAACAGAAAAATGTAACATAAGCATTTTAGAAGTTTTAAATAGAAGCTAAAGGTTTACTGTGCAATTTTATGTAAGAAACGTAATAATTTACTTTCATTCTTTTTAAATCGGCATACTAGTTTCCAATCAACTAAAATTTCTGGCAAGTTAGAGACTTTACTTAACACACAGTATTCCGTCACTTAAAATATCAATTAATTGTTCTTTTTCATTTAGACATACATTGGAATTGAAAATACCAAAGGCAAAATGGGTCACAGATCCAACCTAATTCCTTATTTGGAAATTTTTCAAAAACATTTCTGTCAATTTTATCCTACTTCGTTTTAAACAAGAAATCTGTATTATTTTCTTTAGTAAATTGTGGAAAAGCATCTTTCTGTTTTTTTTTGGTTCAATTCTCCTCGCCAAAGTATTGGCTTAATTTTAAAAGCTTACATTAGTACAAACTGTGACACAGGTGTGTCTAGGTAAGATTGTTTCAAAATGTCTGATAATTATTTAAAATATTTTCTCTCCAGTTGCTTTTCCCCCTTCAGGGGATCATCTTCTTGGTGAGACGGGTGTCACGATCCTGGAGCCCCAGTGATCTATCCTCTTTTCCGTCTCCTCTCCTCTTGGCTGGAACTTTTTCCCTTCCCTTCTCCCTTGTGGTTTCTCTCTACGGAGTTTGGGGCTTGTCACGAGAAGCTGGAACAGACCTTGTTTCTAGTTTTCGAGTGCCGAGAAAACTGCCCACGTGTTTGCCGTGCGTGGAGACCCGTGTCGCTGGAAAGGAGGGTCCTGGTAGTTGAGGGGCGAGGTACTGTCCCCAACACACTGCTTTGGCCTCTGCTTCATCTAAACGGGAGGCACCTTAGTCGTCCTCACGGGTGTCAATCGGCTGGTCACTAGTCCTTTTGTCAGTGGCTTGGGGTCTAGCTCTCGGGAGTACCTGCTTTCGGGAAAGCCGACTGTGGGGCTTCAGTTTGCGTATAGGTCCGCTAGCCCTAACACAGGAATCTGTGTTCCCTTGTTGGGCTCCGTGGTGGCCGGGGCCGTCGGACCCGAATCATTTTTTCTTTCACTATGGCTAACTCACATATATACTTAATAAAAGATTTCGAGGTCACTCCAGTCACTCAAGTCAATCCAGTCACTCAATCTAGTTCTGAAATGCCTACTGCTAAACCAGTCACTCAACCTAGTTCTGAAACGACTACTGCTAAACCAGTCACTCAACCTAGTTCTGAAAAGTCTACTGCAAAAAAATTACGAACAGATACAAATGAAAAAAATCATAATAATAGTCCCCGTTTCCTAGTCATCTCTAGTCCTTCTGGCGAAATGCATAAGATGTCTCCTTTTGTAATAAACAAATACATCCAGTCTTGTATTGGTTAGCCGAGAAATATAAAGCGTCTCCGCTCCGGAGACTTGCTTATTGATACAATCTCAGCCACCCAGTCTGCTTCTTCAAATAACTAAACTTGGGCAAGCGAATGTCACTGTAACAGCACATAAGACACTGAATTATTGTCGTGGCGTAATATCGGAATTCGACCTTCTGTACGTTCCTGAAGAAGAGATCGATTCCGAGCTATCCGACCAAAATGTCTGCGGTGCTAGGCGGATCAAGATGCGTAAGGAAGGTAAGTTGATCGATACGAAACACGTGATCCTTACCTTCAACACGCCTGATCTGCCTAAGAATATTAAGGCCAGATATTTAAATTGTCCTGTAAAACCTTATATTCCCAAAACTATGCGATGCTTCCAATACCAGCGTTTCGGCCATTCTAAGACGTCTTGTCGTGGCAGCCTCACATGCGCCCGATGCTCACAGATTGGCCACGATTCTGAAAATTGTACCGCTGCGCCTTCGTGTATAAATTGCAAGGGTCATCACCCACCATTTTCACGCCTCTGCCCAAAATGGAAATCCGAAAAAGAAGTACAGACTCTTAAAGTTACCAGGAACATCTCGTATGCTGAAGCCAGAAAACTAGTTTAAAGCACACAGCTCCAATCAAACAAATCTTATGCCAGTGCAGTTAAAACAACACGTAGCATTGCCACCCAAACATCAATAGGCACGCACACTAAACCAAATAAAACCCAACCAACCACATCCACCAAGAAAACGGAAAATGCAACTCATTTAATACAAAAAAAAAAAAAAAAGAAACAGTCATTCAAAGTAAACCTAAAACTGAAAGTCACAAAATAATTAATAAAAATAGAAGTCCTAGCAATAGCTCTCTTGACGATATGATTTCTTAATCTGCGGATTCAGACGGTATGGAAGTAGAAGAGGGTCTAAAGGTTCCCAGGCATCTACTTCCACGAAAAACCAAACAAGAGCACAGAAAGAACAAAAACCAGTCATAATGGCCACCCTCGTCTCATGGAACTGTCGCGGTTTCCACCGAAATTTGCTGGACATCAAATCTATAATAAATGTGTATCATCCTGTGTGCTTAGCAATACAGGAAACAAATATGAAACCCGAACACCATGCAAAACTTCGGAGGTTTTCTTTCGTCAGGAAGGATAACCTTGCGGGTGAGCGTGCCAGTGGAGGTGTAGGTCTCCTCTCCTCACTGGATTATCCCTCGAATGTACTTCCTTTGACGACATCCCTCCAAGTTGTGGCTACTCAAATAAATGTTGATATGGTTGTTTCATTTGTTTCTTTGTATTTGCCTCCAAATGAGCACATTTATCAGCAAGATTTAAATAATCTAATAGAGCAGCTGCCTCAGCCTTTTATCATAATAGGAGATTTTAACGGCCATAGTCCACTCTGGGGCAGTAAAGATACAAATTGCCGAGGAAGACAAATTGAGCAGATGATCGAAGATCACAGCCTTTGTCTCCTAAATAATGGGCAAGATACGTACTTCCATGAGCCTTCAAGGACATTCCACGCTCTCGATCTTGCCATCTGTTCACCATCTCTGTTGCCATTTTGCACTTTTAGTGTCGGAAATGACCTGTACAATAGCGATCATTATCCTATTTTTGTGTCTCTTGCACGAAGAGGAGCAAACCCCGTGTCGAGCGTCCCTCGTTTTATCCTGGACAGGGCAGACTGGGAACTGTTCTCTTCCGTTGCAGAGCTGACAGAGGAAATGGTAGAAGGTGTGCATATCGATCACGCTGTTGAAGCTGTTACTAATATTATTATTCAGGCAGCTATGCTTTCGATTCCTAGAACATCTGGAAAAATCATTAAATATACGAAACCATGGTGGAATCGCAACTGTCATGAAGCACTGAAAAAACAGAAAAAAGCATGGAGTATTTTTCTTAGATATCCTACCCTGCGAAACCTCATAGCCTTTAAAAGAGCCAAAGCAAATGCCCGAAAACTAAGAAGGCAGAGCCAGAGGGATTCCTGGATTTCATATGTGTCGTCAATAACATCCTCTACGCCGAGTAAGCAGGTTTGGGAAAGAGTTCGAAAAGCATGCGGAATATATAAAGACCACTCACTTTCCTTTTTGGAAAAAGATGGCCGAGTGATTAGCTCTATAGAAGAAATTGCTAATACTATTGGTGAGACATTTGCTGCCGTTTCTTCCAGCCGAAATTACTCACCTGCATTTCTTTCTATCAAGCAACGCTCTGAGAAAAATCCCATCGCTTTCAACTCTTCCAAATTTGAGCCTTATAATAGAGATTTTACTGTGCTAGAGTTAAAGAGAGCTTTGTTACAGACACATAGGTCGTCTCCGGGTCTCGATGGCGTGAATTACGATATGCTAAAGCATCTGTGCTATAAGTCACTGAATGCCCTTCTCACGCTTTACAATAGAGTGTGGAAGGAGCATACTTTTCCCAGTGCATGGAAGAGAGCAGTTGTAATTCCTATTGCCAAGCCAGGGAAAGATCCAAGGAATCCCTCCAACTATCGGCCAATTGCCCTTACAAGTTGCCTATGCAAGCTGTTTGAAAAAATGGTAAACAGCCGCCTAGTCTACTTCTTGAAAAAGAATAATATTATATCGCCTTGTCAAAGTGGTTTTCGAAAGGGGAGGACTACCGTAGATAATATGCTCCTCTTAGAGACATCCATTCGAAAAGCTTTTGTAAGAAGAAGTCACCTAGTCTCGGTATTCTTTGATATTGAGAAAGCTTATGATAAGGCATTGAGATACGGTATTCTTCGGGATCTTCACGAGAGTGGCTTGCGCGGCAACCTACCAATTTTCATTCAGAATTTCTTGAATACTAGGACTTTTCAAGTAAGGATTGGCTCTGTTTTTTCAGATATTTTTGAACAGGAAGAGGGTGTGCCTCAAGGCTGTGTGCTTAGTGTTACTCTGTTCAGCCTAAAAATAAATTCTGTATTAAAAGAACTTCCTCCCACCATTTCAGGATCTTTATATGTTGATGATCTACAAATTAGCTGTCGGGGTGCGGATATGAGACATGTAGAGAGGCAGCTCCAGATCGCTTTGAACAGGATCCAGGAATGGGCAAAAAGACAAGGATTTACGTTTTCAAAACAGAAGACTGTGTGCGTGCATTTTTGTAAAAAGCGATGTCTGCATCCTGAGCCTGAATTATACCTCAATGGGTCTGTAATTCCAGTTGCACCTGAAGTAAAATTTTTAGGGGTGATGTTCGACCGAAAAATAGACTTTCCTTCCTCATGTCTTAAACTTGAGAAAAAAGTGTACCAGAGTTTTAAATATTATAAAAGTCTTGGCGAACACCTCCTGGGGTGCAGAGCGTTGCTCCATGCTTCGCATTTACAGAGCTCTAATTCGCTCTAGACTGGACTATGACTCAGTTGTTTACGGATCCGCCCGGTCATCAGTATTGTTAAAACTGAATCCTGCTCATCATCAAGCTCTACGGATCTGTTCAGGAGCTTTCACGACTTCTCCTGTCCAGAGCCTGTATGTTGACTGTAATGAACCATCACTTTATCTGAGGCGTGAACAATTGTCCCTTCTGCAATATTTTAATATTCTATCCCAACCTGAACATCCCAATAAGCTGTGCTTACTTGATGATGTGTGTAACGCTTTATTTGAAACACGTCCATCTTGTGTTCCTACATTTCTCTTAAGAGTTCGCCCTGTCATTGAGGAACTTTCCCTCTCTGATATGCACCCTCAAGCAGTACAGAATTTTGAAATCCCACATTGGGAAAATTCACAGATTCAGCTTCTTGATGTTTTTAAGTATCATGTGAAGGCAAGCACTAACGAGATTATTTACAGACAACTCTTCGCTGAGCACAGGAACAAATATAGCAGTTATCTTCCAGTTTATACAGATGGGTCCAAGTCAAAATATCATGTCGGGATGGCATTTGTTATTAAAGACCACATGGAGAGCAGACGCTTGCACAATGCTTTCTCTGTCTTAACATCCGAATTAACTGCGATATATTATAGTCTTTTATACATCTCAAGGCTCTGCTACAAAAAGTTTATAATTTATACAGATTCGTATAGTGCTCTTAAATCAATAGAAGCTTTTCCTAATACTCAAAATCCAGTAATAGTGGATATTCTCAAAATACATATAAACTTAATGATTCGTGGATATGAAATCCTGTACTGCTGGGTTTCCGGGCATGTGGGAATAAAAGGGAATGAGCTGGCAGATATCACAGCAAAATGTGCTGTTGAACTGTCCAGTCGTCTCATCCCTTTTGCAGACATCTGTTGTGTTGTGAAACAATTTATTGAATTTTAAATCATCAATTGTAATCATCCCATCTCGTGTTTGGCGTGCTATAACCATGTTTGGTTTTTGCGCCATAATCTCTCACTCACTCACTCATTATCAAAGTCATAATCAGCATTTTCATCCCATCATTTAAATATCTTTTTACTTGCCTCGATTATAAAAGTGTGCTGTTGTCTTTATATTTTTTTTCCTTTAGTTTATACTCGTATGTTAAAAAAGAATCCTGTGTTTGGCGCATATGGCCTATTGAGCTCTGCGCCATAAAACTACTACTACCACCACCAGTTGCTTTTCCTTCGCAAATATTACAACATAAAAAATATTCTACTGCGTCGTTTTCAAAAACATATCTCACATAAACGATGAATTGAAACATTTTAGTAATGTCGGTAGTTTCATCAAGTTTTATAGTAAAGACTGGATTTTGTATTCTATAATGTCTGATATGATAAAAATTTTATGAGAAACGGTATCTTTCTTTAATGCTATTGTTTTTAAATCGTTACTATATTTTTCTGCATGCATAAATGATGTAATTTTAATTGCTGAAGGAAGAATGAGCGATTCTCCAATTGTATGAGGTTTTAAATTTTTTGCAATTAAATATGAAACTTTTAAGGATGCCTGTAAATCCTTCTCAGGAACTGTTGTATATTTTTCAAAAACACATTTTAATTTTAAATGCTCTCAGCTCATTCTTTAAAAATATTCTTCAGATTTATTTACTTAATCTTTATGTTTAGTTCGTGAGGTACTTTTCAGTTTCACTGGCGCAAATCCCGCCAAGCAGACTGTGTTGACGACAACATACAATATACAAATAAAAAATGTTAACAGACGTTAGTTCTAAGAATTTTTTATTTTGAAGGCACAAACATTTTAATATCTTTTAAAATTTTGTAAAAAGCCAATAAATAGAGATAATAAATTTGTTAAAAGACATTAAGAATTTACTATGTTTTCATGGTTCAACATCCTGATTCGCCGGTTCGTATCACGTAACACCAAGTGATCTCATCTCACGTAAACTACGCTACAAAAATCTCATTATCTCAGTAATTATCTACTTTAATTTCAAGTTAAATCTTAATTTGGAATACAAGTTTAAATGCAAGAATTATTTCAATTCGTACAAATAGCTTACTCAGAAATTATGTAAAACCGAAGCGCTTTACTTCGCTACTGCATTCTCATTAGAATCGATGAATGTAACCCTTGATTTTGCCTTCGGGTGGGTGGTGTGATTGCAGTCTAATTGTCTTAATTATAGCGAATAGTCTTGGGGCATAAATTTTAATTATCTTGTAAAAATTCTATGTAGTTGTATGCCAGTATTGAAAGAAACAATCTGATAAGAAATAGCTGCGACTTGTTTCGAAAATGAGGTTGTTTTCGAAAAAACAATTACAATACTCTTGTATAATACTTACAAGGAATGAGTTAGGTTATTTAACTAAAGTGCAGTCAATTTTATTTCTTATTTACATGAATGATGTATCACACAATGCTGTGTAGGCTAGTGACCTAACGATGATGACTCAAAATGCATCTTTGCATTCAGGCATACACTCTTTATAAGAATATAACTATGCACTGGAGTCCTAGCTTCAGCAGGTACATTTTGTTATGCTATGCAATCTCTGTGGGTCCTAAATTCTAAAAACGTTTCCACTCCTAAATTCCAAAAATTTTGTTACTTGATATTTCTGTAAATTCCAAAATTTGCACACCTGCCATAACTGCACTGGGTGTGGTCTCAGTTATCCAATGTTCCAACAAAATCAAATATTGTAACGTTATTTTAGACCAGACTTTCTTAAACTGTAGATCGCAACCTCCATCTACAGCAGGGGGTCGCAAAAAATTTCAGTAGTTTCGGTATTTCTTAAACTTAATATAATTATTTTACAATTACCCAATATTTTTACACAATGTATCTGAAAATAGATAAAGATAAGACAATACACACAAAGAGAAAAACAAAAATGTTTCAACGCATTCTGTTTATAATATAAATGTTCACTTTACTTGCTTTGCACGTGATGGTCTCATTTCGTCTGTTAATTAATTAAAATTTTCACATTGTTCTATGTCTCAAAATGAGAAATTAAAGATATGACCTAAAACTGCAATACTATCTTACAATACAAGCGAAAAAATTGACAGTTTCACTCGCGCGTGTGTCAGATTTTCGCAATGCTTATGAGGTCCCACAAAATTTTCATAAATATTTTGGGGTCGTGAAAAAATCTGTGATAAAAAAGGGTCACAAGTGAAAAAAAGTTTAAGAAGCCCTGTTTTAGAACAATCAGTTTCCTGACACCAACCCATTTTTTTTGCCTGTTTTGTTTCTGTCGGAATTTTTCTATATTTTTACTGTTTCTGCTGAATGGAAAAACACGCTAAAATGTTTCAAATGACTATTAGGAGAAGAGAATCGAATATCCCACATTATTATTATCTCTATTTATCTCCTGTTTTGATTCTGAGTTATGTTTTTGTGATAGAACTTTTCCATATTTCAGTTCAACAAAAAATCAACTTTTAAAATATTGAGGAAAAGCATGTACTAAAATGTTTCAAAATGAAAATTTGGGATAAATAAATATATAAATTAGTTTTTTCTAGCAATGTAGGTGTTCTTATAAATAGTATATAAAGAAATTTAGAAACAACTTTTCCCAAAGACTAAAAAATTGAAGTTCAAATGATCTTCATAAAATCCTATAAATGTTGGACAAGGATAATTTAAAATGTAAAAAGTAGCACGTTGACTGCCGCGTGCATTTTACGTGATTTGCGCATGACGCCAACTTGAAATTTGCCCTCAGGGGCTCACTTTTGTGAGTACGGGGTGGCAATCCCGAGGTACCCTAGCCCTTCAGGCGATCATCTTCTTGGTGAGACGGGTGTCACGATCCTGGAGCCCCAGTGATCTATCCTTTTCTGTCTCCTCTTCTCTTAACTGGAACATTTTCCCTTCCCTTCTCCCTTGTGGTTTCTCTCTGCGGAGTTTGGGGCTCGTCACGAGAAACTGGAACAACCTTGCGTCCAATTTTCAAATGGCGAGAAAACTGCCCACGTGTTTGCCGTGCATAGAGAACCGTGTCGCTCGAAAGGAGGGTCCTGATAGTTCAGGGGCGAAGTACTGTCCCCAACACACTGCTTTGGCTCTGCTTCAGCTAAACGGGAGGCACCTTAGTCGTCCTCACGGGTGTCAATCGGCTGGTCACTAGTCCTCGTGTCAGTGGCTTGGGGTCAAGCTCTCGCGAGTACCTGCTTTCGGGAAAGCCGACTGTGGGGCTTCAGTTTGCGTATAGGTCCGGCTATCCCTAACACAGGAATCTGTGTTCCATTGTTGGGCTCCGTGGTGGGCGGGGCCATCGGACCCGAATCTTTATTCTTTCACTATGGCTTCTCATATCTACTTAATAAAAGATTTCGAGGTAACTCCAGTCACTCAAGTCTCTCAAGTCACTCCTGTCACTCAACCTAGTTCTGAAACTTCTACTGCTGAACCAGTCACTCAAGCTAGTTCTGAAACATCTACTGCTAAACCAGTCACTCAACCTAGTTCTGAAAAGTCTACTGCAAAAAAATTACGTAAGATTCAAATGAAAAAAATCATAACAATAGTCCCCGTTTCCTAGTCATCTCTAGTCCTTCTGGCGAAATGCATAAGATGTCTCCTTTCGTAATAAACAAATATATCCAGTCTTGTATTGGTGAGCCGAGAAATATAAAGCGTCTCCGCTCCGGAGACTTGCTTATTGATACAAACTCAGCCACCCAGTCTGCTTCTTTATTTCAGATAACTAAACTTGGGCAAGCGAATGTCACTGTAACACCACATAAGTCACTGAACTATTGTCGTGGTGTAATCTCAGAATTCGACCTGCTGTATGTTTCTGAAGAAGAGATCGCTTCTGAGCTATCCGAACAAAATGTCTGCGGTGTAAGGCGGATCAAGATGCGTAAAGAAGTTAAGTTGATAGACACGAAACACGTGATCCTTACCTTCAACACGCCTGATCTGCCTAAGAATATTAAGGCCGGATATCTAAATATTCCTGTAAGACCTTATATTCCAAACCCTATGCGATGTTTCCAATGCCAGCGTTTCGGACATTCTAAGACGTCTTGTCGTGGCAACTTCACATGCGCCCGATGCTCACAGATTAGCCACGATTCTGAAAATTGTACCGCTGCGCCTCTTTGTATAAATTGCAAGGGGGAGCACCAAGCATTTTCACGCCTCAGCCCAAAATGGAAATTGGAAAAAGAAGTGCAGACTGCAAAGGTTACGAGGAACATCTCATATGCCGAACCCAGAAGATTAGTCTAGAGCACACAGCTTCGACCAAATACATCATACGCCAGTGTTGTAAAATTATCTCGTACAGTCGCCACCCAAACATCAATAGGCACACAGACCCTACCAAACAAAACCCAACCATCTACATCCAACAAGAAAAAAGAAAATGCAATCCATATAGTACAAAAGAAAGAAACAGTTATTCAAAGTAAGCCCAAAATTACTACACAAAAAATATCCAATAAAAATTGAAGTCACAGCAATAGCTCTTTTGATGAGATGATTTCTGAATCTGCGGATTCAGACTTTATGGAAGTAGAAGAGAGTCTAGAAGTTCCCAGGCATCTACTTCCACGAAAAACAAAAGAACAGCACAGAAAAAACAAAAACCATTCATAATGGCCACCCTCATGTCATGGAACTGTCGCGGTTTCCACCGAAATTTGCTCGACATCAAAGCCATAATTAATGCTTATCATCCTGTATGCTTCGCAATACAGGAAACAAATCTAAAACCAGAACAACAGGCAAAACTTCGGAGGTTTCCTTTCGTCAGGAAAGATAACATTGCAGGTGAGCGTGACAGTGGAGGTGTAGGTCTCCTCACCTCACTGGATTATCCCTCAAATGTGCTTTCTTTGACGACATCCCTCCAAGTTGTCGCTACTCAAATAAATTTTGATATTGTTGTTTCATTTGTTTCTTTGTATTTGACTCCAAATGAGCACATTTATCAGCAAGATTTAAATAATATAATAGAGCAGCTGTCTGAGCCTTTTATCATAATAGGAGATTTTAACGGCCATAGACCACTCTGGGGTAGTAAAGATACAAATTACCGAGGAAGACAAATTGAGCAGATGATCGAATATCATAGCCTTTGTCTCCTAAATAATGGGCAAGATACGTACCTCCATGAGCCTTCAAGGACATTCCATGCTCTCGATCTTGCCATCTGTTCACCATCTCTGTTGCCATTTTGCACTTTTAGTGTCGGAAATGACCTGTACAACAGCGATCATTATCATATTTTTGTGTCCCTTGCACGAAGAGGAGCAAACCCCGTGTCGAGAGACCCTCGGTTTATCCTGGACAAGGCAGACTGGGAACTCTTCTCTTCCGTTGCAGAGCTGACAGAGGAAATGGTAGATGTGCATATCGATGACACTGTTGAAGCTGTTACTAATACTATTATTCAGGCAGCTATGCTTTCGATTCCTAGAACATCAGGAAAAACACTAAAATATTCGAAACCTTGGTGTAATCGCGACTGTCATTAAGCACTGAAAAAACAGAAAAAAGCATGGGGTATTTTTCGTAGATATCCTACTCTGCGAAACCTCATAGCTTTTAAAAGAGCCAAAGCAAATGCACGAAAAGTAAGAAGGCAGAGCCAGAGGGAAACCTGGATTTCATATGTGTCCTCAATAACATCCTCTACGACTAGTAAGCGGGTTTGGGAAAGAGTTCGAAAAGCATGCGGAATGTATAAAGACCACTCACTTTCCTTTCCGGAAAAAGATGGCCGAGTGATTAGCTCCATAGAAGAAATTGCAAATACTATTGGTGAGACATTTGCTGCCGTTTCTTCAAGCAGAAACTATTCACCTGCATTTCTCTCTATCAAGCAACACTCTGAAATAAATCCCATCGCATTCAACTCTTCCAAATCTGAGCCGTAGAGTAGAGACTTTACTGTGGTTGAATTAAGGAGAGCTTTGTTGCAGACACATAGGTCTCTTCCGGGTCTGGATGGCGTGTATTATGAAATGCCAAAGCATCTGTCCTATAAGTCACTGAGTGCCCTTCCACACTAAGAGTGTGGAAGGAGCGTACCTTTCCCAGTGCATGGAGGAGACCTGTTGTCATTCCTATTGCGAAGCCAGTGAAAGACCCGAGGAATCCCTCGAACTATCGGCCAATTGGCCTTACCAGCTGTGTTTGCAAATTGTTTGAAAAGACGGTAAGTAGCCGCCAAGTCTACTTCTTGGAAAAGAATAATATTATATCGCCTTATCAAAGTGGTTTTCGAAAGGGGAGAACAACCGTAGATAACATGCTCCTCTTAGAGACATCCATTCAAAAAGCTTTTGTAAGAAGAAATCACCTTGTCTCACTTTTCTTCGATATAGAGAAAGCTTATGATAAGGCATGGAGATACGGTATACATCGGGATCTTCACGAGAGTGGCTTGCGCGGCAACCTACCAATTTTTATTCAGAATTTCTTGAATACTAGAACATTTCAAGTAAGGATTGGCTGTGTTTTGTCTGATGTTTTTGAACAAGAAGAGGGTGTGCCTCAAGGCTGTGTGCTCAGTGTAACTCTTTTCAGCCTAAAAATAAATTCTGTATTAAAACAACTTCCTCCCACCATTTCAGGTTCTTTATATGTTGATGATCTACAAATTAGCTGTAGAGGTGTGGATATGAGACATGTAGAGAGACAGCTCCAGATCGCTTTGAACAGGATCCAGGAATGGGCAAAAAGACAAGGATTTACGTTTTCGAAACAGAAGACTGTGTGCGTGCATTTTTGTAAAAAGCGAGGTCTCCATCCTGAGCCTGAATTATACCTCAATGGGTCTGTAATTCCAGTTGCACCTGAAGTAAAATTTTTAGGGGTGATGTTCGACCGAAGAATAGACTTTCCTTCCTCATGTCTTAAACTTGAGAAAAAAATGTACCAAAGTTTTAAATATCTTAAAAGTCCTGGAGGAAAACCTCCTGGGGTGCAGAGCGTTGCTCCATGCTTCGCATTTAGAGAGCTCTAATTCGCTCTAAACTGGACTATGGCTCGGTTGTTTACGGATCTGCCCGGTCTTCAGTGTTGTTAAAACTAGATCCTGTTCATCATCAGGCGCTGTGGATTTGTTCTGGAGCCTTCAGGACATCTCCTGTGCAGAGCCTTTATGTTGACTGTCACGAGCCATCACTCCGTTTGAGGCGTGAGGAGTTGTCTCTTTTACAGTATTTTAATATATTGTCTCAACCTGACCATCCTTACAAACTGTGTTTATTTGATGATAGCTGTGACCATTTATTTGAAGCACGTCCATTGCTAGGCGGATCAAGATGCGAAAGGAAGGTAAGTTGATTGACACGAAACACGTGATCCTTACCTTCAACACGCCTGTTCTGCCTAAGAATATTAAGGCCGGATACTTAAATTGTCCTGTAAGAACTTATATTCCTAACCCTATGCGATGTTTCCAATGCCAGCGTTTCGGCCATTCTAAGATGTCTTGTCGTGGCAGCCTCACCTGCGCCCGATGCTCACAGATTGACCACGATTCTGAAAATTGTACCGCTGCGCCTTCGTGTATAAATTGCAAGGGTCAGCACCCAGCATTTTCACGCCTGTGCCCAAAATGGAAATCCGAAAAAGAAGTGCAGACTGCGAAAGTTACCAGGAACATCTCGTATGCTGAAGCCAGAAAACTAGTTCAAAACACACAGCTCCAACAAAACAAATCATATGCCAGTGCCGTTAAAACAACACGTAGCATTGCCACTCAAACATCAATAGGCATGCAGACTGTACCAAATAAAGCCCCACCGAACACATCCAACAAGAAAACGGAAAAGTCAACTCATTTAATACAAAATAAAGAAACAGTCATTCAAAGTAAACCCAAAACTGCCACTAAAAAAGTATCAAATAAAAATAGAAGTTTCAGCAATAGCTCTTTTGATGAAATGATTTCTGAATCTGCGGATTCAGACACTATGGAAGGTCTAAAATTTCCCAGGCATCTCCATCCACGAAAAACCAAACAAGAGCACAGAAAGAACAAAAACCAGTCATAATGGCCACCCTCTTCACATGGAACTGTCGCGGTTTCCTCCGAAATTTGCTCGACATCAAAGCCATAATTAATGCTTATCATCCTGTATGCTTCGCAATACAGGAAACAAATCTGAAACCAGAACAACAGGCAAAACTTCGGAGGTTTTCCTTCGTCAGGAAAGATAACCTTGCAGGTGAGCGTGCCAGTGGAGGTGTAGGTCTCCTCACCTCACTGGATTATTCCTCAAATGTGCTTTCTTTGACGACATCCCTCCAAGTTGTCGATACTCAAACAAATTTAGATATTCTTGTTACAGTCGTTTCTCTGTATTTGCCTCCAAATCAGCATATTGATCAGCAAGATTTGAATGGTCTTATAGAGCAGCTGTCTGAACATTTTATCATAATAGGTGATTTTAACGGCCATAGTCCGCTCTGGGGTAGTAAAGATACAAATTGCAGAGGAAGACAAATTGAGCAGATGATCGAAGATCATAGCCTTTGTCTCCTAAATAATGGGCAGGATACGTACAGTCGGTCACAAAAGTATTCGAACACCGGTACCCATTCAGAAAATTTACTTTTCCGTTGAGAAACAAAATTTTCTCCAGAGTCTATCTTGGTTCGATAGAAAAAAATGGCTCATGTCCAAAATTGGCTAGGTGCATGAAACAAAATACAACATGACCTATCTGGGTGAGATGGGAAACAAAATGGCTGCTCACGTAATCCATTATTGCGCTCATAGAAAACGCAAAGTGTAGCTGCGGCTCATCTCGGTTCGCGAAGAGTGAAAACCCAAAACGGTCTGCTGTGTCTATCTTTGTTGAATGAGAAAACAAAAGGATGGCTCATGTCCAGTTTATTTAGGTGTAGGAAAAAATATAACGTGACCTATCTGGATGAGATGTCTCCAGCGATCCAGTATAGACATTTTCCCCATCTGCAATAGGTGACATCTATAAACAATTCCATTGAAATCTCCTCGAAATATAAGAAACAGCTAGCTCGTGAAATTGTAAAGTATTCCCAAAGAATTCCACTTCTTGAAGAAGGAAAAACACCCTAGCTTCAGATGAGGTGGAGAGAGAAAAAGCATGTTGCACCATGGAGAGCCCGCACGGTTCTGAACAGAAAACGTGGAACGCTTTTATAGAAAAGAGTTGAAAGTGAAAGTAAAAGCTGATTGGAAATTTTTCAATTGGTTGCCGACTGGGAAAAAATTTTCAGAGCTCAGGAAAAAAATTTTGAGATGTAAAAAAAAAAAAAAAAAAAAAAAAAAAAAAAAAAACATTTTGTTAATTTTTAACATGTCTTCTAGACATGATAAAAATTAACCCTACCCCCCTTTTGTGTGGGAATGTTGTCTCACTGTTTCTAAAAATAGACCATGACTCATTCTAGGAATTATATGTTTTAAAAAGGATGAGTTTAAAGTTTATAAGATAAGATAAGTTTTTAAAAAGGATATGTTTTAAAAAGTCTTTGGGTTTCTCCATTCCAAAGTAAACAAAGTGAAGACATCAATTTAATAGAAAAAAAGAAAGAGTTTTTCTTTTTTTTTTTTCAGCTTTGGAAATATTTTTCCCATTCAACAGCCAAGAAATATTTCCAGCCAATACAATTTCATTTTTACTTTCACTTTCAATTCATTTCTTATATCTATAAAAACATTTCATGTTTCTGTTCAGATCAGTGTGGGTTGTTCAAGATGCAACATTTCTACTCCATCCCACAACCACAAAGAAAAGATGTTCTTTCATGAGGAATTTTTTTGGCTTTCGAAAACAATGATGACATGATGATTGTAATACATTTCTGTTCTCATGTCCCATGATTGAACTCAGAATTATTTCCAGAACTCTGAGAATTTTTCCTAGTCAGCTCGATGACCCAAATTTCGTATATTTATTTTTTAAGCCACTCGAGTTTCGACTTCCCATCCGTGTGTGCTGTGCATTCAACCTGGAGACATATTCCCTGAGCTCTAAGAAAATGTTTCCCAGCCCACTCAATCGCTGAAATGGATTAAAAAAAATTCTTTCATACATTTTTAAAGCTCAAGAGTGTTAGGTGTCATGGAAAGAGCCTTTTTTTCCCTGAGCTCTAAGAAAATGTTTCCCAGCAGACTCAATCGCTGAAATGTATTAAAAATAAATTCGTTCCTATATTTTTAAAGCTCAAGCATGTTAGCTCTCATGAAAAGGGCCTTTTTTTTCCCCAGCCCACTCAATAGCTGAAATGAATTAAAAACAAATTCTTTCATACATTTTTAAACCTCAAGAGTGTTAGCTGTCATGGAAAGAGCCTTTTTTCCCCTGAGCTCTAAGAAAATGTTTTCCAGCAGACTCAATCGCTGAAATGGATTAAAAATAAATTCATTCATACATTTTTAAAGCTCAAGCGTGTTAGCTGTCATGCAAAGGGCCTTTTTTTTCCCCAGCCCACACAAGCGCTGAAATGGATTAAAAATAACTTCTTTCATACATTTTTAAAGCTCAAGAGTGTGAGGTGAAAATTGAAAACCCGGTATGAAAAATCTCTTTAAGTTCACTTTAGAAGAAGCTGTGGGATAGAGAGATTTCGTCATGGAAAAATGTACTGATTCAGAAGTCAAACAACAAAAATCAGCGTTAATTCACAAAATTTTCACAGGACTAGTTTCGATGGTTTTACCGAACCATCATCTTCAGCTGCAAAACCGCAAATGAAATGGGTTCATTTGCGGTTTTGCAGCTGAAGATGATGGTTCGGTAAAACCATCGAAACTAGTCCTGTGAAAATTTTGTGAATTAACGCTGATTTTTGTTGTTTGACTTCTGAATCAGTATTTATTCGGCGTGTTATTGTGTCTTAATTATGGAAAAATGTCTTTCAATGTCTTTCAATGTCAGTCATGGGAAAATGTCTTTCAATGTCCGTCATGGAAAAATGTCTTTCAATATCATGACATCTCCTTTCAAATAGGATTGAAGGATTTTTCTTAAACTATGTTGAAATCTTGATCCATCCAAATTACAGATGGGAAATTCTGATCCATGGATGGATCATCCAATTTCGCTAGAACCTGATAAACGGTTGCTGATGAAATCCAAACGAAAACCCTAGCTTTTCAAACAGGAAACATTTTCCCCTAAACGTATTAATGATTTCTATTCTGTGAGACATTAAAAAGTGGAAAGAAACTTGTGTTCACAGAAGCTCTTTCTATAAGAGTGGTCCTGGGTCCAGATGAGATAGAGAAAGAGAAAAAGCATGCTGCACCTTGGATAGCCCGCACGGTTCTGAATAGAAAACGTGGAATACTTTTATAGAAAAGCGATGAAAGTGAAAGTAAAAGCCAAATCGTCTTGGCTGTAGAATTTTCACTTGGTTGCCGACTGGGAAAAATTTTTCAAAGCTCAGAAAAATAAAATTTGAGATGTAAAAAAAAAAAAAAAAACATTTTGTTAATTTTTAACATGTCTTCTAGACATGATAAAAATTAACCCTACCCCCCTTTTGTGTGGGAATGTTGTCTCACTGTTTCTAAAAATAGACCATGACTCATTCTAGGAATTATATGTTTTAAAAAGGATGAGTTTAAAGTTTATAAGATAAGATAAGTTTTTAAAAAGGATATGTTTTAAAAAGTCTTTGGGTTTCTCCATTCCAAAGTAAACAAAGTGAAGACATCAATTTAATAGAAAAAAAGAAAGAGTTTTTCTTTTTTTTTTTTCAGCTTTGGAAATATTTTCCCCATTCAACAGCCAAGAAATATTTCCAGCCAATACAATTTCATTTTTACTTTCACTTTCAGTTCATTTCTTATATCTATAAAAACATTTCATATTTCTGTTCAGATCAGTGTGGGTTGTTCAAGATGCAGCAACTCTACTCCATCCCACAACCAGGAAAAAAAGATGTTCTTTCATGAGGAATTCTTTTGGCTTTCGAAAACAATGATGACATGATGATTGTAATACATTTCGGTTCTCATGTCCCATGCTTGAACTCAGAATTATTTCCAGAACTCTGAGAATTTTTCGTAGTCCACTCGATGACCCAAATTTCGTATATTTATTTAAGCTACTCGAGTTTCGACTACCCATCCGTGTGTGCTGTGCATTCAACCTGGACACACATTCCCTGAGCTCTAAGAAAATTTTCCGAGCCCACTCAATCGCTGAAATGGATTTAAAATAATTTGTTTCATACATTTTTAAAGCTCAAGAGTGTTAGGTGTCATGGAAAGAGCCTTGTTTTTCCCTGAGCTCTAAGAAAATGTTTCCCAGCCCCCTCATTCGCTGAAATGGATTAAAAATAAATTCTTTCATACATTTTTAAAGCTCAAGAGTGTTAGGTATCATGGAAAGAGCTTTTTCTTTCCACAGCCCACTCAATCGCTGAAATGGATTTAAAATAAATTGTTTCATACATTTTTAAAGCTCAAGCGTGTTAGCTGTCATGGAAAAGGACCTTTTTTTTCCCAGCCCACTCAATCGCTGAAATGGATTAAAAATAAATTCTTTCATACATTTTTAAAGCTCAAGCGTGTTAGCTGTCATGGAAAGAGCTTTTTCTTTTCACAGCCCACTCAATCGCTGAAATCGATTAAAAATAAATTCTTTCATACATGTTTAAAGCTCAAGCGTGTTAGCTGTCATGGAAAGAGCTTTTTCTTTTCACAGCACACTCAATCGATTAAAAATAAATTCAATCGCTCAAATCGATTAAAAATAAATTCTTTCATACATTTTTAAAGCTCAATCGTGTTAGCTGTCATGGAAAGAGCATTTTCTTTTCACAGCCCTCTCAATCGCTGAAATGGATTAAAAATAAATTCTTTCATACATGTTTAAAGCTCTAGCGTGTTAGCTGTCATGGAAAGAGCCTTTTTTTTCCCAGCCCACTCAATCGCTGAAACGGATCAAAAATAAATTCTTTCATACATTTGTTTAAACCTCAAGACTGTTAGCTGTCATGGAAACTGAAATTTATGTCACGGTTTGTGTGTCACACGTCGTCAACGGTATGATTTGAGGTGAAAATTGAAAACCCGGTATGAAAAATCTCTTTAACTTCACTTTAGAAGAAGGTGTGGGATAGAGAGATTTCGTCATGGGAAAAATATCTTTCAATGTCCGTCGATGAAATCTAAACGAGGGGTCCTAGCTTTTCAAATGGGAAACATTTTCCCCTAAACGGAGGAATGATTTCTATTCTGTGAGACCTCAAAAATTGGAAAAAAGCTTGTGTTCACAGAAGCTCTTTCTAGAAGAGTGGTCCTGGGTCCAGATGAGGTAGAGAGAGAAAAAGCATGCTGCACCTTGAACAACCCGCACAGTTCTGAACAGAAAACGTAGAATACTTTTATAGAAAAGTGTTGAAAGTGAAAGTAAAAGGCCAATCGTCTTGGCTGTAGAATTTTCACTTGGTTGCCGACTGGGAAAAATTTTTCAAAGCTCAGAAAAAAAAATTTGAGATGTAAAAAAAAAAAAAAAAAAAAATTTTTGTTAATTTTTATCATGTCTTCTAGACATGATAAAAATTAACCCTACCCCCCTTCTGTGTGGGAATGTTGTCTCACTGTTTCTAAAAATACACCATGTATACCAATATACTACAAACGGACTTGAACGCCTGTTCTCAGTATGTAGCTATACCAATTTGAAGGTAAAATTAAAAAAAGACATCTTTTTGGGGAAAAGGGAGTAAATTTGTATAGGAATATACTACAAACGGAATTTAAGGCCTGTTTTCAGTATATAGCTATACAAATTGGAAGGTAAAAAAAAATTAAAAAAAAGACATCTTTTTTTTTCGGGGGGGAAGGCAGTGAATTTTTATAGGAATATACTACAAACGGACTTTAAAGCCTGTTTTATGCATATAGCTATACAAATTGGAAGGTAAAAAAAAATTAAAAAAAAGACATCTTTTTTTTTTCGGGGGGGAAGGCAGTGAATTTGTATAGGAATATACTACAAACGGACTTTAAAGCCTGTTTTCAGCATATAGCTATACAAATTGGAAGGTAAAAAAAATAAAAAAAAGACATCTTTTTTTTTTCCGGAAATAAGTGAATTTGTATAGGAATATACTACAAACTGACTTTAATGCCTGTTTTCAGTATATAGCTATACAAATTGGAAGGTAAAAAAAAATAAAAAAAAAGACAACTTTTTTTTTCGTGAAATTAAGTGAATTTGTATAGGAATATACTACAAACTGACTTTAATGCCTGTTTTCAGTATATAGCTATACAAATTGGAAGGTAAAAAAAAAATAAAAAAAAGATACTTTTTTGGGGAAAAGGAGTGAATTTGTATAGAAATATACTACAAGAACATCAAGAAAAGAACATCATGGGTCCAAGAATTGAAAGTAAAAGTCCAAAAACGAAATGTTAACGACTGGGAAGAAAATTTTCAAAGCTGAAAAATGATTAAAAAAAAAATACTTCCTTTTTCTTTCTTAATTTGATGTCTTCATTCTTTTGACCTGGTAGAAATAAAAAAATTGAAGACATCAAATTAAGAAAAAAAAAAGGAAGTTTTTTTTTTTTTTTTTTTTTTTTTTTTTTTTTTTTTTTTAATGTGTTAAAATTTTTCCAGAGCTCTGAGAATTTTTCCCAGTCGGTTTCTAGAAGCAACTCGTTAATGTATTCAAACCACTCGCGTTTCAGTTTCAGATCAGTCTGTGCTGTGCACTCAACGTGGATACACGCTTCTCACTCTCCTGGGAAGAGCTTCTGTGAAGGTATGTGAACATTTTTTTCTTACTCTTTTGTATTTCATAGACTACAAATATTTATTGAGTCACCCATTTTATTGAAATGTATTCTTATTTCCTTTCAATACTTTGAGGTAGGGTAATATTTTTCCCCCTGCTACTGTTTTTGCTTTTCAAGGCTAGAAATGTTTTACTCAATAGCTGTTTTTATAGAAAACATGCTATTATTTCATATACTGATATATTTTGTGAAACTTTAACAAATTCCTTTCAAGAAGCCAAGATCATGTGATCCACAGCTGGCTAGATACGTCAGTGTAATCGGATCACGATTGTTCCATCATATACTGATATATTTTGTGAAACTTTAACAAATTCCTTTCAAGAAGCCAAGATCTCGTGATCCACAGCTGGCTAGATACGTCAGTGTAATCGGATCACGATTGTTCCATCCTATACTGATATATTTTGTGAAACTTTAACAAATTCCTTTCAAGAAGCCAAGATCTCGTGATCCACAGCTGGCTAGACCCGTCAGTGTAATCGGATCACGATTGTTCCATCCTATACTGATATATTTTGTGAAACTTTAACAAATTCCTTTCAAGAAGCCAAGATCTCGTGATCCACAGCTGGCTAGACCCGTCAGTGTAATCGGATCACGATTGTTCCATCCTATACTGATATATTTTGTGAAACTTTAACAAATTCCTTTCAAGAAGCCAAGATCTCGTGATCCACAGCTGACTCCATTAGTCAGGAAAAACGGATCAGGATTTTATCAATCGTATACTTATATATTTTGTGAAACTTTAAGAAATCCCTTTCAACAGGGCAAGATCTCGTGATCCATAGCTGGCTAGAGCAGTCAGGATCAATGGATCACGATTGTCCCATCGTATACTGATATATTTTGTGAAACTTTAACAAGGCAAGATCTCGTGATCCACAGCTGGCTAGACTAGTCAGGATTAACGGATCACGATTTTATCAATCGTATACTGATATATTTTGTGAAACTTCTTTAACAAATCCTTTTCAATTAGGCAAGATCTCGTGATCCACAGCTGGCTAGAGCAGTCAGTATAATCGGATCACGACTGTTCCCTCGTATACTGATATATTTTGTGAAATTTTAACAAATGACTTTCAAGAAGGCAAGATCTCGTGATCCAGAGCTGACTCAATCAGTCAGGATTAACGGATCACGATTGTTCCATTGTATACTGATATATTTTGTGAAACTTCTTTAACAAATGACTTTCAAGAAGGCAAGATCTCATGATCCACAGCTGACTAGACTTGTCAGAATTAACGGATCACGGTTGTTCCATTGTATACTGATATATTTTGTGAAACTCTTTAACAAATGACTTTCAAGAAAGCAAGGTCTCGTGATCCACAGCTGACTAGACCCGTCAGAATTAACGGATCACGATAGTTCCATTGTATACTAATATATTTTGTGGAACTTTAACAAATCCTTTTCAAAAAAGGCAAGTTCTTGTGATTTACAGCTGACTCCATCAGTCAGGATAACGGATCACGATGGTTCCATCTTATAATGATATATATATTTTGTGAAACGTTAACAAATGACTTTCAAGAAGGCAAGATCATGTTATTCAATAGAATTGTTCAATCGTATACTGGTATATTCTGATAAAACAACAGAATGATCCAATTTTGAATACGATCCCAATATGTTTTTATAAAATCCATTTCATATTTTGTTAAACGTGAACGACTGACTTTCAAGCTGGCTGCATGGGTGTTTTTTTTCGTGGTTTTTCCCCATGTGCAACGTGAATACGAGCCAGTTTCCCTTCCAAAGTCCTCCACGAAGGCATTTCTTAAGGCAAATAGCCCTCAAATGCTTTACCGTCATCCGAATCGACTTGACCTCTCTCCAAATTCCACGGTGTCATTTGAACTATCGAGTCGGCTGTTGGAAAAAAATGTCTGACAGCTGAAAACAATATCTCCACACACCTTCACAAAACCTCTTTCCAGGAGGAAGAAGCGTGTATTTAGCTCCAGTGCACAGTACAGACTGATTTAAAGCAGAAACGCGAGTGGATTAAATAGATGAGAACACTCTATAGAAATAATTTGAATATATCTGGTTTTGTGAATCAAGCCGACTGGGAAAAAATTCTCAGAGCTCAGAAAAAAAATTCTGAGATGTAAAAAAAAAAAAAAAAAAAAAAAAAAAAAAAAAAAAAAAACAATCTTTTTGTTAATTTTTATCATGTCTTCTAGACATGATAAAAATTAACTTCCTTCTCTTTTTGTCTGGGAATGTTGTCTCCCACTTTCTAAAAATAGACAATGACTCATTCTTTCTAAAGAATAGAATTCCAAGAAAAGATTGGATGAGTCATGGTCTATTTTTAGAAAGTGGGAGACAACATTCCCATACAAAAGGGGGGTGAGTTAAGTTTTATCATGTCTAGAAGACATGATAAAAATTAACAAAGTTTTTTTTTTTTTTTTTTTTTTTTTTTTTTTTTTTTTTTTAACATCTCAGAATTTTTTTCTTAACTCTGAAAATATTTTCCCAGCCGATCTCATTTCGTTTTTCGACTTTCACTTTCAACTCTTCTCTTTTCTATAAAAGTATTTCGAGTTTCTGTTCAGAACACTGTGGGCTGTTGAAAAGGCAACACGTCTCCCTCTCTACATTAATTGGGATTCCAAGATGTTCTAAAAAAGAATTCTTTGAGAATCTCTTAACCTTTCTAAACTTTAGACGAGCTAGCTGGATATTTTTTCATTTCTTTTTCAAGTATGTGTTCAAAGGATTCTTTTAAATACTTGCAAGTAAGACGTTGTATTATTTTCTGTTGATCGTGAATCTATTAAAAAATTTCAATGCCTAATTTTAGGGCTACCTATACCCGGCATGATTCATATGTTTTACTCTACGTTTTAGATAAGACCCTCTCTTAAAAACATGATTTTCCTATTCAAAGTTGAAATGAGTTTCCAAAAGCATGATCCTTTTAAAAAAACATGTGTGCTTGTGTAGGTGTGGTGGGACGGTTAGCTTTCTTTCTTACGAGATAGTCATCTCCACGAGATGTGTTTTGGATATCTTCTCCAGTCTCTCTCTTTACCCAATCTCATGATATTCTTTAAGAATTTCTTAGCCATTTGTCAAAGAAGGGGACTATAATTGAAGCATTTATGAATTTGGGAACATGTCACCATGGCAAATCTAAAATCTTGGCACTGGATACTGGAAAGCCCCGCTCTGATTATAATTCTAAGTTCTAGCATGGGACATTTTTTAAATCAATAAGCTAAACTATTTTTCTAGTCTCATATTCTCTCGTGACTAGGGTTCCAGATTTGGGTAGAGAGAGACATGTTGCCTCATCAACAGCCCGCACTGTTCTGAACAGAAACGTGGAATGCTTTTATAGAAAATGAAGAGTTGAAAGTGAAAGTCGAAAAATGAAATGGGATCGGCTAGGAAAAATTTCTCAGAGCTCAGAAAAAAATTCTGAGATGAAAAAAAAAAAAATCTTTTTGTTAATTTTTATCATGTCTTCTAGACATGATAAAAATTAACTCCCTTCTCTTTTTGTCTGGGAATGTTGTCTCCCACTTTCTAAAAATAGACAATGACTCATTCTTTCTAAAGAATAGAATTCCAAGAAAAGATTGGATGAGTCATGGTCTATTTTTAGAAAGTGGGAGACAACATTCCCATACAAAAGGGGGGGTGAGTTAATTTTTATCATGTCTAGAAGACATGATAAAAATTAACAAAAAGATTGTTTTTTTTTTTTTTTTTTTTTTTTTTTTTTACATCTCAGAATTTTTTTCTGAGCTCTGAAAATATTTTCCCAGCCGATCTCATTTCGTTTTTCGACTTTCACTGTCAACTCTTCTCTTTTCTATAAAAGTATTTCGAGTTTCTGTTCAGAACACTGTGGGCTGTTGAAAAGGCAACACGTCTCCCTCTCTACATTAATTGGGATTCCAAGATGCTCTAAAAAAGAATTCTTTGAGAATCTCTTAACCTTTCTAAACTTTAGACGAGCTAGCTGGATATTTCTTCATTTCTTTTTCAAGTATGGGTTCAAAGGATTCTTTTAAATAGTTGCAAGTAAGACGTTGTATTATTTTCTGTTGATCATGAATCTATTAAAAAATTTCAATGCCTAATTTTAGGGCTACCTATACCCAACATGATTCATATGTTTTACTCTACGTTTTAGATAAGACCCTCTCTTAAAAACATGATTTTCCTATTCAAAGTTGAAATGATTTTCGAAAAGCATGATCCTTTTAAAAAAAACATGTGTGTTTGTGTAGGTGTGGTGGGACGGTTAGATTTCTTTCTTACGAGATAGTCATCTCCACGAGATGTGTTTTGGATATCTTCTCCACCCTCTCGTGGTCACTGAAATCTCGTGATGGCTCAAGTGAAAAGGGTTCGTTTATTTTGACTCACAACCACGTTATATTTTTTTGGATATCTCCTCCAACGACTCGTGGAACTCTTTTCCCTGAAATGAGGTATGTTTAGCAGCGCGCGCCCTCTGAAGTGAAGCTCGGAATACTTTGACAAATCCTCTCGAGTGAATTCTGAAACCATTTTTAAAGGATCTCAGAGAAACACCCATGAAGACGATACCAACGTGTCGTTTTTCAGAAAGCATGAAGCTCGCTCATGGTGAGAGGTGAGGTGGTAAAATAGTTTTTTTTTCTTAGAAAGTTGAAAAAAATGAAGAGCAGTAAGACACAGTCTCTTTTTTTCGAAACTGAGTAGGAGGGTCATTTTGAGATGAGCTGGAAAATATTTTCTGAGAGATTTGAAAAAAAATTTTAAAAATAAAAAATATATATATTATATAATATATATTATAAATACTTTTTGTTCATTTTTATCATGTCTTCAGACATAATAAAAATGAACGACATCTCTCTTTTTTTCTTTGAAACCTCTCTCAACCTATCTCGTCCTGTTTCTCAAGTAACATTCCTTTCCTGAAAAGCTAATTTCTTTAGACACCTAAGACAACAGGTAGAGACATACTTCGAACCAAAAAGAGACTAGAGATCCTTTTGAATAATGTCGAATAGACAAAACACGAGTAGCCATTTCAGTTCTATGCTTTTTCCTAGGGACGATCCACGAAAGGGTCCTGTTTTGTTCACGACCCGTGGTTCACCCATGAATTAAACACGTAGGCTCGAAACATCTCTACCTCCACGGTGCAGTTTGAAAGGAAGGTGACCCACCCATCACCCCAGCTATGAAATGAAACGTCAAAACAGTGCACATGTTCTAGAATAAGAATCCTTGTAGACGTTTCGGGGGCTCTACAGCACAGACTCAACAGAAACAAAACGATAAAAACTTTCATAGATCTCAGAGAGTGGATGCTTAAAAATAAGGTGATGTCTCGTTGAACAAATCAGCTGTAAATAAATGTCTAAGAGCTGTGAAGAATGGATGGCCTACCTTCACAAAAGCTCTTTCTAGGAGGAAAAAGTGTGTATCCAAGCCAAATACACAGCACAGACTGATGTTAAGTCGAAACTGGAGTGATTTCAATACACAAGTATGAATTCGTTCTAATAATCCTTTAGATAGGTTTTGTTTGAATCATCGAGTCGAGGGGGAAAACATTGACGTGTTGCTTTTCCAACAGCCCACACTGTTCTGAACAGAAACGTAGAATACTTTTATAGATAAAAGAAGAATTGAAAGTGAAATTAAAAAAACGAAATCAGATCGGCTGGGAAAATTTCTGAGCCGAGAAAAAATTCTGAGTCAGAAAAAAAAAAAAAAAAAAAACTCTTCCTTTTTCTTTATTAATTTGATGTCTTCACTTTTTGACTTTCTACAAGGTCAAAAGAGTGAAGACATCAAATTAATAAAGAAAAAGGAAGAGTGAGTTTTTTTTTTTTTTTTTTTTTTTTTCAATCTCATAATTTTTCCTGAGCTCTGAAAAATTTTTTCCCAGCCGATCCCATTTCGTTTTTTGACTTTCACTTTCAATTCTTCTCTTTTCTATAAAAGTATTCCTCGTTTTTGTTCAGAACAGTGTGGGCTCTTGAAAAGGTAACACGTCTCCCTCTCTCTTTACCCAAATCTGGAACCCATGATGATCTTAAGAAGAATTCTTTAAGAATCTCTTACAATTCCTGAACCTTAGACAAGCTGAATGTTTCTTTTTTGTATTTCGAAGCTATTGATGGATCAAAGAAGATTTCAATGGAATGACTTCATCGTTCTAGGATAGAATATTTTTTCGAAATCTCTTCCTACTTTCGTCTACACAGAAATGCTTTTCACGAAAGTTTGGTCCTCTTTTACATTTACTTTTTAAATAGTTGTTCAAAGGGATTTTCGTTCTGCTGATTCAGGTTTTCCGCGCTGCACGCTACCCATCCTCACCCATTTCTAAAGGATCTCAGAGAAAATTAAAAGGGAAAGAAATAGCCTCCAGTGAACAACAACGACAGTGGATAGTTTTTTTCTGTCCTTCCAGAGATATCACCGGTGACCGATAGGTTGTTCAGCCACACGGGTGTCGTGAAAAGGCACACCATGCCTGTTTCCCTCCCAAAAATGTTTCTTCGGAAAAGGGAAAGTTTTTTTCCCACCCCTTTGGAGATTCCTTTTCCGCATCGATACCCAAACCCATCGGCCAGAAAAATAAATTGTTTTTAAGAACATTAGGTTTCTGAAATATATTACAAACATACGTATTCATTTTAATATTTTACCTTCATTGGATGAAATAGTCTGTAAACTCTAAATTTCTTAAATGATTCCAACAACATGAGATTTTAGTGTTATTTCATCAATCTTTTAAGTATATTGTGTCTCGTCAAATCCTTTTTATTTGAGATGGATGATTGCTAAACAAAATGGTTGAAATAGCATGATAAGAAGGAAAAATATGTTATGTTAGCAAATAATTTACGTGACATAAATATTATCTAACTATTTACACGGATCCAGCTAACTCAAACTGACTGTATATAAATTGTTTTGAGGGGGGGGAATTAAATTCATCTTGTCACAGGTTTTAGCTAAATTGTATATACAATGTATTAGAAATTCCTTAGAAACTTTAAGCAATATAGTTGTAAGAGGTTAGAAGAAAGAAATAATAATACGGTTCTTCCAAGCTACTTTACGTAAGACTGACGAAGCATTGTTAGAAATAATAGATAAGCTCGTAAAATACATGTATGCGTGATTTATTAAAAATATTACAATGAATACGTATCTTATATTGAGTTTCAAGAATGGAAATGTTCTTAAAAAAATTTATTTTTCTGGCCGATGGGTTTGGGTATCGATGCGGAAAAGGAATCTCCAAAGGGGTGGGAAAAAAACTTTCCCTTTTGCGAAGAAACATTTTTGGGAGGGAAACAGGCATGGTGTGCCTTTTCACGACACCCGTGTGGCTGAACAACCTATCGGTCACCGGTGATATCTCTGGAAGGACAGAAAAAAACTATCCACTGTCGTTGTTGTTCACTGGAGGCTATTTCTTTCCCTTTTAATTTTCTCTGAGATCCTTTAGAAATGGGTGAGGATGGGTAGCGTGAAGCGCGGGAAACCTGAATCAGCAGAACGAAAATCCCTTTGAACAACTATTTAAAAAGTAAATGTAAAAGAGGACCAAACTTTCGTGAAAAGCATTTCTGTGTAGACGAAAGTAGGAAGAGATTTCGAAAAAATATTCTATCCTAGAACGATGAAGTCATTCCATTGAAATCTTCTTCTTTGATCCATCAATAGCTTCGAAATACAAAAAAAAGAAACATTCAGCTTGTCTAAGGTTCAGGAATTGTAAGAGATTCTTAAAGAATTCTTCTTAAGATCATCATGGGTTCCAGATTTGGGTAAAGAGAGAGGGAGACGTGTTACCTTTTCAAGAGCCCACACTGTTCTGAACAAAAACACGGAATACTTTTATAGAAAAGAGAAGAATTGAAAGTGAAAGTCAAAAAACGAAATGGGATCGGCTGGGAAAAAATTTTTCAGAGCTCAGGAAAAATTATGAGATTAAAAAAAAAAAAAAACTCTCTTCCCTTTTTCTTTATTAATTTGATGTCTTCACTCTTTTGACCTTGTAGCAAGTCAAAAAGTGAAGACATCAAATTAATAAAGAAAAAGGAAGAGTTTTTTTTTTTTTTTTTTTTTTTTTTCTGACTCAGAATTTTTTCTCGGCTCAGAAATTTTCCCAGCCGATCTGATTTCGTTTTTTTACTTTCACTTTCAATTCTTCTTTTATCTATAAAAGTATTCTACGTTTCTGTTCAGAACAGTGTGGGCTGTTGGAAAAGCAACACGTCAATGTTTTCCCCCTCGACTCGATGAGTCAAACAAGACCTATCTAAAGGATTATTAGAACGAATTTATACTTGTGTATTGAAATCACTCCAGTTTCGACTTAACATCAGTCTGTGCGGTATATTCTGCTTGGATACACACTTTTTCCTCCTAGAAAGAGCTTTTGTGAAGGTAGGCCATCCATTCTTCACAGCTCTTAGACATTTATTTACAGCTGATTTGATCGACGAGACATCACCTTATTTTTAAGCATCCACACTCTGGGATCTATGAAAGTTTTTATCGTTTTGTTTCTGTTGAGTCTGTGCTGTAGAGCCCCCCAAACGTCTACAAGGATTCTTATTCTAGAACGTGTGCACTGTTTTGACGTTTCATTTCATAGCTGGGGTGATGGGTGGGTCACCTTCCTTTCAAACTGCACCGTGGAGGTAGAGATGTTTCGAGCCTACGTGTTTAATTCATGGGTGAACCACGGGTCGTGAACAAAACAGGACCCTTTCGTGGATCGTCCCTAGGAAAAAGCATAGAACTGAAATGGCTACTGGTGTTTTGTCTATTCGACATTATTCAAAAGGATCTCTACTCTCTTTTTGGTTCGAAGTATGTCTCTACCTGTTGTCTTAGGTGTCTAAAGAAATTAGCTTTTCAGGAAAGGAATGTTACTTGAGAAACAGGACGAGATAGGTTGAGAGAGGTTTCAAAGAAAAAAAGAGAGATGTCGTTCATTTTTATTATGTCTGAAGACATGATAAAAATGAACAAAAAGTATTTATAATATATATTATATAATATATATATTATATAATATATATATTTTTTTTTTTTAATTTTTTTTCAAATCTCTCAGAAAATATTTTCCAGCTCATCTCAAAATGACCCTCCTACTCAGTTTCGAAAAAAAGAGACTGTGTCTTACTACTCTTCATTTTTTTAACTTTCTAAGAAAAAAAACTATTTTACCACCTCATCTCTCACCATGAGCCACCTTCATGCTTTCTGAAAAACGACACGTTGGTATCGTCTTCATGGGTGTTTCTCTGAGATCCTTTAAAAATGGTTTCAGAATTCACTCGAGAGGATTTGTCAAAGTATTCCGAGCTTCACTTCAGAGGGCGTGCGCTGCTAAACATACCTAATTTCAGGGAAAAGAGTTCCACGAGTCGTTGGAGGAGATATCCAAAAAATATAACGTGGTTGTGAGTCAAAATAAACGAACCCTTTTCACTTGAGCCATCACGAGATTTCAGTGACCACGAGAGGGTGGAGAAGATATCCAAAACACATCTCGTGGAGATGACTATCTCGTAAGAAAGAAATCTAACCGTCCCACCACACCTACACAAACACACATGTTTTTTTAAAGGATCATGCTTTTCGAAAATCATTTCAACTTTGAATAGGAAAATCATGTTTTTAAGAGAGGGTCTTATCTAAAACGTAGAGTAAAACATATGAATCATGTTGGGTATAGGTAGCCCTAAAATTAGGCATTGAAATTTTTTAATAGATTCATGATCAACAGAAAATAATACAACGTCTTACTTGCAACTATTTAAAAGAATCTTTTGAACCCATACTTGAAAAAGAAATGAAGAAATATCCAGCTAGCTCGTCTAAAGTTTAGGAAGGTTAAGAGATTCTCAAAGAATTCTTTTTTAGAACATCTTGGAATCCCAATTAATGTAGAGAGGGAGACGTGTTGCCTTTTCAACAGCCCACAGTGTTCTGAACAGAAACTCGAAATACTTTTATAGAAAAGAGTAGAGTTGAAAGTGAAAGTCGAAAAACGAAATGAGATCGGCTAGGAAAATATTTTCAGAGCACAGAAAAAAATTCTGAGATGTTAAAAAAAAAAAAAAAACTTTTTGTTAATTTTTATCATGTCTTCTAGACATGATAAAAATTAACTCACCCACCTTTTGAATGGGAATGTTGTCTCCCACTTTCTAAAAATAGACCATGACTCATCCAATCTTTTCTTGGAATTCTATTCTTTAGAAAGAATGAGTCATGGTCTATTTTTAGAAAGTGGGAGACAACATTCCCAGACAAAAACAGAAGGGAGTTAATTTTTATCATGTCTAGAAGACATGATAAAAATTAACAAAAAGATTTTTTTTTTTTTTTTTTTTTTTTTTACATCTCAGAATTTTTTCCCAGTCGGCTTGATTCACAAAACCACATATATTCAAATTATTTCTTTAGAGGGTTCTCATCTACTTAAACTACTCGCGTTTCTGCTTTAAATCAGTCTGTACTGTGCACTGGAGCTAAATACACGCTTCTTCCTCCTGGAAAGAGGTTTTGTGAAGGTGTGTGGACATATTGTTTTCAGATGTCAGACATTTTTTTCCAACAGCCGACTCGATAGTTCAAATGACACCGTGGAATTTGGAGAGAGGTCAAGTCGATTCGGATGACGGTAAAGCATTTGAGGGCTATTTGCCTTAAGAAATGCCTTCGTGGAGGACTTTGGAAGGGAAACTGGCTCGTAT
This sequence comes from Stegodyphus dumicola, assembly GCF_044657685.1. Taxonomy (NCBI): domain Eukaryota; kingdom Metazoa; phylum Arthropoda; class Arachnida; order Araneae; family Eresidae; genus Stegodyphus; species Stegodyphus dumicola. The sequence goes on from NC_140778.1 coordinate 54,616,637, forward strand.
TCACGTTACACATGGGGAAAAACCACGAAAAAAAACACCCATGCAGCCAGCTTGAAAGTCAGTCGTTCACGTTTAACAAAATATGAAATGGATTTTATAAAAACATATTGGGATCGTATTCAAAATTGGATCATTCTGTTGTTTTATCAGAATATACCAGTATACGATTGAACAATTCTATTGAATAACATGATCTTGCCTTCTTGAAAGTCATTTGTTAACGTTTCACAAAATATATATATCAGTATAAGATGGAACCATCGTGATCCGTTATCCTGACTGATGGAGTCAGCTGTGAATCACAAAACCTTGCCTTTTTTGAAAAGGATTTGTTAAAGTTCCACAAAATATATCAGTATACAATGGAACAATCGTGATCCGTTAATTCTGACAAGTCTAGTCAGCTGTGGATCATGAGATCTCGCCTTCTTGAAAGTCATTTGTTAAAGAAGTTTTACAAAATATATCAGTATACAATGGAACAATCGTGATCCGTTAATCCTGACTGATTGAGTCAGCTCTGGATCACGAGATCTTGCCTTCTTGAAAGTCATTTGTTAAAATTTCACAAAATATATCAGTATACGAGGGAACTGTCGTGATCCGATTATACTGACTGCTCTAGCCAGCTGTGGATCACGAGATCTTGCCTAATTGAAAAGGATTTGTTAAAGAAGTTTCACAAAATATATCAGTATACGATTGATAAAATCGTGATCCGTTAATCCTGACTGCTCTAGCCAGCTTTGGATCACGAGATCTTGCCCTGTTGAAAGGGATTTGTTAAAGTTTCACAAAATATATCAGTATACGATTGATAAAATCCTGATCCGTTTTTCCTGACTAATGGAGTCAGCTGTGGATCACGAGATCTTGGCTTCTTGAAAGGAATTTGTTAAAGTTTCACAAAATATATCAGTATAGGATGGAACAATCGTGATCCGATTACACTGACGGGTCTAGCCAGCTGTGGATCACGAAATCTTGGCTTCTTGAAAGGAATTTGTTAAAGTTTCACAAAATATATCAGTATAGGATGGAACAATCGTGATCCGATTACACTGACGGGTCTAGCCAGCTGTGGATCACGAGATCTTGGCTTCTTGAAAGGAATTTGTTAAAGTTTCACAAAATATATCAGTATAGGATGGAACAATCGTGATCCGATTACACTGACGTATCTAGCCAGCTGTGGATCACGAGATCTTGGCTTCTTGAAAGGAATTTGTTAAAGTTTCTCAAAATATATCAGTATATGATGGAACAATCGTGATCCGATTACACTGACATATCTAGCCAGCTGTGGATCACATGATCTTGGCTTCTTGAAAGGAATTTGTTAAAGTTTCACAAAATATATCTGTATATGAAATAATAGCATGTTTTCTATAAAAACAGCTATTGAGTAAAACATTTCTAGCCTTGAAAAGCAAAAACAGTAGCAGGGGGGAAAATATTACCCTACCTCAAAGTATTGAAAGGAAATAAGAATACATTTAAATAAAATGGGTGACTCAATAAATATTTGTAGTCTATGAAATACAAAAGAGTAAGAAAAAAATGTTCACATACCTTCACAGAAGCTCTTCCCAGGAGAGTGAGAAGCGTGTATCCACGTTGAGTGCACAGCACAGACTGATCTGAAACTGAAACGCGAGTGGTTTAAATACATTAACGAGTTGCTTCTAGAAACCGACTGGGAAAAATTCTCAGAGCTCTGGAAAAATTTTAACACATTTAAAAAAAAAAAAAAAAAAAAAAAAAAAAAAAAAAAACTTTCCTTTTTTCTTTCTTAATTTGATGTCTTCACTTTTTTTATTTCTACCAGGTCAAAAGAATGAAGACATCAAATTAAGAAAGAAAAAGGAAGTATTTTTTTTTTAATCTTTTTTCAGCTTTGAAAATTTTCTTCCCAGTCGTTAACATTTCGTTTTTGGACTTTTACTTTCAATTCTTGGACCCATGATGTTCTTTTCTTGATGTTCTTGTAGTATATTTCTATACAAATTCACTCCTTTTCCCCAAAAAAGATATCTTTTTTTTATTTTTTTTACCTTCCAATTTGTATAGCTATATACTGAAAACAGGCATTAAAGTCAGTTTGTAGTATATTCCTATACAAATTCACTTAATTTCCCGAAAAAAAAATGTCTTTTTTTTTTATTTTTTTTTACCTTCCAATTTGTATAGTTATATACTGAAAACAGGCATTAAAGTCAGTTTGTAGTATATTCCTATACAAATTCACTTAATTTTTTTTATTTTTTTTTACCTTCCAATTTGTATAGCTATATACTGAAAACAGGCATTAAAGTCAGTTTGTAGTATATTCCTATACAATTTCACTTAATTTCCCGAAAAAAAAAGATGTCTTTTTTTTTATTTTTTTTACCTTCCAATTTGTAGAGCTATATGCTGAAAACAGGCATTAAAGTCAGTTTGTAGTATATTTCTATACAAATTCACTTAATTTCCCGAAAAAAAAAAGATGTCTTTTTTTTTATTTTTTTTACCTTCCAATTTGTATAGCTATATACTGAAAACAGGCTTTAAAGTCCGTTTGTAGTATATTCCTATACAAATTCACTGCCTTCCCCCCCGAAAAAAAAGATGTCTTTTTTTAAATTTTTTTTTACCTTCTAATTTGTATAGCTATATGCTGAAAACAGGCCTTAAATTCTGTTTGTAGTATATTCCTACACAAATTTACTCCCTTTTCCCCAAAAAGATGTCTTTTTTTTAATTTTACCTTCAAATTTGTATAGCTACATACTGAGAACAGGCGTTCAAGTCCGTTTGTAGTACATTCACGTTTGTGAAAATTGCAACACCAAGAAGGAATCGTCATAATTGAATGCAATTTAATACACAGTTGAGTGGTAGTGGTACAAATAAATGATTAAATGTTCAAAGCAAACAAACAAGAACAAGAGATCAGAATCAGTATTTTGTGTGGCCACCACGCGCCGCAATAAGTGCTGCTACAAGACGTGGCATGGAGTCAAACAAAGTTTGAATGTCTGACTGAGGAAGAGCATTCCATATCGTTTGTACGCGTACCCAAAGTTCGTCTGAAGACGCAACAGGACGAGGATCACGAGCAAGACGCCGACCAATGACATCCCACACATGTTCAATTGGCGACATATCCGGGGAACACGCAGGCCAAGGAAGAAGCTGTACCTACTGCGCTGCAAAGAAGGATTTAACAATCCGAGCAGTATGAGGGCGGGCATTGTCCTGTTGAAATACAGCGCCTGGCAAGCTTTGAAGGAAGTGAACAGCTTCGGGCTGGTTGCTGTTACATACCGGTTGCTGTTCAGATTGCCCACAATTCGTAGCAATTGAGATCGTCTATGATATGCTATGGCGCCCCAGACCATAACTCCGGGTGTTCGTCCACTGTGGCGTTCGATAATGCACTCCGGAAGGTGGCGTTCACCGGCATAGCGTCTGACACGAATGCGGCCATCATGGTACCACAAATTAAAGCGGGATTCGTCAGAAAACACGACATGCTGCCAATCAGCATGCCAGTCTCTATGCTGATTGGCCCATTGTAGCCGCAGGCGGCGATGGTCGTGCGTTAGGGGGATCCTGTATAAAGGAGTCCGTGCGCGCAGTCCACACTGCAGCAGACGTCTACGAATTGATGAAGCACACAATGAAACACCTGTAGCTATTGACCACAGTGCTGCCAATTGTCTAGAGGAAGCTGTACGGTCCGTCCGCGCCATGCGGACCAGGTGTCTATCATCGCGAGCTAACGTCACATTTCGGAGTCCACTGCCGGATTTCCGAGTTGTCCGACACTCGTCCGTCCACTGCTTCCAAACGCGCATCACTGTGCTGCTGTTACGCTGCACACGAGAGGCTACTGCACGATACGACAATCCAGCTTCACGAAGGCCGATGATTCTCCCTCGTTCAAACTCTGTAAGTTGTTCAAATCTCGCTCTCTTTCGTCGACGAGGCATAAGTACAGATTGAGTTAACGTTTACCACTAGCAGATAACCACCGATAACCATACACGCCTCGCTACAGCCGTCTATTTATTCGGATCCATCAGCCGTTAAGAGGGCGCTGCTCAGCATACGCATGCGCTACGGATTTGCAATTCTAATCATTTGCATATCATGCGCTACTTTGCATTTCCTGAAAATTTCAGCTCACTCGCGTAAGTCCTTCATGGTGTTGCAATTTTCACAAACGTGAGTGTATATTGGTATACATGGTCTATTTTTAGAAACAATGAGACAACATTCCCACACAAAAGGGGGGTAGGGTTAATTTTTATCATGTCTAGAAGACATGATAAAAATTAACAAAAAGTTTTTTTTTTTTTTTTTCATCTCAAATTTTTTTTTCTGAGCTTTGAAAAATTTTTCCCAGTCGGCAACCAAGTGAAAATTCTACAGCCAAGACGATTGGCCTTTTACTTTCACTTTCAACACTTTTCTATAAAAGTATTCTACGTTTTCTGTTCAGGACTGTGCGGGCTGTCCAAGGTGCAGCATGCTTTTTCTCTCTCTACCTCATCTGGACCCAGGACCACTCTTCTAGAAAGAGCTTCTGTGAACACAAGCTTTTTTCCAATTTTTGACGTCTCACAGAATAGAAATCATTCCTCCGTTTAGGGGAAAATGTTTCCCATTTGAAAAGCTAGGACCCCTCGTTTGGATTTCATCGACGGACATTGAAAGATATTTTTCCCATGACGAAATCTCTCTATCCCACACCTTCTTCTAAAGTGAAGTTAAAGAGATTTTTCATACCGGGTTTTCAATTTTCACCTCAAATCATACCGTTGACGACGTGTGACACACAAACCGTGACATAAATTTCAGTTTCCATGACAGCTTAGAGTCTTGAGGTTTAAACAAATGTATGAAAGAATTTATTTTTGATCCGTTTCAGCGATTAAGTGGGCTGGGAAGAAAAGGCTCTTTCCATGACAGCTAACACGCTAGAGCTTTAAACATGTATGAAAGAATTTATTTTTAATCCATTTCAGCGATTGAGTGGGCTGTGAAAAGAAAAAGCTCTTTCCATGACAGCTAACACGCTTGAGCTTTAAACATGTATGAAAGAATTTGTTTTTAATCGAATTCAGCGATTGAGTGGGCTGTGAAAAGAAAAAGCTCTTTCCATGACAGCTAACACGCTTGAGCTTTAAACATGTATGAAAGAATTTATTTTTAATCCATTTCAGCGATTGAGTGGGCTGGGAAAAAAAAGGTCCTTTCCATGACAGCTAACACGCTTGAGCTTTAAAAATGTATGAAACAATTTATTTTAAATCCATTTCAGCGATTGAGTGGGCTGTGGAAAGAAAAAGCTCTTTCCATACCTAACACTTTTGAGCTTTAAAAATGTATGAAAGAATTTCTTTTTAATCCATTTCAGCGATTGAGGGGGGCTGGGAAACATTTTCTTAGAGCTCAGGGAAAAACAAGGCTCTTTCCATAACACCTAACACTCTTGAGCTTTAAAAATGTATGAAACAAATTATTTTAAATCCATTTCAACGATTGAGTGGGCTCGGAAAATTTTCTTAGAGCTCAGGGAATGTGTGTCCAGGTTGAATGCTCAGCACACACGGATGGGTAGTCGAAACTCGAGTAGCTTAAATAAATATACGAAATTTGGGTCATCGAGTGGACTAGGAAAAATTCTCAGAGTTCTGGAAATAATTCTGAGTTCAATTATGGGACATGAGAATAGAAATGTATTACAATCATCATGTCATCATTGTTTTCGAAAGCCAAAAGAATTCCTCATGAAAGAACATCTTTTTTTCCTGGTTGTGGGATGGAGTAGAGTTGCTGCATCTTGAACAACCCACACTGATCTGAACAGAAATATGAAATGTTTTTATAGATATAAGAAATGAACTGAAAGTGAAAGTAAAAATGAAATTGTATTGGCTGGAAATATTTCTTGGCTGTTGAATGGGAAAAATATTTCCAAAGCTGAAAAAAAAAAAAAACTCTTTCTTTTTTTCTATTAAATTGATGTCTTCACTTTGTTTACTTTGGAATGGAGAAACCCAATGACTATGACTCATCCTTTCTAAAACATATAATTCCTAGAATGAGTCATGGTCTATTTTTAGAAACAGGGAGACAACATTCCCACACAAAAGGGGGGTAGGGTTAATTTTTATCATGTCTAGAAGACATGATAAAAGTTAACAAAAAGATTTTTTTTTTTTTTTTTTACATCTCAAATTTTTTTTTCTGAGCTTTGAAAAATTTTTCCCAGTCGGCAACCAAGTGAAAATTCTACAGCCAAGACGATTTGGCTTTTACTTTCACTTTCATCGCTTTTCTATAAAAGTATTCCACGTTTTCTATTCAGAACCGTGCGGGCTATCCAAGGTGCAGCATGCTTTTTCTCTTTCTCTATCTCATCTGGACCTAGGACCACTCTTATAGAAAGAGCTTCTGTGAACACAAGTTTCTTTCCACTTTTTAATGTCTCACAGAATAGAAATCATTAATACGTTTAGGGGAAAATGTTTCCTGTTTGAAAAGCTAGGGTTTTCGTTTGGATTTCATCAGCAACCGTTTATCAGGTTCTAGCGAAATTGGATGATCCATCCATGGATCAGAATTTCCCATCTGTAATTTGGATGGATCAAGATTTCAACATAGTTTAAGAAAAATCCTTCAATCCTATTTGAAAGGAGATGTCATGATATTGAAAGACATTTTTCCATGACGGACATTGAAAGACATTTTCCCATGACTGACATTGAAAGACATTGAAAGACATTTTTCCATGACGAAATCTCTCTATCCCACAGCTTCTTCTAAAGTGAACTTAAAGAGATTTTTCATACCAAGTTTTCAATTTTCACCTCAAACCATACCGTTGACGACGTGTGAGACACAAACCATGATATAAATTTCAGTTTCCATGACAGCTAACACTCTTGAGCTTTAAAAATGTATGAAAGAAGTCATTTTTAATCCATTTCAGCTATTGAGTCTGCTGGGAAACATTTTCTTAGAGCTCAGGGAAAAAAGGCTCTTTCCATGACACCTAACACTCTTGAGCTTTAAAAATATACGAACAAATTTATTTTTAATCCATTTCAGCAATTGAGTCTGCTGGGAAACATTTTCTTAGAGCTCAGGGAAAAAAAAGGTTCTTTCCATGACACCTAACACTCTTGAGCTTTAAAAATGTATGAAAGAATTTTTTTAATCCATTTCAGGGATTGAGTCTGCTGGGAAACATTTTCTTAGAGCTCAGGGAATGTGTCTCCAGGTTGAATGCACAGCACACACGCATGGGAAGTCGAAACTCGAGTGGCTTAAAAAATAAATATACGAAAATTGGGTTATCGAGCTGACTAGGAAAAATTCTCAGAGTTCTGGAAATAATTCTGAGTTCAAGCATGGGACATGAGAACCGAAATGTATTACAATCATCATGTCATCATTGTTTTCGAAAGCCAAAAGAACATCTCATGAAAGAACATCTTTTTTTCCTGGTTGTGGGATGGAGTAGAGTTGCTGCATCTTGAACAACCCACACTGATCTGAACAGAAAAATGAAATGTTCTTATAGATATAAGAAATGAATTGAAAGTGAAAGTAAAAATGAAATTGTATTGGCTGGAAATATTTCTTGGCTGTTGAATTGGAAAAATATTTCCAGAGCTATAAAAAAAAACTCTTCCTTTTTTTTTGTATTAATTTGATGTCTTCACTTTGTTTACTTTGGAATGGAGAAACCCAAAGACTTTTTAAAACATATCCTTTTTAAAAACTTATCTTATCTTATAAACTTTAAACTCATCCTTTTTAAAACATATAATTCCTAGAATGAGTCATGGTCTATTTTTAGAAACAGTGAGACAACATTCCCACACAAAAGGGGGGTAGGGTTAATTTTTATCATGTCTAGAAGACATGTTAAAAATTAACAAAAAGTTTTTTTTTTTTTTTTTTTACATCTCAAAATTTTTTTTCTGAGCTCTGAAAATTTTTTCCCAGTCGGCAACCAATTGAAAAATTTCCAATCGGCTTTTACTTTCACTTTCAACTCTTTTCTATAAAAGCATTCCACGTTTTCTGTTCAGAACCGTGGGGGTTCTCCATGGTGCAACATGCTTTTTCTCTCTCTACCTCATTTGCATCTAGGATGTTTTTCCTTCTTCAAGAAGTGGAATTTTTTGGGAATACCTTACAATTTCACGAGCTAGCTGTTTCTTATATTTCGAGGAGATTTCAATGAAATTGTTTATAGATGTCACCTATTGCAGATGGGGAAAAAGTCTATACTGGATCGCTGGAGACATCTCATCCAGATAGGTCACGTTATATTTTTTCCCACACCTAAATAAATTGGACATGAGCCATCCTTTTGTTTTCTCATCCAACAAAGATAGACACTGCAGACCGTTTTGGGTTTTCACTCTTCGCGAACCGAGACGAGCCGCAGCGACTCTTTGAGTTTTCTCTGAGCGCAATAATGGATCAAGTGAGCAGCCATTTTGTTTCCCATCTCACCCAGATAGGTCATGTAGTATTTTGTTTCATGCACCTAGCCAATTTTGGACATGAGCCATCCTTTTGTTTTTTTTTTTTTTTTTTTTTTGTCTATCGAACCAAGATGGACTCTGGAGACAATTTTGTTTCTCAACGGAAAAGTAAATTTTCTGAATGGGTACCGGTGTTCGAATACTTTTGTGACCGACTGTCTGATTATACTATGACAACCACGAAATCTCGAAATGGATTGGTTTTACAGTTGACTACGGTAAGACGCAGGGAGACCTGTCAAACCTAGCTCCTCCTAGGAATTCTGAAGATACTATTTCAACCCCAAAATCTCAAAAATGATAGGATTTACAATTGACATCGAGTCCCGAAACCAATCGAGCTGACCCTAGAGAGATTGGAAAGGAAGATGGATTCGATGGGAGGGAGATTATTCTTCTTTCGGGATGGAAACAATATTCGTACTACTTTTCTTTCAAGAGGGAAAGGGGCATCCAATCCCACAACCTGTTGAGTGGACCCTAGAGAGGTTGAAAAGGCAGACAGATTCGATGAAGGTCGGTTTCGGATTAAAAAGAAGAGCCGTTCCGCTTTTCTTCCAACATGGAAAAGGGTATCTAGTCTCACAACTTACAAACGCATCTTCTTTCAAAAAGTTAGAAAGGATTTTAAAATAGGTTGGAAACTACTTTCTTCTTCAAAATTCGGAAAAAACAACAACATACGCTTGGGTTCCAAAAAACAGTTAAAGAAGGCTAAATGAACAGCCCGTCTAAAGTGAAATTCCGAAGAGAATAAATGGGTAAGGACTCATCCATCGAGTTGGCTGGGCAATGGTTTTTTTAGAAATTGAAACGGTCCACAAATAAACAACGTGGTAAACAATATCAACAAAATGGTAAAGCAAATCTATTGAGCTGGTCTCTCAAATCTCACCCCGCAAAATATTTTAAACGTAAACAAGTCAACAACATAGTAAATACCATCAATAGAATAGGATAATAACATCGGCTAGAAGGGGAAAAACCTGTCAGAGAAGCAAAAACACAAAAGAGTGGAAGAAAAAACGTTAACATACCTTCACAGAACCTTTTTCCAGGAGAGATAGAAGCGTGTATCCACGTTGAGTGCCCGCACAGACTGATTGGAAGCTGAAACACGAGTGGTTTAAATAGCTAAGTGAGAGTTCTTTCTAGAAACAATTTGGAAGTCTTATTTTGATCATCGAGTGGACTGGGAAAAAATTCTCAGAGCTGAGAAAAAAAAATCTGAGATGGGAAAAAAAAAAAAAAAACTTTTTGTTAATTTTTATCATGTCTTCTAGACATGATAAAAATTAACTCCCTTCTCTTTTTGTCTGGGAATGTTGTCTCCCACTTTCTAAAAATAGACCATGACTCATCCTTTCTTAAGAATACAATTCCAAGAAAAGAATGGGTTGGGATCTATTTTTAGAAACAGTGAGACAACATTCCCAGACAAAAAAAGGGGGTAGTTAATTTTTATCATGTCTAGAAGACATGATAAAAATTAACAAAAAGTTTTTTTTTTTTTTTTTTTTTTTTTTTTATCTCAGAATTTTTTTTTCTCAGCTCTGAGAATTTTTTCGCAGTCCACTCGATGATCAAAAGAAGACTTCCAAATTGTTTCTAGAAAGAACTCTCACTTAGCTATTTAAACCACTCCAGTTTCAGCTTCAGATCAGTCTGTGCTGGGCAGTCCACCTGGATATAGGCTTTTGGATTACAAGAATGGTTTTTCTCAACTCGCAGAAATTTGTTTCCAGCCGACTCGTTTTCACTTTCCCATTCAACTCGTCTCTGATCTATAAAAACATTCCGAGTTTCAATTCAGTTCGGAACGGGCTGTTGGAGATGCAACACAAGATCCTTGTTATTGATAACAATATTCAGATTTCCAATCTATGCGTGCTGTTCAAGGTGGAACATAACGGTTTGAATCTCTTCAACTTAAAGAAGATGACGTATTCCATCCTTTTCAAATCTTTGATTACAAGTGGGGTAAGTTTATGCCTTTCCTTCATACTGTCCAGCTTTACTATTTATTTGTCATTACATAAGTGATTTGCTTGACCATTTACATGATTTATTATTAAACATAGCAAGCTAACCATTATAAAAACTATGCCCCCCTTCATGGTATTTATCTTTCAGACATATATATTATTGATTAAGTTATTTCTTTATCAATATCTCCTGATCCTGGCACCCATTCAAAAAATCATTAATAATAATTTAATATCATTAATACAATTTTGAAACCTTCTAGTATAAACCTTTTTTATCAATTTTTAGTAAAATAAAAAGGATCCTAAATTCCTTACCTTTTAAATCTAGTATGTCTCATAGGACAAACCGGTTTGTCCTATGAGACACACTAGATTTAAAATGTAAGGAGTTTAGGATTTCTTTTATTTTACGGTCAAGGAAATTTTAAAAGTTTTATGGAATTCTTATATTTTTTTAATCAATTTAATTTTTAGGTACCAAAATAGGATTAGATTAAAAAATATAAGACGAAGTGAAAAATAATAGATAATTATTAATAATGAAGGGTAGGAATCAAGATGAATACTGAGGAATCTACAACATTATCTGAAAGGAAAAGAAAAAGAAAAGCATATTTGAAACATTATTGGTCACTGTAACGAGTAAAAGAAGCAAATCGATGGAGAAAACGAGAAAGGCGAAAAGATCCAAACGTCCGATTCAAAGAAAATGAATACCAACGAATGAGATGATGGAAATGTTGGGATAATGGTCTTCCTAAACATAGACATAAACCTGACAACACAGTATTCAAACAATGTCCGACAATGGAGGAATGTCAAAACATTATTAAACGTATGAATGTTTCGGAACGAACACGAGCTAAGTATGAATTTTATTTTAATGAATCTATGAATGGTATCGAAAACATGGTGACGGTATAAAGTATTATTATAAAACAGCATTAGACCAATATGAAAAGTATCTGACTGAGGAAAAGAGGAAATCGTATAATAAAATAAAAAATAAAATCGTGTTTTTGTATCGTTTACTCGGTGAAAAAAGGGAGCGCCCGAAACAAATTCATATTAAAAGGTGTTAAGGTCCTCTTCTTACATTAAATGACCTAAAAAAACTTAGAAAAATAGTTATAGATCGTTATGAATATGAAGAGATGCCTTTATTTATTCTTGTCATTCTTGAAACTGACTTAAAAGCAAACGAAATTTTAAAACTTCTGAACGAAACAGATCTTCGACGACATTATGCAGAAAAGAAAATGGCATCGTCCAATATATGGGATCAACGTAATCGGTATTTGTATGAATTTTTGGCTTGGGTTATTGCCGGCCCACTTTTCCCTCGATCATTAGATAGTTGCTCAAGAAAGTTAAAACGATTCTTCCGAAAGTATTTCCCGTATCGACTCTTTAATCCTTCCTATACCATCATTAAACGTTCTATGAAAATTGCAAAGTATCGGAAACACATGCGAGAAGAAGCTAAAGAGGAGATGGGATCAATAATAACGTAACAGCTTATTCTTTTACGTATCTTTATCTTCCTAATAGGTAAGTATTTTTCAGGTTTGGACGAGAATGATCTTGTGTTGCATCTCCAACAGCCCGTTCCGAACTGAATTGAAACTCGGAATGTTTTTATAGATCAGAGACGAGTTGAATGGGAAAGTGAAAACGAGTCGGCTGGAAACAAATTTCTGCGAGTTGAGAAAAACCATTCTTGTAATCCAAAAGCCTATATCCAGGTGGACTGCCCAGCACAGACTGATCTGAAGCTGAAACTGGAGTGGTTTAAATAGCTAAGTGAGAGTTCTTTCTAGAAACAATTCGGAAGTCTTGTTTTGATCATCGAGTGGACTGGGAAAAAATTCTCAGAGCTGAGAAAAAAAAATTCTGAGATAAAAAAAAAAAAAAAAAAAAAAACTTTTTGTTAATTTTTATCATGTCTTCTAGACATGATAAAAATTAACTACCCCCTTTTTTTGTCTGGGAATGTTGTCTCACCGTTTCTAAAACTAGATCCCAACCCATTCTTTTCTTGGAATTGTATTCTTCAGAAAGGATGAGTCATGGTCTATTTTTAGAAAGTGGGAGACAACATTCCCAGACAAAAAGAGAAGGGAGTTAATTTTTATCATGTCTAGAAGACATGATAAAAATTAACAAAAAGTTTTTTTTTTTTTTTCCATCTCAGAATTTTTTTTTCTCAGCTCTGAGAATTTTTTCCCAGTCCACTCGATGATCAAAATAAGACTTCCAAATTGTTTCTAGAAAGAACTCTCACTTAGCTATTTAAACCACTCGTGTTTCAGCTTCCAATCAGTCTGTGCGGGGCACTCAACGTGGATACACGCTTCTATCTCTCCTGGAAAAAGGTTCTGTGAAGGTATGTTAACGTTTTTTCTTCCACTCTTTTGTGTTTTTGCTTCTCTGACAGGTTTTTCCCCTTCTAGCCGATGTTATTATCCTATTCTATTGATGGTATTTACTATGTTGTTGACTTGTTTACGTTTAAAATATTTTGCGGGGTGAGATTTGAGAGACCAGCTCAATAGATTTGCTTTACCATTTTGTTGATATTGTTTACCACGTTGTTTATTTGTGGACCGTTTCAATTTCTAAAAAAACCATTGCCCAGCCAACTCGATGGATGAGTCCTTACCCATTTCTTCTCTTCGGAATTTCACTTTAGACGGGCTGTTCATTTAGCCTTCTTTAACTGTTTTTTGGAACCCAAGCGTATGTTGTTGTTTTTTCCGAATTTTGAAGAAGAAAATAGTTTCCAACCTATTTTAAAATCCTTTCTAACTTTTTGAAAGAAGATGCGTTTGTAAGTTGTGAGACTAGATACCCTTTTCCATGTTGGAAGAAAAGCGGAACGGCTCTTCTTTTTAATCCGAAACCGACCCCAGTCGAATCTGTCTGCCTTTTCAACCTCTCTAGGGTCCACTCAACAGGTTGTGGGATTGGATGCCCCTTTCCCTCTTGAATGAAAAGTAGTACGAATAATGTTTCCATCCCGAAAGAAGAATAATCTCCCTCCCATCGAATCCATCTTCCTTTCCAATCTCTCTAGGGTCAGCTCGATTGGTTTCGGGACTCGATGTCAATTGTAAATCCTATCATTTTTGAGATTTTGGGGTTGTAATAGTATCTTCAGAATTCCTAGGAGGAGCTAGGGATGACAGGTCTCCCTGCGTCTTACCGTAGTCAACTGTAAAACCCATCCATTTCGAGATTTCGTGGTTGTAGTAGTATAATCAGACAGTCGGTCACAAAAGTATTCGAACACCGGTACCCATTCAGAAAATTTACTTTTCCGTTGACAAACAAAATTTTCTCCAGAGTCTATCTTGGTTCGATAGAAAAAAAAACAAAAGGATGGCTCATGTCCAAAATTGGTGCATGAAACAAAATACAACATGACCTATCTGGGTGAGATGGGAAACAAAATGGCTGCTCACGTAATCCATTATTGCGCTCATAGAAAACGCAAAGTGTAGCTGCGGCTCATCTCGGTTCGCGAAGAGTGAAAACCCAAAACGGTCAACGGTCTGCAGTGTCTATCTTTGTTGAATGAGAAAACAAAAGGATGGCTCATGTCCAGTTTATTTAGGTGTAGGTAAAAATATAACGTGACCTATCTGGATGAGATGTCTCCAGCGATCCAGTATAGACATTTTCCCCATCTGCAATAGGTGACATCTATAAACAATTCCATTGAAATCTCCTCGAAATATAAGAAACAGCTAGCTCGTGAAATTGTAAAGTATTCCCAAAGAATTCCACTTCTTGAAGAAGGAAAAACACCCTAGCTTCAGATGAGGTAGAGAGAGAAAAAGCATGTTGCACCATGGAGAACCCCCACGGTTCTGAACAGAAAACGTGGAATGCTTTTATAGAAAAGAGTTGAAAGTGAAAGTAAAAGCCGATTGGAAATTTTTCAATTGGTTGCCGACTGGGAAAAAATTTTCAGAGCTCAGAAAAAAAATTTTGAGATGTAAAAAAAAAAAAAAAAAAAAAAAAACTTTTTGTTAATTTTTATCATGTCTTCTAGACATGATAAAAATTAACCCTACCCCCTTTTGTGTGGGAATGTTGTCTCACTGTTTCTAAAAATAGACCATGACTCATTTTAGGCATTATATGTTTTAAAAAGGATGAGTTTAAAGTTTATAAGATAAGATAAGGAAGAGTTTTTTTTTTTTTTTTTTTTTTTTTTTTTTTTTTTAAGCCTTGGAAATATTTTTCCAATTCAACAGCCAAGAAATATTTCCAGCCAATACAATTTCATTTTTACTTTCACTTTCAATTCATTTCTTATATCTATAAGAATATTTCATTTTTCTGTTCAGACCAGTGTGGGTTGTTCAAGATGCAGCAACTCTACTCCATCCCACAACCAGGAAAAAAAGATGTTCTTTCATGAGATGTTCTTTTGGCTTTCGAAAACAATGATGACATGATGATTGTAATACATTTCGGTTCTCATGTCCCATGCCTGAACTCAGAATTATTTCCAGAACTCTGAGAATTTTTCCTAGTCAGCTCGATAACCCAACTTTCGTATATTTATTTTTTAAGCCACTCGAGTTTCGACTTCCCATGCGTGTGTGCTGTGCATTCAACCTGGAGACACATTCCCTGAGCTCTAAGAAAATGTTTCCCAGTAGACTCAATCCCTGAAATGGATTAAAAAAATTCTTTCATACATTTTTAAAGCTCAAGAGTGTTAGGTGTCATGGAAAGAATCTTTTTTTTCCCTGAGCTCTAAGAAAATGTTTCCCAGCAGACTCAATTGCTGAAATGTATTAAAAATAAATTTGTTCCTATATTTTTATAGCTCAAGAGTGTTAGCTGTCATGGAAAGAGCCTTTTTTTTCCCTGAGCTCTAAGAAAATGTTTCCCAGTAGACTCAATCGCTGAAATGGATTAAAAATAAATTCTTTCATACATTTTTTAAACCTCAAGAGTGTTAGCTGTCATGGAAAGAGCCTTTTTTTTTACCTGAGCTCTAAGAAAATGTTTCCCAGTAGACTCAATCGCTGAAATGGATTAAAAATAAATTCTTTCATACATTTTTAAAGCTCAAGAGTGTTAGCTGTCATGGAAAGAGCCTTTTTTTTACCTTAGCTCTAAGAAAATGTTTCCCAGCAGACTCAATCGCTGAAATGGATTAAAAATAAATTCATTCATACATTTTTAAACCTCAAGCGTGTTAGCTGTCATGGAAAGGGCCTTTTTTTCCCCAGCCCACTCAATCGCTGAAATGGATTAAAAATAACTTCTTTCATACATTTTTAAAGCTCAAGCGTGTTAGCTGTCATAGAGCTGCAGATGAGGTAGAGAGAGAACAAGCATGTTGCACCATGGAGAGCCCGCACGGTTCTGAACAGAAAACGTGGAATGCTTTTATAGAAAAGAGTTGAAAGTGAAAGTAAAAGCCGACTGGAAATTTTTCACTTGGTTGCCGACTGGGAAAAAATTTTCAGAGCTCAGAAAAAAAAATCTGAGATGTAAAAAAAAAAAAAAAAAAAAAAAAAAACCACTTTTTAATTTTTATCATGTCTTCTAGACATGATAAATATTAACACTACCCCCCTTTTGTGTGAGAATGTTGTCTCCCTGTTTCTAAAAATTGACCATGACTCATTCTAGGACATTCCAAAGTAAACAAAGTGAAGACATCAAATTAATAGAAAAAAAGAAAGTTTTTTTTTTTTTTTCAGCTTTGGAAATATTTTTCCCATTCAACAGCCAAGAAATATTTCCAGCCAATACAATTTCATTTTTACTTTCACTTTCAATTCATTTCTTATATCTATAGAAACATCTGTTCAGATCAGTGTGGGTTGTTCAAGATGCAACATCTCTACTCCATCCCACAAACACGAAGAAAAGATGTTCTTTCATGAGGAATTTTTTTGGCTTTCGAAAACAATGATGACATGATGATTGTAATACATTTCTGTTCTCATGTCCCATGATTGAACTCAGAATTATTTCCAGAACTCTGAGAATTTTTCCTAGTCAGCTCGATGACCCAAATTTCGTATATTTATTTTTTAAGCCACTCGAGTTTCGACTTCCCATCCGTGTGTGCTGTGCATTCAACCTGGAGACATATTCCCTGAGCTCTAAGAAAATGTTTCCCAGCCCACTCAATCGCTGAAATGGATTAAAAAAATTCTTTCATACATTTTTAAAGCTCAAGAGTGTTAGGTGTCATGGAAAGAGCCTTTTTTTCCCTGAGCTCTAAGAAAATGTTTCCCAGCAGACTCAATCGCTGAAATGGATTAAAAATAAATTCGTTCCTATATTTTTAAAGCTCAAGCATGTTAGCTCTCATGAAAAGGGCCTTTTTTTTCCCAGCCCACTCAATAGCTGAAATGAATTAAAAACAAATTCTTTCATACATTTTTAAACCTCAAGAGTGTTAGCTGTCATGGAAAGAGCCTTTTTCCCCTGAGCTCTAAGAAAATGTTTCCCAGCAGACTCAATCGCTGAAATGGACTAAAAATAAATTCATTCATACATTTTTAAAGCTCAAGCGTGTTAGCTGTCATGGAAAGGGCCTTTTTTTTTCCCAGCCCACTCAATCGCTGAAATGGATTAAAAATAACTTCTTTCATACATTTTTAAAGCTCAAGAGTGTTAGCTGTCATGGAAACTGAAATTTATATCACGGTTTGTGTCTCACACGTCGTCAAAGGTATGGTTTGAGGTGAAAATTGAAAACTTGGTATGAAAAATCTCTTTAAGTTCACTTTAGAAGAAGCTGTGGGATAGAGAGATTTCGTCATGGAAAAATGTCTTTCAATGTCTTTTAATGACAGTCATGGGAAAATGTCTTTCAATGTCCGTCATGGAAAAAAGTCTTTCAATATCATGACATCTCCTTTCAAATAGGATTGAAGGATTTTTCTTAAACTATGTTGAAATCTTGATCCATCCAAATTACAGATGGGAAATTCTGATCCATGGATGGATCATCCAATTTCGCTAGAACCTGATAAACGGTTGCTGATGAAATCCAAACGAAAACCCTAGCTTTTCAAACAGGAAACATTTTCCCCTAAACGTATTAATGATTTCTATTCTGTGAGACATGAAAAAGTGGAAAGAAACTTGTGTTCACAGAAGCTCTTTCTATAAGAGTGGTCCTAGGTCCAGATGAGATAGAGAAAGAGAAAAAGCATGCTGCACCTTGGATAGCCCGCACGGTTCTGAATAGAAAACGTGGAATACTTTTATAGAAAAGCGATGAAAGTGAAAGTAAAAGCCAAATCGTCTTGGCTGTAGAATTTTCACTTGGTTGCCGACTGGGAAAAATTTTTCAAAGCTCAGAAAAAAAAATTTGAGATGTAAAAAAAAAAAAAAAAAAAATCTTTTTGTTAACTTTTATCATGTCTTCTAGACATTATAAAAATTAACCCTACCCCCCTTTTGTGTGGGAATGTTGTCTCCCTGTTTCTAAAAATAGACCATGACTCATTCTAGGAATTATATGTTTTAGAAAGGATGAGTCATAGTCTTTGGGTTTCTCCATTCCAAAGTAAACAAAGTGAAGACATCAATTTAATAGAAAAAAAGAAAGAGTTTTTTTTTTTTTCAGCTTTGGAAATATTTTTCCAATTCAACAGCCAAGAAATATTTCCAGCCAATACAATTTCATTTTTACTTTCACTTTCAGTTCATTTCTTATATCTATAAAAACATTTCATATTTCTGTTCAGATCAGTGTGGGTTGTTCAAGATGCAGCAACTCTACTCCATCCCACAACCAGGAAAAAAAGATGTTCTTTCATGAGGAATTCTTTTGGCTTTCGAAAACAATGATGACATAATGATTGTAATACATTTCTGTTTTCATGTCCCATCTTGAACTCAGAATTATTTCCAGAACTCTGAGAATTTTTCCTAGTCCACTCGATGACCCAAATTTCGTATATTTATTTAAGCTACTCGAGTTTCGACTACCCATCCGTGTGTGCTGTGCATTCAACCTGGACACACATTCCCTGAGTTCTAAGAAAATTTTCCGAGCCCCCTCAATCGCTGAAATGGATTAAAAAGAAATTCTTTCATACATTTTTAAAGCTCAAAAGTGTTAGGTATGGAAAGAGCTTTTTCTTTCCACAGCCCACTCAATCGCTGAAATGGATTTAAAATAAATTGTTTCATACATTTTTAAAGCTCAAGCGTGTTAGCTGTCATGGAAAGGACCTTTTTTTTCCCAGCCCACTCAATCGCTGAAATGGATTAAAAATAAATTCTTTCATACATGTTTAAAGCTCAAGCGTGTTAGCTGTCATGGAAAGAGCTTTTTCTTTTCACAGCCCACTCAATCGCTGAATTCGATTAAAAACAAATTCTTTCATACATGTTTAAAGCTCAAGCGTGTTAGCTGTCATGGAAAGAGCTTTTTCTTTCCACAGCCCACTCAATCGCTGAAATTGATTAAAAATAAATTCTTTCATACATGTTTAAAGCTCTAGCGTGTTAGCTGTCATGGAAAGAGCCTTTTTTCCCAGCCCACTCAATCGCTGAAACGGATCAAAAATAAATTCTTTCATACATTTGTTTAAACCTCAAGACTGTTAGCTGTCATGGAAACTGAAATTTATGTCACGGTTTGTGTGTCACACGTCGTCAACGGTATGATTTGAGGTGAAAATTGAAAACCCGGTATGAAAAATCTCTTTAACTTCACTTTAGAAGAAGGTGTGGGATAGAGAGATTTCGTCATGGGAAAAATATCTTTCAATGTCCGTCGATGAAATCTAAACGAGGGGTCCTAGCTTTTCAAATGGGAAACATTTTCCCCTAAACGGAGGAATGATTTCTATTCTGTGAGACCTCAAAAATTGGAAAAAAGCTTGTGTTCACAGAAGCTCTTTCTAGAAGAGTGGTCCTGGGTCCAGATGAGGTAGAGAGAGAAAAAGCATGCTGCACCTTGAACAACCCGCACAGTTCTGAACAGAAAACGTAGAATACTTTTATAGAAAAGTGTTGAAAGTGAAAGTAAAAGGCCAATCGTCTTGGCTGTAGAATTTTCACTTGGTTGCCGACTGGGAAAAATTTTTCAAAGCTCAGAAAAAAAATTTGAGATGTAAAAAAAAAAAAAAAAAAAAAAAAAAAAAAAAAAAAAACTTTTTGTTAATTTTTATCATGTCTTCTAGACATGATAAAAATTAACCCTACCCCCCTTTTGTGTGGGAATGTTGTCTCACTGTTTCTAAAAATAGACCATGTATTCCAATATACTACAAACGGACTTGAACGCCTGTTCTCAGTATGTAGCTATACAAATTTGAAGGTAAAATTAAAAAAAAGACATCTTTTTGGGGAAAAGGGAGTAAATTTGTGTAGGAATATACTACAAACGGAATTTAAGGCCTGTTTTCAGCATATAGCTATACAAATTGGAAGGTAAAAAAAAATTAAAAAAAAGACATCTTTTTTTTCGGGGGGGAAGGCAGTGAATTTGTATAGGAATATACTACAAACGGACTTTAAAGCCTGTTTTCAGTATATAGCTATACAAATTGGAAGGTAAAAAAAATAAAAAAAAAGACATCTTTTTTTTTCGGGAAATTAAGTGAATTTGTATAGAAATATACTACAAACTGACTTTAATGCCTGTTTTCAGTATATAGCTATACAAATTGGAAGGTAAAGAAAAATAAAAAAAAAAGACATCTTTTTTTTTTCGAGAAATTAAGTGAATTTGTATAGGAATATACTACAAACTGACTTTAATGCCTGTTTTCAGTATATAGCTATACAAATTGGAAGGTAAAAAAAAATAAAAAAAAGATATCTTTTTTGGGGAAAAGGAGTGAATTTGTATAGAAATATACTACAAGAAGATCAAGAAAAGAACATCATGGGTCCAAGAATTGAAAGTAAAAGTCCAAAAACGAAATGTTAACGACTGGGAAGAAAATTTTCAAAGCTGAAAAAAGATTTAAAAAAAAAAATACTTCCTTTTTCTTTCTTAATTTGATGTCTTCATTCTTTTGACCTTGTAGAAATAAAAAAAGTGAGGACATCAAATTAAGAAAGAAAAAAGGAAGGGTTTTTTTTTTTTTTTTTTTTTTTTTTTTTTTTAATGTGTTAAAATTTTTCCAGAGCTCTGAGAATTTTTCCCAGTCGGTTTCTAGAAGCAACTCGTTAATGTATTTAAACCACTCGCGTTTCAGTTTCAGATCAGTCTGTGCTGTGCACTCAACGTGGATACACGCTTCTCACTCTCCTGGGAAGAGCTTCTGTGAAGGTATGTGAACATTTTTTTCTTACTCTTTTGTATTTCATAGACTACAAATATTTATTGAGTCACCCATTTTATTGAAATGTATTCTTATTTCCTTTCAATACTTTGAGGTAGGGTAATATTTTTCCCCCTGCTACTGTTTTTGCTTTTCAAGGCTAGAAATGTTTTACTCAATAGCTGTTTTTATAGAAAACATGCTATTATTTCATATACTGATATATTTTGTGAAACTTTAACAAATTCCTTTCAAGAAGCCAAGATCATGCGATCCACAGCTGGCTAGATACGTCAGTGTAATCTGATCACGATGTTCCATCATATACTGATATATTTTGTGAAACTTTAACAAATTCCTTTCAAGAAGCCAAGATCTCGTGATCCACAGCTGGCTAGATACGTCAGTGTAATCGGATCACGATTGTTCCATCCTATACTGATATATTTTGTGAAACTTTAACAAATTCCTTTCAAGAAGCCAAGATCTCGTGATCCACAGCTGGCGAGACCCGTCAGTGTAATCGGATCACGATTGTTCCATCCTATACTGATATATTTTGTGAAACTTTAACAAATTCCTTTCAAGAAGCCAAGATCTCGTGATTCACAGCTGACTCCATTAGTCAGGAAAAACGGATCAGGATTTTATCAATCGTATACTGATATATTTTGTGAAACTTTAACAAATCCCTTTCAACAGGGCAAGATCTCGTGATCCATAGCTGGCTAGAGCAGTCAGGATCAATGGATTACGATTGTCCCATCGTATACTGATATATTTTGTGAAACTTTAACAAGGCAAGATCTCGTGATCCACAGCTGGCTAGACTAGTCAGGATTAACGGATCACGATTTTATCAATCGTATACTGATATATTTTGTGAAACTTCTTTAACAAATCCTTTTCAATTAGGCAAGATCTCGTGATCCACAGCTGGCTAGAGCAGTCAGTATAATCGGATCACGACTGTTCCCTCGTATACTGATATATTTTGTGAAATTTTAACAAATGACTTTCAAGAAGGCAAGATCTCGTGATCCAGAGCTGACTCAATCAGTTAGGATTAACGGATCACGATTGTTCCATTGTATACTGATATATTTTGTGAAACTTCTTTAACAAATGACTTTCAAGAAGGTAAGATCTCATGATCCACAGCTGACTAGACTTGTCAGAATTAACGGATCACGATTGTTCCATTGTATACTGATATATTTTGTGAAACTCTTTAACAAATGACTTTCAAGAAGGCAAGATCTCGTGATCCACAGCTGACTAGACCCGTCAGAATTAACGGATCACACTAATATATTTTGTGGAACTTTAACAAATCCTTTTCAAAAAAAGGCAAGGTCTTGTGATTCACAGCTGACTCCATCAGTCAGGATAACGGATCACGATGGTTCCATCTTATAATGATATATATATTTTGTGAAACGTTAACAAATGACTTTCAAGAAGGCAAGATCATGTTATTCAATAGAATTGTTCAATCGTATACTGGTATATTCTGATGAAACAACAGAATGATCCAATTTTGAATACGATCCCAATATGTTTTTATAAAATCCATTTCATATTTTGTTAAACGTGAACGACTGACTTTCAAGCTGGCTGCATGGGTGTTTTTTTCGTGTTTTTCCCCACGTGTAACGTGAATACGAGCCAGTTTGCCTTCCAAAGTCCTCCACGAAGGCATTTCTTAAGGCAAATAGCCCTCAAATGCTTTACCGTCATCCGAATCGACTTGACCTCTCTCCAAATTCCACGGTGTCATTTGAACTATCGAGTCGGCTGTTGGAAAAAAATGTCTGACAGCTGAAAACAATATCTCCACACACCTTCACAAAACCTCTTTCCAGGAGGAAGAAGCGTGTATTTAGCTCCAGTGCACAGTACAGACTGATTTAAAGCAGAAACGCGAGTGGTTTAAATAGATGAGAACCCTCTATAGAAATAATTTGAATATATCTGGTTTTGTGAATCAAGCCGACTGGGAAAAAATTCTCAGAGCTCAGAAAAAAAATTCTGAGATGTAAAAAAAAAAAAACAATCTTTTTGTTAATTTTTATCATGTCTTCTAGACATGATAAAAATTAACTTCCTTCTCTTTTTGTCTGGGAATGTTGTCTCCCACTTTCTAAAAATAGACCGTGACTCATTCTTTCTAAAGAATAGAATTCCAAGAAAAGATTGGATGAGTGATGGTCTATTTTTAGAAAGTGGGAGACAACATTCCCATACAAAAGGGGGGTGAGTTAATTTTTATCATGTCTAGAAGACATGATAAAAATTAACAAAAAGTTTTTTTTTTTTTTTTTTTAACATCTCAGAACTTTTTTCTGAGCTCTGAAAATATTTTCCCAGCCGATCTCATTTCGTTTTTCGACTTTCACTTTCAACTCTTCTCTTTTCTATAAAAGTATTTCGAGTTTCTGTTCAGAACACTGTGGGCTGTAGAAAACGCAACACGTCTCCCTCTCTACATTAATTGGGATTCCAAGATGTTCTAAAAAAGAATTCTTTGAGAATCTCTTAACCTTTCTAAACTTTAGACGAGCTAGCTGGATATTTCTTCATTTCTTTTTCAAGTATGGGTTCAAAGGATTCTTTTAAATAGTTGCAAGTAAGCCGTTGTATTATTTTTGTTGATCATGAATCTATTAAAAAATTTCAATGCCTAATTTTAGGGCTACCTATACCCAACATGATTCATATGTTTTACTCTACGTTTTAGATAAGACCCTCTCTTAAAAACATGATTTTCCTATTCAAAGTTGAAATGATTTTCGAAAAGCATGATCCTTTTAAAAAAAACATGTGTGTTTGTGTAGGTGTGGTGGGACGGTTAGATTTCTTTCTTACGAGATAGTCATCTCCACGAGATGTGTTTTGGATATCTTCTCCACCCTCTCGTGGTCACTGAAATCTCGTGATGGCTCAAGTGAAAAGGGTTCGTTTATTTTGACTCACAACCACGTTATATTTTTTTGGATATCTCCTCCAACGACTCGTGGAACTCTTTTCCCTGAAATGAGGTATGTTTAGCAGCGCGCGCCCTCTGAAGTGAAGCTCGGAATACTTTGACAAATCCTCTCGAGTGAATTCTGAAACCATTTTTAAAGGATCTCAGAGAAACACCCATGAAGACGATACCAACGTGTCGTTTTTCAGAAAGCATGAAGGTGGCTCATGGTGAGAGATGAGGTGGTAAAATAGTTTTTTTTTCTTAGAAAGTTGAAAAAAATGAAGAGTAGTAAGACACAGTCTCTTTTTTTCGAAACTGAGTAGGAGGGTCATTTTGAGATGAGCTGGAAAATATTTTCTGAGAGATTTGAAAAAAAATTTTAAAAATAAAAAATATATATATTATATAATATATATTATAAATACTTTTTGTTCATTTTTATCATGTCTACAGACATAATAAAAATGAACGACATCTCTCTTTTTTTCTTTGAAACCTCTCTCAACCTATCTCGTCCTGTTTCTCAAGTAACATTCCTTTCCTGAAAAGCTAATTTCTTTAGACACCTAAGACAACAGGTAGAGACATACTTCGAACCAAAAAGAGAGTAGAGATCCTTTTGAATAATGTCGAATAGACAAAACACCAGTAGCCATTTCAGTTCTATGCTTTTTCCTAGGGACGATCCACGAAAGGGTCCTGTTTTGTTCACGACCCGTGGTTCACCCATGAATTAAACACGTAGGCTCGAAACATCTCTACCTCCACGGTGCAGTTTGAAAGGAAGGTGACCCACCCATCACCCCAGCTATGAAATGAAACGTCAAAACAGTGCACACGTTCTAGAATAAGAATCCTTGTAGACGTTTGGGGGGCTCTACAGCACAGACTCAACAGAAACAAAACGATAAAAACTTTCATAGATCCCAGAGAGTGGATGCTTAAAAATAAGGTGATGTCTCGTCGATCAAATCAGCTGTAAATAAATGTCTAAGAGCTGTGAAGAATGGATGGCCTACCTTCACAAAAGCTCTTTCTAGGAGGGAAAAGTGTGTATCCAAGCAGAATACACAGCACAGACTGATGTTAAGTCGAAACTGGAGTGATTTCAATACACAAGTATGAATTCGTTCTAATAATCCTTTAGATAGGTCTTGTTTGACTCATCGAGTCGAGGGGGAAAACATTGACGTGTTGCTTTTCCAACAGCCCACACTGTTCTGAACAGAAACGTAGAATACTTTTATAGATAAAAGAAGAATTAAAAGTGAAAGTAAAAATACGAAATCAGATCGGCTGGGAAAATTTCTGAGCCGAGAAAAAATTCTGAGTCAGAAGAAAAAAAAAAAAAAAAAAACTCTTCCTTTTTCTTTATTAACTCAAACTGACTGTATATAAATTGTTTTGAGGGGGGAATTAAATTCATCTTGTCACAGGTTTTAGCTAAATTGTATATACAATGTATTAGAAATTCCTTAGAAACTTTAAACAATATAGTTGTAAGAGGTTAGAAGAAAGAAATAATAATACGGTTCTTCCAAGCTACTTTACGTAAGATTGACGAAGCATTGTAAGAAATAATAGATAAGCTCGTAAAATACATGTATGCGTGATTTATTAAAAATATTACAATGAATACGTATCTTATATTGAGTTTCAAGAATGGAAATGTTCTTAAAAAAAATTTATTTTTCTGGCCGATGGGTTTGGATATCGATGCGGAAAAGGAATCTCCAAAGGGGTGGGAAAAAAACTTTCCCTTTTCCGAAGAAACATTTTTGGGAGGGAAACAGGCATGGTGTGCCTTTTCACGACACCCGTGTGGCTGAACAACCTATCGGTCACCGGTGATATCTCTGGAAGGACAGAAAAAAACTATCCACTGTCGTTGTTGTTCACTGGAGGCTATTTCTTTCCCTTTTAATTTTCTCTGAGATCCTTTAGAAATGGGTGAGGATGGGTAGCGTGAAGCGCGGGAAACCTGAATCAGCAGAACGAAAATCCCTTTGAACAACTATTTAAAAAGTAAATGTAAAAGAGGACCAAACTTTCGTGAAAAGCATTTCTGTGTAGACGAAAGTAGGAAGAGATTTCGAAAAAATATTCTATCCTAGAACGATGAAGTCATTCCATTGAAATCTTCTTCTTTGAAATACAAAAAAAGAAACATTCAGCTTGTCTAAGGTTCAGGAATTGTAAGAGATTCTTAAAGAATTCTTCTTAAGATCATCATGGGTTCCAGATTTGGGTAAAGAGAGAGGGAGACGTGTTACCTTTTCAAGAGCCCACACTGTTCTGAACAAAAACACGGAATACTTTTATAGAAAAGAGAAGAATTGAAAGTGAAAGTCAAAAAACGAAATGGGATCGGCTGGGAAAAAATTTTTCAGAGCTCAGGAAAAATTATGAGATTAAAAAAAAAAAAAAAACTCTCTTCCTTTTTCTTTATTAATTTGATGTCTTCACTCTTTTGACCTTGTAGCAAGTCAAAAAGTGAAGACATCAAATTAATAAAGAAAAAGGAAGAGTTTTTTTTTTTTTTTCTGACTCAGAATTTTTTCTCGGCTCAGAAATTTTCCCAGCCGATCTGATTTCGTTTTTTTACTTTCACTTTCAATTCTTCTTTTATCTATAAAAGTATTCTACGTTTCTGTTCAGAACAGTGTGGGCTGTTGGAAAAGCAACACGTCAATGTTTTCCCCTCGACTCGATGAGTCAAACAAGACCTATCTAAAGGATTATTAGAACGAATTCATACTTGTGTATTGAAATCACTCCTGTTTCGACTTAACATCAGTCTGTGCTGTGTATTCTGCTTGGATACACACTTTTCCCTCCTAGAAAGAGCTTTTGTGAAGGTAGGCCATCCATTCTTCACAGCTCTTAGACATTTATTTACAGCTGATTTGATCGACGAGACATCACCTTATTTTTAAGCATCCACTCTCTGGGATCTATGAAAGTTTTTATCGTTTAGTTTCTGTTGAGTCTGTGCTGTAGAGCCCCCCAAACGTCTACAAGGATTCTTATTCTAGAACGTGTGCACTGTTTTGACGTTTCATTTCATAGCTGGGGTGATGGGTGGGTCACCTTCCTTTCAAACTGCACCGTGGAGGTAGAGATGTTTCGAACCTACGTGTTTAATTCATGGGTGAACCACGGGTCGTGAACAAAACAGGACCCTTTCGTGGATCGTCCCTAGGAAAAAGCATAGAACTGAAATGGCTACTGGTGTTTTGTATATTCGACATTATTCAAAAGGATCTCTACTCTCTTTTTGGTTCGAAGTATGTCTCTACCTGTTCTCTTAGGTGTCTAAAGAAATTAGCTTTTCAGGAAAGGAATGTTACTTGAGAAACAGGACGAGATAGGTTGAGAGAGGTTTCAAAGAAAAAAAGAGAGATGTCGTTCATTTTTATTATGTCTGAAGACATGATAAAAATGAACAAAAAGTATTTATAATATATATTATATAATATATATATTATATAATATATATATTTTTTATTTTTAAAATTTTTTTTCAAATGTCTCAGAAAATATTTTCCAGCTCATCTCAAAATGACCCTCCTACTCAGTTTCGAAAAAAAGAGACTGTGTCTTACTACTCTTCATTTGTTTTAACTTTCTAAGAAAAAAAACTATTTTCCACCTCATCTCTCACCATGAGCCACCTTCATGCTTTCTGAAAAACGACACGTTGGTATCGTCTACATGGGTGTTTCTCTGAGATCCTTTAAGAATGGTTTCAGAATTCCCTCGAAAGGATTTGTCAAAGTATTCCGAGCTTCACTTCAGAGGGCGTGCGCTGCTAAACATACCTCATTTCAGGGTAAAGAGTTCCACGAGTCGTTGGAGGAGATATCCAAAAAAATATAACGTGGTTGTGAGTCAAAATAAACGAACCCTTTTCACTTGAGCCATCACGAGATTTCAGTGACCACGAGAGGGTGGAGAAGATATCCAAAACACATCTCGTGGAGATGACTATCTCGTAAGAAAGAAATCTAACCGTCCCACCACACCTACACAAACACACATGTTTTTTTTTAAAAGGATCATGCTTTTCGAAAATCATTTCAACTTTGAATAGGAAAATCATGTTTTTAAGAGAGGGTCTTATCTAAAACGTAGAGTAAAACATATGAATCATGTTGGGTATAGGTAGCCCTAAAATTAGGCATTGAAATTTTTTAATAGATTCATGATCAACAGAAAATAATACAACGTCTTACTTGCAACTATTTAAAAGAATCCTTTGAACCCATACTTGAAAAAGAAATGAAGAAATATCCAGCTAGCTCGTCTAAAGTTTAGAAAGGTTAAGAGATTCTCAAAGAATTCTTTTTTAGAGCATCTTGGAATCCCAATTAATGTAGAGAGGGAGACGTGCTGCCTTTTCAACAGCCCACAGTGTTCTGAACAGAAACTCGAAATACTTTTATAGAAAAGAGAAGAGTTGGCAGTGAAAGTCGAAAAAGGAAATGAGATCGGCTGGGAAAATATTTTCAGAGCTCAGAAAAAAATTCTGAGATGTTAAAAAAAAAAAAAAAAAAACAATCTTTTTGTTAATTTTTATCATGTCTTCTAGACATGATAAAAATTAACTCACCCCCCCTTTTGTATGGGAATGTTGTCTCCCACTTTCTAAAAATAGACCATGACTCATCCAATCTTTTCTTGGAATTCTATTCTTTAGAAAGAATGAGTCATGGTCTATTTTTAGAAAGTGGGAGACAACATTCCCAGACAAAAAGAGAAGGAAGTTAATTTTTATCATGTCTAGAAGACATGATAAAAATTAACAAAAAGATTTTTTTTTTTTTTTACATGTCAGAATTTTTTCCAAGTCGGCTTGATTCACAAAACCAGATATATTCAAATTATTTCTATAGAGGGTTCTCATCTATTTAAACCACTCGCGTTTCTGCTTTAAATCAGTCTGTACTGTGCACTGGAGCTAAATACACACTTCTTCCTCCTGGAAAGAGGTTTTGTGAAGGTGTGTGGACATATTGTTTTCAGCTGTCAGACATTTTTTTCCAACAGCCGACTCGATAGTTCAAATGACACCGTGGAATTTGGAGAGAGGTCAAGTCGATTCGGATGACGGTAAAGCATTTGAGGGCTATTTGCCTTAAGAAATGCCTTCGTGGAGGACTTTGGAAGGGAAACTGGCTCGTATTCACGTTACACATGGGGAAAAACCATGAAAAAAAACACCCATGCAGCCAGCTTGAAAGTCAGTCGTTCACGTTTAACAAAATATGAAATGGATTTTATAAAAACGTATTGGGATCGTATTCAAAATTGGATCATTCTGTTGTTTTATCAGAATATACCAGTATACGATTGAACAATTCTATTGAATAACATGATCTTGCCTTCTTGAAAGTCATTTGTTAACATTTCACAAAATATATATATCAGTATAAGATGGAACCATCGTGAACCCTTATCCTGACTGATGGAGTCAGCTGTGAATCACAAGACCTTGCCTTTTTTGAAAAGGATTTCTTAAAGTTCCACAAAATATATTAGTATACAATGGAACTATCGTTATCCGTTAATTCTGACGGGTCTAGTCAGCTGTGGATCACGAGATCTTGCCTTCTTGAAAGTCATTTGTTAAAGAGTTTCACAAAATATATCAGTATACAATGGAACAATTGTGATCCGTTAATTCTGACGGGTCTAGTCAGCTGTGGATCACGAGATCTTGCCTTCTTGAAAGTCATTTGTTAAAGAGTTTCACAAAATATATCACTATACAATGGAACAACCGTGATCCGTTAATTCTGACAAGTCTAGTCAGCTGTGGATCATGAGATCTTGCTTTCTTGAAAGTCATTTGTTAAAGAAGTTTCACAAAATATATCAGTATACAATGGAACAATCGTGATCCGTTAATCCTGACTGATTGATTCAGCTCTGGATCACGAGATCTTGCCTTCTTGAAAGTCATTTGTTAAAATTTCACAAAATATATCAGTATACGAGGGAACAGTCGTGATCCGATTATACTGACTGCTCTAGCCAGCTGTGGATCACGAGATCTTACCTAATTGAAAAGGATTTGTTAAAGAAGTTTCACAAAATATATCAGTATACGATTGATAAAATCGTGATCCGTTAATCCTGACTAGTCTAGCCAGCTGTGGATCACGAGATCTTGCCTTGTTAAAGTTTCACAAAATATATCAGTATACGATGGGACAATCGTGATCCATTGATCCTGACTGCTCTAGCCAGCTATGGATCACGAGATCTTGCCCTGTTGAAAGGGATTTGTTAAAGTTTCACAAAATATATCAGTATACGATTGATAAAATCCTGATCCGTTTTTCCTGACTAATGGAGTCAGCTGTGGATCACGAGATCTTGGCTTCTTGAAAGGAATTTGTTAAAGTTTCACAAAATATATCAGTATAGGATGGAACAATCGTGATCCGATTACACTGACGGGTCTAGCCAGCTGTGGATCACGAAATCTTGGCTTCTTGAAAGGAATTTGTTAAAGTTTCACAAAATATATCAGTATATGAAATAATAGCATGTTTTCTATAAAAACAGCTATTGAGTAAAACATTTCTAGCCTTGAAAAGCAAAAACAGTAGCAGGGGGAAAAATTTTACCCTACCTCAAAGTATTGAAAGGAAATAAGAATACATTTCAATAAAATGGGTGACTCAATAAATATTTGTAGTCTATGAAATACAAAAGAGTAAGAAAAAAATGTTCACATACCTTCACAGAAGCTCTTCCCAGGAGAGTGAGAAGCGTGTATCCACGTTGAGTGCACAGCACAGACAGATCTAAAACTGAAACGCGAGTGGTTTAAATACATTAACGAGTTGCTTCTAGAAACCGACTGGGGAAAATTCTCAGAGCTCTGGAAAAATTTTAACACATTAAAAAAAAAAAAAAAAAAAAAAAAAAAAAAAAAAAAAACCTTCCTTTTTTCTTTCTTAATTTGATGTCCTCACTTTTTTTATTTCTACAAGGTCAAAAGAATGAAGACATCAAATTAAGAAAGAAAAAGGAAGTATTTTTTTTTTTAAATCTTTTTTCAGCTTTGAAAATTTTCTTCCCAGTCGTTAACATTTCGTTTCTGGACTTTTACTTTCAATTCTTGGACCCATGATGTTCTTTTCTTGATCTTCTTGTAGTATATTTCTATACAAATTCACTCCTTTTCCCCAAAAAAGATATCTTTTTTTTATTTTTTTTTACCTTCCAATTTGTATAGCTATATACTGAAAACAGGCATTAAAGTCAGTTTGTAGTATATTCCTATACAAATTCACTTAATTTCTCGAAAAAAAAAAGATGTCTTTTTTTTTTATTTTTCTTTACCTTCCAATTTGTATAGCTATATACTGAAAACAGGCATTAAAGTCAGTTTGTAGTATATTCCTATACAAATTCACTTAATTTCCCAAAAAAAAAAGATGTCTTTTTTTTTATTTTTTTTACCTTCCAATTTGTATAGCTATATACTGAAAACAGGCATTAAAGTCAGTTTGTAGTATATTCCTATACAAATTCACTGCCTTCCCCCCCGAAAAAAAAAGATGTCTTTTTATTATTTTTTTTACCTTCCAATTTGTATAGCTATATACTGAAAACAGGCGTTAGAGTCCGTTTGTAGTATATTGGTATACATGGTCTATTTTTAGAAACAGTGAGACAACATTCCCACACAAAAGGGGGGTAGGGTTAATTTTTATCATGTCTAGAAGACATGATAAAAATTAACAAAAAGTTTTTTTTTTTTTTTTTATTTTTTTTTTTTACATCTCAAATTTTTTTTTTCTGAGCTTTAAAAAATTTTTCCCAGTCGGCAACCAAGTGAAAATTCTACAGCCAAGACGATTGGCCTTTTACTTTCACTTTCAACACTTTTCTATAAAAGTATTCTACGTTTTCTGTTCAGAACTGTGCGGGCTGTCCAAGGTGCAGCATGCTTTTTCTCTCTCTACCTCATCTGGACCCAGGACCACTCTTCTAGAAAGAGCTTCTGTGAACACAAGCTTTTTTCCAATTTTTGACGTCTCACAGAATAGAAATCATTCCTCCGTTTAGGGGAAAATGTTTCCCATTTCAAAAGCTAGAACCCCTCGTTTGGATTTCATCGACGGACATTGAAAGATATTTTTCCCATGACGAAATCTCTCTATCCCAAACCTTCTTCTAAAGTGAAGTTAAAGAGATTTTTCATACCGGGTTTTCAATTTTCACCTCACATCATACCGTTGACGACGTGTGACACACAAACCGTGACATAAATTTCAGTTTCCATGAGAGCTAACAGTCTTGAGGTTTAAACAAATGTATGAAAGAAATTATTTTTGATCCGTTTCAGCGATTGAGTGGGCTGGGAAAAAAAGGCTCTTTCCATGACAGCTAACACGCTAGAGCTTTAAACATGTATGAAAGAATTTATTTTTAATCCATTTCAGCGATTGAGTGGGCTGTGAAAAGAAAAAGCTCTTTCCATGACAGCTAACACGCTTGAGCTTTAAACATGTATGAAAGAATTTGTTTTTAATCCATTTCAGCGATTGAGTGGGCTGTGAAAAGAAAAAGCTCTTTCCATGACAGCTAACACGCTAGAGCTTTAAACATGTATGAAAGAATTTATTTTTAATCCATTTCAGCGATTGAGTGGGCTGGGAAAAAAAAGGTCCTTTGCATGACAGCTAACACGCTTGAGCTTTAAAAATGTATGAAACAATTTATTTTAAATCCATTTCAGCGATTGAGTGGGCTGTGGAAAGAAAAAGCTCTTTCCATGATACCTAACACTCTTGAGCTTTAAAAATCTATGAAAGAATTTATTTTTAATCCATTTCAGCGATTGAGGGGGGCTGGGAAACATTTTCTTAGAGCTCAGGGAAAAACAAGGCTCTTTCCATGACACCTAACACTCTTGAGCTTTAAAAATGTATGAAACAAATTATTTTAAATCCATTTCAGCGATTGAGTGGGCTTGGAAAATTTTCTTAGAGCTCAGGGAATGTGTGTCCAGGTTGAATGCACAGCACAGACGGATGGGTAGTCGAAACTCGAGTAGCTTAAATAAATATACGAAATTTGGGTCATCGAGTGGACTAGGAAAAATTCTCAGAGTTCTGGAAATAATTCTGAGTTCAAGCATGGGACATGAGAACAGAAATGTATTACAATCGTCATGTCATCATTGTTTTCGAAAGCCAAAAGAATTCCTCATGAAAGAACATCTTTTTTTCCTGGTTGTGGGATGGAGTAGAGTTGCTGCATCTTGAACAACCCACACTGATCTGAACAGAAATATGAAATGTTTTTATAGATATAAGAAATGAACTGAAAGTGAAAGTAAAAATGAAATTGTATTGGCTGGAAATATTTCTTGGCTGTTGAATTGGAAAAATATTTCCAGAGCTATAAAAAAAAAAAAAAAACTCTTCCTTTTTTTCTAATAATTTTATGTCTTCACTTTGTTTACTTTGGAATGGAGAAACCCAAAGACTTTTTAAAACATATGCTTTTCAAAAACTTATCTTATCTTATAAACTTTAAACTCATCCTTTTTAAAACATATAATTCCTAGAATGAGTCATGGTCTATTTTTAGAAACAGTGAGACAACATTCCCACACAAAAGGGGGGTAGGGTTAATTTTTATCATGTCTAGAAAACATGATAAAAAATAACAAAAAGTTTTTTTTTTTTTTTTTTTTTTTTTTTTACATCTCAAATTTTTTTTTCTGAGTTTTGAAAAATTTTTCCCAGTCGGCATCCAAGTGAAAATTCTACAGCCAAGACGATTTGGCTTTTACTTTCACTTTCATCGCTTTTCTATAAAAGTATTCCACGTTTTCTGTTCAGAACTGTGCGGGCTGTCCAAGGTGCAGCATGCTTTTTCTCTCTCTACATCATCTGGACCCAGGACCACTCTTCTAGAAAGAGCTTCTGTGAACACAAGCTTTTTTCCAATTTTTGACGTCTCACAGAATAGAAATCATTCCTCCGTTTAGGGGAAAATGTTTCCCATTTCAAAAGCTAGGACCCCTCGTTTAGATTTCATCGACGGACATTGAAAGATATTTTTCCCATGACGAAATCTCTCTATCCCAAACCTTCTTCTAAAGTGAAGTTAAAGAGATTTTTCATACCGGGTTTTCAATTTTCACCTCACATCATACCGTTGACGACGTGTGACACACAAACCGTGACATAAATTTCAGTTTCCATGAGAGCTAACAGTCTTGAGGTTTAAACAAATGTATGAAAGAAATTATTTTTGATCCGTTTCAGCGATTGAGTGGGCTGGGAAAAAAAGGCTCTTTCCATGACAGCTAACACGCTAGAGCTTTAAACATGTATGAAAGAATTTATTTTTAATCCATTTCAGCGATTGAGTGGGCTGTGAAAAGAAAAAGCTCTTTCCATGACAGCTAACACGCTTGAGCTTTAAACATGTATGAAAGAATTTGTTTTTAATCGATTTCAGCGATTGAGTGGGCTGTGAAAAGAAAAAGCTCTTTCCATGACAGCTAACACGCTGGAGCTTTAAACATGTATGAAAGAATTTATTTTTAATCCATTTCAGCGATTGAGTGGGCTGGGAAAAAAAAGGTCCTTTGCATGACAGCTAACACGCTTGAGCTTTAAAAATGTATGAAACAATTTATTTTAAATCCATTTCAGCGATTGAGTGGGCTGTGGAAAGAAAAAGCTCTTTCCATGATACCTAACACTCTTGAGCTTTAAAAATCTATGAAAGAATTTATTTTTAATCCATTTCAGCGATTGAGGGGGGCTGGGAAACATTTTCTTAGAGCTCAGGGAAAAACAAGGCTCTTTCCATGACACCTAACACTCTTGAGCTTTAAAAATGTATGAAACAAATTATTTTAAATCCATTTCAGCGATTGAGTGGGCTTGGAAAATTTTCTTAGAGCTCAGGGAATGTGTGTCCAGGTTGAATGCACAGCACAGACGGATGGGTAGTCGAAACTCGAGTAGCTTAAATAAATATACGAAATTTGGGTCATCGAGTGGACTAGGAAAAATTCTCAGAGTTCTGGAAATAATTCTGAGTTCAAGCATGGGACATGAGAACAGAAATGTATTACAATCATCATGTCATCATTGTTTTCGAAAGCCAAAAGAATTCCTCATGAAAGAACATCTTTTTTTCCTGGTTGTGGGATGGAGTAGAGTTGCTGCATCTTGAACAACCCACACTGATCTGAACAGAAATATGAAATGTTTTTATAGATATAAGGAATGAACTGAAAGTGAAAGTAAAAATGAAATTGTATTGGCTGGAAATATTTCTTGGCTGTTGAATGGGAAAAATATTTCCAAAGCTGAAAAAAAAAACTCTTTCTTTTTTTCTATTAAATTGATGTCTTCACTTTGTTTACTTTGGAATGGAGAAACCCAAAGACTATGACTCATCCTTTCTAAAACATATAATTCCTAGAATGAGTCATGGTCTATTTTTAGAAACAGGGAGACAACATTCCCACACAAAAGGGGGGTAGGGTTAATTTTTATCATGTCTAGAAGACATGATAAAAGTTATCAAAAAGATTTTTTTTTTTTTTTTTTTTTACATCTCAAATTTTTTTTTCTGAGCTTTGAAAAATTTTTCCCAGTCGGCAACCAAGTGAAAATTCTACAGCCAAGACGATTTGGCTTTTACTTTCACTTTCATCGCTTTTCTATAAAAGTATTCCACGTTTTCTATTCAGAACCGTGCGGGCTATCCAAGGTGCAGCATGCTTTTTCTCTTTCTCTATCTCATCTGGACCTAGGACCACTCTTATAGAAAGAGCTTCTGTGAACACAAGTTTCTTTCCACTTTTTAATGTCTCACAGAATAGAAATCATTAATACGTTTAGGGGAAAATGTTTCCTGTTTGAAAAGCTAGGGTTTTCGTTTGGATTTCATCAGCAACCGTTTATCAGGTTCTAGCGAAATTGGATGATCCATCCATGGATCAGAATTTCCCATCTGTAATTTGGATGGATCAAGATTTCAACATAGTTTAAGAAAAATCCTTCAATCTTATTTGAAAGGAGATGTCATGATAATGAAAGACATATTTCCATGACGGACATTGAAAGACATTTTCCTATGACTGACATTGAAAGACATTGAAAGACATTTTTCCATGACGAAATCTCTCTATCCCACAGCTTCTTCTAAAGTGAACTTAAAGAGATTTTTCATACCGGGTTTTCAATTTTCACCTTAAACCATACCGTTGACGACGTGTGAGACACAAACCATGATATAAATTTCAGTTTCCATGACAGCTAACACTCTTGAGCTTTAAAAATGTATGAAAGAAGTTATTTTTAATCCATTTCAGCGATTGAGTGGGCTGGGGAAAAAAAAGGCCCTTTCCATGACAGCTAACACGCTTGAGCTTTAAAAATGTATGAATGAATTTATTTTTAATCCATTTCAGCGATTGAGTCTGCTGGGAAACATTTTCTTAGAGCTCAGGGGAAAAAAAATGTATGAAAGAATTTTTTTTAATCCATTTCAGCGATTGAGTGGGCTGGGAAACATTTTCTTAGAGCTCAGGGAATATGTCTCCAGGTTGAATGCACAGCACACACGGATGGGAAGTCGAAACTCGAGTGGCTTAAAAAATAAATATACGAAATTTGGGTCATCGAGCTGACTAGGAAAAATTCTCAGAGTTCTGGAAATAATTCTGAGTTCAATCATGGGACATGAGAACAGAAATGTATTACAATCATCATGTCATCATTGTTTTCGAAAGCCAAAAAAATTCCTCATGAAAGAACATCTTTTCTTCGTGGTTGTGGGATGGAGTAGAGATATTGCATCTTGAACAACCCACACTGATCTGAACAGAAACATGAAATGTTTTTATAGATATAAGAAATGAATTGAAAGTGAAAGTAAAAATGAAATTGTATTGGCTGGAAATATTTCTTGGCTGTTGAATGGGAAAAGTATTTCCAAAGCTGGAAAAAAAAAAACTCTTTCTTTTTTTCTATTAAATTGATGTCTTCACTTTGTTTACTTTGGAATGTCCTAGAATGAGTCATGGTCTATTTTTAGAAAGAGGGAGACAACATTCTCACACAAAAGGGGGGTAGGGTTAATTTTTATCATGTCTAGAAGACATGATAAAAATTAACAAAAAGTTTTTTTTTTTTTTTTTTTTTTTTTTTTTTTACATCTCAGATTTTTTTTTCTGAGCTCTGAAAATTTTTTCCCAGTCGGCAACCAAGTGAAAAATTTCCAGTCGGCTTTTACTTTCACTTTCAACTCTTTTCTATAAAAGCATTCCACGTTTTCTGTTCAGAACCGTGCGGCCTCTCCATGGTGCAACATGCTTGTTCTCTCTCTACCTCATCTGCAGCTCTATGACAGCTAACACGCTTGAGCTTTAAAAATGTATGAAAGAAGTTATTTTTAATCCATTTCAGCGATTGAGTGGGCTGGGGAAAGAAAAGGCCCTTTCCATGACAGCTAACACGCTTGAGGTTTAAAAAATGTATGAAAGAATTTATTTTTAATCCATTTCAGCGATTGAGTCTACTGGGAAACATTTTCTTAGAGCTCAGGGAAACAAAAGGCTCTTTCCATGACACCTAACACTCTTGAGCTTTAAAAATATAGGAACAAATATATTTTTAATCCATTTCAGCAATTGAGTCTGCTGGGAAACATTTTCTTAGAGCTCAGGGAAAAAAAGGTTCTTTCCATGACACCTAACACTCTTGAGCTTTAAAAATGTATGAAAGAATTTTTTTAATCCATTTCAGGGATTGAGACTACTGGGAAACATTTTCTTAGAGCTCAGGGAATGTGTCTCCAGGTTGAATGCACAGCACACACGCATGGGAAGTCGAAACTCGAGTGGCTTAAAAAATAAATATGCGAAATTTAGGTTATCGAGCTGACTAGGAAAAATTCTCAGAGTTCTGGAAATAATTCTGAGTTCAAGCATGGGACATGAGAACCGAAATGTATTACAATCATCATGTCATCATTGTTTTCGAAAGCCAAAAGAACATATCATGAAAGAACATCTTTTTTTCCTGGTTGTGGGATGGAATAGAGTTGCTGCATCTTGAACAACCCACACTGATCTGAACAGAAAAATGAAATGTTCTTATAGATATAAGAAATGAATTGAAAGTGAAAGTAAAAATGAAATTGTATTGGCTGGAAATATTTCTTGGCTGTTGAATTGGAAAAATATTTCCAGAGCTATAAAAAAAAAAAAAAAACTCTTCCTTTTTTTCTAATAATTTTATGTCTTCACTTTGTTTACTTTGGAATGGAGAAACCCAAAGACTTTTTAAAACATATGCTTTCTAAAAACTTATCTTATCTTATAAACTTTAAACTCATCCTTTTTAAAACATATAATTCCTAGAATGAGTCATGGTCTATTTTTAGAAACAGTGAGACAACATTCCCACACAAAAGGGGGGTAGGGTTAATTTTTATCATGTCTAGAAGACATGATAAAAAATAACAAAAAGTTTTTTTTTTTTTACATCTCAAATTTTTTTTTCTGAGTTTTGAAAAATTTTTCCCAGTCGGCAACCAAGTGAAAATTCTACAGCCAAGACGATTTGGCTTTTACTTTCACTTTCATTGCTTTTCTATAAAAGTATTCCACGTTTTCTGTTCAGAACTGTGCGGGCTGTCCAAGGTGCAGCATGCTTTTTCTCTCTCTACCTCATCTGGACCCAGGACCACTCTTCTAGAAAGAGCTTCTGTGAACACAAGCTTTTTTCCAATTTTTGACGTCTCACAGAATAGAAATCATTCCTCCGTTTAGGGGAAAATGTTTCCCATTTCAAAAGCTAGGACCCCTCGTTTGGATTTCATCGACGGACATTGAAAGATATTTTTCCCATGACGAAATCTCTCTATCCCAAACCTTCTTCTAAAGTGAAGTTAAAGAGATTTTTCATACCGGGTTTTCAATTTTCACCTCACATCATACCGTTGACGACGTGTGACACACAAACCGTGACATAAATTTCAGTTTCCATGAGAGCTAACAGTCTTGAGGTTTAAACAAATGTATGAAAGAAATTATTTTTGATCCGTTTCAGCGATTGAGTGGGCTGGGAAAAAAAGGCTCTTTCCATGACAGCTAACACGCTAGAGCTTTAAACATGTATGAAAGAATTTATTTTTAATCCATTTCAGCGATTGAGTGGGCTGTGAAAAGAAAAAGCTCTTTCCATGACAGCTAACACGCTTGAGCTTTAAACATGTATGAAAGAATTTGTTTTTAATCGATTTCAGCGATTGAGTGGGCTGTGAAAAGAAAAAGCTCTTTCCATGACAGCTAACACGCTAGAGCTTTAAACATGTATGAAAGAATTTATTTTTAATCCATTTCAGCGATTGAGTGGGCTGGGAAAAAAAGGTCCTTTGCATGACAGCTAACACGCTTGAGCTTTAAAAATGTATGAAACAATTTATTTTAAATCCATTTCAGCGATTGAGTGGGCTGTGGAAAGAAAACGCTCTTTCCATGATACCTAACACTCTTGAGCTTTAAAAATCTATGAAAGAATTTATTTTTAATCCATTTCAGCGATTGAGGGGGGCTGGGAAACATTTTCTTAGAGCTCAGGGAAAAACAAGGCTCTTTCCATGACACCTAACACTCTTGAGCTTTAAAAATGTATGAAACAAATTATTTTAAATCCATTTCAGCGATTGAGTGGGCTTGGAAAATTTTCTTAGAGCTCAGGGAATGTGTGTCCAGGTTGAATGCACAGCACAGACGGATGGGTAGTCGAAACTCGAGTAGCTTAAATAAATATACGAAATTTGGGTCATCGAGTGGACTAGGAAAAATTCTCAGAGTTCTGGAAATAATTCTGAGTTCAAGCATGGGACATGAGAACAGAAATGTATTACAATCATCATGTCATCATTGTTTTCGAAAGCCAAAAGAATTCCTCATGAAAGAACATCTTTTTTTCCTGGTTGTGGGATGGAGTAGAGTTGCTGCATCTTGAACAACCCACACTGATCTGAACAGAAATATGAAATGTTTTTATAGATATAAGAAATGAACTGAAAGTGAAAGTAAAAATGAAATTGTATTGGCTGGAAATATTTCTTGGCTGTTGAATGGGAAAAATATTTCCAAAGCTGAAAAAAAAAAAACTCTTTCTTTTTTTCTATTAAATTGATGTCTTCACTTTGTTTACTTTGGAATGGAGAAACCCAAAGACTATGACTCATCCTTTCTAAAACATATAATTCCTAGAATGAGTCATGGTCTATTTTTAGAAACAGTGAGACAACATTCCCACACAAAAGGGGGGTAGGGTTAAATTTATCATGTCTAGAAGACATGATAAAAAATAACAAAAAGTTTTTTTTTTTTTTTTTTTTTTTTTACATCTCAAATTTTTTTTTCTGAGCTTTGAAAAATTTTTCCCAGTCGGCAACCAAGTGAAAATTCTACAGCCAAGACGATTTGGCTTTTACTTTCACTTTCATCGCTTTTCTATAAAAGTATTCCACGTTTTCTATTCAGAACCGTGCGGGCTATCCAAGGTGCAGCATGCTTTTTCTCTTTCTCTATTTCATCTGGACCTAGGACCACTCTTATAGAAAGAGCTTCTGTGAACACAAGTTTCTTTCCACTTTTTAATGTCTCACAGAATAGAAATCATTAATACGTTTAGGGGAAAATGTTTCCTGTTTGAAAAGCTAGGGTTTTCGTTTGGATTTCATTAGCAACCGTTTATCAGGTTCTAGCGAAATTGGATGATCCATCCATGGATCAGAATTTCCCATCTGTAATTTGGATGGATCAAGATTTCAACATAGTTTAAGAAAAATCCTTCAATCCTATTTGAAAGGAGATGTCATGATATTGAAAGACATTTTTCCATGACGGACATTGAAAGACATTTTCCTATGACTGACATTGAAAGACATTGAAAGACATTTTTCCATGACGAAATCTCTCTATCCCACAGCTTCTTCTAAAGTGAACTTAAAGAGATTTTTCATACCGGGTTTTCAATTTTCACCTCAAACCATACCGTTGACGACGTGTGAGACACAAACCATGATATAAATTTCAGTTTCCATGACAGCTAACACTCTTGAGCTTTAAAAATGTATGAAAGAAGTTATTTTTAATCCATTTCAGCGATTGAGTGGGCTGGGGAAAGAAAAGGCCCTTTCCATGACAGCTAACACGCTTGAGGTTTAAAAAATGTATGAAAGAATTTATTTTTAATCCATTTCAGCGATTGAGTCTACTGGGAAACATTTTCTTAGAGCTCAGGGAAACAAAAGGCTCTTTCCATGACACCTAACGCTCTTGAGCTTTAAAAATATAGGAACAAATATATTTTTAATCCATTTCAGCAATTGAGTCTGCTGGGAAACATTTTCTTAGAGCTCAGGGAAAAAAAGGTTCTTTCCATGACACCTAACACTCTTGAGCTTTAAAAATGTATGAAAGAATTTTTTTAATCCATTTCAGGGATTGAGTCTACTGGGAAACATTTTCTTAGAGCTCAGGGAATGTGTCTCCAGGTTGAATGCACAGCACACACGCATGGGAAGTCGAAACTCGAGTGGCTTAAAAAATAAATATGCGAAAGTTAGGTTATCGAGCTGACTAGGAAAAATTCTCAGAGTTCTGGAAATAATTCTGAGTTCAAGCATGGGACATGAGAACCGAAATGTATTACAATCATCATGTCATCATTGTTTTCGAAAGCCAAAAGAACATATCATGAAAGAACATCTTTTTTTCCTGGTTGTGGGATGGAATAGAGTTGCTGCATCTTGAACAACCCACACTGATCTGAACAGAAAAATGAAATGTTCTTATAGATATAAGAAATGAATTGAAAGTGAAAGTAAAAATGAAATTGTATTGGCTGGAAATATTTCTTGGCTGTTGAATTGGAAAAATATTTCCAGAGCTATAAAAAAAAAAAAAAAAAAAACTCTTCCTTTTTTTCTAATAATTTTATGTCTTCACTTCGTTTACTTTGGAATGGAGAAACCCAAAGACTTTTTAAAACATATGCTTTTTAAAAACTTATCTTATCTTATAAACTTTAAACTCATCCTTTTTAAAACATATAATTCCTAGAATGAGTCATGGTCTATTTTTAGAAACAGTGAGACAACATTCCCACACAAAAGGGGGGTAGGGTTAAATTTATCATGTCTAGAAGACATGATAAAAAATAACAAAAAGTTTTTTTTTTTTTTTTTTTTTTTTTTTTTTTTACATCTCAAATTTTTTTTTCTGAGCTTTGAAAAATTTTTCCCAGTCGGCAACCAAGTGAAAATTCTACAGCCAAGACGATTTGGCTTTTACTTTCACTTTCATCGCTTTTCTATAAAAGTATTCCACGTTTTCTATTCAGAACCGTGCGGGCTATCCAAGGTGCAGCATGCTTTTTCTCTTTCTCTATTTCATCTGGACCTAGGACCACTCTTATAGAAAGAGCTTCTGTGAACACAAGTTTCTTTCCACTTTTTAATGTCTCACAGAATAGAAATCATTAATACGTTTAGGGGAAAATGTTTCCTGTTTGAAAAGCTAGGGTTTTCGTTTGGATTTCATTAGCAACCGTTTATCAGGTTCTAGCGAAATTGGATGATCCATCCATGGATCAGAATTTCCCATCTGTAATTTGGATGGATCAAGATTTCAACATAGTTTAAGAAAAATCCTTCAATCCTATTTGAAAGGAGATGTCATGATATTGAAAGACATTTTTCCATGACGGACATTGAAAGACATTTTCCTATGACTGACATTGAAAGACATTGAAAGACATTTTTCCATGACGAAATCTCTCTATCCCACAGCTTCTTCTAAAGTGAACTTAAAGAGATTTTTCATACCGGGTTTTCAATTTTCACCTCAAACCATACCGTTGACGACGTGTGAGACACAAACCATGATATAAATTTCAGTTTCCATGACAGCTAACACTCTTGAGCTTTAAAAATGTATGAAAGAAGTTATTTTTAATCCATTTCAGCGATTGAGTGGGCTGGGGAAAAAAGGCCCTTTCCATGACAGCTAACACGCTTGAGCTTTAAAAATGTATGAATGAATTTATTTTTAATCCATTTCAGCGATTGAGTCTGCTGGGAAACATTTTCTTAGAGCTCAGGGGAAAAAAGGCTCTTTCCATGACAGCTAATACTCTTGAGGTTTAAAAAGGTATGAAAGAATTTGTTTTTAATTCATTTCAGCTATTGAGTGGGCTGGGGAAAAAAAGGCCCTTTTCATGAGAGCTAACATGCTTGAGCTTTAAAAATATAGGAACGAATTTATTTTTAATCCATTTCAGCGATTGAGTCTGCTGGGAAACATTTTCTTAGAGCTCAGGGAAAAAAGGCTCTTTCCATGACACCTAACACTCTTGAGCTTTAAAAATGTATGAAAGAATTTTTTTTAATCCATTTCAGCGATTGAGTGGGCTGGGAAACATTTTCTTAGAGCTCAGGGAATATGTCTCCAGGTTGAATGCACAGCACACACGGATGGGAAGTCGAAACTCGAGTGGCTTAAAAAATAAATATACGAAATTTGGGTCATCGAGCTGACTAGGAAAAATTCTCAGAGTTCTGGAAATAATTCTGAGTTCAATCATGGGACATGAGAACAGAAATGTATTACAATCATCATGTCGTCATTGTTTTCGAAAGCCAAAAAAATTCCTCATGAAAGAACATCTTTTCTTCGTGGTTGTGGGATGGAGTAGAGATATTGCATCTTGAACAACCCACACTGATCTGAACAGAAACATGAAATGTTTTTATAGATATAAGAAATGAATTGAAAGTGAAAGTAAAAATGAAATTGTATTGGCTGGAAATATTTCTTGGCTGTTGAATGGGAAAAATATTTCCAAAGCTGGAAAAAAAAAACTCTTTCTTTTTTTCTATTAATTTGATGTCTTCACTTTGTTTACTTTGGAATGTCCTACAATGAGTCATGGTCTATTTTTAGAAACAGGGAGACAACATTCCCACACAAAAGGGGGGTAGGGTTAATTTTTATAATGTCTAGAAGACATGATAAAAGTTAACAAAAAGATTTTTTTTTTTTTTTTTTTTTTTACATCTCAGATTTTTTTTTTCTGAGCTCTGAAAATTTTTTCCCAGTCGGCAACCAAGTGAAAAATTTCCAGTCGGCTTTTACTTTCACTTTCAACTCTTTTCTATAAAAACATTCCACGTTTTCTGTTCAGAACCGTGCGGGCTCTCCAAGGTGCAACATGCTTGTTCTCTCTCTACCTCATCTGCAGCTCTATGACAGCTAACACGCTTGAGCTTTAAAA
Source organism: Stegodyphus dumicola (assembly GCF_044657685.1). Taxonomy (NCBI): domain Eukaryota; kingdom Metazoa; phylum Arthropoda; class Arachnida; order Araneae; family Eresidae; genus Stegodyphus; species Stegodyphus dumicola. The sequence continues at coordinate 54,660,776 of NC_140778.1, forward strand.
ATGTATGAAAGAAGTTATTTTTAATCCATTTCAGCGATTGAGTGGGCTGGGGAAAAAAAAGGCCATTTCCATGACAGCTAACACGCTTGAGGTTTAAAAATGTATGAATGAATTTATTTTTAATCCATTTCAGCGATTGAGTCTGCTGGGAAACATTTTCTCAGAGCTCAGGGGGGAAAAAGGCTCTTTCCATGACAGCTAACACTCTTGAGCTTTAAAAATGTATGAAAGAATTTATTTTTAATCCATTTCAGCGATTGAGTCTGCTGGGAAACATTTTCTGAGAGCTCAGGTAAAAAAAAGGTTCTTTCCATGACAGCTAACACTCTTGAGGTTTAAAAAATGTATGAAAGAATTTATTTTTAATCCATTTCAGCGATTGAGTCTACTGGGAAACATTTTCTTAGAGCTCAGGGAAACAAAAGGCTCTTTCCATGACACCTAACACTCTTGAGCTTTAAAAATATAGGAACAAATATATTTTTAATCCATTTCAGCAATTGAGTCTGCTGGGAAACATTTTCTTAGAGCTCAGGGAAAAAAAGGTTCTTTCCATGACACCTAACACTCTTGAGCTTTAAAAATGTATGAAAGAATTTTTTTAATCCATTTCAGGGATTGAGTCTACTGGGAAACATTTTCTTAGAGCTCAGGGAATGTGTCTCCAGGTTGAATGCACAGCACACACGTATGGGAAGTCGAAACTCGAGTGGCTTAAAAAATAAATATGCGAAAGTTAGGTTATCGAGCTGACTAGGAAAAATTCTCAGAGTTCTGGAAATAATTCTGAGTTCAAGCATGGGACATGAGAACCGAAATGTATTACAATCATCATGTCATCATTGTTTTCGAAAGCCAAAAGAACATCTCATGAAAGAACATCTTTTTTTCCTGGTTGTGGAATGGAGTACAGTTGCTGCATCTTGAACAACCCACACTGATCTGAACAGAAAAATGAAATGTTCTTATAGATATAAGAAATGAATTGAAAGTGAAAGTAAAAATGAAATTGTATTGGCTGGAAATATTTCTTGGCTGTTGAATTGGAAAAATATTTCCAGAGCTATAAAAAAAAAAAAAACTCTTCCTTTTTTTCTATTAATTTTATGTCTTCACTTTGTTTACTTTGGAATGGAGAAACCCAAAGACTTTTTAAAACATATGCTTTCTAAAAACTTATCTTATCTTATAAACTTTAAACTCATCCTTTTTAAAACATATAATTCCTAGAATGAGTCATGGTCTATTTTTAGAAACAGTGAGACAACATTCCCACACAAAAGGGGGGTAGGATTAATTTTTATCATGTCTAGAAGACATGATAAAAACAAAATTATTAACAAAAAGGTTTTTTTTTTTTTTTTTTTTTTTTTCATCTCAAAATTTTTTTTCTGAGCTCTGAAAATTTTTTCCCAGTCGGCAACCAATTGAAAAATTTCCAATCGGCTTTTACTTTCACTTTCAACTCTTTTCTATAAAAGCATTGCACGTTTTCTGTTCAGAACCGTGCGGGTTCTCCATGGTGCAACATGCTTTTTCTCTCTCTACCTCATTTGCATCTAGGATGTTTTTCCTTCTTCAAGAAGTGGAATTTTTTGGGAATACCTTACAATTTCACGAGCTAGCTGTTTCTTATATTTCGAGGAGATTTCAGTGAAATTGTTTATAGATGTCACCTATTGCAGATGGGGAAAAAGTCTATACTGGATCGCTGGAGACATCTCATCCAGATAGGTCACGTTATATTTTTCCCACACCTAAATAAATTGGACATGAGCCATCCTTTTCTTTTCTCATCCAACAAAGATAGACACTGCAGACCGTTTTGGGTTTTCACTCTTCGCGAACCGAGACGACCCGCAGCGACACTTTGAGTTTTCTCTGAGCGCAATAATGGATCACGTGAGCAGCCATTTTGTTTCCCATCTCACCCAGATAGGTCATGTTGTATTTTGTTTCATGCACCTAGCCAATTTTGGACATGAGCCATGCTTTTGTTTTTTTTTTCTATCGAAGCAAGATGGACTCTGGAGACAATTTTGTTTCTCAACGGAAAAGTAAATTTTCTGAATGGGTACCGGTGTTCGAATACTTTTGTGACCGACTGTACTTCCATGAGCCTTCAAGGACATTCCACGCTCTCGACCTTGCCATCTGTTCACCGTCTCTGTTGCCATTTTGCACATTTAGTGTCGGAAATGACCTGTACAAAAGCGATCATTATCCCATTTTTGTATCTCTTGCTCTAAGAGGAGCAAACCCCATGTCGAGACTCCCTCGGTTTATACTGGACAGGGCAGACTGTGAACTCTTCTCTTCCTCCGCCGAGCTCACAGAGGAAATGGTAGAAGATGTGCATATCGATGACTCTGTGGAAGCTGTTACTAATACTATTATTCAGGCAGCTATGCTTTCGATTCCTAGAACATCAGGAAAAATACTAAAATATTCGAAATCCTGGTGGAATCGTGACTGTCATGAAGCACTGAAAAAACAGAAAAAAGCATGCGGTATTTTTCGTAGATATCCGACTCTGCGAAACCTCATAGCCTTTAAAAGAGCCAAAGCAAATGCACGAAAAGTAAGAAGGCAGAGCCAAAGGAATTCCTAGATTTCATATGTGTCGTCAATAACATCCTCTACGCCTAGTAAGCGGGTTTGGGAAAGAGTTCGAAAAGCATGCGGAATATATAAAGACCACTCACTTTCCTTTTTGGAAAACGATGGCCGAGTGATTAGCTCCATAGAAGAAATTGCAAATACTATTGGTGAGACATTTGCTGCCGTTTCTTCCAGCAGAAACTATTCACCTGCATTTCTCTCTATTAAGCAGCACTCTGAAATTAATCCCATCGCATTCAACTCTACCAAATCTGAGTCTTACAATAGAGCATTTAGAATGCTGGAATTAAAGAGAGCTTTATTGCAGACACATGGGTCTTCCCCGGATTTTGATGGCATAAATTACGAAATGCTAAAGCATCTGTCCTATAAGTCACTGACTGCCCTTCTCACTCTTAACAATAGAGTGTGGAAGGAGCGTAATTTTCCCAGTTCATGGAGGAGAGCTGTTGTCATTCCTATTGCTAAGCCAGGGAAGGATCCAAGGAATCCTGCCAACTATCGGCCAATTGCACTTACCAGTTGCGTATGCAAACTGTTTGAAAGGATGGTAAACAGCCGTCTAGTTTACTTCTTGGAAAAGAATGATATTATATCGCCTTATCAGAGCGGTTTTCGAAAGGGAAGAACAACTGTAGATAACATGCTCCTCTTAGAGACATCTATTCGAAAAGCATTTGTAAGAAGCCACCTTGTCTCGATATTCTTCGACATTGAAAAAGCTTATGATAAGGCATGGAGATACGGTATATTTTGCGATCTTCATAAGATTGGCTTGCGCGGCAACCTACCAATATTCATTCAAAATTTCTTGAACACTAGAACTTTTCAAGTAAAATTGGCTCTGTTCCGTCAGATGTTTTTGAACAAGAAGAGGGTGTGCCTCAAGGCTGTGTGCTCAGTGTAAACCTACTTACCTTAAAAATAAACTCTGTACAATAAGAACTTCCTCCCACCATCTTGGGATCTCTATATGTTGACGATCTGCAGATTAGCTGTCGAGGGGCAGACATGATATACGTACAGAGGCAATTGCAAATGGCTCCGAATAAGATCCAAGAATGGTCAGACAAACAGGGATTTACTTTTTCGAAACAGAAAACTGTGTGCGTGCACTTTTGTAGGAAGCGAGGTCTCTATCCTGAACCTGAGTTATCTCTGAATGGTACAATTATTCCAGTTGCGCCCGAAGTAAAATTTTTAGGAGTGACATTCGACCAGAAATTGACTTTCCTTTCTCATGTTTTAAACCTGAGAAAGAAGTGTTTAAAAACATTAAATATTTTAAAAGTGTTGGCAAACACCTCTTGGGGTGCCGAACGTTCCACTATGCTTCGCATTTACAGAGGCCTTGTTCGCTCTAGACTGGACTATGGCTCAGTTGTTTATGGATCCGCTCGGTCATCAGTTTTGTTAAAACTCGATCCTGTTCACCATCAAGCTCTGCGGATTTGTTCAGGAGCTTTCAGGACTTCTCCTGTCCAGAGCCTGTATGTTGACTCTAACGAAACATCACTTTACCTGAGGCGTGAGCAATTGTCCCTTTTGCAATATTTTAATATTCTTTCACAATCTGAACATCAAAATAAGCTGTGCTTACTTGATAATGTATGTAACGCTTTATTTGAAACACGTCCATCCTGTGCTCCTACCTTTCCTTTAAGACTTCGCCCTATCATTGAGGAACATTCCCTCTCTGATATGCGCCCTCAAGCACTACAGAACTTTGAAATCCCACCTTGGGAAAATTCACGGATTCAGCTTCTTGATGTTTTCAAACATCACGTGAAGGCAAGCACTAATGAGATCGTTTACAGACAACTCTTTGCTGAGCACAGGCAGAAATATAGCAGTTATTTTCCGATATATACAGATGAATCAATGTCAAATGATCATGTCGGGATGGCTTTTGTATTTGAAAATTAGATAGAATGCAGATGCCTGCACCATGCTTTCTCAGTCCTAACATCTGAACTAACTGCAATATATTATGGTCTTTTGTACATCTCAAAGCTCTGCCACAAAAAGTTCATAGTTTACACAGACTCGTGTAGTGCTCTTAAATCCTTGGAAGCTTTTCCCAACACTCAGAATCCTGTGGTAGTGGATGTTCTCAAAATTCATATAAACTTAACGATTCGAGGATATGAAGTCCTGTACTGCTGGGTTCCTGGACATGCTGGAATAAAGGGAAATGAGCTTGCATATATCGCAGCCAAATCTGCTGTTGAATTGTCCAGTCGCCTTATCCCTTTTAGACATATCTGCAATGTCATCAAGGGAAAAATCCGAAAAAAATGGCAGCAAATTTGGGATGTTCAGCATTACAACAAGTTGAGAAACGGCAAGCCTAGAATTGAGCATTGGGATTTTGCTAGAAATCGTAAGGAGGACGTTCTTTTGAGTCGCCTCAGAATTGGTCACACTAGAGTCACACATAACTATCTTCTCAAAGCTGAAAATGAGCCTGTGTGTTTTAATTGTAATGTTTGTTTATCTGTTCGTCATATTTTAATTGAGTGGCCATGTTTTAGTTTGTCTTCGCCAGAAATATTTTAATATCTGTGACTTACCTCTCGACCGCTTAATCGGAAGAGAGGTCAACTATAATTTATTTTATTATTTAAAAGAGACTGGCTTTTATCACCTAATGTAATTTGTTTTAAAGATTGTATCTTGAATTTTAAATGTGTGGTTTTAACTTGTTCTTATATGACTTCATCCTCTGGATTTGATACATTTGTCTACTTGTTTTTATTTATTGTATTTTAATTTCATCAATTGTACTCACCCCAACTCGTGTTTGGCGCACTATAATCATCTTTGGTTTTGCGCCATAATCTCTCACTCACTCACTCACTCATTCGCATGTTTCGTAGAAAAGAGGCTAATTTGACTTTGAAATACCCTCGGAATAGCCTGTGACACAAGCCAGTTTTGTTTATCTACGGACTTTCGCCTTCCACGTCTACAAACGCCACACAAACATCTCATCTCTCATCAGTTAGCTTTGGAATTCAGTGATGAGTACATGGCAGTGTGAGTAAAAATTAGTGAGTTCGGCTCATATGTTGCACTGCATAGAATTCAGTGACTACAAGGTTGAATGAAAATTATTTTCATTACACACGATTCTCAGAAGTATCAGATTCTTTGGCTCCGAAAGAAATGGAGAAGTAGGATATTGAAACTGAGATGACACTTAATGAAATGTTGTTTGACTTCTGAATTAGTAGTTAATGAAATGTTTGAGAAAGTTTCTGAATTAATGAACTGTCCTACTGTACTATCGGAAGAATTCGTTGCAGTAGTTTATGATAATGTGTGTACAGCCCCAATTATGGCAGACAAAGTTATTTTGGAGTTTGTTCAAAGCTAAAAAGATATGATTGATGCAGAGACGAAAATAAAATGAATGCAGTTCCTGTTCCCATGTCATCCGAAATTAGGAATATCATAAAAAGTATGGACAGTTATTTAGACGCACATTCCAATGGTAAAATGAATAACAAAATGTTTGACATTGAACAATTTGATGCTAAAAAAGACAATGCAAAGAAATATATCAGATTATTTTCCCAAAACTCAATAAATGTTTTGTTTTTCAAAAACTTGAAAATTTTGTATTAAATTCCGTTAAGTTCTTGTGGATGTTTTTGTTTCATTGCTTTTTATTTAATACATGCATATATACATATCTATGTAAATAAAATGTACTCTAATAAGCTTAATTTTGTTGAATATATGTTTTTTTTTTCTTTTCAATATTCTTTAACACGAAAAAATATTTCAGTCCCCTCAGTTTTGTGTTAAATGATTTTCACTGTATATCTGTTGCACATAAATCCCTTTCTTACATAAAATATAAATGTATGTATAGAATAACTAAATAAATTGTAAATGAAGTTTAATTAGCAACTATGAAATCGTAAAAAAGTACATAGTATGAAATTTATAATGGCAAACATTAAAAATAGATGAAAGTAAATAAAATTTAAATTATAGAATGTACTTTATAAAATTAATAATAAGTGGTTAAAAATATATTTTTTAATTACTTAAATCATGGAAGTTATTTGGCAGAGATTGTTGGATATAAAATTACTACTTCAAATTTTCAGATTTCTATTGTTCATATTAAAAGTCTCAACTTGCAGTCTTAATCCACATAACAACCATTGTATAAATCACCCGTTATCATATTCCAAAGATCAGCATCATACATTTTTTTTTTTTCAAAATTGTACATAATATTAAATATTGGCTTTTGATAGTCAAGTTGATACAAATAAGATGAACTGTTTTTATGATTTTAAACTAGTAGTTTATTCTTCCATTCACTTATTATAATATTTCATTTTTTATATGCACGGCTATCCAAAATTTCAAGAGCTTTCCGGATATTTTTTTTTTTTTTTTTTTTTTTTTTGAAATTTTACTATACATACATTTCAGCATTTACATCGTCAAAATTGCACAGACACATACTTGAAGTGAATTTACTTTTACAGCTAAACACAGGAACTGGAAAACAAAAAAGTACTTATTCGGAGATTGTATTTCTTTTTCGTTCATGAAAATCAAAGTTCATTACACAAACATGCATTCACACTGCACAAGCATGTATGGAAATTCTTAATACACTTAGTAATCCTGATAATTGATTACGCATTTAGTAAATAAATCAGAAAATATTTTAATGTATAACAAATGATTAGTACGTAGCTAAGCTTTTAGTTAGTAGTTAGCTTTTAGAAGTAGTTAAGCTTTTATAAAACAGAGCATAATAACACAGTTACAAAGATATTTAATATTATAAAGTTAGGTAATTTAGTAAATTTCAGTTGTTCAACAAAGCAATGAATTATGAAGTTCCTTGTATATCTTTATAAATGAACTTGATTGCTGTTTTAAGCAATTAAACAACTGTTCAAGTTATTTTAATAATTTTGAAATATATGCACTAAAAGAAACAATAAAATGTATTAATCTATTTGTCAAACTTGATTTTGGCACGAAAATCTGCAGAATGCTTCGTAGTTTTTAAGCACATAGACGCACTGCAATTCTTTTTGCTTGATCTGAAGTTTTCTGCAATTTTTTTTATTTAAATTGCTGTATTGGCACAAATACAATTTTTGTATAGTGGCTTCAGATGTGGATAAGTTTTTCGAACACTTTCGTTTGTTTTACCGGCGTCGCTGAATTTTGCGATGAAATGCAACACATTTATTGCCGAGTATCACCTTCCAGATTTTTCATACTGTTAATGTATACATCAGCAGTGAATTATTCTCCTCTTTCCTCAAATACACTACGGCGACTGTGAAATATTTAACTAATTTCTAGTCTATTACTTTTTAAATACCCTCTTATTTACTAGCAATCCAGACGTTCTCTAAAGTGATATAAATTCGTCTGACTGTGATCAGGCATAATATTAATGTTGCTTACCTTTAGTGCTCTAAATATACTTGGATTCTTGATTCCCAAGCTTTTATTCTTCTGCCTAACAGATGTATAACCAGTGTTGCATCCAGGGACGAAGCAGGTTGCACTACAAGAATTACTCATGATGGAAATTGGCATCAAATCAATATTTTCTGTATTGCTGCCTTTGTCAAATCCTACGAAAAGTAGAACAGCTAACGATTGCAGCGCCCTCTATAAATAATGCGACAAAAGTGGACCATTTTTGGGAAAAGTTGTAATACCAGTTTCCCCTCCTTGTTTATACTCCGTGGTTTGGAAATACGCCAACCGTACTCACAAAAGTGAGCCCCCTGAGGGGCATTACCATGCAGGACTTTTTTTTAATCTTAGCTAAAGTTTGCTTCTTAAAGACACTAATTTTTGCAAATGAACACAGCTTCCTTTCCTTTTGTCTCCACTCATGGACACAATCGTATTGTAGGAAATTTTCTACTTCCTTTCCTTTTCTCTCTATAATGCCCCTTTTTCCCCCCTCCATTACATTTGGGCCATTTATTTTATTTTGGCCCATTTTTTCGTCCTGGCCTTTCGAACTCGCATCAAATGTACGAAGTTCTTTTTTACTCTCCTCTGAAATACGAAATTGCCCTTTTCTATATGCCTTTCCTTCACACCTAAGCTTGATTTTTTGCCCATCGGAGGAGAAAGACTTAGCGGGTGCAAAACAAGACATCTGTTTACTTTGTCTGTCTGTCTCTCCGTGGAGGGCTGTGTGATCACCGAGGCAAGCGGCAGCACGATCGCTGCGCTCCGTAAAAAAGTGAAAATTTTTCCTTTCCTCTTGGTGATTATCAATTAAATTTCTTTGAAAAATGTTTATTTTTCCCCTACAAAACCTATATCATTCCAATGAATTTCGGCTCCGATGTTGACGAGAATAAAACAGCGGACAATGTAAGGATATACTCCAAAAGCCTGGAATTTTAAGATAAGTACTTTTCTTTCATCTAAAGTAAATCAAATTTCTATAAATAAGTGCCTTTAAATCAATAAATCTTAATTTTTCATCAGTTTAAAGCATTAAAAAATACTTGAAATTGCCATTGCTTTTGGCTTCCTTTGTGTATCAACTCAAAACAGACGCCAGCGTTATCAGTTCACGTCTGTCAACACTTACAAAGCCCTTAAGGAATCTCGAGAGAGGGATAATTTGGGCATCGCGCTATTTCCCTCTCGGATCTTCTGGATTCTCTTTTCTTTCTAGATCGCTTGAATATAGTTTCGCCTTTAAATAATATTATACCTCACCGATTTTTTCTCATACTGTTCTTTGCTATCTGTTAAATGTCCATATGTAAGGGATGGTTTATTCTTCACCGCCTTAAATGAATTTTTAGAACTATGAGCTTATATAAATAACAGTGTGCCTCATTGTGTTATATTAACATTATTTAACTAGTAATAAATTATGATAGTAAAATTAATAAATACTGTTTAATTTGTGTTTTTAATACATATACTCAGTAATTTACACACATTTTATTTATTTATTTATTTATTTTTTTGGGTGTATGCGGTTGTGGTCTTGTATTGTATATGGTTCTATGTTGTTAGTCTGCTGCTGCTTTTTGAAAAATGTATGAAAATGTTGAAAATGAAAGTAGCATAAGTTACTTTGGTTAAATTAATATATACTTTTGTTTGATGACCTTTGTTGATATCTCAGGATGCAAGCGTACATATTACTTTATATTCCATGCTAAATACCTTGATACGAAAATAAATACCGTCAATATTTGTTTTTTCCCCAGTAACACATCTATTCACCATTACCAAACACACTCACTACACAAACACACCTGTGAGACACTATTTATTGTAAATGAAGGCAGTTTCTTCTCCTTTTAACTACACTAATGGACACAATCGTATTTTAGGATATTTTCTACTTCTTTTCCTTTTCTTTCTATAGGCCCCCCCCTTTTTTTTTTTTTTTTCTTTTTCCCTCTATTATTTTTGGGCCATTTATTTTAAATTTTATTTTGTCCCATCTTTTCTTCCTGGCCTTTTGAACTCGTACAAGATGTACGAAGTTCCTTTTTACTTTCCTCAAATACGAAATTGCCCCTCTTTCTATCTACCTTTCCTTCGCACCTATGCTTGATTTTTCGCCCATCGGTGCAGAAAGACTTAGCGGGTGCAAAACCCGCTAAGTCTGTCTACTTTGTCTGTCTGTCTGTCTCTCTGTCAGTGCAAAGAATGTCTATAGATACATATTCTTTGGTCAGTGTACTGTACAAGTGAAAGTTAAAATCAAAATCCAGCGTAGACGCGTAATTACTTCACAAAGCCGTAGAAGAAGAAGAAAATGAATTGCGTTAACCTTGTTTGTATCAACTTCACTTTCAGTTTTAACGCTGTTTGAGAATATAAAGCAATTTTTACTGTGTTACTTTCGGTTCTTATCACAAGAAGATCATGTCGCTTTCGGTGTGTGACGTTTGTATAAAGTCGTTTATGTCTATAAGGCTGTATGCATGAACAACCCGCCCCTTGAATTGGTCGTGAGGTCAAAAGCTGATGGCAAATAACTCACGGGAGAAAAAAGTAGTATTTAAGAATTGATTTAGACAAAAGAGCACTTCAAACAGGAATATTCTTATTCATGCAGGAAACTTCACATGTGTAAAGTATGTAACGTGTCATTTAGTCAAATACACGATTTAAACAATCACATACCTATTCACTCCAGAGAGAAAACATCATGCATGTGAGGTATGTAACAAGTCATTTATTCGGAAAAGTCATTTAACCCAACATATACTTATCCACACAGGAAAGAAACCTCATTGTGTGAGCTATGTAATAAGTCATTTCTTCGTAAACATTGTTTAAAAACCCATATGCTTATCCACACAGGCGAGAAACCTTATGTATGTGAGTTTTGCAATAAGTCATTTACTGAAAAAAGGAATTTAAAATCCCATATGCTCATTCATACAGGAGAGAAGCGTCATGTATGCGAGACATGTAACAAGTCATTTCTACGAAAGAAATGTTTAAGCAAACACATACTTATTCACACAGGAGAGAACCTTCATGTCTGTGAAATATTAATAAGTCATTTACTGAAAAATTAATTTAATATACCATATGTGTATTCATACTGGAGAGAAACCTTATGTGTGTGATGTATGTAATAATTCATTTGCTCAAAAAGCTTACTTAAGCAGACATATACTTGTTCACAGAGAGAAACCTCATATTTGTGAGGTATGTAATAAGTCATTTGCTGTAAAAGGCAGTTTATACAGACATGTGCTTAATCACACTGGGAAGACACCTCATGTGTGCGAGATATGTAGTAAGTCATTTAGTGAAAAAAGTAGTTTAAACAAACATATACGTATTCACACAGGAGAGAAACCTCATGTTTGTAAGGTATGTAATAGGCCATTTACTCTGAAACATCATTTAACAAAACATATACTTATTCACATGGAGAAGGAATCTCATCTGTGTGAGGTATGTAACACATCATTTTCTCAAAAAGCTCCTTTAAACAGACATATGCTTATTCACACAGGAAAGAAACTTCATGTGTGTGAGTTATGTAATAAATCATTTACTGGGAGAAGTCATTTAAAAAGCCATTTACTTATTCACACAGGTGAGAAACCTTATGTGTGTAACATATGTAATAAGTCATTTAATCAAAGAAGTACTTTAAAAACCCATATGCTTGTTCACACAGGAGAGAAACCTCATGCTTGTGCGGTATGTAACAAGTCATTTATTGCAAAAGGTCATTTAAACGAACATATGCGTATCCACACCGGAGAAAAACCTCATGTGTGTGAGATATGTAATAAGGCATTTGCTAAAAAAAGTGATTTAAGAATCCATATACTTTTTCACACAGGAGAGAAACCTCATGTGTGTGATGTATGCAACAAGTCATTTGTTCGAAAACAGTATTTAAAAACCCATATGCTTATTCACACAGGAGAAAAACCTCATGGGTGATGTATGTAATATGTCATTTACGAAAAAAAAAAGGAATTTAAACAAACATATGTATTCACACAGGATAGAATCCTCCCTCACGTGTGTGAGGTATGTAACAAATCATTTCTTCAAAACAATTGTTTTAACATTGATATTCACACAAGAGAGAAACCTCATTAGTGTGAGGTATGTAATAAGTTGTTTACTGAAGAAAATCATTTAAAAGGCCATGTGCTTATTCACACAGGAAAGAAATCTCATGTGTAAAGTCTGTAAAAAGTCATTTACTGGAAAAGCTCATTTCAACAAACATACTTATTAGCACACTACAGAAACTTCGTGTTTCTGAGGTATCTAATAATTCGTTTGCTCAAAAATCTAAATTAAAAAATCATATACTTGTGTAGAAACTCCATGTGTAACAAATCACTTGGATGATAGAAAAATTGAAAGATACATGTGTACGGATAATAGAATGTTAGTGTCTGTTGTAGAAAGTTTGATTAATAAGAGCCTTTACTTACTGTGCATTAATGACTTGTCCATGCTATACAGGAATGTCATTGTATGATGTGTTTTAACTCGTTATTTCATTTCACTTCAAGATATATCCTTTATTTTATTAAACACCAGAAAAACCTCATGTTTGTGAGATAATTTTAAAGTATTGCTGAATTGAAAGAAACATTTTCATATTTAATTAGTAATGAAAGGTTTAAAACAGCATATTCGAAGAGTGAAATGTAAGAGACTAATTATACTAATCTGAATCAGAAAATGTTATTGATGTCACATTCCTCCCATTCAGGTAATGTCATGCGTTGTTTGAAACGTTGAACATTTTCATTTGAGTGGAAATTTCAGTCACATTTTGCACTATTTGCATTACATTTTTGTAAAAAGTACAAAATGTGAAATGTATTGTTTTGTGGTAACTTTAGTACTGTAGGATTTATGTTATTTCTTCCTCATTAGATTTGCAAACTTCCTTTTTAATATTGAGAATGCTTATGCAGCTAGTAGTGTCTTTGAACGAAATTGAAATTTCTTGAGGAAATGAAGTTTTTTGTGGTACTTGCATGTTAATGCAGCCATCTTAATACAAAAACTGTGGCAACAATGTGCACAACCATTCTTAGAGCAACAATGCTTATAATAATCACTCAATCAATCATTTCAGTGGTTTTCTATGCATTCTTTTTTATTCTATTCCAAAGTCTAAGAGTTTTTATAAACAAATCGTGATTTTTTCCCCTTAAACTTAGTTTTAAAATATGGCCTTGCGAAATTTGTGAGTAATTTTATTTCAGTACTACAAAATACTGCAAGAACACAGGATTTTGCTCAAATTGTTCTAAAAAAACAATGGGGAAATGCTAGCCTAGTGCTGCACGAACCGAATTCTGAGCAATTCTCCTATTTTTTTTTAAGGCAAAAACAGATAGCTGTGTATTTGGGGAGGAGGCAAGTGCAAAATAATTAGCAACTTAGAAGAAGAATGTATTTATTTTTTTAATGCATCGCTTAATCCTTATTTAATAATTCAAATCTGTATTTTCAAGTGTGTTTTCTTTTCATATATAGTACCTTTCCATATGTAGTTATATATAGTTCATATATTTACCAACTTACAATAAATATTGCTAGTTTGGGAATTTCCTTAAAATAAATGCAAAAGTTACCATTTTGCAGCTGATAAGTAAATTTAGCTTTTCATCTGTAAAAAATCAAAAAATTGTTGTAAGTCCATTGCGTTAATATATAACTACCTTTTAACATGCTCGTGGTTCCATTCAAATCTTTCTGGGCTAAAGTGCAGAATCACCCACTTAATTGTTTGGCGCTTTTTACAAGAGTGAGAAGAATTGGATTTTTGTCAATTTTCTTTGACTTTTTAAGTGAAAATAGGTCGATGTGTACATGGATAAAGGGAGTAAGTACACAGTGCCATTTTTGTACAATTCTGGGATGTATTTTTAAGCGAAATTAGGTTGATGTGTACATGGATACCGAGTATGTCCAAGTCTTTTAAAAGCGCGCCAAGTAATGGGCGATTATGCACTTTCCCCTTTTTCTGATATATTTATACTTGTATGTCTCTGTTTATTGTCTATTCATGTTACCATCATCAAATTCTTCTTGTTCTGAACTTCTGAAGAATGCTTAAATATTTAATCACAATGTACACGCTGTAGCTTGTGAGTGCAGTGCACTGTATTAAACTTGGCTGTTCTTATGTTAACACAAAATTTAATTATAGTTCTGTGATTAGACATGAAAATATGTTTTTCAACTTCAGTAAGATTTCAATCAATTTTTACATATATCCATGCTGTAGAAAAATCTAGTGTGCATAAATACTTGTATATAAAAAGGCATGTGAAAAATATATTTTTCATAAATTTAAAAAACATTTTTTTAAGTGCCAGAAGAAAATATAACTTTCCATTTTGAAGGACTGATACTGGCTTTCTATATGGATTAAGATTTATGTACCAAAGTAGAAACTGATATATATCTTAGAATTCCTGCTTTGTTTGGAAGTGTTTGTGCAAATCAACATTATGAGAAATGAAATTTGTTTTGATATTCATTAAGATGAAATATTTCTTTTATGATGCAACTTTTATAGTAGAAAGGCATTTCCAAATATTGTACTTCATTGTCTCTTTTGTTATTATAACTCGAGACACATTCTGTGTTAGAATTATATTCAATTGATGTTTGCAAACGGGGCTTATAACTGAAATAAGAACACTGATCTGACAAAGTTATAATTTTAACAGAATATGACTTTAGGTCATATTTAATATTATTTCATGGGATTGATTTTAGTGACATTGCATCTGTTTTAGTCAGTTTGCTTTATTTAATATATCTTTTCAATTATAACTGTAATTTTTTTTATAATTATTAAACTTTAAAAGCTGAAGAAATAAATGTAGTATTGGATTTAAGGAGATATTTAAATATAAGAATTTTAAATCTGTGTTTTGAAAGTTTCAAATTGTATGTTTAAAATACCTTTTACGTATTTGAAAAGATTACTTTGTTCTAAATCAAATAGTAACCAATATGTGTATAAAAAATAGGTTATGGGATAAGTTTCGCCACTGCCACTTGATACAAGTTCTTAAAAATTAACTTTTGATGAAATAGCTTTAGATTTATGTACTAATTTATTTTTAATACAGGCATGTATTTTTGTACATCAAGCATAAGGGTAAAAGTACAGAATTTTGTCAAAAATTCTCTCAAGGGTATAATGAGGAAATACATGTGGGAGTTAGCCATTGTTACAATATGCAGAGCCTCTAATATTTTTCTAAGGAAAAATGGATCGTTGTAAGCTTGAGAAAAATAGCAGAAAAAATTCCAAAAAGGTTTGGAAATGAATGTAAATGTTATGTTCTTTTACTGTATCACATAATCCTTATTTGCTAAGTAAAATTTGTATTTTCATTTGCTGAAGTATATTCTTTTTTTATGTTTCATTTGTGAACTTATGAGAAATATTCTTAGTCTGGGAATCTTTCAAAAAATAAAAGTAAACAAGAACCACCTTCCAGCCAATAAGTGACTTTTACATTTTCATTCAATAAAAAAAAAAAAAAAAAAACACCTGATTGCACCAAGATGGTTTTGTTGATATGAAAGTACCAAAATTTGTTTAAAGAATTTTTCTTTTGTATTTTGTAAGTAATCAGAGAAGTGATGTATCACGATACATCGTTTGTACAGCATCCTATGCTTAAACACAGGCATCTTGAGTCAAAAATTTTCCTTCCCCCTTCTTCACAGCTATAATATTAATTTTATATCACTCACTGCAAATAATATGGTATGCAACAAGCTTTTCTGGAGAAATAGCTTTGCCTTTAATACTCAAAATAATGCATGTAAGTATGTCTACAAACACATACAATGCATTGATATACAAATTTGTTGCAAAACACATATGCAAACATGTTATCTCATTCGGATAAACAGTATATTTATATACGGTACAATGTCCGTAATCCAGACTCGTCGCGACTTCGGCGATTCCAGATTAAGGGTTTTTCCAGATTATAGATGATGAATTCAAATCTGGTAAGATGGCATGCAGAAATTATACAATTAAAAATATGAAACCGTAATTTATGAAATAAGGAGCAATTATAATCTAAAGGGTATCAAAATTTACAAAAAAAAAAAAGCTTAATATTTATTTGTTTACTTTATTAAACATTTCTTTCAATGTAAGCTGTTTAAGTAGCTTCGTTTTTTTGTGCTAAATGCGCATACGTAAACATTAAACGTGCAGGCGTAAGTTTGTTGCTTTGAAGTCCGGATTATAGATCATTCCGGATAATGAACGTTTGGATTACAGACTTTGTACTGTATATGTATGAATATGTATAACAGTATTTAATGTTATGCAAGACAAAACTAACCATACAAATAGAAATAAGTCACTGTTAATCACATATGTTATTATTTTAATTAGTAACAGATGCAGAGTTAACTGATACAGAGTGTAATACTAAGCAGCTGCTTGTACTTTGTAATGGCTACCAGATAAATTACCTTATTGCAAATATATAAAATCAATGTATGTACAAAATACTTCTATTAGAATGTGTTTTATATTCAAAATGGCAAGCTAATCACAAAATTATAAATAGTTTGAGTATTAATTATAAAATTTATTGGTTCTATCAGTTATAGGCACTCACTGAGTGTTACGAAAGAACTATCAGATAAATGTGTATGCATACGGAATTATGAATGCATCACTAAATATAAATGCATGTATCAGAGGTATATATATATATAAGTATTTAAATTGGCATTTAATTAAGTACTTTTGTTAGTGAGATAAAATTAATATATATGGTACATCATTTGTACTATATCCTGTGCTTAAAACTGGCATTTTATGTCAGAATTTTCCTCTTCCCCCCCTTTTTCACGGCTATAATAATACCTTTTGTAAGATTCTGGTCCCTTAATGTATATGTCTCATTTCTATTTATTGCTAGTAGTTAATGAATCAAAAATGATTTGAATTATCATCCCAGATGAGAAGGAAAAAATTATTTAAGTTAAGCTGCATTTTAAGGAAAAATCTGCATAAACTGTGAATTTGAGTTACAATCCTAAGGTAACAAAATGTAGTCCATTCCATATGTCAGTTAAGGATAGTTCGTACCAAATATCAGTTATGGATGCTGACATGTAATGTGCTTAAAGAATCAGGTAAAAATAAAAGAAATACATGCAAATACTTAAATTTCCATCCACTTAATAATATATATTACGTATAAATTAATGAGTTGAAGTCTAAATATAAATTATTTAGATATTAATTCTAATGATAAATTATAATTTACAGCGTAAGAGTTAATCACAGTATTGTATGTGATTTATTCATGGTTCTTAGGGTTGAGGTTTTAACCAATTCCAGTTCTCAGTTTCTTTCATCTCATCAGATGTTACAGTTGTTGATCTTCATTGTGTCTGTTTCATGCAGTTTTCGTACCATTGCTTCAGTTTCACTTTTTGAAGATGATGATGAATGTTCTAACTTTAAGTTTGGGGTGCCAACAGTCTAAATAAATGTGAAAATACTACAAATAAGAATAAGAGCTCGTGAGTAATTATGATACAGGAAATTTTGATTCCATAATCTTAAGATTTGCTCTAAATGTAAGAAACCTTTTTCTTTTAAGCAATCGTTATGTAAATATAAACGTAATTGTAAAGGTATACTCGAAATCAAATATCACACAGTGTGTGAAGTTTGCATGAAGTCATACTCCACAAGACAGACATTTTTCACTCGGAAAAAAAATTTGGAAAGCACCGTCAACTGAATGTGTCCTAAAGGCATATACAGTCAAAAGTCGTTAATTCGGACACCCATAATCCGGAATGATCTATAATCCGCACCTCAAAGCTACAAATTTTCTGCACATGCGTCGCGTTGACACATGCGCGTAAGCTTTTACGGCTGCGAATTTGCGTGTGCGCATGCGCGTAATACGTTTACGCTTGCGCGTTTAATGTATAACGGACGGTATAAGGTAAGCTAAAATTATCTAATTCAGTTAATGTTGCAGATTGCGTTGTTCCTTAGTCTTCGAATTGGATCCGGCTTATTATTTTTTTGCAGACTGTTAGAGCAATTTTGTAAAAGTATGCTTGAACTTTCGATTATGTCAAATAGAATTTCCGAATATGTAAAGGATCTACAAAGCGAAAGTATGTTTAGAAGTCCATTAAACAAAAGTGGAATTGCTGCAAAAAATGGATAAAGGCATATCCTTCGTTTCTCAAACCATTCTGAAATCTGTTTATCAATTTCACGCTGCTCTGCGGCCCGTGGGGGACACGCCGAAACGCCGCGGCGCGCAATGAATTGAAAGGTAATCTGTCAGCACTATTCTTATCTTCAGGGCAGATGATTTTATTTTATTTGGCTTATAATTCCTTACTAAATGTAGTATTTCATCTCGATGTACTCCATCTTTGATATGATTTAAATCAAATTCCTCGTCATTATAATTCGCTTTCGATAAAGTAAAGAGAAAGTATTATCACATAAAACGAAGCAACTTAAACAACTTACATTGAAAGAAATGTTTAATAAAGTAAACAAATAAATATTAAACTTTTTTTTGTAAATTTTGATACTCTTTAGATCATAATTGTTCTTTATTTCATAAATTACGGTTTAATATTTTTAATTTTATAATTTCTGCATGCCATGTTACCAGATTTAAACTGATAATCTATAATCCGGAATCGCCGAAGTCCGACGAGTCCGGATTAACGACTTTTGACTGCATTTGTGACCAAGTGTGAGAGAGATTGTAAAAGGCCACAGTTTGCAGCACTTTAGATAGTCATCCTGATACTTAAGTCTTGATAGGATTCTAGTGTTTCAGTTTTGTGTGCTCCTTCAAGTGTTCCATCGAAACCCTATTTATCCATGTGTTTTGAAACGAGTTTCTTCTGTCTGCACTATATTGGATAGTCATCCTAATGCTTTAGCATTACCGGGAGTTTTGACTGATTTCGATAACCACCCAATATTTCAGTCTTGTTGGATTATCCTGATGCGCTTTCTAAACCTCTTTATTCAGATGTTTCAAAATATGGTTCTACCAGCACGTCCTTGGATAATCATCCCAGTAGTTTTGTATTATCAGGTTTTCCAGTTCTTGAGCCTGTAGCCAACACTGTTTCGAGTTTTCTCGACATCACTGCACCAGTTTCTCTGCATTCCAGTACTCCACCTGTTTCTCATTTTCTGTTGTTCCAAGTTTATCTGTTTCTTAACTTTCTGGCTTGTTGTATCTTCCTACAGTTGCTTCTGAGCTTGCAATAAAGAAGAAGCTTCCTAAGTTAGTTAAGTTTTAGCTTATTATTATAAAACTTGTATTGTACATTGTATTGTGTATAAAATTTTGTATTGAAAATTGTATATTATTATATTGAATTAAGAGATGTTATTCGTATTGCTTTATTGTTTAAGGTAGTAATTGTATAATTTTGTAGGTTATTATGAGTATTATCGCACGAAATTATTGAAGTAACCCTTCAATGCCGGGGGGGTATGTAAAGTCATTAGGACTATTTAACTGGAAGATTACGTCATTTTATCTCTTCTTGGCGCATTGGATGGCGCAGATGTTTATTACAGCAACCCTGTAAACGCTTACTCAGTTTTTAAATTTATTGCTATTGTTGTTAGCAGTAAGTCATTGCTTGAAAGATGGCATGCATTTGATTAAAGTTGTTGAATAAAATATTTAGTACAGTCCACTTCTAGCTAATTTGCAATTGTTGTATAACAACGCACGCATCGCATGAACACTCCTAATTGCATTTTGTTTTTACTAGTGGCACTAAGGCGTCGCACTTCGTAATTTGTTTCTCTTGTGTGTACATGTATTCTTCTCTGAAATAGTTGTTAAAAATAGTTAATTATGCATGGATTAGTAATTAGGTACTTAAGGGAAAAAAATATGTATTTAACTATTAGCAATTATGAACTTAAACTCTTACTCATTTAATTGTTTAGCACATTCAGTTATATTTCTCATAATTCGAGCCCTCAGGGGGCTCACTTTTATGAGTACGGGTGTGGCAATCCCGAAGTACCCTAGCCCTTCAGGGGATCATCTTGGTGAGACGCGTGTCACGATCCTGGAGCTCCAGTGATCTATCCTCTTTTCCGTCTCCTCTCCTCTTAGCTGGAACTTTTTCCCTTCCCTTCTCCCTTGTGGTTTCTCTCTACGGAGTTTGGGGCTCGTCACGAGAGACTGGAACAGACCTTGTCTCTAGTTTTCGAGTGGCGAGAAAACTGCCCACGTGTTTGCCGTGCGTGGAGACCCGTGTCGCTGGAAATGAGGGTCCTGGTAGTTGAGGGGCGAGGTACTGTCCCCAACACACTGCTTTGGCCTCTGCTTCAGCTAAACGGGAGGCACCTTTGTCGTTGTCACAGGTGTCAATCGGCTGGTCACTAGTCCTTGTGTCAGTGGCTAGGGGCAAGCTCTCGGGAGTACCTGCTTTCGGGAAAGCCGACTGTGGGGCTTCAGTTTGCGTATAGGTCCGGCTAGCCCTAACACAGGAATCTGTGTTCCCTTGTAGGGCTCCGTGGTGGGCGGGGCCGTCGGACCCGAATCATATACTTTTTCAATATGGCAAACTCACAAATATTTATTATTAAAAATTTCAAAGTTAGTCAAGTCCGTCAAAGCACCAGCTCTGAAAAATTTGCTAAAAAAGTACGTACAGATACAAATGAAAAACATCCTAACAATAGTCCCCGTTTTCTGGTTATCTCAGTCCTTCTGGCGACCTGCATAAGATGTCTCCTTTCGTAATAAATAAATACATCCAGTCTCGTATTGGTGAACCAAAAAATATAAAGCGTCTACGCTCTGGAGATCTCCTTATTGATACCATTTCGGAAATTCAGTCTGCATCTTTACTTAAAATAACCAAACTTGGAGAAGCGAATGTCACAGTAACAGCACATAAGACACTAAATTATTGTCGCGGCGTAATATCGGAATTCGACCTTCTGTATGCTTCTGAAGAAGAGATCGCATGCGAGCTGTCTGACCAAAATGTCTGCGGTGTTAGGCGGATCAAAATGCGTAAGGAAGGTAAGTTGATCGAAACAAAACACGTGATCCTTACCTTTAACACGCCTGATCTGCCTAAGAATATTAACGCCGGATATTTAAATTGTCCTGTAAGACCTTATATTCCAAACCCTATGCGAAGCTGCCAATGCCAGCGTTTCGGCCATTCTAAGACGACTTGTCGTGGCAGCCAGACATGCGCCCGATGCTCACAGATTAGCCACGATTCTGAAAATTGTACCGCTGCGCCTCTTTGTATAAATTCCAAGGGTGAGCACCCAGCATTTTCACGCCTGTGCCCAAAATGGAAATTGGAAAAAGAAGTGCAAACTGCAAAGTTTACGAGAAAGATCTCATATGCTGAAGCCAGAAGATTTGTCCAAAGCACACAGCTACGACCAAATACATCTTACGCCAATGCTCTTAAAAGATCTCGTACAGTTGCCACCCAAACCTCAGTTAGTATGCAGACTCCACCAAACAAAATTCAACAGACTACAAACAACAGGAAGAAATAAAACCCAAACCATACAATGCAAAATAAAGAAATAATAATTCAAAGCAAACCCAAAACTACCACACAAAAAGTATGAAATAAAAAGAGAAGTTCCAGCAATACCTCTCTTGATGGAATGGTTTCTGAATCTGCGGATTCATACAGTATAGAATAAGAAGAGGGTCTAGAAGTTTCCAGGCGTCTACTTCCACGAAAAACAAAAGAACAAATACCATTCATAATGGCCACCCTCGTCTCATGGAACTGTTATAGGCGTTTCTCTGTATTTGCCTCCAAATGAGCATATTGATCAGCAAGATTTAAACGGCCTTATAGAGCAGCTACCTGAGCCTTTCATCATAATAGGTGATTTTAACAGCCATAGTCCGCTCTGGGGTAGTAAAGATACAAATTGCCGAGGAAGACAAATTGAGCAGATGATTGAAGATCATAACCTTTGTCTCCTAAATAATGGCCAGGATACTTACTTCCATGAGCCTTCAAGGACATTCCATGCTCTCGACCTTGCCATCTGTTCACCATCTCTGTTGCCATTTTGCACTTTTAGTGTGGGAAATGATCTTTACAACAGTGATCATTATCCCATTTGTGTCTCTTGCACGAAGAGGAGCAAACCCCATGTCGAGACTCCCTCGGTTTATACTGGACAGGGCAGACTGGGAACTCTTCTCTTCCATTGCAGAGCTCACAGATCAAATGGTAGAAGATGTGCATATTGATGACGCTGTTGAAGCTGTTACCAATACTATTATTCAGGCAGCTGTGCTTTCCATTCCTAGAACTTCAGGAAAAGTACTAAAATGTTCGAAACTATGGTGGAATCGCGACTGTCATGAGGCTATGACAAAACAGAAAAAAGCATGGGGTATTTATCGTAGATATCCTACTCTGCGAAACCTCATAGCATTTAAAAAAGCCAAAGCAAATGCATGAAAAGTAAGAAGGCAGAGCCAAAAGGATTCTTGGATTTCATATGTGTCGTCAATAACATCCTCTACGCCTAGTAAGCGGGTATGGGAAAGAGTTCGAAAAGCATGCGGAATATATAAGGACCACTCACTTTCCTTTTTGGAAAAAGATGGCCGACTGATTAGCTCCATAGTAGAAATTGCAAATACTATAGGTGAGACATTTGCTGCCGTTTCTTCCAGAGAAACTATTCACCTGCATTTCTCACTATCAAACAGCACTCGGAAATAAATCCCATCGCAATTCAACTCCTCCAAATCTGAGCCTTACAATAGAGCATTTACTATGGTGGAATTAAAGAGAGCTTTATTGCAGACACATAGGTCTTCTCCAGGTTTTGATGGCATAAATTACGAAATGCTAAAGCATCTGTCCTATAAGTCACTGAAAGCCCTTCTCACTCTTTACAATAGAGTGTGGAAGGAGCGTACTTTTCCCAGTGCATGGAGGTGAGCTGTTGTAATTCCTATTGCCAAGCCAGAGAAAGACCCAAGGAATCCCTCGAACTATCGGCCAATTGCTCTTACCAGTTGTGTTTGCAAACTGTTTGAAAAGATGGTAAACAGCCGTCTAGTCTACTTCTTGGAAAAGAATAATATTATATCGCCTTATCAAAGCGGTTTTCGAAAGGGGAGAACAACCGTAGATAACATGCTCCTCTTAGAGACATCCATTCGAAAAGCTTTCGTAAGAAGGAGTCACCTTGTCTCGATATTTCTTGACATTGAGAAAGCTTATGGAGATACGGTATACTTTGGGATCTTGACGAGAGTAGTTTGCGCGGCAACCTACCAATTTTTATTCAGAATTTCTTGAATACTAGAACATTTCAAGTAAGGATTGGCTCTGTTCTGTCTGATGTTTTTGAACAAGAAGAGGGTGTGCCTCAAGGCTGTATGCTCAGTGTAACTCTTTTCAGCCTAAAAATAAATTCTGTATTAAAACAACTTCCTCCCAGCATTTCAGGTTCTTTATATGTTGATGATCTACAAATTAGCTGTAGAGTTGTGGATATGAGACATGTAGAGTGACAGCTCCAGATCGCTTTGAACAGGATCCAGGAATGAGAAAATGACAAGGATTTACGTTTTCGAAACAGAAGACTGTCTGTGTGCATTTTTGTAGAAAGCGAGGTCTCCATCCTGAGCCTGAATTATACCTTAATGGGTCTGTGATTCGAGTAGCATCTGAGTGAGTGAGTGATTATGGCGCAAAAACCAAAAATGATTATACCGCGCCAAACACAAGATGGGATGATTACAATTGATAACATTAAAATTCAATAAATAAAAACAAGTAGACAAATGTATTAAATCCAGAGGATGAAGTCATATAAACACAAGTTAAAGGCACACATTGAAATTCAAGACACAGTCTTCAAAACAAATTACATTTGGTAATAAAAGCCAGTCTTTTAAATAATAAAATAAATTAAAATTGACCTCTCTTCCGATTAAACAGTCGAGAGGTAAGTCACTGGTATTAAAACATTTCTGACGAAGATTATTAAAAATGGACACTCAATTAAAATATGACGGACAGATAGACAAACATTACAATTTGAACAAACAGTCTCATTCTCAGCTTTTAGAAGGTAGCTATGTGTCACTCTAGTGTGACCAATTCTGAGGCGAGTCAAAAGAACTTCCTCCTTACGATTTTTGGTAGATTCCCAATGCTCAATTCTAGGTTTTACTTGTCTTAACTTGTTTTGAAGCTGAACAACCCAAATTTGCTGCCATTTTCTTCGGACCTTTCCCTTGGTGACACAGTAGATATCTCTAAAGGGGATAAGGCGACTAGACAGTTCAACAGTAGATTTGGCTGCGATATCTGCAAGCTCATTTCCCTTTATTCCAGCATGTCCAGGAACCCAGCAGTACAGGACTTCATATCCTCGAATCGTTAAGTTTATATGAATTTTGAGAACATCCACTACCACAGGATTCTGAGTGTTGGGAAAAGCTTCCAAAGATTTCAGAGCACTATACGAGTCTGTATAAACTATGAACTTTTTGTGGCAGAGCTTCGAGATGTACAAAAGACCATAATATATTGCAGTTAATTCAGATGTTATGACTGAGCAAGCATGGTGCAGGCATCTGCCCTCAATGTAATCTTCAAATACAAAAGCCATCCCGACATGATCATTTGACTTTGATCCATCTGTGTATATCGGATAATAACTGCTATATTTCTGCCTGTGCTCAGCAAAGAGTTGTCTGTAAACGATCTTGTTAGTGCTCGCCTTTACGTGATGTTTGAAAACATCAAGAAGCTGAATCCGTGAATTTTCCCAAGGTGGAATTTCGAAATTCTGTACTGCTTGGGGGCCCATATCAGAGAGGGAATATTCCTCAATGACAGGTCGAACTCTTAAAGGAAACGTAGGAACCCAGGATGGATGCGTTTCAAACAAAACGTTACACGCATCATCGAGTAAGCACAGCTTATTGGGATGTTCAGGTTGGGATAGAATATTAAAATATTGCCAGAGGGACAATTGCTCACGCCTCAGATAAAGTGACGGTCCGTTACAGTCAACGTACAGGCTCTGGACGGGAGAGGTCCTGAAAGCTCCTGAACAAATGCGCAGAGCTTGATGGTGAACAGGATCCAGTTTTAACAATACTGATGGCCGAGCGGATCCATAAACAACTGAGCCATAGTCCAGTTTAGAGCAGACGAGCGCTCTGTAAATGCGAAGCATGGAGCAACGCTCTGCACCCCAGGAGGTGTTCGCCAACACTTTTAAAATATTGAGTGTTCTTAGACACTTCTTTCTTAGGTTTAAAACATGAGAAAGGAAAGTCAATTTTCGGTCGAACGTCACTCCTAAAAATTTTACTTCGGGCGTAACTGGAATAATTGTACCATTCAGATATAACTCAGGCTCAGGATGGAGACCTCGGTTCCTACAAAAGTGAACACACACAGTTTTCTGTTTCGAAAATGTAAATCCCTGTTTGTTTGACCATTTTCGATCTTATTCAGAGCCATCTGCAATTGCCTCTGTACGTATCTCATGTCTGCCCCTCGACAGCTAATCTGCAGATCATCAACATATAGAGATCCCAAGATGGTGGGAGGAAGTTCTTTTAGTACAGAGTTTATTTTTAAACTAAACAGGGTTACACTGAGCACACAGCCTTGAGGCACACCCTCTTCCTGTTCAAAAACATCCGGAAAAACAGAGCCAATTCTTACTTGAAAAGTTCTAGTGTTCAAGAAATTCTGAATGAAAATTGGTAGGTTGCCGCGCAAGCCACTCTCGTGAAGATCCCGGAATCGTATTTCCAAACCCTACCCCACTTTTCGAATTTTTGACGTCACGGAAATATCGACTAGTTTCACCCAACGATATAATATACTGGTAGAGAGCTTATTGCAACCTTCAACCGGTTCCAACATTAGTGTCACGTGACTGCTGCGCGAATTCCGAAAGTCCGGAAATACTTTACATTGCTTTCTATGGGACGAAAGACTGCTGCTCTGCTTGGTCACATAAAATTTAAGTAAAAATGGTTATTCGCTGCAGCGCCTATGGATGTAAAGAAAGTTTCGTGAAAGGAGGACCTGTAACCTTTCATAGGTAAGTTAAAACTGCATGATTTATTATTTTATTTTCAGTATTTCTGTCGTTTTACTATCTCTGTTGAATTGGTTGGAAATTTTCAGCCATATTGTACAAGAAAATTGCCGCTGTATATGACATTTTCAGCATGTATTATTAGCATCAAAATGTATTAAATACTGTGACACTATTTACTGGATTCATCCTTTACAAATAATTGAATTTTATATGTTTTTTCCGTGTATTCCGTTGAAATAGAAAGCTGCGCCAATTGGCGTTAACTTTTTTTCGCCAAGTCGTACGCGTTTGGATTTCATAAACAATTACTGCTTGCGATAAAAAAAGAAAAATGCTGTTATTAGCATTAAATTATTGAGAAAAGATTGTGCGATATGTTTACTTTGTTAAAAAAGAAAAAAGCTGAAGATCTTGATTCATGCAACATTGAACATAAACAGTTAAACAGCATTATTTTAAAAATCAGATTACTTTTATAGAGCTCAATGCTGTATCATTATTTTCTATAAAATCAATTAAAATAAAAATAATTTGGATTATAATTCTGTCTCATCTACGATGCTGTTAGAAATTTAATGTAATTGAAAAAATGTGATGTAAAAAACTTAACCATATTTTAAATAGTATTTAAAAAAAAAAGGAGAGTGAGAGAATTTTTAACTGTAATATCGTTTTGATCCTAATAATAAATACTGAGTTGAAGTTTGTTACCGTTTGATACATATTCAATATAAAATATTTGTTATAGTTAATAAGATGTATTCATGCCCCCATGACATACACATGAGTGTGGAAATCAGTAATTAAGATTGCATTATTTTGTTCCAGTAATATAATCAAGAAAAGAGAGTGCATTATTATGTTTCAGTAATATAATCTCAAGAAAAGAGAGGTGGTGCTCATTTTAGAAGTTGAACCTGCATGCAGTGAAATATAATTTTGTTAATAGATTTTTATTAAGAAAGAATTGTTGATGACAAAATCAAACTAACTTTTTTCAACATTGCCTTGAGCACAAATTTTTCCCATCATTAACAATCTAATTTGAAAGTGACTCATTTTCTTTTAAATTTCACTTGGCCCTCTTTTCTCTAGAAGGCACCTTTTGACCTGTAATTTGATGTAGTACAAATTGTGTTTTTGAATGTACGTACTATTGTAAAATAATTTTAAGAGAACTTTAAGGTGGTCCAAAAGGACCCTTTGATTTCCATTCCAATACAGAATTACGAAATAAGAATTCTCATGTAATAAAAGGCTAAAGGGAAAAATGCCATCCCCATATACAGACAATTATACTATTGTTTTGACTCTAATTGTAGGTATATTTACATTTCTTTCCAATGAAAAATTACTACACTTTTAAAATTTCATGATATTTTTCAGCATGTACTTAAAGAATTCTTAAATGATTCTGAAAAATTACCATTCTTGTGCAGTATACCTGTATGACCTGGAATACATATATGTGTGTAATTTAATACTTCATTTGCCACTTTAGTACAATTAAGTTTTTTTTTTTTTTTTCATTTATAGTTTCCCTAAAGATCCAGAAAGGCAAAAACAATGGGAAGTACAACTGTGGCGGGAAAACTTTAGAGTAACCAAGTATTCAAAGTTATGTTCGAAACATTTTACATCAGACTGCTTCGATAGAACAAAGTTTGGAGGCACCTGGTTAAAGGCCACAGCAATTCCAACGTTATTTAATTTCCCTTCTCACTTACAAAAAAATGTTTACAAGCGAAAGTCGTCAAAAAAGCCACTTCAGCCCAATCCAGAAGAGTCTGTGCACTATTCAGAAAGTAAGTGATGCTCTATTTTCAATTTCATTATCATGTACTTAACATACTTATTTATGTATGTGAGAGAGATTCGAGGAAGAAATTGTACTTTGATTAAGTCTAACATAACATGTTGTGATGTAGTAATTTTTTTCTTTGAATTCTATTAATTGTATTGGTTTCAATATGTTAAATAGCATTTTTAGAGAGAAAAATAGTTTTGTAAGTAGGTGAATTTTGTTGCATTCTAGACTTATATTCAGTTTAGAATTTCCAGAATGCTTGTAATTTACTTTTAGCCTACTTTTTTATTTATGTTTATGTTTCAGTTTCATTTGTAAATTAAATTTAATGAACTTAGCTTGGAAATTTTATGCAATTGTTAATTAAAGCAACTAAAACACTTGAACTATTACACGATAAAGTAATCTGAGATTATGGGAACTTTTAAAACTAATTTAGTTTATATCTACAACATCTTGCCTGAACTCTAATATTTTGCAAGGTATTGAATGCTTGTGAAGAAAAACCCATTATTTATTTTTTACTAATTTAAGATGGCAAATTACCCTCAAAATCTCCTTGCTTGCTATAAATATTCATGTTTAATAACTTTTAATTCTGTTTCCTCTCAGAAAGACACACAAATAAAATAATCCTTTTCCTCCACACCAAATCAAATTATTAGCCATAAAATTACTGAAATGTGTTATTAAGCTCCATATGAGTATGATTTATAAATAATAATAATTATTATTAATATAACACTTATATTTAATATTTCGTCTTGAAATCTGTTGTAGGTTCAGCAAGTACATCTGTAACTCCTGAAAGAAGGAAACGGCTGCATTACTTAAGAGATTTTAATGATGAGGATGTTACATCTCCAAGTAAAGCAAAAAAAGTTCTTGAAATAGCTCAGCAGCAAAATATCAGCATGAAAAGAAAAATTAAATTGTTAGATAAACAGAACAAAAGACTGAAGAAGCGTGTGGCCTCTTTAGATGAGCTGCTGACTGAGTTAAAAACTCAGAATTTAATATCTGATTCAGCATCAACAATTTTAGGGGTAAGCTTAACAAATTTTTACAATATCCAGTTTTGTATCTCTCTTACAATTATTTTATCCATCATTTCCCAGAGAAATTGTGCTTTTAACTATAGTTTTGGTTTTTAACTATAACTTAATTTAGGGGTAATTCATAAATGATGTTGCACATTTTCATAAAAATTTTTTATCCTCCTTCCCTTGCCAAATGTCAGGCTATTACATAAACATATACTTTCACTTCTGATTTAAAGCTGGGAAATGCTGATCTAAATCATTTAGTAAGAATCAGTAGAATTTTTATTAATCCCAGGAAAGTTGTTTTAGCCCCAATAGAAAGAAATACCCTCAATTTTTGTAATTTCAAAATTTAATCAGCTGATTTTAAATGCTGTTTTTTAACCAAAATGTGTGTGATGTCACACTTTTTATTACTCTTCTTCCCCCTTGTGACAATTACACAAACCCCCTCCCCCATCAAAGCGTGACATCATTTTTGGATGGCCCCTTATCATGCACCCTAAGATATAATGAATACTTGCTGAGAATTTTCAAAATGTAATAATCAGAAATATATGTCTAATCAAGTAATTCTTTGATTAAGGAAATGACATGCAGGATGCAATGTCACAGGTTGTATTTCCATTAGTGTCATGAAAATATTGCATCTGTAGGTTTTTTTAAATATTTTTGAGGTGACCATTACATAAAAATGTTATAAGTTATTGCTAAAACTCATCTATGTTTTATTATATTATATTTAAATTTTTTATGTTTAATATTATATTAAAATCTTAATTTTTTTGCTCCCTTCCTCTAGTTGTCTGGAGCTGCAGGGGACTTCATAGAAAGACTTGAATGTAGTAATTCAAGAACTGAATATTCAGAAGACCTCCGAACATTTGCCATGACTTTAAATTTTTATTCGGCAAAAGCATATAATTATGTCGGACAAATGTTCAACGACAGTCTTCCTCATCCTTCTACTTTAAGAAGGTGGTATGGTAAAGTTAGTGGTTCTCCTGGATTTACGAAGGAAGCCCTACAATCATTGAAACTTAAAGCAGAAGAAGCTTTAAAGATAAACAAAACCATTTATGGAGCTCTTATTGTCGATGAAATGGCAATACGACAACATATTGAATGGGATAGAACTCGTTTTACTGGATATGTTGACTTAGGTACTGACATAGATGATGATGAGCTGCCTCATGCAAAAGAGGCTTTAATTTTCATGGTGAATGCCATTAATGGAAGCTGGAAGGTTCCAGTTTCGTATTTTTTGATAAATGGGTTAAATGCTCTAGAAAGAGCCAATCTTATTAATGAGGCCCTTCATTATCTTCAAGAGACTGGCATTAGAATTATAAGTTTGACATTTGATGGTTGCAGTAGCAGTATTGCAACTGCAAATGCATTAGGTGCAAATTTACAAAGCAATAATTTAATCAATTATTTTCCACACCCTGCCACCGGAGACAATGTGTATGTCATAATGGATCCTTGCCATATGTTGAAGCTTGTTAGAAATTGCTTGGCATCAAAAGGATCCATTGTTGATGGTGACAGTGGCTTCATTTTGTGGGAGCATATAATCAATTTAGAAAAATTTCAAAAGAAGCAAGGCCTTCATGCTGCAACAAAGTTACGGGCACGGCACATAGAATGGTATGGTGAAAAAATGAAGGTTAAACTTGCAGCCCAGGTTCTCAGTAATAGTGTTGCTGATGCTCTTTTATATTTAGAAAACGATTTAAAACACCCCACATTCATTGGCTGTGCTCCAACCATAAAATTTTTAAAAATATTCAATACCTATTAAGTAAAGATTTTAAATCTCCAATTAAGCCCCAAAATAAAGATACTATATTAAATTTCTTAAATACAGCAAAAAAATACATAAAAAACTTAAGAACAAGTAAAATTGGAGAATACATATTGCATAGCAACAGGAAAACAGGATTTTTAGTTTGCATCAATAGTATTAAATCGTTATATATTAGGCTGTGTGAAATTTCACCTCACCCATTAAACTTTTTCCTGACATACAAATTATCACAGGACCACCTTGAGTTATTTTTCAGTGCCATACGCACAAAAGGTGGTCACAACAACAACCCTACTGCAAAACAATTTAAAGCAGCATATGTTCGCTTACTGATGCACCATCACATAATGACATCAGGTAGTGCAAATTGCATCGTTTTAGACGATACAAATATTTTAAATGTGAGCAGTTCCACTAATATGTACTTGAAGTCAATCAATTTCAACTCCACAGATACCTTTAAAGGTGATTTTAATTTTTCTGAGAATTGTGTTACTGAAGATCATTCTTTTGCATTAACAAGCTGTAAACAATTCTCAGACTTTGTTAGTTATGTTGTTGCATACATTGCTGGTAGTGTTGTTAAAAAATTGAAAAATGCATTAAAATGTGATACTTGTATATATTCTCTGTCTGATGTTGGTTTAACAGTTGATTATACACAAAGTAAATTATTAGGTAGAAAAAATAGGGGAGGATTAATAGTTCCATCTGGTAGTGTTGTGAAGATATGTAGAGCAGCTGAGAAATCTTTTCGAACCACCCAAGCTTCTG
This sequence comes from Stegodyphus dumicola, assembly GCF_044657685.1. Classification (NCBI taxonomy): domain Eukaryota; kingdom Metazoa; phylum Arthropoda; class Arachnida; order Araneae; family Eresidae; genus Stegodyphus; species Stegodyphus dumicola. The sequence goes on from NC_140778.1 coordinate 54,692,491, forward strand.
GAAAACTTACACAAAAAAACATTATGGCTTCATTAATTTCAGATAGTGTTAAATGTATAATAGAAAACTCTCCAAATATATTTTTAGGCATGCATGAACATATTTTAAATCATGAGCCTTTAGATAACCATAGAAGTTCTTTGATAAAAGCCATTCTGTTTGAATACCTGAAAATACGACTGTACTGTGCAGGTAAAGTTGAAACAGGAAAACTTCAGAACAAAAACGTATGTAGTGTTAACACCAAAATTACACTTTTTAAGGGACAATAATATTTTAAGTTTTATTCAAGTCCTGTATTTTTAATTTGTAGTTTGTATTTTATTTACATTGTTTTATGTATTCATTTTTTAAAAGTAAATATCACATTCTTTATATATCTATAAAGATTTCAATGGTTCGACAAGCTAATTTTTTAAAAATATATACCATCTCCAAAAATAATAATAATAAATAAAAAAAGTTTGATAAGTCAAATTTTTCATATCAGAGCCATATATAGGGTGCAACAAACAACGGTGCAAATAATTTAAAGCGATTATTAAAAATATAGATAAAATATTCAGGAAAAAATAGGTTATTATTATTGTATTTCATATTATATTGTATTTCATAAAGTTATTCATGTAGTATATAACAATAACTAGTTTCTATATTTTGGCCAAATTGTGTGTTTTTGTTTTAAAAAGCTCATTACTTATTCACATATCAAAAATAAGAAATTTGGAATATACTTGACTACCATTTTGAGTAGGTGATTTTTAGTACTTGTTCTTGATATACTTTAGAATAAATAATTTTAATAAATAAAATAAAGCATTAATCCACTTAAAATAAAAGTATACTACTTTGTATGAACACCAAACTTTTAAAATATGAGCAGGACATGGTTTTCAATCGAAAAGCTTTATTTCTTCATCAGATGCAAGTTGGATCCTTTGCAGCTGGTGAAGAGCGAAAACTTTTTATTCAAAACGTGCGTTCTGCCCACGTTTAAAAGATTAGTGTTCGTGATAAGTAGTATATTTTTGTTTTACTTAATTTTTGAGTGTTTATTTGTAATTAAGCCACTTACTTTATAGGAAATACTATATTTAAATGCACATTTTCATAATGTGTTTATTTAATTGGGATACAGGAATAAAATAGAATATGTATTGTCATGTTTGAATTTATAATTCAGAAAGAAAATTTTATTTTGAAAATGTACATTTTACAGCTGATCTGCAAAATATGAAATCTTACTAAATTTAATGTACAGTTAAGGCAGTAGCTTCCAAGTTTGCATGAAATTATTTTCTGGACATTGCTGAATTTATAAGCACTTTAATATGCAAGTAACTGAATAAAATGGGCATAATCAATTACTTAATAAAGATCTTTTTAAAAATAAAAAATTCTTTACTATCCTACATTTCCATAATGCAAGTACTATTGCTAACACCGAGAGGTCAAAAGTAAATGAAATTCTTCCAAAAACTATTTCTGACTTTAAATTAATTAAAATTATGTTTACTTAAATATATGAAAGTAAAATATTTTACTTCATATATTTAAGTAAACATAATTTTAATTAATTAATTCAGTATAATTTATCTTTTTGTATCATAAACTATATTAAGTTTGGACAGTAATAGTTTATAGTTCCAGCTGAAAGTCAACAGTCTGTAAGTATATATTTCATCAATGGCATAAATACATGTAATACAATGTGATTTTCTTTGTCTCTTTAGGATGCAATGCATTAAAATTAAACGAGATTTTTTTACCTTCTCAAATATTATAACAGTAGTGCAATTAATTTTTTAACGTTATTCAAATTAAAGTTTCCATCTCATTTTTTATTATTTATTTTAGATTTTCTTCCTAAAATTATTTAACCTAAACATCTTAAACAATGGTGCAAATAAGTTAAAGCGATTATTAAAAATATAGATAAAATATTCAGGAAAAAAGGGGTTAAGTTATATCTAAATATAATTGTGAAAAATCGAACAACCTAATTCGAGGTCGTTGTCTGCTGACTGCTAGGAGACGGAAATAAAAAGCACTACTTGCCATATCAAAAGCGGGCCAGTTTGGCCCGCTTTTGATGAACAGTCTAAGCTATCACTCCCCAAGAGCATTAGTCACGTAGTATATGTTGGAGACATCCTAGCAGACGAATTCTCTGTGGGTGAGCCGTCTACCTGTTACAAAAAGTCGTTGGTTTCACCTGGCAAGACGCCTACCCCACTTTTGACTCCTACGGCGCGCTTTCGAAAGAATTGTGCTGCTGAATAGTGTGTTTAGGTGCTAATTGTGAGATTTTCGCAATTTAAATTATTATGAGTGGGAATTTACGCAAAATCTTTAGTGAATGGTTATTATTTATCGCCGTAGTGTATTTGAGGAAAGAAGAGAATAATTCACTGCTGATGTATACATTAACAGTATGAAAAATCTGGAAGGTGATACTCGGCAATAAATGTGCTGCATTTCATCGCAAAATTCAGCGACGCCAGTAAAACAAACGAAAGTGTTCGTAAAACTTATCCACATCTGAAGCCACTATACAAAAATTGTAAGTGTGCCAATACAGCAATTTAAATTAAAAAAAAAAAAATAAATAAATTGCAGAAAACTTCAGATCAAGGAATAAGAATTGCAGTGCCTCTATGTGCTTAAAAACTACGAAGCATTCTGCAGACTTCGTGCCAAAATCAAGGTTGGCAAATAAATTAATACATTTTATTGTTTCTTTTAGTGTATATATTTCAAAATTATTAAAATAACTTGAACAGTTGTTTAATTGCTTAAAACAGCAATCAAGTTCATTTATAAAGATATACAAGGAACTTCATAATTCATTGCTTTGTTGAACAACTGAAATTTACCAAATTACCTAACTTTATAACATTAAATATCTTCGTAATGCTCTGTTTTATAAAAGCTTAACTACTTCTAAAAGCTAACTACTAACTAAAAGCTTAGCTACTTACTATTCATTTGTTATACATTAAAATATTTTCTGATTTATTTACTAAATGCGTAATCAATCATCAGGATTATTAAATGTATTAAGAATTTCATACCTGCTTGTGCAGTGTGAATGCATGTTTGTGTAATGAACTTTGATGAACGAAAAAGAAATACAGGCTAATCTTTGGAATATGGTAACAGGTAGATTGCCGACATTTTGGTAAGGCGATAAAGGTTACTAGCTAGGACTTTAGCAGTGTACATGGATAAAGTCAAGAGTGTGCGCAATGCCATTTTTGTGCAATTCTGGGATGTTTTTTTAAGTGAAAATAGGTCGACGTGTGCATGGATACCGCGTACACGCAATTCTTAAAAACGCGCGAAGCAGTGGGCAATTCTGCACTTTCTCCCAATTTCACACTTAATCTTCGTCACTTTTGTTCCACAAAAAGTTCTAGCACAAGCATAATTCGGCTAGCAGATTGTTGGAAAAAAATGTTGAGTTAAAAAAAAAAAAAAATGCCTTTACTTCGTGAAAACAGAATGACGTCCAAACAAAAACTAGCAGGCTGCTGTAGCAGGGTTGGTCGCCAAAAAATCGCCAAGTTACCATAATCCAAAGATTAACCGAAATACAATCTCCGAATAAATACTTTTTTGTTTTCCAGTTCTTGTGTTTAGCTGTAAAAGTAAATTCACTTCAAGTATGCGTCTGTACATAGTATGTAATTTTGACGATGTAAATGCTGAAATGTATGTATAGTAAAAACTCAACAAAAAAATATCCAGAAAGCTCTTGAAATTTTGGATAGCTGAGCACATAAAAAATGAAATATTGTAATAAGTGAATGGAAGAATAAACTAGTCTAAAATCATAAAAACAGTTCATCTTATTTGTATCAACTTGATTATCAAAAGCCAATATTTAATATTATGCAGGATTTTGAAAAAAATGTATGCTGCTGATCTTTGGAATATGATAACGGGTGATTTTTACAATGGTTGTTATGTGGATTAAGATTGCAAGTTGAGACTTTAAATATGAACAATAGTAATCTGAAAATTTGAAGTAGTAATTTTATATCCAACAATCTCTGCCAAATAACTTCCATGTTTTAAGTAATTAAAAAATATATTTTTAACCACTTATTATTAATTTTTTAAAGTACATTCTATAATTTAAATTTTATTTACTTTCATCTATTTTTTAATGTTTGCCATTATAAATTTCATACTATGTACTTTTTTAAGATTTCATAGTTATTTTATGTAAGAAAGGGATTTATGTGCAACAGATATACAATGAAAATCATTTAACACAAAACTGAGGGAACTGAAATATTTTTTCGTGTTAAAAAATATTGAAAAGAAAATATATATATATATATTTAAAAAAATTAAGCTTATTAGAGTACTTTTTATTTACATAGATATGTATATATGCATGTATTTAATAAAAACTAATGAAACAAAAACTTTCACAAGAACTTAATGGAATTCAATACAAAATTTTCAAGTTTTTGAAAAACAAAACATTTTTTGAGTTTTGGGAAAATAATCTGATATTTTTCTTTGCATTGTCTTTTTTAGCATTTTCGCCTAGCACGGGTTTCTTCCCTATATCGGGCTCAAGAGGGAAATTTTGTATTTTCACGTCATTTCCCTCTTGGTGTCAAAAAAATCCTTCCGAGGATTTGGCGATTTTGGCCGGTTCAAGATGGCGGAAAAAATTGCGCCAATGTGTGTATATAATTATGGCAAAGCACACGAGGGCTATCTGCCTAAGGGGAGGGATGCCTTTCGTGGAGGACTTTCTAAGGGAAACTGGCTCGTATATACGTTACACATAGGGAAAACCACGAAAACGCCCATGCAGCCAGCCCGTTCGCGGGATTGGAACCTCGGACCGAACTACCGGTGTTCAACGACTTTACCGCTCGGCCGCTGGTGGGCTCAAAATTGCGCCAAGTGCCGGTTATCTGAATCTTTCCAACTACTGCAACGAATTCTTCCGATAGTACAGTAGGACAGTTCATTAATACAGAAACTTTCTCAAACGTTTCATCAAGTGTCAGCTCAGTTTCAATATCCTACTTCTTCATTTCTTTCGGCGCCGAAGAATCTGATACTTTTGAGAATCGTGTGTAATGAAAATAATTTTCATTCATCCTTGGAGTCGCTGAATTCTATGCAGTGCAACATATGAGCCAAACTCGCTAATTTTTACTGACACTACCATGTACTCATCACTGAATACCAAAGCTAACTGATGAGAGATGAGATGTTTGTGTGGCATTTGTAGACGTGGAAGGCGAAAGTACCATAGATAAACAAAACTGGCTCGTGTCACAGGCTATTCCAAGGGTATTTCAAAGCCAAATTAGCCTCTTTTCTACGAAACATGTGAAACCACCTCTCTTTCATTTCACACCCCGTTTAAATCTCGCCAGCGATACCAGTGTTTTCTGTATTTTGTTCGTTTTCAGAAAGGATATCTTTTCGAGTTAAGCGATTTTTGTTTCGTGTTAAGAGAAACAAAATGCATGAAAATACATAGTAGTTTGTCGGGACCATTGCATTATTTCGTGTTCACCGATATTTCGCGTTAAACATATTCCACTGTATACAGATGTGTTTGGACTATGTATATACAAATAATGTTTTAAAAGGAAAAATTATAATCCTTCCAAAAATTTTTTTGCATTATGCTGCTAAAAATTTATCAGTAAATATATAAAGAAAGAAATTTAGAACCAATTTTTCAGAAAGAATAAAAATTGAAATTAAAATTAACTTGATAAAATCCTGTTTAGACTAGTAAAATCCTTTTAAATTGGAAGCTATTTTTAACTTTTGATTTTACTTCCCCCCTCCCCCCATTTTCCTTTGCTACTGCTGTTTGATAAGAGGTTCTAGTAAAGTTTTGTGTTAAAATTATTTTGAACTTTCAAAGATTTTCCACTGCAGGATTTTAATTTTTTCTACATTTTTAAGGGCATGTTTTCTTTTTTCTTTCTTTCTTTCTTTTTTTTTTTTTTTTTTTTTTTTTTTTTTTTTTTTTTGTGAACTATTAAGATAAAAAAAATATATTGAAATGGTTCATCAGCTGATTCTGGATACAGAGAAGCAAGGATTTTGTTTTAGAAGGGGAAATGTAATTGAATTCGACATACCTCCTCTTGATGATATTATGTTAAAATTGGTTGGATTCCTCACCTTTCTTGTTCTTTTTATACTACTTTTTTGGTTTTTCTTGTGATGGTTTATTTTAACATGTTGACTGCCGTGGAGGTCACCGGTGACCTGCACTCGACTTGGCTACAGCGCCGTGGGTGCCACTGGCAACGCGACCAATAGTAAAATACATAACTAGAATAAATATTGATACTGATAAATTTTTAAATAGTAGCATTGTTACTATAATGGTTTCAAGAATAATAAATCGTAAAAATTTAAATTATAAATCACAAAAATGGTCTACAGATGTCTGGAGGTCGCTGGCGACCCCCAGCATGAAGCACAATTATATAACATTATTTTCTGTAGATAATATTTCGACATAATATATATCGCATGATAAAAATTTCAAGTTGCCGTCATGGGCAAATCACATAAAATGCGCGCGGCAGTCAACGTGTTAATTTTTACATTTTAAAGTATTCTTGTTCTACATTTATAAGATTTTATGAAGATCATTTGAACTTTAATTTTTAAGTCTTTGTGAAAAGTTGGTTCCAAATTTCTTTATATACTATATATAAGAACTCCTACCCTCCTAGAAAAAACTAATTTATAAATTTATTTATCCCACATTTTCATTTTGAAACATTTTAGTACATGCTTTTCTTCAATATTTTAAAAGTTGATTTTTTGTTGAACTGAAATATGTAATATGGAAAAATTCTATTAAAAAACATAACTCAGAATCAAAATAGGAGATAAATAGAGATAATAATAATGTGAGGTATTTGATTCTCTTCCCCTAATAGTCATTTGAAACATTTTAGCATGTTTTCCCATTCAGCTGAAACAGTAAAAATATAGAAAAATTCCCATAGAAACATAATTCGGCTGAGAAACAAAACAGGCAAAAAATTGGGTTGGCGTCAGGAAACTGATAGGTTTAAAACAGGACTACTTAAACTTTTTTTCAGTCGTGACCCTTTTTTATCATAGATTTTTTCACGACCCCAAAATATTTATGAAAATTTTGTGGGACCCCATAAGCATTGTGAAAATCTGACACACACACACGAGTGAAACTGTCAATTTTTTCACTTGTATTGTAAGATAGTATTGCAGTTTTAGGTCATATTTTTAATTTCTCATTTTAAGACATAGAACAATGAAAAAATTTTAATTAATTAACAGACGAAATGAGACCATCACGTGCAAAGCAAGTAAAGTGAACATTTATATTATAAACAGAATGCGTTGAAACATTTTTGTTTTTCTCTTTGTGTGTATTGTCTTATCTTTATCTATTTTCAGATACATTGTGTAAAAATATTGGGTAATTGTAAAATAATTATATTAAGTTTAAGAAATACCGAAACTACTGAAATTTTTTGCGACCCCCTGCTGTAGATGGAGGTTGCGATCTACAGTTTAAGAAAGTCTGGTCTAAAATAACGTTACAATATTTGATTTTGTTGGAACATTGGATAACTGAGACCACACCCAGTGCAGTTATGGCAGGTGTGCAAATTTTGGAATTTACAGAAATATCAAGTAGCAAAATTTTTGGAATTTAGGAGTGGAAAAGTTTTTAGAATTTAGGACCCACAGAGATTGCATAGCACAACAAAATGTATCTGCTGAAGCTAGGACTCCAGTGCATGGTTATATTCTTATAAGGAGTATATGCCTGAATGCAAAGATGCATTTTGAGTCATCATAGCTAGGTCACCAGCCTACACAGCATTGTGTGATACATCCTTCTGTAAATAAGAAATAAAATTGACAGCACTTTAGTTAAATAACCTAACTCATTCCTTGTAAGTATTATGCAAGAGTATTGTAATTGTTGAATAAGAATACAACACTTGCTTTCAGTTCATCTGAAATGGGATAGATATTCTAGCAGTTATTTCAGCAGAAGTTTGCAAGAACGGATCATTCTTTATTTAGTTAGATAATCAAAATACACAAGCTGTGAACATAACATATTAAACCGTAATTCACTTTTCACATTAGACAGCCAATGTTTATCAATTTTCACATAAGTCGTACTTTTCCGTAAATTTGAAAATACTTTATTGTATGCTGTTCTGTTCAAGACAAGCCTGAAATCATTTTTTTTTTTTTTTTTCAAAATGCAATTGATAACTTGTTTTTTTACAAAATTTTAACCTGGGAGTTATGAACAAATTTGTGGGGGGTCACCAAATTCAAAGAAATTTATTTGACAATAAAAGATATACGGAATTTGAAGAGAATTTTATATGTTTTTTAATATTTACCAGGAATTTTAAATTAACCATTTCCATATTTTAATTCTGATTTTATTGCTTTTCACTTGATTTATGTGTTACGAGGGCAATCCCAAAAAAGGTCTCCTATTTTTGGGGACGTAGAGAGAGTTTTAATACGGTTGTTGGCAACACTGTTGTGAGTGGTGCTTTCTCCACTACCACATAAGCACGCAGGCGCTTCGCTCGGATGCTCAGTCTTGGCTTGGCAGCCATTCGAAATAGAGCTCCTGATAAGCGTTGCCGCCAAGTGCGAAGTGCGCGCAGTTATTCGATTTTTGAATGCAACAGGCGTTAAACTGGTTGAACTTCACCGCCTATTGACGGAAGTGTATGGACAGTCGTGCATGGATGTCAAAAAAGTTCGCAAGTGGTGTAGAGAGTTTACAGCCAGTCGTACTGAAATTCATAACGAAGAAAGGAGCGGGAGGCCGTCAATTGCCGATGAGACAATCGCGAAAGTTAAGGAACTTGGGCGTAAAGATCGGAGGATCACTCTGGATGCTGTCTGCATTTTGGTTCCTGAGGTTTTCAGAAGCACCATCCACAGGATTTTAACGGAAAAGTTGCAATATCGGAAGGTGTGTGCAAGATGGGTGCCGCGTATGTTGACAGAAGACCACAAACAGCAACGGGTTTATTCTTCCCGCGAATTTCTTCGCCGCTATGGAGACGAAAAGGACAACTTCTTGGACTTCTTGGAAAGATGAGGGTCAACACTTCCTGAAGGGCATGGCGGCAAGCTGGTATGACATGGGCATTGTAAAACTGCCACAGCGTCTACAAAAATGCATCGATTGAAATGGCGATTATGTTGAAAAATAAAGCATTCTTCAATCTTTAAAGAGATGTAGCAATTATAGAAAATAAATGTTTCTTTGTATATCTAAAAATATAGGAGACCTATTTTTTGGGATTGCTCTCGTGTGTTTGATGATTTCCAAACAGCTCGAATCAAATTTCAAAGCAACTGCATACGCGCAGCTAAGATTTAGTTTTTTCGGCTATCTTAGCAATGTCTTGCATACAATTTGTAATTGTAATACAAATTGCATCATTTATAAACTACGTTTCTTATTTCTAATCAAATTTGTTGTCAAGTAAGCGCTTAACATTTCCTAAGCATTGGAAAATTCAGTAGTGTCTCAAAGGATAATAAAAACAATTTTGTTTTAGTTGCAATTTTGTTCCTGATGATTAAATGGCCCAAAATAGATACCCAATGTTCACAAAAGAAACGGGATGGATGTACCAACATCAAATAAACTTGGAGAAAAACTATTAATGAAAATGCAAACAAAAATGAATCCACTGGTTCTCTTTCTGCTTCTAAAAAAATTGAGTAAATATCAAGAAGAGTTTATTTTACACTGTTTTACATGTTGCATTATTAATGGAAAATGAATAGCCATTGTGTGTTAAATGCAGTGAAAACTTGGCATATGGAAAGCATGAAACCTGCAAAATTAAAAACACATTTAGAAACGGTACTTTTTCGTTTTTCAAGCGCAAACGATAAAGTCGCCAACAACGGTACTACTGATGCCAAACGGAATATCTTCGCTGCCAACGTTTTACGCCTCATATTCGAAACAAGTCGCAGCCATTTCTTATCAGATTGTTTCTTTCAATACTGGCATACAACTACATGGAATTTTTACAAGATAATTAAAACTTATGCCCCAAGACCATTCGCGGTAATTAAGATAATTACACTGGTGTGCAAAAATTAAGGACGAAGTCGAAAAATTAGCATGTCAGCTGAACGAAGAGGCAGAGCGGACAGAAAGACTAATCAGGAGATTAAGTAAGGTGATGTACGGTAGCAGATGCGCAGATATGCAGGTAGACATAATGGGGGAGTGTCTGAGTAGTATAAAGCATGTTGTCGGTGTAAGATCAGTATTTCTGGCAAAGAGATTTTGCCGTATAGCAGTTAAAATCACACCGAGTTGCTACCTCAGCGAGAAATGGAGAATAATCAATCTGTTAGACGACATCTGGATGCTTTTACCCGAGGTCGAATCATTGGGAAGTTGGAGGAAGGCCGCAGTGTGACAAGTGTGGCTGCAGAGTTCAGAATTGCTCACAGCATCGTTTCACGACTTTGGAGACAATTTCAAACTACAGGAACAGCTATCCGGGGGTTTAGTAGTGGTCGTCCACGAGGAACCACACCCGCAGATGACCGGTATATTGCCTTCCAGGCCAGAAGAAACAGGCGGCAGACAGCGGGATAAATCGCTAGACACACGTCACAGGCGATTGGACGACCGATATCGTGTTTTACCGTGGCCACAAGACTGCGCGGTGGTGGTCTGTTTGCACGACGCCCTGTACGGTGTGTACCGGAGAAGGCGTTCTCTGTGGTGCCGGGAACACCGGGATTGGAGAGACAATGAATGGGGACGAGTACTCTTTACAGATGAGAGCAGATTCAGTCTGAGTAGCGATTCTCATCGCATACTCATCTGGAAAGAGCGGGGAAGCTGCAATCATCCCTCGAACATCATTGAAAGGGACAGGTATGGAAGTGGCGGTGTTCTCATTTGGGGAGGCATCATGCTTGGTAGTCGTACAGACCTTCACATCTTCGACGCAGGTTCAGTCAACGGGACTCGTTATTGTAACGAGATTCTTCTTACATATGTGCGTCTTTTTAGAGGCGCTATGGGTCCGCAGTTCCTTTTCATGGACGACAATTCACTATGTCATCGCACAGTAGCTGCCGAACAGCTCTTAGAGAGTGAGGATATTGAACGTATGGATTGGCCGGCACGATCTCCGGATCTCAATCCCATCAAGCATGTATGGGATTTTCTAGGCAGATGCTCGGCAGCTCGTACCTTACCACCAGTAACGATTCCGGAGCTTTGATTGGCGCTGCAAGATGAATGGGCAGCAATGCGTCAACAACTCATTGTCAGCATGGGCAGACGCTGTGAAACCTGCCTAGCAGTCAGGGGAGATCATATCCCCTATTAAAGACCGGATGTTTCTTGCTGGACACCCATCACAGGGATGTTTCGGCCTTCAGTCGCATTGCGCTCCATGCTACTTTTTCAATAAAGCTTTTTTTTATCCCTCTGATTTCTCTTTTAGTAAGTATTGCTTACATTACTCATGTCCATACGTATTGGGGATCATACAGTATTAAATGTGTTGATTTGGAAAGCTTTTGTACAAAGTTATATTGAAAAAACCATCTCGTCCTTAATTTTTGCACACCAGTGTAGACTGCAATAACACCACTCACCCGAAGGCAAAAATATAGAAAAGGCAAAATCAAGGGTTAAATTCATCAATTCTAATGAGAATGCAGTAGCGAAGTAAAGCACTGCGGTTTTACATAATTTCTGAGTAAGCTATTTGTACGAATTGAAATAATTCTTGCATTTAAACTTGTATTCCAAATTAAGATTTAACTTGAAATTAATGTAGATAATTACTGAGAGAATTAGATTTTTGTAGCGTAGTTTACGTGATGTGAGATCACGTGGTGTTACGTGATACGAACCGGCAAATCAGGATGTTGAACCATGAAAACATAGTAAATTCTTAATGTCATTTTACAAATTTATTATCTTTATTTATTGGCTTTTTACAAAATTTTACAAGATATTAAAATGTTTGTGCCTTCAAAATAAAAAATTCTTAGAACTAACAGTTGTTAACATTTTTTTATGTGTATATTGTATGTTGTCGTCAACAAAGTCTGCTTGGCGAGATTTGCGCCAGTGAAACTGAAAAGTACCTCAGAAACTAAACATAAAGATTAAATAAATAAATCTGAAGAATTTTTTTAAGGAATGAGCTGAGAGCATGAAAAATTAAAATGTGTTTTTGAAAAAATATATAACAGTTCCTGAGAAGGATTTACAGGCATCCTTAAAAGTTTCGTATTTAATTGCAAAAAATTTAAAACCTCATACAATTGGAGAATCACTCATTCTTCCTTCAGCAATTAAAATGAAATCATTTATGCATGCAGAAAAATATAGTAATGATTTAAAAACAATAGCATTAAAAAAGATACTGTTTCTCACCAAATTTTTGTCATATCAGACACTATAGAATACAAAATTCAGTCTTTACTATAAAACTTGAAACTACCGACATTACTAAAATGTTTCAATTTATCGTTTATGTGAGATATGTTTTTGAAAATGACGCAGTAGAATATTTTTTATGTTGTAATATTTGGGAAGGAAAAGCAACTGGAGAGAAATTATTTGAAATTATTAACAGACATTTTGAAACAAATAATCTTACCTAGACACACTGTGTCGCAGTTTGTACTAATGTGAGCTTTTAAAACTAAGCCAATACTTTGGCAAGGAGAATTAAACAAAAAAAAAAAAAAAAAAAAAAACAGAAACATGCTTTTTTACAATTTACTAAAGAAATTAATACAGATTTCTTGTTTAAAAGGACATATGATAAAATTGACAGGAAGTTTTTTGAAAAATTTCCAAATAAGGAATTAGGTTGGATCTGTGACCCATTTTGCCTTTGGTGTTTTCAATTCCGATGTATTTCTAAATGAAAAAGAAGAATTAATTGATATTTTAAGTGACGGAATACTGTGTGTTAAGTTAAGTCTCTAACTTGCCAAAACTTTTAGTTGATTGGAAATTGTATGCCGATTTAAAAGGAATGAAAGTAAATTATTATGTTTCATACATAAAATTGTACAGTAAACCTTTAGCTTCTATTTAAAACTTCTAAAATGCCTATGTTACATTTTTCTGTTATATAAGCATTGAAAGTGGATTTCTCACTGAAATAGAAATAATTTTGCTATTGAATTAACATGGAGAACTTTTTTATTGAAAAATTTTTTCTCTGTGACATTAGTTGCATCTACTACAAAATAAAGATTAAAGAACTGTTTTTAAAACATTTTGAATTCGTTGTCATATTGATCTATGAAGCACTAGATTAGTGAGTTTTTATTATATTATTGACAAATATAGTTTTTAAGCAATCAAAAAATTTAAAGCGGAGATAATTATTTGTCAAATATGAATGTGTTTTCAAAGAGGAAATAAATAATAAGTGACAAAAAAAAATTCAGTCAGAACATTCACACCTCTAACAAAGTAATTTGCTTTGATTTAATCTTTATAATACAATATATTTTAAAATGATAAGGCAAAATCCAATGTGAAAGGTTATGCGAAGATTACGATAGTCCCTAGAGTATTCAGCATTTCGTATAATCCTATAACCAGATAATAAAAATATTAAAATAAATTTTATCTGAATGAAGTTTTCTTATTACAGAAACAGTAAAATTATGCAATTACATAAACGAATACACTTTCAGACAATATAATATACACTTTCATATAATATTGTTTACAAGCGCAAGTCAAAGTTCTGTTTATGTTACATCTCGCCCTTCAGCGCATGCTCAAGAATTACCATCCAGGCGAAACTAGTCGATTTGTCCATGACGTCAAAAATTGGAAATACGCATCCCGGAGTATACCGTATCTCCATGCATTATCATAAGCTTTTTCAATGTCGAAGAATATCGAGACAAGGTGGCTTCTTCTTACAAATGCTTTTCGAATAGATGTCTCTAAGAGGAGCATGTTATCTACAGTTGTTCTTCCCTTTCGAAAACCGCTCTGATAAGGCGATATAATATCATTCTTTTCCAAGAAGTAGACTAGGCGGCTGTTTACCATCTTTTCAAACAGTTTGCATACGCAACTCGTAAGGGCAATTGGCCGATAGTTCGATGGATTCCTTGGATCTTTCCCTGGCTTAGCAATAGGAATTACAGCAGCTCTCCTCCACGCACTGGGAAAATACGCTCCTTCCACACTCTATTGTAAAGAGTGAGGAGGGCAGTCAGTGACTTATAGGACAGATGTTTTAGCACTTCGTAATTCACGCCATCAAGTCCCGGAGAAGACCTATGTGTCTGCAATAAAGCTCTCTTTAATTCCAGCGTAGTAATTGCTCTATTCTAAGGCTCAGATTTGGACGAGTTGAATGCAATGGGATTTATTTCAGAGTGCTGCTTGATAGAGAGAAATGCAGGTGAATAGTTTCTGCTGGAAGAAAATGTCTCACCGATAGTATTCGCAATTTCTTCTATGGAGCTAATCATTCGGCCATCTTTTTCCAAAAAGGAAAGTGAGTGGTCTTTATATATGCCGCATGCTTTTCAAACTCTTTCCCAAACCCGCTTACTAGGCGTGGAGGATGTTACTGACGACACATATGAAATCCAGGAATCCCTCTGGCTCTGTCTTTTTACTTTTCGTGCATTTGCTTTGGCTCTTTTAAAGGCTATGATGTTTCGCAGAGTAGGATATCTACGAAAAATTCCCCATGCTTTTTTCTGTTTTTTCAGTGCTTCATGACAATCGAGATTCCACCACGGTTTCGAATATTTCAGTATTTTTCCTGATGTTCTAGGAATGGAAAGCATAGCTGCCTCAATAATAGTATTTGTAACAGCTTCAACAGCATCATCGATATCCGCATCTTCTACCATTTCATCTGTGAGCTCTGAAATGGAAGAGAAGAGTTCCCAGTCTGCCCTATCCAGTATGAATCGAGGGGATCTCGACATGGGGTTTGCGCCTCTTCGTGCTAGAGATATAAAAATGGGATAGTGATCGCTGTTGTAAAGCTCATTTCCCACACTAAACGTGCAAAATGGCAGCAGAGATGGTGAACAGATGGCAAGGTCGAGAGCGTGGAATGTCCTTGAAGGCTCGTGGAAGTAAGTATTCTGCCCATTATTCAGGAGAGAAAGGCTATGATCTTCGATCATCTGCTCAATTTGTCTTCCACGGCAATTTGTATCTTTACTACCCCAGAGCGGACTATGGCCGTTAAAATCTCCTATTATTATGAAAGGCCCAGGCAGCTGCTCTAAAAGATCATTTAAATCTTGCTGATCAATGTGCTCATTAGGAGGCAAATAAAGAGAAACGACTGAAACTACAATATGAAAGTTTACTTGTACAGCGACAACTTGGGGAGAAGTCGTCAAAGGAAAGGAGCACTAGGGATAGTCCAGTGAGGTCAGGAGACATACACCTCCACTGGCACGAGTAGCATCTGAAGTAAAATTTTTAGGGGTGATGTTCGACCAAAAATATACTTTCATTCCTCATGTCCTAAACTTGAGAAAAAAGTGTACAAAAATTTGAAATATTTTAAAAGTTCTTGCGAACACCTCCTGGGGTGCAGAGCGTTGCTCCATGCTTCGCATTTACAGAGCTCTATTTCGCTTTAAACTTGACTACGGCTTAGTTGTTTACGGATCTGCGCGGTCTTCCGTGTTGTTAAAACTCGATCCTTTTCATCATCAGGCTCTGCGGATTTGTTCTCGAGCCTTTAGGTCATCTCTTGTGCAGAGCCTTTATGTTGACTGTCACGAGCCATCACTCCGTTTGAGGCGTGAGGAGTTGTCTCTTTTACAGTATTTTAATATGTCTCAACCTGACCATCCTTACAATCTGTGCCCCTCAGGAGGCTCACTTTTGTGAGTACGGGTGTGGCAATCCCGAGGTGCCCTAGCCCTTCAGGGGATCATCTTCTTGGTGAGACGGGTGTCACGATCCTGGAGCCCCAGTGATCTATCCTCTTTTCCGTCTCCTCTCCTCTTGGCTGGTACTTTTTCCCTTCCCTTCTCCCTTGTGGTTTCTCTCTACGGAGTTTGGGGCTCGTCAGGAGAGGCTGGAACAGACCTTGTTTCTAGTTTTCGAGTGGCGAGAAAACTGCCCACGTGTTTGCCGTGCGTGGAGACCCGTGTCGCTGGAAAGGAGGATCCTGGTAGTTGAGGGGCGAGGTACTGTCCCCAACACACTGCTTTGGCCTCTGCTTCAGCTAAACGGGAGGCACCTTAGTCGTCCTCACGGGTGTCAATCGGCTGGTCACTAGTCCTTGTGTCAGTGGCTTGGGATCAAGCTCTCGGGAGTACCTGCTTTCGGGAAAGCCGACTGTGGGGCTTCAGTTTGCGTATTGGTCCGGCTAGCCCTAACACAGGAATCTGTGTTCCCTTGTTGGGCTCCGTGGTGGGCGGGGCCGTAGGACCCGAATCTTTATTCTTTCACTATGGCTTCTCATATCTACTTAATAAAAGATTTCGAGGTAACTCCTGTCACGCAAGTCACTCAAATCACTCCTGTCACTCAACCTAGTTCTGAAACTTCTACTCCTAAACCAGTCACTCAACATAGTTCTGAAACATCTACTGCTAAACCAGTCATTCAACCTATTTCTGAAACGTCTACTGCCAAACCACTCACTGAACCTAGTTCTGAAAAGTCTACTGCAAAAAAATTACGTACAGATACAAATGAAAAAAATCATAACAATAGTCCCCGTTTCCTAGTCATCTCTAGTCCTTCTGGCGAAATGCATAAGATGTCTCCTTTCGTAATAAACAAATACATCCAGTCCTGTATTGGTGAGCCGAGAAATATAAAGCGTCTCCGCTCCGGAGACTTGCTTATTGATACAACCTCAGCCACCCAGTCTGCTTCTTTACTTCAGATAACTAAACTTGGGCAATCGAATGTCACTGTAACACCACATAAGTCACTGAAATATTGTCGTGGTGTAATGTCAGAATTCGACCTTCTGTATGTTTCTGAAGAAGAGATCGCTTCTGAGCTCTCCGAACAAATTGTCTGCGGTGCAAGGCGGAGCAAGATGCGTAAAGAAGGTAAGTTGATAGACACGAAACACGTGATCCTTACCTTCAACACGCCTGATCTGCCTAAGAATATTAAGTCCGGATATCTAAATATTCCTGTAAGACCTTATATTCCAAACCCTATGCGATGTTTCCAATGCCAGCGTTTCGGCCATTCTAAGACGTCTTGTCGTGGCAAGCTCACATGCGCCCGATGCTCACAGATTGGCCACGATTCTGAAAATTGTACCGCTGCGCCTCTTTGTATAAACTGCAAGGGTGAGCACCCAGCATTTTCACGCCTCTGCCCAAAATGGAAATTGGAAAAAGAAGTGCTGACTGCAAAGGTTACGAGGAACATCTCATATGCCGAAGCCAGAAGATTAGTCCAGAGCACACAGCTTCGACCAAATACATCATATGTCAGTGCTGTTAAATCATCTCGTACAGTTGCCACCCAAACATCAATAGGCACACAGACCCTGCCAAATAAAACCCAACCGTCTTCATCCAACAAGAAAAACGAAAATGCCACCCATATAGTACAAAAGAAAGAAAGAGTTATTCAAAGTAAGCCGAAAACTAGTACACATAAAATATCCAATAAAAATAGAAGTCACAGCAATAGCTCTTTTGATGAGATGATTTCTGAATCTGCGGATTCAGACTTTATGGAAGTAGAAGAGGGTCTAGAAGTTCCCAGGCATCTACTTCCACGAAAAACAAAAGAACAGCACCGAAAAAACAAAAACCATTCATAATGGCCACCCTCATGTCATTGAACTGTCGCGGTTTCCACCGAAATTTGCTCGACATCAAAGCCATAATTAATGCTTATCATCCTGTATGCTTCGCAATACAGGAAACAAATCTAAAACCAGAACAACAGGCAAAATTTCGGAGGTTTTCTCTCGTCAGGAAAGATAACCTAGCAGGTGAGCGTGCCAGGGAAGGTGCAGGTCTCCTCACCTCACTGGATTATCTTTCAAATGTGCTTTCTTTGACGACATCCCTCCAAGTTGTCGCTACTCAAACAAATTTTGATATTGTTGTTACAGTCGTTTCTCTGTATTTGAATCCAAATGAGCATATTGATCAACAGGATTTAAATAATGTAATAGAGCAGCTGCCAGAGCCTTTTATCATAATAGGAGATTTCAACGGCCATAGTCCACTCTGGGGTAGTAAAGATACAAATTGCCGAGGAAGACAAAATGAGCAGATGATTGAAGATCTTTGTCTCCTAAATAATGGGCAGGATACGTACTTCCATGAGCCTTTAAGGACATTCCACGCTCTCGACCTTGCCACCTGTTCACCATCTCTGTTGCCTTTTTTGCACTTTTAATGTGGGTAAAGATCTTTACAACAGTGATCATTATCCCATTCTTGTGTCTCTTGCACGAAAAGGAGCAAATCCCATGACGAGACTCCCTCGGTTTATACTGGACAGGGCAGACTGGGAACTCTTCTCTTCCATTGCAGAGCTCAGAGATCAAATGGTAGAAGATGGGCATATCGATGACGCTGTTGAAGCTGTTACTAATACTATTATTCAGGCAGCTATGCTCTCCATTCCTAGAACATCAGG
Organism: Stegodyphus dumicola; assembly: GCF_044657685.1. NCBI lineage: Eukaryota > Metazoa > Arthropoda > Arachnida > Araneae > Eresidae > Stegodyphus > Stegodyphus dumicola. The sequence continues at coordinate 54,711,182 of NC_140778.1, forward strand.
AAAACTACTAAAATATTCAAAACCATGGTGGAATCGCGACTGTCATGAAGCACTGAAAAAACAGAAAAAAGCATGGGGTATTTTTCGTAGATATCCTACTCTGCGAAACATCATAGCCTTTAAAATAGCCAAAGCAAATGCACGAAAAGTAAGAAGGCAGAGCCAGAGGGTTTCCTGGATTTCATATGTGTCGTCAATAACATCCTCCACGCCTAGTAAGCTGGTTTGGGAAAGAGTTCGAAAAGCATGCGGCATATATAAAGACCACTCACTTTCCTTTTTGGAAAAAGATGGCCGAGTGATTAGCTCCATAGAAGAAATTGCAAATCCTATTGGTGAAACATTTGCTTCCGTTTCTTCCAGCAGAAACTATACACCTGCATTTCTTTCTATGAAGCAGAACTCTGAAATAAATCCCATCGCATTCAACTCTTCCAAATCTGAGCCTTACAATAGAGACTTTGCTTGAATTAAGGAGTGCTTTATTGCGGACACATAGGTCTTCTCCGGGTCTTGATGGCGTGAATTACGAAATGCTAAAGCATCTGTCCTATAAGTCACTGAATGCCCTTCTCCCTCTTTACAATAGGGTGTGGAAGGAGCGTGCCTTTCCCAGTGCATGGAGGAGAGCTGTTGTCATTCCTATTGCTAAGCCAGGGAAGGATCCAAGGAATCACTCCAACTATCGGCCAATTGCCCTTATGAGTTGCCTCTGCAAACTGTTTGAAAAGATGGTAAACAGCCGCCTAGTCTACTTCTTGGAAAAAAATAATATTATATCACATTATCAAAGCGGTTTTCGAAAGGGCAGGACTACCGTAGATAATATGCTCCTCTTAGAGACATCTATTCGAAAAGCTTTTGTAAGAAGAAGTCACCTTGTCTCAATATTTTTTGACATTGAGAAAGCTTATGATAAGGCAGGGAGATACGGTATACTTCGCGATCTTCACGAGAGTGGCTTGCACGGAAACCTACCAATTTCATTCAGAATTTCTTGAACCCTAGAACTTTTCAAGTCAGGATTGGCTCTGTTTTGTCAGATGTTTTTGAACAGGAAGAGGGTGTGCCTCAAGGCTGTGTGCTAAGTGTAACCCTGTTTAGTTTAAAAATAAACTCTGTATTAAAAGAACTTCCTCCCACCATCTTGGGATCACTATATGTTGATGATCTGCAGATTAGCTGTCGACGGGCAGACATGAGATATGTAGAGAGGCAACTGCAAATGGCTCTGAATAAGATCCAAGAATCGTCAGACAAACAGGGATTTACATTTTCGAAACAGAAAACTGTGTGCGTCCACTTTTGTAGGAAGCGTGGTCTCCATCCTGAACCTGAGTTATATTTGAATGGTACAATTATTCCAGTTGCGCCTGAAGTAAAATTTTTAGGAGTTACGTTCGACCGAAAATTTACTTTCCTTTCTCATGTTTTAAACCTGAGAAAGAAGTGTCTAAAAACACTAAATATATTAAAAGTGTTGGCGAACACCTCCTGGGGTGCAGAGCGTTGCTCCATGCTTCGGATTTACAGAGCGCTTATCCGCTCTACACTGGACTATGGCTCAGTTGTTTATGGATCCGCTCGGTCATCTGTTTTGTTAAAACTGGATACTGTTCACCATCAAGGTTTGAGGATTTGTTCAGGAGCCTTCAGGACTTCTCCTGTCCAGAGCCTGTATGTTGACTTTAATGAACCATCACTTTATCTGGGGCGTGAACAATTGTCCCTTTTGCAATATTTTAATATTCTATCCCAACCTGAACATCCCAATAAGCTGTGCTTACTTGGTGATGTGAGTAACGCGTTATTTGAAACACGTCCATCTTGTGTTCCTACATTTCTTTTAAGAGTTCGCCCTGTCATTGAGGAACTTTCCTACTCTGATATGCACCCCCAAGCAGTACAGAATTTTGAAATCCCACCTTGAGAAAATGCACGGATTCAGCTTCTTGATGTTTTTAAGTATCATGTGAAGGCAAGCATTAACGAGATTATTTACAGACAACTCTTCGCTGAGCACAGGAACAAATATAGCAGTTATCTTCCAGTTTATACAGATGGGTCCAAGTCAAAAGATCATGTCGGGATGGCATTTGTAATTAAAGACCACATGGAGGGCAGACGCTTGCACAATGATTTCTCTGTCTTAACATCTGAACTAACTGCGATATATTTTAGTCTTTTATACATCTCAAGGCTATGCTACAAAAAGTTTATAATTTATACAGATTCGTATAGTGCTCTTAAATCATTAGAAGCTTTTCCTAATACTCAAAATCCAGTAATAGTGGATATTCTCAAAATACATATAAACTTAATGAATCGTGGATATGAAATCCTGTACTGCTTGGTTCCCGGGCATGTGGGAATAAAAGGGAATGAGCTGGCAGATATCACAGCAAAATGTGCTGTTGAACTGTCCAGTCTTCTCATCCCTTTTGCAGACATTTGTTGTGTTGTGAAACAAAAGATCCGAAAAAATGGCAGCAACTTTGGGATGTTCAGCTTCAAAATAAATTAAGACATGTAAAACCTAGAATTGAGCACTGGGAATTAACCAAAAATCCTAAGGAGGAAGTTATTTTGACTCGCCTCAGAATTGGTCACACTAGAGTGACACATAGCTACCTGTTAAAAGCTGAAAATGAACCTGTTTATTTTAACTGTAATGTTTGTTTATCTGTTCGTCATATTTTAATTGAGTGTCCATGTTTTAATAGTCTTCGCCAGAAATATTTTAACAGCTGTGACTTACCTCTCGACCGTTTAATCGGAAGAGAGGTCAATTCTAATTTATTTTATTATTTAAAAGAGATTGGCTTTTATTACCAAATGTAATTTGATTTGAAGACTGTGTCTTGAATTTTAATATGTGCTTTTAACTTTTGTTTATATGACTTCATCCTCTGGATTTGGTACATTTATCTACTTGTTTTTATTTATTGAATTTTAATGTCATCAATTGTAATCATCTCATCTTTTGTTTGGCGCGTCATAATCATCTCTGGTTTTTGCGCCATAATCACTCACTCACTCACTCACCCTTACAAACTGTGTTTATTTGATGATAGCTGTGACCTTTTTTTGAAGCACGTCCATCTTGTGTGCCTTTTTTTACTATGAGGGTTCGTCCTCTCATTAAAGAATTCTCCTTATCTGATATGTCCCCGCAAGCAGTACACCATTTTGAGATCCCACCTTGGGAAAATGCACAAATCCAGCTTCTTGACATTTTCCACAGTTACGGAAAAACAACGACTAATGACATCATATACAGACAAATTTTTGCTGAGCACAGGCGTAATTACAGCAGTTATCTTCCCGTATATACGGATGGATCTAAGTCAACTTGTCACGCTGGGATGTCCTGTATAATTGGTGACCACTTGGAGGGCAGACGTTTACACGACGCCTCCTCGGTCTTAACCACTGAACTGACTGCTATCTATTATGCTCTTTTGTATATTTCAACGCAATGTTATAGAAATTTCATGATGTATACAGACTGCTACAGTGCACTGAAAGCTTTAGAATCCTTTTCAAGCATAGAGAATCCTGTAATAGTGGATCTACTGAAGCTAAATATTAAATTAAGAAGTCGTGGATATAAAATTCTGTACTGCTGGGTCGCTGGACACACAGGAATAAAAGGCAACGAGCTGGCAGACATCACAGCAAAATCTGCTGTTGAAACGTGTGGCCACCTCATCCCTTTTAGAGATATCTGTTGTGTCATCAGAGGGAAGATCAGATATAAATGGCAACAACTTTGGGACATTCAGATACATAACAAGTTGAGAAGGGTAAAATCTAAAATAGAGCTTTGGCATACTAATGCAATCGTAAGGAACAAGTTGTTTTAACTCGCCTTAGAATTGTTCACACTAGAGTAACACATAACTACTTTTTGAAAGGCCCTCAGGGGGCTCACTTTTGTGAGTACGGGTGTGGAAATCCCGAGGTATCCTAGCCCTTCAGAGGATCATCTTCTTGGTGAGACGGGTGTCACGATCCTGGAGCTCCAGTGATCTATCCTCTTTTCCGTCTCCTCTCCTCTTGGCTGGAACTTTTTCCCTTCCCTTCTCCCTTGTGGTTTCTCTCTACGGGGTTTGGGGCTCGTCACGAGAGGCTGGAACAGACCTTGTTTCAAGTTTTCGAGTGGCGAGAAAACTCCCCACGTGTTTGCCGTGCGTGGAGACCCGAGTCGCTGGAAAGGAGGGTCCTGGTAGTTGAGGGGCGAGGTACTGACCCCAACACACTGCTTTGGCCTCTGCTTCAGCTAAACGGGAGGCACTTTAGTCGTCCTAACGGGCGTCAATCGGCTGGTCACTAGTCCTTGTGTCAGTGGCTTGGGGTCAAGCTTTCGGGAGTACCTGCTTTCGGGAAAGCCGACTGTGGGGCTTCAGTTTTCGTATAGGTCCGGCTAGCCCTAACACAGGAATCTGTGTTCCCTTGTTGGGCTCCGTGGTGGGCAGGGCCGTGGGACCCGAATCTTATATTTTCCAATCACAGCTTCCTTATTCATTCTAAAAAAACCTGACTCAAAAGACACCAACCAAAATATTGAAATTGTTGTTAAATCAATTAACAAGAAGACCCGTACCGATGAAAATGACAAAGATACTGAAATCATTGACAAATCCAGTACCAAGAAGATCCGAACCAATGCAAATGCCAAAGAATCTACTCATTGTCCACGCTTCCTTGTTATCTCTAGACCTTCTGGTGAACTACAAAAGATGTCTCCTCTCGTAAATCAATATATACATTCATGTATAGGTGAGCCAAGGAACATAAAGCGTCTCCGGTCAGGAGACCTTCTTATTGATACCATGTCGGCCACCCAGTCTGCTTCTCTTTCCCGACAAACCAAATTTGGAGAAATATCTATAACTGCGTCAGCGCACAAAACACTTAATTCTTGTAGAGGTGTGATCTCGGAGGTCGACCTTCTGTGTGTTTCAGAAGAAGAGTTCGTCTCCGAGTTAGCTGACGAAAATGTCTGTGGTGCTAGGCGGATCAAGATGCGAAAGGAAGGTAAGTTGATCGATACAAAACACGTGATCCTTACCTTCAACACGCCTGATCTGCTTAAGAATATTAAGGCCGGATATCTAAATCTTTCTGCAAGACCTTATATTCCTAACCCTATGCGATGTTTCCAATGCCAGCGTTTCGGCCATTTTAAGATGACTTGTCGTGGCAGCCTCACATGCGCCCGATGCTCACAGATTAACCACGATTCTGAAAATTCTACCGCCGCGCCTTTGTGTATAAATTGCAAGGGTCAGCACCCAGCATTTTCACGCCTGTGCCCAAAATGGAAATCCGAAAAAGAAGTACAGTCTCTTAAACTTACAAGGAATATTTCGTATGCTGAAGCCAGAAAACTAGTTCAAAGCACACAGCTCCAATTAAACAAATCTTATGCCAGTGCAGTTAAAACAACACGTAGCATTGCCACCCAAACATCAATCGGCATGCAGAATAAACTAAATAAACCCCAACAGACTACCTCCACCAAGAAAAAGGAAAATCCAACTCATTTAATACAAAAAAAAGAAACAGTCATTCAAAGTAAACCTAAAACTGAAAGTCACAAAATAATTAATAAAAATAGAAGTCCTAGCAATAGGTCTCTTGATGATATGATTTCTGGATCTGCGGATTCAGACGGTATGGAAGTAGAAGAGGGTCTAGAAGTTCCCAGGCATCTACTTCCACGAAAAACCAAACAAGAGCACAGAAAGAACAAAATCCAGTCATAATGGCCACCCTCGTCTCATGGAACTGTCGCGGTTTCCACCGAAATTTCCTCGACATCAAAGACATAATTAATGCTTATCATCCTGTATGCTTCGCAAAACAGGAAACAAATCTAAAACCAGAACAACAGGCAAAACTTCGGAGGTTTTCTTTCGTCAGGAAAGATAACCTTGCAGGTGAGCGTGCCAGTGGAGGTGTAGGTCTCCTCACCTCACTGGATTATCCCTCAAATGTGCTTTCTTTGACGACCCCCCTCCAAGCAAATTTTGATATTCTTGTTACAGTCGTTTCTCTGTATTTGCCTCCAAATGAGCATATTTATCAGCAAGATTTAAATGGCCTTATAAAGCAGCTGCCTGAGCCTTTCATCATAATAGGTGATTTTAACGGCCATAGTCCGCTCTGGGGTAGTAAAGATGCAAAATGCCGAGGAAGACAAATTGAGCGATTGATTGAAGATCATAGCCTTTGTCTCCTGAATAATGGGCAGGATACTTACTTCCATGAGCCTTCAAAGACATTCCATGCTCTCGACCTTACCATCTGTTCACCATCTCTGTTGCCATTTTGCACTTTAATGTGGGAAATGATCTTTACAACAGCTATCACTATCCCATTTTTATATCTCTTGCACGAAGAGGAGCAAACCCCATGTCGAGATCCCCTCGATTCATACTCGACACAGCAGACTGGGAACTCTTCTCTTCCACTGCAGAGCTAACAGATGAAATGGTAGAAGATGTGCATATCGATGACGCTGTTGAAGCTGTTACTAATACTATTACTCAGGCAGTCATGCTTTCCATTCTTGGAACATCAGGAAAACTACTAAAATATTCAAAACCATGGTGGAATCGCGACTGTTATGAAGCACTGAAAAACAGAAAAAAGCATGGGGTATATTTCGTAGATATCCTACTCTGCGAAACCTCATAGAATTTAAAAGAGCCAAAGCAAATGCACTAAAAGTAAGGAGGCAGAGCCAGAGGGTTTCCTGGATTTCGTATGTGTCGTCAACGACATCCTCCACGCCTAGTAAGCGGGTTTGGCAATGAGTTCGAAAAGCATGCGGAATATATAAAGACAACTAACTTTCCTTTTTGGAAAATGATGGCCGAGTGATTAGCTCTATAGAAGAAATTGCGAATACTATTGGTGAGGCATTTGCTGCCGTTTCTTCCAGCAGAAACTATTCACCTGCATTTCTCTCTATGAAGCAGCACTCTGAGAAAAATCCCATCGCTTTCAACTCTTCCAAATTTGAGCATTACAATAGAGACTTTACTATGCTTGAATTAAGGAGTGCTTTTTTGCGGACACATAGGTCTTCTCCGGGTCTTGATGGCATGAATTACGAAATGATAAAGCATCTGTCCTATAAGTCACTGAATGCCCTTGAATGCACGTTTTACAATACAGTGTGGAAGGAGCGTACTTTTCCCAGAGAATGGAGGAGAGTTGTTGTAATTCCTATTGCTAAGCCAGGGAAAGATGCGAGGAATCCTTCCAACTATCGGCCAATTGCCCTTACGAGGTGCGTATGCAAACTGTTTGAAAAAATGGTAAACAGCCGCCTAGTCTACTTCTTGGAAAAGAATAATATTATATCGCCTTATCAAAGCGGTTTTCGAAAGGGGAGAACAACTGTAGATAACATGCTCCTCTTAGAGACATCCATTCGAAAAGCTTTTGAAAGAAGATGTCACCTTGTCTCTATATTCTTCGACATTGAGAAAGCTTACGATAAGGCATGGAGATACGGTATACTTCGGGATCTTCACGAGAGTGGTTTGCGCGGCAACCTACTAATTTTCATTCAGAATTTCTTGAATTCTAGAACTTTTCAAGTCAGGATTAGCTCTGTTTTGTCAGATGTTTTTGAACAGGAAGAGGGTGTGCCTCAAGGCTGTGTGCTAAGTGTAACGCTGTTCATTTTAAAAATAAACTCTGCACTGAAAGAACTTCCTCCCACCATCTTGGGATCTCTGTATGTTGATGATCTGTAGATTAGCTGTCGAGGGGCAGACATGAGATATGTAGAGAGGCAAATGCAGATGGCTCTGAATAAGATCCAAGAATGGTCAGACAAAGAGGGATTTACTTTTTCGAAACAGAAAACTGTGTGCGTGCACTTTTGTAGGAAGCGTGGTCTCCATCCTGAACCTGAGTTATATATGAATGGTACAATTATTCCAGTTGCGCCGGAAGTAAAATTTTTAGGAGTGACGTTCGACCGAAAATTGGCTTTCCTTTCTCATGTTTTAAACCTGAGAAAGAAGTGTCTAAAAACACTAAATATTCTAAAAGTGTTGGCCTGGGTGTAGAGCGTTGCTCCATGCTTCGCATTTACAGAGCACTCTTCCGCTCTAGACTGGACTATGGCTCAGTTGTTTATGGATTCGCTCGGTCATCTGTTTTGTTAAAACTGGATCCTGTTCACCATCAAGGTTTGCGGATTTGTTCAGGAGCTTTCAGGACTTCTTCTGTACAGAGCCTATATGTTGACTCTAACGAACCATCACTTTATCTGACGCGTGAGCAATTGTCCCTTTTGCAATATTTTAATATTCTATCCCAACCTGAACATCACAATAAGCTGTGCTTACTTGATAATGAGTGTAACACATTATTTGAAACATGTCCATCCTGTGTTCCTACTTTCCCTTTAAGAATTCGCCCTGTCATTGAGGAACTCTCCCTCTCTGATATGCAACCCCAAGCAATACAGAATTTTGAAATTCCCCCTTGGGAAAATTCATGGATCCAGCGTCTGGATGTTTTCAAACATCACGTAAAGGAGAGCACCAACGAGATCGTTTACAGACAACTTTTCGCTGAGCACAGGCACAGATATAGCAGTTATTATCCGATATACACAGATGGATCAAAGTCAAATGATCATGTCGGGATGGCTTTTGTATTTGAAGATTACACTGAGAGCAGATGCCTGCACCATGCTTTCTCAGTCGTAACATCTGAACTAACTGCTATACTATTATGGTCTGAACTAACTGCTATACTATTATCTGAACTATTATGGTCTTTTGTACATCTCAAAGCTCTGCCACAAAAAGTTCATAGTTTATACAGACTCGTATAGTGCTCTTAAATCCTTGGAAGCTTTTCCCAACACTCAGAATCCTGTGGTAGTGGATGTTCTCAAAATTTATAGAAATTTAACGATTCGAGGTTGTGAAGTCCTGTACTGCTGGGTTCCTGGACATGCTGGAATAAAGGGAAATGAGCTTGCAGACATCGCAGCCAAATATGCTGTTGAACCGTCTACTCGCCTTATCCATTTTAGAGACATCTGGTGTGTCATCATGGGGAAGATACGGAAAAATTGGCAGCAAATTTGGGATGTTCAGCATGACATCAAGTTGAGAAACGTCAAGCCTAGAATTGAGCATTGGGATTTTGCTGGAAATCGTAAGGAGAACGTTCTTTTGACTCGCCTCAGAATTGGTCACACTAGAGTCACACATAACTATCTTCTCAAAACTGAAAATGAGCCTGTTTGTTTTAATTGTAATGTTTGTTTATCTGTCCGTGATATTTTAATTGAGTGTTCATGTTTTAATAGTCTTCGCCAGAAATATTTTAATAGCTGTGACTTACCTCTCGACCGTTTAATCGGAAGAGAGGTCAGTTGTAATTTATTTTATTATTTAAAAGAGACTGGCTTTTATTACCAAATGTAATTTGTTTTGATTACTGTGTCTTGAATTTTAATGTGTGCTTTTAACTTGTGTCTATATGAGTTCATCCTCTGGATCTAATACATTTGTCTAGTTGTTTTTATTTATTGAATTTTAATGTCATCAATTGTAATCATCCCATCTTGTGTTTGGCGCGTTATAATCATCTTTGGTTTTTGCGCCATAATCACTCACTCACTCACGCACTCATCGAACCTCGAAGGTCAAGGCCCAAAAAGGAAATTCGAAAACAAACATCCGCGTACCCAGAAGGCAGAAGTTGAAAGGAAAGCTTTAAACGAGTAGAGGGGCCTGTGAAAGTGAGGGTCCAGACGCCGGAAGTTTTAAAAAGCCCTCAAAAAGACATTTAAATACGGTCATCGTAAAAAACTCACATCTACCAATTATACAAGTTCTGGTTGGGGATGTACCAGTAGAAACCCTCATCGATACAGGAGCAGAAGGTCATTTTATGAGCGAAACATTCTTCAAAAAGAATTTTTATAGGTTACGATTATTTAAAAACAAAAAGATATAACTTATAGCGGCGCAAGGAAAAACCTGTCACTGCATCTGGAAATTATCATTAAACATACAGGTAAAAGAGGAAAGCCTCAAAGTATTAAGTTTTGTAGTGAAGAATCTGCAAAATCCTCTTATTTTAGGTATGGAGTTTTTAAGGGCCACGAGGGACAAACTGAATTTTCAAGACAGTTCTGTTGTGCTGGAGATGGACCAGAGGGTGGTGGAACCTGTGGAACAACCGCAAGTTGACCTTAGCCATTTGAATGACCATTAAAGTCAAGCCATCCAGCAAGAGTAATTTTTCAAACTTGTTTTCAGAAAAGCCTGGTAGCTGTCAAATAGTTACGCATGAGATACAGTTAACGGCCGAAAAATCTTGTAGCACTAAACCGTATCGTTATGATAAACAAAAAGACCTAATCATCGAAGAACATATTCAGAAGATGTTAAAGAATAAAATAATAACGCCCATAAATAGTGAGTACGCGAGTCCAGTCCTACTATGTAGAAAAAAGAACGAGTTTTCTCCTTCGGATGAAAGAGCTTGGAGGTTTGCTATCGATTACAGAAAACTAAATAGTATTACTAAATTCCCAGTTTACCCTTTGCCGGTTATAGAGGAAATTATTAGAAAGATTAAATCTACTAGATACATAACTACTTTGGACTTAAAATCTGGCTACTATCAAATAGCTATGAGACCCGAAGACATACATAAAACCGCATTTATAACAAAATCGGGCACTAGCATTTTTACGCATGCCCTTTGGGTTGTGTGGGGCCCCATCAACATTCCAGAGATCTATGGACATTGTTCTAAAGCTTGTCCTAGGAAAATCAACTTTAATCTATCTAGATGATATAATTATAACGAGTAGTACCTTGGAACAACATATTAAAGATCTAGAAGAAGTTTTTAAATTATTAAAAGAGGCCGGTCTTATAATTAACGCCTCAAAATGCAAGTTCGCAACTAAAGAACTTAAATATCTGGCTTATAAAATTTCGCAAAAGGGTATAGAAACGCAAGATTCAAAAATAAAAGCAATCAAGAATTTTCCACCTCCCAACACCGCCAAGAAACTTTCTTCTTTCCTTGGATTATGTTCTTATTATCGGTCATTCATAAAAGATTTCGCTAATATTGTTGAACCCCTGTTAGTCATTAAAAGAAAGAAAACTAAATTCACGTGGACAGAGGAAGCAAATACCGCATTTGAAAGATCAAAAGAAGCGCTCATCAATGCCCCTGTTTCGAAATTCCCGAGGGGGACGAAAACTGGAAATTGCAGCAGATGCGTCGGACTATTCGGTGGGTGTGGTTCTTATGCAAAATAGCTATCCTCTGGCATTTTTTAGTAAAACGTTGAATCAAACACAAAGGAATTATACAGCTACAGAGAGAGAAACATTAGCCGTATTAATGGCTGTACACAAATTTCGAGTTTATTTCGGCAAAGCGCCAGTAACAGTCTTTTCGGATAATGCGGCTGTTGGTAGACTTTACTCGGGGAAAAACCTAACGCCCAGGTTAATAAGATGGGCTTTAAAACTCCAAGAATATAATCTAATAATAAAATATAAACCGGGTAAGGAAAACAATGTAGCTGACGCACTTTCTCGTATAAAACTGGACGATGAAGGAAATGAACTTAAATGCGCTGTGTTGACTTCAAAAATTTTAGATTCTAGAGACACAATTATCACTGAACTGAAAGCTGATCCTGAATTTGGAAATATCTATGCATATTTGAAAGATCCCGAAAGCTTTGAGCACACAGATATCGATGCGATAAGAAATAGAGCAAAAAACTATGAAATAATAGATAATTTATTATTTTATACGAAAACAACAAACGAAAATCTCGAGTACAAACCATTCATCCCAGCCTCGCTTCGATTAAGCATTTTGAAGGAATTACACGACGCGAAAACAGCGGGTCATTAAAGAGTCAGAAAGGCTTTAAAAAAAAGTACGCGAGGCGGTATATTTCCCGCAATTATACAAAATAGTAACTGCGTATGTCAGGTCCTGCAATCAATGTCAGTTAATAAATGATATTAATTACAGCCCGGCCGGGTACCTAAATAGCATTCGCGCTACATTTCCGAATGAAATTTTAGGCATAGATCTTCTTGGTCCCTTCCCCCAGAGTGAGTTAGATAAAAATCGTTTTCTTTTAGTAATAGTAGATCATTTTTCAAAATGGACAGAAATTGTTCCACTTAAACGCGCGTCAGCCAAAACAGTCGCAGATGCATTCTTACACAGATACATTTTAAAATACGGTGCACCGATAAAAGTCATTAGCGATAACGGAAAACAATTCATTAGTCAAATATTTGAAAACATATGCACTGGACTTGGCATACGCCATATCAAAATGGTTCCGTATAGACCACAGGCAAACATAACAGAAAGAGTGAATAAAAACATTGTAAAAATAATTCGCAGTTACGTTAGCACACATCACAAGCGCTGGGATGGCTACATAAATGAATTAGCTTATGCTTTAAGAACGGCAAATCTACTACGGGAAAAACCCCAGCAGAATTATTTTTAGGCCGAAAGTTAATTACGCCTTTAGATAAATTATTCTTTGTGCAACAAAGAGAGCAAGAGTTTAAACAGAAAGATGTGCAAAAACGTATTCATCAGGCGCTTAAAAGCTCGAATACGGCAAGAAATAAGCAAAAAATATATTACGATAGAAAACGCCGTGAAGCAGATTTTAAAGTTGGGGATAAAGTATTGAAGCGGAAACTTTCTTTATCAAGTGCCCCAGACAATTTTACTGCAAAGTTAGCTCCAAAATTTGAAGGCCCTTATGTAATTCAGGAAGTCAAAGGAGTCGTATTGTACCTTAAGAACGAGAGAGGGGAAATCTGTAAAGCAAGTCCCGACCAGGTGACAAAATACTATAATCAAAATGATTTTGAAATCCTTAAAAGTTTCTTGCAGGACTCAAGTCTAAAAGAAGTAGAAGGTCCAGAAATAACGACAACCGTTCCACTATCCAAGAAGCAGAGAACTGAAGAGAGACCTAGCCCTTCTACAACCCAGGCGACGGTACCGAAAAGAAAAAACGAAAATTTTCAGACTCCAGCATTTAAGAAAAACAAGAATGCAAAGCCACCGCGTAAAGAAACCTTGGTAGAGAGGAAAACACCACCTACAACGCATCGCAGTAGAAATTATACATCAAGGAGAATGCTCCCAGGGCCAGAGAGTCAGGTGCAAACAAAGCCGCCGTTCCGGAAACTAAAAAGACAACAGGAGGAACGAAAATACCAGCAACAACAGAAGAAATTCAAGATGGACTCCAGACCGGAGGACGTCAAGACCAGCCGTCCAAGGGAAAAACGAAAAAGACAGCAACCCGACGATTACGACGCCAAGAGGCCAGCATGCAGAGGACGCAAAAGATAAACTAATGTGGACGACACTCGGAGGTCAGTAAGGAGAAGATTGACGTCCATGAAACCTATAACGTGGGAACAGTTTTGCCAGAAAAGAATGACGGAATTTCAATCATCAAAAACTCAAAGATAAGTTAAAATCTTCTATAATTTTTTTTTTCTTTTGTTTCGAAATGTTATGCGTAAGTACGAAGTTCTATGTTTTGACGAAAGTCAATATGTCTCGGTTGAGACTTAGTTTTGTTTTACTTTATTTAGCTAAGGCAAAAGTATTATTTTCTTTAAGTATAAAATCTAAGAACAAGCAGTTTCTGTTGGTCGAAAGACTAATTCTGTTATGTTAAAGCCAAAATTTGGCCGAAGATAAAAATAACTTTGTATTCTTATTAATAAAAACTTTAGTTTCAGTGCCGCCAGCTTGGCGAAGAATGAGTAAAGTAAAAATTTATTTTCTCTTATTCATTTTATGGTAGATTGTAAAAATCAAATGTCTTCGAATTTTGTAAATATACGTAAATACTTGAATGTTATGTAAAAGTAGAATTTAGTCTAGAAGCATAAAATTTTAGATGCTAAAAGTAAATGCTTAAAAGCAATGAAGTCAAAATTTAAGTATTAAACTGTAGATAAAATCATGCTTTAGAGCGAAAGCCTGCATGTCTAAAGATGAATGAGGGGGAAGTTAGAATGAATGTGTTTTGTAGGGTTCTCCACCTACACTTGAATTTTTAAGAATGTTAAAGTAGCTCATCGAGTTGTAGAATGGCGAGTAAGGTGTGTCTATTTGGTCGTTGAATTCTAACAAATCATTGTGGTTAGGGGAAGTGTTGTAATACTAAAACACGAATATTCCCGTTTGACACCACACATGGTGGAGAGCCAGGGTAAGTTAAATTAATGTTTGAATAATTGAATGAATGTGAATTAAGCATTAACTAAGGAAAACGAATCGTTTAAAAACAAAAATTTATTCAGTGTCAAGAAAGTGTAAATTATAATGTATTTAGAAAGATACTGATACTTATTCCTTCCAGATGCTGGAAGGAAAAGAACAAGATTGATTGCTGAAGTCCAGGAAAAGTTGCTTTAAGAAGAGAGATTTATATAAGTATCTACAGAAATTTAGTATACGTTTTGTTACATAAGTTTTTTGTGTAAACGAGGCTCTTAAGAGTTAGTTCAGAATTGTAGAAACTTTACAACAGGTCGTTTGTAGGACCTGCTTCCAAGTTTTCCAAATTCTGGCAGCGGCAAATGTAGGGTTTATATTTATTTTAACTAACATTTATTTTAAGTTTAAACTATCTTTCCTGTCAAGCCTTACTTAGCCCTGGAACTGCCTATGCCAGAGTATGTAAATTTTAGTAGAACGCGCAAGGATTCAAATTATCAGCGGAAGTATTCTGAGTTAAATAGAAAGGAAACGAGTTCGAGAGGTGCTTTCTTACTTCACGAGCGCGGAGGTAGTTAGAAATTGAAGAACCCCGCGTTTCGGCCTGTGTGCTTGCCTCGGAGAATTGTTAATCGTTCAACGTGATATTCAAAGTTTGCTGAATTAGCAGCGGTATTGTAAAACGCGGTGAGGTTAGTTACGTTTAGAGAGCCTCGTAGTCTTGTTATTATTTCTTTACAGGTTTTTATTTTTATTTTACCGCCGGGTCGGCGTAGTTTGTGAGCGTCAAGAGCACGCAATTGTAATTTCTTAAGTTGAATAAAAAGGGACTTAAACCCTTCGTAAGACTCTGTCTATTTTCCAGTTTCAGCAGTCACCACTTTGTTGCGTGCAGGTTGGAGGCGCGCAACTCTACAACTCTACAACCTCAATTCACTATTTTAATTTAGCAATTTTTATTTTTATGCAGCCTTTATGTCGAAGTATACATTTGTTTTGGTGACAATAAATTTATTCTTTAATTTTTATCTGATTACATAACATATCGGATGCAATAGCTGTAGATATGAAAAACATGCATATATCCAACAGCATGGTAATTTCTTTTGAATATATGGTGTCTGTCATCTACAAAAGAAAACTGTAAACTTAAAATATAAGATGTAAACATAGCTCTCCTGTTGGATAATATAAGAAAGTCACAATATCTGCTATTATTATTTTTTTTATTATTTGCTTCCTACAAATAATAATTAAAACCAAACACTGTATAAAAGTTAAAAGTATAATGCAGAAACTTGGTGAAAACATGTATATATCACTTTGCACGAGTGTTATGGCCAGAATCCCATTCTATATAATAATATACGTATTTGACATTATTAGGTATTGCTAAATAAATTAGCATTTAAATACTTTAGTGAAATATAAAAAAATGAGAAAAAATTATGAATACTACTTACTGTATATGAATTTTTTGAATGCGAGCTACTTAATAAACAAAGACCAAAATATGATGTTCCATATTCCTTACGCTGAAGTCTACACCGTGCTATTATATTATTAGTTATAAGGGCAGAGCATTTGTGGTCTTCACTTTGCAAAATGCATGAGCAACATTTAAATAATATAGGAAAATTTCATATAATGGCGAGTAGCTGAACTGAATGAAATGAGTATTTTAAATTTATAATTAAACATATTTTAAATTCACTAGAAATTTAGGGACATATAATGTTTACATATTTGAAGTTTCGGAGGAAACTATTTGAAATATCTTCTTTTTTTTTCGGGGGGGAGGGAATTGCTTTGACTTCTTATGGGTTACAGATTTCAGCCATATAATCTCATAAATAAGTGCATTTAACTCAGGCATATCATATTTCCTCCTATGAAGTTATTGTTCAAAATTTATTCACTACATATTCATTACACACGCAATATATCCAAATACTAATTAATCATATGCAATATTCAAATACTAATTAATTCCTTAAAAAATGTTCCACTATTAAAAGAAAGAACCATTTTAAAATGTCCAATTGAGTAGGATTTTTTTACCTCAAAATATACTAATGTTGTATTATTTTTCAAATTCGTTACTAATACATGAATTAAGTAAAGTATTATGTGGAATCAAGGTTTAGTTAAATGGGTGTTTTGAATGTTCAGAGTTTTATGGAAAAGTACTAGTGAATGGTAAAAAACGTTTATTAAAATTCAAATACAGTAATTCAAAGATGTAATATACACATATAATTAATATGTACAACAAACAATTATTGTATGAAATGCATAACAGAGCAAAGAATGAAAACATATACATGAATTTACAATAACATAAGATGGAAAATAAACAGAATACAGGAATATTCACATAAACTTAACATATGTAAAATTAAGTGTTATGAGTAATAGCATTACTCAGATTTCTCCTTATAGTTAAATCTTCATTTTCATTGCTTTTTTAATATCTTGTGTTGGTGGTTGGCCTGACGCATTCTTTGAGTGATAATTTCTGTGGCACTTCATCAAAGCCTATATTGTTGAAACAAACATTACCAAATGCTAACTTGTAATGACATTAATACATGTATCATAACAAATACATAATGAAAATTAAGAAAATGTTAATGTACCAATAGTTCTTGTTTCAGAAGTACATGAAATATCATAAAAGATGCATTAAACATTTTTGATTAAACATTCAATTATACATCTTTCAATTTCAATGTTATAGTGTGGCACCAGGGTAACTATGCGAGACACACTAATCCCCTCGAAGATTTCCGATTTACAAAATAATTTTGGCAGTAATGTGTGAAGGCTAAAAAAACTTTATCAAAAAGATACAATTCTTAAGTAATTACATATATTTTGCAGAAATACTTCCGAACTGTTTGAGCTGATATTCATGAGCATCGAGTAATTTTTTTAATGCAGAATAATTGAACTGAGAAACAACATAATGCAGCCAAATTATATCCCTAATTATTCTTTCATTTTACTTTCTAATGCATGCATAATAGCACATAATTCATGTAAATTAAAAATAATTACATGAAGCAAGATTTCTAAAATTTCAAAATTACATGTAATTAAAATCTAGTTTAATATCTGCAATACATTTTTAACTCATCATATTTTTATAAACTTAACTTTACAATCTAAGACAAATTACGTACTTTATGGCAAAAAAACAAACTTCTAGACTAAATAAAATATGTATCATTTAGTCTGAGATTAAAAACTATACTAAAAAAACATTCTGGAAAACCATTTTTAATACAGTACAAAGTCCGAAATCCGGACTCGTCGGGACTTCGGCGATTCCGGATAATAGATCAATTTTAATCTGGTAAGATGGCATGCAGAAATTATGCAATTAAAAATATGAAATCGTAATTTATAAAATAAAGAACAATTATGATCTAAAGTGCATCAACATTTACAAAAAAAAACTTAATATTTATTTGTTTTCTTTATTAAACATTTCTTTTGATGTAAGTTGTTTAAGTTGCTTCCATAAAAAATTGAAAAAGTTACATTTTCTTATGTCATATACAGTTGACATACCCCTCGCATAATTTTGAGACGGATATGCCTTTATCCATTTTTTGCAGAAATTCCACTTTTTGTTTAAAGGACATCGAAACCTGGTTTCACTTTGTAGATCCTTTGGCAGCTCCAGAACTGGAAACTCTTTTTGATATAATCGAAAGTTCAAGCTTAATTTTTATAAAATTGCTGTAATAATAACAGTCTGCAAAAAATAATAAGCTGGATCAAATTATTAAGATTAAGGAGCAGTGCAGTCTGCTACATTAACCGAAATGCCTTAGAATCATTAAAGATAATTTTAGCCTAGCTTTATAGTGTCCGTTATAAACATATTATTATTGATGGAGACTTGAACGCAAGACACGGCACATGGAACTACTACACTTCTAATGCAACAGGCAAACTGATTTATTCCTTGGCCGCGTCGGCACAAACCGTGGCAGTTCCAAGTACCCCAACACGGTATGCTGCTGGGTCCACCGCAATTATTGATTTTTTCCTGTTGCGGAACACCAGTTCTCCACTGGATATTTCCGTACTGGACGAACTTTCAAGTGATCACAATCCTGTTAGGATTATTCTGAACCTCAGCAGATATACTACATCAGACACCAGGGCCTTTCGTACAGACTGGCAGGTCTTTGCCAAAGCCCTCTCCAACACCCAGTACACTTTACCCACGATACACAAGGGGAATGACATTGATAGTTTGGTCAAGGACCTCACTGAAAATATACAAAATGCTTATGAGAAAGCACAAGTTGAAGTTAAACCTGGTATGAAACACAAGCCTCGAGAGCTCAGATCTCTTAAAGAGAGAAATGCTGCAAGACGAGCGTATCAACGTACCAGACACCGTGATGATAAAAGGAACTTCAATCGCCTGTGCGAAGCAGTCAAGTTTCTTACAAATAAACTCTCACAAGATCGCTGGACTAACTACCTCAGATCTCTTTCTGCAGAGGATAACTCCTTGTGGAAAGCAGTGAAGAGGTACAAAAAATGCTATAACGCCATTCCGCCCCTTCACGGCCCTCAACGGATCCATTACACCGGAACTGAGAAAGCAGAACTTTTAGCTCAGCATATGGAATCTCAGTTCTGCATTAACAACATTTCAGACTCAGACACTGAACAGCTTATTGCTGACTTGCACTCCAATTTTACAACACAGCCATGCACAAACAACATTATCTCAGCCATGTCATCGGAGGTCTGTCTGTATATCATGCGAAATGCGAAAAGGAAGAGCCCTGGAGTAGACGGGGTCACAAATGAGATGATCAAGCACTTCCCTGTCAAGATAATACTCTACTTCACCAAGTTAGTGAATATCATACTACGCTGGCAATACTTTCCAACCTGTTGGAAAACTGCCAAGATTGTCCCTCTGCTAAAGCCCAACAAGCCTGCGACTGCTCCTGAGAGTTACCGACCAATCAGTTTGCTAAGCTCAATTAGCAAAATCGTGAAAGCAGTTATTCTCCATAGACTAAACATCTTCCTGGATCAGCAGATCCTCATACCCTATCCGTTTGGGTTCAGGCGTAAGCACTCGACAACGCATCAACTCTACAGAGTTGTTGAGTTAATAAGCAGTGGGATGCAACAACATCGTGTCACTGGTGGACTTTTCTAAGATGTCGCCAAGGCCTTCGATAGAGTATGGCTGGATGCCCTCATATACAAATTACACAACCTGGGACTCCCAGGCTACATCACAAACATAATTAAATCCTACCTAACCGGTAGACACTTTGTCGTTCATGTTTCTGGTTCATTATCCACAAACCGGCCTATACGGGCTGGTGTTCCACAGGGATCCCTTCTGGGCCCTACCCTATTCAATATTTAGGTGAATGACATCCCCACTACACACAACACAACACTAGCCATGTATGCAGACGACACAGCGATCCTTACGCAAAGTGCATTTGTTAGTTCAGCAATACAACAGCTACAACACCACATCCACTCGCTACAGACTTGGCTGACCAAATGGAAAGTCAAAGTGAATGTCGACAAGACACATGCCATATTATTTACTACTAAGAAGGATATCCCGACTCACCTGCAAATGTATGGTGTGGACATTCCCTGGGTCAAGCAGGTCCCTTATCTTGGGGTGATCCTCAGTAAATCTCTTACATGGAACCCACACGTTACACATATTCTTAGGAAGTTTCGAGCTAGTAAAGCATCACTTTTCCCCTTAATTGCTCGAAACAGTGTTCTATCTATTGATAATAAGTTGCTCATTTACAAAACCATGCTGCGTCCAATTCTTAGCTATGCATGACCCGTCTGGGCATACTCGTGCATAAGTTTGAGAAGGCAGTTACAAGCTGCCCAAAACGGGGTATTGCGTATGATATGTAATGCCCCCTGGTATATTCGGAATAGCCAAATTCGTAAAGAGTTAAGAATAGAGGATCTTTGTGATTTTTATTGCCGCCTATCTAGGGCATTTTATGATAAACAGGAACTTCTGAACAATCCTGTGGTTGTTAACTATTGTTATGATACTAGGGACCCCAATTTCAGTAAACGCCCAAGGGCGATCCTAAATGTTAGTAATATGTAATTTTGTATATGTGTTATGCAAATTGTTGCTCAGATTCTTTATTGTATATTGTTCTTTTTCCCTCCTGATTGCATTTTGTTTTTACTAGTGGCACTAAGGCGTCGCACTTCGTATTTTGTTTCTCTTGTGTGTGCATGTATTCTTCTGTGAAATAGTTGTTAAAAAAATAGTTAATTATGTATGGATTAGTAATTAGGTACTTAAGGAAAAAAATATGTATTTAACTATTAGCAATTCTGAATTTAAACTCTTACTCATTTAATTATTTAGCACATTCAGTTATATTTCTCATAATTCGAAACTTTTATCATGTTATTCGATGAGGGGTAAGGCTATGGCGCCCAGGAACCCTGATGGTTAAGCACCGCAGTTCAATGTATAGTGTCCGTTATACATTATTGGCTGTGTATCACAAGATTGGCGACGAAAGCCATGTTGTTCCACTAAATTTTGTCTTTCTCCTATTGCGTACTGAATTAAGCCTGAACTGTATTAGTTATTTACTATACCTGCTGTTGGCGCATTTTACGCCAAAGAATCTCGCCAAATTATCGCCTCCTACGATTGAGGCAACAGACTTGAAGAAGAAATCTAACCGGTCTGACGTGAGCAATTACTTGTAACCGAAGCTCACAATTAAATTGTATTTTGCTTCACTGTAAATATTTGTATATGATGTTTTTCTAAATAAAATAATTAAAAACGAAGCAGTGAAGCTGGTCCGTCGATAAAAAATAACCTTTAAAAAAAATAAGTTTAGTCATCTGGCTCCGTCGACCCTGGAGCCTACTTCAGCGGTATGGATATATTAATGAAAAGCAAAGCATCCCTAAAGGGGAAAATAACTAGATTCGAAACTTTTGTGCAAACTGCAAATAATGATGTGGACTTAGTTGAACTTAAAGTTAAACTAAAAAACATTCAAGTTCTTCAAAAGAAAGTTGATGAACTACGAAGTGCGTGCTACGCACAAAGTGAAATGAAAGATGATGATCTGACCAAAATTGATGACGACTTAAACCAATGTGATGATCGTCTGGAAAAATTGGAGGTAAGAATTGAAATTCTCATTAATTCTTACAATAAGTTAAATTCTGCAAAAGCAGTAAATGTTACTGAAAGTAATGTAGATGAAAATTTTCAAATCAAAACTAAAATCCCAGCGTTAGTTTTGCCTGAATTTTCAGGAAAATATGAAGAATTTAGTTCATTTAAAACTCAATTTGATGATTTAATTACAAATAATGTTCAGCTGAGTCATTCACAGAAATTGTATTATCTAAGATCTTGTCTTACTAATGATGCTAAGCATTTAGGTAGTAACTTTGATAATTTTGAATCTTTGTACAATGCTTTAGAATCTCGCTATGATAATGAACGTCTGATTGTTGACATTCATGTGCAGAATATTTTAAATTTTGAAAAGATTCAATCCGAAAATGCGAAAGATATCAGAAGTATGATTGATTGTATACAAAAGAATTTCCGCGCTTTGAAAGTATTAAAATATGAACAGAACAAGTTATGTGATGTTTTTCTAATAAATATTCTTCTTCAAAAACTAGATAAAGAATCTAGAAAAAATTTTGAATTATCTCACAAATCGAAAGTAGTTCCAACATTTGACGAGTTTATTAGATTTTTGGAACAGCGTGAATCAGTTTTGTTATCTATAAATAGAAATATTACACCCGGAAGTAGGGTTAATATAAATAAGAATTCCACTCCTTCCCATAAATTGAAGGTTCTTTTGACAAATGAAAATAAAAGTAAAAACTGTGTTGTGTGTAGGAGCCTTCATCCTATTTTCCTTTGCGATACATTCTTAAAGTTAAGTGTTCATGAAAGATTAAAATTAATTCGTTCACATAAACTCTGCGAATTATGTCTAAGGCAAAATCATAAGAAAAGTCAGTGTCTCTCGAAATTTAAATGCGCTTGCGGGGAAAAACACAATAAATTAATATGCATGGATAATGAAGGTCATTCGAAGACTCCTTGTCGCTCGGTGACGCCACTTAGACAAAACAAAAGTGAGCTCGATGCCGCCGCTGGAAAAGGTGACTCAGAATTGAAAGCGTTGAGTGTTTTAAGTAACAAGAATAAACAAAAAAGAAAAAGTGTACTTTTTTCTACTGCAGAGATTTATCTCCGTGACGCCAATAATCGAAGAATAAAAATCCGTGCGCTTTTAGACAGCGCATCTAATATATGTGTTCTTACAGATAAAATAAGTGAATGCTTAGGAATAAAAAGGGAGAAAATTAAAATGCCTGTTACAGGTCTTAATGGATCAATTCAAAATATTAAATGGAAAGTGAATACATTTATTTCAAATGAAGAATGTACCTTTAATGAACCAGTTGAATCCTTGATTGTAAATAAGATAACAGGACTAACTCCGTGTACTACGTTAGATATTTCGAAAGTAGAAATTCCACAATTTTTAAATTTAGCTGATAAATCATTTTATGAAGCTTCAGAAGTACATGCCCTTATAAGTGCTGATTTATTTTTTAAGGTTTTGAAAAATAATACGTATAAAATAAATGATGATTTATTGTTTAAAGAGTCTGAATTCGGATGGATCGCATGCGAGAAGCTTAACGAAATACAACCTTCTTATCAGGGACATTGTTTTCTTGTGCAAAATGACTCTCTTCAAAATACTTTAAAACTTTTCTTTGATTTAGAGGGATTTGGTATTCGTGATGATCCAGCTTTGCATGAAAAGGATCAGGCAATGGAAATTTTTAATGACACCGTTGAATTTAAAAATGGACGTTATGTAGTACAACTACCTTTTAGGAAACATTATGAAGAATTATCTGATAATTATTCCTTGACGCGGCAGCTTTTTCAGAATTTGTGGAGAAGATTTAGTCATGATCCTGAGTTACATCAACAATACCGTGAAATTATTTGTGATTATTTAAAAAAAGGCATAATTAGCATCGTAAATCCTGATACAAAAGAAAATTCTTTACACAAGCCTATATATTATTTGTCTCATCAGGCTGTGCGGAAAGAAAGTAGTTTAACGTCGAAAACTAGGATCGTCTTTGATGCGGGTAGTCATCAAAATAATGAACTTTCTTTAAATGACTGCTTGTGGCCAGGGGTTAACTTAAATCCAAATCTTTGGGATTTACTAATTAATTTCTGATTGAACAAAATTGCATTTTGTTCAGATGTTAAACAAGCTTTTCTGCAGATATGCCTCTCTGATGAACATAAGGATGCAGTTCGTTTTCTTTGGAGTAGTGATGATCCAAGTGTTGATAAAAGGCCCAATTTACAGATTTACCGTTTCAATCGAGTAAATTTCGGGGTCAGTTCGAGCCCATTCCTGTTAGCAGCTACTATTAGACATCATATTAAAAAATACAAGGAAGATTTTCCCGAAACAGTTGAAATTTTAGACCAGTGTTTTTATGTAGATGATCTCATTTCTGGAAGCGAGGATTTTGAAGAAGCACTTGAAGTATCTAAAAATGCCAAGAAAATTATGGAAGAGGCTGGAATGGTCCTCAGGAAGTGGATTAGCAATAATGCTGAATTAATGGAGCAATGGAAGAATGAAGAATTCGATACCTATCCTGCAGACGCTACTCTCAGCGTGGGCGCACACCAAACTAAAATCTTGGGACTTTCTTGGAAGACGCACGAAGATTATTTAACTATGGGTACTAAAAATCTTTTGGAATTTCTTTCTATGGACACAAATACGAAACGCTTCTTACTTCAAGCAATAGGGAAGATATTTGATCCTTTAGGATTAATTTCGCCTTTCACCATTCGAGTTAAATGCCTCATCCAAGATCTCTGGAATGGAAAAATGCAGTGGGATGAACCTTTACCAAAAGAAATTGAAAAGGAATCGAAGAAGTGGTGTGCTGAACTTCATCACTTAGAAAATTTGAAAATACCTAGGTTGGTTAATGATTCTGCATCAAAGGAAGATACTGTTGAAATACACAGTTTTTGCGACGCAAGTAAAAAGTCATATGGCGCTGCCATATATTTGAAGGTGAAGACACTCAGTGGAATATCGGTGAAACTCCTAACTTCAAAAAGTCGCGTGGCTCCATTAAACGGTGTAACCTTACCAAGATTAGAACTATTGGGTGCTCTAGTTGCAGCTCGTCTTAGTTCTAAGGTAAAGAGAATCGTGAATCTGAAAAGATCTTCTGTTGAATACCATTGGACAGATTCCAAGATTGCACTTTTTTGGATAAAGGGTGCAAAAACCCGATGGAAGCAATTTGTGGCAAACCGAGTGAACGAAATCACCAGCTTGACAGATCCCAACTCTTGGCATCACTGTGCAGGTAAAGAAAATCCTGCCGATCTTCTCTCACGTGGAATGAATGCTGATTCCTTGGTGACAGATTCTAGATGGTGGACAGGTCCAGAATTCTTTATGCAGCCTGACAGTTTCAAGAACTTGCAACCATTTATTCCTGAGACTGAAACCATCGAACAAGTCGAAAAAGAAACTTTGCGGCGAGAAAGGAAAATTCCTTTTGAAGATGAGACTTGTAAAGAGACAGCCCTGCTAAATGACAGCTCTCAACATTTTATTGTGGACGACCTCTTAGAACTTTCAAACAATTATTATAAAATTAACCATGTTTTGTCTTATATTTTCAGGTTTATTTCCAATTGCAGGAATAAGGTAAAAAACACAGGACCACTGTCAGTGGAGGAGGTAAGAGAAGCCGAAGAAGTGTTGATTAAGCATGAACAACGAGTTCTCCTTGAAGGAAAGAAACTGCCAAGTAATATTTCGAATTTATTTCCGTTTTTTTGATGACAAAGGAATAGTACGTGTAGGAGGAAGGCTGAAGAATGCTTCAGTGCCATATTCTCAAAGACATCCTCCTATTTTACCTAAGGGTTCAAGATTAAGTAAAATTTATTTTGAAAGTTTATACAGGAAATTATTTCATGTTGGACCACAAGGTCTGATAAATGCAGTGCGCTTGAAATTTTGGCCTTTAGGTGGCCGTAGTCTCGCACGTAAAACAGTACATCAATGTGTTAAATGCTTTAAATGTAAGCCCACTCTTTCTTCACAAATTATGGGTAATTTGCCTAGTGAAAGAGTTAATGTTTTAGCTCCATTTTCTATTACAGGTATTGATTTATGTGGCCCTTATTTAGTGAAATTTAAAAATCAACGTAAAGGTATTCTGAATAAATTGTATATTTGTATTTTTATATCTTTCGCAACAAAAGCCATCCATCTTGAGACATTAACAGATTTGACTTCCGATGCTTTAATTGCAACACTTAAACGTTTTACAAGTAGACGTGGCGAATGTTTCAAAATTTATACCGACAATGCTACTAACTTTGTTGGAGCGAATTCAAAATTGAAAAAAATTTATAAGCTCATTAATTTCCCAGACAAAGAATTAGCTAATCATTTTTCGCAAGAAAATATAGATTGGAATTTTATTCCACCCAAATCGCCTCACTTCGGTGGACTTTGGGAAGCTGGGATAAAATCGGTAAGTACCATCTTAAACGTACGATTGGCAATTTTCATTTCACTTACGAAGAATTCGAAACGATTGTCATTCAGATAGAAGGAATATTAAATTCGCGACCGCTTACTCCTCTTTCTAGTGATTCAGAAAGTTTCGAAGTTCTGACGCCAGGTCATTTCTTGATAGGGCGACCTATAACAGCAATTTCTGAGCCGTTTTTAACGGATTTAAAGGAAAACCGCTTAAGTCGTTGGCAAAAAACTACAAAAACTACACAACTTATTTGGAAAAGATGGAAGTCTGATTACTTGAATACTTTACAATCTAGATCAAAATGGATGGTTGAAAAAAATGATCTGATGATCGGCCAAATGGTTTTGATTAAAGAAGATTTTCTGCCAATTAACAATTGGCTTTTAGGGCGAATAACATCATTGTACCACGGTTCTGATGGAAAAGTCCGTGTTGTAAAAGTTCGTACCAAAACAGGGGACTTTAAAAGGACAATTAATAAAATAGCTGTATTGCCTATTGAAGTTTAGTAAGTTGTGAATTATGTTACTCAGTTGTTAGTAATTATATTGAAAATTATTTTTCTCAATAATTTTGTATTCATGTTTTGTTTACTTATTTTATATTTTTCTATGCATATTTTATACTTGTTTACATGAATAACTGAAACTTTAATACTGGTATTTCATAATTAAATTTATGTTAAGTTCTTGCATGTGAACATAGCAAGGCCGGGCGGGATGTTGGCGCATTTTACGCCAACGAATCTCGCCAAATTATCGCCTCCTACGATTGAGGCAACAGACTTGAAGAACAAATCTAACCGGTCTGACGTGAGCAATTACTTGTAACCGAAGCTCACAATTAAATTGTATTTTGCTTCACTGTAAATATTTGTATATGATGTTTTTCTAAATAAAATAATTAAAAACGAAGCAGTGAAGCTGGTCCGTCGATAAAAAATAACCTTTAAAAAAAATAAGTTTAGTCACCTGCGTTTATTTCTTGCACATGCTTAAAACTAATCTGAGTCCTGAATAAATAAACTCCCACAGATACTTAAGGCTTTATCTAGGGCCGTCGCTAGATACCACCTGGTGCAGTCTCTAAATTCTGCTACAAAGTGCCTTCCTAAGTTCTAAATTTTCGCCGCGCCTAAACTTTGGATCCCAATACTTTCCCCCTAATTATAAAAAACTTCTTATCCCTTAATTTTACCGCTCGGTACTTCCCCAAATTCCAAAAATTGTGTCTTCTCTAAATTTTGTCGCCGCTTCTGGGTTTATGGTAAATAACATTTTATTCTTAATTAAAATAGCACTAAATGTAATACCTATGACTTTCATTAACAAAATATATTTTTAGCGTATGAAAAGAAATTTTTGTTGAATTTTTCCTCATCAACATTTCTTAAAACATTTAAAAAATCTATAATCATCGCCAAGCATAATGTTAGCAGAAAAGGTTGCCTTACTCTTGTTACTCAATTACTAATATAAAAAAAAAAAAAAAAAAGTTTAGAAATAACTGCATGAGTTATTACTGAAGCTGTCATGTACTGATAAACATGCGGTGTTGAAAGCAAAACATAATAAATAATGACTCTCCAGGTCGGCATCAGGGATATAAAATAGATAAACGTTTCGGTTTGAGGAGTAATGCCAAGCAGACACTCATCTGCGGAGCCAAATTAATAATCTCACAAATTTATGCTTACATGATTGTTTTTTCATAACAATGTAGTTTATGTGAAGCCTAAGTAAAATTAAGAATCGGAATTTTTATGTGAAAATCTCCACACGTTTTATTATATAAGGAAAAGTTAAATGCGCATGTGTAAAGCATACCAAAAAATAAATAAGTTTGTGGCTTTAAGGTCCGGATTTTGGACTTTGTACTGTACATTTTAAACTGTTTTACTTTCATAAATCATCTATCCCATCAAAATATTCATCAATCTTTTGATTGTCAGTTTCTATTTATTACCTGGTAGTTAAGGCAGATGTATTCACAAAGAATTACATACATATATATGAAAGCTATTAATATAAGCTACATAATGTAATCTACTACAATTATTTTGTCACAGTGTTTAGAATAAAAGTCTGCCATGTCTTACATAATTTCAACTAAATCTATACACAAGAATTTTCCATTAAAAATTTCTGTGCAGACTTGATAATCATTATAATACTGTTCTTAGTATAATGTATCGAACAGTTTACAAACTCATATAGACAAAAAATTTCAAGATAAGATACTTGATATTTATTCTGTTGCAGAAGCAGACTGTTTATTTTCAATGTATCTAACAATAAGCAAAGCTGATATGTGACAAATTTTCAGTTCTAAAATTTTTATATCTAATATACAATGCACTATTATGCTAATAAGCAATATTCATTTTCAAATCCTTGTATTATATGTTGGTGATTATGACTATTATTTATTTGTTTTCTTATCCGTCATGGCGACTACCCTAAGACCGTTAATCAAAGCTCAAATATATCCTTGCCTATCGTAATTTTAAAGAAATATTTGAAGGAAAGATAGGTTAATTGCATAATAATTATACTTTGCTTGTGTGTTTACAGTCAAACTCAATACTCAACAACTAGTATGCTTGAAAATGCTCAAGTGGGATTTGAATGGCTTCAATAACATATATTGGAAAAGTAAGTAAAAGTATTATAAAAATATTGCCCTCATTTGGATGGCTTAAATAATAGTGTAATAAAAGAACATTTTAGATATGATATTAACCAATTTATTGTTTTAATTTTATCTCATTGACCTTTAAAATGAAGATGTGATGTTTCTGGTTGATATTATGCAAAAACCTGAAAAGCAAACAACTACACTGAATCTAAAAATGTTTCCAATTTCACACATCTGCAAGAAACTAATAAGGTCAATAATGCCTGATTAACTGAATTTGTAGGCAGATGATGATTCAAATCTGTATATAGGAGACATGTAAATAGCATAAAAGCACACCAAATTTATATCAGTGCACGAGTCATCGTATGTGTGAATAACTACTTACTATAAAACTAAGTACAAATCATACTCTGAACTACTTAGTATGCTTATGCACTAATTTTTGCATTTTCTTAATTCATATATTTAATTAGCATTATGACAAAATTAAATAATGTCCGTAATAATTGTAATTGAAGCAACTGTATTTGAAATTTCACCTCTTTTCATAATAACCACAGTTGACTAGTACATATTCATTAGCAAAGCATATAATTGCTTCACAGTATTATTAACAGCAACTCAGCTCAGGCAAACTCGATGAGTTGATCGCAAAAGGGGTCCCCGCGTTACGACGCTATCCCGACATAAGAGATTTACGATTTTCGAATCTATGAACGTCGAACATTGGAGAGAAAATTCGAATACACATAGAGTTCATAACGTAGCGAACCGATGAATGAGTCCAAAAGAAACAACTCCAGCAGCTGATTGGCCTTAGGCGGAGATAAGTGTGCATGGCAATGGCATAAGTGAAAAGAAATTGCCTAATTCTACTCTGAATCGGAGTCCATGTGACCACTCAACATATATACATTACATGATTAAATAACATTCACATAAATAAATATTAATACATTAACAGAAAAAATACATAAATGCATAAGGAGAGATATATACATTTTATATAAACATTGCAGCAGGCGGCGAGTCAAATCAAAACAACGAGAAAGGAAGAGTGCTTAATTAAGTATAATTTATAAGTTGCATTAAACAAGGTACCTTAATACCGCAAGCGGCCGTTTACCATTCACATCATTTGTGAAGTCATATTGTGGCACTGCAAGAAGCGCAAAATAATCAAAATCGTAAAAACAACCTTGTATTTAGCGTAGGTATAATGAAACACTCAATCGATTTCGAGGGCAGCTAAAGGTCCCTCCTCATCAGGAGAAAGAAATACCTAGAAAGAAAATAAAGGAGTCACAGAAACACGTGGTCCTTATCAGCACTGCACGTGGTTATAACTAGATTTTTATTCAGAGTTGCACTGGCCGCCTACTTTTACTGAGCCAGGCTATCTGATCGAGCATGAAAAATTAGCGAAGTTAAAATAGGGAGCGAGGGACAAATGCACCTTACGCTCAAAATCTGAACTTCAAATAATGGAAAGCAACCACTGAACGGATTTTTATACCCTCTGGTAGTACCAAACGCGAGGAGGTAACGCCATCTATCGGCAAAAATAACTGAATCAAGATAGTAGAATTTTAAAGGCATTAGGAAGGACTGGATTGGACTTCAAATCATTAACTAAACCTGCTAAATCTTTGTGAATGTGAAAAGCCTCAACAAAATCCAATTCACCTATGGAGGAAGTCTTTTGGATAATTTTTTTTTTAAATGATTTTTTAAATGAGCAACTTATTATCAGTAGAGAGAACGGAGTTCCGGCTAATTAAGGGGGTAAGTGTTCGTTTACGAGCACGGAACTTGGCAATAAGCTGTGTAATGTGTGGGGTCCAAGTGAGTCGCCTATCTAAAGTAATGCCTAGGTATCGGGCTTGCCTAGTCCACTGAAGAGGGGTGTTATACATCAGGATGGAGTCTTCCGAGTCTATGGTGACTCTTTTTGTGAACCAGATCGCCTCCGACTTGTCCACATTAATCTTGAACTTCCAGGCTGTGAGCCAGGACTCGAGTGTGTGGATGTGAGCTTGGAGTGCTTGTATAACCGGACCAGGAGATGTATTTTTTGAGAGAATTGCCGTGTCGTCGGCGTACATAGCCAGGATGGTGTGTGGTGATTGTGGGATATCGTTCGTGTAGATATTATAGTAGATGGGCCCAAGAAGGCTCCCTTGCGGGACACCAGCTCTGGTAGCCCGTGAGGTTGAGTATGTGTTGTTTACACGAACGATGAAATGTTTATCCTTAAGATAGGAGTAGGTGATGGCTGTGATGTAGTCTGGGAAACCCAGAGAGGTAATTTTGTACATGAGGCCCTCCAGCCAAACACGATCAAAGGCTTTAGCTACATCGAGGAAGATGGCACCTGTAGTCTGTCGTTCCTGCAATCCTTGCGAGATGTACTCCGTCACTCGGTACAGCTGGTGGACGGAAGAGTGTTTCTTCCTGAAACCGTGTTGTTGCGGAATGATGATGTTGTTCTGGTCCATGTATCCAAGGAGTCTCTTCAGGATAATGTGCTCCGCCACCTTGCTGAGCGAGGACAGAAGACTAATGGGCCAGTAGGAGGCTGGTTCTGCAGGAGGCTTGCCAGGCTTGAGTATGGGAATGACGATGGCTGTCTTCCAGGGCGTTGGAAAATGGCCCAGGCTAAGCATGTCGTTTATAATAGAGACCAGTTTAAGCAGCATGAGAATCCCCATGCACTTGATCATTTTGTTGGAGATTTTGTCAATGCCTGGGCTTTTCTTGACCAGGAGATTTTCGATGTAGCCGTAGACCTCTAAGGGTTTGACAGGAGTAATGTTGTTCGTGTGTGGTTTTGAGAGGAATTCTGTTAGTGTGGTGTTTACAATGTGTTCTGTTTGAGGGTGAGAAATGTTGTTTGTGCAAAATTGAGAAGCATAGTGATCAGCTAGTGACTCAGCTTTCTCAATTTCAGTGAGGGCAATATTCTGTTGGCCGTTTAAGGGCGGAATATTGGTGTGGCATCTCTTAAGCTTAGCTGTCGCCTTCCAGACAGAACTATGATCTGCTGAAAGGGAAGTTGGCCCAGTCGCGTTGTGTGTGTTGGTGTGTGCGAGCCCTGACTTGGTGGTTGAGTCGGTTGAGTACAGTTTTGTCCGCAGGAAACCTGTACCTTTGCCATTCCTTGCGAGCAGCGTTTCTCTCCTGTATGAGTTTCTTGAGTTCAGGATCAGTGGCTTTTTGCCTGTGAGGGATAGTCGTGCTGTTGGCATCCAGGGCAGTTGTTAAATTCGTGGTGAATTTTTGGACCAGTGCGTCTAACTCATCACCCGTGCTGGCTGTTGGAATGTGTAGTGTGGTGTTGTTTAAGGCTTTGGCATATCCTGCCCAGTTAGTAATGAAGGCCTTTTTGTGTGGTGTGCTACAGAGGTCCCCACCTGTATCATGACCGGATTATGGTCAGAGGATAACTCGGTGAGGGTTTGGATAGATCTGTGGTGGCAGCCTTTAAGAAGGAAAAAATCCAGAACGTTGGCTGATCTGCCATTGTATCGTGTTGGGGTATCTGGAGCTGCAATGGTAACACCTGCCTCAGTGGCAAAACGGTGAATTACAGTGCCTAGGTAGTTTGAGCAATTGCAGTTCCATGCGCGGTGGTGTGCATTGAAGTCTCCGCCTATTATAGTTTTTCTGTTAAGTTGGAATAGCACTTCAAAGTCCTGCGCAATATTCGCTTGTGATCTTTCGTTGCCTGGTATATAGGCAGAGATAACAGTGAGTGGGTGTGAAGTGAGTGTGGTGACTGTAATAGCTATGGCCTCGAGGCCTAAAAGCTGTGGCAGTGTTGTGTGGTGATGGGTGACGGAGCGCTTTATGAGGATGATAAGTCCTCCTCCTGGATGTCTGTTAGTCCTCTCACGGTCTAGCCTGTAAACATAGTAGTTTGCAATCTGGACAGTAGTGTGTGGACTAAGCTTGTGTTCCTGTAGGAGTAAGATGTCAGGACAATGCTCATTTACAAAAATGCGTAGTTCATCAAGTTTGTGAAATAATCCATTTGCGTTCCATGTTACAATTCCAAGTTCATTTACCATTATTACTCATTATTTACTAGCCCGTGAATTTCTTCAAGTATTAGGTGTAACACCTGAATCTTATCCAGAATGTTATCACACTTTCTAAGTTCGGGCATTTTACTTTTATAAACATTGATAATTTTACTAATATTACATCCAAAAATAGTTTCAATTTCTTTCATAATATTCATTAATTCAAAAATATCATTGGTATCATTACTATTTTTTAACAGGGTTTGCATTATCAGGTATAAATTTAGGAGTATTAGCATTTTCATAATTACAATTATTCTTATTTGCATTACTAGGCATACCAGTTTTCTGAGAAGTTTGCATTTTTGCCTGACCCGCATCCGCAGAGACACTTGTAGCGGAGGCATTGCTAGGGTTGGTAGAATTTTTAATTGCCTGGGCGTAGCTAACTCCTGGCTTGACATTGACAGATTTATTAACTTTTTTGTAGGTAGGGAACCTAGGGCACCCTCTATAAGAAGCCACGTGTGGCCCAAGACAGTTAACACGAACGGGATTTTCAATTTTTCCAGGTTTGTCACAATTGCCAGTTTTGTGAAAGCCTGCACATTTAACACACCTAGGTGCGACATGGCAGTTCTCGGATGAATGGTGCTATTTCTGGCAATTGTGACATTGTGGAACCTGATTTTTGGCAATATACTTTTCAACAGTTATATTGAAATACATAAGATGTTTGATGTTATAGATTTCTTCTAGATTCTTATCCGGGAATATTTGTACTTGGAAGAGCGGCATTAAAGCCTTGGTTCTATATTTAGTAAGTTGAATAACTTTATTGATGTTAAAGTTTAGTTCCCGCAATGCCTCTGTAATGGTGCTGACATCTGCGTCAATTGGAAGGCCTCTAATGAGGACCTTTACTGGTTTTTTATTTTTAGGATTAACCACCTAGTGCTCAATTTTGTTCATTAAAAAGAACTCACTTAACATACGATGATCGTCTGGAGTGGATGGTTCCACTTTCAAGAACTCCCCGGTGACCCAGCCAAAGAACTTGCATTCTGGTAGTTTAATAGCAACCTCCTTGAGGAAATCATAATATTTCGTGCCCACTTTGGGCCTAACCATAATAGGGGGAGTTTGCAAGTCTATCTGCGGGTGCGAGTTTCCTGTTTGAGGATTTACAACACCAGCATGATTTTCAGAATTAACATTATCAGAATTTACAGTATTATTTACAACATTTTCAATGCATGCATTTATATGTTCGTCTCTTAAATCGTTACATGTCTCAACATTAGGGTTTTGAACCGAAAATTTGCAAATTTGTTTTGCAATGGTAGTATTGCCTGAGGCTGGGTCAGCCTAACGCCTTTAGCCGTCTTAGATGGTTTTTGAAACCCATCATCATCATCATCATTTATTTTTGCATATTTGGCAGAGTTTTTCCTCTTATTTTTTACAATTTTACTAACATTGGAATTACCATTATCATCACTATTTACATAAAGTACAAGTTTAGCATAATCATATAAGTTGTAACAAAGCCATGCACACTTACCTTGCAAGTCAACGGAGAACTTCTGGTACATTTTCACATTATTTTTGATTTCATGTATGATCTTTTCAGATAAAAACACAGGGGTATCCAAAAGCGCACAATCCCGTTGTATTGCTGCTTGTAATTTTTCGAGACACACACCATAAAATTTGATAACGGCATCCGCATGGGCCTGATCGAGCTTCTTCGCGAGTTGCACGTTTATCGACACACACTTTTTAACGATTTCTCTTCGTTTATGGATTACTTCTTGCTTTTCTGAGGTGCGTTTTTTGTGCTGCCTCTAGTGTTTTGTGCTCGGAGTGCCTCTAGTGTTCTGTGTTTTGTGCTTAATATCCGTGGGATTTAATCTATTCACGTTTTGGAGAAATTCCAGAGATTCGTTTTCAGAGAACAAATTTTCCGCGGCTTGAGCAGCCGTTTCCGTATCCATTTTATCTTGTTTTTCCATAACATCAGACCACGAGGTAGGCTTAGCGCCTTCACCATTTTCAGCCGGGGTAACACGAAGCGGGGGAAAATTTTCTTCCGAGGGAGAAATATTTACCACACTATTCGAAGATTCCATATCAATCCGAGCACAAAACACTAGAGGCAGCACAAAAAACACACCTCAGAAAAGCAAGAAGTAATCCATAAACGAAGAGAAATGCATAGCAGTTTCTTCTAACATCTTTACTCAACGTTATGCACAGAAATGATCTAACAGCAACTCAGACATCATTACTTACATCTAACATTCCATTTCCAGGAACAAGGGTCAAAATTTTTCAGCTGTCATTCACTGTGCCAATGCCTGAAATTAAAACCATTTTATAAAAATTTTTAAAAGGATGATTCAGGCTTAGATCATAACTTGGTCATACACACAAAATATTTTATTATTTCTATACCAATCAAAACATATGTTGTTCTGTGCTGAATAAATTATTTAATAATGGGAGAGTGTCAATGGTTGTAAAATCATATCATCATAATAATAAGAGAATTAATAAAAAAAAGGAATAAGAGGTTTTATCTTTATTGTATTTAAATTTTATTATTTAGTGAAGAATGATTATCTACTAACTGTAATTCATATATGCATCTCTGGTACACTTTTTCTACAAATTATCTTTGGCTACTATAGTCTGTGTACTTTAGGATTAGTCAGTTTGACGGATATAAGCAAATAATTATTGACTTCCTACTATATGTGCAGTACATGTACATGTTTTCCTGTAACTTGCATGATGGCATACATACTTTTCACTGCAGAAATATATAATAGCACTGCAGAAATATTTTATAAAGAACTAATTTGCAATAATATATAGCATGCATGAAAACAATCCAAGCATAGTTTATAATATTAAAGTGCAATGTTATGTAATCATTCATGAAAATTACATACACGAAAATATACATGAATGTTGACTTTATTATACCTTATTTATACCTTATACATGAATATTACTTTAGGATTATTAAAAATCATCATCAATTCCTACATGCTGTACAACCATCTGCCTTTTAAAAACAGATTTGTTACATTTGATATTTCATCAGCTTTTTAGATTCAATAGATATTTGATAATATAAGAAGTTGAGTAATTTTGAACCAACTATATTTTATTTTTACCAATTTTTTACAGTTAAACCACAATTCATTACATTAACTTTAAACAAAACGTTTCAGCACATTTTGAGGTTAAAAAATATGGTCGCTTCTAGAAAATTAGTAAAGTAAAATGACCCAAGTATATAGATCTTGCATCAGTTTTAGCTGTACTAAAATTACGTTGTAAATACTAATAGTTTTCTTCTTGAAGTTTCTTGAAAATGATGTTTCTTTTTGAAAACATTAGAACAATAAGGAAACAAATTCTGCCTTAAAACTTTTTCTTAATTTTACATTATACAGAAATTTAGAAAATGTTAAAAAAATTAATGAATTATATGTGTGTTAAAAAAGATGATACTGTGATATAGTATGTAAACATATTTGCACTTATACCATATCAAATTAAATAAAAATTTCACGTATATTTGTAAAACGTATTCAAAATAACTTATGCTTTTAGCTGTTTCAGTTTGGTTAGCAGAGTAAAATAAATAACATATGAATAAAAACTTTCAATAGTGTCAAATAGGAAAATAGTTAAAGTTTAGAGAGTGCAAAATAAGTTTATCTTAATAATACATTAACAAAAATTTCAAAGAAACACTAAATTCATACTAAAAAAAATAATATAACTTTAGAACATGTTGTCAATTAAATCTGAGGTATATGGAAATAATCGTACAAGACTCTGAAGAAACACTTTCTTTTAAATGTATGAAGTATTTCATAACATATATGGAACAATGAACTAGAAACTCGTAATAGAAAATTTTCCTCTCCAATCAGATCACCCTCGTGTAGCATTGTATCTGTAATACTTGCTAAAAACCCAATTAAAAAACCTAAATTAAAAAACAATTATTACATAAAAAAATAATAAATTTGAATGTATAAGAATGAATTTTTGTAATTTGAAATATGTTACAAAATAATTAATAAATTATATATTTTATACAAATAATTTAGCAGTTTCATGCATTTGAGTTCTTATAATTACCAGTTATTATACACAATATTCTTATTAGAAAGCATAACTAAGAAATACCTTTTTAAAGCACCACAGTGATTGCAAAGAATGCTATTAAATTTACAAAAATATGATCTAGATGTACGATACAAAAAGGGAAAAGATTTAGTAGTAGCAAACACTTTAAGTAGAGCATATCTGAATACAACAGAAGAAGATAATGATGAAGATACAGAAATTTGTATGTTGACTCCAGCAACTGATGACAAAATTTATGACCTGAAGAAAGAAAGTGGATGTGATGCTAAATTACAGTGCTTAAAGAAATATATTCTGAGAGGTTGGCCAGAAAGGAAACATCAGCTGGAACCTCAATATAAAAAGGATAACTTATTTTATTGCAAATTGCAAACAATGTAGTAATAAAATTTGAATATTGTTTAAATCTTCAATTCTCTTATAGACCACTGTTAACAATTTGCCGAATAACTGAATCGTCTAGTTGATATTAAAATAATGCATAATAAAAATATCTATAGTTATAGGTTGGCCGCCGAATTAATAATAGTTCAAGGTCGAAGGGTTTCTAATATAATAGAAGAATATAGTGTATTGTTTGTTTTGTTTTAAAATAACAAGTGCGAGCCATATGTGCATTTCGTTTAAAAAATAAAAATATATCGCTATGTTAGGAAAATAAAGTGTTCAGAAAGAATGAAGAGCATTTTGTATACGGAGATATTTGATCGGTTTACTACAAACATTATTTATAACATATTTTAGCGGACAAAAATTAAAGAAAGAAATAATTAATTCTAATACAATATTAAATTAATTTATAATATATTTTCCAGAAAATGATAAAAATAAAAACTGAAATTTTCTGGAAAATCTTGCTAGTCTTTGGGATCATTTGGCACCCTCCTGTCAGTGGTGCACAGTCATGATAGACTCCCCTTGCCCTCCTTACTATGCCAGAGCCCTAGTGGAGAACTTTCTATGGGTAACATGCTTGTATTCATGTTACATATGTGGAAAACCAACCATGCAGCCAACCTGTTAAAATGGGATCGAACTTTGTTTGAACTTCCATTATTCAGCAAATATATGCACCCAGCCACTGCTGTATTTCCTGCTTACAAGAAACAGTGTATTGACGTGTTGGAATGATTTGTGAGACATTTGATTGAACAAAATAAAAAATAAATGTGAAAATAAAAATTGAAATATTTCATAAAAGTGTGCAGAATGATTTTAGATGTAAAGCCTGTTTCTGATTTCTCTGATGGGATCATTATGGACTTTCTTCAATAAAAGTTTTTTCAGTACTATTCCATTTTGAGGACCGTAAAAAAACTGCAGCGAAAATGTATGCGCAAAAGCACTAAATCTAGCAAACCCGCCAAATGTAGCTTACGCGCTGATTTCAAAATGCGTAAGTTTAGATAGTTCTATATTGCTTAAGACGCCATTGAAATACTAGTTTTATTTTTAAATCCTTTTTGATATCCTATGGATTTAACAATTTGGGAATTGCCCATGACAAAAAGTCTGCAATAGAATTTTTTCAAAGAAAAGGCATCATTAATTATAGAAAATGATGTTTGAACAACCAACGAGATGAAATTATGCTTTAGTGATAACTCTGTAGCGAAATAGCGATGCAGGAATCCATTCAGTTATGTTTAGCCTTTTTTGTATAAATTATAATAATAAAAAAGTATTATATGAAATTAACCTTTCATCTAAATTAAAACATCAATCTTAGATAGTTATTTACTATTATACTTCCTTTCTTGCCTTAGGGTTGCCGCAATTATTTTTGGCAGCACTGGCATCAACAATAGTTTAGCGATTTTTTACGGCCCTCAAAACCGAATAGTACCGCTTTTTCTTTTGGTGAGATAGTTAGTGGCCGTGACCTTCACATCTGGCACGCACTGCTTGGCAGTACAACATATAGATATAGATATAGATAGACAGAGGTAAGTAAGTAAGTAGTAATAAAGTATTTGACTGATGTAAATTCATCATTCAAATCTTTAAAAATGTCCAAATAGAAAAAAAAAAAAAAAAAAAAATGATACTGTATGCCTTTACAACTTTACTTATAATGTTTTGTATGCTTCTGTGAGGCATTTTGTTGTGATCTGGAATAATTAAACCGAGCTGCTGTATTATTTTTAAACATTTCCATTTTAATTCAACACGAATGTTCTTACTCTGACGAGTCTCGTCTCTTTTTCTTTTACATTACTTATAACTGTAGACATTTCATTCATTTTTAGTTCATTTATGTGTTAAAATAAGTAAAAAGCAATGCAAGTTTAATTTTAGGATCTGGACACAGTTGATGCTACTTCATTAAAAAAAAGGAATAACATTATGCTTTTTTTTTTTAATTTTTAAATTTATTTCGATATCCTAATTTTAAAATCTTTTAATAGTAGAGTTTTCATCAAGGTATCGTGCTATAAATTTTCAGACAATTCTTTTTTTACATTTTTAAACTATGTCTAATTTAAGTATTTTGATACTTATATTGAGATAGATAATATGGAAAACATTACACAAACCTGTGATGTGTTTCAATTAGTCATCAGCATTTTCACCTATATACTATTAACACTTTGTCTACATCTATCCTATATTTCACCATAAAAGCATTCTCTTTCACACTGGTATTCAATTCCTATTTAGCTTTCCTTTAAATTGCCATAATCCTGAATTTTACTAGAGCTATTAGGTCTGCTGAATTCTCGCAGTATTCATTATAATTCAAAAAATATTATAGCTTTTAAATATTAGCAAATTTTATCTTCCAATAAAATCCAGTAATTAATAAAGCTTTAAAAGTTATTATTTATTATTTTAGGCATTTATTCTGAAAATGGTCAATTACATTTGGTTTTACGCAACACACACATTCTATTAGAAAACCCTATATATTGAACAGCAATGTAACAACAAACTGTATATATGCATATAGTTTCCTTCAAATGAACCTTAACCCTCTAAGCGTTATAACTGGCTTTATATAGTCATCAGAAATTTTGCTACTTTGCATATATTAGCTTATAAGTTAAGATATTTTGCTTTCTTACTTCCTTTAATAATGTAAATGTCATCTTAAGGAATTTAAGTTTATGAAAATACAACCTAAAATAAGTAATTATACAAACTCAATAAATGCTGTTTAAATACTAATTTTCATGATGGATCTAAAATCCTGTGCCACTCAGAAGGCTAATGGGAACTTATTTTGCAAAAATTTTAAAGTATTAAAACAGCCTCTAATTAAGATGCAACTGCAATTATAATTATTTTGTAATTGCAATTAGATTATGCACTTGCAACATAATTGCATAAAGTAATACAATTAGAGTTCACAGATACAATGTAATATAATTACAATGCAATTACATAAATTGTAATTATAATCACTTATTAATACCATAATATTATTATAATTACAGTGTCATTTAAATTGGGTACTACAATTGCATACCATCCACTCAAAAGGAGGTACTGACAAGCCTGGAAGCCATTATCAACAAAAAGCCTGTTCAAGACAGTTTGCTAACAATTTCCACCAGGCGGAAAGTACATTCTTCAGACCAGGCAAATCGTGACAATAAAAATAATTTAGTCTCATGATTCACTATATTTTTTATATATTTATTGATGTAAACCACACAGCCTAAATTTGAATTCTGCAAAAAATTATTTATCAATATCTTAACATACTTTTATTAGAAGCGATATGACAAAAAATATCTTCTAAAAATAACTGTCAAATATCTGTATCCATTAATTGATTCAGATAAACACTTTTATTATTCAAGTATATCAGAATAACAGTTCTATGTTCCTTAAATACAGAAATTATGGCAAAAATTAAAGTAATATTCTTAGAAGCATATGATATTAGTCACCAGATGCAAAATTATAGTTATTTTTTTGCCATAAAGACAGATTAATTACACAGTAGTACAATGTGTAACTTAACAACATGTTAAGACACAATAACACGCCGAATAAATACTAATTCAGAAGTCAAACAACAAAAATCAGCGTTATACCTACAAAATTTTCACAGGACTAGTTTCAATGGTTTTACCGAACCATCATCTTCAGCTGCAAAACCGCAAATGAACAAGATAGGAAATAATGATTAGATAAGATAAAAAAGCCTGGACAAGAATAAGCAAGTGGCGCCATCTGTTGGCGAAACCAGAACTAAAACATAATTTCTCTAAAAGCCGAAGGCAAATTTGGATTGGAATTAGGATCGTTAACTAGAACAGAAAGATTTTTATCAATGTGAAATGCCTCTAGAAAATCCAGTTCTCCAATGGAAGATGTTTTTTGAATAATTTTGGCAGCAGAAAAATTGAAAGTGTGATTTTCGGACCAACAATGTTGAGCAACAGAAGACCTCTGTGTTTCCTTTTTTCTAACATATGCCTCATGTTCTTTGACGTGAAATTTTAAGGCTCTCTTAGTTTGGCCAATGTAAATTAAACCACACTGGCAAGGAATCCTGTAAATACCCCAGGAATTCATATCCGGAATGGGGTCCTTGAGTATAGAAGTTGGAATTTTATTGATGGGAGAAAAAACAACCCGAAAGTTAAATTTCTGCAAAATATGTGCAACTTTATAGCTAATTGATGGAAAGAAGGGAATGACAACAGAATTTTTATAATCTCCTAAAATAAGAGTGTGGCTTTTAGTGTGTTGAGATGAGAATTTTTTAACTGCTTGATTAATAATGTTGGGTGAAAAGCCCCTGTCAATAGCTATTGCTTTTAAATAATTTAGTTCTTCATCAAGGGCTAGTTTGGAGGAGCAAACTTGAAGAGAACGGAAAACATAGGAATAAAATGAAGCTAACTTTTGTTTAGTCGGATGACATGATTTAAAGTGTGGTGGAAGGCAAACCGATGAAGGTTTACGGTAAACTGTAGTACTGAAGTTGGATGTGTTACGTGTGACCAGAATGTCGAGAAACGGAAGAGAATTGCAAGTCTCAAGTTCAAAAGTGAACTGAATAGCAGGATCAATAGAATTCATTGTTGAAAGAACTTTATTTAAATCATCTTTATTACCTTCAAACAGGGTAAAAGTATCGTCTACGTAGCGGAACCATGCCGGGAAGTTTAAAGTTTCAAACAATTTTGATTCATAATAATGCATGTAGATATCAGCCAGGATGGGACTGAGGGGACTTCCCATGGCTAATCCCTCAGTTTGCTTGTAATATTTATTTTGGAAAACAAAATGTGTTTGTTCCTATCTTGTCATTATTTCCTATCTTGTTCATTTGCGGTTTTGCAGCTGAAGATGATGGTTCGGTAAAACCATCGAAACTAGTCCTGTGAAAATTTTGTAGGTATAACGCTGATTTTTGTTGTTTGACTTCTGAATTAACAACATGTTATTTAAAAAAATGAATAAGAAGTTGTTTATCAGAAGCGACTTAATTCTGCAAATACACGTTTTGCACTTGAAAATTACTTGAAACTTTTCTACACTTGAGGTCTAGTAAATTTATATTTGATATAACAATTAAAATTTTGTTATAACTTCAGTTGGACCAAACACCTTCTATATATGTATCACTAAAGAAATAAATAAAATTATAATGCTTTAAAAAGCAGATGCACATACCAGTTTTTCCCCCCTTGTTACCCTTTACATTGAGAAATGACATACAGTACAGAGCTGAAAAATATTATTTTTGAAATTCTGTTAAAATGAAGGAACACACAACATCTTTTATCCAAGCATTACACATCAAAAACAGATGCACATACTAATTTATTTTCACTACCCTTTACACTGAGAAATAACTTGCAGTATAGCAATGCAAAAGATTATCCTTGAAAATTAGATAAAATGAAGTAAAACATGCCATCTTTTATGCATGCATTACTAAAACAAATGAAACTATAATTCTTCAAAATTAGATACACATAATAATTTTTTTCGTCCATTATCCTTTACACTGAGAAATTACATGTAGTATGATAGTAAAAATTAGTCCTGAAATTTTGTTGAAATGAACATAATTTTTTAAAGTATGATTCCACTTCTCCACTGAATAGTCAAATTTGAAACACATATTTATGAAGTTCACTGAACAGCACAATCACCCAGTACTTCAAATACAGCAATATGGAATATCATAAATGGAAAATTTGATACTTTTCCGTTTCGCCGGCACAAATCTTACACACATTATACACATAAAAAATGTTAACAAGTCTTATTTCTAAGAGTTTTTTTTATTTTGGAGGCATACATATTTTAATATCGTTTAAAATTTTTTCAAAGGGGTCTTTTGCCACATAGATTCGGTGAGGTAACTTTCCAGAAGGTGACGGGCCGTTTCTCTGTGTTTCTTATTCCGCCATTTGGCACCATAGTCTATTTTTTGTGTGTGGGTTCCAGTTTCCAGATTTGCAAAACTGTATTTATGGTTTACTTTGAAATGTTCAAAACTTTCCTCTTCCAGTTTTTCAGTGCAATATTACTTCCATGAATCGGAATATATCGTAGTTCCTTTTTCGATATTTTCCTTTACTGCCTCTAATATAATAGGATCGGTTTGGCACCTTCACAAGGAAACATTAATCTGATTTACGACAAACTTCACCAAAGATCCAGTGTTGTGGTAAAATTCGTCCCGCGTTGTTTTGGCGCTTCGTGAACATACTTTCATCCACTATCATACCAGGTCTTCCTATTTTGCGTTGTTGATGTTTAAGTAAAGAATCCACACAAACTTCTCGCATGTAGTTATTCCAATCCACAACTGTTCCGTGACTGATTTCGAACTGCTGGAATATGAGTTTAAATGCAAAAACTATTTCAATATTATAATTTTAAAAAATTATAAGCAACTACTGTATGCCAATATTGAAAGAAACAATCAATCTGATAAGAAATAGCAAGGACTTGTTTTGAAAATGTGGCATGAAAGGTTATCAATGAGGATATTGGGTTTGGCATCGGTTGTACCATTTTGGGCGACTTTATCGCTTGCGCCAGACAAACAGAAAAGTACCGAAAATTTTATGCATACTGGACATCTTTTATCTTTTTTTAATGCATGTAGTCTGATGTGATCATATGTGTGCCTAAAAATGTACTCATAGAAAAACAAAACTACATTTCAATATTAACAAAAATGTTTGCAGATTAAAATTCACTCATTTCATACAAGTATTATAAAGACCATGGATGAAACTAATCTGCTTTCCCATACTATTGAGTAAAGGTTAACTGAAATTTTATACTGGAAAATATGCTATATTCCTATATATAGTACAAAGTCTTTAACCCGGACTTATTGGGACTTCATGATTAAGGATTAGGGTTTTTTCCGAATTATAGATCATCAATTTAAATCTGGTAAGATGGCATGCAGAAATTATACAATTAAAAATATGAAACTAATTTATGAAATAAAGAGCAATTATGATCTAAAGGATATCAAAATTTATAAAAAAAAAGCTTAATATTTATTTGTTTACTTTATTACACATTTCTTTCAACGTGCACATGCGTAAAGCATACATTATGCACAGTGGAAATTAGAAAATTGCAACCAGAAAACTATTTGATATGTATTTGTGATATTTATAACGACGAGGAAATTGATTTAAATCATATTGGAGTACATCGAGATGAAACACTACATTTTAGTAAGGAATTATAAGCAGAATAAAATAAAAACATCTGCCCTGAAGATGAGGATAGTGCTGACAGATCAACTTCCAGTTCATTGCGCGCCGTGATGTCCCCCCCCCAACCGCTGAGCAGCGTGAAATTGATAAACAGATTTCGGAATGGTTAGAGAAACAAATCACCTCTCTGTCACTTTCTTCATGCCTTTATGCATTTTTTTTTTTGTGGCAATTCCACTTTT
Source organism: Stegodyphus dumicola (assembly GCF_044657685.1). Classification (NCBI taxonomy): domain Eukaryota; kingdom Metazoa; phylum Arthropoda; class Arachnida; order Araneae; family Eresidae; genus Stegodyphus; species Stegodyphus dumicola. The sequence goes on from NC_140778.1 coordinate 54,755,894, forward strand.
TGTTTAATGGACATCAAAACATGCTTTTGCTTTGTAGATCCTTTGGCAGCTCCAGAATTGGAAACTCTTTTTGACATAATCGAAAGTTCAAGCTTACTTTTTATAAAATTGCTCTAACAGTCTGCAAAAAATAATAAGCCAGATCCAATTAGAAGATTAAGGAACAACGCAATCTGCCACATTAACTGAAATAGATAATTTTAGCCTAGCTTATCCCATCCATTATACATTAAACGTGCATGCGCAAACGTATTATGTGCATGCGTAAAGACATTATGCATTTATACATGCACAGAAACTTTGTAGCTTTGAGGTCCGGACTAAAGACTTTATACTGTATTATAAACAAAAAATAATACCATAATAACATTCTCATAACCTAGGAGAAAGTAACACATATAAGATCAAACACAGAAATTTACATATTTGTAGCATAGGAAAAAGTAATACATATTACATAAAACACACAAATTATTTCATATAGAACATACATATCTTTTAAAAAATCTCCTTTACAGGGTTTATATTTCAACTCGTAGAAGATATAATAATAAAGTTATATGACTGATTGTAATATACTTAGCATATAATGATAACACATCACCCTTTAATGCTTTAAGAAATTCTCAAACAATTTCATTCTTTCCTAATATTTTAACAACTTTCACCATTTTGTTCACTCGTTATTTCATTAACTAAAGCTGAATGTCCTTCAGCATGTCTACAGTCCCTCTCAGTCACATCAACAACTAAATTATTTGAATGAAGCATATCATTTTCTGACATACCAAATCTCTGAACTTCAGTTTCTTGGTTTTGACATATGTGATGAATATGCTTACAAATACTGAAACAGATACCATAATCAATAAGTACAGGAGAATGCATGAACACAAATATTGCAGTCAGCACAACTTATGTTACATGCACAAAGTTCATGAAACCAAACATAACAAAAATTATTTCTCTTGAACTAAATGCCTTCGAAACTGACCACTGTCTCTTAAGCTTGATTTCAGTTACCTGATATTCAGGTATATTCACACTCTATTTGTGTAGTTTACGAATTTCTATGACCCTAGTTGTGAATTTAAGACATTCTAAAGATATAGCACAATTCATCAGTTTCCTTGCAATAGCATTTAACACCAAAGATAAAGAATAATCTAGTCTCTTTATCACTTTTGTATTACCATGTTCATACTTAAGCTGCCTGTGCCACCTTTCAACTTTCACATTTGTATTAACCCCTTATCCAGTTCGATAGCAATAGGCACATTTCTCAGGCTGAGACATATAATTTTTATAAAAATATTCTCCAAAAGTTTTTTTTTTTTTTTTCTTCATTAAACAAACAGCTGGTGACAAAGGCATCTGAAATTCTTTTGAAAGAAAGTATGTCAATTTCGTGCATTATTTGCACTAACTAATTTGCAATTTTTAACCTTAAGTCATTACTTTTTACTTTAGATAAGTTCTTACTCCATGCTCTGTAAAAATGCCAGCTATACAAAAGACACTTATCAACTTCAGCTAAAACCTGGCACCATGCATTATAAAATGCTGGAGCATCATCTGACATGAAATTTTTAGGTTTAAGAATCGGAACTCTATCCTTAATAGCTGAAAAAAAATGGTACTAAAAAAGTTTGTGTTTTTATTTTTGATGAATACAAAATGGCAACAGGAAAACCTTCATGATTATCGTCATTGACAAGTACTGAAGTTAACTGAAATTCATACCATGAGTAGAGTCTATCATAATAAAGCTGCTGTTTAATTCCAGCAACCTAAGCTAGGTACCATATATAACCCCTAAAAGGAAATCATCCTTTGATAAACCTGGAAAACCTGGCAGTTCCTCACCAATTTTTTTATACAACAAAATTGGACAACCAGATTCAGCTTTCATTTTCTGGAATTTTAAATCCACTGATACTGCATCATTACTGTCAAAAACAATTTCAATATTTACATGAATACCTCTAGAAAATTATGTAAATCTTTTAAGTGAGTAACACCAATTCTTTTTATTGGTGAATAATTACTTTAAATGGGCATCAAAATCTTTTCTTTTGGAATACCTTGTTGCATTATATTTGGTAATTTGCATTTTTCAGTTGAGTGAGGCAATTTCCCAACTTCATGCTTATGACCAACATGCACTGATTGGTAATTAACTTTAATTTCAATATTATTCCCAATCTCTTTCTATGACACTTTTATTTCAGCAGGACATGTTTTCCTATTTTAATTGAACCTCCACATTTCATGTGACGTATTCTGTCAGTTTTTATTTTACATGAATCACTTCTATTACATAAAAAATAACTACAAATTGTTCCATCTGCCAAATGCTCACCTGCAATGTTATCCTTCCTGACGAAAGAAAACCTCCGAAGTTTTGCATGGTGTTCAGGTTTCAAATTTGTTTCCTGTATTGCTAAGCACACAGGATGATACACATTTATTATAGATTTGATGTCAAGGAAATTTCGGTGGAAACCGCGACAGTTCCATGACATGAGGGTGGCCATTATGAATGGTTTTTGTTTTTTCTGTGCTGTTCTTTTGTTTTTCGTGGAAGTAGATGCCTGGGAACTTCTAGACCCTCTTCTACTTCCATAAAGTCTGAATCCGCAGATTCAGAAATCATCTCATCAAAAGAGCTATTGCTGTGACTTCTATTTTTATTGGATATTTTATGTGTAGAAGTTTTGGGCTTACTTTGAATAACTGTTTCTTTCTTTTGTACTATATGGGTTGCATTTTCTTTTTGCTTGTTGGATGTAGACGGATGGGTTTTATTTGCTAGGGTCTGTGTGCCTATTGATGTTTGGGTGGCGACTGTACGAGATGATTTTACAGCACTGGCGTATGATGTATTTGGTCGAAGCTGTGTGCTCTGGACTAATCTTCTGGCTTCGGCATATGAGATGTTCCTCGTAAACTTTGCAGTCTGCACTTCTTTTTCCAATTTCCATTTTGGGCAGAGGCGTGAAAATGCTGGGTGCTCACCCTTGCAATTTATACAAAGAGGCGCAGCCGTACAATTTTCAGAATCGTGGCCAATCTGTGAGCATCGGGCGCATGTAAGGCTGCCACGACAAGACGTCTTAGAATGGCCGAAACGCTGGCATTGGAAACATCGCATAGGGTTTGGAATATAAGGTCTTACAGGAATATTTAGATATCCGGCCTTAATATTCTTAGGCAGATCAGGCGTGTTGAAGGTAAGGATCACGTGTTTCGTGTCTATCAACTTACCTTCTTTACGCATCTTGATCCGCCTTACACCGCAGACATTTTGTTCGGAGAGCTCAGAAGCGATCTCTTCTTCAGAAACATACAGAAGGTCGAATTCTGAGATTACACCCCGACAATAGTTGAGTGACTTATGTGGTGTTACAGTCACATTCGCTTGCCCAAGTTTAGTTATCTGAAGTAAAGAAGCAGACTGGGTGGCTGAGGTTGTATCAATAAGCAGGTCTCCGGAGCGGAGACGCTTTATATTTCTCGGCTCACCAATACAGGACTGGATGTATTTGTTTATTACGAAAGGAGACATCTTATGCATTTCGCCAGAAGGACTAGAGATGACTAGGAAACGGGGAATATTGTTATGATTTTTTTCATTTGTATCTGTACGTAATTTTTTTGCAGTAGACTTTTCAGAAGTAGGTTGAGTGAGAGGTTGAGTGAGTGGTTGAGTGAGTGGTTTAGCAGTAGACGTTTCAGAAATAGGTTGAATGACTGGTTTAACAGTAGATGTTTCAGAACTAGGTTGAGTGACTGGTTTAGGAGTAGAAGTTTCAGAACTAGGTTGAGTGACAGGAGTGATTTGAGTGACTTGAGTGACAGGATTGACTTGAGTGACTGGAGTTACCTCGAAATCTTTTATTAAGTAAATATGAGAAGCCATAGTGAAAGAATAAAGATTCGGGTCCGACGGCCCCGCCCACCACGGAGCCCAACAAGGGAACACAGATTCCTGTGTTAGGGCTAGCCGGACCTATACGCAAACTGAAGCCCCACAGTCGGCTTTCCCGAAAGCAGGTACTCCCGAGAGCTTGACCCCAAGCCACTGACACAAGGACTAGTGACCAGCCGATTGACACCCGTGAGGACGACTAAGGTGCCTCCCGTTTAGCTGAAGCAGAGGCCAAAGCAGTGTGTTGGGGACAGTACCTCGCCCCTCAACTACCAGGACCCTCCTTTCCAGCGACACGGGTCTCCACGCACGGCAAACACGTGGGCAGTTTTCTCCCCACTTGAAAACTAGAAACAAGGTCTGTTCCAGCCTCTCGTGACGAGCCCCAAACTCCGTAGAGAGAAACCACAAGGGAGAAGGGAAGGGAAAAAGATCCAGCCAAGAGGAGAGGAGACGGAAAAGAGGATAGATCACTGGGGCTCCAGGATCGTGACACCCGTCTCACCAAGAAGATGATCCCCTGAAGGGCTAGGGTACCTCGGGATTGCCACACCCGTACTCACAAAAGTGAGCCCCCTGAGGGATCCAGTAAATGAAGGTTCAGAAACAAAACAAACATGACTTATTCAAAAGGCCCTTTCTTAAACAAAAGATAAAGAACACAAAAATTATGTATGTATGATACCATTCCTAAAAACTACATTTGTTGCTCCCAGGAGCACTTACGAAAAATATCTTCCTTACAAAAACTTAACGTTACGTGGTTGGTACAATGGTTAATACATTATATGTCTTCCAGATGATGAAATACAGTCCGTACAATGCCTAGGCATGCTAAAAATCAAATTATTGAGCTGATGTAGGAAAGATACTCCACTCATCAAGCAGTGCTCTCCACTTCCAGAGTTCCGGTACACATGTAGGAGGTGCTTGACGGGCTGCAATTCATTGGCCAAGCATGTCCCACACATGCTGTATCGGATTCAAGTTAGGTGAGAATGATGGACATTCCATATGTGTGATACCCTCAGATTGAAGGCATTCCTTTACTATGTTTACATGGTGAGAACAAGCATTGTCATTCATAAACACAAATTCTGCACCCGTGGCAAACATATACGTTGTTCCAGAATGATGTTCCGATAAATTTGGTCTGCCATGGTTCTGATCTGAACGTGCAGATCTCTTGTGGAGCTCAGTATAAGTCCACCCTAAATGTGCTAGCCTGCACCACTGTAAGGGTTTTGTTTAATGATGTTATCTTGGTGATAACAGGTACCTGGACTTTTCCATATGAAAGTCCAACGTGAATGAGACTGCAAGCTAAACTTGGACTTGTAAAACATCACACAAACCCACTATCTTTATGTCCACATTGCATGTTCTCTACCCTAGGCTATGAGTTGCCGTGTGCGAAACGCAACTGACAGGCATGCAAACATGTAGACCAAGTCGTCCCAAACGTCTGTACACGGTTTGCCTTGAAACTGTCGTACCTGTGGCTAAAGATATCTGATATGACAGTTCTAATGCTGTGCTGTCTTCTTCTTTTGGCAGTTACTGCCATATACCATTGTCATTCGGCATTGTAACTTGGGGGTAAACTGTACTGTAACTTCTATTGACATTTCCATCATTTTGGAATTGTTGCCAAAGCCTAGAGGTGACACTTTGCTCTGTGTCCAGCTGCTTGGATACTTCCGAGTACACCTATATTCCAGGTGAGCAATAATTCTACTGCGTAAATGATTATCCACATTCATCCTCTGTGTCACAACTATTCGGCTATGGCGCTGAGCAGCTTACAGAACACTTGTGAACAATTTTACTTTTTCGCTACTATTTCTTAAATGCACTTCTCTTAAACTCTCATTATTGTGACGGACTATCAGCACCATCTGATGGCTTCCTGTATTTTGCGTATTATTCTTGAAGATGTGTGTGATAATGCTACAGGTGAAATTTTTACTTTAGAGTTCGATTTCCATGTGATTCTGAACTATCCTTAATTTATGGACATGAGTGTAATTACTGCACACATAAGGAAAGTTTCTCAGTAATCAAAATTATCCAGAAAAGACCAGCTTTCTATTATCTGTAGGCATGAGTATTCCAATGTTTCTATCACTCAAATGATTTTTTACACATGCAACTCATGGAGTTTCTCTTCGGTGTGAATAAGTAAATGCTTTTTTAAACTAGATTTTTGAATAAATGACTTATTACATATTTCACAAACGTGAGGTTTCTGTTCTGTGTGAATAACTAAATGCTTTTTTAAATTAGATTTTTGAGTAAATGACTGATCACATATTTCACAAAGATGAGGTTTCTCTCCTGTGTGAATAAGTAAATGGTAGTTTAAACTACGTTTGTAAACAAATGACTTATTACATATCTCGCATGAGATCCCTCTCCTGTGTGTTTATGCATATGTTCATTTAAATGACCTTTTTGAGTAAATGACTTGTTACATACCTCGCACAGATGTTTCTTTCCTGTGTGAATATGTTCCTTTAAATGAGGCCTTTGAGTAAATGCCTTGTTACATATCTCACACACATGCAGTTTCTCTCCTGTGTGAATAAGCAAATGGTTGTTTAAACAACTTTTTTGAATAAATGATTTGTTACATACTTCACATATGTTAAGATTCTTTCCTGCATGAATAAGCAAATTAATATTTAAAATGCTCTTTCATCAAAACGAATTCTTGCATACCTTACATACAAGCTTTTTTCTCTGTATGTATATGCATATCCTTATCTAAAGAACCATGCTGTCTAAAATGACCTCATACACAAATTTTCATTGTGTCAATATGTATACGATTGTTAAATTAAGTCTTTAGTCTAAATGACTTGTCACACACTGCATACACGAGGTTTCTCTTTTGCGTGAATAAGCATGTGGACTATGAAACTAGAGTAATCGACAAATGAGTTTTTACATACCTCACAGTCTGATTTCATCACATCCTGCATGAAGATGGAAATGCAGGTTTAATTGAAGCTTTTGTCTAAGTGACTTTCACCTACCTCAGATATGTGAAGTTTTTCTGTTGAGTATGCATAAGCTCTTTTAAGAAGTTTCTTTCTACGGATGACATTTTCCAATAAATGTTGCACAAAAATATACTGGAAAAACTCAGAGAGTCACTTTGAAATTAAAATCATGAATTTATTACTTATTTATGGCATTCTGGGAAAAGTTACAATTTCAGCATTCAACCTGAATGCTTAGATTAAGCAAAGTGGTTTGTGCATGTACACATGATCTAAAACACTAGTACATACTGAATAAAAGATACATCTACTACTGCGATATATGCATGGCATGGAAGACATTTCAAGAAAAATAATTCGGACTAACATGATTTCTCTCCCTAGCACTCTGATGCTCATTTTGTTCATTCATTGCTCAAAATCCAAAATTACATAGAAAAAGAAATGAAACCGTTTTAAAACTATAACAATGTTGCAGGAAATATTCACAGCCTACAGGAAAAGAATCACGTGCCGTTATGATATTTTGAGTGTTGTAGAAACATCTAAAAATCTACCACTTATTTCTGCGCCAAGTTTTTTGCCATTAGCTTTTGGCCTCGTGCCCATTTCAAACGAATGGTTCTTCAAGCATTTGTATCGTGCATGAACAATTTTCCATACAACTCACACAAAATGCGCCATGGTCTTCTTCCTCCGGTTAAAGAGCCGAATGCGGTAACGAAGTACAAAACGCTTCTGCCTTGACAAGTAGACAAGGTTCTTTAATATACTAAGGTTAGGCCAGGAACGGAAAAAGCGTGCCATTGGTTGCTGGTAGTGACGTCACCCGGGAGACAAGACGCATCGGCCGACGCGTCTGCTACATGATTTTGGTAATGGAAAAAATGTAAACTAAAGCAAAATGATCATTTTATATGTGGTAGATACACCGGAAATACCGGGTATATACTTTCCGATTAAGTATTTTGTTAAAGAAAATGTTTATTTTATGCACAGAATTCGTACGAATGCTGAAAATAATTGTAAACATTAAATTCTTTTCGTAAAGGAAAGCATTAGAAAATGAAAAACGATATTTAAGTTAATTAAGGGAAATAAATATTGTAAAACAAGGTATTTTTCAATATTTTTTCGTAGTATTGTTTGCACTAAATAAATCTTGTTGAACAGAACACATGATGGCATAACTGCTAAGACCATGGTAAAAACATAATCAAAAAGTATTATTCTATTTATTTTCATTGCTCATGCACTTTTTTTAATACAAATGAACTTTGACATTCCATGAGAAATATATGATAGTGATTTCAGTTTAAATTACATATCTCAAGCAAAAATATATATAAAAAGATTTGACTTAACAAATTCATATTTAAATACTATAAAATTCTACAAATTTCTTAATATCCGTCATTATACTTTTAAATAGTATACTTATCTCATTCTTTTTAAAGTGAAAAGTCACTTCATACTGATTCACTTCAGATTTTAGCAGAAGTGCGTATATTTTCAGTATAATCTAAAAGTACTCTTATAACTTATAATCCCTTACACTCAACAAGATTTCTATATAACATTTATCCTGACGTGATTATTTGCTATAGTAAATAATCTTCGATATTGGCATCCTATTCTTCCTTCCATACATTAAAAATGGAACAATTAAAATACATTTTCTTACACATATACGCACAATTATAATAATAATAAACTTGCCCTACATCTTAGTTTCGGCCCACCAGCGGCCGAGCGGTAAAGTCGCTGAACACTGGTAGTTCGGTCCGAATCCCGCGAACGGGCTGGCTGCATGGGTGTTTTCGTGGTTTTCCTCATGCGTAACGTGTATACGAGCCAGTTTCCCTGAGAAAGTCCTCCACGAAGGCATCACACCTATTATGCAGATAGCCCTAGTGTGCTTTGCCATAATTAAATACACCACCACATCTTAATTTCAATTCAGCCTGTACACAAATTAGATATTTTTAATTACTAATGTATTTTTATCAGGTTATTTCTTAAAATACTTTTGTTATACTCGAAATATGTGTTCAATATTGAATTATTTTTCTTTCTCTTATAATTAAAAACAAGTTATATGGAATCAAAATTAAAACATATGCAGCAGTTAAATAAAACTGAACCGAATATCTTACTTACTCTTTCGCTATTTGTATTCTGGCATTATACACAGATTTGTTTTCCTTCAGGTTCAAGCATGTGTAAGTTATATCAATTAAATTACATCACACATACCTGTATGCATCAGTTAAATAACACTGAAGGAAATATGTCACTCACTCATTCGATGTTTGCATCATAGTGTGGTCGAGAAATTGTTCTTTCCTCACGGTGAGGCATGTATCAGTTTACTTAGTTCGCAAAGCTTAACCCAGACGCTGCTTCAATACATAGAATTCCGTTTGGGATGTAAAGAAAGTAACCAAAACATGTGAATGAAGTTGGATACGCGAATTTATTAACTAATCATTCAGGTACTCAGTATTGGTAAACATGACATGAGTTTAAATATCTCACTACGATGTAAGTCTCATACACAAAATGAAGATTATGATAAAAAATGATTTAAAATGAGAAATTTTTCAATTTAAATGTAAAATAGCAGTAAAATGAAAAATAAATGTAAAATTACATCACATTTATGTATGAAAATTACATAAATTCATTAAAAAAATAGTTATTTTATCTGGTTGTAAAGAGTGTTTTCCGCCAAAAAACGTATTAACGTGTATAATTCTGACACAACGCTATAGCACAATTTGCCACTTCCGCCTAGGTATAATAGCAAATTAACAACACAAATCAAATCAAACTGTTGATGCAACGAAAGTAAACAAACGCCAAGAACTAACGCTGTCACCCACATGACGTCATGCGCATGTGGCATAACTTTCTCCCTGCACTGCGCATCGCTCTTGGGCCCCCCCTGACAAGTAGAGCTGGAGCAAACCGCATGTATTCGTTACTGAGTAACGGGTACATCGGTTGACTCAAAGTACCGATTTGGTACTCACAAATTCATTTCGTTACTCGCATCTGTTCGTTACTCACATCTGTCGTACGATGCGGTTTGTTCGAGTACGAATGATGCGGTTTCTATGCGAATACGAATGATGCGGTTGCTGTTCGAATACGAATGATACGGTTGCATCACAATGCGCTCATATTTTTCATAGATAATTTTGAATTTTTTTGGGCATCGGGCAAACTCTTGTTTACATTATGTGTTTTAGTTGAAATACTATTTAGTTGTTGATATTTAAGAAAATGAGCAATTTTGATAGCGTGAAGCGTTATTTTGTATTTGCTTTTTACTATTGCTATTTATGTTTGTAATTTGAAAATTTAGATAATTCATCTTTTTTTTTTTTTTTTTTTTTCCCTTGAGCGTGCCATAGTCAGATTTTATTGATTTGAAATATTTATATACTGCACTTAGGTATTGTTTATATAAGAATATGTAGGTTAATATAGGTTCTTTACTTCCTTGTATCAAATAAAATGGTAGTAATTATTGTAATCGAGAAAACGTTTGGGTATCATATTTTAACGGAAATATCCGTTTTTGACGATTACGGAATCCATGTGAATTATTTTTTGGGCTGACGCCTGTACGTACGAACACAATGAAAGACTCTCTCTCTCTCTTTTTTTTTTTTTTTTTTCAAAAAAACTTATTGTTAAATGTAATCCCATTTACTCTAAGCTGATACTTATGACTAATGATTCTGACTTTAAGTTGATACTTGAAAGGGATTTTTTTCGTGATGTGTAAGTACGTATATATGCATTTTGCATAACTCAAAAACGGTTAGTTATAGAACGTTGAAATTTTGTATATGGGTCCGTGATAACATCTAGATGTGCACCTCCCTTTTTATTGCAATCGGTAATACTACCAAACGTAAATATGTATATATATATCAAATAAATTATAATTAAATGTAAATTACACACACACACATACTTTGCTTGATATATATATATAATAAAAGCCAAGTAAGGCGAAAATAAAAGCGTTGGCTTTTATTTTATTTAATTATTACTAAATAAGTTACTTGACTTTTATTTTCGCAATCATTGGTTGTAGTCAGGACTTAATTTTTAAAATTAGAAGTGCTGGAGCTCTATGGAAGGCAATCAGGAAAGATGAATAAATAAATAAATAAATATAAATAAATAAAATAAGTATTACAATAATAAAATAATTAGCAACTAGAATATTAAATTATTATTATAATTCAATAAAAATTTAAAGACAAATGAAAATTTAATTAATGAATAACTAAGTAATGAAATAAAATACCAAACATCGTCTTGTTTGGGGGCTGTGGCTAAAATTGCAATTTAAGAACTAAGCCGAGCATAAGCTAAATTTAGGCTTTTGATGAGCAAATAATATACTGTTTACCAGAGTATAGATAGAAATTTGGTTATGTAGCCCATTCTTTTAAAACGACGTTTCGTAGCTGCCTTCCATCACCAATTCCTTTTTTTTTTTTTTTTTTCGGTTTCGGTTTATTCGGTTACAGCAAAGCTCACTACGGCTATTGCCTACGGGGAGGGAAGCCTTCGTGTAGGATTTTTTAAAGGGAACTGACTCATATGCAAGTTACACACGGGAATAACAATGAAAACGCCCGTGCAGCTAGCCGTTAGCCGGGAATTGAACCCCGGACCGAACTATTAGTGCTCAGCGACTTTACCGCTCGAGCTCTGGTGGGCTCTTTTTTTCTTTTCATTCGCTGTTTAAAAAACGGGTGTTCACGATAAAGTAAGCACATGTTTACTTGAATTAAAATGGGTTAGACGATGTGACTCTTCCTACTTTAATCTCGCTTAGCTTTTGATTTCTAATATTGATTCAATGTTTTCTGTAGACAAAGTATTCTGATTAGAATAATAGATTTCAAACATGTTCAAAAGGTGTGTATCTGAATATAATTAGGTTTTTATAACATAGGACCCATTTTATTAGTTTCACATAGTTCTAAAGCAATTGAACCACAGCATCGTTGTTTTGAAAGAAAGTAAAAATGTGAGAAATGTATAATGAACATTAATATACAAGCTTTATTAAAAGTAGTCAGCCTTTTAAAACGTGACCGTCTATGCTTTTAGAGGATTTTTGGAGCTCTGTGCATTTGCTCTGGCATCTTAAAAAAGTGATGTTCAATATCAACGTATGTTTATGCTCTCAAAAATACAGGTTTCTTTCAGAAAGCGACCTCTTAGAAGTCGTCAATAAATGATTCAGTATAAATATTTTCTAATAGACCATAGAATAAATTTATTTTAACGTCAATTTAAAAATGGCTGCTTGTACTAAGAGTTAAGAGCAATAAGACTCTAATTTTTCTTTCGTAATTAGCTATCATGCCAGCTGAATTGTTTTCTGCATAACCTTTATTGTGTATAATTGAAATATTTAGCTATGCATTCAACAAATATACAACAAATGTAAGACAAATCATTAAAAAAATTAAAATTTGGAACATTAATGATAATTTTTTTGTTATACATAAAATATTATTAATGAATGATCAATTTATATCATATTATATATAAATCAAAATTTAAACTCCTATTCATTTATAATAAATTGAAGAAAAGCTATAAAGTGAATTAATTTTTAAAAACAAAACGAAAATTAAAAAAAAAAATTGTCATATACCTAGAATCTAAAAATGACGAACACTGAATTTTACGACTCATGTGTGTATGGGTGCACTTAATTACGGCAAGGCACACTATGGCTATCTGCCTAAGGGGGGATGCCTTCGTGGAGGACTTTCTAAGGGAAACTGGCTCGTATACACGTTACACATGGGGAAAACCACGAAAACACCCATGTAGTAGGACCATTCGTGGGATTCGAACCTCAGACCGAACTAACAGTGTTCATCGACTTTACCGCTCGGCCGCTGGTGGGCCGTTTTACGACTCATATAATAATAAATGCATGTTCACATTGTAACAGAAATTTTGTTAGAAGTCTAGCATATGTATAGTTATTTGTGATCTTTTAAAACTGTCGTAACATAATGCATATTTATCATTATCGCGAATCAAAACAGTATGCTTTACATCCTTACAAATATACGTGATAGATTTTAATATTTATTTCTGCATATACTTACGTTTCCCAAAGACACGAAAGCAAGTCAAGCAGATTTTAGTTGTATTAAGCAGACTTAAGTTCTCTGTTAGCTAGTGTAACATAATTTCGGATGTTAGTGTAACATAATTTCGGACTCTATGAGCCTTCCAGAATTATTAGCAAAATAGTGGAAACGTCTTTACAAAGTGTTTTTATAAGGAAACAACAGATGTATACTGAGCAGTGATCAACTGATATATTTCTTAAATGATTTGGTTTAGTTGATTATGACAAAACACACTGGGGCTATGTGCCTAAAAGGAAAAATGCCTTCGTAGAGCACTTTCTTAGGAAAGCTGGCTCGTATGGTACGCGGTAAGCTGGCTTGTAAGCTGGTACGGGGAAAAAAACCACGAAACGCTTATGAAGCCAACCCGTTTGCCTGAGATCGAACTCAATACAAATCCAATATAGATGAGAACCAATGAAAATAAATGAGATCGAACCAATACTTTCCCAAATACAAATACTTTCTGTATTTGTATTTGGGAAAGTTTTATGGTCATTATGAAAAAGTGAAAATTTGATATGGATTCCGCATGACTTCCTTCTACGACTACTTAAATTATGCTTATTTTTTCTGCACTTCATTTAAACTTATTTCCTCGAATTATTCTAACTCAATTAAGCGATACCCAAAGGCAAGTTACAAATGGCATCAAACATTGCAAATTTTGAAACTAAATTTCCTGGTCAATCTTTGTCCTACAGGACTCAAACTTCTTGTATTTTTCTTTTTCATAACGAGTATAAAGGTTTTCCAAATATAAATATAGAAACCAGAAGACGACATTAAAAGTTAGATTTCATAATTTGCCCAAAACTAATTCTTTTTTAAATTTGACATTGACAAAATATGAATATCTTCGTCATTTAAAATACTTCTGTATTTTTGTTGCACCGTATTTAAACTTGCTTCCTCGAGTTATTGACATTAAATTACATTAATTCCATTATCTATCGGAAAATAATTATAGCAAATCATCTATTTACGACATCTCTAAGAGGTCACCTTTTAAGAGATCTCTATTTTTGGGAACATAAACAAACATTGGTAGGGAACATCATCTTTTTAAGACCACCACATGTAAAATCCTCTAAAAGCATGAATGGTTGCATTTAATAAGGACCCATTACTTTTAATAAGGAATGTAACATTAATCTTAATTATACATGTTTTTGATGTGTGTGCCAAAATAGTGATAACGTACTTCTGTTGCTTTAGAAATGTGTGAAATTAAAAAAATGGATACTATACAACAAAAATGTTATTATATTCAGATACACACCTTTTGAACACGTCTGAAATTCATTATTCTGCTCAACATAATTTGTCTGCATAAAATATTAAATAATATTAAAAAATCAAAAGCTAAGTCGAAGTAGAAACAGTCATCTCTTCTAAAACATTTTAATTGAAGTAAACAGACGTTCGCATTATCGTAAAGTAAACACCTATTTTTCAAACAGCGGATGAAACGGGAAAGAGGGAATTGGTGGGGGAAGGCAGCGAACGAAATAACACTTTTTCGAGCTGGGGATTAAATGAGAAAGGACGAAACGATACTAAGCCAATAAGACAAGATCTGGTATTTTACTTTATTATTTAATTAGTCATCATAAATTAAAAAATTATTTTAATTTTTATTTGTTTTTACATTTTTATTAAATTGTACTTATAAGTATTTTATATTTCAGTTGCTAATTATTATGTTACTTTAATTATTCATTATTTTAATCACTATTTTTTGTTATTTTAATTATTAAGTTTTTTAATAAGTAATTTTTTTGTTATTTTAATTACTAATTAATGTTATTATTGTAATATTTATTTCCTTTCTTTCTTTATTTTTATTTTATTTTTTCCTGACGGCCTTTCGTAGGCCCTTCTGACTTTAGAAACTAAGCCCTGACAGCAATAGAAAATTTAATAATGAATCATATCCAGTGCACCAAAAAATAATAGCCAAAATAAAGTGAATTATTTCTACCCAAAAAAAGGCGACGGAAAACTAGAATAGCTCACGTGATTCAATACAATGCGACGTTTCAAAGCCCTTTTTAGGGCCGTAGACCGATAAAATAGGCTCAGTATACGGATACCGATCGATTTTACCGAAAGTAACGAGTAACGATACGATAGTAACGAGTACTGGTTCACCGAGTAACGAATACATACGGGTACACAATTTCTCGTTACTTCTACAGCACTATTGACAAGCGTCTAGACAGACAGACAGACAAAGTAGACAGATGCAAGGAGGTTAGAATAGACCTCCTTGGACAGATGTCTTGTTTTCCACCCGCTAAGTCTTTCTGCACCGATGGGCGAAAAATCAAGCATAGGTGCGAAGGAAAGGTATATAGAAAGAGGGGCAATTTCGTATTTGAGGAGAGTAAAAAGGAACTTCGTACATCTTGTACGAGTTCAAAAGGCCAGAAAGAAAAGATGGGACAAAATAAAATTTAAAATAAATGGCCCAAAAATAATAGAAGGAAAAAAAAAAAAGGGCCTATAGAAAGAAAAGGAAAAGAAGTAGAAAATATCCTAAAATACGATTGTGTCCATGAGTGTAGTTAAAAGGAGAAGAAACTGTCTTCATTTACAATAAATAGTGTCTCACAGGTGTGTGTGTGTGTAGTGAGTGTGT
The DNA here is from genome assembly GCF_044657685.1 of Stegodyphus dumicola. NCBI lineage: Eukaryota > Metazoa > Arthropoda > Arachnida > Araneae > Eresidae > Stegodyphus > Stegodyphus dumicola. Next base: position 54,771,662 of record NC_140778.1, read on the forward strand.
TTGGTAATGGTGAATAGATGTGTTACTAAGGAAAAAACAAATATTGACGGTGTTAAACTGCTTTGTATTAAGGTATTTAGCATGGAATATAAAGTAATATGTATGCTTGCATCCGGAGATATCAACAAAGGTCATCAAACAAAAGTATATATTAATTTAACCAAAGTAACTTATGCTACTTTCATTCTCAACATTTTCATACATTTTTCAAAAAACAGCAGCAGACTATCAACATAGAACCATATACAATACAAGACCACAGCCGCACACACCAATATATATATATATATGTGTGTGTAAATTACTTAGTATATGTATTAAAAACACAAATTAAACAGTATTTATTAATTTAACTATCATAATTTATTACAAGATTAATTATTTTAATTAATCATAATTTATTACTAGTTAATTAATGTTAGTATAACACAATGAGGCACACTGTTATTTATATAAGCTTATAGTTCTAAGAATTCATTTAAGGCGGTGAAGAATAAACCATCCCTTACATATGGACATTTAACAGATAGCAAAGAACAGTATGAGAAAAAATCGGTGAGGTATAATATTATTTAAAGGCGAAACTATATTCAAGCGATCTAAAAAGAAAAGAGAATCCAGAAGATCCGAGAGGGAAATAGCGCGATGCCCAAATTTTTCCTCTCATCCCCAAATTTTCCCTCTCTCGAGATTCCTTAAGGGCTTTGTAAGTGTTGACAGACGTGAACTGATAACGTTGGCGTCTGTTTGGAGTTGATACACAAAGGAAGCTACAAGCAATGGCAATTTTAAGTATTTTTTAATGCTTTAAACTGATGAAAAATTAAGATTTATTGATTTAAAGGCACTTATTTATAGAAATTTGATTTAGTTTAGATGAAAGAAAAGTACTTATCTTAAAATTCCAGGCTTTTGGAGTATATCCTTACATTGTCCGCTGTTTTATTCTCGTCAACATCGCAGTCGAAATTCATTGGAATGATATAGGTGTTGTAGAAAAAAAAAAAAGCATTTTTCAAAGAAATTTAATTGATAATCACCAAGAGGAAAGGAAATTTTTGCACTTTTTTACGGAGCGTAGCGATCGTGCTGCCGCTTGCCTCGGTGATCGCAGAACAGTGGCAAGCGTCTAGACCCCAAGAATCACTTTTGATCATAGCCCGGTTTCGGAAGGAGAAAAGGAAAAACGGGATATCGACCAAAAACACACAAGCGCTCATGATGGAGGATATCGTTTTAACCCATGCTGCCGCAATCGCATCAGATACTAAAGAACTTGTGACAGTATTCATTTAGCTTAGATTAGTTGCTAATCTGATTTAAGATTGTAAAAGAATAATTATGTGGGAAATTTCATTTTGCAAATTGTGTTACTGTGTCTAATCTTGTACGCATATATTATCTGATATGCGCAGGCGATCCTATGACAGTATTACACTGCAATTTAACAAATTTACTTTTAATTACATTTAGTTTAAGTCACAAGGAAATGAATGGAATTCTGCTTTTCATTGGCAATTTTGTAAACATGCAAAAATTGTTTATTTGACTAACTTCGTGGCTCATAGGTAAATATTTTTTTCATAAATAATAATATGAAAAAAAAAAAAAAAAAAAAAAAGAAAGAAAGAAAAGAAATCTTTCTAAGAAACAGGAAACAAGAAGAAAACATGATGTCACAAAAAGCATGTGATCTCTGACGTCATTTGCGACTTTTTCAGACTGCTTTTGCTACTTTAGTTGAAAATAATCTGGCAACACCGTTCTGATGTTATTTCGCACATGCGCAGAAAGGTATGGAGGGTGCATGGATTGCCTCTTTAAAATAAACTTCGCGGATCTGCATAATGTGTCTCTTCTGTCTGAAATTGTAACATCTCCCAGAAATCCATGAATAAGTGATAAATTCTTCATTATATACTTTCAAAGTCCTCTCAGTTTTCTAATATATTTGAAAATAACGTATATTCGAAAATGTCATGTGTAGAAAGAAACTTCTTAAAAGAGCACATACCTACTCCACACAACAGAAAAATCTCATATCAACTCGCCCAACAAAAACACCTCATGTATGTGAGCTTGGTAAAAGTCGCCAAAAGTAGCCAAATCCCGTGTGCACCAGGTACTAGGATTAAACCACTACGGTTACTTTTAAATGCACAATGTGATGTAATCAGGAAGTGAAGTATGTAATAAAGTATTTCTCGATAACTCTAGTTTTGAGGTTCATATGCTTAGCCTCATTTAAACGAACATATTCACACAGGAAAGGATGTCATCTGTTTGAGACATGTAACCAGTCATTTACTCAAAAAGGTGTTGGTGTTGGTGTGTGTATTTTAATTATGGCAAAGCACACTAGGGCTATCTGCCTAAAGGGAGTGATGCCGTCGTGGAGGACTTTCTAAGGGAAACTGGCTCATATACATGTTACACATGGGGAAAACCACGAAAGCGCCCATGCAGCCAGCCCGTTCGCGGGTACTCAAAAAGGAATTTAAATGAACATATGCTTACTCACACAGGAAAGAAACCTCATGTTTGAGAGGTACGTAACAAGTCATTTGTTCGAACTAGTTTTTTTAACACCCATATGCTTATTCGCACAGGAGAGAAACCTCATGTGTGTAAGATATGTAATAAGTCTTTTACTGGAAAAAGGCATTTAAAAACCCATATGCTTAATCACACAGGAAAGAAACCTCATGTGTGTGAGGTATGTAATAAGTCATTTTCTCGTAAAACTTACTTAAAAAGCCATATGCTTATTCACACAGAAAAGAAGCCTTTGTGTGGGGTATATAACAAGTCATTTGATGGAACTAGTTATTTAAAAACCCATATGCTTATTCACATTGGAGAGAAACCTCATGCGTGTGAGGTATGTAAGAAGTCATTTGTTCGAAGTAGTTCTTTGAAAAGCCATATTCTTATTCACACAGGAGAGAAACCTTATGCTTGTGAGGAATGTAACAGGTCATTTAGTCAAAGAGCTCATTTAAACGAGCATATACTTATTCACACAGGAAAGAAACCTCATGTGTGTGAGGTATGTAACAAGTCCTTTACTCAAAAAGGTAATTTGAACAGACATATGCTTAATCACACAGGCGAAAGACCTCATGTGTGTGAGATATGTAATAAGTCTTTTACTGGAAAAAGCCATTTAAAAACCCATATGATTATTCACACAGGAAAGAAACCTCATGTGTGTGAGGTATGTAATAAGTCATTTTCTCGTAAAACTTATTTAAAAGACCATATGCTTATTCACACAGAAAACAAGCCTTTGTGTGAAGTATGTAACAAGTCCTTTGTTGGAACTAGTTATTTAAAAACCCATATGCTTATTCACACAGGAGAGAAACCGTGTGTGTGTGAGGTATGTAACAAGTCATTTGTTGCAACTAGTTATTTAAAAACCCATATGCTTATTCACATAGGAGAGAAACGTCATGCGTGTGAGGTATGTAAGAAGTCGTTTATTCGAAGTAGTTCTTTAAAAAGCCATATGCTTATTCACACAGGAGAGAAACCTCATGTGTGTGAGGTATGTAATAAGTCATTTGTTGAAAAGTCGTGTTTAAACAATCATATGCTTATTCACACAGGAGAGAAACCTTATGCTTGTGAGGAATGTAACAGGTCATTTACTCAAAAAGCTCATTTAAACAAGCATATACTTATTCACACAGGAAAGAAATCTCTCGTGTGTGAGGTATGTAACAAGTCCTTTACTCAAAAAGGTAATTTAAACAGACATATACGTATTCACACAGGAAAGAAACCTCTTGTGTGTGAGGTATGTAACAAGTCCTTTACTCAAAAAGGTAATTTAAACAGACATAGGCTTAATCATACAGGAGAGAGACCTCATGTGTGTGACATATGTAATAAGTCATTTCCTCAAAAAGGTCATTTAAACAAACATGTGCTTATTCACACAGGAGAGAAACCTCATGTTTGTGAGGTATGTAATAAGTCATTTAGTCTAAAAGGGAATTTAAAAAAGCATATACTTATTCACACTGGAGAAACTCCATGAGTTACATGTGTAAGAAATCACTTGAATGATAAAAAAATTGAAAGATGCATGTCTACAGACAATAAAAAGTTAATGTCTTTTATAGAAAGTTAGATTAATAAGAAACTTTACTTATGTGTGCAGTAATGACTTGTCTGTGCCATGAAGATTGTCTTTGTATGAGGTGTGTTTACTTGTTCTTTCATCTCAAGTCTTAATAAATGATTTATTTGTTTTCACAAGAGGAAAACCTCATGTTTGCGAGGTATGTCACAAGTCATTTTAAAACATACCCTATTCAAAGTAGCATTTTCCTTGTCTTAGTATTTAATTAGTAATGAAAGGTTTAAAAGAGCTTATTTGAACAGTGAAAAGTTAGAGACTGAATCAGGAATATTTATTGATGCAACATTCCTCCTATTCAGGTAATGTCTTGGAATGTTTGAAAGCTTGAAATATTGAACATTTTCATTTGAATGGAAATTTCATTACATTTTGCACTCTAATTGCATTTTTGTATGCAGTATCTTCTTGAGGGAAGGAAACTTTCATGACGTATATATTACAAGAAAATGACTCCTGTTCATGTGACTCATATATCATACTCAAATATCTCATGCAGCTAGCCTGCTTACCAGGGTTTAAAATACCATGCACTTTAGTCTTATCCACTTGACTTCTAATGAATGTTAATTATGAAAGATGGTAATAGTTTTTCTTAATGTGAAAATTTTGTGTTCATTATATAGAAGGTTTCTTAGTTTACTGTGCTTGAGAATCTTTAGATGAAATTACTATTACATGATGTATCATTGTTTTTTCTTCATATTAAAACTGATTTAGAAACTGCATTTTTTTTTTTTTTTTTTTTCCTTTTTAATAATTATTCCTAGTAGCAGAATAAGTGTATAAAAAGATTCTGTTTATAATTGTTATTCTCCAAGCAGATTTAATATCTTAGCAACATTTAGTTTATTATACCATTGTTATAGAAGAGTCAAAAATGGCTTCTGTGCATTTAATTACATAATCAACACTCATTTTTTGATTTACAATGGTTTACATTAATGTTATGTTTTCACAATATCTAATATCTTAAACAGCAAGTCTATTTTGCTTGGTTTAAGGTTGGTTCCTAGGGACCAATGCAATATTTAATGTGTTAAGAAATTACTGATGAAATGTTAAATGGATAAAAGCAACGTATTTGTACATAGAAAACAATCAACTGAAATATTCTAACTTCAAGTTTTATTTTGTAATTATGCATATGATCTATGTGCAAAAGATATTTTTAAATATAGTACTAAAAAACTTAAAATTTACAGGTTTTAAGAATTTATAAAAAATATTCATATTATGCAATATAATCTGATGGTTTCGACAATATATATTAAACTGTAATTTATCAACCTAAATAAAATTTTGATTAAAATATCTAGTGGTGAGCTATTAAAATATTAACAAAGAGCTCACACTTTATTTTATAGAAACAAAATACCGAATTATAATTAAATGTTTTAATTTTTACAAACACAGAAAATAAATAACTGTGCATAAAAAAAATTGAAATAAAGAATGTCATGGAAATTACATAAAATATCAAATAAATTTCAGAATATGCAAAATTTATGCCAGATGTTGCCACATGCTATTATCTTCTCTCACCTCAGTTGATCATTTGAAAAGTTTTAAGAACAAAGCTGAGATTTTTCAAAAAGTTTCTACATTCTGCTAGATGTTTCCCCATTTACGATTGTCTTTAAATATAAAATTTACTGCGAGTCTTAAAGAAGATCTTATTGTGAAAATACTGTTTATCAAGCTTAAAACCAAGCTTGTTTAACTTCACCTATAAGCAATAATCTCCATAATGACTAGCTTCATTTACACAATTAGGAATTTTTTTATCCAATTTTCATCTTGATGAAAACCCCAAAGTAATTAATTTTTGTTTCATGCTTTAAGGTAAAATATAATGTTTGTTAAAGTATGGTTACAGCATGTAAGACGTGTTTTTCCTGGGATAAATAATAAGCAAACAGAAAGAACATAGGGTTTGCAATTTCGAGATAAATTTAACAAAGGACACATGAAGCTTCCTACAGTTCACCACTGAAGATATAATAGACTTTTTTTGTACCTCATTTAATGTTACAATAACCTAAGCTAAAGAAATTTTGGTGGATCTTTACAATATGGTAACTGGTAGTTTGGCGATAAAGTTTACTACCTGGCACTTTGGTAATAATGTGAGCAGTACTCAGTTCCGATTATGCATTATTTTGTGTGAGGGAAATGAGAGATCATGGGATATGTCATGTGATATTAATGGACGAATTACGGTTCTTTAATTGGAAAAGGGGGGAAATCGGGAAAAAATCTGGAAATTTTGTATTTGGCTTTATTCTGTGTTGTGTGAAACAGTGTTCATGAATTTTTGGATCCCGTGGCCGTAACTAAAGTGAATTCAAAATGGGTATTTACGTATGTATTAATTTAATGTATGTGCTCATTTATATTTTAAGTAGTGATTTTGAATTTAATTATATTTTAATTAAATGATAGTTATTTTGTGAATTTTATGTTTGTAGGAATTTGGTATACGTTTTAGTTGAAGTAAACGTGCATGGAAATAATTTAAATATCTGACACTAAGTATTTGTAATGGTTGCGGTATGAATTCGTTGGTGACGTGTATAATGTAATAGATGATTTAGAGGTAAAAGGTTTTGGATATTTTATTTATTTTATATGTGGAAATGTTCATTACTTTTTCACGATCAGGTAATTTCATATATGTTCTTTTTACCAGGTTTAAAGATTGAGAAAATTGTCATGTATTTTCGTGAAATTTTTCTAATTTATGAGAAAAAAGCAGTGTACATGGATATAGTGAAGAGTATGCGCAATGCCATTTTTGTGCAATTCTGGGATTTTTTTTAAGTAAAAATAAGTCGACGTGTACATGGTTTAGTGATATTTTAATTAAATGATAGTTATTTTGTGAATTTTATGTTTGTAGGAATTTGGTACACGTTTAAGTTGAAGTAAACGTGCATGGAAATAATTTAAATATTTGATACTAAGTATTTGTAATGCTTGCGGTATGAATTCGTTGGTGACGTGTATAATGTAATAGATGATTTAGAGGTAAAAGTTTTTGGATATTTTATTTATTTTATATGTGGAAATGTTCATATTTGGAAAGGGTAAATACTTTTTCGCGATCAGGTAATTTCATATGTGTTCTTTTTACCGGGTTTAAAGATTGAGAAAATTGTCATGTATTTTCATGAAATTTTTCTAATTTATGAGAAACAAGCAGTGTACATGGATATAGTGAAGAGTGTGCGCAATGCCATTTTTGTGCAATTCTGGGATTTTTTTTTAAGTAAAAATAAGTCGGTGTGTACATTGTTTATGTGTATGTGTTATTTTGAAAAACGCGTAAGGAGTATGGTATTGTGCACTTTTTCCCAATTTTGCAGTGAATATTTGTCATGATTAAGCAGTTTTGTTAGATAAAATTTCTAGCATAAGTGTAATTCGGCTAGTAGATTGTTGGAAGAAGTGTTCAGTAGATAAAAAGAAAAGAAACATGTCTTTACTTCGTGAAGACAAAATGGCGGCGGGAAAAAAAAAATAGAGGGTTGCTGTAGGAGAGTTGGTCGCCAAATTTTCGCCAAAAAAACGCCAAGTTACCATAATGTAAAGATCAACCGAAATTTTACTTATATTAGAGCTATATTTGAAGACATATTGAGATACTTCAAGAAACTTTCCATCTATTGTGAGAAGATCCGAAAAAAATGGCAGCAACTTTGGGATGTGCAGCTTCAAAACAAGTTAAGACATGTAAAACCTAGAATTGAGCATTGGGAATTAACCAAAAATCGTAAGGAGGAAGTTCTTTTGACTTGCCTCAAAATTGGTAACACCAAAGTGACACATAACTACCTTTTAAAAGCTGAGAATGAGCCTGTTTGTTCAAATTGTAATGTTTGTCTATCTGTCCGTCATATTTTAATTGAGTGTCCCTGTTTTAATAGTCTTCGTAAGAAATATTTTAATAGCTGTGACTTACCTCTCGACCGTTTAATCGGAAGAGAGGTCAATTGTAATTTATTTTATTATTTAAAAGACATTGGCTTTTATTACTTAATGTAATCTTTTCACCAGATCGTGTATTACATTTTAATGTGTGCTTTTACCAGGTTTTTTATATGACTTCATCCTCTGGATTTGGTACATGTAGCTTTTTAAATTTTTTTATTAATAAGTATTTCATTTCATTAAATTAGGTCATCTCACCTTTTGTTTGGCGCATCATAATCATCATTGGTTTTTGCGCCAAAATCTCACTCACTCAAGAAACTTTCAACTCAGAGTAATTTTCAAGCAGGTTCCCATTGTATAACTGAGTGTACTCCAACTGCGCTGATGAAAATTCCCCCCCCCCAATCCTGCTATAGTCCAACTGCGCCGATCAAAATTTCTTTCCCCTGTTGCCTAGAGGGTTACAATTTAATTTTTCAAAGCCAACTGTAGCCAAGAGGAAAATAAAAATAAAGAAATATATTTTTTTATAAATGAATAGTGGATTTGTTGCCAATCTAGAGGAACTAAGCTTCCGCAACAACAAAGATAACGTCTTCATTTATTATTATTGCGAATTAAGTCATGCTTAATCCTTTCTGGAATTTATTCCAGGAAATAAGTGTTTAAAATTTACTTCGTAATTTTTAATACAGATATTTTGAGTTTTTATGTATTTTTGCCTTGTCGTGAAGTAAGAACTGAATTAATTGATGAGAAACACTGAATTGTCTGTGAAAAATCGTTTCTTTTTTGTTTGTTTAATTTCTTTTATACATCACTTTAGATTTACTTTTGTTAATTGCTCTGTAACACAAAAGAAATTTACAGAGGACTTGCAAAAGGTTTCGTAATACTCTTGCAGGCAATAAATTCATCTTTGTAACAACATGTGGGGCTACAAGGCATTCTTCATGAGCACAACTATTGGCTCTAAACTTTTTCACCCCTACAACCGGAAGTCAGTGTATATTCCTTAAATAGCTAAATTTTCAATCAGTTCCGAACGATTCTTTGACTAACTTGGTGAAAAATATATTTGCTTCTGTTATAAATTCAACCGTGAATTAAAATTGGCGTTATTTAAGCATATTTACCTATGGTAGGGTACAAACTGCGCCAAATTTGATCGAAGATACCCGTCCCCCTCTCATCTAACCCACGAACTGCGCGACGTTTCCTGTCCCCTATTTCTTTCCCAAGAATATTGGGTGCTACAAAAAGTCATTTAGCACCATTAATGGAACATTCTATTGAGACTGCAAGCCATTATTTTCGTTTATCAATATTGTAAAAATTGTGCATACAAAACAAATATTAATTTAAAGTCTGGTGTGTGCTAAAGTAAAAATAAATTTCTTTTACACTCACTTTAAAGTTTTATGATGCTTAAAGGAATGATGAGCCAGATCTTTTTTATTCTCTGTAAGAATTAAAAACTTTCCAAGTTGCAGATTTTACTCGCTCAGTTTTGAATAGTAAAATTGATAGATTAATGACATACACAAAACTGATACATAATCAACTTATCAAATATCGGATTTGTAGCTCACCTTAAATAAGTTTCTTGTCTAGATAAATATTAACAAATCTTCTTAGATAGCAGAATGGTTTTAACTTTCAAATTTACCATTTTAGGTAAACAGTTCTAATTTAATTTAAAAATTCTCTTTATTAAATCTAAAAATTAGGCTTCTTAAGTCGTTCTAAATTCACACTAATATTATTGCAATATATTCCCGTATTAAGCTTTCCATTTTTAGTCATTGAAATTATTTTAAGGTTATTTAATTCTGCTACAAGTTTCATATTTTAATACTAGTAACGTTTAAATATTTATTCTGTTTTCCATCTGATGTACTTTGGCATACATTTAATTTCTTATACACATTTAATTAACAAATTGATAATTTTGAGCATCAGCACAATTTTCATAATTAACACCATCATCCCCCCCCACCAAAAAAAGAGAACTATTTTTATATTCATATCCTGGGATTTTCAGTTCCCTTTTAATTCATTCCTTTTTCACATATTGTCGCATTGTAGTCAAGTTTACATGTATGTAGAATTTAGATACTTTGTATTGTATTTATGCCAATTTATATTTAAATGATAATTTTTACAAATTCTTGCATCACAACTCTAGTTAACAGAAGATGTTTCTAACACCTTGGCAAAGCTTAATCTTCAGCACGTAGCTTATTTTCTAACCTAGTTTCAGGCTGAATTATTTGTGAAATTAATTACTTGAAATTATTTCTTAACAAAGATGGTCGCTAAATCACGCTAATAATATTTCTAACTGTTGTAATTTATAATGCAACGAGTTCGTGTGATTTATAATATAATGTATTTATAATTTTTTCAGCAGTATTGAAATTAATAGCAGATACTGATAATGTTATAGATTTAAATTACAATGATTTAGATTGCCATTGCCTTCTTCACTCATGCTTTTATACTACATTCCTAATATTTCATAATGGCATACAGGTAAATTCAATTCATTCACCTAATATGTAAATCTCTAATTCAGCCCACTTTTGTTTTTTCGTGTGCTGTATCTTCTATTTTCTGTAATATATTGCTCAGCCTAATTTTAAAAGGTCTTATGATCAAGCGGAAAAGTCACTAAACATTGGTAGTTCGACTCGAGTTTCTAGTCCCAGTGATCCCTAGTGATGGGCAACTTCGGTACATTCTTGTACCCGGTACAAAATACCCGTTACTCAAGTAACCGTTACTTTGAAAAGTACCGAAAACCGATTTCAAGTACCGAGTACCCAAGTGAAGTGTCTGGTGTGCAAATATAGAAAAATAACACTTCTCTGACTCCAATGGAACCAATATTTTATTCCTTACGATGTTATAGATTCTTATTCATAAGATTTATTTACATTTTACATGCACGTAGCATCGCGTGACAAAAACTCGAAGTTTGTTTACTTCGTTCTTCGCGGAGACTAGAAGGTATTGCCATTCCGCTTTAACTAAATTTAATTAGAAACTTAACGGAACTGAAGCGACACTACACCAAGTAACGATTTCGAGTACCGAAGTAACGAAATACCGGAGTAACGGTTTGCTGTACCGGAGTACCCTAGAAACGATTTGGAGTACCAAAGCACCTTAGTAACGATTTGGAGTATTGAAGTGCCCTAGTAACGATTTGGAGTACCGAAATACGCAGCTAACGATTTTGCGCACTGAAGGAACTCTGCCACGTCACCACGTGTTTGATTTTATCTGTACGGAGTAAGATTTTGAATATCAGAAAACATGTCAACTACGGACGTGTCTGAGAAGCAGACCATTCATGGACACAAGGAGCGCATATCGCATTTCGCAAATACAACCAGATACTACTGTCCTCGTACCAAAACCGAAGTGAGCTGAACCCTCATCGATCCTGCAGTAACGAATACCGAGAAGAGACGCATATTTTCGGTACAGAAGTAACGAATACCGAAAAGTACCCGTTTCGGTACGGAAGTAACGAATACCGAAAGTATCCGTTTCGGTACAGAAGTAACGAATACCGAAAAGTGCCCGTTTCGGTACAGAAGTAACGAATACCGAAAAGGACCCGTTTCGGTACAGAAGAAACGAATACCGAAAAGTACCGATTTAGGTACTGAAGTAACGGGTCTGTTACAACTAAGTACCCGTTACAAAATACCCGGTTCGGTAGTACCGACTGATCACTAGTGATCCCCAGCTTTTTCTTTTTTTCACTTATTTACTGTGTAAAATTGTAGCGTAAAAATTTCAGTTCATAAAGCAAAAATACTTTTTAAATTTATTCTTTAAAAATATTGCAAGAAGTTTCACCTTTACCTTAACATCTTTTTACAAATCCCTCTAATAAGAAAAAATAAGGAAAGAAATTAACTCCGTTTCGGTGATTGATACCTCGGTGCAAATTATGTGTAACCTTTTCCAAAAGCATAGAGTTTATATTGGATATCAATAAATTAACGATTATTTCTTCATCTAATTGTCTTAGCATGCTTATTCCAGAATTTTCTTTTCACACTGTAGCGCTTTATGAGTTTTCTATAATCATTCAATTTCTCTAGTTATTGCTACTTTGCATACCTTCTGACGAGTAGTCATATTTTTAACCACTGTTATTTTAATTCCTGTTGACTATCAGTACATTATTCACTTGTTTCACAAATGCAAATATTCATTTTATACGCAAATCTAAGTAAAATAAAACTTCACTTATTCGGAGTTCCTGATCGATTGCTTGTTTTAGATTGAATGAAATTAAGCTTAATTTTGCTGTTGGTTGATTAGCTTGTTATTAATTTAATTGTAAGTTTCTAATTATGTGTTCAGATATTTCCAAGTATATTACCCAAACTTTTGCATCCCAATTTTTAATTTTTGGTTACAAAAATAAGCTTTTATTTATTGAGGGGCCTGATTGATTATATTAATTTGCAGTACTGTTTACTTAATTCTTTTCTTCTAGATAAATTTTAGATAAAACTTCTTAGCATAATAATTTAAATTTATTTGCAGTTTATACGTCAGTGTTCAAACGCATAGTAATGTTGTTATAATAGATTTATAATAATAATATAATTTGTTATAATAGATTTCATGCTAAGCTTTTTTTAATTTAACTATTAATTTCTGCAAATATTTACATGATTACTTTAATTAACAAAAAATATTTCTAGCACACTTTGATACGGATAAATCTTTTGCACGCCACTGAGCTATACTAAATTTTCCAGTCTAATTCAGACATCTTGACTATAATTGATGTAATTTATAAAAAGTATAGCTTTACAATTATTTGATTTATGATATTATTGTAATACTCTTTCCTCTAATATTGTAATTAATGAAAGATGTTTGTAATGCTAATATGTATGTTTACCAATACCTTTTATTTTCTTTGTTAGCTCGCGCATTTATTGCTGTTATTCAAGTAACTAGCCTGCTTGTTAGATATTCTTTACTTGTTCTTGTGATTGTGATATGTAATTGTATTTCTTTATTTTTATTTTCCTCTTGGCTACAATTGGCTTCGAAAAGTAAAATTGTAACCCTGTAGTCAAAGGGGGGGAAGAAATTTTGATTGGCGCAGTTGGACTATATGAGGGGGGATTTTCATTAGCGCAGTTTGAGTACACCCTTACCTAAGAAGGAGTTTATTCGCAGTCAGAGAGGAAAAATTCTCGTTCTTTTTTCAGGACATAAATTTTATAAGGACTGTGGAAAAGCAGAGTACCAAAAATGGCGTTGTACAAGTAAAAAATGCAAAGCAACACTTTATCTTGTTAAGACAAATAACGTGTTATCAAAATTTTATCTGTGTCACAATCATGAGCGTTGCAAGACTATTTCTAGGCAAGTTGTTTCAAACGGTGTTAAACAGAAAGCAGCGGAAGATATATCTGAAAAACTTAAGAAATTAATCAGGAAAGAACTGACTAGTGTTGCAGCTCATCTTTCAGATATTGTTAGCAGCCATGATGTTCACTGTATTCGGAGAAATATGTACCGACAGAGAAGGAAAGTCCTACCTCCACTTCCAAAATGTATTTCTGATGTGCATTCTGCATTAAATGTAATGCAAGTGATATCTTATCGACATGAAAATCTTCTTCAGATTAATGACGATAGAAATAATATAGGTTGTTTTTCAACAGATTCAAATTTAAGGATCTTATGTGACAAAAAAAAGTTTTTTGCTGATGGCACTTTCACATTTTGCCCAAAATTTTTCTTTCAGATGTTTACGTTTCATACAGTGGAAAATGGACATTATATCAAACTTGTATTTTTTTTTTTTTTTTTTTTTTTTTTTTGCTACCAGGAAAGTCTATGGCAATAATATACGAAACTATGTTTCAAAAACTGAAAGAACTCTGTTCTAACTTGCATTTGAATTTTCAGCCAGAAATTGTGGTGGCAGATTTTGAATATGCAATCCATGAAGCTGTGAGCAAATGAAATCCATGAAGCTGCATGTTCTATTACAAGATGTAGATTCCACTTGACTCAAGCTTGGTGGCGAAAACTTCAGCAGTGCGGATTGCAGCAACAATATAGGAATGGTAATTCAGAAATTGGCAGATAGCTTCGACTGGTATTTGGATTACCCTTTTTGGATGCTACTGAAGTTTCGGATAGCTTCGTTGAAGATCTGATGTCAGAGCAACCACGGGATGCAAACATCACACGCTTTACTAATTACATAACCGAGAACTACCTAGATGAGGATGCGAATTTTCCCCCGATACTTTGGGCTTGCGCTGATATTTCATCGGAAAGAACAATTAATGCATGTGAAGCATTTCATTCAAAATTCAGAGCGAATTTTTATCATTCCCATCCTAATATATTTGTCTTCACAGATGTAATTCCTCAAATTCAGATAGATATATACGCTGCAATAAATGGTGTAAAGCATCATAAAAAAATAACAAACAGGAATTACGCAAACAAGGAAGGAAAGAATCGAGGATTTACTTAACAAGCGCAGGTATGGAATGATTTCAAGATTAGAATTCCTAAGACGTGTTTCATGTTACCCAAAAATTGTAAGTTAATTATTGCGATCCATTGCATTCAAACAAATTAATATGAAATATCATAATAAATGTAATAATTTTAAATTACAAAAGTATTGAGAAAAATATTTAAAAACAGGTTAGCATGATAAAGAATAAACTTAAAGAAAATGCTAAAGTATGAATAAAATAAATAAATAAGTATAAAATATTAAATCATGAAAACGATTTCTAAATTTCTTAGGGGTTGAAATTTAAAAAATACAGTAGAAATGAGAAGAGAATTTATATCTCTTTCATATGATAAGTTTATTAAGCATTATATCCCCTACACGGAGCACGCATTCCTTGAAACTGAAATACGGACATAGCGGCACACAAAAATATTTTTTGAAAAGAACTATGTAGTAATGCATAAATGAAAGAAATTAAATAAAAACTATCGAAGAAAATATATAAGAATCAAACACTCTCTTGACCGCAAGTGATAGAATTTTGTTTTCTCGTTTATCTTTCAAAGCTTATACAATTAAATAATTACTTTCATTCGCGTAAAATTATAAACAAATGTAAATTATTATAGAAAACGCATAAAGTTAAACACTACAGTGTGAAAGGAAAATTCAGGAATAAAAATGTTAAGAAAATTAGATGAGAAATAATCCATAATTTATTGATATCCATATAAACACTATGCTTTTGGAAAAAGTTACACATAATTTGCACTGAGATATCAATCACTGAAACCAAGTTAATTTATTTCCTTACTTTATCTTATCAGAGGGATTTTTAAAAAGAAAGGTGAAAAATTTTGCAATATTTTTAAAGAATAAATTTTAAAAGTATTTTTACTTCATGAACTGAAATTTTTACTATACATTTTTACACAGTAAATAAGTACAAAAAAAGAAAGAGCTTGGGGATCACTGGGACTAGAAACTCGGGTCGAACTACCAATGTTTAGTGACTTTTCCGCTTGATCATAAGACCTTTTAAAATTAGGCTGAGCAATATATTACAGAAAATAGGAAAAACAAAAGTGGGCTGAATTAGAGATTTACATATTAGGTGAATGAATTGAATTTACCTGTATGCCATTATGAAATATTAGGAATGTAGTATAAAAGCATGAGTGAAGAAGGCAATGGCAATCTAAATCATTGTAATTTAAATCTATAACATTATCAGTATCTGCTATTAATTTCAATACTGCTGAAAAAATTATAAATACATTATATTATAAATCACACGAACTCGTTGCATTATAAATTACAACAGTTAGAAATATTATTAGCGTGATTTAGCGACCATCTTTGTTAAGAAATAATTTCAAGTAATTAATTTCACAAATAATTCAGCCTGAAACTAGGTTAGAAAATAAGCTACGTGCTGAAGATTAAGCTTTGCCCAAGGTGTTAGAAACATCTTCTGTTAACTAGAGTTGTGATGCAAGAATTTGTAAAAATTATCATTTAAATATAAATTGGCATAAATACAATACAAATTATATAAATTTTACATATATGAAAACTTGAGTACAGTGCAACAATATGTGAAAAAGGAATGGATTAAAAGGGAGACTGAAAATCCCAGGATATGAATATAAGAGAGTTTGAATTTTTTTTTTGGTTAATTATAAAAATTCTGATGACGCTCATAATTATAAATTTATTAATTAAATGTGTATTAGAACTAGTTAACTAGGTTAGAAAATAAGCTACGTGCTGAAGATTAAGCTTTGCCCAAGGTGTTAGAAACATCTTCTGTTAACTAGAGTTGTGATGCAAGAATTTGTAAAAATTATCATTTAAATATAAATTGGCATAAATACAATACAAATTATATAAATTTTACATATATGAAAACTTGAGTACAGTGCAACAATATGTGAAAAAGGAATGGATTAAAAGGGAGACTGAAAATCCCAGGATATGAATATAAGAGAGTTTGAATTTTTTTTTTTTTGGTTAATTATAAAAATTCTGATGACGCTCATAATTATAAATTTATTAATTAAATGTGTATTAGAAATTAAATGTATGCCAAGTACATCAGGTGGAAAACAGAATAAATATTTAAACGTTTCTAGTATTAAAATATGGAATTTGTAAAAGTTAAATAACCTTAAAATAACTTCAATGATTAAAAATGGAAAGCTTTAATACCGGAATATATTGAAATAATATTAGTGTGAATTTAGAACGATTTAAGAAGTCCAATTTTTAGATTTAATAAAGATAATTTTTTATAATTAAATTAGAACTGTTTACCTAAAATGGTAAATTTGAAAGTTAAAACCATTCTGCTATCTAAGAAGATTTGTTAATATTTATCTAGACAAGAAACTTATTTAAGGTGAGCTACAAATCCGATATTTGATAGGTTGATTATGTATCAGTTTTGTGTATGTCATTAATCTAACAATTTTACTATTCAAAACTGATATATGTATCAGCGACTAAAATCTACAATTTGGAAAGTTTTTAATTCTTACAGAGAATAAAAAAGATCTGGCTCATCATTCCTTTAAGCATCATAAAACTTTAAAATGATTGTAAAAGGAATTTATTTTTTAGCACTCGGCAGACTTTAAATTAATATTTGTTTTACATGCACAATTTTTACAATATTGATAAACGATAATAAAGGCTTGCAGTCTCAATAGAATGTCCCATTAATGGCGATAAACGACTTTTTGTAGCACCCAATCTTCTTGGAAAGAAATGGGGGACAGGAAACGTAGCGCAGTTCGTGGATTAAAAAAGAGGGGGACAGGGATTTTCGATCAAATTTGGCGCAGTTCGTACCCTACCGTATAACTGATGGTAATGAAAAAGCTGATTTCCTCACACAGTAGGAACAAACTCATTTCAGCGTATTAGTTTCCACTTTCTAAAGCTTTTGATGAGTTTAATTGTAGACTTTTCATGCAAATATGTAATCGAAGAACTTGGAATGCTGTTTGAACAAATCCACCTGCAAACATATTTTCAAAATTATATAGTTTTCACAAAATACAAAATTTTGACAGGTTATTAATTTAACGTTAAAATAAATCCAAAAAGTTTAGACTGAAGCAGAGTTTTGATAATTCTTATTAATTTTCTAAGGTTATCTGATATATGTGCTTCCAAAACCCAGGAATAAAAACCTTAAAATCCTTTTTTAACTATAGAAGAGGAACCAATGCCAGTTATTTCTTAAAACTGTCACAAGATTTTATCTTACGCTTCTGTTTTTGCCTTACTTTAATTTTACATGTTTTTGTCAATTAAGTCCGACATATCTTTATCTACTCTTTTATCTACTCTTGAATGTCAGTAATATTAATTTTCTAAACCATGGGTTGTATTGAAATAAAGTATTTTGGAAGTAGATTTATGCAAGATAAGTATGGAAACTACTCTTATATGCGCCCTCAGGTCGCCAAATTTCTCGCAAAATTGTTTGACGGGAAACTCCAGGCTGCCATATTACTGCCTAAATTTTTTGTCCACATTTCGAATTTTACGCCTAAAATGTCTCCAAAAACGCGGTTTTCGCACATGCAAAAACAACGTTATGAAGACACAATTTCAGCTAAAAATCCGAAACAAAAACAAAAAATTTAAATAGCAAAAACCTAAAGCCATAAACCTCATAAACCAAAAATATTTGACAAGAATCCATGTACACAGCGGTACGTTTTAACTTCGAGAGACGTCTACGAATTGCACATTCTAGGCAGAGAAGGAATCTACGAACTAGGCACACCTCGCTTCAATAAATTAACATAACAACAATAAATTTCAAAGAATACCATGTACACAATCTATTTAAACTTCTACGAAAAAAATCTACGAATTGCACAATCTAGGCATAGCGCACAAATCAACCAAATAAACTAAATTACAAACAAAAAACAACAGAAAATTCATAGTAAAAAAACAATGAACATAACATTCTACAAAATAAAAGCAGTAAAATAAAATGCACTTAGCATAATACATTCCTGAATAAAATTTCGCCAGTCAAACAACGTCTCTGAAAATTACAAAATTCACGATTTTGCTATATCACATACTACACTGAAACCACAACCCAAATCTTAAACTCCGCTGACAGCCACATACTTTCCCAGCAACCATTTGACTAAAAATCCACACGAGAACTATCAGAAACGCCTTTCTTCGTCCGAGTTATTATAGCAGCTACGCATTTCGGACTCCGTTTTAAAAGTCCCACAGAAATTCCAAAAATACACTTCAATCCTCATAAACACACCCGTGAACAAAAGACTCGTTGACAACTCCAACATCGTGCCTTTTAATACTAAATTTACTTTCCACACGATCTAAAATAATCGACTGAAATCTTGCAACCACGTCTGTCATTGCAACATATTCAATTTCAAAACACGCACGACACGAACCAACGAGCAATTAAACCACTCTAGCAAAAGATTTTTCAACGTCAACAGGGTTGCAATACAACAGGCAATTGCGCCAAAAACCAGCGCAGAACACATATCGCAACAATTGGTGATATTAGGACGCATATAAGAGTACAGCCTAAGTATGTTTCACAGAAGATTCATAAGTACGTATGACAGACAAATAATTTCTAATCATATTAGAAGTCTATAACTTTAAAATACATACCTACAAATCTTTGGTTATATGATACCTATCCTCATACTGCTTAATACTCTAGATGATCTCTTTGTGTAATATCTATAAGATATATAGCAATTTCCTGCCATGTCAGTCTCTACAGCCACAGTAATCTCGTTTTGCAGATCAGTGTTTGGAGTGATGCAGATCAGTGTTTGCAGATCAGTTCCGTAGAGACCCGTGTTTCTGGTATTATATTGAGTACAAATATTTTGTTTCTCATTTATCATTTCATGGAGATCATCAGACCAGATAAGCTGTGCGAAATGTGTCCGAAAGCACATTTTATAAACTTAACTATCAGTATTCAGCAGACTTATAGCTCATGGGCCTTCAAATGATTATGAACTGCATATGTATAATACATCATAAAGAAAATCTTCACAATTTATATTCCTCATGTTATGCTACTGACATGTTTTCTAAAAATCTATTACCCTCAGGGGGCTCACTTTTGTGAGTACGGGTGTGGCAATCCCGAAATACCCTAACCCTTCAGAGGATCATCTTCTTGGTGAGACGGGTGTCACGATCCTGGAGCCCCAGTGATCTATCCTCTTTTCCGTCTCCTCTCCTCTTAACTCGAACTTTTTCCCTTCCCTTCTCCCTTGTGGTTTCTCTCTACGGAGTTTGGGGCTCGTCACGAGAAACTGGAACAACCTTTGCGTCCAGTTTTCAAATTTCGAGAAAACTGCCCACGTGTTTGCCGTGCGTGGAGACCCGTGTCGCTGGAAAGGAGGGTCCTGGTAGTTGAGGAGCGAGATACTGCCCCCAACACACTACTTTGGCCTCTGCTTCAGCTAAACGGAAGGCACCTTAGTCGTTCTCACGGGTGTCAATCGGCTGGTCACTAGTCCTTGTGTCAGTGGCTTGGGGTCAAGCTCTCGGGAGTACCTGCTTTCGGGAAAGCCGACTGTGGGGCTTCAGTTTGCGTATATGTCCGGCTAGCCCTAACACAGGAATCTGTGTTCCCTTGTTGGGCTCCGTGGTGGGCGGGGACGTCGGACCCGAATCATTTTTTCTTTCACTATGGCTAACTCACATATATACTTAATAAAAGATTTCGAGGTCACTCCAGTCACTCAAGTCAATCCAGTCACTCAATCTAGTTCTGAAATGTCTACTGCTAAACCAGTCACTCAACCTAGTTCTGAAACGTCTACTGCTAAACCAGTCACTCAACCTAGTTCTGAAACGTATACTGCTAAACCAGTCACTCAATCTAGTCTCAATCTAGTCTGAAAAGTCTACTGCAAAAAAATTACGTACAGATACAAATGAAAAATATTCATAATAATAGTCCCCGTTTCCTAGTCATCTCTAGTCCTTCTGTCGAAATGCATAAGATGTCTCCTTTTGTAATAAACAAATACATCCAGTTTTGTATTGGTGAGCCGAGAAATATAAAGCATCTCCGCTCCGGAGACTTGCTGATTGATACAACCTCAGCCACCCAGTCTGCTTCTTTACTTCAGGTAACTAATCTTGGGCAAGCGAATGTCACTGTCACAGCACATAAGTCACTGAACTATTGTCGTGGTGTAATCTCAGAATTCGACCTTCTGTATGTTTCTGAAGAATAGATCGCTTCTGAGCTATCCGATCAAAATGTCTGCGGTGCAAGGCGGATCAAGATGCGTAAAGAAGGTAAGTTGATAGACACGAAACACGTGATCCTTACCTTCAACACGCCTGATCTGCCTAAGAATATTAAGGCCGGATATCTAAATATTCCTGTAAGACCTTATATTCCAAACCCTATGCGATGTTTCCAATGCCAGCATTTCGGCCATTCTAAGGTGACTTGTCGTGGCAGCCTCACATGCGCCCGATGCTCACAGATTGGCCACGATTCTGAAAATTGTACCGCTGCGCCTCTTTGTATAAATTGCAAGGGTGAGCACCCAGCATTTTAACGCCTCTGCCCAAAATGGAAATTGGAAAAAGAAGTGCAGACTACAAAGGTTACGAGGAACATCTCATATGCCGAAGCTAGAAGATTAATCCAAAGCACACAGCTACGACCAAATACATCTTATGCCAATGCTCTTAAAAGATCTCGCACAGTTGCCACCCAAATATCAGTTAGTATGCAGACTCCACCAAACAAAACTCAACAGACTACAAACAACAGGAAGAAAAAAAACCCAACCCATACAGTACAAAATAAAGAAATAGTAATACAAAGCAAACCCAAAACTACCACACAAAAAGAAACAAATAAAAATAAAAGTTCCAGCAATAGCTCTCTTGATGGAATGGTTTCTGAATCTGCGGATTCAGACGGTATGGAAGTAGAAGAGGGTCTGGAAGTTCCCAAGCATCTACTCCCACGAAAAACAAAACAAGAGCACAGAAAAATCAAAAACCATTCATAATGGCCACCCTCATCTCATGGAACTGTCGCGGTTTCCACCGAAATTTGCTTGACATGAAATCTATTATAAATGCGTATCATCCTGTGTGCTTAGCTATACAGGAAACAAATCTGAAACCAGAACAACATGCAAAACTTCGGAGGTTTTCTATAGTCAGAGAGGATAACCTTGCAGTTGAGCGTGCCAGTGGAGGTGTAGGTCCCCTCTCCTCACTGGATTATCCCTCAAATGTACTTTCTTTGACGACATCCCTCCAAGTTGTCGCTACTCAAATAAATTTTGATATTGTTGTTTCATTTGTTTCTTTGTATTTGCCTCCAAATGAGCACATTTATCAGCAAGATTTAAATAATCTAATAGAGCAGCTGCCTGAGCCTTTTATCATAATAGGAGATTTTAACGGCCATAGTCCACTCTGGGGTTGTAAAGATACAAATTGCCGAGGAAGACAAATTGAGCAGATGATCGAAGATCATAACCTTTGTCTCCTAAATAATGGGCAGGATACGTACTTCCAAGAGCCTTCAAGGACATTCCACGCTCTCGACCTTGCCATCTGTTCACCATCCCTGTTGCCATTTTGCACATTTAGTGTCGGAAATTACCTGTACAACAGCGATCATTATCCAATTTTTGTATCTCTTGCACGAAGAGGAGCAAACCCCATGTCGAGACTCCCTCGGTTTGTACTGGACAGGGCAGACTAGGAACTCTTCTCTTCCTCCGCAGAGCTGACAGAGGAAATGGTAGAAGATGTGCATATCGATGACGCTGTGGAAGCTGTTACTAATGCTGTTATTCAGGCAGCTACGCTTTCGATTCCTAGAACATCAGGAAAAATACTAAAATATTCGAAACCGTGGTGGAATCGCGACTGTCATGAAACACTGAAAAAACAGAAAAAAGCGTGGGGTATTTTTCGTAGATATCCTACTCTGCGAAACCTCATAGCCTTTAAAAGAGCCAAAGCAAATGCCCGCAAAGTAAGAAGGCAGAGCCAAAGGATTTCTTGGATTTCATATGTGTCGTCAATAACATCCTCTACGCCTAGTAAGCGGGTCTGGGAAAGAGTTCGAAAAGCATGCGGAATTTACAAAGAGCACTCACTTTAATTTTTGGAAAAAGATGGCCGAGTGATTAGCTCCATAGAAGAAATTGCAAATACTATTGGTAAGACATTTGCTGCCGTTTCTTCCAGCAGAAACTATTCACCTGCATTTCTCTCTATCAAGCAGCACTCTGAAATAAATCCCATCGCATTCAACTCTACCAAATCTGAGCCTTACAATAGAGATTTTACTATGCTTGAATTAAGAAGCGCTTTTTTGGAGACATATAGGTCTTCTCCGGTTCTCGATGGCGTGAATTACGAAATGCTAAAGCATCTGTCCTATAAGTCACTGACTGCCCTTCTCACTCTTTACAATAGAGTGTGGAAGGAGTGTACTTTTCCCAGTGCTTGGAGGAGAGCTGATATAATTCCTATTGCAAAGACAGGGAAAGATCCAAGGAAACCCTCCAACTATCGGCCAATTGCCCTTACGAGCTGTGTATGCAAGCTCTTTGAAAAAATGGTAAACAGCCGACTAGTCTACTTCTTGGAAAGAAATAATATTATATCGCCTTATCAAAGCGGTTTTCGAAAGGGGAGAAGAACCGTAGATAACAAGCGTAGGCATCCATTCGAAAAGCTTTTGTAAGAAGAAGTCACCTTGTCTCCGTATTCTTCAACATTGAGAAAGCTTATGATAAGGCATGAAGATAGAGTATACTTCATGATCTTTATGAGAGTGGCTTGCGCGGCAACCTACCAATTTTCATTCAGAATTTCTTGAAACACTACAACTTTTGAAGTAAGGATTGTCTCTGTTTTGTCGGATGTTTTTGAACAGGAAGAGGCTGTGTACTTAGTGTAACCCTGTTCAGTTTAAAAATAAAATCTGTACTAAAGGAACTTCCTCCAACCATCTTGAGATCTCTATATGTAGATGATTTACAGATTAGCTGTCGAGGGGCAGACATGAGTCAGTCCTAACATCTGAACTAACTGCAATATAATATGGTCTTTTGTACATCTCAAACAAAAGCTCTGCCACAAAAAGTTCATAGTTTACACAGACTCGTATAGTGCTCTTAAATCCTTGGAAGCTTTTCCCAACACTCAGAATCCTGTGGTAGTGGATGTTCTCAAAATTCATATAAATTTAACGATTCGAGGTTATGAAGTCCTGTACTGCTGGGTTCCTGGACATGCTGGAATAAAGGGAAATGAGCTTGCAGATATCGCAGCCAAATCTGCTGTTGAACTGTCCAGTCGCCTTATCCCTTCTAGGGATATCTCCAATGTCATCAAGGGAAAGGTCCGAAAAAAATGGCAGCAAATTTGGGATGTTCGGTATCACAACAAGTTGAGAAACGTCAAGCCTAGAATTAAGCATTGGGATTTTGCTGGAAATCGTAAGGAGGACGTTCTTTTGACTCGCCTCAGAATTGGTCACACTAGAGTCACACATAACTATCTTCTCAAAGCTGAAAATGAGCCTTTTTGTTTTAATTGTAATGTTTGTTTATCTGTTCGTCATATTTTAATTGAGTGTCCATGTTTTAATAGTCTTCGCCAGAAATATTTTAATAGCTGTGACTTACCTCTCGACCGTTTAATCGGAAGAGAGGTCAATTGTAAATTATTTTATTATTTAAAAGAGATTGGCTTTTATTACCTAATGTAATTTGTTTTGAAGACTGTGTCTTGAATTTTAATATGTGCTTTTAACTTGTGTTTATATGACTTCATCCTCTGGATTTGGTACATTTATCTACTTGTTTTTATTTATTGCATTTTAATGACATCAATTGTAATCATCCCATCTTGGGTTTGGCGCGTCATAATCATCTCTGGTTTTTGCGCCATGATCACTCACTCACTCACTCTAAAAATCTATTTGTTACATGAATTAATCCTTCACACACGTAAACTTGTGTAAAGCATTGCAACTAATCTTCTGTGAGAAAATATTATTGCCGAAATCAAATATAAATCAAGTACTTTAATTGAACTGAGATTTACATATAAAAATTGAAGACTTTCGTAATATATTATTTACGTTTCTTTTGTCTTGAAATTGGGAGAGAATTCCAAATTTTACTAGATAAATAAAACAATTTAATACATTATATATTGAACTTTTCAAAAAAAATATTTTTGAGATTTTTACTAACGATTTATTCAACGTAATGTTCCCCTCAGGGGGCTCACTCTTGTGAGTACGGGTGTGGCAATCCCGAGGTAACCTAGACCATCAGAGGATCATCTTCTTGGTGAGACGGGTGTCACGATCCTGGAGCCCCAGTGATCTATCCTCTTTTCCGTCTCCTCTGCTCTTGGCTGGAACCTTTCCCCTTCCCTTCTCCCTCGTGGTTTCTCTCTTCGGAGTTTGGGGCTCCTCACGAGAAACTGGAACAGCCCTTTTCTCTAGTTTTCGAGTTGCGAGAAAACTGCCCACGTGTTTGCCATGCGTGGAGACCCGTGTTTCTGGAAAGGAGGGTACTGGTAGTGGAGGGGCGAGGTACTGCCCCCAACACACTGCTTTGGCCTCTGCTTCAGCTAAACGGGAGGCACTTTAGTTGTCCTCACGGGTGTCAATCGGCTGGTCACAAATCCTTGTGTCAGTGGCTTGGGTATAAGCTCTCAGGAGTACCTGCTTTCGGCAAAGCCGACTGTCGGGCTTCAGTTTGCGTATATTTCCGGCTAGCCCTAACAGAGGAATCTGTGTTCCCTTGTTGGGCTCCGTGGTGGGCGGGGCCGTCGGACCCGAATTTTTTCTCTTTCAATTATAGCTTCTCTTTTTATTCTGAAAAAAGCTGAGTCTAAGCAAAACAACCAAGATATTGAAATTGTTGACAAATCTATTAACAAGAAGATCCGTACTGAAGCAAATGCCAAAGATATTGAAATTATTGAAAAATCCATTACCAAGAAGATCCGTACTGAAGCAAATGCCAAAGAATCTACTGATTGTCCGCGCTTTGTTGTTGTTTCCGGTGCCTCTGGAGAACTGCAAAAGTTGTCTCCTTTCCTGGTCAGCAAATACATTCATTCAAGCATAGGTGAGCCAAGGAACATACAGCGTCTTCGTTCTGGAGACTTCCTTATTGATACCGTTTCGGCCACCCAGTCTGCTTCACTTTTACGTGAATCCAAACTTGGACACGTAGCTATAACTGTGTCAGCACACAAAACACTTAAATCCTGTAGCAGAAGAAGAGTTCGTCTCCGAGTTAGCTGACCAAAATGTCTGTGGTGCTAGGCGGATCAAGATGCGAAAGGAAGGCCAGTTGATTGACACGAAACACGTGATCCTAACCTTCAAATCGCCTGATCTGCCGAAGAATATAAAGGCTGGGTATCTTAACTGTCCCCGTAAGATTAATTATTCCCAACCCAATGCGATGCTTCCAATGCCAGCGGTTTGGTCACTCTAAGACATCCTGTTGTGGCAACCTTACGTGCACCAGATGCTCGTTAGTTGGCCACGATAGTGGTAATTGCATCGCTGCGCCACTGTGTATGAACTGCAAGGGTGAGCACCCAGCATTTTCTCGCTCTTGTCCAAAATGGAAATCTGAAAGTTCTGGCGACAAAAATAACTCGAAATGTATCTTATGCTAAAGCCAGGAAAATAGTACAAAGCTCACAAGTGCGCCCAAATTTATCTTTTGCCAATGCTGTTAAGTCCACAAGATCAGTTGCCATCCAAACATCTTTCGCTTCTTCAACAAAAAGCCAAGAGCCTCAAATTAATAACAAAAACAAGAAAGACCCACTTCATACCATCCAGAAGAAAGAAGCCCACCAGCGGCCGAGCGGTAAAGTCGCTGAACACTGGTAGTTCGGTCCGAGTTTCGAATCCTGCGAACGGGCTGACTTCATGGGTGTTTTCGTGGTTTTCCGCATGTGTAACGTGTATACGAGCCAGTTTTCCTTAGAAAGTCCTTCACGAAGGCATCCCTCCCTCTTAGGCAGGTAGCTTTAGTGTGCTTTGCCATAATTAAATACACCAAACCACACCAGAAGAAAGAAATCGTAATTCGGAAAAATCCAAAAACAAGCCTACAAAAAAAAAAAAACAGCTAACAAAAACCGAAATCTGAGCAGTAGCTCAGATGACGATTTCATATCTGACACTCCGGACTCGGACAATATGGAAATAGAAGAAGGAAAGGAAATTCCAAAACACCTCCTTCCTCGAAAAACAAAAAAGCAGCACTGAAAAAATAAACAGGAAACATAATGGCCACCCTTATCTCCTGGAATTGTCGCGGTTTCCACCGAAATTTGCTCAACATCAAAGCTATAATCAATGCTTATAGTCCTGTGTGCTTAGCAATACAGAAAACAAATCTAAAACCAGAACAACATGCAAAACTTCGGAGGTTTTCTTTCGTCAGGAAGGATAACGTTGCAGGTGAGCGTGCCAGTGGAGGTATAGGTCTCCTGACCTCACTGGACTATCCTTCAAGTTCCTTTCCTTTGACGACACCCCTCCAAGTTGTCGCTACTCAAATAAATTTTGATATCGTTGTTTCAGTCGTTTGTCTGTATTTGCCTCCGAATGAGCACATTGATCAGCAAGATTTAAATAGTCTTATAGAGCAGCTGCCTGAGCCATTTATCTTAATAGGAGATTTTAACGACCATAGTCCGCTCTGGTGTAGTAAAAATACAAATTGCCGAGGAAGACAAATTCAGCAGATGATCGAAGATCATAGCCTTTGTCTCCTGAATAATGGGCAGGATACTTACTTCCATGAGCCTTCAAGGAAATTCCATGCTCTCGACCTTGCCATCAGTTCACCATCTCTGTTGCCATTTTGCACTTTGAGTGTGGGAAATGATCTTTACAACAGCGATTATTATCCTATTTTAGTATCTCTTGCACGAAGAGGAGCAAACCCCATGTCGACATACCCTCGGTTCATATTCGATAGGGCAGACTGGGAACTCTTCTCTTCCATTGCAGAGCTCACAGAGGAAATGGTAGAAGATGTGCCTATCGATGACGCTGTTAATAAATACTATTATTTATTTATTAACAGCTGTTACTAATACTATTATTGCGGCAGCTATGCTTTCCATTCCTAGAACATCAGGAAAAATACTAAAATATACGAAACCATGGTGGAATCGCGACTGTCATGAAGCACTGAAAAAACAGAAAAAAGCATGTTGAATTTTTCGTAGATATCATACTCTGCGAAACCCCATAGCATTTAAAAGAGCCAAAGCAAATGCACGAAAAGTAAGGAGGCAAAGCCAAAGGAAATCTTGGATTTCATATGTGTCGTCAATAAGACCCTCCACGCCTAGTAAGCGGGTTTGGGAAAGAGTTCGAAAAGCATGCTTAATAGATAAAGACCACAAACTTTCCTTTTTGGAAAAAGATGGCCGAGTGGTTAGGTCAATAGAAGAAATTGCGAATAGAAGTGGTGAGACATTTGCTACCGTTTCTTCCAGCAGAAACTATTCACCTGCATTTCTCTCTATCAAGCACCACTCTGAAATAAATCTTATCGCATTCAACTCTTCCAAATATGAGCCTTACAATAGAGATTTTACTATGCTTGAATTAAGGAGCGCTTTGTTGGAGACACATAGGTCTTCTCCGGGTCTCGATGGCGTGAATTATGAAATGCTAAAGCATCTGTCCTATAAGTCACTGACTGCCCTTCTCACTCTTTACAATAGAGTGTGGAAGGAGTGTACTTTTCCCAGTGCTAGGAGGAGAGCTGTTATAATTTCTATTGCAAAGACAGGGAAAGATCCAAGGAAACCCTCCAAATATCGGCCAATCGCCCTTACGAGCTGTGTATGCAAGCTCTTTGAAAAAATGGTAAACAGCCGACTAGTCTACTTCTTGGAAAGAAATAATATTATATCGCCTTATCAAAGCGGTTTTCGAAAGGGGAGAAGAACCGTAGATAACAAGCGTAGGCATCCATTCGAAAAGCTTTTGTAAGAAGAAGTCACCTTGTCCCCGTATTCTTCAACATTAAGAAAGCTTATGATAAGGCATGGAGATACAGTATACTTCGTGATCTTTATGAGAGTGGCTTGCGCGGCAACCTACCAATTTTCATTCAGAATTTCTTGAAACACTACAACTTTTGAAGTAAGGATTGTCTCTGTTTTGTCGGATGTTTTTGAACAGGAAGAGGCTGTGTACTTAGTGTAACCCTGTTCAGTTTAAAAATAAAATCTGTACTAAAGGAACTTCCTCCCACCATCTTGAGATCTCTATATTTAGATGATTTACAGATTAGCTGTCGAGGGGCAGACATGAGATACGTAGAGAGGCAATTGCAGATGGCTCTGAATAAGATCCAAGAATGGTCAGACAAACAGGGATTTACATTTCGAAACAGAAAACTGTGTGTGTGCACTTTTGTAGGAAGCGAGGTCTCCATCCTGAACCTGAGTTATATCTAAATGATACAATTATTCCAGTTGCGCCCGAAGTGAAATTTTTAGGAGTGACGTTCGACCGAAAATTGAATTTCCTTTCTCATGTTTTAAGCCTGAGAAAAAGTGTTTAAAAACACTAAATATTTTAAAAGTGTTGGCAAACACCTCCTGGGGCGCAGAGCGTTGCTCGGTGCTTCGCATTTACAGAGCGCTTGTCTGCTCTAGACTGGACTACGGCTCAGTTGTTTAGGGATCCGCCCGGTCATCAGTATTGTTGAAACTGGATCCTGTTCACCACCAAGCTCTGCGGATTTGTTCAGGAGCTTTCAGGACTTCTCCTGTCCAGACGCTGTATGTTGACTCTAATGAACCATTAGTTTATCTGAGGCGTGAGCATATGTCCCTTTTGCAATATTTTAATACTCTATTCCAACCTGAACATCCCAATAAGCTGTGCTTACTTGATAATGTGTGTAACACTTTGAAACACGTCCATCCTGTGTTCCTACTTTTCCTTTAAGAGTTCGCCCTGTCATTGAGGAATTTTCCCTCTCTGATATGCACCCCGAAGCGGTACAGAATCTTGAAATCCCACCTTGGAAAAATTAACGGATTCAGCTTCTTGATGTTTTCAAGCATCACGTGAAGCAAACACTAATGAGATCATTTACAGACGACTCTTTGCTGAGCACAGGCACAAATATAGCAGTTATCTTCCAGTATACACAGATGGATCCAAGTCAAAAGATCATGTTGGGATGGCATTTGTAATTGAAGATCACATGGAGGGCAGACGCTTGCACCGTGATTTCTCTGTCTTAACATCTGAACTAACTGCAATATATTATAGTCTTTTGTACATCTCAAGGAGCAGTCACAAAATGTTTATAGTTTATACAGACTCCTATAGTCCGCTTAAACCATTAGAAGCTTTTTCTAACACTCAAAATCCAGTAATAGTGGATGTTCTCAACATACATATAAACTTAACGAGTCGTGCATATGAAATCCTGTACTGCTGGATTCCTGGCCATGTGGGACTAAAAGGGAATGAGCTGGCAGATATCACAGCGAAATGTGATTTTGAACTGTCCAGTTGCCTCATCCCTTTTGGAGACATCTGTTGTATTGTCAAAGAGAAGATCCCAAAAAATGGCTGCAACTTTGGGATGTTCAGCTTCAAAACAAGTTAAGACACGTAAAGCCTAGAATTGAGCATTGGGAATATACTAGAAATCGTAAGGAGGAAGTTCTTATGACTCGCCTCAGAATGGGTCACACTAGAGTGACACATAACTAGCTTTTAAAAGCTGAGAATGAGCCTGTTAGTTCAAATTATAATGTTTGTCTATCTGTCCGTCATATTTTAATTGAGTGTCCAAGTTTTAATAGTCTTCGTCATAAATATTTTAATAGTTGTGACTTACCTCTCGACCTTTTAATCGGAAGAGAGGTCAATTGTAATTTATTTTATTACTTAAAAGAGACTGGCTTTTATTACTTAATGTAATCTGTTCTGCAGGTTGTGTGTTGTATTTTAATGTGTGCTTTTACCTGGTTTTTTTATATGACTTCATCCTCTGGATTTGGTACACGTACCTTTTTTTAATTTTTTATTAATAAGTATTTGATTTCATTAAATTAGGTCATCTCACCTTTTGTTTGACGCATCATAATCATCTTTGGTTTTTGCACCAAAAAACTCACTCACTCACTCACTCACTTACATTTCTTGAAAAACAAACATCACACAAAAATGCAATATATTTTAGAAAAATGTTCAAATTAGAATTTGTTAGAACTTTCTGAAAAAAAAAAATATAAGCTTGTGGTTTTGTCAGCTAAGCTTAGTACCTAGTACGAAAAGAAAGAAAACAAACAAAAAAAAAAAAAAAAAAAAAAGCATATTTTTTGACAGGAAAACCTGAGAGCGCCATTATTTTGATGTGCATTTTTTACTTGGTGATCGAAAAAATAAATGCTGTCTGTAATTTTCAGCGCTACAAAATGAAGCGGAATGAGGTAAAGTGCAGAATCGCCCATTTATTTGTTTGGCGCTTTTTACAAGGTGTGGTGGTGTATTTAATTATGGCAAAGCACACTAGGGCTATCTGCCTGAGAGGAGGGATGCCTTTCGAAGGGAAACTGGCTCGTATACACGTTACACATGGGGAAAACCACGAAAAAACCCATGCAGCCAGCCCGTTCGCGGGATTCGAACCTCGGATCGAACTACCAGTGTTCAGCGACTTTACCGCTCGGCCGCTGGTGGGCCTGCTTTTTACAAG
This sequence comes from Stegodyphus dumicola, assembly GCF_044657685.1. Lineage (NCBI taxonomy): Eukaryota > Metazoa > Arthropoda > Arachnida > Araneae > Eresidae > Stegodyphus > Stegodyphus dumicola. The sequence goes on from NC_140778.1 coordinate 54,803,100, forward strand.
AGTAAGAAGGATTGGATTTTTGTGAATTTTCTTTGACTTTTGAAGTGAAAATAGGTGGATGTGTACATGAATAAAGTCAACGGAGTGCGCAATGCCATTTTTGGGCAATTCTGGGATTTTTTTTATGTAATAATAGATCGATGTGTACATGGATACCGATTATGTGCAATTCTTAAAAACGCATCAAGCAGTGAGTGATTTCGCACTTTCCCCGCGGAATGTTCTATACAGCAAATAATTTTTGATTTTTGCGATACACCACCGTTAAAAAGAGACACAGTTTTTAAGATACAATAACACAAGTATTAATTTAGAAGTCAAACAACAAAAATCAGCGTTATATTTTCAAATTTTCACAGTAATGAAACAATGAACAGTTTCACAATGAAAATTTGAAAATATAACGGTAATTTTTGTTGTTTGACTTCTAAACTAACACTTTTTAGCTAGAAATTTTATTTGCCTTTCAGGCAGTTTTCAGATAACCGGCCGTTGGCGATTCTTGATGGAGACCGTCGCCAACCTCGACAACTCGGTCGATCTGTGTGTCGCTTGTGTGGGGTTACTGTACAAGTTAGAGTAACTTAAGGGACTTTTGGAGGATATAGGGAAAATGTCTTAACGTGTTCAGAATCTTGTAATGTCTAATGTGTAATGTCTTAACGTGTTCAGTAAGGTAAAGTGTCTTAACGTGACCGTTTTATTTCACTTCTTGCGTTGTTCGAACCAAGGAGAACCAATAAGTTAGCATTTTAATCCTCTCTCTACTCCTCAGTTTGGAGGCTTATGGGCAGCTAGTGTGAAATCCCTTAAATATCACTTGAAACGTGTGGTGGGAAAAACAATTCTAACTTATTAAAACTTTTTACTCTAATTGTTCAAACTGAATCTTTTCTTAATTCTCTCCCCCTTTGTCCCATTTCAAATGATCCAAATGATGTTGAGGCATTGACACCTGCTCACTTTCTTATTGGTTTATCTTTAATTGCATTGCCTGAACCTAATTTTACAGCGATTCCTATAAATCGGTTGACTAGATGGCAAATGGTTCAGAAATTAAATCAAAGTTTTTGGAAAAAGTGGTCGTCTGAATATTAAAACAGACTTTTAAATAGACCTAAACGGTATAAAGGAAAGGTAGAAATGAAGGAAGGAGATGTAGTTTTAGTAAAAGATTCGGATAATTACTCTCCTTTAAAGCGGCAATTAAATCAAAGTTTTTGGAAAAAGTGGTCGTCTGAATATTTAAACAGACTTTTAAATAGACCTAAATGGTATAAAGGAAAGGTAGAAATGAAGGAAGGAAATGTAGTTTTAGTAAACGATTCGGATAACTACTCTCCTTTAAAGTGGCATTTAGCACGAATTATTAAAACCCATCTAGGTCAAGATAATATTATTCAAGTTGTGGCACTTAAAGATAAAAGTGGAACTTATAAAAGGCCAATGAAAAAAATTGTACCTTTGGCTTTTGTTAATGAAAAAGTTTCAGTTACTTAAAGTTTATTTGTAGTTAATTATCAAGTTTTCAGTATTACTGTTATTATTGTAATTAGATTGCGATGTAATGCTATATTTGCGAAAAATTTAAATTGTTGAATGTAAAATTCAAGGACAGGCGGTATGTTGAAGCCAGAGGCCCCATCTGTGAAAAAATGCATATTTTTTTTATTTAGAACAGCCATAACAACGGGCCCACCATGGTTACCAGTTTCTGAGCTACTATGGTTATTGTTAAAAATAAATGAAAATGGCCGCAATGTTACACTATAAACAAACATCAGCGTCATCTCTTTAGAACACAAAATATTATACATTTTTTTCACAGATGGCGCCTCTGGCGTCAACAATAAACATTTTGATAAATTCTACACTTTTGTTATCCAGTAGCTTAGAATTTTATAAAACAAATTTATTATCAAAATCACTGTTGCAAGTTATCGGAAAATAACCAAGATATGATTTTTACATTAAATGCCACTAAACTGTACAAATTACTATTATCCATCCAGCAATGAATGTTTCTTTTATGTGGAAGTGTCTCCACTTTTTAATATGTGTGCAACTGTCATGTGTGGAAACACTACCAAAGCACTGTCAAGGAGCTCTAGATATAAACAAAAAAGACTCTTTCTAGACACAGTAAGTGAAAGTACATGCAAGATCGAAGTACTGTAGGAAGGAAGTGGTCTTTACAAATATCTTTATTATAAACTGTACAACTAGCAATAAAAATGTTGCAAATTTGCTAACTGTAGTCTACTGCTTAATGTTACGTTATGATCCTTAGCCATTTAATTGATGAAATAATAATTAAGGATGAAATGCAGATTTCATAACTAATTAAAAATAAACAAAGTTTCCGTATTTTTAACACATCTACCGCAGCACAAGCTTGTTTGCTTACATTAGCAGTTCTTACATCACGTGACCTCCGACGTCAGTGGAATGTATCTCATATCTCTTGAAGCCCCTCTGCCATATTCAAAATAAAATCACGATGGCTGATATTCTTATATTCAGTCGTCTCCTTGTAAATTATCCATGCATTTATCACAGCCAAATCAAGAATATCTTTTAAAAAAATTTGAACTGACCAACAGCTGAGTATTTTCTGGCCATCAGGTCCAAAACATCAACTCCATATTTGGTTGAATTGTAAAAATTCACAACTTCTGGTGTATTTTTTTCATCAGATGTGATTTCCAATGTTGAGTGCATGGTACTTAGGAGCAGGACGCTCTTGTTTTCCCCTTGATAAGGCGTAAGCATTATATCGTCATATTATCAGCATTATATATATTGTTATATATGTAACTGTATCTATTATTATATTTAATCATAACAGTAATATAGAATAGTGGATGAGCAATGTAGGTTTGTCTACATCTTGTAATGATCACTGAACACATACCCAACATATATAAAAAAAAGCAACACATGGCGCATTCGAGTCGATCCTAGATTAAAAAAGAAAATCTTTTTTGAAGAACCATGCAGCGTCGGTAAAGATATTCAAAACAAAAACATGATGAGAAGTTGTTTACTGTGAAATCGAAACTTCTATCGCTGGTAAGTGCGTTGTTTAATTTTATGATGATGATGATGTTTGATGTATTTAATTATGGTAAAGCATACTAGGGCTATCTGCCTAAGGGAAGGGATGCTTTCGTGGAGGACTTTCTAAGGGAAACTGGCTCGTATACACGTTACACATGGGGAAAACCACGAAAACACCCATGCAGCCAGTCCGTTCGCGGGATTCGAACCTCGGAGCGAACTACCAGTCTTCAGCGGCTTTACCGCTCGGCCGATGTTGGGCTTACTTTTATATGTGAAGTGGCTAAAAATACGTATATATAAACTATTTAAAGTTTTAAATTAAATATGGATGGATTAAAGCCACCAAGTAATCTAAATTTAAGATAATTTAAGCGAAAATTGGAAGAAATGGAGACAAAAATTCCAAATTTATATGTTAGCGTCTGGTGGTATTACTAAATCACCTAAAATTAAAGTACCTATTTTATTGCATATTATTGGTGAAGAAACACTTGAAAAGTTTAATACTTTTAATTTAAGTGCAGAAGATAAGAAGGATGTCGACTAAGTAATTGAAGATTTCGAAAATTTTTTCATACCGAAGGCAAACGAAAGCGTTGATAGACATATATTTTTCTGTTAAACACAACGTCCAGGTTAATCATTTGATGATTTCTTAACCGATTTAAAGAAATTAAGTAGCAACTGTGGATTTGCAGAATTAAAAGATAGTTTAAGAAGAGATAGAATAGTAAGTGGAATTCTAAATAAAAATCTCAAAGATAGATTATTAAGAGAAGATCAGTTAACATTGGAGAAATGTATTAAAATGTGTAAAGCTTCTGAATTAGCAAAACTTCAGCTGAAAACTTTAACTGAAGAAAATAAAATAGAAGCGATTAAACGTAATAAATTTCGACCTTCAAAGGAAAAAAGTCAGCCTTGTAAGAAAAACTATCATGTAAAACAAAAGCAACAAAGTACTAAATCTTCTTCAAACTATCAAGGAAATAAGTACAATAATCCAAAACCATGTAGAAAATGTGGAACTTTTTAAGAAGTTATACAATTGTCCTGCTTATAATAAGATTTCCTTGTACTGTAAAAAGAAAAATCACTTTTCTAAAATGGGCACTTATAAAAATGTTAATGTTCTACAGAATAATTTAGAGCATGAGTTACATAATAATGGTAACGAATATATTTTAGAGTCAGTAGAAGATACAAATCCATTTTCTAAAATTAAACAGAATAGTTTGAAAAACTAAAAGTAAACATATCTAAATATTTATTTGTTAATTTGGATACTGGAGCTCAGTGCAATATGTTACCATTGCCTAAATTTAAACAATTAAGTTTAAGAGATAAATGTTTGACTAAATCAAAAGTCACTTTAATTAATTACAATGATGCTACAATTGATGTAGTCGGAAAATGTAAATTATTATGTGAAAGATCGAAAGGGAACAAGGATGAAGTAGAATTTCAAGTTGTAGCATGTGATAAAACTGTTCCAGCTATTTTAGGTTTACCTACATTCCAAAAATTAAACCTAATACAAAGGATTTGTACAGTAAATCCTGATTCCAATGAAAAGTTACCAGAACCTTTAAAAGGATATCAATATTTAAAATGATTAAAGGAACTGGGAATTTAACTGGATATACATATCATATTAAATTAAAACCAGGAGCTGTTGGTAAAATAGAACCCTGTAGGACAATTCCACTTAGCTTATTAAATCGTTTAAAAAAGGAATTAGCAAGAATGGAAAAAGAAAGTATTATAAAGAAAGTTAACCAACCAACAGAATTCGTGAATTCATTAGTGATAATAAGGAAAAAGGATGGTAATGTAAGAGTGTGTTTAGATCCTCAGCACCTTAATCAAAATATACTCAGAGAACATTATCACATACCAACCTTTGAAGAAATTTTATCTCAAAAGACAAATGCAAAGGTCTTTAGCATTTTAGATGCAAACAAATTTGGCAAATTAAACTGTCAGATTCAAGTTGTGAATTTACTACATTTAGCACTCCGTTTGGTAGATATTGTTTTTTGAGTTTGCCATATCGACTGAGTTCATCACCAGAAGTTTTCCCCAGAAGTTTTTCTGAAATTTTTAGTGATTTAGAAGGAGTTCAAATATATATATATGACTTATTAGTTTTTGGTAAAGATAAAAAAGAACATGATTCAAGATTAAAGAAGTTGCTGGACAGAGCCAGAGAAATGAATGTTAAATTTAATTTAAATAAATGTAATTTTGGGCTGAATGAAGTGAAATATATGGGACATATATTTTCTAAAGATGGTTTAAAACAAGATGAAGACATAATTAAAGCTATTCTAGATATACAACCACCAAAAAATGTGAAAGAATTAGAAACTTTTCTAGAAATGATAGCATAAGTTTCTAGATTTATACCTAATGTATCAGAATTGACATCATGTTTAAGAGGTTTGTTGAAGAAACAAGTTATCTGGAACTGGAATGCAACACATGAAAAAGTATTTAGAAGACTAAAAGATGTCTTAGTAAATAAACCAGTTTTACAGTATTATAATATAAAGATGCCAGTAGTTTTATCTGTAGATGCGTCTCAAGAAGGACTAGGAGGAGTCTTACTACAGAATAATTTACCAGTAGCATATGCATCTAAGGCATTAACAGATACACAGAAGAATTATGCTCAAATTGAAAAGGAAACTTTAGCTATTGTATTTGCGTGTGAGAAATTTCACCAGTATATATTTGGAAAATGACCGTAAACCACTGGAATCAATTTTCAAAAAGCCATTAAATAAATGCCAATTTCTGGATTTCGTTCTATTTATAATTTTAAAAATATTTACGGAAATGATATACGCTTGAAATGTTTAATGGTACAATGCAGTAAGTACGTTTGTTATGTTATGTACGTTTACGAATGTGTTACGTGTAGGTTATTAAGATTTATCTTTAAATAAATGTTTGTTTGTCTTTTATAACCATTTTATAAGTGATTAATTTAATTACAAAAGGAAGTTAACATAAATCAGAAGTGGGATTATTCTGAAACCTAAGCCTAAAGCTACAAGAATTTGCTATACGTAAATGAATTGAAAAGAATTTGAATTTCAAGGTATGTGCATTAATTGATGTAACATATTTATTATAGAATTTAATTTTGTTATTTTTTTTTATCATTTTGGAAAAAGGGTTTATTTTTTTTTCATTTCTTTAAATTTTGAAATATATTTAGAACGTCAAACATACTTATAAAATAGCAATAACTGTGTTCTACTAAGTTGTCTAATTGAAAGTTAATAATAATAGCATATATATATAATTTGCATTTTAATGAGTACGAAAATGTCTATTTTCGGTAAGGCAAAGAAATGCGATTTAAGAATATTAGCTGAAGAATTGGGAGAAGATGTAAATGAGAGTCATAAAATGAGCGATTTGAAAAAGATAATTTTGGCTAGCAAAGAGTACGATGAAGAATGCGCCAAAGAATGGTTGAACATTATAATAAATGAAAGAAAAGAAAAAGAAGAAATTGAAGAACGTAGTCGAAAAGGAGAATATGAGGAACGAAAACGAAAGTATGAAATGGAATTTGAACTGCAAAAACTACGTATTGAAGCAGAAAGTAGATCTACAAATTCTGGCACCAATAAAAATGCTAGTGGTACGCACATGAATCCAAAGTTAGAGCTTCATCGTTTGATGCAAAAATTTAAACCTGACGAGAATGATATCAGTTTATATTTAATCATGTTTGAACGTTTGGCTAAACAAGTTGAAATACCAGAAAATACATGGGTTACTCATTTGTTTGGCTTATTGCCGTATGATATTGCTCAGTTAATCGCCAGAGAAACCGATGAGATTGCAAACGATTATAAAGAAGTTAAAAGGATCTTATTAAAACGGTACAAGATGACACCTGAAAAATTTCGCCAAAAATTTTTTATGCACAATAAGAGTGTAGGAAACACTTGGAAGAATTTTGCGTATGAGTTAAGAAATTGTTTTAATGAATGGATAAGCGGAATTAAAGTAGATACTTTTGAGAAACTTAGCAACCTTATTGTAGCGGATCAGATAAAAAGTAAAGTGTCTCCAGAAGTAAAAGATCATTTTATTGACATCTGGTCTGAGTTGATTTCACCAATTGATTTAGTTGAAAAACTAGATGATTATGATACTTTGAAGTCAACTTTCAACAATAAACAACCGCGTAAAGAAGGGTCTTACGATAAACGAAACTCCTTTAAAGATGGTCCAGTTGCTACAATCAACGAAAAGAAAAAACTCTACGGTATCACACATGAAAAAGGTGAACCAAAATGCTTCAGCTGTAATAATTTTGGACACATCTCAAGGGACTGTCCGCTGCCCAAACCAGTAGTGACATGCCGAAAATGTAATAAAACAGGTCATAAAGCTAAAAATTTTGTTACTAAACCTGAAAATAATCATTCAAATGATAAAAGTTATTCTGTTGAGCAAGTTGGCGAAAATATAGAAGAGAGCAATTCATATTTGAAGAAAGCAAAACTGAATAATTCTGAAGAAGTACAGGCTTTAATTGATACGGAGAGTTCTTGTTGTCTTTTAAGGACTTCAGTTGCTCAGAAACTTAAAGTGAAACCAGAAGCTGCTATGAATGAATTGTACGGTTTTGGAAATCAAAGGGTGCCTGCAGTGACATCTATAGGAATGATTAAAGCCGATATTGAAGTTGATAATGTAAAAGGCCAAGGCATAAATATATACCTTGTACCTGATAATGCACAGCTAGTTGATCTAATCATCGGACGGACATGGCTTGATCTCCCTCACATCGCTCATGTCAGAATAGGAAAAAGATTTCACTTCGGGTATAGAGAAGATGAAATATTTAGTAACCTCCAAATTAATGAAAAAAATAAATTGAGTCTGCCTTAAAGCTCTTGAGGAAAATGAATTAGAGAAAAATATGATCAGTCTTGTTAGTTCTCAAACAGATTCTGTAGATAATGGATTAATTATGATAGAAAATCCTTTCGAAGGTATAAGCTATTTATTAGAAATTAAAAATGGCGAAACTTGTATACCAGTGATTAACGTTGGCGATAGAAGTGTTAAGCTCCAAAAAGATCAATGCGTTGGGAGAGCAGAAGAAGTTGAACTATGTTTAAATACTGAAATTTCTGAATTGACCTCGAACTTAGCAAAAACGGAAAATATTAACAACATAAAAGTTCCTATAAGTTTAAGCCAAGTTAAAATTGGCTCGGATCTCGACGTTGATCGCCAGCAAGAGTTATTGTGTCTTCTGAATGAATACAGAGATTGCTTTGCACTAAATATTTCAGAACTAGGGTGCACAGATCTCCTAAAAATGGACATTAAGGAAATCGAAGGTTCAAAGCCAGTATGTATGACGCCTTATAGAACAAAGTCCTCTGAAAGAGCTGTGATCAAAGAAATAGTTCAAAGAATGGGAAGAAAATGGAATTGTAACAGAAACGCGATCCCCATATGCTAGTCCTGTCATACTGGTAAATAAAAATTGAATACAGATTATAGTTGTTGATTACAGACGTCTCAATAGTCAAACTATAAAGGATAAATTTCCCCTGCCTAAAATAGATGATTTATTAGAACAATTGCATGAGTGTAGTCTATTTACAACGCTAGATTTAGTACACGGATATTTACAGATTCCATTAACTGAAAGTGCAAAATTGAAAACTGTTTTCGTAACCCCGGATGAAAGTGGACAATTTGAAAGAATGATTTTTGGCTTGACTAACGCTCCTGCGGAATTTCAACGATTGATGTATCATGCATTATCCTCATTATGTAATAAAGAAGTGTTGTGCTACCTTGACGATATACCTGTTCCAGCAAGAACTTGGGAAGAAATGATTCAGAAATTAATTAAAGTATTCGAAGCACTACGTGCAGCTAAACTCACCCTGAAGTTACCGAAATGTGAATTTGCCAAACAAGAAATAGAATATTTAGGCTTTATAATCAATAAAAACGGAATAAAGGCGGGATCAAGAAAAGTTGAAGTAATGTCAAAATTCCCAGAACCTAAACACCTTCATGAAGTTCGACGATTTCTTGGTTTAACAAGTTTTTTTAGAAGGTTTATTGCAAATTATGCCATTAAAGCTGGACCATTTACTCAACTAACTAAGAAAAATCAAACATTCAGATGGGAAGAAAGTCAGCGGAATTCTTTTACAGTGCTGAAAAATGAACTGACGAATCAACCAATTTTAGCTTTGTACAACCCTAAAGCTCAAACAGAAGTCCATACTGATGCATGCTCAGAGGGTATTGCTGGCATGTTACTTCAACTCGGAAGTGACGGCAAATGGCATCTTGTCTACTGCGTGAGTAAAAAGACAACGGAAGCTGAAAAGAATTATCACTCGAGTAAACTTGAACTAATGGCAATTGTCTGGACTCTAGATAGACTTCGACAATTCTTACTCGGAATTGAATTTACGGTAGTTACCGACTGCCAAGCATTGGTTTACATGAATGCAAAGAAATCTAGCAATCCCCAAATTGCTTGTTGGAGTATCCTTATTCAAGAATATAATTTTGAAATACGCCACAAACCAGGAATTAAAATGTCTCATATCGATGCAATCAGTAGAGCTCCTGTTATTAATTCATCAGACACAATGCTTTGATAGAAGATAATTTAGAAGTTTGTCTGACCTTAAATTTAGACGAACAAATTCTTATGATACAGCATGCAGATAAAAAGTTAAGAGAATTAATAACAATTTTGAAGAAAGACCCAAGTGAAAAAACCAAAGAAGAAAATCAAAATGTGAGGAATTATATTTTAAAAAGGAATAGACTGTTCCGTATTGTGGAGGATGGAGAAAAGAAGAAGTTATTATACGTCGTACCTAAAAGCATGAGAAAAAGCTTAGTTGTGAAGTTTCATGACCTTATGGGACATTTTGCTGTTGATAAGACTGTCTCAAAAATCAAAGAACTGTACTGGTTTCCTGCTATGAAGATATATGTTCGTCGACATATATCAATGTGTTTCGAATGCCTCATCAACAAAGTTCCAGGTGGAAAAAGACAGGGTCTTCTGCATCCTATACCCCCAGGTCGCAGACCTTTTGCAACAATACACATCGATCATCTTGGACCTTTCATCACAAGTTCTAAAAGAAACAAGGAATTGTTAGTCGTCATTGATAATATGACCAGATTCGTTCGTTTGTATGCTGTGAAAAACACATCTTCGAAAAGCGTACTGAAATCATTGATGAGTTTCATAGAAGAATTTGGATTACCAGATCGTATAATATCAGATCGAGGTTCTTGTTTTACTTCAAAGGAATTTCAAAATTTTTGCAAGGAAAAGGGAATTCTTCATACATTAAATTCAACCTCCCACTCACAAGGACATGGTATGGTCGAGAGACCGAACAGAACAATTTTATCAACGATAGTAACATCAATGAAAAGTAAAGATCAAAAGGATTGGGCCAAAAGAATTAAAGAAGTTGAGAGAAACTTGAATAACAAAATCAATAAAACTATTGCAAAAACACCATTTGAAATACTTCATGGATATGTACCACGATTTCAAGATGGAGTTTTGAGATTACTTGCTGATGAAGAAGCAGAAGTTTGGAAGGAACCGGAAAAACTACAAAAAGAAGCTAGAGAAAAGATTGTTAGAGAACAAGGAAAAGTGAAAACTTATTATGACAAGAAGAAATCGGGATCTCTATCATTTGAGCAAGGAGAAATAGTAGTAGTTAAAAGAAATTCAAAATCTACACCAGGAGAACCAACCAAAACTCAACCTAAGTATCGTGGACCAATGGTTGTGACAGAAGTACTTCCGGGCGACACTTATCACAACTAGAAGAAGCCTGCGATGGTCGCTTTTATGCATCAACTGCTCATGTGAGTCAACTAAAATCTTGGAAAAATGCAGAAGCAAATGATGATGATGACAATGACGACGTTGACGATAATGACGCAGGATAAACTTAAAAGGCCGAAGCGAACAGTGCGCAAATCATTGCGTTATAGAGACTTTGTATAGGACTTATAGAATTTTTTCTTAAATTATATTTCATTTTATTTTTTTCCCTACCTATTATTATATTTTTGTTGTTTATTTGTCGTTTTAATGTATGATAAGATTTGATTCAATTGAGGACAATTGAAAAGTCAGGATGGTTGAATGTAAGCACGATTGTAAATTATTTATTGTTATTAGACAAAATATCTATTGAGAAAATGGCAACAGCTAATTTCTGGATGTCGTTCTATTTATAATTTTAAAAATATTTACGGAGATGATATACGCTTGAAATGTTTAATGGTACGATGCAGTAAGTACGTTTGTTATGTTATGTACGTTTACGAATACGTTACGTGTACGTTATTACGATTTATCTTTAAATAAATGTTTGTTTGTATTTTATAACCATTTTATGAGTGATTAATTTAAGTACAAAAGGAAGTTAACAAAGATTACAGCCATATCAGTTTGAGATAAAATACAAACCAGGAAAAGAACTTTTTATAGCGGATGCATTATCAAGATTATTCACTGATAAAGGACCTGATTTCTTTGAAGGAGACATAGAAGCTCATGTTGAATTGGTTGTAGAATGGGATAAGGTTCGGAGAACAGCCTTAACGCCAAAACGGGGAGAAACAGCTTATTAGGGTAGACCACGTTATGGTTGTCATCCAATGACGAACTTCTTCTAGGAGGACAGCGTGATACTTTTTCCCTGCTAAGGGATTATCCGTAGCAGCAGATCGGGATACGTATTCGGAAAATATTATTATGTTTACAGTTTGCTTACCAAGCAAAGAGTATTAAATTAGAAATAGCACATAATTGTATAAAATATTGAGGTGCTACTTTGGTAGACGGTTGCACGGATTTTGGCAATTTTTCTTTTGGCGAGTAATACAACTTATGGTAAACCCATTGCTGGATAAGTTATTTATGGTAACCGATACTTTGTTGTCATTTTATTAAAAAAATAATGCGTTTTATTATGCATAACTTCCGTGTTTTAAATATTATTTATGGCTTCTAAATATTAAAAATCAATTTAATTTTACATTTTTATTTGAAATAAAAATTTTGTTGTTTATAATATTTTATATAATTTTATGTTGTTGATGATGTAATCAATGACGTCACCTTACTTAAAAAGTAATTGGTTTTATTAATATCTCTAAATTTAATCTAATGTTTTAAACATTATTTATGGCTGTTAAATATTAAAATACAATTTAATTTTGCATTTGTTTTAAAAATGGGATAAGGTTCGGAGAGCAGCCTTAACGCCAAAACGGGGAGAAACAGCTTATTACGGTAGACAACGTTATGGTTGTCATCCGATGACCTACTTCTTCTAGGAGGACAGCGTGATACTTTTTCCCTACTAAGGGATTAGATTATTCGTAGCAGCTGATCGGTATACGTATTCGGAAAATATTTTTATGTTTGCTGTTTGCTTATCAAGCAAAGAGTATTAAATTAGAAATAGCACATAATTGAATAAAATATTAATAATATATGTAAAAATAAGTGTCTTGCACCTGTGAATATTTTCTTAATGCTTTATTTTCTGTTTTCATTTGCTTTGTTATGCTTCCCTGTACTCATCGATGTTCAAACATGGTTTATTCTATAGCTTTTTAGTATTTCTTTTATGTGCATTGATTGCAAGTAATCTATAAACATTTTCTTGTACTTTCTGTTCATAGTTATGTACAGTAAACTGAATTCAGAGGAACTCTATATTTGCCTATAGAGTGGCAGTTTTACTTCACAGTTGCTAGAAATAGCTGGCTTAAACAGACCTAAGTTCTCAGACTAAACATATTTGCAGTATATTTGTTCTGGGACATTTGTAGCCTCAGTCTGATATTTAGTTTATAGCACATTTAATATTTTTAGTATTTGTTGTACAAATTAGAAATAATAATAACGTTTTGGAAATATGTATGCGATAAATTTGTGTGCTGTTAGACATGGTAATGCTCTCAAGTCTTAATTGTTCAAAATTCAAAGGTATTGTATTTCATTTTTTAACTGCAGTATAAATATAAAAATGTCATTAAACCTGCTAGAAGGATACATATTTTGTAGTATTTAAACACATATTTAGTTACATGCATTATGTTATGGTAATTCCCATCATATTGTTACCTATATATTTTACCACCAATCCTCGCATTCCATATTACAGATTATGTTCTTCTTACTACATAATATGAATATTAACAAGACATAGTGCACAATAAAAATTAAAGCTTTATTTTGGAACTTCGTGCACACTCCCCGACAGCCGGCCTGTTTCGCTCTGCTCGCTACTCGTAAGAAACTTCTCCTCTAGGGTTTCCACACTTATCGGAGGGCGCATAGCGCGCTCCTTATTGCCATCACCACAGAGTTTCCCCCCCAGTTCCTTTGAAGGCTGTTCAAAGGAACGACATCAGGTTACGAAATTATCTCAGAGGATCCGTACTGTCGGGTATTTTTTTCATGATTACAAAGTTAGAATATAAAATTAGAAAAGATCAAAATGCAGTTCAATATATAACAAGGTAATGACACATATAATAAACATGAAATAACAAAAAATATGTTACGATATGAATTTTAAAAAAATGTTTTAAATTGTTATATAAGAAGCAAGTTTCTTAGGGAAGTGAACGTGTCTTCCCGATCTGGTGACAGTTTGTGTCTTAGAGAGTTCGTTTGCAGATTTATTCTGCTGAACTGTCTTTGTCTTTATTTGTTTTCAGTTCAGGCAAATTAGAGTCCGAAAGCAAAAAGGGCTGGTTTCACACGGTCTATAGACACAGTAGATTTCAGACCGTTAATATTATCAATTGTGAAAGTTTTGTTCGTTCTAGAAAGGACTTTATGCGGACCTGTATATGGTTGGCACAGAGGTGGCATTACTCGATCGACACGTAAGTATACATGCGTACACGACTTTAAGGTAGCACTTTTCTTGGCAATGTGCCGATGTTGCTATTGGATTTGTTTGTTGCATTCTATGCTGAAGATTCGTTATAAATTGAGTGTCATACGGAGATATCTTAGATGACGTTATCATATCACTAGGCAGCTTGAGAGTTGTGCCGTACACCAGTTCAGCACAAGATGACTGTAGATCTTCTTTTACGGCTGTCCGAATACTAAGCATAACAACTGGTAGTGTTTCAGTCCAGTTTTGGTCTCGTGAGCCTTGAGAGAAGATTTTAAATGTCGATGAAATCGTATCGTTCAACAATGCCGTTGGACATTGGATGATAGGCTGTTGTTGTGATTCTGTTCGTACCCAAAATGCGCGTAAATTCTGCAAAAATTGCGGATCTCATTTGAGAACCTTGGTGTGTTGTAATGATCGATGGGCAGCCAAAACGAGATATCCAACAGTTGAAGATGGCTCTGCAAATGGTTTCCGTTTTCATATCCGGGATGGGAATGGCTTCAGGCCATCTGGAGAATCTATCTATTAAAAGTCAAAAGGTACACGTTGCCTTCTGATGGAGGTAACGGTCCGACGATATCCATATGGATTTCTGAAAAACGAGCATCAGGAAGAGAGAATGTGCCCAGTGGTGCTTTAGTATGCCTAGTAATTTTCGACTTTTGGCAAGATTCACAGGATTTCACCCAATTTTTGATATGACGTTTCATATCGGGCCATACATAACGAGAACAAATAAGCTACGTAGTAGCTGCAATTCCTAGATGTGACAGATTATGCAGATGATTAAAGATGAGTCTGCGAAAGGAATTCGGAACAAATGGACGACGAATGTCCGTTGATACGTCACAAAGAATATTACCATCAGAATACTGGCACGGTTTAAATTCCAGTTTCAAAGATGATGTGTTGTTTTTGAGAAGGTCTTGTATCTCCGGATCATGCCGTTGAGCTTCCGAAAATTTTTTAAAATCCAAAAATGGAGATTTTGTTATGGAATCAATTTCAATTCTTGAAAGAGCGTCAGCAACGACGTTTTTTGAACCTTGCACATGCCTAATATCAGTAGAGTACTGAGAAATAAAATCTAAATGGCGCAATTGCCGAGGTGAACATTTATGAGGGTTCTGTTTAAAAGCGTATATTAACGGTTTTTGATCCGTATAAACTATAAAATTTCTGCCCTCTAACATGTGTCGGAATTTCTTAATTGCGGAATAAATTGAAAATAATTCCCTATCGTACGCAGACCATTTCTGCTGACTTCTGAGTTTCATAGAGAAAAATGCTATAGGTTCCCACGTTTGTTGAGACAACTGCATAAGTGTGCCGCCTATTGCGACGTCTGAGGCATCTACCCAGATGCTTAGCTGGGCTCCGGGAATAGGGTGTCTCAAAAGGATAGCCTGAGCAATGGCATTTTTGGCAGCAATAAAGACTTGTTCAGCATTCTCGTTCCAATTTAATTGTGGGGATGAATCCTGAACACGAGAACGAGATTTCTTTTTATTAATATAGCCTTCTAACAATTTTATGAAAGGAGAAAGAATATGTGCTGCTTTAGGTATGAAACATCTGTAAAAGTTAAACATGCCTAAAAATCGGCGAAGCTGAGTGAGAGTGGTAGGTTGAGGAAAATCTAAAATACATATAGGAAATCACCATAATGGTAACCTGGACTGTGTTAAATCAAGCCGTATGAACTCAAGCACTTTCGGTTTCGACTACAAGCCATCACTCAAGATCTCCAAACCAGAAGTAATGGATTCCATTGGTTTTCATCCTCCGAATCACAGATGAGTAGTAATTATAGATCATTTTATAATTCTATTTTCTATTTATCATTTAATTTCATTTTCTTCAGTTAAATTTTTGCTTTTATTTTGGCTTAAAAACCTTGCACAATGTCTGATGTTCATGCCGTCCAAATTCCGGTTTATAACCGATCAGACCCACTTTTATGGTTTATTATGTGTGAAAGTACTTTTGCTCTTGCCACCCCCAAACCTATCACAGAATCCATTACTAAATATAATTATGTAGTTTATCATCTTCCTCTAGATATTGCATCAACAGTACGGGATTTACTTATGATGACTTTGTCAGGAAGAGGTTCAATTCCGTTTTCACTAAGGTTAAAACCTAAGAAATCAATAGACGTTTGACCAAAGGTGCATTTTGAAACATTTATGCAAAGTCTATATTCCTGAAGTTTAGAAAATAAAGCTTTCAAATGCCTGCAATGTGCCTCAGAATCTTTAGAGGCTATGAGCAAGTCATCGACGAAAGCGTAAACACCTTCTAAATCCCGCTTGATTTCATCTATAAAACGTTGAAAAGTCGCGGATGCATTGTATAAGCCGAATTGCATACAGGTACTTTCAAATAAACCGAATGGTGTGCATATGGCGGTTTTGTGGATATCAGGTCGACATGACTAAAAATTTTAGTACCGTGCGATGCAGCAGTAAAATCGGCTAAGCATGGAATAGGGTATTTGTCTTTTATTGTTTGAGCGTTCAATGCTCGATAATCTCCTACAGGTCTCCATTCCAGACTTCCCTTTCTTGGAACCATGTGAAGTGGGGATGCATAATTGCTGCTCGAAGGTCTCAAATGCCCCAATTGCATCATAAATTGAAATTCTTGCTTTGCTATTTTTAAGCGATCTGGAGCTAACCGACGAGGTTTTGCAACCACAGGTGGACCTTTAGTTATGATATGTTGAACGATATTGTGTTTAACAGGTTGGTTAGGGTCTGGTAATTTAGTAACTGAAGGAAATTCTTTTAAAATTTTGTGATATGGTGTATCACTAAATACAGTTTTTACTGAATAAATGCTTGCATTTTTCACGCAACCGACGGTTTTAAAATGCGTTTTTAAATCTTTGAGACATTTGTTTCTGAGATCAGGCACCAATTCAAAGAAATGGAGAAAATCTGCTCCAAGAATGGGTGTACTAACATTTGCTATAAGAAAAGTCCATGTAAACTGTCGTCTTAATTTGAAATCCAAAGAAAGTGTTTTTTGACCATAAACATGAATAGTGGAAGAATTAGCAGCGAAAAGTGTTTGTTGGAACGAATTCCGTTTTTGAGAATTGTTTGCTGGAAGTAAGGACACGTCAGAGCCGGTATCGACCAAGAATGAAAGGTTTTTTCTACTGTCACGAACGAACAGGCGACGTGAAACTTGAGGCAAAGAATAAGTCGCCTCTATTCTTTGCTGGTTTCGTTTCCCTGCCATGAACAAGGTTTTGTACATTTGTCTTCTCTACACTTTTTCCCAAAACGTCTATGATAACAGCAAACAGAATAATCTCACCTTTTCGAATTGCTTCTTTCCTTATTGCGATCTCCGCGATTTGGCGAGCGACCACGAGAAAGAGAAATGCGATCAATACGTTTGTTTAATTTTTCTATTTGTTTAAATAATTTATCCTCAAAAGACTGATCGACTGTGCGAGAAACGGCACAAGTCCCTGGGGTTGGATTTACTTCTAAAATTCTGTCGGCAATTTCTGCAGCTTTATCTGCAGTTAAATTGGAAACCGCTACCAAAATAGACTGAACAGTCGAAGGCAAACGTTGAAGGAATAATTCTAACATTAAGTTATCAGGAACATTTAAAGATTCTGCTCGACGTTTCATATTTCTAAGCAAATCGGAAGGTTTTCGAGAACCTAATTCCTCTCCAAATAATAATTGGCGAATTTCTTGCTGAGAAGATTCTCCTGAACAATTTATTAACTCAGTTTTGAGCTTTGCATATGGATCAATAGGGTCTGGTTTCATAAGTAAATCCCGTACTGTTGATGCAATATCTAGAGGAAGATGATAAACTACATAATTATATTTAGTAATGGATTCTGTGATAGGTTTGGGGGTGGCAAGAGCAAAAGTACTTTCACACATAATAAACCATAAAAGTGGGTCTGATCGGTTATAAACCGGAATTTGGACGGCATGAACATCAGACATTGTGCAAGGTTTTTAAGCCAAAATAAAAGCAAAAATTTAACTGAAGAAAATGAAATTAAATGATAAATAGAAAACAGAATTATAAAATGATCTATAATTACTACTCATCTGTGATTCGGAGGATGAAAACCAATGGAATCCATTACTTCTGGTTTGGAGATCTTGAGTGATGGCTTGTAGTCGAAACCGAAAGTGCTTGAGTTCATACGGCTTGATTTAACACAGTCCAGGTTACCATTATGGTGATTTCCTATATGTTTTACCACCAATCCTCGCATTCCATAGCACAGATTATGTTCTTCTTACTACATAATATGAATATTAACAAGACATAGTGCACAATAAAAATTAAAGCTTTATTTTGGAACTTCGCGCACACTCCCCGACAGCCGGCCTGTTTCGCTCTGCTCGCTACTCGTAAGAAACTTCTCCTCTAGGGTTGCCACACTTATCGGAGGGCGCAAGGCGCGCTCCTTATCGCCATCACGACAATGTAATGGAAAGAATAATTTGCATTAAACATTTCCTCATCTTTATAGTATTTTATATATATGTAGTTCATTATAAACTGAGAAGTCTCAATAAATTTTAATAAATTAATATTTCCTGATGTCATAAAATAATGATGTATGCAGTTAATAAAAGTGGATTTAAATGCTATAAGAATAAACTAAAAATATTTTGTTTCATTTTTTATTTTAATTGTCATAAATATAAATCATCTTCAACTTACAGAATGTGATAGTGAAAATTTTGCAGTACTTCCTTCATGATTTATTTAATTTAATGAAGTAAACTGAAGCCCTTGGTAATTGTTTATGATTACAGCAAGATATTTGAGAATATTAAAAATGAATTGTACAAATAGATAATGCAAACTTCATGCATTACAATGACTGTGAATCTTATTTACGAAACAGAGATTGATTCAACTGCAGACCTTGTCATCTAATTAGCATCACTGCAGCAGAGTCTTGCTGAATAGCTTTCTAAGTATATGCCAATCACTTCTTTGTCATTGTGATGCATGTATTGCAGTTAGTAACAGTTCATCTGAACAATTCTGATAAATATCAAGCATTATTTCTTGTAAATATCTATGATTAAAATGGCATTTTATTCTCTATGTTCTTTGAACTTAATATGCTTCTGTATTCATGTTTCACATTCCACAATATATTGTATTGCGAAAATTATTACTTACGTCATGCTATATTATACCTTAGAGGGTTGACTATAGAGGCAAATAAAAATTAAATTTTATGTATATTAGGAATAGTATTTATATGATAGTTGAATATTGAGTTCATATCATAAGTCGTATGTCGTATGCATAACTACCTATCAAAATGTTTTGCAATGAAATTTATTATCTCCCTTTTTTACCAAATAAAAACAAAATGAGGCATTTAACACCTGTAAGCTATGTAAATAATGAGGCATAGAAAATCTATAAAGCATTTAAAGAACGAAACATGTAAAATCTTTTACTCATGTAAGAGCAATACAGTTATTCAACTAATATGTTTAACAATAATATTGATTCTAGATTAGCTAATTGCCCCCCTTCTTGAAAAAAACATATGCATAGGACATTTTACAGAATTACAGCTAAACTCAATTACATACTTTTTAATTTACACTCATGTCCATAAATTAAGGATAATTCGGAGTCACGCGGAAATCGAACTCTAAAATAAATATATCACCTGTAAAATCACTACACACATCTTCAAGAATCATATGCAAATTTCAGGAAGTAACCAAATGACACCGATGGTACGTCACAATGACGAGAGTGTAAGAGAGTGATATATAAGGAATACAGGCAAAGAAGTAAAATTGTTCGCAGGCGCTTTATAAGCATTTCAGTGCAATAACCGAATAGCTATGGCACAAAGGACGCATTTGGATGATTTTTTACGTGGTGGAATTATCGGCTGTCTGGAATGTGGGCGTACCCAGCTAGAAGTATCAGACGAACTTGGAATTGCCCAGAGTGTCATCTCCAGGCTTTAGCAACGCTTCCAAGATGATGGTAATGTGAGTAGACGTTACAGCACAGGTCGCCCCAGAATTACAACGCCGAAGGACCAGTATTTGGCAGTTACTGCCAAAAGAAACAGGCGGAGCACAGCCTCAGACCTATTTCTTCAGCCGCTGGTACGACAATTTCAAAGCAGACCGTGTACAGACGCTTAGGGCAGATTGGTCTATATGCTGGTAGACCTGTCAGATGCGTTCCACTTACTACAACTCACTGTCGCCTGCGGTTAGCCTGGAGTAGACAGCATGCATTGTGGACACTGCAACAGTGGGCTTGTGTGATGTTTCCGACGAGTCTAGGTTTAGCTTGCAGCCTGATTCTTGCCGGACTTTCATACGGAGAGCTGCAAGTACCCATTACCACCAAGAATACATCATTGAACGACACCGTTACGGTGGTGCAGGAGTGCTCGCTTGGAGTGGAATTATTCTGAGTTCCAGAACTGAGCTGCATGTTAAAATTGGAACCATGACAAGCCAAATCTATCGGGACGTCATTCTGGAAGAACATGTACGTTTGTTTCGGGGCGCCATGGGCGCACAATTTGTGTTTATGGATGATAACGCCCGTCCTCACCGTGCAAACATGGTAAGCGAATGCCTTCAATCGGAGCATATCACCCGTATGGATGGCCAGCATTGTCACCGGACTTGAATCCTGTAGAGCACGTGTGGGATGTGCTTGGCCGACGAGTTCCAGCCCGTCAACCTCCTCCTACATGTCTACCGGAACTTTGGAGAGCGTTGCTTTTTGAGTGGTGTAATATCCCCCAAGATCAGATCGATAATTTGATACTCAGCATGCCTAGGCGTTGTACGGGCTGTATTGCATCGTCTGGGAGACATACAATGTATTAACAATCATACCAACCATGTAATATTGGTTTTTGGTAAATAGGTTTTTCTTTTAATTTGCTCCGGGGAGAAGAAATCGCTACTTTTTTTAATAATATCAAACATATACCATCTATTTTTGCTCTTTACCTTTTGTTTAATAAATAAGCGTTACAAATAAGTCAAATTTGTTTTGCTTCTAACTCTTCCATTGCCTGATTTTGCATTATCCTTAATCTATGGACATGAGTGTACTTATTTAGTAATAGTTTGACTTATTTTATTATGATTTTCATTTTTATTTTAATTTGATTCGGCTTGGTCTGCATGATTTGTTTATGGCAAAGTATGTCAGAGCTATTTGCATAAGCAGAATCATGCTTTCATAGAGGACTTTCTAAAAGACACTCACTCGTATCCTCATTACACATGCAGCCAATCTGTTTACCTAGAAATGGAGTCAGGTCAAACTACCAGCTTTGAGCAACTTTACTGCTCAAGCGCTGGTGGGCACATTTTTGTTATGATGGAATAAATTTTTGCATTGTATTTTTACATTTTTCTTTGAAACAGTTATGGACTTATTTTCTGTTTTTAAGCTGTGATATTGAGACTATTGTGGTGTCATTTTGCAAATGACTTCTATTCATACATGTGCCCCCAATAATACTTGCGTAATTAAAAACTTGCTCAATGCTTATTATGCAAAGTATTCAGTTTAAAAGTGTATCCTTCATAAAAATCATAATTGTACACATTCATAAGACATACCTTGTATATATCATACATTCAGGTTTCAGCCTTAGAAGGGCAGCGAGTGATGTTGTTCCCTTTGGAAAGATTGATTGGAATGAGCCTGTGCGTGAATACTTCAGAACATGATAGATACTTTATTTACTGAAAAATACTACTGAATTATATAGATATTGAAACTATCAAAGTGGTAGTACAAGAATTGGATCAGAATATGGAATCATTAATCAAGGGATACTATGCATGGCTCGACAAATCTACTCCATAGATTGATTTTTACATTGTAGGGTTTATATTTAATTTAACTAACATTTATTTTAAGTTTAAACTATCTTTCCTGTCAAGCCTTACTTTCCCCTGGAACTGCCAATGCCAGAGTATGTAAATTTTAGTAGAACGCGCAAGGATTCAAATTATCAGCGGAAGTATTCTGAGTTAAATAGAAAGGAAACGAGTTCGAAGTGTGCTTTCTTGCTTCACGAGTGTGGAGGTGGCTGGTTAGAAATTGAATAACCACGCGTTTCGGCCTGTGTGCTTGCCTCGGCAAATTGTTAATCTTTCAACGTAATATTCAGAGTTTGCTGAATTATCAGCGGTATTGTAGAACGCGGTGAGGTCAGTTACGTTTAGAGAGCCTCGTAGTTAGTCACTTGTTATTATACCTTTTCAGTTTCTTATTTTTATTTTACCGCCGGGTCGGCGTAGTTTGTGAGCGTCAAGAGCACGCATTTCTAATTTCTAAAGTTGAATAAAAAGGGAATTAAACCCTTCTCAAGACTCTGTCTAATTTCCAGTTTTCAGCAGTCACCACTTTGTTGCATGCAGGTTGGAAGCGCGCAACTTTACATTGGCGCCCAAACACTTGTCGAACTGAAATGGCCGAAAATTGTATGGAAGTTACTGGACAACAACAAGAAATGGCAAGCCAATTGGAAGGAATTGGATACCTGGTCCAGACGTTGAGAGCGTCAATCAAGCCAAACGTCAATTTCGACGGAAAGAATTCGGTGGCGATATTTCTAGAAGGCCTCGAAAATCACTTCCAGCTCTACCCTGTGCCTGAAAGACAAAAAGTTGCCATCGCCACATCTGCGGTAAGAGGACAGGCCTCGCTATGGTGGAAGAATATAGGCAAATTTTTATTAGGGGAATTCGGAGGCCAAACATATACATTTGAAAATTTCAAAAAATCTTTATTAAAGGCCTTCCCCATAGTGAAAGATCGATCAAGGCTAGAAGCCGAACTATATAGTTTCTATCAACGGGATATAGAAGAGTTAACGGACTTTATTCTGCGAAAAATTAAGCTGACGGATATGCTGTATGGGAAGAAACTCGACGCGGAGATTATTGAAATAATCTTACCAAGATTACTCTGTTCAAGATTACTTTGAAATTAGAAACCCAAGCACATTGCAGGAACTCTTGGAGTTGGCGGTCAAGTTTCAAAATCGCAGAATAGCGGAAAAAGCTAGAGGGGCATCGTATTCTCAAAGTACCCGAAGGCAATCTTCAAATGAGCAGACCAGAAATGCAAACCGCTCTTATGGGAGAAAAAGCTATCAAGCTAACTCATCGAACCTCGAAGGTCAAGGCCATAAAGGAAATTTGAAAACAAACGTCCGCGTACCCAGAAGGCAGAAGTTGAAAGGAAAGCTTTAAACGAGTAGAGGGGCCTGTAAAAGCGAGGGTCCAGACCCCGGAAGTTTAAAAAAAAAAAACCCTCAAGAAGATACTTAAATACGGTCGTCGTAAAAAAACTCACAATTACCGATTATACAAGTCCTGGTTGGCGATGTACCAGTAGAAGCCCTCATCGATACAGGAGCAGAAGGCAACTTTATGAGTGATACATTTTTTAAGAAGAATTTTAATAGGTTACGATTATTTAAAAAAAACACAGAAATCATAGCAGCGCAAGGACAAACTTGTCAATGTATTGGCAAATTATCATTACAGATACAGGTTAAAAACGAAAGCCCTAAAGTATTAATTTTTGTAGTAAAACATTTGCAAAATCCACTTATTTTAGGTATGAAGTTTTTAAGGGCCGCGAGGGCAAAATTGAATTTTCAGGACAGTTCTATTGTGCTGGAGATGGACCAGTGGGTGGTGGAACCAGTGGAACAACCGCAAGTTGACCTTAGCCATTTCAATGACCATGAAAGTCAAACCATCCAGCAAGTGGTGAGTACTTTTTCAAACTTGTTTTCTGACCGGCCTGGTAGCTGTCAAATAGCTACGCATGAGATACAGTTAACTGTCGAAAAACCCTGTAGGACTAAATCTTATCGCTATGATAAACAAAAAGACCTAATTATAGAAGAACATATTCAGGAAATGTTAAAGAACAAAATAATAACGCCCATAAATAGTGAGTACGCGAGTCTAGTCGTACTATGTAGGAAAAAGAACGAGTTTCCTCCTTCGGATAAAAGGGCTTGGAGGTTTGCTATCGATTACAGAAAACTGAATAGTATTACTAAATTCCCAGTTTACCCTTTGCCGGTTATAGAGGAAATTATTAGAAAGATTAAATCTACTAGATACATAACTACTTTGGACTTAACATCTGGCTACTATCAAATAGCTATGAGACCCGAAGACATACATAAAACCGCATTTACAACAAAATCGGGCACTTATGCATTTTTCCGCATGCCCTTTGGGTTGTGTGGGGCCCCATCAACATTCCAGAGAGCTATGGACATTGTTCTAAAGCCTGTACTAGGAAAATCGACTTTAATCTATCTAGATGGTATAATTATAACGAGTAGTACCTTGGAACAACATATTAAAGATCTAGAAGAAGTTTTTAAATTATTAAAAGAGGCCGGTCTTATAATTAACGCCTCAAAATGCAAGTTCGCAACTAAAGAACTTAAATATCTGGGTTATAAAATTTCGCAAAAGGGTATAGAAACTCAAGATTCAAAAATAAAAGCAATCAAGAATTTTCCACCTCCCAACACCGCCAAGAAACTTTTTTCTTTCCTTGGATTATGTTCTTATTATCGGTCATTCATAAAAGATTTCGCTAATATTGTTGAACCCCTGTTAGTAATTAAAAGAAAGAAAAGTAAATTCACGTGGACAGCGGAAGCGAATACCGCATTTGAAAGATTAAAAGAAGCGCTCATGAATGCCCCTGTTTTGAAATTCCCGGAGGGGGACGAAAACCTGGAAATTGCAGCAGATGCGTCGGACTATGCTGTGGGTGCGGTTCTTATGCAAAATAGCCATCCTCTGGCATTTTTTAGTAAAACGTTGAATCAAACACAAAGGAATTATACAGCTACAGAGAGAGAAACATTAGCCGTATTAATGGCTGTACACAAATTTCGAGTTTATTTCGGCAAACCTCCAGTAACAGTCTTTTCGGATTATGCGGCTGTTGGTAGACTTTACTCGGGGAAAACCTAACGCCCAGGTTAATAAGATGGGCTTTAAAACTTCAAGAGTATAACTTCATGATTAAATATAAACCGGGTATTGAAAACAATGTAGCTGACGCACTTTCTCGTATAAAACTGGACTATGATTGTTCCACTTAAACGCGCGTCAGCCAAAACAGTCGCAGATGCATTCTTACACAGATACATTTTAAAATACGGTGCACCGATAAAAGTCATTAGCGATAACGCTAAACAATTCATTAGTCAAAGATTTGGAAACATATGCACTGGACTTGGCATACGCCATATCAAAATGGTTCCGTATAGACCACAGGCAAACATAGCAGAAAGAGTTAATAAAAACATTGTAAAAATAATTCGCAGTTACGTTAGCACACATCACAAGCGCTGGGATGGCTATATAAATGAGTTAGCTTACGCTTTAAAAACGGCAAATCACGATACTACGGGAAAAACCCCAGCAGAATTATTTTTAGGCCGAAAGTTAATTACGCCTTTAGATAAATTATTCTTTGTGCAACAAAGAGAGCAATAGTTTAAACAGAAAGATGTGCAAAAACTTATTGACCAGGCGATTAAAAGCTCGGATACGACAAGAAATAGGCAAAAAGTATATTATGATAGAAAACGCCGTGAAGCAGATTTTAAAGTTGGGGATAAAGTGTTGAAGCGGAAATTTTCTTTATCAAGTGCCCCAGACAATTTTACTGCAAAGTTAGCTCCAGAATTTGAAGGCCCCTATGTAATTCAGGAAATCAAAGGAGTCGTATTGTACCTTAAAAACGAGAGAGGGGAAATCTGTAAAGCAAGTCCCGACAGGTGAAAAAATATTATAATCAAAATGATTTTGAAATCCTTAAAAGTTTCTTGCAGGACTCAAGCGTAAAAGAAGTAGAAGGTCCAGAAGTAACGTCACACGTTCTACCACCCAAGAAGCAGAGAACTGAAGAGAAACCTATCCCTTCTACAACCCATGCGACGGTACCGAAAAGAAGAAACGAAAACTTTCAAACTTCAGCATTTAAGAAAAACAAGAATGCAAGGCCGCCGCGTAAAGAAACCTTGGTAAAGAGGAAAACACCACTTACAACGTATCGCAGTAGAAATTATACATCAAGGAGAATGCTCCCAGGGCCAGAGAGTCAGGTGCAAACAAGGCCGCCGTTCCCGAAAATAAAAAGAC
This sequence comes from Stegodyphus dumicola, assembly GCF_044657685.1. Taxonomy (NCBI): domain Eukaryota; kingdom Metazoa; phylum Arthropoda; class Arachnida; order Araneae; family Eresidae; genus Stegodyphus; species Stegodyphus dumicola. Next base: position 54,829,363 of record NC_140778.1, read on the forward strand.
AGCAGGAGGAAGGAAAAGACCAGCACCAACAGAAGAAATTCAAGAATGACTCCAGACCGGAGGACGCCAAGTCCAGCCGTCCAGGGGAAAAACGAGAGCCCACCAGCGGCCGAGCGGTAAAGACGCTGAACACTGGTAGTTCGGTCTGAGGTTCGAATCCCGCGAACGGGCTGGCTGCATGGGCGTTTTCGTGGTTTTCCCCATGTGTAACGTGTATACGAGCCAGTTTCCCTTAGAAAGTCCTCCACGAAAGGCATCCCTCCCTTTAGGCAGATAGCCCTCGTGTGCTTTGCCATAATTAAATACACAAATACACCAGGGGAAAAACGGAAAAGACAGAAATCCTCCAAGAGGCCAGCATGCAGAGGGCGAAAAAGAAAAATTAACGTGGACGACACTCGGAGGTCATTAAGGAGAAGACTGACGTCCATGAAACCTATAACGTGGGAACAGTTCTGCCAGAACAGAATGACGGAGTTCCAATCATCGAAAACTCAAAGATAAGTTAAAATCTTCTATAAATATTTTTTTTTTCTTTTGTTCCGAAATGTTATGCGTAAATACGAAGTTCTATGTTTTGACGGAAGTCAATGTGTCTCGGTTGAGACTTAGTTTTGTTTTACTTTATTTAACTAAGGCAAAAGTATTATTTTCTTTAAGTATAAAATCTAAGAACAAGCAGTTTCTGTTGGTCGAAAGACTAATTCTGTTATGTTAAAGCCAAAATTTGGCCGAAGATAAAAATAACTTCTTATTCTTGTATTAATAAGAACTTTAGTTTCAGTGCCGCCAGCTTGGCGAAGAATAAGTAAAGTAAAAATTTATTTTTCTCTTCTTCATTTTATGGTAAATTGTAAAAATCATATGTATTAGAATTTTGTAAATATACGTAAATACTTCAAAGTTATGTAAAAGTAGAATTTAGTCTAGAAGCATAAGATTTTAGATGCTAAAAGTAAATGCTCAAAAGCAATGAATTCAAATTTAAGTATTAAACTGTAGATAAAATCATGCTTTAGAGCGAAAGCCTGCATGTCTAAAGATGAATGAGGGGGAAGTTAGAATGAATGTGTTTTGTAGGGTTCTCCACCTACACTTGAATTTTAAGAATGTTAAAGTAGCTCATCGAGTTGTAGAATGTCGAGTAAGGTGTGTCTATTTGGTCGTTGAATTCTAACAAATCATTGTGGTTAGGGAAAGTGTTGCAATACTAAAGCACGAATATTCCCGTTTGACACCACACATGGTGGAGAGCCAGGGTAAAGTTAAATTTATGTTTGAATACTTGAATGAATGTGAATTAAGCAGTAACTAAGGAAAATAAATCGTTTAAAAACAAAAATTTATTCAGTGTCAAGAAAGTGTAAATTATAATGTATTTAGAAAGATACTGATACTTATTCCTTCCAGATGCTGGAAGGAAAAGAACAAGATTGATTGCTGAAGTCCAAGAGAAGTTGCTGTAAGAAGAGGGATTTAATTATGTATACACAGAAATTTATTATACCTTTTGTGAGATAAGATTTTTTTTATGTAAACGAGGCTCTTAAAATTTAGTTCAGAATTGTAGAAACCTTTCAACAGGTCGTTTGTAGGACCTGCTTCCAAGTTTTCCAAATTCTGGCAGCGGCAAATGTTAAAGTAGCTCATCAAATGTTAAATTAGGGTTTATATTTATTTTAACTAACATTTATTTTAAGTTTAAACTATCTTTCCTGTCAAGCCTTACTTTTCCCTGGAACTGCCAATGCCAGAGTATGTAAATTTTAGTAGAACGCGCAAGGATTCAAATTATCAGCGGAAGTATTCTGAGTTAAATAGAAAGGAAACGAGTTCGAAGTGTGCTTTCTTGCTTCACGAGTGTGGAGGTGGCTGGTTAGAAATTGAATAACCACGCGTTTCGGCCTGTGTGCTTGCCTCGGCAAATTGTTAATCTTTCAACGTATTTTTGCTGAATTATCAGCGGTATTGTAGAACGCGGTGAGGTCAGTTACGTTTAGAGAGCCTCGTAGTTAGTCACTTGTTATTATCTCTTTTCAGTTTCTTATTTTTATTTTACCGCCGAGTCGGCGTAGTTTGTGAGCGTCAAGAGCACGAATTTGTAATTTCTAAAGTTGAATAAAAAGGGACTTAAACCCTTCTCAAGACTCTGTCTAATTTCCAGTTTTCAGCAGTCACCACTTTGTTGCGTGCAGGTTGGAAGCGCGCAACTTTACAACATAAATTCACCTTTGAAAACTGCCAAAAATATTTAACAAAAAATAGGGGGGAGAACTGTTAATGTTATGCAATGAAAGATGAAAGGAATGGGTTTTTATTTCTAAAGCAGGCTACACTTCCTGTCAATTAATAAACTACGTACACAAAGTAATGAAATCTAGCATCTTGAAAGGAAACCTTTTCTTGGTAATGAAGAAAATCTGAAGGTATTCCTAAAGGTTTTCAAAAATTGCCAGAAGAAAACTTCCAAAAAATGCTACTAAATATGTAACTAGTAAAAAAAGGTTGTAATCTTGATTCATCTAAACCCCAAGATAGCAGTCAGCCTTGTAAAAGTAACCCAGATAATCCTAATAGTCAAACAGAATTTGTCACCTCAACCTACTTCAGTTTCATGTATCAAATCTCGGAGAAGTCGTGAATGTCATATTCTTTATGGCATGTAGGCATTTGAATTCTGCTGAAGCAAAAGTTTCGATGATAGAAAAAATGATAAATACAAGACCATTGGCTAATGAGTTGTACTTTATTTTGCATACACAATCTTATGCTTTCAAATATATTTTCATTTCAGAGCACATTTGCCAAAATGGGACCTTCATTTATTACTTAATTATCATTTATTATTTTAAAAAATTGTATTTATTACAGTATTTCAAAATTTTAGTGATCAGTTTATTAATTAAACTTACTTAATTTTTTCAAAAGTAATTGTTGAGATATCTTAGGCTATTATAAATAAATCTCAGTATATCATAAATTTTAAGGTATGTATATATCTGAAACTGATAATAAGAAAATAGCACATTCACATTATGTAACTAAATTCATTTCATAAACTTGGAATATTTTTAATACATTAGATGTATTTTGAACTGTGAGTCATAATTGGTTTGGTTTAGTTGATTATTGCAAAGCAAACTAGGGTTCTCTTTCTAAGGGGATGATGGCTTCGTGGAGGACTTAATTGGGGAAACTAGCTCATATACATGGTATAGGTAGGGAAAACCATGAGAAAACCCATGCAGCCAACCCAATTCTTCTGAAATCGAATAGGAACTGCCAGTATTCAGTGATTTTTTTACCACTCAGCCACTGGTTACCTGTGAGTTATAAAACATGTGCTGTCATTTACAATGAGTAAAATAAATTCTGCTTTATCATAATTGATGAGACTTTTGTATGTCTTGCATTAAACTCGCATTTAAAATTCTTTTATCGTAAATGCAAAATTCAAGGAGGGGGAAAAACTATCTCTTTCAAAAACATTGAGATTAATAGTTTTAGAAATTTTTATAGTAATTCTTTTAAATAGTTATTCAGAACACAAAGAGTAGTAAATTACAAATTACAATGTTATATAGAGAAAGGAATGAAATTCTAAAATAAAATGCGTTATAGATAGAACCGTTGTACAGTATAGATTATCTTGTATAAATAAATCAACAAGAAGAAGAAAGTTCACAAGGCTTTCAACTTTACATGTCAGTATTAAAAAACATTCTACAAAAGGATGAGAAGTTTTACACTGAATTTTGACCATGTGATTTAATGTTTTATTAATCATAAGCATATGCATTTCAAGTGCTATCTGCCTAGAACAAGATGCTTCTTAGCACCAAAACCCTGGCAGCAGTTCAATTGAAAGCATCCTTAAATCTTCCATAGATTTAAAGATGAAATTATATAACGTTTTCTAAAATTACTTACATGCACAGTATGTAAAATTTAAAACAATTTAATGCCTTACTTTCAGATTTATAGGCATATTTAGCAAGAACTGCAAAAGAAGTTAATTTGATTGTCCTATCAATGCAAAACTGAAGTGTTATAGCAAATAAATATACAAAATATTGTAAATAATCTTTATTACAAGAAGAAAATAGAATTTATATAGCTAAAGTATTTTTCATAAACAGCTGAAGGACACTGAAAAAAAAGATCTGTCTTAATATGGGAGAAATTGCACTTGTGTCCCTGATATTTAATGAATAATAAGAGGAAAGTTAAGCATTTAAGTAGTGAAGGAATTATTTAATGTAGGAAAAACCAATTCATTAAGCATAATTCTTACATTATTTTGATAACATTTATGAACTCAGCCTGTGAAAATGCTGTATTCTAGCTATAAGGTATATAGCAGTATATGTAAGATTTTATTAGAAAGACACACAAATAAAGGCCATTATTGGCTTTCGTGTTTCCCCGTGTGTAACGTAAATATGAACCAGTTTATCTTAATAAGTCCTCCATGAAAGCATCGTTCCTCTTAAGCAGATACCCCTTGTAAACATCGCCATATTCAATTAATTTAACCTACAATTTCAGTTGCATTTCTGTAACATATAAAACGACACACCAAAAAGGAGTTATCAGAATAAGACGAAAATCTGTAGATGGATTACAAACGAAACTAGTATGATAGGAATTTATTTTTTTATTTAGGAAATACAGCTACAAAAGCAAAATAAATAATGCAATGACCCACCTTTAGCCCTAATGCAAGCTCTAATCCGGTTACGCATTGACTCGTAGAGTTGGCGGATGTGCTCCTGGGGGATTCCTTGGCATATACTTTCAGACCGGCAAGATAGATCAGCGCCATCCAGAGAGGGTCGGACATGGCTCCTCAGAGCCCAAACGTGCTCAGTTGGGGAGAGATCTGGTGATCGCGCCGGCCAGGGAAGTGTTGGAGACGCACGAAAACAATTAGCAGAAAGGCATGCTGTGTGCGTCCGAGCATTACCCTGCTGAAATGTAAGCCCAGAGATCCGTGAAAGGAAGGGCAAATAAAGGGCTAGAATCTCATCGAAGTGCTGCGGTGCCATAAGGGTGACACACCAAACGAGGCCGGCTATCAAATTAAATGACACCCCATACCATAGCTCCTGGTTGTCTCGGTGACAGTATCCAGATGAGTATTCTTCGCTAGACGTCGGAACTCACTTCGAAGCAGGACTCATCGCTGAAATTATATTCCAGTCTGTTAGATCCCAGGTCGAATACCTTTGGCACCGCTGCAAACATGCTTAACAGTGTGCAATGACGATGGGTAGCCGCGCAATGGCTTCTGTGACTTCAACCCCCGTTCCCAGAGTCTCATTATCACTTGTCATTGCCCTGATGTTCCGGCTGAGGTTGTGAGCGTGTTCGGACGATCACTTTGTCCTTGCGTTCTGCCGTCGCTTTTGTTCGACCGTTAATTCTTGACGCTGTCTACAACCATGGTTCACCCATTCCTGTCAACATCATAGAATGGTCGCATCGCTCGGATCCAAATATCTAGCTTACCTGCGCCCACCCTCATTCCTTTATTCTTAAATGGTGACATCTGCTCATACTTTTGACGAACCCGTCTACGAGACGTTGGTACAGTCCACGTAGATCTACGGACCCATACTCGCATGGAAGTTATGCATTATCAGTGTTTTATGTACCATCCGTCCATAGCTTAGTTGGCAGAGCAGTGGAGTGTAGAGGTGTTGACACAGCTAGCTATTTCATCTGGATGCTCCGCTGTAGCTCCATAGCTTGTCAATCATTCAACACTAAATGTTAATCAAATCCATATTTCGTCGTATTATATAGCCATACGCAATTTCTATCTATTTGGATAACTTCTCAATGAGTGGATTTCTGTGTTGTAGGCTGTATGTATACCTGCATGTACGTACGATAGATTTCAATTTATTTGCAACAGTACTTATTTGTCAGCTGATAACATTACGCTACTGCCTATTAAAATTGCAACATCATGAATTCGACACGCAATAAATGTCAAATTTGCATGAACCCCAAGTACTGCATCCTGGATATAAAAACAATTAGCATTCCAGCGCATGTGCGCAAAGCATGTATGAGTAATACCATCCGCATTGCATAGAAATGGGGAAAAACATTGAACAACGGGTTTTTCATTCAGAAATCGTATTTAAGCGTTAGTTGCTTGTATTAAGATTATATTACGCCCCCTATGAAAAGAAGAAACTCTTACTAGTATGCGTTGGAATTCGACCACGGCAAGATCGTGGACTCTTTAAGACTACGATTCATTCTTCCGCGACATTGCTGCATGTGTTGGTCGGGATTCCATGACTGTAAGGCGAATATGAGATCAATGGGTCCAAGAGAGCCATATTGAACGCCGTGCAAAATCTCAGCGCCCTTGTGGCATTAAAACCCGAGAGAACGTTGCGGGCAGTGAGATGTCGTCTGCAGCACCACGGTGACCACTGTTGCTGCTTCCCATGACACTACAACAGAAACAGGTACACGTACAGTGGACGTCATCGACGACACTGGGCACAGGAGTGCACCATGTCGCGATTAAGACGAAACCCATTCTGCGTACAGCATGATACGAACGCATTCGTGAGCGGAGGCACAGAGAAGAATGACGTTGCTAACTTGCATTCGTGAAAATCACATGAGCCCAGCACCTGTCGTGCTTGTATGAGGTGCCATTCCGCCTTCATCCTGGTTACGTCTTGTTCCCATAACCGGTAATGTGGGCAAGCGTCTTTACGTTTGATGTGTTAATGCCCCTAGCTGTGCCCTGTCTTCAAGGCCTGCGCGACGCCATCTTTCAGCAAGATGATACACGACCTTATGTTGCCTGTGCTGTCCTGAAGTTCCTTGAGACAGAATGTGTTCGAGTGTTGTCCTGATCAGCACATTCTCTAAATCTCTCACTCATCCTATCGTGGGTTGCCGGGAGATTGCCATGCCATCGCTAGCCAGAAAATAGAATTGGAGCTGCATGGAATGGAGTACATGTGTTTGCCATTCGAGCTTAGTTCGATTAGATGCTCAGCCGGATTACAAATGTTGCTGCTGCCAGAGGTGTTAGCTTTATGTACTGAATTGCGCATGTTATTAACCCCAAACCACTTGTTAATTTAATCAGTTAGATGTTCAGCCGGATTACAGATGTTACTGCTGCCAGATGTGTCAGCTTTGTGTACCGACTTCCGCATGTTATGAACGCCAAACCACTTGTTAATTTAATCATATCTTCCTCTCGTTATATTAATAAATACAATACATACGATAAATATCATTCTGTTATTTGCTTTGCTTCGTGGTATAGAAATTTTAATGAACAGCACCGTATTTGTTATCTTCTAATGAATCTCTACTACAATCTAATTTTTTGAACCGTCGATATTTGCATCTTTATATCAGAATCTATCTCATATTCAGGTCCAGTTCTGTTAAGTGCGCAGTGCGTGCATGCAAAAAGGCCACCAGATCCCAAGTTCGACCTATAGTGTATTTTAAGGAATAAAATCCAAACACTTGGTTATGTATGAATTTGGTGTTTCTATGCTGTTGGTATGTAAAGGGCTGCCCAGACGGTATAATGGTTAATGACGCTGAATGCCGTAGTGAAGGGTCTGGGTTCGAATTCCGAAGAAGGCGTAGCTATTGGTAAACTTATAATATCTTCTTATTATAAGCCACCATGTGCATGGATTCGGAATACCCGCAGGGCCATCTTCCATTAAAAACTGAGATGCAGCTTACTACTTAACAAGACTCAGCAATATGCAATGTACTTTCGGGAATGGACGGGTACTTTAATTACAATTAACTTAACCTACAACTGCATTTTCCAGTTGGGATGTTATGAACGAAACTTCTATGGGATAGAATATGTGAAAAGATTAATTTCCATAAAATTAAAGAGTGTTTATAAACTTAATAGCCCTCAAATAATGTTAAAAATGATTATTAACGGAAACATAGTGAGATATACCTAAATTTATTTACAACCTCTCCTGTATTCCCGAAAATTCTTATAAATGCTGTTAGTACAGGAAGTTTTCAAAGCTAAAAAGTAAGAGCAACATAAATAAATGTACAGTAGGGGGGAGAATCCAAAATAATTTATATAGTTTTGTGGTCAGTACAAAATCTTAATTGAGAGTGAATTAGTTTCGACGTTGTTTGACTGATTGATAAATAGCGCTCTAAAATAATACTGGCTGGTTAAGTTTCGAATTACAAAACATCACCAACATTATGTAGACAGACTAGACAGACATTACTAGAAATGTGCATGTAGAAAGTCACTTGACATGGATTAATAGAGGAATGACGCGGTCCAGAGAGGTTTATTATAAGCAGTTACTATTTTTAGTACAGAAACTGAAAATACCTAAATTAAAATGATGAGTTAAGGGCAAAACAAATTTAAATTAGAATCTTGATATGCATAGTTTTTATCTCTCAATCTCTAGATATACGCTTAACAATACACAAGAAACATTAAAAAATTAATATTCTATTTTCTGAGGTATTTTTTAAATATACAGTGGTGGCCAAAATTGTGGACACTTTTGGAAATTTTTCTGTTTTTGAACTTTGTATGCTTATAGAAAATGTTACGTTTCGCAAAATGTAAACTTGTATATATCGTTTTAAAGAGAATTTATTACTGAATTCAATACAAAGCACAAAATTCAATTATTTGCAATACCAAAAAACGTTATATGTACTTTAATATAAATAAAAAACATAGTTATGAAGTGGTTTGTAATGTCTAGCTTTCCTGGCCAATCACTGTTCTTGTTCTGAGAACCAATCAAATGTTAGTAACTGCCAATAGAAGCTGACATCATGTTTACACTTGAAACAATTCATTATTTTGCTTTGTTCTGTAGAAGGAGGATCTGTTTCTTATACACTGCAATTACAAGTAGGAGTTTTTGTAAAAATTTTTAATATTTAGTCAAGAAGCAATGACACCAAATAAAAGAGTAGATTGGACACCTAGAAAGAGATGTAATATTATTGTGTTACGAGAAAGTGGTCTTTCCTATGCTGAAATTGCAAGAAAGCTGGGTGGTTCAGTGACTACATCTGGAGTCCGAAAGTTTTGTTTACGATATCAGGAGACAAATTCAAGAAAAAAAAAAAAAAAAAGGAAAAGGCCGAAAAAGGTGCACCACATCTATTGATGACAGAAGAATAAAAGGACTATGTCTCCAAGATAGAAAAATGTCATCAGCGGCCATGAGAAGTGATCTGAATGATGCTGGTGTTTCTGTCAGTTCAAGAACAATCAGGAGAAGATTAACAGATGTTGGACCTGAGAGGTAGAATTCCACGAAAAAAGCCTTATCTTAATTTTCAGCAACGAAAAAAAAAGACTACAGTGGGCAAAGGAACACATTAATTGGACAGATGATCAGTGGTCACAAGTTATATGGAGCGATGAAACTAAGATATCGTTATTCGGTAGTGATGGGCGAAAATATATAAGACGTAGAATAGGAGAAGAGCTACATCCTGACTGCATTCAAGCAACTGTGAAGAACCCAGTTAGTGTTATGATTTGGTCATGCATGCCAGCAGATGGTATTGGTCGCCTTCATGTCATCGATGAGACACTGAATGCCAGAAAATACATTGACACTATTCTAGAACCAAAATTTCTACCTTCCATCAGAGATCTCTTTCCCAACAATGCTTCGTTTATTTTTCAGCAGGATTCTGCTACTTTCCACACGGCCAAAATATCGAAAGAGTGGTTTCGTACAAAGAGCATTAAATTGTTGCCATGGCCAGGAAACAGTCCTGACCTCAATCCTATCGAAAATTTGTGGCACCGTTTGAAAACTCTTGTCCGAATGAGCGCCCATCAAATAAAAGGGAACTAATTGAGGCTATAATTGTTTACTGGCATCATGTAATAACGAAAGAAGAGCTTAAAACTCTTGTCAGCTCAATGAAAAGTCGATGTGAAGCTGTAATCAAAAATAAAGGGTACCCTACTAAGTACTGATAACTCACTACAATCATCACTATTTAATGTATATCAGTAGTAAGCCCATGTACTCATCCGACGCCCGAGGCTATAGGGGGCGTGGTGTCCGCCATCTTGGATTAAGTAACAACCGAAAGTGACGATACCAGCGTCATCTTGGATTCCTTCCCGCGTTGAATGACGTCATCATAGTTCCGTTTTGTTTCTGTGGCAACGACCCTATTTTTGAAAGTTTTTATTTTTTTGTAGCAACGACAATACTTGTTTATGTTTATGGCAATGGCATTTTGAGCCATGTGTTTGGCATGACATCACTTTTAATTTATTATTTTTAATTATTTAACACGTGCTTAATTATTTAATACGGCATTAATTTTTAATTATTTGCTCTTTTTTAATAAGTATCTTAATTATTTAGTATGTCATTATTTCAATTATTACCTTTAATTAATTTTTATGGAATTTAATATTATTTTCCCTGAATTTAAAAAATAACTCCACGAGCGGGATTCGAACCCGCCATCTCTGCGATGAAAGACCTGAACGGCTACCCAGTCATCTTATCCGATTTGTTTTTTGAACTCTCTTTGTCCCTTTGACGTTTTTGCACCATTGATGTCATAAGGCTGAAAGTCTGCGCATGCGCTTTGACATGAAAACCGCGTCACACATTTGTTTTTATAGGACAGCTAGGATTTCTTTTGGCTTCTTAATCATTACTTTATTCATTGCTGTTTTAAATGTAAGATTTTCCCACAGTTTAATTTTTTTATTATTAAGATATTTTTAATTGTTTTCATTTTTCATCTTATTCTTACTATATTTTTAAGTTATTAGTTAATTTATTAATTTTTGATTTAATATGTCTTTCCTTTCCCAAACATAAATTTTATTTTTAACTTTCGCAAATTGACGTTTATTTCTACAAAAGTGAATTCACATTTTCTTTTTACTTTGCAAAAGTTTTTTCTTCTTTTTTTCTTTTTTCAAATTTATTCCTTATCGTATTTTTACTTTAATTTTTTTATATATATATTTAATTTCCTTTTTTTCGGTTTTACAAAAGTAATATTGGTACTTCCGTTTGGCCGGCGCAAATCTCGCCAAGCAGACTTTATTGGCGACAACATACAGTATACACATAAAAAATATTTAAAAAAATGTTAGTTCTAAGAATTCTTTTTTTGAAGGCATAAACATTTTAATATCGCTTAAAATTTTATAAAAAGCCAATAAATAGACAGTAAATTTGTAAAAAGACATTAATTTAAGAATTTACTATGCTTTCATGGTTCAACATCTTGATTCGCCGGTTAATATCACGTGACCCCAAGCGATCTCATCTCACGTAAACTACTCTACAAAAATCTAATGCTCGCAGTAATTATCTACATTAATTTCAAGTTAAATCTTAATTTGGAACACAAGTTTAAATGCAAGAAATATATCAATTCGTACGAATAGCTTACTCAGAAATTATGTAAAGCTGCAGTGCTTTACTTCGCTAATGCATTCTCATTAGAATTGATGAATTTAACTCTTGACTTACATTTTCTATATTTTCGGCTTCGGGTAAGCGCTGTGATTGCATCCTGATTGACTTAATTACCGAAAATGGCCTTAGACATAAAACTGAACTATCTGATAAAAATTCTATGTAATTATATGCCACTATTGAAAGAAACAATCAATCTGATAAGAAAAAGCTGCGAATTGTTTTGAAAATGAGGCGTAAAAGGTTACCAGCGAGAATATTCCGTTTGGCATCGGTTGTACCATTATTGGCGACTTTATCGCTTGCGCCGGCAAAACGGAAAAGTACCATAATATTTTATTTTTACGAATTTATTTTTTAACTTTTCACTTTTTTATTTTGCATTTTTTTTTTTCAAATTTATTCCTTTTTTGTATTTTTATATTATTTTTTTTATTTACATTTAACTTTTTTTACTTTAAAAGGTTTTTTTTTTTTGTTGAAACTTTTTTTTACAAACTTTTTTTTTCTATTATTACAAATTTAATTTTCCTTTCCGCTTTTTATTTTAAAAAAAGGTGTTACTACATTTTTTACTTTATTTTTTTACAAAAGTAATATTTAGTTTCATAAGTTTAATTTTTTTTTTTTTTTGAGTTTTTTGTTTACACAAATGCAGTTTTTTGTTTTTTCCCTTATGCATTTTACTTCCAAAAGTAAATTTTATTATTTTTTTCCCCTTTCCTTTAATTTTTTTTTTTTTTTTTACATTTTTATTTTACCCTTAACTTTTTTCCCTTGTTTTAAATACAACATCATGTTACACTTCCATTTATCCAAAAGTAAACTTACCTACATTTCTCCGTCTTTGAAATTTTAAGCTGGAATTTACATGCATATAACTTCACTAGATAATATTTTCTGTAACTTTAAACCAATATACACAATGTTCATTCTATATAGTTTAACTGGAATACTACACTTCTTACTTTTTTACTACTAAGTTGGAGATACTCAGAACTTTTCCTTCTAATGTATTGTACTAACTATTAATGACTGTATTAACGTTTTGGCCAACTATACAAAACTTTGTTGATTCCCTTTTACACGTCTTACTTTTATTCAAAGGATTCACCAATCTATGTCTGATAAATGTAATTTTTACACTTTCCACTACACATTTACCTTTATATTTAACTTATAAAATATATTCATGCTGTATTTCTGATTCCTTTTCCCCATAATAAATACAGACTTACACATGTTTCTTTATTGTAAGACCTACTGACTTTAAACAAATCTTATAAGGAGCAATAAATTTTCATGGTATGAAGTCCACTCAAACCAAAGCATGGAGCATTTCTACCCAGTTAAGTTTAGATACGTACCAATAGTACTTCATTTCTTCTTATTTTACTCTACAGACATTTATACATATATATTCAGAACACTCCCTTTTATTCAGTAAGATTCATTTATACTACTAACACAAATTTTGCTAACTCTTTGAAATATTTTACGAAAAATATCTTGTATTTTCTTGCACACATCCTACTTAAATCACCAAACATACACTGAACCTTGATTTTTCCTTCATGTGAAAACGTCACTCGGATACTTAATATGATTCCACCATTTACCGCAGAACTTTATAAACACTACTCTATTTGAACTTATCACAGCCTAACTCTCTTAACAACGTAGAGAAGATTGAATTATATTTTAACTACAGAGAAGATTTTCCACATTGTAACGTATTATTTAAACTTGAATTATAGTCACATTTTGTGAAGGAGAATTTAATGTCTATAATACATATGGAATTAATATTCAGCCATGGAAATGAAACTTTATCGCCTTTCTCCCAATTTGGAATATAAAAATTTGTTAACTTGGAATATTTTTAACGTATTCGTTGTAACTTAACTGAAAAATACCCATATTTCACATTGTCAATAATTTATTTAGCACTGAACTCTTACAGCCTTTTGAGACCGAAATATAATTTATCATACCTGATAAATGACTCCTACATAGTTATGATACATTACACGAAATATTGAGTAGAGTTCCAAATAATGATCTAACATAGTAATTAACATAAAAGACCTAACACAAGTAATTTTAAGATAGAAATTTCAAACTGACATTAACTCTTACAGCTTTTTTGACATTTAACTTCTCATAGATAATAAATAAAATTACACACAAATAATTATACAAAATAGGTAATAATGACAGAAAGTCCATATAATGATCTACTACAGTCGCCAACTTTAAAAATTTTAATGCATTTTGAATATGTCATAAGAAAGACCACACTTTTTTGAAAAGCATTATTTTAATTAAACATTGGAATCATGCAGTCCAGCGCACATGTATAACATTTTTATTTATCATGAGCATGACACATAATAAGTAAATAAAATTTTCACAAAGTACGAAACACATTTCGCTTTTAACTGAACTTTAAGAAAAATGCAGTATGGAATGCTTAGAACATTCAGTGCCACAGTTCCTCATTTTCATATTTTGGTCACGCATTGACCAAAATATACATGTACTTTAAAATCAATTAAACAAATTCAAATGTTAGCATTCAAAGAGGAATACTTCACAAATTAGATAAAAGAGATGTACACAATGAACTTGAGTTATAAATACAGAAAAGCATGTAAGGACCGAGAAAAAGATGTATTCGTGGAGAACTTTTTAAGATAAATTTGCTCTATTTTTGCACATGGGTTACATTTTGCATTTCAGATTAAGGAAATATTCAAGATAATTCCTGTATAACTAGGGATTTTTCACATGTTAGTAATGTAATTTATTAGAACAGTGACAAACATATAGGACAACTATGCCATTTCCACGGAAAACAATTTTCCCAAGCCAGATTTTAACAGTGAAATATAAAATGGAATAAGAAAATGCCCTATTTCCAACAAAATTAGTATTTGAGTATGCAAAAACATGAACAAGAAATGAATATTTTTCTGAAAATGTTCCGAATGGAATAAGTCAGGACTAGTTTCATGAACAGAGCATGAAAAATAATGATGAATTTTTAATTTTATTTTGTCTGTAGTACATTTACTTATGCTATCTTCCATTTCGTTGACTATACTTTACATTTAGACACAAGTTGATAAATCAGAGTTATTTTGTGTTTTAAAGCTTCAGATTCAGAAATATTACAACTTCAGAAATAATACAACTCAAAAGCAAAAAGATTAAAACGATAAGAGAATATACCGCAAGCAAGCGAACGTGATAAATGACATTTTTCGGCCGATTTTCATGAATTCATAGATCGGGTGCAAAATTTTAATGCGCTGTATATGAACTATTTTTCAAATGTATTACGATCACTGTTTTCCAACTTTACATAGACTTTAAGTAAACATTTCATGTTAATTTACCATTTTTCCTGAGATTTATCTACGTATTTACTAAATTTTTGCATTTTGTTTCCAATTATTATACCAAAAGGATATAAGAGAACATTTGTTTCTTGAAAATGTCCATATTTTTTACCCAACTGTTATTTCTTTCATAGCTTTGAAGTAACCTATTAAACACATAGTTATCCTGTATTGACCAGACAGCCGTTGGTCTTGCCAATGTCTGAGTTAAGTCACAAAGCTGGAGAATTTAAGTAATATTTTACCAGTACGGAGAACTTCTTACGGCGTTTTTGATGAAAATTGACCGAATTTAGTAGTTCATTACTAACCTAGGAGCCTTTAACTATTTTTTTATTCGAAAAAAACACACCAGAAATTATCATCAAGATTTTCCATACAGATATATGGTACTACTTTTCATGCCATTACATTTCCAATGAAATTTGATTCATTGTCAGATAGTTAAATGTTTGTTATTTTTTCGCATACGAATGCATTTCGTGTCTCACGTACGCTCATTACATATGATTTAACAAAATTGCCAACAAGTTGGAAGTTAAATAAATATTTCCTGAAATACTGTACGTTTCATTCCGGAAAGTTTACATGAGAATTTTCATTTTGAAACCCCTAATGTTTCTTTTCCTGCATTCAATGGAAATTTCGAGTATAAAATTTTCAGTTGTGACGGAAGTTATTTGTGGGTGGTTGTGATGTTTTTGTGTTTTCATAAGCTGTTTTTGTGAAGTACCTTTTGAAACTTTGAATATTACGGCCACTGCAAATCATTGAATTTTTCAAATATTTTTCTTATTTATCTTTTACAAGTCTTTGTAAAGATTTGGGAACAAATTTTTATTAAATAATTATATGGTATAATTTAATAACTTTTTATTCGTTTGGAAGATTTAACTTCAACAACACTACCACACGGAATCAGAAATTAAGAAAAGAAATGGAATTTTTTATCTTAGTATACTACAGGAATAGATTAATTTTCTCTAGCACTGATGTATTCGAATGTAGTAGATAATGGAGACTTTTAACACAGATCATACAGACTTTGAATATTTTCTCTAAGTCACCAAAAATTGCATTGTCATAGATTTTTCTCATAAAGTCTATTTCTTTCTTAAAAGAAGTTTATATACTAATTTCATTAGAAACATATCTAAGAAAATATCTCACATTCATAAGAAAATCAGCGCTTGTTTCTTTACCAAATTTGTACTTTCTGACTTCATTCTACTGAAACGAAAGCATTCATAACTTATTGCGAAGAAAAATGTTATACTTTTTGATTAATTTTCATACCACAGTATTATCTTTGAAAATTTTTTCCTAGTCCACTGCTAATATATTGCTCATTTTCGTACGTGACAAAACAAAACTCAGTTTAGAAACTTTTTTACTTAAAACCTTGTATTATTGCATTGCTGAACCGGGGCCATGCTTTCATTTTTATTACATATCATCCGAATATTTTAAAAAAAGTGTATTTTTTCCTTCTGTTGGCACAATTTTAACAAACATTTTACTATTACAGAGACTTCTTTAGTAAAATCTCACGTGTTAAATTGAACGTTTCATTACTAATTTTGAAGATTCTGGATATATCCTACTTAAAAGTTCATAACCGATTAGCAAAATAATTTATATATGTACTTTGTTCTGCTCTTGGTTAATTTTTAAATCATTGTTCAACTATAACACTTGATTTCTAGTGAAGTATCGAAATGATTATTTACTTTCCGCTTTTTCCAAAGAATTTCATAGACACATATGTTCAGTACAGAAAATTTTCCTAATTTACCAGTATCATTACCAAAATAGAAAACATGCAAAATTTTCCTAAAAATTTATATATTTGTTTTTCTACAAACTTTCACACGAATACCCACATTTAATTATTTAATGTGTATTCTCCTGTATCAGAACTAAAACTTCGAACGAAAATTTTTAACTAATGTTATGTTCCGTAAAATTTTTGTATTTGTGATGTCATCTTTTTTTCGCAAAAGTTTTGAGAGTGTGCTCTCGGTAGTCTTTTAGACATTTTGAAACTGTTTTCTCTTTGCTATTGGAAACTATTTTATCTTTGCTGTTGATATATGCCAATGAATATACTTTTTCTCTTGGTTTACCTTCAACTTATGAGTTATTTAAATACTTAAAAATATATTTGTAGATCGTTTATGTTGACACTCGTGATAGATTTTTTTGGACGTTTGTTTTTGAGAATGTATTTATTTTACTCACGTGAATGAAGCTGATGTTTTCTTAAAATTTTATTATTGAGAGTATTAGTCAATTATGACAGAATGCAGGATTTGTTCTCTTTATTCAACATTCATATGAACTTCGGTATTCCAAATCTCTCACGTAAATGTAATTTTTCCTATCAGTAATAGGAAGACGAATGGAATAAATGCAAGTTATGCAGACATAAGGTAAAAATCTGGAAGTAAAAGAAATTCTCCAGATCTAGACAATTCAGTAGAATGTGCAAATATTCATCCTATTCGAAGCTTATTTTTTGAATTACATAGAATATAAAATGTAAATTTAATAAAAGGAGATATAATGAACATCAAGTACTCTGCAAAATCAGGACGGTAATTATACAAAATTAGTTATAAAGCAGGTTTTCGTAAAAAGCGTTTCCAACGAAGGAGACATGCCGGCAATCTCCTGAAACTCTAAGTGGGCATTTGATCTTCGCTCTTACGTAGAATTTACAATTCTACTGAGCTAATGTAACATGAAAATCATTAGCATATTGAAATTTATTAAAAAATAAATAATAATTTGGAAAGTCAAGATAAAATCTGAATGTTTGCTAAAGATATATGTAACATTATACTATAGTTGCAATATCGTTGGAATGATATATAATTTTTTTCTTTATTTTATAATCACTATTGTTAAAAAGTTAGATGAGTTGTTTATGCACGGTGCCCACTGCTGTTTCTTGGTTGAAATAATTTCCAGAATTTTGACATTGACATCTGAAGTCAATAGAATAAATTGAATAGTGTGAGACAAAATATATACAATCTGACTTCAATAATTGCAAGAATTGTGCAAGTTTATTTATAATCATAGTATTATACAATTTGGCAATGGAGTAAAGATTTAGAAATGAATGCAGAACATTCAAATTATTATTTTCTTGTTTCTAATATATAGAAATATAGTCTATTTTCCAGTATAAAATTTCAGTTAAGTTTTACTTAAAAGTATGGGAAAGCAGATTTGTTTCATGCATGATCTTTATAATACTGGTATGAAATGAATGAATTTTAATCTGTAAACAATTTTTTGTTAATATTGAAATGCGTTTCTTTGGGTACATTTTTAGGCACTTGTGGATCATGTCAGACAACATGCAATAGAAAAAAGATGTCCGTGTGCATAAATTTTCCCATTGTGTTACTTCATTTTATCTAAATTTCAAGGATAATTCTTTTCATTTTTATATGGCATGTTATCAGTATAAAGGCTAGTGAAAATAAATTGGTATGTGTATCTGTTTCTGAAGTGTAATGCTTAAATAAAAAGATGGTGTGTGTTTCTTCATTTAAACAAAATTTCAAGGATAGTATTTTTCAGTGTTGTTCTGTTTGTTATTTCTCAATGTAAAGGGTAACAAGGGGAAAAAAACTGGTATGGTATATCTGCTTTTTAAGCATGATAATTTTATTTATTTCTTTAGTGATGCATATATATAGAGAGAAGGTGTTTGGTCCAACTGAAGTTATAATAAATCTAATTTTATTAGATCTCTCCCTCCCGTCAGGTGTAGAAAATTTTCAAGTGCAGAAAGTTTATTTGCAGAATTAATTCATTTCTGATAAACTTATTATCATTAATTTTTTATATAACATGTTATTAAGTTACACATTTGACTACTGTGTAATAAACTTGTATTTAGGGCAAAAAATTAACTATAATTTTGCATCTGGTGACTAATATCATATGCTTTTAGGAATATTACCTTTAACTTTTTCCATAATTTTGTATTTCAGGAACATAAAACTGTTATTTTGATATACTTAAATAATAAAAGTGTGTATCTGAATCAGTTAATGGATACAAATATTTTACAGTTATTTTCAGAAGATATTTGCCATATCGCTTCTAATAATTCATAAAGTATTGTAAGGATCTTAAATTTTACTAACGTTTATTTTATTTTAAATCTTTACTATCACTTCTTATTTTCTACTTCCGGCCAGAATTATAAGCGTTAAAGATTTTATGCAAAGTTTGTCTGGCGAACGCCAAGTACTTAAGTTGTGGCTTTTTGCCAAGCAAGAGAGAGAGGAAGCAGTAAGTCAACGCAGGCCGCTTACCTTAGAAGTTACGCAGTTGCTGTTCGCCTTCCAGGCCAGAGGTTTTAATCCTCTTGATAAATTAAACGTATTGTAGTGTTCACAGTCTCTGTGCTACATACGCTTCCTGTTATTATAAGGCCAATCTTCCACGTGTATTATTCTAAAGTTAAATTAGAGTTTAGTTTTATTTTTATACTTTTTTACGTTAGACCCCGAGTGGAGGGTCATTGTATTCCGAAGTACGGAAGTCATTGTATATAGAGAAAAATAAAGGGTTTTGTATACCCTTCGTCTGTATCCTGTCTACTTACTACAATTAGTGAACATAGCTTTAGTAAGCTCTCTGTTCCTAGTCAGGTCCTTGTATGTTCCCGAAGAAGGTTAGAAGGAACATTGAACCTGATAGTGGCGCCCAACGAAGAAGAATAACCATGGCCGAGTTTCAAGAAGAACCTGTGCTGCCTGCAGAAACGGCTCAGAATCCAGAAATGCCAGCTGCCGCCCTGGAAGGATTTGGTTACATCGTCCAGACCCTGCGCGCTTCGATGAAACCAGAAGCAACATTTAACGGAAACTCACCGGTAACCAGTTTTTTGTAAAAATTGGATGACCACTTCATGCTCTACCCCGTGCACGAGTTTCAAAAAGTTACCTTAGCTACCAGCGCTTTGAGGGGCCAAGCGCTTAACTGGTTCAAATGTATCGGCAGAAGTCTCTTGGGTCAAGCAGGAAGTCCCACCTATACTTACGAAAATTTCAAGACTGCCCTATTAAAAGCCTTCCCTGTTGTAAGGGATCGTGCGAAATTAGAAACGGAACTTTTTAGTATATATCAACAAAGAATCGAAAACCTCTCGAGCTTTATTTTAAGAAAAATTCACGTTTTCAAGCTCTTGTATGGAAACCGTCCGGATCCTGCAATAATTCAAGTGATTTTGCCGAGGTTACTACCCCAATTGCAAGACTTTATTGAATTAAGAAATCCGACTACACTGGAAAAATTATTTGAGCTAGCAATCCAGTTTGAAAGTAGAAGAACGGCGGACGTCGAAAGAAGACGCTAATATCAACAGCGAAACTAATTTGGTACGCCAAGACTACAGCAAACTCAAGCATACGGCTACGGAGAAAAAGTTAATCAGTGGGCAAGGAAACCCGAGCATTCAAAAACAGCCGGCGCACGTCGACAGTTCATAGCAACCCAGGAGAAAAGTCTCAAGGCCAGGGGAAAAAGAAGGAAAGCACGGAAAGGAAAAATAATTTAAACTAAAACGGATTTCTGCTGACGAGGGGGTGCGGAAATCCGAAGGCCACGAAAACCCCTCTTCCTACAAGTTAAATACAGTAATGGTGAAAAATTTGACTCTTCCGAAGATTGAAGTCTTGGTGAATAATATCCCGGCCACCGCACTCCTGGATACCGGCGCGCAGTGTTCCTGTGTGGCAGAAGTCTTTTTTAGAAAGTATTTTCGCAAATACCGCATATATAATGCGGATAATACGACAGTATTAGCGGCGCAAGGAGAACAATGTAAGTGCGTAGGTAAAGTACCTTTGTACATCCGTATCAGGGACGAACAAGTAAAGGTGATGTTTTTTATAGTAAAGAATCTGCAAGCACATTTAATCCTACGAATAGACTTTCTTTCAGACGCACAAGCTACACTGGATTTTAATGAAGCGTCCCTTAAGCTGACAATGAAACCAGTGCGTGTAGAAAAGGTTGAACCGCCAAGGTTAAATCTTGACCACCTGCCTAATGACGAGCAAGATAGAATCCGACAAGTGGTAAGTGAATTTGCTTCGTTATTTAGTGATATTCCAGGATTTACTCAGGTTACTAACCATAGTATTGACACCGGAGATGCATTGCTAATTCGTCAAAAACCATACCGGTATGATAAGAATAAGGAAAAAATTATAGAATGGCATATTACCGATATGCTACGTAAAAAGATCATAACGCCTATCTCAAGTAGTTATGCTAGTCCGGTGGTTTTATGTAAGAAAAATAATGATTATCCTTTGGAGCATCCAAAAAGGTGGAGATTCGCTATTGATTACCGTAAATTAAATTCCATAACGAAATATTCGGTATATCCGTTACCGATCATAGAAGAAATTTTAAGGAACATAAAATCAACCAAATTTATGACGACTTTAGACTTAACGACTGGTTATTTTCAAATAGGGGTGAGGCCTGAGGACGTGCCTAAGACTGCTTTTATAACCAAGTCTGGCACTTATGCATTTTTGCGTATGCCGTTTGGCATTTCAGGGGCCCCGGCAACATTTCAGCGATGCATGGACATTGTGTTAAGATCTGTTCTTGGAAAGTCCACATTTATCTATTTAGACGATATCATTATTACTAGTGATAATCTCGACCAACATATACAGGATTTAAGACAGGTGTTTTCTTTATTAAATGAGGCCGGTCTAAAAGTTAATGTCGAAAAGTGCAAATTTGCAGCCCCTGAATTAAAATATTTAGGTTACAAAATATCTCAAAAAGGGATCGAGACAGATGAATCAAAAATAATCGCTGTACAAAAGTATCCGACTCCAAACACGGCAAAGAAGCTCTCTTCTTTTCTAGGACTTTGTTCATATTATAGGTCCTTTATAAAAGATTTTGCGGCTATCGCTGAGCCATTGTTAAAATTAAAAAGGAAAAAGGCAAGATTCTCGTGGACGGCCGAAGCCAATAGTGCTTTCGAAAAATTAAAACAAGCATTAACGCAAGCCCCTGTGTTAAAATTTCCTGAAAAGGATGAAAATTTAGAAATTTCAGCGGATGCTTCGGATTATGCGGTAGGAGCGGTACTTTCGCAAAATCAGCAGCCCGTGGCATTTTTTAGCCGAACTTTAAATCAAACACAAAGAAACTATTCCGCGACCGAGAGAGAGGCACTTGCAGTTCTGTTAGCAGTGCAAAAGTTCCGAGTCTATTTTGGAAAGGCGCCGATAACAGTATATTCTGATCATGCGGCGGTAACTAGATTGTACTCGGGAAAAAATTTATCCCCAAGGTTAATAAGATGGGCACTCAAGCTGCAAGAATATAATCTGGTAATCAAGCATACCCCCGGAAAGGAAAATATCGTAGCAGATGCCCTATCACGAATTAAATTAGACGAACAGGGTAATACCGTAAAAGTTGCAATGCTTACAGCGTGTACAATAAATTCCCGAGAAACTGTAATAACAGAACTGGGTAAGGATCCTGAGTTTGGAAGTATTTATGAGTATTTGAAGGATCCTGAAACTTTTAGCCACCAAGATATTGTGGCGATAAGAAATAGGGCGGCCCATTATGAACTAATAGATGGTCTATTATTCTACACAAAAACTACGAATTCCAACAACGAATTTCGACCTGTTATCCCAGCTAGTCTTAGATTAAATATCCTGCAAGAGCTCCATGACAGCCCTTTAGCTTCTCATGCTGGTATTCGAAAAACTATCCAACGCGTACGCGAGGCAGTCTACTTTCCTGAACTGCAAAAGTTAACAAGGGCGTATGTCCAGTCCTGCCCAACATGTCGAGCCGTTAATTATATTAATTTCCGCCCGGCCGGGTTTCTAAATAGTATTAAATCCGAATTTCCAAATGAAATAATTGGCATCGATTTATTAGGCCCTTTCCCAAAAATTCAGTTAAATAAAAGTCGCTATCTCCTTGTTATGGTTGATCATTTTAGTAAATGGACCGAAATTGTTCCCTTAAAACGAGCCTCCGCGAAATTGGTTACCGATTCTATTTTAAATAAATATATTTTAAAATACGGGGCGCCTCTAAAAGTTATATCGGATAATGGTCCTCAATTTGTAAGTAATATATTTGAAGACATGTGCCAAAAACTGGGCATACGTCATTTAAAAATGGTCCCGTATCGGCCGCAATCAAATATAGCGGAACGGGTCAACAGAAATATAGTGAAAATTATCCGTAGTTATGTTAAAAATTTTCATAAAAGCTGGGATAACTATGTCAATGAATTTGCTTTCGCCCTTAGGACCGCAAAACATGATACAACGGGCAAAACTCCTGCTGAGTTATTTCTAGGCAGAAAGATTATAACACCGTTAGATAAACGATTTTATGTGCAACAAAGAGCCCCAGAATTTAAAATGGGTGATATAGAAAAACTAATAAAAGAAGCAAAAAAGAATACGGAAGTAGCACAAAGAAAACAGAAATTATATTATGATTTGAAACGACGGGGAGTAACTTATAAAGTAGGGGATGAAGTTTTAAAAATTAAGCATTCACTTTCTTCAGCACCAGAAGATAAAACTGCCAAATTTTTTCCACGATTTGAAGGACCATATGTTATAGAAAAAATAACTCACGCTGTTGTAGTGTTAAAGGCCAGAAATGGTGAAACCTGTTCCGCAAATATTGATCAAATTAAGCCCTACTTCGATCGTAATAAAATGCAAATCTTTTCAGATCTTTTGCAGGATCCGGCACGGCAGACACCGCAGGTACAAGTTCCAGAGGTGGAAAAACGACAAGTACAAGGGCAAGCCAATGAGAGACAAAAGCAAGTGAAAAGAAAATTGCCCCGCGGAAAAATTGAAGGTAAAAAGAAAAAGAAGCCGTTCCACCGTCCAGAAAACAGAGTTCACGAACACCCCCAGAATGAAGAAGGGAGAAGGACGACGTATGTGAAGAGGACCAGGAGAAAGGACGGCAACTATAACCCGGCTTTAAAACGGAAGATCGACTCATCCGACAGAACTCTCCGCAGCAAAAGTCGCCGAACTGCGGAAGGGCCATCAGCGGCGGAGGAAAAAGTACAAGAAAAATTTGAACGGCCAACAACGAGGTCCAAGCAGGATCACGACAGAAGTTTCCCGGTTCCACCAAGACCAGCTGCCTTTAAACGGCCAAGACCACAAACAGAGGAGAAAAGGAAAGTATTCAAGGGTGGCCGTACTGGTGAAAAACGGAAGCTTCCAGAGGAAAGCACTGAAGGGCGAGCCCGTACAAGAAGGAGGATAAACCAGGCTAATATCTGCAGTACCTTTAAAGACTGGGCCCAGAAAAGGATGTCCGAATATTACAAAGATAAGTAAAATTTTATGTTACTTTGCAAACTTAAGTTAATCTTTCATTCGTACTGCAAGTGGCAGATTTCAAGAAGTTTTACCTCATGCGAGGTCTACCTTGATGCCAAAAGGGCCAAAAGGGCGAGAAATGAGTTGTGACCGATTTTCGTATTATGTTTTTAAATTACTCGTGTGTAAAACTAAAGTTGATGTATAATAGCGTTGTGTAAAAACTTAAATATTGTAAAGAGTTATTGTATAAATTTTATTTAAAACATTCTAGCAAGAAAGAAGTTTTAGTCTGAAAGACTTTTTGAAATGTAGTATTATTTCAATGTAGAAAGAATTGGCACTTGCTTTGAAAAGAATAGAAGTTAACAAGGTACTACTAATGTATGTTTTCAAATGTGTAAAAATTAACGGCATGTTGATATGTTCTTATATACATGTGAACTGTTATTTTAAATGTTAAGAAATACCGTGATATGGTAAAAGTGAAAGTAATGTTAAAAATTTTTTATTCGTGTGACTGTAAAGATTAAATCATGGCGAATATGTGGTAAAGGTTGAATGATGTAGTTAGGCTTTCTGACGCTACACCTTAGAGTTAGCCACTTTTAGAATAGTACCTCAGGGTTTAGAGTTGAAAGTAGGGTGTGTTAAGAGGTCTCGTTATGTTGAATTTTAACACGTTAGTGTTTTGATTGTAGGAGGAAGTGTGGCACACGTAGACAGAAACACATTCGTGTTTGGTGTTCTTTTACAACACATGTCAGAGAGCACGGGGAGAGATAATTAAAATAGTCATGAATGAAATAAGAATGTTAAGAGAAGTATATTCTATATGTTATTTGCAATGTCATTGTGTAACATTTCATTAAACTAGTTTTCCTTCCAGATCTCTGGAAGGAACCAGAATTGAATAAAGCTCCTGTTTAGATGCAGTACAGATGAAAAAAAAAAAGATTGTTGTATATCCTGGGAGCTGCTATTGTAACAAATTTCTTTCTTTTAAATTTTCTAGTTTCTAGCTAAGTTATGGTTGTAAAAGGTTGGCCTCGCGTTAGATTCTAGAGCTAAAAGTTTTCAACAAGGTCGTTTTAGACCTCAGTTTCAAACTAATTAACTCTGGCGGGAAGTATGTAAGGATCTTAAGTTTTACTAACGTTTATTTTATTTTAAATCTTTACTATCACTTCTTATTTTCTACTTCCGGCCAGAATTATAAGCGTTAAGGATTTTATGCAAAGTTTGTCTGGCGAACGCCAAGTACTTAAGTTGTGGCTTTTTGCCAAGCAAGAGAGAGAGGAAGCAGTAAGTCAACGCAGGCCGCTTACGTTAGAAGTTACGCAGTTGCTGTTCGCCTTCCAGGCCAGAGGTTTTAATCCTCTTGATAAATTAAACGTATTGTAGTGTTCACAGTCTCTGTGCTACATACGCTTCCTGTTATTATAAGGCCAATCTTCCACGTGTATTATTCTAAAGTTAAATTAGAGTTTAGTTTTATTTTTATACTTTTTTACGTTAGACCCCGAGTGGAGGGTCATTGTATTCCGAAGTACGGAAGTCATTGTATATAGAGAAAAATAAAGGGTTTTGTATACCCTTCGTCTGTATCCTGTCTACTTACTACAATTAGTGAACATAGCTTTAGTAAGCTCTCTGTTCCTAGTCAGGTCCTTGTATGTTCCCGAAGAAGGTTAGAAGGAACATTGAACCTGATAGTATTTTAAAATACAGGTAAATAATTTGGTGCAGAATTCAAATTTAGGGTTTAAAATATAGTGAATCATAAGACTAAATGATTTGTATTGTCATGATTTGCCTGGGCTTAAGAATGTACTTTTTTCCCGGTGGAAATTGTCATCAAAATGTTCTGAACAGGCTTTTTGTTGATAATAACTTCCAGGCTTATCAATACCTCCTTTTGAGTGGAGGGTATGCAAATATAGTACCCAATTTAAATTACATTGTGATTTTAATAATATTGTGGTATTAAACAAGTGATTATAATTACAATTTAGGTAACTGCATTGTAATTATAGGTTGTAGGAAAAAATGTCACCAGGAAAAAAAGGAACGGAAAGATGGTCACCGGAAAATAAGGAAACGGAAAATAAGTCACCCTTCGTCTGCAATGGGAAATGCACGGCATGTTTAGAGAAATCGCCAAGCTGGGAGGTAAAAGTTTTATCACAGTAACCGTAACTTCGGGTAACAGAAACTTCTGAGAAGGATTGCAAGAAGATGTGCGAGCTTCTGCTTCTCCCTTACAGTAAAAATAGAGTAGTGCCCAGTGGGCGAAGGCGGGTTGTCCAGCAAGAGTCATTGTCAGGTGATTAGTAACTGCTCCCCTCGCACCCCACGTAGTTATAGCATGGAGGTAGGAAGTAAGATGGAGTCGCCCTAAACAAGTTTCTCCGTACCCTGCTCTGAAGCACCGGCGATCCCTACGTGGTGGCCAAAACATTGGGTCATTTACCATTGAGTTCTATGGGATTTGACGCGTTCGGGTGTAAATATTTTGTAATTATGTCGCAAATATACATATAAATGTATATATTTTCTTTTTCTACAACACTTCAGAGTCCTAAGTATGTGAAAACAACATATTTTTAACCAACATTTCATTCTGAACGGAATTAAATGCTATACTTTTCACAGGACAGATTTCTCAAAATGGTTTCATTTGAATGAAATATTTTCACAAGTTTTCGTTAATTACATTAGAAAAAAAAATTAAGGTAATTCGATTTTATTCGGTTAAGGTACAAAAATTAAGATCAAAGTTTATTGTATTATTAATATTAAAATTATGCATTATTTCTTTTCTATTTATACAGCTTCTTCCTAAAATATTTTCTTAAATATGACATGATTTTTTGGCTTCTTTTAAATCGAAAAATGTAAGTCAATTTATAATTAATGCTCTATTCGGTTCATTTTAAATTAGAGAATTATTAGGAATTAGCGAAATACTTTAAATAAGTATTTCGCTAATTCCTAATAATTAAATAGGTATTAAATAGTATTTGACTGTCTCTGAACATTTCTGAAAGGAAATAAAATAAGTTTTTTTTTTTTTTTTTTTTTTTTTTTAAGTATTATTTAAAACTTGTAACTGAGTTATTATAAAATGTAAAGGGAATAATTCTTTTAATTATACTTATCAGTTTTTTTTTTTTTTTTTTTTTTTTTTTTTTTTTTTTTTTTACCCTTCATTTCAACAATACATATTCCAAAACTCTTTATTACGTTCTTAAGTTCGCATCTCATAGCATTTGCTTTACATCCTTTTAACAGATTGCTTTCCAATACGAACAATTCTTGCTTAAATAGTTTTATAACGTATTTATCAAGAGGATTTCAATTTATGTTTACAATTCAATATTAAGGTTATTATATATTTAGATAATATTTATAATCATTATAAATTAGATACATTTAATCATTAGATTTCTTCACAGTACTTTCACAGTTGTTTATAAGTGAATAAATTCTTCATTTCAAATACATTTATAAATAATTTAATGAATATTTAAGTATTTTGCCAAAGGCAGATACATGCTTTTTGCGAGCACATGCATAAATACCCATACATATTTCCTATTTATCATTTCCGGCATGTGCAAATCTTTAATTTCTGTGCATTCACTATATTTTTCGTGTAAAGTAATTTACACTAATTTAGCATACACCCGAAAGTTTTACATAAAAAATATATATGAATATAATTTGAATGAAAATTATAAGTATTATTTTTAATACCCACTCAACCAAGATGTGATTTTTGCGTAAATGTCAGTAAACTATACAAATTGCTATTATCCATCACACTATGAATGTTTCTTTCATGCGAGAGTGTCCCTTTTTCGATTTCTATGGAACTGTCGTGTGTCGAAATACTATCAGAATCTTGTCAAGCGAGCTTCTGAATGTAAACAAAGAACACCCCGCCTGGTGACCCAAGCTTCAAAGCAGTGCTTCACTTCTAGCGCGGAATGGCCCCTCCTCCCTTTCCTACCTCCATGAGTTATAGCCTTAAGCTGCGGTTTTTAGTGAAGCATTGACTGTCGCATAATTGAAAACGAATTCATCTGAGCCAAAGAATCTCTAAGGATTCTTTGTCTGAGCTTTGGTGTAAAACAGTATTATAACAAACAGTTGTAGATGGAATTTAAAGTCACGGTCTGCGATAAGTATAGTACTCAATTTTTTAGCTAATTAATTGTCGCATATTTTTTTTCCTCATTTGATTTTAATTAAAAGTAGCGTATTTGCACAGGAAACAATTGTTTAATTTTGCATTTAAGGCTGAATAGCAAAACAAGAAAATAATAGTTTTTAAAAATTAAGAGGTTTATTTCAAAATCACATTAAAATTTTAAAATCTAATTAAAATGGATCCTATAACCATTTGATCTGGATTTAAACTTTTAATATGCAATAAACCCTCTTGTGGCAACCTCTTCCAAAAGAATTTCCCAGAGTAGAAATAAACACTTGTACTGAGCATTATCTCTCTAAGACGATCACCTCCACCAAAGACCAAAATAATTGGAACTGTAGATGATCGTCTAACAGAGGATTTAATATACTTTTACAATGAACCAGTGCGTGATCCACCTAGATCCGAACCATCTAGTAGCCCATAAACGATTGGCGACCACGTCCCTAAGACGATCACTTCCAAAAGTGACCAGCATTTCTAAATGTATAAGTAAACATCTGCACTAAACATCATCTTTCTAAGGTGATCACCTCCATAGAATACCAAAAATCCACTAGAAACATGGATTGATATCTTAGAAAGATTTTTTCTCATAGTAGTTACATTCATTACAATTACGTGTAAAGCTTAAGGAAACTTATAAGCGTCCGAGCGGTTAAGTTGCTGTATACTGGTAGTTAGACCTGGGTTCGATTCCTAACAAAGCGGCTTTTCGTGGTTTTCCCCACATATAACGTGATTAAGAGCGAGTTATCCTTAGAAAGCCCGAATTAGTTCTGTTTCCGCGAGTCCTCTTTCAGCGTTTTTTAAAATTATTCCCATTCCCGCGAAATCGGAGAGTACAGTACCCCTCCCACAGCTCCTCAGGAGACGGCACAATGAGTCATTAAGAAGAGCTGGGCAGTTTCTTCGTGAATAAGTTAGTCTTCGTAAGATTTGAGACGTGTCTTTTGTCAGCAGGTACCCGGGTTATGAAAAACCACATCCTATGTAGAACTCGTACGAAAAGGACATATCTTTTTCTATCCTAACGTGACAAAGTTCGTAATTGAGAATAAAAGTCTCGTGAAGTTGCAATTATAGAGTCTTCAGATACATCAGGCGTTAAGCTCCTCTTGAAATCTTAAGTTTCATTTCATTTGTAATTCTGCTACAATATTAGCTGTTATTTTGACATCTTATATTAATCAATATGAATGTTTTAGACATTATTGGAACTAAAAATAAACAAAAAAAAAAAAAAAAAGAAAAAAGAACCCTTTACCCGTTTATAAAGGTTATCAGTATCGAATTCAGAATAAAAATAATGAAAATGTAGTTTATTGGATTTGCATAAATGAAAGAATTAAAAGCTGTAAAAGCGCAATTAAGTCCAAAAAAGTTGTCGTTTTAGAAGAAAGAACGTCATTTTAGAACGAATATTTATTCTGAAAGATTTTCTTATAATTCACTTTTATGCAGAATTTTGGAAGAATATTGTTTTTTACTTTAGGAAACAATCTTTTAGTGCACTGCCAAAAATCATTGCAGAGTTTGAACATCTCTCTCTCTCTCCTTTCAAACACAGGAATTTCTTCATTCATGCAAAGATGAGATCGTAAATATTTTTCGATTATTTATTTAAAAAAATTTTAGAGACATTAGGTATTTTTGGAAGCAGGCAAGATGAAAAATTAGCAACCGCCTTCGCCGAGAATCAAACCACGGACCTCTGAAATGCCAGCTCAGTGTGCTAACCACAACACCACGAAGACACGCTAGGAAAGCGGAAGAAATACTTATATACTTCCCTTTTTTTAAAAGGGCGACTAGGGTTTTAGGGGACCTAATCGCCAAATCCTGGGTGTAGAGAATCATCATCCACGACATTTTTAATTCGGGCGTCACTGTAGAGACATTAGGTATTTTTGGAAGCAGGCAAGATGAAAAATTAGCAACCGTCTTCGCCGGGAATCGAATCACGGACCTCTGAAATACCGGCTCAGTGTGCTGACCACTACACCACGAAGGCACGCTAGGAAAGCGAGAGAAATACCTTATAAATTCTTCTTTTTATTTATTTTATTTATTTATTTATATTTTTTTGCTGCTTTCCTACCTTTCGGGAGAGGTCAAGGTCCATTCGGCCCTCCACTATGTAACCCCTTTAGGAAGGGGGCTAATGAAAACTGATGATTTTGCGGAAACAGGAATGATTTTGACAACCGCGGAAACAGGAATCACAGAACAAGGAAGACACCGAAAGCCCTCCACGAAGACAACTCTTCTCTTAGGCAGATAGCTTTCGTGCGCTTTGTTATAATTCAAACCAAATTAAAAAAACTTATTCATTTTACTCTCTAAGTTGAGCCCCAAATAAATCATACATGGGAGCTTTTCGTATTTAGAACCTAAAACGTATCAGAACGGAAAATTAAATAAGTTTAATTATTTAACTTCAGAACAGAACTTTTTATACAGAATTCCAATTTTTAATTTATCCCCAATTTCCAAAAAATCTGAGCATGAATAATCATGTAATAAAACATAGATCGATAACTTTGAAATTCAGACATTAACTTTTATGACCTTCGACCACTAGCAATCGAGAGGTAAAAATCGTTGAATATTGGTAGTTCGACTGGCGTTCAAACCATGGCGGATGGGCTGCTTACAAGGAAATTTTCGTGTTTTTCTCCATGTGTAACATAAATACGAGTCAGTTTCTAACAGACGTATGAAATAATTTTTGTATCAGCTCCGCACTATAAAGAGTCCTCCATTAAAGGCATCCATATCCTCTCGGCAGATAATCTTAGGGTACTTTGACATAATCTAAATAATCTGATTTGATGATCATGCTAATCTGCTTTCATGCTGAAGTTTGTGATGCTTTAATTAATGTTTTATATATCATAAACTGTGTTAACTACTTTAAATTAATCATTTCAGCAACTTTTCTGTTAGATTTCCTTTTTTAAATTTTTGATATAATTTTAGAAGTCTAAATATGTCTGACCGTCTTAGTAAGACATATTATTTGTAACTGTTTTACATATAAGTACAGAGAATCTCATGACAGCGAACTCTAAAAGTATTTCCTACAACATAAATAAACAGGCTGTTTTTACATAAGTTTTAATAAGTGGCCCAAATCGCTTGAAGCCGTTAGTGGTCGCATTAGAAAAGCCTCATTATATTTGCTTTCTTGCGGCATTTAATAATTTCAGTTTATTTAACATGACTGCCTTATAAATTATAATATTGATTTTTCAAGGTTGTATAACAACTTTAAATATAAATTAGAATAGTAATAATCGTTTTTCATTCCTTTCGAGGGCCCATCAGCGGCCCAGCGGTAAAGTCGCTAAACACTGGTAGTTCGGTCCGAGGTTCGAATCCCGCGAACGGGCTGGCTGCATGGGCGTTTTTGTGGTTTTCCCCGTGTGTAACGTGTATACTAGCCAGTTTCCCTTAGAATGTCCTCCACGAAGGCATCCCTCCTCTTAGGCAGATAGCCCTAGTGTGCTTTGCCATAATTAAATACACACACACATTCCTTTCGAATTATTGTATTCGTATGAAAGCTTTGAATCAATTGTTTATCATTATTTCGTACGTATATTATAGTGAAAATTCAAAATCCTTAATTATGACGGTTTTCAATATTCGGGCTGTAAATGCCAAATTATTTTTAATGACAGATTTAAAATTTGTGCATTTATAAAGAGAAAATCATAATTATGGAGTCTGAAGCTGGTTAAAACTGATTGGAACGTGTTGCAGTCTCAGTTTCATATGCAAAACCATTCTCATACTTGATTATACCTTTTTTTTTTTTTTTTTTTTTTTTTTTTAAATTTGTGAAAATAAACAAAAAGAAAAAAAATCCTTTATACATCATAATTATTTTCTGTTCATGTTTTATGACAATCAGTATATTTTTCAATTTCCCTCAACTGTCAAATCTTCTTGTATTTCTAAATATCTATAGATTTTTTACAATCCCGCCCCAATTTTACTGTTTTTACGTTAATTATTAGATGAGTTTGATGTAATTAATAATGCATGTCGCACATGGATTCGCTAATTTAGAATTTTCAGAATTGTTGTAAGCACTACTGTAGATGATTCGTCTTTCCTAGAAAATTGAAAGTTTTAAGATTCACTAAATCCAGCTCAATCAACCCAATTTTAAGATTCAATAAAGGCACTGAAGTTATTTAATATTTAAGAACTCTCGGCGATTTAGAACTCCCGGACATTTGTACCCAAGAATTGATTTCAAAAATGTTCTGCTACATCTATTAAAATTTTTCTATCCCTTGACCAACTAATATATACTGCATTTTCCCCTCATTTCTTCTTAGGTTACTTGTATCATGATAAAACACACGTGGGCTGTCTTCGTGGACGCCTTTTATGGGAAACTTGCTCTCATTTACTTTATAAATGAAGAAAATCACGAAATTTCTCTTGGAACCAGCTTGTTCGCTGGGATTTGAAAGCCAGTCGAACGATCAGTGTTAAGCGATCTTACCGCTGTAGCACTAATGAGCTGCAGTATGTATCATGTTTTATGAACTAGAGCACAATGACCTTCTGTCCTCGTATATCAACAAAGCCTGATACCGTTTCTCATAAAAATAAAATTACTAGAAATATTAGTAAAAAGACATGTAAGTATTTTAGTTGAAATTGTATTCAATTAATCACCTTTATGTAACGTATAAGGATATAATTTACGTAATGGTGCGGTAAATTTTTGAACACGTTAGGATCCTAAAAAAAGTTATCAAAAGTTAATGACGGGAACGAGATTTAAATAAACAAACACTTTTCTACGCCAGTGCTGTAATTCGACATTCGACAATCGACAAAATGTGTTTCGCTTATATACCAATCTCTGCAGAAGGGTGAAAATTGTAAGGTAAATTGTAAGGGTGAAAATTATGCAGAAAATTTCTAAAGTCACTTTTGCCGCATAAATTTTCCATAAAATGAAAAAACAAATTTCAATACACATAAATCATTATATGAAGGAATGGTAAATCTTTACTGCAGAATACATAAACCTTATTTCCGACTTATGTAAAACATTTCGCCCGCAAAATTCATGAGATAAAAAAAGGTAAAAGTATATTACGTCAAAAACTTCTTTACTTACATAATTAAAATAAAATCAAGTCTAAAATTTATGCAATTTTTAACATTATTACATTTTGCATCTTAATATTAAAAAAAATTAACCTGACTAAATTACTCCTGAACGATTGTTTACAAGCCTATAATTTGTTTGATCAAGTGTATACTAAATAATATCTTCTCTTGAAAATTTTGTGGACTTTGTGATGTCTTGGAAAATCGGAATTGCAAATTATACGTATGATTGCTAAATATTATATTCGTAAGATAATTAATTGAATTAATTTCACAATCATCATAAAGAGAGCCTGAAATGCTCTAACATACGCATTTTCAAAACATAAAGTATGAAAAAGCACAAATGCGGTGGGACTCGGAGACATGAAACAAAGAATACAGTATCTGCAGAACGAAATAAAAAGGAAGAAAAGAGGGTAAAATATGCGAAATACAATAAATTACGACCAGGAGGGGGACACTTGAAACTATTTTACGAATTATTCTAAGGATTAAAAATATCACCTACTGCTGAAGTAGAATGTCTTTAAAAAAAATCATTTATGACTTACCTAAAAGATAAAAAGAAAAAAACACAATTGCACTATAAATTCATTAATACAATCGTTCTATACAAGTAATCGAATATTTAAGAATGCTTTTTTAAAATTATTATTTATCTCTTACGCTGTTCATCTTTTATATTAAAAAAATATATACTGTTGAACATTGAAAAATGAGGGACCATAGAGATAGTTCCAATTATTCTAAGGGGTGTATCCATAATATTTTTTTACCAGTAAGACTTTTTCCATTTTTTTCTTCCCTTTTTGTTCTAGTGATTTCTTGCTGTCCTGCCCAAGTTTTATGACATTCTGTGAATATGTATAAGGTATTTCTCCCGCCTTCTTAGCATGCCTTCATGTTGTAGTGGTCAGTACACTCCGCGCGTATTCGAGAGGTCAGTGGTTCGAGTCCCGGCATTGCTCATTTTTCATCTCTCCTGCTTTCAAAAAATACTTAATACCTCTATATATCTACTGAAAAATCTAAACAGCTTGGTCTAATAAATTGTTTTAATGTCCTCAGACTAAATATTATTATAATCACCGCATGACGTAAGTTGGACGCCAAAATGAAAAAGAAACGCAAAATTTTAATTCACTTCCTCAGAATAATGATTTATTAATAATAAGCTACATTCATGAGATGGCTCTACCTAGTACACAAGATGGTTTAAAACTATATGTCAAAAATGTAAAGGTAGGTAGAGGCAATAAGCAGATTTCGTAATGTGTGTGCGGTAATGCCGCATTAAAGCGCTAGCACGTAAAGCAGTATGAATCACAGGAAACTGAAAAGATAAGTAAAGGAAAAAAATTACTAACAGTTTACAATAGATGCTCGAAAGAGTGGCCACCAACAGCGATACAAGATTCACAGCGGCGGCGCATTGATCGGCATACATTAGAAAAGACGTCAGGCATGTAGAGCACATGTCCAGCAGCAACAGACAAGTGGCCAACAAGATTTTCTGCAGATGTGACTGGACTCTCGTACACGAGGTTTTTAATATGACCCCAAAAGAAGAAATCTAAGCAGGTTAAATCAGGAGAACGCGGCGGCCAGGGAACTGGTCCGCCCCGTCCTATCCAGTTCTCGTCGTTGACACGTCCAGGTGATTCCTGATGTTCCGGTTGAAGTA
Source organism: Stegodyphus dumicola (assembly GCF_044657685.1). Taxonomy (NCBI): domain Eukaryota; kingdom Metazoa; phylum Arthropoda; class Arachnida; order Araneae; family Eresidae; genus Stegodyphus; species Stegodyphus dumicola. The sequence continues at coordinate 54,864,687 of NC_140778.1, forward strand.
AGCTGGGGCTCCATCGTGCTGGAAGAAAGAATAGTGTTCATCCGCGAACAGCTCGAGGAACATCGACGAAAAGTTCAGGTAAGACGTCCTGTAGGAAGATGCTGCACATGTGGCTAGTTAAATGATTGGGTAGAATGTACGGTCATATTAAGTTATCGTGCGCAATGCTTGCCCAAACATTAATGGAAAACGTTTCTTGGTAGGCGTGTGTTATTGTGTCGTGTTGGTTATCATGAGCGCACAGGTGAGAATGATGAATGTTAAATGTACCCAACTGCGTAAACTTAGCCTTATCAGTGAATAAAGCATCTGCAGAAGGGAAAATTTGATTGCCTGTCGACTGCTATGGGTACCAACGAGCAAAGTTGAGACGTGGAAGATAATCGTCCGGAGTCATTGCTTGCACTGTCTGTAAATGATACGGATGTATTTCATCTTCATGTAAAGGCCTCAAAACAATTGCATGGCTCACACTCAGCGCACTTCCTACAACTCTCGAGCTTGACGAAGGATTATACCCAACTGTGTTTAGTATTCTTTCTTCCATTGCAGGAATTCTAAGATATTTTCCAATGCCAGTATAACACCTGAACGCATAAGACGATCCACCCACGCTTAACTCTCGATGAAGACGCTCGAATGTTCTACTATCCGGCTGATACCACTCCGGGAATCGCTCCCTGTACATCCTTTGAGTAGCTACTTCATCTCCTCGTCCAGCCCCATACATGAACTGTATGTCGGTAAACTCCGCTTCAATGAAACGATTCACGATGCTCAAGATCTATGCGGGAAAAAAAGAATACAGCTAGCCTCGCTAGCTTTTATACGCCGCACTCATCAATGCTCTCTACTGGCTCAACGCGGCATTACTGCACACACATTCCTATAAGAAATCTGCTTATGTAGGTCCCCTTTCTGCCTTTACATTTTTGACATATAGTTTTAAACCACCCAGTACATAGTTGTCGAAAACATTTTCAGAATAACTCGAAATTTGATTAATTTTTTTACATCCTATTCTACTTATAATTTCTAAGAATCAACATGTATTATTCATGTATCAACATGTATTATGTACTTTTCATTCATGAGCTCACATTCACTTAGTTCTAAATTGTATCTTTAGTCAAATATTTACGTAATACCCAGTACATATACTAAAAATTGCTATTTTTCTCCCTCCTTTCTGCACGCCTTCGTGGTGTAATGCGGGAGCACACTCGGCAGGTATTCGGGAGGTCCAGGTTCGAGTTCCGGCGAGAGCACTGCTCATTTTTCATGTCTCTTGCTTCATAAAAACCTAATGACTCTGCAAAGCGACACATTCGTATTTGATTCGCTTTGTATAAAAATGAGGTAAGTGCTACGAAATCTACTTGTTGGGATTTGATCCATCGATCATTAAGAACTGACACAAATAATGCTTCATAACTGAAAATATTCCACCATAAATGGGTAAAATTTTAAAGCATGAGATATGACTAAAATATTTTCAGCTAAATTTCGCATCATTAATCCTAACTTACCATTTAACGTTATTAGTGATGCAATATATGTTATCATTAAAGCATATAATTCAATTATTTCATAGAATAGCTAGGTATTTCATGAATTAACTAGTTAAGTCGATTAAAGTGTATAATAGATTAATAAGTCACCCAACCGGGATAGTGGTTAGTGAAGCTGACTGCCATACCGAAGATGAACTCGGAGAAGTCATGGATGTTCCAATGGAGGTGTTCGAATCCCGGAGAAGGCACGGATGTTTGTAAATGTATAGTGTCTGTGCGGCATGGGACACTTTAAATTTGCGGCAAACCGAAAGGCCTCAGTAGAGTGCGCAAGGCTCTTACCAACGACAGGCGCAATCTTGCACTCCATGCCACAATGGATTTCGTGGGCTTGCTTTCATGTTACTGTCAGACAATGGAGATGAGTCACGACAAAAATAACAACAACAATGGATAAATAATTTCACACTGTACTAATTGTTCTATAAAAGAAGTTACTCTGTAGATTAACTAAAGATAGATTGTTAAAGTAAAAAAATAAACAATCAAAACTAAAATTTAAAACAAATCCTTTGTTTTATAAAACAACTGATGATAAATCTCTATTCTCTTGAAAAATACATTTCATATTACGGATAGATTAACTGATAAATAATAAAATAAAACAGAATACATAAATCTGAAATCTTTCAGGTTTTCTTTTTTAAATTACGTCCAAAGGGGCGTTTTTTTAACATTTTGTGTGTTACCTTTATTTATTAAATATCATGTTCTTTACACTTAAACCATAAAATTCAATTTAACGGATATATTTCAAAATAATTTTGAAATGAGCATATCCTTTAGAATTTCCGATACATAGTATAGCGCGCTGGAAACAAATCCCGCCCCCGTACAGTGTTGGAATTCCTCACTTTGAAACCGTCGAGTTTGTTAATCAAAAATTTCTAACAGCTTTACAAAATATGAAATAGATAACAAAACAAATTAGAAATTCAAAATTCGGGCTTTCAGGTTCCCATACTCGAATGGAGAACTACGTTATTCAAAATTTGATGGCTCTAGGTATCGTTGTTTTATCACAATGCGAGGAACATACATTCATTTATGCAGATTCTTCATTATTTAATTTCTTTAAGTATAATACAATACGATAATATTTAGTGGCAACAGTTTGAAATGTGAAACGGACATTCAGAGCGATTCGACGCAGAATCGCAAAACGAAAATAATAGTCCCTTAGGGACAAAGCCTCTTTGAACTAATAATAAATACTGTTGCTATATTAATTAAACAGCAATAAAAAATAAGAGACTATCCTACTCCAATAGTTATATTTATATTTTTATAATTTATAAAAATAATTAGGCTACCGCGTGCCATCTTTGCTAACGATCAGGCATTTTCTAATACAATAACGAAGGTATAAAAATAACTAGTTATATCGCAGAATCCAATAATTTTATATACTTTAACTGATTCATTAAGGTATATCATGAAATATAGTTATTTTATGAGACAGCGAATTCCAGGCCTTTAACGGCAACATAAAATCGAGCTGTGAAGAAACTGTTAGTTTTCAATCGGGGACATACGAAATGCTTTAGTTCCACAGACGGTAATCATTAATACGTTAGAAGAGAAAAAGTGTTTTCCCATTTATTCTTTTCTTCCGAGGGAGCTACCCTGAAACTAGATCTCTTTCCAGAACGGAGCGAAACAAAGTGTGGGAGAAATGAGATCTTCCCAGAGGCATCTTGAAAAAAACCTCTTTTCTACATGGAGGTAGGAAGTAACCTCCATGCTTTTCTAAGTGATCTTGGTAAGGTGCAGCTAGCTCAGCGTCTTACACTTAACACTCCCTCAAGACAGCCCTCTCTAACCCTCCTGGTTAAATGAGAATTTGGCTGTTTTCCCCAGCTCTGATTGGCGATAATATTTGGCGAGATTTTAAAGTTCTTTTTTTTCCATTCCTTATTTTCCGAGTGACATTTTTTCCGTTCCTTATTTTCCAGGGACATTCTTTCCGTTTCCTTTTTTCCGGGTGACATTTTTTCCGCACACCTAATTATATTACATTGTATCTGTGAACTCTTAATTTCATTACTTTATGCAATTATGTTGTAAGTGCATAATCTAATTGCAATAATATAATCTATTCGCAATTACAAAATAATTATAAATGCAGTTACATCTTAAATAGAGGCCATTTTAATACTTTTAAATTTTCCCAAGATAACTTCCCATTAAGATTTATTTGGAGGAAACTAAGCAAATACTAAAAAAGAAGTTATGCTAAATTTACATATTTTGTACAGTACTTTCTTGTTATAATGCTGTTCAATATATCTTCAATACTTTTGTAAATTTAACGACATTCTTTGCAATCACTGTGGTGCTTTAAAAAGAAGTTTCTTAGTTATGCTTTCTAATAAGAATGGGTTTAAAATTAAGTATTATGTATAATAACTAGCAGTTAAAAAAATGCTGTTGCTGTGTAAAATAAAAAATAAGCTTTCTTTTATGCTTTGAAATGAATTACATGTGGTTAAGTCGTCCTTTTACAATTTAAGAATGTGGTTAACACACATTCTTAAATTGGACAGGTTTTACCTAAATTATTAGTATAAAATATATAAACTATGAATTATTTTGTAACATAACTCAAATTACAAAATTCATTCTATATACTTTCAAAGTTATTATCTTTTATGGAATAACTGTTTTTTAATTTCGGTAAAAATTGGATTTTTAGAAGTATTACAAATACAATGCAACACAAATGTGATCTGATTGGAGAGGAAGGACTTTATATTACGGTTTCTAGTACGTATTTATATTACATTTGGTGAAAAGCATCCAAAACACAGAATGCTGTACTTTCTTCTTCCATATATGTTATGAAATATTTCACACATTTAAAAGAAAGTGTTTCTTCAGAGTCTTGCACAATTATTTCCATATACCTCAGATTTAAATGACAACATATTCTTAAGATATATTTTTAGTATGAATTTACAGTGTTTTTATGGAAATTTTTGTTAAAATGTCATTAAGATAAATTATTTGCACACTCTACGCTTTAACTATTTCCCCATTTGACACTACTGAAAGTTTTTATTCATATCTTATTTATTTTAGTCTGCTAACGAAACTGAAACATCTAAAGAATAAGTTATTTTGAATATGTTTACAAAATATACGCGAAATTTTTATTTAAGTGAAAACGTCTATATACTATTCGAGAATTAATAAATTATCCGAAAAGTTTATATGCGCTGAATGCCGCGCGTCTATAAAATAAATCTTTAAAAAAACAGCAGACATTCAGCCAGCGTGTGCGATAAACGCGCCAAAATTGGCAGCGCGTTCACTCCCTCGCCAAGAGAGAAAAGTTGGTGATTCAGCCTGGTTTAGAGGAGCCTTAAGAAAACCTTGGATCTTGGATCATATCTTTACTGCTGGCTATAGCTACTAGGAGCTCTTACCAGTATATTATCATTTTACCATAGGCCATAAAGTTAAAAATTTAAGAGGTGTATTTAAAATACACCGCGCCCGAAGGCGAGATCAATAAATGAGAGAACTCATAAAATAAGTTTTGCTAAATTGCATATCATGGCATAGCATGGGTGATTATATACGTAAATGGTGGCGAGAAGCGAAATGAAAGTCTAAGTTTCTGCGTGAATCAAGAAGAGCAGAAACACGTGATCAGCGTCCGGCATTTAGATTGGTCGAGGAGTCAGAGTTCGAAAAATGAAGTTTTTGTAGTTTTTGGCAATAAATAAAGTTCGAACATAGTAAAAGCAACATCTATTTGTGAATTTAAGAGTGAGAGTAAGCACTTGGTGTTACCACGAACTTTGATTTTAAAACACACGATACGAAATAGTAAAAATAAAAAGTAAAAATCTTGGTTAAATAAGTAGTAAAACGAAGAATTCATAGATGAAAAATAAAGTCCTAATTTTCTTGAAGTTCATTTTTCTTGAATAGTACACTACCACCACTTAGAATTGTGGTGGATCGTTCGAGGTCTTTTCACTACGTTCTCAATAGTAGGGTCATAGTCTGTAAGCGATTTAATAGCTTCATAGGGAGAATTTCTCATATCTTCAAAGAAGTTGTGTGCAGAAATTAGGATTTGGTCGTGAATTGGATTGATATCCAGGTCTTTGTGAATTTGAGAATTTCGCACGAACCAGGGTGCGTTCACTATGCGACGTAAAATTTTGTTTTGAAGTACATTTAATTTTTGTCTGTCTATTTTTCGGGCAGTAGCCCAGGCTGGAACTGCATAGAGGATTATTGGTCGAATAAGTGAGATGTAGATATTTTTCTTGGTACGGAGGTTTAACTTAGAGTTTCTTCCAATTAATGAGTAGAGAGCAATGAAAGCAGCGTTAGCCTTATTTGTAACATATTGAATATGATCTTTGAAATTTAGGGTTTTGTCAATATAGACACCTAAATATTTATAGGAGTTGGCAACAGGAATATCTTGGTTATTGAGTCGGATATTTATATTCACTGGGATATTTTTTCTGTATCTGCGAAAGAGAACTACGCAGCATTTATCAGTATTTAGTTTGATTTTCCAGTCTTGACAAAATTTGTTAATAATGTTGACTTGGAGCTGAAGTTTCTCTAAAGCATTATTTGGACTTCGTGAACTGGTGAGGATGACTGTGTCTTCGGCATATTTGAGTATATTAGAATGAAAAGGTAGAGGCATATCATTTATGAATATTGTAAAAAGCTTCGGTCCTAAAACACTGCCTTGAGCTACTCCGCTGTAAATCACTTTTTTTGAAGAGATTGCTTCACCACAGCGCACGTGAAAAGTACGAAGTTTAAAATAAGAATGCATAAGCTTAATAAAGCTGTTTGGTAAAAGGAAGTTAGATAGCTTATGAAGTAAGCCAGCATGCCACACTCGATCGAAAGCTTTTTCGAAATCGAGGAAGCATGCCGCTACTCCGTTCTTTTTTGTAAATTCTTGGGCAATAAATTCAACTAAATTTAATATTTGATGTGTGGTATTGTGGCCTTTGCGGAATCCAAATTGATGCTTGTCTATTAGATTAAGGCGTTCTAGATGATTGGTGAGCCGAGCACTAAGTACTCGTTCGAAAACTTTTCCAAGCGCTGGCAGAAGACTGATGGGTCTGTAATTTTTTGCTAGCTTTGGATCTTTCCCTGGTTTAAGAAAACCCATTTGGGTTAGTCTATTTCTTATAAGGTCCATGTTCCCCACATGATATTTACTTCCGTTGGCATAATGAAATGTCGCCCATATCCTTAAAGGAGCCAAGTTGGCGCAACCAAGGCTGTTCTCCGAACCTTATCCCGAGAGAACTAGTGTAAGAAATTGTGGCAATTTTTAGATCAAGAAACTAGAAAAACATTGGCGCGCAGCCTTTGTCTGGATAGTGACGCAAGTAGACTATCCCGTACGCAATCCGCGTTTGAACTTGGGATTACGCGGCGAACAGCGAATTTGTTGTGTCTCATCGCTGTTTGCCAACTTCGATTACATACGATTAAGAAAGCGTGCCACTTTTTCTGTGTGAGATGTGTAAAATGTTAATACGAATGCGTGAAGCACCCGCCGATTGTAATAGGCGTGAGGCCTAAAGCTGATGGCAAATAGCTTCGGAGAAATAAGTAGTAAATCTTTTTACAACCCATAAAATATCGTAACGGGGTCTGTTTAGTCTCCTGTAGGACGTGAATATTTCTTGGCAACATTGCTCTAGTTTTAAAGTGGTTTCATGGCTTTTATATGTAATTATTCACGGACTGGAGGAAACGGCGTTCGCAAAAGTCCTCACCTCCTTTCTTCTTGCTGAAAAGCAAGATTGCTACAGAATATGTAATTTGGGGCAGTGAATGAACAAGCTAACCTTTATGAGTGCTTGGGAGAGAAATCATGTTAGAGCAAAATTTAACGAACTTATTTTTCGTGAAATGTGTTCCTGAAATTCATACCATGGGTATATCCCACTAGTTGATGTATCTTCTGTTCAATATGTATTAGTGTTTTATATCACCTGTGCATGCAACAACTACTTTGCTTAATCTAAATATTCCAGGTCGCCAAGAGCCGGTTATCCGAAAACTGCCGGATGGCAAAATTCTTGATTATATTTCCAATATATTTGAGTGCAACGTATATTGGAAAATGTCATGCAGAGAAAGAAACTTTTTAAAAGAGTTCATGCATACTTGCCCAACAGGAAAAAACCTCATTTATGTGAGATAGGTAATAGTCATTTAGACAGAAGCTTCAACTAAATCTTCATTTTTCACCTCCTTCTCAATGCAGGATGTGATGTAGAATCATTTGTCCCAATAAGTCTAGTTTCAAACTCCATATGCTTTTTCACACAAGAGCAAAACCTTGTGTATGCAATGTGTAAAATGTCACTTAGACTAAAGAGTTATTTAAACAATTATATATTTATTTGCACAGAAAACAAACCTTGTGTATGAGGTATGTAGCAAATCATTTAGACAGTATGGTTCTTTAAAGAAATGTATGAATATACATACAGGAGAAACAACTCATGTGTAAGATATCTAAGAATTCATTTGGATTAAAGAGCACTTCAAACATGAATATGCTTATTCACACAGAGAAGAAACATTACATATCTGAAGTATGTAACAAGTCATTTAAATGAACATATGCTTAATCAAACAGGAGAGAAACCTTATGTTTGTGAAGTGTGTAACAAGTCTTTTACTCGTAAATGTCATTTAAGCAGACATATAATTATTCACACAAGAAAGAAACCTCATGTGTGTGAGGTATGTAACAAGTCATTTGCTCAAAAATGTGATTTAAATACCCATATGATTTATCACACGGGAGATAAACCTCATGTATGTGAGGTATGTAACAAGTCATTTGCTAACAAATCTAACTTAAAGCTCCATGTACTTATTCACACCGGAGAGAAACCTCATGTGTGTGAGCTATGTAACAAGTCATTTGTTCAAAAGGTTTGTTTAAAGAACCATATGCTTATTCACACAGGAAAGAAACCTCATGTGTGTGAGCTATGTAACAAATCATTTGTTCAAAAGGTTTGTTTAAAGAACCATATGCTTATTCACACAGGAAAGAAACCTCATGCATGTGAGGTATGTAACAAGTCATTTGCTCTAAAACGCAATTTAAACGAACATATACTTATTCACACACGAAAGAAAGCTCATGTATGTGAGGTATGTAACAAGTCATTTGCTTACAAATATAGCTTAAAGCTCCATCTACGTATTCACACTGGAGAGAAACCTCATGTGTGTGAGCTATGTAACAAGTCATTTACTGTAAAATCTGCTTTAAGTGTACATATGGTTACTCACACAGGAGAGAGATCTCATGTGTGCGAGATATGTAATAAATCATTTGCTTGTAAATCTAGTTTAAATAACCATATACTTATTCACACAGGAGAGAAACCTCATGTTTGTGATGTATGCAATAAGTCATTTACTCGGAAAGGTACTTTCAACAATCATATGCTTATTCACACGGGAGAGAAACCTCATGTATGTGAGGTATGTAACAAATCATATAGTCAGAAAACTCTGTTAAATGAACATAAACATATTCACACAGGAACGAAACCTCATGTGTGTGAGGTATGTAACAAGTCATATATTCATAAAAGTAATTTAAAGCGACATATACGTATTCACACAGGTGTGAAACCTCATGTTTGTGATTTATGTAATATGTCATTTTCTGTAAAAGATGTTTTAAAGCAGCATACACTTATTCACACAGGAGAGAAACCGTATGTTTGTGATGTATGTAATAAGTCATTTACTCAAAAAAGTACTTTAAACAATCATGTACTTATTCACGCAGGAAAAAAACCTCATACGTGTGAGGTATGTAACAAGTCATTTACTCGAAAAGATTATTTAAAGAACCATATACTTTTTCACACAGGAGTGAAACCTCATGTTTGTGATTTATGTAATAAGTCATTCACTCGAAAATCTGATTTAAAGAAGCATACACTTATTCACACTAGAGAGAAACTTCATAAGTTACATGTGTAACATATCACTTGGATCATAGAAAAACTGAAAGATACATGTCTACAGATAATATAAGGCTAGTTATGGCATGTCCATGCTATAAAGAAATGGTATATAACTTGTCATTTCATTTCAGTTCTTAATAAATCATATGTTTGTTTCCACCAGAGAAAAACTTGATTATTTGTGAGGTAAGTCATTTTAAAGATTTAAGGCAACATGTTCGTACCCTTGGTAATTAACTAGTAATGAAAGGTTTAAAGCAGAATATTCAGAGAATGAAAAGTTAGAGACTGATTATACTATTCTGAATCTGGAAATTTTATGGCTATTACATTCATCCCAACCAGGTAATATCATGTGAATAGTTCAACAGCTTGAAGTATTGAACATTTTCATTTGAATGGAAATTTCATTCACATTTTGCACTCCAATCCACTTTATACTGCATTTTTGCAAAAAGTACAAAATGTGATATATATTGTTTTGTGATATCTTTAAGTACTGTAGGATTTATGTGTTTCCCTTTTCCTCATTAGCCTTTGTAATTTTCTTTTTAAGGTTAAGAATGTTTTTTATTTACATTTTGGAAACCTTATATTTTCAATATCCAACATGGAGTATGTTGTTGATGTCACAATGCGGCCATTAGGAAATTTCTAATGTCTTTGTACAAAATTTAAATTACTCCAGGAAATAAGGATTTTTCTGGTACTTGTGTGTTAATGCAGCCACCTTAGTAAAAGTTGCCATATTTTGAGTATATTCCAAACTGTGAGAAGCATGTGCAAAACCATTCTTCCAGCAACTATGTTCGTAATAATCTTTCAATAAAGCAATAATAATCTTTCAGTAATGCATTTCGTGTGAGTTCTTTTTTGTTTCATTTCAAAGTCCAACAGTTTTTATAAGCAAATAGTGATATTTTTTCCCTTAAACTTGGGTTTAATAATCTGTGATTTACAAGCAATAGAAAATATCGCAGTAAAATTTAGTAGAAGTTGCCATATTTTGAGTATATTCCAAACTGTGGCAAACATGTGCATAACCACTGGGTTAATGTCTACAAATATAAATTACTTTAGTGCAAATACATAAAATCGACTTATGTAGAAAATATCGTATTTATGCGAATCTAATGCGCATCTCCATTTTAAAACTTTAAATAATAAAAAAATTGTTTGTCGGCGAATGTAATGCGCATCAATGGTATGAGGAATTTATTGAATCTTATTTTATACAACAATGGATTTGTATATGAACTATCAATCAATGGTATGATAATTTTATTTAAATTTAGATACCATATTTTATACAACAATGGATTTATACATAAAGTAACAGAACATAGAATTAATCTATTAGTGGGCTATTGTTATGTGAAAAAAATCATTGTTAATTACCACTACCGTATATATACAGTACCTATCGTAAAATATGAACACGAAATAAATCGTAACATTTATATCTAGCTAACAGTTTCTACAATCAGTGATTAATAGTAAACATCTTTATTCACTAATGTTTTTATCACTGGAACCATCGCAGTCTCTTGGTCAGAATCAGATTCATTTCTTCTTTCCTCATCATCATCATCGTCATTCCAGAGCACGTCATCTTCACTGCTATTCAATGAATTTGAAATGCAGCATTTCTTGAAAGATTTCACAATCATTGGTGCTTCAGTGGGAACGGAATCAACACTGGTATTGGTGATGCATCACTTTAATTACAGCACATACCACAGATACAACATTTAATTAATACATTTAGAAAACTTGAGTACATATCTGAGTTGGTGACACGATCAGAGACGTTAACGAAGATAGCACTCGTCATCACTGGTCAAATTTAGTCTCCACACCTCAGCTCGCTGGCGGAGCTTCCCAAACTCTCTCTTTTTCTGACAGGTGTCTGACCAGAAGGTCTCTTCTCTTTACGCATGCATATTCCTCAGTTAAGTCGTTGCCATTCACAGTTCTTTAAAATAGGTGTTTAAAATCAATTATAGTCTCTAGTCGACAGCATCATAGATCTTTCTAGTAGAGAGTTCAGGAGCGTTCTTTACACTTCGATGCTTTTCCAGGCAGCAGAAACCCAGTGTGCAATAATGTGCGGTGCAGCACGCTTAATTTTTCCTGTCGGGGTCAATTCACGGTTTGGCTCACAAAACCATTTTTCATTTTTCGTACTCCGCCTGAACGTACCCCTTAAAAGGTTTATTTATACTAATGTCCAGGGGTTGTAACACAGACGTCATCCCTCCAGGAATGATAACAAGATCACTGCCTAGGTTGTGCATCTTTGTTTTTACGTCGTCGGTGAGATGACCACGAAATGCGTCAAGACAAAGCATTGATGGTGGATTGGAGAGCCCACCGGGACGCGTAATGGCAGACCGCACATTGAGTTGAACAGTGTTAAACGAATGCCGCATACTGCGCATGCCCAGAAACAAATTTGGCGTAATTATTATCTTGGCGCGATTTGAAAAGAGGATAAATACGGTATGTGGTAGATGTACTGCCATCTGATTGTAAACAAATCCGGCATTTAAGTCTTCGTAGAGTATATGTGCAATGTAAAGTAATTACTGTGTAAAATTAGATTTTTTTCCTGTACTGCTCCAACAACTGTAAAGTTGAACAATACGATCAAGTTTAAATTCGATTGAAGAGTGCAAAAAATGTGTAAAGGAAATCAGCGTAAATGCAGATGGTCCAGTGGATAGTGCGAGCTTCAAACCAAATGCTATTGCAAGATTGCTTTCAGGTATGTATATATTTTCCCATTTCAGTAAATTTGATATGTTATATGTGCAATATGTGATATATTGTATTTTAACACATATACAGTTCATTAACATTTCCTAAATTTCTATATAATGTAGCATTAAGAAAGATGTTTTAAGAAATAATCTGTTTCCTTACTGTTTTAATTTTTTCGAAAAGAAACATCATTTTTGAGAAACTTCAAGAAGAAAGTTATTAGTATGTACAGCGTAATTTTATTATAGCTAAAACTGATGCAAGGTACTTGAGTCTTTTATTTCCAAATGTGTTGATTTGTTTTGGTTGAAGTTAATATGATATAAAATAATGTAATGAATTGTGGTATAACTTTAAAGAATTGGTAAAAATAAAATATAATTAGTTCAAATTTACTTAACTCCTTATATTATCAAATATCTATTGAATAGAAAAACCTGTTGAAATATTAAATGTAACATGTTCTATTTTTAAAAGGCAGATAATTGTACAGCATGTAGGAATTGATGATGATTTTTAATAATCCTAAAGTAATAGTAAAATCAACAATAAAATATATTTTGATGTATGTAATTTTTATCAATGATTACATAACGTTGCACTTTAATGTATAGTATACTTGGCTTGTTTTCATGTGTTCTATATATTATTGCAAATTAGTTCTTCATAAAATTCTATATTTCTGCAGTGAAAAAGTGTATGCGATCATGCAAGTTGTAGGAAAACATGTGCGTGTACTGCACATGTACCAGGAAGACAAGATAACAATTATGACTGTCAATCATCATTTGCTGACTGTATCTGTCAAGCTGACTACACAGACTATAGTAGCCAAAGATAAGTTGTAGAAAGTGTGTTTCAGAGTTGAATATATGAATTAAAGTTAGTAGGATAATTATTCTTAACTAAATAATAAAATTTAAATAAAATAAAAATAAAACCCCTTATTTCATTTTTTTATAAATTCTCTTATTATTATGATGTGATTTCACAACCATTGACCCTCTCCTATTGTTAAATAATTCATTCAGCACTGAACAACATATTATTTTATTGGTATAAAAAATAATATATTTTGTATGTATGACCAAGTTATGATCTAAGATTTTTCAATACTTGAATCATCCTTTTAAAGATTTTTATAAAATGATTTTTTTTAATTTCAGGCATTGGCACAGTGAATGGCAGCTGAAAAATTTTGACCCTTGTTTCTGGAAGTGAAATGTTAGATGTAAGTAATGATGTCCGAGACCCTTATCATATGGCATTTGTTTCACATGAACAACTTGTTTCGGACAATTTTTCTGCCTGGTTTACTATTGAAAGAAAGACATGAGACTTTTTCCTTTCTTTCTAAAAAAATTGCAAATTGTTCGTTTTCAATCAATCAGCTATCAGCTTGTTTGTAATGGGGAACCAGTTTTCCATGTTAACCCCAAAGTGATAAGTGATCTATGATAATTGGCTGTTGTGACAAAGCAGAAAAATTGTTCCAAACAGTTGTTCTTCCAAAACAAACCGACGTGTGATAGAATCCTGACTGTTAATAATACTGTAAAGCACTTAAGTGTATGCTTTGCTAATGAATATGTACTAGGCAATTGTGGTTATTATGAAAGAGGTGAAATTTCAAATACAGTTGTTTCAGTTACAATTATTACAGATATTGTTTAATTTTGTAATAATGCTAATTGAAAATACGAATTAAGAAAATGCAAAAATTAGTGTATAAGCATACTAAGTAGTTCAGAGTAAGACTTGTACTTAATTTTATAGTAGGCACTCATTTACACATATGATGACTCATACACTGATATAAATTTGGTATGCTTTTATACTGTTTACATGTCTTCTATATTCAGATTTGAATCATCATCTGCCAACAAATTCAGTTAATCAGGCATTGTTGACCTTATTAGTTTCTTGCAGATGTGGGAACTTTGGAAACATTTTTAGAATTAGTGTATTTTTTTTTTTTTTTTTTTGCTTTTCAGGTTTTCACATAATATCAACTATAAACATTACCTCTTCATTTTAAAGGTCAAAGAGATAAAATAAAATAAAAAAATTAATTAGTTAATATCATACCTAAAATGTTCTTTTATTACACAACTATAATTTAAGCCATCTAAATGGGCGCAATATTTTTATAATACTTTTATTTAATTTTCCAGTATATGTTATTGAAGTCATTCAAATCCCACTTGGACATTTTCAAGCATATTAGTTGTTGAATATTATGTCTGACTGTAAACACACAGGCAAAGTATGTTTAATTATTATGTAATTTAACCTATCTTTCTTTAAAATTATAGAAGATAGGCATACATTTGAGCTTTGATTAACAGACTTAATGTAGTTGCCATGACGAATAAGAAAACATATGAATAATAGACCACCCATAATCACCAACATATAATGCAAGGTTTTGAGAATAAAGATTGCTTATTAGCATAATAGTGCACTGAATATTAGATATAAAAATTATAGAGCTGAAAGATTTGTCACATATCATCTTCGCTTATTATTATATATATTGAAAATAAACAGTCTGCTTCTGCAACAGAATAAATATCGAGTGTCTTGAAATAATTTGTATACCAGGAGCTTTACAGTTCAGTACATTATACAAAGAGCAGTATATATAATGATTATCAGGTCTGCACAGAAATTTTTAATGGAAAATTCTTGTGTATAGATTTAGTTGATATTTCGTATCTTGTGTACAGATTTAGTTGATATTTTGCGAGACACGGCAATATTTCAGACTTTTATTCTAATTACTGTGACAAATCAATCGTAGTATATTACATTATGTAGCTTATATTAATACAGTCAAAAGTCTTTAATCTGGACTCGTCGGGACTTCGGTGATTCCGGATTATAGATCATCACTTTAAATCTGGTAAGATGGCATGCAGAAATTATAAAATTAAAAATATGAAACAGTAATTTATGAAATAAAGAGCAATTATGATCTAAAAGGTATCAAAACTTACAGAAAAAACCTTAATATTTATTTGTTTACTTTATTAAACATTTCTTTCAACGCGCGCATGCGTAAAGCATACATTACGCATAGTCAAAATTAGAAAATTGCAACCAGAAAACTATTTGATGTGTATTCGTGATATTTATAATGACGATGAATTTGATTTAAATCATATCAAAGACGGAGTACATCGAGATGAAATACTACATTTAGTAAGGAATTATAAGCCGAATAAAATAAAAACATCTGCCCTGAAGATAAGGATAGTGCTGACAGGTCAACTTTCAGTTCATTGTGCGCCGCGACATTCCCTTTCCCCGCAGAGCAGCGTGAAATTGATAAAAAGATTTCAGAACAGTTAGAGACACAAAGAATATGCCTTTATCCATTTTTTGCAGCAATTCCACTTTTTGTTTGATGGACATCGAAACATGGTTTCGCTTTGTAGATCCTTTGGTGGCTCCAGAATCGGAAATTCTTTTTGACATAATCGAAAGTTCAAGCTTACTTTTATAAAATTGCTCTAACAGTCTTCAAAAAATAATAAATTGGATCCAATTAGAAGATTAAGGAACAACGCAATCTGCAACATTAACTGAAATAGATAATTAGATAATTTTAGCTTCGCTTATACCATCCGTTATACATTAAACCCGCATGCGTAAACGTATTATGCGCACGAGTAAACGCATATGCGCATTCGTAAAGGTATGCATTTACGCCTGCACAGACAGTTTGTAGCTTTGAGGTCCGGATTATGGACGTCCGAATTAAAGACTTTTGACTGTAATTTTCATAAGTGTATATGTAATATTTTGGCAGGCACAGGAATGACCAAAGCTTGACAATATAACTACATCATAGGCCGGGCATTGTTATGGCTGAATAGAAGGTTGCAAAATGACGACAAAGAAGGATTTAGCTTTTTAGATCCCACATCTTTATTCAATTCTCCCAGCAGATCATTTTGCCTTTAGATGAAATTCTCAAAATTATATATTCAATATTGATTTAAACTAAGTAAGATTAAATTCAGACTTTATGTCATTATCTGCTTTAACAAAAGAAAGAACAAGATGGGAGGAGTAGCTGCAAGGTCTTGTAGCAGCGTTAGAAGAAAGCAGTGTGACGAAAAATGGCACATATTCAGTATGTGTTCTAGCGGTTATATAACATGCCAGAATGTTCTCGAAAGTACTGGTCTAGGATAAGATCCTGAAACTGCAGTAAGTTAATTATAGGTTGTATGCTCGCGCAGAGCAAAGCCACCGTATTTTCTATATTTTACATGTATGTAATACATATTCTTTGTGTCTTGGTGAATACATTCTACCTCGCTGGCAGATAACAGAAATTGACGAAAAGATTGATGAACATTTAATAATTTTAATGAGATTATCTAGGAAAGTAAAATAGTTTAAAACATATTAAATGTGGTTTTCCAGAATGTTTCCTACCATAGTTTTTAATCTCAGACTAAATGATACACATTATCTGGAAGTTCATATTCTTGTGTCATAAAGTATGCTTTATTGTAATTAGTCTTAGATTGTAAAGTTAAATTTATGAAAATATGATGAGTTAAAAATGTATTGCAGATATTAAACTTTTAATTATATGCAATTTTAGAGATCTTGCTTCATGTAATTATTTTTAATGTTTTTATTAAATTCTTAATTAATGCTATTATGCATGCATTAGAAAGTGAAATGAAATAATACTTAGGGATATCATTTGGCTGCATTCTGTTGTTTCTCAGTTAAACTATTCTGCATTCAAAAAATTACTCAAGGATTCTCATGAATACCAGCTCAAACAGTTCCGAAGTATTTCTGCAAAATATATGTAATTACATAAGAATTGTATCTTTTTGATAATATTTTTTTAGCCTTTACAAGTTTCTGCCAAAATTATTTTGTAAATCGGAAATCTTCGAGGGGATTAGTGTGTCTCACATAGTTACCCTGGTGCCACACTATAACACTCAAATTGATAGATGTATAATTGAATGTTTAATCAAAAATGTCTAATCCCTCTTTTATGATATTTCAAGAATTGATACTACTGAAACAAGAAATATTGGTACATTAACATTTTCGTTATATTCATTGTGTATTTGTTATGATGAATGTATTAATGTCATTACAAGTTAGCATTTGGTAATGTTTGTTTCAACAATTTAGGGTTTGATGAAGTGCCACAGAAATTATCGCTTAAAAGAATGCGTGCAGGCCAACCACCAACACAAGATATTAAAAGAGCAATGAAAATGAAGATTTAACTATAAGGAAAAATCTGACTAATATTATTACTTAATTGTTTCATATTATTATAAATTTATGTCAGTTTTCTTGTATTCTGTTTATTTTGCAGCTTATGTTATTGTAAATTCATGTATGTTTTCATTCTTGCTCTGTCGTGCATTTCATACAATAATCGTTTGTTGTGCATATTAATTATATGTGTATATATTACATCATTGAATCACTGTATTTGAATTTTAATAAACCTTTTTACCATTCAGTAGTACTTTTCCATAAAACCCTGAACATTCTAAACATCCCATATCACTAATCCTCGATTCTAAATAATACTTGAGTTTACTTAATTCATGTATTAATAACGAATTTGAAAAATAGTACAATAGTGACATATTTTGAGGTAAAACAAATACTGCTCAATTGGACATTTTAAAATGTTTTTTCTTTTATTAGAGGAACATTTTTTAAGAATTTAATTATTAGTATTTGAATATTGTATTAATATATGATTAATTAGTATATGAATATATTGTGTGTAATGAATAAGTAAGACAGTGAATAAATTTGAACAATAATTTCATATGAGGAAATATGATCTGCCTGGGTTAAAAAATTAATTTTTAAATGCTATTTATGAGATTATATGGCTGAAATCTGTAGCCCAAAAGCAGTTAAAGCAACCCATCTCCCCAAAAAAAGACATTTTAAATAGTTTCTTCCAAAACTTGAGATATTTAAACATTACACGACCCTAAATTTCTGAATTTAAAATACTCATTTCATTCAGTTCAGCTACTGATCATTATATGAAATTTTCCTATATTATCAAAATGTTCCTCATGATTTTGCAAGGTAAAGACCACAAATATTCTGCCCTCATAAGTAATGATGATATAATAAGCATGAAGTAGACTTCAGCGTAAAGAATATGGAACTATATATTTTGCTCTTTGTTTATTAATTAGCTCACTTTTAAAAAATTCATATCATATAGTAAGTAGTATTCATAATTTTTCTCATTTTCTTAATACAGTCAAAAGTTGTTAATTCGGACACCCATAATACGGAATGATCTATAATCCGGACCTCAAAGCTAAAAACTTTCTGCGCATGCGCCACGTTGGCACATGCGCACAGGCGTTTTACGCGTGCGCGTAAGACCTTGACTACTGCGCATATGCGTGTGCGCAAGTGCAGAATACGTTTTCGCCTGCGCGTTTAATGTATAACGGACGGTGTAAGCTAAAATTATCTAATTATCTATTTCAGTTAATGTTAATCATTGCATAATCTTCGAATTGGATCCCGCTTATTATTTTTTGCAGACTGTAAGAGCAATTTTATAAAAGTAAACTTGAACTTTCGATTATGTCAAATAGAATTTCCGATGCTGGAACTTCCAAAGGATCTACAAAACGAGAGTATGGTTCGATGTCCAACAAACAAAAAGTGTAATTGCTGCAAAAAATGGATAAAGACATGAAGAATGTGACAGAGAGGTTAGTGAAAACGAAAAAATTTCGATTGACAAGTTAGTCGGTATTCTCGGCACAGCAATTAACGGGGCTTGAACAGGGGAACTTTGTAACTGAACAAGAAATTATGTCTGTTTATAGAATTAAAGACTTTTGACTTTTTAAAACGAAGCAACTTAAACAACTCACATTGAAAGAAATGTTTAATAAAGTAAACAAATAAATATTAAGCTTTTTTTTATTGTAAATTTTGATACCCTTTAGATCATATTTGTTCTTTATTTCATAAATTACGATTTCATATTTTTAATTTTAGAGTTTCTGCGTGCCATCTTACGAGATTTAAACTGATGATCTATAATCCGGAATCGCCGAAGTCCCGACGACTCCGGATTAACGACTTTTGACTGTATTTCATTGAAGTATTTAAATGTTAATTTAAATAGCAATACCTAATAATGTAAAATGCATATATTATTATACAGAATGGGATTCTGACCATAACACTCGGGCAAAGTGATATACATGTTAATTTTTCAACAAGTTTCTGCGTTATGCTTTTTACTGTCTACACAGTGTTTAATTTTTAATTATTATTTTTTATTATTTGTAGGACCTTAGGTCCTACAAATAATAAAAAATAATAGTAATACCAGAAAGTGTGACTTTCTTATATTATCCAACAGGAGACCTATGTTTACATCTTATATTTTGAATTTAGAGTTTTCTTTTGTAGATGACAGACACCATATATTCAAAAGAAATTAACATGCTGCTGGATACATGCATGTGATGTTATATAATCGGGTAAAAAATAAAAGAATTAAGTTTATTGACACCAAAACAAATGCATGCTTCGATATAAAGGCTGCATAAAAATGAAAATGGCTAAATTAAAATAGTGAATTGAGGTTGTAGAGTTCTCATTTATTTTTATTAACCAGCTATTTTATGATAATTAGCTTTTCTTTCTTCCTTTCCATTTTCCTGCCAGAATGCTAATTTTGAGTGTATTGAAAGGAAGAGGTTTTAGATCGTAGAATCTATTTGAATATTATACTACACTATTAGGTTTGAGACAATTTGTGCAGTTTCTTTCTGTGTAGCCTTCGGACTAACTAAAATTTACTTAGTTGAATTCATTTCGTTACTTTTGATTTACGCCATTAATGCTGGCTGATTCTGTATGAACAACTCGGACGACGAGTCTATAAAAGGGTTTTTTTACACATATTTCAAACCTCTGTTGTAATTTCCAAAACATAACGAGAAGTCGCGTAAGTTTTCCAGAGTTCTCACACAGTATACATTACCAAAGTGGATGAAACTCGTATAAGGTGTAAGAAAGACCAAAAGGAGATTTATTAAATCAAGAAAAGTAATCGGTGGAAAGGGCATTTAATCTTAATAATGAAAAATCGAATTTTACACGAAATATTCAAACTTTTGTAAATGTTTTATATTTAATTTGCGAGAGATAAAAATTACCTTTATATTCATAAATTAGGTTACATTCTGTTAATTTCCCATAAATAAACATAAAGAATACATTGACAAAATCATTGTACTAAGCTATTTTCATTGTACTTCCAATTTAGGTTGTTTTCATGAAATTCTTTTATTAAACATTAACTTGTACCTGATAATCAATATTCAAGTTCGAAAATAAGTTAACTGTAATTACATTTGTTTTATGATCAAATATTTTAATTTGGCATTTGAGCATTTCTTTTTCAGTTTGACATCTGTGCTCTGTTAAGGTTATAACCAGTTAAATTGTTACTGTATCTCTGAAAAATCAACAGCATTCTTAAACACCATTTAAAAAATATTTCTGTGTGTAGTATTTTATCAGTAGAATTTTTTCTAAATAAGTAAGAGCTTCATAGCCGAGCGGTCACCCCTCACTACTTCGCTACTAATAGCATTCAGGGTTCGATCCTCAGCAGAACCTTAAACCGCAAAGGACTTGTATATATCGCATCACGTGACCTGCAAAAAATTTTACTTTCACCTCCAGTGACCATATAGCTAATATTACTCACCTCACCACTTCACTACGTTCACTACACTTGATATACTCATTTTCCCTTATGCAACAATTTCACTTTCATCCTTACAATTGCGATAACCTCTACTACGTTCGTCTTGCTTATTAAACTCCAAGACGCTTATTACTTCCACCGCCAATAGATGGTGACACGCTCGCCTTCCTCCTGTTCTTAAAGATGTTAACATGCTCCTTTTTTAAGGAAAATTTATACGTACCAAGACTGCCCCAGTAGGGGAAATAATGTAGGAGCAAAGACCCTCGGGTTGAAGACTCGTCAAGACCGAAATTCATGGCAATTCTAAATAAATACAGAAGTTGTTATGAAAATATTTGAAAGTACATGTCTTGCGATAGAAACAGTATTCGTAATGTCTAGTCAATTATGATATATTAACAGCTATCATAACTTTGCATGTATGTTGTATGCATTATATATATATATATGCATAGAGACCCAATTTTGGCAATAAGTCTAATGGAACGTACTCGTCACACATACTGGGAGGGGAATCAAATTTATGTACGTATTTGCCAGTCTTAAAGAATTTTGGGGGGAATTACAAATTTACCAATTTCTTATTAATATAAAATCATATGTTAATATGAAAGAAAAATTTATTTCTTAACTTACTAAGACAGCTAAATCATAGACTGAAATATGTGTTTCTGCAAATATTCAGAACTTCCGGAACTACGAATACATTCACAGTTACAAAATATGTAAAATATTGTGAAATATATTTCTTTTAAATGCTTGGGATATTCAGAAAAATATCTAAATTCAAAGAAATGGTAAAATATGTTTCACTTGCAGATTCTTTGTTATTTATTTGATTATATCACCATTAATAACAATGTTCACTCCCCAAAATAAAAAATATATTGTTTATGTACTGAAGACTTGGTTTGTTTCCCTTGACAAGTCAATTAATCTATCATCAATGGCAATAGCTACCTTTTAAATACTTTTAATTTTGGTACTTAAAATGTTTGCATTTCAAAATAATATTTCTATGCAGCTTTTAAATAATTTTTAATGCAACAGAAATCTAAATAACTTCAAATGCTGACTAAAATCATTCCAATAATTCATCGCTTTAAATTTCTGTTCCTTGCAGATGCTACAGGAAAAACCTTTTCTAATTCTACCAGGATATATTGACAAATAACCCGATGAAAAAACTGATACAGGCATAAATGGAGGAGATGTAAATAATTATTACGAAATAATGTGAAGCAGTGTTTGTATTCAAAATGTAATATGTTATACTTATGAAATTCTGCACTTTACTTTGGAACTGTACGAATTTTCGCTCAGAAAAAGACTGAAATTTAGGATATATTAGTTGAAAATTTATTCATTACACTTTTAAGGAATAAAAACAACTCAGAATTTACCATACGTTCCATTCGTACATACGTAAAGAAACACGGACATACGTAAAAAATATAGCAAGTGTTTGCAAATAACATTGAAGAAATTTTACAATTCAAAAATGCTGTTTATTTAATTCTTTTAAATAAGAAATAAAAGCGCGAATATACGTTAACAAACTAAGCGGGAAAATCCAGCTTACATTACTGATAATTACAACATGTAAACAAATTACATCTAAATAACGAATTATTAAGCACAATATATGGTAACAATTATTAAATGCACTGTTACACAAATTAAAATGAAACATATATTAGAAAAATAAGCAAGTGCAATCGGTATGAAGGTTAAAATAATTAATAAACAAAGTTCCAAAACATTGCAGTTGTACACATCACTCGACAGCCATGGAGATCACGAATAAGCTAGCGTAAGGTTGCTTTTAGTCCCCAATATTTCTTCCCGCGCCAAAGGTACACCATCAAGCATGCGCAGTAAGCGAAATTCGCTTAACACTGTGCAACTCAATGTGCGGTCTGCCATTACCAAGGAGGTTAGAATAGAAGGAGGGAGGGTTCGCAGTTTCCTCCACTATCGGGGAATGAAACTCCGCCGAACAAGCGGCGTCCATGTTTGTGACTTCAAAACATTGCATTACGGCAGTGACATGTACGTGTTTCTAAGCTGTTCCGTGCATTTATTTTCCAGTAAAAATATGTTAAATTTATAATGAAATCCCTCGCTATTGTTGAATTTTTGTTTTAAAGTAATAAAGATGATATCCATAATTTACTATGTACAGCAAATTATTAAGAAATAGTTCGAAATCTAAATGCATGCGCATAACATTAAAGCCTTTAAAAAATGATGTTTCTGCATATTTCACGAATTTGCTTAGGTTAGAAAATAAATCTTAATAAAATAAAACAGATTTATGTGAATTCATTGATTTCAGTTTATGCGCATTTCATATTTATTAATCTCAAAGAAACTGCCTTTAATTAAGTTGAATTACAGAAATACACCTATATAAGTTTTTGGATACATCTTTCCACATGTTCAATTGTGTAAAAATTTTACTTAATTTTATCACTACACTGCGCAGAAATTTGTAAGTTTATACAAAAAATGTTTAACAACAGAACAGTTTATCTTAACTTAAAAAAATGAATAATAATTAATATATAAAGAAAAGCATTGCTTTATTTAACACCTTTACAATTAATAAAAATAGTAACAACTGATTTCTTACTTTTCATGAAAGTTATAAAACGAATTAACTAAAACGTTCAAATTATACAATTTAAATCCTACCATATAGCATTGTGTCTTAAGGAACGAAGATACCAGCTATAAACAGAAACATTAAAATGTATTTAATATATTTTGATTATAGTTATATTAAATAACCTATTTTAAGTCCTTTTTTTTCACATCTGGAAAGAAAACTACATAACATTGTGATATTTTTGACATAGTTGCCATATAACATAAAAAAAGAAAATTAATACTTACGTGTGAAAAATAATGCCCGGAATATTTTTCGAGAATCTATTTGTGCATTAATATGCAATACAAGCTGACATGCTTCAAAAAGAAAAGAAAAAAATGTTGCAATGACAGACTTCCTTGCACAAGTCATGGTGATAACAGGAAGATGGCCGCCAAGCTTCACCGTTTGAGTTGAACCTTCCCTCCTTCTATTCTAACCTCCTTGGCCATTACGCGTACGGGAGAAACTTGTTTAGGGCAACTCCATCTTGCCAAAGAATATATATAGACTTTCTTTAATCTTACTTCCTACCTCCATGCTATGCAGTGACCTTGGTCCTGTTTGCTCACCACAAGAAATCTATGTTCCCCTCTAGTAGTAACAAAGGACTTCTAATGGGAACTGAACTCATGGAGGTAGGAAGTAAGAAGGAGTCGCCCTAATCATGTTTCTCTGTACCCTGCTCTGAAGCACCGGCGATCCCTACGTGGTGACCAAAACATTGGGCCATTTACCATTGAGTTCTATGGGATTTGAAGCGTTCGGGTGTAAATATTTTGTAATTACGTCGCAAATATACATATAAATGTATATATTTTCTTTTTCTACAACACTTCAGAGTCCTAAGTATATGAAAACAACATATTTTTAAACAACATTTCATTCTGAACGGAATTAAATATTATACTTTTCACAGGACTCAGAATGGTTTAATTTGAATGAAATATTTTCACAAGTTTTCGTTAATTACATTAGAAAAAAAATTAAGGTAATTCGATTTTATTCGGTTAAGGTACAAAAATTAAGATCAAAGTTTATTGTATTATTAATATTAAAATTATGCATTATTTCTTTTCTATTTATAGAGCTTCTTCCTAAAATACTTTCTTAAATATGACATGATTTTTTGGCTTCTTTTAAATCGAAAAATGTAAGTCAATTTATAATTAATGCTCTATTCGGTTCATTTTAAATTAGAGAATTATTAGGAATTAGCGAAATACTTATTTAAAGTATTTCGCTAATTCCTAATAATTAAATATTTATTAAATAGTATTTAACTTTCTCTGAACATTTCTGAAAGGGAATAAAATAAGTTTTTTTTTTTAAGTATTATTTAAAACTTGTAACTGAGTTATTATAAAATGTAAAGGGAATAATTCTTTTAATTATACTTATCAGATTTTTTTTAACCTTCATTTCAACAATACATATTCCAAAACTCTTTATTACGTTCTTAGGTGCGCATCTCATAGCATTTGCTTTACAATACCTTTTAACAGATTGCTTTCCAATACGAACAATTCTTGCTTAAATAGTTTTATAACGTATTTATCAAGAGGATTTCAATTTATGTTTACAATTCAATATTAAGGTTATTATATATTTAGATAATATTTATAATCATTATAAATTAGATACATTTAATCATTAGATTTCTTCACAGTACTTTCACAGTTGTTTATAAGTGAATAAATTCTTCATTTCAAATACATTTATAAATAATTTAATGAATATTTAAGTATTTTGCCAAAGGCAGATACATGCTTTTTGCGAGCACATGCATAAATACTCATACATATTTCCTATTTATCATTTCCGGCATGTGCAAATCTTTAATTTCTGTGCATTCACTATATTTTTCGTGTAAAGTAATTTACACTAATTTAGCATACACCCGAAAGTTTTACATAAAAAATATATATGAATATAATTTGAATGAAAATTATAAGTATTATTTTTAATACCCACTCAAAGGTCAGTTTTTCTTCAAAATTCCTCCACGATGGCATCTCTCTCTTTAGGCAGATAGCCCTTGCATGCGTTACTCTATTTAATAAAAACTTAATATGACCTATGTGCCTAATTACAAATATTTTAACATACATAATTTTACATTTACATTTAGCCATCAAGTTTCAAACTTTTCAAATCTCCTAGAGAATAAATTTTGGCAGATCTCTTTTAGCAATTTTCTTAAAATCTATATTTTTGTAGTGCAACAGCTTATAATTTTATAAAACAAATTCATAATGAAAATCGCTGTTGTTAGTTATCGAAAAATAACCAAGATGTGATTTTTGCGTAAATGTCAGTAAACTATACAAATTGCTATTATCCATCACACTATGAATGTTTCTTTCATGCGAGAGTGTCCCTTTTTCGATTTCTATGGAACTGTCGTGTGTCGAAATACTATCAGAATCTTGTCAAGCGAGCTTCTGAATGTAAACAAAGAACACCCCGTCTGGTGACCCAAGCTTCAAAGCAGTGCTTCACTTCTAGCGCGGAATGGCCCTTCCTCCCTTTCCTACCTCCATGACTGAACTGTGTAACTTCCCACAACTAGTGAGAAGAATCAGAGCCAGCAATAAGGACTATTATAGTTACTGTTAGCCTTGGGTGAGGCCTATTCTCTGGAGGAATTCTTAGAACAGTATGATGGATAGGTTGTTTGAAAGAAAAGTGTGTAAATGTAAAGCTGTTCACAATTTAGAAGTTATCAGCAGAGTTTCTGGAGGCCTGTCCCTGCTTTATATGTCACTTAAATTTTCTGAAATTAAAAATTTCCATTTAGTTGATAGTCCACCTTTTACTGTATTTTAACATTTAAATGTTATGGATGTATAATACTGCTGTATTTAATAATTATTTAAGTAAATTATATTCATAAGTGTGTCACTGGCTGCTTTCCACATAGGTATTTGTTGCAGGGGCAATTAACACAATGGGATTTTATCCGGGAACCTATTTTAACTTGTTCTGGAATTTTCAAATATATTTTAGGAAATGACTGAAAAGAAGTAAGCATGATTTCCTGCTTTTTATATGAAAACCAGATTTCTATTTTTCGGTAACTTATTGGGAATTTCTTCTTGTATGACTGGTTTCATAAAGGCTGATTACATACAAAATATACAGATGATTGATGAATTAGATATTAATGAAGTTTTTAATGTAACAGGATATTTAATCTTGATTATGCTGTTATTAAGGATCTAAATTTTGTGTAACATTAAAAGTGAAATTATAAATTTAAGTTTTATTGTCTTTATGTAACATATTTTTTTAATGCTTTAAAACACTTTTTTGTTGAAATAATTTTTTTTTTTTACTTTAAAGGCAAGCTTTTTTTTTTTTAGTTGCATGGTAGCTGAATGATCTCTTATATGGATGGATGCCATGCCAGTATAAGAAGAGATTAAGTCCCAATGGCAATTGTTTTTGGTGATTGACTGTGCAATATATTTGTAAAGCTTTCAGAAAATAATTGCTTTTAAGACATATAAAAATATGTTCCCCATATAGAATTTAAAAAACATCTGGTAAAGTTACATTTGAATTCTTGTTAATTTTTAAAAAAGCAGATGGTATATTTCACAGAAGATGGATGATATGTTTCACTTGTTTTTATTCCAGATTTCTGTTATTTTCAAATATTGCAACTAAATATTCCTCAGATTTAAGAAATGTGGTCAGCACATCTCTAACCATTTTGAGACGTGGAATTTAGAGAATAGTAACGAGCTTTAAGTGAACTTGTAGGGTTTATATTTATTTTAACTAACATTTATTTTAAGTTTAAACTATCTTTCCTGTCAAGCCTTACTTTCCCCTGGAACTGCCAATGCCAGAATATGTAAATTTTAGTAGAACGCGCAAGGATTCAAATTATCAGCGGAAGTATTCTGATTTAAATAGAAGGAAACAAGTTCGGTGTGTGAGTTATTCTTACTTAGCGAGCGCCGAGGTAGTTATCGAGAATTGAAGACCCCGCGTTGCGGCCTATGTGCTTGGCGGGAATTAGTGGAAATTGTTCCAGTGAGCTTCAAGTCTGCTGAATTAGCAGCCGTATTGTAAAACGCGGTGAGTTAGTTATTTTAGAGAGCCTCGTAGTTAGAAGCTTGTCTTTACTTTCTTTTTCAGGTTATTATTTTTATTTGACTGCCTAGTGGGCACAGTCTGTAAGCGTCAAGAGGACGCCATTGTAATTTATTACGTTGAATAAAAAGGGACTTAAACCCTTTATAAGACTCTGTGGTTTATACAAGCTTTCACAGTCACGTCTAGGTTGCGTGCTAGTTAGAGGCGCGCAACCTTATATTGGCGCCCGAACACTTATCGAACTGAGATTGCCGAAAACTGGATGGAAGCCGCTGGACAACACCAAGAAATGACAACGCAGTTAGAAGGATTTGGATACCTGGTCCAGACTTTGAGAGCATCAATCAAGCCAAACGTCTATTTCGACGGAAAAAATTCGGTGTCCGTATTTTTAGAAGGTATAGAAAACCACTTTCAGCTCTACCCTGTGCCTGAAAGACAAAAAGTTGCCATCGCCACATCAGCACTAAGAGGACAGGCCGCGCTATGGTGGAAAAATATAGGCAAATTTCTTCTAGGTGAATTTGGAAGCCCGACGTATACATTTGAAAATTTCAAAATATCGTTAGTAAAGGCCTTCCCCATAGTGAAAGATCGCGCATGGCTGGAAGCCGAGCTATATAGTTTTTATCAACGGGATACAGCACAATTGACGGACTTTATTTTACGAAAAATCAAGCTAACGGATATGCTGTATGGGAAAAAACCCGATGCGGAGATAATTGAAATAATATTACCAAGATTGTTACCCGCTGTCCAATACTACTTTGAAATTAGAAACCCAACCACATTGCAGGAACTTTTCGAATTGGCGGTGAAATTTCAAAATCGCAGAATAGCGGAAAGAGCAAGAGGGGAAACATATTCTTAAAGTACCAGAAGGAAGGAGGAAACCAAAAATGGAAATCGCTCGTATAAGGGAAAGAACTATCAAGCTAACGCATCGAAACTCGAAGGGCAAGGCCCAAAAAGAAAATTTGAAAATAAGCATCCGCGTACCCAGAAGACACAGATTGAAAGGAAAGCTTTAAACGACTAGAGGAGCCTGTGAAAGGGAGGGTCCAGACCCCGGAAGTTTTAGAAAAACTCTCAAATAGACATCTAAATACAGTCATCGTAAAAAACTCACAGCTACCAATTATACAAGTCCTGGTTGGCGATGTACCAGTAGAAGCCCTCATCGATACAGGGGCAGAAGGAAATTTCATGAGTGAAAAGTTCTTCAAAAAGAATTTTTATAGGATACGACTATTTAAAACTAGAAATACGGAAATTATAGCGGCGCAAGGAAAGACATGTCACTGCATCGGGAAAGTATCATTAAACTTACAGATAAAAGAGGAAAATCTCAAAGTATTAATTTTTGTGGTGAAAACCTCCAACACTCTCTTATTTTAGGTATGGACTTTTTAAGGGCCGCGAGGGCCAAATTAAATTTTCAAGATAGTTCCGTGGTGCTGGAGATGGACCAGAGGGTGGTGGAACCGGTGGAGACACCTGAATTGGACCTTAGCCATTTGAATGACCAGGAAAGTAAAGCAATACAGCAAGTGGTGAGTAATTTTTCTCATTTGTTTTCAGAAAACCCAGGAAACTGTCAGATCGTGACTCACAAGATTCAATTAAATGCCGAAAAACCTTGTAGGACTAAACCGTATCGCTATGATAAACAAAAAGACTTAATCATCGAAGAACATACGAGGGCTATCCAGAAAGTAGATTACGTTTTGGAATAAAAAAATAAACAAAGTATAGGAAACAAATTTTATTATATACAGATGAAAGCCACACTCAAATACTACTTTTCTACATAGTCACCATACAAATTAAGGCATTTATCGTAGCGATGTACGAGCTTGGAAATTCCTTCGTCGAAAAATTCGGCCGCCTGCGCCTTCAAACACTTCGTTACCTCTTCTTGCTTTTCGCTGATGATTTCGTGCAACAAACTTCGCGAAATTTGTGGAAAACTCAAAGAAAGTTCCGTTATTGTGAAATTTCGATTTTCACGGACTTTAGCATCGACTTTTTCGAGAAGTTCGGCGGTCACTATGCTGGGTCTCCCACTTCGATCTTCGTCGTGAACATTGGTTCGGCCATTTTGAAATCTTATGACCCACTGACGCACTCCACCTTCAGTGATAATGTTGTCCCCATACACTTCACGAAGCTGCCGATAGATTTCTATCGGTTTACAGTTTTTTGCAGTCAGAAACCTTATTACTGAGCGCACCTCGCAGCTCGCGGGATTTTCAATTAACGCAGACATTTCAAACCGTCACAGTATCTGAACGGAGCACAGCACGAACCTCTCACTAGCACGGCTAGATGCAGACTGAGCTGCGCAACGCTCTGACCCCAAGATGGCCGCGCTAGCCCCGCCCCTAGCGGACACAGACGGAAACGTAATCTACTTCCTGGATGGCCCTCGTATTCAGGAGATGTTAAAGAATAAAATAATAACCTCCACAAATAGTGAGTACGCGAGTCCAGTCGTACTATGTAGGAAAAAGAACGAGTTCACCCCTTCGGATAAAAGGGCTTGGAGGTTTGCTATCGATTATAGAAAACTAAATAGCATAACTAAATTCCCAGTTTACCCTTTGCCGGTTATAGACGAGATCATTAGACAGATCAAATCGACGAGATATATGTCTACTTTGGACTTAACGTCTGGCTACTATCAAATAGCTATGAGACCCGAAGATATACATAAAACCGCGTTTATAACAAAATCGGGCACTTATGCATTTTTACGCATGCCTTTTGGGTTGTGTGGGGCCCCATCAACATTCCAGAGAGCTATGGACATTGTTCTAAAGCCTGTCCTAGGAAAATCAACTTTAATTTATCTAGATGATATAATTATAACGAGTAATACGTTGGAACAACACATTAATGACCTCGAACAAGTTTTTAAATTATTAAAAGAGGCCGGTCTTACAATTAACGCCTCAAAATGCAAGTTCGCAACTAAAGAACTTAAATATCTCGGTTATAAAATTTCGCAAAAGGGTATAGAAACGCAAGATTCAAAAATAAAAGCTATTAAGAATTTCCCACCGCCCAACACCGCCAAGAAACTTTCGTCTTTCCTTGGACTATGTTCTTACTATCGATCTTTCATAAAAGATTTCGCTAATATTGTTGAACCACTCTTAGTAATCAAAAGAAAAAAGAGTAAATTTACGTGGACAGCTGAAGCTAACACAGCTTTTGAAAGATTAAAAGAAGCGCTTATTAATGCCCCTGTTTTAAAATTCCCTGAGGGGGACGAAAACCTGGAAATTGCGGCAGATGCATCAGACTATGCGGTGGGCGCGGTTCTTATGCAAAATAACCATCCGCTGGCATTTTTTAGTAAAACATTGAATCAAACACAAAGGAATTATACAGCTACAGAAAGAGAAACATTAGCCGTATTAATGGCTGTACACAAATTTCGAGTTTATTTCAGCAAATCGCCAGTAACAGTCTTTTCGGATCATGCGGCTGTTGGTAGACTTTACTTGGGAAAAAACCTAACGCCCAGGTTAATAAGATGGGCTTTAAAACTCCAAGAATATAATATCACAATAAAATATAAACCGGGTAAGGAAAACAATGTAGCTGACGCACTTTCTCGTATAAAACTGGACGATGAAGGTAATGAACTTAAATGCGCTGTGTTGACTTCAAAAATTTTAGATTCTAGAGATACGGTTATTACTGAACTGAAAGCTGATCCTGAATTTGGAAATATCTATGCTTATTTGAAAGACCCCGAAAGCTTTGAGCACACAGATATCGATGCGATAAGAAATAGAGCAAAAAACTATGAAATAATAGATAATTTATTATTCTATACGAAAACAACAAACGAAAATCTTGAGTATAAGCCAGTCATCCCAGCCTCGCTTCGATTAAGCATTTTGAAGGAGTTGCACGAAAAAAAAAACAGCGGGCCACCTCGGGGTCAGAAAGACTATAAAAAAGGGTACGCGAGGCGGTATATTTCCCGCAATTATACAAAATAGTAACGGCGTATGTCAGGTCCTGCAATCAATGTCAGTTAATAAATGATATTAATTACAGCCCGGCCGGGTACTTAAATAGCATTCGCGCTACATTTCCGAATGAAATTTTAGGCATAGATCTCCTTGGTCCCTTCCCCCAGAGCGAGTTAAATAAAAATCGTTTTCTTTTAGTAATAGTAGATCATTTTTCAAAATGGATAGAAATTGTTCCACTTAAACGCGCGTCAGCCAAAACAGTCGCAGATGCATTCTTACACAGATACATTTTAAAATACGGTGCACCGATAAAAGTCATTAGCGATAACGGAAAACAATTCATTAGTCAAATATTTGAAAACATATGCAATGGACTTGATATACGCCATATCAAAATGGTTCCGTATAGACCACAGGCTAACATAGCAGAAAGAGTTAATAAAAACATTGTAAAAATAATTCGCAGTTACGTTAGCACACATCACAAGCGCTGGGATGGCTACATAAATGAATTAGCTTATGCTTTAAGAACGGCACATCATGATACTACGGGAAAAACTCCAGCAGAATTATTTTTAGGCAGAAAGTTAATTAC
This sequence comes from Stegodyphus dumicola, assembly GCF_044657685.1. Taxonomy (NCBI): domain Eukaryota; kingdom Metazoa; phylum Arthropoda; class Arachnida; order Araneae; family Eresidae; genus Stegodyphus; species Stegodyphus dumicola. The sequence goes on from NC_140778.1 coordinate 54,897,153, forward strand.
GCCTTTAGATAAATTATTCTTTGTGCAACAAAGAGAGCAGGAATTTAGACAACAAGACGTGCAAAAGTTGATTGATCAGGCGCTTAAAACGTCGGATACGGCAAGAAATAGACAGAAGTTATATTATGATAGAAAACGCCGTGAAGCAGATTTTAAAGTTGGGGATAAAGTATTGAAACGGAAACTTTCTTTATCAAGTGCCCCAGACAATTTTATGGCAAAGCTAGCTCCAAAGTTTGAAGGCCCCTATGTAATTCAGGAAATCAAAGTAGTCTTATATCTTAAAAACGAGAGAGGGGAAATCTGTAAAGCAAGTCCCGACTAGGTGAAAAAATACTATAATCCAAATGATTTTGAAATCCTTAAAAGTTTCTTGCAGGACTCAAGTCTAAACGAAATAGAAGGGCCAGAGACTGCAACAACTATTCCACCACCCAAGAAACGGAGAACTGAAGAGAGACCTAGCACTTCTACAACCCGGACGTCGGTATCAAAAAGAAAACAAGATTTTCAAACTCCGGCGTTTAAGAAAAACAAAAATACAGATGAACCGGGTAAAGAAACCGTGGTAAAGACGAAAACACCACCTACAAAAGATGGCAGGAGAAATTACACATCAAGGAGAACGCGCACACGGCCACAGAGTCAGGTGCCAGCAAGGCCGCCGTTCCGGAAACTGAAACGCCAACAGGAGGCACAAAAATACGACGAACAGAAGAAATTCAAGAAGGACTCCAGACCGGAGGACGTCAAGACCAGCCGTCCCAGGCAGAAACGCAAAGGCCAACAACCAGACGATTACTGCGTCAAGAGGCCAGCATGTAGAGGACGCAAAAGAAAGAGCAACGGGGACGACACTCGGAGATCAATAAGGAGAAGATTGACATCCATGACACCTCTAACTTGGGATCAATTTTGTCAAAAACGGATGACGGAGTTTCAAGCATCGAAAACTCAAAGATAAGTTAAAACCTTCTATAATTTTTTTTTCTCTTTTGTTCCGAAATGTTATGCATAAGTACGAAGTTCTATGTTTTGACGAAAGTCAATATGTCTCGGTTGAGACTTAGTTTTGTTTTACTTTATTTAGCTAAGGCAAAAGTATTATTTTCTTTAAGTGTAAAAGCTAAAAACAAGCATTTTCTGTTGGTCGAAAGACTAATTCTGTTATGTTAAAACCAAAATTTGGCCGAAGATAAAAATAACTTCGTATTCTTGTATTAATAAGAATTTTAGTTTCAGTGCCAGCTTGGCGAAGAATGAGTAAAGTAAAAATTTATTTTCTCTTATTCATTTTATGGTAAATTGTAAAAAGCATATGTATTAAACTTTTGTAAATGTATGTAAATACTTGCATGTTATGTAAAAGTAGAATTTAGTCTAGAAGCATAAAATTGTAGATGCTAAAAGTGAATGCTTAAAAGCAATGAAGTCAAAGTTTAAGTATTAAACTGTAAAGTCATGCTTTAGAGCGAAAGCCTGCATGTTTAAAGATGAATGAGGGGGAAGTTAGAATGAATGTGTTTTGTAGGGTTCTCCACCTACTTTTGAATTTTTAAGAATATTAAAGTAGCTCATTGAGTTGTAGAATGTCGAGTAAGGTGTGTCTATTTGGTTGTTGAATTCTAACAAATCATGGTGGTTAGGGTAAGTGTCGTAAGACTAAAACACGAATATTCCCGTTTGACACCACACATGGTGGAGAGCCAGGGTAAAGTTAAATTAATGCGTGAAAAATTGAATGAATGTGAAGTAAGCAATAACTAAGAAAAACGAAACGTTAAAAACAAAAATTTATTGTGTCAAGAAAGTGTAAATTATAATGTATGTAGAAAGATACTGATACTTATTCCTTCCAGATGCTGGAAGGAAAGACCAAGATTGATTGATGAAGTCCAGGAAAATTTGCTGTAAGAAGAAAGCTTTGTAACGAGCAAAAGAATTTTAGTATATAATTGTTACATAAGATTTTTTTTTGTGTAAACGAGGCTTTCGCCAGTTAGTTCAGAATTAGATAAACTTACAACAGGTCGTTTGTAGGACCTGCTTCCAAGTTTTCCAAATTCTGGCAGCGGCAAATGTAGGGTTTATATTTATTTTAACTAACATTTATTTTAAGTTTAAACTATCTTTCCTGTCAAGCCTTACTTTCCCCTGGAACTGCCAATGCCAGAATATGTAAATTTTAGTAGAACGCGCAAGGATTCAAATTATCAGCGGAAGTATTCTGATTTAAATAGAAGGAAACAAGTTCGATGTGTGAGTTATTCTTACTTAGCGAGCGCGGAGGTAGTTATCGAGAATTGAAGACCCCGCGTTGCGGCCTATGTGCTTGGCGGGAATTAGTGGAAATTGTTCCAGTGAGCTTCAAGTCTGCTGAATTAGCAGCCGTATTGTAAACCGCGGTGAGTTAGTTATTTTAGAGAGCCTCGTAGTTAGAAGCTTGTCTTTACTTTCTTTTTCAGGTTATTATTTTTATTTGACTGCCTAGTGGGCACAGTCTGTAAGCGTCAAGAGGACGCCATTGTAATTTATTACGTTGAATAAAAAGGGACTTAAACCCTTTATAAGACTCTATGGTTTATACAAGCTTTCACAGTCACCTCTAGGTTGCGTGCTAGTTAGAGGCGCGCAACGTTATAAACTATCAGCATCTAGTTGATCATTTATAAATTAAATATAATTAATTTGTTAACTTTATGGCTCAGTCTTAATTATAAACACTAGTCATTTTTTAGTATTCATTCCTCCCATCAAATGTAAAAAAATAATGATACATGAAGTCATCCTGTGGTCATATATGGTTTCGGATTCACAAATCAATGACTTAATCATATATTTTTTTAAATCTTTAGAATTCTCAATATAGTGTTAACTATGTTAGTCCATTTCTTTGTATAGTTGCTAAATTGTATCCTTAAAAATAACACATAACAGTAACATTTGGTGGGAGCATTCTTTTATTGGAAAAGTGAAATGAATATGAAATTATGGACAAAGGCTAATACATATAATTGCTTCATAATGAATTTATTCTCATAGCATTTAGCACAATTCCAAAATACATTAACGCTTATAAATATAATTTGTTGTTCCCAATCACGTACCTATTTTAAATACCAAATTTCAGAAGTTTCTCTTGTCTTTTTACAAAAGCCTGTTCCAAGTGTTAAATGTATCACTTCCAGTGTATTAATATTAAGAAAAATCTAGTTGTTCCCATTGATATAAAAGTCTTAAATGCCAAAACTGGAAAGTAAGAAGATGCAGATTTGATATAGTATGGAGAAAAACTGTAAAATTAAAAAAAAATATGAATGGGTGCATTAAATACAAAGTAATGCTTTTTGCTTATTATTAAAGCAAAAAGCATTACTTTGTATTTAATGCACCCATTCATATCTTTTTTTACTTTATATCTTTTTTATACTAAGTTCCAATACAGCTTGCAAAAGAATTTTTTTCCATTAAAAGAAAAAAGATAAGACCGGATTTTAACCATATTTAGGCATGAAACTCTTGAAGCAGTTCTAATTGAAAAGTTAAATATAATGGGAAAAGAAACTTTGTTAAAAAAATTCCATAATTTAGAGCTTAAACTTACTAAGCATACTACCTATAAATATTTATATTCATTATTTGTAAAGAAATTATAAGTAATTTTATGATCATTATATGTACTATTCTTCTGTATCTAAAATTCAATTTTTTTTTAATTTTATTTTTCTGTAGAAATCAGAATTCAGAAACCTAAATATATATGATTTATGGATTCTAATTTTCTCTATGATTATTTGTGATTTAAAATATTTGCATCAATAATGTTTTAGTAAATTTTGATATTTCTGCTTTAATAAAAGGAAAATGTCTAATAAAATATGCATATAATTTATAAGATTTTTATTTATTCAATTTTATATAGAGAGAGATTGCTAATCTAATTAAATGGATTACAGTTAATGATTTAATTAAAAATTAATAAATGGGTAATAAAAATATGCTTTATATGCACATTTTCAAATTTGTAAAAATGTCATTCACACATTGACTACTGACAAGTTTTGCTCTAGGTTGGAGTACATGTAGTGTAAACAGGCCTTATGAGCTTCAAAGTACCACTTCTAGTTGTCCAATTTTGCCCAAAATCTAATCAACTCTTTATGTACGAGTGTAGAAAGCTTAAATATGGAAAATGGGAATTTTTGGAAGTTCCAGTAAGAGTTATTGTGGATGAAAAAATTTTCACACACAAACAGACATCATTCTAAAAACAGCTGAAACATGTTGTTGAGTTCCCTAATTCGCGCTGTTTCGTAGAAAACATCCTTTAGAACAGCGAAAAAAGGTTGTAAAGCCGTTTAGAAAGGCACGATCCAAATCACTTTTCTGCCCTCCTTTATTACTGTTCCCTAATGAGAAGAGTCATTATAGGGGCCCACCAGCAGCCGAGCGGTAACGCCGCTGAACACTGGTAGTTCGGTCCGAGGTTCGAATCCCGCAAACGGGCTGGCTGCATGGGCGTTTTCGTGGTTTTCCCGGTTTTCCCTAGGTGTAACGTGTATACGAGCTAGTTTCCCATAAAAAGTCCTCCACGAAGGCATCCCTCCCTTAAGGGCAGATAGCCCTCGAGTGCTTTACCGCAATCTATTAAACCAAACCATTATAGTGGTTATTTGTGCCTTCCCCATGAAAGTAGTAAAATTTACAGAATGAAAAACATTATAAAATTTCGTAACATCAGTTTGACACCAGGACGCCTATTCTGTGATCACTGGATCTGTCTACAACTTAAGCGAACAATATTGACTCAAAAAAACCGGTATGGACAGCCATCACAACTTATCGGAGAAAGCCATTCTGTGGTCCTCAGTTGGTGGGCGGGTGAGTCCATTTAACTCTACTGAAAGGGGACAAGGCTTCAAGGAGCTTTAAACCGGCTTTAGACCAATCGCAGTAGGATCAAGGATCAAGGAATTTAATTTACGGAGTGCGCTAGGCTAGGCCTTTAACTCCACGTCATCAGAGATAGAATAATTACATCAAAAGAGGGATTCATCTAATAAGGAAAAATTTTGAAGCCTAATTATAAAAATAAAAGCTTTTCAGATAATGCCTTCCGCATGAGGAAAAAAGGAAAACTCTTAGAAAGTCTTTAAATTAAATTTTGTGTTTAAAAAGGGGCAGGAATAAATTTTGAGAGAGGAGTCAACATTCAAAAAGTTTTGAAAAGAATAAAAAGGTGCAATGCATTTCCTTGATTCTTGATATCAACAGCAAAATAAAATCCTTAGGACAAGCAATCCGGAGAGTTGGGCAAAAAGGGCTGGGGGCGAAAGCCGTTGGGCAAGTTCTAGTAGCAGTTCAGTGTGATACACTGAAGGAGGAGAAGAAAATTATTGGTGGCTATTTAGTGCGACGTTAAAAGGTCCCCTTAGGGGGTCGAAAGCAACCCGTTTCATGGAGGTAGGAAGTAAGATGGAGTCGCCCTAAACAAGTTTCTCCGTACCCTGCTCTGAAGCACCGGCGATCCCTACGTGGTGACCAAAACATTGGGTCATTTACCATTGAGTTCTATGGGATTTGACGCGTTCGGGTGTCAATATTTTGTAATTATGTCGCAAATATACATATAAATGTATATATTCTCTTTTTCTACAGCACTTCAGAGTCCTAAGTATGTGAAAACAACATATTTTTAAACAACATTTCATTCTGAACGGAATTAAATGCTATACTTTTCACAGGACAGTTTTCTCAGAATGGTTTAATTTGTATGAAATATTTTCACAAGTTTTCGTTAATTACATTAGAAAAAAATTAAGGTAATTCGATTTTATTCGGTTAAGGTACAAAAATTAAGATCAAAGTTTATTGTATTATTAATATTAAAATTATGCATTTTTTCTTTTCTATTTATAGAGCTTCTTCCTAAAATACTTTCTTAAATATGACATGATTTTTTGGCTTCTTTTAAATCGAAAAATGTAAGTCAATTTATAATTAATGCTCTATTCGGTTCATTTTAAATTAGAGAATTATTAGGAATTAAATAGTATTTGACTTTCTCTGAACATTTCTGAAAGGGAATAAAATATTTTTTTTTTTTTAAGTATTATTTAAAACTTGTAACTGAGTTATTATAAAATGTAAAGGGAATAATTCTTTTAATTATACTTATCAGATTTTTTTTTTTACCCTTCATTTCAACAATACATATTCCAAAACTCTTTATTACGTTCTTAAGTGCGCATCTCATAGCATTTGCTTTACAATACCTTTTAACAGATTGCTTTCCAATACGAACAATTCTTGCTTAAATAGTTTTATAACGTATTTGTCAACAGGATTTCAATTTATGTTTACAATTCAATATTAAGGTTATTATATATTTAGATAACATTTATAATCATTATAAATTAGATACATTTAATCATTAGATTTCTTCACAGTACTTTCACAGTTGTTTATAAGTGAATAAATTCTTCATTTCAAATACATTTATAAATAATTTAATGAATATTTAAGTATTTTGTCAAAGGCAGATACATGCATTTTGCAAGCACATGCATAAATACCCATGCAGATTTCCTATTTATCATTTCCGGCATGTGCAAATCTTTAATTTCTGTGCATTCACTATATTTTTCGTGTAAAGTAATCTACACTAATTTAGCATACACCCGAAAGTTTTACATAAAAAATATATATGTGTATAATTTGAATGAAAATTATAAGTATTATTTTTAATACCCACTCAAAGGTCAGTTTTTCTTCAAAATTCCTCCACGATGGCATCTCTCTCTTTAGGCAGATAGCCCTTGCATGCGTTACTCTATTTAATAAAAACTTAATCTGACCTATGTGCCTAATTACAGATATTTTAACATACATAATTTTATATTTACATTTGGCCATCAAGTTTCAAACTTTTCAAATCTTCTAGAAAATAAATTTTGGCAGATCTCTTTTAGCAATTTTCTTAAAATCTATATTTTTGTAGTGCAACAGCTTATAATTTTATTAAACAAATTCATAATCAAAATCGCTGTTGTTAGTTATCGAAAAATAACGAAGATGTGATTTTTGCGTAAATGTCAGTAAACTATACAAATTGCTATTATCCATCACACTATGAACGTTTCTTTCATGCGAAAGTGTCCCTTTTTCGATTTCTATGGAACTGTCGTTTGTCGAAATACTATCAGAATCTTGTCAAGCGAGCTTCTGAATGTAAACAAAGAACACCCCGTCTGGTGACCCAAGCTTCAAAGCAGTGCTTCACTTCTAGCGCGAATAGGCCCTCATCCCTTTCCTACCTCCATGTCCCGTTACAAGCACCTAGACATTGGGTTCTCATCTGTCCCAGAGCTCCCCACTCTCGGTGATTTCCGGAGTATGGACGCGGACGAGGACGGTCGCTCGCATTGCGAGCTCCCGCCGACACAGCCTTCATCCATGGAATTTTGTGATTCTTCGCAAACAAATACTTTACCTTTGGATACTCCAAACGTGCAATCATGTACAGAGAGCAATCCATCTGATGATAATACCCAAGACGACCGATCTAATCTTGTCACTGAATTTTACGGACTCAAAACTCAGTTTGAAGCCATTCAACAGCAGTAAATTTGTCTAAAACGAACTGGAGCCCCCTGGATACTTCTGAATACCAACAACTAGACCTAGCGTGTAAGACACTCTTTAATAAGATCAACGACATTGCAAACCGACTTAATGTACAGATATTCCAACTCCCTGCCACCTTACAAGAATTTCAGCAATTATTAGAAAACGAGAAAATTGCCAAAATGGCCGCCGAAAAAGAAGCTCTTCTCCGCAAGGAGAAACTCAAAGACAATTTGAAACCTGTTTCTCGCACGCATAGCGTAAAGAAGCAAGCAGATAGACCAGTTTCGACTCCCCGGCTCAAGATACCATTACTGCCTCCAGCAGAAAAAGAAAGACTGCGAGCGTAGATTCGGAGGGCTTTATTACCCCCGCATCACGCAAACAGGAAAAACTCCAGAAATCATTACAATTGATGATAGTAACCCCACTGAAGTAATTGCAAATTCAAAAAATATTGGGCCGATGATGCACGGATGGCTTAAACAGACACTGAAAAGGCAGAAGTCTTAGCCGACAGCCTTGCTACTCAATTCACTCCTAATAACGACGCCTACTGTAACCGCCCGGTTACTCAAGGGCGCATACACTCACGTGTTGAAGAGTTTTTAACACAACCTTTCACGCCTGAACTTAGGCCCACTGATCCTAAAGAGGTGATGGAATACATCAATAGACTGAAACCCAACAAGGCTCCAGGCATGGATTCTATCTCTAATCGCATGATTAAAAATTTCCCTGTAATGTTTATTGTTTGGATTACTGTCCTTATTAATTTTATGCTAAGGAGAAGCTACTTCACCGACCGCTGGAAAATTGCAACGGTCGTCCCCATCCCAAAACCGGGGCAAAATCTAAACTTACCCGTCAACTACAGACCAATTAGTCTGCTTTCCTCACTCTCAAAAGTATATGAATATGTCTTACTTAATCGCCTGAATGAATTCTGTCGAGATCAAAACTTAATCATCCCGGAACAATTCGGCTTCCGACCTAAACACTCCACGGTACACCAGTTACTACGTGTAGTGGAATTCCTTCATGAAGGCTTTCGTAAGCGAGAGAATACTGGAATTGTCTATCTTGACATAGCTAAAGCCTTTGACAGGGTTTGGCATGACGGACTTATTTACAAGCTCATGTGACTTGGGTTTCCGGCTCACATCATTAAAATTATTAGCTCGTACTTAGCCGGACGAAGCTTCCGCGTACGAGTTAACCACGAACTCTCCTCTCGCCGCCCGATCCATGCTGGATGTCCTCAAGGCAGTCTTGTCTTACCTCTGCTCTTCAATATCTATATCAACGACGTGCCTAAGGCACCTAGTATCGATTTAGCTTTATATGCAGACGATACGGCCATCCTAACTCAACATACCAACATCACCACGGTAATCTCTATATTACAGAGTTACCTTTCAGCCTTAGAACTCCGGCTCGGACTGTATAAAATCAAAATTAATGTCGCTAAATGTGCTGCCACTTTATTCATCCGAAGAAACATCCCTCGTTTAGATAATCTAATTTTCTTCGGTGAACCTATTCCCTGGGTTACTACTTACAAATACCTTGGTGTTTTACTAGACTCAAAATTAACTTGGCAACTTCACATTCAAAAAATTATTGCGAATGCGGAAGCTGTCAAAGCCAACCTGCGCCCCTTTTTCGCTAAAAATAGCGACCTGTCACTTGATAACAAGATCTTGCTTTATAAATCTATCATAAGGCCTATTCTCACTTACGCGAGTCCCATCTGGGGCTCAGCTGCTCTGACTAACCGTAAACACGTCCAAATTTTTCAATCAAAATTTTTACGGCAGATATTAAACGCTCCATGGTTCATAAGGAACGATGACATTCATAACGACCTCAAAATTATGCCCATTAATCGCTTTATACAGCGACTTTCGGAAAGATTTTTCAAAAACATCCATCTTGCTGGAAATCCAGTATTACATACCCTGCCGGTATATGATCCTGCGGTTGCCTCTTCTAAAAAGCGACCCAAAGCAATCTTACAACCTGATTATGCTCAACTACCTTTTAAACGGCGTCGGTATTGGAATACAGACGCCCAAGTGGATGCTTACCTCTCGTTCCTAAACCCCAACCGCCCCCGCGTTAACAATGCGTAAGGGCATTGACCGGAGGAATCCTGTTCTTTAACTCTTTAAGAAAAGTCTTCTAACGTTTTTTGAACAAGCGACAACTTATCTCCGCAGCCGCACGCGACTGCACTTAATTTCTCAATGGCTTCTTAAAAGCTTCTTTTCCACCCGCTAAACGGGTTGCTTTCGACCCCCTAAGGGGACCTTTTAACGTCGCACTAAATAGCGACCAATAATTTTCTTCTCCTCCTTCAGTGTATAACACTGAACTGCTACTAGAACCCGCCCAACGGGTTTCACCAGTACCTCCTATAAACGAAGCCACGGCACGCCGCACACTACGTCACTAAAGTCGTCCTTATGTACAGAAAGCATGGTTGCCACATGAAACCACTTATCGCTGTTATTCCTTTAAGAGGATGAAAATGAAAAGTAGTTTTTATTTCCTTGCATAAGGCTTACTATATCGTTTGGTTTTAAATATATATATATGTGTGTGTGTGTGCAAATATATATATTCCGATTTGATTTCATCGACTGCATTTTCTAATTTCAAATACCTAACCTTACTTTCCTTATATATTTTTATGCTTAAAATAATAACAGTATAGTAAAGAAATTAATTCAACATACTTCAGATTAGTAGTAATAAATATATACTGAATATCTGGCTGATGCTGGTTTGCTTTCTGAAGAATATATATTTTATTAAATATTTTCATCCTTAACAAAGAGGATAACGCATAATTAAGCAAGTTTACAATTGATTAACACTAAAAATCCTTAAATTAATTTTAATCAATTTTTAACGGCATTTTCTGTTTCTCATAAATACAAATTTACACATAATTGTTTAGTCATTTTCCGCTTTTTTTTCACTTCAGTGTGGGACTGAATTTCTTAACAGATGAGAAACCTGGAGAATGATTTGAAAAATACTATTTTTTAGCATCTATCAATATTTATTCATTGGTAGTTTTAAAATACGGTAGCAAAACATTTCATATATTTAGGCATTTTAAATTAGATCATTATTTGAGAATACATAACTGCATCTTCCCCAATAATAAAAAAAAGAAAAATTGTAAAAATTCAACAAACTTGACACTTGCTAGGAATTCAAAATTCTTATGTTTCATTCTTATTGTTAAATGTTTGTAACACCCCTTTTGTCTAATTATGTGCATATAATTTTTTTTTTTGTAACTTGTAAATTTTTGTTCCTGAAAGCATTTCATTTTAACTTATTTGAGAATTTTTTAGCAAATGATAAATATGAAGTTTATATATGTATTTACTGGAATTTTTATCAGGGTAATCAGTAGAAACTTTTAAAACATCTAAATAGATCAAATGTCCTCAATTCTTAGAATTGAAAGAATAACAAGTTTTATGTATTTTCCTATTAGAAATGAAAATAAATATAGCCTGATTGTTAAGATGTAAAGTAAGATTTAAAATTTTCAAAATAATTCAGATTTTTATTAAAGGAAAGCAACACAATTAGGATGCAAAACATATAAAAAGGATTTTATTTATTTATTTTTTTTTGGCCTGAATTTTTTGTACCAGTAAATTTATAACTGGAAGTAATAGGAAATGGCATTGCATACTACAGTGGGAAAAAGGGTGGGATGACTATTTATTTATGTAACTTGATGCTACTTATTTTTTATTACAGTTAAGTCTTTTTAATATCAAAATAGTTTAGTATAACTGCATGAAGCCTTACAGCTGGGAAGGATTAAAAATATTTTTTTACTCAATTTATTTTTGATAAGTTTTCCCCTGTATATGTACAACCACATCATTAGAAATTTTAATTCCAAAGTATTTAATTTTAGTTTTGACAGAATTTAGCATGTATTACAATGAAAATATTGTATAAGAATACAGTGAATTTCCTCCATAAAAATGCATGAATATCTATAAAAATGACTCATATGGAATTGTAGGTAAAAACAAATTGTATTTATTTTCTTCTTACAGTGTAAAATTAATGTAATAAACATGTCTGCTTCAATTAAAATAATATTAAAAAATTGCAAGATACTGATTTCAAAATCTAAACAATAGTAATATTAATTGGCAAAGTATTTTATCTTCAAAAATCAATATTTCTCTAGTTTACAATAAATACACCTATTTTGCACAAAATTATATTATATAAGAGACTTTAGCACTTTACTGTCATAATTAGTTAACTATTACAAATGCTTTTTTTTGTGTGTGTGTGTGCATGCATTTTGAAAGAGTTGGTAAAGATTTCACAACACAAATAGAAAAAGCACTATTTTTTTATTTAACATACTATCTACATTCTGCAAAAAATATTCATTTAGATAAAATGAATTACAAATTAAGTCTGAAGATAATAAGAAACAATAGATTAGTGTCACTATCTTATTTTATAAAGTTTACTAACTTATAAACATAGTATATGTCATTTCTGCTGTATGCATAAATTATTTTTTTAATGTTTTCAATTTCCGTTGCTTATTTAAATTGTTACTTAAAGGGTTATCATTCAACTTTTTGCAGTAATTATTTAGAAAAATATTCGTTGATGCTTGTATGATGTTTTTCAAAATAATTTGAGGGTCATGAAGTTTAGGACAGTCATTCAACTCTAAAAAAAAATTTTCATGAAGTAAATTTAGAGTAATTTTACACACTGTAACTCGTGGATTTGCCGAAAATAAAAATTTTTGCTCATATTCATCTGAAATAAGTTTCTTAACAATAAAATTGTATATAACAGCATGTAAAATATCAGGATGAGGATACATAAGACCTCTATCAAAAACCTTAATCCATGAATGAATATTTTCATCGTTTTCTAAAGCTAACTCCTTATCAATAGTAATATTGGATTTACATACATCACATTTTAACTTTTTTAGCATACTATAACAGCAATATCCAGCTATATAAGTCAAAATAGGTACATCCAATTTTATGTCGTGTATATCACTATCTTCAACTGTTATTTCATCTATGAATGTTTGTACATCAGTGTCATCAAAAGTTTGTTCTTCAGTGTCTTTAAAATCAGATACACGAAGAGGAATATTTCCAAATTTTGAAGAATTTATTAGGGTTGGTAATGTACTCTGAAGTCTTAATTTACCCTCTATTTCATAAACCTGTCTGATAGAAATATTATGGTGAGCTCCAGCCAGTTGCCTGTACTTACCAAATCTAGCCTCTAACATATCTGTTTGTATTTTTCCAAGTAAAAGGTATTTAAATCCCAACTCATTTATACAATACCTTGATATCTCAATTAAAGCATACGTTGTATGGTATACTGCAAAGTGAGTTTCTTTGGTTAGGCAACCAGAGGTTAAATTCAAATTTTTCCAACTATCTAGCCAATTCAAAAAGTTATTCATAAAAACATATTTTTCATCATTTTCTGCCACAGTGAAAGGTGTTTCAAATACATTATTTTTATGAACACCTTTAAAAATAGATTTCACATTTACAATTGACCACCATGTGTTTATTATTTTAATAAAGTTTCCAGTTTCTTGGAAATTTATTATTTCTTTCTGCTGCCCAAAAGAAAATAATGCTTCAACAACATTATCATTAAAAATCTGCAATGCAAGCTTTACACTTTGTTTTTCTAAGTTAGTTGGATATAGAGCTTTTATTGTCAGACCATAAGCATACTTTAATAACTTACCAGTTTCAGATTCATGTAATTTTTTAATACAAGAAAAAGATGCAGTTTCAATATGTGAAGCATCATCAAAACTTGGGAAAAACATACTCTGATTATTATTTTTTTGATTTATCCAGTTATTTCTAATGCATTTTAAAATATGCACTGTATCAATAATAAAAAACATTGGCCTAGATTTGTCAACAGGGTTTTGATAAACAATACTAACTTTAGGTGGTTCGGAAAACAGAGACATAGCCTTTTTATTAATCGAATTATTGTCAGTGACAATAGCAATAATTTTAAACCCAATATTTTCTAATTCCACAACAATTTTTTTAAAATAAATATACAAATTATCCGCACTAAGTGTTTTCACCGGCAAAATATGTACAACATCCTTATAAACAGATAATAGGCTGCGAAGCATGAAAACATATGCACTAGATGCAGCATTTTTGCAATTATATGCCATTCCACACAAATTACCACCTTTATAATCAAATGCTTGATTTAGATGAATTTCATCAATCATTAAAATAACAAGCAGATCTTTTTCTGATAGTTCTTGAAATTTAAATTTTATGTAGCTTAGGAACTTTTGGTTGTATTGTTCATTTATTGGATATATATTAAAATCTGAAAAAATTTTCTGAATGGTCCGTGGATGAGGCATAATAATATTTTCTGAATTTCGAATAAAATTATATGCATGTGGTGAAATTGTGTGAAGTAAAGTGGAAAATATTAGAAAGTCTGCAGAATACCTATATTGTTGTTTTTCTGAATTCAAGTTTGATAGTTGCTCAACGAGAAAATTTATTTCATTGTTTTTATGTGGAATTTTCTCTTTTAAAATTGTCATTAATTCATTTACAATTTGTAAATAATTTTGAATACTGTCTTCAGATGAATCATTTGAGGCAAATAGGTCTAATTTCTCTAAAATACTTAAAAGATCTTTAAGGTTGTTAATTTTTGATGGGATTACATATTGCTTCAGTGATTTAATAGGTATATTTCTAATTGCTACAGATATATTCAAATTACAATCAATCAATAATGATTTTAGAATTCTTGGATGATTGTCATTAGAAATATTAAGAATCATAGTATGTATAGGCCTGTGTATAACTATCCAGTTATCTGGTAATTTCACAGTATTAAAACAAATTTTTAGTTCATCTAAATTATAAAACATTTGTTTTCGTTCATACTCTTCCTTTTCAGCTAAGCTACAGGCTAAGGCTTTTTCAAGTGCATCTTGTTCTCTTTTGAGTCTTTTATGCTCTGGTGATTCCCTTGATGAAACACTGGAACTAAGATGACTCGGACCATCAGGAAACAGACTTGGAATTGCACCATTCTTTAAACGAGGATATGACAATGGTATAATGATCTTCTTTCCAGTTTTCTCATCAAAGAATTCAGTTTGCCTCAGAACATCCTCTTGCTTGAAGTGAAGTTCACACACCTTTTAATATGAAAAAGAACAAATAAATAAACATGTATCAAAAGGTTAAACAATTATAAAATCGTAAGCATTCGCCATCCTTTAAATACATGCACAGTCTAATAAGGGTTTTATTGTATTATTATTTAATCATGGCAAAGCACTCAAGAGCTATCTGCTTAAGGGAAGGGTTACTGTTGTGGAAAACGTTCATCATTTAATTTCTTTAAAAATAATACAGGGCGATAATGTTTGGATGGTAACAATTTGAAGAGATATAGCCATTTAAAGTGCACAACGCAAAAAAGTGATGCAGCCATTTAGAGTGAATAATGCAAAATCTTAAAACAAAACTATTAACTCTTTTGGGCTAAAAAGAGCCATGGATGCTGTCATAAAGTTTTGAAAAGTGCAAATAATTAGCTCATGTTTGTTGTCATATGTCAAATGCATATAACATAAGTACTATTTAATTGATACATCCTCAGGTAACATACAATTGCTCATGTATATATAATTGCTACATCCTAAATATTTCTTTCTTCAGTTATTTGAAAACAACACTTGGTTATGGAATTACATTCAAAATGGTGATAATACAGTTATAAAAAGAATAAGATTAACCATCAGTTGATGGATAAGAATAAGATTAACCACATTCATTCGTACCATTCAAATATAAAGTTACTGGCTCTTTTTCTAAACATTTTTACAAATGATATGTTCACAACCAGAAGTACAAATTTACTTGTGTGCCTATGAATGTTTATATTTAAGAGCATAAAACATCATTAGTCATTAAAAAAATTCATTTTTCTTGAATTATTGAAAACATGTATAAGTGCTAAAATATGATACACAAAGAAAAAAACAAGAATTTGTATATTTAACAGTTTATTTGCAGTAATTAAATATTTTAGGCTATTCTTATGTAATTTTGAAGTGAAATATTCACATTCATCAATCGTGTTTGACATTATATTACTGTGGAAGGCTCACTAGATTGCTTATTTTCCATATAATTTTCTTAACTTTTTTCAAAAATTTTAAAAGTTATATAACTTATTAATACAATAAAACATTTTCATATTCCACTGCAACAAGTATAAATAAACAAAACCCCTTATATAAGTGTTTTTAGATAAGAAATTAATGTAAATTTCAAGCCCACAAGAACTTACTGCCAGTAGCAAGTGAACCACTGTAACAAGGTAGGTGTTATTGGCATAAGAAACTCGTACTTTTATAGATGTGTGTGTGCATGAAACAATTTAATAGGCTAATTAGGATTTATGCTAACATGTAATGAAAACTAGTAAGCTTACAATCTTAGGCAATATTATTTGAACAAGACAGTTTAATTTAAACACCTTGTAACTTATTCCAGAAATTAAAATAATTACTGTCAAAACTAGTCCATTTATACGATTGTTTTCTTTTACATATATTTCATAATTTTTTTAAGGATTTTAGAATTAATAAAGTTTAGAACATTGCATAATTAGCATTAATTTCCTGTTCACATGAGTTACGAGCAAAATGGATTCTCAAATGCTCCTAGCATATAATAAAGAGGCATTGCATACATTCAGTTTTAAAAAGAAAAAAAAAATAAAAATAAAAATAAAATAGGTGGAACGAGACTTATCTAAATCAAAAGAAATAGTATACCCAAACAGTTAAATACTTATATCTAAAACAACTTTAAATTAACGGCTTTAAAATTACGACTTGAAGCATTTTATATTTATCTACTTAAAGTTATAATATGAACTTTATAAGTTTGGTGGATTTTCTTTTGACTAGTTATTGAGAAAAGGGTCCATTTTATAATCACTTTAAAATTCAGTATAAGCTCTGTATAACATAAATTCCTGAAAGATTAATCAATCCAAAATCAATGTGCGTGTTATAAAGATCCCGACGCCGAAAATATAAATTACTGAAAGAATTCATTAATAATACTCATTCATAATGGGATAAGAGAAATTTCTGCCTAGTAAATAAATATATAACTATGCTTGTATAGAAAGTAATTAAAACTTCGTTTTATTTTCTATGGTTGAATGCAATGGAACTTTAGTAAATTATTTCCCTTGCATTGAGAATTTTTTGTTTTCGCATTTTCAAGTCATGTTTCTTTCAATGACATTAATCTTTCAGGAATTTTCTAATTTAAAAATGAAATGCATGCTTACCTTTGATTGTTTCGTAGGCTTGAATCCATCTTTTCGTTTGCAGTTCCAAATCCATTGTTTTCTCAGTTGTTCTTCCGTAGGAAAACTAAATACAGCCACCTTCGGGCCATTCTTATAATTTCCTTTGCATGTTGCAACACAGCATTTATGTGGCATAATAAAAAATAAATAAAGTAATTTAAATGAAAAATGTTCTATTAGAGCACACTACACTTTCAAACAACAGTCAGTTCACTACGCCCCTCACGGGGCTCACTTTTGTGAGTACGGGTGTGGCAATCCCGAGGTACCCTAGCCCTTCAGGGGATCATCTTCTTGATGAGACGGGTGTCACGATCCTGGAGCCCCAGTGATCTATCCTCTTTTCCGTCTCCTCTCCTCTTGGCTGGAACTTTTTCCCTTCCCTTCTCCATTGTGGTTTCTCTCTACGGGGTTTGGGGCTCGTCACGAGAGGCTGGAACAGACCTTGTTTCTAGTTTTCGAGTGGCGAGAAAACTGCCCACGTGTTTGCAGTGCGTGGAGACCCGTGTCGCTGGAAAGGAGGGTCCTGGTAGTTGAGGGGCGAGGTACTGTCCCCAACACACTGCTTTGGCCTCTGCTTCAGCTAAACGGGAGGCACCTTAGTCGTCCTCACGGGTGTCAATCGGCTGGTCACTAGTCCTTGTGTCAGTGGCTTGGGGTCAAGCTCTCGGGAGTACCTGCTTTCGGGAAAGCCGACTGTGGGGCTTCAGTTTGCGTATAGGTCCGGCTAGCCCTAACACAGGAATCTGTGTTCCCTTGTTGGGCTCCGTGGTAGGCGGGGCCGTCGGACCCGAATCTTTTCTTTCTTAAATATGGCTTCTATGTTTCTTCTCAAATCAAATGAAAACGACCAAAGTATTGAAATAATTGATAAATCTCTTACTAAGAAAATACGTACCGATGCGAATGCCAAAGTAATCACTGATAATCCACGCTTCCTTGTAGTCTCGAGTCCCTCTGGCGAACTGCAAAAGATGTCCCCTTTCGTTGTAAGCAAATATATCCGTTCTTGCATAGGTGAACCAAAGAATATAAAGCGTCTCCGTTCTGGAGACCTGCTTATAGATACTGTCTCGCCAACTCAATCTGCTTCCCTTTTGTCACAAACCAAACTTGGAAATGTAGCTATAACTGTGTCAGCGCATAAAACTCTGAATTATTGTAGAGGTGTGATCTCGGAAATCGACCTTCTGTGCGTTTCAGAAGAAGAGTTCGTTTCCGAGTTAGCTGACCAAAAAGTCTGTGGTGCTAGGCGGATCAAGATGCGTAAGGAAGGTCAGTTGACTGACACTAAACACGTGATCCTGACCTTCAACTCGCCTGATCTGCCGAAAAATATTAAGGCTGGATATCTTAACTGCCCCGTAAGGCCTTATATTCCAAACCCCATGCGATGCTTCCAGTGCCAGCAATTTGGCCATTCCAAGATGTCCTGTCGTGGGACCCTGACGTGCGCTCGATGCTCGTCGGTTGGCCACGATAGCGAAAATTGCACCGCTGCAGCACTGTGTATAAATTGCAAGGGCAACCATTCAGCATTTTCTCGTTCCTGTCCGAAATGGAAATTAGAAAAGGATGTGCAGACCATAAAAGTTTCCAGGAACATTTCGTATGCCGAAGCCAGAAGACAAGTTCAAAGCACACAGCCTATATCAAACAAATCATATGCCAATGCCGTGAAATCAACCCGCACAATAGCCACCCAAACTTCCGTAAGTACACAGACTCCACCAAATAAAAACCAGCAGCCTGCAAGCAAGAACAAAGAAAATCCAACACATACCATACAAAATAAAGAAATAGCAATCCCGAGCAAACCCAAAACTCTGCCTCCAATAATAGAAACCAAAAATAGAAGTCCCAGCAATAGTTCTGCAAATAAAATTATTTCTGAATCTGCAGATTCAGACAGTATGGAAGTGGAAGACGGTCTAGAAGTTCCCGATCATCTGCTTCCGCGCAAAACTAAAAAGGAACACAGGAACAACAAACATCAATCATAATGGCCACCCTCGTCTCATGGAACTGTCGCGGTTTCCACCGAAATTTGCTCGACATCAAAGCCATAATCAATGCTTATCATCCTGTATGCTTCGCAATACAGGAAACAAATCTAAAACCAGAACAACAGGCAAAACTTCGGAGGTTTTCTTTCGTCAGGAAAGATAACATTGCAGGTGAACGTGCCAGTGGAGGTGTAGGTCTCCTCACCTCACTGGATTATCCCTCAAATGTGCTTTCTTTGACGATATCCCTCCAAGTTGTCGCTACTCAAACAAATTTTGATATTGTTGTTACAGTCGTTTCTCTGTATTTGCCTCCAAATGAGCATATTGATCAGCAAGATTTAAATGGTCTTTTAGAGCAGCTGCCTGAGCCTTTCATCATAATAGGAGATTTTAACGGCCATAGTCCGCTCTGGGGTAGTAAAGATACAAATTGCCGAGGGAGACAAATTGAGCAGATGATCGAAGATCATAGCCTTTGTCTCCTGAATAATGCGCAGGATACTTACTTCCATGAGCCTACAAAGACATTCCATGCTCTCGACCTTGCCATCTGTTCACCATCTCTGTTGCCATTTTGCACTTTTAGTGTCGGAAATGACCTGTACAACAGCGATCATTATCCTATTTTTGTGTCTCTTGCACGAAGAGGAGCAAATCCCATGACGAGACTCCCTCGTTTTATCCTGGACAGGGCAGACTGGGAACTCTTCTCTTCCATTGCAGAGCTCACACATCAAATGGTAGAAGGTGTGCATATCGATGACGCTGTTGAAGCTGTTACTAATACTATTATTCAGGCAGCTATGCTCTCCATTCCTAGAACATCAGGAAAACTACTAAAATATTCGAAACCGTGGTGGAATCGCGACTGTCATGAAGCACTGAAAAAACAGAAAAAAGCATGGGGTATTTTTCGTAGATATCCTACTCTGCGAAACCTCATAGCTTTTAAAAGAGCCAAAGCAAATGCACGGAAAGTAAAAAGGCAGAGCCAGAGGGATTCCTGGATTTCATATGTGTCCTCAATAACATCCTCTACGCCTAGTAAGCGGGTTTGGGAAAGAGTTCGAAAAGCATGCGGAATGTATAAAGACCACTCACTTTCCTTTCTGGAAAAAGATGGCCGAGTGATTAGCTCCATAGAAGAAATTGCAAATACAATTGGTGAGACATTTCCTGCCGTTTCTTCCAGCCGAAATTACTCACCTGCATTTCTTTCTATCAAGCAACGCTCTGAAAAAAAATCCCATCGCTTTCTACTCTTCCAACTTTGAGCCGTACAATAGAGACTTTACTATGGTTGAACTAAAGAGAGCTTTGTTGCAGACACATAGGTCTTGTCCGGGTCTGGATGGCGTGTATTATGAAATGCTAAAGCATCTGTCCTATAAGTCACTGAGTGCCCTTCTCACACTTTACAATAGAGTGTGGAAGGAGCGTACATTTCCAGTGCATGGAGGAGAGCTATTGTCATTCCTATTGCGAAGCCAGGGAAAGACCCGAGGAATCCCTCGAACTATCGGCCAATTGCCCTTACCAGTTATGTTTGCAAACTGTTTGAAAAGATGGTAAACAGCCGCCTAGTCTACTTCTTGGAAAAGAATAATATTATATCGCCTTATCAGAGCGGTTTTCGAAAGGGGAGAACGACCGTAGACAATATGCTTCTATTAGAGACATCTATTCGAAAAGCCTTTGTCAGAAGGAGTCACCTTGTCTCAATATTCTTCGACATTGAGAAAGCTTATGATAAGGCATGGAGATACGGTATATTCCGGGATCTTCACGAGAGAGGCTTGCGCGGCAACCTACCAATTTTCATACAGAATTTCTTGAACGCTGGAACTTTTCAAGTAAGGATTGGCTCTGTTTTTTCGGATGTTTTTCAACAGGAAGAGGGTGTGCCTCAAGGCTGTGTGCTTAGTGTAACCCTGTTTAGTTTAAGAATAAACTCTGTATTAAAAGAACTTCCTCCCACCATCTTGGGATCTCTATATGTTGATGATCTGCAGATTAGCTGTCGAGGAGCAGACATGAGATATGTAGAGCGGCAACTGCAGATGGCTCTGAATAAGATCCAAGAATGGTCAGACAAACAGGGATTTACATTTTGGAAACAGAAAACTGTGTGTGTTCACTTTTGTAGGAAGCGTGGTCTCCATCCTGAACCTGAGTTATATTTGAATGGTACAATTATTCCAGTTACGCCCGAAGTAAAATTTTTAGGAGTGACGTTCGACCGAAAATTGACTTTCCTTTCTCATGTTTTAAACCTGAGAAAGAAGTGTCTAAAAAGACTAAATATTTTAAAAGTGTTGGCGAACACCTCCTGGGGTGCAGAGCGTTGCTCCATGCTTCGCATTTACAGAGCCCTTGTTCGCTCTAGACTGGACTATGGCTCAGTTGTTTATGGATCCGCTCGGTCATCAGTTTTGTTAAAACTCGATCCTGTTCACAATCAAGCTCTGCGGATTTGTTCAGGAGCTTTCAGGACTTCTCCTGTGCAGAGCCTGTATGTTGACTGTAACGAACCATCACTTTATCTGAGGCGTGAGCAATTGTCCCTTTTGCAATATTTTAATATTCTATCACAACCTGAACATCCCAATAAGCTATGCTTACTTGATAATGAGTGTAATACATTATTTGAAACGTCCATCCTGTATTCCTACCTTTCCTTTAAGACTTCGCCCTATCATTGAAGAACATTCCCTCTCTGATATGCGCCCCCAAGCAGTACAGGACTTTGAAATCCCACCTTGGGAAAATTCACGTATTCAGCTTCTTGATGTTTTCAAACATCACGTGAAGGCAAGCACTAACGAGATCGTTTACAGACAATTCTTTGCTGAGCACAGGCAGAAATATAGCAGTTATTAACCGATATACACAGATGGATCGAAGTCAAATGATCATGTCGGGACGGCTTTTGTATTTGAAGATTACATTGAGGGCAAATGCCTGCACCATGCTTGCTCAGTCATAACATCTGAACTAACTGCAATATATTATGGTCTTTTGTACATATCAAAGCTCTGCCATAGAAAGTTGATAGTTTATACAGACTCGTATAGTGCTCTTAAATCCTTGGAAGCTTTTCCCAACAATCAGAATCCTGTGGTTGTGGATGTTCTAAAAATTCATATAAATTTAACGATTCGAGGTTATGAAGTCCTGTACTGCTGGGTTCCTGGACATGCTGGAATAAAGGGAAATGAGCTTGCAGATATCGCAGCCAAATCTGCTGTTGAACTGTCCAGTCGCCTTATCCCTTTTAGAGATATCTGCAGTGTCATCAAAGGAAAGGTCCGAAAAAAATGGCAGCAAATTTGGGATGTTCAGCATCACAACAAGTTGAGAAACGTCAAGCCTAGAATTGAGCATTGGGATTTTTCTGGAAATCGTAAGGAGGACGTTCTTTTGACTCGCCTCAGAATTGGTCACACTAGAGTCATACATAACTATCTTCTCAAAGCTGAAAATGAGCCTGTTTGTTTTAATTGTAATGTTTGTTTATCTGTTCATCATATTTTAATTGAGTGTCCATGTTTTAATAATCTTCGCCAGAAATATTTTAATAGCTGTGACTTACCTCTCGACCGTTTAATCGGAAGAGAGATCAATTGTAATTTATTTTACTATTTAAAAGAGATTGGCTTTTATTATCTAATGTAATTTGTTTTGAAGACTGTGTCTTGAATTTTAATATGTGCTTTTAACTTGTTTTTATATCACTTCATCCTCTGGATTTGGTACATTTATCTACTTGTTTTTATTCATTGAATTTTAATGACTTCAATTGTAATCATCCCATCTTGTGTTTGGCGCGTCATAATCATCTCTGGTTTTTGCGCCATAATCACTCACTCACTCACTCACTCAGTTCACTACGCTACGACACCGAAGTATATTCTTTCATTCTTTGCCACGAGGAAGATGGTAGGAATGACGACTTAGATGACGTCAGACCGTTCAAGCAACCCTAGAGGCTTGGCTTCGTATATAGGAGGTACTGGTTTCACCCCCAGCCCTTTTTGCCCAACTCTCCGGATTGCTTGTCCTAAGGATTTTATTTTGCTGTTGATATCAAGAATCAAGGAAATGTATTGCACCTTTTTATTCTTTTCAAAACTTTTTGAATGTTGACTCCTCTCTCAAAATTTATTCCTGGCCCTTTTTAAACATAAAATTTAATTTAAAGACTTTCTAAGAGTTTTCCTTTTTTTCATGCGGAAGGCATTATCTGAAAAGCTTTTATTTTTATAATTAGGCTTCAAAATTTTTCCCTTATTAGATGAATCCCTCTTTTGATGTAATTATTCTATCTCTGATGATGTGGAGTTAAAGACCTAGCCAAGCGCACTCCGTAAATTAACTTCCTTGATCCATGATCCCCACTCTCGGTTGCTCGCCAGACGTCACTTCCGTTTGAGAAGATGTAAATAAGTTGGGAGGGGGGTTGAACCAAAGATAACGTGGTTGTCGTCTTTCTCAGAGCCGTATTATTTCATGCAGCTCTTAAATATCGTGTCCCCTCAAAATATACATTTTTAAATGGTTAATGAAGTAGTGTTTTTTACTTCTGTTGTTATAATGTTACCTATAATATTAAGCAGATAAGTTTTTATGAGTAACATTATAATGAAATAATATATTTCGAATGATATTTTTTTTTAATATTTACCTTTCGGAAGATGTTAGGTGTTACATCCAATAAATGATTTCAGTAAAATAAAGATTATTATCATTTTATTGGCTCTGTGAGATGACTGAGAAGTTTTATGCACTCCCAAAGTCACCAAAATTAACAAACTGGTGTGGTGTAATCTAAATTCAAATGACTTCAAACTGCATAAAAATAACATAATTTTTCTATTTTATTTATAATGATGTTCTAAGGAATTTAAATGCTATTTAAAATCTGTGGTATTGTTAAGTATGTTATGAATAAAGACAGGCAGTTGTGTCAAACTAAAATGCTGAAAGCGGTAGGTAAATAGATAAAGAAAAATGTCTTTAAAATATAGTTTGGGAAAAAGGAATATGTTAACTTTGTTAAGTTGTGAATTCATTAACGCACTTCATGTACTATAACTAGCACTGATAAAGATAAATTTTTCTTTATTTCGATAAACAAAGTACATAAAAACATATTCCTACATATCATTAAAATATTAGTATTTTTCATGAATTCCAGAGAAAATATGCTGATGAATAATAAATACCATGGTCAAGAATTACCTAAACAAACAGGAAAAAAAAAAAAAAAAAAAAGATTCCCTACCTTGATACATAAGAAAGGAATATCACCATGTAACACATTGTTCACTTGTGTCAATATCACAGGCACTTTCTTCAGATTCTCCATTGACAAGTTGTATCTGTTAAAATGCCCCCGAGGCAGGAAAACAATCATCTGCTGATGAGACAGGTGCATATTTAAAACATAGAGATTCACAGGATTCGTAACGATATCAAACATGTTTTCACAATGCTTGAACCTACACCTTTTTCAACGTGAATATTGAGATACATTTTTCATCACATCAAATGCATACAAAGAGGCTATTAAATTTAGATTCTGTTTCTCCAGGGAAGCTTGTATTTGAGAGAAATGTGAAGCTATAAATGTGAGACTCTTATTTAGAGATGCCTTTTTAAATAACGCCTAAGCATTTTAATCGAAGAACATAAAAAATATTGACAGCATCTGTGGTTTTGACAAAATACTAGTCATTAGGGCCAACCTTACTGTATTTTCAGCCTACGAAAGCATACAGAAAGTAAAAATCTGTTAATCACCCTTAACTGAAACCAGAAATAACTGAATAAAGATAGAACATTTCACAAAGAAATCTATAAAAAAAACTTCAATATTTGGCATTCTGTGCAATCACCCTAGCTCCACCTCTTAAAAACGCTACTACTCGCCAAAATAGCAAGCTCACGCTACCATATTCCTCACTTTTTCAAAACTGGATTTAAAGGCAACAATATATCAACTGCAATCTCTCTAAAGACTTTTGCTCTAGCAAATAATTCTAAAAACATCCTTTTTACATTAGAAATAAGTTTGCAATTGTCTGTGAACAATTCATGAAACTTGTACAAACATGTACAGGGTGTGCATTTTAGATACAGTATTTTGAGAAACGACCCTGTAAATGCCTCACCTTTTTTATACATCTCATCATTCAGGAAACGAATGGCATAGTCATGTTTACTTCTATTAAGACGAAATAAATTCTATTGATGAAACTTGAGATATACCGAAACTGTTGGTTTCTTTCTACATCTGCTATCAGAAGGAATATATCTGATATTTTAGGGTGTAAGGTTTTAGTTGCAATGTTACATATGAATTTTACCACAGCATTCATTCATGAAAATGAATTGCTGTCCAAAATCACACTTTGGATATCCTAAACTGTGCCAATGTAAGCAGTATGTAAATATGTTCTTCTTAAAATAGATTTATAGGGAATTTATCACTTTCAAAATATCTTTTTGCAGATGGACTTTTAACTTTCCAAAATGTCATTCAATTCAAATCATTCATGAACTACATATGACATGACATGCAGCTGTAAACACTAGTAAATGTTTTGTTGTTTCATTGGCATTACACTTCCTCTTAATTGTATGTTTATGCTATGCTACAAAATAAAATTTTTGAGCACTAAGTGGTTTTTCTGGTGCTTATGTATCAATAAAAGTGTCCATTCCAAATTCTTTTGAAAAATTGTTCATTTTCCCTATCATTAAAAGCTCTTTCTTAAGCTTGGCAGTATAGCATATAAGGCAAAGCAAAGAAACAAATGAAACTGAGAGAAGAAATTTTGACAGAATTTAGTCATCACTCTTGCATTCATGCTGCATTCATCCTGTACATGTAAAGTAAAAGTAATAGTATGAAAGTTCGTCAACAATAACCTTCCTGAAAAGGAGCATTTCATCCATTTATTTTTTTAGGTAATTTCTAATTATCACACCCCACCACCACCAAAAATTATAAATGTGTTGCCAACTTTGGAGAAAGATGTTTATTTGAGTACTTTTGTGTCTATTTTAATAATGGATCCAGTACCACCTATTTCTTTTTTTCTACAATAACACATACCTTTTTTTTTTTTTTTTTTTTTTTTTTTTGTGTGTGTGTGTGTGTGCTACTGTTTGATTTCTTGGACACAGCATTGAAATCAAAATTTTAAAATAAGAAGGTAAAAAAAAGAGGTCCATAAAGCCTTTAACCCTTTGATGGGCGGCAGGACGGCTTTTTTTATCAGTTTTTATCTCCAAGATGACAGCTGCAAAATTCTGTTTAAAATACATACAATAATACCTTTCAGTTTCATAAATATATAACAGATGGTGGCACTAGTAATTCATAGAAATCATGTAGGAAAAAATTCTTTGCAGGTATAATTTTGAAGCATTTTTTATTTTAATTTCTTATGCAATTTAAATCATTTGGGCAACTTTTGGTATTAGAATGAATATTTTTTTTCTTGCAGATAAAAAGTATTATTTGAATTCATATATATATATTAATTAAAAATGGTTGAAATGAAAAGGTGGGACAAATTTATCCCATCACGCATGTAGGAAATACTGCTACTAGGGGACAGGACTATTGAAAATGTTTTCCGAACATTCGTTCCATTGTGATTTTGTACTTTCGGTTTAATTTTCTGAAATTTTTTTGGTAGGTTTATGGTTATTTCTAAAGTATCACAAACTGTAATAATCATATGAGATATGTTGATTAATTTGACCACTTAAAAATGTCTATATCAGACTGAGAGAAAAACTGTCAAATGGTGGCACAGAATTTTTTTTTCATTTCCTTGATGTTTGTGTAGTTAATTCATTCATATTGTGTAAACAGTTACCCGCAGAGTGAGAACATTTAAAATCTCTAAAACTGTTTAAAATGTATATAGCTGGAAATTTACTGAATATGAGTTCTATAAAGAGAAAAAAATACCAGAGTCCTGTACATGTAAAGTAATAGTAAAATTAATATAAGTTAATTTTACTAAGACATAGGTCATCAAATGAATTTTCAATATAATGTAATTTTTAAACAATGAAAATTTTAAGAAGAATGTTGCCCCTGAATATTTGTCTTGTTATTCATCATAACTGTGAGAGGAAAATTTTGTACTGATGTCCGAATTAAATTTTTCATTATTTTTCTTCTTTTTGTTCGTTTAAAGGTTCTTTGCTGTACAATTTTTTTATTAGCTGGTATGTTTACAGTTGGAGGTTCAAAGTGTGGTATACTCGTATTTATTGCAGATTTATAAATTTTCTCCATTTTAGTTACTTCATTAGGTGTTGTTATTGAGTTTAGTAAGCTTGTAAATTTATTCAGCGGTGTTATTTTTCTTTCTGCTAATGTCAAAGTTTGTGATGTACTTTGCATTAATTCATTTACTATTACTATATCATTTGTGTCGTCTATTATCAATGAAGGATCATTACAGGAATCATGAACTATATCTGCTGGACTGTTTTTCTGCATCTGGCATAAATAATGAATATGCTTACACATATTCCACTTAATTGAAGAATCTATACATGTGCACATATATGTGTGTATGCATACATTACATTCAGTACACTTCAATTCACAGTTACCCTCACTGATCACTTTTTGTATGGTATACAAATCTAAATTGCTTTCTGATGAAATAATCCAGCCACTTTCATTTTGTATAATTTGTGATGACAGTGTTAAGCTGGTTTTATATCTGTTTCTCAAGTCTCTAATTTTACTTGTCAATTTTCCTTTGTTTGATGTAATGATTCTATCAAACATTTTATCCCTAATAAATTTCATAATTGCATGCTCAGCCTTATCAAATCTTTTAACATTTTTTCCATGTAAATAAATATATGTACTTTAATGTTCGATGCATTCTTTCAATATGTGTATTTGTATTTAATCCACAATGAACTCTGTGACAATAAGCCCAAGTAGTTGCATCTTTTAAATAATGTGTCGAAAAATAATTATCAAAATCAAGTGTATCGGGATCAGTTTTCAAGAAATTTAACACAACTTCTGCTGCGCTATTAAAACTCTGTATACACATTCTTGTAAAGAAGTGCGGAGAACTTGATACTCTTGGGCTTGTTTTTCTCTACCACCGATTTTTTTAAAATTCTTTTGTCATGCACGGTCAACATGCCATGCACAAAAGAAGCGTTTTTCACGTGTGCCCATCTCTGAAACCTATACATTAAAAAAAGAATCAGCCATATCTGACATGAAAACCTTTGGTTGTAATGTGCCAATGCTTTGCTTGATTATTGAGAAGAATATAGACAAAACTGGTTGATCACTTCGATTCGAAATTAAAAATGTACAAGGAAATCCTTCTCTTAAATTGTTGACAGTTAATAAAACTATAAGCTCAAAGCCATATGCATTCATGCCATGAGTGCCATCTATACATACAGTTAGTCAATAAAGTCTGCGTACATCAAGAAAAGTAATATCAAATCCAAATTTATGGTGCGAAAAGGGTAGTTTCTTAAAAGTTTTTATTAATATTTAGTTTCAATAAGGGACTTTGAAATTATTTAACTGTAATATTTTCATATCTAATAATTTATGCACACTAAATTTTAAAACACAGAGGGAAAAAAGAAAAATTCTTTTACGAATTAAACAAAATCCTAAACTTTCTGCTGCAAGCATTGCAAAAGACATTTTTAAACCAGCAACAAGGAAATTTCTCCTGAAACTGTACGAAAAGTGCTGCGAAAGGCCGATTATCATGGACGCAAACCTATGTCTAAGCCATACATTTCCGAGACAAATAGAAAGAAAGGAATTGCTTTTGCCAAAACATATTTAAACTCTTCGCAGGGCTTCTAGAACAATGTAATTTGGTCAGATGAAAGTAAATTTACAATATTTAAAGTTAATGGCCACCCTATTGTATGGAGAAAACCAGCATCACAACAAGTTGAGAAACGTCAAGCCTAGAATTGAGCATTGGGATTTTGCTGGAAATCGTAAGGAGGACGTTCTTTTGAGTTGCCTCAGAATTGGTCACACTAGAGTCACACATAACTATCTTCTCAAAGCTGAAAATGAGCCTGTTTGTTTTAATTGTAATGTTTGTTTATCTGTTCGTCATATTTTAATTGAGTGTCCATGTTTTAATAGTGTTCGCCAGAAATATTTTAATAGCTGTGACTTACCTCTCGACCGTTTAATCGGAAGAGAGATCAATTGTAATTTATTTTATTATTTAAAAGAGATTGGCTTTTATTACCTAATGTAATTTGTTTTGAAGACTGTGTCTTGAATTTTAATATGTGCTTTTAACTTGTGTCTATGACTTCATCCTCTGGATTTGGTACATTTATCTACTTGTTTTTATTTATTGAATTTTAATATCATCAATTGTAATCATCTCATCTTGTGTTTGGCGCGTCATAATCATCTCTGGTTTTTGCGCCATAATCACTCACTCACTCACTCACTAACACCTTTATTTTCCAACAAGACAACGACTCGAAACATAGAGCTAAAATTGTGAAGGAATATCTCCTCTATCACACTCCAAGACAATTGCGTACTCCTCCACAGTCACCAGACCTCAATCCAATCGAACATTTGTTGGCAAAATTGGAGAAACGAATTTGAAAACACAATATTACATCACGAAATGATCTAATTAGTAAATTGCAGAAAGAATGGGCGAAATTTATGTCGGATGACACTTAAAAACTAGTTCAGTCAATGCCCAGACGTCTGCAGGCTGTTTTGAAGAATAAAGGATATCCTACAAAGTATTGTAGTAATGTAAAAAACTTATATTTTACTTTTTTTTTTGAGAGTGTACGCAGACTTATTAGATGGAATTTCTGAGTTTTTTGAAAAAATTTAAAAAGTATTACACTGATATTATTTACTTTTTATTTAAGCTTACAATTTTAGCTAATAGAAGAAAAATATGCAATGATTAAAAAACATTTTTCTATGCTTTAAGTGTTTTTTTTTAACCCTCTGAGCGTTATGACCGGGTTTAGGCGGTCAAGACGGCCTACCTCGAAAGCGTTACGGACGCTTCTAGGCGGTCACTGGAAAAGTGTTCGAAAGCGTTACTGACGGTTCTAGGCGGTCAGTGGTGAAGACCTCGAAAGCGTTATGACCGCCTTAAAGCGGCCGTGCAGATGTCTCCTGCCCCCCTTATTTCTGGAACCCTGGAGATCTCTAAATGACAGTTCTCAGTAGGAGGCAAAGAGGGTTGCTCTTTTTCGTTTTAGACCGCTATGTTTAATCGCCAAGAAAACGCTTGAGCATGTAGTGGTTTATAAACAACCACTAATGCTCAAGCGTTTTTTTTTGGCGATTAAATTATGTTATAAACAACAAACAAACGTGGACATTCTTCGCGAAATAAAAAAGTAGCATGTAAGCATGTTTTTTCAATACTCTCTTTAAACAGATAACATTTTCATAAAATAGCCTTTAGTTTTTAAATTGATTGTTCAGAAATATGCGAAATGCTCGTGAATTCAATTAAAAAATAGAATTAGGAAATATTTAAACAAATTTACTTATGGATATATAGATACATAATTAAAACCGACAAGTTATAAGTTTTAATTATTGGAGCGAACGAATAGCGCATTCAATTACTGCATTTAATATGAGTTATATAATTACATGTAAAGAATAACATAATTAAGCACTAATTCAAATAAAAATTAGCCATCAACAGTAATTTATAATAAGCGTATTTTGAACGGGTTTATGAAGCATAATCTAATTTGATAGTAAAAATAATAATGGCGAATTATTTATTCATTTTGGAATAATATTCGTCGCTTATACTGGTTTGATGAAGTTCTGTTCAAATTCATTTCAAATATTCCAAATCTTTATATGTACATTGATTTCAATGCGATTTTTATTAGAAAAAAATTCAATGAGTTTGATTTTCTTACATAATTGTAATTACATTGTTCAACGCAAAATAACTACAAGCAGAAAGGCAAATGTGTGTTAAAATTTCTGTATTTTGCTATATAAATTATTAAAATAACCAACCTACAGCCTAACAACTGAATGTCCGAAATATAACCCACCACTTTTCTAAAAGTAACAAATTTCAGTTAAAAAAAAAACCGCAGTAAATAAATAAAACGAAATACTATTAAGAAAAGAAGCACGAAAATTTACTTTCTTATGTTTGCTTACTTTATTTTTAGTCCAAAAGGACAATTTGCCCTGAAGGACTTTTAATTTCGCTTTGGCATTTTTCATTGAAAACTATAAACGGCGGATCCCTTTTCAAATTGTTGCCACTAAATTTTATCGCTCTGTATTATACTTAAAGAAATTAAATAATGAAGAATCTGCATGAATACGTATGTTTCTCGCATTGTAATAAAACAACGGTACCTAGAGCTATCAAAATTTCAAAAATGGAAGCCCTAATTTGAATTTGAAACTTGTTTTATTATCGATTTCATATTTTATAACACTTCAAAGAATTTTTGATTAAAAAACTAAACGATTTCAAAGCGAGTAATGTCAACACCGTACGAAAAAAATCCCATTTTTATCTCCAGCGCAAGACTCTAAGATACGCTCATTTTAAAATAATTTTGAGATATTGCTGTTGAACTGAACTTTGTGGTTTGAGTACGTAGAACATGATATTTAATGAGGTAACACACAAAACGTTAAAAACGCTCCTTTGGACGTAGTTTAAAATCTGAAACCTTTCATATTTTTATTTATTAGTCCAAAGGGGCGTATTAGTATTTAAAACAATAGTCCTTGAGAGACTATTGTTTTAAATACTAATACTGTTTTCGTTTTTGCGATTTTGCGTTGAATCACTATAAACGGCGAATCACTTTTCAGATTGTTGCCACCAAATGTTAGAGTCCCGCATTACATTTGAAGTAAGTAAGTAATGAAAATCTGCGTAAATGTGTGTATATTTCTGGCATTGTGATAAAAAAAAAGGTTTGTAAAAAGGCCATCCAAGTTTGAATAACGTAATCCTCCTACGAATATGAGCATGTGGAAGATCAAATTTGATATTATCGATTTCATATTTTGTGAAACTTTAACGAATTTTTGAGTAACAAACTCAACGATTTCAAAGCAAGCAACACTCTACGGGGGTGGAAACCTTTTTATCTCCAGCGCGCGGAATTGTGTACCGGAAATTCTAAATATATGTTCATTTTAAAATTAATTATCGACATTGCTATTGAACTGAATTTTATGGTGTAAGTGCAAAGAACATGATATTTAATAAATAAAGGTACCACACAAAACGTTAAAGAAATGTCCTTTTGGACGTAATTTAAAATCTGAAACCTGTAAGATTTTTTTTAAAAAAATTTTTATTGTTTTTTGAATGTATGTTGTTTGCGAATGACGCAGTAGTCGTGTATAATTTGAATATATAATAATTATTTGTGGTATTTTTTATTTGAAATGCATATAATTTTATGCATATAATTCTCTAAAATATGCATATAATTCTCTAAAATAGTAGCATTCTTAGATTGAATATTGTCTAAGCAGGTGCAATGATATTTTAACTTCATTACCATATCAAATACAGTTTCTTTTTAATTTAAAAACTTCGTCAGCAGTCTGAAGCATCTTTTTGAATCATAGGATGAGTTTTACTAAAATTTGTAGTAGTCCGAATTTTTATAAGTATTCAGAATTACTGAAATAAAAAAAGCTAAACTTTTTAGAATTTCTTTATCAAAGTATTACATCTTAGGCCAGCAAGACCTGATTAGTAAAATCTGGGAAAGGATCTATGATTGTTTAATAAGAAGTAAAAAAAAAAGTACTCTAGGTCTAAGCAGTAAAAAAAACTTGTCCCTCTATCGAAAATTGTCACGTATGTTAGAAAGATTTTGCAAGACATTAATATTTTAGCTCAAACATGATTTTTTTTTAAATTTAGTCTCTTGTTTTGGAGATGGTGTTCAAGCATTTTACCATAATTTTATTTTGTGCAGAATTTTTATATTTTTTATTGATCGCTGTATTTTTAACTTCCATAGCATAAATTAAAGAAATACACATAGCAAGTTCAGCCATAAACAGATGACATAAGAGAAATTTGTTTTGACATATTATGCGAAAGACTAAATAAATATTAAATGCTTTTGAAATTATGTGACATGACAGTAATTAGAAAACAATAACTGTAGATGTGCAAAAAAACTGTACTTATAAACTTCTGTATTTTTAAAGAAAGTACAAAATAGTTCAGAATAGCAGATGGATTTGAGATCATTCAGTATTGTCATCGTAAGTATATTCTCTTCACGTTTCGGAAGAACTGCAGTAGTTCAGATTTGTCGTAAAAGACTAATTACACCCCTGGGGATTGGCGTACTTACGGAACGGAAAAACAAGCTTTGAAACATACTCATACAAAAGTCCTACCTTTTCTTCGACAGATAAATGACAGATGTGATAATTTAAACACATGCTTTCAATCACTTGTTTCCTTCTAACAAAGCGTCTTGGGCGGCTAGCAGGATCCTAGCAAAGTCTTGTAATAGTCTCTTGTTTTAAATATGCTGTATTCGAACTCAAATTCAAAGACGGGCATTTAAAGATTTTATTAATGCTTTTTTTTTTTTTTTTACATTCGACGATTCAATATTTGTTTAAAAAATAAACACATAAATAAACTTGCATAGCAGATCAAAATTATGTTGCTGTGGAAATGTTTCATCAACAGTTATTAGTAGTTATAACAGCATAACTAAATAAGCCCATTTTGAAATATGGATGATATTGCATTCATTATTTTTAATCTGAAACAATATCAAGTTGTTATTACTAGGTAAAATGGCTTAAAATAAGCTCACACATTATAAGAAAATTTTTTAAAATGAAAATTGGATTCACTTTCTTTCACATAATTTCTGACCAGTTCTTCCAAAATATTTTAAAGCTTACTTTACTACATAATAGAAATGTCTCCACGTTCGTTGTTTTTAGTTAGTAATTTTAATTGAGGCTGTTATATAAGAAGGCTATTTATCGTTGTTGTGTTATAGTACTTATTTTATTGTATAATGCAAATTTTTATCAATTGGTTAATTTTATAATGTATAGAGGAATTTAAAACAGAACAAAAGTAATTTCCACCGTTATAATATGTCCTTAAATGGTTCCCAATAAAAACATAGTTAACTGAGTAGTATACTACATTATATTAATTAATTTACTAACCAAATAGCAAAAACATTTCAAATTCGAAATCCATCTTTTATCTAAGTACTTTTTGCAAAGTAACAAAAATTCTAATCCCTTTGTAGTTTAAATTAAAGATAAACAAAAAATGTTGTTTTTTCCCCATGAAATGCTAATTTTATATTATTTGATAAAAACTGGGAAGTGCAAAATCAAAATCCTGGCGAAATACATATACTTATGAATGAACACAGCACACAAACATTTCTTCACCCTAAGCACGAACACAAATCATATTTTAAACAGCTTAAAATGAATCTACTTTCAAAGTATTTAATTTGTGATAGATAATGACAGCTGAAAATATTTTCCAATATTACAAGATAAAATGAGGTTATTTCTCAAATAGTTTCACAAATAAACTCACAAAATAAAGAACGCTTTTATAAATTTTTAATTTGCAATACGTTAGATGCTTTATTGAAGAATTTGCAATAATATCGTTCTGATTTTCATTTTATACAAGATTGTCATCATGTTTCACTGATGAGCAACTTGCTAATTATTAGTCCAATGTAGAGTCCTCCTTCTGTTTTCTCATAAAATCGCCTTTGTAAATTTAGAGTTTAATTTAGCAAAACGTTTTCCACCTAAGTGGTAAAATGTCTTCGTAAAGGATTCCCTAAAGAAATCTGCCTTGTATTTATGTTGCATTTAGGGATATTTTCAAAAACACACGCTGCTGATTGTTATTTTTAATAGGTGAACAAAAGAAATATTTCTTTTAAGAAAGAATATAATTTAACTGCAAGCTATTACAAGCGAAGCTTGATTACAAACTTAATTTTTAAAATACATTTAATTATCTTTATGTTTTAAAAAATGTCTTGTCTGGTATTTGGCCACCCACTTAACTTACACGTTGACCATTTAAATAGAGCACTACCAAATGGCACATTGAAAATGATCATATTCATCTCAGTGAGATGGATATGATTCGCATATCTTTTCTGTTTCGCATCTCTTTCTCGGAAACAAATCTACCTATGTAGTAGATTAATGTATAGGTAGCAGACATTCTGTCACTGTCAGCCGAGCAGTAAAGTCTCTGAATAGTCGCAGAATACCGAGTTCTGACTTAAGTTCGATTCTAAGAGAACGGGCTGGCTGCATGGGCGTTTTCATAGTTTTCCGCATATGTAACATATATACGAGCAGTTTCTTTAAAAAGTCCTGGGGCCCACCAGCGGCCGAGTGGTAAAGTCGCTGAACACTGGTAGTTCGGTCGGAGGTTCGAATCCCGCGAACGGGCTGGCTGCATGGGTGTTTTCGTGGTTTTCACCATGTGTAACGTGTATACGAGCCAGTTTCCCTTAGAAAGTCCTCCACGAAGCCATCCCTCCCCTTAGGCAGATAGCCCTCGAGGCTTTGCCGTAATTAAATAACCTAACCTTTAAAAAGTCCTCCACGAAGCGACCCTCCTCCTAGGCAGACAGCTCTAATATGCTTTGATGTAGTCAAATAAGCCAAAACATTCTGTTGGCGAAAAAGCAAGATTGCATTTATCATGAATAATTTCTAATGCAAAAGTTATACTTGTCACTAAGGAAAGAATTTATTTTTGTGTAAAATTCAGATTGCTTGAATTTTAATAATTCTCAGAAACGAAACACAAATAACAAAAAACTAAAAAAATATTCATAATTAATTACGATATATAAACGATGTAATCATTAAGCATATTTTTAGTAAGAAAGAATATTTTGTAATAAATAAATGAAAAATATATTTAATACTAAAGAATCCTCTATATATCTCTACAAAGTATAAAAATTACAAATATTTTTCAAGGTGCATGTGTATATGTACCTGATAAAAATATTTACATTGTTTATTATTGTAGCGATATTTTTAACCAGGTGCATATTTTCCGTGAGGCCTTTTCCGGAGATATATTTTTCCCGAAATACATTTTCAGGATATTTTCTTGGCATTCGTTTTACTCAAGTGGTTAGATTAAAGTGTTATTTTGTATGCTGTGAAACCTAACTAGAATTTATTTTCATTCCATAGTTGCTTCACATAAATTTTCGATTTCATGTAATATTCAGTTTCATAATTGCACTATCATTTTGAGATTTACTATACTTTTCAGTTTTTTTTTATTAAATGTTGTCTACAACTACTTTCAATAAAATACTGATATGATATATAATAGGGAAATATAACATACACGCGCACACATGCTCACAAACATACATCACCATATATATACACAGTGTTTTGTATGTGTGGTTACATATATATATATATATATATATATAGTTTACATGCAAAACAGTTTTAATAATTCCTACGAAAAATGTGATAAATTTTCACGAAATAAACTGCTTAAATTTATATATATATATATATATATATATATAAATTTAAGCAGTTTATTTATATATATATATATATATATATATATATATATATATATATATATTATATATATATATATATATATATATATATATTGCGCTTTCCATAGTTTAACATAAATGAAGTTTTTAAAGTCTGAATTTAAATAGTGATATTGTGTTTATATGTACTGTAATTACTGATGAAAGGATGTTTCTGAATTTAAAGCCAGGGTAGTTTAAATTACTAACAGACGGCAAATACACAACTTGAAATCAGAGTCTTTGGAAGAAGCAATAAATTTAGAATTTACTTCAGCTCCATTTCTCGTCATAGTTAACAAAATGAAAGAACTGAGAAAGATAGATAGCGGATGCTTTTTTGTCCTTGCACAAAGGTAATGGTCTCCCATATAAAGTAGAAAATGTACAAAGGTGGTAAGCTTTAGTTCAGTACCCCCTGGAGGTATATTTACGTTGAAGTCAACTTGGAGATTCCGCTATTAGGTGTTTTCTTTTAAAAGGGTAATATCTTTTTCAGCACATAACCAGAAATAAGAGTTTATGTTTTCATTACTTAATCTTCAAAGCTGTATAATTTGGAGCATCTGCTCGAAAAACTGTTAACTTATTTTTCATCATTCATGAAAAGAATACACACCTGCGTAAATGTCTTGGAGAAATAATATCGTTAACAATTTTGCTACAAAGAATTTTTTTTTTTATTTTTTTGGTTTCTATTAACATCTCGATAATGCACGTAGTATATAAATACTTGCATTGTAACTCATATATAGCTAATTACAAGGAAATTGCATTGTAACTCGAAAATACATTTATTTTCTCAAGAAGCTCCTTTGTCCAAGCTGTTTACTTGTTTTCTACCCCCAAAGTGATTTTACTCTATAAAAGCCGAACTGCCTGATCTCATTCATCAGCCACTTCATCTATTCTGCTGTTGAGTTATGCGATATACATGCATACATACGTACGGACATACGTCGCGCTAAAACTAGTCATAAGTCCCAAATATAAAATTTCAACATTTTATGTTAAGTTATGGGACATACGTACGTGTAAACGTCATGATGGAAATTTCCTTTGAAATATGAAAATAGAAATGTTTCGCAATTACAATACTTTATTTATTTCTCACAAGTCAAAACGGTGTCATAAATAACTAACTACTAATAAATTTATGATGCAATCTAAAGAATTATTTAAATCTAACACTTTAAACTGGAATAAACTTATAATATTTGAAAATTAAATATAAACATAATACTAAAATAAGTTGCGAATAATTTGTATTCGAAAAATTGGAACACGAGAGAAAAAAATTCTCACAAATTCCCTTTGTATATTAAAAAGTATTTCCTCAGAAAATAAGGATAAAAAAATGCAAGATTTATTTTTCACCATTATCGAAGCAATTCCTTAAAGAAACTGGAAATTTAAAGCATTTTACGAGTTTCTCTTACTGATGTATATTGATTAACTTTTTGTATTCGGCACATATCTTGATTTAAGGTACGAGTAATATATAGTATATGTGTTAGTGTGCAAATTATAAAGTAGCCAAATAGGAGATGAAATACTATTTTAGCAACCAGTCTCGTGACGAAGATACCATAGGGAGAAAAACTAATTTCACTCGCTAAATTCAACGGAGGGGAGAATTAGCTTAATTATATCCACATGGTAAGGGGGGCCCGCTTTTGAAGCAGTTTGAGTAAAAATGCTTGCCGCTTTTGCGACAGACCTGGTAAGAAAACACGATTATTTTTACGTCGTTTCCTGAAAAAACCCGTAACGCTCGGGGGGGGGGGGTTAATTTAAAATTTAGTCTTTATACAGACTTTTGTAGCTAACTGTATGCAGTCTGAACTAAATTTTTTTAGCATTTCACTTTGTGATTATTGTCATCATATTTGTCATTATGATGAGAATAAAATCTTCATCGTTAAGGAATGTATGTGTTGGGGATATTACACCTTGTGCCTTATACTATAACACGCATGAAATCTGTGAACTAAGCATTTCATTCACCCACATGTCAACCCTCACATAGTCATTAATTACTATGCTTTAGCCGACCAGCGGTCGAGCAGTAAAGTCGCTGAACACTGGTAGTTTGGTCCGAGGTTCGAATCCCGCGAATGAGCTGGTTGCATGGGCGTTTTCGTGGTTTTCCCCATGTGTAACGTGCATACGAGGCAGTTTTCCTTAGGAAGTCCTCCACAAAGGCATCCCTTCCCTTAGGCAGATAGCCCTCGTGTGTTTTGCCATAATTAAATACACCAACACCATTACTATGCTTTACTGCACTGGAAGCTAACTCGAAACTTCGTTCAATGTTTTGCAGATCTTTTTTTGTTATTAGATGCAGTCATTCGAGGCCAGAATCAGATATGGAATCGTGAATTTCATCCAAAATTGCATCAAATGGTACTTTAGCAGCTATTTTTGATGCAATAAAGGTTCTATCCTTACTTGAAAGGAAAAGATGACCCATATCATTTTCATGGCCTACATGTGTTTTCTGGAAATATGCATAGTATTCCTCTCGTTTTGATTTGACCAATTTTATTTTCGCAGGACAATAAGCATTAATTTTTTTGCTGCCCAGTAGCTTTATGTGTCGCTTTCCAGAACTCTGTGAATGAAAATGCCCTGAACGGTGACATGTAAAATATGTAACTGTACCAGTGGCATAAGGTTTTCAGATACATGTATTATAAATTTCGACTTTATTTTCTAAATCATCTTTCCATTCAAGAAAACTTTCATAGGATTCAAATTTTAATTCTGATGTTTCAAGTTTTACATCATGAACTTGTAAAAAGTGTTCATTTATCAACTCATTTTCAAAATCCCCTTTACACAAAGGACATTTATACTGTCTCTTAGTTGAAATGTGATCACCATTACAACTAGAGTCACATATTTTGAGTTTGGATGTTTCACATACTTTTAAATTTAGAGACTGCAATATGTGTTCATCCGTTGGATGGCATTTTATTAGATGCCTTTTCAAATTAAATTTGGAAAAAAAGAATTTCCCACGTCCGCATGGAAACTTGTTTGATGTAATCAAATCCGTAGAAATATCCGAATTAGTTTGATTTTTTTCATTAGATTGAACATTTGGCTCTGAAAAGGGCCCTTTATTAAAGTGATCATTTGGTCCTGAAAAGGACCGTTTTGTTTTAAAATGATCAGAGATGTTTGATCAAATTAGCTTGTAAACACTCGTCTACGAAAATTGCAATAAGAGGATTTCCGTTCACTAGCTATTCTATCATTTGAGATCCCTCCCCACAACCGGAAATGACATATTGCGAGCGAAGAGAGTGTGGAACTCTGGGATAGATGAGAACCCAATATCTAGGCGCTTGTCTCTGCGCATGCGCTAGCCACACAATTTCGCCAAGAGCTCGTAAAAATTTAGTCGCGGGTTGCGTTTCGTAGGGAGGAAGTAAAAATACGCTTCCCGCGTATATTCCGCGTATGGACATGGGAGCAAAGAAATGGGAGCCGAAGTCGTTGTGTGTCATTGCTGTTTGACAACTTCGAGGAAGCACTTCCGCAGAGAACCCGGTAAATGTAAACATCGCCAACTTTGGCGATAATAGTTCAAACCTGGTAACCTAGCTAATTCATCCTATTCGCTTATGCGAAGGTTGTCGTTGTTCGCATTTGGAGATTTATATTATTCTTCTCTTATTTATTGTTATTTTTTCTGAATTTTTTAACAATGAATAGATAGAAATATTTTCGCATAATTAAAGAAGTTTTCGTCGAAAGATGCCGGTTCTCGGCTCGTCAGTTCGGGATCAAAGGAAGAAAATATGGCGGATGGGGTGAATGCTAATTTGTAACATGCTGTTCACGTTATGTTCTTAATTATTAACAGTTGTAAGCACGCAGAACCATGAGGTTTCCAAATCCTAAAATAATTTTAAAATGTATAAAGTTCTAGTTTTATTAACTTAACAATGCTACTGAAGAAAATTTCATTACTGTTGAAGGTTATTTGTATTGTGAAATATATCATGAAAAAGGACAGGTATTTGTTGCAATGTAAAATGCTTTAAGCTGTAAGCAAGTAACTTGAAGGAAAAAAAAAAAAATACTGAAAACTATGTAAAATGGATGTATTAAAGGTCATGCATTCATTAATTTATTACATGGGCATGGCTCTTACCGAAATACATCAATCAACAGGCCAAGTACTTAATAATGAAAAATGACACTTGTAAAAGAAATATTAGTATTCTATATGAATTAGAGAAAATACATATAAGTATAACGTAAACGTAAGTATAAGAATACTAATTTTTATTTTTTAAATTTTTATTTCCCGTTATGCTTAA
Organism: Stegodyphus dumicola; assembly: GCF_044657685.1. Taxonomy (NCBI): domain Eukaryota; kingdom Metazoa; phylum Arthropoda; class Arachnida; order Araneae; family Eresidae; genus Stegodyphus; species Stegodyphus dumicola. Next base: position 54,938,233 of record NC_140778.1, read on the forward strand.
TACACTGTTTTCTGTGCTAACTTGAATTTAATACAAATTTATTTTCGTATATCACGTTTAACCTGTTAGTTTTACATCTACACACTTATTATCTGTGAATTTTTTTTACTACCATTGTCTGCTAACTTGAATTTACATAAACTAAAAACCACGTTTACGGCTCAGCTCATCGGAGCTTGGCGAGTAAAAATGCAACGGCGCCAACGGGTTCTCTGCGGATGAAAACCCAACTTCTATTACATACGATTCTTATCAGAGGAAGAAAGCGTGCCGTTTTGTGTGTGTGAGATGTGTAAAATGTCGCTAATACAAATGCGTGAAGAACCCGCCGATTGTAATAGGCATGAGGCCTAAAGCTGTTGGCAAATAGCTTCTGAGAAATAAGTAGTAAATCTTTCTGTAACCCATAAAATATCGTAACGACACCCGTTTAGTCTCCTGTAGGACGTGAATATTTCTTGGCAACATTGCTGTAGTTTTAAAGTGGTTTCATGTCTTTTATATGTAATTCCTAACGGACTGGAGGAAACGGCGTTCGCCGAATTCCTCACCTTTCTTCTTGCTCAAAAGCAAGATTGCTACAGAATATGTAATTTGGGGCAATGAATGAACAAGTTAACCTTTATGAGTGCTAGGAAGAGAAATCATGTTAGTCCGAAATTTAACGAACTTATTTTTCGTGAAATGTGTTCCTGAAATTCATACCATGGGTATATCCCACTAGTTGATGTATTTTCTGTTCAATATGTATTAGTGTTTTATATCACCTGTGCATGCAACAACTACTTTGCTTAATCTAAACATTCCAGGTCGCCAAGAGCCGGTTATCCGAAAACCGCCGGATGGCAAAATTCTTGATTATATTTCCAATATATTTGAGTGCAACGTATATTGGAAAATGTCATGCAGAGAAAGAAACTTTTTAAAAGAGCTCATGCATACCCCCCCAACAGAAAAAAACCTCATTTATGTGAGGTAGGTAATAGTCATTTAGACAGAAGCTTCAACCAAATCTTCATTTTTCACCTCCTTCTCAATGCAGGATGTGATGTAGAATCATTTGTCCCAATAAGTCCAGTTTCAAACTCCATATGCTTTTTCACACAAGAGCAAAACCTTGTGTATGCAATGTGTAAAATGTCACTTAGACTAAAGAGTTATTTAAACAATTATATATTTATTTGCACAGAAAACAAACCTTGTGTATGAGGTATGTAGCAAATCATTTAGACAGTATGGTTCTTTAAAGAAATGTATGGATATACATACAGGAGAAATAACTCATGTGTAAGATATCTAAGAATTCATTTGGATTCAAGAGCACTTCAAACATGAATATGCTTATTCACACAGAGAAGAAACTTTACATATCTGAAGTATGTAACAAGTCATTTAAATGAACATATGCTTAATCAAACAGGAGAGAAACCTTATGTTTGTGAAGTGTGTAACAAGTCTTTTACTCGTAAATGTCATTTAAGCAGACATATAATTATTCACACAAGAAAGAAACCTCATGTGTGTGAGGTATGTAACAAGTCATTTGCTCAAAAATGTGATTTAAATACCCATATGATTTATCACACGGGAGATAAACCTCATGAATGTGAGGTATGTAACAAGTCATTTGCTTACAAATCTAGCTTAAAGCTCCATCTACTTATTCACAGCGGAGAGAAACGTCATGTGTGTGAGCTATGTAACAAGTCATTTGTTCAAAAGGTTTGTTTAAACAGGCATATGCTTATTCACACAGGAAAGAAACCTCATGTGTGTGAGGTATGTAACAAGTCATTTGCTCAAAAATGTGATTTAAATACCCATATGATTTATCACACGGGAGATAAACCTCATGAATGTGAGGTATGTAACAAGTCATTTGCTTACAAATCTAGCTTAAAGCTCCATCTACTTATTCACACTGGAGAGAAACCTCATGTGTGTGAGCTATGTAACAAGTCATTTGTTCAAAAGATTTCTTTAAACAGGCATATGCTTATTCACACAGGAAAGAAATCTCATGTGTGTAAGGTATGTAAAAAGTCATTTGCTCTAAAATGCCATTTAAATGAACATATACTTATTCACACAGGAAAGAAAGCTCATGTATGTGCATTATGTAACAAGTCATTTACTATAAAATCTAATTTAAGCGTACATATGGTTACTCACACAGGAGAGAGATCACATGTGTGTGAGATATGTAATAAATCATTTGCTCGTAAATCTAGTTTAAATAACCATATACTTATTCACACAGGAGAGAAACCTCATGTTTGTGATGTATGTAATAAGTCATTTACTCGGAAAGATTATTTCAACAATCATATGCTTATTCACACGGGAGAGAAACCTCATGTATGTGAGGTATGTAACAAATCATTTACTCAGAAAGCTCTGTTAAACGAACATAAACATATTCATACAGGAACAAAACCTCATGTGTGTGAGGTATGTAACAAGTCATTTATTCATAAAAGTCATTTAAAGCGACATATACTTATTCACACAGGTGTGAAACCTCATGTTTGTGATTTATGTAATATGTCATTTACTGCAAAAGGTTATTTAAAGAAGCATACACTTATTCACACAGGAGCGAAACCGTATGTTTGTGATGTATGTAATAAATCATTTACTCGAAAATGTACTTTAAACAATCATGTACTTATTCACACAGGAAAGAAACCTCATACGTGTGAGGTATGTAACAAGTCATTTACTCTAAAAGATTATTTAAACAACCATATACTTATTCACACGGGAGAGAAAACTAATGTTTGTGATTTATGTAATAAGTCATTTACTCACAAATCTGATTTAAGGAAGCATAGACTTATTCATACTGGAGAGAAACCTCATGTTTGTGAGGTATGTAATAAGTCATTTAGTCTAAAAGTTAATTTAAACAAGCATATACTTATTCACACAGGAGTGAAACCTCATGTTTGTGATTTATGTCATAAGTCATTTACTCGAAAATCTGATTTAAAGAAGCATATACTTATTCACACTAGAGAGAAACTTCATAAGTTGCATGCGTAACATATCACTTGGATTATAGAAAAACTGAAAGATACATGTCTACAGATAATATAAGGCTAGTTATGGCATGTCCATGCTATAAAGAAATGGTATATAACTTGTCATTTCATTTCAATTCTTAGTAAATCATATGTTTGTTTCCACCAGAGAAAAACTTGATTGTTTGTAAGGTAAGTCATTTTAAAGATTTAAGGCAACATGTTTGTATCCTTGGTAATTAACTAGTTATGAAATGTTTAAAGCAGAATATTCCGAGAATGAAAAGTTAGAGACTGATTATACTATTCTGAATCTGGAAATTTTATGGCTATTACTTCATCCCAACCAGGTAATATCATGTGAATAGTTCAACAGCTTGAAGTATTGAACATTTTCATTTGAATGGAAATTTCATTCACATTTTGCACTCCAATCCATTTTATACTGCATTTTTGCAAAAAAGTATAAAATGTGATATATATTGTTTTGTGATATCTTTAAGTACTGTAGGATTTATGTGTTTCCCTTTTCCTCATTAGCCTTTGTAATTTTCTTTTTAAGGTTAAGAATGTTTTTCATTTACATTTTGGAAACCTTATATTTTCAATATCCAACATGGAGTATGTTGTTGATGTCACAATGTGGCCATTATGAAATTTCTAATGTGTTTGTACAAAATTAAAATTACTCCAGGGAATAAGGATTTTTCTGGTACTTGTGTGTTAATGCAGTCACCTTAGTAAAAGTTGCCATATTTTGAGTATATTCCAAACTGTGGCAAGCATGTGCATAACCATTCTTCCAGCAGCTATGTTCATAATAATCTTTCAATAAAGCAATAATAATAATCTTTCAGTAATGCATTTCGTCTGAGTTCTTTTTTGTTTCATTTCAAAATCCAACAGTTTTATAGGCAAATTGTGATATTTTTCCCTTTAAACTTGGGTTTAATAATCTGTAATTTACAAGCAAGGGAAAATATCACAGTAAAATTTCTGCACCTTAGTAGAAGTTGCCATATTTTGAGTATATTCCAAACTGTGGCAAACGTGCATAACCACTGGGTTAATATCTACGAATGTAAATTACTTTAGTGCAAATACATAAAATTGACTTATGTAGAAAATACTTGTATTAGACTGTGATTTGTATTTCAAGTGGCAAGCTAATCACAAAATTATAAATATTTTGAGTATTAATTCTAAAATTTATTGGTTCTACTAGTTACAGAAACTAATTGATTGTAACAAAATATAGTAGCGTCTCGCCCTAGCATTGAAGTTGCTTCACTCATCGACAATAGGCATATTTTCAGCATGGTAACATTTGTCGCTTGGCCGAAGAACATCTATGTATGTTTGGCTTCGCGATGAATTCAGATTTCTGCGATTCATAAGTGAAGTGTTGCGGAATGTGTGAAATTAGATCACTTTATGCCCAATTATTTACTAAGTGCTTAAAAGAGACATATAGGGTGAGCTTTGTGCTCAAATATATGAGAATTTATTTACTGGGGACTTGAAAAGCGTACAGGGAAATAGACGTTATCTTTTTTTTGCTCATGTTGATGTTTTTGAGTTGCTTAAATGAATGCTGTAGGTTTTTGTAACCTGCAATAATCAGATAACTGTATCTTACATTTATTTCCAAATGTATTTTTTTTTTTTTTTTTTTTTTTATATTTCATCTTATGTTAATGGTTATCATAAAATTTTTTAAATTCCTACTTTCTTTAAAGGGCATGTCCCATCCTTAGCAAATAACTCTTCAGTCCTTTGACATAATCAATTAATTTAACCTCATTTTAGAATTTTTTTTATTTCATATTTATAGGTATCATAAAAGATCTTGGCAAATAATTCTTCAGAGCTTAACATAATTAATTTTACCTCATTATCATAAAAGTTCATCTTTTAACAGGTATTCAGCAAAATTACAAACTGTGGTCCTTTCTTTTTGTATTCTTGATTACATTATCTTACCTTAGTAGTAATCCAAAAAGCATTCACTTTATAGGTACTACTTTCAGGTAAAGAAGTTGTTAACAAAAAACAGCAATGAGTTAAAATAAATTTCTGGTGATTCAACATATGTCATTTAGTAGTATTTATCATTAGTATTTTTCACTAGTGTGAAGTGTCTTTAAAAATTCTTTGTTATTTTTAATGGCATTGAAAAATTCTCTGCAATTTTTGTTCACTATTAATTTTGCAGCTTACTAAAGCTTTTACCTTTGGTTCAGCCGTTTACCTCTTTCTGCAAACCATATCACATTCATTATTGAGAATACTCTTTGGACTGCTGTGGATGTGTTTGACATGCTTGGAAATGTATTCTATTCTTTGAATGGACCTGAGCAACGAAGTGCATTTTTCAATGAAATGACTGAAAATATATATCCATAAACAGCATTTTATAATTGGTCAATAATAATCTTCAGTTTGAGTTCATGTTAATTTACTGTTGTTTATACAAATAAAAGAGTTGGCTCCGCCAAAACTGTTGTCTAATAGCTCAGTGTAAGCAAAACTTCTATCATAAAATGTAAACTCTTCATATTGTAAATGTAAACCTTCATTATTTTCTAATAGTATTCTAAAATGTTTTTTGCTTCTTGAAGCATAAATTTACTATCATTTTTTTTTTTTTTTTTTTTTATTTTTTTTATTTTTTCAGTTTCACTGGCAATATCAGTTGCAGTTGCACTTTCCTTAATAAAGATAATTTTGTTAAATAATTTAAGTTGCCTTTGCACAACCACAAATACATTTCACTGCAATCATTATCATCTCTGCGAGGTGTTTTTGTGAAATAAAATAAGATTTCAGTCCTTTGCAGATTTCAAGAATTTTGCAATAGTTGGAAGTCGTAAAAGAAAATGGTTGTTGTTATCTTGAAGAACCTTTTTCATACTGTACATCTACAAATTCACAGAACTCTTCAGTTATAGTGACTCAAACCATACAACTGTGGAAATATTTATAAATTTTGAGCGATACATGTGTAATACATCTAGTAATTTGAAGCAGTTTTATTACATGCTTTATACATGATAAACAAGCTCTAAATTATGAAATAAAAGATCTTATGCCATATTTATGTTTCATGCTTTTAAAATTTTACTGATTGATTGCTTTTGTATGAATTTCTTGCTGACTGCCATTTTAGAAATGGTTGTCTTTCACGGCATTAACTTGACGAAAAATTATTGCCAAGTAGTTTGCCAGTGAACTTCAACATATAGTAAAAGTTCCAGAAATGCTGAATTCCAGATGTGTGAAAATTTAGGAATAGACAAATAAATGGGAAAAATTTCTGTTCTAAAATAGAGCAATCATCTTATTTATTATCAACTTGAATATCAAAAGTTGAGAAAAATGTATTTCATGGTCTCCCCTTCATGAAAATTGGTGCTATTCATGTTTACATGCTACACTTTCCCAAGTAAAACGGCTTCCAAAACATAATAAAAACAAAACAAAACAAAAATTATAATTTCAACAAACTGCATTTTAAATCAAAATAAAACATGGAAATGATATACAAAAATACAGTCAAAAGTTGTTAATCCGGACTTGTCGGGACTTCGGCGATTCCGGATTATCGATTTTTTCTGGATTATAGATCATCAGTTTAAATCTCGTAAGATGGCATGCACAAATTCTAAAATTAAAAATATGAAACCGTAATTTATGAAATAAAGAACAATTATGATCTAAAGGGTATCAAAATTTACAAAAAAAAAAAGCTTAATATTTATTTGTTTACTTTATTAAACATTTCTTTCAATGTAAGTGGTTTCGTTTTATGTGATAATACTTTCTCTTTAATTCTATAAACAGACATAATTTCTTGTTCAGTTACAAGTCCTGTAATTGCTATGCCGAGAATACCGACTAACTTGTCAATCGAAATTTTTTCGTTTTCACTAACCTCTCTGTCACCTTCTACATGTCTTTATCCATTTTCTGCAGCAATTCCACTTTTTGTTTGACGGACATCGAGACATATTTTCGTTTTGTAGATCCTTTGGGAGCTCCAGAATCGGAAATTGACATAATCGAAAGTTCAAGTTTACTTTTATAAAATTGCTCTTACAGTCTGCAAAAAATAATAAGCCGCATCCAATTTGAAGATTAAGGAACAACGCAATCATCAACATTAACTGAAATAGATAATTATATAATTTTAGCTTGCACCGTCCATTATACATTAAACGCGCACCCGTGTTCTGCATTTGCGCACACGCATGTATGCATAAAGGTGTTACGCACACGCGTAATCAGTGAGTTAAAATAAATTTCTGGTGATTCAACATATGTCATTTAGTAGTATTTATCATTAGTATTTTTCACTAGTGTGAAGTGTCTTTAAAAATTCTTTGTTATTTTTAATGGCATTGAAAAATTCTCTGCAATTTTTGTTCACTATTAATTTTGCAGCTTACTAAAGCTTTTACCTTTGGTTCAGCCGTTTACCTCTTTCTGCAAACCATATCACATTCATTATTGAGAATACTCTTTGGACTGCTGTGGATGTGTTTGACATGCTTGGAAATGTATTCTATTCTTTGAATGGACCTGAGCAACGAAGTGCATTTTTCAATGAAATGACTGAAAATATATATCCATAAACAGCATTTTATAATTGGTCAATAATAATCTTCAGTTTGAGTTCATGTTAATTTACTGTTGTTTATACAAATAAAAGAGTTGGCTCCGCCAAAACTGTTGTCTAATAGCTCAGTGTAAGCAAAACTTCTATCATATGCGCATGTGTTAACGCGGCTATCTATGCGCATGTGTTAACGCGGCGCATGCGCAGAAAGTTTTTAGCTTTGAGGTCCGGATTATAGATCATTCTGGATTATGCGTGTCCGAATTACCGACTTTTGACTGTATATATTATCTAACCTGCACAGCACAAAAAGGAAATATCAGCTTACCTTATTTAGAAATTTCTGTGTCTTCGGTGCATTGCATATAGTATTCTCCTTAACAGCATCCAAAAACTGCTTAAAATTATCTGAACTAGAATTTATATACTGTTGTCGCCACCTAAATTCACAAAAGTAAAAATGATAAATATTCTCGGTATTGGCAAACTGTCGATGGCATGTCTTTCAAAAATCTACTTTTATTACATCCCACATGCCTTTAATTATGTTGATACAGTCAAAAGTCGTTAATTCGGACACCCATAATACGGACCTCAAAGCTACAAACTTTCTGCGCATGCGTCGCGTTGACGCATGACTTTTACAGCTGCGAATATGCGTGTGTGCAAAATGCATTTACGAATGCACGTTTAATGTATAACGGACAGTATAAGCTAAGCTAAAATTATCTTATTCTTAACTGTTGCAGATTACGTTGTTCCTTAATCTTCGAATTCGATTCGGCTTATTATTTTTTGCAGACTGTTAGAGCAATTTTATAAAAGTAAGCTTGAACTTTCGATTATGTCAAATAGAATTTCTGATATATATTTACTAATATGTAAAGAATCTACAAAGCCAAAGTATGTTTCGAAGTCTATTAAACAAAAAGTGGAATTGCTGCAAAAAAGGATAAAGACATATTCTTTGTTTATCTAAACTTTATTTATCTTTAACGTCGCGGCACGCAATGAATTGGAAGTTGATCTGTCAGCACTATTCTTATCTTCAGGACAGATGTTTTTATTTTATTTGGCTTAAAATTCCTTACTAAATGTAATATTTCATCTCGATGAACTCCGTCTTTGATATGATTTATATCAAATTCGTCGTCATTTTAATTCGCTTCTGACAGTGAAGAAAGTGACACAGAGGTTATTGAAAACGAAAAATTTTCGATTGACAAATTAGTCTGTATTCTCGACACAGCAATTATAGGACTTGAACAGCGGAACTTTGTTACTAAACAAGAAATTATGTCTGTTTAATAGAATTAAAGAGAAAGTATTGTCACATGAAACGAAGCAACTTAAACAACTTACATTGAAAGAAATGTTTAATAAAGCAAACAAATAAATATTAAGCTTTTTTTTTTTCCTTTTTTTTTTTTTTTTTTTTTTTTTTTTTTTTTTTTTTTGTAAATTTTGATACCCTTTAGATCATAATTGTTCTTTATTTCATAAATTACGGTTTCATATTTTTAATTTTATAACTTCCGCATGCCATCGTACCAGATTTAAACTGATGATCTATAATCTGGAAAAATCGATAATCCGGATTCGCTGAAGTCCCGATGAGTCCGGATTAACGACTTTTGACTGTATTATATCTTGCCATATTATACTCGTATTAAATTTATTAATTCTGTTTACCTTTTGTATACTTAATAAAGGTTGCTTGTAATGTATATAGTTGTAAAAGTATGATATATGCTTGTAATGTATATAGTTGTATAATGTATAAGTATGAGATGTTAAGAAATAGTTAGAAACACGTAGTTAGAAAATTCAACTTAGTTAAGGAATGTAGCTATGATTTTATTCTTTGCAATATATTATCTTCAGAATTCATCTAATATTTTACTGCAGTAAGCTTCTCAGCAAATCCAATGCTTATTCTTATTTTTAAAATTTTTTTTTAACATTTATGACTTTTATCAACAAAAATAATTATTATAATAAAATTAGAAAATTATCATATTGTATTTAAAGAACTCATTAACGTTGATTGCTGTGTGGGTCATCAGGGGCTGGCACTCAACTTGCCTACAGCGCCTTGGGGACCACCTGTGATTCAACCAATAGTAAAAATGCATAATTAGAGTAAATATTGATACTGATAAATTTTTAAATAATACCATAGTTACTATAATGATTTCAAGAATAATAAATTGCAAAAATTTAAATAATAAATTGGAATAACCTTGGGGATCACTGGTGATACCCACTATAAAAAATGCATTAAACATTATTATACAACTCACCTTATCTTTTGTAGGTAACATTTCAACACAATATACATTGCGTAATAAAAAAATCATCTTGGTGCCATGGCCAAACCATGTAAAATGCACACAGCAGTCAAAGTATTAAGAATTAGTAATTTAAAATAATACACAGTGATGAGATGTCTTGATATAGACTCCTATTTCTTTGTAACATTTATTACGAGTTATTACAAAAATTGAAATTATATATTATTGCAAGGAAATTTTGGCCATAAATCTATAATGAAAGCTACTGAGTATTCAAAGATTACCTGTACACGTAAATAATATATTACTAGCCTAGTATTAAGAAGTTTAGTCTTCTAGATTGTGTTGCTGTGATACTGGCCTTGTATCTGTGTTATGATTCGACTGTTTACACAGGTTTTTTTTTTTTTTTTGTATGTGTGCATGCGTGTGTGTGTGTGTGTGTGTATGATTTATTTATTTATTTTTTTCTTTCTCCCTCTTTTATAGAAAATAAATGCCTCTGGGACACATCAGTTTTTTTCTTCTTTGTCACACCTTGCGGTATAATGTTTTTGTTAGGAGAATCAGCAGTTTCAAGTTCAGAAAAGCTGTCGCTCTGGGCACTGACTGCATCCAGTGTCAGTTGCATTCTGTCAACCAATCTTTTTATTATGCGATACTCAGCATCAGTCTTTATCGAACATGTCATAACTAAAATGTTTTCATTCATATTCTGAACTTTTTACATCAGAGTTTTGGAAGTGCTAGATGCATTTTTTCGTAATTATGATAAAATTATATCCTGCTCGGTAAGTTTGTCATCCATATTCCATTTTATATTTGCATCCACTTATGTACAAGTATATTTGTGAATACATGCATTGGATTCAGTACAAGTAAGTTGGCAAGTACAATCATTAACTTTTTGCTCGACCAGATAGATTTCAGAATTATCAACTTCCCAACCTCTTTCATTTTGAGTAACCGAATACGATTCAGTTAGGATTTGTCATTTGCGCAGATTTTTGTAACTTGCTGCACAGCCCTCGTTCAGAATAATTAGTCTGTCGATCAATTTATCTTTGATAAAATTCATTAGGATTGTTATAGACTTGTTGAGTCGTTTAGCTATTTTTTTATTAAGGTAGAGATACTTTATATTCCTGTGCATCCTTTCTAGATGCATGTTTGTATTGAGGTAATACTGCGACATGCCCATGCTGTGGCATTTTTTGCATAATGACTCATGAAATACTTGCCAAAGGCAGCGTCAGAGTCATTTAGTAATGTTTTGGTTGCTGCTTGTAACATATTTTCAAATGCTGAAATATCCCACTCTTCTAATAAAGTTTGCTGTATTTTATAAATCTCTAGTTGTTTTTCTTTACTAGTTGCTTTTTCTAATTGTGTTCATCATGCTCTATCCACATGCCAGCTACAGAAAGCCATTTTTTTTGGAGCTGGCATGGTTTACTAGCATCTCAAAACAGGGATGGCCGTGAACGGCTCCCTATGAGAAAATTTTTTGAACGAACTGCGCATGCGCCGTTTCTTTTTATCGCCAACAAATGATGGTAAACCTATTGTAATTTCTCACCAGCGTTTCGTGCTTCGTTTGAATTAGTGTAGGTGTTGTCAGTGAGATTCATAACAACGATAATAAAAAGAAGTCATTTCAAATGTTTAAGCAAGGAAATATTTTTTGCTCTTTTTCACACTATATATGCTATGATTGATAGAATTCAAGAACTTTTAGTAATTAGGTCAAAATTAATTTTAACGTGTAAATTTCAAACTCACAAATTTGAGTACAGATTTTCATCAGATGTCTGAAGGCAGTTACTATATTTCAGTACAGCAAATCCTGGAATATGAAAGAAAAAAAAATTAATTGAAGTCTATTCTTCAGCTTCATTCTAATTCCTATGGATACATCTCTCTAAAACAGTTTATTACAGAAGTTTCAGATGTAAAAGTAGTTCATAAAAGTATTGATCAATAAAATTATTTTCAATGGTCAGCGAAATTGGTTGCAGTTTCAGACACTGTTGCGGAAGTTCTCACATACAATTGCTGTTTATTGTGCAAGTAATATTACAACTAACTAAAGTGCTTGCATAGATTTCTGCATCTTGCAGGAAAAAATGGAACATTAGTGAAAACAAATTATGTATATATTGATACTGTAAAATTTGGGAGGTTTCAAAGACCCAACAGAAAATATGGTGGCATTGATATCAGTTGCATATTTACTTTTCCAGACTATTATATCTGAAAAGTACGAAAAGCAATTCATCTACACCATCAACTTCTTACAAAACTAACTGAGGCTCATCTCAGTTATTTTTGTAATATAGTATGTACGTATTAGTAAAAGATGCTCTGAATGTAATTTGCTATACAAGATAATAAACATGAGTGTAGTCAGGATTTCTAACTATATGTTTGAACAATTATGTACGAAACATTCCTTCAAATTCACTTGAAAGAAATGAGGAAACGAAACTGAAAAAATTCAAGAACCAGTAAAAAGCAACTTTATTTTATATTTGGATGATATTTTCTTAATGCTATGTTTAAAATCACAATTTCTTAAACTGTTTGTTTTAAGTATACATTTATACTTCTTGCAGGGTTAAAGTGGCCCTAAATCAACATCATTTATTATATTATAAATAAGGAAAATTTGTCATTGTACATTACTTATATAAAGAGAAACAAAGTGACAGAGTATGATAAGTTAGGTTTGTAAAGGTAATTTAAATATTTTCATTATGCCAAAATAATGCAAGACTTGTATGTTTAAGAATTTTTCAATCTTGGTGTTATTTGTTGTATAAAACATCACAATTCAAATAAAAGTACTATTTTGTGGTATAATTCCATTATAGGGGCCGTAGCAAATTGCAGCGAAAATATATGCGCGAAATCTAGCGAAAGTGGCGATTTCACACCATGTAAATTTAAATAGTTCTATATTTGTAAGTCACCGCACACACGATATATTGATTAGGGACCACAAGGCCTGGGCTCGAATTCCGGAGAAGGCATGGTTATAACTGCCGGTTTCTTCATAGATTTGTTCACACACCCCTATTGGTTTATTAGGTGCCTCCATAATAAAGTGACTATTACCTGGCCTTAGTTGTGGCCATTGTGTGTGTGGGGGGGGAGAATATTTGTAAGTCGCCATTGAAATACTGGTTTATTTTTTTAATTCTTTTTTGATAATGATATGCATCTAACAATTTGGGAATTGCCCAATGACAAAACGTCTGCAATAGAATTTTTTCAAAGAAAAGACATCATTCATTATAGAATATTATGATCGAAAAACCATGAGATGAAATTATGCTTTAGCGGTAAGTCAATAGCGAAATGGAGGTGCAGGAATGAACCTGTATTCTGAAGAAAGGATTAAGAAGTCAGATATTGTTCGAAGCAATGAAAATCCCCTTCCTTATAACTGATAGGCAGGCTCACCTATTTTTGGTATCAAGAGATGACATCTATTGAATTTTGTGAACTGCAACTGAAGATGAACCACAATACAACTGTAGACTTAAAGATATGCGTGAGCTGTGTGCCATAGCTTTAATTTCTCAGCCTAAGTTGAAATTCGGCGGATGTGGAAAAAATTATGAAGCAGATGAAAGCCTTTTCAGTAGAAGAAAGAATAATATTGGACATGTTCTTCTGCCACAATGGGTTTTCGGTGGATTGTGCAGAGAATCAAAAGAATGTTTAGTTGCTATTCCAGATCGATCGGTGAAAACCTTATGGAACATCTTAAAGGTTTGGTTTGGTTTATGTGATTAGAGCAAAGCCTCGAGGGCTATCTTCCTAAGGAGAGAGACGCCTATGTGGAGGACTTTGTAAGGGAAACTGGCTTGTATACACATTACACATAGGGAAAACCATGAAATCGTCCATACAGCCAGCCCGTTCGCGGGATTCAAACCTCAGACTGAACTACCAGTGCTCAGCGACTTTATCGCTCAGCCACTGATGTCCGAACATCATAAAGGAAAATGTCACAGAAGGAAGCATCATTTATACTGACTGCTAGAAATCATATAAGTCGGATGAACTGCGATATGCCGGTGTTGAACATTTTACTGTAAACCACATTTAGAATTTTGTGGTCTCCGAAACGGAGGTCATACGCAAACAATACAGCGACTGTGGGGCAGTGCTAAATGGTGTAATAAATGCCATCGGGGCACATTTCAATTCTTATTTGTCCGAGTTTATGTATAGACATTTGTACAAAAAAAAAAAAAAATTAAATTGTTTCTGAGATGTTGCAGGATCTTAAAAATTTTATGCCTCCCGTTTAATTTCACTTACTTTTTACCCTTTTTTTAATGTATGAAATTAACCTTCCATCAACTTAAATTAATAATTTTAGATAGTTAATTACGATAATGCTTTCTTACAGTTACATTTAACCGTTTGCTTATGTTAAATTATAATAATAAAGTGTATTATATGAAAGTAAACTTTCATCTAAATTAAAATAATACTCTCAGATAATTAAGACACAATAACACGCCGAATAAATACTAATTCAGAAGTCAAACAAAAATCAGCGTTATACCTACAAAATTTTCACAGGACTAGTTTCGATGGTTTTACCGAACCATCATCTTCAGCTGCAAAACCGCAAATGAACAAGATAGGAAATAATGATTAGATAAGATAAGAAAGCCTGGACAAGAATAAGCAAGTGGCGCCATCTGTTGGCGAAACCAGAACTAAAACATAATTTCTCTAAAAGCCGAAGGCAAATTTGGATTGGAATTAGGATCGTTAACTAGAACAGAAAGATTTTTATGAATGTGAAATGCCTCTAGAAAATCCAGTTCTCCAATGGAAGATGTTTTTTGAATAATTTTGGCAGCATAACGTTGATTTTTGTTGTTTGACTTCTGAATTAATACTCTTAGATAGTTATTTTTTATTATTATGCTTTTCTTGAGTTGAGGTTACCATAATTATTTTGGCATCTACAATAGTTTTGGTGATTTTCTGCGGTCCCTGTAACGGAATTTTACCGTATTTTTAAATGAAAATCTAGTTATTTAAGTCCTTTGTATCTATAAAAATACATACTGCAGTTATTTACTTAAGTCATAAGGCCCTTTCCAAAAGTTTGTCTAATTTAAAATAATTAATGTCAACTTAATCATATATATAATTATTGTAAAATCGTGGTGTTTAAAATGCTTTTCTCTACTGAAAAAGAGTGCTTTTGTTATAACTTTATAGAATTAAAAATCCCTCAAAGTAGTATATTTATAGTTTAAATGTTTGTTAATAAAAATTTATTTATTTACATGATGTTTCTAAGAGTGAAGTTAAAAAAAAAAAAGATTGCTTATTTATATTCATGAAGATATATTTCTAATACAAGTAATAATAACTTTTGAAAAATGTTTCATGATTCGGGTAAAATCTGGATATAAGGGCCTTCCTTTACAGCAGTCGAAACAATGTCGTTTCTTTTCAAATTGTATATGCCATGTTCAAATGCATGATTTATGTGAATTCAATCACAAATTTGATTCTGCTTTGATCGGAGTGTTTCATGATTTTTTGCTGTATTGAAGAAAATTTTTTTGAAATTAGTTAATGGCATTAAGGTTCTTTAAATTAGTGTGTTCAAGATTCGGCGTATGTGAATCTATTCATGCACATTATGTTTCTGAGAATAAAATCAGAAAACTCTTATCCTCCTTATTTATAAATATGTTGGTAATTTCAAATGTAGGTAATAATGGAACTCTGATGTAAATAGAATTATTATAAAAAATGTTGTATAATTCTAACAAAATTTGAATGGAAAGGATTTTTGTATCATTTGACACAAGGCAGCGGTTACTCACTTATATCAATTAGGCCCTTTTCAGATTGTATCTGTCATATCCAAATGCATAATTGATGTGAATTTAATCACAAGTTTGATTCTAATATATGGAGTTTTTCTAATTTTGAAGAAAGTGTTTTGGATATTGATTAATAGCATTAATACTCTTACAAATAATGTACCTAGTTATTATTTAATGTAGAGTTTATGTGAATCTATTCATGCATGTTGTTTCTGAAAATGACATCAGAACATTAAATACCTCTTTATTTATATTCATGAAAAAATATTTCAAACCTAGGTAATTATTTGTTACAATTGTATGTAGAGCTAATATAAAGTGTTTCACATTTGTGTTAGAAGTTGGACGTTTGAAGTTTTTGCTTTGAAATTTATTTCAAACCTTAATAGTATTACAAAGTTTGCTTTATCTAAGTGTAATAATATAACAAGTTGGGATATATAATTTAGATCTTTTATGCTTGTTCTCAGCATTAAAAATCAAGTTATGGTTATATGCCCCCCCCCCAAAAAAAAAAAAGAGAATCTTTTCAAACTATGTGTCTAACATTCAGATGTTTGGTTTAAGTCAGTTTATTTGAGAATGAAACTGAAGAAATTTATTGCTTGGTTTTAATGTTAGTATGCGGTGTAGCTGAAAAACGTTTTATGATAAAATTTTTGTATCTGAAACTGCAAGATAATTTTCTTTTTTCCCTTTTTGTAATTTATTATGTACTTTTCTTTATACCATTCTATTAAAACTTATTATTGAGTTCTTACATTTCCTTATTTTTCAAGTGTTAGAATACTATATGAAGTTTTCCTGCAGTATAATTGATTTTTTAATAAAATAAAAATTTATTTTTGATTTGTGCAATTTTCTTACCTTATGAAATCACAAAACTTGTTTAAGAACTACAAAACTTGTTTAAGAACATCTTATTACAAATAATGTTTAAACATTTAATACTTCTAAAATCTAAATTTATAGGTAATGAAAGCATAAATGAAGAAGTACGTCATACTCAATTTAATCACACTACAGAAGAGAAACATTTACGAAAGTCAGTAAACATGTATTGCCACTATTTCACCATTTCTTTTTAATTTGCATTTTTAAAATTCTCTAAAATGGGGCATAAATAATATAATCATAGAAATAAAATGACTGCATAATAGGTATATAAAGCAGTTGAAATCTGATGTAAGAAAGGGCATTTTATTATATTATGCAACGATGAATTTCAGTCATGAAGTTGGAAGCTTTGTTTAGAAGGAGATTCTGATGTAACCCTAGAGCTTCTGTGGAAGTTTCTATTACTCGTATTTGCCGTGAGGCATTCCTCTTTAAGGCAGATATCTGTAAAATACTTTTCCATAATCCAAATAATCCTAATCCCTTAGTTCTCAGTGAAGGTATCCCTTCTGTTAGGTAGCTAGCACATATTTTATCATTCTCAATTAAACTAGAAAAGTTCTTTAAATGTAATAGCTTTCATTCCCAAAAACATTTTAAAATGATTTTGTTTTGATAATGATGACAGAACACAAATAGAGATATTGAAAAAATTTAGTTCTGATGTATATGTATGAAATTTAGTTCTGATGTATATATATGAAATTTAGTTCTGATGTATATGTATTGATGGTACACATGGGGTGAATGCATACAGATTTGAACTCATAACTTTACATACAATAGATGATTTGTGCCAAGGATTCCCGTGTGCATTTTTAATTTCTAATCCATGTGATCAGCCAGTGCTATCATTTTTTTTCATGTATTAAAGAAAATGTTGGGCAAATACAACCACAAATATTTATGTCTGAAGTGGGTTTACTACAGAAACGTCTTTTTTGTGCATGGCATATTCATAGAGCCTGGACAAACAATTTAAAAGAAAGAAAATCAATGGTGTTGAAAAACATATAAATTATTAGATCTCTCTTAGAAGAACAAGACATTCATACTTTTCATACACTGACAGAAGCAGCAATAAAATTACTTAAAGAAGATCCTGACACTATTGAATTTGTAAATTACTTTGAAACATATTATTTACAAAATACATCTAGCTGGGCATACTGTTATAGACTTCACGGTGGTGTTAACACAAACATGCACATCGAATGAATTCACCGAACATTAAAATATATTTATCTTCATGGAAAAAATGTTAAGAGATTGGATAACACTATACATGGTATTATGAGATTTGTACAAGATAAAATGATTAACTGCTTAATTACAGCAAATAAAGTTAAATTAACAAGTAAGATTTAAGTTTTAAGAATCAGACATAAAACAAATGAAACACTATGTTTATAAGTAATAGAGAATGAGAATGGGAGGTCTGTTTCATCAACACATACAGAAATATACACTATACATGAAAGTAACAAAACTTGTACATGTCACATACAGTGCACTGTGTGTAATCTATGCATTCAATTATATATATGCAGCTGTATTGATTCATCAGTTTGTAGAGACATTAGGTATTCTTTTGAAAGCAAGCAAGATGAAAAATATGCAACGCTTTCACCGGGAATCAAACCGCGGACCTCTGGATACATATCACACCAAGAAGGTGGGAGAAATACTTTATATACTCCCCCTTTTAAAGGGCGACTGGGGTTTTTAGGGGACCTAATCGCCAAATCCTGGGTGTGGAGAACAATCATCTAACACCCTTTGACTTCGGACGCCACTGTACAGACATTAGAATTTTACATTGGAAGCAAGAGGGATTGAAAAATTAGCAATGCCTTTTCCGGGAATCGAACCACGGACCTCTGGAATATGCGCCCAGTGTGCAGACCACCACACCAAGAAGGCGGGAGAAATACCTTTTAAGTTAGGTGGAGTATGTGCAAACACACTAGAAATACTGCTAGTTATTAAATACATTACTTACATTAGCACAATAGAAATACTGCTACTTATTAGATACATCAGTACACTAGAAATACTGCTACTTATTATATACATTACTTACATCAGCACACTAGAAATACTGCTACTTATGCTATAACTACAATACATAATGAATTATCCACTTATTATAGATGATGAAAATGAATTTTGAATTAAGTAGCCGAAAAAAAAATCACAGACGCTCTCACTGGAACACACAGAGTCGTAGCTAGGGTTTCCAGCGCCCAGGGACAACTGAAGATTTCATGCCTCCAACTGCTCGCCAAGGATGGAAAAGATTTAATTCTAAAATGTCGTAACATCAGTTTGGCGCCCCTTGGATTCTGCGCCCGGGAACAGATGCCCCCCTCTAGCTATGCCCCTGGGAACACAGAAAGAATGAACTAAAACAAACATGTTTATAATTAGTAGATTCATTAAAATCTGACAAACAATGTGATGTGTTAAACAAGATTCTAAAGTCAGCACCACTACAACTAGAAGCGGCTGATATGTTAAATGCACAAGAAATACATTTCCCAAGTGCTAATAAAGATATTTCACCTAATAAAAATATAATACCCCAAAGATTCTCAAATATAAAACGAAAAGGGAACTGACAAAATAGTAACATCACAGAATGAAGATAATAATACAATTCTAAAAATTATTTTGGATCACAAAAATTTTATACATAATAGCACAGAAGGAACTTAACATATCTAGTGAAAAATACAGTCAAAAGTCGTTAATTCGGACACCCATAATCCGGAATGATCTATAATCTGGACCTCAAAGCTACAAACTTTCTACGCATGCGTCGTGTTGACGAATGCGCATAGGCGTTTACGCGTGCGAGTAAGATCTTTACGGCCGTGAATATGCACGCGCATAATACGTTTACGCATGCGCGTTGAATGTATAATGGACGGTATAAGCTCAGCTAAAATTATCTAATTCAGTTAATGTTGCAGATTGCGTTGTTCCTTAATCTTCGAATTGGATCCGGCTTATTATTTTTTGCAGACTGTTAGAGCAATTTTATAAACTTAAGCTCGAACTTTCGATTATGTCAAATAGAATTTCCAATATATATTTAATAATATGTAAAGGATCTACAAAGCGAAAGTATGTTTTGAAATCAGAAATCTTTTTATCAATTTCACGCTGCTCTGCGGCAGGGGGGGGAGAAACACCACGGCGCGCAATGAATTGGAAGTTGATCTGTCAGCACTATCCTTATCTTCAGGGCAGATGTTTTTATTTTATTTGGCTTATAATTCCTTACTAAATGTAGTATTTCATCTCGATGTACTCCGTCTTTGATATGATTTAAATCAAGTTCCTCATCATTATAATTCGCTTCCGATAGTGAAGAAAGTGACAGAGAGGTTATTGAAAACTAAAACATTTCGATTGACAAATTAGTCTGTATTCTCGACACAGCAATTATAGGACTTCAACAGCGGAACTTTGTTACTAAACAAGAAATTATGTCTGTTTAATAGAATTAAAGAGAAAGTATTGTCACATGAAACGAAGCAACTTAAACAACTTACATTGAAAGAAATGTTTAATAAAGTAAACAAATAAATATTAAGCTTTTTCTTTTTGTAAATTTTGATACCCTTTAGATCATAATTGTTCTTTATTTCATAAATTACGGTTTCACATTTTTAATTTTGCAATTTCTGCATGCCATCTTACCAGATTTAAACTGATGATCTATAATCCGGAAAAATCGATAATCCGGAATCGCCGAAGTCCCGACGAGTCCGGATTAACGACTTTTGACTGTATATATTTTAACAATAGTCATCAATACCTATTCACAATTCCTTTTGTCCATTTTTATCATCTAAAACATCTTCTTTCAACTGCCTGTAAGTGTTTTATATGTGTCAGATGATATTTTTTTCTTATTGATATAATATCTCTCTCATTCTTCAGAATTTCTCTTTAATAATAAGATATTTCCCACTCTGATCCTTAAAATGATCAGGAAGAGATGTAGAAGTTCCGAACAGGGTTTTAAACCTTTATCTTAGGTCCTCGTGATAGGCTGATGTATTCTGTGATTAATGAGTAAGTCTATTTTTGTTCATCCTCCTTGTATTACTGTCTTCCTTCCTCCCCCCCAAGTCCAACAGTACCAAATATTGTCCATACAATCAATCATTCATTGACTTTTATACTGTTCAGTCAATAGATTATTACCAAACTTTTTAATGTTGATATATATATTTTGGTGAAACTGAGTCAATCCCAAATTTGAAGAGTAAGCAATATTTTCTACTATTTAATATATGTCAAGTTTTTTATTTTCTAATTATTCAACCCCATGTACATTCACATGTTGTGCACTGGCCATTTTATTATGTGTAGAATTATTTAAAACTAACTGAACATTGTAAAAATCTCATCACAGTTTTGTGAATTGCCACATGCTGCTACGTTTTTATTTTGGGGTTTTAATTATTAATAATATTAAATAGTAGAAACCTTAATTTTTTTAATGCTAACTAGCTTTACATACCTGGTAAGGGTACCTGGTATTCCTGTACCTTGAATAAGGCTTACTTGTACATTATGTATACTTGTATTTTATGCCAATCAGTCCCCCTCCCCACACATGTTGATGTCAGCATTTATTCGTATTCCTTACATTTTACAGCAATAATTCATAAGTTTGTCTTATGGATATCTGAGATATGAAGGAATATGTAAAGAACACGTTTCCCCCCCGTTCGGGGCCAAATTTTGAAAACGTTTGAAATTGGTTTTTAGGTATTCATATTCCATACATTTTAACTCTGTCGCGTTGAAGTCGCCCCAAGCGCCCGAGCATTCAGACATCGGCTGGACGCCCGAAACGCCTGAATAATTTCCTACCCAGTGCTTTCCCCCATTACGTTACTGCATTACTCATTGCTTTCAGGTATTGTTAAATCAATGTCAATCATTCTTTTGAAGCTACTAAAAGTAGCTTCCTTGTTTCCTTTGTTCCTTCCTTTCCTTTGTTTACTGTCAGTGTTTAGCTTTTGATGCCCGAAGTTGCAATCCCGTCCCAAGGGGGAACTTCACGCAGTGTCAAAGTGTCGAAGAAAGAAGTTCTCGCTTTACTTAAGTAAGGCTATTGTTAGCACTGTAGTATTCAACTTGTCATGGGGGAAGTCAAAGCTTTCCAGGAGAAATTCTTAGATACGGCCGTTTTCGATGTTTGGGGAATTGAGATTTTGCCCTCTCTCGATGCGAATGAGTTAAAGCAAGAATTTTATGTACATCTGTTTCTTCCTTATATGAAAAAACATAAAAACACGTTTTGACCACCGAATCTCAAAAATCGCTTCTTAAATAACATCTTCGGTACAAAAGGAATAAGCTCCTAAGTTTTGATATCTCTAATAGCTTTGGGCGATGATCTGGAGGTGAATAAATCAGGAATTCTTCCTTTATGTATGGATTTATAATAAGACATCTGAACAAATAAATTTGTATACCAATTAAAAAGAAAACTATTTCAGATAAACTAATAAAAGAGATTAATTTACACTCAGTAATGCGCACCAAGTTTGCAACGTTTTAAACGCGTGTCGTTTTAAAAAAACGGCTTTGACCACTCCAAGCTTTTTGGAGTAAACACGCTGTGCGTGAATCTGCGCAAATGATCAGGGAGGAATCAGGAGGAAACTAGCATCTGAGGGGCTAGAGGCTTGTGCCTCGTGCCAGTAGCGTGGTTGCAGTCATCTGAGATGGAAGCTCTTATTCCTTCTCCTGCCGCCTGCGAGGTTGGGTCAGTGATAAAGTTCTTGAATGCAAGTACTGCGCCAATTGAAATTCATTGTTAGGTCTATGGGACAAACATCATGAGTAAAGCAGATGATGCATCGTTGGTGTAGGCAGTTTTCAGAAGGTCGTCAAAGTGCTCATAATGAAGAGTGCAGTGGCAGACAGTCCCTCATCAATGATGATCTTGTTGAGCTTGTGCGTCAGCTCGTGATGGAGAACCGTCGCTTCACGATTACGAAGCTGAGCAGCCATTTTCTGCAGATACCACAATCCTTGTTGCAAGAGATTGTCACTAAGCACCTGCTGTTCAAAAAATTGTGTGCCAGGTGAGTGCCGAAAAACCCGACATCTGAACACGAAATTGAACGCTTAGGAGCAGCACTGACATTTCTGTAACGGTATCACAATGACGATGATGCCGACTTGGATTCTGCACTTCGCCGCAGAAACCAAGCAGCAGTTAATGCATTGGCAGCATAGTGGATCTCCAGTCAGGATGAAATTCAAACAGACGCTATCGGTACACAAAGTGATGTGCACAGTGTTCTGGGACAAGAAGGGCATTCTGCTCATTGAGTTCCTTCCACGTGGTGAAAGAGTAAACGCTGACCATTACTGTGAAACACTGTTGAAATTGTGACGCGCCATTTGAAAAAGATAAATGGCTTCGAAACGTTTTGGGGATCGAGAAGTGATACGTCTTCATACAACTTCCTATGCCCTTTAAACCTACTATTCATCGATTAAATGGCGTTATTCAATATAAATGTAAAGACAATAACTTGTTTGATAGAGCAATTTAAATTATAGTCGGCCGATTCTTCATCGTCTAATTGTTTCACTTTTGGTATCTTCTAACAGGTAGCTCTTCTTTTATATCACACCCCAGCTTTTCTAGTTTATTATTGTAATCCCTTGCAAACAATTTTGATGATTGAAATGTTAAATTAAAGTTTCTAGAAATGGCTTTTAAAGAGCTTGCAGCCTCCCTAACTATATTATATGCTAGGATGTAACCTAATCCTTTAGTCTGCAAATATTTCATTACTGGCTCAGTATATTGAAATATTTTCAAATATACATGAGCAGGCAAAATTATTCTAAAAGGTGATATTTTATCCAGAATAGATTTTGCCATTTGTCGTATCTGTGCATTTTGTATACCATTGGAAGATATACTTTTCAGAGAAAGTACTAATTCTACGCACATACCAGGGCTGTCTCGCTGAGTCATCTGTGTCAATTCGATTGTTTGAATTTCTTGATCAGCCCATAACCGCACCAGCCTTATCCACAACTGAATCTTACGGATATCTAAAGTGTGAAGAAGTATGTGAAAACATGTTTTGCCCCTGTGGCGACTTGCCTATTACAATGCTGCCAGTCTGGTAACCCATAACAATGAAAGACAAAATAATATTTATTCTATTGTTATGATTATTACGATCTGTCTCAATTATTGTACTACCTTAATAAAAATTGTATTACTACAGCCCCCTACCCCCTTGGGGGCCGAATTCTCAAGGGTAAGGGTCCTTCGGGGGGTCAAACTTCTGAAACTGGTTTTTAAGTATTCATGTTCCATACATTTTAAAGCAAGACTCTTGTGTACATCTGTTCCTTCCTTATATGAAAAAACGTAAAAAAAAAAAAAAATTTGCCCTCCCCCCATTGGGTGCCGAGTTTTTCAGAATCTCTTCTTAAATGACGCCTTCAGTAGACAAGAAATGAGTTCCTAGCTTTTGATATCTGCATCTGTAATAGCTTTGGGCGATGATGTATAGATGAATGAATGAATAAATATCAGGAATTCTTTTATACACAAATCAAAATAATATATTATTTGATAGAAAATGAGAAACAACCAAAAATCAATATCAAACATGTAAATATGTATCCGACTTAAAGAAAAATACTGTAGAAAAACTAAAAAAAGAAATTAATTTGCACTGAGTAATGCGCAGCACTTTCGTAACAACATTCTTTGGCCAGCTGATTCCTTTTTGCATGCCGAGCTCTCTGACATAAACACGCTGCGCGTGAATCTGCGCAAATGATCAGGGAGGAATCAGAAGGAAACTAGCATCTGAGGGGCTAGACGCTTGTAGCCACGAAGTGTCTTCCAAGTTCGGAGGAAAAGAGGATTTCGACTTTAATATCAGGTGTGATCTTAATAGTGAAGATAGATGGTAGAATTGGGAAATATATTTTGAAGCTGTTTCCCACGTGCATTGGGTTGTATCTTCCAAAACAAAACAATGCAAATCGGAAACAGCAAAGTTTACTTTTAAGAAAGATTATGTGTGTCATTTTGCAAGACTGAATAAGAAAGAGGCTATTTTCAGAAATAAAGAATGTTTAGCTGCTTTGCATGTCAGAATTTTAAAAAAAAATAAGTATACAAGATGTGATGAGTATGTAAAAAAGAATCTTTGATTAAAGTTTCATTTCGGCATACACATCGATGTGATGTTGCTGAAGCGTGGAATTACTTACGCCCAATTGATTAGGTGAAAGAAGTGTTCATTAACTACTTTTGTGCAGGTAAAATAACAATTAATAATATAATATTTATATTCTGCGTTACATTCACAGAATGACATCCACAGAATTGTGAGGATAAAGGCAGTCTCATAAACATGTGTCTGAACATAGAATTGTTCTACCTAATGAGCAATATGTTTCATTACTTTTCGTGATATTCAGTACCTCATATTTCGTACAATGAATTTTACTTAAGATATCGGCATTATTTTAATCGCCCTAGTTAAGAAGCTTTGAAGGCATTTTTTTGCAACAGCTGAAAGCGCGTTAGATTGCAATTGTTAAGCCTATTAATTCATCCATTACATTATGGAATAAATAAATTTATAGTTTCTATATGTATGAAATGACAGCTTCAGAATATAAAATTATTCAGACACAATAGAAGGAAAAATCACTTAACTAACTGATTATTTAATAATAAATTAATTGAATGTTGAAGTAATTAATAACACATAGTAACTTTTGATTTAGTTAAATTCTAAATATAATCACAGACTCCTCTGATAGTAACATCAAAAATGTCTACGAAATCATTGACCAAGAGTGTACTTGGTTATGTCTGTCATTAGTTTAAACCTTGGACACATTATAGGTGACAATATGAATTTGCCCAGCTCTATCTCATTTTGAAACAATGACCAGAAGATAGATCCAAAGATCATCTACCCCTCTTCCGTTCCCATTAACTCTTGAGGACGTATTTTTCCATGCTATATACCAGGGCTTAATTTATAAAATTAGAAGTGCTGGAGCCCTATGGAAGACTGTGACGAAGGAAAGAAAAAATAAAATAATTAAAATAGCTAATAATTAGATAATAAATTTAAATTAATTAATTTGATTAAATTAACTAATTAAATTAAGAAAAATGTAAAGAGAAATTTAATAAATTGTTAAATTAATTTTGAATAGTTAAATAGGAAAAATGTATCGGACCTCGCCTTATGTGAGGCATTGTCCGGAATTACAATTCCACTTAGAAGAAGCAGCTCAGCCAATCTCCGTCTGAGTTTAAGCCCTGATTATACATAAAATGTACAAGGGATGACAGGTATCAGTCTTTTTTTTTTTTTTTTTTTTTTTTTTTTTTTTTTTTTTTTGCAGCACACCAAGGAAGAAAGATAAAACGATTAAAGCTCCACTAAGGAGAATAGTGAGAATTATAGAAAGAGTATGAGTGTATGGAAAGAAATTTAACTGAAAAGTGTAGCTTTGAAGATAAAGAGGGAAGAATTCAAGACTACCTGATCATGATGCCCTGTCGATATAATTCCAGCCGTCAAGCAGAAATTTTCCCTGAATACAACGTGAGAATAAATATAAAACTTCTCAGTACAAGTGGAGCAGTGGTCCGCCCGTTTGGTTACATCACTCAGAAAGTCTACAGCTCTGCAGAAGGAAGTCACTAGCATGGAGCGTGCACGACCAGGGTATCACTTTTAGTTCTTTGAGGAATACAAAATTTACCCGCTCTCATAAATTCATTGCATATCCTGGAGAATAAGCCTTTGACATATAATTGGGGGCTTTTCTTTCCTCAAAAGTCTCAACCTCTGTGCAAGGCTTCAATGCGATGGAAAGACAGGCTCGCATTCAGAAGTTAGAATCGGATTTTTAAGACATGTTTACTATTAAAACAAAATTTCTCTCTTAAAATTGTGGTTCACTTCCATAAAAAAAGTGCCTGAGTCCTTTTATTTAGTGCTCCGACGTAATTTAATCTCTGCTTATACACAAATGCCACAAAGTGAAGAGAAATTTAAATGCCACCAACCTGCATCCCTTTAATTCTCATTCTAAACTTTTCAAAATAAATACAGATTTATCATATGAATACAGTGCATCAAAACAAAAATATATGTGGTACTCAATTTTTCTTTTGTTCATTCTTCAAAAATCTCTTATGGAGCAATAATTTGAAAGAAAAAATGAAATTATATCTGAACAACGGCAAGTTCTGTATTTTAGTAGAAAACCCACTCATGGAAATTTATTATTCCCGAATTATATTACTATAATAACTAATTCCTTTATGCCACTTCTCTTTTACAAAGGTCTTAAATTTACTCTCAGAAAGAACTAAGGGTTATAAAAGAAAGCATGGATTTTCATTATTCTAGAATGAAAAAGTGAAATTATTATTTAATATTTCTATTTAATATAATGACTGCAAAAATGTACGCCTTAATTTTAAGAAAGTATACTGATCTAACACAATTTTTACAAAATGCTTTGATCATGTATAAAACAAATTTTTGTTTATTGAATATATTAATTTTAATAGTTTATGCTAACCATAACACAATATAAACCTGAATTGCCAGTGCTGTGAACAAACAGGCATAGAAATCATAGGAACAGTACACACTCAAGCAATGGTTAAGATACTACTAAATGATTCTCGTTCTTCTTTCTGTATAAAAAAATTGCATCTCTGACTATCAGATCTTTGACAACTCATTATAGCAAACATAATCATTACTCAACCACCTGTAATTATAATGCACTTGCTGCCCTTTTAAATGCTAATAAATAATACATATATTATTAATTGGACTATATATTTATTACATCATTTTATATTTTAGTAATTTTAATTTGTTTAAATATAATTTGAAAGGTTTTTTTTCCCTAATCCGAGAACCTTTTCCCATTTAAATTAATGATAGATAGTTCTTTGATATATACCATTTTGTTTTTAAATGTTCAATGAAAGATTGCTTTCATTATGTATTAAAAAATCTGAATTTAATTAAAATTTTAAAATTGTTCTGTAATTATATCAACTTGACTCCATTAATTAAAATAATAGCCATAATTTTCAAACTTTAAATTTCAAGATAGTTATTTCTTGTAAATGCGTAGTGTATATTAATAACACATAACCTAAAATAGCAACAATACGCCAAACTTATGGAATATATAATCCTTGCTGTTTAATAAGAGAGGAAAAATATTAAAAACAAGTCTTATAATATTTTCATGCTTTTAAAATGAGATATATTTCTTGCAAGAGAGGTAGCACATAAAATTGTCATTTTGCTAATGTAATTAATATTTAAACACTTCAATTATCAGATTACTTAACTAACACATTAGAAATAATTTTTCTCTTGCAGTAAATGCTTCGATATTGTAAATCTTATGTCGATTAAGAATTCTCTTAACCTGTTCAATGACCATACTATTGCCATTAACTCCAATTTGCTTACATGATAAATGCTTCTATATATTTTTTTAACAATTTTCATAAAAATTAAAATTTGTAGGAAATAATTTCCAACATTTAGGATTGTGCACTGTTGTAGTTTAAATGAGAAATCAACTAGGATTTGATAAAATAACATTTATTAACAGACTTCAGAAACAAGCATGAGACATACCTAGATATAAAACAACTAAAAAAATTTTCGCATATAATTGTTCCAATTAACAACTGCATTGCATATTAAAAACTCAACTGAGGTCAGTCCATGGTACCAATGGTACATAAATTTTACAGCTTTAATGAAATTTAGATGCGATCCTTCAAACCAAGTGCGAGATCTGAGACTTTTTTCTGGGCAAGATCTAAGATTGAAACGTTATTTTGGTGTATCGTACATGGTAAAACACATCATTTCAGGATTACTTTTACAAAATTTTCAGCTATGAGGAATCCCCCTTTTTTTTTTTTTTTTTTTTCTGTAGTAATTTCACAGCTTCTTCCTCTTTTTTTTTTTTTTTTTTTTTTTTTTTTTTTAATCCCAGGCAATTTTGCTATTGAACAAGAATTTCTATCTATAGAATTAAAGAGAAAGTATCACCACAAAAAATTAAACAAGTTACATTGAAATAAATACTTAATAAAGGAAACAAATAAATGAACTTTTCATTTTGTACATTTTGATTCCCTTTAGGTCATACATATTTTGGTATTTCATAAATCACCATTTCTTATTTTTAATTTTATAATTAACATCTTACTGAATTTAAACTTAACATCTAATATGCAGCAAAATCCCAAATTTGAAATTGAAAATGTCACGATTATTCTTTGTACTACTTGTATATCTCTAACAGCAGCCAGTAAGCCATGCTATACAGGATATAAAAAATTGCGGTGACAGTTTCTTTTTCAAGGATGGTCTGAACAACATTTTGTTGTTTCGGAAATGCTGCTTAGCACAGCCAAAAACAAGTCCAGCAAATATTAAAGTAAATCGATGGAACATCGTGCATAATTTTTTTAATTTCTGTGGCATATGCTCAGAATGAGAATGTCAAAAAGGGCCCGATAAATAGGTTCTGCATGCTTTCATAGAGGACTTGGAAATGCATCTTATGTTTCGAAATGACATCAAAGGGAACAATTTCTAGATTTCATTACAAATGCTTTATATATTGCAGTCCAATGCACAAAGAGTACGGTTAATATTGGAAAAATGCACAACTCAAGCTGTAAGGCATGTAAATTATATTTATTTAATGAGAATAATAAAATGTAATAAACAAATAATAACACATGAATATTTGGCTCAGTTCACTCATAAAACCAAAATGACTTAGCTGGTCATATTGTTCCTATCTTCAGCAAGTTATCACATATTTTATGTTTTTTTGCAGTGTCCATATAACATAAAAAAGTACCTACATTTCTAATAACAGTTTTTAAATGGAACACTATTATTATTAGTTATAAAATATACTTTTTATGTCTTATTAGGGCAGTTATTAAATTATAGAATTTTTTAAAGTGTGAAAACTAACAGTCTCTTAATGAAGACAAAGTTACAGAAATGATAATTACTTGTGTCTAAGTAAGAAAAGTTATATTTATAGTTTATTTAAATCTGTTATTAAAGGGATAGTAATAATCAATTACTGGAGTATATGTTAAAATCTAAAATAAACCTAACACTTATAAATGTAATAATTACTTAACATGATCTTTCAAATGTACTATAACCTAACTATGTCACTTCTGACTAACATTTCCTACATGATAAAATATTTCTCAGATTGAATTTTCCTTTAAAACTTAAATACATATTTTAAATATAAATATAAATGCCACTCATGATATGTCCCCATATATATATATATAGTATATACAGTGACTCCCAAAAGTGTTCGTACACTTATGATTTTCACTGAAATGAGGCTATCCATTAATTAAAAGTAAACTTTCTGAATGAGATTTTAATAAGATCTATAATCTATTCGCAACAAAATTACATGAAATATTTTTAAAATATAGCGAAAGTTTATTTTTAAGAAATTAATAATAAAAAAATGACAAACATTTTATCTCACAAAAGTCTTCATACACTTCAAAACAATCTTGAGATATTAGTAAATATTTTCATTTTTCGTTAAATTAATATTAGTAGGATATCCTTTAGCATCCACAACAGCTTTTAAATGTCTGGGAATAGATTTTACTAATTTTTTTTGTAATTTCTGTATCAATGTTCATCCATTCTTCCCTCATGGCTGTTTTGAGTTCGGTTTTCGTTTTGATGTTGTGTTTTCGTACTTTAACCTCCAACTCTTTCCAAATATGTTCTATGGGGTTTAAATCTGGCGACTGAGGTGGTATTTTCAAAACCTGTGGACAGTTATAGAGACACTATAGGCGAACGTTGAGAGCCGTATATTTAGGATCTTTATCATGATTAAAAATAAAGTTGTTTCTAATACTCAAATTTTGGGCTGATAATTTTAAATTGTCTCTTAAAATATTTAAATAAAGAAATGATTCATTATGCCATCAATAAATAACAAATTACCTAATCCTGATGCTGTCATGCCCCCTCCCACACACAAGAACACCTCCACCGCCATGCTTAACTGTTCCAATTAAGTTAGTTATTAGAATGAAGTTCCTCATTTTTTCTTCTCCATACAGTTATTCGACCATCGGAAGCAAAAATGTTAAATTTGCTTTCATCAGCAAATAGGACATTATTCCAGTACGTTTCGGGTGTATTTATCATTGATTTTGCTTAAAGAGCTGAGAAAGCTTAGGTTTTTCTGTTAACAAAAAATTTTTTACGGGCAGAACGCCCATGTAATCCAACTTCTCCGAGACCTCGTCGAACAGTTTCAGGTGAAATTGAAATAGAAAACTTTGCATTAAATTCTGCAGAAACTTTTACAGCACTCAAACCTGAGGTTTCACAAATTTTCTAATAATAAATCTCTCATCACGTTTAGTTAACGTTCTCGGTCGACCTTTTCTTACCTTGTTTTCAATCCGATTTTCTTCTTTAAAGCGTTTTATCACTTACTGCACTGTAGAACGGGATAAATTAACTAATTTAGCGATATTTCGAATTGATTTACCACTACTATGGTGAAAAATTATCAATTTTCCAATGTTGTTTGTAATTTCTTTATGTCTGGGACCCATTTTTCAATAATAAGTAGAATATTATGAAGTAAGCAATAAAAAATTAAAGTAAATGATTTTTTAAATGCCATCACAATGCAAAAATTAAAAAAAGCGGCAAACGATAATTTTGATTTTCTCCAAAAATATTTCAGTGTACGAAGACTTTTGCGAGATAAAATGTTTATCATTTTTTGATTATTAATTTCTTTAAAATAAAGTTTCGCTATATTTAAAAAATATTTCATGTATTTTTTTACGAATAGATTATAGATCTTATTACAGTCAAAAGACGTTAATTAGGACACCCATAATCCGGAATGATCTATAATCCGGACCTCAAAGCTACAAACTTTCTGCGCATGCGTCGCATTCACGCATGCGCACAGGCGTTTACGAGAGCGCATAAGACCTTTACGGCTGCTAATATGTTTGTGCGCATGCGCATTTAATGTGTAACGAAGGTATAAGCTGAGCTAAAATTATCTAATTCAGTTAATGTTGCAGATTGCGTTGTTCCTTAATCTTCGAATTGGATCCGGCTTATTATTTTTTGCAGACTGTTAGAGCAATTTCATAAAAGTAAGCTTGAACTTTCGATTAGGTCAAATAGAATTTCCGATATATACAGTCAAAAGTCGTTAATTCGGACACCCATAATCCGGAATGATCTATAATCCGGACCTCAAAGCTACAAACTTTCTGCGCATGCGTCGTGTTGACGCATGCGCGTAAGACCTTTACCGCTGCGAATTTGCGTGTGCGCAAAATACGTTTACGAATGCGCGTTTAATGTATAACGGACGGGATAAGCTAAGCTAAAATTATCTAATTATCTATTTCAGTTAATGTTGCAGATTGTGTTGTTCCTTAATCTTCGAATTGGATCCGGATTATTATTTTTTGCAGACTGTTGAGCAATTTTATAAAAGTAAGCTTGAACTTTCGATTATGTCAAATAAAATTTCCGATATATATTTACTAATATGTAAAGGATATACAAAGCGAAAGTATCTTTCGGAGTCCATTAAACAAAAAGTGGAAGTGCTGCAAAAAATGGATAAAGGCATATCCTTTGGTTATGTAATCTTTAACGTTTGTTTATCTAAACTTTGTTTATCTTTAACGCCGCGGCGGCGTGCAGAATTGGAAGTTCATTTGTCAGCACTATCCTTATCTTAAGGGCAGATGTTTTTATTTTATTTGGCTTATAATTCCTTACTCAATGTAGTATTTCATCTCGATGTACTCCGTCTTTGATATGATTTAAATCAAATGCCTCGTCATTATAATTCACTTCCGATAGCGAAGAAAGTAACAGAGGTTATTGAAAACGAAAAAATTTCGATTGACAAATTAGTGGGTATTCTCGACACAGCAATTATAGGACTTGAACAGCGGAACTTTGTAACTGAACAAGAAATTATGTCTGTTTATAGAATTAAGGAGAATGTATTATCACATAAAAAACGAAGAAACTTAAACAACTTACATTGAAAGAAATGTTTAATAAAGCAAACAAATAAATATTAAGCTTTTTTTTTTGTAAATTTTGATACCCTTTAGATCATAATTGTTCTTTATTTCGTAAATTACGGTTTCATATTTTTAATTTTATAATTTCTGCATGCCATTTTACCAGATTTAAACTGATGATCTATAATCCGGAAAAATCGATAATCCGGACTCGCCGAAGTCCCGACGAGTCCGGATTAACGACTTTTGACTGTATTTACTAATATGTAATTTGTATCTACAAAGCGAAAGTATATTTTGAAATCCGAAATCTGTTTATCAATTTACCGCCGAGGATTGGAAGTTGATCTGTCAGCACTATTCTTATCTTCAGGGCAGATGTTTTTATTTTATTTGGCTTATAATTCCTTACTAAATGTAGTATTTCATCTCGATGTACTCCGTCTTTGATATGATTTATATCAAATTCGTCGTCATTATAATTCGCTTCCGATAGCGAAGAAAGTAACAGAGGTTATTGAAAACGAAAAAATTTCGATTGACAAATTAGTCGGTAGACACAGCAATTATAGGACTTGAACAGCAGAACTTTGTAACTGAACAAGAAATTGTGTCTGTTTATAGAATTAAAGAGAAAGTATTATCACAGAAAACGAAGCAACTTAAACAACTTACATTGAAAGAAATGTTTAATAAAGTAAACAAATAAATATTAAGCTTTTTTTTTGTAAATTTTGATACCCTATAGATCATAATTGTTCTTTATTTCATAAATTGCAGTTTCATATTTTTAATTTTATAATTTCTGCATGCCATCTTACCAGATTTAAACTGATGATCTATAATCTGGAAAAATCGATAATCCGGAATCGCCGAAGTCCCAACGAGTCCGGATTAACAACTTTTGACTGTATTAAAATCTCATTCAGAAAGTTAACCTAGGCGAGCTTACTACAATTTCTAATTTACTTATTTTGCAGCATATTGCGCAAAATGTTATCTAGACCAAATTGGTCATTCAGTATTGTAATAACTACCTTGCTTGATATATTATTTCTTTTTCGCAGCTATAAGCGCAAAAAGTTTCAGTAAGTTCTGATGTATTTAGTTTTTTAGGTTTTTAAGCTTTAGCTTATAAGTTGCCGGAATCTGTTTACAGTTCCACTTTCACAATAGCTTAGTCTTCCTCCCAAAAAACACTGTAAAGCAGGCTAGCTCCCTCTTTACTTTCAATCACTGGCTCAGATAAATAACATAGAAATAATTAAGTGAAGCAACCAGCTTTGAAAAACCTGTAAGGCTAATGCTACTCCTCCTCCTTCTACTTCAAGTAAAACACAATCACTTTGAAAGACTTACAATTGCATCTACCAAATTACCTGTAAAGAATGTTCTCTCACGTATATAGGTCAAACAAAAAAACCCTCTCAACCTCAGAATTAATAACCATATATCTCATATCAAAAAATTTAAAATAAAAACAATAATAGCACCAAAGATTATCAGCTTACAGCAATTCTTGAACATTATAATTTACATAATTTTAATAACATAGAAATAAATGTGCTTGATATTGTTCCAAACACCAAACTTAGACTGTTTAAGGAATCGATTTACATACTTCAAAATAAGTCACTTGATCCTTACGGACTAAATGCATATCTTAGTAATACCACCAATAGACAGCAAGAAATCTCAGTATATGGCCTAGCAGTCAGGGGAGATTATATCCCCTATTAAAGCCCGGATGTTTCTTGCTGGACACCCATCACAGGGATGTTTCGGCCTTCAGTCGCATTGCGCTCCATGCTACTTTTTCAATAAAGCTTCTTTTTATCCGTGTGATTTCTCTTTTAGTAAGTGTTGCTTACATTACTCATGTCCTTACGTATTGGGGATCTTACGGTATTAAATGTGTTGATTTGGAAAGCTTTTGTACAAAGTCTCGTCCTTAATTTTTGCACACCAGTATAGACTGCAATCACACCACTCACCCGAAGGCAAAAATATAGAAAAGGCAAAATCAAGGGTTAAATTCATCAATTCTAATGAAAATGCAGTAGCAAAGTAAAGCACTGCGGTTTTTACATAATTTCTGAGTAAGCTATTTGTACGAAGTGAAATAATTCTTGCATTTAAACTTGTATTCTAAATTAAGATTTAACTTGAAATTAATGTAGATAATTACTGAGAGAATTAGATTTTTGTAGCGTAGTTTACGTGCGATGAGATCACGTGGTGTTACGTGATACGAACCGGCAAATCAGGATGTTGAACCATGAAAACATAGTAAATTCTTAATGTATTTTTACAAATTTATTATCTTTATTTATTGGCTTTTTACAAAATTTTAAAAGATATTAAAATGTTTGTGCCTTCAAAATAAAAAATTCTTAGAACTAACAGTTGTTAGCATTTTTTATGTGTATATTGTATGTTGTCGTCAACAAAGTCTGCTTGGCGATATTTGCGCCAGTGAAACTGAAAAGTACCTCAGAAACTAAACATAAAGATTAAATAAATAAATCTGAAGAATTTTTTAAGGAATGAGCTGAGAGCATAAAAACTTAAAATGTGTTTTTGAAAAAATATACATCAGTTCCTGAGAAGGATTTACAGGCATCCTTAAAAGTTTCGTATTTAATTGCAAAAAATTTAAAACCTCATACAATTGGAGAATCACTCATTCTTCCTTCAGCAATTAAAATGACATCATTTATGCATGCAGAAAAATATAGTAACGATTTAAAAACAATAGCATTAAAAAAGATACTGTTTCTCTTATCAGACACTACGGAATACAAAATTCAGTCTTTACTATAAAACTTGAAACTACCGACATTACTAAAATGTTTCAATTTATCGTTTATGTGAGATATGTTTTTGAAAACAACGCAGTAGAATATTTTTTATGTTGTAATATTTGGGAAGGAAAAGCAACTGGAGAAAAAATATTTGAAATTATTAACAGACATTTTGAAACAATGTTACGTAGACACACTGTGTCGCAGTTTGTACTAATGTAAGCTTTTAAAACTAAGACAATACTTTGGCAAGGAGAATTGAACAACAAAAAAGCAAAACAAAAAATCAGAAACATGCTTTTCACAATTTACTAAAGAAAATAATACAGATTTCTTGTTTAAAACGACATATGATAAAATTGACAGAAAGTTTTTTGAAAAATTTCCAAATAAGGAATTAGGTTGGATCTGTGACCCATTTTGCCTTTGGTGTTTTCAATTCCAATGTATCTCTAAATGAAAAATAACAATTAATTGATATTTTAAGTGACGGAATACTGTGTGTTAAGTCTCTAACTTGCCAAAAATTTTAGTTGATTGGAAACTAATATGTCGATTTAAAAGGAATGAAAGTAAATTATTACGTTTCTTACGTAAAATTGTACAATAAACCTTTAGCTTCTATTTAAAACTTCTAAAATGCTATGTTACATTTTTCTGTTATATAAGCATTGAATGTGGATTTCTAACTGAAATAGAAATAATTTTGCTATTGAATTAACATGGAGAACTTTTTTATTGAAATATTTTTTCTCTGTGACATTAGTTGCATCTACTACAAAATAAAGATTAAAGAACTGTTTTTAAAACATTTTGAATTCGTTGTCATATTGATCTATGAAGCACTAGATTAGTGAGTTTTTATTACAATATTGACAAATATAGTTTTTTAACAATCAATAATTTAAAGCGGAGATAATTATTTGTCAAATACGAATGTGTTTTCAAAGAGGAAATAAATAATAAGTGATAAAAAGAAAATTCAGTCAGAACATTCACATCTCTAACAAAGTAATTTGCTTTGATTTAATCTTTATAATACAATTTATTTTAGAATGATAAGGCAAAATCCAATGTGAAAGGTTATGCGAAGATTACGATAGTACCTAGAGTATTCAGCATTTCGTATAATCCTATACCCAGATAATAAATTAATACAATTAAATAATTAAAATAAATTTTATCTGAATGAAGTTTTCTTATTACAGAAACAGTAAAATTATGCAATTACATAAACGAATACACTTTCGGACAATATACTTAATATTGTTTACAAGCGCAAGCCAAAGTTCTGTTTATGCAAGGCCAACTTATACTCAAGGCCTGCCAGTGTGAAAATATTCTTTTGTGTTTTCGGTTGCCTGCGTGATATTCCTACTAACCGCAAGATGGCGCTACAATTCTGCTACACTTTGCGATGTTTACAAAGATCGGAAAAGTACCAAAAACGAATTCCGTCTTGTTATATGCAAAGTTTAAAAACGATTAATCCATAATAGTCAGAAATTGTTGATTTCTTATTAGTAAAAATATTTTAATTAGAAGGAAAGCATGAAATTTTAAGCTATCTCACCTTTTTTTTTTCACACATAAACACCAGCTATTTGATCTCGATTTTAATTCCTGCTTTGATCTAGACATGCGCTATTCTGAATTGTACGCATTACAACTACTTATTCTAATTTAAAGGTAATTCAGAGTATACACCTTATTTTTTAATTATGTATATAGTAAGAAGTTAACAGATAGCTTCAGATCATGTACTATTTCAGTGAAAAATTTTCAAAATATTTCTATCGGCTGTACTGGGCCTAAAAATAATTTACTATCCCCTATCAAAGATGTAATTAACATATTAATACACCGTGATCTAAAATTTGTATATCTGTTTCCACGACATTGGAGTAAAAATATTATTTAAAGAGATTAAAGTAAGAATATTACTTAAAGAGATTAAATTTTACATACTGAAGAATTTTTTAAAATTATTAAATAACTGTTTTTAGGAAATCTTAAACAATAAAAGTTTAAATAATGCAGATTTTGATCTCTGTGTAGTATTTGCATTGCAGATATTCAAAGACATTATAAAATTATTAGTCCCCCCCCAGAAAAGGTCTTACTGTGGCATAGATTTTGAATGAAACTCAAACCCAAAGTTGCTTTTTTGACTAATTTTAATATTACACAGGTGTGTTTCTTTTCACTTTCATTTGTATTCTAAATTTCATTGATGTTAACATTAAGAAACTAGTAATTGAATTAAGTGCATTGCAGCAATTTACATTTTCAGTGTTAGGGAAACTTCAATTTTTTCAAATGAAAATAATGAAATTTTTGATAAAGCTATTGATCAAATCAATCTGTTTGTTATAAATAAAAGAGACACAGGCATCATAAAATATATCTTAACAGCACACAAAAAAATAATAACTCTCATAATCACAATATATACTTAAGAAAAGTTCAGTTCTGTATATCAAGGATAAAATTTCAAAACTTGCAATGTCTGAATATAAATAATATATTCATCACACATGCCCACAATGCTAAGTAGAATGAGGTATATACACAATTTTAGATATATATGCATTTAAAGTTAGGCAAACAATTTATGATAAAGCTATCGATAAAGCTAGACATTTTTACACACATACAACATTAATCAGAATGACATGTGTACAAAATTTTATGGTTGGCAGCGTGAGATACTGATATAGTTCATTATCAAGAAAAATGTATACATGAAATAAAATTACTGAATTTCACAAAACAATATTATCACTATTAAGCACACATATACATGAGTGCCATCTCGATACATTACCTACATGTAACTACCTGACATAAATCCATGTGTATTATTCCCATTCCAGATTAATCAGAAGAAAGTTACAAACAAAGTTTTGAAAATAACAGCATTAGATGCACAAAGATTTCAGAATTAAATAAGCAGAATGAGGAATTTCAGAACTGAGTTCAATGATGTATATACACAATTTTAAACCTATATGCATAAAACGTTAGCCAAAAAAAAACCAAGCTCGTTATGTTATAGCCTTCAAATATACAGCAGCTAGCCATAAAATACACTTTTTGTTA
Source organism: Stegodyphus dumicola (assembly GCF_044657685.1). Taxonomy (NCBI): domain Eukaryota; kingdom Metazoa; phylum Arthropoda; class Arachnida; order Araneae; family Eresidae; genus Stegodyphus; species Stegodyphus dumicola. The sequence continues at coordinate 54,977,030 of NC_140778.1, forward strand.
ATAACGAACCACGTTACAAATAGTGAGCGTATAGCAAAATTGTAGCAGAATGCGAGCGGCACCTAGTGATGAATTTCGCGAAAGCCACTGAAAACTGGGAACCGGAATTTCATTCAGTCTGGCAGGCCTTGAGTATAAGTTGGCCTTGGTTTATGTTACATCTCGCCCTTCAGCGCATGCTCAAGAATTACCATCCTGGCGAAACTAGTCGATTTGACCATGACGTCAAAAATTCGAAAAGTGGGGTAGGGTTTGGAAATACGCTGCTGAGACATAGTATTAGTACGTACAACTCCAGCATTCCATAAGCCGAAAAAAAAGCACTTCTACCTACATTGCTATCATATCATATGAACTCATGCTCAGCTGAATTTTTTTTTTTTTTTTTTTTTTTTTTTTTTTTCCCCGGTGTATACCTAATATTTTTCTTTACTGTAATGCGACCAAGCTAACCATATACAGTGCTAGTAACTGCCAATAGCTCGACACATAGTCAAGCCGTAAAAAAAGGCACCATAAGTACACTCTGTTGAAAAATGAACCGCCATTTTTCTGTATTTAATGCCCCCCTACGGTACTTTTCCGTTTTGCCGACGCAAGCGATAAAGTCGCCAATAATGGTACAACCGATTCCAAGCGGAATATTCTCACTGGTAACCTTTTACGCCTCATTTTCAAAACAAGTCGCAACTTTTTCTTATCAGATTGATTGTTTCTTTCAATACTGGCATATAATTAGATAGAATTTTTATCAGATAGTACAGTTTTATGTCTACGGCCATTTTCGGTAATTACGTCAATTAGGATGCAATCACAGCGCTTACCCGAAGCCGAAAATATAAAAAAGGTAAAGTCAAGGGTTAAATTCATCAATTCTAATGAGAATGCATTTGCGAAGTAAAGCACTGCACTTTTTCATAATTTCTGAATAAGCTATTCATACGAATTGAAATATTTCTTGCATTTAAACTTGTGTTCCAAATTAAGATTTAACTTGAAATTAATGTAGATAATTACTGATAACATTAGATTTTTGTAGAGTAGTTTACGTGAGATGAGATCGCTTGGGGTCACGTGATATGAACCGGCGAATCAGGATGTTGAACCATGAAGGCATATTAAATTCTTAAATTAACGTCTTTTTACAAATTTATTCTCTTTATTTATTGGCTTTTTATAAAATTTTAAGCGATATTAAAATGTTTATGCCCTCAAAATAAAAAATTCTTAGAACTAACATTTTTTAAATATTTCTTATGTGTATACTGTATGTTGTCGCCAATAAAGTCTGCTTGGCGAGATTTGCGCCGGCGAAACGGAAAACTACTCCCCCCCCCTACTAATCACATATGAAGTTTGCTGCTTCACGGACGAAATATCGGCGATCAAATATCACGTTGCAAAATACGACATATCATCACGATAGTTCGTCCATCTCTGCGCATGCGCTAGCCACACAATTTCGCCAAGAGCTCGTAAATCACCAAATTTAGTAGCGGGTTGCGTTTCGTAGGGAGGAAGTAAAAATACGCTTCCCGCGGGCATTCCGCGTTTGGACATGGGAGCAAAGAAATGGGACCCGAAGTCCTTGTGTGTCATTGCTGTTTGACAACTTCGATTACATACGATTCTTATCAGAGGAAGAAAGCGTGCCGTTTTGTGTGTGTGAGATGTGTAAAATGTCGTTAATACAAATGCGTGAAGAACCCGCCGATTGTAATAGGCGTGAGGCCTAAAGCTGTTGGCAAAAAGCTTCTGAGAAATAAGTAGTAGATCTTTCTGTAACCCATAAAATATCTTAACGGGACCTGTTTAGTCTCCTGTAGGACGTGAATATTTCTTGGCAACATTGCTCTAGTTTTAAAGTGGTTTCATGGCTTTTCTATGTAATTATTCACGGACTGGAGGAAACGGCGTTCGGCAAAGTCCTCACCTCCTTTCTTCTTGCTGAAAAGCAAGATTGCTACAGAATATGTAATTTGGGGCAATGAATGAACAAGCTAACCTTTATGAGTGCTAATGAGAGAAATCATTTTAGAGCAAAATTTAACGAACTTATTTTTCGTGAAATGTGTTCCTGAAATTCATACCATGGGTATATCCCACTAGTTGATGTATCTTCTGTTCAATATGTATTAGTGTTTTATATCACTTGTGCATGCAACAACTACTTTGCTTAATCTAAACATTCCATGTCGCCAAGAGCCGGTTATCCGAAAACTGCCGGATAAATTCTTGATTATATTTCCAATATTTGAGTGCAACGTATATTCGAAAATGTCATGCAGACAAAGAAACTTTTTAAAAAAGCTCATGCATACTCCCCCAACAAAAAAAAACCTCATTTATGTGAGGTAGGTAATAGTCATTTAGACAGAAGCTTCAACTAAATCTTCATTTTTCACCTCCTTCTCAATGCAGGATGTGATGTAGAATCATTTGTCCCAATAAGTCTAGTTTCAAACTCCATATGCTTCTTCAGACAAGAGCAAAACCTTGTGTATGCAACGTGTAAAATGTCACTTAGACTAAAGAGTTATTTAAACAATTATATATTTATTTGCACAGAAAACAAACCTTGTGTATGGGGTATGTAGCAAATCATTTAGACAGTAAGGATCTTTAAAGAAATGTATGAATATACATACAGGAGAAACAACTCATGTGTAAGGTATTTAAGAATTCATTTGGATTCAAGAGCACTTCAAACATGAATATGCTTATTCACACAGACAAGAAACTTTACATATCTGAAGTATGTAACAAGTCATTTAAATGAACATATGCTTAATCAAACAGGAGAGAAACCTCATGTTTGTGAAGTGTGTAACAAGTCTTTTACTCATAAATGTCATTTAAGCAGACATATAATTATTCACACAAGAAAGAAACCTCATGTGTGTGAGGTATGTAAAAAATCATTTGCTCAAAAATGTGATTTAAATACCCATATGATTTATCACACGGGAGATAAACCTCATGTATGTGAGGTATGTAACAAGTCATTTGCTTACAAATCTAGCTTAAAGCTCCATCTACTTATTCACAGCGGAGAGAAACGTCATGTGTGTGAGCTATGTAACAGGTCATTTGTTCAAAAGGTTTGTTTAAACAGGCATATGCTTATTCACACAGGAAAGAAACCTCATGTGTGTGAGGTATGTAACAAGTCATTTGCTCAAAAATGTGATTTAAATACCCATATGATTTATCACACGGGAGATAAACCTCATGAATGTGAGGTATGTAACAAGTCATTTGCTTACAAATCTAGCTTAAAGCTCCATCTACTTATTCACACTGGAGAGAAACCTCATGTGTGTGAGCTATGTAACAAGTCATTTGTTCAAAAGATTTCTTTAAACAGGCATATGCTTATTCACACAGGAAACAAACCTCATGTGTGTAAGGTATGTAAAAAGTCATTTGCTCTAAAATGCCATTTAAATGAACATATACTTATTCACACAGGAAAGAAAGCTCATGTATGTGCATTATGTAACAAGTCATTTACTGTAAAATCTAGTTTAAGCGAACATATGGTTACTCACACAGGAGAGAGATCTCATGTGTGCGAGATATGTAATAAATCATTTGCTCGTAAATCTAGTTTAAATAGCCATATACTTATTCACACAGGAGAGAAACCTTATGTTTGTGATGTATGTAATAAGTCATTTACTCGGAAAGGTGCTTTCAACAATCATATGCTTATTCACACGGGAGAGAAACCTCATGTATGTGAGGTATGTAACAAATCATTTACTCAGAAAGCTCTGTTAAATGAACATAAACATATTCATACAGGAACGAAACCTCATGTGTGTGAGGTATGTAACAAGTCATTTATTCATAAAAGTCATTTAAAGCAACATATACTTATACACACAGGTGTGAAACCTCATGTTTGCGATTTATGTAATATGTCATTTACTGTAAAAGGGGATTTAAAGAAGCATACACTTACTCACACAGGAGCAAAACCGTATGTTTGTGATCGATGTAATAAGTCATTTACTCGAAAATGTACTTTAAACAATCATATACTTATTCACGCAGGAAAGAAACCTCATACGTGTGAGGTATGTAACAAGTCATTTACTCAAAAAGGTAATTTAAACAACCATATACTTATTCACACAGGAGAGAAATCTAATGTTTGTGATTTATGTAATAAGTCATTTACTCACAAATCTGATTTAAGGAAGCATAGACTTGTTCATACTGGAGAGAAGCCTCATGTTTGTGAGGTATGTAATAAGTCATTTAGTCTAAAAGTTAATTTAAACAAGCATATACTTATTCACACAGGAGTGAAACCTCATGTTTGTGATTTATGTCATAAGTCATTTACTCGAAAATCTGATTTAAAGAAGCATATACTTATTCACACTAGAGAGAAACTTCATAAGTTACATGCATAACATATCACTTGGATTATAGAAAAACTGAAAGATACATGTCTACAGATAATATAAGGCTAGTTATGGCATGTCCATGCTATAAAGAAATGGTATATAACTTGTCATTTCATTTCAATTCTTAATAAATCATATGTTTGTTTCCACCAGAGAAAAACTTCATTGTTTGTAAGTCATTTTAAAGATTTAAGGCAACACGTCTGTATCCTTGGTATTTAACTAGTAATGAAAGGTTTAATGCAGAACATTCCGAGAATGAAAAGTTAGAGACTATTCTGAATCTGGAAATTTTATAGCTATTACATTCATCCCATCCAGGTAATATCATGTGAATTGTTCAACAGCTTGAAGTATTGAACATTTTCATTTCAATGGAAATTTCATTCACATTTTGCAATCCAATCCACTTTTTACTGCATTTTTGCAAAAAGTATGAAATGTAATATATATTGTTTTGTGATATCTTTAAGTACTGTAGGATTTATGTGTTTCCCTTTTCTCATTAGCCTTTGTAATTTTCTTTTTAAGGTTAAGAATGTTTTTCATTTACATTTTGGAAACCTTATATTTTCAATATCCAACATGGAGTATGTTGTTGATGTCACAATACGTCCATTATAAAATTTTTAGTTTCTTTGTACAAAATTTAAATTACTCCAGGAAATAAGGATTTTTCTGGTACTTGTGTGTTAATACAGCCACCTTAGAAAAAGTTGCCATATTTTGAGTATATTCCTAACTGTGGCAAGCATGTGCATAACCATTCTTCCAGCAACTATGTTCATGATAACCTTTCAATAAAGCAATATAATAATCTTTCGGTAATGCATTTTGTCAGAGTTCTTTTTTGTTTCATTTCAAAATCCAACAGTTTTTATAGGCAAATTGTGATATTTCCCCCCTTAAATTTCGGTTTAATAATCTGTAATTTACAAGCAAGGGAAAATATCACAATAAAATTTCTGCACCTTAGTAGAAGTTGCCATATTTTGAGTATATTCCAAACTGTGGCAAAGATGTGCATAACCACTGGGTTAATATCTACGAATATAAATTACTTTAGTGCAAATACATAAAATCGACTTATGTAGAAAATACTTGTATTAGACTGCAATTTGTATTTCAAGTGGCAAGCTAATCACAAAATTATAAATATTTTGAGTATTAATTCTAAAATTTATTGGTTCTACTAGTTACAGAAACTAATTGATTGTAACAAAATATAGTAGCGTCTCGCCCTAGCATTGAAGTTGCTTCACTCATCCGCAATAGGCATATTTTCAGCATGGTAACATTTGTCGCTTGGCCGAAGAACATCTATGTATGTTTGGCTTCGCGATGAATTCAGATTTCTGCGATTCGTAAGTGAAGTATTGCGGAATGTGTGAAATTAGATCATTTAGTGCCCAATTATTTACTAAGTGCTTAGAAAAAGGGCTGATCTTTGGAATATGGTAACTGGTAGTTTGGCGTCATTTTGGAAGCGAGTAACCTTATCGCCTCCAAAATACCTTTTGGAGGCGGTAAGGTTACTTACTTAGGACTTCGGTAATAATGTGAGCAGTACTCAGTTCCGATTACGCATTATTTTGTGTGAGGGAAATGAGATATGATGAGATATGTCATGTGATATTAATGCACGAATTACAGTTCTTTAATCGGAAAAGGGGGGGAATTAGGAAAAATATCTGTGGCAGTATATCATTTTGTATTAAGCTTCATTGTGTGTTGTGTGAAGTAGTGTTGAATAATTTTCGGATTGTATGGCGCTGTCTAATATTATTTTAATGATCCGGAAACAGGTGCACATACCAATACAAGAGAGAGTACGTGGAGTGCTATAAAAAGCGCCATTCTGAGGCATTGTGATAAAATACAGCACGTACTCTTACGTGCTAATCGCGGCAGTAATTAGTGGAACATGGAACAACATTGTGATAAAGAGAATTTTGCTTTTTATTTAGCGGACGTAGTGTGGAGAAAAAAAGACGAAGTGTGGAGAAAAAATTCGCAGAAAAAATCCTTCAATAATTTTATTGAATCAATAATAAAAGTGTATCCACCATGTAAGCAAGATTCTGAAGAAGATTAGGTAAGTTAGTATTTTTAATTATTTGAGGATATTATTTTTATGCATTATTCTAAATGTAAGGTGGAAGTAAAGTAATTTGGTATTATTGGAAAATTGTTATTAGCAATTATTTAGTTTAAAGTAATTAGGATTGTAAGCTAATTTTTATTAATTTAATGTATGTGCTTATTTATATTTTAAGTAGTGTTTTTGAATTTAATTATATTTTAATTAAATGATAGTTATTTTGTGAATTATATGTTTGTAGAATTTGGTATACGTTAGAGTGGAAGTAAATGTGCATGGAAATAATTTAAATATTTGACACTAAGTATTTGTAACCATTTGTAATGTTTCCGGTATGAATTAGTTGGTGACGTTTGTAATATAATAGATAATGTAGAGTTAAAAGTTTTTGGATATTTTATTTATTTTATACGTGGAAATGTTCATATTTGGAAAGGGTATATACTTTTTCGTGATCAGGTAATTTCATATATGTTCTTTTTACCGGGTTTAAAGATTCAGAAAATTGTCATGCATTTTCGTGAAATTTTTCTAATTTATGAGAAAAAAGCAGTGTACATGGATATGGTGAAGAGTGTGCGCAATGCCATTTTTGTGCAATTCTGGGATATTTTTTTTAAGTAAAAATAAGTCGACGTGTACATGGTTTAGTGATATTTTAATTAAATGATAGTTATTTTGTGAATTTTATGTTTGTAGGAATTTGGTATATGTTTAAGTTGAAGTAAACGTGCATGGAAATAATTTAAATGGTTGATCTTTACATTATGGTAACTTGGCGATTTTTTGGCGAAAATTTGGCAACCAACTCTCCTACAGCAACCCTCTATTTTTTTTCCCCGCTGCCATTTTGTCTTCACGAAGTAAAGACATGTTTCTTTTCTTTTTATCTACTGAACACTTCTTCCAACAATCTACTAGCCGAATTACACTTATGCTAGAAATTTTCTCAAACAAAACTGCTTAATCATGACAAATATTCACTGCAAAATTAGGAAAAAGTGCACAATACCATTTTCCTTATGCGTTTTTCAAAATAACACATACACATAAACCATGTACACGCCGACTTATTTGTACTTAAAAAAACATCCCAGAATTGCACAAAAATGGCATTGCGCACACTCTTCACTATATCCATGTACACTGCTTTTTTCTCATAAATTAGAAAAATTTCATGAAAATACATGACAATTTTCTCAATCTTTAAACCCTGTAAAAAGAACATATATGAAATTACCTGATCGCGAAAAAGTATTTACCCTTTCCAAATATGAACATTTCCACATATAAAATAAATAAAATATCCAAAAACTTTTACCTCTGAATCATCGATTATATTATAAATGCCACCAACGAATTCATACCGCAACGATTACAAATACTTAGTGTCAGATATTTAAATTATTTCCATGCACGTTTACTTCAACTAAAACGTTTACCAAATTCCTACAAACATAAAATTCACAAAATAACTATCATTTCATTAAAATATAATTAAATTCAAACACAGTACTTAAAATATAAATGAGCACATACATTAAATTAATAAAAATTACCTTACAATCCTAATTACTTTAAACTAAATCATTGCTAATAACAATTTTCCCAATAATACCAAATTCCTTTCCACCTTACATTTAGAACAATGCATAAAAATAATATCCTCAAATAATTAAAAATACTAACTTACCTAATCTTCTTCGGAATCTTGATTACGTGTCCGATAAACTTTTCTTCTTTCTGTTTCAGGATCTTTAAAATCATACTTATATTTCACAGCAAGGTACCAGGTAAAATAAATAACTTGATAAAACATCTTTATTTCTATCTCGCACAACCTTAAACAATCATTTATTACTACCCTTTCCAGTACCACTAAATACCCATTTCGAATTCACTTTAGTTACGGCCATGGGATCCAAAAATTAACCAACACTGTTTCACACAACACAGAATAAAGCCAAATACAAAATTTCCAGATTTTTTCCCGATTTCCCCCCTTTTCCGATTAAAGAAACGTAATTCGTCCATTAATATCACATGACATATCCCATGATCTCTCATTTCCCTCACACAAAATAATGCGTAATCGGAACTGAGTACTGCTCACATTATTACCAAAGTCCCAGGTAGTAACCTTTATCGCCTCCAAAATGTCGCCAAACTACCAGTTACCATATTGTAAAGATCAACCAATTTGGAGGTAAAAGTTTTTGGATATTTTATTTATTTTATACGTGGAAATGTTCATATTTGGAAAGGGTATATACTTTTTCGCGATCAGGTAATTTCATATATGTTCTTTTTACCGGGTTTAAAAATTCAGAAAATTGTCATGTATTTTTGTGAAATTTTTCTAATTTATGAGAAAAAAGCAGTGTACATGGATATAGTGAAGAGTGTGCGCAATGCCATTTTTGTGCAATTCTGGGATGTTTTTTTAAGTAAAAATAAGTCGACGTGTACATGGTTTATGTGTATGTGTTATTCTGAAAAACGCGCAAGGAGTTTGCTATTGTGCACTTTTTCCCAATTTTGAAGTGAATATATGTCATAATTAAGCAGTTTTGTTAGATAAAATTTCTAGCATAAGTGTAATTTGGCTAGTAGATTGTTGGAAAAAGTGTTGAGTATATAAAAAGAAAAGAAATATGTCTTTATTTCGTGAAGACAAAATGGCGTCGGAAAAAAAAATAGAGGGTTGCTGTAGCAGAGTTGGTTGCCAAATTTTCGCCAAAAAATTGCTAAGTTACCATAATCCAAAGATCAACCAAAAAAGCATATGGGGTGAGCTTTGTGCTCAAATATATGAGAATTTATTTATTGGGGACTTGAAAAGCGTACAAGGAAATAGACATTATCTTTTTTTTGCTCGTGTTGATGTTTTTGAGTTGCTTAAATTAATGCTGTAGGTTTTTGTAACCTGCAATAATCAGTTAACTGTATTTTACATTTATTTCCAAATGTTTTTTTTTTTTTATATATATATATATTTCATCTTATATTGATGGTTATCATAAATTTTTTTAAATTCATACTTTCTTTAAAGGTATGTACCATCCTAAGCAAATAATTCTTCAGTCCTTTGACATAATCAATTAATTTAACCTCATTTTACAATTTTTTTTATTTCATATTTGCAGGTATCATAAAAGATCTTGGCAAATAATTCTTGAGAGCTTAACATAATTAATTTTACCTTATTATCATAAAAGTTCATCTTTTAACAGGTATTTAGCAAAATTACAAACTGTGGCCGTTTCTTTTTGTATTCTTGATTACATTATCTTACCTTAGTAGTAATCCAAAAAGCATTCACTTTATAGGTACTACTTTCAGGTAAAGAAGTTGTTAACAAAGAACAGCAATGAGTTGAAATAAATTTCTGGTGATTCAACATACGTCATTCAGTAGTATTTATCATTAGTATTTTTCACTAATGTGAAGTTCCTTTAAAAATTCTTTGTTATTTTTAATGGCATCGAAAAATTCTCTGCAATTTTTGTTCACTATTAATTTTGCAGCTTACTAAAGCTTTTACCTTTGGTTCAGCCGTTTACCTCTTTCTGCAAATCATATCACGTTCATTATTGAGAATACTCTTTGGACTGCTGTGGATGTGTTTGACATGCTTGGAAATGTATTCTATTATTTGAATGGACCTGAGCAATGAAGTGCATTTTTCAATGAAATGACTGAAAATGTATATCCATAAACAGCATTTTATAATTGGTCAATAATAATCTTCAGTTTGAGATCATGTTAATTTACTGTTATTTATACAAATAAAAGAGTCAGCTCCGCCAAAACTGTTGTCTCGTAGCTCAGTGTAAGCAAAACTTCTATCATAAAATGTAAACTCTTCATATTGTAAATGTAAACCTTCATTATTTTCTAATAGTATTATAAAACGTTTTTTGCTTCTTGAAGCATAAATTTACTATCAAGCTTTATTTTTATTTTTCAGTTTCACTGGCAATATCAGTTGCAGTTGCACTTTCCTTAATAAAGATAGTTTTGTTAAATAATTTAAGTTGCCTTTGCATGACCACAAATACATTTCACTGCAATCATTATCATCTCTGCAAGGTGTTCTTGTGAAATAAAATAAGATTTCAGTCCTTTGCAGATTTCAAGAATTTTGCAATAGTTGGAAGTCGTAAAAGAAAATGGTTGTTGTTATGTTGAAGAACCTTTTTCATACTGTACATCTACAAATTCACAGAACTCTTCAGTTATACGAGGGCCATCCAGGAAGTAGATTACGTTTCCGTCTGTGTCCGCTAGGGGCGGGGCTAGCGCGGCCATCTTGGGGTCAGAGCGTTGCGCAGCTCAGTCTGCATCTAGCCGTGCTAGTGAGAGGTTCGTGCTGTGCTCCGTTCAGATACTGTGATGGTTTGAAATGTCTGCGTTAATTGAAAATCCCGCGAGGTGCGCTCAGTAATAAGGTTTCTGACTGCAAAAAACTGTAAACCGATAGAAATCTATCGGCAGCTTCGTGAAGTGTATGGGGACAACATTATCACTGAAGGTGGAGTGCGTCAGTGGGTCATAAGATTTCAAAATGGCCGAACCAATGTTCACGACGAAGATCGAAGTGGGAGACCCAGCATAGTGACCGCCGAACTTCTCGAAAAAGTCGATGCTAAAGTCCGTGAAAATCGAAATTTCACAATAACAGAACTTTCTTTGAGTTTTCCACAAATTTCGCGAAGTTTGTTGCACGAAATCATCAGCGAAAAGCTTGGTTACCACAAGTTTTGTGCAAGATGGATTCCAAAAATCTTGACAGAGGACCACAAAAATCAGCGAATGGCTGCAGCGTTGAACTTTTTGGACGCTTACCATAAGGATGGTGACTCTTTACTCGATCACATCGCTACTGGTGACGAAACATGGGTGAAACATGTGAACTGTGAAACGAAATTGCAATCAATGCAGTGGGGGCACACAAAAACCCAAGAAATGCATGCAAACAATGTCGGCAAGGAAGATAATGGCGACTGTTTTTTGGGACAGAAAAGGTGTAATTTTGGTGGACTTCCTGGAAAGAGGCACTACAATAAACTCTCAAAGGTATTGCCAAACTCTCCAAAAACTCAGAAGAGCAATTCAAAACAAGCGCAGAGGAATGTTGAGCTCTAAGATCTTGTTGATTCACGACAACGCCCGGCCCCACACAGCAAATGTCACTCGTAAAGTTCTTGAATCTTTTAAGTGGGAGTTGTTTCCTCATCCGCCGTACAGTCCCGACCTGGCACCGAGCGACTTCCACCTATTCCCAGCAATGAAGAAGTGGCTGGCTATGCAGCGTTTTGATGACGACGCACAGCTGCAAGAAGAGGTAACGAAGTGGTTGAAGGCGCAGGCGGCCGAATTTTTCGACGAAGGAATTTCCAAGCTCGTACATCGCTACGATAAATGCCTTAATTTCTATGGTGACTATGTAGAAAAGTAGTATTTGAGTGTGGCTTTCATCTGTATATAATAAAATTTGTTTCCTATACTTTGTTTATTTTTTTATTCCAAAACGTAATCTTTCTGGATAGCCCTCGTAGTAACTCAAACCATACAACTGTGGAAATATTTATAAATTTTGAGCGATACATGTGTAATACATCTAGTAATTTGAAGCAATTGTATTACATGCTTTATACATGATAAACAAGATCTAAATTATGAAATAAAAGATCTTATGCCATAGCTTATGTTTCAAGCTTTTAAAATTTTACTGATTGATTGCTTTTGTATGAATTTCTTGCTGACTGCCATTTTAAAAATGGTTGTCTTTCACGGCATTAACTTGACGAAAAATTATTGCCAAGTAGTTTGCCAGTGAACTTTAACATATAGTAAAAGTTCCGGAAATGCTGAATTCCAGATGTGTGAAAATTTAGGAATAGACAAATAAATGGGAAAAATTTCTGTTCTAAAATAGAGCAATAATCTTATTTATTATCAAATTGAATATCAAAAGTTGAGAAAAATGTATTTCAGGGTTCCCCCTTCATGAAAATTGGTGCTATTCCTGTTTACATGCTACGCTTTCCCAAGTAAAACGGCTTCCAAAACATAATAAAAACAAAACAAAACAAAAATTATAATTTCAACAAACTGCATTTTAAATCAAAATAAAACATGGAAATGATGTACAAAAATACAGTCAAAAGTCGTTAATCCAGACTCGTCGGGACTTCGGCGATTCCGAATTATCGATTTCTCCGGATTATAGATCATCAGTTTAAATCTCGTAAGATGGCATGCACAAATTCTAAAATTAAAAATATAAAACCGTAATTTAGGAAATAAAGAACAATTATGATCTAAAGGGTATCAAAATTTACTAAAAAAAGAAGCTTAATATTTATTTGTTTACTTTATTAAACATTTCTTTCAATGTAAGTTGTTTCGTTTTATGTGATAATACTTTCTCTTTAATTCTATAAACAGACATGATTTCTTGTTCAGTTACAAGTCCCGTAATTGCTGTGCTGAGAATACTGACTAACTTGTCAATCGAAATTTTTTTGTTTTCACTAACCTCTCTGTCACCTTCTTCATGTCTTTATCTATTTTTTGCAGCAATTCCACTTTCTGTTTGACGGACATCGAGACATACTTTCGTTTTGTAGATCCTTTGGGAGCTCCAGAATCGGAAATTGACATAATCGAAAGTTCAAGTTTACTTTTATAAAATTGCTCTTACAGTCTGCAAAAAATAATAAGCCGCATCCAATTTGAAGATTAAGGAACAATGCAATCATCAACATTAACTGAAATAGATAATTATATAATTTTAGCTTTCACCGTCCATTATACATTAAACGCGCACGCGAAAACGTATTCTGCACTTGCGTACACGCATATGCGCGTGCGTGTAAAGGTGTTACGCGCACGCGTACACGCCTATGCGCATGTGTCAACGCTGCGCATGCGCAGAAAGTTTTTAGCTTTGAGGTCCGGATTATAGATCACTCCGTATTATGGGTGTCCGAATTAACGACTTTTGACTGTATATATTATCTAACCTGCACAGTACAAAAAGGAAATATCAGCTTACCTTATTTAGAAATTTCTGTGTCTTCGATGCATGGCATACAGAATTCTCCTTTACAGCATCCAAAACTGCTTAAAATTATCTGAACTAGAATTTATATACTGCTGTCGCCGCATAAATTCACAAAACTAAAAATGAAAAATATTCTCGGTATTGGCAAACTGTCGATGGCATTTCTTTCAAAAATCTATTTTTATTACACCCACACACCTTCAATTATGTTGATACAGTCAAAAGTCGTTAATTCGGACACCCATAATATGGACCTCAAAGCTACAAACTTTCTGCGCATGCGTCGCGTTGACGCATGACCTTACGGCTGCGAATATGCGTGTGCGCAAAATACATTTACGAATGCGCGTTTAATGTATAACGGACGGTATAAGCTAGGCTAAAATTATCTAATTCTTAACTCAATTCTAATTCTTAACTGTTGCAGATTACGTTGTTCATTAATCTTCGAATTCGATTCAGCTTATTATTTTTTGCAGACTGTTAGAGCAATTTTATAAAAGTAAGCTTGAACTTTCGCTAATGTCAAATAGAATTTCTGATATATATTTACTAATATGTAAAGAATCTACAAAGCCAAAGTATGTTTCGAAGTCTATTAAACAAAAAGTGGAATTGCTGCAAAAAAGGATAAAGACATATTCTTTGTTTATCTAAACTTTATTTATCTTTAACGTCGCGGCACGCAATGAATTGGAAGTTGATCTGTCAGCACTATTCTTATCTTCAGGACAGATGTTTTTATTTTATTTGGCTTAAAATTCCTTACTAAATGTAATATTTCATCTCGATGAACTCCGTCTTTGATATGATTTATATCAAGTTCGTCGTCATTTTAATTCGCTTCTGACAGTGAAGAAAGTGACACAGAGGTTATTGAAAACGAAAAATTTTCGATTGACAAATTAGTCTGTATTCTCGACACAGCAATTATAGGACTTGAACAGCGGAACTTTGTTACTAAACAAGAAATTATGTCTGTTTAATAGAATTAAAGAGAAAGTATTGTCACATGAAACGAAGCAACTTAAACAACTTACATTGAAAGAAATGTTTAATAAAGCAAACAAATAAATATTAAGCTTTTTTTTTTTCCTTTTTTTTTTTTTTTTTTTTTTTTTTTTGTAAATTTTGATACCCTTTAGATCATAATTGTTCTTTATTTCATAAATTACGGTTTCATATTTTTAATTTTATAACTTCCGCATGCCATCGTACCAGATTTAAACTGATGATCTATAATCTGGAAAAATCGATAATCCGGATTCGCTGAAGTCCCGATGAGTCCGGATTAACGACTTTTGACTGTATTATATCTTGCCATATTATACTCGTATTAAATTTATTAATTCTGTTTACCTTTTGTATACTTAATAAAGGTTGCTTGTAATGTATATAGTTGTAAAAGTATGATATATGCTTGTAATGTATATAGTTGTATAATGTATAAGTATGAGATGTTAAGAAATAGTTAGAAACACGTAGTTAGAAAATTCAACTTAGTTAAGGAATGTAGCTATGATTTTATTCTTTGCAATATATTATCTTCAGAATTCATCTAATATTTTACTGCAGTAAGCTTCTCAGCAAATCCAATGCTTATTCTTATTTTTAAAATTTTTTTTTAACATTTATGACTTTTATCAACAAAAATAATTATTATAATAAAATTAGAAAATTATCATATTGTATTTAAAGAACTCATTAACGTTGATTGCTGTGTGGGTCATCAGGGGCTGGCACTCAACTTGCCTACAGCGCCTTGGGGACCACCTGTGATTCAACCAATAGTAAAAATGCATAATTAGAGTAAATATTGATACTGATAAATTTTTAAATAATACCATAGTTACTATAATGATTTTAAGAATAATAAATTGCAAAAATTTAAATAATAAATTGGAATAACCTTGGGGATCACTGGTGATACCCACTATAAAAAATGCATTAAACATTATTATACAACTCACCTTATCTTTTGTAGGTAATATTTCAACACAATATACATTGCATAATAAAAAAATCATCTTGGTGCCATGGCCAAACCATGTAAAATGCACACAGCAGTCAAAGTATTAAGAATTAGTAATTTAAAATAATACACAGTGATGAGATGTCTTGATATAGACTCCTATTTCTTTGTAACATTTATTACGAGTTATTACAAAAATTGAAATTATATATTATTGCAAGGAAATTTTGGCCATAAATCTATAATGAAAGCTACTGAGTATTTAAAGATTACTTGTACACGTAAATAATATATTACTAGCCTAGTATCAAGAAGTTTAGTCTTCTAGATTGTGTTGCTGTGATACTGGCCTTGTATCTGTGTTATGATTCGACTGTTTAGACAGGTTTTTTTTTTTTTTTTTTTTTTTTTTTTTGTGTGTGTGTGTGTGTGTGTGTGTGTATGATTTTTTTTTTTTTCTTTCTCCCTCTTTTATAGAAAATAAATGCCTCTGGGACACATCAGTTTTTTTCTTCTTTGTCACACCTTGGGGTATAATGTTTTTGTTAGGAGAATCAGCAGTTTCAAGTTCAGAAAAGCTGTCGCTCTGGGCACTCACTGACTGCATCCAGTGTTAGTTGCATTCTGTCAACCAATCTTTTTATTGTGCGATACTCGGCATCAGTCTTTATCGAACATGTCATAAATAAAATGTTTTCATTCATATTCTGAACTTTTTCCATCAGAGTTTTGGAAGTGCTAGATGCATTTTTTCCTAATTATGATAAAATTATATCCTGCTCGGTAAGTTTGTCATCCATATTCCATTTTATATTTGCATCCACACATGTACAAGTATATTTGTGAATACATGCATTGGATTCAGTACAAGTAAGTTGGAAGTATGATTATTAACTTTTGGCTCGACCAGATAGATTTCAGAATTATCAACTTCCCAATCTCTTTCATTCTGAGTAACCGAATACGATTCAGTTAGGATTACTTTGTGTCATTTGCACAGATTTTTGTAACTTGCTGCACAGCCCTCGTTCAGAATAATTAGTCTGTCGATCAATTTATCTTTGATAAAATTCATTAGGGTTGTTATAGACTTGTTGAGTCGTTTAGCTATTTTTTATTAAGGTAGAGATACTTTATAGTGTCGTGCATCCTTTCTAGATGCATGTTTGTATTGATGTCACACTGCAATATGCCCATGCTGTGGCATTTTTTGCATAATGACTCATGAAATACTGCCCAAAGGCATTTGTATCAGAGTCATTTAGTAATGTTTTGGTTGCTGCTTGTAACATATTTTCAAATGCTGAAATATCCCACTCTTCTAATAAAGTTTGCAGTATTTTATAAACCTCCAGTTGTTTTTCTTTACCAGTTGCTTTTTCTAATTGTTCGTCATGCTTTATCCATATGGCAGCTATAGAAAAGCCATTTTTTTGGAGCTGGCATAGTTTACTAGCGTCTCAAAACAGGGACGGCTGTAAACGGCTTCCTATGAGAAAATTTTTTGAACGAACTGTGCATGCGCCGTTTCTTTTTATCGCCAACAAATGATGGTAAACCTATTGTAATTTCTCACCAGCATTTCGCGCTTCATTTGAATTAGTGTAGGTGTTGTCAGTGAGATTCATAACAACGATAATAAAAAGAAGTCATTTCAAATGTTTAAGCAAGGAAATATTTTTTGCTCTTTTTCACACTATATATGCTATGATTGATAGAATTCAAGAACTTTTAGTAATTAGGTCAAAATTAATTTTAACGTGTAAATTTCAAACTCACAAATTTGAGTACAGATATTCATCAGATGTCTGAAGGCACTTACTATATTTCAGTACAGCAAATCCTGGAATATGAAAGAAAAAAAAATTAATTGAAGTCTATTCTTCAACTTCATTCTAATTCCTATGGATACATCTCTCTAAAACAGTTTATTACAGAAGTTTCAGATGTTAAAGTAGTTCATAAAAGTATTGATCAATGAAATTATTTTCAATGGTCAGTGAAATTGGTTGCAGTTTCAGACACTGTTGCGGAAGTTCTCACATACAATTGCTGTTTATTGTGCAAGTAATATTGCAACTAACTTAAGTGCTTGCATAGATTTCTGCATCTTGGAGGAAAAAATGGAACATTAGTGGAAACAAATTATGTATATATTGATACTGTAAAATTTGGGAGGTTTCAAAGACCCAACAGAAAATATGGTGGCATTGATATCAGTTGCATATTTACTTTTCCAGAATATTATATCTGAAAAGTACAAAAAGCAATTCATCTACACCATCAGCTTCTTAGAAAAATAACTGAGGCTCATCTCAGTTATTTTTCTAATATAGTATATACGTATTAGTAAAAGATGCTGTGAATGTAATTTGCTGTACAAGATAATAAACATGAGTGTAGTCAGGATTTCGAAATATATGTTTGAACAATTATGTACGAAACATTTCTTCAAATTTACTTGAAAGAAACTAAACTGAAAAAATTCAAGAACCAGTAAAAAGCAACTTTATTTTATATTTGGATGATATTTTCTTAATGCTATGTTTAAAATCACAATTTCTTAAACTGTTTGTTTTAAGTATACATTTATACGTCTTGCAGGGTTAAAGTGGCCCTAAATCAACATCATTTATTATATTATAAATAAGGAAAATTTGTCATTGTACATTACTTATATAAAGAGAAACAAAGTGACAGAGTATGATAAGTTAGGTTTGTAAAGGTAATTTAAATATTTTCATTATGCCAAAATAATGCAAGACTTGTATGTTTAAGAATTTTTCAATCTTGGTGTTATTTGTTGTATAAAACATCACAATTCAAATAAAAGTACTATTTTGTGGTATAATTCCATTATAGGGGCCGTAGCAAATTGCAGCGAAAATATATGCGCGAAATCTAGCGAAAGTGGCGATTTCACACCATGTAAATTTAAATAGTTCTATATTTGTAAGTCACCGCACACACGATATATTGATTAGGGACCACAAGGCCTGGGCTCGAATTCCGGAGAAGGCATGGTTATAACTGCCGGTTTCTTCATAGATTTGTTCACACACCCCTATTGGTTTATTAGGTGCCTCCATAATAAAGTGACTATTACCTGGCCTTAGTTGTGGCCAAGCTGAAGGCCCGCCATTGTGTGTGTGTGGAGGGGGGGAATATTTGTAAGTCACCATTGAAATACTGGTTTATTTTTTAATTCTTTTTTGATAATGATATGCATCTAACAATTTGGGAATTGCCCAATGACAAAATGTCTGCAATAGAATTTTTTCAAAGAAAAGACATCATTCATTATAGAATGTAATGATCGAAAAACCACGAGATGAAATTATGCTTTAGCAGTAACTCTATAGCGAAATGGAGGTGCAGGAATGAACCTGTATTCTGAAGAAAGGATTAAGAAGTCAGATATTGGTTCGAAGGAATGAAAATCCCCTTCCTTATAACTGATAGGCAGGCTCAGCTATTTTTGGTATCAAGAGATGACATCTATTGAATTTTGTGAACTGCAACTGAAGATGAACCACAATACAACTGTAGACTTAAAGGTATGTGTGAGCTGTGTGCCATAGCTTTAATTTCTCAGCCTAAGTTGAAATTCGGCAGATGTGTAAAAAATTATGAAGCAGACGAAAGCCTTTTCAGTAGAAGAAAGAATAACGTTGGACATGTTCTTCTGCCACAATGGGTTTTCGGTGGATTGTGCAGAGAATCAAAAGAATGTTTTAGTCGCTATTCCAGATCGATCGGTGAAAACCTTATGGAACATCTTAAAGGTTTGGTTTGGTTTATGTGATTAGAGCAAAGCCTCGAGGGCTATCTCCCTAAGGAGAGAGATGCCTATGTGGAGGACTTTCTAAGGGAAACTGGCTTGTATACACGTTACACATAGGGAAAACCATGAAATCGTCCATACAGCCAGCCCGTTCGCGGGATTCAAACCTCAGACTGAACTACCAGTGCTCAGCGACTTTATCGCTCAGCCACTGATGTCCGAACATCATAAAGGAAAATGTCACAGAAGGAAGCATCATTTATACTGACTGCTAGAAATCATATAAGTCGGATGAACTGCGATATGCCGGTGTTGAACATTTTACTGTAAACCACAACTAGAATTTTGTGGTCTCCGAAACGGAGGTCATACGCAAACAATACAGCGACTGTGGGGCAGTGCTAAATGGTGTAATAAATGCCATCGGGGCACATTTCAATTCTTATTTGTCTGAGTTTATGTATAGACATTTGCACAAAAAAAAAAAAAAAAAACTGAAATTGTCTCTGCGATGTTGCAGGATCTTAAAAATTTTATGCCTCCTGTTTAATTTCACTTATTTTTAACCCTTTTTTTAATAAATGAAATTAACCTTCCATCAACTTAAATTAATAATTTTAGATAGTTAATTACAATATTGCTTTCTTACAGTTACATTTAACTGTTTGCTTATATTAAATTATAATAATAAAGTGTATTATATGAAAGTAAACTTTCATCTAAATTAAAATAATACTCTTAGATAGTTATTTTTTATTATTTTGCTTGAGTTAAGGTTACCATAATTATTTTGGCATCAACAATAGTTTTGGTGATTTTTTGCGGTCCCTGTAACGGAATTTTACCGTATTTTTAAATGAAAATCTAGTTATTTAAGTCCTTTGTATCTATAAAAATACATACTGCAGTTATTTACTTAATTCATAAGGCCCTTTCCAAAAGTTTGTCTAATTTAAAATAATTAATGTCAACTTAATCATATATATAATTATTGTAAAATCGTGGTGTTTAAAATGCTTTTCTCTACTGAAAAAGAGTGCTTTTGTTATAACTTTATAGAATTAAAAATCCCTCAAAGTAGTATATTTATAGTTTAAAATGTTTGTTAATAAAAATTTATTTATTTACATGATGTTTCTAAGAGTGAAGTTAAAAAAAAAAAAAGATTGCTTATTTATATTCATGAAGATATATTTCTAATACAAGTAATAATAACTTTTGAAAAATGTTTCATGATTCGGGTAAAATCTGGATATAAGGGCCTTCCTTTATAGCAGTCGAAACAATGTCGTTTCTTTTCAAATTGTATATGCCATGTTCAAATGCATGATTTATGTGAATTCAATCACAAATTTGATTCTGCTTTGATCTGAGTGTTTCATGATTTTTTGCTGTATTGAAGAAAATTTTTTTGAAATTAGTTAATGGCATTAAGGTTCTTTAAATTAGTGTGTTCAAGATTCGGCGTATGTGAATCTATTCATGCACATTATGTTTCTGAGAATGAAATCAGAAAACTGTTATCCTCCTTATTTATAAATATGTTGGTAATTTCAAATGTAGGTAATAATGGAACTCTGATGTAAATAGAATTATTATAAAAAATGTTGTATAATTCTGACAAAATTTGAATGGAAAGGGTTTTTGTATCATTTGACACAAGGCAGCAGTTACTCACTTAAATCAATTAGGCCCTTTTCAGATTGTATCTGTCATATCCAAATGCATAATTGATGTGAATTTAATCACAAGTTTGATTCTAATATATGGAGTTTTCCTAATTTTGAAGAAAGTGTTTTGGATATTGATTAATAGCATTAATACTCTTTCAGATAATGTACCTAGTTATTATTTAATGTAGAGTTTATGTGAATCTATTCATGCATGTTGTTTCTGAAAATGACATCAGAACATTAAATACCTCTTTATTTATATTCATGAAAAAAATATTTCAAACCTAGGTAATTATTTGTTACAATTGTATGTAGAGCTAATATAAAGTGTTTCGCATTTGTGTTAGAAGTTGGATGTTTGAAGTTTTTGCTTTGAAATTTATTTCAAACCTTAATAGTATTACAAAGTTTGCTTTATCTAAGTGTAATAATATAACAAGTTAGGATATATAATTTAGATCTTTTATGCTTGTTCTCAGCATTAAAAATCAAGTTATGGTTATATGCCAAAAAAAAAAAAAAAAAAAAGAATCTTTTCAAACTATGTGTCTAACATTCAGATCTTTGGTTTAAGTCAGTTTATTTGAGAATGAAACTGAAGAAATTTATTGCTTGCTACTATTATTAGTATGCGGTGTAGCTGAAAATCGAGTAAAAACGTTTTATGATAAAATTTTTGTATCTGAAACTGCAAGATAATTTTCTTTTTTGCCTTTTTGTAATTTATTATGTACTTTTCTTTATACCATTCTATTAAAACTTATTATTGAGTTCTTACATTTCCTTATTTTTCAAGTGTTAGAATACTATATGAAGTTTTCCTGCAGTATAATTGATTTTTTAATAAAATAAAAATTTATTTTTGATTTATGCAATTTTCTTACTTTATGAAATCACAAAACTTGTTTAAGAACTACAAAATTTTTTTAAGAACATCTTATTACAAATAATGTTTAAACGTTTAATACTTCTAAAATCTAAATTTATAGGTAATGAAAGCATAAATGAAGAAATACGTCATACTCAATTTAATCACACTACAGAAGAGAAACATTTACGAAAGTCAGTAAACATGTATTGCCACTATTTCACCATTTCTTTTTTAATTTGCATTTTTAAAATTCTCTAAAATGGGGCATAAATAATATAATCATAGAAATAAAATGACTGCATAATAGGTATATAAAGCAGTTGAAATCTGATGTAAGAAAGGGCATTTTATTATATTATGCAACGATGAATTTCAGTCATGAAGTTGGAAGGTTTGTTTAGAAGGAGATTCTGATGTAACCCTAGAGCTTCTGTGGAAGTTTCTATTGTTGGCCGTGAGGCATTCCTCTTTAAGGCAGATATCTGTAAAATACTTTTCCATAATCCTAATCCCTTAGTTCTCAGTGAAGGTATCCCTTCTGTTAGGTAGCTAGCACATATTTTATCATTCTCAATTAAACTAGAAAACCTCTTTAAATGTAATAGCTTTCATTCCCATAGAACATTTTAAAATTTAGGAAAATATTTTTTGTAATCTACATGAGCATTAAAGTTATATATGAATGGAAAATACTCAAATAATTATACCAAAACTAAATAAATATGATTATGGTTATTAAAGAAAAAATTCTGAAAATTGTAGTTTTTTTTTTTAGTTTGTTAAAGATGTCTTCAAATCAATCCATAATAAAATTATTACTTTCAGGTTAGGTTAATTTCGGTGGCCAGACAAAAGCCCACTGGACGAAAGCGCACGCGACAAAAGCCCACAAAAAACACCCCACTGCCATAATTGCCCACGCGACTAATACCCAGACGGATGAAAGCGCACATTGATAAAAGCCCACATAGATATAAGCGCACGCTGATAAAAGCCCACACTGACAAAAAACCACACCGATATATATGCTACGTTAAGATTAATATTTTTTCCCTTTTTTCTTCAGCTTCACAAAGCAGATTCATGAATAAAGATAAAATAAAAATAAATTAATTTAATAACATATAATTGAACAATTAATTTAAATAGCGGAACACATTTCATTTTGGGGTCTGGCTGAATTAAAGTCCTATACGTATATAGAACAGAGAGGCAATCAAAATAATGCAATTAAAAACATATACAATTAAAACATCCTATACGTATATATTAAAAACATATCAAAAGTCGTTAATTCGGACACCCATATAATCCATAATCCGGACCTCAAAGCTACGAACTTTCTGCGCATGCGTTGCGTGCGCACAGGCGTTTACGAGTGCGCGTAAGACCTTTACGGCTGCGAATATGTTTGTGCGCATGCGCGTGTAATGTGTAACGGAGGTAAGCTAAAATTATCTAATTCAGTTAATGTTGCAGATTGCGTTGTTCCTTAATCTGCGAATTGGATCCGGCTTATTATTTTTTGCAGACTGTTAGAGCAATTTCATAAAAGTAAGCTTGAACTTTCGATTATGTCAAATAGAATTTCCGATATATATTTACTAATAGGTAATTTGTATCTACAAAGCGAAAGTATGTTTTGAAATCCGAAATCTGTTTATCAATTTCACGCCGCGGATTGGAAGTTGATCTGTCAGCACTATCCTTATCTTCAGGGCAGATGTTTTTATTTTATTTGGCTTATAATTCCTTACTAAGTGTAGTATTTCATCTCGATGTACTCCGTCTTTTATATGATTTAAATCAAGTTCCTCGTCATAATTCGCTTCCGATAGTGCAGAAAGTGACCCAGAGGTTATTGAAAACGAAAACATTTCGATTGACAAATTAGTCGGTATTCTCAACACAGCAATTATAGGACTTGAACAGCGGAACTTTGTAACTAAACAAGAAATTATGTCTGTTTAATAGAATTAAAGAGAAAGTATTATCACATAAAACGAAGCAACTTACATTGAAAGAAATGTTTAATAAAGTAAACAAATAAATATTAAGCTTTTTCTTTTTGTAAATTTTGATACCCTTTAGATCATAATTGTTCTTTCTTTCATAAATTACGGTTTCATATTTTTAATTTTGTAATTTCTGCATGCCATCTTACCAGATTTAAACTGATGATCTAAAATCGATAATCCGGAATCGCCGAAGTCCCGACGTGTCCGGATTAACGACTTTTGACTGTACATATATGTGTAACTTTATTTTTATATTTACGCGACAAATGGAAGTGCCCTCGTATTAAGTCCGATAAAGGGAATACTGGCCACACTGCTTCTTTTAATTCTACAAAATTATAAGGAGTATAAAATGTATGTAAATTTTCATCATACACAGAGAATAATTTATGAATAATTTAACACTGCAGAAAATTTTGCATATAATGAATTTAATATGGAGAATTAAAGCCGAACTTTATTTCAACGAAAAAAAAATAAAAGTACCGTATTCTATTATGATTAAGAAAACATTTGTGTGCGCTATCACAAACACTGTTTTAATGGTGAGTTAAAAGCACGGTTTCAAATAATCTAGTTAAATTTTGACAACATTAATTTTGACAATTTTACATAAATTAATTTCTTTCTCACTTGAAATTTCATTTTCAATCATAATAATTATTACTCGTTAAATTTTTCATGAAGTCATAGCTATTTTGGATTTCCAGAAAATATGTGCTGTTCTTAAGTGGGCATTCCTCTTGTGGGCTTTTGTCATACAGTTTTCTAACTGGCCGTTGGTTATTCAGGCGGAAAACCATTGCGTTCCTTTTCTTTTGTCCCCAGCTGTGTGAAAAAGCAGTTAAAGAGAGGAGAGACTTGCTTAATTACTTTATCGCTTATGGAACCTGGGGTGCCAAAGAACGGCCTCAGAAGGGAAGGGGTGGCAGGAGAGAAATTAAAGAGGATTTTAAATGTTTTTGTTAGTTACTAGAAAATAACAATATCTGAAATTTCGCTTATATCTGAAGTTAATCCCTATATTGCATTTCTTTAGTCTAGTTCTTGAATAACGTTTTATCTAAGGAGTTAGTTAGAATTTCAATTATTTTAAAAATTTCAATAACTGAAAAACGAAAGGAATTAAATATTTCTTAACCATTTTTAAAGAGATAATTCACTGTTTTTGCAGTAAAACTGCAGAGTGCAAAAATATGCTAGTTCCTGATTCGATAGTGTCTCTAACAAATTTTTGATGAACTAATTTAACATATTTGTTATATCGAAGCAAAATCATTATTGTGTGCTTTTAACTTGTGTTTATATGACTTCATCCTCTGGATTTGGTACATTTATCTACTTGATTTTATTTATTGAATTTTAATGTCATCAATTGTAATCATCCCATCTTGTGTTTGGCGCGTCATAATCATCTCTGGTTTTTGCGCCATAATTACTGACTCACTGACTCACTCTATACTTGTTTAATTTACATTAAAAATAATCCATATTTAAACAAACGCATATGTACTTTATATGTTTAAAATATAAATACAAATCAAGTTTTGGGAAGGAGAAGTTGAGTGATCTTTTAGCAATAGCAATGGTGAAAAGGGCACATGAGGGAAAAACTGTTGAGAATCACTGGTCTAGACCGAACCAACTTGAATTAAATATATAGAATTTTATACTTTACGGATCTTTAGTTATTACTGTAGAGTCATTAGGTTTTTTTTTTTTTTATATACGGGAGACATGAAAATAAACAATGCCCTCTTCGAGACTAGAGCCTGTATCTCGAATATGAGTCGATTGTACTAACCGTTACACCAAAAAGACATTCTGGAAGGAGGAAGAAAATACCTTATATACTTCCCCTTTTAAAGACGACTGGGTCAAATCTTGGTGGAGAAAAGTCATCATCCACCACCTCTTTTTTTTTTTTTTTTTAGTTCAGGTGTCATGCTGGAGACGTGAAAAATGAGCAATGCGCTCGCCGGGACTCTAAATTGAACCTCTCGAATACGTGCCGAGTGTGCTAACCGTTACACCACGAACGCATGCTGGAAGGAGGGAGAAAATACTATCCTGTTATGTATTATTTCAGCATATACTGTCAATTCTACTTTACGCTTCGTCACCCGAATGTAAATAAGTTAGTAAGTAACATGTTTAGGATGCAAATGAGTTAAGAGTATTTAAGGCGAAGCTTATGAGATTGAAAGGGAATGCGAGAATTGGCTACGTCGACTTCTGCTGTCAGGGTTTAGCCATTTGCGGCCGTTGCATTAAGTGCGTCAGTAAGTTAATTGTCTGAGAAAGCCTGTTAGGCTAATCTTGAATTCCTCTATTTTAATTTATTACCTTGAAATGTTAAGATTATTAGTTGTGCTGATACTTTAGCAACTCATTCGTCAATAATGAGTAGCTAAAGTATCAGCACATCTATACAACAATATTTAAATGTGAGCAGTAGAATGCAGAATGTAAAATGCATAAATATGCAGAATGAAGTAAGCTTTGAAAATAATTTTATAGTGCTAATCTAATTTTGATAGTAAACACTGATGTAAACAGATCATGTTTGCAAACACGCCCTTAAAGAACATCATCCACATCACGCCTTTATCTACTGCAGTATGTAATGTCCTGAAACATGATGCCTGTACGCCTTACAATAAATAACGCCATAAAACATATAACATGATATAATATGATATAATATATAGCGATGCATAGTTGTACAGTTGCACCTGTACAACTATGCATCGCTATGTATTATATCATGTAATGTAATGCATTTTACTTGATCTAATTTAACCCCCAGCGGTAGCAGAACTTGCAGTGTTGGCTGGACTCAAAATTTCATCATGACTCGAAGACGCCGGAAGGTTGTTGTTTTTCTAGTCAGTGTGTAGAGCTAATGTCTACTTACTTCAGGTAAATATTAGGTGGCCCCTTCACTTCTACGTAACATAACACCACAAGAAGTGGTCTATATGTTAAGTAGAAGGTGTACTCTTGTAAACAGTTCTCTTGGATAAAATGTTTCAACCTTTATCCTTATTCTGTTGTTACTGAACATCAAGTTGATTAGTAAGTTTGGTCTGGTGTACGTGAGCACGGCAAAGCCTCGAGAACTATATGCCTGAGGAGAAGGATGCCTTCGTGGAAGACTTTCTAAGAGAAACTGGCTCGTTTACAAATTACATATGGGGAAAACTACGAAAATCTCCATACTATCAGCCCATTTGCAAGACTAGTACCTCAGACCGAAGTACCAGTGTTTAGTGATTAACTATTTTTAAGGTAATATGGCTGAGATTATGCTATTTTTAAGGTAATATGGTCGTCAATAGATATAATTCACTATGATTATTTTCTAATGAATAAGGGAATTAATTTAATCTAATGCCAATTAGAAAACGGCTATTTACAATAGGGAGATTTAAAAGCACTATAACTGTAATTAAGAGAACTGTAATTTTTCTTTCACAATCAGCTGTTGTATAACATTAGCTGCTTTCTGTGTATTTTTCATGTTGTACGAGGGTAAGTTGAAAAATAAGTTTCCCCTGTCGACTGTGGTCAGAGTTGTGTATGAAAGTCAAAAAATAGAATGAGACATTAAAGATATGACATAATTTTATTTTTCCATATAGGTACCAAGTACATTGAGACATTTGTCATATCGCTTGATAAGCTTCAAAAAGCCCTCACAGAAAAAAATCAGGGCTTTGCATATGGAAGAAGCGTTGAACGGCTTGTTTCACTTCAGTATTGCTTCCAAAGCGCCTTCCCCCGAGATTTTTCTTCAAAGCCGGAAACAGATGGAAGTCGCTTTGTGCGAGATCAGGACTGTATGGCGGATGGTGTAGGTGCTCACAAAAAAGAGTTGCAATATGGTTTTGCGTTGCCGTCGCCGAATGTGGTCTGGCATTGTCATCCAGCAGCAGAACCCCAGATGTGAGAATCCCAGGCCGCTTTTCCCGAATCGCCACTTTCAATTTCGACAGTGTGTCACAGTAGCGCGTAGCATTGATGGTTCCAACCTCCAAAAAGTCCAGCACCCTCAGGGGGCTCAGTTTTGTGAGTACGGGTGTGGCAATCCCGAGGTACCCTAGCACTTCAGGGGATCATCTTCTTGATGAGACGGGTGTCACGATCCTGGAGCCCCAGTTACTATCCTCTTTTCCGTCTCCTCTCCTCTTGGCTGGAACTTTCTCCCTTCCCTTCTTCCTTGTGGTTTCTCTCTACGGAGTTTGGGGCTCGTCACGAGAGACTGGAACAGATCTTGTCTCTAGTTTTCGAGTGGCGAGAAAACTGCCCACGTGTTTGCCGTGCGTGGAGACCCGTGTCGCTGGAAAGGAGGGTCCTGGTAGTTGAGGGGCGAGGTACTGTCCCCAACACACTGCTTTGGCCTCTGCTTCAGCTAAACGGGAGGCACCTTAGTGGTCCTCACGGGTGTCAATCGGCTGGTCACTAGTCCTTGTGTCAGTGGCTTGGGGTCAAGCTCTCGGAAGTACCTGCTTTCGGGAAAGCCGACTGTGGGGCTTCAGTTTGCGTATAGGTCCGGCTAGCCCTAACACAGGAATCTGTGTTCCCTTGTTGGGTTCCGTGGTGGGCGGGGCCGTCGGACCCGAATCTTTTCTATTTTCAATATTGCAAATTCACATATTTTTTAATAAAAGATTTTGAAGTCACTCCAGTCTCTCAACCTAGTTCTGAAACGTCTACTACTAAACCAGTCACTCAACCTAGTTCTGAAACATTTACTAATAAACCAGTCATTCAACCTAGTTTATAAACGTCTACTACTAAACCAGTCACTCACCCTGTCACTCAACCTAGTTCTGAAAATTCTGCAAAAAAATTACGTACAGATGCAAATGAAAAAAATCATAACAATAGACCCCGTTTCCTAGTCATCTCTAGTCCTTCTGGCGAAATGCATAAGATGTCTCCTTTCGTAATAAACAAATACATCCAGTCTTGTATTGGTGAACCGAGAAATATAAAGCGTCTCCGCTCCGGAGACTTGCTTATTGATACAACCTCAGCCACCCAGTCTGCTTCTTTACTTCAGATAACTAAACTTGGGCAAGCGAATGTCACTGTAACAGCACATAAGTCACTGAACTATTGTCGTGGTGTAATCTCAGAATTCGACCTTCTGTATGTTTCTGAAGAAGAGATCGCTTCTGAGCTATCCGACCAAAACGTCTGCGGTGTAAGGCGGATCAAGATGCGTAAAGAAAGTAAGTTGATAGACAGGAAACACGTGATCCTTACCTTCAACACGCCTGATCTGCCTAAGAATATTAAGGTCGGATATCTAAAAATTCCTGCAAGACCTTATATTCCAAACCCTATGCGATGTTTCCAATGCCAGCGTTTCGGCCATTCTAAGACGTCTTTTCGTGGCAGCCTCACATGCGCCCGATGCTCACAGATTGGCCACGATTCTGATAATTGTACCGCTGCGCCTTTGTGTATAAATTGCAAGGGTGACCACCCAGCATTTTCTCGCTTGTGCCCAAAATGGAAATCGGAAAAAGAAATCCAGACTACAAAAGTTACTAGGAACATCTCTTACTTCGAAGCCAGAAAATTAGTCCAGAGCACACAGCTTCGACCAAATACATCATACGCCAGTGCTGTTAAATCATCTCGTACAGTCGCTACTCAAACATCAATAGGCACACAGACCCTACCAAATAAAACCCAACCGTCTACATCCAACAAGAAAAAAGAAAATGCAACCCATATAGTACAAAAGAAAGAAACAGTTATTCAAAGTAAGCCAAAAACTACTACACATAAAATATCCAATAAAAATAGAAGTCACAGCAATAGCTCTTTTGATAAGATGATTTCTGAATCTGCGGATTCAGTCTTTATGGAAGTAGAAGAGGGTCTAGAAGTTACCAGGCATCTACTTCCACGACAAACAAAAGAACAGCACAGAAAAAACAAAAACCATTCATAATGGCCACCCTCATGTCATGGAACTGTCGCGGTTTCCACCGAAATTTCCTTGACATCAAATCTATAATAAATGTGTATCATCCTGTGTGCTTAGCAATACAGGAAATAAATCTGAAACCCGAACACCATGCAAAACTTCGGAGGTTTTCTTTCGTCAGGAAGGATAACCTTGCAGGTGAGCGTGCTAGTGGTGGTGTAGGTCTCCTCACCTCACTGGATTATCCCTCAAATGTACTTTCTTTGACGACATCCCTCCAAGTTGTCGCTACTCAAATAAATTTTGATATTGTTGTTTCATTTGTTTCTTTGTATTTGCCTGCAAATGAGCACATTTAACAGCAAGATTTAAATAATCTAAAAGAGCAGCTGCCGGAGCCTTTTATCATAATAGGAGATTTTAACGGCTATAGTCCACTCTGGGATAATAAGAAGGATACAAATTGCCGAAGAAGACAAATTGAGCAGATGATCGAAGACCCTTTGTCTCCTGAATAATGGGCAGGATACGTACTTCCATGAGTCTTCAAGGACTTTCCACGCTCTCGACCTTGTCATCTGTTCACCATCTCTGTTGCCATTTTGCACTTTTAGTGTCGGATATGATCTTTACAATAGCGATCACTATCCCATTTTAATTTCTCTTGCACGAAGAGTAGCAAACCCCATGTCGAGAGTCCCTCGGTTTATTCTGGACAGGGCAGACTGGGAACTCTTCTCTTCCATTGCAGGGCTCACGGGTGAAATGGTAGAAGATGCGCATATCGATGATGCTGTTGATGCTGTTACAAATACTATTATTCAGGCAGCTATGCTTTCGATTCCTAGAACGTCAGGAAAAATATTTAAATATTCGAAACTATGGTGGAATCGCGACTGTCATGAAGCATCGAAAAAACAGAAAAAAGCATGGGGTATTTTTCGTAGATATCCTACTCCACGAAACCTCATAGCATTTAAAAGAGCCGAAGCAAATGCACGAAAAGTAAGGAGGCAGAGCCAAAAGAATTCTTGGATTTCATATGTGTCGTCAATAACATCCTCCACGCCCAGCAAGCGAGTTTGGGAAAGAGTTCGAAAAGCATGCGGCATATATAAAGACCACTCACTTTCCTTTTTGGAAAATGATGGCCGAGTGATTAGCTCCATAGAAGAAATTGCGAATACCATTGGTGAGACATTTGCTGTCGTTTCTTCCAGCAGAAACTATTCATCTGCATTTCTCTCTATCAAGCATCACTCTGAAATAAATCCCATCGCATTCAACTCTTCAAAACCTGAGCCTTACAACAGAGACTTTACTATGCTGGAATTAAGGAGAGCTTTGTTGCAGACACATAGGTCTTGTCCGAGTCTGGATGGCGTGTATTATGAAATGCTAAAGCATCTGTCCTATAAGTCACTGACTGCCCTTCTCACACTTTACAATAGAGTGTGGAAGGAGCGTACGTTTCCCAGTGCATGGAGGAGAGCTGTTGTCATTCCTATTGCGAAGCCAGGGAAAGATCCGAGAAATCCCTCCAACTATCGGCCAATTGCCCTTACGAGTTGTGTTTGCAAACTGTTTGAAAAGATGGTAAACAACCGCCTAGTCTACTTCTTGGAAAAGAATAATATTATATCGCCTCATCAAAGCGGTTTTCGAAAGGGGAGAACTACGGTAGATAATATGCTCCTTTTAGAAACATCCATTCGAAAAGCTTTCGTAAGAAGGAGTCACCTTATCTCGATATTTTTTGACATTGAGAAAGCTTATGATAAGGCATGGAGATACGGTATACTTCGGGATCTTCACGAGAGTGGCTTGCGCGGCAACCTACCAATTTTTATTCAGAATTTCTTGAATATTAGAACATTTCAAGTAAGGATTGGCTCTATTTTGTCTGATGTTTTTGAACAAAAAGAGGGTGTGCCTCAAGGCTGTGTGCTCAGTGTAACTCTTTTCAGCCTAAAAATAAATTCTGTATTAAAACAACTTCCTCCCACCATTTCAGGTTCTTTATATGTTGATGATCTACGAATTAGCTGTAGAGGTGTGGATATGAGACATGTAGAGAGACAGCTCCAGTTCGCTTTGAATAGGATCCAGGAATCGCCAAAAAAACAAGGATTTACGTTTTCGAAACAGAAGACTGTCTGTGTGCATTTTTGTAGAAAGCGAGGTCTCCATCCTGAGCCTGAATTATACCTTAATGGACTTGTTATTCCAGTAGCATCTGAAGTAAAATTTTTAGGGGTGTTGTTCGACCAAAAATTGACTTTCCTTCCTCATGTTCTAAACTTGAGAAAAAAGTGTAGAAAAATTTTAAATATTTTAAAAGTTCTTGCGAACACCTCCTGGAGTGCAGAGCGTTGCTCCATGCTAAAGCAGAGCTCTTGTTCGCTCTAGACTAGAGTACGGCTCAGCTGTTTATGGATCCGCTCGGTCTTCAGTGTTGTTAAAACTAGACCCTGTTCATCATCAGGCTCTACGGATTTGTTCTGGAGCCTTCAGCACGTCTCCTGTCCAGAGCCTTTATGTTGACTGTTACGAACCATCACTCCGTTTGAGGGGTGAGGAGTTGTCTCTTTTACAGTATTTTAATGTTTTATCGCAACCTGACCATCCTTATAACTTGTGTATACGTGACAATAGCTGTGACCTTGTATTTGAGGCACGTCCATCCTGTGTGCCTTCTTTTCCTGTCAGAGTTCGTCCCCTCATTGAAGAATTCTCCCTGTCTGATATTTCCCCACAGGCAGTACAGCATTTTGAAATTGCACCTTGGGAAAATGCACAAATCCACCTTCTTGACATTTTCCACAATTACGGAAAAACAACTACAAATGAGAGTATCTACAGACAAATTTTTGCTGAGCACAGGCATAGTTACAGGAGTTATGTTCCCATATATACAGATGGCTTTAAATCAGCTTGCCATGTTGGCATGTCATTTATAATTGGTGACCACATGGAAGGCAAACGTTTACACGACGCTTCCTCTGTCTTAACATCCGAACTGACTGCCATATATTATGCGCTTTTGTACATCTCAACGCTGCACCATCGAAAATTCATTGTATATACGGACTCCTACAGTGCATTGAAAGCTTTAGAATCCTTTTCTAGCACTGAGAATTCTGTGATAGTAGATGTTCTCAAGTTGAATATTAAATTGACATGTGGTGGATTTGAACTTCTGTACTGCTGGGTCCCCGGACATACAGGAATGAAGGGCAATGAACTGGCGGACATCGCAGCGAAATCTGCTGTTGAAATGTCCGGCCGCTTTATCCCTTTTAAAGATATCCGTTGTGTCATAAAAAAGATCCGTAAGAAATGGCAGCAACTTTGGGACATTCAACTTCATAAAAAGTTGAGAAGAGTGAAGCCTAAAATAGAGCATTGGGATACTACTAGCAATCGCAGGGAGGAAGTTCTTTTGACTCGCCTTAGAATTGGTCACAGTAGAGTGACACATAGCTACCTTCTGAAAGCTGAGAACAAGCCTATTTGTGCAACTTGTAATGTTTGTCTTTCAGTCTATCACATTTTAATTGAATGTTCATATTTTAATAGTCTTCGTGAGAAGTATTTTAATAGCTGCGACCTGCCTCTCGACCGTTTAATCGGAAGAGAGGTCAATACCAATTTGTTTCACTACCTCAAGGAAACAGGTTTCTATTATTTAATTTGATTTTTGTCCTGAGATTTTATGTTGGAATTTTAATTAATCAGATGTATTAAGATTTTATATCTATACTGCATATCTCATTATCAAAGTCATATTCAGCATTTTCAGCCCATCATTTAAATATCTTTTTACTTGCCTCGATTTTAAAAGTGTGCTGTTGTCTTTATATTTTTTTCCTTTTAGTTTATATGTTAAAAAAGAATCATGTGTTTGGCGCATATGGCCTACTGAGCTTTGCGCCATAAAATCTACTACCACCAAAAAGTCCAGCAACAAAACTCCTTGGGCGTCCCAGAAAACTGTGAGGAGCACTTCACCTGCAGAGGGAGTTGTCTTGAATTTCTTTCGGACAGGTGATGACGGATGTTTCCACTCCATAGATGCGGTCTTCGATTCTGGCGTGAAATGGTGGACTCACGTTTCATGGCTGGACGGACGCGCACGGCCACTACAGATGCAAATGTCAGGAAGGTGGATGACATGATTAGAGCGAACCGGCGTATCACCATCGATGAAGTAGCGGAAGAACTTGGAATATCACATGAGCGAGCTCAAAACATCATCCACGACATTCTTCGATACAGAAAAGTGTCAGCACGATGGTGCCCCGACAGTTGACCTCGACACACAAGGAACTACGGATAGGGGTCAGCCTGGAACATCTCGTGCGTTACCATGAAGATGGCAATGACGTTTTGTTTCGGATTGTGACGGGGATTGAAACGTGGTTCCACCATTTCACGCCAGAATCGAAGGCCGCATCTATGGAGTGGAAACATCCGTCATCACCTGTCCGAAAGAAGTTCAAGACAACTCCCTCTGCAGGTAAAGTGCTCCTCACAGTTTTCTGGGACGCCCAAGGAGTTTTGTTGCTGGACTTTTTGGAGGTTGGAACCATCAATGCTACGCGCTACTGTGACACCCTGTCGAAATTGAAAGAGACGATTCGGAAAAAGCGGCCTGGCCTTCTCACATCTGGCGTTCTGCTGTTGGATGACAATGCCAGACCACATTCGGCGACGGCAACGCAAAACCATATTGCAACTCTTGGTTGGGAGCGCCTACACCATCCGCCATACAGTCCTGATCTTGCACTAAGCGACTTCCATCTGTTTCCGGCTTTGAAGAAAACTCTCGGGGGAAGGCGCTTTGGAAGCAATACTGAAGTGAAACAAGCCGTTTAACGCTTCTTCCATATGCAAAGCACTGATTTTTTCCCGGAGGGCTTTTTGAAGCTTATCAAGCGATATGACAAATTTCTCAATGTACTTGGTACCTATGTGGAAAAATAAAGGTCAATACCAATTTGTTTCACTACCTCAAGGTCAGATATGTCATATCTTTAATGTCTATCTTTAATGTCATATCTTTAATGTCATAATGATATATGTCATATCTTTAATGTCTCATTCTATTTTTTGACTTTCATACACAACTCTGACCACAGTCCACAGGGGAATCTTATTTTTCAACTTACCTACGTATAACTGATATCCATACGTCTTGAACAAATATGCAGAAAATGCAAGACAAATTATTAAAAAATTACAATTTGAAACATTAATACTAATTTTCTATTACTATACATAATACTATTAATGAATGATGAATGTATATAACATGTATACTTAGAATTTAAGCACGGTGATCTTGAATCTGATGACTCCATAAATATATATTTATGTAGTTACAACATTTTGTTAGATGTTATTATTATATGCATAGTTCTTTGTAATCTTCACATTCTCTAATAAAGTGCTGCATATTTATTACTATAGTTTAAGGTGATTGTACTTAAATTTAAATAGATATGTTGACTGTAAGAGTTGTTCCATTCCCTCCCAAAAAAAGTAAATAAATAAAATGAAAATTAAAAAACTATTCCAAATTGCTGTAGTTGAAATATTAAAAGGTTACATTTGGAATTCATTTTCTGACAGGGTGTCAGCTGACAGTTTTAATTTATTCAGAAATCTAAAAGAAAATATCCTTAGAAAATGGCCAAATTATAATTGTTACATTCAAAAAAGCTTTCAATGAGAAATATGTTTAAACTTTGATAATAAGCTCAGTCTAAAGTAAAGAATAAAATATCTCTTAGCCAAGTTTTCATTGTGCTTAACTGTTCTAATATTTCTAAACTAAAAAGGAACTAAAGGAAAAATTAAAAAGAAATAAAATAAAATTCAAGTGTTTTTAATTAAAAAGTTAATAGTTTTAATAATGAAACATAATTATATTTAATCTCAGCCATATTACCTTAAAAATAGCATGTTAGAAACTCCACAATGATATTTTTCATTTTCATATACGCATACCAAAGTTAAATATGTAAATAAATAATTAAATGCAATTTCAGATTTATTATCGAAACGTTAGAGCTAAT
This sequence comes from Stegodyphus dumicola, assembly GCF_044657685.1. Classification (NCBI taxonomy): domain Eukaryota; kingdom Metazoa; phylum Arthropoda; class Arachnida; order Araneae; family Eresidae; genus Stegodyphus; species Stegodyphus dumicola. The sequence goes on from NC_140778.1 coordinate 55,012,966, forward strand.
CACTTAATCAGAGAGTAGAAAGTTTGTTTTCATCCTAATAAATTAAACAGATAAAGTAGTGATAAATTACACAGTCAAAAGTCTTTAATTCGGACGTCCATAATCTGGAATGATCTATAATCCGGAGCTCAAAGCTACAAACTTTCTGCGCATGCATCAGCGCATGCACATAATACGTTTACGCATGCGCGTTAATTGTATAACGGACGGTATAAGCTAAGCTAAAATTACCTATTTTCTATTTCAGTTAATGTTGCAGATTGCGTTGTACCTAAAGCTTCTAATTGGATCCTGGTTATTATTTTTTCCAGACTGTTAAAGCAATTTTATAAAAGTAAGCTTGAACATTCGATTATGTCAAATAGAATTTCCGATATATATTTACTAATATGTAAAGGATCTACAAAGCGAAAGTATGTTTCGAAGTCCATCAAACAAAAAGTGGAATTGCTGCAAAAAATGGATAAAGGCATATCCTTTGATTCTCTAATCATTCCGAAATATGTTTATCAATTACACGCTGCTCTGCGGGAAGGGGGGGGGGAACGTCGCAGCGCGCAATGAACTGGAAGTTGATCTGTCAGCACTATCCTTATCTTCAGGGCAGATGTTTTTATTTTATTCGGCTTATAATTCCTTACTAAATGTAGTATTTCATCTCGATGTACTCCGTCTTTGATATGATTTAAATCAAATTCCTCGTCATTATAAATATCACGAATACACATCAAATAGTTTTCTGGTTGCAATTTTCTAATTTCGACTATATACGTAATGTATGCTTTACGCATGCGCGCGTCGAAAGAAATGTTTAATAAAGTAAACAAATAAATGTTAAGCTTTTTTTTTCGTAAATTTTGATACCCTGTAGATCATAATTGCTCTTTATTTCATAAATTACGGTTTCATATTTTTAATTTTATAATTTCTGCATGCCATCTTACCAAATTTAAACTGATGATCTATAATCTGGAGAAACCGATAATCCGGAATCGCCGAAGTCCCGACGAGTCCGGATTAAAGACTTTTGCCTGTACAAACAGACCTGTGTTTGAGACATTAAAATTCAGATGTGAATACTCCATTTATTATAATTAAATTAATAAATAAACGGTTTAGTGATAACAAAACATAAGGCAGTTTTGATTACGTGCGCTTTTAATCAGTATGGGCTTTCATCAGCGTGGGCTTATATCTCTGTGGGCTTTTATCAGTGTGCGCTTTCATCGCTGTGGGTATTTGTCGCGTGGGCAGTTATCATAGTGGGCTTTTTTTTTGGTGGGCTTTTGTCGCGTGCGCTTTCGTCCAGTGGGCTTTTGTCTGGGAACCGTTAACTTCATATGGACTATCTGCCTAAGGGAAGGGATGCTTCCATGGAGGACCTTTCTCAGGGAAACTAGCACCCAAAGTATTTATTTTTATGACAGGAATTTCTATTATATTATTCTCAGAAGCACTATCATAATATTCGAAAAACATCTCTTCTGCCTAGAGATGGCTCGGAAACTGAACATGAATGTTTTCACGGAAAGAATTTTAATATTTAACTGTTCAGTTTTCATTGTTCGCAATGAACGCTGTCTAAATAGCAGATCTTTCAGTTTCCACATTTAAAACAGTTATCATATGCGTGAAAAATATTATTTGTATATAAAGTGAAAAAGGAACCACTCTCACATTCGAATTTCCCGATAATTGATAGAAACAACGCCAAGTGGCGTATAATAGCCAAATGAAGTAGCCCAATGATCATTTGAAAATAAATACATTTCACTATGTCCGTGAGCATGCGCATGCGCATAACGTGCCTTCCGTAAATAGCCGCTCACAGCCATCCCTGTTTTGAGCCGCTAGTGCATTTGTGAGCGCTTGGACAAAATCCCTTTTTCCCTTTGTCATTTCTAAACCCGACCGATGAGGGAAAGTGAGGTTTGTGGTGTAGACGCTTGTGACTTTCTGCAACCCGGAAAATATCCTGGCGTTGTCTATTTCTTCTCCTGTAGTCCGGTGATCACCGAGGCAAGCGGCAGCACGATCGCTGCGCTCCGTAAAAAAGTGAAAAATTTTCCTTTCCTCTTGGTGATTATCAATTAAATTTCTTTGAAAAATGTTTATTTTTCCCCTACAAAACCTATATCATTGCAATGAATTTCGGCTCCGATGTTGACGAGAATAAAACAGCGGACAATGTAAGGATATACTCCAAAAGCCTGGAATTTTAAGATAAGTACTTTTCTTTCATCTAAACTAAATCAAATTTCTACAAATAAGTGCCTTTAAATCAATAAATCTTAATTTTTCATCAGTTTAAAGCATTAAAAAATACTTGAAATTGCCATTGCTTGTGGCTTCCTTTGTGTATCAACTCGAAACAGACGCCAGCGTTATCAGTTCACGTCTGTCAACACTTACAAAGCCCTTAAGGAATCTCGAGAGAGGGATAATTTGGGCATCGCGCTATTTCCCTCTCGGATCTTCTGGATTCCCTTTCTTTCTAGATCGCTTGAATATAGTTTCGCCTTTAAATAATATTATACCTCACCGATTTTTTCTCATACTGTTCTTTGCTATCTGTTAAATGTCTATATGTAAGGGATGGTTTATTCTTCACCGCCTTAAATGAATTTTTAGAACTATGAGCTTATATAAATAACAGTGTGCCTCATTGTGTTATATTAACATTATTTAACTAGTAATAAATTATGATAGTAAAATAATTAATCTTGTAATAAATTATGATAGTTAAATTAATAAATACTGTTTAATTTGTGTTTTTAATACATATACTCAGTAATTTACACACATAAATATATATATATATATATATATTTTATTTTATTTATTTATTTATTTATTTTTGGGTGTATGCGGTTGTGGTCTTGTTAGTCCGTCACAATTATGTACAGACACACGCCAAAGGTGTACGGAAAAGTTTACCGTGACGTCACGGGCTTCTTGATGGGTTACAATATTTGGCTTTTTATCATGTTTCGCGGTGAATTATGGCAAAGATTAACATTTTATCGTGCGATGTAAACAAACATCGAAGATTTCTTGTTAGGGTGCAAACGTTGTTGTAGTCAAAGAATATCTTAGATATTCGTTGTTGTAGTGTTCGCTTATTAATAAATTTCTTCTGGTGATAATTCAGTTAAAATCACTGACAAAAGTTTGATAGAACATGTGAGAACTTCCATTGCAGTGTTCTTTGAATTAACATTTATTTCCTGCTAAACGTGTTATAAATAAAAAAACAAAACAATTTCAATTTTTAATATCTCTGTTAGCACTTCATATAATTTTTTTAGTGGTATGAATAAATTTTTTCATATTGATTTAAAACTATTACCATCAGGGATACAAAACTGAGTTTTTTTTCCTCTTACGAAAGCACTGAAACTGTTTAATTATAAAAATACTATTTTAATACTGAATTTTGAACGCATTTTTTCTGTTGATAATTTAGTTAATCGTAAAATGACTGTGCTTTCGCATAATTTAACATCATTTGTGAAGTGAATGACACTAAATTTCAGATGTGATGATTTTTTAAATTGTTTCTGCCTCTGAAATAAAAATTTATTCTAATGTTTTGCGAGTTTTTAAGTGTATCAAAATGTCAATGTTCCATCGGCACTTGTGCAGAAACATGGGAAATTGACTCATCGTTTGTTGTAATTATTATGTCATTTAATGTGAGCAAAATGTTGCAATGTATTTCATTTTTTTCTTGATGAATTTGAAATTATGAAAAAATAACGTATGGTGTAGATGATGACAGAAATTTTTAATGAATGAATTTAGAAATTGTAAGATGAAAAGAATTTTACCTTTGATCTGATTCACAACTGCATGTCACAAAACATACTTCATAAAGTATGCCGAAGTTTTATTCCTTGCAAAAAACATGATATCTATTATTCAAGTTTGTGATCAGAGAATTATTATAAGAGCAATGAAAGAATATGATCTTCGTGAGGTGAGCTGTATTCTTCATAATGAGGAAAATTTGGAATTTTATTCCTTGCAGAAAACATGATATCTGTTATTCCAGTTTGCGATTAAGGAATTTTTATAGAGCGATGAAAGAATATGATCTTCGTGAGGTGAGCCGTATTCTTCATAATGTGGAAAATTTGGATGAAAGTGCAAATGAATTAATAAGGACTAACCTCCTTGGTGTATTTTCTGCATCTTCTAAATACATATTTTGAAACCATGTTTCAGAAAACACAATAATAAACTGTTTTAAGCAGGATAACTTTTACTGATGGCAAAATCAGTCACTTTCCCAAACAGATCCAAGTACAAAATATGAAAAAAATGTCTTTGAATATGATGATGAGAAAACTTTCTTACTTATTATTTCTCAAAACTGTCTCACCCAGTGCTCATAAACTGTGTATGAATGAAATTTTTCATGACAACTGCATGCTCTCCACTATTATTGAATTTTTAGCTCTTATTTCTTAATAAAAGTCCTGTGGAAACATGCAATTTTATATTTCTATTATACAACCATTTATTTAGTTAAACTGTATTGCAATTTCCTTGGGCATATTTCTCATCATTTAATATTATGATTCAGTTTTTGCTATCAACACAGATATGGACGAATGTAATGATATGCAAAACAGTGTGTGCTTTTTTTGTAGAAAATGCAATCGAACTTTCCAAAGAAAATAACCTCTTACTTAAATAGATTTGTATTATGGGAGTGGTTATCTAAGGAAATGTGCTATTAGTGATGTTCTATTATCAGCCATTATTTTATTTTATGTCAAGTATGCTAATCATTCGCAAAGGACCTCTTCACATAAATTTTCTCTCCGTTATACATGTATAAATCAACTAGTTGAATGCTTTGGCATAATCAATAAAGTATTACTACTTGCACAGTGATGTTTTGGTAAAAGTATATTTACGAGTACCCATTGGTGATTTTTGGCGGCACATGGATACCTCGTTTGTGCACATTGACCTACATAAATGCGACACGAAAAATTACAAATTATGATCAGACAAGAGAGTTATAATAAAACATTGGTATAACAAATACATTTGTTAATGGAAAAAAACATCACAGAATTGCACAAACTAGGCATTGTGACTGCCTTGACTTTCTTTATCCATGAACACGTTGACCTATTTTCACTTAAAAAATCACCAGAGAATTGCAGAAACTTGGCATTGTTCACTCCCTTGACTTTATTTACTGACTGAGTATATTTACGGATGTACAGAACATTCAACTACTCAGCAATCAACATAAATGAAACAACAACTTGGCAATAAATGAAACAACATCTTCGCAATAATACAAGGGGTACCCTTCAGTCTACTCTAACCGATGCTTTATATAATTGCCTGTACTTCTGATGAAATGATATTGTAGCTTTTGCTTACAATATTTTATCAATAATTATTTTCTTTTCTATTAAGAGCATGTATAGTCCTCACTGTACCTTTATTTACCTCATCTTTATGATATGCATTGCTATGCTTAATTTGACATCTGCTTTCTATTTTAAATATTTTTCCTCCTCTTTTTTTTTTTTTCCCAACTCCTTAAAGGATGGGTCTTTGGGAGGAAAAATTAATGTCTCCTAAAGTGTCATGTGCTGTTCTCAAAGTGGGCCATTCTTTTTTTTCCTGCTTTTTTATTTTCAGCTTTCTTGAAGATAATCTTTTTAGCTCAAAGGGGCAATTTGCCCAGAAAGGCTATTAATTTTGTTTTGGCATTTTGCGTTGATTCATTATAAATGGTGAATCACTTTTTCAATTGTTGCCACCAAATATTAGAGTTTTATATTTAAAGAAGTTAAATAATGAAGAATCTGCATAAATGTATGTATGTTTCTCACGTTGTGATAAAACAACTGTGTTTAGGGCCATCAAATTTTGAATAATGTATGTCTCCATTAGAATATGGGCATCTGGAAGCCCTAATTTGGAATTTGTTTTATTATCTATTTCATATCTTGTAACGCATTTATAAGTCTTTGATTAAGAAACTCAATGATTTCAAAGTGAGCAATAGCAACTCTGTATGGGAGGAGGGAACATTTTTATCTCCAATGTGCGAGACTGTGTACTGGGAATTCGAAAGACATGCTCTTTTAAATATTTGTGATATTGCTGTTGAATTGAATTTTATGATTTAAGTGGGAAGAACATGATATTTAATAAATAAAGATAACACAAAATGTTAAAAAAAAAAAAAAAAAAACCTCAGGGCATAATATAAAATCTGAAAGCTTTCAGTTTATTTATTTATTTATTTTCAAAAAGTAGTCAATGGTTGATCATGTTCAGATAAATGACTTGGTGGTTTCACAAAATGAAATTTGCTGTCTGGTTCCAAAACGAAAAGTAAAACAGATCTGATGAATTGGAAACGGATGAGTAATTACACGAGATGTCAAATTCACTCAAAAAGTTGCACTAAATGTATTTAATATGATACATAATTTGCTATTTTTATTTTCTTTTATATGAATTGTTGATAAATTATGATTAGTCATGTATACTTCAGATTGAAACTACTTTGTGAAATCAGGTAAGGTATGAGGATTGAATATTAAAATTATCGTACACAAACTTAAGAGCGTATTTCATTTCTTAAATGAGTTGAATGAAAAATTTAAATGGGTGAATTATCTGTTTTCTTGGTACATTCACTCTGCTAAAACAGATTACAATATTTGGATTTTATTTTTGCCTTGTGATTTGGTGCAGTTTTTTTAATCAAATCAATTAAATTACTACAAAATTTCAAGAGGGAGTCATACAGTGAGCTATAGTACAATGAAATTAATAAATATACAGATATTACATGATTTGTAAGTTTTAAAATGTTTTATTCTGTAACATATTACAGATAAAAAATGATTACTACATGAAATGAAATAAAAGTTCATCAAATTTGACATAATACCCTAAAGGTCATTGTGTGTTCCTGTTGGTACAGGACACATATCGACCGGGTATCACAATTCTATTCACAAACATAGTAAAATTTCCCTGCTGATGGTCATCAAAGGAGCTATAATGCAGTCTTGGAGTTTTGATATTATTAGCAATAGGAGCATATAAATATAGTCTAAAGCACATTCCAAAAGCAAAAGATTACGGAGTGTATGGTCAATGATCTCATGGTCATCTGAACAACATTGAGTCATCTTCTGATATTGATCAATCCAAAAAAAAGATAGAAATTTATTATTAGGTAATACAACAGTTTTCAGAGAGGAAATGTTTATTTTTCTGAATCATATTTCATTTAGAGAAATAACAACTATAACGTATTAAAATCTGACATACCTTTTACAGTGTTTCTGTAGAAAAAAAGGACCCATGTACCTTTATCAGTGAAATGGCATATAAAATGTTCAAGTAAATATAATTTCTATTCAGTAACAGCATGACAATTTTCCATGTCCAGTACACAAACGTACCTATCCAACAAATGCTTCACCACTAGATAGTGGAAGAACTATCTTCCATGCATACGATTGCAAAATTTATATTGCAGCATCTGTAAATAATATGGTTTTAGTTGTAATCAACATTGCAAAATCTTCCCTATGTTTGGTTATAGAACACATATTTGCTACTAATGTAATTTGTAGACCTATCCTGTTTGTGGATTACATGCAGTGGTGAGCTATGAAAAACTTGACAAAGAGTTTGCATTTTATTCTATATAAACAACTTATGCAATTCTAATGAACTGTTATATTTTTTACAAAAACAGAAAATACTAATAATTGTATATGAATGAGAAAAACGTAATATCTTTTACCAATAAATCACAAAATATCAATTTTTAAATATTTCAATATGTTTACCATTACCAGTCTCAGGTTAATCTCATTGATTTTGGAGGGTTAATCTCATTGATTGGTGATAAAATGCATATAATGTATCAAGAAATATTTCAAAATGATTTCTTTAATGGTTTTGCTTACTGAATCTTGTGATACTACTGTAAATAAGAAGCTAAGCAGTATACAGTAATAAATTACAATATTAAGAAAAATATCTAAAAGTTTGATTACAGCTACTTTTTTTCCTTCTTAATGTCACACCAGCTGTATGTGAACAAACTGCAATTAAATCTTTCTTCAAATACGAGTAGTTTTAAAAAAATAGGTATGAATGTTAACCACATACATGCATGTGTAGATTCAGCAGCAGCATTTTCTGAGTCTAAACAAAAAGAATAAGTTGTATCTATTATAGCTTAGATATAAATTTAATAAGGGGCTAATGCAAGTTTCCTATAGCTCAGGTACTAATTTATATGTGAAACTAAATTTTTGCACTGTTTCATCGGAAATGACTGGCCATCTGGGGTTCTTGCCTTTATATAAGTAGCCAGTGTTCTTGAACTGTCAATACCATCATAGGATACTCTGCAGGCTTAGAGTCATAGGATGCTTTGTGTACACTGGTGTGCAAAAATTAAGGACGAAGTTGAAAAATTAGCATATCAGCTGAACGAAGAGGCAGAGCGGACAGAAAGACCAATCAGGAGATTAAGTAAGGTGATGTATGGTAGCACATGCGCAGATATGCAGGTAGACGTAATGGGGAAGTGTCTGAGTATTATACAGCATGTTGTCGGTGTAAGATCAGTATTTCTAGCAAAGAGATTGCACGCCGTATAGCAGTTAAAATCACACCGAGTTGCTGCCTCAGCGAGAAATGGCGAATAATCAATCTGTTAGACGACATCTGGATGCTTTTACCCGAGGTCGAATCATTGGGAAGTTGGAGGAAGGCCGCAGTGTGACAAGTGTGGCTGCAGAGTTCGGAATTGCTCACAGCATCGTTTCACGACTTTGGAGACAATTTCAAACTACAAGAACAGCTAGCTATCCGGGGGTTTAGTAGTGGTCGTCCACGAGGAGCCACACCCGCAGATGACCGGTATATTGCCTTACAGGCCAGAAGAAACAAGCAGGAGCTTATATAATTAAACAGGAGGCTCTTAGCTGTCCCCTGTAGTGTCAGTCGGTTGGTCACTAGTCCTTGGTATCAGTGGTTTCGGGTGTTTCCGCTTTTTGGAAAGCTTACTGTGGGGCTTCAGATTGCGTATAAAGTCAGTTCACCCTGTCGCAGGAATTTGCATCCCTATGTTGGACTCTGTGGTGGGCTGGGCTGCTGCCGGGGCTGAATCTTTTATTTCACTAAATATGGCTTCTAATACACAAACAAATGAACAAAATGAAAATTGTCCTATTTCTATAAAAGTTAAGACAAATGCAAATTCTGACAAGAATAAAAAATAAACTGCAGTTTCTGATAATTAGTAATCCATCAGGAAATCTTCAGAAAGTGACACTGTTTTTAATGTGTGTGTGTGTAAGAACGCTAAGTTCTGCAGCCAACAACCTGATAGGCAGATCATCGCCTGCGTACCTGAGACAGACAAGGATAGACACTATGCGAAGGTGGAGGCTATCGACTTCCGATTTTGTTCTGATTCCGTGAGGGCAAGAAGTGACTGTATAAAAAAATGAAAAATTTCCTTGTGTTTATCTAGCGCGAGGAGCCGCTAAACAACTGTTATATCTCTATTTAGTCTGTTAACTTTTATCCGTAATTAAATAAATGCTCTGTGACGTGGAAAACATTCCAATTTTCACTCAAAATTTTTTTAAGGCTAGAAGTTTTCAAGTTAGAATTGGCTCTGTTTTTTTTTTTTTTTTTTTTTTTTTTTTTGTATAACTTTGAACAAGACGAGGTTTGCTCATAGGTGTGTTTTGAGTGTTATCTTAATCACGCTAAAAATAAACCGTATCTTAAAGGAACTTCCTCTTACTGTTTCAGGATAATTGTACATTGACAATCTTCAAGTTACCAAGGGGCAGATATGAGATATGTGGAGAGGCAATTACGGATCACTATTAATAAGATCCAGATATAGTCAAAGAAAAATGGATTTGCGTCTTCAAAACGGAAGGCTGTCACAAGCACTTTTGCAGAAAGGGAAATCTGCATCCTGAGATTTAACTTGAAGGGTCATTAATTCCAACTACGCCCGAAGGGAAATTCCTAGGAGTGATTGTTCAATCGGAAACTTACTTTCCTTCCACGAATGATGTACCTGAGGAAGAAACGTTTCAGAACTTTTACCTTCTCAAAGGTCCTGGCGAACACCTTTTGGGGTGCAGAGGATGGGATCATTGTCCGCATATATAGGCCATTCATCCGCTCTAGACTGGACTCCCGATAAAACGTGATTAGGTCTTTGTTTGTACCTTACTTCAACCCATATTATTACTCTCAACACATTTTATTATTCTAGTGTTAGCGCATTTATATACTTTGCATATAATTTTCAATCCTCATCGCTAGAATACAGTGTCTTAATCTAGATACTAATCTAAGTCGCGCAAAAGCGTTTATCCTTCTATTTCTAGCCAAAGGCCTCAGACCACAACGCCAACTAGAGGTCAAAACTCCTAGTGGTTGATGCCTCAAGAGCCACCAGGGATGTCTAGACTGGCTCAGAAGTTAATGATTCGGTAGAGACTTCTGTATTATTGAAACTTGATTCGATTCATGATTGAGCTCTGCGGATTTGCCCTAGAGCCTTTAGAATATCTCCTGTATAAAAACAGTATATTTATTGCTTAGAATCATCGTTTAAATTAAAACGTGAACAATTGACCCTTCATCACTAGTTTCGTATAATGTCGCAACCTAAACATCCTTGTCTGAGTACTCTTGATGACTGCTATAGCTTATTATTTGCAGCACGGCCTCTCTGCATTCCTACGTTCCCTGCAAGAGCTGAGCCTTTGATAGAAAAATATTCAGTGCTTGATGTGAATAACCGTGCCCCGAGCAGAATGACGTGATATCCTACCGTGAGATGGTCCAGAAATTCGGCTCATAGAAACTTTTACGATTATGATAACAGAAACACGAACGAGTTAGCTTACAAATAGCTTTTCTATGAACAAGGAACGAACACTGCAATTACATTCCAATATACATTAATGGCAACAAAACAGCAGGTCATGTGGAAGCATCATTTGCGTTTCGACGTCACGTAGAGAAAAGAAGGCTGCAATGTGCTTGCTGACTATTTAAAGCTGAAGTAACTTGAATGTATCGGTATTACAATACATTCAAGTTACTTCGTATATTTACTTTGATACTTACGTATCGGTATTACGAACTTAAATAATTCGGTGTATGACGCTGTTAAATATTCATCTAAGCCAAAAAAAGTTTATAAAGTTATTTCTCCGGCCTTTCTATCATTCCTTGGTTTGAGTCCCGGCTAGAGCATTGCTCATTTTTCTTGTCTCTTGCTTCGAAATAACCTAATGTCTGTACAACTTACACCGATTTGTTAAGTGCACAAAAAGCTTTTCAAAGTTTCTCTAGACCCAGAAACCGATGGTGACAGAAGTGTTATTGACTACCTGAAAACTTAATAAGCCGTGAGTATGAGATCCTTTACTGCTGGGTTCTTGGACACATACAGATAACGGGTAACGAACTGGCAGATATCACAGCAAAATCTGCCGTGGGACTGTTTAAATCAGCTTGTTACTTTGAGAAATATTAAAGTGATTATCAAGGGTAAAATCCTGAGTCTATGGCAAGGACCTGCAAGTGAATAATAAAATTAGAAGCATAATGCCTAGAATTAAATATTGGGAATCAGAGTAGGAGGAAGTCATTTGAACCTGTCTGACAAACGATCACTTCCAAATTACGCACAATTATCTCTTAAAAGCGGATAGTGAACCAGTATATTCCAGTTGTAATATTAATCTGTCCTATATGACTGGCGGGTGGCGATTGGCCTCCCGAGGACAAATGTCCAAAACCGGCTGGAAACCACTGTAGGCGGTGTGAACCGTGCGCTTGAGATCGTCGTAGGCAGTGGCGGAAGGCAGGAGACCTGGCGTTTGATCGATGGGCGGGGACTGTGGGAATGGCTTTAGGCTTGCCTGCTTGCGTCTCCCACAGCTTAGCGTCAGCCTCCTCGTGGTCCCGCTGGAAACTATGCTGTGCTTTGGTCAAAGCCTTTGCTCGTATAGGCTAATGACGCTAAGCAACCAATCCCAGGGGATCGACTGGTGGGAATTTCCGGAACCGACCATTTATGGGAGGAGACCCGGGGTTCTCCCAGACCACTGGCTGGACTTGTGTCCTGCCAGCTTCGATTTGTTGGGTAAATAATCAGACTTCACAGGACTAGAACCACAGGTCCATCCTATGGTAGGCGCGGGCTTGGCAGGGACCGTACTGGTACTGTCGTATCCGTTGCCTTTGCTGTGGGGGCGCTCTCATGTAGATTTTGAGTGCTGTGCTGAGGGGGGGGACGGCTCCCCGCGTAGCCCTCAGTGTGATGGATTATGGCGATGAACATGAGAAGTCCCTGCGGGCTGTTCGGTGGGTTGGCGCCCCGCCAGCGCAGTCAACTGAGGAAGGCCTCTGTATCATGTTAAGGCGCTCTAGAAGCAGCCAGGTAATGTTGCCCGAATCGGAGTTAATGTTCTGTATGACAGATTTTGTTAGAAATGCTCACGTTTTGATAGACTTCAGGAAATACTATTTCACTTTTTCAGGTACTTCTCTCGACTTTTAATTGGAAAACCAATCGGGTCTCGCGAAAATTTCCTGCCACCGCAAATATCGTTTGAGCAAATAGTTCGCGTTGACGTGTTGAATCATATTTTGTCAAACAATTTTTGGCGTTTGAAAGGAAGAGACTTGCTTTGGAACACTATATTGTGAAATTTGTAAAAAAAAATATCATTATTATTATGTACAAGATGTCTGAAATGTAACTATCACGCTACGAGATTTAAACTATCATTTACTTCCAGTTTTATTACAAAAAGTCAGCTACAGAATGTCACCAAATCGTGTGTATAGCTTTAGGTGTGTGTGTGACTATGGCAAAGCCTCGAGGGCTATCTGCCTAAGGGGAGGAATGCCTTCGTGGATGACTTTCTAAGGGAAACTGTCTCGTAAACATGTTACACATGGGGAAAACCACGAAAACACCCATGCAGCCAGCACATTCGCGGGATTCGAACCTCGTATAGCTTTAGGTACTACTAATGTTTGACATTGTTAAGGTCAGTGCCGGATTTATGTATAAGGTGAACATAGCTTAGGGCCCTCCGAAATATTGTAGCATATCCCATATAAAAAAAATTGACTGATATCCCTCATAAAGGGCCCCATATTTCAAATAGCTTAGGCTCTCGTCAAATCTAAATCTGGTGCTGGTGAAGGTTTGGTATCGAAATTTCAAAAACAAGCATTACGACATTCAAGAGGCAGAGCATTCGAGTCGGTTTACTGATGTTGATGAGGTCCGCCTGCGAGAGTATGTGGAAGAAGTGCAGTATGCAACCAATTGAGAGCTTGTTAATGAGTTAGTGCCATGTCCATTGATCGCAGTATGCATCTCATACACTTGACGTTAAAGTTGAATCGCTGGGTGCCACATGAGATGATTCAAGCAGATAAGGACGGACGTGTTTGGGCCTGCACTAATCTGCTCGAATATCAACGCAAGGATAAAATTCTGTACCGGATCATCACTTGTCATGAAAAGTGGACTTCAACAACACAGGCCAAAAAGAGGGGTTGGTCTGCACCCGACGAGCCCATCGGCAGCATCGCAAAGGGCAATTTGGCTAACAAAAAGATAATGCTTTGTATCTGATGGGATTGCCGGGATATTATCTGAAATATGTATCTGGAAAAAGATAAAGAGCGAGATGCTAGTCTGTGTTGACGCTGCTATTAAGGGCAAACGTTGAATTGAGTTCCGGAGCAAAGAGGTAATGTTCCATCAAGATAATACAAGACCACATGTGTTTGCTTTCACTGACTGGACTCTGTAAGGACTCGAATGGAATCTTTTGTCACACACCCCATATAGCCCTGACATTGCTGCTTCGGATTTCTACCTTTTTTCACATCTGCAGTTACATCTTGCTGGTGCTATCTTCCATTCGGTACAAGACGTCTGAAATGAGGGTGATGTTTTTTGGATTCTTGGCCAACAAGTTTCTATGCCGAAAAACTACCAAAACATTGGCAGAAAATCATAGATTTGGGAAGTGATTACTGCCCGCACTAAAGGTACTGGTTTCATGTTTTCTCCCTAACTTTAATGAAAACAATAAACAGATATTAATCCATTTAAGTTTTTAAGGGAGACTGGGTTTTATTCCTTAATCTGAAGTGGTTGTAAAGCGTTTTAATGTACTTTAATAATTAGAGATTTTACTTGGCTTTATATTTTATTTGATCTTGTGAATTTTATGCATCCCTTCACATCACGGTTTTACTATGAGGCGTTTCATTATTTTGTTGCTTTTATGTTGTTTTGCATTTTTCTCATTACATAATGCATTTTCAACATGTGTTAGCTGATTTTTATAATTTCATACCATTTCTAAAGGAGAGAATAGATTATCATGCTTTTGGCCCATTATAGTCATGTGCCAAAATATCCACCAACTAACCAACAGTATATAGTCATAAACAGACCTAAAATTGTATAAGCTTGGTTTTTTGAGATGAATCATAATTCTAGACGGAGCGCACCGGAGTCCTAAATAAGAACGCTCCGGCACTTCTATGTAACTGAACAATAATTTCAGTAGAAATATGGTCTCGAAAATTTTATTTTTAGCAATAAAATTATATTAAAAATTGCTTATTAAATTTTAATTCATCTCTGTACATTTCAGTGCTGGTTTAAGCTCATTTCCGGCGCTGTGCGCAGAGGATCTAGGGGGCCCCTTGGCACTGGCAGATCCAAGGAGGAGCGATAACAAATGAAACAAAATTTTAATTTTTATTGTAAAAATATATATAAAAATAAACAGTATTCTTAAAAAAAAGTAATAATATTAATTATACCAGCATTTGCTATGACTACACATAAAGCACAAGGACAATCATTCAAAAAAGTGTAGGTATACACTTAGCTGAACCTTTTGTCACATTAACTAGAGTAAGAAATAGATACAATTTAAAAATCGCATTGCCCGTAGATTCAAAAGAACATATTACAAATGTAGTTTACAAGGAGTTATTGTAACCAGATTAAAAGAAGCAATACTTTTATGAAATATATATACTTAAAAAAAACTTTTAAAGATGAATACTATAAAATCCATTCTCAGAACGGGTAGCTCTGCTAGTACTACTACTAATAATTTACCTTATTCACTACTATCTGCTATCTTGCAAACCAGTACAGTAATCTATCGTTTTGTTTTTCTGGCAATCCACACTCCATTATTTATTTATAATGTTTGTGTCGTGTTACATATTTGGTAAGGTACTGTCTGTAGTCTAATTCATCTGCCTGCTTCCTGATGTAAGACTCATTATAGTTGTCATCCCACTCTTACCACCCGGAGCCGCAAATTTGATATAGACAAATAATATGGACATGGATGTGCAGGTGAGAGGCGTGGATTATTTCCACAAAACTATTTATAGTTTTTCTATCGAAGTTTATAACCAAAAATTCTGGTTGGGTCCAGCTTATCCAGGCTATTTTATATTATTATTATAACTACTTAGGTTTTTAAATTATTAAAGTTTCTTATAGCCATTTTATTTATTTATTTACTTTTGTTCCTCTTTCCTGATGGTCTTGCATAGGGCTTCGGCATTTTAGAAACTAAACCCTGGTCATAAAAGACAAAAAACAAAAACATAGCACCAAAATGTATCAGATTTTGCAGATGAATTAAGGCTGTTTTCCCCAATATTTCAATAAATTATCAGCAGCTGTCTAACTATACTACATTACAAATAAGAAAATAATTTGGGAAACTTTTCCTCCGGTGCGTATCAGTGCATCCCAATATATAAAGCCTCAGAAGAATGCAGTTTTGTGAAGCCAATAAAAAAATATTCACGATTTTCAACAAATGATGGAAAACTAACAGTTCTTTCAAAAAATAATAGCATAGGAAAATGAGTAGTTAGTTAAGGCATTTTCTGCTCTAAAAACAAGAAAATTAATTAATTTAGGAGGAAAATTATGCAAAGAGAAAGGAAAGAAATAAAAGGAAAAATTATGTACCATTTGTGAATGAACAAGACAGATTTTAATGCAAATTGATCAAAAGCATGTATTGTGATTTGCTAGATTATACATAAAGTATGCCAGACATTTTGAGATTTATTAATTCCTACAAATATTTTCCATTAGATGCTATTTCACTACCTTGTTGTAGAACAGCAATTTGCAACTGGAAAGCAGGGAAATGTGATTAGTTGCAGCTGTTCAGCCACATACCAGCAAGCCATCATTGTACCTTTTACACGAATTAGATGACTGGCTATTAATATCATATTGATCACCAATACGACATTCGACAGTTGCAACAGGATTCACTTTTTCTTCATAACTAGACTCGGACATTGTGACTCTTGTTTAGTACAACAAAAATTATTCCTTACTTAATAATGTCCTGAGCCATTCATTTCATTACACCAAGAATCTTAGCACCTTCACATTAATCCAATCTCTCTTGTCAGAACAGCTGTTACCAAAGGGTTTTCAAAGATCTACAGCAAATCACATCCAAGCAATCTTAAAAAAACTGTCTTCACTTAAAATGGAATATCTGCAATTCCTTGTCAGAATGTCAAAAAAAAAAAAAAAAAAAAAAAAAAAAAAAAAAAAAACATTATGTAATTTTCAAAACATATTATAATTATGAAATAAATCTTACCATTTCTTTTATGTCTTGAAATGTAGTGTTTCCCTTGTGCTACTTTAATTGAAAGTAGTGATTACACATTTCCATTTTTTGTTTTCACCCCATGCAAAAACTAACATATTTTTTTGTCTATCATTTGTTAAAATCAATTCCTTCAAAAATTTCGGTACTGTTCTGTTATCAGGATCAGATTCAGAAATGTATGTGTTCATGTATGCATATATATATATGTAAACATGAATGTATGTACATTTCTGAATCCAGTCCCGGTAACAAAACAGTACCAAAATTTCATTATAAAACACAGTTGTTACTAATAAATGCACATGTGTAACTGATGTTTGACAAATATCATTATATTAAAAAAATATTTTTATTTCATATAATAATCAACAGATGATAAAATAACAATCAAGAAAAACTATAATAAAGCAAAACTGAGCATAGGTGAACTTGCTATCCTAAGGAGGGTCCAGACACCAGACATAGAACTAAGATGTCCTAATTTTCACAAAAGGGAAATCTGAAAATATCCTAAAAGCACTTATTTTTTGAAAGCTATCCAAATGTACTACATAGACAATCATAAAAACAAGTGCCATTGGGATTTCATGAAATATGGTCAAAACTATATTGAAATCTACGTAAATTAATTTACATTTATATCTTTAAACAGACACAAAAACATCATGTAAGCTCTTATTTCAATATTAATAATAAAAAAATGTCAGCAGAGATTTTAATGGCTAACAGAGAAAAAGAAATTGATTATAAAAAAAATCCCTCCTGAAACAAAAATTTAAACTAGTTTTAGGAGACTTTAAAATTATTAACATTAGAAACAGTCCCAACACTGACAGACATCAAGGCCTAAATATGAAATCGAAACAAGATTCATCACAGCAATTTAATTATTAAATTTCAATATATAAAATTTTGAATGTATCAAATTGTATGGTTTTTCTTAATTTGCATAACATATTTATTTTAAGTTTTCCTGTTCTCAACTTCTCAAATTTCCCTTCACATTCTCTCCAGGACATAAATTTAAAATTAAGTGAAGTGCTATTTAAATGTGTGATTATATCAGTTTATTCAGAGCGTGTTTCGCTAGCCTAGCACATGTTTCGTAATTTCGCGGTCACTCGATTAAGCCTTTTGGCCTCATCCGTTTAGTATCACACTGATTAGAATTCTGTGATTTATAATAACAAAATTATCGAAAAAAAGCAGATTTAAAGTTGTTATATAAAGCTTTATTATTGCTGTAAGTTCATCTCAAAATCTAATTGTATTGAATCTCATTCTAATCGTCTAATGGTAATAAATATTATTATTATTATTTCATTAAATTAGTCATTACCATTATTTTGTTAACGAAAATATGTTATTAAAAATCACATTCCAGCCTGCAGACTTACAAAGCTAGTTTGTATTTATTATGTTTTGTTAAATTTTTCTCTTGTTTTCTTATTTCTAATACGAAAATACGCGAATATAAATGAAGAGTGAAAACAAAGTTAAAAAATTCACAAATTATTTACGAGATTGATCAGAAATAGTGAGTGAAATATAAACATTGCATACATTTTGTTCTAAATAAATAGTGCACTAGATATGCATCCAGTACTGCATATTTATTTAGAACTTCATTTAAATGAAAGCAAAATAAATATTGAAAAAATCACAAATCTAGCAACTCATCTACTATGGGACAGCGTCCGACAAACATGTAAATTTTACTGTATCCATTGGGGGGGGGGGCTAACGACTTTTCTCATTAGGAAATTTCAAAGAGGAGGCAAAACTGTTTCGGATCACGCCGGTCTGAAGGCTATATTATGAGAATTTCGGCCCAGTTTTAGAAGGTGAATAAAGGGTTATTTTGCACCCCTCTACCGTGCTGGTATTTATTTCACACCTGTGACAATTTGCCAGGTTCATGGTAGGATCTAAGTCAGTGTATGTAGAAAAGTAGATAGATCTTACAAAATTTAATATTTAGAAATAGCATAGCATAAAAATACACAGGTTTCCATGCCACCCAGGAGGTACCGTGTCAGCTCGTTACCATAATGGTTCCCCAAAACTTGCATTTTTACATTCAGTTCTACATAATTACTATAATTTAGGTTTTAAAAGTAAAGTTTGTAGCTAGCCAAAGTAAAAATGTTTGTTAAAGGCCTATAATAAACTAACTTCATGAGATGGATTACAATGAAAGTTTCAGAAAAAAAAAATTAAGCTGTTTAAATTTTTTAAAAAGTGTTTACTTATATGATATAAAATACTAATAAAAAGATAAGTTTAGGACATATTAATTATTTTGAATATGAAAAACAGGATAAAATACATCACTTACATAAATTTAATACTACAAGAGAATTAAAATTTTTAAAAAACAAATATACTAAATATATCATTCAAAACCAGACTAGTTAAAACTTTAGCTCTCATTATCTCAGACACATCCATAGTTTTCAATCTTTAAATTTTTTTTATCATTTCCAATGGCTTGGCAAAAAATTACAAAAAATTTAAATTTTATAAACAAAGGTTACAAACAATAGAACTATGGTTAAACAGATTCATGGTTTTTTTTATACAGTAACAGTATTTTTATACAAATAAAGCAAAAATAAATTTTCTTAAAACAAACTTTATTACATGAATATTAAATTGTACTAAAAAAAATCATTAAACATTTTAAATCATGACCTGCAGAAGATTTTGGCAAGCTTCAGAAAGCCACTGTTATTTCAACATAATGAAGGTGTTAAAAAATGAAACAGATTAAAATTGTGTAATATGAAACCATATAACCTGACTAATGTACTTTGGTGTAGGAATAAAAACTCAAAAATCTTGGTCTTCTGTTTCTTATCATTAAAACATGCAAAATTATTTCCTGAACTTACTTTCCTTCATTTATCTTCCCACCTAAACTAATCACAGACTATAAATAAACTTTCTGAAATCATATGTATTAAAAGGCTGATCAATATCCAAATGTCGGCTAAGTTGATGCACAAAATAGCATATAAATACACCACAATTCGTACCATCATTTTGAACAGTGTGACTTGGAAATGAAACACACCAACTATGACTAATGTTTAAAATACTATTTATGACTTTTTGCCACAGCTGAATTAATGAAGATACTGAATTTTGAACTGAGTTAAAACCAAGCGGATCATAAAATTGAAACATTTTATCTTTAATTCTTGCTACCAGTAAAACCCAATGATTATTTTTTACAAGAACTGGAATAAAAAAGAAATCAACAGAAGCTAAATCCTCTTTTTGCCATACAGTTTGATCTTTACTACCTGATTGAAAGAAAGGTGTATGATAACACTTGGCTGCTACTGAAGAAGAACCACAAAGACTAATAAAAAGAAAAGCATCAATAACATTGTCACTGAGCCAACCAGGCTGAAAATTTAAAGATGCAGATTTTAATGTTTGAATTTCCTCACATGGAATGTATGGATCCAGAGATTTTACATCCAAAAATGTTAGCGGTGTTTCTCCAACATATAAAATGCATTTTGAAATATCCTCATCAATAAGCTTGGGAGTAAAAGTACTTTTATTAATTGTGCACGCTAAATTAATGCCTAATAAATCTTCTTTAACGGTTTTTTTATTCTGAATATTCAGGTAAGTTGAAATTTTACGCTTTGCACTTTTTGAAGCAGTTGTACGAAACAAAGTCTGACGGGCTAATTTTAAATTTGGGGGAACACTGACAAATGGCATTTTGTCAGGAAATTCTTTCAGATAGTTCGACTCTATTACACCTTTACAATTAGAAACAATTTCTTTCAAATTTTTTGTTATAGTAGGCAACAATATTTTTTTAACTGTTGGATTAGACAGCATAACCTGTAATTCAGATATTAAAGTCTTACAATTATCAATTTTATGTTCTAAGTTACATGCTACTACATTCGAAATAACAGACTTTGTACCTGTTTGTATGGCTGATGAACAGCTTTCGCTTTTATAAGTATCTGTTACAAAGAAGGATGGATCTCTTTGTCTGACTGAATGTACTTTATGAATGTGTTTACATAATGGACTGAAATCTGGACAATTACAATTATATAAATGACTACACAAATTAAGGCAAGATAAGCTAATACATTTAGAGTAACAGTGATCAGTTTGAGGACATAACTCATATAAGCATTTAACTGTATGCTGAATATTAGTGAAGTCTGTGATTTTACAATCCACAACAAAAAACCAGCCCGTTACATCACTATCTAAAATTTTTATTCCCGAATCATGTCGCTTATTATATGTAGGTGGACAAGTACTCTGCTTGTAATTAGTTTTAATTTTATAGCTGTGAGCCATGTATGTATCCTCTTCAATTTTTAAAAGTACTTCAATTAATTTATCTAAACGCCTGTTAAATTTTCGTCTAAAATATGTAGTTTTTTATTTATTATGAAACGATTCACAATACATATTGGTATCTGTGAACGCATGAGGGAAGTTTCTATGGGCCATTGACCAAAGAATAGCACGGCTATAGTAATGTTCTTCAAAATATTGTATAAAAGATGGTGCAATAGTTCGAAACTTCTGAAGGAAATTATCCATCATCACTATGAATAGAGCAGAATTGGTTTCTTCAAGTAATACTACCATATTAAAATAGATTTCATCTTTAAGTTTTTGATTAGAAACCATTCGGCACAAATTACGTTGCCAAGCACGATGCACATGCCATTTACATAACAAATGTGTAATACCAGGACCAAATACTTTATCAAATGCAGGATGGGTAGTCTTATCATCATCTGTCATAAGACAATTGACATAAAGTTCCGGTATTACACATTTGATACTAAGGAATAAATTATACATTGTATCCTGGTCTAACTGATTTGTAATGAAATGCACTACAGGATAACCACTACCAAACTCATCAGGAACGATTAAATTTAATAAATAAAAATCATATTGATTTGTTTTGTGAGTAGAATCAATACATAAAATCCTGGAGCAACCTTTAATCATCATATCTTTCTGCTGTTTAGTCTGCAATCCTAATGCAAAAGACTCATTTGTAGAAGAAAGTTCATCAAGCCCTTTTGGACCGTACAATGTTGGCTTTCCTTGTGGTTTATAAATAAGTTCTGGATCATATGATTCTTGCCTGAGTTTTTCAACTATTGTGGCAACTGAAAGTGAATCATCACCAGGAAAGGAACATACTAACTGCTTTTTGTAAGTGTTTATCACTCTTCGTGTTACAAATACATCTTTATCATATATGCCCTCCCTATTATCCCGCAGTCCACTTCCATCTCTGATAAATTCTTGAATTTGATCCGTGGATACACCTAACTGTGCATAAGCTTTAATTTTGTTACGGCAACTCTGACTAAGTTGGTGGAACCTGCTATTTTCAAAAGACAATTCATGATTATGATTCGAATAAAATATGGCTGTGACAAGGTGCGATTCTTCACAAACTAAAATTTTTGACGGACACTTAAAGTTGGAAGGTAAAGTATCTTTTAGATTTTTTCTACTGGAAACAGGAACTTTCTTTTTATGCATTACGTTAAATTGACAACAGTAATAATGAAAAGTTTTATCATTCCTACATCTACTTCCAGCAGACTTTTTATAAGAACTGAATGTCTGCTTACTATGCGATTCTAACCAGAATTGAAATTCTCCTATTGATGAAAAGGTAAGTTCTTGCATAGCCATCTCATAATCATGATATTCAGCCAAATGTTTATTACATTCATTATCAGAACAAAATATTTCCTTACAATCAGGAATAACACATGGCTTAGAATTATTAGATGTAGGATTTTTAATACTACAGATCTTTTTATGATGAAAAAGGTTACTGCGGCTTTTACAATCTCTCTCACACCGGTCACAAATATATGCCTTTGGAATACATTCAGCTGATGGTGCTTTGCAACATTTTTTATGATTGGAAAATGATTGTCTAGTGGAGTACGACTTCATGCAAACTTCACACACTCTGGGATATTTCATTTCTATAATACCTTTAGTTACGTTTATGATTAGATAAGGACTGTTTAGAAGAAAAAGGTTTCTTACATTTAGGGCAAATCTTAGATTTTCCATTAGAAGCACAATTTTCTTTATCATAATTACTCACGAGTTCAATTTTATTGTTATTTTCAGATTTATTTGGACTCTTAGCACCCCCAAACTTAAAGTTTGAACATTCATTATCATCTTCAAAAAGTGAAATCGATGAAATGGTTGAAAAACAGCCGAGAGATCGAAGATCAACAACTGTAAGATCTGATGAGATGAAAGAAGCCGAGTCTGAAACAGGAGAACTAGAATAGGTGAGAACCTGAAAAGCAGAAGATTCAGAATTGAGCACAGAAGCAACAGAAAACTGAGGAACAGATGCAATGGCATCAACAGTATTTGGACCAATGTTAACAGCACTTTCAAAAAATGGAAAATCTGATAAAGCAGATGAAATGGAATTAATTGCAAGCTCAGAAGCAACTGTAACAGGATACAAAGAACCAGAAAGCTGAGAAACAGATACACTTGGATCAGCAGAAAAATGAGAAACAGATGGAGTACTGGAATTCTGAGAAACTGGTGCAGTGATGTCAAGAATACTCGAAACACTGTCGGCTATAGGCTCAAGAACTGGAAAATCCGATAACAAGAAACCACTGGGATGATTATCCAAAGACGTGTTGGTAGAACCATATTTTAAAACATCTGAATAATGAGGTTTAGAAAGAACATCAGGAGAATCCAACAATACTGAAATACTGGGATGGTTATCCAAATCAGTCAAAACACCTGGTAATGCTAAAGCATTAGGGCGACTATCCAATGTAGTACAGACATGCGAAAGTTTCAAAACACTTGAATAAAGTGGTTTCGAAGGAACACTTGAAGGAGCACACAAAACTGAAACACTAGAATCTGATAAGCCTAAAGTATCAGGATGACTATCCAAAGTGCTGCAAACAGAAGAAACCCGTTTCAAAACACTTGAATAAAGAGGTTTAGAGTGAGTACTTGAAGTATCTGAAATGACAGAAGCACGAGGATAATTATCCAAAATCGTGATAGGTACAGAAGGATGTTTTCCTGAAACAGTGGATAAAGCTGGAAACTCAATAGCAGATACAGAGGGAAAAGATGTAGCACTTACCTTTGGAAGGGATTTCACCCTCAAAACGCTCTTTATGTCCTTCACAAAAATTCTCCCAAGCTGTGCATTACCTTTACGGTTCAGATGCAATCCGTCTCTTGACAGACAAGTACTCCAATAGTACTCACCAGATCTGCAAAAGGAAAAAGCTTCTCGGCCTTTGAATGCTTCGAAAAGATTAGTGTTTATCCGAGCTAATTTTCTGTTCAGCTTCTTTAAACTGTACGGGTTGAAACCATTCTCGAATAAATTTCGTTCACACGGGAGGACACCTGAAAAGAGAATGATCTTCGGGTTTAAACGCTCAATAACATTATACAGACAATCATATTTATGATGAATATCATCCAAAGTGTCACAAGAGTTATTGGTACCAACGTGAACCAAAACTAACTCAAATTGATTGTCTATCAAGGTTATCTTGCGTGTCAACCTTTCAATCGTAGCACCCGGAAAACAATGAAAATGAACTTCATAATCCAGTAAATTCAGCAATAAATATTCTTTTAAATATTTTATCATCGAATCTCCGATTATAAGTATTTTCACTTTTCCTGTTTGCTTAGACAAAGATATAATAAAAATAATACAAATAACAAAATCAAATTAAGAATTAGCACGTGCAGAAAAAACACTCACCGACGAAAATGGCGGAATACGATTTCTATTTTTACTAGATTTACGTATTTGGCGCCAGGTCCAGTTTGGCGTGAAAAAGATAACCCTCCAACCAATCACAGCAAAGTACACTTTTCCGTAAACATTTGGCGTTTGGCTGTACATAATTGTTCAAACTCCGTGGTCTTGTATTGTATATGGTTCTATGTTGTTAGTCTGCTGCTGCTTTTTGAAAAATGTATGAAAATGTTGAGAATGAAAGTAGCATAAGTTACTTTGGTTAAATTAATATGTACTTTTGTTTGATGACCTCTGTTGATATCTCAGGATGCAAGCCTACATATTACTTTATATTCCATGCTAAATACCTTGATACGAAGAATTTTAACACCATCAATATTTGTTTTTTCCCCAGTAACACATCTATTCACCATTACCAAACACACTCACTACACAAACACACCTGTGAGACACTATTTATTGTAAATGAAGACAGTCTCTTCTCCTTTTAACTACACTCATGGACACAATCGTATTTTAGGATATTTTCTACTTCTTTTCCTTTTCTTTCTATAGGCCCCCTTTTTTTCCCCCCCTCTATTATTTTTGGGCCATTTATTTTAAATTTTATTTTGTCCCATCTTTTCTTCCTGGCCTTTTGAACTCGTACAAGATGTACGAAGTTCCTTTTTACTCTCCTCAAATACGAAATTGCCCCTCTTTCTATATACCTTTCCTTCGCACCTATGCTTGATTTTTCGCCCATCGGTGCAGAAAGACTTAGCGGGTGCAAAACAAGACATCTGTCTACTTTGTCTGTCTGTCTGTCTCCTGTAGTCCGTGAATATTTCCTGTCAACAATGCTGTAGTTTCAAAATGGTTTCGTCTCTTTTATATGTAATTTGGAGCAATGAATGTACAAACGAAGCTTTATGAGCGCTAGGGTGAGAAGTCATGTTAATGCGAGACATAAGAAACTTATTTTTCATGCAATGTGTTCCTGATAATCATACCATGTCCATATTCCACTAGATGTATCTTCTGTTCAATATGTATTACTGTTTTATATCACATGTGCATCCACGAAATATTTTGTTTAATATAAGCATTTCAGGCTCGGTCCTGAAATTGTAACATCTCCCAGAATGCCATAATTAAGTGATCAATTCTTGATTATAATTCCAAAGTGACCCTCTGAGTTTTTTCCATATATTTAAGTGCAACGTTTATTGGAAAATGTCATTCGTAGAAGGAAACTTCTTAAAAGAGCTCATGCATAAGTCAACAGAAAAACCTCATGTAATGTGGGGTAGGTAAGAGTCATTTAGACACAAGCGTTATTAAACTTTCATATTTCACCTGCTTCTCAGTGCAGAATGTGATGTAAATATAATGTGAGATATGTAATGAAACATTTGCCCCAATAAGTCTGGTTTCAAAGTCCATATGCTTCTTCACACAAGAAAAAAATATCATATTAGAAGTGTAACAAGTCACTTAGATTAAAGAGTTGATTAAACAGTCATATTTATTTGCACAGAAAACAAACCTCGTGGATGAGGTATGTAGCAAGTCATGTAGACTGTATGGTTCTTTACAGATATATATGCATATACATACAGGAGAAACAACTCTTGTGTAGGGTATTTAAGAATTTATTTGCATGAAAGAGCAGTTTAAACATGAATATGCTTATTCATAGAGGAAAGGAACTTAATGTAGCTGCAGTATGTAACAAACCACTTACTCAAAAAAGTCATTTAAAACTTATTCACAATGGAGAGAAACCTCATGTGTGTGAGGTGTGTAACAAGTCATTTACTCAAAAAGGTAATTTAAACAACCATGTGCTTATTCACACAGGAAAGAAACCTCACATGTGTGAGATATGTAACAAGTCATTTACTCAAAAATGTCATTTAACCAGACATATACTTATTCACACAGGAAAGAAAGCTCATGGTTGTGCATTATGTAACAAGTCATTCACTGAAAAAGGTTATTTAAATGAACATATGCGTAATCACACAGGAGAGAAACCTCATGTGTGTGAGATATGTAATATGTCATTTGCTCGCAGACGTAGTTTAAAGAACCATATACTTATTCACACAGGAGAGAAACCTCATGTTTGTGAGGTATGTAACAAGTTATTTACTCAAAAAGCTCATTTAAATGGACATATGCTTAATCACACAGGACAGAGACCTCATGTGTGTGAGGTATGTAACAAGTCGTTTACTCAAAAATGTCATTTAAACAAACATTTACTTATTCACACAGGAACAAAACTTCATATGTGTGAGGTATGTAACAAGTCATTTACTCAAAAATGTCATTTAAACAAACATATACTTCTCCACACAGGAAAAAAAGCTCATGCATGTGCATTATGTAACAAGTCATTTACTGAAAAACGTCATTTAAACGAACATATGCTTAATCACACAGGAGAGAAACCTCATGTGTGTGAGATATGTAATAAGTCGTTTGCTCGCAAACTTAGTTTAAAGACCCATATACTTATTCACACTGGAGAGAGACCTCATGTTTGTGAGGTATGCAACAGGTCATTTACTCAAAAACCTCATTTAAAGGAACATATGCTTAATCACACAGGTGAGAGACCTCATCTGTGTTTGATATGTAATAAGTCATTTACGTACAAACGTTGTTTAAATAAACATATACTTATTCATACCGAAAAGAAACCCGATGTGTGTGTAATATGTGACAAGTCATTTACTCAAAAAGTTCATTTAAAGGTACATATGCTTAGTCATACTGGAGATGAACATCATGTGTGATAGGTATAAAATTCAGTTTAAACAAGCATATACTTATTCATACTGGAGAGAAACCTGATGTTTGTGAGGTATGTAATAAGTCATTTAATCAAAAATCTAATTTAAAGAAGCATATACTTACCGGACAGAAATTCCATTCATTACATGTGTAACAAATCACTTGGATGGTAGGAAAATTGAAAGGTGGATGTGTACAGATTATAGAATGTTAGAAATGACATGTCCATGCTATAAAGAAATGACATTGTATGAGGTGTTTTTAACTTGTCATTTCATCTCAATTGTTAATAAATCATGTGTTTGTATCCACCAGAAAAAAATCTCATTATTCGTGAGGTAAGTCATTTTAAAAATTAAAGGGAACATTTTCTTATCCTTGATATTTATTTGTAATGGTTTAAAACATTTTCAAACAATCAAAAGTTAGAGACTGATTATACTGTACTCAATCCAGAAATTTCATGGTCATCATATTCATCCCATGTGACTTGTCTGAAAGCTTGGAAACACTAAACATTTTAATTTGAAAGTAATCCACTCTTCATTGCATTTTTGTAAAAAGCACACAATGTGAAATATATCCTTTGTTATATTCTTAGTAGTGTAGGATTTATGTATTTCTCTCTTCCACATTAAGCCTTTGAAGCTGCCCTTTTAATGATGAGAATGCCTAGAATTTAGATATTTGACTATATGTTCAGTGTCCTATGTTTAAATGATTACTTTTGGTCTATGTTTTTGGTCCCACTATGCAGCTTGTAGTGTTTTTGAACAAAATAAAAAATTCTTGAAGTAAGCTTTTATCTGGTACTTGCGTGTTAATGCAACCACGTAATACAACTTACCATAATTTCAATATATGCCAAAATTCTTCCAGCAACTATGTTAATAATCTTTCAATAAAGCAACTGTACTATTTTGAGTTGCTTTTTGTTGTAATCCAAAGTCCAACAGTTTTTACAAACAAATTGTGGTATTTTTTGTCTTAAACATAGCTTTAAAATATCACCTTACAGAATTTTCAAGCTGTAGAAAATACTGCTGTAAAATTTCTGCAAGAACACAGAATTTTGCTGAAAATTTTCTAAATGGGATTATGAGGATATGCTTTCTCTCAATAGCCCAGTGCTGCACAAACCCATTTCTGAGCAATTCTCTCATTTTTTTTTTCCAAGCAAAAATAGATGGCAAAAAAGACTAGGAGAAAAGTAGAAAATAGTGACAGAAAGATTTGAAGAAGAATATATTTTGTTTTGTCACTTAATCCTTATTTCATAATTCAATTTTGTATTTTCAAGTATATTTTCTTTTGATATATTGATAATGTTTACCAATTGTAACAATTATCGACAGTTTGGGAATCTTTCAGAAATAAAGGCACATAAACCAACTTCTCCGTAATAAGTAACTTTTAACTTTTCATCTGTAAAAAATCAAAAAATTTTCCTTATTCATTGCATTAATGTATAACTACCTTTTTCTTGTCCATGGGTCCATGTAAATGTTTCAGATAAGTCTTAACTTATATATGTCCCTGTTTATCTTCAATTATCAAGTATTCAGTTTTGACATCTGGTTCCTGTAGAATCTGCTGATTTTCATTTTACCACCTTCAAATTCTTCTTCTGAAATTTTGAAGAATGGTTAAATATTTCATCATGCTGTGCATGCTTTTAAGTGCATTGGATTAAACTTGGCTCTTTTTATGTTAACACAAAATTTAATTATAGTTTGTAGATTAGATATGAAAATATGTTTCTCAGCTTCAATAACAGCTGAGTTAATAAATCAATTTTTTAATTTTTTATCCATGCTGTAGAAAAATTACATGTGCATAAATATGTAAAAAGGCATTCGGAAAATATCTTTTCCATAAATGTAAGAAAAATTTATTTACTAAATACATCTTTAAGGAACTTTTTTTTTTTTTTTTTTTTTTTCAGAAAAAAACATGATTTTTAATTTTCAAGGGCACATGCACATTAGCTTTCGGTATGCATTAATAAATATGCACCAAAGTAAAAGCTCATATTTATTGTATAGATGCTGCTTTGTTTGATACTGAACCGTTTTGATACTGAACTTTATGAATAATTTGAGTGTAAATTCATTGTGGAAAAATATTTCTTTTAAAGTGCAACTTTAGAATTCTTATGTCTTCCTAAAACAAAACAGATTGCTGTATGCTAGGGAAGAAGAATAGTGGAAAAAAAATGAATGCAATGTCTTATTCCTTTAATATATCACATAATTGTTGTTTTATAATTAAAATTTGTATTTTTATTGCTGAAGTATATTCTTTTTTGATGTTTTGTTCTTGAATTTATCAGAATTATTGGTAGTTTGCGAATCTTCCTAAAAAGCAAGAGTATAAAACCACCACCTTCCACCCAATAAGTGACTTTTACATTTTCATGTAATAAAAAAGCAAATTGTGGCAAGATAGTTTTGTTAATATGGAAGTTCCAAAATTTGTTTAAATATTTTGTCTTTTGAATTTCATAAGCACTCAGAGAGTTTAATAATCATACATTGTTCTCTGCAAAAAATATGCTTTGCTACATAGTTAGCTTTTCTGGATAAATGTCCCTGCTTTAATACTCAAAATAATGCATATAATTGTTTCTACAAACACATACATCTCATTCAGACAAATACAGTATTTATGTATGAGTATTTAGGTATTTAGTGCTTTATGTAAGATAGCGCTAACCATACAAATAGAAATATTTCATTGTTAATTACGCTTTTTGTTCTTTGTACAGTCAAAAGTCGTTAATTCGGACACTCATAATCCGGACCTCAAAGCTACAAACTTTCTGCGCATGCATTGCGTTCACGCATGCGCACAGGCGTTTACGAGTGCGCATAAGACCTTTATGGCTGCGAATATGTTTGTGCGCATGCGCGTGTAATGTGCAACGGAGGTAAGCTAAAATTATCTAATTCAGTTAATGTTGCAGATTGCGTTGTTCCTTAATCTACGAATTGGATCCGGCTTATTATTTTTTGCAGACTGTTAGAGCAATTTCATAAAAGTAAGCTTGAACTTTCGATTATGTCAAATAGAATTTCCGATATATATTTACTAATATGTAATTTGTATCTACAAAGCGAAAGTATGTTTTGAAATCCGAAATCTGTTTATCAATTTCACGCCGCGGATCGAAAGTTGATCTGTCAGCACTATATTATCTTCAGGGCAGATGTTTTTATTTTATTTGGCTTATAATTCCTTACTAAGTGTAGTATTTCATCTCGAGGTACTCCGTCTTTGATATGATTTAAATCAAGTTCCTCGTCATTATAATTCGCTTCCGATAGTGAAGAAAGTGACCCAGAGGTTATTGAAAACGAAAACATTTCGATTGACAAATTAGTCGGTATTCTTGACTCAGCAATTATAGAACTTGAACAGCGGAACTTTGTAACTAAACAAGAAATTATGTCTGTTTAATAGAATTAAAGAGAAAGTATTGTCACATGAAACGAAGCAACTTAAACAACTTACATTGAAAGAAATGTTTAATAAAGTAAACAAATAAATGTTAAGCTTTTTCTTTTTGTAAATTTTGATACCCTTTAGATCATAATTGTTCTTTATTTCATAAATTACGGTTTCATATTTTTAATTTTGTAATTTCTGCATGCCATCTTACCAGATTTAAACTGATGATCGATAATCCGGAATCACCGAAGTCCCGACGAGTCCGGATTAACGACTTTTGACTGTATTAGTACTTAATTGATACAGAGTGTAATACTAAACAGCTGCCTATACCGAGTAATGTCTGCCAGATAAACTAGAATAGTGCAAATATATAAAATCGAAATACGTACAAAAGACTTGTATTAAAATGTGTTTTATATATAAAAGAGTAAGCTTATCACAAAATTATAAGTAGTTTGATTATTAATTATAAAATTTATTGGTCCTCCTAACTGTAAGCATTAATTGATTGTAAAGAGATAACTATCAGATAAATGTATTTACATTACAGAATTATAAATGTGTGTATGAGAGGTATATACAAATATTTAAATTGTTGTTTAATTAAGTACTTTTGTTTACGAGATACAATTAAAATACATGATATATCATTTTTACTGTGTCATGTGCTTAAGCAGGCATCTCAAGTCAAAATTTTCTCTCTTTCCCCCCCCCCCTTTCTTGACAGCTATAATAACATTTTTGAAAAGATTCCAGGTCCTAAACATACTGTTCCAATTTCCATGTACCGTAATTTCGCGCGTATAGTCCGCGGACTATCTGTATTTAAAATGCGAATTTTTGAAGCTGCGGACTATCCACCAGTGCGGATAATACGCTGGTTGTTCACGGTTAAAATCGTTGAAATTTAAAAAACACGCTGTCGTGAACTGCCGATGATCAAATATAAAAAAAGCGCGAGATTCCAAGAAAACATTCGTATGTATCGTATCGATAGTAAACCATAGAGCATAGTGCAGAATGAATGAGTAGTAGCAAGTAGAGCTCCTAAAATCCAGGCTGGCGCATCAAGCGATGCCGGGATATGAGCCAAAGAAAGTCTTGTATGAACACTCACTTAGCGCAACCAGAGTCTTGTATCCCAGTGTCCTTCGCACTGCTTTAGCGCAACTGCCGGGAGAGGGAAAAGTAATTGATGCGTCAGCTCGGTTTTTAGGAGCCATAGTAGCAAGTACCTGGAGTACAAAAAAAAAAAAAAAAAGCGTGATTCGTTTACTCGGTGGTTTGGCAACACCGAGTGAGTGGGGTCGAAGGTCACATTTCATTACCACTTATGACGAGTATAGCACGTTGCACAGTATTTTGTCTTTCATCTTCGATAACGTTGATGAAACATCGCCGGGAAAAAGATGGAAATAGAGAAGCGGGCCGTTATTGGTTTAATCCTAGTATTCGGTGCACACGGGATTTGGCTACTTTTGGCGACTTTATGATGAGCAGTAAAAACGGGACATATACGATGAGTAGTTAACGGGTCATTTAAAAAAAATATATAGTTTAACATAGTATATAGTATATATACACATAGTATATAATGCATAGTATATACACACATAGTATATGTATATACACACATAGTATATAGTGCATAGTATATGTATAGACGTTCTTTGGATCATTTTTGGTGTTGGCGATAATTTTCAAAGTCGCGCCAAGGCTGCACCGTATACTAGGATTTTACCCCGTTCTTTTGAAGTGGACGAGAAAGCGGTGAGAAATTGGCGCAAACAAAGGATGTGTTTAAAAAGCATGGGAATATTGCCGTATTAAAAAAACGTAATTTCGAACGTATAGTCCGCGGACTATCCGGTGGTGCGGACTATCTGACGATTTTTGAAATTTTTTTTATATAAAATCTTGCGTGCGGACTATACGTGCGAAATTACGGTAATTAATGCATCAAATGCTATTAATTAATGCATCAAAAATGATTTGAATTATCATCTCAAAATAAAAGGAGAAAAGTATTGTAGTGAAGGTGGATTTCAAGCAAAAATTTGGATAAACTGTGATTTTGAGGTGTACTTCTAAGGTTACAGAATATAGAACAGATATGAAATTCGTACCAGATATCAGTAATGGATGTTGATATGTAGCATGCTGAAGGAACTGGGTAAAAATAAGAAATGCATGCGAGTATTTAAATTTGCATCTTCTAATTATGTATTACATATAAATTAATGAACTGAAATCTAAATTATAATTTATCTAAATATAAATTATAATTTACAAGATAGAGTTAATCACAATATTGTATGTTATTTATTTGTGATTCCTATCAGTTACATTCATAAATTGGTAGCGAATTCTACTAAATGCAAATGCTTACTTGCAATAAAAGCAACTTGCACATATGGCTGAAAAGAAATACGTATAATGAAGATTTATGTATGCAAATTGTATTCTACATTCCAATAGCAATACACAGTAATATTAAAACTAGACTGTCTTATTTTCTGCATCCTTGTAACTTGAATCTTGCCCATTTTATAGTTTTTTTTTTTTTTTTTCCACTACTCTTTACACGTCAAAACATCCATAAAGATTTAGAGAAAATGAATATGAAGCTGACTCAGTGAAATAGTGGATTGATTGTCGGTTAGTGTTTGCTTTGCTTTGAATTTTTGTTTCTTGTATTAGGCTTGCAGAAGTTCAACAGTTTGAAAGAAAGTTTCTGCCTGATTCAGAGTGGAGATGTGGTAAGGAAAGGTCGTTGTTGGAATTGCTCCTCCCAAACCAAGATTCAGTTCTAATTGTGAGTGAAATTTCATGGTTCACTGTGCCTGACGACGTGCTACGGCTGTTCCATTACAACAGCATTTTTTTAGGATATTTTCCAGAGAACAAACATAATTGGTAGCGACAATTTGGCTCCTTTAAGGATGTGGGCAACATTTTATTATGCTAACAGAAGTAAATATCATGTGAGAAATAGCAGCTAGAGAAAAGCAGATTAAAATACGTTTATTATTTGTTTGGTAACTAATTGCTAATTTGGTTCTCTTATCTAGCTTAATTAGTTTAAAAAGTCAAGTAATGTGCATTTAGAACAAAACTGCACAGCAATTACTTTTGGATCCGATTTCATATACAGTGAAAAGTCGTTGATCCGGACTCTTCGGGACTTCGGCGATTCCGGATTATAGATCATCAGTTTAAATCTGGTAAGATGGCATGCAGAAATTATAAAATTAAAAATATGAAACCGTAATTTATGAGATAAAGAACAATTATGATCTAAAGGGTATCAAAATTTACAAAAAAAAAAAAAAAAAAAAAAAAAAAAAAAAAAAAAAAAAAAGCTTTTTTAAAAAAGATTGAGATGAAATACTACATTTAGTAAGGAATTATAAGCCAAATAAAATAAAAACATCTGCCCTGAAGATAAGGATAGTGCTGACAGATCAACTTCCGATTCATTGCGCACCGCGGCGTTCCCCCCTTTCCGCAGAGCAGCGTAAACATATTTCGGAATGATTAGAGAATCAAAGGATATGCCTTTATCCATTTTTTGCAGCAATTCCACTTTTTCTTTGATGGACATCAGAACATGCTTTCGCTTTGTAGATCCTTTGGTAACTCCAGAATGAGATACTCTTTTTGACATAATTGAAAGTTCAAGAATTAACAACTTTTGATTGTATATGTTAATATACACTCATGTCCATAAATTAAGGATAATTCGGAGTCACGCGGAAATCGAACTCTAAAATGAATATATCACCTGTAAAATCACTACACACATCTTCAAGAATCATATGCAAATTTCAGGAAGTAACCAGATGACACCGATGGTACGTCACAATGACGAGAGTGTAAGAGAGCGATATATAAGGAATACAGGCAAAGAAGTAAAATTGTTCGCAGGTGCGTTATAAGTATTTCAGTGCAATAACCGAACAGTTATGACACAAAGGACGCATTTGGATGATTTTTTACGTGGTAGAATTATCGGCCGTCTGGAATGTGGGCGTACTCAACTGGAAGTATCAGACGAACTTGGAATTTTGCAGAATGTCATTTCCAGGCTTTGGCAACAATTCCAAGATGATGGTAATGTGAGTAGACGTTACAGCACAGGTCGCCTCAGAATTACAACGCCGAATGAGGACCGGTATTTGGCAGTTACTGCCAAAAGAAGCAGGCGGAGCACGGACTCAGACCTGTCTCGTCAGCTCTCTTCAGCCACTGGTGTGACAATTTCAAGGCAGACCATGTACAGACGCTTAGGGCAGATTGGTCTATATGCTCGTAGACCTGTCAGGATGTGTTCCACTTACTGCAACTCACTGTCGCCTACGATTAGCCTGGAGTAGAGCGCATGCATTGTGGACACCGCAACAGTAGGCTTGTATGATGTTTTCCGACGAGTCCAGGTTTAGCTTGCAGTCTGATTCTCGCCGGACTTTCATATGGAGAGTCCAGGTACCCGTTACCACCAAGAAAACATCATTGAACGACACGGTTACGGTGGTGCAGGAGTGCTCGTTTGGGGTGGAATTATTCTGGGTTCCAGAACTGACCTGCATGTTCAAATTGGAACCATGACATGCTAAATCTATCGGGACGTCATTCTCGTACAATATGTATGCTTGTTTCGGGGCACCATGGGTGCACAATTTGTGTTTATGGATGACAACGCCCGTCCTCACCGCGCAAACATCGTAAGCGAATGCCTTCAATCGGAGGATATCACCCGTATGGACTGGCCAGCATTCTAACCGCACTTGAATCCAGTAGAGCACGTGTGGGACAGGCTTGGCCGACGAGTTGCAGCCGTCAACCTCCTCCTATATGTCTACCGAAACTTTGGAGAGCATTGCTTTTTGAATGGTGTAATATCCCCCAAAATCAGATTGATAATTTGATACTCGGCATGCCTAGGCATTGTACGGATTGTATTGCATCGTCTGGCAGACATACAATGTATTAACAATCATACCAACCATGTAATATTGGCTTTTTGTAAATAGGTTTTTTTTTTTTGTAATTTGTTTCAGGGAGAAAAATCGCGAATTTTTTTTAATAATATTAAACATATAGAATCTTTTTTTGCTCTTTACCTTTTGTTTAATAAATAAGGTTTACAAATAAGTCAAATTTGTTTTGCTTATAACTCTTCCTTTGCCTGATTTTGCATTATCCTTAATTTATGGACATGAGTGTATATGAATATCATATAAGATCACACTTATTTCTGAATGTGTATTATTTTACAATTTTTTTGCATTGAACCTAAATATTGAAACTTAATGCGTATGCTTGTGAAAATATTATTTCAGATTAAAATTTTCATTTAACTACGATAGAAATTTGCTTCTATTATTTACTTAAAAATGGAGTATTTGATAGCCTTCCATGTAGCAGCCATTCTAGAATTGGTTCTGTAATGTTCAATAAATTGTCTTCTGCAGCATTTTCCTTAACTATTCATTTTCATAAAGAATACATAATTAATATAGAGGATGTGAGCTCAATATATTTTAAAGATGGAGATAATAAGTAAAATACAAAAGGGAGATTATACATGCAAGAGGATAAATGAATCATATTCTAAAGAAAGTATATAAACTCAAAATGTATACATAGCCCATGCCATGATATTCATTAAAATGTTTCTGAGTGGTAAAATACAAGAGATACATCTGAGTACATTTTTTAAATGTGAAATGAGATCTGTTATTAGTTGCTGATGAAAAAGTTAGATGTTTTAAATTTTTCTTTAAATGGTCAGGAATTTATGTAGCTCAGTTTTGAAAGTCTGGTACTTCACCGACACTGAAACAGCAATTTATGTACTTTAGAAAAGTAAAAGTTTTGTTTTTAAAATTAAGATGTGAGAAACTTAAAAAATCTTAATAAGAATATTTTCTTCTAATAAATTAAAAATTGCAATGAATGATAGGAATACAGTACAAAGTCTGCAATTCGGACTCATCAGGACTTCGGCGATTTCGGATTAGGGATTTTTGCGGATTATAGATCATCAATTTAAATCTGGTAAGATGGCATGCAAAAAGTATACAAATATGAAACTGTAAATTATGAAATTCTTGCATATATGTCTGCAGTGTGGGTTTCATGTTTTAAATGTATAATTTAAAACTTTTTTAATTTTGTACCATATTATCGAAATGAAAATGATATTCTTTTAAAATCTGAAATTTATGCTTTAGCTAAAATTAGTTTTCATGCAATCAAGTTACTTAAAACTTTTCATTAATTGAAATGAATATCTTTAGATTATTTCATCCTCATACCTCATTTCCTTTTTATTCTGTAAGAAAATATAGTAGATAAGGTGATCAGATTTTCACATCTAAAAATCAACACTTTTTTTTTATAATTATTACAAATTTCAAACACATAACTTTAAGAGTTGAAAATTTATGTATAGTATTATTAGATGCACTAATATTAAGCAGTATAGTGGGTGTAATATCATTCAAGTAATTCCAAAATATTTGTAGTTAATACAAAATGTGTTGTGAATTTTTTTATTTGAAACTTTATGTTGACTACATGATGATATGATATACATTATCACAACTATAAGACTTGTGTCAGTCTCAAGTGACAAACATATTTGTGTTGTAAACATTTTTTTTTTTTATTTATTTATTTTAGAAGAAACTATGAAATGAAGAAAATCGTTTGTGACTCTATTATAAATTTTAATTTTCATATATATTACCAAATGAATTAAATTTCATGGGTTAACAAGAAATTATAATTAAAATTTGGTAATAAAAAGCTCGTTTATTTTTATCATGGAAGAAATAACTTCTGATGTCGCACTGATACATTATTATGGCAGATAAAATTGACATTCTACTTTAGAAACTTAAAATATACAGCAACTTAAGCATGACAACTCTTAAAATATGGTTATTAGATGAATTATTTCTCATTAATAATATTCAGTCACCTTCCATAAAATAAAGTTAATGACAATTATTTTGCTTTTTTTCTAAAAATAATTTATTTTATTGACAAAGCTATTGAGGAGAGCTTATGATAGTTATAATTAAGTGCATAATGCTGAAATAAATTTAAATGGAAGAAATGATCTCTGTCCTTTTTCAGACTGAATGTTTTTAAAATCCAGGAATAAGAGTAAAAACCGATGCACTTAATAAACTGTTATACTGAAAATACTTAACCAGTAATATAAGATGACGTGAGGGCCTGGTTTATATGCTATTAAATGTTTTTCTTGATTAACTTAGCATACACAACAATAACTGCTATTGTTCAGATATTTTCGAAGAGAAACTTTTAATATAGAAGAGACTGAGCTCAATAGAAAGTCTAGAAAACTTCAACCACTCTCAGCTGAACATAGGAAGGGGACATGTAATCTACAGAAACTTTCAAATTTAGTATGTATTTGAAACTGCGAAAAGTACAATCACTATAGGTTTAAATATTTGCCATGTTTTGTGGGTCCTGAAAAATATATTATGAAAGAAATTTTTATCCTAATTATCTTTAATTATCCGTGAAAGGTATGTCACCTTTGCCAGATATTCATTGTGGCCCCTTTTGGTTTTTATCATTTTCCAGCTTCAAAATTT
Source organism: Stegodyphus dumicola (assembly GCF_044657685.1). Classification (NCBI taxonomy): domain Eukaryota; kingdom Metazoa; phylum Arthropoda; class Arachnida; order Araneae; family Eresidae; genus Stegodyphus; species Stegodyphus dumicola. The sequence goes on from NC_140778.1 coordinate 55,051,419, forward strand.
AAAGGTAATTCATTAGAAGTGCAATCGCAACACTCAGTTAGCGCTTTCTGATGGCACTGGATCATCATCATCCTCAAACACATCAATTTCTGGGTTTCCTACACCATATTCTAAGCCTATTGTTGTGTTCTTTACGGGTTCATTGATTTCGGGTGACTGACGACACTTGATGAAGAATGACAACACAATTTATGAGCCAGTGTTACTCAGGACAGCTCCAAAAACACGTTTACAGTCGTTGGAAAACTACGACAAGCACACTGAAACAATCAGTAACACAGCTTTCAGGCTATAACGTTGAAGACAGCTTCACCGCAGAGCACCAGAGTACAGCTCCCGATTCGGTTCGGTCGTTCTAGGAACTCTGAGTTCTCTCGAGACTCTCGACGATCAACTCATTAGGCTGACGATCAGCTCACTCGACTGACTCTGACTGCTACTCCGCATGCAAGCAGGGTTTATATAGCTTTTGGTCTGCCTTCGAGAACATTCTGGTCCAAACCGGTAAGAATTCGTACTAGAAGTTTCTTCATCCGTCTATGGCATATTGCTACTTTTGTCGTCCAATGTCGCCAAATGGGTGATTTCCCGCTAAATCTGGCAACCCTAAACCCGCATTGCGGGTAGGCTATTGTACATCGGTTGGGCATTTCGTAACACTGCCCTTTACCGAGGATTGCATGTTTCGAATAGTGCAATCCTTGGCCAAAAGCAAAATTCGCTACAAGCAAAGCAAATAACATAAACATACAAACAAATATTTATACTAATTACAAGTAACTACGTACAATTTACATACATAAATAATCTAGAAAAATTAATCTACAAGAATTATGGCTACCCTAAGAATGAAAAGGACTAGATACTATTGTCATAGTATGGAGATAGTCTGTCATAATGAACGACCTCGGGTTTGGAATTGGGGAACTTAAGCATCCGTATCACAACCAAAGAATATGTATTGTTAACCCGTCAGCACACGCACTGGGGTAAAATCCACCCCACGTGTACTCTTTGCTTAGAAAATACCTTGTCCCTAGTTTTCGAGTGGCGAGAAAACTGCCTACGTGTTTGCCGTGCGTGGAGACCCGTGTCGCTGGAAAGGAGGGTCCTGGTAGTTGAGGGGCGAGGTACTGTCCCCAACACACTGCTTTGGCCTCTGCTTCAGCTAAACGGGAGGCACCTTAGTCGTCCTCACGGGTGTCAATCGGCTGGTCACTAGTCCTTGTGTCAGTGGCTTGGGGTCAAGCTCTCCGGAGTACCTGCTTTCGGGAAAGCCAATTGTGGGGCTTCAGTTTGCGTATAGGTCCGGCTAGCCCTAACACAGGAATCTGTGTTCCCTTGTTGGGTTCCGTGGTGGGCGGGGCCGTCGGACTCGAATCTTTTCTTTCTTAAATATGGCTTCTATGTTTCTTCTCAAATCAAATGAAAACGACCAAAGTATTGAAATAATAATAAATCTCTTACTAAGAAAATACGTACCGATGCGAATGCCAAAGTAATCACTGATAATCCACGCTTCCTTGTAGTCTCGAGTCCCTCTGGCGAACTGCAAAAGATGTACCCTTTCGTTGTAAGCAAATATATCCGTTCTTGCATAGGTGAATCAAAGAACATAAAGCGTCTCCGTTCTGGAGACCTGCTTATAGATACTGTCTCGCCAACCCAATCTGCTTCCCTTTTGTCACAAACCAAACTTGGAAATGTAGCTATAACTGTGTCAGCGCATATAACTCTGAATTATTGTAGAGGTATGATGTCGGAAATCGACCTTCTGTGTGTTTCAGAAGAAGAGTTCGTTTCCGAGTTAGCTGACCAAAACGTCTGTGGTGCTAGGCGGATCAAGATGCGTAAGGAAGGTCAGTTGACTGACACTAAACACGTGATCCTGATTTTCAACTCGCCTGATCTGCCGAAAAATATTAAGGCTGGATATGTAAACTGCCGCGTAAGTTCTTATATTCCAAACCCCATGCTATGCTTCCAGTGCCAGCGTTTTGGCCATTCCAAGATGTCCTGTCGTGGGACCCTGACGTGCGCTCGATGCTCGTCGGTTGGTCACGATAGCGAAAATTGCACCGCTGCAGCACCGTGTATAAATTGCAAGGGCAACCATCCAGCATTTTCTCGTTCCTGTCCGAAACGGAAATAAGAAAAGGAAGTGCAGACCATAAAAGTTTCGAGGAACATTTCGTATGCCGAAGCCAGAACACAAGTTCAAATCACACAGCCTATATCAAACAAATCATATGCCAATGCCGTGAAATCAACCCGCACAATAGCCACCCAAACTTCCATAAGTACACAGACTCCACCAAACAAAAACCAGCAGCCTGCAAGCAAGAAAAAAGAAAATCCAACACATATCATACAAAATAAAGAAATAGCAATTCCGAGCAAACCCAAAACTGTGCTTCAAAGAATAGTAACTAAACTAGAAGTCCCAGCAATAGTTCTGCAAATGAAATCATTTCTGAATCTACAGATTCAGACAGTATGGAAGTGGAAGACGGTCTAGAAGTTCCCGAACATCTGCTTCCGCGCAAAACTAAAAAGGAACACAGGAAGAACAAACATCAGTCATAATGGCCACCCTCGTCTCATGGAACTGTCGTGGTTTCCACCGAAATGTCCTTGACATCAAAGCTATGATCAATGCTTATCATCCTGTGTGCTTGGCAATACAAGAGACCAATCTGAAACCTGATCAACATGCAAAACTTCGGAGGTTTTCTCTCGTCAGGAAGGATAACCTTGCAGGCGAGCGTGCCAGTGGAGGTGTATGTCTCCTCACCTCACTGGATTATCCCTTTCCTTTGACGACTTCTCTCCAAGTTGTCGCTGTACAAGTAAATTTTCACATTGTAGTTTCAGTCGTTTCTCTTTATTTGCCTCCTAATGAGCATATTGATCAGCAAGATTTAAATGGTCTTTTAGAGCAGCTGCCTGAGCCTTTTATCATAATAGGAGATTTTAACGGCCATAGTCCGCTCTGGGGTAGTAAAGATAAAAATTGCCGAGGAAGACAAATTGAGCGAATGATTGAAGATCATAGCCTTTGTCTCCTGAAAATGGACAGGAAACTTACTTCCATGAGCCTTCAAGGACTTTCTACGCTCTCGACCTTGCCATCTGTTCACCATCTCTGTTGCCATTCTGCACCTTTAGTGTCGGAAATGACCTGTACAACAGCGATCATTATCCCATTTTTGTGCCTCTTGCACGAAGAGGAGCAAACCCCATGTCGAGAGTCCCTCGGTTTATAATGGACAGAGCAGACTGGGAACTCTTCTCTTCCTCCGTAGAGCTCACAGAGGAAATGGTAGAAGATGTGCATATCGATGACGCTGTTGAAGCTGTTAGTAATACTATTATTCAGGCAGCTATGCTGTCCATTCCTAGAACATCAGGAAAAATGCTCAAATATACGAAACCATGGTGGAATCGCGACTGTCATAAAGCACTGAAAAAACAAAAAAAAAGCATGGGGAATTTTTCGTAGATATGCTACCCTGCGAAACCTCATAGCATTTAAAAGAGCCAAAGCAAATGCACGAAAAGTAAGAAGGCAGAGGAAGAAGGATTCCTGGATTTCATATGTGTCCTCAATAACATCCTCTACATCTAGTAAGCGGGTTTGGGAAAGACTTCGAAAACCATGCGGAATGTATAAAGATCACTCACTTTCCTTTCTGGAAAAAGATGGCCGAGTAATTAGCTCCATAAAAGAAATTGCAATTACTATTGGTGAGACATTTGCTGCTGTTTCTTCAAGCAGAAACTATTCACCTGCATTTCTCTCTATCAAGCAACACTCTGAAATAAATCCCATCGCATTCAACTCTTCCAAATCTGAGCCGTAGAATAGAGACTTTACTATGGTTGAATTAAGGAGAGCTTTGTTGCAGACACATAGGTCTTGTCCGGGTCTGGATGGCGCGTATTCTGAAATGCTTAAGTATCTGGCCTGTAAGTCACTCAGTGCCCTTCTCACACTTTACAATAGAGTGTGGAAGGAGCGTACATTTCCCAGTGCATGGAGGAGAGCTATAGTAATTCCTATTGGGAAGCCAGGGAAAGACCCGAGGAATCCCTCGAACTATCGGCCAATTGCCCTTACCAGTTGTGTTTGCAAACTGTTTGAAGAGATTGTAAACAGCCGCCTAGTCTACTTCTTGGAAAAGAATAATATTATATCGCCTTATCAAAGTGGTTTTCGAAAGGGGAGAACAACCGTAGATAACATGCTCCTCCTAGAGACTTCCATTCGGAAAGCATTTGTAAGAAGAAGCCACCTTGTCTCGGTATTCTTCGACATTGAGAAAGCTTATGATAAGGCATGGAGATACGGTATACTTCGGGATCTTCACGAGAGTGGCTTGCGCGGCAACCTACCAATTTTCATTCAGAATTTCTTGAACAGTAGAACTTTTCAAGTAAGGATTGGCTTTGTTTTTTCAGATGTTTTTCAACAGGAAGAGGGTTTGCCTCAAGGCTGTGTGCTAAGTGTAACGCTGTTCATTTTAAAAATAAACTCTGTACTGAAAGAACTTCCTCCCACCATCTTGGGATCTCTGTATGTTGATGATCTGCAGATTAGCTGTCGAGGGGCAGACATGAGATATGTAGAGAGGCAAATGCAGATGGCTCTGAATAAGATCCAAGAATGGTCCGACAAACAGGGATTTACTTTTTCAAAACAGAAAACTGTGTGCGTGCACTTTTGTAGGAAGCGTGGTCTCCATCCTGAACCTGAGTTATATCTGAATGATACAATTATTCCAGTTGCGGCGGAAATAAAATTTTTAGGAGTGACGTTCGACCGAAAATTGGCTTTCCTTTCTCATGTTTTAAACCTGAGAAAGAAGTGTCTAAAAACACTAAATATTCTAAAAGTGTTGGCCTGGGTGTAGAGCGTTGCTCCATGCTTCGCATTTACAAAGCGCTTATCCTCTCTAGACTGGACTATGGGTCAGTTGTTTATGGATCCGCTCGGTCATCTGTTTTGTTAAAACTGGATCCTGTTCACCATCAAGGTCTGCGGATTTGTTCAGGAGCTTTCAGGACTTCTCCTGTGCAGAGCCTATATGTTGACTCTAACGAACCATTACTTTATCTGAGGCGTGAGCAATTGTCCCTTTTGCAATATTTTAATATTCTATCTCAACCTGAACATCCCAATAAGCTGTGCTTACTTGATAATGAGTGTAACACATTATTTGAAACACGTCCATCCTGTGTTCCTACTTTCCCTTTAAGAGTTCGGCCTGTCATTGAGGAACTCTCCCTCTCTGATATGCACCCCCAAGCAGTACAGAATTTTGAAATTCCACCTTGGGAAAATTCACGAATCCAGCTTCTTGATGTTTTCAAAGATCACGTAAAGGCGAGCACTAACGAGATCGTTTACAGACAACTTTTCGCTGAGTACAGGCACAGATATAGCAGTTATTATCCGATATACACAGATGGATCAAAGTCAAATGATCATGTCGGGATGGCTTTTGTATTTGAAGATTACATTGAGAGCAGATGCCTGCACCATGCTTTCTGAGTCCTAGCATCTGAACTAACTGCAATATATTATGGTCTTTTTTACATCTCAAAGCTCTGCCACAAAAAGTTCATAGTTTATACAGACTCGTATAGTGCTCTTAAATCCTTGGAAGCTTTTCCCAACACTCAGAATCCTGTGGTAGTCGATGTTCTCAAAATTCTAGAAATTTAACGATTCGAGGATATGAGGTCCTGTACTGCTGGGTTCCTGGACATGCTGGAATAAAGGGAAATGAGCTTGCAGACATCGCAGCCAAACATGCTGTTGAACCGTCTACTCGCCTTATCCCTTTTAGAGACATCTGCTGTGTCATCAAGGGGAAGATACGGAAAAAATGGCAGCAAATTTGGGATGTTCAGCATCACAACAAGTTGAGAAACGTCAAGCCTAGAATTAAGCATTGGGATTCTGCTGGAAACCGTAAAGGGGACGTTCTTTTGACTCGACTCAGAATTGGTCACACTAGAGTCACACATAACTGTCTTCTCAAAGCTGAAAATGAGCCTGTTTGTTTTAATTGTAATGTTTTTTATCTGTTCGTCATATTTTAATTGAGTGTCCATGTTTTAATAGTCTTCGCCAGAAATATTTTAATAGCTGTGACTTACCTCTCGACCGTTTAATCGGAAGAGAGGTCAATTGTAATTTATTTTATTATTTAAAAGAGATTGGCTTTTATTACCAAATGTAATTTGTTTTGAAGACTGTGTCTTGAATTTTAATATGTGCTTTAACTTGTGTTTATATGACTTCATCCTCTGGATTTGGTACATTTATCTACTTGTTTTTATTTATTGAATTTTAATGTCATCAATTGTAATCATCTCATCTTTTGTTTGGCGCGTCATAATCATCTCTGGTTTTGCGCTATAATCACTCACTCACTCACCCCTCGCTGATCATTTGCGCAGATTCACGCGCAGCGTGTTTATGTCAGAGAGCTCAGTGATGGTAAAGCAAAGTTTAAAGTTTAAAGAAATTAAACATTTAGCAGTAGTAGCAATAAAAGCTCCCTGAGATATCATGTTGTGCAGACATTGAAGACAATAAAAGATTTTGAACTTAACCAATTTATTAACAATATAATAAAGAATACAAACACAGAAAATAAATTTCAACAATATCAGAGTCTTAGGAAAAATATAATATAACCATCATTCATCAAATAATATTTTTACCTGGTCTCCAAAACACTGGAATTCAAGACAAACAAAAAGTCCTAAACAGTAATTATGCGGCCTAAAAATGAAGCTGGATACACATTCAATAAGTCCATAATCAATGGTTGAGAAAACACCTGAAAAATTTAAATGAAGTTCTTGAAAGCACTCAAAACCGGCCTAACTCCGTTTGCACGAGGAATCGCCGCTCACGTGTTTTAATGCCGCCTTTATTGAAGAAAATGGATGCCGCCCATGGCAGTCACTCACATGGTAGCCTCTGGAACCAAGGAATTTATTCCGGAACAATAATCTTGTGGACAGGAACCAAGGAATTTATTCCGGAACAATAATCTTGTGGACAGGAACCAAGGAACTCCATTCCGGAACAACCATCCCGCGGACAGGCACCAAGGAACTTTATTCAGGAACAGCCATCCAGCAAACCGGAACCAAGGAATTTATTCACCGGACTACATGCATCCTTCTAAAGGGGCTGGAAACCGCTCACTCAAGTGCCAGGAAAGCAGGAACTAGAAGGAGACTTGAAGGGCTGAGCCATCCATCCATGTTGATATTGCCGGTGTGCAGCTAGTAAATGCCGCTTTACCGGCTCCTGGTAAGTGATGGTACCTAAAATTAGTCGGTCTTGAAGGGTGGTGGTGAAAGGAGAGAAGGGGGTGACCCAGCGTCACAGTGTACGAATCAGACTATTGTTAATGGAGAGCGCGGTGGTGAATAAGCGTAATCCATTCCTGATAAATGCGCATAATAGTACAATGAATACATGGTAATATATAAAGCATATGAATAAATAAAATAAAATAAAATATAAACATAAATATAAATACATGCATAAAAATAATTAGTCTGGGATAAATAAGAATAAAGCATACATAATAAAAAGATGAGTTCCTAAAAATTAAAAATGAAGATTGATTATAATACATATGTACATCACGATGCAGAATAAGGAATAGTATCAAGTGTACAGTACCTGAAAAGGAATTACATGATGAGTAATAATATATGAAAATATGCTGGAATAAATGCATTAATCTGGGTTAAGATATGAGGATACAGGTGCAAAAAATAATTATATACAGATATGTACAAGTAAAATTATGTAGGGAAATTTTGATCACAGAGGTGGGCCGCCCAGGGTCTCAGATCTCTGTCCTCAGGCAGAACAGTATAATTGAAAACTTGGAAATATTGCATGAAAGGACAATTGAACGCTTTGCGGAAGAAGTTATCATTAGTCTTCATAATGTGATCCTTAATGTAGTCAATTTTTAAATCATTATGAAGGGTGGCATTAGAAACATAGTAGTGAGCGTTCGTAATGAGTCGGAGAAATTTGTTTTGAACAATTTGAATTTTCTTGATGTCGTTATTTTTCACTGCAGCCCAGGCAGGTGAAGCATAGCAGAGGGTAGGTCTGATGATGGCCGTGTAGATGTGCTTTTTACTTTTTAAATCGAGACCAGAAAATTTTCCTAATAGTGGCATGAGGCTTTTCATATTTCCGTAGTCTTTACCTTTAATAATATTGATATAGTCTGTCCAAGTGAGTCTATTGTTGATGGTGATACCGAGGTACTTTGCTTTATTAACAATGGGAATATTTTTATCGAAAAGCTTTAAGTTATTGCTAATGATCTGGTGAGTCTTTCTATTGCGGCTAATAATAAGGAGTTGAGATTTATCTGCGTTGATGACTATTCTCCATTGCTTGCACCAGTTTTCAATAGAAGGCATGATGCTCTGTAATTTATGAATTGCTGGTTGGGGCTAAGGGATTTTACTGCAAGAGCAGTATCATCCGCGTAGCAACCAAGGAATCTGTTGATCTCATTGTCTGGATTAGGAAAGTCAGAGACATAAAATAAGTAGAGAATAGGACCTAAAATCGAGCTTTGGGCCACAGAGGCACGGATGTATTTAAAATCAGAATTTTCCTGGCCAAAAGAAACATAGAATTTTCTATTTTTAATAAATGAGTAGATCAATTTAGTCATTTCCGGAGAAAAGTTGTGTTTGATAAGCTTGAAGATGAGCCCCTCATGCCAGACGCGGTCAAAAGCTTTGGCCACGTCGAGCATGAGTAGGGCGACTTTCTGGTGATTGTGCAAAGCACTACCAATAAATTCTATTAATCGTACAAGCTGCTTGGTGGTAGAGAGTGTTTTCCTGAAACCAAACTGCTCCGGAGGAAGCCTGTTGATGTACTGTTGCATTCTATTAAGAATGATCCTCTCAAAGATCTTGACATGTCCGGGTAGTAGGTTGATGGGCCGGTAGCCTTCGGGAGTAGTGGAGTCCTTGCCTGGCTTTGGAATAAGGAGGGAGGCGTTATAAATACTGATAAGTTTAGAAATGGTGCTAAAAGGCAGGTTTTTAATGGTAATGTTATTAATTTCGTCGTATCCAGGAGCTTTTCTATTTTTTAAATGCTTAATAATTTCAATGACTTCTTTAGGATTTGTGAACTCTGTATTAAGTCTAACAGTGGTGCTATTAAGGTAATCTTGTACAAAGTATCTAACATCATAAGTGAATGTAGGATCAGAAGGAGTCTCATTTGGGACAAATTGCTTCTCAAAATGCTCTGCCATCAGGGTAGCTTTATCTTTATTCGTAATGGCAATCTTATCTTCTTTTTTGATAGGTTTGCTGCAAGTGGGGTTGTTTCTGAGTCGTTTAGCAAAACTCCAGAATTCATTACCAGGCTCATTGAATCTTTGAATTTTATTTTACCATCTTGAAATTATTGATATTCTTCTTAATTAATCTATTAATTTTATTTAATTCGCATTTAATATGAGGGTCCCAAGTCAGGTTCCATCGTTTTCTGAGTTTGTTCCTTTCTTTGATGAGAGATCTGATGCTGTGGGGGAGAATCTCCGAGAATTTGTTAGCAGGGATCTTCTGCGTAGCAAAATTGTAAACGTATTTGATGCTATTGGTAAGTGTGTCGATAGCGACTTCAATGTCATATGTAGTCTTGAGGCTGCCTATTTTAGGTGGATTATTTTGAAGAAAATCATGAAATTTTGTCCAGTCAGTTTTGTTGATTAACTTGTCGTCAGCAATTTTATTAGTACCAAGGGTGGCAATTACTGGTATGTGATCAGAGGTGAGATCAATGGTGAATTCGATATATATAGGAATGGAGGAATTAGTGAGGAGAATGTCCAGAATATCTCCTTCTCTGACATTCTCAAGAAGGTAGGTGAAATTATCTGGAGCATAAAGATAAACTGGATGATTAGTAATGAAATTTTTGAGTGCAGTACCATTACTATTAGTTTGTCTGCAGGCCCAGTCGGTACTTTTGGCATTGAGGTCGCCGGCTAGAATATTAATATTATCAGTGCAGAGTATGTTTTTGAGAATTTGTTCATCAAGTGGGTTGTGAGGCGGATTATATAAAGAGCTAAAATAGGCAACGCCATAAGAGGGCAGCAGTACAGAAACAGTGAGTAACTCGTGGTTGTTGGATCGATCTTTAATAAGGCAGGATTGCAGGCAGCTTTTAACAAAAATTGCAGTCCCTCGACCTCTGTGACTAAGTCTGTCGCACCGGTAGCACCGGTAATTTGGAATATTCATGCGTTTGCTGGGATTTGCATGAGTCTCGGTGATTAAGACAATATTGATGTCTCTGGTGATAAGGAAATTTTGAAGTTCCGGAATTTTGTGTAGAATATTATTAGCATTCCATATCATGACTTGTATGGGCGCTTTAATAAGAGAGTTAAGACCCATTATTTATATTAATGGTAGCATTCTTTTCCTCATTAGTATTATTAATCTGTTTTATATGTTGGGTTATTTCCAGGAATCCTGCGCTTTTAATAATAGATACTAGTTTGGCGAGATCTGAGAATATTTTCTTCGCTTCGTTGATAGTTTCACTGAATGTTCCTGATGCCAGGGTTTGTGCATAAGATTTGCCTTCTATTATGCGGCTTTGATGAGTTTTTTGTTTGTCTTGTTTCGGTTTTGGGAATTTAATACACCCTTTAAAACTTGAAGTATGGTTTTGTCCGCAATTGGCACAAAGTAGCGGTTTGTCTTTATTGTTCTTGTCAGGGCAGTCTCGTGATTCATGTGAACCAGCACATCTGACGCACCTTGGTTGGTAATTACATCCAATTTGAGTGTGATTGAAACCCTGACACTTAAAACATTGTAGAGGGCCCTGTCTACCTTTGTAGTCCTCTATATTAATTTTTAATCCACATAGGTATTTTATCTGATATATTTCCTTGGAGGCTTCATTTTTGGGTAATGTCACTAAAAATAAGGGAAGTTTAGATACTTCTCCATTTCTCCTTCTTGTCATTTGCTTAATTTCTTCGGGTTGGAAATTAAGCTCTTCAAGTTCTTCTTTTATTTCCTCAGTTTCAGTACTCCTTAGGAGTCCTTTAATAACAATTTTGAGTTTTCTATCTTGGGGGAGAATGTAAGAGTGGTGTTCCACCCCCAGATCATTAAGTATTTTAACCATTGCCCTGTAAGTGTCAGGTTCTGTTGTGGTGATTTTAATTCCATCAGGAATACTATTTCCAATAAATTTAAAATTTTTCTGGTTAAAAATATTCTTGATTTTAGTGTAAGAGTATTTATTTTCTTTAAGTATGATAGGAGGTAATTTGTTGGATTTGTTTTCCTGTTTATTATTCTTTTCAGTCGAAGAATTTTCTAAATTAATGGTAGATTCTTCCTGATTGGTGATATCCATGAGCGGATTGTCCGCTTGTTCACTGGTAGTTTCTATACAAGATTGTGTAGCTTTGCCGCTAGTTTGTTCTTTATTGGTATTACTTGGTTCCTGATTTTTACTTTCCTTTTGATGGGAAGAATTAGTGTATTTCATGCTTAATTTAAGTTTTTTCGCAGCTAAGTGCGAATTCCGGATCCTAATCGTTTGGTCTCCTCGGCGCTTGCAAGTGATATCTTCGTCTGAAGATATATCCTTGTCAAGGGTGATTTCATCGTCTGTGTTGGTAGGAGAATTATCGTGCAGCTTGATAGGGCTGCGGCCTCTATCATTGTCTGAAAGGGAATTATTGTTAGTACAAGAATCAAGGTTATGGTGCACATTAATTTGCTCTTGGCATTTTTTAAGATTCTCCTCATTGAGAATCTTAATCATACCCAGTGAGCTGATAAGAAATGAATGAAAGTTTTCTTCAATTGCTGTGAAAGATCCATTTAATTGTTTGGATTTTTCTAATTCTCTAATCTGTATGTTATAGAATTCGATCAACTTCTCCATAGTCTGATTCGTATCCATTGTGACGCATGGAAGCCATAAATCCTGCGCTCCAGCAAATGGAAGAGCCTGCGCCCCGTAACCGGACCCGCTCGACGGCGTTCCGGCAGATGGATGGGCAGGTGGAAATCTATCAGGCCCCTGACTCACTCCTAACTAAGTGAGCTTGGGGGTAACTAGATAGACAAGCAACCAAATCAAAATTAAAAATAATAAACGCGCCGCAAAACGCAATCTAAAATAAGTATTGGCATAACCATAAAGTCGCAGCAATCAATAGCATAATCCGGCAAGACGCCGTGGCTACTGAGCATTCATTGTGAAAGGAAGTGAGTAAGTCAGAGATCGCAGATAGATAGCGTCAGACAGGGAGATTTTATCAGGCAGATCGATGTCGGATCGGTGGCAGGCACGAGACCAGCACGACGTCTTTACCCTTTGAAATTCCCTGCTCGAATGATATGGGCTGAGCCATTCCATTTCCATTTTCCGCTGTTATACTGGACTTAGCCTGCGTGGATTGCAGGCTTTTTGCCAGTTGTCGTTTAATAAGGGTTCCTGGAAGTACTAAAAACAGAACAAAGGTGTCGCAGAGACAAGATGTGAAAATAAGGGAAAGAGTAGCACTTTGCCACTAAAGAGCGTAACATCGTGGGGTGGTGTAAAATACAAATCAGATACAAATATGCAAAAATGTTGAAATGATGAAAGTCAAAAATAAAATATAATTATTCAGAATGAAGTTCCATAATTGAATCTTGGTTAAATATGAGTATTTACAAATATACAATGTTAGCGTAGAAAGTCAAAAGTGGAGCCATGTCATATGATGGCTAAGAAAACTTGTTTTTTAAAAATATTTGTCATTCAAATAATGAAAACATATTTTTCTCTGAAGGGCAAGAGTTCCAGTCAATGGATTTCACAAGAGTGTTTCACTAACAGTTCGTGAAATTGCTGCAAAGTCCAAAATTTATGAGCACTGGCGTGGCATAGCACAGAGTTCATCAGTCTCAGTAGTGCTCAGTTGACAGAAAATATGCAGTTGTAAATAGCTTATTGAGGAATATATACACATTGGATAGAATAGAAATAAGGTTATAAAGTAAAATAATCAGTAAAATATGTACAGATATTTGCAGTCATTTCAGTAGCACTGAGTGATCCAAAGCAGAGATAGAAATTTTCTAAGTCCTAGGTCACGTGAGGGGCCACCCTCCCGAACTGTGGCTTCGAAGGATGCTGCTTGGTTTTGGGAGATTAAGTCGGATGATTATCGTCGGCATTTAATGAAAATGCAGCAAACGGACGTAGAAATTGGTCTTCTGCAAGGATTTCATAGTTTAAGGTTTGAAAAAAGTTTAACTGACTGCAGTTAAATGCTTTTTGAAAAAGGTTTTCGTTGCTCTTGTGCAGGAAATCTTTTAAGGTGTCAATACGTAGATCACTATGCAACACAGAGTTCCGCACATAGTAAGGGGCGTTTGTAGCGATTCTCAAGAATTTATTTTGCGCAATTTGCAGTTTATTAATGTCGGCAGGTTTTGCCGCAGTCCATGCAGGAGATGCATATGTGAGGATGGGTCTCACAGCAGTCAAGTAGATAAGTCGTTTCTTGCGTAGATCAAGATTGGAGTATTTTCCTAAGATGGGTAGGAGACAATTAATGACTTTAAGGGCTTGATTCCTGACATTGTTAATGTGCGGTGTCCAGGTAAGCTTATCATTAATAGTGACCCCGAGGTATTTGGCCTGGCTAACTATGGGAACAATTTCATTAAACAGGAAAAGGTTGTTATTTACAGGGCGGTTTCGTTTTCTTCTTCTGATGAGCAATAGTTGTGATTTACTTGCATTAATTTTGATCTTCCATTTGCTACACCAGTTTTCGATGGATGGGGTGAAGTTCTGTAGGACTTTGATGGCGTGGTTGAGGTTAGCTGATTTCACGGCAATAGCCGTGTCGTCGGCATAGCAGGCAAGGATGGAGTTGGTAGAGCTAATTTTAGGAAAATCAGCAGCGTAGAAAATATACATTACAGGTCCCAAAACACTGCCTTGAGGGATGCCGCTTTTAATTTTCCTTTCAGTGGAGAGAGCATCGTTGACACAGACTTTAAAGTTCCTCTCAGTGATGAACGAGTGAAGGATGCGAAGTAGTTCGGGTTCAAAGTTGTAGCTCATTAGTTTGATAATTAATCCCTCATGCCAGTCTCAGTCGAAGGCTTTCGCCACGTCCAACATGAGGATAGCCACATTTTGTCTGTTATGCAGAGCCGAGCCAGTTGTTTAGTAGTTGAGAGATTTCTTCTAAATCCGAATTGCTCCGGAGGAAGTGCATCCAGGTGGTGTTGGATTATGGAGAGTATGATGCGCTCGAAAATTTTACTGAGGATCGGCAGGAGGCTAATTGGCCTGTAACCATCGGTCTGGGTGTGATTTTTTCCCGGCTTTGGGATCATGACAATTTTTGCAGTTTTCCATGCGGTAGGAAAATAACAGTTAGTCAGTGCTGCATTAAAGATACTGGTGATTTTGCAGATGAAGTTAAGAGGCAGTAATTTAATAGATTGATTAGTAATTCCATCAATTCCTGGAGCTTTTCTGGGCTTGAGTTTCTTCATTATTGTAGATACTTCTGCCGGAGTAGTGAGCGGGGTTAGGTTATTAACAGTAGGGGAGTTAAGCCATTCTTGAATTTTAATGAGAGTATCTTGTTCAAATTTTGCATCACAAGGGGTTAAGTTAGGCGAGAATTGTTCTTCCAGATGTGTAGCGAAGGAGTTCGCTTTTTCTTCATTCGTAATGGCTGGGTTTCCTTTTGTGCATAATGGGTCTGTTCGTTGCGTAAGTATTTTTAAAATTTTTGACAATTTTCCAAAGAGAGCCATCCTGAGTATTGAGATTAGAGATTTTTTCTGCCCAGATTTCATTTTTGAAGTTATTAATTTCGTATTTAATTTCTTTGCCAAGTCGATTAATCGCGCTTTTGATTTGCGGGTCCCATGTCAGGTGATATTCTTTGCGGAGCCTATTGCGTTGCCGCATCTTTTCACGTGTGCTCCGGGGGAGGCGAAAAGCATTTTCCTTAGCGCTGAGATGTTCAGTAGCCTCCGTGATAGCCGCCTGGATGGACTGCGTTACGTCACTGATTGCTTTATCGATGCCATTTGTGTCATTAAGATTACCTAGAGCCAAATTGCTTGTCACTAAAACGTTTTGAAAAAGAGACCAATCAACTTTGGTGCGATACTTTCCATTAATTGTCTTTGTGATTCCTAAATATTCCAGTACAGGAAGATCGTCAGAGGAAAGTTCATTTTTCACGTCTAAGACCATAGGAAGTGTCGTTGTGGAAAGTGCAATATCCAGTATGTCTGAAAATTCGTTGCGTTCCGGACGATAGGTGAAGTCATCCGGCACATAAATGGAAACTGGATTATTGATAATAAAGTTATGTAAAACTTTGCCATTTAAGTTGGATCTTCGACAGTTCCAAACAACATTTTTAGCGTTCAAATCTCCAGTTAGAATTGTAGGTAAGTTGGAAGGTAAGAGGTTATTTAAAATTAAATCTGTAAGCTTATTATTAGGAGGATTGTAGCACGTAGTAAAATACAATTTGTTGAAAGTAGGTAGTACTACACATACGGTGACAACTTCCATATTAAAGTTTCTTGATACACTAATTAAACATGAAGAAAAGATATTTTTAACATATATACATACACCACCACCACGATGACTAGTCCTATCACATCTGTAGTCTCTAAAGTTTGCAATTTTGAGCCGGTGACACATTTGTGCATGAGTTTCTGTAACTAATGCACTTTCCACATCATGCTCTTGAATGAAATGTTGAAATTCTAAAAATTTGGTATTAAGTCCATTTGCATTCCAGATGCAGAGTTTAATTGGGGTAACACTTGTGGGCCGATTTTCCATTATTTGGCTGCCTCTTCAGTGCTATCTTCAGTTGTGTTTTTATCATGTGCTAGTTGTTTAAAAAGTAGGGGTAACCCCGAGTTCTTAATAAGTGCAACGAAAGTTTTCAGTTCATGAAGCACTTGCTTAGCTTCCGTGACACTTTCGGGAGCCAGTCCTGCAGTGAGTGCACTTGAGTATGATTTGTTGGTAACAAATCTATCCGCGTAAGATTTTTGCACAGCAGCTTTAGGCTTGGGAAACCTAACGCACCCTCTGTAGTTCGCAGTGTGCCCGACTTCATTACAATTGGCACACTTAGGAGGAGTATCCTTGGATTTTGTGCACATAGAGGATTGATGTTTTTCGCCGCATTTAATACAGCGAGCGTCGTGATTACAGTGACTTTGAGCATGGTGGAAGCCCTGACAGCGGAAGCACTGCAGGGGGCCTGCTCTTCCTTTATATCTCTCCACTTCAACCTTCATGCCGAGCATGAATATTTCGTGATAAATTTCTTTGCTTTTCCAGCGTGACTAGAAATAACGGCAAATTAATTATTTCTCCGTCTCGTCGTCTCTTTAGCTGGTCGACTCGTTCAATTTTGTATCCACGATCTGTTAGTTGTTCCGCTGTTTCGGCGCAGGTCACATATGATGGCAAATGTCGGATTACTACTTTCACTAACTTTGACTCCGGGAGTTCAAAGCAGTGGAAGGATATTTTTTCATCTTTCAAAACTTTCACTAGTTGTTTATAAATTGTCGGGTTGTACGCCTGAATTTTAAATCCTCCCTTTATTTGTTGCCCATGATAGTCATTACATGGGGATAGATTATAACCAGCCAAAATGCCTTGCAACTTGATAAAGTGAAAGGATAAGTCCTTCACAATGATCGGAGGGGTACGTTTCGATCTTGGAATATCCTGATTGGCCGCCGGTTTATCCTCGGCTACTTCCATGGTTTCCGTAGCTGATTGCTCCGGTGTCTCTATTACTGACGAATCAGCGGGCTCCGTTAGAGCGGGCTTCTTCTGCTTTTTTGGTCGTTTCGTAATGTCTCCTCTTGGTCCAGAATCTGAATTCGAGGTGTCTTCATCTACAGCTTTATACTTTTTTGAAGCTTCCTCATCAGATCTAGCCGGGCTTGAAGCTCGTCTGACGTTCTGCTTAAACCCTTGCACAGGTTTTCCTTGTGGTATAACAGGAAGGATGTTGGGTTTGGGTAACGCTGATGTTCTTTCGTTGTGGATCTCTCTTTCAACGAAGATTTTAAGTCGCCTGAAAAACTTCAGATCACTTGCATCCTTTTCAGAAAGCAAGCCATCAGCTTTTTCGATACATTCTAGGTTGGTGATTTCTGCAGCAATAAATTCTATGATGCGGTCCATGTTAAGACTTTCAAAACAGAAAATGAGGCAGCGTAGATCAGAGCAACGTTATACCGGCCTACTTTTACTGCGGTATATACTCTGACATGATACAGCAGTAACAGGATCAACAGAGAGTCGATGCGTCAGAAGATATCAAGATATCAAGTATCGTATGCAATCACTGACCGCCTAAGGTACTGGGTCAGCACTTCGATCAGGAGAAAACTGCAGTGCGTGCTACTCGCTCGCTTTCTCAGCTCCGAATGTGACGGGCTGAGCCAGAGCGACGCGAGATACTTATAGCAGAAGTAGGAATGATGTCATCTCACGGCAACCAATCAGCTATCGGCACGAATCGGCTTTTCAGATGACGTAACATCGCGTTTCGTTTTTGCATGTCAATTAGGTTGAAACAGTCCGTTCTCAACCCAAACAGTGGCAGTAAGAAAAAGAAGTAGAAGTAACTACTATATTACATTAAAATAAGAACTAAATAAACATTTCAAGGAGGAGAGATGATGCAGTAAAAGGTTTAAAATAAGCTATATTTTCCAACAAATGCCCCCCACATCATCATATCCGACCTGAAATAAAAACTGAATGTCAGTATATTTACAAAATTCAAAACAAGAATAAATAAATATCACAATTTCATTCAGAAATTTTTAAGAAAATTTTCCTTTGGGAACATCTTATCCCATTATTCAAAAATTTACCATAGCAAGAAAGTCCAACATGTTACAAAACAATACAAAGACATATGTATGATCATACACTCAATACATTTACCCAAGGCCCTGGTCACTTATACAACATTCTACACTATACAGTTTTACATTTACCTAATATCCATCACATATGACTTATAACATATTTTCAAATTTCAACAAAACTCGTAACTTAAATACACACAAAAACAAATTTCATAAGAAAATTGTTCCACAAAATCTTATCAGGTTATGCTTAGTCAGCGGTTTTGTCATGGCATCAGCCAGATTATCTTTACTTGGAACATATTTTAAATCAAAAATTTCCCTGTTCAATAGATCACGAATGAAAAATAGTTTCACATCTATATGTTTTGTCCTTGAGTTTTCAATGGGTGATTTTGTAAAACATATAGCAGCCATGTTATCAGCAAGTATTATTGGCCTCGAAACATAGTTACTTGCAATTTTAAACTGAATGCATTCATCCAAAATACCCCTCAGGGGGCTCACTTTTGTGAGTACGGGTGTGGCAATCCCGAGGTACCCTAGCCCTTCAGGGGATCATCTTCTTGATGAGACGGGTGTCACGATCCTGGAGCTTCAGTGATCTATCCTCTTTTCCGTCTCCTCTCCTCTTGGCTGGAACTTTTTCCCTTCCCTTCTGCCTTGTGGTTCCTCTCTACGGAGTTTGGGGCTCGTCACGAGAGGCTGGAACAGACCTTGTTTCTAGTTTTCGAGTGGCGAGAAAACTGCCCACGTGTTTGCCGTGCGTGGAGACCCGTGTCGCTGGAAAGGAGGGTCCTGGTAGTTGAGGGGCGAGGTACTGTCCCCAACACACTGCTTTGGCCTCTGCTTCAGCTAAACGGGAGGCACCTTAGTCGTCCTCACGGGTGTCAATCGGCTGGTCACTAGTCCTTGTGACAGTGGCTTGGGGTCAAGCTCTCGGGAGTACCTGCTTTCGGGAAAGCCGACTGTGGGGCTTCAGTTTGCGTATAGGTCCGGCTAGCCCTAACACAGGAATCTTCCCTTGTTGGGCTCCGTGGTGGGCGGGGCCGTCGGACCCGAATCTTATCTCTTTCAAACATGGCTTCACTTTTTATATTAAAAAAACTGATACAAACGAAACTGAACAAGAAATAGAAATTATTGACAAATCCATTAACAAGAAGATCCGTACAGATGGAAATGACAAAGATACTGAAATTATTGATAAATCCAATACAAAGAAGATCCGCAACGATGCAAATGCCAAAGAATCCACTGATTGTCCACGCTTCCTTGTTATCTCTAGTCCTTCTGGTGAACTGCAAAAGATGTCTCCTTTTCTCGTAAACAAATATATACATTCATGTATAGGTGAGCCAAGGAACATAAAGCGTCTCCTATCAGGAGACCTGCTTATTGATACCATGTCGGCCACCCAGTCTGCTTCTCTTTCCCGACAAACCAAATTTGGAGAAATATCTATAACTGTGTCAGCGCACAAAACACTTAATTTTTATAGAGGTGTGATCTCGGAGGTCGACCTTCTGTGTGTTTCAGAAGAAGAGTTCGTCTCCGAGTTAGCTGACCAAAATGTCTGTGGTGCTAGGCGGATCAAGATGCGAAAGGAAGGTAAGTTGATCGATACAAAACACGTGATCCTTACCTTCAACACGCCTGATCTGCCTAATATTATTAAGGCCGGATATCTAAATCTTCCTGTAAGACCTTATATTCCTAACCCTATGCGATGTTTCCAGTGCCAGCGTTTCGGCCATTTTAAGATGACTTGTCGTGGCAGCCTCACATGCGGTCGATGCTCACAGATTGGCCACGATTCTGAAAATTGCACCGCTGCGCTTTCGTGTATAAATTGCAAGGGTCAGCACCCAGCGTTCTCACTCCTGTGCCCAAAATGGAAATCCGAAAAAGAAGTTCAGATTCTTAAAGTTACCAGGAACATCTCGTATGCTGAAGCCAGAAAACTAGTTCAAAGCACACAGCTCCAATCAAACAAATCTTATGCCAGTGCACTTAAAACAACACTTAGCATTGCCACCCAAACATGAATAGGCACGCGGACTAAACCAAATAAAACCCAACCGACTATATCCACCAAGAAAACAGAAAATGCAACTCATTTCATACAAAAAAAAAAGAAACAGTCATTCAAAGTCAACCTAAAACTGAAAGTCACAAAATAATTAATAAAAATAGAAGTCCTAGCAATAGCTCTCTTGACGATATGATTTCTGGATCTGCGGATTCAGACGGTATGGAAGTAGAAGAGGGTCTAGAAGTTCCCAGGCATCTACTTCCACGAAAAACCAAACAAGAGCACAGAAAGAACAAAAACCAGTCATAATGGCCACCCTCGTCTCATGGAACTGTCGCGGTTTCCACCGAAATTTGCTCGACATCAAAACCATAATTAATGCTTACCATCCTGTATGCTTCGCAATACAGGAAACAAATCTAAAACCAAAACAACAGGCAAAACTTCGGAGGTTTTCCTTCGTCAGGAAAGATAACCTTGCAGGTGAGCGTGCCAGTGGAGGTGTAGGTCTCCTCACCTCACTGGATTATCCCTCAAATGTGCTTTCTCTGACGACATCCCTCCAAGTTTTCGCTATTCAAACAAATTTTGATATTGTTGTTACAGTTGTTTCTCTGTATTTGCCTCCAAATGAGCATATTGATCAGCAAGATTTAAATGGTCTTTTAGAGCAGCTGCCTGAGCCTTTCATCATATTAGGAGATTTTAACGGCCATAGTCCACTCTGGGGTAGTAAAGATACAAATTGCCGAGGAAGACAAATTGAGCAGATGATCGAAGATCATCTTTGTCTCCTAAATAATGGGCAGGATACGTACTTCCATGAGCCTTCAAGGACATTCCACGCTCTCGACCTTGCCATCTGTTCACCATCTCTGTTGCCATTTTGCACTTTTAGTGTCGGAAATGACCTGTACAACAGCGATCATTATCCCATTTTTGTATCTCTTGCACGAAGAGGAGCAAACCCCCTGTCGAGACTCCCTCGGTTTATACTGGACAGGGCAGACTGGGAACTCTTCTCTTCCTTCGCAGAGCTCACAGAAGAAATGGTAAAAGATGTGCATATCAATGACGTTTTGGAAGCTGTTATTAATACTATTATTCATGCAGCTATGCTCTCCATTCCTAGAACATCAGGAAAACTACTAAAATATTCAAAACCATGGTGGAATCGCGAATGTCATGAAGCCCTGAAAAAACAGAAAAAAGCATGGGGCACTTTTCGTAGATATCCGACTCTGCGAAACCTCATAGCCTTTAAAAGAGCCAAAGCAAATGCACGAAAAGTAAGAAGGCAGAGCCAGAGGGATTCCTGGATTTCATATGTGTCCTCAATAACATCCTCTACATCTAGTAAGCGGGTTTGGGAAAGAGTTCGAAAAGCATGCGGAATGTACAAAGACCACTAACTTTCCTTTCTGGAAAAAGATGGCCGAGTGATTAGCTCCATAGAAGAAATTGCGAATACTATTGGTGAGACATTTGCTGCCGTTTCTTCAAGCAGAAACTATTCACCTGCATTTCTCTCTATCAAGCAACACTCTGAAATAAAACCCATCGCATTCAACTCTTCCAAATCTGAGCCGTACAATAGAGACTTTACTATGGTTGAATTAAGGAGAGCTTTGTTGCAGACACATAGGTCTTGTCCGGGTCTGGATGGCGTGTATTATGAAATGCTAAAGCATCTGTCCTATAAGTCACTGAGTGCCCTTCTCACACTTTACAATAGAGTGTGGAAGGAGCGTACATTTCCCAGTGCATGGAGGAGAGCTGTTGTCATTCCTATTGCGAAGCCAGGGAAAGACCCGAGGAATCCCTCGAACTATCGGACAATTGCCCTTACCAGTTGTGTTTGCAAACTGTTTGAAGAGATTGTAAACAGCCGCCTAGTCTACTTCTTGGAAAAGAATAATATTATATCGCCTTATCAAAGTGGTTTTCGAAAGGGGTGAACAACCGTAGATAACATGCTCCTCCTAGAGACTTCCATTCGGAAAGCGTTTGTAAGAAAAAGCCACCTTGTCTCGGTATTCTTCGACATTGAGAAAGCTTATGATAAGGCATGGTGATACGGTATACTTCGGGATCTTCACGAGAGTGGCTTGCGCGACAACCTACCAATTTTCATTCAGAATTTCTTGAACAGTAGAACTTTTCAAGTAAGGATTGGCTCTGTTTTTTCGGATGTTTTTCAACAGGAAGAGAATGTGCCTCAAGGCTGTGTGCTAAGTGTAACACTGTTCATTTTAAAAATAAACTCTGCACTGAAAGAACTTCCTCCCACCATCGTGGGATCTCTGTATGTTGACGATCTGCAGATTAGCTGTCGAGGGGCAGAAATGAGATATGTAGAGAG
This sequence comes from Stegodyphus dumicola, assembly GCF_044657685.1. Classification (NCBI taxonomy): domain Eukaryota; kingdom Metazoa; phylum Arthropoda; class Arachnida; order Araneae; family Eresidae; genus Stegodyphus; species Stegodyphus dumicola. The sequence goes on from NC_140778.1 coordinate 55,073,828, forward strand.
GCAAATGCAGATGGCTCTTAATAATATCCAAGAATGGTCCGACAAACAGGGATTTACTTTTTCAAAACAGAAAACTGTGTGCGTGCACTTTTGTAGGAAGCGTGGTCTCTATCCTGAACCTGAGTTATATCTGAATGATACAATTATTCCAGTTGCGCCGGAAGTAAAATTTTTAGGAGGGACTTTCGACCGAAAATTGACTTTCCTTCCTCATGTTTTAAACCTGAGAAGGAAGTGTCTAAAAACACTAAATATTTTAAAAGTGTTGGCGAACACCTCCTGGGGTGCAGAGCGTTGCTCCATGCTTCGCATTTACAGAGCGCTTATCCGCTCTAGACTGGACTATGGCTCACTTGTTTATGGATCCGCTCGGTCATCTGTTTTGTTAAAACTGGAGCCTGTTCACCATCAAGGTCTGCGGATTTGTTCAGGAGCTTTCAGGACTTCTCCTGTGCAGAGCCTATATGTTGACTCTAACGAACCATCACTTTATCTGAGGCGTGAGCAATTGTCCCTTTTGCAATATTTTAATATTCTATCCCAATTTGAACATCCCAATAAGCTGTGCTTATTTGATAAAGAGTGTAACACATTATTTGAAACACGTCCATCCTGTGTTCCTACTTTCCCTTTAAGAGTTCGGCCTGTCATTGAGGAACTCTCCCTCTCTGATATGCACCCCCAAGCAGTACAGAATTTTGAAATTCCACCTTGGGAAAATTCACGGATCCAGTTTCTTGATGTTTTCAAACATCACGTAAAGACGAGCACTAACGAGATCGTTTACAGACAACTTTTCGCTGAGCACGGGCACAGATATAGCAGTTATTATCCGATATACACAGATGGATCAAAGTCAAATGATCATGTCGGGATGGCTTTTGTATTTGAAGATTACATTGAGAGCAGATGCCTGCACCATGCTTTCTCAGTCCTAACATCTGAACTATCTGCAATATATTATGGTCTTTTTTACATCTCAAAGCTCTGCCACAAAAAGTTCATAATTTATACAGACTCGTATATTGCTCTTAAATCCTTGGAAGCTTTTCCCAACACTCAGAATCCTGTGGTAGTGGATGTTCTCAAAATTCATAGAAATTTAACGATTCGAGTATATGAAGTCCTGTACTGCTGGGTTCCTGGACATGCTGGAATAAATTGAAATGAGCTTGCAGACATCGCATCCAAACATGCTGTTGAGCCGTCTACTCGCCTTATCCCTTTTAGAGACATCTGCTGTGTCATCAAGGGAAAGATACGGAAAAAATGGCAGCAAATTTGGGATGTTCAGCATCACAACATGTTGAGAAACGTCAAGCCTAGAATTGAGCATTGGGATTTTGCTGGAAATCGTAAAGAGGACGTTCTATTGACTCGACTCAGAATTGGTCACACCAGAGTCACACATAACTATCTTCTCAAAGCTGAAAATGAGCCTGTTTGTTTTAATTGTAATGTTTGTTTATCTGTTCGTCATATTTTAATTGAGTGTCCATGTTTTAATAGTCTTCGCCAGAAATATTTTAATAGCTGTGACTTACCTCTCGACCGTTTAATCGGAAGAGAGGTCAATTGTAATTTATTTTATTATTTAAAAGAGATTGGCTTTTATTACCAAATGTAATTTGTTTTCCAGACTGTGTCTTGAATTTTAATATGTGCTTTTAACTTGTCTTTATATGACTTCATCCTCTGGATTTGGTACATTTATCTACTTGTTTTTATTTATTGAATTTTAATGCATCAATTGTAATCATCTCGTCTTTTGTTTGGCGCGTCATAATCATCTCTGGTTTTTGCGCCATAATCACTCACTCACTCATCCAAAATATTTTTAAACCAAACATTCTTTTGCTGATTCAGTCATGGAGATAAATTCAGCCTCCATAGTAGACAAACTCACTCCCTTTTCTTTAAATGTACGCCAAGATATAGGTGATTCTCCCATCAAAGCTATTTGTCCACCAATAGACACCATATCATCCCTGCTTGAAGCAAAATCCGAATCTGAATATATATTTAGCTTCGGTTCCTTGCATACCAGTTTAAGTTTGTGCTGTCTGGTATTGGAAACGTACCCTAAAACTTTAAGTAATCCTTCCCAGTGAAACTTACCAGGATTGCTTTGGAACTGAGAAAATATATTAACAGCATAAGCTATATCCGGACGAGTACGATTGCAAAGAAACGAGAGACATCCCAAAACATTTCTATAAGGATAATTCATCATTTCAGTTGTTTCTTCTTGTGTACTGGGACTTTGAGACTTTGAGTATTTCACACCTTTAACTATTGGAAGGGAAGTAATTTTTATTTTAAAAGACTTGAATCGATCAACTATGTCTTCTATATACAATTGCTGATGAATTAAAACACTATTGTTCTCATATTCAATTCCACACTCAAAAGCTTTCTTGTTTTACATAAATTTTTTAATCAAAATGTGAACTCAGGACTTTTAATATCCTTTTGGCCTGAACTTCACTTTTCCCAAACACTGCTATATCATCAACATAAATCAACAGAATGACAAAATCTTTAAAACGATAGACGCAATTGCACCACTCAAACTTGATAAACCCTAGGTTACATAGTGTTCTATCCAACTCGAAGTACTATAATCGCCCACTCTGATGCAAACCATACAAGGCTCTATCTAAACGACACACAAAAGTTTCTTTATCTCGCTCTACAAAACCCTGAGGTTGGGACATGTAAATTTCCTCTGATAAAGGAGCGTAGAGATAGGCACTTTTTACGTCGCATTGTATATTTGCCCATCCAAGATGTGCAACTAAAAGGGAGAAAAAGAGCCTTATTACTGAAAAACTGACTACAGGAGAGTAGGTTTCATCATAGGTATCGTATTTAATTTGCCGATAATCCTGAGCCACTAAACGAGCTTTAAAACGAACAATGTTTCCAAATTCGTCACGTTTAATGTTAAAATCCACCTGCAACCTAGTGGAGTATTACGAAAGTGCTGCGCATTACTCAATGCAAATTAATTTCTTTTTTTAGTTCTTCTACAGTATTTTTCTTTAAGTCGGATACATATTTATATGTTTGATATTGATTTTTGGTTGTTTCTCATTTTCTATCAAATAATATATTATTTTGATTTGTGTATAAAAGAATTCCTGATATTTATTCATTCATTCATCTATACATCATCGCCCAAAGCTATTACAGATGCAGATATCAAAAGCTAGGAACTCATTTCTTGTCTACTGAAGGCGTCATTTAAGAAGAGATTTTTAAAAATTCGGCACCCAATGGGGGGAGGGCAAAATTTTTTTTACGTTTTTTCATATAAGGAAGGAACAGATGTACACAAGAGTCTTGCTTTAAAATGTATGGAACATGAATACTTAAAAACCAGGTCTTTCATTGTTATGGGTTACCAGACTGGCAGCATTGTAATAGGCAAGTCGCCACAGGGGCAAAACATGTTTTCACATATTTCTTCACACTTTAGATATCCGTAAGATTCAGTTGTGGATAAGGCTGGTCGGGTTATGGGCTGATCAAGAAATTCGAACAACCGAATTGACACAGATGTCTCAGCGAGACAGCCCGCGAGGGAGGGTATGTACGTAGAATTAATACTTTCTCTGAAAAGTATATATTCCAATGGTATACAAAATGCACAGATACGACAAATGGCAAAATCTATTCTGGATAAAATATCAACTTTTAGAATAATTTTGTCTGCTCATGTATATTTGAAAATATTTCAATATACTGAGCCAGTAATGAAATATTTGCAGACTAAAGGATTAGATTACATCTTAGCATATAATATAGTTAGGGAGGCTGCAAGCTCTTTAAAATCCATTTCTAGAAACTTCAATTTAACATTTAATGCATCAAAATTGTTTGCAACGGATTACAATAATAAACTAGAAAGGCTGGGGTGTGATATAAAAGAAGAGCTACCTGTTAGAAGATACCAAAAGTGAAACAATTAGACGATGAAGAATCGGCCGACTATAATTTAAATTGCTCTATCAAACAAGTTTTGTCTTTACTTTTATATTGAATAACGCCATTTAATCGATGAATAGTAGGTTTAAAGGGCATAGGAAGTTGTATGAAGACATATCACTTCTCGATCCCCAAAACGTTTCGAAGCCATTTATCTTTTTCAAATGGCGCGTCACAATTTCGACAGTGTTTCACAGTAATGGTCAGCGTTTACTGTTTCACCACGTGGAAGAAACTCAATGAGCAGAATGCCCTTCTTGTCCCAGAACACTGTGCACATCACTTTGTGTACCGATAGCGTCTGTTTGAATTTCATCCCGACTGGAGATCCACTATGCTGCCAATGCATTAACTGCTGCTTGGTTTCCGCGGTGAAGTGCAGAATCCAAGTCGGCATCATCGTCATTGTGATACCGTTACAGAAATGTCAGTGCTGCTCCTTAGCGTTCAATTTTGTGTTCAGATGTCGGGTTTTTCGGCACTCACCTGGCACACAATTTTTTGAACAGCAGGTGCTTAGTGACAATCTCTTGCAACAAGGATTGTGATATCTGCAGAAAATGGCTGCTCAGCTTCGTAATCCTGAAGCGACGGTTCTCCATCACGAGCTGACGCACAAGCTCAACAAGATCATCATTGATGAGGGACTGTCTGCCACTGCACTCTTCATTATGAGCACTTTGGCGACCTTCTGAAAACTGCCTACACCAACGATGCATCATCTGCTTTACTCATGATGTTTGTCCCATAGACCTGACAATGAATTTCAATTGGCGCAGTACTTGCATTCAAGAACTTTATCACTGACCCAACCTCGCAGGCGGCAGGAGAAGGAATAAGAGCTTCCATCTCGGACGACTGCAACTACGCTACTGGCACGAGGCACAAGCTCTAGCCCCTCAGATGTTAGTTTCCTCCTGATTTCCCCCTGATCATTTGCGCAGATTCGCGCACAGCGTGTTTACTCCAAAAAGCTTGGAGTGGTAAAAGCCGTTTTTTTAAAATGACACGCGTTTAAAACGTTGCAAACTTGCGCATTACTGAGTGTAAATTAATCTCTTTTATTAGTTTATCTGAAATAGTTTTCTTTTTAATTGGTATACATATTTATTTGTTCAGATGTTTTATTATAAATCCATACATAAAGGAAGAATTCATGATTTATTCACCTCCAGATCATCGCCCAAAGCTATTAGAGATATCAAAACTTAAGAGCTTATTCCTTTTGTATCGAAGATGTTATTTAAGAAGCGATTTTTAAGATTCGGTGGGCAAAACGTGTTTTTATGTTTTTTCATATAAGGAAGAAACAGATGTACATAAAATTCTTGCTTTAAAATGTATGGAATATGAATACCTAAAAACCAATTTCAAACGTTTTCAAAATTCGGCTCCGAACGGGAGGGGGGAACGTGTTCTTTACATATTCCTTCATATCTCAGATATCCATAAGACAAACTTATGAATTATTGCTGTAAAATGTAAGGAATACGAATAAATGCTGACATAAACATGTGTGGGGAGGGGGACTGATTGGCATAAAATACAAGTTTACATAATGTACAAGTAAGCCTTATTCAAGGTACAGGAATACTAGGTACCTTTACCAGGTATGTAAAGCTAGTTAGCATTAAAAAAATTAAGGTTTCTACTATTTAATGTTATTAATAATTAAAACCCCAAAATAAAAATGTAGCAGCATGTGGCAATTCACAAAACTGTGATGAGATTTTTACAATGTTCAGTTAGTTTTAAACAATTCTACACATAATAAAATGGCCAGTGCACAACATGTGAATGTACATGGGGTTGAATAATTAGAAAATAAAAAAACTTGACAAATATTAAATAGTAGGAAATATTGCTTACTGTTCAAATTTGGGATTGACTCAGTTTCACCAAAATATATTTATCAACATTAAAACGTGTGGTAATAATCTATTGACTGAACAGTATAAAAGTCAATGAATGATTGATTGTATGGACAATATTTGGTACTGTTGGACTTGGGGGGGAGGAAGGAAGACAGTAATACAAGGAGGATGAACAAAAATAGACTTACTCATTAATCACAGAATACATCAGCCTATCACGAGGACCTAAGATAAAGGTTTAAAACCCTGTTCTGAATTTCTACATCTGTTCCTGATCATTTTAAGGATCAAAGTGGGAATTATCTTATTATTAAAGAGAAGTTCTGAAGAATGAGAGAGATATTATATCAATAAGAAAAAATATCATCTGACACATATAAAACACTTACAGACAGTTGAAAGATGTTTTAGATGATAAAAATGGACAAAAGGAATTGTGAATATGTATTAATGACTATTGTTAAAATATATACAGTCAAAAGTCGTTAATCCGGACTCGTCGGGACTTCGGCGATTCCGGATTATCGATTTTTCCGGATTATAGATCATCAGTTTAAATCTGGTAAGATGGCATGCAGAAATTGCAAAATTAAAAATGTGAAACCGTAATTTATGAAATAAAGAACAATTATGATCTAAAGGGTATCAAAATTTACAAAAAGAAAAAGCTTAATATTTATTTGTTTACTTTATTAAACATTTCTTTCAATGTAAGTTGTTTAAGTTGCTTCATTTCATGTGACAATACTTTCTCTTCAATTCTATTAAACAGACATAATTTCTTGTTTAGTAACAAAGTTCCGCTGTTCAAGTCCTATAATTGCTGTGTCGAGAATACCGACTAATTTGTCAATCGAAATGTTTTAGTTTTCAATAACCTCTCTGTCACTTTCTTCACTATCGGAAGCGAATTATAATGACGAGGAACTTGATTTAAATCATATCAAAGATGGAGTACATCGAGATGAAATACTACAATTAGTAAGGAATTATAAGCCAAATAAAATAAAAACATCTGCCCTGAAGATAAGGATAGTGCTGACAGATCAACTTCCATTTCATTGCGCGCCGTGGCGTTTCTCCCCCCCCCCCTGCCGCAGAGCAGCGTGAAATTGATAAACAGATTTCTGATTTCAAAACATACTTTCGCTTTGTAGATCCTTTATACATTAGTAAATATATATCGGAAATTCTATTTGACATAATCGAAAGTTCAAGCTTACTTTTATGAAATTGCTCTAACAGTCTGCAAAAAATAATAAGCCGGATCCAATTCGAAGATTAAGGAACAACGCAATCTGCAACATTAACTAAATTAGATAATTTTAGCTTAGCTTATACCGTCCATTATACATTCAACGCGCATGCGTAAACGTATTATGCACGTGCATATTCACGGCCGTAAATGTTTTACTCGCACGCGTAAACGACGCATGCGCAGAAAGTTTGTAGCTTTGAGGTCCAGATTATAGATCATTCCGGATTATGGGTGCCCGAATTAACGACTTTTGACTGTATTTTTCACTAGATATGTTAAGTTCCTTCTGTGCTATTATGTGTAAAATTTTTGTGATCCAAAATAATTTTTAGAATTGTATTATTATCTTCATTCTGTGATGTTACTATTTTGTCAGTTCCCTTTTCGTTTTGTATTTGAGAATCTTTTGGGTATTATATTTTTATTAGGTGGAATATCTTTATTAGAACTTGGGAAATGTATTTCTTGTGCATTTAACATATCAGCCGCTTCTAGTTGTAGTGGTGCTGACTTTAGAATCTTGTTTAACACATCACATTGTTTGTCAGATTTTAATGAATCTACTAATTCTAAACATGTTTGTTTTAGTTCATTCTTTCTGTGTTCCCAGGGGCATAGCTAGAGGGGGCAAGGGGGCATCTGTTCCCGGGCGCAGAATCCAACGGGCGCCAAATTGATGTTACGACATTTTAGAATTAAATCTTTTCCATCCTTGGCGAGCAGTAGGAGGCGTGAAATCTTCAGTTGTCCCTGGGCGCTGAAAACCTTAGCTACGACTCTGTGTGTTCCAGTGAGAGGGTCTGTGATTCTTTTTTCGGCTACTTAATTCAAAATTCATTTTCATCTTCTATAAGTGGATAATTCATTATGTATTGTAGTTGTAGTATAAATAGCAGTATTTCTAGTGTGCTGATGTAAGTAATGTATATAATAAGTAGCAGTATTTCTAGTGTGCTGATGTAAGTAATGTATATAATAAGTAGCAGTATTTCTAGTGTACTGATGTATCTAATAAGTAGCAGTATTTTTATTGTGCTAATGTAAGTGATGTATTTAATAAGTAGCAGTATTTCTAGTGTGTTTGCACATACTCCACCTAACTTATAAGGTATTTCTCCCGCCTTCTTGGTGTGGTGGTCTGCACACTGGGCGCATATTCCAGAGGTCCGTGGTTCGATTCCCGGCGAAGGCATTGCTAATTTTTCAATCCCTCTTGCTTCCAATGTAAAATTCTAATTTCTGTACAGTGGCGCCCGAACTCAAAGGGTGTTAGATGATTGTTCTCCACACCCAGGATTTGGCGATTAGGTCCCCTAAAAATCCCAGTCGCCCTTTAAAAGGGGGAGTATATAAAGTATTTCTCCCACCTTCTTGGCATGCCTTCATGGTGTGATATGTATCCAGAGGTCCGCGGTTTGATTCCCGGTGAAGGCGTTGCATATTTTTTATCTTGCTTGCTTTCAAAAAAATACCTAATGTCTCTACAAACTGATGAATCAATACAGCTGCATATATATAATTGAATGCATAGATTACACACAGTGCACTGTATGTGACATGTACAAGTTTTGTTACTTTCATGTATAGTGTATATTTCTGTATGTGTTGATGAAACAGACCTCCCATTCTCATTCTCTGTTACTTATAAACATAGTGTTTCATTTGTTTTATGTCTGATTCTTAAAACCCAAATCTTATTTCTTAATTTAACTTTATTTGCTGTAATTAAGCAGTTAATAATTTTATCTTGTACAAATCTCATAATACCATGTATAGTGTCATCCAATCTCTTAACATTTTTTCCATGAAGATAAATATATTTTAATGTTCGGTGAATTCATTCGATGTGCATGTTTGTGTTAACACCACTGTGAAGACTATAACAGTATGCCCAGCTAGATGTATTTTGTAAATAATATGTTTCAAAGTAATTTACAAATTCAATAGTGTCAGGATCTTCTTTAAGTAATTTTATTGCTGCTTCTGTCAGTGTATGAAAAGTATCAATGTGTTGTTCTTCTAAGAGAGATCTAATAATTTATATGTTTTTCAACACCATTGATTTTCTTTTTTTAAAATTGTTTGTCCAGGCTCTATCAATATGCCATGCACAAAAAAGACGTTTCTGTAGTAAACCCACTTCAGACATAAATATTTGTGGTTGTATTAGCCCAACATTTTCTTTAATACATGAAACAAAAAAAGGTTGCACTGGCTGATCACATGGATTAGAAATTAAAAATGCACATGGGAATCCTTGGCACAAATCATCTATTGTAAGTAAAGTTATGAGTTCAAATCTGTATGCATTCACCCCATGTGTACCATCAATACATATACAAGTCAGAACTAAATTTTTTCAGTATCTCTCTTTGTGCCCCCTTAGGGGGCTCACTTTTGTGAGTACGGGTGTGGCAATCCCGAGGTACCCTAGCCCTTCAGGGGATCATCTTCTTGATGAGACGGGTGTCACGATCCTGGAGCCCCAGTGATCTATCCTCTTTTCCATCTCCTCTCCTCTTGGCTGAAACTTTTTTCCTTCCCTTCTCCCTTGTGGTTTATCTCTACGGAGTTTGGGGCTCGTCACGAGAGACTGGAACAGACCTTGTTTCTAGTTTTCGAGTGGCGAGAAAACTGCCCACGTGTTTGCCGTGCGTGGAGACCCGTGCCGCTGGAAAGGAGGGTCCTGGTAGTTGAGGGGCGAGGTACTGTCCCCAACACACTGCTTTGGCCTCTGCTTCAGCTAAACGGGAGGCACCTTAGACGTCCTCACGGGTGTCAATCGGCTGGTCACTAGTCCTTGTGTCAGTGTCTTGGGGTCAAGCTCTCGGGAGTACCTGCTTTCGGGAAAGCCGACTGTGGGGCTTCAATTTGCGTATAGGTCCGGCTAGCCCTAACACAGGAATCTGTGTTCCCCTGTTGGGCTCCGTGGTGGGCGAGGCCGTCGGACCCGAATTTTTTCTCTTTCAATCATGGCTTCTCTATTTATTCTTAAAAAAACCCGAATCGAATGAAACCAACCAAGATATCGAAATTGTCGACAAATCTCTTAACAAGAAGATCCGAACTGAAGCAAATGCCAAAGATAATGAAATTGTAGACAAAACTATAACAGTATTCCCAGCAAGAAGCTCCGTACCAATGCAAATGCCAACGAAACTACTGAAAATCCTCGCTTCCTTGTTGTCTCTAGTCCTTCTGGTGAACTGCAAAAGATGTCTCCTTTTCTCGTAAGCAAATACATTCAATCATGCATAGGTAAGCCAAAGAACATAAAGCGTCTCCGTTCTGGAGACCTGCTTATTGACACCAAATCGGCCACCCAGTCTACTTCTCTTTCTCGACAAACCAAACTTGCAGAAATATCTATAACGGTGTCAGCACACAAGACACTTAATTCTTGTAGAGGTGTGATCTCGGAGATCGACCTTCTGTGTGTTTCAGAAGAAGAGTTCGTCTCCGAGTTAGCTGACCAAAATGTCTGTGGTGCTAGGCGGATCAAGATGCGAAAGGAAGGTAAGTTGATTGACACGAAACATGTGATCCTTACCTTCAACACGCCTGTTCTGCCTAAGAATATTAAGGCCAGATACTTAAATTGTCCTGTAAGACCTTATATTCCTAACCCTATGCGATGTTTCCGAAGCCAGCGTTTCGGCCATTCTAAGATGTCTTGTCGTGGCAGCCTCACATGCGCCCCATGCTCACAGATTGGCCACGATTCGGAAAATTGTACCGCTGCGCCTTCGTGTATAAATTGCAAGGGTCAGCACCCAGCATTTTCACGCCTGTGCCCAAAATGGAAATCCGAAAAAGAAGTGCAGACTGCGAAAGTTACCAGGAACCTCTCGTATGCTGAAGCCAGAAAACTAGTTCAAAGCACACAGTTCCAACAAAACAAATCATATGCCAGTGCCGTTAAAACAAAACGTAGCATTGCCACCCAAACATCAATAGGCATGCAGACTGTACCAAATAAAGCCCAACCGAACACATCCAACAAGAAAACGGACAAGTTAACTCATTTAATACAAAATAAAGAAACAATCATTCAAAGTAAACCCAAAACTGCCACTAAAAAAGTATCAAACAAAAATAGAAGTTCCAGCAATAGCTCTTTTGACGAAATGATTTCTGAATCTGCGGATTCAGACAGTATGGATGTAGAAGAGGGTCTAGAAGTTCCCAGGCATCTACTTCCACGAAAAACAAAACAGGAGCACAGAAAGAACAAAAACCAGTCATAATGGCCACACTTGTCACATGGAACTGTCGCGGTTTCCACCGAAATTTGCTCGACATCAAAGCCATAATTAATGCTTATCATCCTGTATGCTTCGCGATACAGGAAACAAATCTAAAACCAGAACAACAGGCAAAACTTCGGAGGTTTTCCTTCGTCAGGAAAGATAACCTTGCAGGTGAGCGTGCCAGTGGAGGTGTAGGTCTCCTCACCTCACTGGATTATCCCTCAAATGTGCTTTCTTTGATGACATCCCTCCAAGTTGTCGCTACCTACTCAAACAAATTTTGATATTGTTGTTACAGTCGTTTCTCTGTATTTGCCTCCAAATCAGCATATTGATCAGCAAGATTTAAATGGTCTTTTAGAGCAGCTGCCTGAGCCTTTCATCATAATAGGAGATTTTAACGGCCATAGTCCGCTCTGGGGTAGTAAAGTTACAAATTGCCGAGGAAGACAAATTGAGCAGATGATCGAAGAGCATAGCCTTTGTCTCCTGAATAATGGGCAGGATACGTACTTCCATGAGCCTTCAAGGACATTCCACGCTCTCGACCTTGGGATCTGTTCGCCGTCTCTATTGCCATTTTGCACTTTTAGTGTCGGAAATGACCTGTACAACAGCGATCATTATCCCATTTTTGTATCTCTTGCACGAAGAGGAGCAAACCCCATGTCGAGACTCCCTCGGTTTATACTGGACAGGGCAGACTGGGAACTCTTCTCTTCCTCCGCAGAGCTCACAGAGGAAATGGTAGAAGATGTGCATATCGATGACGCTGCGGAAGCTGTTACTAATACTATTATTCAAGCAGCTATACTTTCGATTCCTAGAACATCATTAAAAATACTAAAATATTCGAAACCGTGGTGGAATCGCGACTGTCATGAAGCACTGAAAAAACAGAATAAAGCATGGGGTATTTTTCGTAGATATCCGACTCTGCGAAACCTCATAGCCTTTAAAAGAGCCAAAGCAAATGCACGAAAAGTAAGAAGGCAGAGCCAAAGGAATTCTTGGATTTCATATGTGTCGTCAATAACATCCTCTACGCCTAGTCAGCGGGTTTGGGAAAGATTTCGAAAAGCATGCGGAATATATAAAGACCACTCACTTTCCTTTTGGAAAACGATGGCCGAGTGATTAGCTCCATAGAAGAAATTGCAAATATTATTGGTGAGACATTTGCTGTCGTTTCTTCCAGCAGAAACTATTCACCTGCATTTCTCTCTATCAAGGAGCACTCTGAAATAAATCCCATCGCATTCAACTAATAATTCCAGCATTGTAATGCTCTATTGTAAGACCAAATCTGAGTCTTACAATAGAGCATTTACAATGCTGGAATTAAAGAGAGCTTTATTGCAGACACATAAGTCTTCTCCGCGTTTTGATGGCATAAATTACGAAAAGCTAAAGCATCTGTCCTATAAGTCACTGACTGCACTTCTTACTCTTTACAATAGAGTGTGGAGGGAGCGTATTTTTCCCAGTGCATGGAGGAGAGCTGTTGTCATTCCTATTGCTAAGTCAGGTAAGGATCCAAGGAATCCTGCCAACTATCGGCCAATTGCGCTTACCAGTTGCGTATTCAAACTGTTTGAAAAGATGGTAAACAGCCGCCTAGTCTACTTCTTGGAAAGGAATAATATTATATCGCCTTATTAAAGTGGTTTTCGAAAAGGGAGAACAACCGTAGATAACATGCTCCTCTTAGAGACATACATTCGAAAAGCTTTTGTAAGAAGAAATCACCTTGTCTCAACTTTCTTCGATATAGAGAAAGCTTATGATAAGGCATGGAGATACGGTATACTTCGCGATCTTCACGAGAGTGGCTTGCGCGGGAACCTACCAATTTTCATTCAGAATTTCCTGAACGCTAGAACCTTTCAAGTAAGGATTGGCTCTGTTTTTTCGGATGTTCTTCAACAGGAAGAGGGTGTGCCTCAAGGCTGTGTGCTCAGTGTAACCCTGTTTAGTTTAAAAATAAACTCTGTTCTAAAAGAACTTCCTCCCACCACCTTGGGATCTCTGTATGTTGATGGTCTGCAGATTAGCTGTCGAGGAGCAGACATGAGATACGTACAGAGGCAATTGCAGATGGCTCTGAATAAGATCCAAGAATGGTCAAACAAACAGGGATTTACTTTTTCTAAACATAAAACTGTGTGTGTTCACTTTTGTAGGAAGCGAGGTCTCCATACTGAGCCTGAGTTATATCTGAATGGTACAATTATTTTAGTTACGCCCGAAGTAAAATTTTTAGGAGTGACATTCGACCAAAAATTGACTTTCCTTTCTCATGTTTTAAACCTGAGAAAGAAGTGTCTAAGAACACTAAATATTTTAAAAGTGTTGGCGAACACCTCCTGGGGTGCAGAGCGTTGCTCCATGCTCCGCATTTACAGAACGCTCGTCCGCTCTAAACTGGAATATGGCTCAGTTGTTTATGGATCCGCTCGGTCATTTGTTTTGTTAAAACTGGATCCTGTTCACCATCAAGGTCTGCGGATTTGTTCAGGAGCTTTCAGGACTTCTCCTGTGCAGAGCCTATATGTTGACTCTAACGAACCATCACTTTATCTGAGGCGTGAGCAATTGTCCCTTTTGCAATATTTTAATATTCTATCCCAATTTGAACATCCCAATAAGCTGTGCTTACTTGATAATGAGTGTAACACATTATTTGAAACACGTCCATCCTGTGTTCCTACTTTCCCTTTAAGAGTTCGGCCTGTCATTGAGGAACTCTCCCTCTCTGATATGCACCCCCAAGCAGTACAGAATTTTGAAATTCCACCTTGGGAAAATTCACGGATTCAGCTTCTTGATGTTTTCAAACATCACGTGAAGGCGAGCACTAACGAGATCGTTTACAGACAACTCTTTGCCGAGCACAGGCAGAAATATAGCAGTTATTATCCGATTTACACAGATGGATCAAAGTCAAATGATCATGTCGGGATGGCTTTTGTATTTGAAGATTACATTGAGGGCAGATGCCTGCACCATGCTTGCTCAGTCATAACATCTGAATTAATTGCAATATATTATGGTCTTTTGTACATCTCGAAGCTCTGCCACAAAAAGTTCGTAGTTTATACAGACTCGTATAGTGCTCTGAAATCTTTGGAAGCTTTTCCCAACACTCAGAATCCTGTGGTAGTCGATGTTCTCAAAATTCATATAAACTTAACGATTCGAGGATATGAAGTCCTGTACTGCTGGGTCCCTGGACATGTTGAATAAAGGGAAATGAGCTTGCAGATATCGCAGCCAAATCTACTTTTCAACTGTCTAGTCGCCTTGTCCCTTTTAGAGATATCTGCTGTGTCATCAAGGGAAAGGTCCGAAAAAAATGGCAACAAATTTGGGATGTTCAGCTTCAAAACAAGTTAAGACAAGTAAAACCTAGAATTGAGCATTGGGAATCTACCAAAAATCGTAAGGAGGAAGTTATTTTGACTCGCCTCAGAATTGGTCACACTAGAGTGACACATAAGTACCTTTTAAAAGCTGAGAATGAGCCTGTGTGTTTTAATTGTAATGTTTGTTTATCTGTTCGTCATATTTTAATTGAGTGTTCCATGTTTTAATAGTCTTCGCCAGAAATATTTTAGTAGCTGTGACGTGCCTCTCGACCGTTTAATCGGAAGAGAGGTCAATTGTAATTTATTTTATTATTTGAAAGAAACTGGCTTTTATCACCTAATGTAATTTGTTTTAAAGATTGTATCTTAAATTTTAAATGTGTCGTTTTTAACTTGTTCTTATATGACTTCATCCTCTGGATTTGATACATTTTTCTACTTGTTTTTATTTATTGTATTTTAATTTCATCAACTGTACTCACCCCATCTCGTGTTTGGCGCACTATAATCATCTTTGGTTTTGCGCCATAATCTCTCACTCTCTCTCTCTCTCATAGAGGGCAGATGCCTGCACCATGCTTTCTCAGTCCTAACATCTGAACTAACTGCCATATATTATGGTCTTTTGTACATCTCAAAGCTCTGCCACAAAAAGTTCATAGTTTACACGGACTCGTATAGTGCTCTTAAATCCTTGGAAGCTTTTCCCAACACTCAGAATCCTGTGGTAGTGGATGTTCTCAAAATTCATATAAATTTAACGATTCGAGGTTATGAAGTCCTGTACTGCTGGGTTCCTGAACATGCTGGAATAAAGGGAAATGAGCTTGCAGATATCGCATCCAAATCTGCTGTTGAACTGTCCAGTCGCCTTATCCCTTTTAGATATCTGCAGTGTCATCAAGGTAAAGGTGCGGAAAAAATGGCAGCAAATTTGGAATGTTCAGCATCACAACAAGTTGAGAAACGTCAAGTCTAGAATTGAGCATTGGGATTTTGCTGGAAATCGTAAGGAGGACGTTCTTTTGACTCGCCTCAGAATTGGTCACACTAGAGTCACACATAACTATCTTCTCAAAGCTGAAAATGAGCCTGTTTGTTTTAATTGTAATGTTTGTTTACCTGTTCGTCATATTTTAATTGATTGTCCATGTTTTAATAGTCTTCGCCAGAAATATTTTAATAGCTGTGACTTACCTCTCGACCATTTAATCGGAAGAGAGGTCAGTTGTAATTTATTTTATTATTTAAAAGAGACTGGCTTTTATTACCTAATGTAATTTGTTTTCAAGACTGTGTCTTGAATTTTAATGTGTGCTTTTAACTTGTGTTTATATGACTTCATCCTATGGATTTGGTACATTTATCTACTTGTTTTTATTTATTGAATTTTAATGTCATTAATTGTAATCATCCCATCTTGTGTTTGGCGCGTCATAATCATCTCTGGTTTTTGCGCCATAATCACTCACTCACTCTCTTTGTGCTTCTGTCATCATTATCAAAACAAAATCATTTCCTGTTAGAAATGAATATTGTGTTCAATATTCACTCATGCTATGTTGATCCCTGGGTTTTATAAAATGGAATACATGGATGTTCAGAATTTTGCATTTCAGGTACCCACGTATCTACACAAACCCAATCATTTTCATGTTTAACAGAATTAGAAGACAAATTGAAAGATTTTTTGATGTTATGTAAATCTTGTTTTGTAAGCAAATGCACCTTCTCAAGCCCAGCATCTCATAGAGAATTTGGTACAACTCTAATATACGCCCTAATTTCACCAAATGTGGCGATATGTGTTCTTCGCTGGTTTTTGACACGATTGCGTGTTCTATGGCAACCCTGTTGACGTTGAAAAATCTTTCGCTGGAGCTCGTTGGTTTGCCTCTGTGTCTGAGAAGATGGGAGGGAAAGATGAAATGGTAGTTGTTGAATTGAATTTCGGCAAAAGGAAATATGATTGTGGCTATCCTGTTGAGGGGTAGTGTGTATTTGGAACTGTGGAAAGAGGGTCTGGGAGATTATTTTTAATGGCAGTGCATGATAAAAGTAGGGATTTGTGATTTTTTTATTTGTGAACCATAGTATAAATTTTCTGGATAGTGTGTCTGGCTGTCATGTAAATACGATAGTGATTACGTGGCGGCATGTTAAAGGCGGTATGAAATTTATATTTCTGCTATTCGAAAACGCATTAATTCATGGTAAGTGCATTTTATTTTATCTTTGTTCTTATTTTGTAGAATGTTATGTTCATTAGTATGGTTCTTTAGTATGAATTTCTGTCGTTATTGTTGTTTTTTTAAATTGTTTGAAATTTATTTTAGTTTACTTTGTTGTTTAGTGTCTAGACTGTACAATTCGTAGATGTTTTTTAAAGTTGAAACAGAACGCTGTGTACATGGTATTATTTGAAATTTATTGTTGTTATGTTATTTTATTAAAGCGAGGAGTGCGTAGTTTGTAGATTCGTTCGTTGCCTACATTGTGCAATTCGTAGATTATTTTAAGTTAAAACATGTCGCTGTGTACATGGATTCTTGTCAAATTAAACTTTACGTTTTTCCTATCTAAATTTTTTGTTTTTGTTTCGGATTTTTAGCTAAATTGTGCGTTCAAAACGTAGTTTTTGCATGTGCGAAAACCGCGTTTTTGGAGACATTTTAGACTAAAAGTTCAAAATGTAGACAAAAAATTTAGATATGGCGAGAAATTTGGCGACTTGAGGGCGCATATCAGAGTAGTTCCAAAATAAGTGACCTAAAATCATTCCGATGCCCAATATGTATTTTCTGATATGTGTGTGTGAGAGAGATTATGGCAAAGCCTCGAGGGCTATCTGCCTAAGGAGAGGGATGCCTTCGTGGAGCACTTTCGGTTTAATCCATGTAAATTACCAGTGTTCAGCGACTTTACCGCTCGGCCGCTGGTGGGCCCTATTTTTCTGATATGACACTACACATTTGCCATCTGTATGTTCTGTTACTTTTAATTCAGCTGGGCAATATGCATTTATTTTATTGCTCTCAAGGATTTTTAAGTGACGCAAACCTTTACTTTCTGATATAAAATTTCCTGAACAGTGGCATTACACCATGTATATTAAATATGCTTACTCCATAAGAAATTTTGACTTCGTATTATTTTCAATTTCTGCCTTCCATGCCAAAAAAATCATCAGATGAATTAAATTCTATCTCAGTATGATTCAAATCAACATCACGAACATTATTGAAATGAAATATTATTTCTCGCTTTTCAAAACTAGCATAACATACAGGACACACATAGTTACCTGTTAGAAGTATGAATTTTATTTTGATGATATTTCCAATTTTTTAGGTCACTAAATTTCAGATAGCAGTCCTCACATTTGTAGCTTGGTTATCGACCACTTTTTAAAGAATCATTAATGTAGTATTATTGGAGTGTAATGTGTTGGTATGCCGTTTCAAACTGCATTTATTTTGGTACGTTTTTAAGCAATCAGAACATACAAAATTATTCTCAGCCACACTAAAATTATTTGCACAATCAACCATACTATTAGAACTTAGTTTTCAGAGACTCAGTTAATGTAGTATTATTGTAATGAAATTTATATGCATGGCGTTTCAAATTGTATCTATAGTTGAAAGTTTTAAACAATCACGGCAAACAAAATCACTCTCAGCTATACTAAAATCATTTGCACAATGAACCATATCACTCACAACACAATCAGAATTATCAGACATACCACAATTGGAATTGTCGTACACGGTTATTCCTTCCTGATTTTGATTCGATTTAGAATCAAAAATACCTTCTGAGGAAACAAGTATTTGGCCCTGAAATGGGCAGTTTTTCTTGATTTTGTGCAGAAGATATAATAATCGAAGCAAAATAAAAAAGAGAACTGAATCAGCGATCACACGCTACCACAGCAGTCAAAGAGCAGAGTAAATAATAGTAAATACGAGGCGCCTTCAGGAAAATGACGACATGCGCAGTAACCTGCGCAGATGTTCAGGGAGGAACCAGGAGGAAACTAGCGTCTGAGGGGCTAGACGCTTGTTTCGAACGAAAAGGGAAACAGCTGCGCATGCGTGAATTATCTGTCTCCAAAAACAGCGCCAAAGTTCGAACAGGTTTGACGGTCACGTTTTCCACGAGTTTAAAGCTGTGTGACACCATTTTTTCCCCTCCATATTGACGGATCAAATCGGACATCAATAATTCAATCTGCGATATGGATAATGCAAGTTCAACAGTGAAAGTGAAGCTTCACCTAATATTTCATCATTTCCCAGGTAAGCTTTATTTCTAGGGTTTTCATCCGCAGAGAACCCGTTGGCGCTTCGGGAAAGAACCCTTTGGCGTTGCAGTTTTACTCGCCGATGAGCCGAGCAGTAAGCGTGATATTTTGTAAACGTGGTTTTTAGTGATGTAAATTCAAGTTAGCAGACAATGGTAGTAAAAATTCACAGATAATAAGTATGTAGATATAAAACTAACAGGTTAAACGTGATATACGAAAATAAATTTCTATTAAATTCAAGTTAGCACAGAAAACAATGTATTGAACATAACGGGAAGTAAAAATTCATTTAAAAAATAACAATTAATATTCTTATGCTTACGTTTACAATATACTTATATGTATTTTCGGAACTACTCTGATATGCGCCCTCAAGTCGCCGAATTTCTCGCCAAATATTTTTCGCGAGAAACTTCACGCTGCCATATTACTATCTAAATTTTTTGTCTACATTTTGAACTTTTAGTCTAAAATGTCTCCAAAAACGCGGTTTTCGCACATGCAAAAACTACGTTTTGAACGCACAATTTAGCTAAAAATCCGAAACAAAAACAAAAAATTTAGATAGGAAAAACGTAAAGTTTAATTTGACAAGAATCCATGTACACAGCGACATGTTTTAACTTAAAATAATCTACGAATTGCACAATGTAGGCAACGAACGAATCTACAAACTACGCACTCCTCGCTTTAATAAAATAACATAACAACAATAAATTTCAAATAATACCATGTACACAGCGTTCTGTTTCAACTTTAAAAAACATCTACGAATTGTACAGTCTAGACACTAAACAACAAAGTAAACTAAAATAAATTTCAAACAATTTAAAAAAACAACAATAACGACAGAAATTCATACTAAAGAACCAATGAACATAACATTCTACAAAATAAGAACAAAGATAAAATAAAATGCACTTACCATGAATTAATGCGTTTTCGAATAGCAGAAATATAAATTTCATACCGCCTTTAACATGCCGCCACGTAATCACTATCGTATTTACATGACAGCCAGACACACTATCCAGAAAATTTATACTATGGTTCACAAATAAAAAAATCACAAATCCCTACTTTTATCATGCACTGCCATTAAAAATAATCTCCCAGACCCTCTTTCCACAGTTCCAAATACACACTACCCCTCAACAGGATAGCCACAATCATATTTCCTTTTGCCGAACTTCAATTCAACAACTACCATTTCATCTTTCCCTCCCATCTTCTCAGACACAGAGGCAAACCAACGAGCTCCAGCGAAAGATTTTTCAACGTCAACAGGGTTGCCATAGAACACGCATTCGCGCCAAAAAGCAGCGCAGAACACATATCGCCACATTTGGTGAAATTAGGGCGTATATTAGAGTTGTACCGTATTTTCTCTAATTCATATAGAATACTAATATTTCTATTACAAATGTCTTTTTTCACTATTAAGTACTTTGCCTGTGAATTGATGTATTTCGGTAAGAGCCATACCCATGTAATAAATTAATGAATGCATGATCTTTAATATATCCATTTTACATAGTTTTAAGTATTTTTTTTTTTCAAGTTACTTGCATACAGCTTAAAGCATTTTACGTTGAAACAAATACCTATCCTTTTTCATAATATATTTCACAATACAAATAACCTTCAACAGTAATCAAATTTTCTTCAGTAGCATTTTTAATAAAACCTAATTTTACACATTTTAAAATTATTATAGGGGTTGGAAACCTCATCGTTCTGCGTGCTTACAGCTGTTAATAATTAAGAACATAACGTGAACAGCCATGTTACAAATTAGCATTCACCCCTCCCGCCATAATTTCTTCTTTTGATACCGAACTGACGACCCGAGAACCGGCATCTTTCGACGAAAACTTCTTTAATTATGCGAAAATATTTCTATCTATTCGTTGTTAAAAAATTCAGAAAAAATAATAATATATAAGAGAAAAATAATATAAATCTCCAAATGCGAACAACGACAACCTTCGCATAAGCGAATAGGATGAATTAGATAGGTTACCAGGTTTGAACTATTATCGCCAAAGTTGGCGAAAGTGTTTACATTTACCGGGTTCTCTGCGAAAGTGCTTCCCATTTTTTAGTGGTAGCTTTTTATTTCCATGTTGACCAAGCAAAATTTTATCTAAATATACGAATCATGCAAGTTCTGGAAAGAGATTTTTCTACCTCACATTGCAGTAATAACATTTTTATTGCCAATACTTTTCAAATTTCTAAATGTTAGAATCTATGAACTAATAATTTTAATTAACGAAATGTAGAATATTGAAGGCCTTAAATGTAAATTAAAAACCTTTCTTATGTTTAAAAATAATTTATGATTAGTGTTATGGAAATCTTTAAATATTATTTTTAATGTAGCCTTATATATTGGCACTTAAAATATACTTGCAGCAATTTTCACATTTTATCTGATATTTTTTTATTTTATCAGTTTCTATAAAAACGCAAATTCATAGCATATTATTTTTTTTCATTCGGGATGTCGAGTGATCGACTAATTTATTGTATATCTCTTGCTTAGGAAAAGGAAAGCAGCTACCAAAACATGGTATCGATGTTTTTGTTGTGGTACAACATCTTTGAAAAATACAGAGAGAAGATTCTTTGGATTCCCTGAGGATCCTGTGAGGTAAGAAATTGTAACTTATATTTACATACATGCATAATTTATAAATATTTTATTATTATATCATTATCATATCTTTGTCTAGTAAATATACATTATCGATAATTTCAGGTAGTCATTTATTTTGCAGTAACTACTTCATAAACTAGCTCTAATTTTAATTTTACGACCGTCTAAACCAGATGGTACTTTGACTATTTAATAAAAATTATTGTAAAATAATAAACATTAATGCATTAGTATTCTAATGTGTAGCCAAGTTTTCATTAAAATTACTTCACGATGTACATCTAGTACGATGCTACATCTTCACTAGCAATAAATTCATTAAATCAAAGAAAATGAAGTTACTCTTTTCTGATTTTACAGGTCAAAACAGTGGGATGCTGCCTGCAATAAAGATCTGCTCAGCAAATTTGCAGATGAATTATACAGAAAAGGAAAAGTGTGTTCTATACACTTCACTGAAAGTGACTTCCGTACAACCTACATTCCTGTGCTGTACCAAAGAAGTTGAATCCAGAGAGAATGCTTCTCACACCTAGGGCAAACAGGTAAACATAATTCTCTATACATTTATGTAAAATTAAATTTTATTAATTGTGATAATGTATGTTTTATCTTGTTTTATAATTTCAATTTTTAACTGTGCATTTCGTGTTCAATGAATTAGTTATTTTTGTATGGTTTAGTGATGCATCAGTAGCGCTGGATGCAAACCATTTATTTTTTATATGAAGGTTCATTGAGTAAAGAAAAATACTTTTCATGAATCCTAACAATGAAAATTTAATTTTTTCCTAATGACCATTTATCATTGAAAAAGCTTGTAAGCAGTTTGTTTTTTTGTTTGTAAAGTAAACTATTTTTCCCATAAAAATCAGTTGGAGGAATCAATGTCATTCTTGGATCACAGGTGATTACTTATTTAAAATAATTGACTACAGTACCTTGTGTATAAGTTCACAACTTAAAAAGCAATGAAAATCATTAAAGAGCATTGCTGCTTGTGAGTTTTGGCATTTTTTTCCTTGCTGAACTAATTTTTGTGCCCTTTTAGTATACCACATGTTTACTGAAAACATCTAAACCCAAAACTAGAGGCATAAATATCGTATCATTTTGTGATAAAAATGAGAAGATGGATAACAAAGAATCTTTTGTCAGTAAGAATAAGGTTGGTAATTTTTTTTTTTTTTTTTTTGTTAGTTGCACAACATTGGCTGATATTTTTTAATGTAGGGTTATATCCAGGTTATATTATCTTGCTGGGGCAAGATGGTGCACAAATGTAGGTGGCCAGATTTAAGGGCAACAAAATGATTATCAAACATATCTCTGTAAAAAAGGGCAGCCAGTTTTAATTTGCACGTCAGTCGCCAACAGTTTAGAATCTGCACTGGGTCTATCACATCGTACTTAAAAATCTATAAACTAATATTTCACTACAGTAACTCAGTAAAGAAAATCATAAGGCATAGAGCGATTCATAAAATAAAAAACAGCTCAAATAAATACAAGCTGTGTCAGTAATGATAAGTAATTTAAGAATAAACCGAAAAGGTCTTCCAGAAATACTCAACACTGTAAAATTGTTAACTTATTAAATTGCAAATTTGTACTGTAAAGGATTATGTATTATGTTATATTTAAATGAAGTATTTTTTATATTTATTCTTATTAGATGATGAAAGTCAAAAGACCGTGGACGTAGTACATACTGAAACGTCACTGACTCAAATAGCAAAAACAGATGAGACTCAAGAACTGCCATATGTAAATGAGGACCAAGAGAAAGAAGCAATTAAAACGCCAGATACACACTGCAGAGTTTACACTCCAAAGAGTTTAAAAATAAAGAAGCTGACAAGCCAAGTATCGTACTTAAAGAAAAAGTATTGCTGCGGCAAGAATTCTGTAAGAATAGTAGATATACTTAAGATAATTCAACCAATGGTCAGTCCAGTAATTTACAGTTTTATTAAAGGGCAATTAAAAGCATCATCAATATCAAAATATGGACGACGATGGTCACTGGAGGACAAAAACTTATGCCTTCAGATCTATTTGAGTAGTCCTAAAGCATATGATACTTTAAAGGCTTTTTTTAACTTGCCAAGTAAGCCTACATTACATAAAACTATTTCTGCTATTTACCTGGAACCTGGCTTTTCAGCTGCTGTACTTCAGTCTTTGAGGTTAGTTGTCAGTAACCTGAAATGCCAAGACAAATATTGCATTTTGTCTTCTGATGAGATGACTTTAAAACGTGGTCTCTCATATGATAAAAAAAAAAGGATCGTATTGTTGGATTTGAAGATTATGGTTCCTACACTAAACCCATTGTAATTCCCCAGTATGCAACTCATGCTCTTGTTTTTATGGTGCATGGGCTGTGTAAAAAGTGGAAACAGGTTTTTTTTTTTTTTTTTTTTTTTTTTTTTTTCCTTGCTTCTCACACCACACCAAGTGATATGTTATGTACTTTGGTTATGTAAGCCCTTTCAAAATTATTTTATTGTGGTTTGACACCTGTGGCACTTGTATGCCATGGTGGAGCTAATAATATGATGTGCTACACCAAAGCTATGAGAGTTACAGAAGAAAGACCATACATTATGTGCCAAGATAGAAAGGTGTTCACAGTTTTTGATGTGCCTCACCTGTTAAAATGCTTGAGAAACAATTTTATTAAATATGATGTAAAGTTTTTGAATGATAAGGATGCTAGTTGGGAGCACATAAAATCCTTGTGGGAATTTGATCGTCAAATGCCTCACCGAATTGCTCCAAAATTATCTGACCGCCATGTTAATGTAGACGGCCTTAGTACTATGAATGTGAAATTGGCTGCACAAGTCTTCAGCCATTCTGTGGCTGCTGGGTTGTGCTTCCTGAGTGCAGTGGGTCGTCTGCCAGCATCGGCTAGTCATGCAGCTGATTTTTGTTCAAATGTCAATAAGTTATTTGACAGTTTGAACAGCAGAAAAATTAATCATAATAACCCTTTCCTTTCAGCTGTACATAAGAATTCTATTCACATGGAGACTTGGCTACAAATGCTGGATTTAATTAAGTCAATTGAATTCCAAACAAAAAAGAAATATCCTTTCCCACTTTATTTGGATGGAGATTGACTCTTTCTGCATTCCAGCATTTAATCCCTATTCTCCTAGAGAATGTTCCTTTTATTTTGATGTGTCGCTTCACTCAGGACGCCTTAAAAAATTTTTTCTCTGTTGTCAGACACAGAGGTGGGAATAATGACCATCCTACTGCATATGATTTTCAACAGAGAATGAGATTTCTAATAGCACAGAATGTAATTAGCATAAGTAGGTTATCAAACTGTGAACCTGATCATGATGTAAGCACCTCAGCAGGTATCAAAACTACCTGCTGAGGTGCTTACAGTTAACAAGAACTCTGTTTGGCAATGAAGAAAATGGATTTTGATGACCCGTTGCTCCCATTAACTGAGACTGCGGGTAATGCTGTAGATATTCCTATTGCAGGTGCAGTATATGATGTATTTGAGCAAAACTCTTCAGCCTATGTTGCTGGTTATATAGCTAAACGGGCATTAAAACAGTTTCCTTTGTGCCTGTTGTGCAAAAGTGTTCTTGTTTCAAATAAAGATTTAGACACCCACACCTATTTTTTGCATTTCAAAGAGTATGATTTTATGAAAGATGGATTGTGTTACCCCTCACATCAGTTTATTTTAGCTGTGTGTGAGATGGGTAAAAGGTTCAAAACTGTGTTTGAGAAAATATGTAATTATAAAAATGTGAAATCCAAAATTATAGCCGAGCTGAAAACTATTGATCATGATTGGCTTAAATGCCATCTTCATGCCTCTCAGTTGTGGCAACATATTGTCAACTCATGCATGCAACTTCTTTTATGTTTCAAAATCAAGGAAACTAACAAAGCATTATCAAGTGTGAAAAAAGCCCAAAAAAAAAAAATTAAAAAACTAAACTAATCATTTTATATGTGTTTCATTTATATGTATTAGTGTTTATTATATTATTATTGTTTATTATATATTTATATTATCATTTATTATATTATTATTATCATTTTGATATGTAATTATTGTTTTATAGTTGCCAACTCTACCAGTTTTTTTGACCTGTGCCATGATAGATCATTGAATCTTCACGTTTATAGAATTAAACTTAAAATCATATAAATTACATTCCCCCACTCCTAGAGAATTTCTGGATACTTTTTCCTATTCAGTTTTATATATATTTATTATATATTTATATATATTTTTCAGTTTTATAGTTAATGTTATTTATGCATTATGAAGTGTCAGATTTCAAGGTTGGCAGCTATATTGTTTGTGTATGAATATTTTTTTTTAAGAAATTGTCATTAAAACTTATTATAGTTTATTTATGAAAATAAATATGATTTGATGTACTATATATATATTTTTTAAAATTATTTTCAAAGTTATGAATACAGTCAAAAGTCTTTAATCCGGACTTGTCGGGACTAAGGCGATTCCGGATTATAGATCATCAGTTTAAATCTGGTACGATGGCATGCAGAAATTATACAATTAAAAATATAAAATCGTAAATATGAAATAAAGAGCAACTGTGATCTAAAGGATATCAAAATTTACAAAAAAAAAAAAAGCTTAATATTTATTTGTTTACTTTATTAAACATTTCTTTCAATGCGCGCATGCGTAAAGCATACATTATGCATAGTTGAAATTAGAAAATTGCAACCAGAAAACTATTTGATGTATATTTGTGATATTTATAATGAATTAGATTTAAAACATATCAAAGACAGAGTACATCGAGATGAAATATTACACTTAGTAAAGAACTATAACGTATAGTCGAAATTAGAAAATTGGAACCAGAAAACTATTTTATGCGTATTCATGATATTTATAATGACGAGGAAATTGATTTAAATCATATTGGAGTACATTGAGATGAAACACTACATTTAGTAAGGAATTATAAGCCGAATAAAATAAAAATATCTACCCTGAAGATGAGGATAGTGGTGATAGATCAACTTCCAGTTCATTGCGCGCCACGAGCCCCCCTTGCAGAGCAGATCCAATTCGAAGATTAAGGAACAACGCAATCTGAAATAACGCGACTGAAATAGATCATTTTAGCTTAGCTTATACCGTCGGTTATACATTAAACGTGCATGCATAGACACATTATGCGTTTTGCCAGAAAGTTTATAGCTTTTAGGTCCGGGTTATAGATCATTGCAGATTAAAGACTTTTGACTGTATAATGTTTGTTTGCTGAGAGTACAGTAGGAGATTTTGTATTTTTAATGAAAATCATCTAGCATAATAACTGCTTTTTCTAAGGCAGCCACAACTTTATCAGCTATCCAATATATATACAATGGCTCACAAAGTGTTCGTACACTTAAGAGTTTCAGTGACATATTGCTTTATTTATTAACGAAAATTAATATTTGTGAATGAGAATGTTTTAATAATATCTATTAATTTTTAGAAAAATTAGCAGAAAAGTTACCCTGAAAAGTCTTTGTACATTTGAAAGAAATCTACACATATTAGTAAATATTGTAGTATATTGTAGGATATCCTGCAGCACTAATGACAGCTTCTACTCCTTACATTTTAAATTTTAGAAAATATAAACATGTCAGTATTTAAAAAAAGAAAAGTTTAGTTTTACTCAAAATTGCATGAAGATGATATGAAAAAATATTGGGCTTTATATTCCAATTCATTTCCAGGCTACACCACTTTTTCTACAAATTTTTAAAGTGTCCGAACACTTTTAGGATCCACCGTATGCACACAATCTTAATGCACATGTATATATATATATATATGTACTGCTTTCAAATGTTAATTAAAAATAAGTAAAAGATAAAAATAAGAATCTCTATAGTTTGAAGCTTATACAATCATTTGCTGGGGGAGTGAAAAGTTTAAAACTATTGACTTGCAAATATGCTCATGATATACTGATTCTTGTTCATTGTTAGTTCATGTAACATTTAATATTTTGGCATATTCTTTTTATTATGAATTCTAATATGATGTTTGAAAATTGCTAATCTGAGTTCTAAAATTTGGAAAAAGAAGTTTTTATTTTGTCAACATTGGTACATTCTGATCATCTGTATTCCCAAGAAAAATTGCAAACTATTCATGACTTTGAGAATTGGCAAAGGGAATCTATTTAGCTATATTTACAGCTCGCAGCAAAAAAAAAAAAAAAAAATTCTGTCCACAAAGCATTATATGGGAGCGAGAAAATTTTTTATATAGTGAAAGTTTATATTTTTGCAATTGCTGGATATTGTTTATAACACTTAAATTAAATTGTATTTAAGTTTGCATGTTCTCCTAACTGTTTATACATGTTTATTATGTAGTACTGCATGCATACTCGTAAATGTCAAAAGCTTACTGTACTGTAAGTTGAAATTGTGAGGATAATCAGAAAGTACTGAGCATTTTTTCTTTTTCTTTTTCCAACAAATTTATTCCAGTAAATTAAAAATGTACTCCTTACATTTGTTAATACTATTATGTTTATAATTCATTATCCAAATTTGGATTTTAATATACTATAATTTTGGAATTTTTTAATCTGATCTGTTGTATAAGTAAAATATAATTAATTTTATATTTCTCATAACATGTATAATCCCAAAATTCATGAAATTATTAAGAAACTCCTCAATCGGTTTCTTTTTTATTTTAAATTTAGTGTGTGTGAGAAGCAATATCTTGAAATATAAATATGTATTAAAGTTGTCTATTGAAAATTGTATGTTATGTATGATTGGAAAAAATTAATTAATTAAGAAAATGATTTTATTATTTTTCGTTACGTTTTTATGGGGAATTTTGTGTCTATTTTCTATTATGCTAATAATCAGTTTTTATATCATATTCTAAGTGATTTATTGATTATGAATGCTAATTTTTTTAAGGTGGAATAATAGTGAACCAATTACGTATGAATTTAGAATACTTCATGATTTTTAAGTTTATATTGAACTGGTGCTTTTAATTGCCACATGTTGTCTTTATATATTGAATTTTAAGTATGCAGATATTATGCATTTCAGGATAAATTTCTTGATTTTCAGGACAAATTTTTTTATAAAATTAAATAAAGAATAATTATCCATATCTAAATTCTGTGACCACTGATTTTTTTTTTTTAAAAAAGTAAAATTAGAGGAATAACAAGTATATTTCAAATGTTATTAATAGCAATTATGCATACCAATTTGTCATAATAATGTAATATATTAATTCCATAATAATGTTTCTTTCAGTAATTCATTTAATAGTGTAGAAAATGATCAACTTATGTTATATTTATGTTTAATAATAGGATTAGGATTTGAGTCGCAGTATAAATATTCATTTATGCAATGTTGCAAGTAATAAGTACTAAATAAGACAGTTAGTGACTTCAGTAACATATACAAATTTAAATTTTTTAAAATGCAATTTAGGATTTTTTTAATTTAAATAATACTGTTAACCTCTTGGTTGTAAATTTGGTTCTTCTTCTGCTTTATATTTCAAAATATGTACATTCCTTGAGTGTAAATGTTCCTTTTATCGTATTATAACTCTTGCATATACACTGATGAGACAAAACATTATGACCACTGAAAAATGTGGGACACATTTTTCAATGAACTCGAATGAAGGCTCGAAACAAGTATCTATGAAACTGAACAACTGGTAGGCTTTCGCAGTCTGCCATTGTTAGTATTTATGCAAATTAGATAAATGACGAACCAGCAGTAGATGGTAAGATGTTGACACCCACTGTCCTTCTTGATACAGCAAAATCGGCACCACACAGCCACTGGAAATGGAATCTTCCAGGAGGACAATGCCCCATGTCGCAAGGATCGAATTGTGTTCGAGTAGTTCGAGCAGCATAACGATGAATACCAATTAACGTCCTAGCCACCTAACTCATCAGATCTTTATGTGATATGGCATATTTGGAATTTCATGGAGTGGCATATCGGAGCTCAACATCACCATGTTGGAATATCTCAACTTTGTGTGACCACTACTTAAACATTTGTTACAACCTGTCTACAGTCATCTACCAAGAACTTGTGTCATCCATGCCAAGGCCAGTTGAAGCTGTTATGTAGGCCAAAGGTGCTATTGAGTAAGTGGTCATAATGTCTTGGCTTTTCAGTGTTGAAATATGCTTTGAAGAGTAACAATGTGGATTATATTGTGAAAGGATTGCAAAACATGGTAACAATAGAAAACTTTAAGTAAAGAACATTTAAGTTTAGGATACTTTAACGAACATTATGATAAGCACAACAAAAACTGCTAGCTATTATTTTAATCTTTTAATAATTATGTTAATAATATGTGGTTTAATAATCCTGCAAAGAGTTTGTAATAGAAAAAATTTATGAACAAGAATGTTTATACATGAAATGTTTTGATAACAAGAAAAAATTTTCTTACATTGACAAATCAGTTAAGAATTTTTTTTTAAATATTGCTTGTTGCTCAGTTAGATAATTAAATGTATATGTATTTTTTTGTCTGCAGTTAGAGAAAATCAATAAATAGAAAATATATTAAAATAAATTCTGGTTTTGTTTTTTTTTGTTTAATATTTAAGAGACATATTAAATCTGAGTGGAATTATAAAATATGTCGCATTCCTAAAAGTAATATCTGATTGTTTTAAGTATTACGAATTCTAATTAATCTACAAAGCGAAAGTATGTTTTGAAATAAATTTTCAATTTATCTCTTTACATTTTATTTAATTTTAATTAGTTAATTCCTTCAATCTTTAATTATTTCAATAAATAATAATTATCAATTAAATTATAATTAATCATTTATATAATAATTATTGATTAAATAACAATTTAAAAGAAATTTAACCTTTCAGTTAGGCCTAACAACTCCATGGGCAAAGCTGTCCACAGGATGACCATGGAGATGACGAAATCACATTTTCAGTTTAAGCTAAAGCACAGTTTTAATGGTATAAAATGGTGTTAAGTTTTTTATATACAGTTTTAACGGTATAAAATGGTGTTAAGTTTTTTATATCTTTTCAGCATGTACACCTAACATGATTAAAAAAAACATACAGTAGTTCACATTTTATAGGTTTTATAGAAGTCATGGGAGTTGACAACCAATAAACATACTCACCTAGAATTGAAACTTTCTTTTTTTCCTGTGTACAAACAAAATTTTATTCATATATGTACTCAATGGAAATGCACACAAAATGGCTGCCTCTCTTCAACACCACTGGAAAGAAATTAACAGTGTTGCCATGTGAACATTTTTTTAAAAGAATCCCTCTGTCCATGGAGGTGATGCTTGAACCAGATTGCAAACTTTAGATGAACAAAACTTTCTAAATATACCAAATTCATTATAACTTCAAGAGATAGAAATATTTTTCAATACATATGTATTTAACTTAATTAAAAAATAATATTTCATGTAGTTTTAATAATATGTCAACATATTTAAGTAAACTACGGGCTGGTTGCAGTTCACAGAGTTGATTTTTGTCACATATTTGGAACTGTATCTTACAAAAACAATTAAAAATAAATTTTCAATTTTAGGGGACTAATTAGTATCCATCTAAAACTACATAGTACAATTTGTTACATGGGAATATTGTATTACTAGAACAGTTAATATTCTTGAGTTTCAAGAAAGTGCCCGAATTTGGAGAATGATCCAAATAAGGATTATGTGAAATAAAGTAAATAAAGATTAAAAGAATAAAACATTTACATTTGTCTCCAAATATTTCTGGAATTTTTTCCCACTATTCTTACCCCACAAGCATACAGTGATCTGTTTTACCTTAGACATCAGAGGCTCAGCATAGTGTAGCAGTGGCTATCTACCAATTTTCATTTTCTCATACTTCCCTTTAGAGAATGTTTGACAAAATTCTGCATTTTTACACTTATGTACTAAGAACTAAAATAAATTAATAAGTAAATCTAAAGCTATTTCAGAAAAATTGTTAGGAACTTGTATCAAGTGGCATTGACAAAACTCATTCCATAACCTACTTTTTATACACATATTAGTTAATATTTGATTTAGATCAATAAAATCTTCTCAAATACATAAAAGTATTTAAAACATGCAGTTTCAAACTTTCACATAATACATTTTAGAATGCTTATATTTAAATATCACCTTAAATTCAATACTTTGATTTCTTTAGCTTTAAGTTGTAAATAAAACATTGAAAAATAAACATGATAAAAACATTTTATACCTATGATTAAAAAAAAAAAAAAAAAGACTTCAAGATTCAATTAAGAAAACATGCAGACTAAACCATATCTAATATTACTTCAATCAATCCAATGAAATAAAATTAAAAAATGATCTGGCAATATTATACAGTCAAAAGTCGTTAATCCGGACTCGTCGGGACTTCGGCGATTCCGGATTATAGATCATCAGTTTAAATCTCGTAAGATGGCATACACAAATTCTAAAATTAAAAATATGAAACCGTATTTTAGGAAATAAAGAACAATTATGATCTAAAGGGTATCAAAATTTACAAAAAAAGAAGCTTAATATTTATTTGTTTACTTTATTAAACATTTCTTTCAATGTAAGTTGTTTCGTTTTATGTGATAATACTTTCTCTTTAATTCTATAAACAGACATAATTTCCTGTTCAGTTAAAAAGCTCCGCTGTTCAAGTCCCGTAATTGCTGTGCCGAGAATACCGACTAACTTGTCAATCGAAATTTTTTCGTTTTCACTAACCTCTCTGTCACCTTCTTCATGTCTTTATCCATTTTTTTCAGCAATTCCACTTTTTGTTTGACGGACATCGATACATACTTTCGTTTTGTAGATCCTTTGGGAGCTCCAGCATCGGAAATTCTATTTGACATAATCGAAAGTTCAAGTTTACTTTTATAAAATTGCTCTTACAGTTTGCGAAAAATAATAAGCTGCATCCAATTCGAAGATTAAGGAATAACGCAAGTATCAACATTAACTGAAATAGATAATTGTATAATTTTAGCTTATACCGTTCGTTATACATTAAACGCGCATGCGAAAATGTATTCTGCACTTGCGCACACGCATATGCGCAGATGTAAAAGGTCTTGCGCGCACGCGTAAACGCCTATGCGCATGTGTCAACGCGGCGCATGCGCAGAAAGTTTTTAGCTTTGAGGTCCGGATTATGGGTGTCCGAATTAACGACTTTTGACTGTATTTGGTTAATAATATGATGCTGCCAGATGAGAATTCTTATTTCTGTTAAGAGCCCTGTTCTGCAAACATCTATTGAGCATAATTTTAAAACTGAATGTTTCTTGGGTTAAAATAACAAAAGACACAATAAAATATGAAATTTCGCAGATTCTTTCCCACTTTAAACATTTCACCATGCACTTTGAAAAAATTTCAAAACAATTTTAGGCTCCCATTTCTCATAATATTGATTTGCACAAACACTTCAAAACAAAGGAAGAATTATACGCAATAAACATGAGATTCTATTTGGGTAAATAACGCTAAATGTATATAGAAAGCAAGTGTGTGTCCTTGAAGATTAAAAATTATGTTTATTCTGCCACTACTTTAAAAAACAATAGAATATTTCTTAAAGACCAATTTAGTAAGTAAATATTTTCTACAGTTATGATAAAGATATTGTTGAAATGCCTTTTTATGTATTTATGCACATGAGATTTTTCTACAGCAGGGTTTCTTAAACTTTTTTT
This sequence comes from Stegodyphus dumicola, assembly GCF_044657685.1. Lineage (NCBI taxonomy): Eukaryota > Metazoa > Arthropoda > Arachnida > Araneae > Eresidae > Stegodyphus > Stegodyphus dumicola. Next base: position 55,107,323 of record NC_140778.1, read on the forward strand.
CAGTTGCGATCCCTTTTTATCATTGAGATTTTTTCGGAACACCCAGGACCCCATAATATTTACAAAAATTTTGTGGGACCCACAAAGTATTGCGAAAATTCAACACACACGTGAGTGAAACTGTCAACTGTTTCACTGGTACTGTAAATTAATGTTGCAGTTTTAGGTCATTAACTTTAATTTCTAATTTTAAGACATAGAACAATGTGAAAATTTTAAATAAGTAACAGAAGAAATGACAGTGTCACGTGCGAAGCAAGGAAAGTGAACGTTTATATTATAAAAACAATGCATCGAAACATTTTCGTTCTTTTCTTCATCTGATCTTTATCTATTTTCAGATACAGTGTGTAAAAATATTTGGTAATTGTAAATTATAATAAGTTAACTGTTAAAATTTTTAGTGACACCTGCAGCAGGGCCCGCGACCCTAGTTTAAGAAACCCTGTTCTACCTCATGGATATATGCAAAATTTGAAGCTTATTGAAGCTAAAACACATATTTTCATGTCTGATCATAGAAATATAATTAAATTTTGTGTTAATATAAGAACAGCCATGTTTAATACAATCCACTTACAAGTTACCACATGCACATGGTAATGATATGTTTAACCATTCTTTAGAATTTCAGAACAAGAATTTGAAGGTGGTAATATGAAGGCAGTAAATTCCACAGGATTTATATGTCAAAACAGAACACATAATGGTAGACAATGAACGGGGACTTACAAGTGTAAATGTATCTGAAACATTTGCATGGAGCCATGAGTGAGAAAAAAGGTATACAGTCAAAAGTCTTTAATCCCGACACATTGGGACTTCGGTGTTTCTGGATTATCGATCATAAGTTTAAATCTGGTATGATGGTATGCAGAAATTATAAAATTAAAAATATGAAACCATAATTTATGAAATAAAGAACAATTATGATCTAAAGGGTATCAAAATTTACAAAAAAAAAAAAAAAAAGCTTAATATTTATCTGTTTACTTTATTAAACATTTCTTTCAATGCACGCATGCGTAAAGCATACATTATGCATAGTCGAAATTAGAAAATTGCAACCAGAAAACTATTTGATGTATATTCGTGATATTTATAATGAAATAGATTTAAAACATATCAAAGACAGAGTACATCGAGATGAAATACTACACTTAGTAAAGAACTATAAGCCGAATAGAATAAAAATATCTCCCCTGAAGATAAGGATAGAGCTAAGAGATCAACTACCAGTTCATTGCGTGCCGCGACGTTCCCCTTCCCAGCAGAGCAGCGTGAAATTGATAAACGGATTTCGGAATGGCTGGAGAAACAAAGGACATGCCTTTATCCATTTTTTGCAGCAATTCCACTTTTTGTTTGATGAACATCGAAACATGCTTTCGCTTTGTAGATCCTTTGGAAGTATCCAGCATCGGAAATTCTATTTGACATAATCGAAAGTTCAAGCTTACTTTTATAAAATTGCTCTAACAGTCTGCAAAAAATAATAAGCCAGATCCAATTCAAAGATTAAGGAACAACACAATCTGCAACATTAACTGAAATAGATAATTAGATAATTTTAGCTTAGCTTATACTGTCCTTTATACATTAAATGTGCATGCGTAAACGTATTATGCATATGCGCATGCGTTGACGCATGCGCAGAAAGTTTGTAGCTTTCAGGTCCGGATTAACAACTTTTGACTGTATATGTATTAACACAATGACCTCGGCATAAATTTATTTTTCACAGATGAAAAGCTAAAACTTACTTATCGAGTAAAAGTTGGTGGTTTTCCCACTATTTTTAGAAAGATTTCCAAACTGTGGATATTTATTGTAAGTTGGTTAACAATATCAATATACGAAAAGAAAATAGAAATTTGAATTATTAAAGAAAGATTACATGATGCACTAAAACAATAAAATGCTTATATACTTCTTCAAATCTCACTATACTATTTTTGCACTATTCTATTTGCACTATACAGTCAAACGTAGTTAATTCGGACACCCATAATCCGGACCTCAAAGCTACAAACTTTGTGTGCATGCATCACGTTGACACATGCGCATAGGCATTTACGCTACGGCTGCGCATATGCGTGTGCGCCTAATACGTTTACGCATGCACGTTTAATGTATAACAAACGGTATAAGCTAAGCTAAAATTATCTAATTATCTATTTCAGTTAATGTTGCAGATTGCATCGTTCCTTAATCTTCAAATTGGATCTGGTTTATTATTTGGTGCTACTTTGGTAGATGGTTGCACGGATTTTTGGCGATTTACGTTGGTGCAATTGTTGGCATGATTTTTACAAACGTCAACCATCTTGAAAAATGCTGTTTTTACGCATAGTAAAGTATTCGAAACTTTAAAAAAAATAAATATCGTTAGAAGTAACGGATTAATTTTTTGTTGAAAATGTCGTTTTTTAAAATGGCAGGCAAGTGTAAATAAATACATTTACTATGAGTATAAAATACTTAAGTAAGGTTATTATTACTTTCATATAGCAAAGAAGAGAATAAAAACACCGCTATAAAAACATTGTGCCAACATTTAATTACATTAAAATATTACTGAAATTGAATACCGAATTAAAAATCATCATCCAACATTTAAAAGAATTAGAATATTATTAAATTCAAATACTTTAAAATATGTTATATAGAATATAATTAACATTAAAACATATGTGACAATAATTATCTCAGCAATTTTTGAAAATAGTGTATTATTTTTTTTAACAAAAATTGAAGTATACAATTATAAAATAAAAGAAAAATATGTACTTACATTTTTTTGAGTTATTTAACCTGTTGTTTATTGATAAGTACCACCAAAAAAAAAAAATCGGAATCATAATTTAGGTATCAATGAAAAAAATTTGAAAAATGTAATATCAAGGGCAGGAATAAAAAAAAATTTAAAAAAAAAAAAAAAATTATAAATAGATAAAGCAATTTAGAGCCAAATTAATGGATCATGAAGATTAAAAATAACAAAAATATTTGAAAAAAAATCCAATAATAGGTACTTTTTTTAAGATTTTGAAGATCCTTTAACCGCCCCTCCCTGAAGTACATGCCAATCACCCCAGTTTATGTCTCTAATAATTTCGAGAAATTTAACATATGGATGCTCATTCAATGTACAGCAAATTTTCCTAAACAAATACCAGGCTATGTATCCTTCAAAATCTCCTTGGGGATTGTAAACCGGCAAAGAATTTTTGAAGTCACGCCATTGTCTTTCAACTGTGTTAGTATGAGCTCCTCTTTCAACTGTGTTAGTATGAGCTCCGGTTTCAGGATCTATGAAATGGAGCGAATGGTTAACTTGCAAGTGATTAAAACCTTCTTCACTCAAACGGTCATAAGCTTTCCAGCAGTCCGAAATAATCTGGGTTCCTGGTTCGATCCAATCCTTAATTAAAGCGAGAAGAATATCCGCTGTTCTGTTTGGCACAGCAACTAAAAAACAGCGACCTGAATCGTGCTCTACTCCCCCAAAAACCAACTACCCTTCAACGAATCGACCCTTTTTAAACTTTTAGACTCATCAATCTCCACGATTTTCCCTGGCCGTCCGATCTTCTTTGTTTTAGTTTCTACAAAATTAATTAAAATGTCGGTTACATAACTGCGCTAGTCGACTACAGCTTCTGAAAAAATACCGAGCTCACATTGAATTCTATTGTATGAAGAACCCATGAATATTTCGTACACTAGAGCTAAAATGACAGCAGCTGCCGGTAAAAAAAGAGGAATGTCTAATACTTTTTTTTCCGTTACAGCGATTATTTCTTCCACCGTGACCACAATACCATATACGGCCATCCTCGGAATCGGCTCTTTTAACCATCTTCATCTGTGATCCACATTTCTCGCACTTCATTGAAGAAGCAATTAGCGAGGTTTCCTCCAAAAATTTTAAATAAATTCCTCTGAGCCTTGTAACAATTTGTAAACAAATCTTTGACTAGGAAAGCCAGGCTGGCCAAAATAAGGTCTCAAAGGACAATTTTTTTTATTCCGATACCAATAATTCTTGGTACTTACCAATAACAACATTCATCTTAGACACAGACATCTTTGAAGGAATTCGAAGATATGAATTAAATTTTAAAATGGCGTGAAAATGCACAAATTTTCACTAACCAATCAGGGAGCTGATTACAGCTCGTTAATGCACAAATATTCTATAACCAATCAGAGAGCTTATTACATCACGCCTAGAATTAAATTTATTTAAAAATTCATACATAATAAAATCATTTTTAACAAAATGCAAAATTAAATTGTATTTTAATATTTAACAGCCATAAATAATGTTTAAAACATTAGATTAAATTTATTAACATTAGATTAAAACCAATTACTTTTAAAGTAAGGTGATGTCATTGATTACATCATCCACAACATAAAATATGATAAACAGTAAAATTTTTATTTCAAATAAAAATGCAAAATTAAATTGATTTTTAATATTTAGAAGCCATAAATAATATTTAAAACACGGAATTTATGCACGATAAAACACTTTAATTTTTAAATAAAATGACAACAAAGTATCGGTTACCATAAGTTGTATTACTCGCCAAAAGAAAAATCGCCGAATTCCGTGCAACCGTCTACCAAAGTAGCACCTATTATTTTTGCAGACTGTTAGAGCAATTTTATAAAAGTAAGCTTGAACTTTCGATTATGTCAAATAGAATTTCCGATTTTTTTATTTTATGTTGTGGAGCTCCCAAAGGATCTACAAAGCAAAAGTATGTCTCGATGTCCATCAAACAAAAAGTGGAATTGCTGCAAAAAATGGATAAAGGCATGAAGAAAGTGACAAAGAGGTAAGTCAAAACAAAAAAATTTCGATTGACTAGTTAGTCGGTATTCTCGGCACAGCAATTACAGGACTTGAACAGCGGAACTTTGTAACTGAACAAGAAATTATGTCTGTTTATAGAATTAATGAGAATGTATTATCACATAAAAAATGAAGCAACTTAAACAACTTACATTGAAAGAAATGTTTAATAAAGTAAACAAATAAATATTAAGCTTTTTTTTTTTTTTTTTTTTTTTTGTAAATTTTGATACCCTTTAGATCATAATTGTTCTTTATTTCATAAATTACAGTTTCATATTTTTAATTTTATAATATCTGCATGCCATCTTACCAGATTTAAACTTATGATCTATAGTCCGGAAAAATTGACAATCCGGAATCGCCGAAGTACTGAGGAGTCCGGATTAACGACTTTTGACTGTACTATTTTTGCACTATTGCACCAAGTATACAGAGATCCGTTTTTGCTTAAAATGATGATGACTAAAAAAGTGCCAGAAAAAGCTGAGAAGCGGCTTCACGCAATCCTCGGCTATCGAGGAATTGAATTTCCTCGTTGTTGCGTGTAGAAAATTTTCAGCAAAATTCTGTTTTCTTGCAGAAATGTTACTGCAGTTTCTTCCATTCTTTGTACATTCCACAAGGGCATAATTTAAAACCAAGTTTAAGGGGAAAAATATCACGATTTGTTTACAAAAACTGTTGGATCTTAGAATATAACAAAAAAGTACATACAAAATAGTATCTTTGCTTGACTAAAGGCTTGTTATTTGCATGGTTACGAGAGGAATGGTTATGGCCATGGTTGTCAAAGTTTGGCATATTCACAAAGTCTGGCAATTTGTACTGAGATTTTTGCCTTAATATGCAAATACCTCACGTTCTCAAACAATTTTGACTTTCAGATTCAGAATAGTATAATCAGTTTCTAACGTTTCAATGTTCAAATATGCTATTTTAAACCTCTCACTATTAATTAATTAAACACGAAGAATAAGAAAATATTGCTTTAAATCAGCAATACTTTAAAATGACTTATTTTGCAAACATAAGATTTTTTTGTTATGGAAGCAACTAAATTATTTATTAAGAATTGAGATGAAATGACAAGTTAAACACCCCTCATACAACATTTCTTTACAACACAGACATGTAATTACTGCACGAATAATTAAAGGTTCTTACTAATCTAATTTGTACACAACCATCTTTAAATTTTTCTATTATCAAAGTAATTTGTTATACATGTAAATCATGGAGTTTTTCTCTGGTGTGAATAAGTGAATGGTTTTTTAAATGACCTTGTTGAGTAAATGACTTATTACATATCTCACATACATGAGGTTTTTCTCCTGTGTGAATAAGCATATGTCTGTCTAAAGTATCGTACAGTCTGAATGATTTGTTACACACCTCACACACATGAGGTTTTTCTCCTGTATGAATAAGTATATGGTTTTTTAAAGTACTTTTATGAGTAAATGACTTATTACATAACTCACACACATGAGGTTTTTCTCCTGTGTGAGTAAGTATATGCTTGTTCAAATTGCTCTTTCCTCTAAATGACTTCTTACATATTTTACACACATCAGTTTTTTCTCCTGTATGTATAAGCATGTGTCTGTCCAAAGAATCATATAGTCTAAATGACTTGTTACACACCTCACACACATGAGGTCTCTCTCCTGTGTGAATGAGCATATGGGCAATGAAATTAGACTTACGAGCAAATGATTTATTACACACCTCACATATATGAAATTTCTCTTTTGTGTGAGTAAGTACATGGTTTTTTAAATAATACTTGAGGCTAAATGATTTGTTGCATATCTCACACACGTAAGGTTTCTCTTCTGTGTGAATAACCATATGGCCCTTTAAAATGCATTTTTGAGCAAACGATTTGTTACATATTTCACATACATGAGGTTTCTTTTCTGTGTGAATAAGCATATGGCTTTTTAAACAATCTTTCCGCTTAAATGATTTGTTACATACCTCACACATATGAGGTTTCTTTCCTGTGTGAATAAGTATATGTTTGTTTAAATTACCTTTTTGAGAAAATGATTTCTTACATACTTCACACACATGAGGTTTGCTTCCTGTGTGAAGAAGCATATGGCTTTTCAAATTACTTTTTTGAGTAAATGATTTATTACATACTTCACAGACATTAAGTTTCTCTCCTGTATGAATTAGCATATGCTGGTTTAACAGAGCCTTTAGTCTAAACATCTTGTTACATACATCACACGTATGAGGTTTCTCTCCTGTGTGACCAAGCATATGATCATTTAAATAACTCTTTCGAACAAATGACTTGTTACATACCTTGCACACATGAGGTTTCTTTCCTGTGTGAATAAGCATATGGCTTTTTAAATAACCTTTGCAGCTAAAGGATTTGTTGCATACCTCACACACATGGGGTTTCTCTCCTGTGTGGTTAAGCATATGGTCATTTAAATGACTCTTTTGAACAAATGACTTGTTACATACCTCATACACATGAGGTGTCTCTGCTGTGTGAATAAGCATATGTTTGTTTAAATTACCTTTCTGAGTAAATGACTGGTTACATACTTCACATATGTGAAGTTTCTTTCCTGCGTGGATAAGCATATGGATACTGAACTAGACTTATCAGGAAATGATTCATTTACGTACTCCACATTATAATTACCTCACATCCTGTATTAAAAAGCATATGCAGGTTTAATTCATCCCTTTTGTCTAAATGACTTTTTACCTTCCTCACATATGTTATGCATTTCTGTTGAGCAAGTAGGTATAAACTCATTTTGGAAGTTTACTTCTCCTCATGACATTTCACATACTTCCCACACATGAAATTTTTCTCCTATGCAAAAAAGGTATTAATTTTGATATTGTATATTTCGTTATATACCTGTTCATGTTGTCCACAAATGTAAAAGAATTTGATTTACAGAAACCCTAACCCTTCTAGAGTTTTGGAAGTAAATTTCCACATAGAACGATGGATTTCGGATTTTGTATATATGAAAATCGCTGCCACTTTCGGAGGAGTCCGATTTCGAGTGAAGTGCATATTTGAAAATGTGAGAGAGTCATTTTGGAAATATAATCAAGAAACTATCACTTATTCATGGCATTCTTGGAGATATTACAATTTCATGGCTAAATATGAAATGCTCAGAGAGTTAAGCAAAGTAGTTGGTGGATACTTTACACTAGCTTTCATTAGCTTGTCCAGCTACACATAAGATATAACACTAATACATATTGTAAACGTGACACATCTAGTGCCATATACGCATGCCATGATTTTTCAGGAACGCAATAAGTTTTTTGTATTTCGCATTAACATCATAACTCGCCCGTAGCACAATTCAAGCCTGGATTCCATGGTGGTTGCTTACGTAAACAACAACTAACAGTTTTGATTAGTGGTGTTCCTCAATGGCCGCTGACGTTTAATTTAAAATAGGCATGAATGCGCAATTTACATGCTAAAAACAGTCTGTGTTTTAACAACACGAGCTGAAAAATGCGAGTAAACAAACCCTGCGTTAGTTCAATAAAATCCTTAAACAGAAACTGGAACAGTAGAGCTTCTGGCGCCATCTGGTGAGCAGGCGCGTGAGTTATAGTGGAGAAAGTGCAAAGAAGATTACGTTAGCATAGAAGCGAGAGTAAATATCAATGACCAGTTATGAAATTGCACTACCTATGCCCAATGATCGTTTAACATGTGCCCCCGCGCTGTGCGATAACAATAAAAATATTTCAGTTATCAGTAAAATTCTATTTGAAATTTTCTCATTTTTAATAAAATAGAAATTGCGTCCAACACAGGTACCAGCACAAAGCGAAATGTGATGGATCTCTTTTTCTATGTGCATGTATTATTAATAACTCTATCCAACTATAAACTCACCTTGAAAAAAAAAATGGTGCCCGCCGTCCAACGGATATTCTGGAATGTGTTCTTAGAGACAGAAAAGTTTGGAAACCCTGCTCTAAGGAGCTCTAGGATGACGGACCGTTCACCTTTGGAACACAAGTTTTCAGGTTTAAGCAGCAAAATATTTGGGTTTATTTAAACACGTCCATGATTTAAACACTTTCGCGATCGATCATTCATGGCACAGATCTGATTTTTACTCATATTGAATCCTCCGACTATTCGGAGGGATTTCGGAGACTATTCGGAAGATAACTATTCGGAATTTATTGATATTGAATTTATTAATTATTGATATACTATTTCAGGCGGCTTTGACAGAACGGCTAAGCGCGCCGGCGGCAATTACTTGGTAAAGGAGTGGAAGTGTCCTAGGAACCTTCGCTTCCTAGGAACATGTTATTGTTGCAGGTCACTCGCGGTAGTGTGCATTGACATCTCCATCTCTGAGAATTTTTATGTTTAGTCTACATAACACTAAGTCATATTTATTTGTTATCTTTTGGGTGGAACATAGGCAGAGATGATGTAAGTAGGCGTGAGGTGACTGGGGTAACTGTGATAGCTAGGGCTTCAAGAGCTAAAAGCGGTGGCAATGTGGTGTGATAATAATGGGTGATCGAAGGCTTGATCAAGACTCCCTCCGGGATATTGACTTGTCCTGCTCCGATCAAGTCTATGCATAAAATAATTGGTTACATCAAAAGAAGTACCTTCTCCAAGTTTGTCTTCCTTCAGGAGAAGCTCATCAGGACTATACTCCTTTCTAAAAGAGCCCACCAGCGGCCGAGCGGTAACGTCGCTGAACACTGGTAGTTCGGTCCGAGGTTCGAATCCCGCGAACGGGCTGGCTGCATGGGCGTTTTCGTGGTTTTTCCCATGTGTAACGTCTATACGAGCCAGTTTCCCTTAGAAAGTCCTCCACGAAGGCATTCTTCCCCTTAGGCAGATAGTCATCGAGGCTTTGCCCTAATCACACACACAACCTTTATAAAACTACGTAATTCATCAGTTTTATGGAATAGACCATTTGCGATCCCTGTTACAATTCGAAACTCACTCCCCGAAAAAAAATTGTGAAGCCGTTAATTTTCTCAAATATGAGATGGGAAATTTGCATTTTATACAAAATATTAGTGCCTTTTCTAAGCCCAGGACACTTTTTTAAATTTGGAATACCGAGCTAACGCTAAATCCAAATAGGCTTTCATAACTTTAAATAGTTCAGAAGTATCTAAACGATCAATATAATTATTACTATTGGTATTATTACCTCTTACGAGAACAATTAGTATTGCTTCAATTTACAGAATTACTAGAGGTAGTTGCAATAACAGAAGGAGTAACTTTAGGGGTATTTCAAATGCTTAGTACTTCCTTAATAACAGCATTATTTACAGGATTAACTGGCTTGACTTCTTGGTCAAAACTGACCCTAGGCTTATTGGCCGGGTTTTCTGACAATGGAAATTTGGGGCAGCCCCTATATGAGGCCACGTGGAGATCTAGTCAATCTGACACTTTGGGTTTTAAATACGCCATGGTAATCAAAATTACCAGCACGATGATGTCCGAACACTCTTGGCACAACAACATGCCCCGTGACAGTTTCCAGAAGAGTGATGCCATTTCTGGAAATAAACCCAAGCTCGGTCAGATAATCAAGAATAATTTGAATATCAGAATTTGAGGGCAAGCCTCAGTAAAACTTTAACTGTGTTTCATTTTGCGATCGCGGACACTTAGCCGACAGGGACACTTAGCCGACATGGACACTTAGCCGACAGTACATTTAACCGACAGTAAGCCGACATGACGTTTAGCCGACACGGACACTTAACCGACAAGAACACTTAGCCGACAGGACACTTCGACAAAGACACCAAGGGGTCTAGTCTGGACACCGGTCGAGATCGATATCGGAAAACCAGTCGGGATTCTCTTTCTACTCGACAGCAGAAGGGAGAGCAAGTCTGGCCCCTTCAAATTCCGTCGGCGGAAAGTGAAGTGGAATTCCATGCAGAAGTGACGTTTATTGCATAGCAACCAGTCTATCTCACCTCTACATTGCTCCAGGCCCAGGGGAAGGGGATAGTTTGTTGTCAAAGGGGCTGTTTCGCACGTGCTTATTACTGAGGATGGCGGTAGAAAAAAAATCGAGTTCGAGTAAATAGTGAAATTTTTCGAAAAAATACGCTGTAGTAAAGAGTATGGAAAAAAGAAATGGGGAACGTTAATGGATATTTTAAACGCAGAAAGGAATGGCCTTTTCAAAACTTCAGGTATGTGAAGAAACGTAAACATAATTTTACGTATGATCTTTTGTAAAATGGAAATTTTCTGAAAGGTTACATGGTTGTAAACTATTTGTTAACAGGAATTTTATGATTAAAATACATTATTTTGTCTGAAAAGGTTATGCAACAACGTCATAAGTCTAATAATTGAAATATAGCACCGCGTACGCGTGTTTAATATTCCTAATGAATTTGAATCAAAAAAATTTTTAATTTTTAGCAACCCATGATTATATCAATAATTTTATTTATTCAGGAATTATACCTATCACGTAGCGACAAATATACTATGTATCGTAGATACCAATAAGGAGTGAATAAAAATATAACAAACTTTTATAAAAGTAATAGGAAGAAAAATAAAAAAAAATTAAATAACTATAGGTTAAATCATAAAGCTACAAATATATTATGTATCGTAGATACCAATAAGCAATGAGTAAAAATATAACATACTTTTAACAAAAGTAATAGGAAGAAAAATAAAAAAAATTAAATAACTATAGGTTAAATCATAAAACATATTATCTTGCACACACACACACGCATATATAAACATGTATATATATATATATTAACATATGCAATGAAAGGAAATTCGAATACATATTCCATTTTATACCCTTTTTTAAATCGATCCCACCAGTGACTGTGTGGTAAAATCGCTGAACACTGGTAGTTCGGTCCGAGGTCCAAATACTGCGAACGGGTTTTTGCATTACCAACATATCTCTGATAACCAATATATCTGGCATTACCAACATATTTCTCGTAATTTCCAAAAGCATAAAAAATGAAGGCATACAAAACCGGTTTTAAATAAATAACTATATGTATACATAAATGTATTATAAATATATTAATATATGCAGTGAAAGGAAATTGCAGTACATATTCTTATCTATGCCCTTTTTAAGTCGATCCCACTAGTGGCCGAGCGGTAAAATCTCCGAACACTGGTAGTGCGGTCCGAGGTTCGAATCCCGCGAACGGGCTGGACTCATTGGTAACTTCCAGAAGAATAGAAGTTTAAGGCACAGAAAATCTGTTTTAAATATATATATATATATAACTGTATAAATATATTAACAGATGCAGTGAAAGAAATTGCAGTACATATATATTTATACCCGTTTTAAATCGATCCCACCAACGGCCGGTAAAATCTCTGAACACTAGAAGTTCGGTCCAAGGTTGGAATCCCGCGAACGGGCTGGTTGCATGGACGTTTTCGTGGTTTTCCCCATGTGTTACGTGTATACGAGCTAGTTTTCCTTAGAATGTCCTCCACGAAGCCAACCCTCACTTTAGGCAGATAGCCTTCGAGGCTTTGCCTTAATTACATAAAACCAAAACTAAGCAATATTTTGATCTGAATAAATATACACAAAACTGATTTAATATCTAAAAGTAGACCACATTAAAAAATCTGGTAACTAATTATAAATCTTGCATTATAATATTGACAAGAATTTAACCGAAAATTGTACAGGAATTTAACTTGTTTTATACAGGAGATTCTAGAAACTATTGGAAATTGACATTGATATCGGTACAGTTAAAACTACTTAAATAAATTTTTTAACTCAAAGCAATTTAATCTAAATGTTGAATTTAGGATGTGCATAGTTTGAATTATATACTGCATATTCTTTAATGCATATCTAATGTATTACATTTTTATACACTACAAATTCAAATAAAAGTAGAGGAAAATGCATTATAATTTAAAACATAAAATTTCAAAATTTATAAATTACTCATCAAAACATGAAATTAAGTATATTGATATATACATTAGTTTAAAAATTACAATTTTAAATTAAAAGTATAGACCCCTTCTTTATATGTGAAATAGGGAAATACCAAATATATTATTTTCCCTAATATTTAATTAAGGTATTGGTAATGTAGAATAAATAAATAATGTAGAATGGTCAGCATTTGATGCTGACCATTCTACATTATTTATTTAATTATTATTCTACATTATTTATTTTTACATTATTTATTATTTTAAAATTTCTATAGCGAAATACTCGTGTTTTTCACAAATCTTAAGAAATTAAAATATCTATTACGTACACTTTCAAAAACAATCCGTGACCTCCGCCGTTCTCAGTTTAGCTCTAAAACGATAGTCAGAAACTTAAACCGCAGCTGTCCAGCTGACGGAAAAATTTCCGACGCGTCGATCTCTGTAATGATCGAGACGATGACACCAGACTCGCTCTCTGTCGAGTAGATCGCAAAAAGCGATCCGTTCTTTTATCTCGACGGTGTCCAGACTAGGGCCCTTAGCCGTCACCATCGAGATAGATAAGGCCTGCGCTCTGAAACGAAACTGGCTTGTGACGTCACGGTTAAGAGACCCTCAGCATACTTTTTGTTGGCTTTTATAAGTTGTAATTTTTTATCCATTATGTTTTAAGAATTGAATTTATGTTTACTTTTGACATCTGAAGCATCATCTCTTGTAATAATTACTAACACTAGTAATATAAAAATTGTCAGCAAAATTTATGATTATTTATTTTAATTGGAAACTAATTTTATATGAAATAACTGTCGTAAGGGGTTAAAAGCATAACACTTATTTCATTACATAATATGTAGAATATCAAATGCAGAGTAAATTTGATTCTTAACAGAGTACTGTGTTCTTAAATTTAAATATCAATGTTTTTTTGCAAATCGTTAAATATCATTTTATCATGATGAAACTTAAATGCATATGTTTAGCTAATATAGATTCTGTTCACTTTTATATATGTTATTATCATGCAATCAGTTTGTTTAAAATTTGTTATGCAATATAAATCTTTCTGAGAATGATCGAAAAGTTTCTAAAGTAATGTATGCAAGATTCATATTAAGGTAATTAAATTGCGAAACTGCAAAATGAAATTTTAAAATTGTACAGTTATTGAAGAAGCAGTAGTAATGGAATTCATATGTAGACATACTTGTTTTCATTGTATTCAATTCAATGTAATTTTAAAAACAATTTTTTTAATTATCTTTTAAATTACAATCTTTAATTTGAGTACGTGGCACCACCAAAAGCTATGTAAGTTAAGTTAAAAAAATTGCTTACTGAAAAGTTTTGAACATGATAATAGGATTTATATTTTCTTTTCATGTGGATATTAATAGAAAAAATATTTTCAGAACAGAGGTAACGCTTATAGTTAAATAGGTATGATGCAAATATTTGCAAGAAATTTCAGTTTCTAAAAGTTTTTTATTCGTATATTTATAAAATATTTTCAAAAAAATTGTGTATAACTTTATTTAAAAACTTTTTTCCTGTCTTATTTGGAATTTTAATATTGATAGTCTTCAGAGCTATGTAATAAACATTATCTCAATTTAACTACAGATTCTGTCGAATAATTATGTAGCATTAAGAGGAAAACATTAACTGTAATACAGATTAACATACAATATGTAAGTAAGAAATAATTTTAAGACTAGACTATTTAGTAATTTATTACATTCAGAAACATTTTCTGACTTATATAAGGCATTTAAATGTTAGTCTAAATATTAAGTAGTCTCTTGCATTCGTTTGATGTTTTATAATCCTGCTACATTAATATGATAGATATAAAAAATATGCAATAATTATAGAATGAGAGATAACATGTGTTCCCACTGGCAAACATTTTGTTAAAGTAGTGGGTGAAACAAAAAAATTTGATGCGGTGATGAGAATCAACGAGAGACACAAAGACAGTGCAGAAAAATCAAAGTAAAAATTTTAGCTACTTGAATTTTAAAACCAATTTTTCTTCAAAGAAATGATTTGCTTTTAAAAGCACCACACCATTCTCAAATAATTTTGTTTTGAAAATAAATACCAACAAAAGAAAATGAAAATATTTCATATTCCTATAAGCTTTGTAAAACATTATATTGCCGCTTGTAATTTTGTTTTAGACTGATTTTATAGTATGAGATACCAATTTCATAGAATAGGTTTAGAAAAACGGGTGTTTAGCAAGGAAGCTAAACTGCGCGAAGACCGGTCCCCTAGCAGTGACGTAGTAACTCAGCGCGCAGGCCTTATCTATCTCGATGGTGACGACCAAACAAGAAATACAAGTACACTCTTTCGGATATGTATTTGAAACCTATCTCTGCATAATATTTCGGGGAATCTCCGTATGCTGCGAGCGATTTCGTGGAATCCCCGGGTTGAAATAAAAGAGCGCTAAACCGAAACAGCGTTAAGCGGGGTCTTACTGTATATCAGTTGATCACTGCTCAGTGTACATCTGCTGTTTGCTTATAAAACACTTAGTAAAGACATTTCCACTATTTTGCTAATAATTCTGGAAGGCTCATAGAATCCGAAATTATGTTACACTAGCTAACAGAGAACTTAAGTCTGCTTAATACAACAAAAATCTGCTTGACTTGCTTTCGTGTCTTTGGGAAACGTAAGTATATGCAGAAATAAATATTAAAATCTATCACGTATATTTGTAAAGATGTAAAGCATACTGTTTTGGTTCACAATAATCATAAATATGCATCATGTTACGACAGTTTTAAAAGATCACAAATAACTATACATATGCTAGACTTTTAACAAAATTTCTGTTACAATATGAATATGCATTTATTATTATATGAGTCGTAAAACGACCCACCAGCGGCCGAGCGGTAAAGTCGCTGAACACTGGTAGTTCGGTCCGAGGTTCAAATCCCGCGAACGGTCCGGCTACATGGGTATTTTCGTGGCTTTCCCCATGTGTAACGTGTATACAAGCCAGTTTTCCTTAGAAAGTCCTCCACGAAAGCATCCATCCTTTAGGCAGGTAGCAATAGTGTGCTTTGCCATAATTAAACACACGCATACACACATGAGGCGTAAAATTCAGTATTCGTCAATTTTAGATTCTAGGTATATGACAAAGTTTTTTTTTAAATTTTCGTTTTGTTTTTAAAAATTAATTCACTTTATAGCTTTTCCTCAATTTATTATAAAGGGATAGGAGCTAAATTTTGATTTATATATAATATTATATATTCATCATTCATTAATAATATTTTATGTATAACAAAAAAATTATTATTAATGTTCCAAATTTTAATTTTTTTAAAGATTTGTCTTCCATTTGTTGTATATTTGTTGAATGCATAGCTAAATATTTCAATTATACACAATAAGATTCTGCAGAAAACAATTCAGCTGGCATGACAGCTAATTGCGAAAGAAAAATTAGAGTCTTATTGCTCTTAACTCTTAGTACAAGCAGCCATTTTTAAATTGATGTTAAAATAAATTTATTCTATGGTCTATTAGAAAATAACTATACTGAATCATTTATTGACGACTTCTAAGAGGTCGCTTTCTGAAAGAGACCTGTATTTTTGAGAACATAAACATACGTTGATATTGAACATCACTTTTTTAAGATGCCAGAGCAAATGCACAGAGCTCCAAAAATCCTCTAAAAGCATAGACGGTCACGTTTTAAAAGGCTGACTACTTTTAATAAAGCTTGTATATTAATGTTCATTATCCATTTCTCACATTTTTACTTTCTTTCAAAACAGCGATACTGTGGTCAATTGCTTTAGAACTATGTGAAACTAATAAAATGGGCCCTATGTTATAAAAACCTAATTATATTCAGATACACACCTTTTGAACATGTTTGATATCCATTATTCTAATCGAGCTCGAGCCGTAAAGTCGCTGAGCACTAATATTTCGGTCCGGGGTTCAATTCCAGGCTAACGGCTAGCTGCACAGGCGTTTTCATGGTTTTCCCCGTGTGTAACTTGCATATGAGTCAGTTCCCTTTAAAAAATCCTCCACGAAGACCTCTCTCCCCGTAGGGACAATAGCCCTAGTGTGCTTTGCTGTAACCGAATAAACCGAAACCGAAAATAATAATAATAATAATAATAAAAAGAGAATTGGTGGTGGAAGGCAGCGACGAAACGTCGTTTTAGAAGAATGGGTTACATAACCAAATTTCTATCTATACTCTGGTAAACAGTACATTATTTTCTCATCAAAAGCCTAAATTTAGCTAATGCTCGTCTTAGTTCTTAAATTGCAATTTTAGCCACAGCCCCCAAACAAGACGATGTCTGGTATTTTATTTCATTATTTAGTTATTCATTATTAATTTAAGAATTAACTAAATTTTCATTTGTCTTTAAATTTTTATTGAATTATAATAATAATCATTTAATATTCTAGTTGCTAATTATTTTATTATTGTAATAGTTATTTTATTTATTTATTTATTTATTCATCTTTCCTGAAGGCCTTCCTTAGAGCTCTAGCACTTCTAATTTTAAAAATTAAGTCCTGACTACAACCAATGATTGCGAAAATAAAAGTCAAGTAACTTATTTAGTGATAATTAAATAAAATAAAAGCCAAAGTTTTTATTATATATATATGTTTGTGTGTGTGTGTTCTTTAAATTTAATTATAAGGACATATATATATGTACTTTACATTTAATTATAATTTATTTGATATATATATATACATATTTACGTTTGGTAGCATTACCGATTGCAATAAAAAGGGACGTGCACATCTAGATGTTATAACGGACCCATATACAAAATTTCAACGTTCTATAACTAATCGTTTTTGAGTTATGTAAAATGCATACATACGTACTTGCACATCAGGAAAAAAATCCCTTTCAAGTATCAACTTATAGTCATAATCATTAGTCATAAGTATCAGCTTAGAGTAAATGGGATTACATTTAACAATAAGTTTTTTTGAAAAAAAAAAAAAAAAAAAGAGAGAGTCCATTGTGTTCGTACGTACAGACGTCACCCCAAAAATAATTCACATGGATTCCGTAATCGTCAAAAACGGATATTTCCGTTAAAATATGATACCCAAAGTTTTCTCGATTACAATAATTACTACCATTTTATTTGATACAAGGAAGTAAAGAACCTATATTAACCTACATATTCTTATATAAACAATACCTAAGTGCAGTATATAAATATTTCAAATCAATAAAATCTCACTATGGCACGCTCAAGGAAAAAAATAAATAAATAATCATCTAAATTTTCAAATTACAAACATAAATAGCAATAGTAAAAAGCAAATACAAAATAACTCTTCCCGCTATCAAAATTGCTCATGTTCTTAAATATCAACAACTAAACTAAATAGTATTTCAACTAAAACACATAATGTAAACAAGTGTTTGCCCGATGCCCAAAAAAATTCAAAATTATCTATGAAAAATATGAGCACATTGTAACGCAACCTCATCATTCGCATTCGCATAGAAACCGCATCATTCGTATTCGCATAGAAACCGCATCATTCGTATTCGTATAGCAACCGCATCATTCGTACTCGAACAAACCGCATCGTACGATAGATGCGAGTAACGAATACTTGCGAGTAACAAAATGAATTTGTGAGTACCGAATCGGTACTTCGAGTCAACCGATGTACCCGTTACCAAAGCTGTATTTATATACAGCTTTGGTAACGGGGCTTTGGTATTTTGAAACAGCTTTGCCCGTTACTCAGTAACGAATACATGCGGTTTGCTCCAGCTCTAGTGTTGGCGACAATTTTAAAAATCGCGCCAAGGCCGCACCGTATACTAGGATTTTACCGTAATTTGTTTTGAAGACTGTGTCTTGAATTTTAATGTGTGCTTTTAACTTGTTTTTATATGACCTCATCCTCTGGATTTGGTACATTTGTATACTTGTTTTTAATTATTGTATTTTAATTTCATCATTTGTAATCATCCCATCTCGTGTTTGGCGGGCTATAATCATCTTTGGTTTTGCGCCATAATCTCTCACTCACTCACTCATGCTTATGTCAGGTGTAAGAAATCAATCTTTAATGAAGTGTACCTGAAAATAGAAGCTGGTTTATATCGCATACTGGAAGTGTTATTTACATTGAGTTCTTGCAATTAATCGCATACTGGAAGTGTTACAATGAGATATAGAGCCAGTGAATTGTATGTTTGCAGAAGGTACCAACATCTTATGTGAAGCATCCAAGAACTACTTTGAATACTTTATTAACCAGACCCTTTTACATCCATGTAAAAAGTGAATATCATTGTAATATATGTAGCAAGTTTTAGAATAACAAGTGTGTCAGCTTATTATCTGCTAATAGTTACGTAGGGGGACAAAATTCATGCCTAGAAGGTAAGTACGAGTTATCTGCGAAAATCAGTATTTTAAAAGAGAACACATGAAAGAAACCTCAAGCCTGATATACATAATTGTTCATTTAGACTAAATTCTACTTTAAACATGCTTATTCGCACAGTACAAAAACCTTATTTGTGTGAGGAATGTAATAAATCATTTACACGAAAGAATCAGTTAAACAGGCATATACTTATTCACACAGGGAAAAGGCCTCACATGTGCCATGTATGTAAAAAGTTATTCAGAGAAAAAGATAAATTAAACAAGCATATGTTTATTCACACAGGAGAGAAACCTCATGTGTGTGAGGTATGTAATATGTCATTTGGACTAAAGGATTATTTAAGCAAGCATGTGCTTATTCATACTGGAGAGAAACCTCATGTGTGTGAAGTATGTAGCAAGTCATTTAGAATAAAGTCTGATTTAAACAGTCATATGCTTATTCACACTGGAGAAAAACCTTACGTGTGTGAAGTATGTAACAAGTCATTTAGACAAAAGGGTGATTTAAATAAGCATATGCTTATTCATTCTGGAGAAAAACCTTATGTCTGCGAGATATGTAATAAGTTCTTTAGACGAAAATGTCATTTGAACCAGCATATGCTTATTCACACAGGAGACAAACCTTATATGTGTGAAGTGTGTAACAATTCATTTAGAGGACCGTCTGTTTTAAATGAGCATATGCTTATTCACAGAGGAGAGAAACCTCATTTGTGTGAGGTATGTAACAAATCATTTAGAATGAAGGGTCACTTAAACATACATATGCTTATTCACACAGGAGAAAAACCTCATGTGTGTAAGGTATGTACCAAGTCATTTAGACAAAAGAGTTCTTTAAACAGGCATATATTTATTCATACAAAAGGAGAACTCTGCGAGTCACCTGTGTGACAAGTCATATGGACAAAAAGAATCTGATGATACCTCATGTCTTTTGTGAAAAAAATATATTAATAAGAATCTTTACTTATCAGTGCTGTAAGGACTTGTCCATGCAGGAAAGAAATCTCATTATATATGAAATGTGTGTAACTTGTCATTTCATCCAAGTTCTTAATAAAGTACTTATTTTTTCTACAATAGAAAAAGCTCATATTTACAGGATAAATCAAGTCATATGAAGTATTGCTGATGTAAAGGTGCATATGCTTATCTTTGATATTTAATAAGGAAAGAAAGGTGCAAAACTGCATATATCTAGACTGATAAAAAAGTTTTGAAACTAATTCTTTCATTCGGAGCTCTTTATGTATTTTGCAATACCTACCTTCTCTGATTTGAATCTGTCACTAGAATTTCACTTTTCAATGCATTCTCTAAAACTATGAAAAATTGAAATATATTGTTTTATATGATTTTTAACACTAAGAACCCAACATTTCTCGTTCATTCTTTATAGCTGAACCTCTCATGAAACCAACATTTCAATTCTGAGAATTCCCATGCTCATTATGCTAGGTTTAAAAGATCAATCAGAGACTGCACTGCAAATTTCACAATTACAATATGAAGTCTTGGCGGAAAACCAAAGCATCTTGCGCTAATAAGGTGTTTTTTTTTCCATCCTCATTGTTCCTTTGAAATGTTTTCAGTATATTTTATGTAATAGTTACTATTCATTTTCATTTTCTACCCTTAAATAGTCCATGTTAATTTCCTGTCAGAATGTACTATTTGGGCCATTTTCATGTGACCACATTAGAACATTTAGGGGTTGATCTTTGGATTATGGTAACTTGGCGATTTTTTGGCGACCAACTCTGCTACAGCAACCCTCTATTTTTTTTTTCGCCGCCATTTTGTCTTCACGAAGTAAAGACGTGTTTCTTTTCTTTTTATTTACTGAACACTTTTTCCAACAATCTACTAGCCGAATTACACTTATGCTAGAAATTTTATGTAACAAAACTGCTTAATCGTGACAAATATTAACTGCAAAATTGGGAAAAAGTGCACAATCGTAAACTCCTTGTGCGTTTTTCAGAATAGCACATACACATAAACCATGTACACGTCGACTTATTTTTACTTAAAAAAACATCCCAGAATTGCACAAAAATGGCATTGCGCACACTCTTCACTATATCCATGTACACTGCTTTTTTCTCATAAATTAGAAAAATTTCACGAAAATGTATGAAAATTTTGTGAATCTTTAAATCCGGTAAAAAGAACATATATGAAATTACCTGATCGCAAAAAAGTATATACCCTTTCCAAAGATGAACATTTCCACGTATAAAATAAATAAAATATCCAAAAACTTTTACCTCTAAATTATCTATTATATTATAAATGTCACCAACGAATTCATACCGCAAACATTACAAATGGTTACAAATACTTAGTGTCAAATATTTAAATTATTTCCATGCAGGTTTACTTCCACTCAAACGTATACCAAATTCCTACAAACATATAATTCACAAAATAACTATCATTTAATTAAAATATAATTAAATTCAAAAACACTACTTAAAATACAAATAAGCACATCAAATTAATAAAAATTAGCTTACAATCCTAATTACTGTAAACTAAATCATTGCTAATAACAATTTTCCAATAATACCATATTACTTTATTTACTCCTTACATTTAGAACAATGCATAAAAATAATATCCTCAAATAATTAAAAATACTAACTTACCTAATATTCTGCTGAATCTTGATTACGTAGCGCATACACTTTTCTTATTTCCTCCGCTAAATAAAAAGCAATCTTATGTGCGCCTGTTTCAGGATCTTTTAAATCATACTTATAGTTCACAGCAAGATGTTGAAAACCTTCATCCTCCAAACGGACTTAATAAAACTTAATAAGCAATCTTTACTTCGATCTCGCACAACCTTAAAAAAACACTTACTACTACCCTTTCATTCCCACTAAATACCCATTTCGAATTCACTTTAGATAGGGCCATGGGATCCAAAAATTAACCAACACTGTTTCACACAACACAGAATAAAGCTAAATACAATATTTCCAGATTTTCCCCCTTTTCTGATTAAAGAACTGTAATTCATCCATTAATGTCACATGACATATCTCATGATCTCTCATTTCCCTCACACAAAATACTCTGTAATCGGAACTGAGTACTTCTCACGTTATTACCAAATTCCTAGGTAGTAACCTTTATCGCCTCCAAAATGTCGCCAAACTACCAGTTACCATATTCCAAAGATCAGCCCATTTAGGTCTGAAATTCTGAAGCACTAAGTATTTCATAACAATAGGAATGCTGTACTTTGTAAGTGTTTTGTGTTAAACGAGGGTTTTTTTGGCTTTAGTGTAGAATTGGGTGCCTCTTCGATTGGCAAAATTTTTTTAAAAATTTTGCCGATGAAACCTCACTTCTGGTTATCACGATAGTTTCAAATTTGTTTTAGCTTCCCGATTTTATTTAAATGAAAATAGATTGATGTGTACATGGACATATTTAAGGCAGTGCGCAATGCCTAGTTTGTGCAATTCTAGGGTTTTTTTTTAAAGTAAAAACAGATCGATGTGTACATGGACACAGATGTTATGCAATTCTTCGACTTTTTATTTTGGTTTTGTGTAGCAGCCATCTTGAAATTGTGACTTCCTTGCGCCGATCTTGGCGTCAAGAAAGAATCGCCAATAAACAAGTGTGTGTGTATTTAATTATGGCAAAGCACACTAGGGCTATCTGCCTAAGGGGAGGGATGCCTTAGTGGAGGACTTTCTAAGGGAAACTGGCTCGAATACACGTTACACATGGGGAAAACCACGAAAACACCCATGCAGCCAGCCCGTTCGCGTGATTCGAACCTCGGACCGAACTACCAGTGTTCTGCGACTTTACTGCTAGGCCGCTGGTGGGCCTCGCCAATAAACAAGAGGCACCCAATTGTAAACTTTTACATTTTTTTTTAGTTTAATACAGGATACAGTCACAGCTGTGTGATTACTCATAGGATTGCATTCTTCACTTCCTCCTGACAGCATTTAATTTCACTTATGTTTGATTTTTTTTTTTTTTTTTTTTTTTTATGGATTGAATTAGTGTTATTTATGAAATTAACCTTTCATCTAATGTAGAATAATATTCTTACATAGTTATTTTCTATTATGCTTCCTTTTTAGTGTTAACTTTTTAGTGTTACTGTAACTATTTTTGGCATCATTGGCTTCAATGATAGTTTGCACTTTTTTATGGTTCTTATAATTGAATAGTATTACAAATAATTACAGAATGAGTTTTCTAAGTGCCACTTAGTACGAGTTTTTGAAAATAAATTTATAATTAAATAGCTTTATGTTTATTTATTATTTAATTTTAATATTTAGTACTTCAAACATAGATATCTCAGTTTTAAATCAATCTAAATCTTTGAAATTCTGCACATAGAATTTAAAGTTGCCATTTTTATTTGCACGTTATACATTTTCATAATTTTTAGGTGAATTAAAACTAAGAGAAATGCCCAAAATAATACTGTCTTAGAATGTTTACAAACATAAATTCATATATAATTGGGTACTTATCTGTTACTAGGATAGGATTCAGAAAGGAAGCACTTCCGCAGAGAACCCGGTAAATGTAAACATCACCAACTTTGGCGATAAATAGTTCAAACCTGGTAACCTAGCCGATTCATCCTATTCGCTTGTTCGAAGGCTATCGTTGTTCTCATTTGGAGATTTATATTATTCTTCTCTTATTTATTATTATTTTTCTGAATTTTTTAACAATGGATCGATAGAAATATTTTTGTATAATTAAAGAAGTTTTCGTCGATAGATGCTGGTTCTCGGCTCGTCAGTTCGGGATCAAAGGAAGAAAATATGGCGGGAGGGGTGAATGCTAATTTGTGAGCGTGGCTGTTCACGTTATGTTCCTAATTATTAACAGCTGTAAGCACGCAAAACCATGAGGTTTCCAACCCCTAAAATAATTTGTTTTCGTAGGCTGCAAAAACGTGCATGTGCATTTTAAATAATTAAGGAATGCTTTTATTTTTATTATTGGTTATTGTCATCTAAAATTATGAGAATAAATCAATTTTTATGGCATAAAATTTTAACAAGATACTATATTATTAATGCTTTTCTAACAGTAACCTTTTAGAGGATGGAAGGTGTGACATAAATAGCTGATTAAATTGAAATAAAAAATATTATTGATTATCTAAGATAACAGAATAGTTTGATGCATCCCCATGGTCATCAAAATTAGCAGACCACTGCTGGTGTAAGGAATACAGTTCAAATGACTCTTGAAATATAAGAAAATGTATAAAGTTCTAGTTTTATTAACAATGCTACTGAAGAAAATTTGATTACTATTGAAGGTTATTTGTATTGTGAAATATATTATGAAAAAGGACAGGTATTTGTTTCAACATAAAATGCTTTCAGCTGTATGGAAGGAACTTGGAAAGAAAAAGTACTGAAACTATGTAAAATGGATGTACTAAAGGTCATGCATTCATTAATTTATTACATGGGCATGGCTCTTACCGAAATATATCAATCAACAGGCAAAGTACTTACAAATGAGAAAAGATACTTGTAATAGAAATATTATTATTCTATATGAATTAGAGAAAATACATATAAGTGTAATGTAAACGTAAGTATAAGAATACTAATTTTTATTTACAAAAATACATGACAATTTTCTTAATCTTTTAAACCCGTTAAAAAGAACATATATGAAATTACCTGATCGCGAAAAAGTATTTACCCTTTACAAATATGAACATTTCCACATATAAAAAAAATAAAATATCCAAAAACTTTTACCTCTAAATCATCTATTACATTATACACATCACCAACAAATTCATACCGAAAGCATTACAAATACTTCGTATCAAATATTTAAATTATTTCCATGCACGTTTATTTCAACTTACCAAATTCCTACAAGCATAAAATTCACAAAATAACTATCATTTCATTAAAATATCACTAAACCATGTACACGTCGACTTATTTTTACTTAAAAAAACATCCCAGAATTGCACAAAAATGGCATTGCGCACACTCTTCACTATATCCATGTACACTGCTTTTTTCTCATAAATTAAAAAAAATTCACGAAAATACATGACAATTTTCTCAATCTTTAAACCCGGTAAAAAGAACATATATGAAATTACATGATCGCGAAAAAGTATTTACCCTTTACAAATATCAACATTTCCACATATAAAATAAATAGAATATCCAAAAACTTTTACCTCTAAATCATCTATTACATTATACACGTCACCAACGAATTCATACCTCAAGCATTACAAATACTTAATATCAAATATTTAAATTATTTCCATGCACGTTTATTTCAAACGTATACCAAATTCCTACAAACATAAAATTCACAAAATAACTATCATTTCATTAAAATATAATTAAATTCAAAAACACTACTTAAAATATAAATGAGCACATACATTAAATTAATAAAAATTACCTTACAATCCTAATTACTTTAAACTAAATCATTGCTAATACAGTCAAAAGTCGTTAATTCGGACACCCATAATTCGGAATGATCTTATAATCCGGACATCAAAACTAAAAACTTTCTGTGCATGCGCCACGTTGACACATGTGCAGAGGCATTCACGCGTGCGCGTAAGACCTTTTACGACTGCGCATATGAGTGTGCGCAAGTACAGAATACATTTTCGCGTGCGCATTTTATGTATAATGGACGTATAAGCTAAAATTATCTAATTATCTATTTCAGTTAATGTTGATGATTGCGTTGTTCCTTAATTTTCGAATTGCATCCGGCTTATTATTTTTTGCAGACTGTAAGAGCAATTTTATAAAAGTAAGCTTAAACTTTCGATTATATCAAATAGAATTTCCGATATATATTTGTTAATATGTAAAGGATCTAAAGCGAAAGTATGTTTTGAAATCCGAAATCTGTTTATCAATTTCACGCTGCTCGGCGGCGGGTGCCTAATGAATTGGAAGTTGATTTGTCAGCACTATCCTTATCTTCAGCGCAGATGTTTTTATTTTATTTGGCTTATAATTCCTTACCAAATGTAGTATTTCATCTCGATATGCTCCGTCTTTGATATGATTTAAAACAAGTTCCTTGTCATTGTAATTCGCTTCCGATAGCGAAGAAAAGTGACAGAGGTTATTGAAAACAAAAAAAATTTCGATTGACAAATTAGTCGGTGTTCTTGACACAGCAATTATAGGACTTGAATGGCGGAACTTTGTAACTGAAGAAGAAATTATGTCTGTTTAATAGAATTAAAGAGAAAGTATTATCACATGAAACGAAGCAGAACTTAAACAACTTACATTGAAAGAAATGTTTAATAAAGTAAACAAATAAATATTAAGCTTTTTCTTTTTGCAAATTTTGATACCCTTTAGATCATAATTGTTCTTTATTTCATAAATTACGGTTTCATATTTTTTATTTTAGAATTTCTGCATGCCATCTTACGAGATTTAAACTGATGATCTATAATCCGGAAAAATCGATAATCCGGAATCGCCGAAGTCCCGACGAGTCCGGATTAACGACTTTTGACTGTAATAATTTTCCCAATAATACCAAATTCCTTTCCACCTTACATTTACAACAATGCATAAAAATAATATCCTCAAATAATTAAAAATACTAACTTACCTAATCTTCTTCAGAATCTTGATTACGTGGCGGATACACTTTTCTTACTTCTGTTTTAGAATCTTTAAAATCATACTTATCTTTCAAAGCAAGATACCAGGTAAAATAAATAACATAATAAAACATCTTTATTTCTCTCTCGCACAACCTTAAAAAACATTTATTACTATCCTTTTCAATACCACTAAATACTCATTTCGAATTCACTTTACTTACGGCCATGGGATCCAAAAATTCACAAACACTATTTCACACAACACAGAATAAAGCCAAATACAAAATTGCCAGATTTTTTCCCGATTAAAGAACAGTAATTCGCCCATTAATATCACATAACATATCCCATGATCTCTCGTTTCCCTCACACAA
This sequence comes from Stegodyphus dumicola, assembly GCF_044657685.1. Lineage (NCBI taxonomy): Eukaryota > Metazoa > Arthropoda > Arachnida > Araneae > Eresidae > Stegodyphus > Stegodyphus dumicola. The sequence continues at coordinate 55,134,639 of NC_140778.1, forward strand.
AATAATGCGTAATCAGAACTGAATACTACTCACATTCTTAACAAAGTCTAACTAACCTAATCTTCTTCCGAATCTTCCTTACATGGTGGATACACTTTTATTATGGATTCAATAAAATTACTGAACGATTTTTTTTCCGAATTTGATAAAAAAAAAAAAATTCTCTTTATCACATCTACAATTCAATTTAGACAGCGCCATACAATCCCAAAATTATTCAACCCTACTTCACACAACACACAATGAAGCTTAATACAAAATAATATACATCCACAGATACTTGTCCAAATTCCCCCCTTTTCCGATTAAAGAAGCGTAATTCGTCCATTAATATCACATGACATATCCCATGATCTCTCATTTCCCCCACACAAAATAATGCGTAATCGGAACTGAGTACTGCTCACATTATTACCAAAGTCCCAGGTAGTAACCTTTATCGCCTCCAAAATGTCGCCAAACTACCAGTTACCATATTGTAAAGATCAACCGTGTGGACTTTTAAAACAGAGTCCGAAACGCGGAGCTGGCATGAGAACTCAAATGAAGAAAGGCATTACTGATAGTTCTTGTGTGGATTTGCAGTCAAATGGTTGCTCGTAAAGTATGTGGCTGTCAGTGGAATTTAAGATTTGGATCGTGGTTTTCGTGTAGTAAGTTAATTTTGGAGGAAATTTTGAATCACAGAAAGACATGTGATGTAGCAAAATCGTGGCACTTTTGTTCACAGACATTGTGTGACTGGCAAAATTTTATTAACAAGTTTATTATAGTAAGTGCATTTTATTTTACTGTTTTTATTTTGTAGAATGTTATGTTCATTGTTTTTAACAATGAGTTTCTGTTGTTATTGTTGTAATTTGTAATGTATTTGAATTGTTTATAATTTTAGTTATTTTAGTTTATTTTGTTGATTTGTGCGCGATGCCTAGATTGTGCAATTCGTAGATGTTTTTTTAAGTTTAAACAGGATGCTGTGTACATGGTATTCTTTGGAATGAATTTATTGTTGTTATGTTAATTTATTAAAGCAAGGTGTGTGTAGTTCATAGATTTGTTCGTTGCCTAGATTGTGCAGTTTGTAGATTTTTTTAAAAGTTAAAACATATCGCTGTGTATATGGTTTCTTGTCAAATAATTTTGGTTAGAAACTTTACGTTTTTGCTATCTAAATTTTTTGTTTTTGTTTCGGATTTTTAGCTTAAATTGTGTGTTCAAAACGTGGTTTTTACATGTCTGCGTTTCTGGAGACATTTTAGGCTTAAAGTTTGAAATGTAGACAAAAAATTTAGATAGTAATATGGCATCATGGAGTTTCTCACCAAAAGTATTTGGCAAGAAATTTGTCGCTAAGTAGTTCCCTAAAATTTATATTCTTAAATAATTTTTATAAATTTTTCGAAAAAGATATTGAATTACTATAATCTATAAAATTTTTGCCATCGTATTAAAGTAGATGTATTTCTAAGCATATCTGCAAAAAATTTGAGTTTTTTTATTCAAAATTTTCGAAGATGTACATGAATTTATATACTGGTGCATTTTGAAATTTGACATATTTGTGGAAAGTGATAAGAGCATCAAATGTGGCTTAGGCACTTTGTTAAGATTATTTGAAAGTAGGAACAATATGACTTTTTTTCTGCTCCTGCACAATGTAAAAAGCGAAAGGAAAATACGTTGCCATATATTAAGAAGTTTGCCAAGTGAATTATTCTTAGCACAAACTGAAAAAAATGTACTGAGATAAATTTTTTTAATTTCTCCATACATTTTGCACCAAATGTAACAAAATTTAATATTTAGGCATAATTTGAGTTGTAGAATCAAAATATGGGAAAACTTGGTATGTCATTTCAGAAAAAGTCCAATTTTGTGTCAGAATACCTATATTAGAACACTGCTATATATAAATCTAATATATATCCTAAGTCACGCTTTTGAAACATGAAAAGCACAATTTGACTTTCATCAATCAACTTAGTAGAATGGGAGATATAGAACTGTCTCTTTTTTTGTTTTTTTTTTTTTCTGTGTAGTGTGCATACATATATCAGAAATGTATGTATGTACTACATACGTATACCAACATACGTGCATATACAGTCAAAAGTCTTTAATCCGGACTCGTCGGGACTTCGGCGATTCCGGATTATCGATTTTTCCGGATTATAGATCATCAGTTTAAATCTGGTAAGATGGCATGCAGAAATTATAAAATTAAAAATATGAAACCGTAATTTATAAAATAATGAGCAATTATGATCTAAAGGGTATCAAAATTTACCAAAAAAAAAAGCCTAATATTTATTTGTTTACTTTATTAAACATTTCTTTCAACGCGCGGATGCGTAAAGCATACCTTACGCATAGCCGAAATTAGAAAATTGCAACCAGAAAACTATTTGATTTGTATTCGTGATATTTATAATGACGACGAATTTGATTTAAATCATATCAAAGACGGAGTACACTGAAATTAAATACTACATTTAGTAAGGAATTATAAGCCGAATAAAATAAAAACATCTGCCCTGAAGATAACGATAGTGTTGACAAATCAACTTCCAGTTCATTGCGCGCCGCGACGTCCCCCCCGTGCAGAGCAGCGTGAAATTGATAAATAGATTTCGGAACGGTTAGATAAACAAAGAATATGCCTTTATCCATTTTTTGTAGCAATTCATTTTTTGTTTGATGGACATCGAAACATACATTCGTTTTCTAGATCCTTTGGGAGCTCCAGCATCGGAAATTCTATTTGACATAATCGAAAGTTCAAGCTTACTTTTAGAAAATTGCTCTTACAGTCTGCAAAAAATAATAAGCCGGATCCAATTCGAAGATTAAAGAACAACGCAATCATCAACATTAATTGAAATAGATAATTAGATAATTTTAGCTTATACCGTCCGTTATATATTAAACGCGCACGCGAGAACGTATTCTGCACTTGCGCAGACGCATATGCGCAGTGGTAAATGTCTTGCGCACACGAGTAAAACGCCTATGCGCATACTTCAATGCGGCACATGCGCAGAAAGATTTTAGCTTTGAGGTCCGGATTATAGATCATTCCGGATTATGGGTGTCCGAATTAACGACTTTTGACTGTATACACATTTTTTAATCTCATCTCGATAACATAAAAGTACCTATAATTGTTTGGATGCAAAATTTTACTGAATTCACATTAATGTCTGTTAACATCATTAATGCTAAAACACATTCCTTTAAGACATACTGACAAAATTTATTACAGTCAAAAGTCATTAATCTGGACACCCATAATCCGGAACTCAAAGCTACAAACCTTCTGCGCATGCGTCAATTCTGACGCATGCACGTAATACCTTTACGTGTGCGCATATGCGTGTACACATGCACATAATACGTTTAAACATGCACGTTTAATGTATAATGGATAGTATAAGCTAAGCTAAAATTATCTAATTATCTATTTCAGTTAATGTTGCAGATTGCGTAGTTCCTTAATCTTCGAATTGGAACCGGCTTATTATTTTTTGCAGACTGTTAGAGCAATTTTATAAAAGTAAGTTGGAACTTTCGATTATGTCAAATAGAATTTCCGATGCTGGATCTACAAAGGGAAAGCATGTTTCTATGTCCATCAAACAAAAAGTGGAATTGCTGCAAAAAATGGATAAAGGCTCCTTTGTTTCTCTAACCATTCCAAAGTCTGTGTATCAATTTCACGCTGCTCTGCGCAGGGGGACGTTGCAGCGTGCAATGAACTGGAAGTTGATGTGTCAGCACTATCCTTATCTTCAGGGCAGATGTTTTTATTTTATTCGGCTTATAATTCCTTACTAAATGTAGTATTTCATCTCGATATGCTCTGATATGATTTAAATCAAATTCCTCGTCATTATAAATATTACGAATACAAATCAAATAGTTTTCTGGTTGCAATTTTCTAATTTCGACTATGCGTAATGTATGCTTTACGCATGCAAGCGTTGAAAGAAATGTTTAATAAAGTAAACAAATAAATATTAAGCTTTTTTTTTTGTAAATTTTGATACCCTTTAGATCATAATTGCTCTTTATTTCATAAATTATGGTTTCATATTTTTAATTTTATAATTTCTGCATGCCATCTTACCAGATTTAAACTGATGATCTATAATCCAGAATCGCCGAAGTCCCGACGAGTCCAGATTATAGACTTTTGACTGTATAAATGCTTCTTATCTGCTGTATATCAGAAGCAATGACAGAGTTTAGTTTAAATATCATGCTGAATAACAATCAAAAACAAAGTCCAACATTAAGAATCAGTGTAAATTTTTAAAAATATTTTGCAGTACTAGTTTCAATAGCTTTTGGACTACCTTCTTCAGCTGCTAAGTGCAAATGAATATTCAATAATGATATAGCCAGATAAAAATAAAAAAGGAACATGCAAACATATTTACATTATATACTTTTATATTATAATTTACAAGTAATGACAATATTATAAGGGATTTATCTACCATTTATGCATTTTATCACTCCTAATTGTTACATTCATAAACTGATCCTAAATTGTGCTAAATACAAATGTATTTTAGAAATATTCAGTTTTAATTAAAGTCCGTGCAAACAGTTTGCGTGCGTTTTAACTATTGTCCTTGCAAACAGTTCGTGTTGGCGCATTTAATCACTTTTTTTGGCGCATTTAATCACTTTTAAAACGATTTTTGGCATTTGAAAGAAAGAGGCTTGCTTTAGAACACTGTGTTGAACTACCTTAAATGTTTTTTGGCAGAAAACTTTCTTTACAGTCAGATAGCAACTATTTATGTGTATGTTGGAAAAGAAGTACATATGATGGAATTATATGAAATCACATGATAAAAGTATATTTTAGGTTACCCCTTGGCGATTTTTGGTGGTACCGAGTTTGTGCAGTTCTTTGTCTTGTTATTTTGGCTTTGTGTAGCAGCGACTTTTGGCGTAAAAATTGCCACTATGCAAAGATAAAATAACGAGTCAAAGAATTGCACAAACTCTGTATCCATGTACACATCGACCTATTTTCACTTAAAAAGAAATCCCTGAATTGCACAAATGTGGCATCGCAATGTCCCTTTATCCATGTTCACACGATATATTCTCACTTAAAAAAACATCAGAATATTGCACAAACTATTCCTTACGGCACTCCCTGGAGTTTGTTGATGTACACATCGATATATTTTCACTTAAAAAGTCAAAGAAGCACCCAATTCTACTGTAGAGGCAAACAAAAAATACATAATCTCAATAAACTACATTTTAAACCAAACAATAAAATAACACAAAAAAGGAAAAACTTTTATGTATTTTAGCACTACACAAAGCAAATATCCACTTACCTTATTTAGAAATTCATTCGTCTTCAATCTGTGGCACACTGAATTCCTTAACAGTATCCAAAAACTAAAATTATCTGAACTACAACCTGTATATCGGCGTCGCCACATAAATTCACAAATATAAGAGTAAAAAATATACTATGTAATTCCAAACTATGGCTACCAAGTAAACCTTCATTTACACACCAGTCAATTAATGCACTTTTCCTCTTTCTTTCCAAATCGTGCAAAATCATTGAGCCTTTTTTTTTTTTTTTTTTTTTTTAAATTTTGGGGGGACAATCTTAGGAAAGTACACAGACAGCCAATGGCCTAGGAACGGCCCTGCTGCTCATTAACTCAAAATATATTAACAGCTATTAAGTATGGCTTCCAGTAATTCTGTTCATGTTGCTAAACTATGAAATTCAAAAATCATTCAAAAAAAAAAAAATCATTGAGTGTGGGAGAACATACAAGAGTTGCTTGTCTAATGTTAGAGATGATCTTGTAGACACATGGAGGTAGGAAAGAGAGGAAAGGCCCAAACTGGTTTTTCCATACACTCCCTTGAAGAGATGACACAGTCTTCCTGTTTACCAAACCATTCAGTGACTTGCCATTAAGATCAATGGATTTTGACATGTTTGGAGGAAACATTTTATAATTACATCATAAGTATGTGTATATTTTCTTTTTGTACAATACTTCAGAGTCATTAGTATGTGAAATTAAACATTTTTAAACATTTCATTCTGAATGGAATCAAATGCTATACATTTTCCATGGTCAGAACAGTTTTAATTTGAGGGAAATGTTTTCATAAATTTTTGCTAATTACATTAGAAAGGAATTTTAAAGGTATTTCGATTTTATTTGCTTAACATTTACAAAGATTAAAATCAAAGTTTATTGTATTATTAATATTAAAATCACAAAATTTCTTCTTTTCTATTTACAAAACTCTTTCTGAAATACTTTGTAAAATATGAGACGATTTTCAGCTTATGAGGCATCTTTTAACTCAAAATCATAGTCTCTAATTAAATTCTCTCTTGGGTCAATTTCTAATGAGAGCACCTCTTATTTTAATAGTTAAATATGTTAACTATTGCTGCCGATTTCTGGTCTTTGATTTCTATATATGTACTTCACTTTCTGCGAGTATTTCTAAAAAAGATAAAAATATTTTTTTAAAATTATTTAGAACTTGTAACTGAATTGTTATATAATGTAAGGAAAAAATTCTTTTAATGCTTATCAAAAAAAATTTTTTTTAATCGTCCAACAATACACATTCTCTCATATGCACTTTACAGAGCAGTACCTCTTAGTAGACTGTTTTACAGTACAAACAGTTCTTGTTTAAATCATTTTTTAAATATGTCAAAGGACTTTAAATTTATGTTTAAAATTAAACATTAATGTCATCGTATATTTAGATAACATTTATAATCATTATAAATTTAAATATATTTAATAACTATATTTCTAGTAACATTCACAGGAGTTTATGAATGAATCATTTGCAAACACATCTGTAAATGATTTAATAAATATTTGTGTATTTAGTTAAAGGCAAATGCATGCTTTTTCAAAGATATGCATAAATACCCGTATACATATAATATTTTTCATTTTTAGCTTGTACGAATTTTTATTTTCTGTATTTCTGTATTCACTGTGTATTTTTGAGTAAAGTAATTCACGATAATTTTGCATATACGTATCAGAATTTCTACATAAGATATATGCGTGCATGAATGAAAGTTACAGGCATTAATTTTAATAAGTTTGTATGCAATTAACACATAGATACTGAACTATTTACAATATTTTTTGCAAAAATAAATGTATCTTACATACAAATATTCTTTGATGATTGCTCTTATTAAATATAAAATGGGATTATGTACTGGGTCAGTTTCAAGCAGATGTTCATTTAAAGATACAAACAGATTTTGTCCTTCCAGTTTATTTAATAGTACTTATATTTCTACTCTAAAAGTGCTATATTTCTGCTTAATAATTTTTCCACCATTAAAGTTCAGAATATACCTAAATACTTCTTCAGAGGCTTTAACTGATGTTGAAAACATCTGTTGATGGATAAATTAAATACCCTTTACTTTTACAGCAAATAAATTATTTGTAACAAACAGTAGACTGCTGCCTATATAATGCACTTAAACAAACAGCACGTTTAATCTTTGCAGAATTCTGTGGATCACATAACCAGATATGTAATAAACTATGCACATAAATCATTTATATGAAATATGTAATCATGTTCTTCAAGAGCGATGGATATGGGTATAAATATAGGTGATGATCGTATTGGAGATGGTATTCCATTGATGTGAAATTGCTATTTTGTTTATAGGACCTGAAACTGCTGACATTGAGAATGGTCACATCACCTTGATTGCACAGGGCATTTCCGCCAAAGTGGAAAATGTTTCTATATACAATTTTACACAAATATATGGTTATAAATGATGGATTAGTTAGCATTAGCACATCTGTGTATATATTTATTAATTTAATAAGGATTACAGGATATTGAGGAAATTTCATTTTTTAGTTATGCTATATAAAACCCAAAGTGATTATTTTCCAATTCTATAAACCTTAAGTGAGTTTGAAATTAGCAACTCTTATGCCTCTTCCCTAAAAATTTTAAAAAGTGCATATTACAATGAGGGCATCAAATGAACTATACAAATTTTCACGTTTATACCAGTTAGTTATAAGAAAATTGACCTTTAAATTATGTTATATTTTTGCAATATTTTGGCATTTTAAAGGTACCTTAACCTTTTGAGGCCGGGGCTTTGGTAGCAGTAAAAGCTACCCAAGGACGGGGAATCTTGAACTGAATGCTTTCTCCCCTTTAAGAAATCACCTCCTATTTGCAACAAAGATTTGTGTGTGTAGTTTAATGGACTCTCAGAAGGGTGCATCTATGTCGCAAAAGGAACACCTTTGAAAGGGATAAGTGGTTAAAACCCTAGGGACGTCAAATTTGACATTTCACCCCACTTTTCAGCCTGGAAAATGGGGGGAAAAGACATGGCCACTAAAGTGGACAACCCCGTCTTTTCAAAGGGAGGACTCTATGGCCACTATAATGGCCATCCCGTCTTCAAAAAGTTAAGGTAGTTATTATTCTTTACACATAACAAACATTTTGCTAAAATCTGTATTGTTGTAGTCCAGTTGCTTAAAATTTTATAAAGTAAATTCATAATCAAATTTTCTGTTGCAAGTTATCAAAAAATAACCAGGCTATGATTTATGCAGAAATGTCCCTAAACTATACAAATTGCTGTTACCAATCCAGCAGTCAATGCTTCATTTGTACAAAAGTGCCCTTGCTTTTATATTTGTGTTGGAGTGTTACCAAACCGCTCTCAAGGTAACATATTCTGGATTTAAACAAAAGTAAAACCAGCCTTTCGGCTACCAAAGCTTGGCAGCCCTAGTGGGAGGAAGGCGTCTCCATATGTTCCTATCTCCATGCATAGAGGACTTCCTGAGAAAATAGAGATATTCTTGTGGAGGACTTCCTGAGGAAAGTGATGTCTTCATGAAGAATTTCCTGAGGAAAACTTCCTCATATTTCCACTAAAGAGGATAAACCAGTTGAGCAGTTGTACACCTAAGTATTAGGTGTACCTACGTACCATTTGTACCAATGTAGTAGAAAGCTCAGAGATTCAAAATTGAGAACTTCCTTGAATGTACAAAGGTGCATGTGAAAAGTGGTGGCTTCAGTATAATTGGAACAAGATTTTAGAGCAATGGCAGTGCACATCAAATTGTAGTAGAAACATTTTACAGACATTGTGTTGTTTTTATTGTTAGAAGAAGTGTGTCCTACACAAGGGGAAAAAAAAAAAAAAAATAGTCATTCACTGGAGCTTCCTGAGAAAGATCATCAAATTATAATTTGAAAATATTCAGGAATCATGGAGTTAAAAAAAAATTAGATGAAAAGGAGGGGATCGGAATTTAGTAGTTATTATTAATTATGAATACACAGTAATTGTTGCAAACATTTTAATAACTGTATGCTTTTAACACTTAATGGTAAGCTGCTATCTGTGAGACAATTTCATTCATAAATCTGATATTTACGAAATGAACTTGATCTTTTCTGGTCACCTTAATAGACTTTTGGCCAACCTATCTCCAGTGCAGTCATATATATGCTATAAATACTTTAAATAGAAGCAATTTTTAATATGCAATCTCTCAAATGGGAGCTTGTTTACATTATGAAATTTGTCGAACATCTATATGGCAATATCAGAAAATTAATGTACAGTCACCAAAGAAAAAAATTGGCTTAATTTTAGCTGAAATGCTTTCAGCGACTGAACACTATTACCTTCTTCAAGTGAAATTAAGTGAAAAACAAGTCATGCAAACAGAAAGAAAGACAAGCGTTTTCAAGTTACCTGAAAGCTGTTGCATAGATAATGTTCATTTGTGAAAATTATTCTTTGGCGTTTACATGCAAAGTTATTTAGGAAGACCAACATAGTTCATATGCTAACAAAACTCAATTTGTACCTTTTTTTTTCATGCACCTTAAAAGTAACCAAATCATATTAAAAAAAAAAAAAAAAAATAGTGACCACACTTTCTTAACAAGTGTTATTCTGCCTTTATAGGATACAGTATATGCATTTCTCATAAAACAATACTTTGAACATGCACCTGTATCTTTGGAAAAAAAAATTAATAAATAAACGCTGCACCTTTATTTACGCAGTTCGAATAGGTATATAGAAATTTTTAAAACATTTATTTGAAAAAAAAAAAAAAAATCTGAAATGTTTCAGATTTTAAATTACGACCAAAGGGGCGTTTTTTTTTAACGTTTTGAGCGTTACCTTTATTTATTAAATATCATGTTCTTTGCACTTAAACCATAAAATTCAGTTCAAGAGCAATATCGCAAAATAATGTTAAATTAAGCATATCTTTAGAATTTCCGATATACACAGCCTCGCGAGCTGGAGATAAAAGTATTTTTTTTCTATATAACGTTGCCATTTCTCGCTTTTAAAGCATTGAGTTTGTAAATCAAAAATTCGTTGAAAGTTTTACAAAATATAAAATCTATAATTAAACAAATTCCAAATTTGGGATTTCAGATGCCCATATTCGCAGTAGGATTTCATCATTCAAAATTCGATGGCTCTATGTACCATTGTTGTTTTATCACAAAGCGAGAAATAGACAATCATTTATGCAGATTTTTCATTATTTAATTTCTTCAAATATAATGCAGGACTCTAACATTTTGTGGCAACAGTTTGAAAAGTGAACCGACGTTTATGAGTCCGGCGCAAAATCGCAAAACGAAAACAATAGTTCTTCAGGGACAAAGCCCCTTTGGACTAAAAAGTGGTAAATACGAATTTCAAACAAATAAATAGAGGCTAGAATATTGTACACATACCTGTTATTTTACCAAACATGCAGTGAAAACACTAAAGAGTTGTAGAAATAAGAATATGATGTAAACTTGTATATTGATGAAAAATTACAGTATGCTGTTACTCGAGTCCACAGCATATTTAAGAAAATTTTGTTCTTCCTGCTGTAGTAACTTTCCTCTTATATTTCCTGGGACTAAAAATTTGCTGAACTATTATTTTGTTATAAGCATCTAAAACTGAGATTGTTTCGTTAATGATTATTTATAATAACTGATCACAGAATTAATATAGTTTGAATCGTATAAATTAAATTATTATAAATTAAATATTTTGATGAATACAGCTAATTATAATAAAGTCTTTTTTCAAGTAATTTTGTTCATTACTGCTTTCATTCTTTACTATATCATATCCAGCAACCTAAACACTATTTATTCAAAATACTATTATTATATTCATACTCGAAAGACTTTCAAACAATGCAAAAAAGTATAATTTTCCCTAAATATATAAATCTCAAGTGTGTTCATTAACTGAAGTGGAGTATAAGCACTGAACTAAATTTTAAAGATTAAATTCAAATGCTTGAATCTGTATGCTAATCTACAAGTTCTATTAGAGATTTTACTTTTAAAAATCTAAAAAAAACAAAGTCAAGTAGTGCAATGCAGTTCTAAATGTTGATTCAGTATTCAGATTTGATTCCAGTCTTTAAACACTTATTTGAGTATATAGAAATGTTTTCATTGGCATAAAGAAGCAAATTAAAAAAAATAGCCATTTATTTGTGCAACTCTTTTCAAGGTTAATAAAAAAGTACTGTACAGCCACAAAAACATCTAAGCAGCTAGCCCATTTGATAGGATATATATCTGACTTAAACTACCAATATTCAGTGATGTTATCTTGCCACCACTATTAAGCAAAATTTGCTAGGAACATATAAGGATATCAATGTATTGATTTTAGAATGTAAACTCTGCAGTTATAACTAAGAATTCATGCAATAATATCATTTCATGTGTACAAGTCATCTGTTATGTAACTAATAAATTTTTAGTTAAAAAATCATGTATGTTTGCTCCTTGCAGCACATCAAGTATAGTTTTATCCCATATTTAGTGTTTATTTAAGTTTATTTAGTGCATATCACCAACAATTTATGAATGTAATTTAAGAAGTAATACACAGTAATATGCAGTTCACAAATAAGATTTTTATAATGCCATGATTAATTTTTTCCTTATATATTATAATATGCAGTAGAACCTCGATTATCCAAGTTTCGATTAACCATGGTTCCATGTTATCTGAGCTAATGTAATAAATAATAAAGTCTTTAAAGCCTCACTCACTAGATGAACAATCTATAAGCTTAGATTTTAATTTAATTCAATTCACAAAGCTAAGAACTCAATCATTTTCGTTCGAGTCTGACATCCTTGATTCTTGCATGCTTAGGGATTAAAATCAGTTGGTATTGTGTTTTTGCACCAGAGCCAGAATATGTAGCTACTTGTTCAACAACAAAGGAGCGTGAGTAACCAGTCGCCTGACCACACCTTTTTTTTTTTTTTTTTTTTTGTGCTCTACTGATGAACAATGACTGACAGAAGAACATTATGATTCGTTTTCTTGCCGGCGCATTGGGCTCTATGTCACAATAGAGCCCAATGCGCCGGCAAGAAAACGAGGCAGTACGATGACATAGAAGGCTGTTACTGATTTTGCTATAAATATGGGATATGCTATGTACGTGTACAGCAACTTATTTGTATTACAAGTACATATTTTCAAGTTCATATTACGTTCAAGTTCATATTGAGTACTATGTGTATATCTATTCATTTGAACAAACTTACGTTTTGTATCGCAATTTACCTGCAAGAATCCTGTATAATAGTAAATCCCCTAGAGTATGTACAATAAAACTATAGTTTTAAAATTTTCTGTATATAAGTCCATCTTAAGTGCAGTAAAAGCCCAACTATCTGGCATTCAACTAACTTGAAAGCTTCATGTAACCAAAATATTTTAGAAAATTTGATAAATGAGAGATTTGTAATGTCATTATAGATCACGCAATACTATTAACACATATATGTTGTTGCCAAATGGTGTCATTTAGTACCAATAATAGATAAGCATGATGTTGCAATGCAATCATAACAAAATCTTTTGGGTTTAATATAAATTTTATTAATTCTTGATAAACCAATTTAATTCAGAAGACAAACAACAAAAATCAGCGTTATATTTACAAAATTTCCACAGGACTAGTTTCGATGGTTTTACTGAACCACCATCCTCAGCTGCAAAACCACAAATGAACCGAAAATTCATTTGCGGTTTTGCAGCTGAGGATGGTGGTTCGGTAAAACCATCGAAACTAGTCCTGTGGAAATTTTGTAAATATAACGCTGATTTTTGTTGTTTGTCTTCTGAATTAGTATTTATTCGGCGTGTTAGTGTGTCTTAATTAAACCAATTTAATTTTTGTAAAGAAGGATATAAAATAAATATATATATGATATTTTCTCCTGACATTTAGAAAATTATTTACATTTGGGACTGCACAAAAATCGAATAATATTGAAATTGCACGATCCGGGCATCAAGAAAAGCCATTAAAGTCAAAAGTCATTAATTCGGACACCCATAATCCGGACCTCAAAGCTAAAAACTTTCTGCGCATGCGCCGCGTTGACACATGCGCATAGGCGTTTACGCGTGCGCGTAAGACCTTTACGACTGCACATATGCATGTGCGCAAGCGCAGAATACGTTTTCGCATGCGCATTTAATGTATAACGGACGGTATAAGCTAAAATTATCTAATTATCTACAGTCAAAAGTCGTTAATCCGGACCTCAAAGCTAAAAACTTTCTGCGCATGCACCGCGTTAACACATGCACATAGGCATTTACGTGTGCGCATAAGACCTTTATGACTGCGCATGTGCGTGTGCGCAAGTGCAGAATACGTTTTCAGGTGCACGTTTAATCTATAACGGACGGTATAAGCTGAAATTATCTAATTATCTACAGTCAAAAGTCGTTAATTCGGACACCCATAATCCGGAATGATCTATAATTCGAACCTCAAAGCTAAAAACTTTCTGCGCATGCGCAGCGTTAACACATGCGCATAGGCGTTTACGCATGCGCATAAGACCTTTACGACTGCGCATATGCATGTGCGCAAGTGCAGAATACGTTTTCGCGTGCGCGTTTATTGTATAACGGACGGTATAAGCTAAAATTATCTAATTATCTATTTCAGTTAATGTTGATGATTGCGTTGTTCCTTAATCTTCGACCTGGATCCGGCTTATTACTTTTTTTAGACTGTAAGAGCAATTTTATAAAAGTAAACTTGAACTTTCGATTATATCAAATAGAATTTCCGATGCTGGAGTGCCCAAAGGATCTACAAAACGAAAGTATGTTTCGATGTCCATCAAACAAAAAATGGAGTTGCTGCAAAAAATGGATAAAGACATGAAGAAGGTGACAGAGAGGTTAGTGAAAACGAAAAAATTTCAATTGACAAGTTAGTCGATATTCTCGGCACAGCAATTACAGGACTTGAACAGCGGAACTTTGTAACCGAACAAGAAATTATGTCTGTTTATAGAATTAAAGAAAAAGTATTATCACATAAAACGAAGCAACTTAAACAACTTACCTTGAAAGAAATGTTAATAAAGTAAACAAATAAATATTAAGCTTTTTTTTTTTTTTGTAAATTTTGATACCCTTTAGATCATAATTGTTCTTTATTTCATAAATTACGGTTTCATATTTTTAATATTAGAATTTCTGCATGCCATCTTACGAGATTTAAACTGATGATCTATAATTCGGAAAAATCGATAATCCGGAATCGCCGAAGTCCCGACGAGTCCGGATTAACGACTTTTGACTGTATTTCAGTTAATGTTGATGGTTGCGTTGTTCCTTAATCTTCGAACTGGATCCAGCTTATTATTTTTTTGCAGACTGTAAGAGCAATTTTATAAAAGTAAACTTGAACTTTCGATTATGTCAAATAGAATTTCCGATGCTGGAGCTCCCAAAGGATCTACAAAACGAAAGTATGTTTCGATGTCCATCAAGCAAAAAGTGGAATTGCTGCAAAAAATGGATAAAGACATGAAGAAGGTGACAGAGAGGTTAGTGAAAACGAAAAAATTTTGATTGACATGTTAGTCGGTATTCTCGGCACAGCAATTACGGGACTTGAAAAGCGGAACTTTGTAACTGAACAAGAAATTATGTCTTTTTATAGAATTAAAGAGAAAGTATTATCACATAAAACGAAGCAACTTAAACAACTTACATTGAAAGAAATGTTTAATAAAGTAAACAAATAAATATTAAGCTTCTTTTTTTGTAAATTTTGATACCCTTTAGATCATAATTGTTCTTTATTTCATAAATTACGGTTTTATATTTTTAATTTTAGAATTTGTGCATGCCATCTTACGAGATTTAAACTGATGATCTATAATCCGGAAAAATCGATAATCTGGAATCGCCGAAGTCCCGACGAGTCCGGATTAACGACTTTTGACTGTGTATGCAACTTTGTAAATGGATAAAGAGTGGTGATGTAACATGTAAAATTATGATAAGCAATTACAGTTTTTTATATGCTATATTTGTAATTTGTATCTATTATGTAAATAAAGAATTAATCATCCATTTTAACTTATGCCAGAATGACTGGCGACTTCTCTGCAGAATTTCATAATCGAATCAAATGTTTTACTTTCATACTTAAGGCCTATGAAAGACATCAGCTTTTCTGATTGAAATGTGTTTCTTTTTTTTTTCCCCAAAATTTTATATAATTTTAAATATAGGCTTCTGATATTCAAGTTGGTAACAAATAAGATGATTGTTTTTATAATTTTAAAATGGAAATTTTTTCCACTGATTTGTTTTTTTAAATTTGAATATTCATTATTTATGAGCTCAACTATTCGAAATTCAACACTTCCGGAATGTTTCAGACAGTTGAGATTTTAAATAATATTTATAATATTTAAATAATATTTATAATAAAATACTATAATATTTATCCTTACACTCCCAATGAAATAATTTCCCATTTTTTATTTGAAACAATATTTCAAGTCATTTTCCATCCATTCACATTAATTGCCAGCAATAAACAGAAGTGGGAAAAGAGTATTCAGGAACTAGAATCTGATCAAAGACAGTTATTACAGTTATGAAAGAAGCAAACAAAATGGGGAAATTTTGCCTTCAGATGCCTATTTCAAAACATAGAGTACAGTACAAATGGATATATCATAGTCATGCATTTAAATTTATGTGGCGGAGAAAAATACATAATTAAATGCTAATAAAAATATTTGTGCAAAAATGTATAAAATACATTTGTATTTTTTATGTATGTAAAATTTCCTATGTAAAAATGTTCATATTTTAGTGTTTGACATAAATTTGCATTAGTAACAATTAAAACATAACTAAGAGTAATAATTTATATAATTGATATGCGAATTAACAGTAACTTTGCAGTTATCTTTGTCTTGTCAATCAAAGCATAAAAACAGATGTTAATCTAAGTCTTTTGTATGGTAGTACCAACAATTATATATATATATATATATATTGTAATCAGGCAGTTTATCTGATAGAGATATCCCAATACAAGTGCTTGTTCAGTACTGCTTTTTGCATCTGTTATATATTAATAAAAATAATGAAATGCACATTTAACAATGAGTCATTTGTATTTGTATACTTCACATAATTTTCCATATAACACTAAATAAATAACTGTCATGAATATTTATACCTCATTCAGATACATATATGTACTGTACTTATTTCAGTCAGTTCACAGTTTTATACCAGTGGTCCACTATATACATTTATATGAATAATTCTGCATGTATGTATTTGTAAACTTACTTTAATGCACAGTTCTGAGTATTAAATACAAAATTATTTCTTCAGAAAATCTTCATTCAAAAATATATTACTCAGAGTAAATTAAAAAAGAAATTATCTCACAACTTATTATATTATGCTCCATTAAAATTACTTATGATTTAACCAGGACCATTCCTAGCAGGGTGCAGTGCATAAATGTAAGCGGGCGATGAAAATCAGGGGCAGCCGAACTCTTACGATACCACGATTAAATATTTTAAATTCATGTAAGTACATTTTATACAACTTGTCATATGTAAGTACTTAGTATGAAATAAAAATTTTACTAATCATTGAACATTTTCTCTTTTAATTTAAGGACAGCTAATGGCCTAGGTACGGCCCTGGATTTCACTTTTATATATCAAGATTTTCTCTCATGGAAACAAATAAACAGCATATTGGGAATTTATATCAAATAAAAAGATACGCATCTCACATTATCAGGTTTTTCTGCTGTACGAAAAGTCGGTACTTTACCGATATGCACCTACAATGCTTTTTTGAGCTTGTGAAAAAAAGCAACACACATGCAAAGACCTAATGATCTACATCTCAGCTATGCTGTGTATGTCTATAAATTATTCTCACAACTAAAAAGCATTTACAATTTAAAAACCCACCAAAACATGTGGCAAGTGCATAACAGAAAATTAAAGGAAAGTTACTCCTAGACAAGTGAAGGTTCTCATTAACCTAAATTTTTTTCAAAAGACATGTCTCCTCTTCTGCATTGATAAACATATATATATATACCAAATGCTTCTTTCATGAAATTGTTTTTAAAATATGTAACATGTATAGTTTCTGTCTATGAATGCACTTTTTTCAATAAAATCTTTGTCTGAATGAGTTGTTGTATACATGATACAGATAATGTTTCTCATCTAAACGAATAGCCATTTCCTTCTTTCAAAAACACTTTTAAATAAATGGTGTTATTAACATACCTCACATATAATGCTTCTCTCTTCTGTGATGAACAATATGTCTGTTTAAATGATCCTTTCGTCTAAATGACTTGTTACATACTTCACACACATGAGGCTTTTCTCCTGTGTGATTAAGCTTATGCCTATTTAAATCACCCTTTAATCTAAATGACTTGTTACATACCTCACAAACACAAGGTTTCACACCCATATGAATAAGCGTATGCATCTTTAATTTCTCTTTTTCTGTAAATGATTTATTGCACACCTCACACACATGAGGTTTCTCTCCTGAATGAATAAGCATATGCTTGTTTAACTTATACTTCTGTCTATATGACTTGTTACATACGTCGCAAACATGAGGCTTTTCTCCTGTGTGAATACGCAAATGCTCATTTAAACTACACTTTTGTCTAAATGACTTATTACATAGCTCACATGCATGAGGCTTTTTTCCTGTATGATTAAGCATATGCCTACTTAAATCACCCTTCAGTCTAAATGACTTGTTACATACCTCACATACATGAGGTTTCTCTCCTGTGTGAATAAGTATATGCTTGTTTAATTTATCTTTCTTTGTAAACAACTTGTTACATACCTCACATACATTAAGTTTCTCTCCTATGTGAATAAGTCTGTGCTTGTTTAAATGGCAATTTTGTGTAAAGGACTTACTACATATCTCACACTTATAAAGTTTCTCTCGTGTGTGAATAAGCATATGCTTATTTAAAGAGTCCTTTTGTGGAAATGACTTGTTACATACCTCACATACATGAGGTTTCTCTCCTGTGTGAATAAGTATATGTTTGTTTAAATGACAATTTTTCATAAATGACTTAGTACATACCTCACACTTAAAAAGTTTCTCTCGTGTGTGAATAAGCATATGTTTCTTTAAAGAGTACTTTCGTGGAAATGACTTGCTGCATACTTCACACTTATGAGGTTTCTCTTCAATGTGTATATCCATGTGCCAGCTATATAATTCACAATGTTGTTCCTGTTTTGAATGAATGTAACATGTGTTGGCTTACAGTGATTTTATATAAAATAGATATTAGATGCACCACATTAGCTTTTAGCCGCATTATAAATTCATCTCTATCTATAAATTATCTCTATAAAGACCTATTTATGTTACATTAGCTCACATTATACATTTATCTCTATAAAACTATGAATACATTTTGCGGAGACATATGTAGTGCATGATATACATGATATCTGGGAACAATTCAAGAGAAATAAATGTTATATTTAGGCCAAATACGTTTTATTGTCATAGCATCTATAAATCTTTAATTATGAATGTCACAAACACTGCATTAGAATTGAATGAAATTTTGATTTTGCTAGAACTTTCAGGCAATGCAAACAGTTAAACGAAATTACTTATTTAAAACTTTTATACATATTCGACCGTATAGAATATTCCATTATTTTGTTGAAGAGGGGAAAAAAATAAAATAATTTCTCGGAAATGACTGATCATTCACTGCTCATGATTCACATTCAACATATTAATACAATTTCAAAACTATACTAATGTTGCCAGACACTCGTTTTTTCGTAACAAATCTTGACTAAGGAAAGAGGAAAGAAATGAATTCTGGTGCGACTAAATTTCAACTTGGCAGGAAATTTTGATTGGTTGGCTCTGGTGACGTCATTCTGACGTAATTCCCAGCCAACCATGGATTTTATAAGAAATAGACAACGGACCTTGCTCCTACCTAATCTTTCATCTATATTTCGTGCGTTGCTTTTATTGAAAGTTAAATAAGCAGTTTCTATTTGGAAACAAGGTTATCATTTTCGTTTCAAAAAAACATTTATGTTCTCGCCTTGTTTTGGATTTATGATTTTATCTAATGGTGTTTTCTGAGTATATAAATATGTTGGAAACCGCAATAGATGATGTTACTTAGTTTTAATGTATAACTTTGCATGATATTATATGTATCTTGATCTTATTTGTCTTCAGTTACTGTGTCTCAAGGTAGAGGCTAATATTGGTTTCCATGTTAAAAAATAAAAGTTCAAATTTAAAAATTTTTAAATTTTAGTTTTCCTGTTATAGCAAAAGTTAGCCTCTAAACTTGACTTATACTGTTATGTGACTGGACCCCCAATATTTATTATTTTATTATTAATTTTCCCCCATCTTTACATCTATTCAGCTTTACAAAACACACTCATTACACACACCTGAAAGACTCTATTTAATGTAAATGATAACAACTTTGACTACACTCATGAACACAATCGTGGGTTGTTTTTTTTTTTAACAAAATTCTCTTACTTCCTTTCCTTTTCTTTCTATAGGCCTTTTTTTTTTTTTTTTTTAATTATAAATAAAAAAATTTTTTTCCTCTCCATTACTTTTGGGCCATTTATTTTTTACTTTATTTTGTCCCATCTTTTCTTCCTGGCATTTCGAACTCGTATAAAATGTACGAAGTTCCTTTTTACTCTCCTCTGAAATACAAAATTGGCCTCCTTTCTATATACCTTTCCTTCGCACCTATGCTTGATTTTTCGCCCATCGGTGCAGAAAGACTTAGCGGGTGCAACAAAAGACATCTGTCTACTTTGTCTGTCTGTCTGTTTGTTAACAAAACATTTGCCTAATCTGGCATCATTGTAATAGGTTTGCTGTCGGTATGACATCAGAAAACGATTTCGCATAGGAAGAACGTGGTTGATAATTAATTTCCTCAGACTCTGAAACATTGGTTGACAAACGTAATCAAAACTTCACTTAATCGTAATCTAGGCTATGTGATATAATTCCATAAATCCATAACTAAACATGTACCTATATCAGGGAAAGAAATCGTATTTGTATGAATTAAAACAAATAAATTTTTAATATAGTGCTGTCATAAGCTAAGGCGCTTAGGCACAGTATGTATTATTGTTTTGGGCTAGGTGTTGAACTGGAGCTTGAAGCATCCAAGAACTACTTGGGGTTGCGGTAGCAGAAAACAACCATTTAATCGGACGATATGTTGAATATCAACAGAATCTGCTGACAACTGAAGATTTATTAATTGTTACCCATTCAGGTAACAAAAATTAGTGAACTAACATAACATAAGCAAAGTAAAATTAAAAGTGACACGTTCTCAGTTATTAAAAGAAATCAGTCAATGTTGAAAAACTTTACTCCAGTGATTTTGGAAAGATTTGAAGATTAGTACTTTTCACTTGATCATCTGACCTTACTTCTTGGAGAACGCTCACTGTAGGATCAGGAATTCATTGATGTAATCCATTGTAACTCTTTTTTTCAAGTATTCATTGTCCTCAAACACTGGCTGAAGTAGTCCACTGCAAAGTCCTTGCTCTCCTCACTGCTACCTGCTACCCTTACAATGGTTTGGGAAAACAACTTTTAAGTTGGTTGCATCCAAATTTTGCATATTGCAGCTATAAATGAATCATACAAATGCCAAAGAGCTAGTTGCTGTATAAGAGACACATTGTAAAACTTAATTACAAATATGATGATAATCTCAGATTAAGCTTCTGTTAATCAACACATTTCATGTCCATGGCAAAACAAAAATATTGTCATAATGTACTTAGCAAGTTATATGATATCAAAACACTCAGCTTTAACAGGTCCTTTGGGAAAAGCAGTATTTAAAAAGAGTACACGAAATCTTATGTGCGAGAACCATTAAAAATAATTTAAATAAAGTCACACTCTAAACATGGAAATGCATATTTACACACAACAAACACCACATGTGTGTAAGATATGTAATAAATCATTTACAAAAAAATTTACTTTAAGCAATCACATACTTATTCACACAGGAGAGAAACCTCATGTATGTGATGTATGTAAAAAGTCATTTAGAATAAAGTCTGATTTAAACAAGCATATGCTTCTTCACACGGAGAAATCTTGTGTGTGTGAGGTGTGTAACAAAGCATTTGGAGCAAGAAGTGACTTAAGTAAGCATATGCTTATTCATACAGGAGAGAAACCTTACGTGTGTGAAGTATGTAATAAATCATTTAGCCAAATAAGTAATTTAAACCACCATGTGCTTAGTCACACGTCACAGAAAAAGCTTCATGTGTGTGAGGTATGCAACAAGTTCTTTACACAAAAGTGCAATTTAATCAATCATATGCTTCTTCACACAGGACAGAAACCTTATGTATGTGAAGTATGTAACAAGTTATTTAGAGTAAAGGGAAATTTAAACACACATATGCTTATTCACACCGGAGAGAAACCTTATACGTGTGAGGTGTGTAATAAGAAATTTGGACCCAAGAGTGATTTAAGCAGGCATATGCTTTATCACACAGGAAAGAAGCCTCATCTGTGTGAAGTATGTAACAAATCATTTAGACTGAAATGCGAGTTAAATGTGCATATGCTTATCCACACAGGAGAGAAGCCTCATGAGTGTGAGGTATGTAATAAGGTATTTGGACAAAAGGGCACTTTAAATAAGCATATGCTTACCCACACAGGAGAGAAACCTCATGAATGTGAGGTGTGTAACAAGTCATTTGTACAAAAAAGCAGTTTAAAGTTACATATGCTTATTCATACAGATAAGAAACCTTATGTATGTCAAGTGTGTAAAAAATCATTTAGACAAAAAGGTAATTTATCCACACATATGCTTATCCATACAGGAGAGAAGCCTTTTATATGCCAAATGTGTAAAAAGTCCTTTAGGCAAAAGGGTACTTTAAATATGCATATGCTTATTCACGCAGGTACACCACCTTAAATATGTCGAGTGTAAAAAGTCATTTACACATTTAGGCAATTGAAACATGCATATGTTTATTCATACAGGAGAGAAATCATATTTGTGGTTAAAAATTTGAAGACAAAATCTCTTATCTGAACAAAGCAAATTAGCCTTAAGTTTTAATCTAATGTTTAATTTAAAATTAATTTAACTTAATGTTTATATTCTGCTGCAGTTTGAATTATATTAAAACTATTATTGGTATTTTTCCATTATACCCCTGCTATGCAGTTTGATCTAAAGTGCAGAATCACTCACTTATATGGTGTGTATCGATGTGTACGTTGACAAGTCAAGGGAGTGCTCAATGCCAAGTTTGTGCAATTCTCTGTTTTTTTTTTTTTTTTTTTTTCTTTTAAGTGACAATAGGTTGATGTGTACATAGATACCAAGTTTGTACAATTCTTTGACTTGTTATTTTCAAGTTGATGCAGAATCGCCCACTTATGTGGCACGTATTGATGTGTGCATGGACAAAATCAAGGGAGTGTACAACTCTCCGATTTTTTTTAAGTGAAAATAGGTCGATGTGTACATGGATACCGAGTTTAAGCAATTCTTTGACTTGTTATTTTCAAGTTTGCTATTTTGAGAAATGCGCGAAGCAGTTGGTGATTTTGCACTTTCCCTAGAGTTTGGGTAGCTTTGTCAGTTGGAAACAATGTCTAGAGTTAAGAGTAATGTTTAGATGCACACACACACAGTTGTAGCTCAAATGGCACAATCGTTGGGTTTCAGCTTATATTTGGCTTCCCTTTCATTGACACCAGAAAGCATGGCATTATAGAAAAATACTATATTATTTAATTCATATTGTTTAGATTTCCCAGAACGAATTTAAGTAGTTATATAATAAAATAAACAGGAGCATGGCTGATAGCAGTAATGAGCAAAATGACTTGAAAAATCACTTTTACGATTTGACTGAATTTAGTTTTTTATAATTTAAATTACTCCTTTAAAAAGTATTTACTTTATGTTTAGTTATATACATAACCATGTACATTAATATATCGGTACTTTATTTTCCAAAAACATATCAGTTTAAATACTAGCTGGTATTTTTATACAGCAAGAAAATTATTTATGTAATTTATTAAAATGACATTTTACTTGGTACTTGTCTTCTATAAGGGACTTGCCGCAGTTCACGCTTAAGAAAATGCGAATTGTTGCCGAGTGTTGTAAATATCTATGATATGGAATTTGACTACAATAAACAAGAAACTGGAAATTCATTTATTATATATAAAATGTAAGTTATTTAATATACAGACACAGGAGGAATTTAGGGTGAAGTGCAGTGTTGTTTGGTGCTTTTTACAAGAGTAAGAAGGATTGGATTTTTGTCAGTTTCCTTTGACTTTTTAAGTGAAAATAGATCGATGTGCACATGGACAAAGTCAAGGAACTGCACAATGCCTAGTTTGTGCAATTCTCTGATTTTTTTTAAGTGAAAATAGATCGATTTAAAAATGGATACCGAGTTTGTGCAAATTCTTAAAAACACGCCGAGCAGTGGATGATTCTGCACTTTCCCCAGAATTAAATATAAATCTGTGTTTAGTATAGTATTTAATTCAATTTTTTCAACAATTTATTTAATGACATAATTTAACAGGACTTATTTAATATACAGGTTGCATCAGAAAAATGTATGCATACTTTGAACTGTCATATAAAATTTATTATCATACCTGTAAGGTTAAGTTTATCAGAGAAAATAATGTTATGTTGTCTCAACATCTAGCTGCAGGGTCATTGGTTTAGCTGTGCAACCCAGTTAGTGCCAAAAGAGTAACATTGACATGGCAGATGTATGTTTGAACTTCCAAGAGCAGAAGCAGGTTTTCAAATGGTACTGGAAGTTTGAGAATGTTTTTGCAGTTCAGAGACAATGGAGATGTTGAGTAGGGGATTGATCCACCTTCAAGGTTAACTATTACACATCTACTAGAAAAATTTGAGGTTCATGGAACAATGTGTGATGTGCAGAAAGGCTGATCAGAGAGACATTGCATGGCTACATGTGATGAATCCTCAGTTTTATAGCTGGAAGTGTTTCAATAGTCCACAAAAATTGTCAAGGCAAAGATCACATGAATGTGGTAAGTGTTAGTGATGAGTGATAATATAACAGGCCAGTGGATAGATGCAGGGGACCAATCGAGTTTCCTGCACACTCTCCAGACCTTATGCCCCATGATATTTTCTTATGGGGCACAGTAAGAGATGAGATGTACTGTCGTAAACCACGTCACCTTGACATGTTTTGGGATCAGATTCAAGGGGCGAGCGTAGAAATCCCATTTTTGGAATCAGTCGTGATTCGTACTCAGAAATGTATAGATGAAGGACATTGTTTTGAACATATGTTTTAAACACTATTTGAAGCATTCTGTTTGATTAGAAAGTACACTTATTTTTCAAATTGCACTATAACCTTACCTTTCTAGAAATTTAACTGTGTAGGTTGGAAAATAAATTTTCTATGACAGTTCAAAGTGTGTATACATTTTTCTAACACACACTGTACATTATTTATCATATTTAATACAGTTATGTAAGCAATTTATTTAAAATAACATTTATAAAGATATTGAAAAATTCTATTTATTAAAATGTATCATAAAATTCTATATATTTTTTTCTTTAATATAGTTGTGTAGTAATTTACTAAAAGAACATATATAAACAAACAAGAAAAATCATTTTTTACACTTTTCTAGTGGCTGCAGTCCAGCAATTGCTTCTAATTATGCTTCTACAGTATCATCTACAGTATCTTTTTCTGTTGGAAGATTAAAAATTATCAGTATACTGAGTATTTTGAAATAAAACCCCACTGCATTGACACAATTCTATTACAAAAATGCAGTTAGATCGTTAATTATTTGTTTCTTTCATATGTGCAGATTGGTAACTTTGCTTACACATATGCAAATTGTAACCACGTTTCTTGCCACTGTAGAAATGTGCGAAATTCATTTTCTCAACAAGGCCTTTATAGAAGACTTGTACCTTTTCTAAGCATTTATGAAATGCGTGTGATTAACCTATGTGAAAATAATTATAAAGGTTAATTTGCATTAGTGAAGTTATGAGCTCAAGAAACGTGCACGAAATTTACAGCTACATTGTAATATGGACAACAGCTGCTGAGTGAGAATTTGACACAGCTGAATAAACAACTGAAAAGAAAAGCTTAGATTCTCAGTGTGTGAGATGAAAGTTTTGGCCAGTCAAAAGACTTGAAAGTTACTGAGAGATGTTTTGCTGGTATTGCATGATAAGTAAAATAACAAAAGATTCAATGTAAGATTGTAAATGTGCAAAAGTGTAGCACTATCTTATTCATAGAATGAAAAAGAAAAGTTTTTCAAATTGAAAACATTGTCATTGTCATATTAGAGACCTGCTGTGAAAACCAGAAGGTACTATATATATTTATTTCTCTTCATTGTAGTTTAGGGTTTCACTGTCAGTGATGATGTTAGATTTTCAATGCCAGTGATGTCATTCATAATAGTATGGAATAGGTTTAATTATTTGAAGAAATGAGAATTTACCTTGTGTAGCTTATTTGAGAAAAACAAAAACAGGATATGCTGTATGAATTTATATGTCTTATGAAATATGACTTTGAATGAAAGTATCTAAATAAATCTTAAAAAAAAAATCTTCCTTTAAGTAAATGGAACTCAGCAGCATTTAAAATTTTCATTAATCTTTCTTTACGTTCTGATTCAGTTTTTATTTATTTATTTATTTTTGTAATTCTAGGTATTTTTAATCTATTTAGAAATCCATATCCATAATTTCCATAAAACTTTCTCTACCGTTTCGCTAAATATATGTACAGTCAAAAGTCGTTAATCCGGACTCGTCGGGACTTCGGCGATTCCAGATTATCGATTTTTCCGGATTATAGATCATCAGTTTAAATCTCGTAAGATGGCATGCACAAATTCTAAAATTAAAAATATAAAACCGTAATTTATGAAATAAAGAACAATTATGATCTAAAGGATATCAAAATTTACAAAAAAAGAAGCTTAATATTTATTTGTTTACTTTATTAAACATTTCTTTCAATGTAAGTTGTTTCGTTTTATGTGATAATACTTTCTCTTTAATTCTATAAACAGACATGATTTCTTGTTCAGTTACAAGTCCCGTAATTGCTGTGCCGAGAATACCGACTAACTTGTCAATCGAAATTTTTTCGTTTTCACTAACCTCTCTGTCACCTTCTTCATGTCTTTATCCATTTTTTGCAGCAATTCCACTTTCTGTTTGACGGACATCGAGACATACTTTCGTTTTGTAGATCCTTTGGGAGCTCCAGAATCGGAAATCGACATAATCGAAAGTTAAAGTTTACTTTTATAAAATTGCTCTTACAGTCTGCAAAAAATAATAAGCCGCATCCAATTCGAAGATTAAGGAACAACGCAATCATCAACATTAACTGAAATAGATGATTATATAATTTTAGCTTGCACCGTCCGTTATACATTAAACGCGCACGCGAAAACGTATTCTGCACTTGCGCCTTACGCGCACGCGTAAACGCCTATGCGCATGTGTCAACGCGGCGCATGCGCAGAAAGGTTTTAGCTTTGAGGTCCGGATTATGGGTGTCCGAATTAACGACTTTTGACTGTACTAAGTTTTCTTAAACTGCACTGTTTCACAATCTATAGTGAACTTTAATAAATTATAATTATTTAGTGTTTCACATGGGGTTATTGCAAAATTCTAATGCATTGAAATCAGCAATTCCAGGTTCTAAAAAAAATTTAAAATATGTTTATACTAATTTACGTAACTTCCTGAACTGTTGGATTCATATTATTATTATTATTATTATTATTAAGATTTCGGTTTATGAATAAAAAGGGAAACTAAATTGAATAAAATCAAATAAAATTTCACAAGTTCAAAGAAATTTTTATTCTTGTACTTATTGTATAGATCCTTTAGAAAGTCAGAAAAATTAGGAAACTTGTTTCCACAGTATTATAACTTGTAAGGAATAGTATGATGGTGTAAGCCATGATGCTTTTGTGACAATATTAACAAGTGTTGGAGAAATCTCTGAACTATCACAATGAGAAAAGTCAATGCAATGCTTTTAAGCATGAAGCATCTGCATTCTTGGGAAAAAAAAATCATGTAAATTAAATTCTTAAATTCCACTTTAGCGCGTTAATAAATGTATTATTAAACTGGTTTGTATAAATGTATATATCCTATTATAGCGACACAGAGTGCCACACACCATGTGATATGTATTCACAGCCAATAATCATAAACTGGTGTTCTTAATTTCCTTATTAATTCATAATACAAAGGATGTTTCATAGTACAAGATTGCATTTATGTATTTTATTACACATTATGAACTGTTGCAGTTATGTGTTAAGCTGTTTAATGACATAATCTATGCAGTACTTAATATGCTAATGCAGCTATACCTAATGCTGCAGTGCTCAAACACATTACTAAAATAACGATTGGTACATTGATAACAAAATATAATAGAGTATCAATGCACAAAATGAATAATATATTTCTGCATAGTATAAAAATACAGTACAAAGTCCGTAATTCGGACACGTGCCGATTTCGGATTAGAGGTTTTTCCGGATTATAGATCATAAATTGAAATCTGGTAAGATGGCATGCAGAAATTATACTATTAAAAATATGAAACCGTAATTTATGAAATAAAAAGCAATTATGATCTAAAGGGTATAATTACGGGGCGCAGCCCCCAGCCCACCTAACCAAGACATGCTTGGTCATATGACTCTTCATGGGAGCTAGCCCATCCAACAACAAACGACGAGCCAGCGATCCAGCCGTGCTCAAAACACTCAACAAGAAAACAAAAAACAAAAGAGATAAACTACAAGCCCCGGAAAACCAAATCATCAGGAACCGAGTAACAAAAAAGGTTAGTAAAAGGAAAACGAAACGAAATAATAAATACGACCAGGGAAATTCACTTTATCCCTGGACCTAATACATTCATACAAACGAACAGAAACAAATAATAATAACTGTTAGAAAACAAAACAAACAAACAAAAAAAAATAAATAAATAAATAAAACGACATAAAAACATATAAACACATATACATACATCATTCACACAAAAATGCCTATGGCTTCTTTAGACGAATTTAGAATCCTCATAATCTCTCTAGAATATTCTTCAAGATTCTTATAGTTTTTCTTAAAATCACTGTGAAATTGTTTTCGATATTTAACCCTTGGGCTCCCGGTAATACTACAGTCTTCAAAAAAGTGTTTCGAGTCTCCCAGAACGTTACATAATTTGCATTTATCATTATCCTGTAAACCAAATCTCTTTAAATATGCTGGGAAGCGACCGTGTCCTTTTAGGATCTGATTAACATCAATATCTATATACATTTCCATTTTCTTTCCTAAATTTATATTTTTTAACAAGCCATCATTTCTACTAGAATGTTCCCAGCTAGTTTTCCACTCATACAGAACATGATTAAATAAAACGGAGGTGGCCCTTCTTTTAGAGTATGGGATGTATTTAACAGTAACATTCTTATCTAATATCGCAGCTTTTGCCAATTCATCAGCCCTCTCATTCCCATCATAACCAGCATGAGCTTTCATCCAGTGAATTTTAATATTATGAATGATTTTCAATTGTAAAAATAAATTCTTTATATCAAATACTAAACAGTTTTTATTTTCAGGGCCCGAGAGGGATTGCAGTACAGACAAGGCATCGGAGTAAATATTTATACAGTAACCAACTCCTAAAGTTCTTTTAATCCAATTTAAAGCTTCAAATATTGCGTACATCTCAGCTTGATATACAGAGTTCATAGCATGTAATTTAAATTTCCAATTATGGATCTCAATGCCATAGAAAAAGACAACAAAGGCTCCTCCAATACCGCCCTCGAGCCCCGAGCCATCTGTATAAATATCCAGTTCTTGATGTTTCAAGTAATTACAATCATAAAAAATCGAAATTCTATTAACAGGATGTATATAAGTATCATCAAAACCTCGGAAAGCATCGCTGTTAATAATACAATCATCAATATTTATTCCGTCAACCAAATCATTTAAAAGTAAAAACTTTTGAAAATTTATATTGGGAAGAGAGGGGAGGAATTCCTGCAAGAATACAGACCACCTCCGTAGAAACAGTTCTGAAGACTCTAGTAATAGCCAGCATCCAGCTTCTCTGCAAAGAATTTAATTTATCTCTTAGTCTGATCAACTCCCCTGCTCTAGCACCCCAAGCACCTATTCCATAAAATATTTTCGGTAAAATGACACAATTAAAAATCTTCTTCAATATTGGTGCTTTCTTTTGTAAAATCTCCACATTAAAAGTACTCCTATAAAAATGTAAAATCTTATCAATGTCTCTGTGTAAAAGTTTAAAATGTTCAATAAAATTCAGTTTTTCGTCAATAACTACACCAAGATACTTAATATTTTTCTGAAATCTAATATTTTTCCCATCAAATTTCAATTTCGGTACTCTAGTCTTGGCACCTCCCCTAGGAAAAAAGAGACCAAAAGTTTTATCTACATTAAATTGAATATTTTCACATTGACTCCATTTAAGCATCTGCTTTTCAACTTCAGTAAAAGTATCTTGAATTTTCTCCAAAGAGGTGCCCTTGACAAGAAGCAAAATATCATCAGCGTAGCATATGATTTTTGCGTTAAGAACATTAAAACTAGTCAAGAGTGGGTTTACTATTAGGGCCCAGAACAGAGGAGCACTGCATGATCCCTGCGGACATCCTTTATACAATTGCAAATTTATATCAATATTTTCTGATAAACCTTTAAAAACTATACTTCTATTGTTAAAATAATCCTTAATAAGCAAATACAAATCTCTTGTCACATTTAACTCAATCAATTTATTCAACACGGAGGACCATCGTACAGAATCGAAGGCAGCTTTAACATCAAAAGAGACAATAGCAACATGTTCAGTGCTTTTCAATTTTCGTATTTCGTCAACAACCTTAAAAAGTGCCAAATTAGCTGATCTTCGTTTTCTAAAACCATATTGGCTATCCGCTAGATGATGATTACCATTCAAAACATATAAAAGTCTATTAACAATCAATTTATCCAAAACTTTGGCAAATACTTTTAGCAAACATATAGGACGATATTTTTCTTCATTTTTTGGTATCAAAATAAGTTTACCAACTTTCCAAGTAT
Organism: Stegodyphus dumicola; assembly: GCF_044657685.1. Taxonomy (NCBI): domain Eukaryota; kingdom Metazoa; phylum Arthropoda; class Arachnida; order Araneae; family Eresidae; genus Stegodyphus; species Stegodyphus dumicola. Next base: position 55,165,385 of record NC_140778.1, read on the forward strand.
CAGGAAAAACATGTAGGGACAAACACTTATTATAAAGTATAACGAAAAAAGAAGGGTAATTTACAAAGAGTCTTTTTACTACTCTTGCACGAATTTCGTCAAGTCCTGGAGCAGCTTTATCTCTGAGATTTAATATGACTTCTCTGATTTCTTCATACGTAAAATCCAATTCATCCTCCAAACTTTCACTACTAAAATCATTCTCATTATTATCAAAACCATCCATTTCATCTTCCCCAATATTAAGTGTCTCTTTAACAATTCTTCGATATTCTTCTTTAACATCAATATCCGTTTTATTCTCATCATCTCGTAAGATAATCTGTCTCCTAATTTTATTTGTTGCGATTTTAAATATCCCTTCGTAATATTCTTTATTCTGAATAAAACCTTTATTTTTGAAATCGCCCTTAACTTTTTTAATTTTCTTTTTATAAGAAGCCAAGCACTTTTTATATTCTACTTTTCTTCTCATTCTTGTATCTTCATCTAAACCTTTCACTTGACAACTCTTACGAATAGCACGAATTTTCCTTCTAAGAAGATCCAAATCTTGATTCCACCAAGTAGCACTTCCATATTGTCGAATCCTACATCTTAAGTCTCTCTTCATCCGTCTTTCAATTTGTTTCTCCATGTAAATGATCAAGTCATTAAATTCCTTGATATCATTTATATTAACAAGTCGATCTTCAATTTCCAAGATAAGTCTCCTCATTCTTATACAACATCTATCAATTCTTTTAAGACTGTTTGACAAAACAACTTTTTCTTCATCTTTATCACAAATATCCCTAATTTTTACCACAATATAATTGTGATCACTGAGTGAATTTTCCTCCAAAATCTTCATATCAAAATTCTCTATTAAATCTCTCGGAGAACACAATACTAGATCAGTATAACCATCTCCCCGTGCAGAGGAAAAAGTAGGTTTTGAATCTTCTTTGTTCAATAAAATTAAATCGTTTAAAATAATAAAATCCGAAGTTAAAATATCTCTCTCATCCAAACTTTTTGCCCCCCATATAAAATTCTTTGAGTTAAAATCCCCAATAATTATAAAATCACAATTAAAAATAGATAAGACTTCCTCCAATCTCAAAAGATAACTGTTCAAATCTTCAACTGGAGAAAAATAAACCGAGACCACTCCAAAATTATTTCCTTCCTCTTGAATTTCTATAGCAACTATAATGTCCGAAGTACATCTAACAATAAACTCAATCTTGGAATTCACAACTACAATAGCGGATCTTCCTCTATCTGCATGGATGGTCCTCCAACTATTTTTAATATATGCCATTCTATTTACAACATAATATGGTTCTTGTATAGTAATAATATCAGGTATGTCCTCAAAAATGTTATCTATTGCAGAGAGCCGGCATGCTGCAGCATTACAGTGATTAAGGTTACAATTTAAAATTTTCATAATTAAAAGGATCCAAGATAAAATCAGGTGTGTATAAAATAAAATCAAATATATACAGTTTAAATCAATATATACAATTAAAACAACTTAATAATTGCCTAAACTTACCTGGGAGGCAAGGGTATAAGTCCTTCCAAGTCTTCCAATTGCCTATTTTCCTATAAATCTTCTTTTATATAAATAAATCACACCAAAGTTCAAAAGGTCTTTATTTCACACTGTATAGATATTTTAAATCCAAAGCCACAGGAATAAAAATATAAAAACAAATGAATAAATAACTCTCCCCACCGCAGTATCAAATACAAATCATACTTCCAAGTCTAAATGTTCCTCAATAAACTTCTTCTCCCTTAAAAGTGAGGGACAACCTCTCCAAAGAGAATCATGTTCATAATCAATATCAAGTCCAAATTTGTTTAGAGCCTCTTTACAATTTATACATTCTTTCCTATCACTTTGACAGTTCTTCTTTTCATGTTTACCACTACATCCAGAACAAACTTTTTCAAATTTACAATTTTCCTTAACATGGCCAAATCGGAGACAATTCATACAACGCTTAGGTTGGATAAACAATTTCACCGTATAAGACTTCCACCCAATCATAACTCTATTATCATCTAAGATATCTTGTTGACATTTAGCAGATACTTCAAAAATCCTATGAGACACTCCGTATTCATTTGTCTTAATACGAAACAGGGATCTTACACATTTTCCGTCGCATACACAATATTCTCTAAGATTATCCATAACTAAATCATCTTCTACTGAATCACTAATATTGTACATGATAATCTTTGGTTTAATAAACCTACTTCTATGTGTTCGAATAAGTGTATTCAATTTCGGATTTTCTGAAATTGCCTTCTCTACAATAGAAACATCTGTCCTATCCTTTAAATTAACAATCATGTCTCCATTTTTCCTTCTATATGTACTAAAACTTTTAACTCCAATGTCCTGAGGCTGGATTTGTGCATTCAATTCATCATACACATCTACATTCCCTTCAACTGGCTTAATGATCTAAATGTTATGAGATTTTACAAATTTTACAAAAAAACGCTTAACATTTATTTGTTTACTTCATTAAACATTTCTTTCAATGCGCTCATGCGCAAAGCACATGCGTGTAATGTATGCGCATTCTTTACGCGCATGCCTAATGTATGCGCATTTTTTTGCCTAATGTATGCGCATTTTTTGTGGCTTTGAGGTCCGGATTATAGATCATTCCGGATAATGGACGTCCGGATTACGAACTTTGTACTGTATTGAGTGAAATTTCAGTTCATTGTGAAAATGTGTAATAAGTAAACCTCTTGCACAGTTTGGATTATTTAATAATAGCAAAGCATGCTGAGAGTGGATATCTCAGGTAAGAAATGCTTTCGTGGAGGACTTTCTATTGAAATTCTCTCATTTCATCCAGGGAAACAATAGAAATGCCTGTGCCTGCAGCCCATTTGCCAGGATTTAACCTTCTGATACAATTATTATTCAGCATTTTTAGTTATTGTGTCTCTGTACGTTTTATAAGCATTGTTATGAGATTGTTCCAAGATATTATAAGAAATTTATCATGTTATAAAACGATATCAGCCGTATGTGAATTTGTTATTAATACAAGAATATAGTTAAGAGTCTCTGGTCACATTCTGTGATGCTAGCTTTTTTTCTTTATACGGAAATCTGATAACATAAGCAAAAACAGTATAGTAATTCAGTGTTCCCTGATATACTTATATAATACAGTAAAAAATCTGAACCAGACACCACGTGAATTCTTTCTACGGAATATTAAATTATATACATTCTTTGCTGCATTTCATGTAAACTTATTTCCTCAAATTTCATTAGAGATATATTTCTCATTCAATTAATTCAGTTCTCACTTCGCTGGTAGGCAAAAATACATAAGACCCCAAAATACCTTCATTAAAAATAGAAAAACATATTAAAAAAAGGGTTGATCTTTGGATTATGGTAACTTGGCGATTTTTTGGCGAAAATTTGGCGACCAACTCTGCTACAGCAACCCTCTATTTTTTTTTTTCGCCGCCATTTTGTCTTCACGAAGTAAAGACATGTTACTTTTCTTTTTATCTAGTGAACACTTCTTCCAACAATCTACTAGCCGAATTACACTTATGCTAGAAATTTTATCTAACAAAACTGCTTAATCATGACAAATATTAACTGCAAAATTGTGAAAAAGTGCACAATCACAAACTCCTTGCGCCTTTTTCAGAATAGCACATACACATAAACCATTTACACGTCGACTTAAAAAAACATCCCAGAATTGCACAAAAATGGCATTGCGCACACTCTTCACTATATCCATGTACACTACTTTTTTGTCATAAATTAGAAAAATTTCACGAAAATGCATGAAAATTTTGTGAATCTTTAAATCCGATAAAAAGAACATATATGAAATTACCTGATCGCGAAAAAGTATATACCCTTTCCAAGGATGGACATTTGCACGTATAATATAAATAAAATATCCAAAAACTTTTACCTCTAAATTATCTATTATAAACGTCACCAACGAATTCATAACAAAACATTAAAAATGGTTACAAATACTTAGTGTCAAATATTTAAATTATTTCCATGCACGTTTACTTCGACTGAAACGTATACCAAATTGCTACAAACATAAAATTCACAAAATAACTATCATTTAATTAAAATATAACTAAACCATGTACACGTCGACTTATTTTTACTTAAAAAAAATCCCAGAATTCCACAAAAATGGCATTGCGCACACCCTTCACTATATCCATGTACACTGCTTTTTTCTCATAAATTAGAAAAATTTCACGAAAATGCATGAAAATACTCAACGTATTCTACTCAAACGTATTCCAAAATACTACAAACATATAACTCACAAAAATCACGATCATTAAATTAAAAAACACTACTTAAAATATAAATAAGCACATACATTGAATTAATAAAAATTAGATTACAATCGTAATTACTTTAAACTAAATCATTGCTAATAATAATTTTCCATAATACCATATTAATTTATTTACTCCTTACATTTAGAACAATGCATAAAAAGAATATCCTCAAATGATTAAAAATACTAACTTACCTAATCTTCTTCAGAATCTTCATTACATGGCACGCACACTTCCCTACAGAAAGAGTTCAAATCGGCTGCAGTACTACTGCTAATTTCTAAATCCGAAATCCAGTAGTCAACTGGCAGTCTATTCACCCAGTAATAAGAAATTAATAAAATTTCACCCATACTCAAACTACTTTCAGCAAACCACGTACCCTTCCTTACACTCCGTTTCACAAAATGTCCATTTTCACCAGATTTCTTGCACCGCCATTCAAACTTGTAATATCCTTCCTTTCACACAATCTCAACTTATTATTATTATTATCAGATAAACGCATTAAAAATTTAGAATTCACTTTACATAGCGCCATGCAATCCGAAAATTAATCAACACAATTTCACACAACACACAATGAAGCTTAATACAAAATAATATATTACTACAGATATTTTTTCAAATTTTACCCCCTTTTCCGATTAAAGAACTGTAATTCGTTCATTAATGTCACATGACATATCTCATGATCTCTCATTTCCCTCACACAAAATAATGCGTAATCGGAACTGAGTACTTCTCACGTTATTAACTCCAAAATGTCGCCAAACTACCTGTTACCATATTCCAAAGATCAGCCAAAAAAAAAAAAAAAAAAAAAAAAAAAAAACCCACCAAATTCTGTTAAAACAATTAAAAAATAAAACAATTTTTACAATTTAACTTAGAGTTTCTACACAAAAACAAGCAGTTCGGGCAGAGCTTAAATTGCACAGGAGCCAGTACTGTTGGTTTGTGCAGTAGACTTGAAGGCGTAATGAGTAAGTTTCCTCAAGCACAGTTTTCGTTAAAGAAATCATAAGTCAAAAAAGATTAACTACGAAATCTTTATTTAATAAAATAGGATAATTTTCCTTAACTTAAGCATAACAAAAATAATAATCTTAACGGACATTAAAACTTGAAGTATTGAAAAGGATAACTTACATAGAATCATCATCAGTCCTAAATATCAGGTTTACCTATTTTAGGCAATAAGAAAAAAGGGTTTAATCCTAGTATCCGGTGCACACAGGATTTGGCGACTTTATAATAAGCAGTAAAAGCGGGACATTTACGATGAGTAGTTAAAGACAGTAAAAGCGGGACATTTACGATGAGTATTCAAAGAAAAAATGTACAGTTAAACATAGTATATACTATCTATATAGTATATATACATATACTATGTGTGTATAGTATACATATAGACGTTCTTTGAATCATTTTTGGTGTTGGCGATAATTTTCAAAGTCGCGCCAAGGCTGCACCATATACTAGGATTTTACCGAAAAAAGAAACAGGAACATACTTCGACACCGTACCTGAAAAAGAAGAAAGTACTAACTGCATTAGACCTTTAGCCAGGTACAAGTAGCTAGGGTGAAAATCAAATATACTGCATTGCACACGAACTTTACTTTCTCTCACCAATATATATTTTGGCGCACGTTCGTTTCGTATGCCTTTCGAGTTTCATTATGCAAAATACTTCTTAGTTTTGGGGACATACTCTAATTCTAGTCGAAGCGCACCGGAGCCCTAAATAAGAAGGCTCCGGCACGTTTTTATATAACGGAATAATTATTTTAGTAGAAATTTGATCTAGAAAATTTTATTTTTAGCAATACAATTATATAAAAAATCGCTTATTAAATTTTTATTTATCTCTTTACATTTTATTTAATTTTAACTATTTAATTACTTTAATATTTAATCATTTTAATAAATTGTGAATTAATCGAATAATTAATAAATATTAATTACTAATATCAATTAAATAATTGTTAATTAATTTGATATTCATGAACTATTTAATTTTTAAATTATTAATGATTTTAATAGTCATTTTGTTTATTTATTTACTCTTGTACCTCATTCGTGATGGTCTCTCAAAGGGCTCCGGCACTTCTACTTTTAGAAATTAAGTCCTGAGTTCGGGCAGCAGGCAGAAGGCAGACTTTTTGGTGCGCAAAACTGAAAGTTTACTTTTGATCCTATTCGGCAAAAAGACGCTGAAGGTGCAGAAACTGACTTGATTCACTATTCTGCTAAGTTTCAAATATGAACAAATATGTCTGCTATGGGGAAAAAAAAATAGGCTTAGCCACACTTAAACACTTTTAAATTACTGATAATTCTACATCTATTGCTTGCAGATTAACTAAAGGCATAAAAACCTTAAGGGGAAGATAAGAGTGTTTAATCATTTTTAAAGCAAAAAATGCACAATTTACCAATATATAAGAATAAAAATAAAAATAATAATAATAAAAAAAAAAAAACTGAGCTCACCGAGCGGAGTAACAGGAGTGAGTATATTTTAACATATATATTTACATACGTTTGGTGCAGCCGGTTGTTATGAAAAAGGGAGGTGCATAACTGCGTGTTATAGCAGTCCTATATACAAAATTTCAACGTTTTGATGCTACTCGTCTTTGAGTTATGAGAGATATATACGTACGAACAGACCTCACGAAAAAAATATCTTCTGAATCCATTTTATAATCCGTGTTGGGAAAAACAGTCCTGTATTCTATCTTTACGTACAGTTTCTGTTGAAGGACATTGTTTGAACACCTTTCTTAGAACCGATAAAAGGCTAACTGGCCTGTAAAAAACAAGATCGCCGAGGCATTTTCGGGGGCTTGAAGATCGGTGTAATTATATCAGTTTTTCAAACACTTTGAGTAGCAGCCCATCTTCAGTGTGCAGCAAATAATTTTGACTGATCGAAATATCATACGGATATCAGTTAAATCCTTCTCTGTTCCGTGGTTTTTCTGTGACTTGCTTTTCATCACGTAAGTTAAGTCAGGACAGCACTTTAGGAATGCTATCTGCTTTTGCATGTGTTAGAAGCGTGGTCCAACCCGCGGGTCGCAAGTGAACCTCTTGTTCATTTTGTTGGCACTTGCTCTTCTTTACTGGAAAAAAAAAAAAGTTAGTTAAACATTTGGAAAAACAAAACACCCTTCGTACTGCTTTAAATAATAAATGTAAATAATTATATTAAATATAATAATTAAATAATAAAATTATAAGGTTCAAACAATGAAAACTGTTGTAAATATTGTAATTTTAATAAGGAGAGGAAAAGCCCGGAGACACAGTGCATTTATTGCATTTGTGTACAATTTGGATGTCGAGTATGGTGACATTTTATTGTAGTGTCAAGTGTGCTGTCTAAGTGCTGGAAATTGTCTGCAACAGTTTTTTGTGTTGAGGAATAAAATTCTCGCTTTCTTCTAAAACGAAAACATTGGGCATGAGTACCAACAAAAATTGGAAGAAATCCAGTTTTTAAATAATTTTGCTTTTCTGACAGGTTTAACAAACCATCTGAATGCTTTAACCTTGAAACTACAAGGCAGAAAACAAAATATATCCTAGCTTTATGGACATATCTCAAAAACTTAATGTAATGCAAATTGCACTGAAGGTCAATAATACAGCACACTTCGCATTTTGTCAGCAGCTGAAAGAAGGAAATGACACAAATTTTAGAACCCATGTTTCGTGCCCATTTTAGAACCCATGTTATATTTCAAGAAATAATTACTGGTATCAAGGAAGAGTTCCAGGACAGATTCCAGGATTTTGATTCCCTAAAAACAAAACTGTATACACCTCACTCACTTACTCCAATGGACCTTCAAAGGAAATTTGTGATCTTCAGGCAGATCTATTCTACCAGACTAAAAAGTGTGATGTCACTATACACCGCGAAGATGACATCCGTCCTAGTTCTTGCCGTACGGAATTGAACGTCATTTCTGCAGAAATCAGTTACACTGGCATACAAGGCCTGTTGTTCAGTACATATTATTTTCTTTTGTTACAAGATATTTTGAAAAGCACAGTATTACATATGAACACTCTTATAACATAAATCAATACTATATATTAGTGAAATTATATTGTATGTATACACATATATGCATTTGGCAGTGCATTAAATGAATGCTATATTTGGTACATAAATAAGTCAAATGTGATACATTTAAGTGATGACAATCAATGTGGAAGAAATATTTTTACACTACAGAAATATATAGACATTATGCAGCATTGTTATTGGTATTTCATGTGTTAGGTTGGCATATTTACTAATATTGGAATGAACACTTATATTACGAAAGTTAGATAACTGTATGAACAATGTATTACACGGGATGAGTACAAATATTTGTATATGTTAAAAAGTTGATTCGATGGAACAAAGATTTTTATAACAAAAGGGTTAAATAACTACATTTAAGTAAAAAAAAGATAAATAATATATATATATATGTATATGTATATATGTATATATATATATATATATATAATAAATACTTATATTACAGGAGCTGAAACAGTAATTTAGCTATTTGGGGAATGACTGTGATGAGAGCTGTTCCAGGTTACTTCGTTTTTGCAGCGCAGTAGATTGTGATAGCATGTAGTTTCGATAGAGCAACATTGTTATTTTGAATATTATTCCACCACGCTGCTCGAAGCATGGGTGCTGGTTTTTTTGGATGGAACTTCGCCGTCAAGCGGCATTCAAAGTAATAGTGGTCTGGACTGCCCACTTTCCCACAATCGCAGATGTCTGTGTTGGATAGACCAAACCTATGCAGATAGGCTTTGTACGGTCCATGTCCTGTTAGGAAATGTGACATGTTGCCAGTTTTGCTCTGCAGATCCATGCTTACAATTGGGAGCATTGCAGGTGTACGTCGACCCGTTGTAGCATCATTCCAGCGGCCTCGCCACTGTCTTATAAGAAGTTCGCATGTGGAATGCTTTAGCAGCGAGGTTGGAAGGGTTGTTGGGCACTCAAGTAAGGATGCACTATTGGCAGCTTCTTCAGCCACAACGTCTGCACTTTCATTTCCTAGTATTCTTACATGCGCTGGCACCCAACAGAGTACGGGACGAAAAGGTAAAGGACGAAAGGTGTGATGTCACTGAACATTTCTGGAAAATTGATTTCTAAAGAACGTTTTTCCAAACTGCATAAATTTGCTTTGCAAATGTTATCGCTGTTTGGCAGTACACATGTGTGTGAAAGTGCTTTTTTTTGCTCTCAAACAAATTAAAGAAAAAAACGAGAAATCGCATTCAAAGTGCTTCACTGGAATCGAGCTTAAGACTTTGCCTTACTGAAATTACAGTGAACATTGATAAACTTGTATAAAAAAAAGCAGTGCCAATCATGACATTGATTTCTAGACAGTAAAGTGATATATTAAACTAGTGATTAATATGTAACTCATTTTCTTTCTTTAATGTCTCTGACTCTCTGACCCTCACTCTCTTATACTAACGTTTGATTGCCCCTCGGGAAACTAAAGTTTGGACCACACTGTGTTAGATAATTTGCCAGCGTAGCTGTGGTGCGCTTTTCTGTTGGTGTGCAGGAGATGTTGATTATGCAAAAATAAGAAGCATATTGAGCGACAAACGACTCAAGGAACTGCATACACCGAAGCCTTGTCAGCTTCGGTGTATGCAATTCCTTGAGGGGTATTTAGAGGCGGAACTTTCATGCAGCATCTCTTTACTTAGCTCTCGTCCCTCAGGTCAAATTATCTTTTGAGGATAATGATTGTAAGTTAGCTGACCCATTCTTTTTGTGCATGATTACGTATCAAGAGCCTGACTTCATGATTTCCTTAATTAAGCTGAGTTTTGTCTCTGTATCTCTGCTTTGTTTTACATGTAAAATTTCTCTGCTTGATTAAGTTACGAAGTTTAGAATCTTGGTGTTTTTTTTCTATCATGAACCTCCTACCTCCTACCTATCTTTCGGAGCTTGAAACATTTCATCCGCGAAGTCATTAATTATACCAACCAACTCATTCCTCTATTGTGGGTATGGAATAGTGTATGTTTTTCAGAACTTTTGGCAAAACCAGGCCAATTGGTAACAAAGGTTCTTTTGTCTGGTGTGCTACGTCGTACCAAGTAAACTTCCATAATTACTGGGTTATGATCCGAGGCTAGATCATTTAAGCTTTTTCTTGAATGCCCCTGACTCGCCAAAAAAGGTAAAACTCTGGAATCGGTGCTGAGTTATCACCATAACGTGTTGGGGATTGTGGAGCTGAAAGTGTAAAACCGGCCGAGTTAGAGAAACGATAAAAAGACGGTATCCGTTGTGTGTTATTTATTGTAAAGGCTCGTTTACACTAGCGGAACTTTGAGCCTAAGACACGCACGATGGCTTCTGTAAAACGTAAAAAAAGGGTCTCACTTCTTAAGATGAAACTGAGTTTCTGCCAATTTTATAGCATGGTAGCAATAAACGGCCTAAACCAGCGGTTCTCAACCTTTTGACAAACGCGTTACATCTAAACAAAAACTGAAAAACCTTGAGTACCACCACTACAAAGTACAACTACCACCACTACTCTTGAAAAGTTCAGATCGCATAAATTTACGAGAGTTAGAGAAAAAACTCTTGGTATTTCAATTTTTGAATTTAATAGTTAAAAATATGTTGCTTCTTTGCGTACCACCTATTTTTCTCTTGCGTATCACCAGTGGTACGCGTACGAACGGTTGAGAACCCCTGGCCTAGACAATAATGTCATTCAACATTTCAAGAGAAGTATTTTTCTCAAGGCATGAAACTAATTCCATTCAAAAGGTGTCAAGTGGAGTGGTCAAGAACACTTGCATTTCTTGGGCTCAAACGTGTAAAGCAGCCTATAGAGAACTTTTATTTCATAATGTTCACAACCTCTTGTTCCTTTCAAGTAAGTCATGGCAATGATGGTTACCACATTTAGCATTCACTAAGAGTTAATTCCTTTCCTTCATAATTATTTCTTTTCCGTTAATTCCGCTTAACGGGCTGGCTGCACAATGCTTTCACGGTTTTCAATCCGCATGGTGAAACTATAAGTCAAGTTTCCATAAAGAGAATACTCCGCAGAGATGTCTCATCGCAGATAACCCTCAAATATATAAGCAAGCAAACATATAAACATTTTGATAGACTATGCTTGTTTGATAGGTATATCTGTAGTTAAAATTTACTTAAAAAATCATTTTAAAAGATATATTTTCATTTGAGGACTATTTACTTCACTATAAATTTTAATACCTACTGGTTTTTGGATAATATGTCTATACAGCCTGTATAAGTCAATATGTATTACTATCTTTATACTTTGAAGCGAAAAGCAAGAAAAAGTTCTCTGCTGTTCTTAATGACTTATTAGACACAGTTATATTGAAGTCATAGAAAAATTCTGTATAATTATAATCCGAACACCAATTCTCGGCAGAACTCATTAAAACTGAGCTCTGGATAACTCTCAGAGAAGATCCTTGAGAGGAACTCCTAGAAATGAAGTTTTCAAGTTATTTGTTGTACTCAAGATTCAAGTTCCATGCGTATTCAAATTTCTTGTACTGCTAGGAATTTCAATCTTCAAAATTTTATTCTGCATCATTTACGGTTAAATAGTGCCACCAGATGGCATGTCTTTATACAGTTAAATAATCTAGATAATGTTCTTAGTGAAATTACGAAACTGATAAAAATTCTCTTGAGAGTTCCCAGACTATGCCTTGTCAAGAATTCAGGCCAAAATCCTTGCTATTGAGGGGTGGTGCAGTCGCTGAAAAACGTGCATTCAGCCAGAAAAGTCCAAGATTCTACTCATTCGAAATCGCAGACAGAGGAAACGGGTCAGAAGTGAGGTTAAACTTTTTGGCAAAATCATCCCTACAGTTGATAAAGCTAATTACTTGGGAGTTACCCTTAACAAGAACTACAATTGGAAGGATCATATGCTTAGAGTAAGCGGAAAAGCACATTTTCAGGCTTTTCCCTCTCCTAAAGAATGAAAACCTCACCCTCAGACTGAAAAAGAGGATTTATGAAACTGTAATCCGACCCATTCTCACGTATGCTTCCCCAGCCTGGGCAAACTACAAAGCAAACGAAATTAGCAAACTCCAAGTGCTTCAAAATAAGGTGCTAAGAATCATCACAAAAGCTCCTTACTTTGCTCGGAATAGGACCCTCCACTCCGACTTGAAAATAGATACTATTCAGAACTACCTCAGCAGAATAAACAACAACTTTTTTAATATTATCAATGTGAATCCCACTAATTTCACGGACATTCTTATCTACGAAATCCTGGCTGAAGACAAAATCCTCCGCCCATTTGCCGCCCACCTCTTGAGTTCAGAATTCTAAGTTCCAGTTTTCTGGTTTTCAAGCAGCATCGATCGGAGTCAATTTCTGGGAGGGTGACCTCCCACGTGACTGGCTCCGACGAATGAACAGTTAGTATTCGGGCTATCCTGCACAGGTCATCCGAAGTTTCTTTCTCCGGCCCCTGCTTGGCAGATTCCATCCAAGATGTAGCAGTACAGGAGCAAAGTGCTTCTTTTTCTCTTTCTCTCTCTCCAGCACACTTCTACCTCCACGAAAGAAAATTTCTTTCAGGTTTCTACTCTGTCAGGCCTCACATGGGATCACACCAGGAATTACTATCTTTATACTTGGCAAGAGCAGGACTTTAATTTCCTGCTGAAAGCCAGTATAACCGCAAAGTTCCAAAAAAAAAAAAAAAAAAGTTCCCATGACTACATCAGAGGCAGAACGCTGCTTTTCAACACTGAAAAGAATGAACACTTTTCTAAGAAGCACTAGGAATTCGGAAAGAATAAATGCGCTTGCAATGGCTTTCAATAAAGAAAAATTTCCTCAGTTGTCATCCAGAGATCAAGGAGAAAATAAATGTTTTCGCGCAAATTAAAACAAGAATGGACTTCATTTTTAAATGAACAGACAAACACTGAACTGTAACAATTTTGGTTAAATTAAGAAATATTTAATTTTTTTCTTGTAAAATTTCATGAAGTTTCAAAATAAATTTTGTTTTTATAAATGTTTCCTTTTAGACAATTTTACAACAAAGGTTAAATTTTTTTTTGGAACAGCACCCCCACTAATTTTAGCCACGAGCCGCCATTTCACATACTATCAACATTTCATACATAGCTTTCAGATATGAAACACTTCTCTTCACCCACAGTGCCATCAAACAGGAGAAGAGCATCAAGACAAAGCTAGCAGCCGCACGTTAAAACTCACTGTTAATTTTTTAAAAAAAAATTTCTTAAAGACAATACCTATTTAAAGAAAAACTTTAATTTAGTAACTTTTCATTAACATTAACTTTTTTAGTCTCTAATTTACGAAGCTGATGGTAGTCTATAATTTCTCATTATATCCATTTCGTAATGCTTCATCATTGCAAGGAAATTTTCCAGCGAGTTTAGAGCAGTCCAGTTAAATTAATATTCCATCTAATGATTTCACACGACTCAAGGCGATATATGCTTCGCCTGCTGCGAAGAGTTCTCTTCCTAGATATATTACTGCATAATCAACACTTTAAAAAACTGTAGAACTCTTACTGTTCTCACTTATTTTCGTTAGATATTACAATCCCATTTATCAGTCATATACTATTATTTATAAGGTTTTATAAAATTTTTACAGCACGTAAGAATTCCTAATAAACGGTCATTTCTTCTTGAAGCTTGGCTTCAGTTTGAAACGATCATTATTTGCAAGTCTAATATATTTCTTTAGTTCTTAGTAATAGTTCTGGTTGATCTTTACATTATGGTAACTTGGCGTTTTTTTGGCGAAAATTTGGCGACCAACTCTCCTACAGCAACCCTCTATTTTTTTTTCCCGCCGCCATTTTGTCTTCACGAAGTAAAGACATGTTACTTTTCTTTTTATCTAGTGAACACTTCTTCCAACAATCTACTAGCCGAATTACACTAATGCTAGAAATTTTATCTAACAAAACTGCTTAATCATGACAAATATTAACTGCAAAATTGGGAAAAAGTGCACAATACCATACTCCTTACGCGTTTTTCAAAATAACACATACACATAAACCATGTACACGCCGACTTATTTTTACTTAAAAAAACATCCCAGAATTGCACAAAAATGACATTGCGCACACTCTTCACTATATCCATGTACACTGCTTTTTCTCATAAATTAGAAAAATTTCACGAAAATACATGACAATTTTCTCAATCTTTAAACCCGGTAAAAAGAACATATATGAAATTACCTGATCGCGAAAAAGTATTTACCCTTTCCAAATATGAACATTTCCACATATAAAATAAATAAAATATCCAAAAACTTTTACCTCTAAATCATCTATTACATTATACACGTCACCAACGAATTCATACCGCAACCATTACAAATACTTATTGTCAGATATTTAAATTATTTCCATGCACGTTTACTTCAACTAAAACGTATACCAAATTCCTACAAACATAAAATTCACAAAATAACTATCATTTAATTAAAATATAATTAAATTCAAAAACACTACTTAAAATATAAATGAGCAGATACATTAAATTAATACATACATAAATACCCATTTCGAATTCACTTTAGTTACGGCCATAGGATCCAAAAATTCACGAACACTGTTTCACACAACACAGAATAAAGCCAAATACAAAATTTCCAGATTTTTTCCCGATTTCCCCCCTTTTCCGATTAAAGAACCGTAATTCGTCCATTAATATCACATGACATATCCCATGATCTCTCATTTCCCTCACAAAATAATGCGTAATCCGAACTCAGTACTGCTCACATTTTTACCAAAGTGCCAGGTAGTAACCTTTATCGCCTCCAAAATGTCGCCAAACTACCAGTTACCTTACTGTAAAGATCAACCACAATTCTTTAGTTCCGATAAACAGGAATAAATACGTAGGAATTGACTTTAATATGTGAAAAATTTGTATTAACATCAAGAGTCATCGACTACAAGTTAAAAAATGTATTTCAACTTGTGTGAATGACTGAGAAGTATTTTATTAACGATTGAAAATATGAAAGAGATATAGGGTGTGGTTGGTTGTGTTCAATCTTACCTCGCTGATCTATGCAAAATGTAGAAAAGGCCTCCAGAGGGCAGTGCTGTGCAAAAATGGAAAACGCAGTGTTCCAGTGCCTCCTAGATATATAATCTAGGAGGCACTGAGTGTTCTCGCTTGGGAGAGGAGAGTGTTTCCGCCTTTGTGGCGAAAGTGTTTAAATCATTATAGAGATGTTATGAAATAAAGCTACAGTCCTAACTTACAAGTGTTTTCGAGTTATTGAGAAGTTGTGATTAATGTTAAATAGCTACTGCACCAATGTTCTGTTTCTATATTTTGCCGTAAAAATCATGGGCACCAATGCAGTATTACTACTTCCTCTTAGGGAGGAAACGAATGCAGAAACAGACAGGTGAAACCGTAACTAGCTAAATATCAACTGCGAAACTAAACTCTTAAGAGTTTGCTAATTACCAAACTTTTAGTGACCGTATAAGTGAATTTTTAATGCATTGCGTTGTGAAAATGCATCCGGGACCACGCCGTGAGAGGATCGAATAAATAACTTGTAAAATCAATATATATATAAGAAAAACACATAAAGGATATGAAGAAAACATAATAGGGTTCCAGATTAAATACCAGTTTATTCAAATTCCTCACAATTAAAAATTAATCTTATCCTAATCAGGGAGTCAAACTTCTTATTTTTGTTAGTTTCAATTTACTTATTTTAGACACAGGTGAATTCTTATATTTGTCATTTACCTTTTGTTACATTTAAATTCATGATTTGCAAATTTATTACATGACTTAATCTAACCCTTCACTCATAACCCTATTAAATCTCTTGATGCATCATCTATGCATTTTTGCGCTTTTGTACTTTTAAATAGCGGATTGTCCTGACGTCGATCTACAACCTTCCTTGGACTTTGGAAGCTGTTGAAGAATGTGATAAAATAACTCTTCCGCTACTAAAGAAGCTTCATCTTGGAAATTACAGTGCAAGAGGATAAAGAAACAAGGTTTATCAAATGAAACAGAAGCAAAAATTTTAGGTGGAGTATTGCTGTAGGTACACTAAAATTAGCCTAAAAATTGTGCGAACTGTCTTGGTAAGCTTCAAATTTCAAGAAATATTCTTCACGTTCGGTAAGTTTTGATAAAATTTGTCGTACTTTTAAATTTTTCCCAGTTTACAGCATTTCATTGCTTACGGAAAGTAAAAATTTAAACTTAACATCGCTTTCAGACCAATAATTTGCTCAAATTAGGATTTGTTTGGTTTATATGATTATGGTAGAGCAGTCGACGGCAGTCTTTGTAAGAGGAGGGATGCCTTCGTCGAGGGCTCTCAAAGGAAATGTAGCTCGTATACACGTTAAACACGTGGAAAACCACGAAAACGTAGACGCAGGTAGCCCGTTCGCTGAGTTTCGAGCCCCGGAGCGAACTACCAGCGTTTAGCGACTTAGACTTAACCACTCGGGAACTCTAAAGAATGTTAGTTTTTTTTACCACTATAGGGATATTTTAAGTAAAAATTGAATTCTGCTAGAAAACTTTATAAAAAGGTCTAGATATGTTTGACAGAAGATGCGCAATTTCAGTTTAGAACATTGCTCAAGTCTTAAATAATATTGCAAGTAATAAGATAAATACGCATAATTCAAAATTAAGAAATGACTTTATTGTTGCCAATTTATTATAAAACATTAAAAAGTCAACAATATTTAGTATAAATTAGCTTGTGGAAAAGTAAAGATTTAAAATTTACATTTTCAGTATAAAACCAGTTAAAATACAAAATTAAATATCTAAAATGCATTCATCTTCCGAATTCTACATTCCACGTCATGTATAATATGATGTCATGAATCTTAAAATCTAAATACGTGACGCATCAGTAGAAATGGGAACATTAGTCGTCATAATGTTGACATCGTACAAACGCAGCACGATTTCTTGGACTTCCTCCAGTCTCTTCCTGCGGTCGCCAGCAATGAATACTGGAAATTTTCGGTCTAATTTCAAATCTTCAGGTAGCTCGCTCCAGTGCCTGGAAGACAGTCGCAGTTTTGAATAACTTAATGACAACTTATTCAGATGGGAATGACTTTGTACATATGTAATTTCACTAAAACTATACAGGAAAAATATAACCATTTCAGATATGATGCAACATAAAACGCTCGAACATAAAAAACATTGCCATCTGTTAGGGACAGCTAAGATTGTTTTTATCCGTTATGAAAGTTATTTTAGAATGAAGGTCAAGAAATGTATAGTTAAATTTAGTTCCTTCTTGAACGAAGTAAACAACCTTAAATTTCTCAAGTTCAGGCGACATTTATTACAAGTCTCGTGTGTTTAGGAATATTCTTTATCGGCAAGAGAGGGCGTTAGTAGACCATCTATTAACTTAACCCTTCCCCTTCTGAACAAATGACTTGAAAATTTTATTCTTCTTGAAGGAAGAATTCGATGCACTACGCAATACAATTCGATTTAGATTCTTTGATGGGACTATTTAGTTCTTGCTTTTTGAGCCTTAATATTTGATTCAGGCATTTTAGTCTACATTGTATATATGCAAATATTAAGTTTAATTAAAATTTATGTAAAAACCTCCAAGCCATGCATCTTATTTTAGATTATGAGCAATTCGAATTTGATCTAGAATTTCGTTTCAGACAATAAAAACTACAGTCGAAATCACGTACGTTTTCTCCCTGGAAGTAAAAGTTTTGCACATAGACATCCAGAGAAAATTGTTTAGCCGGTGTTTTTCCGTAAAGAAAAGTTTGTAAAAAAGCTTTCATATAATGAATTTGCGCCTTCAATCAAGAGTTGTACGAGTGAAGTACAGAACTTGCTTCAATTCAGAATCCTCTTCACATTATCCGGAAAAAAATGTCAATTTTGGACTTTTAGTCTTAAAGTTACAAAAAATCGGATGCGCACAGACTTCCTAGCACATCCTATGAAATTATATACATTTTTTACTGCGCTTCACTTAAAACTTTTTCGAATTATTCCAACTTAATTAACCGATTCCTCTAGGCAAGTTGAAAATGACATGAAAAATTGGAAATCTTGAAATTAAACATCTGGGCCAATTTCGGTAGTAGGAGCTCAAACTGCATATAATTTTTTTTTAACGAATATAAAATCTTTCCGAGTATAAGTACAAGTACCAAGAAACTACATGTAAAGTTAGGTTATTTGCCGGAAATTATTTTTTTAAATTTGACATTGCCAAAACAAATATTTTCATACTTTAAAAGACTCCTGCAACTAGTAGTATACGACAATAAAGGCCATTTAAAGGGGCAGGTATCTATACGTTTGGTACTATGGATAGTAGTAAAAGGTGCACAACTATGTTACAGCAGACCCATATACAAAATTTCAGCGTTCTAATAGTTTTCGAGGTGGGCGTAATACATAGATACCTCTTCGACCATCTCTATGCCATTCCATCTTCATTTGAGCGCCGGCCAACGTAGCAGTAGCATCACTTAGGTTTTTCTCGCAGCTCCAGCCATGAACACGACTAACTCTCCGTGCTGTTTATGCGAAAGGCTCATCTACTGCTTATCACGTTCACTACTTATCACGAGGAATCTTCCTCGTCTAAGTAATATGCCATGCTATGCCAGAAAAAAGATATGCCACTTCACACGTGATACACAGGATGCAGCTTTCCCAGTCGAGGCGCCTGAAGAAGTGCCCAGCACCTGAGCCTAATACATAGATGCGTACCTAATGACATCACGAAAAGTTCCCTTGTGAATCCATTTTAAAACCTATTTTAGAAAAAAAAAAATAGTCCTTTAATTTGTTCGTACCTATACAAGTCATGCAAAAAATCGTTAAAATGTGTTTGGAAACTCAAAATGTATTTCCGTTTAAATGTGATAACCTGAAATTTTCGCGAATACAATACTTTATTCTCCTCCCCCCCAAATGGCGGGTACTTGCCTATAACGGCATTGGCCACTCCCGAGGCCAAAAATGGTGGTCATTTTATTGTGGAGGCACCGAATAGGCGGTCACCATTACCTCATATGAAGGGACAGACTTACATCCGTGCCTTCTCCGGGATTCGAACCCATGCCCTCCGGTATCCCAGTCAGGCTCCCTTAATCACTATAGTGTCTGGGCGGTCTCCTTCGCTTTGTACAAGGAAGTAAAAAAGGAAATTTTGTGAAACTGTTTACTGTAAATTAAGAACAGAGTTTGGCTTATTTTCAACAAAAGTAATGACAATAAAACCGAAATCCTCAGTCATTTTTATAGCGCTGACGTAATGACTAACAAACAGAAGTGTTTAAAGAAAAAAAATTAAGAACTTGTCAGGTATGATAATTAAACTCACATTAATTTATATACTGATTTAAACATATTAATATTTAAAGTCTTACTTTGTCATCGAAAAGTTATCTGAAGCAATATAACCGAGGAACTTGAAACAGAAGTGCATAACCTGAAAATAAAAATTTCAATTCATTGATTTTAATTCAAATAAAATAAAAATATTACTTTAGCAAATAAAGATTCTGCAGAATGATACAACTATTCGATTGCGAGAAAACACGCAAGGGCTGTGTTCCTAAGGCGGAAGGATGCCTTCGTGGGAGAGTCTAGGGAATATCGCACGTTGAATACATGAAAACTACGCAAAGCACATGTAGCAAGCCCGGTCGCAGCGATTCGAACTACCAGTATTTAGGGAATTTTCCGTTCTGTCATTGGTGGGCTTTGGTAGGATAGCCCCCAAGTAGCACATGACGTAGCAAAGACGTTACAACAACCTCTTTGCAACCTCTGGGACCAGTTTGCAACGTCTTTGCTACGTCATATGCTACTTGGGCCTGCACAGAATTTTAATTTGCAATTGACTAACGATAATTTTAATTTATAATACAGAAGTACTAAACAGGATATTTGTTTAGTGTTCCAATTAGTTACCTACTATTATAAGCTATAATGAACTTTTACCTTTTCGAAGACCATTCCTGATAAGGTACTCCAGAAAATTCGAACAAGTCTTAATTCAGGCAAACGTCTTCTGCAGTGAAATGGAATCTAGATTTTCGATCATTTATAGATTGTTCCATTTACCATTTCAAAAAAAATTCCATATTCTTTTAAAAATTTTGTAGCAAGATCTCAAAAGCGCACTTTCTCAATAAAGAGTTATTTTGAAAGATTAAATGGAAGTGCAAAAATGGCATAGTTCTCACCACACAAGAGTCCGGTTAGTTTATTTCCAATACAGCAAAACACATTAGTGAGATTTGTGTAAAGGGAGAGATGCTTTCGTGGAGGTTGTTCTGAGGCAGTCGCCTTTAAACTTCTGAGCCATTATACCATTTTTAAATCCTACCGTGAGCTCCCCAAAAGAACTAACAACTTTAAAAAAATCTTGCAATTATTGCTTATAAACTTACATTTCTAATTAATTTGGAATTAATTGATTTAACTGTATATAACAAAAAGGAAATTGAAATCGAATTGCAAACAAAAGAAATTGTAGTTGGTAATAAAAGTAATACTTTTCTATCGGACTGATTAAACATTAACGAGGAAGATAACTCTTTAGTCATCAACAAGTTTTTAATGTTGGGAGAGTAGAACAACGGCGATTTCGCCGTCAAGACATCCATCTTCACTCGACTTGTAAGACTTCTTTACACATCTTGCCGTATTACATCAAGATGATTTAAACTAATTACTCTGTTTAGTTTAATAATTCAACCCAATTTGATAAACATTTTACGTAAAATCTTGTGTACAGTTTCATACAAATACACCGTTACATATTAATTTTGAAAGAGTAAGGTGCTGATAAGATTCCAAAGTAATTCCGTTTTCCCATTCAGATTTCACGAAAATATGAATTTCCCGCTTGTATGAGGGATTTTTCTGAACTAGCAGATTAAAATTTCAGAAAATATTGCACCCGCATAAATTTAAAACCGATAATAAAACTTCTGTTACATTAGATGTTTAGGCCCAGTTCTCTTCGATACTGCCATAATTTTCCATCTATGTGCAATTTCTCATGCTTGTAAATAACTACAGATATATTAAAAGCAACTTTCATTAAGAATACAAAAGGTAAACGGAATTATTAAACTAAATAAATTTAATGCGAGTATAATACGTCAAGATAAAGTAGTCATGAAATATATCTTGAATATATACAAGAAAATCTTGAATATATACAAGAAAAATATATCTTGAATAAATACAAGTATATATACAAGATACAAGTATATATACATTAAATATATCTTGAATATGTACAAGAAAGAATATCTTGAATATATACAAGAAAAATATATCTTGACGCCGAAACGTCCCGAAATTAATTTTTCATACTGGAGAAAGATCTCAAAGATAAAGTTGCACATTGCCTTCACTTTGAGACAAACCCGGACCAAAATTGGGTATTTCTTAAAGAACAAGAGGCCAAATGTTTTCATAGCTTTAAGAATGAGATTTTACAGATAAATTATATTGAAAATCAATCATTTCTAGCTCCACTGCAGCAGTGTTCAATTTTCAGCGTGAGCTCAATGGAGTAATCAAGGTTAGGCAACGGAAGATAGCTAATGCGATCTACTGAAAAGTCAATCAATGGTTTGGCTATCACTGTTCTAAAGGAAGACTAGCTTGTACCAACGTCATACATGCTGAAAAATAAATTATGCAGCTAGCTTGCTCTCCTGGGATCGAACTCACAGCATTAAACGTTCTGCAGCACTCAGATACCGAGGGTCCATCCAAGTTAAGACTATAGAAATAGTTTTATATCAGTAGGGAACATAATCTACGAGGGAAGTTTAAGTTTTTCAAAATACTTCAGAACGAGCAGGAAGGGATGAATCGGAAGAAAAAATATGAAAACATCCGATGTGTACGCCACATGACCTCCTTGTACGAAATATTAAATTATACACAATTTTTTTGGTTGCATTTCATTTAAACTTTTTGCATCGAATTTCTTTGGATATATTTTTCATTCAGTTAATTCAGTTAATTTCGCAGCAAGGCAAAATTGCATAACATCTCAAACTATCTTCATTAAAATTTGAAAATTATAGAAACATAAAACAATTAAAACTACTTTCACTTAAAATTAGTTTCTAGGCCAAAAACAATTAAGCCATCGGCCAAGGCAGATGTTTGGGTGACAAAATTGAAAGTTTACCATTGGTCCCATTAGGCAAAAAGACACTGCAGGTGCAAAAACACAATTCACGATTCTGTTAAGTTTCAAATATGGCTGCTATGGTAGAAAAATTAGGATTAACTGCACTTAAAACAACTTTTAAATTGTTCATAATTCTACAACTATTGCATGCAGATTGAAGACAAAGACCTTAACCCGAAGATAAGATCATAATTCAATTATTTTTAAACTAAAAACGCGCAATTTTCCAACGTAGAAAAATGTTGAGATCACCGAGCCGAGTAACAGATTGGGTGTATATATTTATATACTTTTGGTGCGGCTGATTGCAACCAAGGGAGGTGCACAATTACATGTTATAACAGTCCTATACACAAAATTTCAACGTTCTGAGTCTACTCGTTTTTACGCGAGATTCATTCATACGTATACAGAGCCCGTGAAAAAACCTCTTCTGAATCCATTTTAAATCGGTTTTACATTTCGTTTGGGGCTCTTTATTCTGAAGTCTTATTCCATCCTTACGTACGGATATCATTCAAAAACATTGTTAAATTTCATTAGATAGCGATCAAAATGGATATTTCAGTTCAAATATACCCAAAAATTTTCGTGATTACAATACTTCCGTTAGAAGGAAGTAAAAACAGACCGAAAGAAATGTCTAAATAATTTTGACTTACCTCTTCCTTCTTACGAAGGCGTACCGGCAAATTATGCCTGAAATGGAACGTTTAAAATTAATATTTAGAATTAAACTAAGACTCTTTAAGCCTATGTTTTTCAAGACAAATTTGCTAAAAGTTATCCCATTTGAGGCATTTGACTTACCCGAAAACATACCAATCGTACCCAACGGTTAGGTACGCCATTTGCAAGGGAGTTAGTTCGTCGTGGATCCAGTGGTCGGCCCAAAGAGACAACCGGAGAAGACATGTGAACAAGGCTGTACGATCCCAACCTGAGATGCAGTGAACTAGGGCGTTATGGCTACCTAAAAAATGAGAAATATAAGGTATTTTCTACGGAAAAGATTTAATTAGGTATTTGAATTTCAAATGAATTTGAAGATCCCGTATTATTTGGCGAGAGTTAGCCAAAGAACGACACAGAGGAGCTAACACAAACAGCAGCGGCTATTGATGTATTTGTGAGCATAAAGTTGACATTTTTTTAGTTTAGGTTATTTAATTACGGCAAAGCCTCGAGGGCTATCTTCATAAGGTGAGGGATGCCTTCGTAGACGACTTTCCAAGGGAAACTGGCTTGTATACACGTTGCACATGGGGAAAACCACGAAAACACCCATGCAGCCAGCCCTTTCGTGGGATTCGAACATCGGACCGAACTACCAGTGTTCAACGACTTTACCGCTCGGCCGGCATATTTCACAAGTG
The DNA here is from genome assembly GCF_044657685.1 of Stegodyphus dumicola. Lineage (NCBI taxonomy): Eukaryota > Metazoa > Arthropoda > Arachnida > Araneae > Eresidae > Stegodyphus > Stegodyphus dumicola. The sequence goes on from NC_140778.1 coordinate 55,189,457, forward strand.
CACATCTGTGTAGCCACCGAGGGAATGGCTTCTAGGATGAACCAATAAGCAATATTTCTGTCATGTCACATGACCTTTTGCGTGCTTTGAGATTTAAGCAAGATGGTTGAAAATACTCTGCCACGCAATTTTCTGTACAAAATAATTAAAGCATTGTCGATTGCTTCTGAAACATTTCATTGCGAAGTTAGATCAAATATAGGAAATCATGAAGATTTCACTACCTGGTTGAAATAAATACAAACACATGTTTGATACTTCAAAAAAATATCGATGTGAAATATTACTTAATAGGTGGTAAATAAGATGAAGAAAGAAATCTATGATAAACATCTGAGCCCAAATGCAATCTCTACCTAAAACTATGCGTTGCGAAAAAATATTTACACCAATTATGTAAATAGAAGTCTACATGAAAAGGATGTTCTATAATAAAATATCGATGTGAAATATTACTTAATAAGTGGTAAATAAGATGAAAGAAATATATGATAAACATCTGAACCCAAATGCAATCTTTACATAAAACTGTATGAGAAAAAATACTTACACCAATTACGTAAATAGAAGTCAGGACTTTATGGCAGTCTATATGAAAGAGATGTTCTATAATAACCAATGCAGAATTTTATTCAAAATGAACTTTACTAATTTGTATTCGTATACATTTAGTGCGTTAAATTTCACATTTAATAAGTGCTCACTCTTAAACGTATTGTCTATACAAGAAATACTCAAACAGTGAATTAATCATATTCACAATGAGTATATTCAATTTATTCACATAGTTTTTAATGTCAACAACGGATATAATCAGATCATATGTATTCTGAATCTTGCACTTTAAAAATAAAAGGAATGCAAGCACTGAAATAAGAAAACACTAGCTTCATTTTAAGACTCAGTCATTCTCAGCTCAATTAAATTAAAATACGCTTGAATTCTCTTAATCCACATAATATGCCGTGGACATCAATCTTAATATTAATGCGTGATAAAAAATCACGAAAGTGAAATGTCAGCGATTAATCAAACTCAGAAAACGAAAGCACTACGAGATTTTCTACTATTACGCCATATATTTACAACTGCGAAACAAATGCAAATTAAAATGTAAACATACGCTCACATGCACGAAGATTTAACGTCACAAGAGCAATAGCAGCTCATTGGTCCATTTTCGAAACCCCTCCCTCAGTGGCTACACCGAGGCGCTCGGCCGCTGGTGAGCTAGACATTTTTGTAAGCTTTTACGGCCGTTTCCGAAGATTTAATTACCATATGATTTGAACTACATTTTATCCTGCTCTACCTGTTGTAAAGCATTTCTCCATGCCTTCATCAACATTCCAGGTTCATTTCATCAATTCACTTGATACAGTGTTTGTGCATCTTGAACTATTCACCATTTGTCTGGCGCATAATACTCGAGATTTTGTGCCATTAAAAAATCTACCAACCGAAGATTTAATAACTAGATTTCTTAAGATCGCTCACATCATTTCGGAGATCTAACGGTGAAATATTAGTTTGCATTGATATTTCAAGAAAACATTTCGACCAAGAATTTGCCCTTACGGAACTTTCGCCAGTGTGATAAACACCAGTGTAAACAAAATGGATGAACATAAGCGTACTACATTTGAGGTTTTAAACTAACATATGGAAGTAAAGGCCTACGGGTCAAAGATTTCTGAACAAAGTTTAGATCCAAGACCGTAGTTTTTACCAGCCAAGTGTGGAGTGGGATTTTAGTGCCAATATACAAGAGAATTTCGCAATTTTATGTATTGAACATCCCACATTCATTACGGATTTACGACCAATAGATGTCGCTCGTATTTGGGGAAAAAAAGAATTGCTTATCTGGCAGCTGCCGAAATATTAAAATAATCAACTAAGATATCTTCCGTTTGAATAAGATACATTAAATATTATTCTAATCTGGAATGATTTCAAAATTCAACTTTGGAATTCTCGGCTATTGGCTTCAAAAAATGTCCACGTGAGATCTTTCCAACGTTTCTTCCACACAGGAGCCTACAACTGAGTGCACGTATTTCTGGTAAGTTAGGATACAGTTTACAGCTATGCAGTTTGTCTAGGTTTAGCCAATTCCAACAAGGGATGCTTGGAGACACGAAATAGGGAGCCTACTTTAACCAAATGACTTCCATACGTTTCGAGCAGATTGAAGGATGTATGTGGAAGAAATTTCAATAAAGTTTCTTCCCCACATATACTTCAATCAAAGTTAAGATCATCCATATAGCAACATTTATATATTATTTAAATCCAAGTCATTGTGCCCCATATAGCAACATTCATACCGTCTGCGGCATCTCCGGAAAATTAAGAGTTTTAGTCGATATCCAGTGGGTCCTTAACCGTGGTTGTACAAACATTTACGATGGTTGAAACATTACGTGCGAACTATGTTATAACGTAAGAGTTTTCTGATGGATAAGACTCTTAATAAGATAATACGCAGTCGGAAAGCTAGAGAAAAAATTATGAATAAAGAATAATTAGAGCTGGTTTCGCTACAAATACTCGTACTTACCAGAATGCAACTTCATAGAACAAACCGGAGGTATCAAAACACGCTGTGGACAGAGGATCTTACCGACATGCAACACAAGAAGCATGGTGTTCATTACTTACAAAATATTCCTGCATATTTGTGGAGTCTCCGTATTTCCGCAATTCTACGCTATTATGAGATGTTATACTTCAGTGTTGCAGTAGGTTTGTTTCTCCCAAGCCTGTGATGTCTTGAGGTCCTTCGTCACCCCTTATTGCCTCTCACCCTGGAGAATCATGCTTAAGGAAACATCACCCCAGGGCATAACTTATCTGGACAGCATCGTACCAAATTTACGATATTCTAGCATAACAGAGGATCTTGGAACGATTGTTTCTGCGTGACCAAAGCAGGTCATACACCTTGAAAATTTTATTTATTAGTGAAATTAGGATGTGTGTGTGATTATTGCAAAGCCTCGAGGGCTATCTGCCTAAAGGGAGGGATGCCTTTCGTGGAGGACTTTCTAAGGGAAACTGGCTCGTATACACGTTACACATGGGGAAAACCACGAAAACGGCCATGCAGCCAGCCCGTTCGCGGGAGTGGAACCTCGGACCGAACTACCAGTGTTCAGCGACTTTACCGCTCGGCCGCTGGTGGGCAGTGAAATTAGGATTTGCATCAGACCAGAATACAGTTCGCTAGACGAACTCTTAAATGCAAAATTTTACTATATACGTTATGTTACATTTATGTGCTGTTAAAATTGAGTTTGCATGCTATATAATCGCTTACGAAGATTCATCTGTCAAGATTAACAATTGTCACTGCTCAGAACAGATTCTCAGTACTCCTAATGCATAGTTGCCTCCACCTAGTAGATATTTCAAGTACCTAACGAATAATGGATTACCTAAACGGAAACTGACATATGGAAGTAAGACTTGCGAACAAAGTTTATATCCAAGACGATAGTTTCTAACAGCTAATTGTGGACTGGGATTTTAGTACCAATATACAAGAGAATTTCGCAATTGAATATCTTCATATTCATTGCAGATTTACGACCAATAGATGTAGCTCGTATTTGGGTAAAAGAACTGCTCATCTGGCAGAGGCCGAAAGATTAAAGGAATCAACTAAGAGACGTCTTTACATTAAATATTATTCTAATCTGGAATGATTCGAACTTCCCACTCGGCACAAAAACACATAGCTTACTAACATTTTGGATTAAGAATCCGATTGGATGCTCAGCTGATTAAAGTAAAAATGCATTTATGCAATAGAGCTAGAGGTTAAAGTGAAGTGCTAGAAGATTAAAAGATAATTGGAAGAATTCAACAGGCATGTATGAAAGCTACATTGTGTTTCTATATTCGTTCAACAACCGCCGGATTTTGAATTTTTGAAGAAATCTCCAACCTTTTGTTTTTAAGAGTAGGAAAAGCAGTTCCTGAAGGCTTCTTTTAACTGCGATTAATTTTTGTTGCGAAACCTAATTTTAGGACATGCTGTTCGCTAGTGCAGCCGTCTATTGGGAAATTTTTAACTATTGTCCCAATACTTCCTATCAACTAAAGTGGACGCATTAAACATTTTTAAAATAATTTCTTTGAAATCAAGCCCTTCTACGCTCTGCGGTGAAACTACGAAAGTTTTAGTTTAAAATTCCATAACAAGGTGCCTTTCTTGCAGAGGGTTTCGGGCACTATAGAGCACAGTCAGAAGGAAATTTAAAATTTCTCATAAGAGAGAACATATGAAACTGTATAGGCTTCTTTGCAAGTGCGTCTTAATTACACGAAGTATTTCTGTACATTTCAGGCTAGATACTTTTATCGAGAGTAAATAGTGGTATTATGACAAAATTAAGGCGGAGTTCTACGAATCACTTTAAATGTGGTTACCTGTGTTACACACATTTAACTACAGATTGATTGTAATTATGTTAACGTTACGAGTTTCACCATGAAACCTCTGGTCCGACAAAATACGATGATAATTGTTTGCTCTTCCAATACACATCCAACCCAACAACGTATCCATGAGGAGCTGGCAGAAGGTTGTATGCAACGAATTGGAAGGCCATACTTCTATGCGGAATTTTACGTCCATAATCCTTGGAGAATTCATTTTGGTGCAATAAAAATTAAAAGGCCATACTTAAATTTAAAATTCAGATCCATAAAAAAAATTGCGAGTTTATGATATGTCAAACATTAAAAATAATTATAAAGTGCAGCGAGTTTTATTACATCGAAATAGATATTAGTATGCAATAAATGTTTAATGCGTCCACTTTAGTTGATAGGAAATATTGGGACAATAGTTAAAAATTTCCCAATAGACGTCTGCACTTGCGAACAGCATGTCCTAAAATTAGGTTTCACAATAGCACATGCTAATTTAAAAATTAAGATTCAAGTAATGCATAAAAAAATTTGAAAGTGAAATTAACATTTAAACAATTTCAAGATTTAATTAATTTTTAAACATATGTTTAATATATATCATGTATTCTGTGCATAAAATTTATATGAGCAAGCTGTGTGAAAGATCGAATTCCAGCTGCACTTAACGATCAATTGCAATACATACTACGGTGACAGAGGACCGGGCCAAAATGCCTGCAAATGGTTGGGAAGTTTGGCGATTTATAGCGTTTCGTCGCCAAAGGAATTGGCGATATTTCGACAAATTACCGCGATAACCCATTTAGCGTATTCGTACTTTTCCGGCATAGCTTGTTTTTTTAGAAATTTTTTAAGTTGCATTACTCAAAAATAGAACAATCACATAATTGCACTAAATTCATTTATGTACAAAAATAGTAAATCAACAATAACAATTTAATTTAAAAATATTGATTCTGAATTCGGGATATGCAATTTCATTTCAACACACAATGCTTTAGCTTATTTGATTGTGGCAAAGCACTATAGGCTATCTGTCTAAGGGAAAGAACACCTTCGTGGAAGATTTGAGGGAAACTTGCTCGTATCGAAATGTTAAGAATGACTTACCTGATGTAATGACTACTAGCTGAAGAAAGAGGTATTCTTGGGTTATCTTAACGAGATCCCAGTCCTAGAAAAAGGAATGTTTATCGAGCATTTAAAATTTCACAGACCGTATCAAAGTTGCATTCATAGACAGCACTTCGAGTTACATTTTATATTCTAGGATACATTTAAGTTTTAAATGAAGCAAATTATAAATATGCTTGACGGAAGCACTGAAGCATAGACAGATTTTGCAAGTTAAAGAATATTATTCTGAATAAAATTGTAAAGCGGACAAAATTTCAGATTAGGCGCTTTCTTAGTTGTGATAAAGGTGCAAGGGGCTGTTTATGGTTCCTGCATAACCCTGAGCCGCAGTCGGCGATGTGAACGCATTATAAGTGAACTGTAAATTCCCTTTTAGTCGATGCAGATTACCACACTGTTTCAGACTGTAGCATACTGTCAATGACGTTTATGTATCGTAAAATGTATGTAATTTTTACTTTAGCTCTCATTACCTTGAATACAGCTTTATATTACCTTTGGCTAGATTGCGTTTTTTTTTTTTTGGTTGCTGCATTGAAGCCAGAGTTAACTCGGGTGTAACACCATGAACCATAATAAATCTTTTTCGTCGAAACTTTTTTGCGCCTTAAAGCTACATCCAGTGACCTATATCTGTAGATAATAAAAACATTCAGGGATTTTCGGCATAATTTTTAATTTAAATTCGGTCATTAAGCGGTTAAACATGTTTAGACACTTTAATCGTTCGGGACTGTTCTGGGGGCCGGATTTGGCTAAAAATTCTAAGCCAATAATCGCTAAAATATTTAAGATATCCTTTAATTTCAAGAGTAAAAATATATTAGACAAATTACAAATGTTTTAATGTAAATTAAAGAAATTGCCAAAAAAAAAATCGGTTAGGGAATTCAGATTAACACCGAGGCGTGAAACTGCGGATGCCATTTAAAACGCCTGAAAGCGTGTTTTAGCCGCCCCATAAACTCGAATAAAAAACCAATTGGTTACGGTCAGCGCAGCGTTGACGCTTGTTTCGCACTGCCCCATAACCTTTCAAGTTAGTGTGCGACAACCAGTGTCGGGATCGCTAAAGCTATTTCTAGGGTTAAGGCAGAAATGGTCAGATCAAAATTCTTTCAGTTTAGTATTATGCCCATTCCAACAGTTGGAGTACATTGTAGTACCATCAATAATATTTTCAATAACTTTGAAAGAACTTTAAGCAAAGTTCTGGCAGAACAGTTGGGTACAGCAACTAAAAAACATTTTGCTGCTCAGCAAATACTTCCGCACATCCACTGGGGCGGAAGGATATGACCGACGTTGTTTTTTCGAGGGGAAACAAGCTTTCGTCAACTCCGAGAATATTACCAGTACCGCCTATTCCAACAGACGGTCTAGACATTGATGCATCGCCACAGACTTCCCTTATATAACTGTCCAGGTAACAGCAATGCAATAATTTGCATTTAGTTGCTACTGACGAAATTCAAGAGAAGTTTGTTCTAAACACCATGTATAAACATAACGAACTGCCGCTAAGATATGGATTACAGATCATTTAAACCAATTCTTGAGAACGAATCCTTTTCCTTGGCACATGGTGTCCTCACACCTCCATTTTGGTGCTCCCTCTGAACTGAAGTACAGCTACATTGTACGGTTTTTTTCGTGCACTTATTCCTCGTTCCTGAAGAAATTTTATGAAAGATGTTTCATCATTAGGTCAATCCATAATTCTTATATCCATTGTCAATTGAACGGCATTAGTAACAATTATATCTTTAGAACTTGTATTCTCGTTGCCAAATTTGAAAAGGCAGTAAAAAGTAAAAGTTTTAGTAAAAAAAGGCGAAAATTGATCTGTTTTATAACAACTTTAAAATTAACTTTTTAAAACTACAATTTAAAACTTATTAAACTTCGTATAAGCCAATCTCGATATGAGTTAAGCAAAATGTTTGGCGACGATTCCGGTTCAGATAATAGAACAGAACCAATTTCCCTATTTAGATTTGCATTTTTATCCAAAGAATCTAGCGCTGTTCTCAGAATTAAGGAAAGGAGTTTGTACAAAATGTGAAATTTTAGTTAAAATAACAATGGTGATGCACATTTTTGAAGCATTTATTTTTCACTTAATACAAGCGTTCGAAACCAATTGCTCTTATTTTACTCTAATTGGCAATTGCCATTTCTTTAATGTACGAAACGGAGGTACACTCCGTAAAAGGGCATATGGTCACAAATTCAATCTGGTTGCGGATACGTTCAACATTATTTAAGTGTTCAGCCCCAAGGTATTGTACGGGTAAAATCACGAAAGCGCTCATGTAGCCAGCCCATTTGCGGGATTCGAATTTCGGACCGAACTACCAGTGTTCAGGGACTTTACCGCTCGGCCGCTGGTGGGCTAACGTTCAGCATGTAGCCAAGATTTCAACTCTGAGTTGCGCATAACGTTTTAAAAAATTATAAATTAATTCATTCCCGTTTTTATTGCCATCATGGAAATCTTGGTACGTATGGTATACTTAATTGCGGCAAAGCACTTAAGTACTATCCGTCCGATTGAAGGAATGCCTTCAGGGAGAAATTTCTAAGGGAAACTGGCTCGTATACTTGTTACACATGGAGAAAACCACGAAAACGCCCATGCTTCCAGCCCGTTTACCGGTATTCGAAAGCCGAATCGAACTACCAGTGTTTAACGACTTTATTGCTCAGGGCCAAAGAGATTCAGAACTAAATAAAATTAGACTAAATTAAGACTAAATGGTATTATAAAGAAATTTATAAAGAAAGACGGTTTAGAAATGTAGGTATAATGGTAGACTAAATTAAAAGATCATGTTTGTAATTTGAAAAATCAAATCAAACTTATTTCTAAGAAACGATTTTTTGCATTAGAAATTCTTACCTTATACTGGCTATAGTCAGTCTCCCGAAGATACTTAATGAAGCTTGCAGGTACTTTACATTCTTCAGTTACGCTAGGCTGTAAACAAAAAAGCCAGATATAAATAAGTGATCTGAAACTAAATTTTAGATTTTCCTCTCGATCGAGGGAGGTCGACATTTTTCTGAATCATTTTCGAAAATGTCCAAAAGATCTCGAATGGAAGGTTGCATCTATCATTTCATTGATGAAACGTTTATACAAAAAACTGAAATTCAGTTTCAAATGAAAACTGAAACAAAATTAGCACAGCAATGAAACAAAATTAGCACAGCAATGAAACAAAATTAGCACAGCAATGAAACAAAATTAGCACAGCAATGAAACAAAATTAGCACAGCAATGAAACAAAATTAGCACAGCAATGAAACAAAATTAGCACAGCAATGAAACAAAATTAGCACAGCAATGAAACAAAATTAGCACAGCAATGAAACAAAATTAGCACAGCAATGAAACAAAATTAGCACAGCAATGAAACAAAATTAGCACAGCAATGAAACAAAATTAGCACAGCAATGAAACAAAATTAGCACAGCAATGAAACAAAATTAGCACAGCAATGAAACAAAATTAGCACAGCAATGAAACAAAATTAGCACAGCAATGAAACAAAATTAGCACAGCAATGAAACAAAATTAGCACAGCAATGAAACAAAATTAGCACAGCAATGAAACAAAATTAGCACAGCAATGAAACAAAATTAGCACAGCAATGAAACAAAATTAGCACAGCAATGAAACAAAATTAGCACAGCAATGAAACAAAATTAGCACAGCAATGAAACAAAATTAGCACAGCAATGAAACAAAATTAGCACAGCAATGAAACAAAATTAGCACAGCAATGAAACAAAATTAGCACAGCAATGAAACAAAATTAGCACAGCAATGAAACAAAATTAGCACAGCAATGAAACAAAATTAGCACAGCAATGAAACAAAATTAGCACAGCAATGAAACAAAATTAGCACAGCAATGAAACAAAATTAGCACAGCAATGAAACAAAATTAGCACAGCAATGAAACAAAATTAGCACAGCAATGAAACAAAATTAGCACAGCAATGAAACAAAATTAGCACAGCAATGAAACAAAATTAGCACAGCAATGAAACAAAATTAGCACAGCAATGAAACAAAATTAGCACAGCAATGAAACAAAATTAGCACAGCAATGAAACAAAATTAGCACAGCAATAACCTGAGGTTTGGCATAAATTTAGAGATATCAGCCAAAATAAAAGTGCAATAAAGTCTATCAAAGAACACGAATCTCATGTCCGAAAATATGAAATTAACCAGTCTGATAATAGTTAAAAATTACATTTTGACTTATGCAAAAATTTTTGAAAAAGGCTTCTTCAGTTTGTGAATTAGATTTTTTGAAGCTATCGCATTCACGAAGATTTATCTGGCTTAGTTAATGACTAGTTCCAATCCAGTTCTCCCCATCTCTTAAAAATACATTTACTTAATTTTTCAACTTACCATTTTCCCGAATAGATGGCGCTACGTTTTTGTTCGCTTTACTGCCGTAGGTTAAAAATAAGACTTGTGCCCTCTCCGACAACTTTAGGTATGAACTTCTTGAAAGTGATAAATTTACATCCAGATACTATCTACTATTGCAGAAATCGCACCTCACACATATGTTTATAATAGTCACATCTGATTGGCTCACAGTACTCTGACATTTTTACTTAGTTATCACGAATTACTTCACCGTTCATGTCGGACTTTAATTTTTTACCATCATCAACTGAGTACTTCAAAGTACTTCGTTTTTTCGCTTCTTACCGAAACGTTCAATGCTTGTGATAAACCCACGAACCGTCAACGCCTTAGGGCAAAAAAATCCATGTTAGCCGGTAAAAGCTGAATAAGCTAAACGCCCGTCTGCACCATCACGATCTACCGTTCATGCTATCTCACAGCACATTGGCCAGGACAGTCCTTATCCCTGCAATCCCCTGCTGAAGGTTTTTTCCTACAATTTCAGGGGCCGGTAATAGCAGAAGAAAGTTCCTGCTGAAACAGGCCTGTTAAAAATTATCAAAACTTGCTTTACAATTTTGCAAATTTTTTTGTTTCTGATGAAAAGATACCTATTTGCCCTCGAAATCGATTGATTTAATTGTTCTTGTGTTCAGTATTAAATATACTGAACACAAGGTTGTTCCTGTGGTAATTTTATAGATTCAGATGCTCTTGCAATAAATTTAAAACTTTAAACTACCTGACTGGCTAAGAACAAAGTGTATAACCCTATAGATGTAGTTGAAAACGCATGAACAATTTGATTGCCATCTCGCTATTTACAACTTATTTGTCTTAAATTTGTAACGTCAGATGTCCGAGCCAACCCAGAAAAGTCATCCATAATATATTTTTTCTGAATATTTCTTTTCGTGCATATCAGGACTGGACCTCTAAAGAAAACTAGATCGGATAGGGATAGAAAACGAAAAGTAGACAACGCGTGGCAGTATTTGAACCTTGTTTGAACCACATTCAGCAGTCGTACCCACCTAGCCATATATGGGTCTGATTGTTTAGCAATCTTTGTGTGAATCTGAACAATAAATACTAATCCATGAAGGTTGTACTACTTCGGCTACACGGAAAAGTGTAGTGTATACGGATAAGATACATGGTGCGTGTACAGGGACAAGATTATTTACCATGAAATTAAAGAGATTTACCGTTTACTGCAACATTCTAGCTGATAACGTGCTTTTTTAACGCAAAAAATAAAATCCAAACTTAAGGGGACGCATTATATGTCGGATATGAAAAATGGATTTAAAAAATTACATTTCTACCTGTGCCTAAATCTCGTTTATTTAAAAGAAATGTCATTATTGGATAACAGGAAAAGTTCGATTCGTTTTCCGTTGTATCTTCAGACATACTACCGAAATCTACTTTATTTTTACCATCACCGTTATTCTGAACTGTAAATAATCATCTTTTCCATTTACACTGTTAGATACATTACATCCTTTAAATGACTTATATTATGTCGGGATTAATTTAATTCTATGCTTTTCTTATCCACTCGCAGACTTTCTAGACCGATAGGACGCATTTGCAAAAAGGTGCGCATTACACGGTGAATACACTTAAAAATTAAAACATTAGCTCTAAATTATACGGGCGCGTTATACGCATACCCGGAATATACGGTAATTTGAATCAAGGTGCGTTTCGAAAACCACAGCTTGTTTTAAAAGTCCAAAACCAGTAAGATTTTGCCTAGTTGTAGAAAATTCGATATTTCAGCAATGTTTAGCATTTTTAGACTTAATAGCCTGCTTCTCTTACCTCCTACACACGTTAGTTACATACATAATAGCTTGACTGGAAAAAATTAGTGTGATCTAGTACAGGCTAAATATTCTATTAATTTAAGAATTCTTAATCCTACATCGAAAACAAATAATGAATCTCCTGTAATCATTTTAAGGATTATCCAGGTGTTGCTTAGAAATGCATTAAATATAGTGGTAACTAATAATGACCCCCTTCAAAAGTTCAACAAACACTTGCTGGAATGTCTGTAGGGCCAGAGTGAAGGAAGTTAAAGATCTATTCTTATTGCTAGTTTGTTAGACAAAATGCTACCGAAAATTTTACAAACAAAACGTAACATCACCTGAACTTAGAAAATAGTTGTAAAAATAATGAACTGTACAATTTTGACACTTTTCGCGCGAGTCCAAAGGTGGGTTGTTAACCCACAAGCACAAGACCGCTCTACTTAACCCTTTGCGACACCTAAAAATTTTCTTCTGTACGTACAGAAAAATTGAATTGAAAAGGATTTAGATTACTCTGAACCTTGTTCATTTATGGTAGATGGCAGCTCAACACAAACCAGTCCATATAGTTTAGCCATGTTTAGTTTTTTTAAGACCCTCATTTTTCAAAGAAATCTTCCAGATTTTTGTAGGGTATAAAAGGAATTGTTTGAAAAGAAATTTCCGTGTTATTTTTTGGTTGTATCCTAATCTCCTTATTCTATATTAGTTTTAAATTTTCACCTTGAAATCTTGCCTAAAATCAAACGGCGAATCCTAGCTGTGCCCAGACCGGGCTCACCGATAATCTAGGACAACTGAGAGTCTGTATTCTTTGTTTCTCCGCATCTCATCGGTCAGTTCATGGACAACAATGCTCGTTTCAGCTTCTTTTCTAAGTTCTATCCAATTAGTGTGCCACTTTGGTCACACCCACAGAATTATAACGATAAGTGCCATCTTCACAAAATTTTACTTGTGTACTCCTAGGCCTAATTAGACTGCCTATTTTTTTTTTTTTTTTTTTTTTTTCATCAAAATCTATACTTTAAAAGGTAGCCTGCGGGAAAGGGTTAAAAGTAATCTACGGTGAAAGCTTCCACAGAGAAATTTATTCATACTGAGTGGTTTGGTTTATTTGATAACAGCAAAGCACGCAGTAGGTATCGCGACAAAAAGGCGGAATGAGTTCGTGGAGAACTTTCAAAGGGAAACTTGTTCGCATCTATTTTAGAGAAAATCATGAAGATTCACATGCAGCTAGCTCATTTAGCTGGAAACAAACCCAGGTTGCCGAACTACCAGTGTTCATTGACTTACCCCCGCTCGGCCGCTGAAAGAGCCCTTATACTGTCGTTAGACGCTACGTAGACTTGAATGCAGCGTGCAGCCCCCTTTACTAAGATTTGAATCTAACTCATCAACTAATCAGTGGGCTAGCTCATAGGATCAGTTACGGGCGAAAGTAAGATTAGGAAAGTATGCAAAATTAAACCTTTAAATCAATGTGTTAATACATTTCCGAGTAGGTAAGCAAGCTGTTAAACACACAACTTTATTATTGACAGTTTAAGGTCATGCTGTACATTCGCGAAACTATTTGGATGACAGCGCGTTAACTAATTTCGGCAAAGCAGACAAGAATTTCCCGCTTAAAAGGTAATATAACTTAGAGGAGGAGCTTCTAAGGGAACTCATTCACGTTACATACGGCGATACTACAAGTATAAAAGCTAACGCAATTGTCTGCTTATGGGTTATATGTTCACCAATGCTAACACTCATTTAAAAGTTTTATTACACATCTTTGAATTGAAAGAACTGAAGATTTGGCATCTTTGAATTTCGATTTTACTAGACCATTTTTTAATTTGAGAGTGTTTAAGAGTTAAAATATGAGAGAAATCAGACTTTTAAATCATTCTTTACTTAGACTGTTGTAATAAGGGGCTTAATTTTAAATAAACGCAAATTTAAAATCTATACTGCTGAGGATAACCACGGAAGAAATCGCTGAAATCAAAGACTTACGTCCTCCCAATCAAATTTCAGACCTTCAGGATTTCTGCCGTTTCGATGATATTCTTCGAAGAATTCGCAACCTGGAAAAGAATTCAAATTATTAGAGCTGAACTCTCGAGTAGTTTTAACTAGGTAAAATTCGAAAAACGTCCTTAAAACCAAGCTTAAAATTGAGTTACTTATAGGAAATTTACTAAAGGAAGAAAAACGTGCCATGCTTTCAGATTATTGCAACATTAAACAGTAATTTATATTATCCTCTGAACGACAAAATACTTACTTTTATTTGAAACACAGGTTCTAGAAAATCTAAAGCAAAAGTAATTTTAGCATTTAGCTTAGTGCAAAATTTCAGAGAGATTAGAACAAAAGTTATTTGCTTCTTAGAGTTCATCTACAAAAATATGCTTTAAGCTTAATTCTTGCAAGTTCCGAAAACCGGGTAAAATGGACTTGCGCAAGTTATAACAGTTACGTACTAGACGCATTATACATGGGCTTAGAGAAGTTCGTATATGAAACGTGAACCAAATTAGATATTTAATGAAAATATTTTGAAATATATAGGGTTACCGAGAAAGAATCTCCCAAATACAATATTTTCAACTTCAAACAAAATTATAAATAGGTCATTGTGAAGAAAATGTTAATTTTTTCAGATATTCAATTAGACTTCATTTAATGATCCTCATAATATTAAAGCAATTTGCCAAATACGTTGTGAGTCATGTGATTTTTCCTTGGAAATTCATTTAAGGAACTCATTTTTGGTCACGCCCTTTGGAAACTCAAAAGAGCTAGAAATTGATGGTTGGCAGAGTTGGAAAGAGTTATTTTATAGGACTCGGACGAAGGACACTGGCATCTTTTTATGTTAAGGCTCACTTCGTTTTACTGCACGAACTCTAGTATTTATCTGACGAAATGGTATTCTTATGTTACGCTGTACAATATTTTGTTAGTCTAGGATAGGACTTCGGCCCAGGTACCTATGACAGCATACATAGTTACAGCCACCGAGGTTTCGGTAATGCATCGAGTGATGATGCATCGAGTTTTAAAGAACTGGCTAACATTAGCTTTGACACAGGTTCGCAGTGCTGCCCATGCCATTTTAAGGCGTCATAGATGGTAAGTATAAACAAACTTTAGTTTCAAAAATGCCAAGTTAATTTAGAATGACTACTGGATTTTAGTGAAATTCCGTTGTGCAGTACTTACTAGATACCTTCCAATATTTAGCCATAATAAGACTGTTAGAAAGCTAAAAAATGCGGTTTGTTTAAATCTGATGTAGATTTGCTTTTCCAAATAAGTTTTGAACCCGAAACCATCGAGGATGATGAGCTTAATTTCAATATATGGCGGTACCCGTGATGAGTTCACTTTCGTCAAAGTTGGAGTTTTTTTAATAGCAGCACTGTTAAGGTAACCGATCTCGTTCAAAAGGTCGATTTCGGTTAAAATCTTTTACTAGCCGAAGGGGTCAATTTGCTCAGAAAGGCAATTAGTTTCGTTTCGCCATTTTGCGTCGTCCACTATAAAACGCGTTTAACTTTCCAAATCGTTGCCACCATACAGTAAAGTTCTGCATTATATTTAAAGAACCTACATGAATGTCGGGATGCTTCTCTCATTGTGAAAAACATACCTAGAGAAAACTTTGAATAACAGTCCTCTACTGGAATATGGGCGCATGAAAGCCCTAATTCGGAATTTGTTTTATTACTTTATTAGCCCATTTAATATTTTATAAAACTTTTTAATTTAATATTTTATAAAAATATTCGTTAAACTGAACTATTTCAAAGCGAATAATGGGAACACTGTACGGATAAAAATATTAACAGCGCGCTAGACTGCATCGGAAAATCTAGAGATATGCTCTTTAAAGTATTATGATATTGCTGTCGAATTTTACGGTTTAAGAGCGAAAGGACACATTTAGTAAATAATAAAGGTAACAAAACGTTAAAAAACGCCCCTTTGGAGTAACAAAATCTGAAATATTTCAGATTTTAAATATTTTCAAAGGAGACATTGTTAGCCATCAAAAACAACTTTACTTCTTTGATTATGTTGATTAAAAGTGGAGATATACCAGTTTTTCCGACAGATGAGAAACCGGAAGTTAGTCTTCCGCAGCGGAAGTCAAATATTAAAGGGCGAATGAAATATGTAGTTTTAAACCTTTGTTATTTCTAAAATAATTTTAAGTATTTGAATGTGTATGGAGAATCTGGCAACGTATTTTTATTATGCATTTTCTCATTTCCGTTTGACAACGTGAATAGTTGTGTATGACATGCAACATTAATCTGAAGAGTATGTGCAATTTTTGATTAACAAGTTTGGTTTACGATGTTCACAGCAACTATGCCAATTCCAAAAGTACTTTATAGATTGCACACAGTTTGTACATCATTATAGATTTATAGTAAACTTTAAAAATTACTTTCACAGCAATTGAAATACATCATTAATTTGAGTTCATCAATATTTGATCATATACTAATACTGAATCAATATTTTTCAATTATCCTACTTCACTGTATGCTTTTGCTAAATATATGCAATAACAAAAATGGTTTTTATCAATATTTCCTCGTCAACGACGGTTGATTTCGTTAAAAGATAGAAAATTTTTGTAAAAATTTCTCGAATTAGATTTATCACTTTTGTGGTGATTATATTCAAGTGCGAGTGCAATGCAATAAAAATTCTCATAAAGTCAGAAATATAGCAAAGATTTTGAATAGAGCCTTTCGAACCAGGTCGGTTACCTTAAGAAAATTTACAAAAAACGGACCTATATTGAGATCTACAATTGAATAGCAAAAATTTGAATCGTTAGATATACGGCATTTGCCCCGAAGCATTAGCTATGAGAGACCAGTGGCCATGGTAACTATATAGTAGGAAATCGACCTAGTGGTACATATCACATAGTGCCACCTAACTCTATATACAGTACCTAGTGGTACATATCACATAGTGCCACCTAACTCTATATACAGTACCTAGTGGTACATATCACATAGTGCCACCTAACTCTATATACAGTACCTAGTGGTACATATCACATAGTGCCACCTAACTCTATATACAGTACCTAGTGGTACATATCACATAGTGCCACCTAACTCTATATACAGTACCTAGTGGTACATATCACATAGTGCCACCTAACTCTATATACAGTACCTAGTGGTACATATCACATAGTGCCACCTAACTCTATATACAGTACCTAGTGGTACATATCACATAGTGCCACCTAACTCTATATACAGTACCTAGTGGTACATATCACATAGTGCCACCTAACTCTATATACAGTACCTAGTGGTACATATCACATAGTGCCACCTAACTCTATATACAGTACCTAGTGGTACATATCACATAGTGCCACCTAACTCTATATACAGTACCTAGTGGTACATATCACATAGTGCCACCTAACTCTATATACAGTACCTAGTGGTACATATCACATAGTGCCACCTAACTCTATATACAGTACCTAGTGGTACATATCACATAGTGCCACCTAACTCTATATACAGTACCTAGTGGTACATATCACATAGTGCCACCTAACTCTATATACAGTACCTAGTGGTACATATCACATAGTGCCACCTAACTCTATATACAGTACCTAGTGGTACATATCACATAGTGCCACCTAACTCTATATACAGTACCTAGTGGTACATATCACATAGTGCCACCTAACTCTATATACAGTACCTAGTGGTACATATCACATAGTGCCACCTAACTCTATATACAGTACCTAGTGGTACATATCACATAGTGCCACCTAACTCTATATACAGTACCTAGTGGTACATATCACATAGTGCCACCTAACTCTATATACAGTACCTAGTGGTACATATCACATAGTGCCACCTAACTCTATATACAGTACCTAGTGGTACATATCACATAGTGCCACCTAACTATATATAGTACATAGTGGTACATATTACATAGCGGTTAGCGACGCTGACTGCTATACATTTATGTTTGTAAATGCATGTCTGCGGCTTGGGGCTCTCTAAAGATGCGGCGAGCCGAAGGTTCTTTCCAGAGGCTGATGGTAGGGAAACAGGTGGGAAATCTGACTCGCCCCCCTCCAGGGTGTTGTGATCAAAATTGGGGCCTAAGTGAGCCATTTCGTGCCGTCACTTTGGAATGGTGATTGGTGCTCAAGGCACTTGCCAGCGACAAGTGCAATCTTGCACTCCTTTGCAGGATGAATTTTGTTGGCTTGTTCCAATGTTACTCTCAGACAAGTGAGATAAGTCACGACTTATATTAACACAATTTATTTTATAGCACCTTCTTTCCTTTCAAAAAGAAAACACCGAGATTTCAGACTGGTGACTTAAATTCGACAGTAATCTGCCTTATAAAAATATGCTTCCGTGGTGCACATTCCAAGCGAAATTACCTTATATTCACCAGACGCATGGAACTCAAAAATCTTAATGCAGACATCTGAACGCCTCGTGCTTTCAACAGTTAAGAGACACGAACTACCAACACATCTTCAGCACTTAATGCTGATGAGGAATAAACCAGAAAGCACTATCGGTAGCCAAGACTGGTTTGGTTTAATATACCATGGTAAAGCACACTTAGTGGAGGATTTTCCAAGGGAAACCGGTCGTATACACATTGGTAGTCAAGCATTCCCGTCCCGATAAAATAACGTTAAGTTGTTAAACGTAATACCACAGCGTTTTAAAGAGATAAGCAAAATTCTTGGATGAATGCCTGTATCTAATTTTAATTTATAGAAATCAGTCTTAAACTTCTCGCAGATACCTACGTAAATATGGATAACCATTTTCTAGACTAAATTCTTGAAAAGTAAATATTTTCATACAAATTTAGTTTCCGCCAAAGAAAATTAAATACCACAAAACTTACCCGGGTATGGAATTTGAGTTATAATGAAGCCTTCGTAAAATTCCATCTTTACTTTTTCGGAAGAAGAGACCCTGTAAAATCGAAACAGCATAAAGCAAATTTAACAAAATTGAACAATATGAATGCAAGATAAGGAGATTAGCATTACTTACTTGACGAAGCACACTTTTTCCTTTTCTACCATGAGGTCAAAAATAAAGTCAATATCCAAATATTGCAGGAGTTCTCTGTCGTGACAGTGCATTTCCTCCAAAGTCTCTGGAAACCTGCAGTTCAGTACAACATATCCTAAATATCATTATGGTCAATTTCAACAAGCTTTAATATATTGGATTAAATTCAAGCCAAAATATACAGGGTAGTCGCACATTTTTTTAAAGCAAAACCAAATCGTCTAAAAAAGAGGCTGCTCAGAAAAAAATTTTCTAGCTGCAGTTATATTTTTGAAAGTAAATTATCGTCTGCTATTTGACAATTTGTTTTCATGGAAAATAACACTTGAAAAAAAAAGCAATGGACGGAAGGGCTATATTCGTGCTCTTTCCGAAGAAAGTTATTCCTATTTAGTTATTAAAAAATCCCCTGAAAGCCATGATTTTTAAGATCTACAGCAAAGATAGATAATATAGTCAAATTACAAAGGAAAAACAGTCACATTTGGCTTGAAGCAGGAAAATTCTTCACAATAGATATTCATGGAAAAACTGAATGTTTCGAATGTTGCAATGGTAACAACTTTAATGCTAAAAGAAAATCTTCGAAGTCAAAAAATCTTTAAAATGCTCAGCATCAACTGTCAATAAAGTGATTAATACCGATTTAGACATCGAAATATTTAATGTGTATAGTTCTTCTCCAAAGACATATCGCCGAAAGCAGAACGCGCTGCAGAACACTCCGAGAAACAATTATTCGGACAAAAATGTTGCCACAATAGATGGATATTACGTATATTTAAATGAGTTCGATAAAAATATGCCTTTATTACCACAGAGGAAAAATCTTGGAACGTGGTTCACAGAATCTAAAGGAAGTTTTCCGAAGGGATTATCGATTGTTACCTTTTTTACATGACTGCAAATGAAAGTTAAAGAAAGTGGAGAAAACTGTTGCTTGGTACATTATCAGCAACTCATGTTATCCTTAGTTTTCCAAATATCGAACACCTTTCTTTACCCAACCAGTAATCCATCACTAGCAAGGCAAAGCAAGCAGCTGCAGGTCAAAATCCACTACTAATTTCCTGGAAAACGGAAAAAATGAGAAAGGAATTGGTATCAACGCTATAACAATGCAATCACATCCCTGCTAAACCTCCTGAGGTATCGTTTACGGATTTTCGGGCTTTTGGACTTTTAAAAATCGGATTGTTCAGACTGATCTACAACCCTCCTAGGATTTTCTAAAGCTGTTCGAAAGGAATGGGATAAAATGCCTTTTCTAGAACTAAAAAAGGACTTGTCGCGGAAATTACGGTGCAGAAAGATAAGGGTTTTCAAAATGGAACAATGAAAAAGGTTTTTTAGGAAGTTTATTTGTGTAAATACATTGAAAATCTTATAAGAGATGTGTGAACAGCTTTAGTATAATCGACAAATAGGAAACAATGATTTAAAAATAAATTAGCTTTGAACACTCAGTACATGCGAAAAACGAACCTTTGTATCGTAAGGATCTTAAGTTTTACTAACGTTTATTTTATTTTAAATCTTTACTATCACTTCTTATTTTCTACTTCCGGCCAGAATTATAAGCGTTAATATATTTATGCAAAGTTTGTCTGGCGAACGCCAAGTATTTAAGTTGTGGCTTTTTGCCAAGCGAGGAAGAGGAAGCAGTTAGTCGAAGCAGGCCGCTTACCTTAGAAGTTTTACTCAGTTGCTGGTTGCCTTCCAGGCCAGAGGTTTAATCCTCTTGATAACTTTAAACGTATTGTAGTGTTCACAGTTCTCTGTACTCTGTACTACATACGGCTTCCTGTTAATATAAGGCCAATCTTCCACGTTTATTATTTCAAAGTTAAGAGTTTAGTTTTATTTTTATATTTTTACGTTTAGACCACAAGTAGTGGGTCTTTGTATTCCGAAGTACGGAAGTTATTGTAAATAGAGAAAAATAAAGGGTTTTGTATACCCTTCTTGTGTATCCTGTCTACTTCCCACAGTTATTGAACATAGCTTTAGTAAGCTCTCTGTTCAGAGTCAGGTCCTTGCATGTTCCCAAAGAAAGTAAGACGGAACAATTGAACCTGATAGTATCAGCTAAAGCAACACCAAATTAAGTTTGCTATAAACTGCATCTGGGAGGCTAATCCAGCTTTGCTTAGTCAATTTCCACATTAAAAAGGGAAATATCGCCGCTGTAAAATGTTTATTAACTTTTGACTGCTATGGACTCGTATATGCGCCCAGGAAAACCCATCGTGTAGCCTGTGGGTGCATATGTGAGTCTGTCGCAAGCCATCGGCATGGAGTATGCACGCTCGACAAAGGGCTTGGCCGTTTACTGGAGTCTTATGTGCATGTTCTGAAATTATTTCCGTCTTAATATGTCTCCCCCGTGGGTTGACTCAGGCAAACGCCTGGGAAGTACTGGTTAGGATCTGTACCTAGGCAGTCTCAAACACGGGGGTATAATAACAGACTTCACAGAAGGCCTGAGGGCTCTCGGGACAAAGTAAGGCTCGGCAGGGACCGTACGGCTACTGCCTTGTCTGCCCTTGCTCTGTGAGGTCGCCACATGGTAGATTGTTAAGATGCGCGGGGTTGGCACTTAATTCCGTATGGCCATTGAAGCCGGGGCCTCCTTGTAGCTTTGAGTTATCTTAATACGTCCTCTTCTAGAGTGTTGACTGAGGAGAATTCCTGGGAAGTACTGACTAGGATCTGTTTCTAGACGGTCTCAACCACGAGGGTATAGAATCGGTCTTCACAGAAAGCCTGAGGCTACTCGGGACAGTGCAAGGCTCGGCAGAGACCGTACTGGTACTGCGTTGTCTGCCCTCGCTCTGTGGGGTCGAAACATTGTAGATCGATACGTGGCGGGGCGGCACTTAATTCCGATTGGTAAAGAAGTTTTAGGACGGAAGCTGTCTCGTCACCAGTTGTCTCAATATGTCCAACACCAGGAAGAACCTTGTGCCTCGTTAGTTGCGCAGCAACGAAAAAAATGAAATGTTTGGTCAGCCATTATGCGACCGCACGCCACTAATTCCAAGTTCTTAGACTTAAAACAGTTAGCGGGGAAGGCGCTAAAGTAAAAAAATAATGTATTTCAATCACTTGAAGTCTGGCGAGCACTTAGAGCATGCCTTTCCTCGGTAACGCTTACGTGAAAAGATCTGAAAGCTTTCGAGATTTTATATTGCACGCAAAAGTTTTTAACGTTTTGGTTTTACCTTTACTTACTAGGTTTTTAGCAGTTAAAACAAAATAACAGCAAAACTGCACATCTTAAGAATTTCCGATACAAAGTCTCTCGCGCTGGAGATAAACAGGTTTCTTTCCGTAGAGTGTTGGCATTGCTCGCTTTAAAATCATAGTTTGTTAATTAAACCTTCGTTAAAGTATTACAAAATTTGAAGTACACAATAAAATTCGAGCTTCAAAGTACTCATGTTCGGTTGGAGGACTACGCTATTCAAAATTAGATGGCTCTCTGTACTGTTTCATAATGCGAGAAACATTCATGCAGATACTTCATTACTTAGTTTCTTACAATACACTACATGGCGATAATATTTAGTTTAAAAAGTGAGAGAATCTGAGAAATCTTACCATTATAAATGGTTTAATAGACCATGGAGAAATACGGTGAGATAGATAAATGGAGGGCGTCGGGTTGCCAGAAAGTAGCAAGGAAAGATAGGGTTGTCCGATTGGCAACAAAATTGGCGATGTGTCAGATTGCAACGAGAAAATTCTAGAATGCACTTTTATCTTTTTCACGAAGATGGTTTAAAGCTATATATACTCCAACTGTACGGGGAGAAAATAGAGTCTTCAGTTCAGGGATTAGCTCGAGAGCGGTCGAAAGAGTCTGGAGCTGTACTTTAGTGTTTTGCTGTGAAGCTGTTTTCACCATTATAGCCTGTACGGTGTTTTGTCGAGTGTTTCAGCATGCTTGTCGTTTTTCGACAAGCGTAAATGTGCCTTTCGAACTGTCCTGTGATACAGCTTATACTGGCGAACAAATTGAGTTTTGATTCTATGAATTGTTGCAGAACTACGAACTGGTAGAAAGCAACAATATTAATAAGTTGCTATTGCCAAATCATTCTATAAATAACATTCATCCGCTTTTTCACTAGTTTCGTTTTGCGGATATTTTACGAGTGAAAAAGCAAATGCGGATGCGGACTAGCCACCAGTTAAGTAAGAGTAGCAAGCTAAATAGTAGAAAACCATAAAACAGACCTCAACATATGAAGTTCGGAAACGCCATCGGCTGAACCGAAAGGCTTAAGTTTTCAATCTTCAGATTTTAGTTCATATAATTTATCTAGTATGTCATAATTTATCTAGGATTTCGCAAAACGGAGTAACAGCATTCGTGGTGCTAGTGATTCAATTTCTTGCAGTTGTGCTTTATAAACATACAAACGAAATTACTTACAAAAGTGTACTCGTGGATTCAGCAATATTCGATGCTACCTGCACGACCTGGGTTGCAGCGTTCCTGAAGAGAAAACATTAAATTATACAATTAGTAATCTAGTGTAAATGCTTAAAACTTGCTTATAAGGCTCGTAATAGTAGAAAAACTTTAAAGCAAAACAACTATTAACCCTCCGCACTCGAGCGATTCCGGGCCGATATGAAGAGTCCACTTTGTGTGCGCTAGGTGATAAGGTCGCATAGAGTATCTTTGTCTAGGCTAAATGATTTCGGATTGCAATACTACCATTTTTGGTGGTGAAATCCTGGTGCAATGAGTGGCCTTTGTTAGTGATTCCGGTTGCAGTCTCGAAGGCAACTCCAATAGGCAAAAAAGTCTTCATTAGGGTGAGGAGATAGGCACCTTCGTTGTACGAGGGAAGGAGTTTTCAACCTCCGGGAGTTCAGCGCAAGTAACGGCAGGGTGAATATAAAAGGTGGTTTCCTGAGAAGAGACCAGATTTCTTTTCTGCTAGAGCTATGGGCATGTTGGCCCGCTAGAACTATATTTCCTAGTGCATAATGCGATAGAGCATTTTTCCTGTTAAAATTCTCAAATTACGGGACTATATGTATCGAAGTCCCATACTGTCAAGAATCGTAACTATTAAAGTTTTTACTTTATTAAAATTCATGTTGTTAGAACTTCAGTTTGAAGTTCATTTCAACTCTGTATTATAACCCGGGGTTTATGTAGCGATTTAGGCCACTACACCACAGCTGTAACAGTGCTTTGGAACTATATCAGTTTAAGATGAGCGATAAGATAATCCTATCTGAAGTACTTTCGCGTAACAGGCTCGGCTTGCCTTCTTAGCTAAATCTTAGCATTGAATTCTCTTGAAAGAAAACTAAATGAAAATTAAGCTTTAGAAAAATTAAAGCAAAAGCTGCATTAGCTCTTCTCTAATACAGCTCAAATCGCCAGAGAAAAAGAGGCCTCGAGTGGAGAGGGTTAACATTTGAAGTTCAGTTGGGTTCTTACTTCTAGAATACTTTTAGGATGTTAAGTTATGGTGTTTTGGAGAACCTTACTATCATTACAACCTAATTGCAGTTATTACCATGTTGATTCTACCTTGTCTTATGTGTTTTATGTTAATCGATAACATGCCATAGGTATTCACTTATAGAAATTAAATTGAAGTGCATTTTCATAGGCTTACGTTAAGATATGAATGGAAGGAAAAACCTTACTTGACCATCTCCACGGCCATGGCATAGTTATCTTCATGAATGACTTCAGCTGGAAAGAAAAAAAGCAGGTGATTATTATCAAACAAAGATTACTAAAATGAAGGTAAATCGAATCGAACTAACCTTTTGGGTCTGGTTGTTGTTTAATATTCTCCGAAACAGAAGAAAGTGGGTTGCTGAGTGTCGCAGATCGGCAAACTAACTGAAATTTCAAAACAATCAGGGTTGATCATCAAGGGATATCGTGGTTAGAGGTGTCAATTGTTTACCAATATTGAAAGGAAAGATAGTAAACTAATCCACTCAAATAGCACCAATTTGTTCTTAACAAGGATCAAAATGATCATAAGTTTAATTTTACAATATACGGTCATGAGTTTATTACACGGCAACATCTGTACCTTCACTTAATTTTAAGTACACATGCTGTATAAAATTATAATAGTAGAAGAGGTTTAATTTGAACATCTCTGAACGAAACTAAAGTTTGAGCTTAAGACATCCCATACACTTCCTCTAAAATAACTATGAGCAGTATCTTTAGAAGCTACTATAAATTTAATCAGATTTAATTCAGTGTCTTAGTTGCTGCAGTTATTTCCCAGAAGTATTAAAAAGAATCATTGCTGCAAATGGATGTATTTATGCCCTGGAGTTATTTAAAATCCAGCTTACTTAACTAAATTGAGTCTTTACAAAAGCTTTACGATATGTCTTGACTTATGCATCAGACTTGGGCAATGACTACTCATTACGTGATAAGGAAGCTCTGGGAAGTTTTGAGAGAAAGATTTTACGTTGCATTCTTGGTGGGCTTCAAGTGAATGGATCATTGAGAAGTTCTAATTTAGAAATCTAAAATTGACAAAGAACCCAATATTGCAAAATTCGTCAAATTACAGAGACTTAAATGGGTTGGCCATCTGCTTGAAATAAACGAAAATAGCTGCTGCAAGAAAATCGTTCTGGAAAAGCCCATGGGAAATAGACCTAGGGGTAGACCCTAGCTAATATGGATCGATTGTGTCGAAAAAGAGCTTAATATTTTAAAGGTTAAAACTGGAAAATAGTTGGCAACAGTAGAGATGGCCATGTCCCACCCAGGGCTGTCGAGTCATTGAAAAAGTTATTTCCAACCAACAGCTGTTTTCGGATTTATTCAGAAAATGTTTTTCCATAGTAGTAATTCATTACCATATAACATATATTCTGAAATACAAGTCTCTTCCCTCATTCGCTAGTCACTTTATAAATTATTCTACTTTAATTTCGAAAACTGAATCAAAAGTGCTGGAAAGCAGTGATCTCAATTTTTGGCTAGGAAGGGTGCCGCGTTTTATAAAAGCTTGAACGTAAACATTGGTTTAATATTCCATTATTTGCTATAAACAGTTTCTGATAATAAGTTGGTTTTAAACTGGCGGCACATTAACCGTTAAAAAGTCTTTTTTTACATAGAAGTGTCACTTGCAAGAACACAATCAGAACATTTGTGCGGCCTTATATACACATACAAGCTGAGTGTAATTTTAATTTACCATCTTGTAAAGATGGCAACACTAGATAAACGTAGTAGTAGTGCATTGTATGACAAATAACCTGGAGATGTTATTAGCGCCAGAACATGTTGACAATACACAAAAGTAGAATTACAAATTACTATTAATTAATATCAAGTACAGTTACAAATTTAGTACAACAGACATAAAATCAAAAGGAATAAAATGCTAAATATTAAAATGAAGTTAACTCATGATTTATACAATATGAAATGTGAAGCACGTATAAAATCTTAAGACACGAGACATTTAAACTCGTAGCATTAAAACACAAGGATGCAACATCAAATTACACGATAAAAAACCAGTTTCTCTCAAGCAGTGAAATAAACGAACATTGTCATCTTGACCGATTGTTCGGACAAGACGTCAAGAGACAAGTCACTTATTAAAATATTTTAAATGAAGTGTTAAAAGACAAGTGAATTAAAAAAGGGCGCACTGTCACAACACTGACAGCAAGAACGAACAGATTCACTCTCGGCCCTTAAAAGGTACCATGTGAGACATGGTTTTGTTTGGGTTTTATGCGATTACGGAAAAATCTCGAAGGATACCTGCCCAAAGGGAGAGATCCCTTCGCGGAAGACTTAAAATGAAAACCGGCTCGTATGCACGTTACACATGGGGAAAACCACGTGAACACCCATGCAGCCAGCATATTCGCGGGATTTGAACCTCGGACCGAACTACCAGTGTTCAACGACTTTACCAGTGTTCAACGAGTGTTCAACGCTCAGGGGTCACATGCGTTACACGAAAGAGACCAATACGAAGACTGGTTAAAGTTGCTTCTTCCCTTCGGTTTCATATTGAATGCCAGTATTGAACTAGAGGTTTCACGCTTTAAATTTTATTGAGGACCTGGGCATCCCACAGTACCTGCAAATTATTTGAGTCTTCTCTTTATAATTTAAATATTTGTTGGGGCAATATGCTGGCTGCACAAATCAACAGCAGATTTCACTTCGTGAATGTCTACTAGTTAGTTCCCCCCCCCGGATACCATCATGCCCGGGTACCCAACTGTACAGAATTTCGTGGTCATGCTTTTGAGTTTAATTTTAACTTCACAATATCCACGACTGCAGGATTGGTCAAACAGTTAATGAAAACTAAAAATCGTTCAATCCGAATTAATTTCCTTCATTGTTCTACGTTTATGTAGGAGCATTACATATTAAGCATCACAATCAACACCTATATGGAAAATGAACATAGCATTAAAGAAAGCCAGCAGTTTGCTCGCTCAAAAAAATTTAAGGTATTAAAATCCTCGCCGAGTCACTGATTAATGCAACTACTTCGGGTACTTATTAGCCGAGAAAGGCTATTATTCTCGAATGGGCATATTGGATCGAATGACTTAAATGCAGTGCACGACTTCCGAAATTGTTGCTAATAAATATTATCGCCTTGTATTATATTTAAATTAAGTGAAGAAACTGTATCAATGCATACATGCTTCTCACAATGTGAAAACACGATACCTAGAACCATCCAATTTTGAATAACGGTCCTGCACCGAAATATGGGAACTGCAAGCTCGAATTTTGAATTGATTTTATTACCCATTCGATATTTTGTAAAACTAACGAATTTCACTAACAAATCAACGATGTCAAAGGAAGTAGTACCAACACACTGTACGGAACAAAATATTTATCGCCAGCGCGCGAGACTATCCGGAATTCTAAATATATACTGTTTTTAAATATTTTTATTCCAGAAGAATGCTAGACCAAAAAGCTCTCGAAACGTGCATGTGTGTATAAAGGAAAAAATACCGCTTTGGGCGTAATACGAAATCTTAAAATTCAGACTATTTTGTTGATCTGCCAGCTGACCAAGTTACCGAGTAACACCTGATGGCTACCAAAGATTGGTAGGAATTGCCCTCACCGTCGTAACAGTGCAAAATAACAGCAGCAAAAATAATTTTGCCTTGGACAAGGGCGATTGCCCATAAGCATACATTACGATGATTATCTTAGTACATAAAAAATGGTCTAGCATGTCGAGTAAGCAAAAATTTAAGGAACAGCAGACTCAAACTAAGAAACAGCACTACCACCCTGAAATAATTTGGACTTTTCAGAAGAGTTGTTCATATGCTACCGCGTATTCCCCTGGCGAGAAAAATCTTAACATAGAATTATTACTGCGGCTGTTGTGTATTAATGCGTACAGTACAAAAATATATGTACTGCATAGCTGTTTTTACGAAGTACGGGGACTACAAATGGTACTTGCAGATAGGCGTTCCATTATATTTTGTAAAAGGTACATAATGTAATGTTAGGCTAATTTAAGGTATCGAATTTGAGGTTAATTTGAAACTTTCGAGAATTTGGATTTTAGAATACTTTTAGTCAATGAATTTGTGAATGAATTTTGAATCATTATTTACTGAAATTAGTGATAATGCAGTCAAGACGATGATTTAGTCCAAGGGTTCTCAAACGGTGGTACGCAAAGGAAAATATATTTAACTATTAAATTAAAAAATTAAAACCCAACATCCTGACAGTTTTTTTTTCACAAACATTCGCAAATTTGTGCGATTTGAGCTTTGTTCAAGAGTGGTGGTGGTACTAAAGATTCAGTTTTTGTTTAGATGGTACGCATTAGTCAAAAGGTTGAGAACCTGTTTTAGTCAATATTTAATGAATCTAGTCATAATGCAGTCAAGACGATGTACACTTTGCACACACAGAATTGGCGAGAGTTTCATTTCTCCCGCTTTACTGAGCCTATTGATGAAATTGAACTTGTCTTTTTCATGTGTGGGAAAGCGCTAGGTAGAATAAAATATACATTATACTTACATTTAGTATATTTTCCAACAGTTTTTGAAACAAAACCAGACATTTTGTGAAACGACTTACCGATTTGTCTATATTTAGATTCTAGACTCAAATTGCATCTAAATATTTAAATTTGGTGAAAAACGAGAACTGTGGATGTGTCGTAACTTACATTCCTTTCCTCCGCATTGAGCACGACGGAATAGGTGTATCGTTCATTTCCAATAGTTTAATTTGTATTAAACGCAGATGTTACTTTTAAGATCCGTAAAGGACATTTGGCGTTATATTGCTTAAAAAAGGCGGCAATATATAAATCTGTACATACCTTTGAAAATTGATAAAAACTTTCAATTTTTTGGCAGGTATGTGTAGAAATACATCTGCTTAAAGCGACGATAAAAATTATCGCTATAATTTAAATATTTTACGAAAAGTTTAAAAATACTAAATGCAAAAAGTCAAAATTACCGCGAATTTTACTTTGATTGGACCTTAATTTCGAATTATGAAAGAAGGGACTAAGCAAGATTAGTAAGATTAATACCAAATTTGATCAATACCGCGGAGTTAAAATTTTAAGAGCAAATTGTTTAAAAACTACTCGTACGATTTTTACAAGCCTGATCCTTTGACATAATTTGAGTCGTAGAATCGAAATGCAGAAAAACATCGATACGTCATTCAAGAAAAATTCCGATTTTGTGTCAAAATACCTACCTTAAAAAAATCCTGTATATAAATCAAATTATCTTAAATCACTCTTTCAAGACATGAAAAACGCAACTTCAATTTTATAAATCGGCCTAGTAGAACGGGAGATACAGAACTGTCCAATTTTTTGGGGTGGTGGGCAGAGTGTACAGCCTTATATTTACATGATACTCATCTATAGCCATGGACCTATACTTATATACTAAGTTATAAAGAAAAAGATAAGGCATTCTCAGGTGGTAACAATTGTTATTTCAGTCGGATTTCTAAGAGGAATATTATTGCAATTTAAAGGAAGTAGAAAAATGCTTTTGTTTTTCTTATCTATAATTCTAATCTATAAAACTCAAGGAACTAATCCTTTGACTACCAACGGGACATACATGACCCCTTTAAAAGTTTAATAGAAAGGGTTAAAAGTGCTTAGAATATATGCAATGTACCCTAGTTGTGCATGTTCCATCTTTTGTTATCCAGTTGGCGTCAAACGTTTTCCCGCCAAATGAAATAATTTCTTTTGAATTCTTAGTCAAAGGGCTAAAAGCAATTTACACTATTCAGGTGGCCTAAAATTATACTTTAAAGAACTGCTTAAGAGTTTAGTTTAACGAATTATTGCCCAAGATTGATGAGCTAGACAAGAGCGCATGAACTCGACAAGTATTTAGGCCCGATTCCGCTAATTGTTTAAAAAGCGGTGGCTATTGCGGAACACAGAGAAATGCAGCGAAAGTAAAAAGATCTTTTTCTAAAACATTCATAAATTTCATTTTTAGGAAAAATCATTCACCGATAACGGCATCTATCCCAAATTAGAAGATTGTTTATGTTTAACATGAGCTTTATGCTAAAGAAAACAGCAACAGTTGAAGACAAAAGCAGTCGTTATCCTACGAGGCTAGTCATTTATCCAATTAAATTATTTATACAGTGGGTGAAAAAGTATTGACAATTGCCTAAAATTGATCATATTACCTAACAAAGGAAATACCTGACGATTTCAGCTAACGAACATAGGAGGTAATCAACACACAAATCTAATGAAACTTTCAATTTAATATGCGTTTTATACAAAATATACAATAAAAAGGTAAATTTGCATGTCAAAAAGTATTGGCAAAGTTCTAACTGCTATGCAAATTTTGTTATGTAGAGGTTACGTGTTTAGACTGATAAGAAACCTTATTAGTATACAGTCTGCAGTGCTACTTCAAAACTTAAAATGTTATTTTGCTAATACTGTGATAAAATGGCTTCGAAGTCGAAGGAGTGATGTTGATGTTAAAGACATGATTATTCAGCTAAGAAATGAGGGTTTAACTAATCGTGCTTTAGAAATACAGTTAAACATAAGTTTATTTACAGTTAGAAATGTTGTAAAAAGTTCAAAGAGACGGGATCGACGGAAAATAAGATTAGAAGTGGACGGTATCGAATATTTTCTGCAATATAAAATGTTACGTTATCAAAGATGTTAAGAAAAACCCTAAAATAATTGCACCCCAGTTACTTAAAGATGTCGCTAATACTTCGCATAAAACTTAGTGTACAGACTCGTTAGAATTTCTGACATACGGGAAGTTATGGAAAAACAGCTAGAAATAAACCTTTCATTTCAGAAATAAACGGGCGAAAGGGATTAGATTTTGCAAAATCTCATTTTAATTCATCACAAGAATTTTGGAACCCTGTTATTTTGTTCGACGAATTGAAATGCAACATTTTCGAGAGTGATGGACGAAAATATGTGTGCAGAGCTTAACACCGAACTGGGAAAACAAAACTTTGTAGTTTGGGGCAGTATGGCAGCAAACGGAATCTGTAACCTGTGCTTCATTGGTGGTATTATGACAGCACACGCATACATTGATATATTGCGCCATAACAAAATTCAGTCTCCCAAAAACTTCGTTTAGGAACATCATTTGAGTTTGCACAGAACAATGACTGTAAGGACTCAATGAACCTCATCTCGCAATAGTTACTGTATAATGCTCCTTGTCAGTCAAAGACACCGCCTCAATAGCCTGACATGAAATTCAATTAAAAATTTATGCCTTAAATTGGACCTAGAAGTCAGGAAACAAAATTTCGTGTAAAAATGAACTTAAGTGTTTACTCCTGCAAGAATGGCACAAAATTCCCAACAGGGCTGGTTTTTTCCAACAGGACTTTGGTTTTCTCTATGAGAAATAGATTACAAGCTCTTATAGATGCAAAAGGTATGAATACAAAATATTTAATTTTGTTCCCACATTTTTCTGTATGATCTTGCCAATACTTTTTTGACATGCCAATTTACGTTTTTGTTGTATATTTTGTGTAAAAGCCATATTAAAACGAAAGTTTCATTAGGATTTGTGTCTTTATTGCCTCCAGTGTTCATTTTGTACAGCTAAAATTGTCAAGCATTTCCTTTGTTTCCCAATATGATCTGTTAAAGGCAATTGCTAATAGTTTTCTTACCCACTGTACGTAAAGTGTTTGATGTAATGGTCAAAACTGGGAATCGTCAACATTTCTTAAAGCCACAGATGTAAAATATTGTTCAGAATACCTGCTACTCATGATACTTTATACTTTGCGATATATTGGCATCATAGCAGAATGATATCCTTCGGTGTTACCAGTTCCATTAGCGATCCCTGCGGGGGTGCTAATGCATCCCAACAAGGGTGTGATTTCCGCATTAAGGTAATCTCCAGACAAGATGGGAGAAACAATTTGAAGCGCCTTGCTTCTTAATTGAAGACTACATATCAAGCAAGTTGCTCACAGGAGTGCCGTTGATGAATCAGAAGATGTGAAAAAATTATGCAAATGGATGCGAAATATGCAAAATACAGAAATTGAGAATACGTAAATTATTTACAATAAATGGTGTCCCTATGTTAGCAGGACACATTAAATTGAGGCTTGCCGGCAGTCGTATATACGTGGCTGCTAAACCAATCAGCTTGCCGTTTCGGCTGTAGAACCCAGTTTCAAAGTACACCAAGACTGCGATAAAGATAAATGCAGAGTAAGTAAAATGATCACAAAGTGAAGTTTCAATTGTTGATTCAAAAGTTGAAATTCAAAAGTTGAATTCAAAAGTTGAAGTAGTCACAAAAATTGAGTTCAAGATGTATGCTACGCATGGATGGTGGCAAAAGAACGACACCTCCCCCAATATTACTTGTTAATTTTCGTTGAATAGTGTTGAATGCTAGGGGCATGCTGCTTGAAAGGTTACTTTATGGGATTACGGCAAAGCCTCGAGGTCCATCTGCCCAAGGGTGATGTTAAGTTTAGGATTATATATCTTTAGATTGCCAATAGATGGCGGTAGTGTTTGTAAAAAGAAACCGATGTCAATTATGTATATGCATCTGTTCGTCTTTGGTGTTAGTGAATAAACGTTGCGTGGAATAACGCTCCTCTGTTTATTAGAGATTTACACATATTTTGTTTATGGTGCCTGCAAACCGGGATTATTACGAACCAGAAAATCGACAGACTGAATATTTCGAAAATGGAGGGCGTTCTTGAACATTTGAAAAAGAAACGATCGGTTGTTAGACAATTAACTACGAAACTGATAACCAAAGTCGAATCGAATTTAGCAAATAATATTCCGCTAAATGAGAAAATTGAGGATTTATATGAACAGTGAATTGAGAAAAATGAATGAACCGAAAAGTTTAGATTCAGAAATAGAAACGAAAGTAACTTCAGAGGAGATTGAAAATGAAGTTACCTTAAGTGAAGAATACCAGGATAAAACTGTTATGGAGAGGAAGAATTCGGAAACTTCTAGAACAGTTCATCAGAATGAAACGGCTAATGTTGCACTTCCAATTGAAGCGAAAACAGTGAAGTTGCCACGTCTGCAAATCGGAACTTATTATGGAGATTCGTGTAAATGGTTTGACTTTTGGAACCAATTCGAAAATACAATTCATAATCATAGTGGATTGGGAAAACTGAAAACTTTGCGTACCTAAAATCCGTACTTGGAGGTAATGCTTTAGCTGCCATTTCCGGTTTCGCTTTAAGTGACCAGAATTATGATTCCGCAGTAGAAATATTGAAAGAACGTTTTGGAAGACAAGATGTTATCACCTCACATATGAATAAATTATTATCCCTTGAACCAGTGGGAAACATTTCAAATGTTAAAGCACTGCGTAAGCTGTACGATGAATGCGAAGTCAACATTCGAAGTTTAGAATCGTTAAACGTTACTTCTGGAAGTTATGGAAATATTCTCTGTCCTATCATTTTGCAGAAATTTCCAGAGGAATTAAATCGAAGTCGAAATATGGAAGCAGGATTTGATATAAAGGAACTTATAGAATTCTTAAAAAAAGTTAACTGTCGAGAAGCTGCAAGTTTAATAAACTCTGCGAAAACGAATCAGAAACCATACTTTCGTCAAAATGAACAACGCACGAAAGTTTATCCGAATTATAAACCGAAAGTTCCGACTGCTTCAGCTATATCAACAATTGGATACAAATGTATATTTTGTGATAAAGAAGACCATACGAAATATGAATGTACTGAGGTGAACTCTGAAGAGAAACGCAACATTTTGAAACGTACAGGAAAATGTTTTCTGTGTTTTCGATGTAGACATTTAGCTATCAACTGTAAGAACAAACAGTTTTCCTGCAAAAAGTGCCGCGGTAAACATCATGAAAGTGTGTTAAATCCCGCATCAGCTGTCTCCAGTGTAAAAAATAAGGAAACTGAAACATCGGCGGAAATTGTTCAAAATTCTTCTGCCAAAACTGGATCTAATATTATGCTTCAAACGGTGTATGCTGTGGCTGAGGGCAGAAATAAGAATTGTATTGAGAGATGTCTTCTTGACGGCGGTAGCCAAATCTCTGCAATTCGAGAAGATTTATCAAGAAAATTACAATTACCAGTGAAAGGAGAAACTGTTTTAAATCTGCATACCTTCGGTGAAAAGAACGGGAAACATTGGCGTCGAAAGAAAGTTGAACTTACGCTCCGGAATATTAATGACCCTGAAAAATCCATAAATCTCGAAGTCATCGAAGTACCAGTCTTAACAAATGCCGATATACGGGTACCAGATGTAGAAATCAAATTCAAACTCCAAGCATTCGGCGTCACTTTGACAGACTGCAGCGGCGCCGATGGAATGAATCATATTTCCGTTTTAATCGGCGCGGACATTATATGGAAAATAACAAGCGAAGAAATAACAAGGATAAACAGAAACGCCGTAGCGATGAAAACCTTGTTTGGGTGGTGTATACAAGGCAAATTTTCTTCCTCAGACTTTCAAATCCATGATGCGTGTTTGAACTTAAGTGTAGAAGAGAAACTTCTAAAAAGCGTCGAATCGTTTTGGGATATTGAATCCATAGGTATTAAAAATATTTCTGACGAAGAACAAAATGGCCTTGCAAATATTTAACAACTCGATTACACAAAAGGGTTATTGATACGAAATTAGACTTCCATGGAAAGATCAGAATGTGACTTTAAGAGACAATTTTAAGAATGCTGAAAGACGATTCTTAAATCTGATCGAACAATTTAAATCAAACTTGAACTTTTATACGCAATATAAAGTGATTGACTATCAGTTTAAGGAAGAAATCAGAATAGGTCGATCTTGGTACTCCATCTGGGAGACGAACTTACTACATACCTCACCGTGCTGTCATCCGGGAAGATCATAATTCTACAAAACTTCGCATTGTTTATGATGCTTCTTCAAAGGAAAAAAATCATGAATCGATAAATAATTTACTGCAAGGACCAAATCTTCATTCTGAACTTTTGAAAGTTTTAATAAATTTTCGACTTCATCGAATTGCATTTACGTCAGATATTGAGAAAGCGTTTTTGCAAATTTCTGTAGCACCTGAAGATTGGGATTCAATGCGATTTTTGTGGATTGATGAGAATTCAAGTTTGAGCAATCCGAGAATTCAAGTTTATCAGATGTGTCGTGTAATTTTTGGAGCAAAATCAAGTCCATTTTTGCTGGGCGCTTGCATTAAGCATCATTTAAAGAAATTTGAAAACATCTATCCCATAACTGTAGAAATGTTAGAAAACTTCATGTATGTTGACAATTTTATTTGTGGATCAGATACGGAGGAGGAAACGATACAGATATATCATGAAGCCAATGATATAATGAAAAGGCATCAATGACTTTGACCAAATTGAATTCCAATTCGGATATTGTAAAAAACCAGTATAAATCAAGTGACAACTTCGTTAGCTTCAAATTGCCTGACTGCGATTCCCCCTCAAAGATTCTTGGAC
The DNA here is from genome assembly GCF_044657685.1 of Stegodyphus dumicola. NCBI lineage: Eukaryota > Metazoa > Arthropoda > Arachnida > Araneae > Eresidae > Stegodyphus > Stegodyphus dumicola. Next base: position 55,225,479 of record NC_140778.1, read on the forward strand.
TTCAATGGGATACAATTAAGGATATCTTCTGTTTTAATGCACAAGACGTTGATTTCATCCAGTCAAATGACCAAACACAACGTTGTGTTTTAAAAGCTGCTTCAAAAATCTTCGATCCTGTTGGTTTTCTTGCTCCATACGTTATTCAAGCAAAAGTTCTGTTTCACGATTTATGGCTGAAAGGTGTTGATCGGGATGAAATTATCCCACCAGAATTGCAAGACAAGTGGAACAAATGGTATAGGCAACTATGTGATCTACCTAATATTCAGATACCTCGGTGGTATTTTCGTGATGTTGATGAAACGCCTGAAACACTGAAACTACATTGTTTTTGTGATTCATCTCAAAGTGCTTACAGAGCAGCAGTGTACGTGAAATTCCATAGTTTAAAATATTCTAGAGAAAGTTTAGTGATAGCCAAGAGCAGAGTGGCACCCCTGAAAAAATTATCTTTACCAAGACTCGAGCTTATGGCAGCAGTGTTAGGTGCAAGACTTGTAACTACAGTCCGTGTGTATTTTCCTCAAGCTAAGATTAATTTATGGACAGATTCTCTTATTGTGCTTCATTGGATAAAAAACTCACCACGGCGATGGAAAACATTCTTACAAAATCGAGTGTCCGAAATTCAAGACAAAACATCCCCGAGTATGTGGCATTGTCCTGGCTCAGATAATCCAGACGACAAAATCACACGCGGTGTTAAAGTGAGTGATCTTGTAGTAGATCAAGTGTGGTGGCATGGACCTCCATGGCTTCATCAGGATGAAATAAATTGGCCTAAAGTGAACGAGAATTGTAACAGTAGATAGTGTTGAAGAAAGAGTTGTAACTCAAGTTACTAGCAGTGTTAAACCTTTACAACCTGTGTTAAAAATAGAAAACTTTAGTGACTTAGGTAAACTTTTAAGAGTCACGTCATATGTATTTAGATTCATTAATAATTTAAAGTCACAATAGAGCGATTGGTCCTGTGACCAAAAATGAAATATGTAATGCTATGTGTTATTGAATTATCACAAGGTGAGTATTTTTTTGAAGAGTTGAATGATGTTAAATGTAAAAAACCATTCTCATAATTCCAAATTGTTTGGGTTAAATCCAGTAATGGATGAAAAGGGTTGTTTAAGAGTTGGAAGTAGATTAGTGAAATCATTAGATGCCGATGAAATTCAGCCTATAATATTACCAAATAATTATTTTTCTCATTTAATTATTTTGAATTGTCATGAAGAGGCACTTCATAGTGGTGTAAATGAAACTTTAGTGCAAGTAAGAGGGAAATTTTGGATTTTAAAAGCTAGACGTTTTGTTAAATCTGTGTCACATGATTTTAGATTTTGTAAAAAATATGCTAAAGCTGGACACGAGATATCGGCTCCTCTTCCAGCTGACCGAGTGGAGAAAGCTCAACCATTTGAGGTAAGTGGCATAGATTTCGCCGGCCCTTTTTATTTAAAAGGTGGTACAAAAGTGTACATTTCATTCTTTACCTGTGCAGCGACTCTAGGAGTCCATTTAGAATTGTTATCAAATTTAAGTACAGAGTGTTTCATTCAAGCCTTACGTAGATTTTTTGCACGTAGAGGTATTTGTAGAGTTATTTATTCTGATAATGCTAAAACCTTTAAAACTGCTGATCGTGAATTAAAATATTTGTATAAATTATGTAAAGATGAAAAGGTTCTAAATTTCCTTGGTAAAAATGAGTTTGAATGGAAATTTATTGTAGAAGGGGCTTCTTGATGGGGCGGATTCTGGGAACGTTTGGTAAGATCTGTAAAAACTTGTTTAAAACGTATCTTAGGTAAAGCTTCTTTATATTATGAAGAACTGTATACTGTCTTAGTTGAAGTTGAAGCTGTTATTAATTCTAGACCTATAACGTATGTATACAATGAACCAAATGAACCTGATTCTCTTTCACCATCTTATTTTATAACTGGATCTAGATTGACTGTTTTACCTTCACCTGAATCTAAACTAGAATCTACAAGTTGATTAGGAAGTTTATTATGGAAACAGACAATTAATATTAGAGCATTTTTAGAAAAGATTTTATAAAGAATATTTGTTAGAATTAAGATCAATCATGTTTTCAAAACCTCCAAAGAATTCTCCCGTGTTTAATATTAATGATGTTGTACTTGTACGAGAAGGTAATGTTAAACGCTGTAACTGGAAGATAGGTAGGATTAAGGAATTATTTCATGGAGGAGATGATAGAATTAGATGTGAGATTCAGTTGGATAAGGGTGTTATTAGAAGACCAATTAAAAGACTTTATAATCTTGAAGTTCAGTAAACTTGATGCATCCGCTTACGGATGCATGGGGGGAGTGTTAAGTTTAGGATTATACATCTTTAAATTGCCAATAGATGGAGGTAGTGTTTGTAAAAAGAAACTGATGTCAATTATGTATATGTATCTGTTCGTCTTTGGTGTTCGTGAATAAACGTTGTGTGGAATAACGCTTCTCTGTTTATTAGAGATTTACACATTTTGTTTAGGTGGGAATACTTTCGTGGAAAATTTTGTAAAAGAACCTGCCTCGTATACACGTTACCCATGGGGGAAAACCACGAAAACGTCCATGCATCCAGCCCTTTCGCGGAATTCGAAACTCGAACCGAACTACCAGTGTTCAGCAACTGTACCGTTCGTCCGCCGGTGGGTCTGCTTTAATGATAAATTGCAATATTGAAGACAGTGTAAACACGCATCGATACTTTTCCCGATAGGATATGGTTGAAGTAGTAAAATCGCAAGGAACAACTTAAAGGTACCTATCTTCTGAAGAGTACAGATTTACTTTTCAGAAAATAAGAAAACTCCAACAAATCTTCCCTCAGTAACAAGGCGTGCATCTTTATTTCGAAATCGAGAAAACTTGAACTAGCTGTGTAAGGAAAACTAATATGATGTCTTACTCCAGTAACGGCGCAAAATATTTGAATACCGAATATTCACCATGTGAACGATGTCCAAAACCCGATTCTAAGCTTGATTTTAGCCGATTAACAACACGCGACTAAGTACACAACCGAGCAATTACGTTACTATAAGTGGCATTTTAAAACACTAAAGGTGTATTTAATTTTGGCAAAGCACACTACGGTTATCTGCCTAAGGGGAGGGATGCCTTCGTGGAGGACTTTCTAAGAGAAACTGGCTCATATACACGTTACACATGGGGAAAACCACGAAAACGGCCATGCAGCCAGCCCGTTTGCGGGATTCGAACCTCGGATCGAACTACCAGTGTTCAGCTACTTTACCGCTCGGCCGCTGGTGGGCTCTTAAACACTAACATACATTAGAGGAAATTATTTAAAACGCACACACATACATTTCCTATGGTGAGCTGCAAGTGGTAGAAACTAAGGGTTAAATCAAAAGGAAACCCGAACGAAGTGAAGGATATTTCGCGTAGACGATGAAAGTCTTAATTGTTGACACTTAAATCCAGCACTCTAAAACGCTTATTTCTGCGCAAATTATTCTTGATATCTTCGAAAACTTGTTTGCAGAATCACTCCGGTTCCAAAAAGGAATGTATTTAAACACCAATGATCCAGTTATTCAGTTCTAAAACTTGTCGAAAGTAGCCTTATGGTCGAATTAAATATTTATCTGGGACCTTGGCCTAATATGAAAAATTTAACATAATTCTTAATGTCATTCTCATCTAAAAATCTCTCGTGGACCATTGGCAACTTTTATTCATTGTCGACACCAGGACCAGCAGGTCAAAGCGTATGGTGAAGGGATTTACTGCATTCTAAAACTCATGGTTTATAGCTATCGAACTGCAAAATTCAAGGAAGTTCAGTTCGAAGATAACTCAGAACTATGATTCATCGAGTTAACACAATGCAAATATTAGTAATTAGAATGCAAGGCAACCAGTAACCATACAGAAATCCTATATTGCAGTAATGTTACATGTAGTAAATAGTATGGATATAAACATCATTGCACATTTGTAATCAACTTCAAACTGGACAACGAAATAAATCAAATGGACTGAAATTTTTTCAAGTTCTTGCAAGAAATATCTTCAGACATTTCTAAACTTTGAGTCGGTGGTATGACGACCTGTTCTATGTTTGAGTCGGTGTTCGCCCGACAAAAGAAAGGCTGTATAAATATTGACGTTAACGCTGAAAGTGCAGAAATAGGTTATTCTGGAGTTTAGGGCGATCCCTTAAAAATGCGGAAAGTTCTCATATTACCTAGACAATTTTCACATTACCTACTACGCACTTGTGAAAGTGAAAATAAGATTTTTATTCGAAAAACAGCAACGTTTCTGTGCACTTAAAACAGCCACCACTTTTTAAAATGTTCATGGGAAAGGGTTTCAGAAAATGTTACTTCAAATCTAAATGTACCACAAATAGGTGTGCTTTTAAAAAATCCAGTTGCTATGAAATTCAAATTATCAGCAATCTTAAGATAGTAATAAGTGCGCAATTTGCTTATGTTTCGTAAATTTCCTTAATTCTAATATTTTAAACAGTTTTTTATTTTAAACAGTTTTTTATTTTAAACAGTTTTTTATTTTAAACAGTTTTTTATTTTAAACAGTTTTTTATTTTAAACAGTTTTTTATTTTAAACAGTTTTTTATTTTAAACAGTTTTTTATTTTAAACAGTTTTTTATTTTAAACAGTTTTTTATTTTAAACAGTTTTTTATTTTAAACAGTTTTTTATTTTAAACAGTTTTTTATTTTAAACAGTTTTTTATTTTAAACAGTTTTTTATTTTAAACAGTTTTTTATTTTAAACAGTTTTTTATTTTAAACAGTTTTTTATTTTAAACAGTTTTTTATTTTAAACAGTTTTTTATTTTAAACAGTTTTTTATTTTAAACAGTTTTTTATTTTAAACAGTTTTTTATTTTAAACAGTTTTTTATTTTAAACAGTTTTTTATTTTAAACAGTTTTTTATTTTAAACAGTTTTTTATTTTAAACAGTTTTTTATTTTAAACAGTTTTTTATTTTAAACAGTTTTTTATTTTAAACAGTTTTTTATTTTAAACAGTTTTTTATTTTAAACAGTTTTTTATTTTAAACAGTTTTTTATTTTAAACAGTTTTTTATTTTAAACAGTTTTTTATTTTAAACAGTTTTTTATTTTAAACAGTTTTTTATTTTAAACAGTTTTTTATTTTAAACAGTTTTTTATTTTAAACAGTTTTTTATTTTAAACAGTTTTTTATTTTAAACAGTTTTTTATTTTAAACAGTTTTTTATTTTAAACAGTTTTTTATTTTAAACAGTTTTTTATTTTAAACAGTTTTTTATTTTAAACAGTTTTTTATTTTAAACAGTTTTTTATTTTAAACAGTTTTTTATTTTAAACAGTTTTTTATTTTAAACAGTTTTTTATTTTAAACAGTTTTTTATTTTAAACAGTTTTTTATTTTAAACAGTTTTTTATTTTAAACAGTTTTTTATTTTAAACAGTTTTTTATTTTAAACAGTTTTTTATTTTAAACAGTTTTTTATTTTAAACAGTTTTTTATTTTAAACAGTTTTTTATTTTAAACAGTTTTTTATTTTAAACAGTTTTTTATTTTAAACAGTTTTTTATTTTAAACAGTTTTTTATTTTAAACAGTTTTTTATTTTAAACAGTTTTTTATTTTAAACAGTTTTTTATTTTAAACAGTTTTTTATTTTAAACAGTTTTTTATTTTAAACAGTTTTTTATTTTAAACAGTTTTTTATTTTAAACAGTTTTTTATTTTAAACAGTTTTTTATTTTAAACAGTTTTTTATTTTAAACAGTTTTTTATTTTAAACAGTTTTTTATTTTAAACAGTTTTTTATTTTAAACAGTTTTTTATTTTAAACAGTTTTTTATTTTAAACAGTTTTTTATTTTAAACAGTTTTTTATTTTAAACAGTTTTTTATTTTAAACAGTTTTTTATTTTAAACAGTTTTTTATTTTAAACAGTTTTTTATTTTAAACAGTTTTTTATTTTAAACAGTTTTTTATTTTAAACAGTTTTTTATTTTAAACAGTTTTTTATTTTAAACAGTTTTTTATTTTAAACAGTTTTTTATTTTAAACAGTTTTTTATTTTAAACAGTTTTTTATTTTAAACAGTTTTTTATTTTAAACAGTTTTTTATTTTAAACAGTTTTTTATTTTAAACAGTTTTTTATTTTAAACAGTTTTTTATTTTAAACAGTTTTTTATTTTAAACAGTTTTTTATTTTAAACAGTTTTTTATTTTAAACAGTTTTTTATTTTAAACAGTTTTTTATTTTAAACAGTTTTTTATTTTAAACAGTTTTTTATTTTAAACAGTTTTTTATTTTAAACAGTTTTTTATTTTAAACAGTTTTTTATTTTAAACAGTTTTTTATTTTAAACAGTTTTTTATTTTAAACAGTTTTTTATTTTAAACAGTTTTTTATTTTAAACAGTTTTTTATTTTAAACAGTTTTTTATTTTAAACAGTTTTTTATTTTAAACAGTTTTTTATTTTAAACAGTTTTTTATTTTAAACAGTTTTTTATTTTAAACAGTTTTTTATTTTAAACAGTTTTTTATTTTAAACAGTTTTTTATTTTAAACAGTTTTTTATTTTAAACAGTTTTTTATTTTAAACAGTTTTTTATTTTAAACAGTTTTTTATTTTAAACAGTTTTTTATTTTAAACAGTTTTTTATTTTAAACAGTTTTTTATTTTAAACAGTTTTTTATTTTAAACAGTTTTTTATTTTAAACAGTTTTTTATTTTAAACAGTTTTTTATTTTAAACAGTTTTTTATTTTAAACAGTTTTTTATTTTAAACAGTTTTTTATTTTAAACAGTTTTTTATTTTAAACAGTTTTTTATTTTAAACAGTTTTTTATTTTAAACAGTTTTTTATTTTAAACAGTTTTTTATTTTAAACAGTTTTTTATTTTAAACAGTTTTTTATTTTAAACAGTTTTTTATTTTAAACAGTTATTATACCGCATCCTAGTATAATTGGATCGCTCATTCATTCTATCAACTAATTTGTTAATTGTATTAACTTGATTTCTTAGGTATGAAGAATAAATAAAATTACGTTAAGGGTACAGAAACTGTTGTTGCTAATCCACGAAAGATCTTGTTTTCAATTTAACGAGCGCCTAGTAAACTTGAACTAGCTAGATCAGCGAGTGCCTAGTAGGTAATGTGCAAAGTGGAGGGAGGGGAAGAAAATTACAGAAACAAACTTTTGAACTTTAACGATACGGAAGCCGTTAATGTTCACATTACCCAGATAACATACGGAAAACTTCATTTCACTTTTAGGAGGAAGTTACTTAATGGAGATTTGCTAAGTAACCAGCACATTAGCGTCAACACCGACACTGTTTAATAGATTTTAAGCCATAGTGAAAGAACTCTGTACATATACAAGACCATGACACCTTTATTGAAAATTATAATCGTTTATTTAATACACTTAAGTTGCATTCGAATTTTAATTGAGCTTTCAGGGAATTACCAGAATTGTATAAAGTAAAAATTTAAGATTCATGTATAATCAACTAAGAAGTGTTTACTGTGCGTTTATGTTATGAGCTAGGTTTATATGGGAAATTCAGCAAGCTCAATTATTTGAACACAGATGTCGAGCTGTCATTCATAGAACCTTGACTTCACTTTAAGAAAAATTCGGAATGAGTTTATTTAAATACGACTAATTATATCTAAATAGCCGTATCCCTTCCGAAGGAAATTTTTAAGTAGTTCAAATGAATAAAGCCTAAAAGACATTTTAAAGTTAACCATCCTGGACGACAAGAGGTAAAATATCATGAAATTTCGATGCAATTAGTAACAAACGACAAATACAAGGTTATTTAAAACTTAGAGGTATTATTAGCCATGAACATTTCCATCGAGTATTTAATCGAACATGTTTTCAGAAAGGCTAATTTAGAGGGAAAAATCTTCCAATAGGGGGTGTACAAAGGCAGGAAACAGTTGCTTTCAGACTCCACGAAATCAGTGCTAAACTTTAAAAAGGTTGGAACCTGTACATTTTATGACTCAGCAATTCACTTAATATGGCAGGAAGGGGTACTTCATACAAAAATGGAAGATTTTTATTCATGGCACGTCAATTCTAGAATGCAAACGGTTATTAATATACACAGGCGTTTGGTACATTTTTAGATCATTTTGCTTCGCTGTCAAAAGTGGTATGCTTCGAATGTTTTTAGTGCAACTATATTTTTGAAAGTAACTTATAGTCTACTACTTCAGTTTTGTTTTCATGAAAAATGTCGCTTTTAAAGAAGTAGTGGATGGAACGCTATGTTTGTACCGTTTCTGAAGAAAATTCTTTAGTTATTAAAAACGTTATGAAAGCCATAGTTTTCCAGGTATTCTGTTAACAGTGCCGGATTCAGAAATTTATGTGCATACTTAAGTACGCGTGTGTGTACACGCATTTATAAGTACATATACTTGTGCATACATATATTTCCGAATCTGGTACCGATTTTTCGATATCTAAAGGTATGGTAATTAACAGCGATTAATGCTGACTGAATCTTTAAAAGGGGAAAAGAGTGAATCTTCTCTCTCCGCAACTTACCGCGCTACAGAATTCTCAGGGAGAAACCTTTATACGGACAAAAATAGGAAAGTGTTGTCATAAAAGTCTTGGGTGTACTTAAATGACTGCCAAAAAAGATCCACGTATTATCAATAAAAACACGGTTCAAAGAATCTAAAGAAAGTTTTAAGAGGGATTTACGATCGCTGCTGGTTTTCCATAAAACTGCAAATTAAAAATCATGAGAGTGCAGGAAAATGTCAAGATTAACTGCACATGTTGTCAAACAAATTTATAGCCAATTTTCAAATGTGAAATAATTTCTTTACACAGTGACTAAACAGTAGACATGCATGAAGACACAGCAAGCGGCGAACATTAAACTCCAAGGCCAATTTTCTGGGGAAAAAAGGAACAAGAAAATGGTACCAAGGCCATACCTTTCACTTTTATCCCTATTAAATCTCCTGATCTATCATTAATGTATATTTGCGCTTTTGGTGTTTTGGACAACCTGTTTAATAAGCGTCGAACTAAGACATACTTGGATTTTGAAAAGCTGTTCAAGAGTAGAGGAATAATATACCTCTTCTGATACTACAAAAGGCTTTATTGTTTAGATAGAATAAGCGTTATTTAAAACAAAATGTTACGTAAAATATTTCCGCTATTGCAATGAAAATCGTCCAAAAACGGGTAAACAGCTAGTGTAGCGATATGCCTTAAGCAAACTCCCAACGCTCGTTCTGTGTCTAATGAAATTTATACCGCCAAATGTCTAAAAAAGTTAATCTTACAATGTCTTAAAAAATCAAGCGATTTTTCTTAAGATCGTTCTTGAGCAGGGCTTAATATCTAGAAAATCAAATTCTAATTAAAGCTAGAAGTGCCGGAGTCTTATAAAAGACCACCAGGAAAGAAAATAACTGAAATTGAAAATTAAATTAAAGCAAAATAAAAAGAAATGTAAAGAGAAATAGAAATTAAAATACAAATAATTAAATTATTGGAACTCATCTTATTTGGGGCTCCGGTTGGAATTACAATTAAACTGAGAAGCTAAAAAGTTCAGCTGATGCCCATAGAATTTAAGCCCTGGTTATAAGCATTTTAAAGGTATTAAAAATGTAAAATCTTGTAGCAGAGAAATGAAAAGAGATATAGCGATTAAAACATCAGTAAAAAGAATAGTAAATTCTAGAAACAGCATTACTCTATCGAAGGAAATTTTAACAGAAAAGCGTAGCTTTGGATTGGTTGGTTTGGTTGGTTTGGTTTAATTATGGCAAAGCACACTAGGGCTATCTGCCTAAGGGGGGTGCCTTCGTGGAAGACTTCGTGGAAACTTGCTCGTATACATGTTACATACGGAGAAAACCACAAAAACGCCCATGCAGCCAGCTCGTTCGCGGGACGAACTACCAGTGTTCAGAGACTTCACCGTTCAGCCGCTACGTGTAGCTTTGGAAACAAAGGAAAGAAGACTTTCTGATCGCTATGGCCTATCGATATAATTTTAACTGTAAAGCAGAAATTTTCCCTGAATTTGATTCCATAACGACGTGATAATAAGCGTTGACAGGACAGAGACAAGAGGACAGAGAACCCAGTGTTTGGTTACATCGTTCAAAAGTCTTCACTAAGAAGACACTAGCGCGGCAAGTGACTGATCAGATTATCGCTTTTAATTTTTTATGAATGAAAAATTTATACACCGTCAAATTCTATGCACTTCCTGAGAATAAGTCTTTGGGTTAAGGAAAAGCGTCAACCATCATCCAGGGTTTGCGACCGAGCCTTACATTTATAAGTTGCAACAGACTTTTAAGGCATTTACTATTAACCTATTAAGTACCATGAGACACATTTGGGGATTCGTCTTGGTAGCGTAAATTTGGTAACTAATTACTACAATGGAACAATGGTTACTTTTTTACATTGCTGAAATATTTCTTAATCTTTTGCACGAGCTGTTGAGTAGTAATTGTTAAATGAGCGAGCTGGAGAGTTATTTGACAAGTAAAATTTTTTCGATTTCAGGACCTAAACACTTTCAAAATACGGTATGTCATATAATGTATATCATTTCCAACTCTCGTGTACTGCCGTCTTCCAATAGTTTTAGAATACATTTATTAACTATTTATTGACAATTTGAATTTTAATTTACGGTGAGGGCTACTTGAAATGACCATTCCCATTTGGGGCTCATGGCAAATTGCATCCATATTTCATTTTGCAGTTTGTATCAATCTAGACACCCAGAAGTAAATGTAAATCGAGAGAAAAGATTTCGCAGTTAATGACTTAAAATTTGTCTGTCGAAATAGGGGTTCACTTACAGAAAAGTGCCAGAGCCCTTTCATTTTGGGCTCCGATGGCCTTCGGGGCAATTTGAACTCTGTAGATAGGTGAAAAGTCCCGCTGTGTTGGCAAGATTTAATTTTACGATGGTGTAATAATCTAGAGATGGAGTACTTGCAATGAATTAAGTTTCCTTTAAAATTGTTAAACTGGAATGTACTGCACGATTTAAATTTCTTACTAAAAAACGTACTTTTCCGTCGATCAGGATGACCGGAACAGCAAATCGCCTTCTTACTCGACTGTAACGGCATTTTTCAATCCGCTTCAAGTATTCTTTAGGGTCTAACTTCGAAGAGCAGGATCTGGAAGTTAAACACAAGTTAATGAATTGAAATTACAAGTCGAATACACACTAGAACTCAATATGCAAAGTAACTGGGGTTACTGCTAGTTTGAAATACCGGATTCTTATATCCGGGTATATACTGCTTGTCAGTTGCGTAGCATAAAAAGTGCAGGAACTGAACCCGTAAACATACGAATTGAGATAAGTTAGGTTATGAGATTGTGGCAAAGCACGCGAGAACTAGCTGCCTTTGAGAGGGAAAACTTCGTGGAAAATTTCCAACATATCCGAGTAGGATAGTTTCGCTTGATTACTGAGGAGCACTCGAGGGCTACCTGCCCAAGGGAACCTTCATGGAGGACTTAAGGGAAATTGACTCGTATATACGTTACACAGAAGGAAAATCACGAAAACGTCCATGCAGCCAGTCTGTTCCCGGGATTCGAACCTCAGACCGAACTACCAGTATTCAGCGTCTTTACCGCTCGGCCGCTGGTGGGCCATATTCGAGTAGTAAATAATTTAGAATAAAGAAGCCAATACGCTGTGCACTACTACACTGATGGTGCATCTTTCAAAGTCCTTTAGCAAATTGCGTAAATGAAGTTTCAGGATTACTTATTTTAGGAAAGACATATTGGGGCAAGTTCGCACTGCGTTCAACACCTTTCAGTGTAAAGTACAAGGCCGAATTATCTTAAAGACTTCACAAAATGCAGTAAAATTAGTTACGTAACCGAGAAAGCTTTTGGAAGAATCTGATGAGGTTTGGTTAATTGAGATTATGGCAAAGGTCACTACATATACCCATGTTCCTAAGGAAAGCGATACTTTAGTGGAGGATTTTCCGAGGGAAACTGGCTCGTATACACGTCCCACGAAGAGGCCCATGGAGCCAGCCCGTTTTCCTGGAATCCAACCCAAGTGGGAATTATAAGTATTGAGCGATTTTACATCTCGGCCCCTGATGGACACACGAAATTCTCATGACACTCGCAGAGGTAGTGAAACGCGAGCAAGATTGTACAAGTATACCAATTACTAATAATTTAGTTTTTTTCAGTTTAAATACATTCGTTTAATACATAAACATTTTCAATCTAATTACTACGCGAATTTTGTTATATTTAATTGACGATAAACACTTACCCATTTATAAATTACGCAACCGCTTGGATTAATGATTTTGCACAGTTACTCCAACAGTTTTTACAGTAATTTTCTGTTATTATAAACAGTACACTTTTAGATTAAATCAAACGAAGTATTTTATTTGGCTTAACAAACCAACTTCAGTTTTCCGAATTAAAGCAACGTATTTCATATAGCAGCTAAAGGATACAAATTCAACTTTTACTGAACAAAAAGGAATATAAGCTATTTCATTTGATTCGCTCAAGTTATACGAACTGTAGTTTAACAGATGTAAAATGTCTTTTGCAGGAATAAAATTAAAGCCAACTTAATGTATATAAGAAACTTTGGATTTGGTGAACATAATGAAACACTTAAAACACCCGAGTTGGTTTGGTCTACGCGATTACGGCAAAGACTCGGACTATCTGGCCAAGGGGGAGGGATGCCTTCGTGAAGAATTTTCTGAGGGAAGGTGGCTCGTGTCAAAGACTTGACCTTTCAGCCGTTAAACACGCGAGATAAAAAGCAAAAATAAACACTCGGGTTCCAGAAAACGATGAGGATAGCAATTCATGCAACAGGAGTTGCTGACGTTTATGTACGTGTCCTAAATTATAATGTAGGTACATAAGTATGCTTTCACATGGGCAAAAAAATAGTTTTAGAAGCTGAGTGAGCTTTCAGAAACTGAATAGCTGGTTACTGTGAATTGTTATACATCTTTGAAGACCATATTTAACGATGGGAATGTTTACTTATCTCTGCAAATTTAAATGCAACGAAAAGAGAGTAAAATAAGCCAAAGTGAGGCGAAAACTCCCAGCATCATTTACGAAACAATTTTAAAAAGAAATTCAGCTACGAAATAAGGTTTATTTGGAAATAATTTCTATATACCGTTAAGGATAGCGGACAACCAGCGTCATTCTATGTAGATTTGCACGTTAACTATGCGAAAATAAATTTCATAAGCGTAGTTTGAAAGATGCTTGGAATGAATTGGAATTTTGGCTAGATCAGACGTCCTTTAATCTAAAACTACGCGGATAACTTGATATATTGACACAGAATTAGACCTCAAAAACCTAAGGAAGGAAATTCTTTTGGAGCGTATAATACAGATTTATACAAGATACTATAAAGACGTTCTATACACAATTTCTGTAGAGAAACATTTCACAAGAAGTTCAGGAAACTGAAAGTACATAAAGATCTTTTTCTTGGATTTTTCAAAAAGATTTACACATTATAGCCGATTATTGGCTATGATTAAATTTAACATGTACTCATTTAACGTAACGTCAATAAAAAATTCTTATATCGAGTCGATTTTAATTTGTTCATTTATCGAAGCAATTTGAGATTTTAGGTTTACGAAACTTGCAATGGTCGAGAGAGTCGTAAGAAAGTTTACTTATTGGAAGCGCGAAGTTACCACGAGTAGGTTTCTGAAGCTTTTAGGTAACGGGAAAGGATATGAAACAGATTTTTTGGAAAGTTTGCAAGCATTAACAATTTTCGTTAAAATGGAACATTTTAAAAAGAATTTCTCATCTGTAAGTATATGGAGGACAAGCAATATTCATAAAACGTTAGCAAGGCTGAATTTGTTTTTACTTACTACGTGCTCCTCCCTTAGGCACTACACGGAAAAGGAGGAATGCCCCATAGAGGTCTTAAAGGGAAACTGGCTCGTATTCAAGTTACACGTGGGGAAAACCCCGGAAACGCTCATTCAACCAGCCCGTTCGCCGGGATTCGAACCTCGGAGCGAAGGCTTTCACCGCTCGGCCGCTGGTGGGCCAAAGCTGAATACTTGGCTCTCATTTTTGCCACGCTGGCGATTCATCCGCAGCTGAAACTAAATAAAAATTGCAATTGCCGCCCAGACGGTATTGGTTAGCGACTAGGGGAGTGACTGCGAAACGGAAGTGGCCGGGTTCGAATACCGGATAAGGCACTGATGTAAAACTACCCGACCCTTCATAAAAGGTAGCCAAGACCGTCTAATCCATGCCTCCATAATAAAATACCCACCATTCTGGCCTTAGGAGTGGCCAAAGCCGTTATATTCAAGTTCGCGCCATTACAAAAGGCAAAAACAATCCAAATCTTAAGACTGATTTTTCAATAAATTTAAGCTTAATATTAAGAGAAGGAAAGTAATTAAACGCAAAATGTGTTTAGTATTAACTGCGAACATATTAACACTCGTTAGTAGAAGCTAATCGAGAACATAATCGCAGTTTTGAAGGAGGGTATACTTTGGTTATGGATCAGCATGGCTATATGTACTAAAGCAGCTTTCTGCAGAACAATTTAAAGTGATCTCGGATCTTATTAAATCAAAAGAAAACTCAGTATAAGTAAAGAAAACATTTTACAGCGAAACGTTAAAGATACGCTGAATGACGCATTAAGCTAGATTTTAGATAAAAACATACGGAAATTACTTGAAACGACGATTCAGCAGGTTGAGAAACTTCAGAATGCGAAATCCCCAGTTGAAAAACAACGTTTCGGTTTCCAGGAAAGGCAGAAACTTTGTAGCAAAGTCCAACCGATGAAGCGATGAAAGACTTGTTTTCTGTCAGCTTCAGAAGGCAGTAAATAACAGCCCAGCGGTACGGAGCAACACACAATTCTACGATTCTTAAATGGCGAGTGGTAACCTCGCTGCTCGAATTTCTGCTTTTGCATGGACTCTAAAAATTTAAAATGTCTACTTATCGTCAATTTGGACTTTTCGCTTCCGGGTGTGGTGTTTATATCAACACTGTTTATTTTTTTTCCGTAAAAGGCAAGGCGCAAGTGATCTTTAGTGGTTATCGTAGAAGTGGAGTACCAGCAGAAAGTGAAGCTTTAAAATATGCAGCCAATAGCTTTGAATTCAGTAGCATGAGACTTAACACTTCGTTATTTAAACAAGTAAACATTTAAGTGTGCAAGTGAAAAATAATATGGTACTGCGCACTAGAAATGTTACGATTAATCCCACTAGTCTGAACCTAATCAGAACAAGTCCAAGAAATTTATCGTGGTAAAGAATACAAGACGCGTACGTAAGTCCGAGAAATTTATCGTGGTAAAGGAATATAAGACATTGACCAGAGCCTTCGGCACCCAATAGGTGGCAGTGAGATTCTTTCCCAACGCATTTCAGAATCATTAAGTAAAATATCTATTAAAAATCAAATAAATGGCTTCAATATGATCCACTTACGTTTCGTTGACAGGATATTCTTCCTCCTTAGCTTTTTTCTCCTTCATTGGCAAGAGGATTGTGCCTGGGTAGTTATAGCATAACTTTCCAACATCGTTACGAATCGTCTGAAATAAGGCCATGCATGAATTTTGCTTAGGCAAAATTTCACAACATTACATATTTAGTTTTAAGTGATTCAAGAACGCAGAAATGAAGAAAATTGCGTTTACTTCGCACTTGTAGCTTTTCTTGAAGAGATATGCAGGTTGAACTTATGTCACAATCCTCCTGCAAGAAAATTAACATACTATTCTACTTTCATGTATTGCACCTCTTCATAACTCAAGAATTGAAGATTAGTTTAGACAACTACTTTTTAAATTGCGCGAATTTTTTAAGACCGGAATTAATTTATATTTGGTTTTGTACACGTATCGAGGGATTATTAGGGAAAATGTTTTCAAAGATTTTCTCTCAGTCGGGAGAAAAGTATCGAAAGCAATTACTGAAATTAAATCCGTCGACATAAGATTTCCATTAATGAAATACCTAATTTCATACTTCTATACGTTAGCATGGTTCAGTAAAGCACATTAATTTTAGAAGCTTAAATTGCGATGCTTTTGAGGTTTTGCTTTGAAATCCCAACATCAATGTAATAATTACTGCACTGATTTCTTGCAGCAATGCACGTACGTATATTGTGTATACCACTGGATTAAGTTTATTGGGGGTAGAACATCTAATACTTAGTTATTCTTAGCATTCAGGAACTGATAATAAACTAAAATGTTAAGAGAACTTTAGGTGTAGAATACGAATTTGGTGTATTAAAATGTAATTTGACTTTTTAGACAGGAAATGTCCAATGTCCCGTATTTGATTTTGGAACAAAGAAGGGCTAAAGATATGCAGTATTTTTCAATTGATTTCACCGACTTAACAAACGTTAACATTCTTCGCCGACAACTTAAATTTAAAATGAGCATAAACACGATATAATTCGGTTTTCATAAATAATGAGCTAATGAAACAAAAGAGTTTAGTCTAAAGCTCGCGTTTTAACTCCCAGCATTCCAATACAGAACCTGATTCTTTCAACATTATGAAAGCTCTGGCAGATACGTTTAACAACTTCGACGTATTTAATACTACGTAGACGGTGTAATGAAACAAGGACAAACGGAATTTGTAATTTTGAGCAGTCTTTTAATACAGATTGTTAAGCAAGACTGCTGCTGAAACCAAAGATTTCAGAATTTGCAAGTTTTAGGCACTTCAAATAAAAGATGCAGGTACTTATGTACTAGTGGATTAACTTTGGCGCAGTTTGGCGGTTTTTTGCAAAAGAAAAAATAAGTGGATGAATATTCGGATTGAAACCTAGAATGGATATGGGCACCTAAAGAGCTATTATGCGCATGGTTGCCAGAGTTTGGCGACTTCTGAAACTTTGGCAAAGTCTAATGCGATTGTGATAATACTCGAGTGCCAAATAACGTATGTCATATGAGGGACTTATTTTTAAGAATAAGGGAACATGAAACTATCTTTAGTCTAATTTACAGCTGGTTGAAAGACAATGCAAAAAGAGAAAAATACCGAGCATTTTTAGCTTTCATGTTTCCAATGCAAATATAATTCGACTGAAACTCAAAGTAAATACTAAAAACAAACAAGATTTGAAAATTACATTAACATACCCCATATGCAGAAGAAGGAATATACTGATTTTCCTTGAAACGCTTCATCAGCGATGAAATTAAATCTTCTGTTATCTCTATTTTGAAATCCAAATGTTCAAAACTTTCTCTGCCCTTTTGAACAGGATCGGGCGATTCAACAATAGAGCTCTCTGAAGGCGTTTCTTCAACGTTAGATGCAATTTCAGTCGAAATCTTTGAAGTTTCACTTACAGTATTCTCTTCCGAAGGCAATTTAACAACATTTTCTCCTGAAGATGGTTCTTCGCCAGATATAACTTCAGTCGATGAACTTAACGTTTCATTTCCTGCAGTTTTTTTGTTCAGAGCAAAATTCGTCATCAGAAGATAATTTAGAAACATTATTCCTTTCTGAAAACACCCCTGGAACGTCAAATCCAATATCAATCGAAAACCTTGGAGTTTCACTGAACGTTTTCTCTTCAGAAGCCAATTTAACAACATTTGTCTCTGAAGATGGTTCTTCGTCAGATATAAGTTCAATCGAAGAAGTTGTTTCATTTCCTGCAGTTTTCTCTTCAGAACAAAATTCGCCATCAGAAGATTTAGAAACATTTTTTCTTTCTGAAAATACCCCTTCAACGTTTGATATATTTTCAAGCGGACGACTCGGTGTTTCATCTGTTGCGATTTTCTCTCCCGAAGAACATTCCAAATGAGAAGAATCCATTCTCTCGGAAAAATAGAACTCTGCAAATGAAACTGCAAGGTTGGAACTACTTGAAACATCTACATCTACATCTAAAGAACTGAAACTTTCGTCATCAGAACTATTTGAAGACGAAACATTACAACAGTAGAAACTTTCGTCATCAGAACTATTTGAAGACTCTACATTACAACAATAGAAACTTTCGTCATCAGAACTTGTAATGTACCCTTTTGTAGCGTCCTCCATTGTCAAAGTAAGAAAACTCAAGATTCCTCAAAAGAGTTTATTTCAAAGCGCATCACAGAAAAGAAGGAAAACAGATTTTAAGACATTTATCCATTCTCGCTTTTGCATATAATTTACTAATAACCAATCAGGAAAACCTTGCAGTTCTTTTCAGATTATTGTATGTTAATGAGTAGTTTAAACATCATGTCATTTAGAAACGTAAGCTACCATTTTGCCAGGACTTATGAAATGTACTATAATTTGGTATTAGGGTTTAAAATGTAGGATAGTTTCAGAAATCAAAAACGGTTTAAATAAAATTGTATGTTCACTGAACGCACAATTTGTGCGATCCTTCGTGTGAATTATTAATGTGACAAATCATTGTTTTACTGACTTACCACGATGCAGTGTTTTTCTTCTAACCAGAAATAAAGACAAGAATTGAATTTTGTTGTATTCATCCCGGTTGCATTATCATTCTATTTGATGTTCTTGTATAAGAATTCCCACTCTCAACTTTTTGTAAAATAGGGGGATATATATGAGTTTTGACCAGGTGCAGTTATATCGATAACATTTTTGTTTGCAGAGTTTCCTGTAGTGATGCGTATAGAGAGATCATATAGCAGACATGACCAAACTGTGGCTCTTCGACACCATAACTGCGGCTTGCGAGGTACTTGCGGTCTTTTGCCATCTGAACTGCGACTTGTTTTGAATAAATATACTAGTTTAATTTTTTAATACAAATGCAATTTGAAATAGAACTCATGCAGTGCCAGGCTTCTTTATTAATCGCTAATTTAATTTCTGATATTATGTATGTAAACATTTGATAGGTATCAAACTGTCCACTGCTGGCTTATCGTGAGAGCAACAAATATGTGAAATTACAAATAATTTCATTTCTTGTAATTACTGTTCCGTTTTTGCAACTTTTTGAACAGGTAATGGCCATCGGAATACATCAATATGAAGTTAATCTGAACCGCAATGTTAATATTTTTATTTAATTGTTCTCCTTAATATTTTTTCTCACAAGTTAATTTTACTTCAGGCAGTATCTTCTTACATTCCTGTGTGATCCGATTGTTCACAACAGTTGTGATTCACCTGGAAGGTTTGCTTTCCGTTTTAGGTTACTCTTCTTCATTCCTTGAATGGCTGAAGAAATCTGTTTCACTCTGCTATCCATACAGATCTCTTTTAATCTGTGAAAGAATTTTACGAGGATTTCATTTTTGGAGTGAACCTTCATCCTCTTACTTGGTTAGGACCTCTCACTTGGTTGTCTCAATTTTCTCAGAAATTTTTTCAAAATTATTTCCTATCCCTAAGCAAGTCAAGCCTTTTTATGCAGTTGCTTCACAGATTTCTTAACCATTCACAATAATATGCTTGATGAACACTTTTCCCACATGAAATTCTATCTTCAGTAATAATTTCTTCGTAATCCTAGGCAGAGATCAAAATTTATTTCACCAATGGTTGTGCATGCTGAAATATTTGAAGTCGTGTGAAGAATCACTGGTTTGAAAACGATTTAAATTTTAGCCAAAATGCTTGATTCCCATTTCATCAAATATTCTATTCCAGATACATCTCTTTGACCTTAATCATCAAATCTTCTTATCATATAATAACGTTGTTTCGAGTAATGTGAGATCAACAGAACACTAATGTCTCTCTTCTCCAAAGCTTTGTCAAAATCGGCATACTGATATTGGTAAAATCTCTTTAGTTTGTGGTATTTTCTTGTACTTATCGATTTCTTGTTTGATGACCTTCTTTATTTCTACCTCGCACTAGGTTAGAGACATTTTGCTGTCCGGCATATCTAAAACGTTTCACCCCTTAGCACTGCCGCTCTGCAGCTGCCCCGGCTCTGGTTACACGTCTTTTATTCCACTGCTTGATCACCACAAATTTCAGGCAATCATGTGCAATTTCGCTCTCGTAAACGTTCGATTTTAAAGTCTGATCTTTTATTTTTTCAAATATCCTCTGCCTACAGACTCCATTTCAAACTCAGTTTGAGATTTATTTTCCCTACACAGGTTAGGTAATGCAAGACCGTTAGGCTGACAATAATTTATTTAAAACTTTCTTCTGAGTTATTTTACTTAGAAATTCAAGACGAGAGGGTAAGCCATTTGATCGCCTTTATGGGTGCAATATTTAAAATAGGATGGATCCGTACTATTTGGCAAGAGCTTAGGAACTAAACTATTGTGAAGACTTCTGTCGCGTTGCAAAAGGCCTCCACATCGAACATCTATGCATGTCCATAGATATATAAAGCGGTACGGGTTCATGTTATATGAACATTTGCATAATTTGTGAAATAATTTCATTATAGTAGTTAGAGGTATGATTTCTTCCTGAAACATTATTTTTCATTTTCCATGTATTTGAAAAACAACTGAACGTTTAAACAGCTAGATTGAAGAGTTCGCCCCGTAAGCAGATGAAATATGTACTCTACGAAGCGTTTACATAGCCCTGCATGAATTACTAGATTTATTAATAATAGATTATGTATGTCCAAAATTTTTTTAATGATTCAAGACATGGTTTCGAGAATTTGTAAGGATCTTAAGTTTTACTAACGTTTATTTTTATTTTAAATCTTTACTATCACTTCTTATTTTCTACTTCCGGCCAGAATTAAAAGCTTTAACTTATTTATGCAAATTTGTCTGGCGAACGCCAAGTCCTTAAGTTGTGGCTTTTTGCCAAGCGAGAGAGAGGAAGGAGTTAGTCGAAGCAGGCCGCTTACCTTAGCAGTTTTACTCGGTTGCTGGTTGCCTTCCAGGCCAGAGGTTTAATCCTCTTAATAATTTTAAACGTATTGTAGTATTAACAGTTCTCTGTACTACATACGGCTTCCTGTTAATATACGGCCAATCTTCCACGTAGGCCCTTGTTTATTATTCCAAAGTTAAGTTAGAGTTTAGTTAAATATTTTTATATTCTTACGTTCAGACCACAAGTAGTTGGTCTCTGTATTCCGAAGTACGGAAATATTGTAAAGAGTGAAAAATAAAGGGTTTCGTATACCCTTCCTGTGTATCTTGTCTACTTCCTACATTTATTGAACATAGCTTTAGTAAGCTCCCTGTTCCGAGTCAGGTTCTTCAATGTTCCCCAAGCAAGTAAGGAGAAACACTGAACCTGATAAATTTTCAATGATGAGCATGAGCTTCGTTATCTATATCCAAAATTATCAGGACAATTTGAGCGGTAGTTTCAGGGATTTTCAATGATGCGCATGAACTTCATTATCTATGTCCAAAATTATCGGGACGATTCGGGAGATAGTTTTGAGAATTTTCAATGATGCGTAGTGTAATGATTACTAAACAATTCTGGCAGATTCCCTGCAATACCAGGCTGAAATACTGTATCAGTCATAGCCGTTGTCATAGATACTGAATGGCAAATTTTTCTATACTCTGCAAATCACTTGGAAAAAAAATTTAATGATTTCTTAGGTTACATCCAAAGATTCGAATGTTCTCATTAGGTTGTTCCTTATGTTAATTGCGTGGAGAAACAAAATTGCTTTTTAAGCAAAAGCCTAAACAAGTTAATGACTTATTTTAAAATACATATTTTTCCTCGATTAGCAATTTCTCTTCAGTGTGCGTTGACGTTTAAACTTTCCTTTCTAAACGGAAAAGTTTAAAAAATTAAATTAAATGTTTTAATCATTATTTAAAAAAAACGCTCAGCTTTCTTTTAAATAATGATTTTTAATTTACTCAAATAAAATTTTTATGTAATCGTAGGCCAAAGAAGACGCTTCCAACTCATTTTACATCTACTAAAATAAGACAATAATTATAAACGGAGAGGTATAGAGGAAATCAGAAGAAAATAGTTGGTTTCTTTACCTGAAGAAAAAACGCTCAGTTGCTCAGTGCAAGCGTTACAATTTTTTTTATTTTCTTTGGCTTTATCTTTTCTGCACATAAAACAGTAGATATAAGATGTATTTATTCATATTTATATGTAATTATGTTAAACATATATTCATTAATTTACTTCGAAAGTTTTTTTGTATTCCAAACCTGCTTCGTTATTTTTTAAACGATATAAATTTGGACTTGCGGCTCTCGGAACGTTCATAAAATCTACCATGCGACTGCCATCGGCTTTAAGTTTGGCAATCCCTGCCATATAGCATCAGCAGGAAAAGCACTCTTCATCCAAGCCAACGCGTTTCGCTAAGCAGGCACCAGCACTTACTCGCACTGTTTCAGAGTAAACTTGTTAGCGATTTTCTAGCTTTTTGTTTGCTTCGTAACCGACCTCGCTCAAAAGGTCGATTTTGTCTAAAAATCTAAATTTTTTTTTATTTCACATTTTTAAAGACTACACTGTAATGTATTTCTCCCGCTTTCCTAGCGTGCCTTCGTGGTGTAGTGGTCTGCACGCTGGGACGGTATTCCACAGGTCCGTGGTTCGATTCTCGGCGAAGGCGTTTGCTCATTTTTTCTCATGCCTGCTTTAAAA
The DNA here is from genome assembly GCF_044657685.1 of Stegodyphus dumicola. NCBI lineage: Eukaryota > Metazoa > Arthropoda > Arachnida > Araneae > Eresidae > Stegodyphus > Stegodyphus dumicola. The sequence continues at coordinate 55,248,164 of NC_140778.1, forward strand.
AATATCCTAATGTCTCTACAGTGGCGCCTGAACTAAAAAAAGTGTGTTCGATGATGATTCTCCTCACCCAGGATTTGGCGATTGGGTCCCCTAAAAAACCCAGTCGCCCTTTAAAAAGGGGAGTATATAAGGTATTTTCCCCGCTTTCCTAGCGTGCCTTCGTAGTGTAGTGGTCTGCACGCTGGGACGGTATTCCACAGGTCCGTGGTTCGATTCTCGGCGAAGACGTTTGCTCATTTTTCATCATGCCTGCTTCCAAAAATATACTAGTGTCTCTACAACACTTTTAACTATCAGAAACAACTTTTCTTGTCTTGATATGTTTATTATAGATGGAGATATGCCAGTTTTTCTGAGAGACGACAGACCGGAAGCTGTTGTTTGCCACGGCGGAAGTGGAAGTTTAAAGGAAAAACTCAAAAGCGCAATTTCCGTCCTTTTTTATGTCATTTGTTAATTAAATAATTTTAAGCATTTCAATTAGTCTGGAGAATCTGGCAAAGAAATTTTATTATGAATGTTCTCATTTTCGTTTGGCAATGGGAATAGTTGTGTATATATGTCCCGTAATGTTAATCTGAGAACTTCAAATGCGATTTTTGCTATTTTTATATATATATATATATAATTTATGTTCACAGGAACTATGATAAATCTAAAAGTTCCTGGCTAATCTTCCATAAGCGGGGTAAGTTGGCGCCAAACTATTTTGGCCTTCAAAATTTGGCGAATTTTTTGAAGGCAAGTAGAGCACTAAGATGTGATTTTTAAACATAAACAGAGTAATAATGTTTAAATTTTTCAGTACCGAAACGCTGTTAATTTATGTAAACAGAATAGTACAAGTAAAATACTAGATGATTTAAACAAATTCCATCAGCTTTGCAAGTAAAAGCATAGCCCTATCTATGTAATTCATGATAAAATAATATAATTTCTACCGTATAATAAAAGAGTCTCTCTGCGTGTGTGTGGCTTTCGTTCGTGCTTCATATAAGCTAATAGACCCAGGACTACGAAATTTGGTACATAGGTGAATCTTGACAAGAGCCAGTGCATCTCGAAGCGATTTTTTCAAAATTCGAGTCAGATATTTTTATTTTATCTTTTTTGATGAAACCGTATCATTTTGAATAGTTTCTATTCTTTCAGAAATGTGGTTTTGGCAACATTTTTTCATCCAGTGCTTTGTATACTGGACTGCTGACTGTTGAAAATATAAGATAAAATGCTGCTTATTTTGTTTCGATTATTGGACACACAACACGCACATCGCAAACTTCTTGTTCTGACGCGCATGTGTCTCGCGAGGCACCAGAGAAAGAATTTCCTTTTTCTTCTGTCTCTCTTTATTAGCTAATGGCAAAGAGGTTTGTATATTTTGAATTATGTCATCCACAAAGGACAGTTTTGATTGGTTATTGCTTTCTGATGATAATTTCATTCTTTTAGAAATGTGGTTTTCAGCAACAGTTTTCCCTTCATTGCTTTGGATACTAGACTGCTGACTGTTTTCTCAAAATATGAGATTTATTGCTTATTTCATTGTAATTTAAATTCTGCATGTTTGTTTTAGGAAACAAAGTTCTTAACTTCTTTTATACCGTTTGAATTCTTAAGATTTTGCAACAAGAAGTTGGTTAATTTAAGGGATATTTCTTATTTCGTTGAAATTATTTTTATGGTTAATACATTTTTATTGAAATTTGTGGGTTTTTTTTTTATTTTTAATTTTTATTTATTTCTTATTTTAATAAAGCTGTTTTGCAGAGTAAAATTCTGTGCAGTTTCTAAATTTAATGTTTGGTGTTTCCTTTAGGCAATTTTTTGATACATTTAAAAGCCAGACGAACTTACAATAAACTTACATAAACCGCGTAGCGGCTAGTGAATAATAAAATAATAAATTGTATAACACTTCCCTCGGACTCCAAAATTGTCAACCAAATAAATATACTCAAATTCACTAACAACGTATGCATCAAAAGCTCACTAATATATATAAGTTATTATCGTCGTGTAATTCAACACACTAAACAACTTTCGTTCAAAACATTAAGCATTCCACATCTTTCAATTGCCATCTGCAAGAAACAAAACTAAAAAAAAGAATCTGAAAGGTTTCATATTTTAAATTACGTCCAAAGGGGCGTTTTCTAAACATTTTGTGTGTTACCTTTATTTATTAAATATCATGTTCTACGTACTCAGACCATAAAATTCAGTTCAACAGCAATATTGCAAAATAATTTTAAAATTAGCATATTTTTAGAATTTCCGATTCAGAGTCTCGCGCGATGGAGATTTTTTTTTTCCACAGTGTTGTCATTGCTCGCTTTGAAATCCTTGAGTTTGTTAATCAAAAATTCGTTAAAGCGTTACAAAATATGAAATCGATAATAAAACAAATTTCTGATTAAAAATAGGTCTTCTGCATGCCCATATTCTATGGAACATTATTATTAAAATTTTGATTATTAAAATTTTGATGACTCTTAATACTGTTATTTTATCATAATGCGAGAAACATAGATATATTCATGCAGATTCTTCATTTCTTAATTTTTTTAAATATAATATAGGGAGATAATGACAATTTGAAAAGGGATTCGCCGTTTATACGTTTCAAAATGCCAGAACGAAATTAATAGTCCTTCAGGGCAAATTGTCCCTTTGGACTAAAAAATAATTACCCATAAAACATTAACTAACTAAAATTAAATGAAAACATTCATAAATTATAAGCTTCACGTCATCTGAAATCCAACATTTTCCCACCAAGAACATCTTAACCTCCTGCAAAATTAAACAGTAAAACTTTTAAAAGCAAACACAGAATTTCAAAATTAAATTAAAAAAAAAGTCTTCTAGCTATACTAACTTCGCATTCCTTGCAATCACCGAAATAAAGCTCTAGATTTCCCACGGGAAAACATACAGCCGAAACCACAACCAAATGAAAATCGCAGCAAATTAAAAACTCCCACCATGTTTCGAGCTCACCCCGATTATGGAACCCCGATTAACCAAGTTCCTTATAGAATCGTCATTTGAAATTTTGCAAGCAAAGCTTGTATATTATTATGCATCACGCTGACTTAAAGTTATAGTTTTACAAAATTAGTAATTTTTTCTTCAATAGTGTATGCATTTTTGGAAAATTTTGGTGTGTTGACTAACATATTTAGCCATACATTACAAGTGAACCAATATTTTCCAATTCTTCTTTTTCTCTGTATACTTGTGGTTAATATACATAAAATAAAGTTAAAAATATGTTCTTATCGTCATTATTTTTTTGTCAGTGATGGTTGACGTGTTTGTTGATTTTCGATGTAAAAATTTCAGTTTTTTTCATAAATTCAGTTTTTTGCAAAAAATAATGAATTTTTTATCATTTTTCTATTGATTGTATTTAACTTTGAGTGCAATCCAGTAAAAATCTCGTAAATTCAAATATATAACAATCATTCTGATAAAAGCCGTTCGAACGAGGTCAGTTACCTTGTAAAAACATTAGGTTAACTGGAAGCAGGCAAATTGAAAAATGAGCAACGCCTTCGACGAGAATCGAACCGCGGGCCTCTGGAATACGTGCACACCACTACACCACGAAGGCACGGTCAAAAGAAGAATACCTTATATACTCTCCCCTTTTAAAGGGCGATTGGGGTTTTTAGGGAACCCAATCGCCAATCATCATCCGCAACCCTTTTAGTTCGGGGGCCACTGCAGAGATATTAAATATTTTGGGGAGCAGGCAAGATGAAAAATGAGCAACGGCCATCGCCGGGAATCGAGGCACGGACTCTCGAATACACGCCCAGCGTGCAGACCACCACACTACGAAGGCATGTTAACACTGCGATATACTGTATTGTACTGGGTTTCTATTGCCGGAGCAGTGCTTTCCAGTTATGCAAAGAGTTCTATGCGGAGCTTGGTATTAAAAAGCTCCTTGTTGAGCTTCCTCGGAAGGGAAGAAATAAGAGGAAGAAAAAGCAATACGGCGCAATTTTCGCCTGGGCTCAGGAGCTGACGCCAGCTGTTTAAACAAGCAACACTGGTCCAAACAAGGATAAGTCCAATGTAGTTACAGCTAAAAGTCCGTGAGATGCTCGTAGACTACTGGCGCTTCACTGTGATTGGTCGAAATCTAGTCGGAATGCTTGCCAGAAGTGATGATGTGGGAAGGTGCACACGGAGAGTAAACACAGACGAGTAAAATTACTTATTGGCTTGCTTAATTAAGTGTTCAGCATAAGGTCGGATGAGCAAATCATCCGGGATGATTTCATAGTTCTGAATATGCGTGAAGTTAGCTCTACTGTTGGCATGTTAAGAACGCGGGAGAAATACCTTATATACTCCTCCCTTTAAAGGGCGACTGGGGTTTTAGGAAACCCAATTGCCAAATCCTGGGTGTGGAGAATCATCATCCAACACCCTTTTAGTTCGGGCGCCACTGTAGTGACATTAGATTATTTCAAAGCCGGAGAGATGAAAAATGAGCAACGCCTTCGCCGGGAATCGAACCACGGACTTCTGGAATACGCGTTCCGCGTGCAGACCACTACACCACGAAGGCACGCTAATAAGGCGGGAGAAATATCTTAGACTCTAACTATTCCTCCCTTTTTTTTTTTTTTTTTTTTTTTTTTTTTTGTTAATTCTATTAACCTCTTTTCGTTCGGTGTCGCATCTCATACGTTCGGTGTGTTTGTGCCCGTAAGGTCGTCGTGAGACGCTATGAGACGAAGTGAAAAATTCCATCTTTAAAACTGAATTCGTCGCTACTCATACGTCGCTTTGAATTCCGCTATTATTTTTGTATTTCTGAATACTGCTAAGAGGCAGCGCGACTAGTCCTAGTCCCTGCATAATTTTCTCAGTGAGATTTGCCGCCTTCAACATCTGTTATTGAATATCCGCGTGATATCTCTTAGAATTTCGACTAAAAAAACATTCGAGATATTTTTTTATAATTATAGCCAACTTTTTTTTTTGAGAAAGTAAGCAAAAGTTTTTTTTTTTTTTTTTTGATTAAATAAATGATTTTGCTTTTGTGATAAATGTGGTTTTTATACTCTGATGTCCAAAACAGGCTGTGAAGCTGTTTTAACGGTAAGGTTGGTAATACATTTTCCAAAGCATTTTCTACGTCATTTTAATAATTATTTTCACGTAGATATTTATATTAAACACATCAAAACAATATAGTTAATAAATATGACATCACATTGTATATTTTTAAATTCAAAACTTGAGTGCGTTGCAGGGAAAACCGGTGATCAATGGACGGGAAATCGCATACTTGACTACCCGTAGATTCATCAAAAACTGCTTACTGTCATAAATATTTTGCATTTTCGAATTTATGATAAAACATAAATTAATTTTCAGCACTAAGAAAAAATGCTTTGTTTGGGTCAGAAATTTGAAAAAGAAATCCGACCAAGAAGGGGTTAAAACGCGACCCCTGTCAATTCATTTTACGGCTTTTATGCTGTTAAGGTATTTCTTCCACCTTCTTGACGTGCCTCCGTGGTGTAGTGGTTCTGCACACTGGGCCGGTATTCCAGAGGTACGTGGTTCGACTCCCAGCTAAGGCGATTGCTCATTTTTCATCTTGCCTGCTTCCAAAAAATTTCTAATGTCTCTACAATGCTAACTTTAAGTTTACAGAAATCGGTATATCAGACTACCTTGTATCTGACTCTATGTGAGGTAATGTCTTTTTTTCGAGTAGGTAGGTAGGTAGGTAGGTGACGGAAGACGGGGACGCCTGGTGGCTACCAGAGATAAACAGGCATGTGTCCCTCGCCTTCCACTATCTAATGGCAACAACTCCCTGTGGCCTCAAGAGTCCACACCGGGAGCTTATTAAGGGTACAGGAGTTTACATGGCCAAACAGGGGCGACTTATTAACATTGCTTGACTAATTACATAATTACAGGTATGAGACTTGTGGGACGGATTTACAGGTGAGGGGCTCAGAGCTAGGTACTAAATGTATGAAAACACAAAAACATGAAAATGTACAGAAAACACACACGCAGAGGGATACACTTGATTAACACTGAAGACTTATGACAAATAAAACACTCTTTAAAAATAATAATACACGTATACCACATGTCAGGTACATATTTGGCCTCATTGATCACATATACTGTACATTGTGGGGTGTGCCTGCTCCATATCTCTGGTTAATGAGCGTGCTGTCAAAAGAGATCCATTTCTAGTACTCACGACATTAGCGTAAGTTGACTTTTCTTGCGTGATTATTCCTCTAACATATGACTTCTATTGGCCCACCAATGGCCGAGCGGTAAAAGCCGCTGAATACTGGTAGTTCGGTCCGGGGTTCGAATCCCGGCGAACGGGCTGGCTGCATGGGCGTTTTCGTGGTTTGCCCCATGTGTAACATGGACACAAGTCAGTTTTCCTTAAAAAGGCCTCCACGGGTCATCCCTGCCTTTCCGTGTAGTGCCTAAGGGCAGAGCAAGTAATAAGTAAATATATATATATATATATGCCTTCTATTCTCACTAATTACCTTCTAGGTTCACAATTTTTAAATTCATTTGTGTCAGTAGGTTGACAGGTTCATAAATTGAGATTTGATGTTTTTCACTTTTTTTTTTCAAGAATTTCACTTTCTGCTGGTAGTCTACCTAAATTTAGACACTCATGCGCTTCTACAGCACAGTTACTGTCGTTAAAGAACTCTTGCCAAAGAATGATTCTTTGCTCTTGCTCCTGTGGTGTACTAGCTGTATTGTCCTCTTCTGTTTGTGGAGCCGATAAGGTTTCTAATCGGGAACTGGTCTCGATCTCTCCATAGTTTCTATTTCTGCCATTTGTACCAATATAGCCGAAATATCGCGCAAGGCGCGACGTGTCCGGCTCATGAAGCAATGCCCAATGGGCACAAGACGTTAAATTTTCTTGACAATTAGGCCATTTGTATCTTGTGCATGTACTGCTTATAAAGGTGTAATGGGAATTTGAGACTTACACTAACGGAACTATTGCAGATTCTGTAAAAGGAACAACTGCGGAAGCTCCCACATCACCTCATTTTACTTGCACAGTTCTGTTTACATAAAATAACGGCGTATCACTGCTAAAAAATTTAAAAGTTACTATTGTGTTTACGTTTAAAAATAACATGTTAGTATATCAGGTTCAATGTTTCGTCTTACTTTCTTTGGGAACATGCAAGGACCTGACTCGGAACAGGGAGCTTACTAAAGCTATGTTCAATAACTGTGGGAAGTAGACAGGATACACAAGAAGGGTATACAAAACCCTTTATTTTTCACTCTTTACAATAATTTCCGTACTTCGGAATACAGAGACCAACTACTTGTGGTCTGAACATAAGAATATAAAAATATAACTAAACTCTAACTTAAATTTGGAATAATAAACGTGGAAGATTGGCCTTATATTAACAGGAAGGCGTATGTAGTACAGAGAACTGTTAACACTACAATACGTTTAAAATTATTAAGAGGATTAAACCTCTGGTCTGGAAGGCAACCAGCAACCGAGTAAAACTGCTAAGGTAAGCGGCCTGCTTCGACTAACGCCTTCCTCTCTCTCGCTTGGCAAAAAGCCACAACTTAAGGACTTGGCGTTCGCCAGACAAATTTGCATAAATAAGTTAAAGCTTTTAATTCTGGCCGGAAGTAGAAAATAAGAAGTGATAGTAAAGATTTAAAATAAAATAAACGTTAGTAAAACTTAAGATCCTTACAAGTACTCGCCAACTTTTGAGATTTGAAATTTTGAAACGAATTAAAAATTCGCCAAATTTTGAAGGCCAAAATAGTTTGGCGCCAACTTACCCCGCCTATAGAAGATCAGCCAGGAACTTTTAGAGTTATCATGGTTGCTGTGAACATAAATTATAGAAAAAAAAATATTTATAAAAAATCACATTTAAAGTTCTCAGATTAACATTACGCGACATACACAATACTCTTCCCATTGCCAAACAAAAATGAGAAAATTCGTATTAAAAATTTTTTGCCAGATTCTCCAGACTAATTGAAATGCTTAAAATTATTTAGATAACAAATAACATAAAAAAGGCGGAAACTGCGCTTTTTAATTTTTTCTTTAAACTTCCTCTTCCGCCGTGGCAAACAATAGCTTCCGATTTGTCGTCTTTCAGAAAAACTGGCATATCTCCTCTTCTGATAAACATATCAAGACAAGAAAAGTTTCTTCTGATAGTTAAAAGTGTTGTAGAGACATTAGGATATTTTTGGAAGCAGGCAAGATGAAAAATGAGCAAACGCCTTCGCCGGGAATCGAACCACGGACCTCTGGAATACCGGCTCAGCGTACAGACCACTACACCACGAAGGCACGCTAGGAAAGCGGGGGAAAATACCTTATATACTCCCCTTTTTAAAGGGCCACTGGGGTTTTTAGGGGACCCAGTCGCCAAATGCTGGGTGAAGAGAATCATCATCAAAACCCTTTTTTAGTTCGGGCGCCACTGTAGCGACATTAGGATATTTTTTGGAAGCAGGTAAGATGAAAAAGGAGCAAACGCCTTCGCCGGGAATCGAACCACGGACTTCTGGAATACCAGCCCAGCGTGCAGACCACTACATCACGAAGGAACGCTAGGAAAGCGGGAGAAATACCTTATAGTGTGGCCTTTAAAATGTGAAATAAAAAAAAAAGTTGAAAAAATCGGACTTTTGAACTAGGTCGGTTACTAAGCAAACAAAAAGCTAGAAAATCGCTAACAAGTTTACTCCAGAGTAAACTTTGAAATAGACTTTACTCTGAGTAAGTGCTAGTGCCTGCTAGCAAAACGCGTTGTCCTGAATGGAGGGTTTTTTTCGTCCTGATGCTATATGATCTCTCTATACTACAGGAAACACTCTAAACAAAAAACAGGAATTTGGATATAACTACACATGGTCAAAATTCATATAGATCTCCCTATTTTATCAAAAGTTGAAAGTAGGAATTGCTATAGAAAAAGTTGAAATGGAATGAAGATGCGACCTGCATGGATATCACAAAATTATATACTTGTCTTTATTTCTGGTTAGAAGAAAAACACTGCATCGTGGTAGGTCAGTAAAACAATGATTTGTCACATTAACAATTTACACGAAGGATCGCACATTCAGAAATCCAAGGAACAACATTGCTAGGTATAATTGTAACTAGAATTTTTATATAACAAAAATGTTTTGTCAAGAAATTGCAAAATGCCTTTTATGTACCAACTGCATTTCTATAAATTGTGAGTTCAGTGACATACAGTTTTATTTAAAACGTTTCTGACTTCTGAAACTATCCTTAGATTTTTCAACACAAGTACCAGACTACAGCACATTACATAGGTCCTCGCAAAATGGTAGCTGACGTTTCTAAATGGCATAATGTCTAAACTACTCACTAACATACAATGATCTGAAAAGAACTGCAAGGTTTTTTTGATTGGTTACTAGTGAATTACATGCAAAAACGAAAATGGATAAATGTCTTAAGATCTGTTTCCCCTTCTTCTGTGTGCTGAGCTCTGGAATAGGTGTTTTCGAGGCATCTCGGGTTTTCTTACTTTGACAATGGAAGACGCTAAACGAGTGTGTTTTACAAGTTCTGACGATGAAAGTTTCAGTTCTCTTAATGTAGAGGTTTCAAATACCTCCATCCGTGAAGTTTCACTTGCTGAATTGGATACTTCTGAAAAAATAGATACTGCAGATTTGGAATGTTCTTCTGCAGAAGTCGCAACAGATGAAACATCGAGTCGTTCGTTGGAAAATGTATCTAACGTTGATGGGGTACTTGCAGAAAGAGAAAACGTTGGTAAATTGTCTTCTGATGGCGAATTTTGTTCGGAAGAGAAACCCGCAGGAAATGAATCGTCAAGTTCTTCGCCTGAAGTTGTATCTGATGAAGAATCATTTTTAGAAAAAAATGTTAAATCGACATCTGTAGAAAGTACCGTAAGTGAAGCTTCAGATGTTTCGACTGAAATTCCATCTGACGTTGAAAGACCGACTTCAGGAAGCTCTAGTGTTGAATCGCCCGATCTCATTCATAAGAGTAGAGAAAGTTTTGAACATCTAGATTACGAAGCAGAGATAACAGAAGATTTAATTTCATCGTTGCTGAAGCGTTTCAAGGATAATCAATATGTTGCTTCTTCTCAACATGCGGTATGTTAATTTCATTTTTAAGTCTTCGTTTCAGTTTTTGGCATTTACTTTGAGTTTCAGTCGAGTCATATGTGCACTGTAAACCTGAAGGCTAAAAATTTTCGGTAATTTTCTACCTTTTTGCATTGTCTTTTAACCAGTTCTAAATTAGACTAAAAATGGTTTTATGTTCTTCTGTTCTTAAGCCTTAAAAATAAGCGTGTCGTATTACAAACGTTATTTAGTACTTGAGTTATTTTGCAATCGCATTAGACGTTGCCAAAGTTTCAGAAATCCTCAGGTTGTGGTAACCATACGCATAATTGTTCTTTAGGTGACCACATTCATTTTAAGTTACAATCTGAAAATTCACAATTATGTTTCGTTTCATAAAAAAATCGCCAAATTTTGCCAGGGTTGTTTCGCTTATACCAAAGTATCGGTTACTTAAAGTACGTATAACTTGCAAATTCTAATTACGAGTTTCGTAAAGTTGAGTAGCAAGCCTTATTTACTCTTCTGCATTGGAAGACCGTTCAAAATTAAAAATTCTATTTGTCCTTTTTATAACTTGCAACGTCCATGAAGCGTTAAATTCCTCTGCTACAACTTTCAGCAAAGCTGAATTAACCAGATTTTACATTAGAATACTGGAACTTAAAATGCGAATTTTAACATGAACTCTTTTGTTTCATTAGGTCGTTATTTATGAAAACCGAATTTTATTCAGTTTATGATCATTTAAAGTTTTAAGCGAAGAATGTGTAGTATTTTAAATTACTTCCACCGATTTAAAGTCAACATCTTACGCCCTTCTTTCTTCCGAGATATAATGTGTTTGAGTATTAAGTTGAACTCTTATCGAAAAACTTCACATTAATTTTAATGCTATAAACTGGTATTCTAGACTTAAAGCTCTCTTAAATTTTAATGTTTATTATAAGCTTTTTAATGGGATAAGTGAAACTGAAAATAGGTATTAATGAGATATTCTACCCTTTCAATAAACTTGATCTGTTAGTATACACAATATAGCTACGTGCAATACTGCCAGAAGTCCCTGCACTTATTATTGCATTGATGCTGGGCTTTCAAAAGCAAAAGCTTAAACGCGCCGCAAGTTTTGCTTTTAAAATTAATGAGTTTTCCTGAAACATCCTAACATATTGGAGTATGAAATTAGATATTTCAGCATTGGAAATGGAGTATTTCAAAGAATTTAATTCCAGTAATTGCGTTTTACACTTGTCTTTCCAATGCGAGAAAATTCTTTGAAAACTTCTTCTGTAACAATCCCTGTATATCGTACACAAAACCAAATGTAAGTAATTCTGGTTTAAAAAAATACGCTATTTAAAGTAAAATTATTTTCTAAACTAGTCTTCAATTCTTGATCTATGAACAAGTATAATACATGAAACTCTAATATCGTGTTCATTTTTCTTCCAGGAGGACTGGGATATAGTTTCGAACTGCATAGATCTCTTTCGGAAAAGCTACTTCTGCAGAGTAAATATTTTTCTTTATTTCAGTGTTCTTGAATCATTTAAAACTAAATCTGTCACGTTATCAAAGTTTGACAAAACGAAATTCATGTATGTCTTTATTTCAGTTGGTTTCTAACGTTGGAGGAACGTTATGTGATAACTACCCAAGTGTAATCATCGTACCAGTGAAGGAGAAAAACGCTAACGAGGAAGAATATCCTGTCAACCATACGTAAGTTGATCATATTTGATGCAATCCATTTACTAAATTTTTAATGGGCATTTTATTAAGATTCTGAAATACATTGGAAGAGAATGGTACTGTCTCCTGTTTGATGCTCAAGGCTCTAGTTAACTGCAGACGCGTCTTGCACTACCTGCGACGATAAATTGCTTGAACTTGTTCTGATTAGGTTCGGACTAGTGAGATTAATCGCAACACTTCTAGTGCGAAATACCATATTCTTTTGCACGTGTACAGTTAAATGTTTACTTGTTTAAATAACGATGTGTTAAAACACTCGCATGCTACTGAATTCAAAGCTATTGGCTGCATACATCAAACTTTAGAACTTCACACTCTTCCGGTACGACTTCTAGGAGTCTCGACCAGTAAATTTCGTTCAGGTTCTTGAGGCCTTTTGCGGTAAAAAATGGAAGAAATGTGTTAAGATACCACATTCGGAGGCGAAACGTCCAAACTGAGGATACGTCGGGCGTTTAAGGGGTGTTGGAAGCTACAAATCTCCCAAAAATGGTGGTCGTCACAGAAAAAACAATAGTAGGGGTTCGATTACATACAGTTTGCTCTGTGCTTACTTCTGAGCTTACTGCAATCCATCTGGCTTTGACTTACCTTTCAAAACAAAAGTACATAAAATTTATTATCTACAGATTCCATGAGTGCCTTAATGTCATTGAAAAATCACGCTCAATGTACTCATCCAGTTGCAATCAGAATCCTGAAGTTGAATCATTCTTTAAAAATTCGGGGATACCAGATTCTATATTCGTGAATCCCTGGACACGTTGCCATTAAGGGGAATGAATTGGCGGATATTGCAGCTAAAACTGCAACCACAATGTACAATCTTCAGATTCCACTAGCAGACATCAAAGGGTTTGTCAAAAGCAAAATCCTCAGCAAATGGCAGAAGCAATGGGATGAAAAAGTATATAACAAGCTGAGAAATGTAAAACCCATCATTGGATACTGGCCATGTATGGCTAATAGAAAGGAAGATGTCCTCTTGACCCGACTGAGAATTGGCCATTGTCACCTGACCCATGAGTATCTTCTGAAGGGAGAAGAGAATCCCAGCTGCCCAAACTGCAATGCAGATCTGACGGTCCATCATATCTTGGTGGAATGCCAGAGTTTTAATTATTTTCGCCAAAAACATTTTAATTGTTCAGAACTGGACTTAGGAAATTTAATTGGAAAAGCACATCATCGTAATTTGTTTGTTTTTAAAAGATATTGGCTTTTATAATAGACTTTAACCTGTTTTTTAAGATATCAGTTCTTATCATAGACTGTAATCTCTGTTCTTACCTAAGCTGGAAGTTTTTACAAATGACTAATTGCATTGTTACCATTTGTCTGGTGCAGATAACCTTGACAGGTTTTGTGCCAAATTACAATAATCCAATCCAATCCCAAAAATGGTGGTTTGGATTTTTGTATTCAAATTTTCTAAAATTTGAGCATTTCTGAAAATGCCATGCTTTTATCTCTATGAAAACTAAAACAGTAAAAAAATTACTTTCACAATTTATCATCGAAAGATTTTACCAATTGGGCTTTTTGCAAGGAAACATTTTCTCCGAATGTGATTTTTTATACTCGATGTACCTTTTCTCAAACTACTGCTCACGTGTATGCCGATTTTTTTAACTCGTAATTCTTTTCCGGTTGCTGTAATCTGTTGTCATAAACTAAGGAAAAAATTTCTGAAATTTTTTGTGAAAAGTGCTAAATTTTGTTATGTTTAATAGAATATTCTATAAGTTGCTGTAACACTCAAAACGTTTCAAAAGCTTCTTTCAGTGTAGTCATACGTTTACTTTAATCACAAATTTCAGACGTGTATCTAGCAAGATTTGAGAAAACGAACATCGAAAATGGCCACTTTAACATTGTCCGTATAGAGCATTCTGACTCCAAGTTTTTACTGAAATTGTAAAGTCCATATAGATGCAGAGTCGTAATTGCGACCAGCGGAAATGGAACCCGCGATTTAAGAATTTGTAGAATTTTTGCGGTGCTCTGTGCCGCTGGGCAGCCATTACTTCGCTTTAAAGCTGTCGGGGAAAGGAACTCTTTCATTACTTGACTACTTGAAGTTTTCTACGTAGTCTTTTTCTCGGCTATCTGGAAACCGGCACGTAGTTTTTCAACTGGGGAATTTCGCATTCTGAGTTTTTCAATCGGTAGAATCGTTTCAAGTAATTTCTGTACGTTTTCATTTAAAACCCAGCTTACTGCATCATTCAAAGCTCTAGCTTTTTCGCTGTAAACTGTCATCCTTTACTTCTACTGAATTTTCTTCTGATTTACTACAAACCTGGAATACTTTAAGCTGTTAAGACTAATCACATGTACCCATGGTGAGGTAGAACAGCGTCTTCCAAAGCTGCTATCATGTACTCGACTGCGTAAATGACAATGTTAATATGTTCCCAGTTAATACTGAACACATTTTGAGTTCAGTTATTTTTATTTTGTTTCCTTCTCTTAATATTAAGCTTAAAAAATATGAAAAATCCAGAAGTTCAAGTTTCGATTAACGCTTATGCGCATTTTGTATAATTATCGTAAAAATTTTTATTTTTTCGATGGCAGATACTTGTCTATAACGGCATTAGCCGCTCAAAAGGCCACAAGTGGTGGTTATTTTATTGTGGAAACACATAATAGGTGGTCATCGCTACCTCTGAAAAGACTGACAAATTTTACATCCATGCCCTCCCCGGGTTTCGAACCCGGGCCTTTCGGTATCGCAGTCAGGCTACCCTAACCACTATACTGTCAGGGCAGCAACTGCAGTTTGTACTCTTAAATTTCAACTGCGGATGAATCGCCAGCTTGGCGAAAATGAGAGTTAAGTATTCAGCCTTGCTGCTTTTTATCAATATTCCTTGTTCATCCATATACTTATAGCTGAATGAGTTTCTCTTGAAACTTTCCCTTTTAACAAAGATTGTTAATGTTGGCAAGTGTTTTAGGAAATCTGGATTTCAGATCCTTTCCCGCTGCCTAAAAATTTCAGAAACCTGCTCGCGGTAAGTTCTCACTTTGAGCAAGTAAACTTTCTGATTTTCTCGACCGTAGTAAGTTTCGTAAACCTAATCTTTGATTGTTTCGATAAATGAAGAAAATAAAATGACCCAATATAATTTTTTACTGATGTTACTTATTTAACGTAAACATGTTAAGAGATCAGAATATGTTTAAATGTAGTCAATACTCAACGCTAACTTATCTTTCTGCGAAACTCGTTTGGCGTGTATTGTGGTGCAAAGGAAAATGTCTTTCATTTATTTTCTAATTGATTGCAGGAGCGTTTTCTGGGGTTTTTTTGTGTAACCCGTATACCAATGACTTTTACTTAGAAAGTCCTCCATGAAGGCATCCCTCTCCATAAGCAGATAGCCCTCGAAGCTTTGCCAAATCACTATCGGCTGGCAATTCCTTTCTTTCCAGAACTTCTCACGAAATATTTTTCCATAGATCTTGTGCGTACAACCTGTTTAGAAAATCTTCACTACCTAAACATGCATTAATCTTTTCGAAAGAAGTTTCTTACTTAGGCTCTCTTGAACTCGCTTTCTATGTCAAAATACTAAGTTATTCGTGTAATTTTAAATTGAATAACTTCCAATCTATCCAAAAAGTTCTTAACATAACCAAGCGTAAATCGCCAATTTCAGACACCTTTCTTGTGAAATTTAATTTCTTATGGGAATCTGGATTGTCCACTATTTACAAAAATATATAACAGTTATTTCCAAATACTGTAAATGTTAATTTGTTATCCTGGAATTTGTTCTTAACCTGAAATTATCTTTAAACTTTGCAAGTGATATGTGAAACTTAAGAGTTGAGTTTTCGCCACACTTTGGCTTATTTTACTCTTTTCATTGCATTTAAATTGAATTTACCGCGATACTAAAAATTTCCATCGTTCAATAAGGTGTACCAATATTCTAAATTCATCGTAGCCAGCTATGTTCTCAGTTTCCAAGAGGTTATTTAACTTGTGAAACTTTTTGCACATGTACCTACATTATTTACTACGCGAATTGCTTAACCTTGTACGTTTGAACATAATTCTAGGCTAACCTTGAAAATACAGGATTAGTTTCATATTCACGCAATAAATGCTAGCTAAGGAAAAGCTCAACTGAATTCCGAATAGGCTTATTTCCGAAAGTATTCAAAGTCATTTAAGTTGTGTATACATAAACGTCTCAAAGTCTTGTTCCATAAATTGCTGTCCGCATAGATTTTTGAAAGTAGTGTTTATTTTTGTGTTTAGGGTTCCCGAGCGGTATAATCGTTGAGCACCGGTAGTTCGGTCCGAGGTAGTTTTCGCGAACGGGAGCGCAGTTTTCGTGATTTTCCCAATGTGTAACACGTATACTAGCCAGTTTCCTTAGGAAAATCCTCCAGTACGGCATCCCTCTCTTTAGGCAGATAGCCCTCGAGGATTTGTCGTAATCACATAAACCAGACTCGTGTGGGTTTCACGTGTTTCCATTACTCTCATCAAATCTAAACGCAAGTGTCCCATATATTAGATAAGCTTTAATTTTATTTCTTCAAAAGGCATTTTACTTCTGTTAACCTAAGCGAAAACTAATAACTTGAGCGAATAAAATGAAATTCTCTATATTCCTTTTTATTCCGTAAAAGTAGAATTTATTTCCTTCAGTGGCTATGTGAATGATTTCCATTGATTCAGTAAAATGAGCTGTATTAAGGCAAATAAAATACTTAGTTTAATTTCATAGAAAATGTACACTGTTTATAGTAACCGAAAAGTACTGTACAAACTGTTCAAATAACGTCAAAAACAATCTGTAAGCACAAGCAGTTGCTTGTAAAATGTGTATAAATGGGCAAGTGTTCATTAACTTAATATAACAAAATTCGCGTAGCAATTGACCTTAAAGTGGTTGGGTATTAGCCGAATATATTTAGATTGAAAGTATAACGAGCGAATTTTTACTGTTAAATTTATATAATCTTGCCCGCGTTTCACTTCCTGAAAATCTCGTACGGAGTTCTTGGGCACACAACGGCCGAGCGGTAAAGTCACTGAACACTGATATTTACGACCCGACTGCATGGGATTAAGATTCCTGGCTGCATAGGAGTTCTCGTGGTGTTCGCGGTGTGTAACGTGTGTATTGGCTAGTGTCCCTGAAAGTGCTCCACGAAGGCATCACTTGCCTTAAGCTGATGGCCATAGTGACCTTTACCATAATCTAAATAAAACAAACCTAACCTCATGAAAATTTTTTCAAAAGCTCTGTTGCATAATAACTTTACTGCATCCTGTGAAAAATGTTGGAATAGTTAGGCGTTGTACTTTATTTTAAAAGGGGTTGAACGCAGCATGTACTTGCCCCAACATGTGTCTTTCGTAAAATAAGTTTATCCCGGAATTTCACTTGCGTAATTTGGTAAAGAAATTTAATCGATTTACGAATAAGTTGTGAACAGACTATTGGCTTGTTTATTCGAAATTATTTTATGCTCGAATATGGCCCACCAGCCCGAGCGATAGACTCGCTGAACACTGGTAGTTCGGTCAGAGGTTCGAATCCCTCGTACAGGCTGGCTGCATGGGCTTTTTCGTGGTTATCCTTATGCGTGAGCATTACAAGCGAGTTTGACTTCGAAAGTCGCCCATGAAGACTTCCCTCCTCTTCCTAGACAAGTAGCCCTCGAGTGCGTTGCAGTTATCGAGCTAAATCATCTTGCTCGGATATGTTAAAAACATTCCACGAAGGCAGCTAGTTCTCGTGTGCTTTGCCGCAATCTAATCACGCTAATTCATTCCAATTTGTGTGCTTAAGTTTGCTTCCTGCACTTGTATCATGATGCGCATTTTATTTGCAGAATTTAAACATCTGGTTATTTCAAATGAGCACTAACTGCCATTCGGATATTGAGTTCTAGTGTGTATTCGACTTATAATTTCAACTGATTAATTTGTCTTTCTATTCCAGATCCCCCGCTTCGAGGTTCGACGATAATGAATATTTCGAGTGGCTTGGCAAATGCCGGTACAGTCGAGTAAGGAGGCGATTTCCTGTTCCGGTCATCTTGATCGACGGAAAAGTAAGTACTACCTAGAAATTTGAATCGTGTCGGTACATTCCACTTTATCAACTTTAAAGGAAACTTAATTCATTGCAAGTACTCCATCTTGCGATGAATTAAATCTTGGCAACACAGCGGGACTTTTCACCCATCTACAAAGTTTAAATTCCGCTGGAGAACACCGGAACTCGAATCTCGTACTTCTCAGTTTTTGAGAAATCATAACTTCAGCCGGAACGCATCGGCTCCCTAAATGAAAAGGCTACGGCGTTTTTCTGTAAGTGAACCCTAATTTCGAGGGACAAATTTTATTTTAATCCGTTAATTGCTAAATTTTTTCTATCAATTTACATTAATTTCTGCGTGTTTATAATGACAGACTGCAAATTGGAATGTAAATGGAACACAGCCGGAATATGCCATGAGCCCCGAATGTGGATAGACAATCATGTAGCCTTCACCTGAAAATAAAATTCACATCCACAATAGTTGGTAAATATATTCCAAACCCATTTGAAAACACGGCCATACACAGAAGTCTGAAATTATGTACATATAATTAGTTTTCTATAAATGTTAAAATCTTAACTCGTAAATTTCACTTCCTGTAAATAATGCGGTGTCCGCCGATAACATCGCGACGAAAACGTCGCGGAGAAAACAACGCAAGTCAAAAACGTCGTGCTACAAAACATCGTTGGAGAACATCGCAAAGAGAAAACATCGCAGTTCTAAAACATCGTGGTACAAAAACATCGACGTCGAAAATAAAGCGATTCGAAAACTTCGCAGTTTAAAAACATAGTCGTCGAAAATATCGTGGTAAAAATTAAAGGGTCTACAAATCATCGCAGGACGATAACAATTCCAATAACGTCTATGTTCAGGCTTTAATAATTGTAAATGGATATTTCCACAATGATTTGTGAGCGCAAGATGAAAAGGATAATTTTTACTTTCATATTCTTTATTAACTAATAAACGTTTCCTGAGAAAATAAAAAAGAAACTTAGGCATAGAAAATTAATGCAACTTAAGAACTTAATATAATTTTAAACCGACATAGTTAACTAGCAAAGGCCATTAATAAATCCTTTTTTATAAAGTTTTTACTGGTAATTTTTCATGAAAAGTATAATCTATAAGTTGCATTTAATTTTCTATGCTTAAGTTTCCTTCTTACTTTTTCAGCAAAAATTTATTACTTAATAAAAAAATGTGAAAATAAAAATTATCCTTCTTTACACCTTGCGCTCACAAATCATTATGGGAATATCCACTTATAATTATTAAAACCTGAAAAAAGCATGTCTGCGATGTTATCGTCATGCCATGATTTGTAAATACTTTATTTTTTACCACGCTATTTTCGACGAATATGTTTTTAAACTGCGAAGTTTTTGAGCCGCTTTATTTTCGACGACAGTGTTTTGTATACGATATTTTAGAACTGCGATGTTTTCTCCAACGATGTTTTGTAGCACGACGTTTTTGCCTTGCGTTGTTTTCTCCGCGACGTTTTCGTCCGCGATGTTTTTGCCTCGATGTTTTCGGCTGTAACCAAATAATGCTCTCCAGCTCACTCATTTAACTACTGCTCAACTTGCGCAAAAGCTTCAGAAAGGTTTAAGCAGCAATCTCTACTTTTTACGATCTAAATTTCCGCTACTAAGACAAATCCCCATATAAGTGGAATAATAAATACGCCTTAAAAATCTGTTGCAACTTCTGAATGGTAAGCTTGTTCTTCTCTCGGGCACAAACCTTCCTCAGAGGTTGGGGCTTTTAAGCAAAGAAAAGCCCTCGCTCACATGTGAAACTTATTCTCCAGAAAGGGCGAAGGATTTAACTGAATAAATTTTTCATTCTTAAAAAAAAATTGAGTTATATGCTGATCGTGCGTGTGCCACGTTAATGAATTTCTACTGGAGATCTGTAGACGTCTTGAGCGATGTAACCAAACGCGGGGTCCTACTGTCACTTGTACACAAGGGTCTTGCGTTTGTTATGTTATCAAATTTTATTCGGGTTGATTTTCTATTTGACGGCTAGAATTGTATCGACGGGGCATCGCGATCAGAAAGTCTTGTTCTTTCCTCTTTATTTCGGAAGCTACATTTTCGCGTAAAAATGACCTTCCGTAGCTTGAAGCTGCTTCTAGAATTTGATATCCTTCGTGACGCTTTAATCGTTTTATCTTTCTGTTTCAAAATTGTATTTCTCATCCCTGTAAAATAGCCCATTATGCGTGTAACCAGGGCTTCGTCTGATGGAGATCAGCTGAACTACTTTTTACCTTCTGTGTGGAATCTTAATTCCAGCTAGAGCACGAAGTAAGACGAGGTCTGAAAATTTTATCTAATTTTATTTGTCTCCTTACTTTCCTTTTTATTTTGGTTTAATTACTGATTTTAATTTTTAATCATTTTATTTATTATCTTGATTCTTCCCTGACAGTCTAGTAGGGCCCCGGCACTTCTAACTTAAAAATTAAGCCCTGCCTCTCTAAGAGCCAAAGTGTGAAAGATGTTTTGAAGACTTTCTACGATTACGTTTTCACAAGAATTGTCAAAAACGTAGTGTTAAACTAACGTGAAGCAAGCGTTGGTAGCTTGGGTAAGAAATATGCCTACACAGGCTCTTCGCACATTTTTCAAACGATTTTCATTGTAATTACAGAAACATTTTGCCGAAAAATTTTAAGTTTTAAATATTCTGTTTGATAACCCGTATTCTGCACTATATTTATACACATTAATTTCCAAGACTGTAAAGCCTTTTGTAGTTTCGGATGAGGTATTTTATCCCATTTCACTAGAACAGTTTTTCAAAACCTCGGGAGATGGATAGGTTGTATCTTTTTGGACTCTAATTATCTTTTGGAAAGGTGATAGATCAGGATGTTTAGTAAGGATATGAGTAAACTATGCCCTTGATGCCCGTTTAGTGTTCCCTTTTTCTAGGAAATGGTGGATTTTGCTGTGTTGCTGCTTCTTTTGTCTTGATGCACATCTATTGATTAATAATTGTGTGTAAAGTTATTTCCATGTGAAATTTTGTAATAAAAGGTTTTTGATAGCATGTGGAGTTGATCTTAACATTTTTCTCCACTCGTGAGTTTTGATTAGCCGTTGAATGAAAAAGTAGCAGCAATCGTAAATGCCTTTAAAAAAACTTTCTTTAGATTTTTTGGAACCATATTTTAAGTTTCTCCTTTCTGCGATAATAAATGGGTCTCTTATGCTAGTCTTAAGTGCACCCAAGATTCATGTATTATGACACTTTTCTATTTTTGACTTTATAAATGTTTCTCACGGCGCATTCAGTTTTTCGCTCTTTTAAAAGTCAAATCAGCATTAATCACTTTGTGTACAGTTGATGCTGAGCATTTTATTGATTTTGCAACTGTCTTTTACTTGGTGGATTATTTTTTTACATTAAAGCTTACTTTTACAACATTCGAAACGCTCAGTTTTCCCTTGGATACGTGTTTTTCCTCTGTTGACAATTATTACCTAGCATTGTTGCTTTCGCAACTTTTTTAATATAAGTAAGAATAATTTTCCTCGGAAAGAACGTAAACATAGCCTTCCATCCATTGCTTCTTGAAAAGCGACATTTTACATGAAAACAACTGAAGTAGCAGGCGATAATGTTTACTCAAAAATGCAGCTGCTGTTAAAAAAATTTCAAACCGTTAGAATTTTCCCAGCAAAGCAAAATGGTCTAAAAAAGGCACGAGTAGGCTTCGTATATTAACAATTCCATGTCCTCTAAAACTGAGGTATGATAAATAAAGTTCTTCCATCATTTTTTATGGAATACCCCTTCATGCAATATTACATTGCTCGGCAATACAATCTGCAGATTTTCTCCTTCCAAAGTTCATCGCTGATTTCGTAAAGTCTGAAAGCAATTGTCTTCTGCATCACTTATCCAAACTTTTTCTATCCAAATTAACCTTTCTGCACATGTTCGATTAAATACTCTCGACATTGGAGTAAATCACAAACTAATGAAATCATCTACAGGTGACGGAGAACGGGGACGGCTGTTGTTTAACATAGGTAAACAAGCGTGTGTCCCACGCCCTCCCCTATCTAGGAATAACAACTCTCTGGGGCCCCGTGAGGCTGCCTCCGGAATTTATAATACAGATCTAAAGATCAATACATGGCCAAACAGGGGCTGAGGATTATTGTTTGACAATGGTTGCGTGACAATAACTTTGTGGGTGTGCATGGCTGTTGGAATAACAGATACATAAAAATATACAAAACAAATACAAGAATAGATACATACACAGGCAAAAACAAATACTAACAGATACGAACATAAGGATGCATTGATATTAAGATAAATATGAAGAGACACATATGTAAGATAAAAGAGTAAAAACAAGAGTAATAAATACTTATAGAGTCATATGTGTATTGCTGGTATCCTTGGGGTTGCAAATGTGCTGTGAGCACTTAAACATAGAGATGAAGCTATTGGTACCGGATGTCGAGTTATGGTGCCAGGAGTTAGAGTTCGCTGAAAGTACAGTCTGCACTATAGTTCAAACTTGCAAGAGTTCAGGCTACACTAAAGTTTAGTGTACACTGTGGTAAAATCATCTACAAGCAGATATTTTTTCAACATAGAAACAAATATAGGAAATACATCCCTCTATATACAAACGGATCAAAATCCCAGGATCATGTTGGCGCTGCTTTCGTCACGGAAAAAACAATGGTAGGGGTTCGATTACATACAGTTTGCTCTGTGCTTACTTCTGAGCTTACTGCAATCCATCTGGCTTTGACTTACCTTTCAAAACAAAAGTACATAAAATTTATTATCTACAGATTCCATGAGTGCCTTAACGTCATTGAAAAATCACGCTCAATGTACTCATCCAGTTGCAATCAGAATCCTGAAGTTGAATCATTCTTTAAAAATTCGGGGATCCCTGGACACGTTGCCATTAAGGGGAATGAATTGGCGGATATTGCAGCTAAAACTGCAACCACAATGTACAAGCTTCAGATTCCACTAGCAGACATCAAAGTGTTTGTCAAAAGCAAAATCCTAAGCAAATGGCAGAAGCAATGGGATGACAAAGTATATAACAAGCTGAGAAATGTAAAACCCATCATTGGATACTGGCCATGTATGGCTAATAGAAAGGAAGATGTCCTTGACTCGACTGAGAATTGGCCATTGTCGCCTGACCCATGAGTATATTCTGAAGGGAAGAGAATCCCAGCTGCCCAAACTGCAATGCAGATCTGACAGTCCATCATATCTTGGTGGAATGCCAGAGTTTTAATTATTTTCGCCAAAAACAATTTTAATTGTTCAGAAATGGATTTAGGAAGTTTAATTTGAAAAGCACATCATCGTAATTTGTTTGTTTTTAAAAGATATTGGCTTTTATAATAGACTTTAACCTGTTTTTTAAGATATCAGTTCTTATCATAGACTGTAATCTCTGTTCTTACCTAAGCTGGAAGTTTTTACAAATGACTAATTGCATTGTTACCATTTGTCTGGCGCAGATAACCTTGACAGGTTTTGTACCAAATTACAATAATCCAATCCAATCGATTAAATACTCAATGGAAATGTTTATACTTAACTTTTCTGATTTAAATTTTAAGTAACACTTTACTTTTCGTTTATTACCAGTTGAATCAAACGTTTATGCTATTAGCTTTTCAGTCGTGTCAGTAAGCTAATTTTACCACTTGTAGTTCAGGATGGTTAAGTTTAAAACTTGGTTTAGGCTTTATTAGTTTAAACTGCTTTAAAACTTGGTTCAGAAGAGATACAACTATTTAGATATTGACTGTATTAAATTCATTCTAATTTTCTTGTTGAGTTGAAATTGAAGTGCCCTGCTTAGATTAACCATCTCTGTTAAAATAATTGAGCATGTTGAATTTCTCGTATGAATCTAGCCCAAAACATAAACTTACAGGAAACACTTCTTGCATGAAGTTAAATATTTTACATGAATCTCAATTTTTACTTAAGACTCCGGTAATTACCTGAAAGCTGGACAGAAATCAAATGTATTAAACGATTATAATTTTCAATAAATGTTTCAAGGTCGAATATATAGTACAGAGAATTCTTTCCCTAGGGCTTAAAATCTGTAAAACTCCGTAAACTTTACCGGTAAAGTGCGGAAGTCAACGTGCACATGTACGTAATGTACTCATCCAGCCGTAATGTACGCATTAACGGCTTCCGTGTCGTTAAAGTTCACAAGTTTGTATCTAGAATTTCCTTTCTCTCCCTCCACTTTGCATATTACCTACTTGGCTCTCGCTGATCCGCACGTTACCTACTAGGCGCTCGTTAAACTGAAAATAAGATCTTTGGTGGAACAGCAGCAACATTTCTGAACGCTTAATTAACATAATATTGTTTAATTCTTTTGCCATACCTAAGAAGTGAAGTTAATACAATTGGTCAAAAATATTAGTTGATGCAATCTATCATCGAACTAGGACGCAAAGAATAAAGCGGTTTAAAATATTACCATTAAGGAAATGAATTTTATAAACATGAGCAAATTGCTAGCTTACTAGTGCTAACTAAAGACTAGTGACACTTCCAATTTCTTAGCAATTGGATTTTGCAACCAGCACTAGTATTTGTGGTACATTTAGATTTGCAGTAACATTTCTGAAACCCTTCCCAATCAAGAATTTAGAAATGTAATTGGTGCTTGTTTTAAACAAAATGGAAAGTTTGCTGTCCCAGCAATGATCTTATTTTCACTTTACTAACTGCGTAGTAGGTAATGTGCAGATTGTCTAGGTAATTTGCGTTTTACGAAATGAAACAACTTTCGCATTTTAAAGGATAACCCTAAACTCCAGGCTAACCGATTTCTGCACTTTAGCGTTAACATCAATATTTGTACGACCTCTGTTTTACCACAGATTGTCATACAACCAACACCCAAGTTTAGACATGTCTGAAGATTTCTCCCTAGAATTACAAAAATTTCAAATAGTCTGTTTTATTTCGTTGTCCACTTTCAAGTTAAGATTCCAAATGTGCGACGACATTTATACCCATACCTTTTATTACACGTAACATTACTGCAATATAGGAGTTTTGTATAGTTACTGGTTGCCTTATATTCTAATTGTTAATAACTGCATTGTTTTAACTCGATGAATGATAATTCAGTTGTCTTCGAACTGAACCCAATTTTCTTTCAAGTTTTCATTTGGATATCTATAGACCATATACTTTAGAATGAAGTAAGAAACCCCTTCACCATACGCTGCTGGTCCTGGTGTGTACAATGAATAAAAACGTTGACAATGGTTCACCAAAGGTTTTTAGAAGAGAATGAGATTAAGAAGTGTGTTGGATTTTTCATAGTAGGATAAGGTCTCGGATAAATATTTAATTTGGCCTTCCACAAGTTCTATATATGTTTAATAAATGGGTTTTTGATGTTTAAACACTTCCTCCCCTTTTGGAACCCGAGCGATTCTTCAATCAGGTTTCGAAGATATCACGAAAAGTTTGCGCAGAAGTAAGCGTTTTAGACTTCCGCAGTGAAGTATCAACAATTGTAACTTTCTTCGTCCACGCGAAATATCCTTCTCTTTCGATTTAACGCTCCACTTGGATTCTGTGACTTGCAACCCACCGTTTGAAATGTGTGTATTTTTAATACACCATTTCGTATAATGTATTTGAGCCCTGTAATTTCAAAATTGACACTTCTAATAACATTATTGCTCAGTCGTGTATCTAGTTTCAAGTAATTAATAAGCAGAAATAGAGTTCAAAACGCCGATTTGAAAGATTCACTTAGTGAATATTCCGTATTCAAAACTTTTCTCCTTGACATGGAGTAAAAAACAATTAGTTCGCCTTAGACAATAACTTCTAATATTTCAATTTGTTTCCAAGCCAAGATGCGTCCCGTGTTATTCCGTATATATTTGTTGGAGTTTCTTATTTTCGGAGATGATAATCTTGTTAATTCATCAGTCTTACCAGGAGCATGTTTACTTTGTTTCTTCTGATTTTACTACTGCAACCAATTTTTATCGGGGAACTGTCAATGCATGCTTACACCAAGTCTTTATTATTGAAACTTACCATTAAAGCAGGCCCCCGAGCGGTAAAGTCGCTGAACACTGGTAGTTAAATCCGAGGTTCAAATCTCGCGAACGGGCTAGCTGCATGAGCGTTTTCGTAGTTCTCATGTCTAACGTGTATACGAGCCAGTTTCCTTCTGAAAATGGCCCACCAGCGGCCGAGCGGTAAAGTCTCTGAACACTGGTAGTTCGGTCCGAGGTTCGAATCCCGCGAACGGGCTGGCTGCATGGGCGTTTTCGTCATGTGTAACGTGTATACGAGCCAGTTTCCTTTAGAAAGTCCTCCACGAAGGCATCCCTCCTCTTGGGCAGATAGCCATCGAAGCTTTGCCATAATTATATACACACACCTTCTGAAAGTCCTCCACGAAGGCATTTCTCCACTTATACAGATAACCCTCGAGGCTTTGCCGTAACCCCATAAACCAGTGAAAGCAGCCTATGCGATGGAATTATTTGGAGAAATATTTATGGCTTTGCATTTAACTTTAATAGGTTAAACTTTTAGTATAATACGAATGCCTTCATATTCAGCTGCAACTTTATTTCAGTATTAACCTCCTTTTTAAAACGTATTTTTAACTTTTTTAGCTAGTGGACGTTATCGGTGAATGCTTTCCTTAAAAATCAAATTTATGAGGGTTTCAGCGAAAGAACTTCCTTATCTTCACTGGCTTTGTCTCGGTCTTCCTTGATCGCCATTCCTTTTTAAAGAATTAGCATAATCAGACCTGCAAACTTAGGTTCTTTAAACTCAAAATCTCAAAATTGGTATTTGAGAAAGCAAACTTCGGATTGTTTAATAGGCAATCTCTGTTAGAACGCAAGTAATTCATCTGCATGCGAATTTTTGTCGTCAACCTTGCTGTGTGCAGTGTGAGTACGATCCTGTTTCCTTTAGTACACGTGAGTTGGATAATTCACGTGTACTGGATCATAGTTTACTGCCCCAAATGAGTTTGATTCTTCCCGTGAAGTGTTAATGTTGGACAATCTTTTTCGTTACTGGTGAACTCAAACTTTCGTTCAATTTGTATCCTACTCATGCCTTTGCGTTTTATGTACTTTTCGTTTGAATTTTGCCAAATTAATAACGGTGCATTTACATTAATAACAGTGCTTGGGATTTACAACTGTGCATTTTCAGTTTCTTGACGCTACAATTTGCCAAAAGAGCTTTAAAAGGTTAATCTTTGGATTATGGTAACTTAACGATTTTTTGGCGAAAATTTGGCGACCAACCCTGCTACAGCAACATGCTAGTTTTTGTTTGGACGCTATTTTTTCACGAAGTAAATGCATTTTTTCCTATAATCTGCTAGCCGAATTACGCTTATGCTAGAACTTTTATGGAACAAAAGTGCGTAATCATGACGAAGATTAGGTGCGAAATTGGGAGAAAATGCAGAAACTGCTTGCCGCGTTTTTAACAGTTGCACATACACGGTATCCATGTACACGTCGACCTACTTTCACTTGAGAAAACATCCCAGAATCGCACAAAAATGGCATTGCGCACACTCTTGACTTTATCCATGTACACTACTAAAGTACTAGCTTGTGACCTTTATCGCCTTACCAAAATGTCGCCAAACTACCTGTTACCATATTCCAAAAATTCCAAAGATCCCTTTAAAATCGTTCGTAACTGCATGAATTGTTTGCACTTTGGTATACGAATCCGGAAGTGCATGATCATTAGCGTTCTTTCTGTCTTTCAATTCAAGAAACGAAACGCGAAATGTTTCGTACTCTTATATTGAATTTTAAAATCTGTTTGCGTATGTAAAGAAATTATGATAAATCATAGATTAATTTTTGAAAAAGCAGTTGAGAGTACTTGATATCGAACGAATGAGAAAATATTGTAGGAATATCCATAGCAATTTTCCCTTGTTTCTACAATTAAAGTATCATGGAGTTTTTCATTAGAAAATTCAATTTTTCTTTAGGTATCTGACCCATGCTAGTAGTACTTGCATTTTGTGTTCGGAATTCTCAAATAAATGGCCGAGTGAATATGAAATGTGAACACTCGGTTCATCTTTTTGAATTGGCTTGGTCTGCCAATTGAATGAGTTTTGAGATTGTCATGGTACATGACTTAAATGTATCGGTTTCCTTAACCTTCACAAAGGCATCCCTTTTTCTGAAACTGTTAATATGCGTGAAGTTTGACTGAATCAAAAACGAAACTCTCCGGAGTGTTTTTGGCGATATTAAATGGTCTATGGCGCGAAACTTGGTACAGTTCAGTTCACTGTGGCTTGAATTCAAAGGAAGTGAATAGCTACAAAGGCGTTTTAAAGTTTCTTCATATGCAAGGTGAATATAAATTGTTTCCTTCCTGGAAGGCAGATGACTCTAGCATTCAACTCTATATTTAAGGAATAATATTGTAATATTGGGGAGGTGTAATTCTTCTGCCCCGATCCATGAGTAGTTATCCACCTTATGGAACACTATTTTGTGAACAATTTAAGTGGTCATTTTACTTACTTTACGTTTATGCATAACGTCTTATCGCAATTTTAGTATACTCTGCAACTATGTATTCTACAGCCGATACCGCAAGCTGATTGGTCTAGCGGCCGCTGTTTAGGCTGCCCGCAATCCTCAATTTAATGTGTCCTGTTATCATAGAAACTAAGCTTACTGTAAATATACATATTCTCAATTCCTTCCTTTAGTAATTGGTTAGCTCCCCTTCCACATCTATTCAGATTCGCTCAGCAACGCTCGTGTGAGAAGGATACCAGCTTAATCAAGAGGTAAGGTTTATAATTTTATCCCTGCCCCCAATCTACATCTCATGCCTCAATGCGGAAATGGCAAAAGCCAGGCTTTATTTGGAATCCATAAAAGAACTGGTGCGAGCAGGAAGATAACATCCTGCTGAATGCCAGTATATCGCAAAGTATGAAGTATCATGCGTAGCAGATATTCTGTACAATAATTTTACAACAGACTTTTATCAAATGTTGGTAACTCCCAGTTTTCGATTAGCAGATGGGAAAATAAGACCATCCGATAAATGGTTCAATAAATGGGAAATATCAGTTAGTTGGTAATTCCCATTTATCGGTTTTGCACATAACTTCAACTGAATAAACTTGCAGTCTCATAGGATAACGCGACTTATTTCTTATTCAGCTGTAGCTGTTTACTAAGTATTAAAGCTCATGTTGAAACATACCGGTATCTTCACAATTTCAGCTAGGTGGCGTTATCGGTAGATTTTCCTCTTAATGTTTCACTAAAAGACGTTCCTTGGTGCTCCTTAATAGCCACCGCTTTTCAAACAATTGGCGGAATCACGCCTACATATTTCTCGAGTTCATGCAATTTGCCCAAGATCGTCAATCTTAAGTAGTTCTTTAAACTAATAAGCAATCATTTAGTTATACATTTAGGGCATGTAAACTGCTTTTAGTTCCTTGAGTTTCGTATATTAAAATTGTACATATGAGAGAACAAAAGCATTTTTCTACTTTAAATTACTATAAAATTCCTTGTAAAAATCAAACGCGTAAGTTCTCATTACTATTTGGATGCCTTAATTTTTCTTTAGAACAATTTAAGTGTTCGTTCATAGCTATAGACGTATCATGTAAATCTAACACTGTATTCTGCCTCTCTTCCAAAGAAATGAGAGAGGTGTGTATCTCCCGTTCTGCCGCGCCGAATTAAAGTTAATTTGTGCATTTTTCATGTCCAGAAAGGGCAACTTGGGAGATGTATTGGATTTATATATAGCATTGTTCCTGCAGTTACTTTGACACAAAATCGGACCTTTTTCTTGACTGGCATAGATTTTTTTTAGTATACTGATTTTATGACTCTATGCCAATTATATAAGTGCCAAGATTTGTAAAAATCTCGCGAGTACTTTTAAATTTTTCTTCCTGAATGTTAAGTGGTTAGTATACATTTTTAAACTTAATTGATTCCTTTTTTAGTTCGAAATTTACGTTCAATCAAAGTAAAATTCGAAGATAATTTGATTTATTTAAGAAATTTGTGTTGGTAATTTTTAAATTTTTCGAAAAACGTTTTGAATTTGTGGTGTTGATGTTAATGCTTCAACGGTGTGGTGTTGAACTCAAATGATGGGACACCGCATGGAAATTTTATTAAACGTCTCAAAATAAAAGGCTACATACAATCCACAAGAGAAACCTAAATCTTTTTTTTCAAAAAATTCCAATATCGCTACATTTTACGTGCGAGCTCTATGGCTCTCGATTCTGCGTTTGAAACAATGACAACAGGTTAATATTTTTAAAACAATTCAACTTGACAACTATTGAAAACGTATTCGGAAGTTTATTCATCTTAAGCTCTCGAGACATCCTTCTCCATATTAATCTTGTTTCTCCTTCCTTTATGAGAACTTAATCACAGTACCTTTAAAGTATTATCACCTTAGAGTAGACTTACTTCCAGGTAGATCTGCAAAAATAGTTTTTGTTCAAAAATTCGGAAGATGTACGTGAATTAATATATTCGCCCGTTTTGAAATATATATTGGCTTATTTGTTATACGGACCCCAACTGTTCTTTGCGAACTTTGTCAAATTCTTTTGAAAGAATGAACGATTTACTTTTTATCGAGTTTGTTTTTTTAGAGTGTAAAAGGGGAAGAAAATGGGTTATTATAAATCAAGATTCTTGCCAAACGATTACATCTCGGCACAAACTGAAAAAAAGAGGACGCCAAGATGAGTTTTTAAATTTCTAATTAAGTTTTTCACCACATTTTGTCAAATATTCAGGCATATTTAGTCGTAGAGTCAATGAAATAATTTCGGAAAAATACCCATGTTAGTAGATTCCTATACATAAATCTATTGCATATCTTGAGTCATGCTTTCGAGACCTGAAAAATTCAAGTTAATTTTCGCTAATCGGCCTACAGGAAAGTAATACGCAGAACCGTCTCATGTATTTGTGCAAAGTGTACGTAGTCTTGACTACATTACATATATGTTGAATATTATTCTTTTGACTAAATATTCTAAACTCCAAATATCAACTCTCAAAAATCGTTTCAGAAACATCCTCAATAATTCGATATATAAAATTGGCAGCACATTATGTAATTGGACGTCTGTGTGTAAGTATAATTTTCAATTCCCGTACTTCGTAAACAGCATCTGGAGAAATTTCCTTGTACAGAACGTACGAATACACAACAGGCGCGGTAATAATGGTATGTTAAAATTTTTCTCAGCCAGTAGCATACGCCGCAATATATAAACAGCTTATAGAATGTGAAAATTGTTTCTGAGGGAATTGTTGCTTAAATTTTATTTGCTTAGTTGACATGCAAGACCAAAATGAATGTGTACTAGGAAAAGATCATAGTCTCTAAGGTATCATTTATGTAATTGCCCTCGTCTATCTATTTTTGCTGTAATAGACTCCTATTAGGAGTGTGAACACAATTCCTACCAACCTTTGGTAGCCGTAAAGTCTCCGCTTTGTCACTTAGCCAACTAGCAGATTAATAAGTCTGAGCTTTCAGATTTTATATTACGCCCAAAGAGGTATTTTTTCAATTGCACATACATATACGTTTCGAAAGGATGTGCTTAGAATTTCGGATAGTCTCGCAGCGCTGGATATAAATATTTTATTCCCTACAGTGTGTCGCTGCTCGCTGTGAGATCTTTGAATTTTTAATGAAAATTTGTTAATTTTACAATATATGAAATGGGTAATTATGCTCTAATTCAGGATTCGAGCTTGCAGTTCCCATATTCCGGTGCCGGACTGTTACTCAAAATTGGATAGCTCTAGGTATCGTGTTTTCACAATGCGAAAAACATGTATGCATTGATACAGACTCTTCATTATTTAATTTCTTTATAATACAAAGCGTTAATGTTTACTGGTAACAATTTGAAAAGTCGTACACTGCATTTAAGTCATTCGATGCAAAATACCCATTCGAGACTATTAGCCTTCCTCGGCTAATAAGTATCCGAAATAGTCTCATTAATCTGTCTGAATCCTCCACCAATCTAATTTCGGCGACTGTTTTCCAGCTGTAAGCCTTTAAAATGTTATCTTTCTCGACACAATCAACCCATCTTAGCTAGGGTCTGCCCGAGGTCTATCTCCCATGGGCTTTGCCACAAACATTTTGCAGCAACGCTATTCCTTGTAGACAGCTGACAGCCCATTTAAGTCTCTGTAATTTGATGAATTTTACAGCACAGGCTTGTTTGTAAATTTTCGAGTTCCAAATTATTCTCCATGATCCATTCACTTGGATCCCACGAAGAATGCAACGTAAAATCTTTCGCCCAAAACTTTCCAGAGCTTCATTACATAAATGGTAGTCATTGCCCAAATCTGTGATGCATAAGTCAAGACGGATCTTATTAGACTATTGTAAAGAAGCAATTTAGTTCTTAATACTAGAACAGCCGAATTTCAGACTAACCGGAAACCGCCATTGGGGGTCAATTTGACCCTCATAAGAAATACAAGTAAACACAGTAAATGATTGAAATGATGCTGAAATGACCACATAAAAGAGGTTTTAGGTTTTTATTTACTTTTTATACTTTAGAATTTTTTCGTGCAATTAGCGAAAATTAGCACATATCTTTCAATGTAAGATTACAAAAACAAAAACAAAATCTTTGAAAAACAAACAAGATACAAATGCAAAAAGAGGAAAATGGAACATATGCAAAAATTTACAAAAACATAAATTGGGAATAAACACGTAATGTTTTCCAAAGTTTGTTATACATTATCGCAGGTGATACAATATGAACGCTTGACAATGACACATTTACCACAAATTGTTTTCTGGCATCCCTCGCAGCTGACAAGTCTTGTTTTGCCCTTGCAACTTTAAAATGCACATTTCTTTCGTTTAAGTGTCTGTATTTGAGCGATTGAGGGGCATCTATTGCGTAGTGCACCAACTCGTAGTTCTTTCACGAGTGCAAGAATAAATTCTCGACAGGAAATAGAGGTGCCCAAGGATTATTTCAATAAAATACAAGCATCGAGAGCAGCAATGTCAAGGACGTTGTAAAAAACATGTACAGGCCTGCGACTTCCACTACTTGTATTGTA
The DNA here is from genome assembly GCF_044657685.1 of Stegodyphus dumicola. Taxonomy (NCBI): domain Eukaryota; kingdom Metazoa; phylum Arthropoda; class Arachnida; order Araneae; family Eresidae; genus Stegodyphus; species Stegodyphus dumicola. Next base: position 55,281,385 of record NC_140778.1, read on the forward strand.
TTTCTTCAGCATCTGATCTGCGACATCAACGCCACATTTTGTACTGTTGTAGTAAGTGACAGTGTTCGGTTTTTTCTTTATGCTGTCGTCAACAAACGCATTATTGTGCATCGTGCTCAGAATCACGACATTCTTTCTGCTCTTGCACCTATATATTGTAAGTGTTTTGTCTCCATTTTTCAGTGCAAAAGTTGAATATCGTGCCGAAGAAGTGTCACGAGCAATGGGGGGGGGGAATTCTCGCTTATTCAGAAGCATCGTCCGCACAATTGTGGTTTATTTCGCAGAAAGTTCATCTGCAACTTTCACAGAAGTAAAAAAAATTGTCAGTTGTGACACTGAGTCCGGAGTTTAGATGTGGTTGCAGTAATTTGAGAACTGCACTTTCCCCAAGTTGTAAATTAGTTGGTCGTTCTTCATCCTTGCCCAAATAAGGATAACCACTCAAAACATATTTGGATTTTACATCAGTTGCTAGCCAGAATTTGATGCCAAACTTGTCCGGTTTATTCGCCATATACTGAATAAATCTACATCTTGATTTACAAGGTTTACATCTTGCAACAATTGTTCATTAACGGTTATTTCTGTTCCAGGATTATAGCATAAATAAGTTCTCCATTAGCTTGTTACAGAAGCGAAAGCAAATTTGTTAGTGGCTAGACGATCGGCTCTGGTGCTTCGGACATTGAATCTGAGATACCGCATTATTTCACGGAACTGATTGCGTGACATTATTTCTTTGAACACAGGTGATCCTCAATTCTTGTTCCACAAATCATCTGTACAAAGTTTTGAATGGCCTAGTGCTCCTAGTGTCGTTTTTCTTATGAGGGTCAAAATGACCCCAATTGGCTGTTTTAGGTATATCTGCGATTATTTGTTTAAATAATTAACGTAGAAATATGAAATTTGGCTTAGTATACTTGGAAACACTTTAGAAAAAGTGAAAAAATATCAGCTTCGAATCTCAGCTGTATATTAAAAAAAAAACGCGTAAAATTGGAAAAAAGGTCAAGATGACCCCAACGGCGTTTCTAGTGTTAAGAAAGCTAGCTGTATTTAAACTCTTGAGGCATAAGTACATCTATTCGCAGCAATGATGAATGAAAAAACTGCAGCAACTAAAATTACGACATTAAAAGAAATCCTACTAAATTTATAGCACCTTCAAAGGATACTGCTCATAGTTGTTCAAGATGAACTGTATGTGATGTCTTGAGCTCAAACTTTCGTTTCGCTCAGAGATGTTCAAATTAATTCTTTTCTACTTTTTAAATTTTATACAGCATGTGTACTTATAATTAAGTGAAGGTACAGATGTTGCCGTGTAATAAACTTATGACCGTATATCGTAAAATTAAACTTATGATCTTTAAAAGCATGGTGAAGAACAAATTAGTGCTATTTGACAGCATTAGTTTACTATCTTTCCTTTCAACATTGGTAGACAATTGTCGACAGTACCTTAACTACGATTCCCTTGATACACAACCATATTTCTTTTAAATTTCAGTTCTTTTGCCGATCTGCTACACTCAGCAACCAACTTTCTATTGTTTCGGAGAATATAAAACAACAACCAGATCCAAAAGGTTAGTTCGATTCAATATCAATTTACCTTCATTTTACTAATCTTTGTTGGATAATACAAACCTGCTTTTTTCTTTCCAGCTGAAGTGATTCATGAAGATAACTTCTCCATGGCTATGGACGCAATCGTGTAAGATGATTTTCCTTCCATTCATATCTTAATCCTAAGTTTATGTAAATGCCTTCTCCAGTCTACATTTCTATATAATATACATAAAAATACGAAATGCCACATTTCAAAGTCTTAAAGGTCTCTGAAATCTGGCATTTCCGTCCTGACTCTGTTTTCTAAACTCAAAATGCGTATTTTTCAAACATGCCTGCAGAATTTATAAAGTTTTGTGGGAGAATTCGATTTTTATTTCAATATCGCTGCAATGATAACGGAACCGAACCCGATTTTTATTTTGAGCTCCCCAGGAGTTAAGTCTCTGAACACTGGTACCTCGGTCTGAGGTTCGAATTCCACAAACGGGCTGGCTACATGGGCGTTTTCGTAGTTTTCCCTATGTGTAGCGTGCATACGAGCTAGTTTACCTTGGAAAGTCCTTCACGAAGGCATCCCTTCCCTTAGACCAATAGCTCTTGAAGCTTTGTCGTAATCACGCAAACCACATGCTAGTTTATTCATTTAAAATGGACACCTTCTCGTAAGGTAGTGCAGAATTAACATGGTAGTAACTGTAATTAGGTCGCAACGGACATAACGTTCCCCAAAACGTCGTAACTATACATCCTAAAAATTTTATTCAAGTATGAAGCAGAGTGATCTTCAAACTTATAGCTTTAGAAGAATTAAAGCTAAATTTTTAAGCGAATGCTATGCTGAGACTACCTAAACTATGATTTCTATAAGTGAATATCAATGACATACTTGCTTATTCATTTAACATAGGCACTATCTCATAAGGTAAGGCAGAATCAACGTAATAGTAAGTAATTAGGTTGTAATAGAAGTAAGGTCCTCCAAAACGAGGCCATTTTTGCTCGGGCGGACCAGCAACTCGAGCCGATTTCGCCTATATTAGCCAACAGCTAATGTAGTTTTAGTTTTAATTTTTGTAAAACTTGAAGGTACGTTTCTTTCCTTTTTCAAGCATAATGCTATGCTGAGACTTAAGTAAGATTTGGCTAAGTCAAGCCGAGCCTGGTACGCGAAAGTTCTTCAGATAGGAAGGTCTTATCGCACGTCTTAAATAAAGGGAAGTAGCATGATGATGGGCGTTCTGCGGCAGGTGGGTCAGTGGGTCAGGGGGCGTGGTCAATGACATCACAGAGGGCGGGGCCAAAGGCAACGTCATCACACTAGGAGGCGTGGTTTCGAGTGGAGTTGAGTTGTTTTTAGATTGCTGGTTGAGTTGTAGACCTCCTGTTTTTCATTTAAAGTTAGTTTTTTAATTTGGCAACGGATTCATGGCGTCCTCTAGGGACGAAAAAAGAAAATAATCTATTTTAGAAGTTTCTTTTTTTTTAAATGTTCTATTATTCAAAATATAGGATTGAACCCTGAAACAAAATATCTGCTTTTCTGGAACGAAATAACTGTTAAAAATATTGGAAAGAATAACATAATACTCATTAAAATTTCACACACACACACACACACACACACACACACACACACACGGGCTTTTATCGAAAGCCTCAGCTTTCTGACACCTGAGGGTCTCTCTTCAGTTTCAGTCATGGGGTTTTTTTGAATACCCAGGTGCCAGCCCCTTCCCATAACTCTACTGTGAAGTCATTGACCACATTAAAAATAATCCATTTTGTGTTCCATTAAACATTATTTATATTGATATGCCCATAGACTAAGGAGTGTACTCCATCCTTTAAAATATATCTTTTATCATCAAAAGCTGAAAGTGCGATTTTATTTATAGCCATGGTAAAAAGATGATGGTTCTTACTCTGAATATTATATTGTAATTCTCTGGTGAAGATGGATTTCTCTAAACAATCTCTATAATTTTTATGTTTAAGTTTCCTTTTAATGACACTTCGTTTAACTCCTTTCGCGGTTTTCTTCTCACTTTCATCCAACAGTAGAGTACATTTTCGCCCTCAGTCCTATAAACTCTATTATTGGTTCGGAATTCATTTCATCTTTGAAGCATCCAATTTTCTTTTTATTATTGATTTTGTATAAAACATGAGTCTTCGGATAATCTGACATATCGTACAGATGCGTATGAAAACTCATATCTCGATATACATCTTCTGTTAAAATTTCGTACGTGAGAGAGTCTGTGTCAGTAAAAAGTAGCTTGGCTCTTTCTCCATATTGTTTTTTGATATGATTGTAATGAAAATTGTACATATGATATTTACCAAGTTCTAGTATGACAAATCCTACATAAATGGGCTTGTTTAAATTAACAGTTTTTCAACCTTTGTACTCCAACCAAATCGTTATCAAAAATTCTGAAATTATGAAAGGTTGGTGCAGCTACCAATTTTTTCGCTCTTTTTTCAGTATTGACTAATTGAACATCAACATGTTTCCTCACGTTTTCCATAGTTTTACCGTACACACTATTGTTCATTAGTTTAAAAAAATCTTTCTCATATCCTGTCTGTGCATTTTTACGTTGATCTGTATTAAACTGTATATAAGGTTGTAACCAAGCTTTCTGTTTAAATTTTATAATTTTGTGAACATGCATTAATTTCATACCTAAAGAGAGATATAACTGTAAATTTTTATGAGAGATGACATAATTAAATTTAGGATTTAAATTAGGAACTAATTTAGTATTCGAGATAAATTTATTATTTTTCAGTACACTGACTGCATAAGGTGAAAGATGATTAGCTATTATTTTCATTTTTTCTGGAGCTAAGGGGTAATCGTTATGGGCATTATGAAGTTCTTTGGGGTATTCGAGGTCTACTTCCAAGATGTATCCATCCAAACTGTCTTCTGATAAAGTCAAAATCTTTTCTATGACATTCTTATGAGGTTCAACCCACTCAAAACTTCCATAGGGTAAGGGTTGACTCATAGCCCACCCGTAGAGATTGTTTGCATCAAGGTATAAGATATATTTACTTTCTTTAGTTGAATCAAAATTTTTCAGATATTTATTATTTGCTACAGACTTACGCTGGGTAATCATGGACACACCTCCACGAATGCCCTGCTCTATAAATAAATGCATATTAACATCCGTTAATAATTCCAAAGCTTGATCAGTCATTTTTAAGCAGGCTTGCCAAGCGAATCCAGGTGCAGTCATCAAATGCGCACAATATAAACTATAATAAGTTTTACAAAGCTGTCTAAAATTTTCAAACACATCTGCTAATTGTAAAACATCACTTTTTACGTATAAATCATGATATTCACCTAAATTTTGAATATTAAAAGCTTGCCAAACAGTTTGAGCATGAATGTAATCATCCGAAGATATACTTTCACCAGTTAAAGTACTTCGAAAGTTCTCTATGGATGGTAACTGAGTATCTTTAAATTTATCAAAAGAGTTGATGTATTCATATGGATATATTCCCTTCCGTAATAATAATTTTATGTTTTGATCATTGGGAAAATTTTCTTTTAAAATCCTAAATTTTTCTTCAGGCAAGTTAGATACCAGTTTTTCCAAAGACGCGTTCATAAACTGTAAACTATCAATAAAAATTAAAGATATTCTTAGATTATTCCATTTTCTTTTAATACTGAAAGAAATATATTTTTCCATATTATTAGGTATAACATGAAACTCCCTGTTTTGAATTTTGCCGATGCCTTGCATGATTAAATGTGCATCATAGTGTTTTAAATTGTGAAATACGACAGGAATTTTCTTTTGAAGTTTAAATTTCAAATTGCACTTATTGTGCAGAGCTCCTCTATACTTTTCCGTAAGATGATCGTGATCTTTTACACGATCATTGTTCAAATTTTTTTTGCATAAGTAGCAATGAGTTGCATTTTTAAAATTTTGTTCATCTTGAGATGTCATGGAAAGAGGTATAATACTATATAATTTTTCCGCTATTTCCTCTTCACGTAAAATATTTTGTATAAAATGGTCTACTGCATTTGGACCTCTGTATACTGTTACAGGTTTAACGCTTTTCCCATCAGGTCCTACAATTATGTAAGCATATCCGCAAGCTTTATGATGTATTTTTTCTGTAAAAGACGCAGTAGCTACATCAGGTGTACAAGTGTCTGTTTTCAATTAAAGCTTCAAAATCAGCATAAATAATGTACGGAATAGACTCTTCATATTGATAATTGGTATATTCTAATATTTTTTCTTCTTCTGATGGTATTTTAATTCTCTGTATGTTTTGATGTTGACAGTATTTTGCATGTTCTTCTAACAGGTTTTCACGGGTGAATGTATGCAAGCATCTCATACAATAGAACATGCTTGGGTGGTGTTTTGTGAGGTTACCTAATAACCGGGACATATTTCTTATTAAGCAATAATGTTGAGTAGTGTCATCACTGATTAAAAGTAAATTAATACAATCAGTTTCTTTTCTGTTTGAAATGTAGAAGGGAAAGACTTCTTTTTCTTCATATCCAAATACATTTATTCTAAGATTATTTAGTTTTTCAATAGATGATATTTTTGTAATAGGAACAGGGCATTCAATATTTCCTAATTTTATTTCATGTTCATAGGGTTTATAATGATTTACTCGTTCTGGTTTATTTTCTCTAGACAGATCATATTTGTGTGCAAGTAGGCACCACACTAAACATTTTTGATCATCATTTTGAATGTTTAAAATGGCTTTTTTCATGGCAAGTTCTTTGGGAAGAGGTATATAACTACTAGCGGCTAAGGGATGATATCGTGCTGTGCAGAGTTCTAATTTTTCAATTTTATCTAATGTCCATCCAGAGCCATTTTGTAAAAATTCTTCAAATGATTTTTTTATCTTGTTATAGGCCTCATTCAATTGTTCTTCCACATTCTCTATTGTTAAACTTGTGAGGCAGGTAGATCTAAAATGTGGTTTAATAACCTCTTCGTCCCCATCATGTCCTATTCTAGAGAACTGTGCTGTTACTATAATGTACCATTTTAAAGCCTTTTTCTCATTGATTTCTTCCTCGAGTTTCGACATAATATTTAATTTGATATTATTTAAAAATATTTCTATATCTTAATTAATTTCTTTGGTGGCGATAATTGTAAAAGAACTGAAGACGTTTAAGGCCGACGCTGCATGCTTCATACGCTTGTTTAATGGATGGGGATTATTACTTTTCCTTTTAATACTTTGAACAGTACCATGTTGAGTACGGTCATGTTTCATTAGATCATGTTTTCTGCTAAACACGTCGTTGCATTTTTCACATGAAAAGGTATTTTTTTAACATGAATATTTTGTATGTGTCTTCGTAAACTGAGCCTGACATTCTTCACAGTGAAAGATTTTTCCCTCATGTGTTTTCGAATGACGAACTAAATGACTTTTATTGTTAAAACTTTTACCACATATGTCGCAAACCTGTGAAAGATAGAAAAGCGGCTTTCAATATGCATGCTTTCTTCATTATAAAATTACTCATTTTTAATCATCCCTCACTAAAAAAAATTAATTACATAATTCAATTTAGAAATCATTTAGTATTAACTCTTTACGTTTAAAGAATTTTAGTTTAGTTTAAAAATCTCTCTCACTACTTTTGTTTCCTAATAATCACACATTATACAACGACTGACTGGAAATAGAACCATTGAATAAATAACTATATCTGCAAGTCACTATTAAAAAGAAAAAAAGTTACCTCTCTTGTACTTGGTTGAGGTTCCATTCTTTCAGAAGTTAGAGAGTTGAAGTCCTCCTCCTGAATTCCAAAGTCGATAAACTAAGAAAAAAAAGAGAAACTGTGTTAATAAAAATATTTTTTTAGAATATTCAAAAATGATTCATGTTTAACAGTATTTGATACTTCATTCATTATCTTATAACAAATATACTTTTAAAATAGATTCAAAATAAAAGCATCTTCTCTCATAAAAATAGTTCATTCATGCATTAAAAATATCATGCAACGATATACAAACTCGACTGATTTCCTTCAGACTCTTACAAATGCTTAAAAAAATTTTTTTGAGCTCTAAACTATATAAAAAGCAGGCTATTAAAAGCTCTTTGAATTCAAATCATACTTGAAGCAAACATATAAATCATGCATTAAAAATAGATTGATTATAATTCATTTTAAAAAGTTCATCTAGTCTGAAAAAAAATGACTAAAATAATATATAACAGTTCTAATACTTACATTGGAAGAAACAGATTGGTGATCTTGTTCGAAAGCCATCGCAAAAAAATATTAAGCTCTGTGAATCAAATCAGGAAGACTTGCTCTTTTCAAGGTTGAGAAGAGAACTGACTTTTTCCATTTCTGAAACACCTTTTATAGGGATTAAAGAATGCTCTCGAAACATTTCAGATTTGTATAATCTGAACCAGGACAACATTATGATAACCCTTTCTTTTGAATACGATTTCAACTTCCATTAACCCTTATCATAACGAAGTCTACAACGTGAAGTCTACTTATCAAGGATCTTCCTTCACTTCTGTATGTATTGTCAAACTTGGAATAGCAACAACAACCTTAAGATAATACATTCTTTCACATATGATTATCAGAGTTTTAGAAATTTTCCATTACTCTATCATAAGTGGATGATGCTTTTAAGATTACCCTTATGCATATATGTATAAGTAATGTCAAACTTAAGAATAACAACTCTTTCAAATAAGTTTTCAGTGATTATCAGAGTTTTCCATTAACCTATCTTACCATGATAACGCAATAATATAATGACGCCTTATAGACTGTCCTTCCCAAACAAGACAAGACAAGAATGTATTACGATAAGTGTTGATGAATTATATTGGTGAAGATATATTTTTATGTATTAATTTTAAAAATATAAGATTCTTTAAGGCAGAAAAAAATTTTTCATTTATTTTGTAATAGGTTTTTTGAATCGAAATGTTATGAAGATTATAAAAATGCATTAATATAAGTACAGCTATTCTATTTAAATTTCTGTGTTTGGTTGATGTTATGACTATTTTTTTTTCCTTATGTTTTTAATAGAAATATATTGAAATTTTAGTTTTAATTTTAAAGCAAACGTGTATATCAAATGTTAGTAAATGGATATTGCTGTTAATTTGATATTAACTAATGAAAGAAAATTCCAAGTATATTTTATGTATAATACAGAAATTTATTCTTTGAAAATAAATGTATTGAAAGGTAAAAGTTTCTTTGTGAAATGAATGTTTTTCATAACATTTAAAAACGATGTAAAACAAATATTGATTGTAGAGAAGAGTCTGTATGTAAAAATAATTTTATTCATTCAATAAGGTTCCCATTTTCGTGAAGAACGTATGTTTTACAGATTTAACATGCAATATTTTTTCATATTAACATCATGATTCTGTAAATTTTCATTTTTGATATAGTCCATTGGCATGTTGATTTCAGTCAAGGCTTTTAAAAATTCGTTTTTAGCAGGAATATTAATCTTTTTCTTTTTGGTTGTAAAAAGGATATTGAATAATAAGTGAATATTTGAATGCTTAATTTTTTCCTTATGATGTACCTCGCCTTTATCATTCCACTTAAGAACATCAGGATGTCGCTTTAAAATAGCTAATGCATTTTGTGCTTTTCTTCTCATTCGTAAAGGTACACTGTCTAAGATAACAGTAGAATAATCAGTTAGTCATCTGTTTGTCGCCGTCTGTCACAGAAGAGGGGGCTTCTTCTTCCTCTTTCACTTTCTTCATCTCAGCTGAATCGTCTAAAGAATTTTGTGAGTCGTCTTTAAGAGGTTTAAAGGGTGAATTGTATTCCTTTAAGTTCAATTTCTTTTGTAAAAGTTCATAATAACGCACTAATTTCTCACGATCGTCAACTGAACTGTTTAAAATATGCATCATGGCTTTATCCAATTCACTTAACTGTTTATCAGAAATGGTATGCTTTGTCATCATCTCGTCTGGAACTAACACATATTTCTTAGCGAACTCCATTGGTTAGTCCTGTAAGAACACTGAAAGCAGCAGGAATCAAAACGTTTAGAAAACCTCCTTTTTGTAAAATTAATTTTCGTTTCTTCACAAGAGAAATCTTATGATTTCCTAATTTTCGTAAAGTTGTTTTATGCTTACAGAGAGACTTCTTTTGTTGCTCTGACAATGGAACGTTTCCTTTGAGTATGTTTAAACTACATTCGCATATAGCTTTTATGCAATTGATATTAATTTTCTTTAATAGCTGTTTCCGTAACTTTAACGGACAAATGTTTAACAGCTGTAACTGTCTTAGCTGTTTCGTGACCAGCGTCATTTTATAAAATGATGATGCATTTTATAAAGCTGTTGTTTTTATTATTTTTTAATAATGTTTCATTTGATAAACATACTGTACTTGTTTAGGTAAAATTTGGGTGCGTAAACGTAATTCTTCCGGAGTTTCACTGCGCAGATCAATGAATAAATAAGAAAAAGGTTTCTTGGTTGCATCTTCATATACTTCTTGAAAAACTTTAAATGACGCGGAAAGAGCTGTTTTCCTAAATGTACGATTTGACTGACATCTCTTCTGTTTTTACACAAAATCAAATAGTGTGCATTTAAAGTCACTTCACGTATTTCTTTTCCCTTGTGAAAAAAGTTTTGTGTGATAAAAATAACGCTTAAATTTAAATGATGACTTCCTTTTGTAAATAAGTTAGTCAGACGTTTATCATTCCCACATTCGCTCATCAAATCGTCTATGATGAATAATGTGTTGGAACCTAAATATTCTTGATATTTAATTAGTAAACCTTCGACAAAACATTCGGTATATCATTATACAGAGGTTGGTAAATTCCATAACACCATACTACTTTATCGGGAATCGTTGAAAACATTTCCTCTTTATACTTTAACAGTTCTCGTACAAAATAGGTTTTCCCACATCCAGTGGGTCCCGAAATCACCATTGTGAAAGGATGTTGTAGCTTTGGAAATTCCATATTAAATGAGACAAGACACATAATGTATAAAGTTTAAATGTATTTATTGATAGAAAAAAGATCTTACATGAAATTTCTTGATTACAAAATTATATACTTTAATATCATTAGATATATGTTGAGGTATGAAAGATAATATATCATTGAGAGATTGTCCACGACATTTACAATAAATAGTATATGCAATATTGACCACATACTGCTGTTACATTAGTTTGGAGAGTCAACGAATTAAAGTCCATCTGTGGAAATCGTTCTGCATACTTGGCTATCGGTACAGGAAAATAGGATGGATCATGTCCATAGGAATCGAAAAATTCTAAATGCTGTGGAGATGAAATGTAAAAGGCTAACCAGTGACTACCGGATTCAGATGCTTTCAGTCAAGGCTTTTAAAAATTCGTTTTTAGCAGGAATATTAATCTTTTTCTTTTTGGTTGTAAAAAGGATATTGAATAAGTCTATAATATTTGAATGCTTAATTTTTTCCTTATGATGTACCTCGCCTTTATCATTCCACTTAAGAATATCAGGATGTCGCTTTAAAATAGCTAATGCATTTTGTGCTTTTCTTCTCATTCGTAAAGGTACACTGTCTAAGATAACAGTAGAATAATCGATCTACATTAGCTATAAAGCAACTTGGATATTTCTTGATCTCGATAGGGAGTCGATCACTTGCAAAAACTCCCAGAAATACTTTTCGTGTCTTTGCATTCTGAGAGAGTGCTCTGCTTATTTCAAGGCTGTCCATTGCTTAATTAGCAAAATCGCATAGTACATGGCGAGATTTTGTTATTTCAATCACGTTTTGAAATTCTGCATAGACTAGCACCGAGAGAGTCACAGAGAGAGCTTTAGCAAATTTAATTTCTACTCGCAAATTGCCTTGATGCTGTAAGTTAAAATGAGATCCATCACACATATCTGGAGTTAAATCGAAAGCATATAACACATGTCCTTTCACAAATTCTTCTCGAGATAAATAGATGCCTTTGTCGCGATTAAATCCAGAAAATAAACTGTGGTAAGCACGCACATAATGATTAGATTCGAAATCAAGGTCCATTGGTTTACATGGAACGGGTTGTCCATCTACATAAATCGATATAAAGTTGACATGATGATGGGCAAACAGAAAAGGATTCATTGAATATTGTCCATTCATTGCAGCATTTTCTACACAAGTAATAATGACTCGCTTGGGCATCAATCCTAAAAATACATTATCTTGCATAAAAGACCAACTTAGAAACTGAATATGTTTTGCATAATACTCGATCTATAGGGTATTTAGCAGAACTTTTTTCCAACGCTTTTACATGTCCGAGAGAGACTCCAGGGTTTACTTTTACTTTTCTGATAAACAAAGAAGCATGATCCAAGATCACTTTATAATCGGCATCTTTCTCAGTAGAAACTAGACAGAAAGCAGATTTACTACGCACCATTTTAATTTTCACATCAACGAAATTTAACGAGAGTCGATTTTGTTGAAAAATGTCACAATGTAATTGTCCTATCAAATCCACACTTTGACTGTTTTTTATAAGTTCACCGCGAGCTTTTAGTCCAGCATCCGCATCTTGAGCTAAGACATCTATTTTATTAGGTGAAGTGTCTTGGAAAAATCCTTCGCAGGTGAGTAAACTTTTCTTTGCATTTTCCCCATAATTTAATAATGTTTCGATGAAGGCTCTATAAGGATAGGTATTTGTCGCAGATGAAATTTTTCTTTCATTTAAACTTACATCTACTTGCGAAAAGAGAGAATGTAAAAATAAATTTACAGGGGCAACCGGTTCTTTGTCTGTTAAACTGGATCCGTCTGCCTTAACTACTTTAATTTTCACGTGTATATAAGAAGCAGCTAGATCAATATAGTCTTCACTACTGCCAGAAATATTAAATTCGATAGGTCCTCCATCTCGTATATTTGCGAGAGGGTGATATTCCACAAACTGTCCTTTTTCTATAGCTGTTTGCGTAGGAGGAATGGTAAATAAATCTAATTCAGATTTGACGCAAACGGGAGAGTCTCGATGAATATACGAAGTCATACTTTTTTTTAAGAGAAAATATCCTGTGCTTTCACCTTCTTTGATCGGTGAGAAATGGTACGCTTTTTCCTACGTTTCTGCTTTTTATTAACTCGTCCAGAACCAATCATGTTCTTCACTTTAGTAGCAGCTTTATCAGTTAATATATTTCCGGCTTCTTTCAGTCGACGCTTAGCAGCCTCTTTTACATCTTGTCCTTGTGATACATCATTTAACAAATAAAGTCCACTATGCCATACTTGTTTTCCAATTGCTTTGGCTCCTGATTTAATAAGAGGTACGGCAGCGCGAAAGAAGGATCTGAATAGACCCCCTAATCCGTATCCTCTCTGATAAAGATTACCTTGATAATAATTCAATCCATGTCCTGTTTGTTGTACATAATAATCTTCAAAAGATTTTTGACAACACTGATAAGGTACATACATTATGACAAGTATTTTTGACGGAAATGAAGTTTCACGTGTGACCTTCCTCGTTCAAATGGCGTAAATGCTCCCATTTGCGTTCTTATATCGATTTCCAAAGTGTCTATCATTTTCCGATTCACAGGTAAATAATGAGGTCTATCAAATAGTGCACTCACCACTTCTCCATCGCTACCAGTTACTCTTAAAATTCGAAGAAGAGGAGCTAAAACATCTCCTACGATTTGAGGTTCTACAATATCCGTATATATCATTAATACACGATAATGTGCACAGGGGTCGGCTGCAAAAGGACTTTCTACAACAGTTTCGGAACTATCATCTGCACAAATGTTAGGTTTTGAACCGTAGGTTCAAAACCTAACATTTGTGCTAACCCATCATGTAAAATCACTTAAAATCAGTAAATCAGCGTTATTTTTCACTTTGATTTTCACTCGTTTTGTTACTGTGTTATAATTAAATATTATTTTGTTTTGATGTTCTTTAATATAAATAGCTTTTAAAATATCAGGTACTGTTTCATAACATCCTGGAGGTAATCTACGACCTAACATTTCACCATTTTTCTCTAAAACAAATCCAATTAAGTTATTGTCTGCATTCACATTGTGCCATGTGTGCGGATATAGCAATTCAACCAAACCAACTTCCCACATACCTTTTAATTCAATGGGAACAGGTAAACGTGTTATAAAATGTGAAATTTTATTTTCGGGGAAATAATTCATAGAGCTATCGCTCGGAAGTGTTACGTAAAAACTCATTTTCATGATTCGGATACAATATTTTCTCGCACTTTATATCGAGAGTAAATTAGAAGCTGGAATCCATTGATGGAATTTGTCGGGATAACCACGATATTTTACAAAGTATTCTGTCTGATTTTTATGTATACGTTTCTTTAAAATTTTTTCAATGCGATATTCCTCTTTCAGTCTCGCTTTCTGCAACTCTTATGCATAAAACGTTCCTTTTACTGAGTCTCCAAGTAAATCTTTAATTCTATACACAGCTGGATGTCTTTTAACACACTCTGTCACCACAAATAGTTCTTCCGTCCAATTGGTTTCATAGCCTTTTTCGAAAGTAAGCTTTAGTTTGGAAACACGTACCACATCTCCTACAGCGAATATACATTTAGTAACGTTAGAAGGATGATCTTTATACAAGGTAAACCATACATCACTCTCATTTTCTGAATTGACTTCTATGGGAACTCGCTTTATACTTGAATGAAAAGTAGCATTATAACTTTCTATTAATTTGTCCAAGACATCTACATATTTATATGTATTTCGAGTCGTAAAATATTTCCACATTTTTGTTTTCAAAGTGCGATTAAACCTTTCCACCACGGATGCTTTAGTAGTATTGAATGTACTGAAAAGTTTAACTTGATTTCTTTTTAAAAATTTTATAAACACTTTATTTTTAAATTCGGTGCCCTGATCCGTTTGAAGGAATTTTGGTTTACGTTGACTCATTATTTTTTGAAACGCTTTCACAATATCTTCTCCTCTTTTGTTTCAGAGGAATAGCCCATGCATATTTGGATAATATGTCAATACAGGTTAATATATATCGATAACCATCATTATGATCCCGTAAATGTGAAACATCCACTAAATCAGCTTGCCATTGTTGATCTATAGAATACACGATTACTCTATTCGTTGGAAATTTTCGGCGAATTGGCTTGTGAAGCGTGTACGCATCTATTCTCTCTAACCATGTTTGAATCTCTTTCCTGGAAACTTTACCTCCTGCAGCACGATGTAAAGCTTCAACACCACCAAAACTTGCAACATGAGCCGGATCCTGATACGATAAATTCATATTCATAACCTATTGAATAATTCTTCATATGGATAATGATAAGTTCCCACTGTCGTTAAGACGTAGCGTAAAATCAATAGGAATTTTATGAAATTCTGTAAAAATATAGATGGATGATAAAATAACACATAAAAGTGTATAAACACACCGCAACGGTGGCTTTTCCTGGAGCAGGCATAATTGCAATTGATGAGCTGATTCAAATTCCATTTTCTTATATAGGCTTTTTTACCTAAATCTGAATGTATCCCGTCAGCTTAGTGGTTAAAATCTTCAAACTACTCAGCTGGTGAGATATTTTGTTTCAGGGATCGATCCTATATTTTGAATAATAGGACATTTAAAAAAAAAGAAACTTCTAAAATAAATTACTTTCTTTTTTTCGTCCCTAGAGGACGTCATGAGCAATTCCTAAATAGATTATTTTCTTTTTTCATCCCTAGAGGGCGCCATGAGCATATATCTAAAAAAAATCCCCGTTGCCAATTTAAAAAAACTAACTTTAAATGAAAAGCAGGAGGTCTACAACTCAACCAGCAATCTACCAACACCTCAACTCCACTCGTGACCACGCCTCCTAGTGTGATGACGTTGCCTTTGGCCCCGCCCTCTGTGTGACGTCATTGACCACACCCCCTGACCCACTGACCCACCTGCCGCAGAACGCCCATTATCATGCTACTAAGGGATATAGTTCCAAAGTGCCGTAGCGAACATAAAATGGACGCTTCAAATCGACATAGCGCCGCTCTAGTGTAGAGGTTTAATAGTTCTGTTTTTATCTGAAGTTTCTCTACTGTTACGAACTCGTAAGTAACTGTTTTAAGTACTTACGCTAGATTACTAATCTACTAACCTTGTATTGACTTGCTGTTTTCTCTTCAGGAGCGTCGGAACTCAGGCCGCGCAGGTAGCATCAAATATTGCTGAATCCACGAGCACGCTCTTGTAAGTAACTTCTTCTGTACCTTTATATAAAGCATACTGAGAAAGATCTTGATACTATTTTTGGATGAATAGTTACTCCATGTTACAAAATTCAATTGGTTTTGCTGGACAAATTACGTGAACTAAAATATTAGAACTTAAGCCTTTCATTCCTATTGCTGGTGTTTCGACCTTCGTATGTGGATCTTGCTTTATGGTTAGTAAAGTTTGTCTTGCTATTTAGCTTGTAGGGTTCCTCGCCCTTTGTCCAAGATGAACTTCGAGGAACATATTCAATTATGTAGTGATTTATCACAGAGTTCAAGCAACTAAGACGTAGACTCAACAAGGATTAAAATACCCTTGCTTCACTCAAATATAAATAACATTTGGTCCGTTCTTGGGCTTGCAGCAAAGCCTCTACTCGAGCTTGAACTCGGAATAACAAGTAAGAAACTAAAGTCGACTTAGCCGAAGCTAAAGGCAAGTATCTAACGTAATTGGCCCTTAAACTAGCCGGCGAATACCAATAGGCACATATATTGCTTCCGAGCGTAACATCTTCAAGAATAATTTAGCCGAAAGGCAAACACGCGCCACTAAGGACTCTATCGAAGTTGGTTAAACCTTCCTTAAATAATATTCATTTGCATTCAACGTCAATCTAAAAACCGATTCTGGTAGGGAGCTGCAAGTGGAACAGGAATTGATAGGAAAGTGTTTCAAAATGTTACAAAATTAAAATACTCTACAAGCTTGCTACTCTTGCTCATCTGGCGACTTGTTCGTATTTGCTTTTCACTTGTTTTCTGAATACTTTCTTATGCTATTTGTGAAACGGTTTGGCAGTAGGAACTTGGCGATATGGTTGCGTTTTATGGGTTCGTGCATTTGCAGTAATTGATAAGACTTCATGAAGAACCAGAACCCAATTTATTCGTCCATAAACAATTTTACACAGGACAGTTTGAGAGGCGCCTTGACGCCCGTCTAGAACTACGACAAACACGCTGAAACACTTAGCAGGACGGTCTTCAGGCTATAACTAAGAAGGCGGCTTCATGGCAATGCACTAAAGTACAGCTCCCATCGCTCTTAAGGTAATCTCTAAATTCAAGATACTTTCTTCTTGTACAGGAAAGGATATATATAGCTTTATCTTATCTTTGAGAATATTAGAGTGCGTTAAAAGTGCGTTCTAGAATTTTTCGCTCAGTCTCGCATATCGCCATTTGCTGCCACTTTCTGGCCCGCCGTTTAGCTATCTCATCACATTTCGCAACAGTTTTAAGACTGTTTTACCACATACAAACAATATGTCGCAGACCCTGCGCGCCTCTCAAAAAAAAAAAAATTCCAGGCTTGAAAAGGTTAAGAATCTAACTATGAAACAATTAATTATTTAAACCTTTTAAAATATCAGTTTAATTTGAATACTATTGGCGTTTCTTATTTAATATCTCGAACTACAGAAATCTATTTTTGAAAAGTAAATCTTCTAAGAATTGGATAATTTTACATAATTTTGTTTCTCTGTATATAAAAAATTTTATATACACTTTAAATTGTTTAGTTCTCTACAATGCCTTAACGTAAGTCTGCATTATGACTTTCTTCGGTTTCTGGTTAATGTTTCTCAAGTGCTCTGCCACATGCAAACAATACAATCTTGAAAATCTTGCGCTTTTGTATACACGCGTCACTAGCAAATTCGTCGTGTTGTTATTATCAACGTGTTGTAAATTATTTTGACAGTATGTAGATCTTTGATATTTTGAATTATATCAAATGTACAGCATGTCTCGAAGCTTTACAATGCTGCTGTAAAATTTCTGAAACTTTTCCATGTTCAAATGCTTCAAAAAGTAAGTTCTCGAAACATTAATTTTCTGTTTAGCAATGAATTGTTAAAGTATCAACAATGTTCACCTCCCAGTCCCTAACAGTGTAGTTTCATGCGATGGGTTCAATTCGTATCTGTTTAAATAACGAATGCAAAATTTAAGCGGAATGTTTTCTGTTTTGGTTCTTTTTAGCCTTCTTTGTAAAAGGGAAGGATTATGTAAATCAAGAGTCAAAACAATTTATGGTGGTAAAATTCCTTCGGAGAAGTTTTCCATGAAACGTTCACTTTAAAAGTGCATGTGATTTGAAAGCAAAATGTATCTGAATTTAAACAAATAACATAAAGTTGGCCACTTTCAACTTCTATCAACAAAGAAAAATTACTAATTTACTTTTCTTCCTTTGTTTCATTCGCAAGCTTCTCTTGGCGCTTATGCCTTTCTCTAATCGTCCGTTATGTTGTAGTATCTTTTCACGTTCTCCGCTTGTGAATAAGTGTCATTTTAAAGCGTTATATTTTAAACATGTATTATCACGTCAACATCGAAATATGGGGAGAATTTTCCCTACGTAATGGGACATTACATCCACTTCATCCAACGCTATAAAACTACAATTCTTTAATTCCCTACACTTTAGCAATCTTTAGAACTGTCTTACTCTTGCCACTTAATCGTTAAATATTGCAATCCCATTGATCAGTCATGTACTACAAGTTACAAAATTTTACAGCACGTGAGGATTCCTAATAAACGGTCATTATTTTCAAGTCTTGTAATATATTTAATCAAAACGGCACATCTTTAGTTCCGATAAACTGGAATAAGTAGAAATTGACTTTAATGTGTGAAAAACCAGTATTTATATCCAGTGTCAAGTTTAAAAAAGTATTTGAACTTGAGTGGATAGTGTTTTATTAATGACTCAAAATTTGAGGAAGATACTGGTAGAGTTAATAGTAGGAATTTAAGATATATTGGCAGATAGCCTTTACTACCCTGATCTACTTATATTTGCTAACTTATATGCCTCTTGCATATAAGCAATAGTTCTTTGTATAAACACGATGTCTTTAAAAGGCTTTGTTAATCTAATGAGCTTTATTTCTGTAACTCAAATAATGCAAATCTTAACTTAAAATAAATATTAGCAAGTCTGTCTATAAATATTTGCCTTTCTTGATGTTCTTTTAAAACTTCGTTTGCTTTTGTGCTTAATATGCTCTCTTTACAGAAACTTTGAAATTAAAATACTGTAAATTAAAATATTGGAGCCCAAAACGATGAACGCGATTTGATTATGTAAATTTCATTTTATGCTATGATTGTATTAAGGTTCAGATTTCATAGTACGCCCGAAGGGGTGTTTTTCCATTTACAGAATCTTGCACGTTTCGAGAGCATTTGGGCTAAAAATATTTAAGAAACTGCTTATCTTTAGAATTTTCTATAGTCGCTCGCTGGAAATAAAAATGTTTTAGTGTTCCCTCTGCTCTCTTTAAAATTGAGCTTTTTAATCGCAAATTTGTAAAGTTTAAAAATTAAGACATGGACAAGCAAATTTGAGCCAATGCCTTCTAATATATTTAAATACAGCATATATCTTAGTCTCGCGCGCTGGAGATAAAAATTTTTTTCCGTGCGGAGTTCCCATTGGTCGCTTTGAAATTGTCGAATTTCTTAAACTCTTAAAAACTTTAAAAAAATATGAAATTGCTAATAAATTCCAAATTCGGACTTTCAGATGCCCGTGTTCGAGAGGAGTACTATGCTATTCAAAATTGGAAGGATCTAGGTATCTTTGCATGTTCGCATTGTGGAGAAACTAACATTCATGCAGATTCTTAAAGTGTAATATAATGTAAGTCTTCTAATACAATATAACGTACGGAATATTTGGTGGTAACAAATTGAAGAGATTAAACTCGTGTTTCGACGTAAATAGCAGTTTCGACACTAATACTCTTATGGGCTTAAATTGTAGACTAATGAAAGTACTTGAAAAAAATTGCTTAAGACTAAAAGAGCATTCTTCGATCCAAAGACAGACCGAGTGATTGAAAACTTTTAAATCGACGGATTTTATGTGAAAGAAGTAATAGAAGTGGTTTCACTACTCTAATTATACAAAATTTTCGTTTGAATGCATAAAAATTAAGTTTCAAAGTTTAAGTGTTCTGTTCAGAATCGTTTGACAAAAAGAAATTGCTGTAGTCTAACTGCATGCAAAGACTATTTTATTCTCCAATCGCTGCACGCGAAGGACATCAAATAAATTGCGACTCATTGCATTTGCAAAGGAATAAAACCAGTGTTCTGAAGTTGGGGACTATTTTCTGGTCGTTTGTTAATCCTTGAGCGAAGATAAAGAATGATATACTGTTTAAAAACATTGAAGCGCTAGTATACAGGTTTGAAAACAGTCCTCGTGGCTTTGCCTCATTCTAATCGCACAACTTTTTAAACTTGCATTCTTTTGGAAACGTTGAAGGAATTTCACTTTATTTGTACAATGACTGTGTGAAGCAATTGCATAAACTCTTTTCTTAAACATTTTCGGATTGTTTAAACATGTTTTTACTGCTTATAGTTATAGGTCCATTTATTAGCCCGAAGGGGCCTTGGTCTCAAAGGACTATTAGTCTCCAAACTGCATTTTACGTCGTTTCACTTTCTCTGTTGGTTCGCTTTTCAATTTGTTCCTGCCAAATATTACTGCCATGTATTATATTTAAAGGAACCAAATAATGAAGAATCTGAATGTTTCTCTCATTGTGAAAGAACGATACCTAGAGCCACCCAATTTTGAATAACGTAGTCCTCAAACCGAACCTGGGTACTTGGTAGTCCGAATTTAAAATTTTTTTACCCATTTCAAATTCTGATAAACTTGAATGAATTTTTGATAAACAAACTCAACTGTTTAAAACTAGCAATGGCAGCACTGTATGGAAAAACATTTTTTATCTCCACCGCGCCGAACTGGGAATCGGAAATTCTAAAGATATGCTCTTTTAATATTGTGATATTGCTGTTGAATTCAATTTTGTGATTTGTATCCGAAGTAAATTATTTAATAAAGGTAACGCTCAAAATGTTGGCAGAAAGCACATAAAATCTAAGCGTGCAGATTATTTTCATGTAAACGTCATTGAGGAAGGGCCTTTTTCGCTAGGCTTCAAGTGATTGGAATAAGTTATTTTTGTACTTTAATTCTTTGCTTGCTAACTGCTCTAAGTTGAAGTGTTTCGTGTAAGCGACGCACGGCCGCAGTGACTCGCCACGTAAACTAGCTTTAATTTTCTCGTTGCTAAGCAACGAACGAGACATGACGTTTCTGCTGGTGTTGGACATGTACGACAGAAATAATTTCCGAACATACAACGTGAGACGGTGTAGTGGCCCAAGTATTGCATGAGAAATATTTCATATTTGTTGATGTGGTTAATTATTTTATAAAATTAACTTTAATATTTTGTTAATATTCATATTTCTTTTATGCTGAATGGCAACAAGTAGTTCATATTTATACTTAAATTTCTTTATGCTGAATGGCAACTAGTTCTGATTCATGATTGCTTGCTTTTGGTTTCAAAACGTTGCTCGTAGCGTCACATTTCGATAGCTAGAAAATAAAAAGTAATAAACTTAGCTATGTGATTATAATTCGTGCTGTTCCTAATCATAAATTAATTTTAAACTTAATAGCCAAGGCCACAACAGCAATAAACAGCCAAACTTTTCGCCGAGCGCGCATTCGCGCCCTTAATCTACGCCGATGGCTTGCGCCAGACGCACATATGCGCCCACAGGCCACGCCGATAAGTTTTCCTGTGAGTCCACTGCATATGCATGCTATGCGTCCTGTTTCGCTGCTCCTGCTGTGGACGCAGATGGATTCCTGCTGTAGACATATTACGTAACCGCGATTTTTTTTCGCTTTCTTATGATGGAAATTGATTAAGCAAACCTGAATCAACCTCCCAGATGCAATTTTTAGCAAATGCAATTAGGTGTTGCTTTAGCGGATACAAACGTTCGGTATTTCACATGTACTGCCTAATGTTAAAAGCCAATTTATTTTTGAATCATTAACTATTTTCTATTTGGCGATTGTAATAAGGATGTTCGCACACTTTTTATAAGATTCTCATTGTACTTACATAAATATCTTACCTAAAATCTTTGTTTTAAATGTTCCGTTCACTAACCCTTATTCTTCACGATCTTTCTACACCGTAATTTTGGAGACTAGTCTTGTTTTAGTAGCAGAAGAGTTATTTTATTCCATTCCTTTCGGACAACTTTTCAAAATCGTGGGAGGGTTGTAGATCGACGTCTGAACAAGCAGCTTTTTAAAAGTCCAAAAGCTCAAATCTGAATTCTTCAAGAGATTTAGCAGGAATGCGAGTCAAATGTACTACCTTGATACTTGTTTCGTTTTTTCCAAGAAATTAACAGTGGACTTAGACGTGCGCAGCTGCTTGCTTTGCCTTGACGCAGCTCTATTGATGGTTGCCACGTTGAGTGAAGAAAAGGTATTAGATATTTGAAAACTGGGCATAAAATGAATTCCTAATAATGTGTTGAGCTTCAGTCTTCCGCACTTTAATTTTAAGTTTTTAGTTGTATAAAAAAGTAACGATCGTAAATACCTTCGGAAAAATTTCCTTTAGGTTCTGTAAACCACGTTCCGAGATTTCTTCCTGTTTGGTAATAAATGCATCTTTTTATTGAGGTCATTTAAATATACGTAAGATCCATCTATTGTGACAACATTTTTCCATTTTTGTCTGAATAATTGTTTCTGAGATTCTGCAGCGCGTACTGCATTCGGCGATATATCGGTAAAGTACTGCTACACACATTACATTTTTCGCCTTTTTCAGCATCTAAATTGGCATTGATCACTTTATTCACAATTTATACTGAGCATTTTAATGATTCTTTGACTTCGAAGATTTTAACATTAAAGTTAACATTGCAACGTTCAGTTTTCCTTGAATATGTATTTAGAAGAATTTTCCTGCTCCAAGCCAAACTTTGACCGTTTCTCCTTTCTTATTTGACTATTATCTGCTTTTGCTGTAGATCCTAAAAATCATGGCTCTGCCGGGATTTTTTAATAAGTAAATAGAAATACCCTTCTTCGGAAAGAGCACGAATATACCCCTTCCGTCCATTGTTTTCTAAAGTGTAATTTTCCATGAAAACAAAATTGTCAAATAGCAAACAATAATTTACTTTCAAAAAATATAACTGCAGCTACAAATAACGTTTTCGCGAGCAGGCGCTCTTGTAGACCAAAAGCCAAACCGTCTAAAAAAATGTGCGAATACCTCCTGTATTTTAGCTTAGATTTAATCCAATATATTAAATTTTATTGAAACTTGATACATAATATTTAAGATGAGTTTTACTGAATTGCAGGTTTTCGCAGAGTTTAGAGGACATGCACTATCACGATAGAGAACTCCTGCACTATTTGGGTATTGACTTTATTTTTGACCTCATGGTAGAAATGGAAAAACTATGCATCATCAAGTAAATATTAATCTCTTTATCTTGTATTCATATTGTTATATTTTGTTCAACTTGCTTCATGCTGTTTCGATTTTACAGGGTCACTTCTTCCGAAAAAGTAAACAGGGGATTTTACCAAGACTTCAATATAACTCAAATTCCATACCCGGGTAAGTTTTGTGGTATTTAATTTTCTTTGCCGGGACTAAATATTTGTATGTAAATATTTACTTTTTAAGAATTTAGTTTAGAAGATGGTTATCTATATGTAGGTACCTGAGGGAAGTTTAAGACTGATTTCTATAAATTAAATTTGGATTACTGACATTCATCGAACAATTTTATTTTTCTTTAAGACTGTATGTTAGTATGTTTAAACAACTTTGCGTTTTTATCGGGTGAAAATGCTTGACTAATCGATCAAGTCTTTGGCCGCCGATGTGTATACTTCCAGTTTCCCTTAGAAAATCCTCCACTAAGTCATCCATCCACTCGCAGATAGCCGTGGTGTTCTTTGCCATAATAAACGAAGTCTTGGCTGTGATAGTGCTTCGTGGTTTACTACTCCTCAGCTTTATGCGCTGAGGGTGTGCTGGTGGTTCGTGTAGCTTAATTGTTAAAAGCATGACGACTTGAGTTGCTTCCATTTAGATTTTGTGGGAATTCCATGCGTCATGTGAATATGAGCTACTTTCGCTTGCAAAATGCACCATGTAAGAATCTTTCTTTTATAAGGCAGATTACTATCCCATCCATTGTTGAAAGAAAGTCACCAGTCTGGAAAATGGGTAATATTTTTTAAGGAAAGAAGGCGTTGAAAATAAGCTGTTCCGACTTATCTCGCTTGCCTGACGGTAACGTTGGAACAAGCTCACAAAATTCATCCTGGAAAGGAATGCAAGATTGCGTGTGTCGTTGGCAAGGCCCTTGAGAACCATACAGGTGACAGAACGACACTGCTCATTTCGGCCCCAATTTTGATGAACAACATCCTGGAGCCAAAGAAAGTCTATGTAAAGAAGCAAAGGCTCCATAGACGTAATGTAAACCAGTTTGTCTTCTAAGCCGCTAGAAAGAAAAGAGACAATTCGCCAAGGGATTTGGCGACGGAACCTGTTGGCGAGAATTTCCCCCTTTGTGATGTACCTGGCCGAGATTTTCCACCTTCGCCACGTGTACAGGAAATTGAGCTACACGGGTTAAGATGAATCGTTCTTTGACTTTTCGCGATAATTTGAACTCGAATTTTCGTGCTTTTTTTTGGTTTACTAGTTGAACTTGTATTATCCATATCGCAGTTTGATGTCCGATTTTATATCTGTCAATATGTAGGGGGAAAAATGGAGTCGCACAGCTTTAAACTCTTGATAAACGTGACCGTCGAACATGTTCGAACTTTTGCGCTTTTTGGCGACTGATATTTCACGCATGCGCAGTTGTGTTCCTTTTCGTTCCGAGGGAGTCACTCCTGCTGCGAAGCTTTCCTTCTTAACAATACATATTCTTTGCTGGAGGGAATGGGTCAGATGCTCCCACCCCTCTTTCCCTAACATCAACCTCTGGAAAGGACTTTCGGCTCGTCCCATCTTTAGAGTGCCCCATGCCGCACACGTTATACACTTACGAATATCCATGTCTTCTCTGGTATTCGAACCCGGGACCTCTGGTATTGCAGTTAGCGTCGGTAGCCACTGTCCCGTTAGGCGGCATTATGTAATATACACTAAATATTTTTAATACCGTGGTAAATCAATTCCTACTATATTGCGACTATGGCCATGTGATGCTTCGGTCCAAATGCGTATGTAATGTTGCAAATTTTTGCCTCTGGATTTCAATGTAGGTCTATTCTTTGCTTAGCTACATTTTCTCAAGGCAACCGACCTCTTACGATGGGCATTTTTTAAATGCTTGTTACATTTGAGTTTATTCGAGTTTTTATTGAATTGCACTTGAATATAATCACCACAAATTTGATAAAAAATCTAATTTGTGAAAGTTATACTAAAGCTAAAAATTTTGGATCACAATTAACGGACATCAACCGTCACCGACAAGAGAATGGTGATAAAAACTTTTAGATCTTGTCGCATATAATTATCAAAAGCATACAATGAAGTAGGATAATTGAAAAATATTGCTTCGCTAGTAGTATATGGTAAAATTTGATCAAAAATTGATATAATTAATTATAAGACTAATCTTTAGTTTTCCTCTATATTATGCATAATGACTCAAACTCTGTGTGCACAACTTCCAAGTGATTCTATAAAGTACTTTTGGAATTATAGTTGCTGTAATATCATAAACTGACTAATCAAAAAACGCACGTAAGCTTCAGATTAACGTTGCACATCGTACACAATTCGCGTTCTTAAACGGCAATGCATAATAAAAATAAGTTGCCAGATTCTCTATACACATTCAAATGCTTAAAATTATTTTTAAAATAACAAAGGGTGAAAACTACATCTTTCATCGGCCCTTTAATATTTGACTTCCGGTTCCTCATCTGTCAAAAACTGCTCTATCTCCGCTTATAATCAACATTTCAAAGAATTACTATTGCTGTACAGTTGTTTGTGATAGCTAAAAATGTGGCCTTTGAAAATAATTAAAAATCGGAAAAATTTCAGATTTTGTTACCCGCAAAGGAACTTTTAACGTTTTTTGTTACCTTTATTTAATAAATAGTTTTAGTAAATTGGGGCTTCCACGTGCCCATATTCGAGTACAGGACTGTTATTCAAAATTTTCTCTGGGTACTGGCTTGTTTCACAATTGGAGAAGCATGCATACTTTCGTGCAGATTCCTTAAATATAATGCAGAGCTCTATTATATGGTGCCAACAATTTGAGAAGTGTGTGTATTTAATTATGGCAAAGCACACTAAAGCTATCTGCCTAAGGGGAGGGATGCCTTCGTGGAGGACTTTCTAAGGGAAACTGGCTCGTATACACGTTACACATGAGGAAAACCACGAAAACGCCCATGCAGCCAGCCCGTTCGCGGGATTCGGACCGAACTACCAGTGTTCAGCGATTTTACCGCTCGGCCGCTGGTGGGCTCTAATTTGAGAAGTGAAACCAATTTTATAGTGGGCGACGCAAAATGCTAAAAGGAAATTAAGTCTTCTGGGCAAATTGCTCATTTGGGTTAATAAATTGTGATTTTTAGATCGGTTTTCAACGAATCGGTTACCATAAACATGCTGCTATTAACTATCAGAAAAAAACTTCCTTCATCTTGATGTAAAACTTCTCCTAATATTTTAGTATCTGGGTTTGCATACTTTTAATATATTGCCTTGGTTTCTTTGACATATTATAATATGCACGTATATAAACGTTCTTCGAAATATCGAAAAATATTTTAGGCCGTATATATACGGCTGTGCCGTATAAATTAATATCTTGCTTCACAAGCAAGGCGTTCACCCTCTCTAATCGGCAAGGCTCTATATGGCTTAGAATATTTTGATATCTCTAAGAACGTATATATACGTGCATATTAAAATACGTCAAAGAAACAAGGGCAACATGTTAAGTGCACAAATCCGGGCATCAAATACCAGAATTTTTACATTAAAATCAAAATTTTTCTTATTAATTTTGGGAAATTTTCCTTCACTAGCGAAAATCCTCGCCCGTCAGAGGGACAAACTCGTTACTTAATGTTTTCGCGTTTAAAATTTTCATTTGATAAAGCAAATAAACTATATGATTTGAACAAAACCTCCCTTTAGTACTATATTAACAATTGGCTACCTAATATTCCAAAGAATTTAGTACTGCACAACGGAATTCCATAGAAACCCATTAATGGACTGAAATTCGGTAATCATTTTCAAAAAGGCCAACTTAACCTAAAATGAAGTTTGTTTATACTTACCATCTATGACCCCCGTAAAACGGCACTGTGAACCTGTGCCAAAGGTAATGGTAGCGAATTTTTTAAATAGATAGGTAATTCAGCTAGTTCTCCCAAATTCGAATACAGTGAACAGGTTTGTTTTCTCAGTGTATGTTACCCTGAAAGACCGAAATTGGAGAACGTCGACATTCACCGGAGAATATCAACATTCACCAAATACATCAGTGAAAGACCGAATATTTCACTACATTCTTGTATATTCGGACCCTCACCGCTGTATGTCGACAATCGCAGATATGCTCTGGTGAAAGTCGAAAAGAGAGGTAATAAAGTGCCGTAATAGTTAAAGTTGTTACAGTAAACAAGATTTGAATCACATAATTTTGTAAGTTTTTATTACTGTTATTTTCTCATTTAGAACGTACTGTATAATTTTTTAACTTCTATTATTTTAATTTCTCATTTTGAATGTATTGTATGCTTTAGGTTCTCGTGTTCTTAAGTTTTTATTTCAAGTCTCAAGTGCGTTTATTTGAGACTGAATTACGGAGAAGAAAATGTAATATTGTTATATGTTCAACATTCACCATTACTACATGGTGAATATCTACATTGACCGGTGTAAGTCAGAAATAAGAGTATTTGGAAAATATTTCGGACATTTGCCTTCCTTGAAAGTATTATCCTTTAAGAACCATCGTCTGCTTTGCAGCATTAAGATAATCTTAAACTGTTAATGTTAAGGTACCACATTCTTTCAGTATTTGCTTTTGCAAAAAGAGGAAGCTGGGTAAATTTATTATCAATATATTCAAATTATTCAGGAGTCGTAGTATCGTTTATCTTAGTACGAACACTCTAAAAAGGCAATCATTAATGAGGAAAGAGGCCAACCAGCGGCCGAGGTGTAAAATCGCTGACCACTGGTAGTTCGAATCCCATGAAAGCGCTGGCTGCATGGCCGTGTTCGTGTTTTTCCCCATGTGGATTGTGCATACGACTCGGTTTCCCTTAAAACGTCCTCCACGAAGGCATCCTTCCCCTTAGGCGGATACCTTCGATGCTTCGTCGTAATCACGTAAACCAAATCATTAATGAGAAAACAATTCCTACATTTCAATTTTATGTTCCATAATTACATATGGAATTGTCACTGTGAAGGGAAAATATTAAAATTTTAGTTTAAAACCTTCTTTTAGCATTATGGGGGCAGCACTGTTGTCATTAAACTGGTATTGAAATTTTGGAAACGGGAAACTGCGCATGAGCAGCTTTCTGTTTTCTTCTTTGCAAGTCTTTCGGTAATCGATGTTCAGCGTGAATTTAATAGAAAGTACTCAACATCTCAGAGTAGGGAATTAAATAAAAATTACTCCGAGCGGTACAGTCGCTGAACACTGGTAGTTCGGTTCGAGGTTCGAATCCCGGTAGCGGGCTGGCTGCATGGGCGTTTTCGTAGTTTTCCTCTTGTGCAATGTGTATACGAGCCAGTTTCCTTCCGAAAATCCTCCACTAAGGTATCTCTTCCCTTAAGCAAATAACCCTCGAAGTTTTGCCGTAATCTCGTAAACCAAACCACTTCCAATTATCGGAAGTTAAAACAAGTTCCAGGATGCCCGTTAAAAGCAGAAGTCCAGGGCAGGGCAACCAGGTGTTTTACCACAGAATGTTGAAAGAGCAAGACTTACGCAGTCTACAGTAATCGACTGTTCGTGCTAATGGTAAACTTAAGACATGTGTCCACTGCTTGGACTGTTTTGAGGAAAAATTTGCATTTTAAGCTTTCAGAACTGCGAAACATGCCAGCACTGAAACCTAGTGACGAGTTGCAACACTACATGACGATACACTACTTTTTCATGGATGAAGCTGTTCAAAACCAAAATTTTCGGTTAACTCGTATTTAGTGATGAAACCACTTTCATTTAACTGGCAAAACAAATTGTCATTCATGTAAATTCCAATTTAGAGTTCGAAAATCCCCACGCCTACACAGGACGAACAAGTACGGGGGGCACTATCATCGCTATGAAGAATGGTATTGCCCCGATGTACCACCTTTCCGTATTTGTTAAGTAATAAACAAGGTGACATGCAATCATACACATGTCGTACATTTGGATATACAGCGCTGCATATTGTTACATTTGGTGATGGTAATGTTCATGGGTAGGTGACATACAATAAAATTCGTAATAATAGATACAATATCTAATACAATAAAGATGCAATAAACATATAAAGTTCGCAATGTCCGTCTATTCATATAGTACGAATCGGTACAGTGTGCTGCAAGCACACGATGGGGCTCGCAGTTCAACATGATACACTTGGTAATTGAACCATAATTCCAGATAGTTCATGTCGGTTCACTGCATTTCACTCGATTGGAATCTGCTCTGTTACACGGTAAGGCACTGATGACTTAAGATTGAAGGCGCGTTAGAAGTGTGTGGTGGGGATAACAATGGCACTCTGAAATTATTGCAGAATGAGAGGACTGAAGATTTACAGTGGCATATATAGTCCTTATTTGTGGAGGTAGTCGATGTTCTTTATCTTACTGAATGTTTCTCGGTGCTTGATTAGAAATCGCCTGAATTGTAGACCTGGGTTGCTTGGATGATGGATATGGTGAACAGACGTCATTGGACAGTTGAAGATGCATGCTCTGGGTCCCCACTGCTTTCTTAAATACATTTTGATGTTTTTATACCAGCCTATACAGGACACTTAAGTACTCTCCAAAAGTAAGCGATTGTTGTGTAGTATCTTCAAAGATTTACGTGTTGTTCTTTAAGGAAAACTCAATGGGCGGAGCTAGTTATGCCGGTATGGATACCTAGGCCGAAGTCCTATACCAAACTAACAAGATATTGTCGAGCGTAACTTAAAAAATAGCATTTCGTCAGGTAAATATTAGAGTTGATGAAGTAAAACAAAGTTCGTTAAGTGAGCCTAAACATAAAGAGATAGCAGTGTCCGTCGTCAGAAACCTAAAATGTTTTTCCAGCTCGCTCAACCATTATTTTCCAGCTCTTTTGAGTTCCCAAAGGGCGTGACTGAAAGAGTTCCTTAAATTCATTTCTTACGGAATATCGCAGAAATAAGTGAAGCATTGCAACGTATTTGGCAAGAAATGGCGAATTGCATTGATATTATGCGGGTGATTAAAAAAAGTCTAGTTGCATACGTGTCAAAAAATTAACATTCTTTCTTCGCAATGACTTATTATTTAGTTTTGTTTGCAATTGAAGAAAATATTAAGTTTTGTAATTGGGCGATTCTTTCTCGATAACTATATATTTCAAAATAGTTTCATTAATTATCTTAACGTTTCAGACACGAACTTTTCTAAGCCCATATTTATTTAATTTATGTAACATAAAGCATGAGCTACTCGATTTAACCCGCTTCTGTTTTCGAAACTTGCAAGAATCGAACTCAAAGCCTTAAGTTAAGCATATTTTTGTAGATAAATAACGCCAAGAGGTAAAATAGCTTTAGTTCTATTCTCGCAGCAATTTTGCTCGAAGCTAAATGGTAAAATTAGTTTTGCTTCAGAATTTCTAGAACTTGCGTTTCAAATGAAAAATATAATTTTATCTTCCAAGGGACGCCAAATTGATGTGATGAAATTGCAGAATGAAATGTTTTCCGTTCTTAGTACACAGAAAGGGGCACAAAATCTTCAGTTGTCCCCGGGTATTGAAAACCCTAGCTACGCCTCTGATGACATACATGACATTAATCACAATGAATCAGAGTCTGTCTATCCTAAATTAGTTGCTATATTTGATTTGTTAATTTTGTACTGGTTATTGATACTGAAGATTTTATGATTTCGTTTGAACATATTTCAGAAATTTCAGGGTGCTACGTTATCAGTCAACAAGATTTAGTTACTAAGTTTTCCCTCCTTAAATCAGTACCAAATTGGTTTAAAAAATCCAGGGTTCAACACCCTTAAGTCACGTGCCATTTTGTAAGGACTCTGCCATCAGTATTCGCATAATATCTTAATCGCAGACCTTTTCAAGTCAAGTGCGGAGAAGCTATTTCTCGCAAGAAAATAATTTTTAGTGGGGTACCACAGGGACTCTTGTCTTTTCAACAATTATATTAACGACTTGCCAAGCCCTCCTGACTGTAAAATTTTGAAATATGCAGACGACACGGTCGTCCTTATGGACTCACTTAGCCCAGTTCTCACCATGGACAAATTGTTCGTAAATAAATGGTGTGAGGATTGGAAGATAAATTTAAACTCGAGCAAATGTTGTATTGTCCTCTTCAGACGTTACAGAAAAAGTGTATTCATCCATAATGAGATCAAAATTAAAAATGAAGTTGTCCCTCGCTGAAAGCTCTTACAAATTTTTGGGAGCTATTATTGATAATCGGCTCACTTTCGCTCATCGTGTAAAAGCAGTGGCAAATAAAGCAAATATGGCTTTTTGTGCGCTATACAGCCTTATAGGCAAGAACTCTAAATTATCGTTAAAATCAAAAGAACTCTCTTATCTCAACCTTAGGCCCACCAGCGGCCGAGCGGTAAAATCGCTGAACACTGGTAGCTCGGTCCAAGGTTCGAATCCCGCGAACGGGCTGGCTGCATGGGCGTTTTCGTGGTTTTCCCCATGTGTAACGTGTATACGAGCCAGTTTCCTTCAGAAAGTCCTCCACGAAGGCATCCCTCCCTTTAGGCAGATAGCCCTAGTGTGCTTTGCCGTATTCTCAATACACCAACACCAGAAAATAAAATTTTGTGGTTTAATGTTGTAATACTGATTGCAGGTCATTTTTCTTCCTTTAATAAACTTTCTATAAACAACACTGTTGTAAACCTAGTTTTAAGGACCTTTTCGAATTTTATTCAGTTATAAACAACTCGAGATTTCAGTAATAATTTGATTAAATTCTCTTCCAGGTTGCGAATTCTTCGAAGAATATCATCGAAACGGCAGAAACCCTGAAGGTTTGAGATTTGATTGGGAAGCGGTGAGTCTCTGAGAATTTCGGCATGTGTCTTTGGTGGTTATCCTATGCAGTATAAATTTTCAATTCAACTTTAATTTATTTAAAATTAAAACTCTTACTGCAACAGTAAGTAAGGAAGGGTTTTAGAGAAGTCGGATTTCTCTCGTTTTCTCTTAGACTCAAAAATAGCCTATAAAAATTGAAATTCGAAGTGCTTTCAATTCAAAAATGTGTACAGAATTTTTAAGTGTTAACAATAATGAATATAACCCATTCTGTAAGGTTCGGCCAGCGTTCTCCACTGTTAAAAGTTTCAAGGACTGTGGTTAACCTACAGTAACTACCTTCTCTATTGAACGTCTTACTCACTCGTGTGAGTGGGTTTCAAGACTGGCCCTTTCTGAAGTTTCCTTGTAGCTCGCTAATGAAGAAATATAAGCCAGTACCATCTAAACAAAAATTGAGTTTTGTACCTCCGCTACATTTTACCATGACGATTTTCAATTTTCTGAATAGAAATATTAAATATGTATATAGCCATTTGCACAACTTATTGGCATATTTGTATTAAATATGCACACATAACCAATTTTTAATCTAATACTTTCATTATTTTTATTAAAATTTGAGGTACAATACTTCAATTCTAAAATTTAGTTAAATTTGGGCATGTTAAAGACTGATTTATTTCTTAATGTCTAGTCTTATTTCACTTAGTTTTAACCGTAAATTAGGATACACTTTTAATTTTGTTCTGTATTATATTTTTCAAATATAACAGGGAATAAAATCCTTGTTTACTCAAATAGGTTGTGCAAAAAGGCAAAAAATTTAAGAGTTTTATTTTAACTGCCTTTAAATTATTTTCTCTGTTAAGCCAAACGTTAACAATTATTTTTGAAATCTTCAGTTAAAGTTCGGTTACAGGAAATTACTATCAAGTGTTCTTTTTCTTCACGAGAATTCGCGAAAATATTTTTAATTTGATAGTTAAAATACTTTGTCTCTTTGCGTACCACCGGTTGAGAATCGCTGCAGTCCTTGATGCAGCAATTAGTCTTCAAGAAAATAAACATCAGCCATCGAAGACAATACGACGAAGTGCACTCTGCGGTGCTCAAAAAAAGCCTACAAGAATAGTTTGGGAATGCAGCACAATGAGTTGCACTCTGCTTGAAAGAGTTTCCATGAGTACCATAGACTGATTTGTAGGGATATGTTCTGTGGGCTGTGGTCACCATGGAGGTAGGAAGTAAGATGGAGTCGCCCTAAACAAGTTTCTCCGTACCCTGCTCTGAAGCACCGGCGATCCCTACGTGGTGACCAAAACATTGGGTCATTTACCATTGAGTTCTATGGGATTTGACGCGTTCGGATGTAAATATTTTGTAATTACGTAGCAAATATACATATAAATGTATATATTTTCTTTTTCTACAAGACTTCAGAGTCCTAAGTATGTGAAAACAACATATTTTTAAACAACATTTCATTCTGAACGGAATTAAATGCTATACTTTTCACAGGACAGTTTTCTCAGAATGGTTTAATTTGAATGAAATATTTCCACAAGTTTTCGTTAATTAGATTAGAAAAAAAATTTAAGGTAATTCGATTTTATTCGATTAAGGTACAAAAATTAAGATCAAAGTTTATTGTATTATTAATATTAAAATTACGCATTATTTCTTTTCTATTTATAGAGCTTCTTCCTAAAATACTTTCTTAACTATGACATGATTTTTTGGTTTCTTTTAAATCGAAAAATGTAAGTCAATTTATAATTAATGCTCTATTCGGTTCATTTTAAATTAGAGAATTATTAGGAATTAGCGAAATACTTTAAATAAGTATTATTATTATAAATTTATTTCGCTAATTCCTAATAATTAAATAGGTATTAAATAGTATTTGACTTTCTCTGAACATTTCTGAAAGGGAATAAAATAAAATTTTTTTAAAGTATTGTTTAACTTGTAACTGAGTTATTATAAAATGTAAAGGGAATAATTCTTTTCATTATACTTATCAGATTTTTTTAACCCTTCATTTCAGTGCGCATCTCATAGCATTTGCTTTACAATACCTTTTAACAGATTGCTTTCCAATACGAACAATTCTTGCTTAAATAGTTTTATAACGTATTTGTCAACAGGATTTCATGTTTACAATTCAATATTAAGGTTATTATATATTTAGATAACATTTATAATCATTATAAATTAGATACATTTAATCATTAGATTTCTTCACAGTACTTTCACAGTTGTTTATAAGTGAATAAATTCTTCATTTCAAATACATTTATAAATAATTTAATGAATATTTAAGTATTTTGTCAAAGGCAGATACATGCATTTTGCAAGCACATGCATAAATACCCATACAGATTTCCTATTTATCATTTCCGGCATGTGCAAATCTTTAATTTCTGTGCATTCACTATATTTTTCGTGTAAAGTAATCTACACTAATTTAGCATACACACGAAAGTTTTACATAAAAAATATATAAATAAAATTTGAATGAAAATTCTAAGTGTTATTTTTAATACCCACTCAAAGGTCAGTTTTTCTTCAAAATTCCTCCACGATGGCATCTCTCTCTTTAGGCAGATAGCCCTTGCATGCGTTACTCTATTTAATAAAAACTTAATCTGACCTATGTGCCTAATTGCAAATATTTTAACATACATAATTTTATATTTACATTTAGCCATCAAGTTTCAAACTTTTCAAATCTTCTAGGAAATAAATTTTGGCAGATCTCTTTTAGCAATTTTCTTAAAATCTATATTTTTGTAGTGCAACAGTTTAGAATTTTATAAAACAAATTCATAATTAAAATCGCTATTAGTTATCGAAAAATAACCAAGATGTGATTTTTGCGTAAATGTCAGTAAACTATACAAATTGCTATTATCCATCACACTATGAATGTTTCTTTCATGCGAGAGTGTCCCTTTTTCGATTTCTATGAAACTGTCGTGTGTCGAAATACTATCAGAATCTTGTCAAGCGAGCTTCTGAATGTAAACAAAGAACACCCCGTCTGGTGACCCAAGCTTCAAAGCAGTGCTTCACTTCTAGCGCGGAATGGCCCCTCCTCCCTTTCCTACCTCCATGGTGGTCACCGACACCAACCACCAGAAATGGTAATTTTTTCACGCATCTTGGACAAAATATGTGTGTTTGTCTGAAATAATTTCATTGTAACACCTTATATAGTAAATAAGCGGACAATTAAGTTAGCTTTTATAGTATCGCGGTATGTAACGCCAATAAGAGTTCCCTTACAAACTCCTCTTCGAATGTAATACTACCTTTTCAGCGGGCAGTTCTGGTCTTTTGTGCCAAAATTAGTTAACCCGCCTACAGTCTTCCCAATAGCTTGGCGAATGTACAGCATGACCTTAAACTCGGACATTAATAAAGCTATGCATTTAACTTGCTTACCTACTCGGAAATCTGTTTTCTTTAAAGGAGTTTTTTAAAGATTTCATTTTGCATAATTTCCTCCTCTTTGGTCCATAGTTGACCACGGGGGCAAGACCGCTGAACAGTTGACAAGTCAACTTGGATTCAAATCCCACAAAAGGATGGGTTGCACGCTTTAGCTGACGTAAGTATGTGGGCCTACCATCAGCCGACGGGTTAAATGCTGAACACTGGTATTTCGACGACCTGGGTTCGATTCTAGGCAAATGGCCTAGCTGCACGTGAATTTTCGTGTTTTCTTCGTGTGCAACATGGATACGAACAAGTTCTCTAAGAAAGTTCTCCACTAAGACATTCCTTCTCTTACGCCCAATAGCTCTCGTGTGCTTTGCCGTTATCAAATGAACCAAACCAGTATTAGTACGAATAAACATCTTTGTGGATCTTTCCACGTTGCTTGTTAAGCAGAGCGGTTTTGTGCTTTGCCTTACGGATTAACAACCCACCCTTTGACTCGTGTGAAAACTATCAAATCTTATTTGTAAAAATTGTACCGCTCATTATTTTTGCAAATATTTTCAAAGATCCGGTGCTATTACGTTTTGTTAAGTGCTGCATAACATTTTGTTGTGTAACAAGCTAACTATAAGAATAGATCTTTAATTTCCTTCACACTGGCCCTGCATACATTCCAAGAAATGGTTGCTGAAGAACGTTTGAAGGGGGTAAATATTGGTTACCACTCTCTTTAACGTATTTCTAAGCGACACGTGGATAATTCTTAAAATGATTATAGGAGATTCGTTATTTGGTTTCGACGCATGATTAAAAGTTGTGAAATTAATAGGATATTTAGCCTTTACTAGCCCACACTGTTTTCCAGTGAAGCTATTACTATGTATGTTTAATGTGTGTGGGTGGTAAGAGAAGCAAGCTGTTAAGTCTGAAAATGTTAAACGTAGGTGAAATATCAAATTTTCAAAATCTTCCTGATTATAGGCATTTAAAACAAGCTTCGGTTTTCGAAACATACCTTGATTCGAATTAACGTATATTCCGGCATATAATGCGCACTTATAAGGTCGAACTTTAAGGTATATTCGGCGTATAATGCGCACTTATAAGGTCGAACTTTAATTTTAAGGTATATTCGGCGTATAACGCGCACCCTGTTGCCAAGTGGGTCATGCCAGTGTAGAAATAGTGTGCAAGTGGATAATAAAAGCAAAGAATGAAATTAATCCCAACATTAGTCATTTAAAGAATGTAGACATAACAGTGTAGATGGAACAAAAGATATTTATAGATCAGAATAAGTGACGTTAAATATCAACCCGAATCCGATATGACTAAAGGTATAACGGAAGATTAATAGACTAATTTTTCCTGTTATCCGAGAATGAAATTTTTTAAATTCATAGTATGTAATTTCTTTTAAATAAACAGGATTTAGGTACAGGTAGCAATCGAATTTTTTTGCATGCTCGTTTTTCCTTTTTTATATGCGGCTTATAGCGCGCACCCATAATGGAGTTTATTTTGTTGTGTTAGTAGTGCGCGTTCTACGCTGGAATATACGGTACGAAACATCTGCAGTTAAGTGGTCCTTTTAATTTCATTGTAAACAAACATCTGCAGTTAAATGGTCCTTTTAATTTCATTGTAAACTCACTTTTCCGTGTACGCGTACAGGGTTTCTTATCCTTACAACGTAATTAGTGCTTGGTAGACGTGTACTTATTCAGATTTACAAATATTATCAAGAACTTAGCTCCATATAGCCAACCGGATACGATTGTTGAAAGTGTTTCGAGCTGTGTTCAAATACCGTAACGTGTTGTCTACTTTGCATTTTTTAGTGTCCTGTCCAACTTAATTTTCTTAAAAAAATTCAATTCGATACAGGTTCAGTTAGGCTGGCTATATGGTGGTTTTTTGCCGGGCACAATGTGAATTAAGGGTTAGTTTGCCTAGGAAAGCCCTCCACGAAAACCGTCCATTTTTTGTCTTGCTAGCTGCTGTATAGCTGCAAAGCTTTCGTTTATTACATTTTTAAAGCGAGCATTTTCTTACTGGAAACGAAGCATTCCAATGAAAGAGATTAAATTTTTGAGATTCATAAATATGTAATTCATTTAAATTTTAAAAATTGAGAGTAAAGGGGTATTTTACTTTCAACGATTTTTATATTGAGATACGCGACTCGCTCTGCGAAAACTTCATTTTGCGAGTAATCCATGTCCAGGGCTAACTGTATGTTTACTGTTTCTGATATGCATGAAAAGAAATAATCAGAAAAAACTGGAAGAAATATTATAGTGGATAACTTTTCAGGGTTGGCTCGAATATCGGCCGTCACAAAGATCAAGTTGTAGTGAGATGGCAATCAAATTTTTCATGCGTTTTCAGTTGCATCGATGGGGCCATACACTTCGTTCTTAGCCAGTCACTTAACCAGTCGGTATAGATTTAGTCAATTAAATCAATCGATTTCGAAGGCTAACAGGTACCTTTTCATCAGAAGCAAAATTGGAAATTAGCTTTGATACTTTTTAATAGACCTGTGTCAACAGTAATTTCTTCTGCTATTACAGGCACCTCAAATAACACCGGTTTGGGGGAGACTTCGTTATTTACATCATAGGAAAAAAAATTCAACAGGGGATTGCAGGGATAGGAAGACTAGCCCTGGTCAGTGTGTTATGAGATAGCATGAACTGTGAAGTAATTCGTGATAACGAAGTAAAGATGTTGGAGTACTGTAAGCCAATCGGATGTGAGTATTATAAACGAATGTCTGAAGTGGGATTTCTGCGACAGTGCATAGTATTTAGATTTAAATTTTTCTAATTCGTGTCTAAACTTGTTGGAGAGGTTAACAGTCGTATTTTAAAGTAACAACAGTCGTATATTTAACCTACGGCAGTAAAGCGAACAAGAACGTAGCACCATCTATTCGGGAAAATGGTAACAAAATTGAAAGTTAAGTAAATGTAATTTTAAGAGAGGGAGGCCTGGATTGTAACTAAACGAGATATATTTTTGTGAATGCGTAAAGCTTCAAAAAAATTCATAAACTGGAGATGCTTTTTGAGTAATTTTTGCGGAGCCCCAAGTCAAAATTATGAGTAATAAATTTTCAACTCTGATTAGCTATCGATTTAATTTCACGTTTTAAAACGAGATTAGTGTTCTTTGATATGAGACAACGTGCTTTTGTTTTGGCTGATTTATGCCAAACATCAGCTTGTTGCTGTGCTTTGTTTCACTTTTCCGTGTTTCTCTTTTCGTTTAAATCTAAATTTCTTTAGTTTTTTGGGTAAACTTTTCATTAACGTACCGATAGATGCAGCCTTTCATTCGAAATCTTTTGAATATTTTCGCTAAACATTCAGAAGATGACCTTCCTCGTTCAAGAGGAAAATGTGAAATTTAGTTTCAGATCATTTATTTAAATCTGGTTTTTTGTTTACAGCCTACCGTAACTGTAGAATGTAAAGTACCTAAAAACTTCATTATGTATTTTCCGGATACGGACTATAGCCAGTATAAGGTAAGAATTTCTAATGAAAAAGTTTCTTAAAAATAAGTTTGATTTCATTTTTCAAATTACATACTTGATCTTCTATTTTAATCCGCTGTTCATAAGTTTCTAAACTACATTTATAATCCGGGAATCGGACTTCTGGTATACGCGCCCAGCGTGCCGACCACCACTTAACGAAAGCA
Source organism: Stegodyphus dumicola (assembly GCF_044657685.1). Taxonomy (NCBI): domain Eukaryota; kingdom Metazoa; phylum Arthropoda; class Arachnida; order Araneae; family Eresidae; genus Stegodyphus; species Stegodyphus dumicola. The sequence continues at coordinate 55,320,645 of NC_140778.1, forward strand.
TGCCAAGAAGGCGGTAGTAATACCTTGTATACTCCTCCTTTTAAAGGGCGACTGGGTGTGAAGAATCATCCACCACCCTTCGGATCGGGCGCCAGTGTAGACATTGGGTATCAAGATGAAACATTAGCAACGCCTTCGCCGGGAATCGAACGCGAAACTCTGGAATACGCGCCCTGCGTGCAGACCATCACACTAAGAAGGCAGGAGGAATACCTTATATATAACCTCTAATTTATCAGTTTTGCCCACCAGTAGCCGAACGGTAAAGTTTCTGTATACTGGCAGTTCGGTCTGATGTTCGAATCCCGCGAAAGGGCTGGCTGCATGGGTCTTTTCATAGTTTCCCGCATGTATATTGTGTTAAAACGTCTTCCATGAATGCATCCCTGCCGTCCGTGTAGTGCCCAAACTTAAACAAAAAATAACCTCACTTTTCACGTGTACGGATTTTTGACTTCCGATGCTTTTTGTTAGTTACATTGACAAATCGCTGATCACTGGTAGTTCAGTCCGGCGAACGGGCTGGTTTACCCCATGTTTAATGTGTATACGAGCCAGTTTCCCTTGGAAAACGCTTCACTAAAGTATCCCTACCCTTGGGCAGATAGCACTCTAGTCTTTTGTTATAAATATACCATATTCTAACAAGATTTTAATGAGCAATAGAAGAGGAATGAATTCCTTTATAGTTATGTTTGAGCAAGAGTAAAGAGAGCCGAAATTTTAATCTTTAACAAATTATGGGTTAATCTTTTCCTTTATTCATAGTAAGGTTAATTGTTTCAAAGTTATTTTAATTGGTTGACTTAACCTATTACCATAAGCATTTCAACTTTGAATTTTTCTCTTAAAGAATACGAATTTGTTGTTGCACTACTTTGTAAGCATCAAATTTAATTGTGAGTTTAATTTTAAATGTATTTATACTACTGTGTTTAAATGAAAAGTTTATTTAAATTTTGCAAATGTCTAACATTTTGTATTGAACTAAAAACTATTTCGTGATGTCTGGAACGCATCAAAATTCGGACTGCAAACAGGCGTAAGAGAATTAGCGTTTAATAATATTGAAAACTTGCATTCTACCTCCGATATTAAAATTTTAGTTAACTAGATCTAAATTGGCGAAAGTAGGTATTCAATTATTTTTCGATATTAAACTCTGAATACGACGTTGATCTAAACGCTGTTGAACGAGTATTTTAAGACTGCAACTTTTCATCACTTGACTCCTTTGAACATGCCGAACATTTTTGCAAGCAGGTTGAGTTTGAGACCATATGCGGTCAAAGTGATCCTACGTTTCCTACTTTAAGGAGGCTGTTAATTACCTTTTATTTAAGAGTTAAATAATGGAGCAATTAGTAAATACTAGAATAATTAGTTTCAAACACTTGTTGTTAGTAGCAAAAATTCTTAATTTTTCTCACCTGACCTCCAATATAGAAGAGTATATATTATAAACATCTACAAATTAAAATACTATTCCAGATTTCTGAAAGCATTTAACAGAATTCTGTTCGGCTATATTTGCAAATTTACATCGAGAATAAGCCCAGCGTATTTTTTCTAGACTTCAGAAAATTTTTGTAATTTAAATACCGCAAAAGTAAGCATAGGACTAGATCCGATCTAGAACTCTATTTTTAACGCAATCCTAAACATATTTTAAAAATGGCATTTAAAAGAAAATGCTCACGAAAATTTCCATTTCTGAAACTCGAATAACTAAATCTGTAGCTATGGTTACCACTAGTTGTTGCCAGATTTATTCTCGCAAAATATCACACAGCACTTCTATTAAGCGAAAAATAGATGCTTCAAAAATGACCATCGTCATTGCTATTTCAACTAAAATTTCACCTTCTGTATAAACTAAATCCCTTCCTGAGTTCTTTGGATGAGCCATGTTATTCTAACTAGAAAAATCAAAGCGTTAAAACATGTTTAAATACTTGATGAAAGCCTGGCTAAGCCGGTGTTCTTTAACCATGCTTGGTCACAAAATCATGATTCCCATATTATCCAGACTGTTCTACGCACTGTATATAAAACCTTGAATTATGTTTAAGTTCCTTTGCGCTAAAAGTTTTTAGATATCTAATTCGGAAATTTTTCCCAATTTATAATTTTTTTAATATCCTTTAACTTGCAAAATCTAACTCTGTACCTCCAGAACTTCTGTCGAGTACATTTATAGCTTGCTTCATTTAAAATTCCAGTATTTCCTATCATATAAAAACTCAAGTGCTCTTTATTATGCTTCAAAATGTTACTTTGGTACTCGGTCAGGTCACGGAAAAATAGCGTCTCTGAACATTTTAACTTAAATACTTAATATTTTTTTCTAGGACTGGGATCTCGTTAAGTTAACCGAAGAATACCTCTTGATTCAGCTGGTAGTCATTACATCAGGTAAGTAAGTCATTCCTAACATTTCTATATGTCGGTACGATTAAATTTCCCTTCAGCCTTCCACGAAGGCATTCCTCCACTTCGGCAAATAGCCCTATCGTGTTTTTTTTCCTCACTCGAATAAACCAAACCATTGTGTATTGAAATGACATAACCGGAACGGAAAATTAGTATTGCAAATTTTGTATATAGATGACTTTGGTGCAATTATATACGTGAAACTGTTGTATTTTTTGAGTACTGTTAACATAATCTAGAGGCAAGTTATCCCGGAAAAGTACGAATACAAGGCAAGTCCCATTTAATATTTAATAAAATGGGTATCTCGGTAATTTAGCCGTATATCGCCAAGCTGGCAATAGTTCTGGGCACTAATTTTCTTGCATTTGGCGACAAACGGCCAAAAGTTGCCAAATTTGGCCGCCATTTGGAGACATTTTGGACTTAATTTGTCAATTTTCTAAACGTTCACTTTAACCTCTAGCTCTATTCATACATAAATACATTTTTACTTTTATCAGGCGAATCTCAAACCAGACGCATAATGTAAAATATTAGCTGAGCTAAAATGCGAGTTTTCAATCATTTCAGATTAGATTAATGGTTAATGTATCATGTTCATGTCTAAAGTAATTTCTTAGTTTATTCCTTTAATCTTTCGGCAGTTGCCAGATCAATTCTTTCTTCCCAAATAAGAGTGATGTCTATCAGTTGTAAATTTAATGAATGTGCAAGATGTTGAATACATAAAATCGCGAAATTCTGATATATTGGTACTAAAATGCCACTTCACACTTAATTGGTAGAAACAATGGCCGTAGACCTTTACTTCCGTATGTTAGTTCCCCTTAAGTAAACCATTATTGGTACGTGAAAAATCCGCTAGATGGAGGCACATAAGCACGAGAAGTGCTGATTCCTTCTTAGAACAGTGATTATTAATAATCTTGACCAAATGAATCTTGGTAAGCAATTACATGGCATGTAAAAGCAAAGTGCACTGGAAACTTAAGTAAAATGAAAGATAACATGAAAAATAGAGCAAAATCAACTACGTACTTGTGAGTTCGTCTCGCGAACTGTAACATAACCTGATGTAAATCCTACCTTCGCTGATGACTAACTGGACAAGGACTCCAAAGATACGCGGGAATATTCTGTAAGAAATAAACACCATACTTCAGCTTAAAGTCTGCAACATCCGCGGGTCGCGCAACCGGTATAGTGATTGCCGTGCCGAAAGGTCCGGTTTCGAATCCCGAAGAAGGCATGGATGTTTATAAATGTATAGTGTTCTTGCGGCATGGGGACGCTCTAAATATGTGGCGGGACGAAAGTCCTCTTGAGTGGCTGATTATAGAGGGAGAGGGGTGGGAGACCATCGACCCATGCCCCGTGATGCTCTCCATCAATTGTGGGGTGGGGCGGAACTGAGCTAAATCGCACTGTCGCCTGCAAGGTGCTCAAAGCTGTTGCCGACGACAGGAGTATCTTCCCAACAGGAATTTAGTGGACTGGCTCAAACAAGTGAGCATTAGTCGACAAGATCCGCGTTGCACAGTGTGTTAGGATATCTGATTTATTCTGTGAAGTTTAATTCTGGTGACTACAAGTGTTCGTAGCAAACCAGCTCAACTTATCTATTCATAATTTGGTCTCTTCATTTCTACGCCTGCCTATTATCTTACTAAAGGTCATATCCATGGTAAGTTCGAATGTTGTGAAATGGTTTGCACATGTTTCAACCATCAGAAATCTTTGTAGAACCACGGGAGAATAACCCACTGGATGTCAACTGAAATTCTGATGTTCCTGTGATGCTGCAGCAGTATAAATGTTGCTATATGGGAGATCTTTAATGAAATTTCTTTCACACATCCTTTAATCTGCTCGAAACTGATTAAAAGCATTTGGTTGATGTGGACTACAGATTTCGTGTCTCCAAGCGTCCATTGTTGGAATTTGCTAAACCTAGGCAAACTGCGTAGCTGTAAACTATATCCTCACTTTATCAGGAATAAGAGAACTGAATTCTAGGCTCCTCTGTGGAAGCAACGTTAGAAAGATCTCGCGTGAACTCCTTTTCAAGTCATAGCCGAGAATTCTAAAATTATTCAAAACTTGAAAAAGGTAGCATGCTTATGTTCATCCATTTTTTAACAATCACATTGCGAAAGTTCAGAGGGCAAATTCATAGCCAAAGCGTTTTCTTGAAAAATTAATGCAAACTAATATTGTACCGTTAGATCTCCGAAATGATGTGACCAATCTTAAATTTAGAGATTAAATCATCAGAAACAGCCGTTACGAACTTTAAAAAAATGTCAAACTTTATGCTTACTAATACATAAACAGCCACTGCTATTTGCATAAGCTGATCTATGTACTTTGGCTAACTCTCACGAAATAAGTAATCTTCAAAATCCGTTAAAATTCAAATACCTAATTATCTCTAACGAAAACTTATTCTAGAAGAAAATGCATTCTATTCATTCGTTAGGTAACCATAGCGCCCTAGTTCATTGCATCTCAGGTTGGGATCGTACACCCATGTTCGCATCTCTTCTCCGGTTGTCTCTTTGGGCCGACCACTGGATCCATGACGAACTAACTCCCTTACAGATGGCGTACCTAACCCTTGGGTACGACTGGTACCTTTTCGGGTAAGTCAAATTCCTCAAATGGTATAACTTTTAGCGAATTTGTCTTAAAAAAAAGCTGTCTTGGTTTAATTCTAAATATTAATTTTAAACGTTCCATTTCAGGCATAATTTGCCAGAACGCCTTTATAAGAATGAAGAGGTAAGTCAAAATTATTTATTTAGACTCTTTCAGTCTCTTTTTACTTCCTTGTAACGGAAGTATTGTAATCGCGGAATTTTTTGGGAGCCGTATTTCAACGGAAACATCTATTTTGACCGCTATCGGATTAAATTTAACTGTTTTTGCGTGATATCTATGCCTAAGGATAGAATAAAAGATTTCCAGAATAAAGGACTTCAAACGAATTATAAAACTGATTTAAAATCCATTCGGAAGAGATTTTTTTTCGTTGCGTCTGTACTTATGTACCTCGCATAATTCAAACGATTAGATTCAGAACTTTGAAGTTTTGTATATAGGACTGCTATAACATGTAGTTGTGCACCTCTCTTTTTGGTTGCAGAAAGCCTCACCAAACATATTAATATACACTGACTACCAATAAGTATTTGGACACCTGTGATAGAAAAGAAAAACTAACTTTATTCAAAATCAATAGTTGGTAGAGCCTCCACGAGAGGTAATTACAGCGTGGAACCTCCGGGGCATACTTTTCACAAGTCTTTGTATGACAGCTAGTGGTATTTTCTTCCACTCGGCTTGGAGAAGACGTAGAAGTTCCTTCACCGATTTTTCACGGGTAGTGCACCCCTGAATTCGGCGATGCAACTCGTCCCAGAGGTTATCGATAGGGTTTAGGTCTGGACTCTGGGCAAGCCAGTCCATTCGATGAACTCCATTGGCACCATACCAAGCCTCGGTTAACGTCGAAACATGACAATTGGCATTGTCGTCCTGAAAGTAACAGGGGTCCAACCCGTAAAACTCCCACTACGTAGGAAGCACATTGTCATCCAAAATAGTGCAGTAGGGATCGGAGTTGAGCGTACCATGAATGGGAACAAAGGATTCCAGCCCATACTAGGAGAAACACCCCCAGACAATAATTCCACCTCCGCCGAACTTGACTGTTGGCACAATGCATTCTGGCAGGAGACGTTCTCCAGGTAGACGCCAGACCCTGCCATCCGAATGGTAAAGGGTGAACCTTGATTCGTCACTCCAAAGAACCCGTTTCTACTGATCTACGGTCAAATTTCGATGTGCTTTGCACCATATTAACCGAGCAGGCGGTTAGACTTTGTGATCAAAGGCTTATGGGCAGCAGCACGACCATGAAAACCAAGCAGATATGCTTCCTTACAGATGGTATTCATTGAAACAATACTCCCGGATGCTTGTTGAAACTCCTCGCGGATGAAGGCCATCGGTTGGGTGCGGTTCTTCCGAATTTCTCTGTACAGCACTCGTCGATCTGTATCTCCCAGTTTCGCTGGTCTGCCGACTCTGGGCACATTCCGACAATCACCGCTCATCTTCCACTTTTTAATCACATAGGCCACTGTCGATTTTGGGTACTTCAAATCGCTAGATATGTCCCTTAAGGATCTGCCACATTTGTGATGCCCGATAATTATACCTTTCTCGAAATCAGAGCTCCGAACTGAGAGGCATCTTGCATGCGACTAAATCCGATGCTGTTTCCTACACGATATATACCGACGGAGTCCGTGACGTACCTTAGGACCGCAGATATCGTCACTTGCATAGGTGTCCAAATACTTATTGGTAGTCAGTGTATACCCTCTGTTACTCGGCTCGGTGAGCTCAGCTTTTTAATCTTGCATGCTGGAAAACTGCGTATAGTTTGCTTTAAAAATAGTTGATTTATTATTGATCTTATCTTCCGGTTTAGGTTTCTTATGCCTTTAGTTAATGTGTATGCAATAGCTGTAGTATTAACAATTTAATTTGTTTTAAGATCAGCTACTCCTAATTCTTTTACTCTATCATATTTGCTTACATTTGAAACTTAACCTACTGGTGAATTAAGTGTTTTTGCACCTCCAGTGTCTTTTTGCTGAATGGGACCAAAACTTTCAGTTTTCCCTCGCAAAAATCTGCCTTGGCCGCTGGCCTAAATTGCTTGTTTTAGCCTAGAAACTCTAATTTGAAGTGTGAAAATTGTTTTTAATTGCTTTAACTGTATTTGGCGTTTTATATCTTTACATTCAAATTTTAATTGTATAAATTTCAAATTCAAAGATAGTTTAAGCTTTCATGTAATTTTGCCTTCCTGCGAAAGGAACTACATTAATTGAATGAAATATATCGAACGAAATTTTAGGAATTAAGTTTAAATGAAATGAAAAAAAATGCGTAGAATTTAATATTCCGTACAAGGAAGTCATGTGGTGTACACATCAGATATTTCTATTTTATTTTCTGAGTGACCCACTCCTGCTCGTTCTGAAGTACATTGGAAAACTTAAAATTTCCTCAGACTGAATCGAAATTAAAGTAATAAACAGATCGTTATTTCACACAACGTTTATTGACAAACAACCAAAGACTCGCTGTATATACATAATTATGACATCAGTTTCTTTTTACAAACACTGCCGATCTATTGGCAATCGGAAGATGTATAGTCGTAAACGTATATTTAGTGGTCCAGTGCTTAATGCATGATATAATTAAAGAAAATAAGAGTAGACAATCTCCTATAACAAAAGAATATATTAAGTACTAAATTACAATTTAAATTACATTGCAGAGATCAACACAGAGCTCGGAACACAGTTCATGCTACCGTCGCGTACAGTTGTTTTTCGAGAAGTCGGAGTGAGTAATGACGTCGCTTTGCTGCTCCGATTAAGAACTGAATTTTACACGTGGCGCCATCTCATGAATAGAAGTTGAAGTATCTGTCGGAACGCCACATATATTTAACACTATGAAAATATTTGGCCTCTTGTTCTTTAAGAAAAATGCTCAATTTTGTTCCATGTTTGTCTCAAAGTGACTGCAGTGTTTAATTATATCTGTGCGAGATTCATTTCTCCAGTATGCAATTAAATATAAGCACAGAAACAGACATCTCTGATGAATACTTGGACAATTGTATTCAAATTCCAGCCAGCACCTACTCTCCGAACATTAAAAACTTTTTGGTGACTAAAAGGGAGCTATCTTCCTTATTAATGTTAATGAGTCTGATAAAGTCTGATATTACATTTATTACAAACTATACTTAAAGTTCTTTCTTGCTTACAATTCTATTTCAATTTCTTTTTGTCATACAGTTTAATTAAAATTTATTTCAAATTTACTTAAACGTAAGCTTATAAGCAATTGGGTGGTTTTCCCCATGTGTAACGTGTATACGAGCCAGTTTCCCTTAGAAAGTCCTCCACGAAAGGCATCCCTCCCCATAGGCAGATAGCCCTAGTGTGCTTTGCCATAATTAAATACACCACACCTATAAGCAATTGGATTTTTATAAATTTTTTAGTTATTTTGGGTAGCACACACTAAAAATTAAAAACAATATGGTAGCTCCGAAGCTTCATGAGTTTGGCGGCTGGTGCCTTAGGGAACAATCTCCACGAAAGCATGTGTCCCTCTAAGCAAATCCCACATGTGTGCTTTGCTGTATTGAAAATGAACTAACCCGACTTTTGTGCAGTGAGAACTTTCCCATTTTAACACTTTCGTGTAATCTTTGAAAATAACTCTTTTTTTGGGAGAATACGCTTTTGAGATATTGCTAGAAACAATTTTTAAAAGGGTATCTAGAAATTTTTTGGAAATGGTAAATGAAACATTCTATAAATGATTAAAAATCTAGATTATATGTGTCGCTGCGGAAGACGTTAACCTTGTGCGAATTTTCTGCAGTACGATATCAGTAATGTTCTACGGAAATGCAAAACACCATAAAAGCTTACTACGTAATTGGTAAATGAAACAAATCCTGTTCAGTAATTCTGCATAATAAATTAAAATTCTCGTTATGGTCAATTGTAAATTAAAATTCTTTGTAGGGTGAAGAATAAAATAACGGCTTCCATATGCATGACAAACATTTATTTATACTATGAAGACGTTGAACAGCAGAGTAGAAACATTGTATTACACAGCGCTTTGCACTTCTCGCTTACATGCAATACTCACCATTGACTTTGGCTAACTTCGTATTAACTAGGTATAAGTATTACGCAGCAGAGAACTTGCTTATCATGCGCACGCGCTAGGGAAATCAACGACGGTTGCCAACATACCCCCTTTCGACGTTGATTCTCTTATTCCTGAAAAGTAAAACAAAATACATATTAAACAGTATTCAGTCCTACAATTGTACAACAGTTTTGATGTTTAACAGGAGTCAGGGGTTTGGTTAACACATCAGCTCCCATTTCACTGGTAGGTATGTACTGCACATCTAATTCACCGCGTTCATATACTTCATGCACAAAATTATGGCGAATGTCTATGTGCTTTCTAAGGGAGTGAAACACAGAGTTCTTCGTAATTTTCTGAGCTCCTTGATTGTCGCAGTATATTGTTGTTGAGTGTTCTATGGTGTAACCCAGCTCCTTCAAAAAACGACGTAGGTAGACGGTTTCTTTGGCGGCCTCAGACAAAGCCATAATTTCCGCCTCCGTTGAAGATAGAGCTACACTGCGTTGTTTTCGTGATTCCCTGGTTATGGCTGAACCACTTAATATATATACAAAACCGGTGTAGGATTTTCTATCATCGACATTTGATGCCCAATCTGCATCCACAAAGGCGATGAGTGGTTTTCCTGTTTTCGTATAAATTAGTCCTTGATCTGGTGTTCCCTTTAGATATCGAAGTATTCTTTTCGCAGCATGCCAATGTTCTTTTCTCGGATTGTTGTTAAATTGACTTAAGAAATTCACGGCGTATGTGATATCTGGCCTAGTAGCTACTGAAGGGTACATTAGCGATCAGATTAGATTTCTAAATGGAACATTTTTCATTTAAGAGATTTCATTTTCGCTTTTAGGACTCATCTCTTTTGATAATTTTTTGCTGTTATCTGTACGTGAAGACTGATTTAGCATTTTGCATATTATACCGATTTAAAATATCATCAAATTTCTTTTGAGAAATTTTAATTGAATTCTCATTTTGGTAAAATTCTATGCCTAAGCAATAATGTAATTTCCCCAAGTTTTTCATTGTGAAAGCAGAAGCCAAACTATCGCGAATTGTTTCATACGTTTGCTTAGAATCGGTAAAAACGATAAGATAGTCTACATAAACAATTATAATAGTTTCACTGTTAAGCGTCTTTTTAATATAAACACGATTATCTGAATTAAGAGATTTAAATTTCATAGTTCAATTTTTCATCCAACTTTTTGTACCACTGACGTCCTGATTGTTTAAGACCGTATAATGATCTCTTTAAAAGACGCACTTTATCTGAATTGGTTTCATCGCGAAAACCTTCGGGAATTTCCATGTAGACTTCTTCATCTAAATTTCCATTTACATAGGCCATTACAAAATCTAATTGGTAACCTTTGAGATAGTGTTCTACAACGTAAGCTAAAACTGTTCTTATGGAACTTAATCTAGCAACAGGGGAGAAGTTTTCAGTGAAATCGAGACCAGGGATTTGAGCGCACCCTTTAGAAACTAGCCTACCTTTGTATTTTTCGATAGTGCCGTCGTGATTATATTTTCGAACCCATTTACTACCAATAACTTTCTTGTTTTCAGGTCTTTTTTCTAATTCCCAAGCCTTTTCCTGAACAAGCGAGTTATATTCTAGCGGCATGGCATTATGCCAATATTCAGCATATGCATGCTCCATTTAATGCTTCTTGCACCGTAGGATTAATGCTTTCCTCAACAACATTTTGAGTTTGTTCATTTTTATTTAAAACTGTATAGTGATATTCCATTTAGGCCTTCCTGGTAAACCTGTTTTTATTTTCTTGGGTAGACCAGGCCCCCTTTTAATCAGGATAGGAAGCATTGATTCCCTATCTAAATCATTTCCGTTTTCCTTTTCAGAGTCATGTGGGGACTCGTTGTCGTCCAGAGATGATTTTTCACAACATGTTTTATTTATAATTTTTTATCCGGAGCGAAAAGCAGATTTATTTCTTGCTCTGAGTCATAACTACAGCAGTTTTCAAACTCATTAATAAATTTTACGTCTCTGCTTATTATCACTTTACGTGCCTCAGGATCCCAAAGTCTATACGCTTTTGATTCATCAAAATAGCCAATAAAAATACATTCTTTAGATCGAATATCAAATTTGCCTATTCCTGGCCTTTTATTTATCGAAAATGCTTTTTGGCCAAAGGTTCTGAAGTGAGAGACAGCTGGTACTCTGCCAAACATCACTTCGTAAGGTGTTTTTATTTCGTTTTTTAAACCTCGCGTTGGGCAGCGATTTCGAATGTAAGCAGCTGTATTGACGGCTTCGGCCCAGAATTTCTAAGGCAGATTGGATTGCAGTAACAAACATCGCGCCATTGAAACTAAAGTGCGATTTAACCTTTCGGCGACGCCATTCTGGGCTGGCGTGTAAAGAGTGCTCATTTCGTGTTTATTCCCGCATTATTAAGAAATTTATTATTTTCCCTAAATATTCTAGCCCGTTATCGGTTCTCAGGATTCTGATTTTAGAGTTAAGTTTATTTTCAAAAAATGCTTTAAAATTTCTGAAAGCTTCTTTAACCTCATCCTTAGATTTCAGAAAATAAACACGAACATATCGAGATTTATCATCGATAAATGTTGCGAAATAAAATGATCCACCTATTGATTCAGTTCTCATGGGACCACACAAATCAGAATGAATTAGATTCAACAATTCAGTACTTCTATATTTGGATTCTTTGGGAAGGGGGTTGAGGTTTGTTTACCCTGAATGTATACCTTACAAGTAGTCATTTTGAGAAAAAGACCTCTAACCATGTTATTTGAAGTTTTTGAGATAATTTTCATTTAAATGGCCAAATCTTATATGCCACTGATCTATTTCTTTGGCAACTGATACAGATTCAAATATTGGCATGACAAAATAAAGTTAATTTTCGAGTTTAGTTAAAATTACGGTTTCGTTATTAGAGTTAATTATTTGAGCACATTTTTCTTTGAAAATTACTGAAAGATTTTTTCAGTTACTTTAGACACTGAGATTAAATTATTTTTCAAATCGGGTACACACAATACATTTTTTAGTTTGATATTTTCAGTTTTAGAACCTATGCGAACTTTAAATTTCACACTTCCTTTTCCAATAGCTTTAACTATTTTATCAGCAGCTAATTTAACATAAGTATCACCTACCTCGTGAATTTCTTGAAACAGTTCCTTGCTGTTACACATACGCGATGTTGCACCACTATCGAGACAAAAAATGTCCTTAGAATTACTATTAGTGCATGCTACGGCTTTTTCTTGCTCCAAGGAATTCCGAATTTCTGCAGACATCGCAGTTTCACTGAGGCGTTTGCTTATAGTTTCTTTACTTTTCTTCCTACGTTCCGATGCTCTATGCCCCTAGATATGGCAGAAATTGCATCTGTAGTTAACTGGATACTGTCTTCGGTTTGCAGACTTATCTGGTTTTGGTTTAGGAACCGGTCGTTGAGTATACTTCCGATCTTTCGAATAGAACGCATTTTGTGGTTCAGAAAACGGTGAATCTTTATTTTTGCGAGCGTTAGCTTCTTCCAACAGTTTAATTTTCAGCATTTCTGCCGAGGCAGTTCCTCACGAGATTCGATGGCTATTCGAAAGCTTTCATAAGAGTCCTGTATGCTATATAAAAGCAATATTGTAAGCAAATCATCCGCAATGTTTATTTCCATTTCTTTCAGTTTGTCCAAAGAATGAAAAAAATCATTTAGATGATCAGTCATTTGTTTAGAATCACTCATTTTTGTAAAAAGCAAGTTTTTTAGAATTGTCGCCTTTCTAGCTGGTCCCTTCGATTCGTAAATAGAATACAATTTACGCCACAGTTCGTGAGATGTTGCACAATTCTTTACATGTGGAAGTTCACTGGGTAAGATGAATAGGATTATATCCTCTCGTGATTTTTGGTCAGTTGCTTTCCATTTAGCAAATTCTTCATCACCAGGTTATGGTTTCGGAATTTTTCCAGTTACATAGTCCCAATGATCATTTTTAATCAGTATGGCTTCCACGTGTCAAAGTTGTCCTTGCTTAGCTTTTCAATTGACACTGTATTAGTCGTCGCCATTTTCACTTCAGTCGACGCAGCTTGGCTTCCCGAAAGAATTTAATAGTAGTTTGACTGCACGGTTAAGCGCTGACTGAGCCCATAACCTATGAAGAATAAAATAAAATCTTCCATATACATGACAAACATTTATACTATGAAGACGTTGAACAGCAGAGTAGAAACATATTACACAGCGCTTTGCACTTCTCGCTTACATGCAATACTCACCATTGACTTTGGCTAACTTCGCATTAACTTAGTATAAGTATTATGCAGCAGAGAACTTGCTTATCATGCGCATGCGCTAGGGGAATCGACGGTGGTTGCCAACATAGGGTATCCTTCCAAAGCCCACTGATGGCAGACGGTAAAGTTTCTAAACACTGGTTGTATGGCTTGGGTGCGAATCCCGGTATCAGCCAGGCTATGTGTGCTTTGCGAAACTTTCCTCTGATTTAACGTGTTGAATTCTTTAAAGTTCCCTTAAAAGTGCTTCCTTCCGCTATAGAAACGTAGCCCTTGCGTGCTTTGTAGTAATCAAGTGCATCAAATAAAGCTGTATCAATCCGTAGTCTTCATTTGCTAAAGTAAAGTTTTATTTGAAATAATTTTAATTAATTGATTTTATTTTCAGGTCATGCATTTCTGTTTCAAGTTCCTTGGTTATATTGCTTCAGATAACTTTTCGATGACAAAGTAAGACTTTAAATATTAACATGTTTCAATCGGTATATAATTAATGTTTAATTATCGTACCTGATAAATTCGTAATGTTTTCTTTAGACACTTCTGTTTGTTAGTTATTAAGCCACCGCTATAAAAATAACGGAGGATTTTGGCTTTATTCAGTCATTACTTTTGTTGAAAATAAGACAAACACTGTTCTTAATTTACAGTAAACAGTTTCGCAAAATTTCCGCTTTTACTTCCTTGTGCAAACCGAAGGAAACCGCCCAGACGGTATAGAGGTTGGGGGAGCCTGACTGGGATACCGGAGGGCATGGGTTCGAATCCCGGAGAAGGCATGGATGCAAGTCTATCCCTTCGTAGGAGGTATCGGTAATCGCCTATTGGCTCCCTCCAGAACAAAATGGCCACCACTACTGTCCTTCGGAGTGTCCAGTGCCATTGTAGGCAATTGCTCACCATTGGGGGGGGGGAGTAAAGGAACTATTGTAATCGCGAAAATTTTCGGGTATCTTATTTAAACGAAAATCCTTTTTGACGATGTTCTTTGCGTGACATGTATAGGTACGAACAGAATAAAGGTCTCTTTTTCTAAAATGGATTCAAAAGGGAATTTTTCGTGATCTCTGTAGGTATGCACCTATGTATCGCGCACAATTCAAGCAATTAAACGACAAAATTTGAAATTTTGTATATGGGTCTGTTGTAACATAGTTGTGCATCTTTTTAAAGCAATCGCCAAACATAAATATACTCGTCCCCTCAGACGGGCTCTATTTTCGCAGTCGTATATTTCTAACTGCAGGAGTTTTAAATGATGAAAATATTTGCTTCGGTAGTATAAATTTTAAAGAATAATTTCGTCAAATAATAATAATAATGAAACCTTAAATGTAGTCTCTTGGTACCTATACAAATATTTGTAAAAATTTTAATATTTGTTAAGAAAAAAATATGTGAAGTTTGAACTCGTACGAATTTCTCGCACGACCAAAATTTGCCGGGATAATTACAAAATTTGTAATTTTTGATGTCATTTTCAACTTGCCTTGAGGAATCGGTGAATTAACTTGGAATAATTCGTGGAAAAGAGTCTAAATGAAGTGTAGCAAAAAATGTGTATAATATGGCGTACAAGGGAATCGGAATTGGAATAATTCGAGGAAATGAGTCTAAATGAAGTGTAACAAAAAATGTGTATAATAGGGCGTACAAGGGAATCTGAGTTAAATTAGAATAGTTCGAAGAAATAAGTCTAAATGAAGTGCAGCAAAAAATGTGTATAATGGGGCTTACAAGGAAGTCGTGGTGTCCGCATCCGATCTTTAAATTCTAACTCCAAAATTAACATCTATTCAGGATATTGTGGAGAGTATTCAGAGTTGAAACAAGTTCTGGATGTTTTAAATCGTACAACTTTTGCTTGAAGGCATAAAATTCATTATACGAAAGCTTTTCACAACATTTTCGTTACGGAAAAACACGCGCCAAACAATTTTCTCTTTGATGTTTATGTGCAAACTTGTACTTCCAGGCAAAAAACTTACCTGATACTTTCCTCAGGTCATTTCGGTTAGGTTTTATAGTGACATCTGTGATAAATGTCGCCTAAACACTAGAAATTTAATGTTATTTACCTGTGTAAAGAAGGAACTAAATAGAACTACACATTTCTTGACCATACTTATTCTAAAATAACCTTCATAACAGATGTAAACAGTTTTAGCTGTGCCTAGCAGACAGCAATGCCTTTTATGTTGCATTGTATGTGAAATAGTTACATGTGAAATAGTTGTATTTTTCCTGTATAGTTTTTGTGAAATTATATATGTACAAAATCATTCACATCTGAATAAGTTGTCATTAAGTTATTCAAACCTGCGACCGTTTTCCAGGCACTGGAGCGAGCGACCTGAAGATTTGAAATTAAACCTAAAATTTCCAGAATTCTTTGCTGGTGACCGAAGGAAGAGACTGGAAGAAGTGCAAGATATCGTGCTGCGTTTGTACCATGACAACATTATTACGACTGACGTTCTTTCTACTGATGCTCCACAGGTTGTGACGACTGACGTTCTTTCTACTGATGCTCCACAGGTTGTGACGACTGACGTTCTTTCTACTGATGCTCCACAAATTTAAAGATTCACGACATCATATTATATATGACGTAGAATGTAGAATTCAGAAGATGAATGTATTTTAGATATTTAATTTTATATTTTAACTGGTTTTATACTGAAAATGTAAATTTTAAATCTTTCCTTTTCCACAAGCTAATTCATACTAAATATTAGTGAAGCGTTTTAATGTTTTGTAATAAATTGGCAACAATAAAAGATCATTTCTTAATTTTGTAACATGCGTGTTACCTTATTACTTGCAATACTATTTAATAGATTGAACAATGCTCTAAAGTCAAATTACGTATCATCTTCTAACATATCCGCAGATTTTTTATCAAGTTCTCTAGCAGAATTCAGTTTTTATTTAAAAGATAACTTTACTGATAAAGGAAACAAACCCGATTCTTATTTTAAGCCCCGAACGGTTAAGTTGCTGAACACGGGTAGTTCGGTGGAACGGAATACCTGCAAGGGCACTTTCGTAGTTTTTCCGGTGTTTAACTTGTACATGAGCCAATTCTTCTTTCATCCTTTCAGAGCCATCCACCAAGTCATCCCTCCTAGGCAGATAGCCGTCGACTCCTCCGCCATAATCACATAAACCAATCCTCATACTTAAAATTATTGGTCAGAAAGCGATGCTATGATTGAATTTTTATTTTCCCTAAGCAATGAAATGCTGTAAACTGGGAGAACTCTCTAATATGAGAATATTAGATCTCTAATATTAGAGAAACTCGAAAAAATAGTTTAGAGGAAAATTTTATGAACTGGAGTAGAGAAGAAAATATAGAGTTCAACAATGAAAAAATAAATGCCATTTTCTTTCCAAAGGGGTGGTAAGGCTACTAGAAAACCAAAGTTGAAATTTAATGGTATAAAGATTAATTTTAAAAGTCACTTTAAATATCTTGGAGTGATTATTGATGAAAAGCTAACTTTTATTGAACATTTTAAGGCGTTTCATAGAGAAATAGAGAATTTAAAAATGTTATAGAAGTACCTTTGATTCACAAACTTTAAAGTTAAAAAGCACTACCCTTAGATATTTATTTAAATGTTATTAGGCCAAAAATTTTACATGGCATTGGCATGTGGGGCTGCCGGGCAGGGGAATTGATTAGACTGAGAACTAAACTGGATTCATTGCAAAGGAGATGGCTGCATGCAATCATAAGAGCTTTCCGTACTGTTTTTACAGAAGTTGTTTGCTTACTTGCTGGCATTCCACCATTCCACATTCACTTTTTATAACTTCCAGTATGAAAACGTTTTACTCAGCTATCGTTTTAAAGATTTTAACATGTCAAAATGGTGATGTTTTGAATGGTAACGCCTTGACAGGGAAAGATTTTATTAATATACATCCAAAAGATTTCAAGGGTATACCGTACGATAACGATTATATGAATACTAGCATGATTGATATATACACTGATGGCTCCGGATATGCAGGTGGAACTGGTTGCGCTTTTGTTATTTTTTATTACGGAGTCGAAATCTATAATAAAAAAATACGATTAGAAGGAAATAAATCGGTGTATCAAGCTGAAGCTGTTGCAATTAGAGGCAATGCGGTGGAGTTATGAAAACTTAAAACAGTACTTTACAATGCATATTTATTCTAATGCTCTCTCGGCCCTACAAAGCTTGGCAAATCCGGAATCAAGCAATACTTCTTTTGGATATAAAAAAACATAACAAAATAAGAGAAAAATGGTATATATTTTCATTGGGTTAAGGCACATGTTGGTGTTATCGGGAATGAAAGGGCGGATATGCCAGCTAAAGAGGCTGCTGGGGAGAGGGTGATATTTATGTCGCTATTAATGATTCCAGAAGAATTACCTTGAGAAAAATGAAAGCAAATCTAATTGAGAAATGGGCTCGGGAATGGAATGGTTCAAATAAAAACAAGGGTTACTTGAGGATTTTGACCATAAAAAGAAAAATGGATCTATTTAATAATAGATACTATTCAAGTTATCCCGGATCATGGTAGATTCCCGGCTTATTTAAAACGTTTTAATCTCCAGGGCAATGATCAATGCTTGGCTTGTGGGAAGTACGGAATTGCAGCTCATTTTATGGAAGAATGTAAATTGACAGAGAGTGTGAGAACGAGATTTGGAAAAATAAATGAACAATGTAACTGAAAAGAAAATTCTTGAATAGCTATGCAACAGAAATTATGAGGATTGTGAATGAAAACAAGACTATCATAGGAATAGGACTTTAAATATTTTAATCTTTTATTTATTTTTCAATTATTTTTTTATTGTTTGTTTCTTTGTCTGCGTTAACCATGAGGCCGATTATTGTCGGCCAGGAGGGTTGCAGCATACTCGTAAACTAAACAGCTATGGATTAAATTATTGTTTTTACTGCTTATTTAAAATTATATACTTTATAGAAACGAGGATAGGTTTTTCAAAATACTGAAAAGAGAAATTATTTTAAATGAATGTGACTGAGATCATATTTGTTGTAAAGATTTTAGATAAAAGTGTATTTTTATTTTCTCAGACTACTTCATTAAATGCAAAATCATTCCTTGAAGTTATTGACTTCAAGGAATTCGTGAGACTGTGTATCGGAAATTCTAAAAATACGCTCAATTTAAAATTATTTTGCGATATTGCTCTTGAACTGAATTTTATGGTTTAAGTGCGAAGAATATGATCTTAATAAATAAAGGTAATGCACAAAATGATAAAAAAAGGGGGCCCCCTTTAGACGTAGTTTAAAATCTGAAACCTTTCAGATTTTCTTTTTTGTTTAATTTTTTATTTTATTTATTTATCTTTTAAATACAATATTTAGTTGTTTAAATTGTACATAAATTCTTAATCTAATTTATACTCAACACATTTTCCGCAAAGAATGGCAACTTTGTGAACAATTTTGTGTGCACAAATAGTAGTTCTTTTGCATGCAATTTATTAATGGCACAACCAGGGTTTAATTTCTCAACTAGCCGGATCCCTATGGAAGATCATCAGGAAAGAGGAACAAGAATAAATAAAATTATTAATAAAATAATTAATCATTAAAAATTAAATAATTTAATGATTAAAGTAAATCATACAGCTAACTCTAATCTGAAGAAAATTCAAGAGTTTCAAAACTTCACGCCTCGCATCCTTACTAATGTTCACTGGTACGTCCGGAATGAAGTACTGTATTCTGATCTCAAAATTCGGTACTTGCGTATTAACGCAACCCCAGAAGAAGTTGCGCTGATGCAATCCAATAAAGAGCAATCCTGTTGTTCGCACATAGTTAATCTTTTGGATTCCTTTCTGCCTTGTTGTTTGCTGATTTTTGACGCCATTTTCTAGTGCTACCAAAATGCGTCTTTGGGATTTGCCAAATACAGAAGATGCAATTTTATTTTTCAAGAGCGAAACATTTTACCAAAAAAAAAAAAACGAAGCCATCCTATTACTTCAACATTTTTATTAATTTTTAATACATCCTAAAACTTAATTCTTAACTGTTTTTACTATACGTTAGAAATCTTATTAAACACTTTAACGATATTTAAAGCTTTCATTCAGTCACTTAACATCTTTTATGAAGCTTTTAAAACGCGTATCCGCATATAAAGTGACGATTTTCCCAACTCACCTTTCAGGAAATGTCCGAATTCTTGGCAATTGTAGCACTAAATTGGTCTTTTTCTGGGATTGTACTTCTCATTATGAAATCGAAAATGTTATATAATTGGAATATAGCTTCGCCGTTGGTATTTCTATGCAATTTTATTAAGTAGATTGGGTAGCATTACTTTATTATCTTCAATTTTCTTTGGGAGTTGTTTAACTTTAAAGACGGGGAATAATCTGCGTTCGAGCTCATCGAAAATTTCTTGCTCTGAGACAGAATTAGGAATGTGTTTCAGGATAACTTTAATTGTAGACTCTGCATCCATCGGATAAGTGTGAAAAACTGATTTTTGTTCTTTTCAAAGCCTGCTATGGAGTTTTGGAGTTTCGAATTTGTTTAGACGTAGATTGCTCTGTTCTTTATTTCTGCCTCGAAATGCTCTGTACAACTGTACAGTACTTTGTGAAGCATTTTATTTAATGAAGTCCAATGGGCGGGGCGGGTTAGTTCAGTAATTACGATTGGTGTAATTTTCTTTTGCGGCGTTGGAATATCTGTGTCAATTTCTTTATCTTTTTCTGAGTTTAGAACGGTAAATCTTTTAGTTTGCTCAAATTCCTTATTGACTTTTTTGGTTATGGTCTTGTACGTTTCTTGGGATTAATCCATCCATTGTCGTCGAGTGACCCATCATTATTTTTTGACTGGGACTGTAAATTTTGTTTAGGTGATTCCTGCTTGGGAAAACTTTTTTCTAATCTGGTCTTCTATCGATTCTTCAAATACGAATGCTGGTTTAAGTTGTTCCTCGGAAGTATTGGGGTCTTTCTCATAACTAGTCCAAAGGGGCTTTGTCCCTGAGGGACTATTATTTTCCTTTTGCGATTTTGTGTTGAATCACTCTGAATGTCCGTTTTACTTTTCAAACTGTTGCCACCAAATATTATCGCCCTGTATTATAGTTGAAGAAATTAAATAATGAAGAATCTGCATAAAAGTATGTATGATTCTCGCGTTGTGATAAAACAGCGGTACATAGCCCCATCCAATTTTGAATGACGTAATCCTACTGTGAATATGCGCATCTGGAAGCCCAAATTTGAAATTTAGAATTTGGTTTATTATCGATTTCATATTTTGTAAAACTTTAACGAATTTTTGATTGACAAACTCAAGGATTTCAAAGCGAGCAATGGCAAAGTTGTACAAAAACAACATTTTTAACTCCAGCGCGCGAGTCTCTGTATCGGAAATTCTAAAGATATGCTCATTTTAAAACTATTTTGCGATATTGCTGTTGAACTGAATTTTATGGTTTAAGTGCGACAAACGTGATATTTAATAAATAAAGGTAACACACAAAATTGTATGAAAACGTCCCTTTGGACGTAATTTAAAATCTGAGACCTTTCAGATTTTATTTTTTCTTTCTATAGTTTCA
Source organism: Stegodyphus dumicola (assembly GCF_044657685.1). NCBI lineage: Eukaryota > Metazoa > Arthropoda > Arachnida > Araneae > Eresidae > Stegodyphus > Stegodyphus dumicola. The sequence goes on from NC_140778.1 coordinate 55,341,772, forward strand.
GTAACAATTTTAAGCTGATTTTCTGGAGTCCATTCCAGAGGTTTAGGCCTATGTTCAGCGCTGTTCTGAAGAGTATTAATCACGGTTTCATGTTGGCCGACAATGAGATTTGGAAAAACATTTTTAAAATTTATCAAAAGTACGTGCTGATTCATCTAGGTGCTTTTGATTCATTTGGAGTCTGAATGTTTCCTTTTAGTTTTCGCTTGGTTTGAAGTCGTATTCCTGTCTCTGGTTTTTATGAAGTCCCGTCGAGTAAATATAGCGCTAGAAATTGAAATTAAAGAATAATCCTAATCCATGTCAGAATTTCTCAGGTTTCTATCAGCCCATAGTTTGTGCGGTGGAACTTTACTTATCGCAGAGTCAGTTTAGCGTGAAGGAGTCAATTAAGGTTGTAATTCTTATATGGGTAGGATGTCACTTGGGTACCGATGTTTTTCACTAAAAAGCGGGGAGTGTTTGAGAGTGCTAATAAGGCTATTACTGTGGGTTTGTACTTAATAAAAGAAGTTGGCCGCTAATCGTTTAATATACTCTTGAATAAGTTCAATTTGAAGGTCTCTGTGAATGTATATGTTTGGAATATACCAAGGAGCATTGATAATTTCTCGTAGAATTTTATTTTGCAGAATTTGTAATTGTTTAATATTGGTTTCAGCTGCATGTCCCCAGATAGGAGCTGCATAAAGGAGAGCTGGACGAAGTATAGAGCGATATAAAATTAATTTGTAGTAAATAAGTTGCTTTTTCTACCAAGAAGAGATCGCATAGTAGCTGGAGTGATTTTAAATTTCTGTACTACGGAGCGGAAGTGGGTTCTGAAGGTAAGTTTTTGGTCAAGGGTGACTCCAAGATATTTGGTTTCATTAATCCAATCTATTTCTTCGTCAAATATTTCAGGGGGGTGGAGGATAGTATTTCATCCGTTCACACTGGGACATATCGGAGCTAACGAACGCAACCAACACAGCCGATCAGCTAGAAAAAACCAGTTTTTGTCACTACGGACCCAGTTTAAAAATCTGAACTTCACGCAAAACGGAGCTAGTCGACACATTGAACCGACCAATCAGGAGAGTATTTCAAATCATCATCAGCAGCAGAAGCGCGCTAAGTTCAATAAACAACATGGCTGACGACATGAGCGAAGATTGTAGTCTAATTGCCGAAATTCAGCGACATCCCGTTATATGGGATAATAGACTTAATATAAAAATAAAATAAAAAAGAATGCGCTTGGAGGGATGATGATTGCGGATCGTCTCCATCGGAATGGTAAGTAATTTTATTTTCTGTACATTTTTGTGTTTAGATTTTGAATCCGGAGTATTAATTGAATTACTGATATCAATGATCTCAGATAATATATCTATTTGTATTATAAAGTTAGCAATGGAATTAAAAGTAGTGAAAGCAAAGCATGGACAAAAGCGTTAATGTAATATTTTTCTTTCTTCTAAACTTTTCCCTTCATAAAAAGAAATGTACTTTTTATTGCCTAATATAATAAAATGAATCGCACAAACTTTATAAAATGGAGCACTCTCTAATTATTTGAAATGAAAATACTGATAATAATAGTTAAATAGTAACAATAAAACATGTTTTTATTTTTCTAAATAATTTTTGATGGTTTGGAACCTGTATACTTAATGACCAAATTTTGAACAAAAGGAAAGGATAACCCCTTGCCATACTCAATTAGTCAACCCAGAAAAGAATAATGGTTATTATATAATACTGATATTTAGCATTCACACTTTTTTTCAAGTAATGATAATTATCTTAATATTTTAACTTTTACTGTTTTGAACTAAGTTCTAAAAACTGTACCTAATTGTGTTCCAGTTAATGAAATATGTCACTTAAAACATTTCCTAATTAATTTTAATTCCTAATGTGGAATGTAATAAAAAGGGATTTTCGGAAGAAATACCACCGACAGTCCGGCACTAGGTAGGATATTTTTTACTCTTATTTTTGTGAATTTATATGTCTATGGCAGTATGCATATTCTAGTTCAGACAACTTTAGAAAGTTTTTGGATGCTGTTAAGGAATTTTGTGTACCACAGATTGGAAGATTGGAGACACAGAAATTTAAAAATAAGGTAAGTCGATATTTCCTTTTTTGTTATTTTTCATTGTGTGATTTAAAATGCAGTTTATGGAGCTTCGATTGGCTACAAATTTTGTTCAATTTTGGCAATGAATAACTTTGTTTTAAACTTATACGACGTCATGATTCTCCTGATTTTTTTAAAGCAAAACCAGATTTATGCGTACATTGACAAAGTCAAGGCTGTGCGCAATGCCGATATTCTGCAATTTTCTGATTTTTTTTAAGTGAAAATAGATCAATGTGTACATGGACACAGAGTTTGTGCAATTCTTAGCACTGTTCAATTAGCAAAGCATTTTCATTTTACATTGCAAATCATACTTTAAAAGGAAATGACAAATAGCTAATCATCCTTCACATAAGCATTCTTTTCTTTCTGCATTTTTAAATTCTCAATGTTTAAGAAAAATACAGAAATTGCAATTTTCAGTTTTTTTTTTTTTTTTTTTTTTTTTTTTTTTTTTTTTTGCAAGAAGCAGAAAATGTAATCTCCTTCATTGATTTTGATGTTTAGCAGGCTCTTACAAAAACATGATGAGCATGGATTACAACAAAACTGTATGTTAAAATTTGAAACTTTGAGAAATGCTACTATACCATAACTATATTATTGTTATATGCAATGAAAATTGTACTTACCGACATACTCGTAAAATTGAAGAATAAGTCCTGATAATTCTCTCGTAGATGAGGTAGAGAAGCAGAATGATATCCATGAATTGCTTGCTCTCTGCCTGTAAATGGATTTCACCTACTCACTTCGTGGCTTTTTTACTAAAGTCATATGCTGCAAGAAGAAAACTCTGCAGCAAAATACATTTTCGTTGTTTTCGGCTCACCACACGTTTCGATCGAACCATTTAAAAAAAAAAAAAGTCGCTCTATCGCTCGAAGATTAACAGCGGAAGACTGCTACGAAATGTAAATGGGTAGAGTAGACTAAAGTACCCCTTGTATTATGGCGAAGTTGTTGTTTGATTTATCGCCAAGTTGTTGTTTCATTTATGGTAGCCTGAGTAGTTTAATGTTATGGAAACCCTATTGTGACGTAATCGGGTGCATGATTCTGGGAAATTTTGAATCATGGGATGTTTTGTAAGCGTTTTTGTGGTGTGTGTTGGTTTGATTCTTTAGACGGTAGAATGGCCAAAATGTAGTAAGATTAATTTGAAGTTTCTATACGATTTGGAGCTAAAGGGGAAAAGAGCTTTAATTGACTGTTGTGTAAATGAAGGTTTACTTAGTAGCCATTATAAGTGTCCTGTATGTAGGAAGGATATGCGTCTAGTCGAACGTAAAAACCGTTTAGATGGATTTGTAGGAAGAAAGGTTCAGATGGTCACTATGTGAAGCGTTCGATCAGAAATAGTACCTGGTTTGAAAAAAAGTCATTTGAATATGATTGATATTTTAATTTTTACGTGGCTCTGGGTGTACGAATGAACTCGAAAATCATGGTAAGTGAATATTTGCTTTTGGTAGTGTTTAAATGTATAACATGTTTTTTCCTTTTTTATGTTATTTTATTGTTTGGTTTAAAATGTATTTTTTGTTTGCCTATATTGTAGAATTTTGTGCTCCTTTGACTTTTTAAGTGAAAATATATCGATGTGTACATGGACAAAGTAAAGGGAGTGCGCAATGCAAGCTTGTGCAATTCTGGGATTTTTTTAAGTGAAAATAGGTCGACGTGTACATGGATAAAGTCAAAGGAGTGCGCAATGCCATTTTTGTGCAATTCGGGGATTTTTTTTAAGTGAAAATAAGTCGATGTATACATGGATACCGAGTTTGTGCAATTGTTTGTCTTATTATTTTGACTAGCGTAGCGGCGATTTTTGGCCCAAAAATCCAAAAATCGCCGTTTTGCAAGCCAAAATAACGATTCGAAAAGATACACGAAATCGGTATCCATGTACCGCCAAAAATCGCAAAGGGGTACCCTAAACTATACTTTTACCAATGTAAAGAAATGAAAGCGCGCGCGATCTCCTACTCGCTTATTGGCTGTCACCAGTGGACGCTTCCAGCAAGGCCAAATTATACCAAAGCCAACTTATACTCAAGGCCTACCAGTATGAAAATATTCTTTTGTGTTTTCGGTGGCCTCCCTGAAATTTCTATTGACCGTAAGAGGGCGCTACTATTCAGCTACGCTTTGCTATGTTAACAGTGAGCAGAATGGTTCCCCAGACAAATAAATGTCTTGTTATATGCAAAATTTAGAAACGATGAATCTGTAATAGTCAAATTATACATTTCTTCTTAATAAAAATATTTTATATTTAGAAAGAAAGCATGAAATTTCAAATTACCGTTATTTTTTTTCCCCGATATAACCTCAGCTGCTTGATTCTGATTTTAATTCCTGCTTGCATCTAGATATACGCTATTTTTAATTGTACTTATTTGAGTTACCTATTCTAATTTAAGGGTAAGTTAGAGCACATGTTTTACTTTTAAATTATTTATATAGTACGAAGTTAGCAGGTAGCTTCAGAACATAAATTATTTCAGCGCAAAATTTTCATCTTATTAATATCAGTTGTCTTGTGCAACAAAATAATTTAGAGCCACTATTAAATATGTAATTAAGAAATTAATAAATGATGATCTAAAATTTGTTAATACATAAGAGAAAAAGTAGTATTTCTAATAGAGATTTGGTTTTACGTACTAAAGATTTTTTCTCTTTTTTTAATTAATATAAAATACTTTTTTAGGAAATATTAAAAAAGTAGAATTTTAAATAATGCAGATTTAGAGCTCTGAAGAGTAAACACAGCACTACAGATATTCAAAATAATGCCAAGTATTTCAATATCACCTACAGCATATATTAATGACATACATGACATTAATTCCGATGAATCTTATATAAAATTTTACGCCTGTTAGTGATGAATACCAAGTATTTCAATATTACCTACAGCATATAATAATAATAACATGTATGACATTAATCACAATGCATCGTATAGTCCCTGTGTCCCAAATTAGTTGCTACATTTGAGTACTGATTATTGATACTGAAGTTTTTATCATTCTGTTTGCACATTTTCCAGGGTGCTACGTTATCAGTCAACAACAACTTTACTTTCCTTAAATCAGTACTAAATTAGTTTCAAAAATCTATCTTACGCACACCCTTAAGCCACGCCCCTTTTTGTAAGGACTCAGCCATCAGTAATCGCTTAAAATCTTCAAGCTAATTAAATAAAAATTCAATGATCTGTCTCGTCTATACGAGCCAGTTCGCCTTAGAAATTCTTCCACGAAGGCATCCTTCACCTTAGGCAGACAGCCCTCGAGGCTTTGCCATAATCACATAAACACGATCTTTCTGAAATATGGGCGGTATAGTCCTTACAAAATGAGGCGTGGCTCAACAGCATGCGAACCCTCTACATTCGCGTCTATAAAATTCTCCTAGAATAAGTCTACATTTGTGGAAAGTAAAAACTGATAATGAAAATGCCAATGCCAATGATTTAAAAATTTCGGAGTTCCTATGGTTCAAAACCATCTACCTCCACATCAGAATTACTAAAAGCGAGCAGAAATAAGAAAAATTTGGCATAAGTGATTTACTTGATGCACACTAGAGGGAGCCACAGGCTCGAGAAAGTTTAGGGATAGAGATGAGAAATAAAAACTTAAGTTTCATAATTTTATTATAATTTTTTAGGTTTTTTAAAATTTTCTTGTATTTTATATTTTATACTTTTTTTGGTTTTTTAAAATTTTTTATACACAGTACAAACACTAAAGCAAAAAGTAGATAGGAAAGATTTTACGATTAATAGGATCATTGGCATGTGGCTTGTGTTGGGGAGTGCAAATAATTATTGAGATCGCGATAATGGAAATCTAGTATGCAGTGTTATATTCCTTGTAGCGCATTGTGTAATTTTACTGGTGTTTATCTACTAAACTGCATCGAGAGTTGTTTTGACTCTACCTACTTAAAATGTAGCAAATAATTTAGGACAAAACTTTCGACCTGACCTAAGTGTAGCAACTAATTTGAGAAGAAGGGAATATAATATTTTGAGACTGCTAGTGTTGAATACCAAGTATTTAAATATCATTGACTGCATATTTTAAAAAATAAAGCCATATTCCCTAAAACAAAAAGTATTACTTTTTATTATTAATTATATATATTAGGATTCAACATGAATCTCTATTACTTCAAGTGCAACCACAAAACACTCAACCAAGTAGACACAAATTCTTGCACAGCATATTGATACATCACACTAATTAAAATGAGGTATGTGCTTTAAAATTTTGAAGCTAGTACAGACAGCATTCAAATGTTATCTGGATGAAAGATAACAAATACGAGAACTAAAAAAGATTGATCTTTGGATTATGGTAACTTGGCGATTTTTTGGCGACCAACTCTGCTACAGCAACCCCCTATTTTTTTTTTTTTTTTTTCGCCGCCATTTTGTCTTTACGAAGTAAAGACATGTTTCTTTTCTTTTTATTTACTCAACACTTTTTCCAACAATCTGCTAGCCGAATTACACTTATGCTAGAAATTTTATGGAACAAAACTGCTTAATCATGACAAATATTAACTGCAAAATTGGGAGAAAGTGCAGAATCGCAAACTCCTTGCCGCGTTTTTCAGAATGGCACATACACGGTAGCCATGTGCACGTCGACCTATTTTTACTTAAAAAAAGTCACAGAATTGCACAAAAATGGTATTGCGCACACTCTTAACTTTATCCATGTACACTGCTTTTTTCTCATAAATTAGAAAAATTTGCACGAAAGTGCAGGAAAATTTTGTGAATCTTTAAAGTCGGTAAAAAGGACATATATAAAATTACCTGGTCGCGAAAAAGTATATACCCTATCCAAGGATGAACATTTCCACGTATAATATAAATAAAATATCCCAAAACTTTTACCTCTAAATTATCTATTATAAACGTCACCAACGAATTCATAACAAAACATTAAAAATGGTTACAAATACTTAGTGTCAAATATTTAAATTATTTCCATGCACGTTTACTTCCACTCAAACGTATACCAAATTGCTACAAACATATAATTCACAAAATAACTATCATTTAATTAAAATATAATTAAACCATGTACACGTCGACTTATTTTTACTTAAAAAACATCCCAGAATTGCACAAACATGGCATTGCGCACACTCTTCACTATATCCATGTACACTGCTTTTTTCTCGTAAATTAGAAAAATTTTACGAAAATGCATGAAAATTTTGTGAAACTTTAAATTCGGTAAAAAGGACATATAAGAAATTACCTGATGGCGAAAAAGTATATACCCTTTCCAAGGACGAACATTTGAACGTATAAAATAAATAAAATATCCAAAACTTTTACCTCTAAATTATCTATTATAAACGTCACCAACGAATTTATAACAAAACATTAAAAATGATTACAAATACTTAGTGTCAAATACTTAAATTCTTTCCATGCACATTTACTTCTACTCAAACGTATTCCAAAATACTACAAACATATAACTCTCAAAATCACGATCATTAAATTAAAATATAATTAAATTAAAAAACACTACTTAAAATATAAATAAGCACATACATTAAATTAATAAAAAGTAGCTTACAATCCTAATTACTTTAAACTAAATCATTGCTAATAACAATTTTCCAATAATACCATATTAATTTATTTACTCGTTACATTTAGATATGCATAAAAATAATATCCTCAAATAATTAAAAATACTAACTTACCTAATCTTCTACAGAATCTTGAGTGCATGGCGGATCAGAAAATGTCCATTATTTCACCAGGTTTCTTGCACCGCCATTCAAACTATCTGTAATATCCTTCCTTTCACACAATCTCATTTCATTCCCACATATTGGACATTCATACTTATCCGCAATTAAGCAATTCTTTTCAATTACACATAAACGTAATAAAAATTTCGGATTTACTTTATATACGGAAATGGGATCCAAATATTAAACAACAGTTTCACAGAACATAGAATGAAACTACTGCTATAAAGTACAGCAGATATTTTTACAAATATACCCCCTTTTCCGATTAAAGAACAGTAATTCGTCCATTAATGTCACATGACATATCTCATGATCTCTCATTTCCCACACACAAAATAATGCGTAATCGGAACTGAGTACTTCTCACATTATTCCCAAAGTTAATATATATATATATATATATATGATAGGTTAAAATATCATTTATGCAGGAAACAGATTATCTCCAGTATGATAAAAACAAATTATGGTATTTTTATTTCAGGAAGACTAAAAAATAATATGAAGCAGAACACACGTACACACACATATTCAGAATCTTGTTTATATACAAAAGCTGAGGGAAAGAAACGTATCAAAAGAATTTTAAAGCTTTAAAATTTTACGTGATGATGTCTTTTGTTTAAGAAATTTTGTATTATGTATTTGTATTGAATCTGTATTGGATGAAACTGATGGAAATGCTATCCGTCCAACTGTTACATGTTGTGAATAATTATTTAAATATAACCGTAACTATTTTTTTAAAAGGAAGAAAACTTTGCAGCATAACATGCAACAATATACCATCCTATGTTACTATTAGTTACAGCAGAATGTTTTAATAAAATACACTTTTTGTTTATAACGAGCCAAATTATAAATAGATAATGTATAGCAAAAGTGTAGCAGAATGCGAGCCCCACCTAGTGATGAATTTGTGAAAACTGGGACCCAGAATTTCTTTCAATCTGGCAGGCTTTGAGTATAAGCAAGGCCAACTTATAGTATAAGTTGACAGACTGAAGAGATACATTATGTATATCCCTGAAGCGTATTTTAAAGGGGCAATCTATCCACCCTCCGTACCTTTCTGCGCATGCGCGAAATAACATCAGAAGGCAAGAAACCGGCATGCCGTCCGTCATATTATTATATTACGAGTATATGGCATTATAGCAATCTTTTACCGCGTTGTTCGAAAAGGTTCTTTGTTGTTGTAGTCAAAGGTGCTTTGTTCTAGTTATGTGAAATTCTTTAAAAGACTTTTAAAATGTAATGTTATAAGTGAAATGCTTTTATTTAGGGTGCAAAACTTTTCTCTTGGTTTTCATAATGGTCATTCCAAATAATTGTCTAAAAGTTTTCTCGGTAATTTTTTTTAAAGTTGTACTTCTGTTTGAAATTAGATCAATTTATTTATTTAATAACTTCGGACGAATGGTAATATATTTAGCAGAGAAAACCTTTTTAATCAACAACGAACTATTTTATTTAGCATTCTAAACATATCAAAAAGAATAACATCCCATGCGTTATCACGCTCAAAGTAATATGTAAACAACATCACTGTTGCCACAAAAATCTACATTATAATGAACATATTAAATTATTGTGTATTAACTGAGTTCGTGCACGTTCCTGAACATCTTCAGTGTACATAATTATAATGTACTTCAGTGTTTTCAATCTATTTAGGGGTGCTTTTAATTGTCTTTAAGAATTTTTTTCTGTTTCTGTTAGTTATATGCAAATTTTGCTTGTAAAATTTTAACTATGGATTCATAAAAATTCATTACGTAATGCATGACATGTGTTTTTTCCCCTCTTCTTAAGTTTACAGAATTAAATGTACTCATTTGTGGAATAATTCTGGATTAAATAGATTTTTTGCAAAATTAAAATTATGAAAAATCCAAGCATACAGTAATTTTAAATACAATTATTAGTTGTATTGCGAAGGTGGAGAATAGTCATTTTTGTAATTTTTATTTTAGAAAATTAATTCATAACTTGAAATAATTTTTGTCTCAATGGCAACAATATTTATTTGATATAACAATATTTATTTGATTCAGCAAATTATTTACAAAATTTCTTCTCAGGTTTTAATAATACCTATAGGTTTGATTTTCAAGTTAAATATTTAATCATTTATTAATGAATATAAGAAGTATTGAATATTTTATGAAAAAAGAATGAAATCACTTATTTTAATAATTTATGTGAAATTCTTAAAAAGACCTCTTAAGTGTAATTTCGTATTTGTTAATTGGCTAAATCGCAGAATAGGCTGCATCAGTCGACGCGGTGCTTACCATCTGTTTTTTTTTTTTTTTGTTATGCTTGGACACGCCTTTTTATGACGTAATATTGGTTACGCGTCTTCTTAACAACAAGGTATAAGTATGCTACAGCTTCATATTTAAAGAAAACTTAAATTATATTTTAACTGAGTTTAATTGTTAGGTTTATAATGTCCTGTGCGAGACTTTTTTAATTATAAATCTCCTTTTGTGTGTTGTGTGGTAGAGTTAGCATTTAACGCAGCGAGTTGTCTCTCACAAATGTGTTATTAAGATACCAAACGATTGAAAATATTGAATGCATGATTTAAAAATTATAACCGAAACTACTGAAAATACAGAAAAGAATTCTTTTGCAGAAAGCAAATATATAAATAGCAAATATATAAATATAAAGAAAGCAAACATATAAGTATATAATGTCTTGATTATTGGTGAGTGTGTTTCATTCAGTGCTTAACTGCAGAATGGATGAATATCTGAATCTGGGTTTTTTTATCAGTTGGAGCGAAGAGGTTAAAAAAGCGTTATTGAGTGGTGTATGGAGAAAAGTTGCTAAATATACGGTGACAGATTGGAAAAATTTTTGTAAAGTTTGTTTTTTAAGTGACAATAAATCGTCGTGTACATGGCCAAAGCCAATGCAGTGCGCAATGCTGAGTTTGAGCAATTCTCTGAGTTTGATGTGTACACGGACAAAGCAAATGTGGTGCGCAGTGCCGAGGTTGTGCGCGATGCCGAGTTTGTGCAATTCTCTGATTTTTTTGAATCAGAGAATGAATCTGAAGTCAAAATAGATCGATGTGCCCACGGGCAAAGCCAATGGGGTGCGCAGTGCCGAGGTTGTGCAATTTTTTGATTTTTTTAAGTGAAAATAGATTGATGTGTACAGGGGCAAAGCCAATGTGATGGGCAAGGCCAATTTTGTGCAATTCTCTGCATTTTTTTTTTTTTTTTTTTTTTTTTAAGTGAAAATAGATGGATGTGCGCAGGGACACTGAGTTTGTGCAATTCTTTGATGTTTTTCGAGCGAATACGGATTGTTGTGTACAAGGGAAAACGAGGTTGTGTGTGATGCCAAGCACTAATGTAACTTTTTTTATGTGTAATGTTTAACGTATCGTTTGTGTATTTTAAATTTGTATTGTAGTATTAATTGTAAATCATATTTGAGATATCTTTTTTGTTATTTAAATTGTATTTTTAATTGTTTGGTTTTTGATATGTTGATAATGCTTTCCGACTTAAAATAAATATCGATAGTCCGACGATCTACTCAACAGTAGCAAAACTGTAAACTTGGTTGCCTATTGCAGCGTATTGTTTGGCATCGTAATTGCACTTGATAATATGAGTTCATTGATAATATGTGTGTGTGTGTGTGTGTGCATATATGAAGCATTTGCTTAGTGTTCCAAATTTGTAGTATTTATTTTCTTATATTATTTTCTTTCATTGTGAGAAATTAAAGTTTTTTTAATGTATTGATGCGTAGGATTCTAGTATGCCTACAGAGAATATGGCGTGATTTGGAAATTTTAGAAACGGATATGAAAGCTGTGTAATGATGTTCATATGCACTAAAAAATATTCTTCTTTTTTATAAATGTAAAGTTTAAAATTTTTAGAATATAATGAAAATTGTCTAATTACTGGTATGTAAGGAATTATGTCGTTACGTAGCAATAAGGTGATTTGTAAAATTGATAAAATTGAAATGTTCCACAATATGAATTTAATTTTTTTTTTTTAATTTGCTTAAAAATCCTTTAAGATATTGAAGCTATGCAACTGTTAGAGACTACGACGTTGTTTATCGTTTGAATAATTGATAGAATTCGGTCACTGTATCATGGTAATTGTAAATATAAACACTTTATTATACTTATTATCCGTAACGCCTAAGCATAAATGTTATTAATTTAAATCTAAAGTAAGGAATTTGATATTAATTCTCAATAGTAAACAATTTATTATTGTTATTTTTAAGAGAAAATAGAAAGTACGCGTAGTGTAAATGGAAGAATACCATGGACCTTATAAGAAATAGACTAACCCAAATAGGTTTTCTTCCTCGTCTGACGCGTTACCGGCTGTCACCTTGATCACATCCGGAGGAGTAGGGACGACTTGCAGAAATTTAACAGTGGTTGCCTATTGCTCCGTGTATAATTGTCAAGAAAAATTTGGTTGTAGCGCCTTATAAATTAGAAATAATTTATATATATTTAATTATAAATATAAATTATATTTATAATTAAATACTTATAAATATAAATTATAAGTATAAATTAAATACTTATATAAATTATAAGTATAAATTAAATACTTATAAAAATTATAAGTATAAATTAAATACTTATAAATAAAAATTATAAGTATAAATTAAATACTTATAAATAAAAATTATAAGTATAAATTAAATACTTATAAATATAAATTATAAGTATAAATTACTTATAAATATAAATTAAATACTTATAAATATAAATATACTTATAAATATAAATTAGAATTTCTCCATATTTTATTTTTGAAACTGAGATTGATTTTTAAAAATTTAGCGTATTTATCAAGCATAAGTAGCGTTCCAAATAATTATAGAGCTATTGCATGCTTTCAGGGCTGGATATTTTTTTAGCTTTTCCTATGCTGTAAGGAAATTTGTAACTACTTCTTTTAGAAAATAATATTTTTAATCTGAACTAATAGAAAATTTCAAGCAAGCATTTTTTATGCTTTTTATTTGTGTAAATAAGTAAAAAATACTAAAATATTTAAAAACTAATTTTTGAAAGTTTTGTTTAAATATCTAAATTGTGCTGCGTTTTTAAAATTATAGATGAATATTATAGAACAATTTCTATAAAGGAATTTTATTTCAATTATATTTCATAATACATCATAGTGATAAACACTTTTGACTCCTTAATTTTTATACATTTAATTCTAATATCAAAATTGTATTTAACCGGAATAATTAATTTTGTTTGTACTTTACAGTGATTATTTTTTAAATTTATTTTTAGTTCTGCATACGATTTTTTTTATTTACGGTTACTTTAATTTATTAGCTCGAAGCGCCATTTTGAGCTGTTTCACTATAAATGTCCGTGTCTCCTTGCAAATTGTTGTTACCAAATATTATCGCCCTGTATTATATTTAAAGAAATTAAATAATGAAGAATCTGCATGAATACATGTATGTTTCTCGCACTGTGACAAAAAAGACAGTATCTAGAGCCATCAAATTTTGAATAATGTAATACTCCACCCGAACATGGGCATCTGGACGGTCGAATTTCGAATTTGTTTTAATCTATTTCTTATTTTGTAAAACTTGACGAATTTTTAAACGAATTTTTGATTAACAAACTCAACGAGTTCAGAGCGAGCACTGTACGGAAAATAACAGTTTTATCTTCAGTGTGGAAATTGTAAAGATATGCTGTTTTCAAATGTATGTGGTTTACGGGCGAAGAACATGATATTCAATAAACATAGATAACACACAAAACGTTAAAAAAGGTTTCTTTTGGGCGTAATATAAAATCTGTGTGCTTCTAGATTTTATTTTATCTTTTTCCCCCCTTCATTACACTCAGAAAATTTTATGCTCCGAATTTTATAAATTACTAAAATAAATAATCCACTTTAATGTTAATAATTTAATGATGATATAATCAAATAATCGTTTTGTAACGTTATTATAGTTTTGAAAATCACTGACTGAAAATGTTCATTAAATTTTTTTAAAAAATTATCAGATCTTGTTTAATTTTACCTTATTTATTTCAAAACATCACGTGCTATCAATCTTATCTAATTTTACTTTATTTTTACGCAAAATTACGTTCATAAATTTTGTGCTTATGGTTTTTATCGTTTTATCAAAGTAAAGTTTTTTGTACAAGAATTACGCGTGAAAAAAATGCGCGAAATGCAGTAAAAAGTGCTTTAATGAGATGTATTAAATCCTATTTGAAAAAAACTGTGACTTTCATAATCTCATTACTATACAACGTATCACATTTAATAATTAAAAACAGTTATAGCTTAGTTATGTGATACAAACGACTCTTTCTTGCGCACATGACTAACCCAGTGGGCGGGGCGAGCGTCACCGACATGTCCGCAAGAAAGAGTAGGGACGATCTGGTTTATTTTAACACTGGAACCTATGGCATTTGTATCACATATCTCTAAAAAATTTACTATTTACCCGGACTGCGCTATTTAAATACCCTGTGCTGTTGTTTCATTGCATACATTAGTTTTCCCTAAATTGGAGTGTATTTGTTAGCGATAGTGCACAGGAGTTCGTCGTATCCCTCATGAGAGTAGCACGTCGCTTGCGAGTGCTCGTTCCACCAGATCCGGTTCTTCGATTCATCATCCTGTCCTAGGCCTAATCGCCGCGCTTGCGTGGCCACGTGCTCGGAGATTTCGAGTTTTGACTGTCGTACATGTAAGACGTACGTCTGCTCGCTCCTGATTTTGTGATATTGGAACTCTTCTTTTATTATACCTGATCAGAGTGCATGCCGCTGTAACAGTAGGCCGGTATTGCAATAGACTCTGATTGCTTTCCCCGTTGCTATATTCTCTGCCATCCGCTCCACCATGGATCGAATGATCGATTTTATTGCCGCTAAGATTACCAACTTAGAATGCGTCGAAGAAGCTGATGGATCTCTCTCATCTAAAGATGCAGGAGACCTTAAATTCCTTCGTCGTCTCAAACTTTTCATCGACAGAGAATTGAATGCTGATCGTTCTTCTACTTCTCTTCCCAAACCAAACATCCCTGCTCCTAAGGTTAATTATAACGATTCTTCAATAACTGGAATCAACAAAACTAATGCCAGACGAGCCAGCAGCCCTGCGCGCTCAGATGAAGAGCAGTCTAAAAAATATAAAGCATTGGATGAAGACAGCTCCAATACGGACTCAGGTCCTAAAGGAGATATTACTAGAAGACCAAGAAAACCCTCTCGAAAGCCTACCCTGACGGATTCCTCTGATTCGACAGCTGAGCCGACCACGGAAACAACTTCTGATAATATAGATACAGCCCCAGAAGTACAGGTCGCAGATCCGGCTACCGAAACACCAAAAAATAACGTCATGGACACTTCTCCCAGTCTGCAACCAATGTCCGCAACCATCGACCAATCCTAGTAAGGATCAAGGGATCAAGGAAGTGCAATTTACGGAGTTCATGGGCAACTACGCCTTTACCTCCACATCTTCAGAGGAAATTAAATCATCAAAAGAGGGGATTGTCAAATAGGGTAAAATTTTGATAAGCCGAATGACTTGGAATAAGTGCCTTCACACTGAATCAAAAAAAGGCAAAAAAACTCAGAAGGTCTTAATTTTGCGCCGAAAAAGGGCCAGAATAATTTAGATAGGGGCAGCTATAATATTTAGACTAGAAAAATAAAAGGTGAAGTTTCCTTGAACCTTGATAATCATGTTTTGCATACGTCAGATGAAGAATACGCAGGGGAATTCCGATGCGCGTTCTTCGAGGTGGGAGGGAGGGGGGAACCTGTTTACAGGTCGAAAAAGTAGTTCTGCCAGTGATCAGCTGGGAGGGAGAAGTTTCATTTTTTACCGCTATTCAATGCGGTATTTAAAGGCCGAAAAGGACGCTGTTAAGCGCCTAAGAAAGTTCCTTTTTAAAGGAAGAAAGAAGCTATAATTTAAAAATCTTTTACAGTTTTATTTCATTTGATAAGTTAAAGTATTTTAAATCAGTCCTATTTGACTGCGATGTTTCTTATTAAAGAAACGTTAAAGGAGGTTCCTCGAGTTAATGCCGTGTGCGTTAAAGAACTTTAGAGACGGGGGGGGGTTAAGGAACGAGAGGTAGTTATTCACGTGGCTATCAGTGTGCTCATATCTAGCCCGTTTAAATGGGAAAGCTGAGTATTCCCTGTTAAGAACCGCTCTGGGTCTTTTCCGGGAAGAAGCAACAGCAGGATCGTATACGGGTAGCATATGAAGCACAGGATTTGCAACACGTTGAATATTTTTGAAAAATTTTTCCGAAAGTCTCTGTATATAGCGATTAATGGGCATAATTTTGAGGTCATTATGAATCTCTTCGTTCCGTACGAACCACGGAGTATTTAAAATTTGCCGAAGCATTTTAGATTCAAAAATTTGGACATGTTTTCTGTTAGTCAGTGCATATGGGCCCCAGACGAGACACGCATACGTAAGAACCGGCCTAATCATTGATTTGTGGAGCAAGATTTTGTTATCAGTTGACAGGTCACTGTTACTAGCTAAAAGAGGGCGTAGGGCGGTTTTGACAGCTGTCGCAACCGCTATGATTTTGCGGATGTGAGGCTGCCAAGTTAATTTTGAGTCTAGTAAAACACCTAGATATTTGTAAGAAGAGACCCAGGGAATGGGTTCACCGAAGAGCATTAAATTGGGTATACTTGGGATATTTCTTCGGATTAACATAGTGCCAGCACATTTTGCGACATTAATTTTGATTTTATACAGACCGAGGCAGAGTTCTAAGGTCGAAAGGTAACTCTGCAGTTGTGAGATTACCTGGAGTGTGTTGGAGTGTTGTGAAATGATGGCTGTATCGTCTGCGTATAACGCAAGATCGATATTTGGGGCCTTAGGAATATCTTTTACATAAAGGTTAAAGATTGACGGGGCAAGGAGGCTACCTTGAGCTACCCCAGCATAGATTGGGCGGGGAGAGGAGAATTCGTGGTTAATTCGCGCGCGGAAACTGCGTCCGGTCAAGTACGAGTTAATAATTTTAATGAGATGAGCCGAAAAACCAAGCCGCATGAACTTGTAGATAATCCCGTCATGTCAAGTCCTGTCAAAGGCTTTGGCAACGTCCAGATAGACAATTCCAGTTTTCTCTCGCTTACGAAAGCCTTCATGAATGAATTCCACTACACGGAGTAACTGGTGTACCGTGGAGTTTTTAGGTCGGAAGCCGAATTGTTCCGGGATTAGTAAATTTTGATCCCGACAGAATTCATTCAGGCGATTAAGTAAAACAAATTCATAGATCTTAGAGAGAGAAGATAACAGACTTATGGGTCTGTAATTGACGGGTAAGTTTAAATTTTGTCCCAGTTTTGGAATGGGGACGACTGCTGCAATTTTCCAGCAGTCGGGGAAATAGCTTCTCCTGAGCATTAAATTTATGAGTACCGTGATCCATACGATAAACACAGGGGAGGAGTTTTTGATCATGCGATTCGAAATAGAATCTATGCCAGGTGCCTTGTCAGGTTTCAATTTATCAATGAAAACCATGACTTCAGTAGGGTCCGTTGGTCTGAGTTCAGTTGTGGTAGGTTGTGTTAAGAAATCTTTACCCCGTGCTTGTATGCGCCCCTGTGTAACCGGGCGGTTACAGTAGGAGTCGTGGTTTGGTGTGAATTGAGTTGCAAGTCTGTCAGCTATGACATTAGCCTTTTCTGAGTCAGTGTAGGCCATCTGTGCGCCATCGGCCGTTTGAAGGGGCGGAATGTATGCTTTATGTTTGCGTAATCGGGCGGCTGCGCGCCAAATCGATTTGTCTTCAGTCGTTAGGGACTCAACGTATGTTTTCCACTCCACTTGTTTTAATAAGCGGGTTTCGGTCCTTATCTCGTTCTGTATCTTGCGAAACTGGGCACGGATATTGGGATCTCGTGACCTTTGCCAAATTTTTCGCAAGTAGTTCCGCTGCTTAATTTTGAATTTAGTCTAAGGTGGGAGCCTAGCACCTGGGTGATTGCGTGTTTTTGAAGCCGCAGCTCTCGCTTCTTTCAGTAAAGACACCAAACTTTTAATATGCCTGTCAAAGTCCGAATTGCTGGAAATTTTGATGGGAGGGAGTGAATTTGTTTTTAAAATATACCTAAAGTCGTCCCAATTTGTTGAGACTTGTTCCTCAAATTTTGAGTATCGATTTTGAATGTCTAGGGTTATCAAAACGGGGTAGTGATCAGAGTCCAATTCCTGAATCACTTTTATCTCATGCCGAAAAAATGTATTATAAAAGGCAGCCAGATCAAGAACTGCTGGGGACCCCCTAACAGGGTAAAAATTCGGGAGGGTAGGAGCTATGATCTGTACATGGTTACTCTGGCACCATGAATTTAGACTAATACCATACCTGTTCCTATTAGAACAAAACCATGCGGTATGGCGTGAATTTAGATCACCAGCAATAATTAGGTGATTTGAAATATTCAAAAGTTTATCAAAATCACTGACAGGAAAAGCTGGCCTTCCACGTGCTGTAGACTGTGGAGGTAGATAAGCTGAGACTATTGTCAGCAGGGAGGAATTTTGAAGGAAAATTTTGATAATTGTCGCTTCCAAAAAATTTAAATCAGGGGACGGTATCATGTGGTGCTTTAACGAACGCTTCACATAGATACAAGTGCCACCACTGGGATTTCTGCCCTGTGACACCCTGTCAGTACAATAAATGTCATAATTCCCAATTTTGGGAGTATTCCCTGGGGTAAGGTGAGTCTCTTGGACTAAAAACACGTCAATATCGTGCTCTACTACAAAATCACGAACTTCGTGAATTTTAGATGTCAATCCATTGGCATTCCACATGGAAATGGTCAGTTCTCTGGTGGTGTTTGAACTGTCATTAATAAAGTTGAATTTTAGGCCGTTATTAGAGGTTCATCACTGAAAAACAGAAGACATGGGTCTAAAAAAGCCGAATTAGGTTGAAAGCTCAACATAGCTTTCATGAATATAAAATGCCCTCATTAAAGCATCTGCTTGCCTGAGTTTAGGCATTGCTTTTTTGAAGGCAAGGACCAGAGTATGCTTGTCTACCGCTGGTAGCTACCGCTGGTATGGTCGCGGGAGATTTCGATTAAACATTTTAGTGTAGATGAGAAGACATCGTCTGAATCATTGCTACACTCTGCTATGGCTGACACTGCTGGGGCTGCAGGGGCTTCTGTAACCGACAGTCTTGGATTCGTGGATTTGAATCCGTGCTCGGTGGTGTTCTTCACCATCTGTGCATAAGATGGTGAACTGACGTTGCTTGGGGGAGCAGGCATGGGACGTCTTGTCTCAGCAGTTGCTGGGGGCTTAGAAGAACCCTGCGGGGGGCTGTCTGAGCAGCTGCCCTAGTCTTAGGCGCGGAATTTTTACCGCGAGCCCGTTTGTTACCTGGGTAGCGGGGACAAGATTTATATGAAGCAGGATGGTCTCCACCGCAGTTGTAGCAAGTGGCAGGTACATCTAAGCCTTTGGTACACTCACGTGCCCAATGGGGTCCAGAGCATCTGACACAACGGATTGGAAGGGTGCAGAGTTCCGAAGAATGGAAAAAGCCTTGGCACCGAAAGCACTGAGTAGGGCCCTTGCGGCCTCGGTAACGCTCAATGCTGATCTCTGTGCCCCACATGTCAGTGACAGCAAACAGATGATCGAGGAAGGGGTGAGGGATGACTTTTATAAATACACAAGTGGCATTGGGTGTCTGGAGCCAGGTTGAGTAAGCCGAACAATGCGATGCACTTTAAATCCCATCGCCTCCACTTCCTCTTTGATGTCCCCGACGTCTGTTTCAACAGGGAGGCCTCAGATGAAAATTTTGACTGGCCGGTCCTGCTTGAGATCGAAAGTTTTGAACTGGATGCCGGCTTGCTTAATCCAGCGGGTGACCTACCTGAACTCCAGCTCTGTTTGAACAAAAATTTTTAGATAGGGTCCAGTCAGGATGCTCCGTAAATTTGGGGCAATTTCTCTCATGAAAGACACTTGTGTCTTCCAGTTCTTGCTGCTTTTGAGATGAATTGCCGGAATCTCAGGCTGCGGTGGGGGGGGGGATAAGTTCCGTGCCTGCTCGGAATTAACTCCCTCAGTAGTACTTTCAGTAGCCATTTCTGCGTCATTAGTTTGATCGTTGATTATGGAATTTTTAATTTTTTCGTACTTGTTAGTAATCCTCTCCTTTTTAGGAATAGCATTTTTTGAGCTGGTTAGCAATTTAGAATTTGGAATAGTGACATTTGTTTCTTTAGTGTTTTGTGCCAAATCATCTATTGTGAGATCCATAATAGACGCCTTCCCTTGCTTTCGAGCCGCAGGGGTGATAAACCCGTCAGAGTCGATTGTCTGCGTCTTTCGCTTCCGCGATGACGTCGCCTGGACCGGTTTCCCCCGCACCTCGTGCGTGGGAATAGATGCCTCTTGCTTACGAGGATCTTCTGTGGATTGAGCGGCAGCCATCTTGGCTAAGCGCTCGCTCTCCAGAATATTAAGAAATTCTTCTCTGGTCGAGGGAAGGTGAAAAATTGGGACATCTAAGATATTAGCAATATCGTTGATTTTATGAAAAAGGGTCTTACCCGCTTGGTCTAGTTGTTCGTATCCACTGGAGTCCAGGGACGAAGGCGTCCTTTTCATAAAGTTCTTCTGGCGCTGGATTGCCTCGAACTGTTGCTTGAGGTCATAAAATTGAATGATAAGTTGCATTCGCTCGTCATCTGGTGACGCAGATTGCACAGGGGGAGCCTGATTCCTAGCTTCACACATATTCGCATCAATAATATCATTATTGATATTCAAATTCCCTGAATTAAGCTGAGTTGGCGGGAGCTCGTCACACGAGCGATCGTCACTCTTGCTGTCCATCCTCGGAATCCAATCCTAGCACGAGCTCAAGAAAACCACCGCCTATCATGGTTAAAGAGGAAAGATTCAAATTTTCAGAAGTTAAAGCACTCCTCATCGGTTATAATCCGCAGGCTGAAAAGGATTACTTTGGTCAATTAATTCAGAGTGGATTTAAAATCCAATCCAAATCCCCTGCGCTTTATAAACAAATCATACAGGTCTTCAAAGACAAAGGTATTCGATATCACTGCTTCGAATTGCCTGAAAACAAATATGTTAAGGCTGTTATTAGACATCTTCCCAACGACACGGACGAAAGCGAAATTGCTGAATGTTCAACTCAAAAAGGTTATAGCATCATCAGAGTGAATAAACTCAAACGAAGACGAGACGGAAAAGTCATAAATATGCCTCTCTTCTTGATCACCCTGGATCGTAAGGAAAAAAGTAAAAATATCTTCGACGAAGAATTCATCCTAGGAATGAGGATTAAAGTAGAAAGATACCGAGGTAGAGCTGGACCCCTGCAGTGTTTCCGCTGCCAGGGATTTCACCATGCTCAGACACATTGCCACCATGAACCTCGGTGCGTTAAGCGTGGAGACGCTCATCAATCGTTTTTATGTAAAAAAGACAAGAATACTCCCCTACGTGTGCGAATTGTAAGATGACTGGACACACTGCGAACTTTCGTGGTTCTGAAAAGTTTCCAAAGCCTAAAGCTCACGTTCAGCCATCATTTTATGCAGATCGAGTAATCAGTAACAAATCCTACTCGCAAGCCTTAGCCAGCGGACTTGCCCCTGAAGCGGTAAGAGAAGCTAAAACCATTCTACATGAACTTAAAAGCTTTTTCGCAATTATTCAAAATTCTGGACTTCCCCTACTCTTCAAGCAACTAACCCAAGAAAAAAACGCTCTACCTCAAGAAAATGTGATCTCAGATAATGGGCCAACACACTAATAACGCAACTTTAATCCGCTTCATGGTGTGGAATTCAAATGGTCTCCGCAATAAAATCTCAGAACTGCAAGAATTTCTCAATGAGCACGATATTGACTTCGCGCTCATTACTGAGACACATGCTCAAAGATGTTACAGTCTGAATATCTCCAACTACAGAATCTATCGCTGTGATAGAACTAGCCATTGAGGCGGAGGTGTCGCCATCTATGTGAAGATAAATTTACCATCTTGCCTAGTTAAAGAGTGTAAAGACTTTGGTTGCGAGCTGATTACAGTGTGCATTACCCTCAGTGGCGTAGCGAGAGGGGGGCAAGGGGGTGCATGATGCCCTGGGCGCCGCTCGTACAGGGGCGCCAAATGGTCTCCAAACAAGCTTTTCCGGAAAATTTCAGTTTTTATTTTGATCGATTTCTGAAAAATATATTTAAAATTAATAACTATTGTAATATAATATAATTATTTATTTTCTTGATTTGTGTAATAAAATGCTTGCAGTACATCAACCAAAACGTTCTTTCTGACCACTTTATTTCTCCAAAGTAGAGATATATATTTAAACGAAATGCACGTATATCTCTCGCTTTTTATTTTAAAACGATAACACGACCTTGTCCCGAATTTCTCAAATATATCCAGTTTCCAAATTCCGATTCCATAATCTGGAAATGACATTTTTTGAGATTCGTAACGCTTCCGCTACAATGGATTGCGTTTGACTCTCCTGTAAACGTCTGATGGCCTTCCTGGCTACTGATTCAACTAAGTCATCTTGCTGAGATGTATATTCACTGCTACGAAGCATTCAACGCATGTGAATTGTTTTTAATCTTCTATTACAAAAAGGAATACTGCAGGTCGTTCCTTACTCCTTATCTAAAACGCATAGTTTTCGACGTCACAGACTAAATTTGCATATTCCCAACTTTGTAAACGTTATAATTTTCCTTTATAATCTCTTCTATTTTCTTTTGTTCAAAAATGTTATCGATTATATGGTTATTTCATACCGAACCCACAATACACCCTAATTGTTTTGAGCAGTGAATGTGACTGCATGACGTTACTCCGTAGTAGAAAAGAAACAGAACCTAAAACTCCACTGCAGATCTATAGGGAATATGTTTTTCCAAACCTAAGAGTCGCACTTTAAATACTACTTACTATGAACGTTCGTTCAGCAAATTAAAATAAATTTTCACATATTTACAATCAACGGTGGGACAAGATCCCCTAAGTCATCTAGCATTTTTAAGTGTGGAAAGAGAAAAATTTGAAAGGATCTACTTTGATGAAGTAAATGATAAATTTGCTTCTAAATTTTCAAGGTAAGAAAAATGTATACATAATAATTAATTTTATTCATGTATTATATTATTATTAATAAATATAAGAGCCCGACCAAGTCGAGGTGCACGTGATTGAAGCGAGATGAGGACAAATTAAAATTTTTAAGTTGGCTAGTGGTGTGTCTGACAATTTGAGATCTTTGGCACTCCAAGCATGATGGTGTCCAGTTGGCTATGTCCTTTTGCATGCTATTCCATACGAAGCTTTGCTATATCAGTTTCCTTGAAGCCTTGATGCCAGGATGTGACAGACGATGTAACTGACTAAAAATGGCATGGCGAAACACGGAGGTAACATAAGGTCGAAATCTTGAATCCTGAACATCACAATAAAGTGATTTTCCAGGTGACAGCTGCATAGGCTGCAAGTTGAGATTGGTGGAAGATTTGCTTTTCAAGAGGGTTTGTAGTTCTGAATCCCGGTGTTGTTCATCCGCAAGGGCAGCAAAGTTTATTGGCGAAGGAACGGCTAGTTCTTCAATACGAGACAAGATGTCTGCTACAATATTCTGCGAACCCGCAATATAACGGATATCTGTTGAAAATTGCCCTATGAAGTCTAGGTGTCTCATTTGACGAGGAGAAGCTTTATCAGAACGCTGCTGAAAAGTATAGATTAAGGATTTGTGATCTGTGAAGATCATGAAAACGCGTCCCTATAGCATATGCCGATAATAGTTGACAGCTTCATAAATTCCTAATAATTCGCGATCGTAAGTGCTGTATCTGGTTTGTGCTAGTGAGAGGTTTTTAGAAAAATATGAAAGTGGTTTCCATAATTCTTGACCTTTTTGTTTTAAAAGTGCTCCTATACCTGTCGTTGATGCGTCAACGTGTAGAGATATTAGGTTATTTTTTGGAAGCAGAAGAGATGAAAAATATGCAACGCCTTCGCCGGGAATCGAAACGCGGACCTCTGGAGTACTGGCCCAGCGTGCAAAACCATTACACCATGAAGACACGCTAGGAAAGCGGGAGAAATACCTTATAAACTCCCCTTTTTAAAGGGCGACTGGGGTTTTTAGGGGCCGCAATCGCCAAATCCTGGGTGTGGAGAATCCTCATTCAACACCCCTTTTATTTTGGGCGCCACTGTAGAGACATTAGGTTATTTGGAAGCAAGAGAGATTGAAAAAATAGCAATCGCCTTCGCCGGGAATCAAACCGCGGACCTCTGGAGTACCGGCCCAGCGTGTAGAACCACTACACCACGAAAGCATGCTAGGAAATCGGGAGTCCCTCTCCTTATAAACATAGAGTGATAATTGTTTAGATGCGGAAGGATACTGCAAATTTGTTGCCGATATTAAATCATTTTTGCATTTTTTAACGCTTCGCGAGATTCTGCGGTCCAGGTTATAACACGTTTATCGTTTTTCTTGATTCCAACCAAAAAGGAATTTAGAGGTGCTTGTATGGTTGCTGCATGAGGTAAGAAACGTCGATAAAAATTGAGCATAGCAAGAAATCTTCTTAAGTCGTAAGTCCTTCACTGTAGATGGTTCGGGCATATCGCGGATAGCGGTGACTCTATCTGGAAGGGGTCGAATCTCATCAGAGGAAATTTCATGACCAAGAAAGGATACTCTTGACTGGCCAAAAACGCATTTGGAAGGATTAAGACTGACACCGTACCTTTGAAAACGTTCAAAAACTGTTCTCAAACGTGAAAGGTGTTCTTGCTCTGAAGAGGAGGCGATTAAGACGTCATCATAATAAGGTACACAAAAGTCGAGGCCATTTAGCACCTGCTTCATGAAGCGTTGGAATGTTTGAGCAGCATTGCATAAGCCGAAGTCATGACCGGAAACTCAAATAGTCCAAAAGGCGTAATAACCGCAGTTTTTGGAATATCAGCTGGCTTAACGGGCACTTTGTGATACACCTGCTCACGATTAATGGCTGTAAAAATAGCTTTTCACTCGAAAACTTGCATACAGCCTTGAATGTGAGGGACTGGGTAACGATCAGGAATTGTAGCTGCATTTAACCGGCGATAATTGCCACACGGGCGCCAGTTACCATTTCGTTTCCGAACTAGATGGAGCGGACTGACCCTAGAACTTTTTGAAGGACGGCAAATTCCCTGTTCCATCATGTATTGAAGTTCCTCTTTGGCGGCTTTAAGCTTGTCCAGAGTTAAGCGTCTTCGTTTAGCGGCAATCGGAGGTCCGGTAGTTTCAATATAATGTAATACATCCTGCTTGGGTTCGGAAATACCCATAACTGGGCGCGTGTTTGCAGGGAATTCTCTGAGAAGTTGATGCCATGGGGGAGTTACCCGAAATCAGTTTAATGCTCAAATCTTGACTATTGCGAATTACTCCCGGATAAGTTAAGTTGGTTGTGGAATCTATCAAACGGCGATTTTTAAGATCGGCAAGCAAAGAAAATTTTTGAAAAAATTCTGCGCCAATAATAGAACTTGAAACAGTTCCCTGGTCGTTATAACGACACGGTGGGCGGCATTTGTTTGCCTTGTTTCGAAATTTGTGGTGGTAAAAACAAATACCTGGTCATGAAAAATTATAATAAATTCATTGTTACCGGTGATTTTAACTCTAAACATCCAAGCTGGGGCGCAGGAGATATTGATGCAAGAAGGCGATTGGTATTTGACTTTATCGTCTCTAATAATATAATTTTACTAAATGATTTGAGTTTTCCTGCAACTTTCAAATCTACCATCGGAGGTATAGACTGATCTTGTTATGACCTCACCAGGTTTGTCTATCAATTCTGGGGCTCTGCAAGTTCTGATGGATGAGAGTCTTAGTGATCATCGTTATTTGCAGTTGAATTATGATGAAAATATTCATTGTGCTCCTAAGATTGTTTTAACAAGAGATGTCCACCGGATTACAAGGTATTGTTATAAAATTGCTCCGATAATGCAGAAATTTAAATTAGTTTATTGAAGTGTGAGGACTCTGATACAACTGAAAATTGTATTGAAAAATTTTTGAGGATCTGTCTATCGATGTTAAAAAGAAGTTACGAACAAAACAAAAGGGAAGTAGGCAGATTTCGTGGTGGACTCCACAACTTACTTGTATGCGACGCCGGATACGTGCTTTGAGGAAAAGTTCGCAAATTTTGAATTTAACGGACAATATATACGTAATGAAAGGAAAATTGCATATAAAAAATTTGGCAACTTATAAACGTCTAATTTGGAAGACAAAATTTGAAACTAAGAAGAAATGTTTTCTTAATAATCTTTATTATTATGATGGTTTTTATCGAATTGCCTCTGAAAAAGTGAGACGTGCTGTTGCTCTGTATAATCCTCAGCACACTGATGAGTTTGATTGAACTCAATAGACAGAAGCTTTCGTAATCACTCAAATTGGGAGCACCTTAGGATATTTCATTAGATGAGGATAGATTTTCTGATTGCTATTGGATGACGCTGTAATTACAGAGGCAGAGATCAGAAGTGCAGTTGAACAAATAAGGCGTCGAAGCGCTCTGGGCCCGGACTGTTTTAATCCTATATTTGTTCAGATTCTAATTTTTACATATCTGGATATTTTTATATTGCTTTTTAATTACTGTTTTAAATTTTATGTGTTTCCAAGAAATTGGAAAATCGGTCGAGTTGTTTTAATTCCAAAGCAGAATGACAGATATAGACCAATTGTACTTTTGAGTGGTTTTGGAAAAGTGTATGAAAGAATCTTGGTTGAGAGATTGAAGTTTTACTTGAATAGTAGAATGATACTCAGTCGGCGACAGTATGGTTTCACAACTGGCTGTTCTACATATGATGCATTATATGATACTATTGACTTTATCAAAAGCAATAAGAGTTCGCATCACGTAGTGCTGCTGTCCTTGGATGTTTCGTCTGCATTCGATTCAGTGTGCTGGAACTCTATTTTACAAACCATGATTAACCTCAAATTGCCAAGGAATTTGATTCAATGTTATAGGAGTTATTTTAACAATCGCAAAATCTTGTTTAATGCTTTTAAGGATGAGACTGCAGAGATAGAACTAGAGATTTTCATTAGTTGTCCGCAGGGCTCCTTCAGTGCTCCCCTGCTCTGGAATATCATATTAAACAAATTTCTTATTTTGGAATTCCCCAGTGATGTTAACTTTATTGCATATGCAGATGATCTTGCTGTTCTGATGTATGGTGCATCATTGGAAAAACTCGAGAAATCATTTGAGAATGTTATGTTAAAACTGGAAAACTGGAGAATCGGCGAGGGTCTTGAATTCAACTTAGAAAAACTTTTGCAATCATTTTCCCTCGGGCTGGGATCAAAGTGAGAGCTCCACAATTTAGATATCAAGGAAAAAGAATAAAGTTTGTTGATGTTATTAAATATTTGGGAGTCAAGATTGATTGCAAGTTGACCTTCGCAGATCATTTTAAAACAATTCATCGGCTCTCAGATGATATGTTAATGTTTTACAGGAGATCCTTTTTCTAGTGAGACACTTTGTAACAAATCATGCATTCTTAAAGATATTTTGAATAATGTAATTATCCCTAGAGTTTTCTATGGAATTGGTGCCTGGGGATCCAGTGCCGGGGATTGGTCAGGTTGAGGAACAAACTCGATGCCATACAGAGGAGCTGGTGCTTAATGATTACAAGATGTTTCCGTACTGTCTCAACTGAGGTGCTCTGCGTTCTAGCCGGCACGCCGCCTCTTTCAATTTTATATAAATTATATTTTGAAAAATTTTTGTTTAGAACTGGTAGACTTGATTTTAAATTGTATAAAGATATTTTGATTACAAGGCATATGTTTGAAAGAATTAATAATATTTTGGTACATCCTTCTGGTTTATGTGTTTTTGAATTTGATTGTAAACTCCCAATAGTCGGAGAATTGGATATTTATGCTGACGGGTCCAGGCAAGATGATAAATTGGGTGCAGCATTTGTGATTTATCATTATGGAACTGAAATTGAAAATAAAAAATATAAGCTTAATAATTATAATTCTGTATTTCAATCGGAATGCTTAAAGCCCTTCAGTGGGTTAAGGAAATTTTGACTTGTGTTAATTCTATTCATATATATACTGATTGTATGTCTTTGCTTCAATCCTTGACCTCGGCCCGTCCTACTAATTTATTAATATTTGATATTAAATGTCTATTGAAATTTTTAATGCAGAATATGTGCATTCATTTACACTGGATAAAAGCACATGTTGGCTTTGTTGGAAATGAAAGGGCCGACGTCCTGGCTAAAGAGGCGACCACTAATGATGATTGTGAATATAAACAGAAATTTCTGGTTTGAAAAGTTATGCAATTAGAAACATGAACAATTTTTATAATGATATTTGGAATACTACTAGAAGGAATGAATCAGAGAGGTGCGTGGGTCTTTTGAAGTCTATTAAAATTCAAAATGGTATGCGACCAATTAGTAATATTGATTTAAACCTGTTTTTAACTGGGCATGGAAGATTTCCCGCGTACCTTTCGAGATTTAATTTACAAAATTCAGACTTGTGTGGTCATTGCTATCAAGTTGGTAACGCAGATCACTTCTTGAATGATTGTTCCTTATTGGAAAATTTGAGAAAGAAATGTTTGGGAGATAAGTCATGGAACTTGGAAATCGTAAAAACATATTCTAAATGTGCAATGGATTTGATCAATTCTAATATTGAATTTGGAATATTTGTTTAGTATTGTGTATATTTATCTTTTGATTATATGTATTATATTTTCAGTTATGAGTATTTATAGGTTTACTACGAAAATTTTGAAATTTTTCTGTGTAGTGTTTTATTTAATGCATTGTGGATGTTTCGTACATGCGGTATTTCGAAGAGATGCAGTTGATTGTTACATAGATATGGCTTTGCAAATGCTGAGAATCCTGATGGATTATCAGATTTAAATTATCGAAATTAGTAATTTTGAGTTTTAGGATTTTGATTTTTAAATTTTAAATTTTATGGAATTTTTATATTTTTTAATTGTAGTTTTTGATTTTAAAATGTTCTGAAATTTTAAAGTTTTAAAATTTTTTCTTATATTCTGTTCTTAATGGAGTAATTACTAGGGTTTTAATATGATACATGGCAATCTTAAATTTTTCCAGTTTCGGTTATTGGCAGTCCTGGAGCTTCTTTTCTATGATTAATAAGGATAATTAATACATTTAAATTCAGATAGTAGTAGGACTATTAAAGTAAATTTTTAAAATAAATTAATAGTTTAAATAGAATTATGATTTTACAAATAATATGCTATTAAAGTAATACTGTAGGGAATTCGGTTTGACCTTCTGCAGGTTATTTAAATTGGGAATTCCTCGATGGCTTTGGACCGCCTGTGCCTGTTCCGAAAATTCATGTGAATGAATATTTCTTGAGAGTTTCAGCCACTCTGTTTGCTCGTGGAGTTTTTCATTGTTTTTGGATTTTGAATGTTGGTGTTGTGTTTCGTTGTTTGTATGTCTCTTCCTTATTTTTAGTTCGTTAATTAACCTCCAATTATTTTTAGATAATTAGCTTCTTTTTCTCTCTTCTTTCCTTTTTTGGTCTTGAGGGGGTCGACCTTTCATAATCATATGGTCATGGGACTAGGAGGATTGTGTCTTCCCTGTATTATGACTATTATGACTTGGAGGAGGGCTTTGATAACGTTTCCTCAGTTGGCTACAGCGTATATTTCGACCACGTGATGCGGAGCTGTTGCGCTGAAAAGGTTCAGCTTGGATGACTACTAATTGAGCAACCTGTTTGGACAGATCATCAATATAAGCTTGTAACACCACAATACCTGGACCATGAGCCTGCACTGTGTGTATTTGCGCTGGAATGGCCATCTCGTGAATTTTATCAGCGATTTCGGGAAGATTTTTAAGTGGCTCGCTACTGGCCGCTAAAATAGTTTGCATGTTAGATGGGAGTCTATTCATCCATAATGTTTTAAGAATGTTATCCGTTAGGTTACCGGCGACTAAATCTGACATTTTAGACAGCAAGTGAGAAGGCCTCATATCACTCAACCATAAATCATGCAACAGCTGTTCGATTTTAACTGTCTCGGATTCTTCATAAACAGAAATTATTTTTTTTAAAAGATTTGTAATTGTCCGTCGTCGATGGATTCAAAATTATTTCATGAGCTGATTGCAGTACCTCTGATTCTAACGCAGCGATCACTGTATAAAATTGAGTTTCGTCGGCAGTAATGTGACTCAACTGCGCATCCAATTGAATGAACCATAACGATGGGTCTCGGCGAGAAAAAGGCGGTGGCTTAACTGCCACTCTCGCCAATTGCGAAGCAGCATCGTTGTCAACCACTTTAGCTCAATCAAATATGCACAATAATAATATGTATAGAAAAATAATGAATATGTATATAGTGACACAGTTTCTTGGTACTCGAAATCAGAGAAATTGGAGGCTCAAATGCAGCAGACGATACAACGATACATATATCCGCTGAAATTATGACAGAAATATGTTGACTCACCGGAATGCGGCAAAAAGCTTGAAATGACAGGTGAATGTCTTAGTTGCATCTCATCACACTGGATAACTTACTGCTGCTCAGAATTTACACATATAAACTCCATACTTGTGCAACATTGAAGGTTGCCATTCGTAATAAATGCGTGTCACCAATTAGTACAATTTTAGTACAATTAGTACAATTTGGTAGTACAATTTTTTGAGACAGATCGTTAAACAATTATAACAATTGAATGGAACAAATATTATTTTTGTTTTTGGTTGCTATGGGTTATCAGACTGGCAGAGTTGAGTTGTAGTAGGTAAGTTGCCACATATTTGTTTATCTATAATGTATATTAAACTTTTAATTGTTTAAAAACTGTACTTTTTAAAAACACTTATATAAATATGTAAAATAAATAACACCTTTTTAACTAATTCTAGATCATCGTAGGTCAGATTTTTCCGCCGACACAGATGCATTTCCGAATCCAAGGCTAGTGCAGTTAGGTAGTGACTAATCTTTATATATTTTTGAGTATTTTATGGCAGATTCAGCATTTTATTATTATTTGCATTATTTTCTTATTACAAATATATTCTATACATTATATTACTGAAAGTTTTTTTTGGGGGGGGGCGCCAAAAAGTTATTTTGCCCCGGGCGCCAGTTACGCTTGCTACGCCACTGATTACCCTTCCGGTGTACAAAAATATTTATTTCAGTGCTTTTTATAATCCACCGCATAATGTGTTAACTTATAACCTACTAGACTCAATCCTTCCTCCTGATACTCCTACGATCCTGGCAGGAGACCTAAATGCCAAGAGCATCGCATGGAATTGCCGTAAAGGAAATACAAACGGTAGAACTCTACAAAATTACATCTTAAGCCATCCTGTTGTTATTTACACACCGGACGAATACACTTATCGCCCGGACAGAATAGAATATTCCGACATTCTGGATATTGTCTTGTCCACCACAACTATCCCTGTCACGCTTGAAGTATTGCACGAATTATCCTCGGATCACTTACCGCTCTTTGCTACTTTAGGAGTGAACAAAAATAATACTGCTTCCACTAGGAAAATCACTGACTGGCAGCGCTATGAACTCTTCATGAAAGATAATATTCTTGATGTCAGAAATTTGAACTGTGTTGATAACATCGACTCTGCAGTATCCTCATTTACCTCAAAAATTCAAAAGACTATTGAAAATGCTAGTGATACAGTTGTAAATACAAACACGCTCTTCTGACTGCCGCCTAAAATACGTCAAATGATGAGGCATAGAAATCGCCTCAGAAAAATTTACAACCTTACCTGGGATCCTGTCGCCAAAAGGGCGATAAATCGCCTAAACCGGGACATCAAACCTGCTGGGAAGCAACACAAGGACGAACTTTGGTGTGAAAAAATGTGCAACTTAGATTTCCGTGACGGATCTCTTTGGACTTTAATAAAAAACCTCAAAGCAAATTTTGTTACCAATCGTCCCATCTTCCATAACGGAGTTGTTGCCCTTTCAAATGAAGATACAGCAAATGTTTTCGCCTCGCATTTGGAACTACAATTTACGCCAAATGATTGCAGGTGGACAGAAACTTTGAACTTTTCACCCTTACTCATGTGAAAGATTGGCTAAATGCCCCCACAGCACGAAATATTCCCAAATTTGCTACCCCTGTAGAAGTGTCTCAAATTATTAAAAAACTCAAATCACGCAAAGCTCCCGGAAATGATGGCATTTCTAATACTGCAGTTAAAATGTTACCTCCCTGTGCAGTAGCGAATTTCACTAGCATTTTAAATGCGTGTTTATTTAACTCCTACTTTCTACAGCAGTGGAAAAGTGCAAAAATTATTTTAATTCCTAAACCTGGAAAGGACCACACGAAACCAGATGGCTATCGACCTATTAGTCTCCTGCCTGTGCTCGGAAAAATTTATGAGCGCATTATTCTCTCACGTATGCAATCCAATCTAAACATGTTGCCTCCGGAACAATTTGGTTTCCGCCAGCACCTTTCTACTACGAAGCAATTGTTACGTATTACTGACTTTTGTGGCTCTGCTTTGCATAACAAACAAAGTGTTGCTCTCCTCATGTTGGACGTGGCGAAAGCCTTCGACTGCGCTACTGTGACACCCTGTCGAAACTGAAAGAGGCGATTCGGAAAAAGCGGCCTGGCCTTCTCACATCTGGTGTTCTGCTGTTGGATGACAATGCCAGACCACATTCGGCGACGGCAACGCAAAACTCTTGGTTGGGAGCGCCTACACCATCCGCCATACAGTCCTGATCTCGCACCAAGCGACTTCCATCTGTTTCCGGCTTTGAAGAAAAATCTCGGGGGAAGGCGCTTTGGAAGCAATACTGAAGTGAAACAAGCCGTTCAACGCTTCTTCCATATGCAAAGCCCTGATTTTTTCCTGGAGGGCTTTTTGAAGCTTATCAAGCGATATGACAAATGTCTCAATGTACTTGGTACCTATGTAGAAAAATAAAGGTATGTCATATCTTTAATGTCTCATTCTATTTATGACTTCATACACAACTCTAACCACAGTCGACAGGGGAAACTTATTTTTCAACTTACCCTCGTATTTCAGTAATAAATAATAGATAGATCGCCTGCTACATAGATACCAAAATTATGAATTAATTACTATATTTACTATTTTGACGTGCGCATAAATGATAATGGGCTACAGACACGTGTTATTCAATTACAGCAAATTCAACAAAATTTTGAAGCTAAATATTGCATAAACCAGCGCTAATACAACAATATAGCATAGAATATTCAAATTGTGCCGCGCACAAGCGCATATCTTATTCTATCCGATCTTGAAATACCTAAACTTTACTCATTAATGTCTGAATCAGACACTACAAAAAAGAAAATCTTTTGGTATAATAATCGCCGAGAAAACAATCGAAACCCGACACATGTCCATGGGCGTAGCCAGGTCAAATTACGGGAAGGAGTCCGTTACGACTCATATGGCTATACATTTCTGCATATTACAGCATCTGTGACGTGAATTGAAGGCTCAGGTGCTGGGCACTTCTACGGGCTCTTAGGCTGGGAAAGCCACATCCTGTGTGTAGCGTCGTGTGGAAAAGTGTATCTTTTCTGGCATAACATAGTGTATGAATAGTAACATAGTGAAGTGAGAATGTATATTTAGTCCTAAGACTGTAACTCAGCAATTATTTACCCTACGGGTGCTCTTAGCTCACTTTAATAGTGGAAAGTTCTAGTTGCGTACTGTGGCGCCATCTCCTGAACTTAGCGAGAACTATTGAAGAGGCAGTCTGCTCTTGAGTCGTCATCGGTTGGAAAGCTGGATAAGCATAGTTTTGTATGGGATGGAGATTGCTATTGATTGGATTGGATTTTCTACAACCGAGCTGGTGTACGAAGTTTTTTTTAGCGCGCTTCTACTCTGCGGTGTTCCATCGTTTTTCATTGAATATGTGCTTGATTTGATGATCTACTCGAGTAATTTTGTGAGCAATTGTGTTTTTGTGATTATTTACCTAGTGGATTGCAACGGATTGTGTTACATTATTCCTGCTACCTATAGTGTGTGTGTTTATATCTCTGATCGGGAAGCACGTGGATATGGCGGGGAATCATAATACTCCGCTAATTAAAATGGCTACTGCTGAATTAATTAGAAAGCGTGTGTCTGCGCTTCCCGAGGAAATTCTTATACTTGCATATCGGTTTCTCGGAAACTGGATAGAATTTATGGATGCGGAAACATTATCGATTGAGGATTTGAGTATCTTAAAATTTATAGACCGACTGAAAGGATTGATCGAAGCTCTGGAATGTGAATTCAAGGGACAATATCCCAGTGCTATAAATGAACAGCATCAAAATGAATTTAAAGAAAACTACCTGAAAAGGTGTGGGAATGCTGAAGGTTAATATGATTTTATAATATGACCGACGGCATGCCGGTTTACTGCCTTCTGATGTTATTTCGCGCATGCACAGAAAGGTACGGAGGGTGGATAGATTGCCCCTTTAAAATACACTTCAGAAATATACATAATGTATCTCTTCAGTCTGACCAAGGCCAACTTATACATACTCAAGGCTTGCCAGACTGAAAGAAATTCCGGGTCCCAGTTTACACTGGCTTTCGCGAAATTCATCACAATGTGGCGCTCTCATTCTTCTACACTTTTGCTATACGTTCTCTATTTGTAATGTGGCTCGCTATTGACAAAAAGTGTATTTTATTAAAACGTGCCACTGTAACTAATAGTAACACAGAATAGTATATTGTTGCGTGCTATACTGCAAAGTTTTCTTCATTTTAAAAAAAATTTTACGATTGTATTTAAGTAATTATTCACAACATATAACTGTTGGACGGACAGTATTTCCATGTGTTTCATGCAATACAAATACATAATACAAAATTTTTTAAACAAAAGCAATCATCACGTAAAATGTTAAAGCTTTAAAATTATTTTGATATAGTTCTTTACCTCTGTTTTTGTATATAAACAAGCTTCTTAATATGTGTGTGTACGTGTGTTCAGCTTCCTGTCATTTTTTCGTCTTCATGAAATAAAATTATCATAATTTCTTTTTATCATACTAGAGACCATCTCTGTTTTCTGCGTAAATGATATTTTAACCTATATACTTGTATATGAATTTAATGCAATTAAAATTTAAGAATGTATCCACGTATATATTTTATAAGAAATGCAAATTGCGTTAGCTTTTTTACGAAATTTATTACATTTTAGCTCCTATATTTGTTATCTTTGATCCAGAAACATTTGAAAGCTGTCTGTACTAGCTTCAAAATTTTAAAGCGCACATCTCATTTTAATTATTGTGATGCTGTGCATGAATTTCTGCCTGGTTGAGTGTTTTGTGATTGCACTTGAAGTAATAGAGATTCATGTCAAATCCAGATATATGTAATCAATACAGGTAATATTTTTTGTTTTAGCGAATATGATTTTATTTTTTAAAATATGCTGTCAATGATATTGAAATTAGCATTCTAAAAATTATTTTTTCCCTTCGTCCCAAACTAGTTGCTACACTTCGGTCGAAAGTTTTGTCTCAAATTAGGTGCTACATTCCAAGTAGGAGTCATAAATAACTTTCGATGCAGTTTAATGGATGGACATCAGTAAAATTCTAAGGTGTACAAGAAGGAATGTAACACTTGTATACTGGGTTTTCATTCTCAATTTTTACTTTCCACAAATGTAGTACTAATTTTCGGACAATTTTAAATTAGAGGGTTAGCACGCTCTTAAGCCACGCCCCATTTTGTAAGCAATATACCGCCCGTATTTCAGACAGATTGTGTTAAGGCAAAGCCTCGAGGGCTGTCTGCCTAAGGTGAGGGATGCCTTCGTGGAAGAATTTCTAAGGTGAACTGGCTGGTATAGACGAGACAGATCATTGAATTTATATTTAATTAGCCTGAAGATTTTAAGCGATTAGAGAAGGAAGATTCCTTACAAAACGGGGCGTGGCTTAAGGCTGTGCGTAAGATGGATTTATCAAACTAATTTAGTACTGATTTAAGGAAAGAAAAGTTGTTGACTGATAACGTAGCACCCTGAAATTTCTGGAAAATGTGCAAACAAAATCAAAGTCTTCAGTATCAATAATCAGTACTCAACTAATTTGGGACAAAGGGAGTATATGATTCATTGTGATTAATGTCATACATGTTATTGCTGTATGCTGTAGGTGATATTGAAATACTTGGTATTCATCACTAACAAGCTTAAAAATTTTTATCAGATTCATTGTGGTTAATGTCATGTATGTCATTATTATATACTGTCGGTGATATTGAAATGCTTGGTATTATTTCAAATATCTGTAGTGTTGTGTTTACTCTTCAGAGCTCTAAACCTGCATTATTTAAAATTTTATTTTTTAATATTTCCTAAAAATGTGTTTTATAGTAATTAAAAAAGTGAAAAAAATTTCAGTACCTAAAACCAAATTTCTTTTAGAAATACTTTTTCTCTTATGTATTAACAAATTTACTTTCATCATTTTTTAATTACATATCTAATAATGGCTCCAAATTATTTTGTTGCACAGCACAACTGATAATAATAAGATGAAAAATTTGCGCTGAAATAGTTTATGTTCTGAAGCTAACTGCTAACTTCATACTCTATAAATAATTTTAAAGTAAAACATGTGCTCTAAATTACCCTTAAATTAGAGTAGGTAACTCTAATAAGTACAATTAAAAATAGCGTATATCTAGATGCAAAAAGGAATTAAAATCAGAATCAAGTATCCGACGGTTATATATGAAAAAATCAAAATGTGATAACTTTAAATTTCATGCTTTCTTTCTAAATAAAAATACTTTTAGTAAAAAGAAATGTATAATTTCTGACTACAACAGATTAATCGTTTTTAAATTTTGCATATAACAAGACAATTATTTGTCTCGGGTACCATACTGCTCATTGTTAACGTCGCAAAGCGTGGTTAACAATCTTATACGTATTTTCACACTGGCAGGCCTTGAGTATAAGTTGGTCTATTACAAGGCTCATACTCAAGGCCTGCCAGACTGAACGAAATTCCGGTTCCCAGTATTCAGTGGCTTTCGCGAAACTCATCACTAGATGGCGCTCGCATTCTGCTACACTTTTGCTATACGTTCTCTATTTGTAGCGTGGCTCGTTATTAACAAACAGTGTATTTTATTAAAACATGCCTCTGTAAGTAATAGTAACATAGAATGGTATATTGTTGCGCGCCAGACTGCAAAGTTTTCTTCCTTTTAAAAACTATCTTACGATTGTATTTAAATAATTAATTTCAACATATAATTGTTGGACGGATAGCATTTCCATCAGTTTCATGGAATGCAGATTTAATACAAGTACATAATACAAAAATTCTTAAATGAAAGCCATCATCCCGTAAAATTTTACAGCTCTTTTGATATGCTTCTTTCCCTCTGCTTTTGGATATAAACAAGCTTCTTAATATGTGTGCGTACGTGTGTTCAGCTTCATGTCATTTTTTTGTCTTCATAAAATAAAAATATCATAATTTCTTTTTATCATACTAGAGACCATCTCTGTTTTCTGCATAAATTATATTTTAACCTATATACTTGTATATGAATTTAATGCAATTAAATTTAAAAATGCATTCACGTATATATTTTATAAGAAATGCTAATTGCGTTAGCTTTTTAACGAAATTTATTACTTTTTAAGTCTCGTATTTGTTATCTATGATCCAGAAACATTTGAATGCTGTCTGTACTAGCTTCAAAATTTTAAAGGGAGTATCTCATATTAATTAGAGTGATGTATCAATACGCTGTGCATGAATTTGTGTCTACCTCGTTGAGTGTTTTGTGATTGCACTTGAAGTAATACAGATTCATGTAGAATCCGTATATATATGGTAATTAATGGAGGTAATACGTTTTGTTTTAGAAAATATGGCTTTATTTTTTAAAATGTGCTGCTAATGATATTGAAATACTTGGTATTCAACACTAGTAGTCTCAAAATTTTATATTCCCTCCGTCTCAAACAAGTTGGTACACTTAGGTCGAAAATTATGTCCCAAATTTGTTGCTACATTTCAAGTAGGTGGAGTTATAAGTAAATTTCGATGTAGTTTAGTAGATCGACATCATTAAAATTATGCAGTGTACTACAGGAAATGTAACGCTGCGTACTAGGTTTTTCATTTTTCATTCTCAGTTTTTACTTTCCACAAATATAGCACTAATTTTCGAACAATTTTAACGGCGCAAATTTAGAGGGTTAGCACGCTCTTAAGCCACGCCCCATTTTGTAAGCAATATGGCGCCCGTATTTCAGACAGATCATGTTTATGTGATTAAGGCAAAGCCTCGAGGGCTGTCTGCCTAAGGTGAGGGATGGCTTCGTGGAAGAATTTCTAAGGTGAACTGGCTGGTATAGACCAGACAGATCATTGCATTTATATTTAATTAGCCTGAAGATTTTAAGCGATTACAGAAGGAAGATTCCTTACAAAACGGGGCGTGGCTTTAGGCTGTGCGTAAGATCGATTTTTCAAACTAATTTAGTACTGATTTAAGGAAAGAAAAGTTGTTGACTGATAACGTAGCACCCTGAAATTTCTGGAAAATGTGCAAACAAAATCAAAGTCTTCAGTATCAATAATCAGTACTCAACTAGTTTGGGACAGAAGGAGTATATGATTCATTGTGATTAATATCGTGTATGTCATTATTATATGCTGTCGGTGATATGAAGTACTTGGTATTATTCTGAATATCTGTAGTGTTGCGTTTACTCTTCAGAGCTCTAAATCTGCATTATTTAAAATTTTATTTTTTAATGCTTCCTTAAAAGGTATTTTATATTAATTAAATTAGAGAAAAAATCTTCAGGACCTAAAACCAAATCTCTTTTAGAAGTACTTTTTCTCTTATGTATTAACAAATTTTAGATCATTTATTAATTTCTTAATTACATATTTAATAATGGCTCCAAATTATTTTGTTGTACAGGACAACTGATATTACTGCGATGAAAATTTTGCGCTAAAATAGTTTATGTTCTGAAGCTACCTGCTAACTTAAATAATTTAAAAGTAAAACCTTTGCTCTAAATTACCCTTAAATTAGAATAGGTAACTCTAATAAGTGCATTTCAAAATAACGTCTATCTAGGTGCAAGCAGGAATTAAAATCAGAATGAAGAAGATGACGAAGAAAAGAAAAATGGGAAAACTGGAATTTCTTGCTTTCTTTCTAAATAAAAATATTTTTATTAAAAAGAGATGTATAATTTCTGGGTAAAGTGCAGAATCGGCCACTTATTTGTTTGGCGCTTTTTATAGGAAGTAAGAAGTAGTAGTAAGAAGAATTGTATTTTTGTCAATTTTCTTTGACTTTTTAAGTGAAAATGGGTCGATGTGCACATGGATAAGGGGAGTGCGCAATGCCATTTTTTTTTTTTTTTTAAGTGAAAATAAGTCGATGTATTCATGCATTCCGAGTATGTATAATTCTTAAAAACGCGCCAAGCAGTGGGTGATTCTGCACTTTTTCCAAATTTCTGACTACTACAGATTAATCGTGTTTAAATTTTGCATATAATGAGACAATTATTTATCTCGGGTACCATTCTGCTCATTGTTAACGTCGCAAAGTGGAGCGGAATAGTAGTGCGATTTTGCAGTCAGTAGAAAATTCACAGAGGCCTCCGAAAACACAAAGGAATATTTTCACACTGGCAGACTTTAAGTATAAGTTGGCCTTGGTCATGCAAATAAAAAATATTATGTACTATGTTTTGAAAGTTACAATTTGTAATTTTCAATATAATATGTTATATTAATGTTTTCTTATAAAATATAACTTTTTGCAATATCTGTTAAAAATGTATAAATTTTTGTTTCATTTTTCATTAATTTAATTTTTTTTCCTCTTGCATTCCTTCTTTCTCGTTTTTGGTTTAGCTTTGCGGATAATTTTTGAAGATCATATAAAATGTAATTAATTGACTGCTGTACTTAGCTTTTTCCTTTTGAAATTTAATTTATATTCCCTAACGAGAAATTTCAGTGCTTTTTCAATTTGGCCAATGTACACCAAACAGCAAGATACAAATCAAACAATGTTAATTAAGACAATAATTAATAGCACATATGAGATCTTTAAGAATCAAAAAATGAATTTTACTGATAGGTGAAAAAATGACTTAAATATTGAACTTATGGAGTAGTCGAGAAATTTTATAATTGATAGTTTAAATAATTTTTGGGTACTTGTCAGTTAAACGTCACTGTCGGCTTATTAACCTGTTGATGTCCCATAGCTAAATGTTCTGACGGCTAACTCTCTGTGTCGGCCAAATGTCTTGTTGGCTAACTGTCGTGTCGGGCAAATGTCCTGTCGGCTAACTGTCCATGTCGGCTAAATGTTCTGTTGGCTAAGTGTCCTTGTCAGCTAACTGTCAGTGCTCCGCAACCGGTGTGCCGCGGCTCACTGGTGTGCCATGAGTAGAATATACATGTGCCGCAATCAAATACATGTATTTGACATTTTGCAATTTTTTATCATGTATTTAATACACAATGACAATTTTTTTCCTTAATAATGTCTATTTTAAATGTTTTTATGTATTTCACTGTTGTGTGGTTGTGTGTGTGATTGTAAGTGTATCAG
Source organism: Stegodyphus dumicola (assembly GCF_044657685.1). Taxonomy (NCBI): domain Eukaryota; kingdom Metazoa; phylum Arthropoda; class Arachnida; order Araneae; family Eresidae; genus Stegodyphus; species Stegodyphus dumicola. The sequence goes on from NC_140778.1 coordinate 55,382,604, forward strand.
CATTTGAATTTTTTCGGCACTTCCTTGATAACTCGGAACTCAAAAATATATAACTTTTTTAAGCGCAGGTATCACGTTGATAATTATTATGATTGCATATAAATATGTTATGGTTTTATAATTGTATATTTTTCAAATTAAAAACAAAAATTTATTGTAAATTTTGTGTATAAATCAGTACATATATACATTAGCTTTTGGTGTGCCACGAAATTCCAGAAAGAATTTTTTGTGCGTCGCAGGTGAGAAAAGGTTGCAGAGCACTGGGCTAAATGACCTGTCGGCTAAATGTAATGTTGGTTAACTGGTGTCGGTTAAGTGTCCGTCGGCTAAGTGTCACTTGATACGATTGGCAACACACTTCTTTTATTTCAATGAGTTTTTTTGATTAAAATTGAAACATAAATATTTTATGCTTTGCAGAATGGCAACACAAAGCTTTTAAATCTACAAGTTTTTAATGACAAGTTCCTTAAATTCACACAGAATATAAAATAAATAAAATGAGCCAGGAACATTCAAGCATACATATACACACAGATTCTTCATTATTTAATAGTAGAGATTATCAGATGTCACACAAATCAAAAGCAAATTCTTCAGACTATGGCTCTCAGAGTTTTCACTAATGATGTTTTACTCCTCAGCCTATACACAAGGATTTAAAAATTACTTTCATCAGTACTAATATTTTGAGCTTACTTTTAATTTTCTATGATAACTGTGAGCGCTATAACTTTGAAGTCGTAAATTAAGATAATGACAGATTGTTAAAAAATGGAATATCGGAGCTCATATTATTTGGTACTATTATTGTTGGAGCCCCGACTGAATTTAACACCTGTTGTCAACATAACATAAATCTATACCATCAATCGAGTTTCGAAATGACGAAGGAAGCGATATCCAATTAAAAAAAAAATGTGGAACGCTTCACGATTTTGCGTGTCATCCTTGCGCAGGGGCCATGCTAATCTTCTCTGTATCGTTCCAATTTTAGTATATGTACTGCCGAAGCGAGTACATAACAGAGTAGATTCTCACACATATATATAGCAATGTTTGGAGTTGAAATAAATTTACCGGTGGTTACTTAGCGCAAACCAACACAGTACAAAATTAAAATTTGTATTTGTTATGCAATCGAGTTATTCGTAGCCGAACAGTATTTCACACTCAAAACAAATTTCTGCGCATTATATTTTACCAAGGCCAACTTCTCAGTGTGAAACTATTCCTTTGTGTTTTCGGTGGCCTCCATGAAATTTCTACTGACCGCAAGATGGCGCTACTCTTCTGCTACACTTTGGGACGCTTAAAATGAGCAGAAGTATACCAGAAAAAAATTTGCTCTTGTTCTATGCAAAATTCTAAAAACGATTAATCTGTAGTAGTCAAACATTATAAATTTCTTTTTAATAAAAATATTTTTATTTAGAAAGAAAGCATGAAATTTCAGGTTATCCCACTTTTTTTTTTTTCATATATATATAAAACTGAGCTACTTGATTCAAATTTTTATTCCTGCTTGGATCTGGATATACTCTGTTTTGAATTGTACGTAGAGCTTTTTTATTAGCGTATTATAATTTAAATGTAATTTAGAGCATATGTTTTACTTTTCAGTTATTTATATAGGTACGAAGTTAGGTACCTTCAGAACATAAACTATTTCAGCGCGAAATTTTCATCATATTCCTATCAATTGCCTAGTGCAATAAAATAATTTACTAGCCCATATTAAATATGTAATTAACAAATTATGACATAAAATTTGTCAATTTTAGGTACTGAAGACTTTCTTAATTATTATCAATTTTTTTTGGGGGGGGGAAGTAAAAGATAAAATTTTAAATAAGCTCTTTAGAGCTCTGAAGAGTAACTGCAGCATTACAGGTATTCAAAGTAATACTAAGTATTTCAATATTACCGGCAGCATATAATAATGACATACAGTGGCGTAGCTTGGGTGAGGCAAGGGAGAACATCTGTCCCCGGGCGCAGCATCCAAGGGGCGCCAAATTGATGTGATGAAATTGTAGAATGAAATGTTTTCCGTTCTTGGTACACAAAAAGGGGCACAAAATCTTCAGTTGTCCCCGGGTATTGAAAACCCTCGCTACGCCTCTGATGACATACATGACATTAATCACAATGAATCATAGAGTCTGTCTATATTTGATGCTATATTTGATTTGTTAATTTTGTACTGATTATTGATACTGAAGATTTTATGATTTCGTTTGAACATATTTCAGAAATTTCAGGGTGCTACGTTATCAGTCAACAAGATTTACTTACTAAGTTTTCCCTCCTTAAATCAGTACCAAATTGGTTTAAAAAATCCAGGGTTCAACACCCTTAAGTCACGTGCCATTTTGTAAGGACTGTGCCATCAGTATTCGCATAATATCTTAATCGCAGACCTTTTCAAGTCAAGTGCGGAGAAGCTATTTCTCGCAAGAAAATAATTTTTAGTGGGGTACCACAGGGACTCTTGTCTTTTCAACAATTATATTAACGACTTGCCAAGCCCTCCTGACTGTAAAATTTTGAAATATGCAGACGACACGGTCGTCCTTATGGACTCACTTAGCCCAGTTCTCACCATGGACAAATTGTTCGTAAATAAATGGTGTGAGGATTGGAAGATAAATTTAAACTCGAGCAAATGTTGTATTGTCCTCTTCAGACGTTACAGAAAAAGTGTATTCATCCATAATGAGATCAAAATTAAAAATGAAGTTGTCCCTCGTTGAAAGCTCTTACAAATTTTTGGGAGTTATTATTGATAATCGGCTCACTTTCGCTCATCATGTAAAAGCAGTGGCAAATAAAGCAAATATGGCTTTTTGTGCGCTATACAGCCTTATAAGCAAGAACTCTACATTATCGTTAAAATCAAAAGAACTCTCTTATCTCACCTTGATTAGGCCTATCATGCTTTACGCTGTGTCGGCTCGGACAACCTCCAACAAAACAGAGCGTGCTAAACTTTATGTTCTACAGAATAAAATTGTACGTTCCATAGTGAAAGATCCTTGGTATATAAGAAACGCAGATATTCAGCACGATCTTAATGTAAAAGCCATGCATGAGCAGACATTAATCTCATCTCATAATTTCTTTGAAAGTAGTATCTAACTCAGCTTACTCCTCCCACCGACTTAACAAAACTTGTGATTACGATACCACAATTGAAAGCGTGGTTAAAAGTCCCCGCATCTTGGTAAATGTAAATATATAAATTGTTCATTTTTCTTCATATTTGATCAAGTATTTTGTATTCAAGACTGTAAATTTTATGTTTAATTCCAAGATTCGAAGTAGAAACTGTGCTACTACTTTCGCTTTCGACATGGGCCGTGCTACTACATTCGCTTAACTGTGCTACTACATTCGCTTTCGACACGCCCACATGGGCGTATCGACGATTCTAACTTTAACGTTCTTCTTATGACGTGACTTTTGTGATCATAATTCCACATAATTTAATGAACTCTATTAATTTTATGAACTTTGTGTTTTTGACCAAAGTCATATTGTGTGAATGAAAATTTCTACTAATTTTACGAACTTTGTGTTTTTGACCGAAGTATGATTGAACTTTGATTTTTTCGTGCATGTTTAAGGATTTTACTGATTTTTTAAAGTCAAACTTAAATGTTCTATTTTGAAACAAAGTGCTCTCAATACTGAATGCTAATTAACTCCGAACTATTACTTAACATAGACAGAATGCGACCACTTTATGTTTGCTTTACTACTTAAAATCTACGAAAACTTTTGTTTCCCCACGATCAGACAACTTCAAACCTTAGTTTTTCGAATGTTTTCCACGCCTCCAGGTGATTAGCTGTACCAATAGTACATCTTTTATTTAATAGAAGTCTGAAAGGCCTAAGGCATACATGATCTATTGGTAGAAGCTCTCTGTAGTTGAAACCGGAAGCGAGTGACGGTAAAGGTATACGCATAAACTAGCTAATGAATTGGGAATTCAGTGATCTGTCCCGTCTATACGAGCCAGTTTTCCTTAGAAAGGTCCCTTCTAAGGAAGGCACCCTTCGCCTTAATCACATAAATGTGATCAACGTGGCGGAAGAGTTCTTACAAAATGGGGCGTGGCTGAAGACCGTGCAAACCCTCTAAATTTGTTTCGATAAAATTGTGCCAAAATAAGTGCTACATTCCTGGAAAGTAAAAACTGAGGGTAAAAACCCATTATACAGTGTTACATTAGATGTAGTATATTGTAAAATTTTACTGATGTCGATCTACGAAACTGCATCGAAAGTTTTATGACTCCACCTACTTAAAATGTAACAACTATTTTGGGACAAAATTTTCCACCTAAATGTAGCAACTAGAAGGATGGAAGGAGTATAAAATTTTGCGACTGCTAATGCTGAATACAAAGTATTTCAATATCACCAACAGCATATAATAATGACATAACATGACATTAATCACAATGAATCAAATATTTAAATTTAAAGAGTGTTAGTGCCGAATACCAAGTATTTTAATATTATTGAAAGTATATAATAAAATATAAAGCTCTATTCATCCTACACAAATCGTCCGAAGTTCCTCCCTCCAGCCTCTGCTCGACGCTGACCGACGGCTGAATCTATCTAAGAAGTGCCAGCACAGGAGCAAGGAGCTTCTTTTTTCTCTTACTCACCACACATTTCCACCTCCACAAGAGAAAATTCCATTCAGGTTTCTTCACTGTCAGGCCCTACACGGGATTACATCAGGAACTGACAAGAGCAGGATATTGTTTTCCTGCTGATGGCCAGTATAGCCACAAAGTTCCAAAGATAAAACAAAAAAGTACCTCATGAACACTTCATGGATACCTCATAAATCTGCATTGCATCAAGTACAACCACAAAACACTCAACCAGGTAAACACAAATTCATGTTCAACTCACTGATACACGGCATTAATTAAAATGAGCTATGCACTATAAATTTTGAAGCTGGTACAGAAAGGGCTCAAATGTTCGTGGTTCATAGACAGACAGTATTCAAAATCCTAAAATATTAAAAAAAAAAAACTTCAAATAGAAAAATAGAAAAAAAAAAAAAAAAAAGGTATAAAACTATGAAAAATGAAAATAAAACTAGAATTTTGTTTTATTAATCTTTAACTTTTAACTCTATCCCTAAACTTTCTCGACCACATGTGGCTCCCTCTAGCTTGCATCAAATTAAACTAACTTATGCAATTTTCTTATTTCTGCTTACTTTATTTAACTCTGATGAGGAGATAAATGGTTTTGGCACTCACTCCATAGACCCTCACTCCGTAGTTTAAAATCACTGGCATTGGTTCAGTATTCATACGGCCTCGATCAAAGTTAACAGATAGAAGAGCTACAAAGTAATAAATTTCATAAAAAAAGGATATGTAATTAACATTTCTTATAAATTATATGAATGGATGCAAGCTTAAATTTTAATTGCATTAAATACCCTTCTCATTGTCCTTACAATTGGTAAAAAAATTAAACATACCTCAAATAGCATACATATACAGTCAAAAGTCTTTAATCCGGAGGTCCATAATCCAGAATGATCTATAATCCGGACCACAAAGCTACATGCACATAATACCTTTATGCATGCGCATATGCGTTTACACATTCACATAATACGTTTACGCATGCGCGTTTAATGCATAACAGATTGTATAAGCTAAGCTAAAATTATCTAATTATCTATTTCAGTTAATGTTGCACATTGTGTTGTTCCTTAATCTTCGAATTGGATCCGGCTTATTATTTTTTGCAGACTGTTCGAGCAATTTTTTAGCTTGAAGTAAGCTTGAACTTTCGATTATGTCAAAAAGAATTTCCGATTCTGGAGATGCTAAAGGATCTACAAAGCGAAAGCATGTTTCGATGTCCGTCAAACAAAAAGTGGAATTGCTGCAAAAAATCGATAAGTGCATATCATTTGTTTCTCTAACCATTCCGAAATCTGTTTATCAATTTCACGCTGCTCTGCGGGGGAGGGGACGTCGCGGCGCCCAATGAACTGGAAGTTGATCTGTCAGCACTATCCTTATCGTCAGGGCAGATGTTTTTATTTTATTCGGCTTATAATTCCTTACTAAATGTAGTATTTCATCTCGATGTACTCCGTCTTTGATGTGATTTAAATCAAATTCCTCGTCATTATAAATATCACGAATACACATCAAATAGTTTTCTGGTTGCAGTTTTCTAATTTCAACTATGCGTAATGCATGCTTTATTCGCGCTTGAAAGAAATGTTTAATAAAGTAAACAAATAAATATTAAGCTTTTTTTTTTGTTGTTGTTTTGTTTTTGTAAATTCTGATACCTTTTAGATCATAATTGCTCATTTCGTAAATTACGGTTTCATATTTTTAATTTTATAATTCTGTATGCCATCTAACCAGATTTAAAATGATGATCTATAATCCGGAATTGCCGAAGTCCCGACAAGTCCGGATTAAAGACCTTTGACTGTATATATGTATAGTAGGTTAAAATATATTATATTATATATAACATTTTTATATTTTTATAACGTGAAGAAGAAAAATATTTAATTTAAGAACATATAAAAAATGCAATATAATCAATAATCGGTGCTCATATATTATAGGCATGCACATTTGTCTAATATTTCAACACGCTGAAAGCACACCTAGCACGCAATGTCTGAATGTTAACTAAATACGCCTCACAGAAGTTTACAGTGCAAATCAGAATAACAATTTACCCAAATATTTCGATTCTTTGAAAAAAAAAAAATTAGATTTAATTCACATGAGCTAGGTATACAGTGATTCAGAAGATCTTACCGACAGATTCATTTATTCCATGAGGATAGTGAGGGTACACAAGAAATGGGGAGCAGTAACTTGCATGAAATGAAATAAATTAAAAAAATAGGTCTAAAAATGAATTAGCTATCAAACAAAATTGGAGTTGACAAACAGATTTTTGATAGCACACTAAAATAACTGTACGATGAGAAGTATTAAGCTGAACATGCACGTCTAGACATATTAAGAAGCTTGTTTATATACTGTTGCATGCCATAGCTGAGGGAAAGAAACAGTTCAAAAAAATTTTAAAGATTTAAAATTTTTTGTAATGATGGCTTTTGTTTAAGAAATTTTGTATAATGCACTTGTAATTTGTATTTATATTAAATCTGTATTACATGTCACGGACGGAAATGCATAGCATTTCAATCAGTTATACGTTGCGAATAATTATTTAGATACAACCCTAAAAAAATTGTTAAAAGGAAGAAAACTTTGCAGTATGGCATGCAACAACATACCATCCTATATTACTATTAGCAAAAAGGGCTCTGGTGTAGAATTGGGTGTCCCTTCGATTGGCGACTTTTTTTTTTTTTAATTTTGGCGATGCAACCTCATTTCTGGTTACCTCGATAGTTTTAACTTTGTTTTAGCTTGCTGATTTTATTGAAATGAAAATAGATTGATGTGTACATGGACATATTTAAAGCAGTGCGCAATGCCTAGTTTGTGCAATTCTAGGATGTTTTTTTAAGTAAAAACAGATCGATGTGTACATGGACACAGATTTTGTGCAATTCTTTGACTTATTTGGTTTTGTGTAACGGCCATCTTGAAATTGTGCCTTCCTGACGGCGATCTTGGCGTCAAAAAAGAATCGCCAATAAACAAGGGGCACCCAGTTGTAAACTTTTACCGCAAAAAGCGATACTTTTGAATAAAATACACTTTTTGTTATTAACGAGCTATGTTATAAAAGTTGAATGTAAAGCCTAAGTATAGCGGTTTGGGAGCGCTACCTAGTGATGAAATTTACGAAACCCACTGGAAAATGGGAGCTGGAATTTCGTCTTGACTGACAGGCCTTGATCTACTTCTTTAGAAACCGTATAGATGGCAGTACGTCCTGAGAATTGGAGTCTTCAACGCTTTAGTGCACGTCTTCCCTCATCGGTTGGATTTCAGGAGCTCGCAATTTTTTAAGCTTTATTTATACGGATCCGGAAATAAAGACCTTAGCACTGCGGATTTCCGTAAGCAACGTGTATTTCCCATCTTTGAAATCCGAGATTAAAAACAATATATATTTACAAGTGAGCTGCTTATTTAAATCCTTTAAAATTTGAAAAAAATATTCTTTTATTAAAAGTTTACAAGACCTCGAATGTAACTCAGCGCGTTTCGGAGAATGTAAGATTTCATTAGCTTAAGTGTCAAAAACTGAGCGTCATTCTATATCATGTAATGCATAAATTTGCAAATAATTAAGCTCTATTTTGATAAATAAAACATTCACATTTCGATTTCAAATTAAGATGCTATACCGATTCAGTATTATAATTTTTTATATAGCAGTATAAAAAGAAATCTCGAAGTGAAAGGCGGGGCCAATGAACAAGCAACGAAATCCTCCCCATTCCCCAGTGTTATAACATTTAGGGCACGTACCTAACTGGACTCCACCTCCTACTCAGTGAGAGCCAGGTATCCTAACCACTAAACCACGTTTTTTTGGCGCTTTTATTTTGCGTAATTAATTGTAGCATTTTAAATTAAAACATCAGATTTTAAATTAATTGCGTGCGCGTAATAAAATTTTCGGATATTGGTCGTTGTGTCTGCTTAGTTACCCCCAGGCTCACGCTGTCAGGTGTGAGATAGGGGCCTAGTAGACTTTCGCCCGCTCATCCGTCTGCCGGAACACCGTCGAGTGGGTCCGGTTCCGGGGCGCGGGACTCTTGATTGCTGATTTGGGCGCAGGATTTCTTGATTCTGTACTGCGATTATGGACACGATTTTGGATGCCGTGAGGATACAAATTAGTGAACTTGAAACCATCCGCCAGCAGAATGGTACACTCACTGATACTGAAAATAAGATGTACAATTTCTTACAAAGTATGATCGAAATGCTAGTTGCTGTTAACTCACAGTTAACACAACAGGATAAAACTCAGGATAAATCATCACAAGGCAAAAATGCAGATAATGATAGAGACAGAAGTCCTATTAAGTTACACAATAACTTTAACACTTTAAATGAAATATCATCGGATCAACCCACGAGTTCAGATGATGATTTACCAAAGACTAAAGGTGATCAAACAGTCAGAATAAGATCTCAAAGACAAACGTTTAAGAAAATTAAGCTTAGTAGTCCCACTAAAAGTACTACACAAAAGCAACAAAGTCAGGATAGTATCTCAGATACACCAGCTACCTTGGTAGCAGTCAACAAAAATACTCATACACAAAATAATAAGAGCATGGACACCACCTCACTGGACAACGAAAACCCCACTGACACGAATGCAAATAAACAAAAACAAAATAATAGGAGTTCAAAAATTCCGCCAATTACTCTCAAAGAAAATAAATTGAAATGGAGTGAAATTAGAACTATCTTCCTTCAGAGAAAAATAAAATTTCACGGGGAGTATATTCCTACGGGAAGCATCAAAGTTATCACAGAAACACCTGACGATTACCGGACTGTAGTCCAAATTCTTAAAGAAAAACAAGTCGAACACCACTCGTACATCCTACCGGAAGACCGATATTTAAAAGTTGTCCTTAGAGGACTTACTGAACACACACTGATTGAGGATATTAAATCCGAACTTGAACAACTTGACTATCATATTAAGGATGTAAAACAAATGACAAGACGTCGTAACGGAGAAGTTACCAAACTCCCTCTGTTTCTAATCTCGCTGCCAAAAAATGATAAATCAAAAGAAATCTACAATGAGAGATTTCTATGTCACATGAAAATTAAAATTAAAGAATATCTAGGTCGACAAGGACCCCTGCAATGTTTTCGTTGCGAGGGGTTTAATCATACACAAGCGGGTTGCAATTATGTACCCAAATGTGTCAGATGTGGCAAAGGGCATTTCGTTAATGAATGCCCTGATAAGAATAACAATGACAAGCCTCCAGTCTGTGCAAATTGCGGGGGTTCCCACACTTCCAGTTTCAGGGGGTGTGAGAAATTCCCCAAAAGAAAATCTGAGAAACCAATCAGTTTCCCCAGTAGGGTGATTGAAAATAAATCTTATTCACAGGCGCTCTCCACAGGCCTATACTCTGACATATTGAGTGAAGCTAAACAAGTTTTCACGGACCTTGCGGAACTTGTTTCCGTAATAAAAAATGCGGGATTTCAAATTTCGTAACAAGTCAAAGAAATAAAAGAAAATAACCAAGAGAAAAATACCTCTTCTACTGTAGATAATGGGTCAAGCTAGACCAACACAAGTTCCCATCTCTAGCATGACTTGGAATGCCCGTAGCATTCATTATAAGCTCACGGAGCTGTCAAACTTCCTCACGTGTCATAATATTGACGTGGCACTCATTACCGAGACCTTCGCTACGCCTAGTACTCCAATGAAGATTCCTAATTATTTATGCTATAGATGCGACCGTCTAAGTCACCGAGGTGGGGGGGGGTCGCGATTTTTGTACGCAACTCTCTCCAATCCTGTCTGATCAGCGAAGAGCGCTTTAATGGGCATGAAATAGTGACTGTGTCTGTATTTCTGCCGCAATATGGTAACGTATACTTCACTTCTATGTATAATCCTCCGAAGAATATTCTTGATATAAATTATCTCGCGAAAATACTTGACATCAATAAGCAGGTCATTCTTGCAGGGGATTTAAATGCCAAAAATCAGGAAGAAAATTGCAGGAGGACAAATAAAAATGGAATCAAGCTTTCCGAATTCATTAATAATCATCCAATATATTTTCATGTACCAAGTGAGTACACATACTTGCCGAATAACCCCAATACAGGTGACATTTTGGATATTTTCATCTCGACCATCTCCCTCTCTTTCAATCTAGAGGTGATTCAAGATTTAGATTCAGACCACTGCCCGGTCATTGCGACCCTAGGCACAACCAAAGATGTTATGGATTACACATTAATACAACAAACTGGAAAGTTTTCAATGAAATTATCTTAGAATGTAACACCATCAGTAAATTACGCACTCCGGAGGACATTGAGCTTGCGGCCAAACATCTTACAATAGACATACAAAGTGCCTACCAAGCGGCCACGAGGAAAATTCCCAGAAGACAGGTCACTAATAAGTTACCCAATAGGATAAAAAGTCTCATCAGAGAAAGAAATAAGCTTAGAAAAAGGTATCATCTCACTTGCAATCCTGATACCAAAAAAGAGATGAATAGACTTAGTAAGGAAATTAAAAAACAGATAAACTCCCACCGCAAGGACCTCTGGGACGAGAAAATTGAGAGTTTTAATGAGCCTAGTAGCTCATTCTGGTCTTTTGTTAGACTTTTAAAAAATAAACCCACAGTAAATAGGCCGATTTACCACGACCATGGCATTGCGCTCACAAATATTGAAAAGTGTAATACGCTCGCTGAGCACTTTGAGAAACAATTCATCACAAACACCTACCCATGCAATCCGGAGTTTATAACTCTTGTGAACTCCACAGTGACAGAATGGCTGCATAAAAGCAACTTGCAAAATCACTTAGAGCTTACTTCACCACAAGAAATCATTAATATTATTAAAACGCCCAGGAATAGAAAGGCCCCCGGGCAGGATAATGTCAACAATGTAGCACTGAAATGGCTGCCAATAAATATGATCAATCGTCTTACAGGTATTCTGAATGCTTGCCTGTACAATAGCTATTTTCCGAGTATATGGAAGTTGGCTAAGATGATAGTGATCCCAAAGCCGGGAAAGAACCTGACAAAGCCGGATGGGTACAGGCCCATTAGCCTGCTGCCCAGTATGGGAAAAATACTTGAAAGAATAGTCCTCAGCAGAATACAACCTCACCTGGATAAGTTGCCACTCGAACAGTTTGGCTTTAGGAAAGCCCTATCCATGACGAAGCAGCTGGTTAGACTGAATGAATTCATAGGTAGTGCGCTGCACAACAAAAGATATGTCGCCGCTAGACGTTGCGAAGGCATTTGACCGCGACTGGCATGAGGGGTTAATTTATAAATTAATCAACTTGCAGTTCAGCACTGAGTTAATCAAAATTATTCACTCGTTTCTTTCGAACAGAACATTCAGTATACATATTGGTGAAAACACTTCAAATAAGAAGCAAGTACAGGCCGGGGTCCCTCAAGGATCTATTTTAGGACCCGTGCTCTATTTATTCTACGTGGCAGACCTACCTGCAGAACATTTAGATCAAAAATTCTTCATGGGTTGCTACGCACATGACACAGCTTTTGCTGTCAAGTCTGGGTCGCCAAATTTTGCGGTTAAGAAACTTCAACGATTTATGCCGAAATTTGAACTCTGGTGTGCCAATTGGAAAATTGCAATTAATGCTGACAAATCCAAGCTTCTGATATTTAAAAAGAATAAAATGAACCACCCCTTAACTGCACAACTGTTGCTATTTGATACTGTCGTACCAGTTGTAAAAACTGCTACATACTTGGGATTGAAATATAGTGCTAATTTCCTCTGGAAAGAGCATATAAAATGTGTCAGAGGAAAAACTATCGGGGTAATTCAAAGTCTTACGCCACTCCTGTCTGCGACCTCCAAATTAGATATCAAGAGAAAGAGGCATATTTACAATTCCATTATTCGTCCCATTTTTGCGTATGCTTCTCCGGCCTGGGCTACAGTTCAGAAAAAGGAGTTAAACAAACTGCAAATTATTCAAAATAAAGTTCTTAGGATGATAACAAACGCTCATTATTATGTCTCGAATCACACCCTGCACCGTGACCTGAAAATGGAATCTGTCGAAACATATCTACACAAAGCAAATAACAAATTCTTCAACAAGTCACAAGAATGTAACCATATGACCGATCTCAATGTTTTAGATTACGTTATTCTTGAAGAAGATGCTTCGCTAAGACCACTCGCGGCCCACCTCGCCAGGGACTTAAATTTCCCCACGTAAAAAAAATACTCATGAAGGATATGCACTGCTCTTGTATATATTGTATATAGTGTAAAAAATTTATTTCTAAATTGTAATTTGTATGTTCTTTTCACTTAGTATTTATGTAATAATGTATGAGTATGTTTAATTGTTATGATATATTTTAAATTCAGATGTCATGATTGAAACTATTGGATTCTGTCTGTGTCTTCTTTGATGATACAACACAAACATATCATACAGATCCTCACGGCTCCTGCTTTTACGAATTTCTTGATGCGCGCGCCACTCTTTGGCCTTGCGACTCATGGTCGCCCCCTGTAACCACCTTTGACCTCCTAAAAATTTGTCATAAAAAATTCAAAGTCATGCGCCCTTCGGGCTCAATTTTCAAGAGCCGGATAAGTTGCGCAGCTGCGCGACGCTTCGGCAATAGCTGTACAGACTGGACTGTACAGACTAGACCTCCTACTCTTAGCTGTGGCCTCGCCAGCTACGAACTCAGACACTCAGCGACTTCTAAGTGTCTCACGAGGTTATCATCATATATGCTCTCAAGCAGATAGAACTTTGAACTATGGAAATATGAACTGTTGACTGACTTCTCGTCACATATGCCACAATTGCTAATTCTGCTTACCTCTTCAATAAGTCAACTGCTATAACTGCTTTCACTTCGTTCTAATCATTGGTAAAATGCTATAAGCATTGTGGCATTGTTGTGGCATATGCTTATAAAACGATATGCCACAATGACTATTTCACGTGCGATACACAGGATAAGGGTACAACTGTGGCCTTCGAGAAACCCACGGTACAACCCAGGATGATGTGTGACTTCGTCACCTCCTAAAAATATTTAGGGTATGTCACATTGGTTTAGATTTCCCTTGTATTCCTAAATTTTTTTGGAATTTCAACGAAACATTTTTTTGAATCATATTGCTTTAAATCCCAGCATGTAGTCCGTAATATCAATAATGAGTAAATGATATAATATGAATCACAGATATATTTCCGACTCTACGTGGTTACTTGTACGTTCTGTTGCCTCATAATGAATAGTAACCCATATCTATCGTTCGGTGTGACTATTGTTGTTAAATATTGTGATTAAATTGTTAAAAATTCGTAGCTGTCTATGAAAAATATATTTTTTTCCAAATCAATTCGTGGTCGTTACATAGAATGCTTCATGCACAAGAACAAATTTCTTTAAGCAGTGAGGTAGAAGGTGTCCACGATCAATTTTGCTGTTGTCACTGAAAAATACCATGTTGTAAATACGCGAAAAGATGCTAAAACCATGGCCGGATTAAGACGGAGCTTTTTCTTTTGCTTTTTGGAATCTATCAATAAACAGAAACACCCCTGTACCGCCCCAGGTGCATAAATTTTCAAGCTAAAAAAAGTTTGAGTTATTTTTCATTACAACTTTTCGATATAGTTCCTTATGATTACAAATAATAAGATTACTAACATAAATTAATTTAAGACGGCATATAAGCGTCAGGCAGGTTCTGCATTGCGTTTCAAATGGGGAGGTGCCTTTTCCGGACATTTTAAATTGCCCACGCCTTTTTTAAATATCTTCGAAAAGAATCAGTAAATGTTTACACAATATTCATTTATAATACGGAATATTATTTTGATTTTTTTTTTTTTTTTTTTTTTAAATAAGAATAGAGCTTGAATCTTTGCAAAAATTAAATCTGTTTCGCTAAAAGTGGGCTATGAAATGAATTCTAGGTGAAAGTAATTATTCTTTATTGCCCCGCCTAATCTGAGGTTTCCGTTGCGTTTCTTTATTTATTGCGTGCTCCGCTGTTTGGCACTACACAGAAAGCACGGAATGCCCCTTGGAGGACATTTTAATTAAAACTTATTCGTATCCTCTGACTCGTACACAAGGGGGAAAACCACCAAAATGTCCGTGCACTCAGCCTGTTCGCCCAGGCTGGAGACTCAGACCGAGATCCGAAACAGCCACTTTCCACTATTTTGTGCTGTTATTTATTCAACTGGAATCTGATGGCGCATATATTGGAAAATTATAAAATGGCACAACATCAGAACAATTTTTCCTTTTCCTAATAGCACCTATGTTTCATAATAATTAATTTTTGTAAATTACGAGTTTATTTAAATATTCAGTTTGTCTCACGAAATTTTATTTTCTTCAGCATCGGTTAATAATTGTACCATTGCACGCAGTGTAAAAATTAAAAAAAAAAAAAAATACCTAACAAAGCTGAGCATTTGTGACGGTCAAATACAAAACGACTTACTTATTTAAGTTTTTTAATAAGCTCGAATTTAATACAATTTTATTACATTTTAAATGCCGTAAATTTATACTAAAAAATAACAATGGAATGAATTTAAATTTCCGTAGCTCATATTTGTTTAATTTATTAATGTCTCTAATGCCATACAAATTTATTCTTAACTTACAATTCTTTTTAATAATCAGTATCCTTAAAATTTTTCATAATTAATCGAAATCCCTAAATTTTATCCTTAAATAAATTATATGCTAGTTTTTTAATGACATTAAAATTTTAATAAGGATAAAATAAAAAGAAATTTAGCGTAATATAGCATTTATGATTCCCAACTGAGAATATTTTATAAATTTCTTCTGTGTGAGTACCTTTTCAAGTCATTATTGAGTCATTATCTGTAAACAAACTGCTTTGCGCTTATACTAGCCGCTTGATGTATGTTATTCAAGTTTTCATGCTTGCGGAATTTGCATATTGTTGTATTGCAATCACGGCAATTTATTTTTATTTAACTTTTATTTAACTTTTGCATCACAACTCTAGTTAATAGAAGATGTTTCTAAAGCCTTTGTACAGATAAATCTTGAATGTGCAGCTTTTTTGGAATCTAGTTTCAGATTTCAATGAAACTAATTTTAAACAAAAGAAGTCGCTGTATCACGCTAGTAATATTTCTAACTATTGTAGGTATTTATAATGCAAGGAGTTCATTATACTGTTGCATTCTACGAGTTCCTTGATTTGGAGTAATTCATGACAACTCTTGATGATGAATCAAAACTCAGTGTATTCTCCAGTAAGCATTATTACACAGACAGTTCAAAAGTTCACGTTTACACTCGTCGAAAACTACGGCAAACACATTGGAACAGTCAGTCAGCAACACAGCTTTTCCGGCTATAACTGTGAAGACAGCTTCCCGGCAAAGCACTAAATTACAGCTTCAGACTTGGGTCGACCACTCTCGAGTTATTCTAAACTCAAGACACTTCTTTCTCTCCGAACAGGCAGGCAACTGTAACGTTTTGTTGCAGCATTTAACGAAATAACTGATCAGCTTCTTAGCAAAATAAAGATGTTACTGGAGATAGAGAGTTTAAATACAATTTTATCCGTTACAGAATCACACTTCAGCTCAATATCATAATTTTCACAGTATTTGGAGATTTTTCCAGGTTTTTCAAATAGTGATAAAAACCAATTGCCAACTTTTTAAATAATAATGATGATCTAGACCACGGACAAACTTTTTCGGTCGCGGGTCAAAAATAAAAAAAAAAAAAAAAAAGTTTGGCGGGCCAAGATAACATTTTTTTTTTTTTCTTTATTTTAAAAACAATATGCAAGTGCTACAATTTAAATATGTTAATGAGATGAAAGAAATTGCGATTTCATTTTTAAAAGTTCCTTACATTGAGGTTCGAAGTGATTCTAAGGAACGAGGCTAAATGCTCATTTGTCAGTCTACTTCTGAAATAATTCTTTCTAAGTTTCATAGTTTAAAAACACTTGTTCACATATATAAGATGAAGCAAGCATTGCACTGATTTTCTGGGCGTGAGATATTAAATTTGTGAAATTTACTTTCGTTAATGATTTGTAAAACTCTAACTTTGGCATACTTAGAAACAACTTCTTGAGAGGTTTGTTAGATAGCAACTCAATAATTCAAGCTACAAATCTGACCTCACTGCTTCCCAATTTACTTTGAAAGGCATGGTAAAAATGTCCAATTCTGTTTGAATAGTACTGAAATCTGCGTTCTAACTCAAAATGCAGTTTTTAAGCCATCTTCATAATTCTTAAACTCCTCTTCATTTACTGATGGTATAGAACTTAACCTCGGGAAATGAGACAAGTCGTTCTTAGCTAGCTGCCCAGCAAACATATTAAGTTTTATTTTAAAAGCTTTGAAATGTGTCCAGATATCGTCGATAAATTGATTTTTCCTTTGCATTTTGACATTCAAGTTGCTCATATGACAAAGAAGATCTGTGAAAAATACAATGTCCGAAAGCCGTTCTGTATATAATATCGGTATGCCGTTATGACTGTGTATAAAGGAATATATGAAACGCTTCTAAATATTATTTAGAAAAAAATATGATTTATAACTGATATCAAAATCAATTACTTCGTGAATTTTTGCAGAAATAAGATTACAAAGCTAAATTTTAACTCGTAGCGCCATCTATTGATGGCTTTACAAACTACACATTAAAATTACGTATTTCAAACTAATTTTTTTTAAATATAATATTTAAGTAAATTTCATTCCAAACCTGATTCTAACATTGTGATTCGAAAACTGACCTATTGCTTTATATTTCTGCCAAATTTCACGCAACATAGTTTCTTAATTAACGATTCTGTGTGTAAACAAATTTTTAGTATTGTAATGCTGCTGTAGTAGACCACCTTAACCTTTCGCACTCCGCAGAACACTGTTTCTCATGGAAGAACGACACAGTATCGGCATTCAGCTGCCAAACTCGCTCGAAAACACATCGTGCACTAAGCCACCTTACTTTCGTGTACTACAGTACATCAGAGTATTTAGACTGCACGGACTGAAGAAAATCTCGAAATTTATGCCATTAAGAGAGACTCCATTACTACGATTATTATTTTTAGTAGCTTTTTATTTAGCAGCAATACTTTCTTGCGTAAAATTTTGTGTCTTTGAATCAGTGGAGGTAAGCCTAAAACCTTAATTTATTTCAGGATTTCTAGTAAGGAAAGAGTTCCCCAAAATATTCATATTAAGAGGTTTGTTAGCACTGTGAAACTGTCACGAATAGTGAGGCAGCTTAAAACTAATTGGTAAATTATTTGAGTCCAGATCTGTTAATAACTGTAGGCTGAGGATAAAATTAAAGTTTGTTGTTGTTATGCTTTCAACGATATGGTTGGTGTTTTATATGCCATGGTGAGCGGCCTCATCAGGAGCCATCAAGTTTAGACTATTCTGTAAGATATAGGAAGAGAGAATATTTCCATTTATGTTTGTTAGGTTATATAACAGAAATTGCATTTGTATTTTCTTCGTTAAACAGTGAGGTACAGCACAAGTCCTTCTTCCTGCACAGATAAGGCAGGGTAAGTTGGTCCGAAGAAAGACGAGTATGGATTTTTTGCTATGCATTATCTTCTTACAGCTTCATCTTAATATATATAAATTCCTAATATTTATATATCATTTATAAAATTATTCTCGACAATCCCTACCCCTCAGACGCAAAGTCGCTTTGCGCAGCCTCGAGTTCTGATACTTCATAGGTTAACGAAAATATAAAACTCCTTCTCTTACATTAAAAGAAATATTTGTTTGTCCCACAGTATAATGCAGCGCAATTAATTATACGGAGTTTTCAGAACCTTCGATTCACTCTCCAGGAATGGGCTTTCTGTTATAAAATTTCCAAGCAAATTTATTTCCTTATTTGAATGTGGCAAAGAACTGAGGTCTGTCCCAATAAAAAGAATTCCATGAAGTTATATTTTGCCTTAAGATCGGTTTTTCTTCCCCTGTTTGGCAAAGACATTTCTTTCATTCATCAGTGTTTTATAATATGCGAATTTCCAAGTTATCACAATGAAATTTTAAAATTCTTTTGTAAAAGATTCCTTTCTTAATTTTTCTAAGCTTTTTAAATACGATTGCAGAAATTAGTATCTTTTCAGAGTCTATTTCTGTAAATGATACATTAAAGCAAAACTAGATGTGATAAGGTTAGATAATTAAATTAGACGTAATTAGAGGGTTAGATCTAAACACCAAACGATCGATATTTTTTTTCTCTCAAGGAGCACATTTCAGGTTCACTTAATTATTCCTAGAACATGAGACATACCCTTACAGAATATTTTAGAAAAGAGGGGTAGTTTAACTCTTAAAATTGATTCCGAATTTCATAGCCATATACAGCTTTCTAGCAGTGAAGCCACAATGGCGCTATTTAATAGCTTGCAATGTATGCCGATATTCTATTTCTGGTAACTGTATTTTGTGGTTTTATTTTTCATCCGTGCATAATGATACCAGTTTGGTTGCTTTCCCATCCAAGCTTTCTAGTTTAAAGATTTCTAGTTTAAATTGTTTTTCTAACCCTTCAGCTCTACGCGCCCCTTCCCTTCCTCCTTTTTCTCCATTGCGACATTACTATACCAGGATTACTTAAAGTCACGTGCCTTAAGACTCACTTATTAGGTACCCGGAAAATTACGCAATCATTAGAATTCCCGACAATTTTCAAAATCAGAAAATACCCAGAATCAAAAACCAGTAAATCCTAAAAAATCGAAGATCAACTACAGCGAAAAATTAAAATAGTCACTGAAATCCACTGCAAGAAATATTAACGATGCACTCTGATGGATACTTGATTCCAAGATTCAAGATTTATTAAAATCAATCACGAAATAATAGGGGATTGGGATTATTCAACTATGGCAAAGCACACGAGGGCTATCTGCTTAAAGGGAGGGATGCTTTCGTGGAGGACCTTTCTAAGGGAAACTGGCTCGTATACACGTTACACATGGGAAAACCACGAAAACGCCCATGTAGCCAGCCTGTTCGCGGGATTCGAACCTCGGGCCGAACTACCAGTGTTCAGCGTCTTTACAGCTCGGCCGCATCGAAATAATAGGAAAAATACAGAATGCAAACATTCCAGCGGTTTCCAGGCAGCACAGAAAATCATTGCTTTTGCCGAAAACAACCAGGCATGTGAGTACAGACTCTGACATCGCAGGTTCAATTCCCCCCGCCCTGACTTAAGCATGAACTGTTTTTTCATCACAAAAGCCGCCCACCAGCGGCCGAGCGGTAAAGTCGCTGAACACTGGTAGTTCGGTCCGAGGTTCGAATCCCGCAAACGGGCTGGTTGCATGGGCGTTTTCGTGGTTTTCCCCATGTGTAACGTGTATACGAGTCAGTTTCCCTTAGAAAGTCTTTCACGTAGGCATCCCTTCCCTTAGGCAGATAGCGAATATAATATGCGAATTTCCAAGTTATCACAATGAAATTTTAAAATTCTTTTGTGAAAGATTCCTTTCTTAATTTTTCTAAGCTTTTTAAATTAATTGCAGAAATTAGTATCTTTTCAATGTCTATTTCTGTAAATGATACATTAAAGCAAAACTAGATGTGATAAGGTTAGATAATTAAATTAGACGTAATTAGAGGGTTAGATCTAAACACCAAACGATCGATATAAAGTACTGTGCTTTGCCATAATTAAATACACCACACCATCATCACAAAAGTCATTGAATGCAAGACGACTTTATAACACCTATCACCGCGAAAAGGTCTTTGGCACTGATTTGAACTATAGAACTAGGACCCTTTGAAGACAGATCCTATTCGACGCAATCATTAAAACATTCCCTCGCACACTTCCCAGTAGCATTAAAGAGATCCCGAGGGAACCTGGCATTGATGGGAAATCATGTAGATCCTGAAGCAGGAAGTCTTGAGAGGATGCTAGGGAGAGAAAAAGTGATGTGGATTTCAGCATGTGACGCCATCTCGTGGCGGTGACATATTCTTATTTCGCTTCACTATGGCTTAATAAGCCAGAGCGTGTACTAGATAAGCTTCATTGAACGTAAAGAGAAGCAAATTGGAAAAAACCTTTTATCAACCATTATGGTATTTATAATGAAACTGGTGAAAACTTGAAAGTGGTAGAATAAATAATATGCCTGCTTTTCGAACGGAATATCAGACCCTAAGCAGCGTTTCTTCCCCGAAAGTCAGAAAATGCAGAGCCAAGACATCAGCAGCAAACAGCGTTCCGCCCAGCCCGCATACTAGGAGTATGCCTGCACATTCAAATTAACTACATTTCAAAGCATACTCAGCTTTATATGGTCTAGTCAACATCCTGAGAGATTTACAATTTCTCTATTAGCAATCTTCATTTAAACGATTTATTGGAATTTAATATTTGAATACAAAATTTAATTATTTTAACTCTAATATTCAACTATTTTATCTGCGTGAAATTTGAATGCATTAAATACTGCGAGTCTTTTTTTAAAACAATATTTTTTTTTTTTTTTTTTTTTGCAGACAATTTTGATCTGCTAAGTAAATACTCGCCGCTCTCAGAAATACCAATCACTTTTATAAATGATCTTTTAAGGAAGATGGTCACCATAACAGGATTCCTTGTATTTAATTTTTTTCTAAAACAGAACATGGAACATATATTTTCCCAGTGATAAATAGTATTCGAATTTGTGGATATCTATAGCTGAAAATAATAATGATATCTTGCTCCCCCCCCAAAAAAAATGGCTTCTTACAAATGATTGCTTTCTGTTACTTTTCGTTAATTTACTTTTATGCTATTGGGATTATCATTTAAGTATAAAATTATTTTTAAACATTTATTTTAATTCTGAGTTTCTTATTTTGTGGACTAGAATTTTATGAAAGCTTCAATAATACTTTAGATATGCTCGATCACATTTAATTTTTTTTCAGAATTTCATAAGCAATAAGTCAAAACACATATCGACTCGGTCATATTAATTGACAGAAGCAGCACAGGTTAACTTATTTATCTGTTCAATGTTAAAGAGTTAGAAAGAAGGCTTTGTACTCTTTTTTTCGGTCACTAAATCAATGATTTTCACATGTCTTAGAATTTTTAATACAGTAATGCTTGGACATTCATATAGGTGCAATGAATACGTCACAGTATACAGTATATTAGATAAGTACAAGACATTTTCCGTTTACAGCTCTATAAAATCGGTGAAGTTGAGACATTATTAGAAAATTTTAATCTAGTCATTCCTTTGTGATTAGCGTTGCTTTTCGATGAAAAACTTCAAATAAGAATTAAAATAACTTTTCCTCATTAATATCATACATTAAAGAAATAATTTTGTTATGAAAATTATTTCGTCTAACTGCTAAACTTGGAAGCATTAACTATCTGTATGATATCTAGAATAGTTAAATAAAATTAAGATTATTGCAAATGAAACTAATCTTTCAAGTATTATTCATAACCGCAGGTAATTAATAATTGAAAATTTTACTACTTACCAAAATTTTCAGTTCAGATAAATACATTATACAGTCAAAAGTCGTTAATCTGGACGTCCATAATCCGGAATGATCTATAATCCGGACCTTACAGCTAAAACTTTCTGCGCATGCGCATATGCGTTTATGCATGCGCGTTTAATGTATAACGGACGTTATAAGCTAAGCTAAAATTATCTAATTATCTATTTCAGTTAATGTTGCTGATTGCGTTGTTCCTTAATCTTCGAATTGTATCCGGCTTATTATTTTTTGCAGACTGTTAGAGCAATTTTATAAAAGTAAGTTTGAACTTTCGATTATGTCAAAAGAATTTCCGATTCTTGAGCTGCCAAAGGATCTAGAAAGCGAAAGCATGTTTCGATGTCTATCAAATGAAAAGTGGAATTGCTGCAAAAAATGGGTAAAGGCATATCCTTTTTTTCTAACCATCCCGAAATCTCTTTATCAATTTCACGCTGCTCTGCGGGGGGGGGGGAATGTCGCGGCGCGCAATGAACTGGAAGTTGATCTGTCAGCACTATCCTTATCTTCAGGGCAGATGTTTTTATTCTATTCGGCTTATAATTCCTTACTAAATGCAGCATTTCATCTCGATGTACTCCGTCTTTGATATGATTTAAATCAAATTCCTCGTAATTATAAATACGGTAGACTCCCGATTATCCGCGCCTGCCGCGCAAAGTTTTTTTTTTTTTTTTTTTTACAAGCTTAAAGCAAAGAAAATAAAAATGTCACAAAACTGAGCGAAACGTTAAATTTGCTAACATCGTGCTTATTTATAGCAAAAATATCCCAAGCCTCCTCGGAACCTTCCCCTGTGATGAGTAAGTGATTTCTTACTCACCCTTGCAGTGCCCGCTCCACCGCCATCTCTCGTCTTAATCTTACTGACACGTCCACTTCTTCCCACTCGCCATTGTTAGTTTAAGCCGGATAGTGTTTGCGAACCGGTCGGAGTTAATTTCTTATATTTTATTGTGTTCAGTGCTTGTGCGTTTTGGTTTTGTGTTTTTCGTTACCGATTTAAAATGTCAGGAAAACGAAAGAAGGTTGTGCTGACGATTGCGCAAAAACTAGAACTAATTTCCAAAGTTGCAAATGGCGCTACAAGGCAGCAGATGGATTACGGAATCGCGGAAACAACAGTGCGTGACATTCTAAAGCAAAAAGACAAACTGGTGAACTTTGCATCAATGTTGGACAGTGCTTCCGCAATGAAAACGCGAAAAACTATGAAGGGTTCTACCTTTGATGAGCTAGACACGGCATTTACAGAGTGGTTAGCTCAAGTTTGAAAAGAGGGTACTCCTGTAAATGGTCCTATCATTGCGGCGAAGGCAAAAACCTTTTTTGGAGTTGTTAGGCCTGGAAGGAAATTTTGATGCGTCTTCTGGCTCGTTGATATGTAATTCGAGAAATTGGACTTCATGGGGAGAAACTTAGTGGTGACCAACAAGCAGCCGACGATTTCCACCACGAATTTGAAGAATTTGTTTTAAAAGAAGAGCTATCTTTTGAACAAATTTACAATGCCGACGAACTGGAACTTTTAAGGAAATGTCTGCCCCCTCGCACTTTAGCATTTGAAAGTGAAAGTAAAGCGGCGGGTAGTAAAAGCAGCAAGGAAAGGATCACTATCATGTCTTGCAGTAACGCTACCGGTGGACATAAACTTAGACGTGTTGTCACGACCCGTTGATTACATAAACCAAAAAAAAAAAAAAAAAAAATTGATGGATGAACCGAAACATTTCTCAAAAATGGTTCGAAAAAATCTTTGTTCTTCAAGTGCGTAAACATCTTAAATCGAAAACCCTGCCTGAAAAAGGTGTGCTATTGATCGACAACGCACCTTTTCACCCAGCAACAAGCGTGCTGAAGTCTTCTGATGGACAAATTTTTGCAAAGTTTCTCCCCCCAAACGTTACTGCGCTAATCCAACCCACAGACCAAGGAGTCATTGCAACCATGAAGAGAACATACCGAACCAAGCTGCTAATGACCAAAATTGAAGAAGGTTATGATCTGACAGAGTTTTGGAAACACTACACAATCTTGGACAGCATCTACGATATTGCAGCTGCATGGGACTCAGTGAAACCGTCAACCCTCATAAAATCATGAAGAAAACTCATGCCTAATGTTGAAGCCAACAACAACCTAACCCCTTTGAGATGTGAAGAAGAAAATGAAGATGTAGACACGCCCACGGCAACTCTTGCTGATATGTTGAAAACAGTTCCAGGTGGCGAGAACGTCGATGCTGAAAACATTAAAGAGTGGTTGGACTGCGACGTCAACGAACCTGGCTTCGAACGCTTGACCAAATGACGAAATTGTGAAGAAAGCAAGGGAAGAGACCGAAAATGAAGGATAGCGAAGAAGAGCCCACTGTGCAGATGCGGAAGACTCACGAAGCGGCTTTGCAACAAGTCGACAGACTGCTGAGCTATTTGGAAGAACAAGACGCCGCGGAGTTAGCCGAGAAACTTATGCTACGAAAAATGAAATTGCGGATCAAGAGAAAATGCTTCCAAACCAAGAAGCAAACACAAATGACTGATTTCTTCAAAAAGGTGGTTTTACAGTTACGCTTTTGTAATTACATAATACATTACAGTATTAAAACAGTACATATGTATTAATTTTTCTGTGTGTCCTTGACGCCTCTCGTAAGTACAAAGCACTTTTCTGTTTTCATTAGCAAAATGCATTTTAGGTTAGTTTTGTGTGATATACTAAAATATTAAGCGTTAGTTAAACATTTCCTGTGTTTATTTTACGTTTTATTGTACATAAAACGCCTTTCCAAAGTTGGAATGACTGTTTTCTCTTTTGCTATACCGATTTTTAACTTTTTCCAGATTATCCGCGATTTTTGTTATCCGCGGCGGCCGCGCCACCCAATTCCGCGGATAATCGGGAGTGTACTGTATCACGAATACACATCAAATAGTTTTTGTGCAATGGTTGCAATTTTCTAATTTCGACTATGCGTAATGTATGCTTTACGCATGCGCGCGTTGTTCATAAATTACGGTTTCATATTTTTAATTTTATAATTTCTGCATGCCATCTTACCAGATTTAAATTGATGATCTATAATCCGGAATCGCCGAAGTCCCGACGAGTCCGGATTAAAAACTTTTGACTGTATACACAATAGCACATAATGCACGAATTTTGAATGCATTAAAAAGTTATTTTATTTATTATAATTATACCTATTATTATAATAGCTATAATTATATAATAGTCAGAAATTTCAAATGAGGGAGGAAGATTGCTTAATTTTTTCTACAACAGAAATGCTTCCGGTAGAGTTTACTTCATTAGAAAGTAGTAGATATACCATTATTCCACCGACATTGCTTTTCAGAGTAACAAAGACTCTAGCTTTCTATCTTTCTCTAGACTATCCTAACTTTAAGAGGATACAAAGACTTATTCACGCACATCCTGAGAAATTCATTCTGAGTCATTCATTCTCAGAACAACACCTAATGTTATGCTACAAAAAAGTTATGCGAGCGCTACGATGCTCTATACAGGATGCAGCCAAGCCCAGGAGCCTGAATCACGCGATGTTTCGCACCTAAGCCTTCATTACAAATGTACAAGTGTTTGGAGAAAAGAAACTCAATTTTTTTACACTTTCTTCTAATTTATGCTTTCTTTTTTCAGGGCGACCCATATTAAGTGATTTGTATTAACTCGATACAAGTTAAAGCATGATAGCATATATGAAATAGTATATGCTGGTAACATAACACACAGCAACACACACATATGTATAAGCTGGTAACTAAACACACAGCAAAATTTGTAGGAAAAACATAGACTTTAGATCTGATCCATTACTTTTCACTTTCTCATGAACAAATTGGGCAGATCTCTCCTAGTTTATTTCCAAGGGCTGTTTGGACCTCTTATAGTGATTCCTGCAATTTAGTAAAATGCCTCGGTTCTATTCGTCGACACGCCTTTGTTTTTAAACAGAGAAAGAGAGCAAAGAGTATGTGCCTATGTTTTGTATTATTTTAAGATGTTTATCTTTTTGCTTAAAAAGGAACATAAGCTTTAAAACTTTAAAAAAAAAAAAAAAAAAAAGCACTTTTAAGAATTTTGCAAAAATCGATGTTCTGCACTATAGAATTTAAAATTAAATAACTATCATTTTAAAATTTTAGGCCATTAATCTGATTATATGATGTAAATGAACCAGAAAAAAAAAATTAACGATATTTTCGTGTGCCTTTCCGATGACAACGATCCCATTTAATATTAATATTGAATTTTTTTTTTCTGTTTTGCATTATAATCTAAAAGTAAAATGCATTTGTTTTTAATAAACATATTAGAACTATTATGTAGAACACATGTTTTTGAAAAATAAAGCCCATGCCAATAAATTTATTTCCCTCGGAAAGGGATGTTGTTGATTCGTGGTTTCAGCTTGATGTCAACACTATAACATCTTAGAATTACATCAAATTTTTATCATTATAATTAATATTTCATATATGCTTTCTAGTGTTTATATAAATCAGTATGGAAAAGCATACAAAGGTTATCTGTCTATGGGAAAGGATTTCTAAGGGAAACTGGATCGTATTTACCTTATACACAAGAAAAACAATAAAAGTTCATTCAGCTCGTTCCCTGATGTTCTAACCTATGTCGAACTAACACTGTTGAGCAATCTTATGCATTTTGCCCACTAATAAGCTATGTACATTTTTCATTCTCTTTAAATTCACTATTACAGGTATACTTACTTTTAATCGGCAATTATCTGATTATTTGTTCCAAACACAGATGCACACAAAATAGACAAACACATTTGAAAGCTTTCAAAATTTATATTAAGCCCAAAGGGGCATTTTTTAACATTTTGTGTGTTACCTTTGTTTAATAAATATCATGTTAAGCTATAATAACACGCCGAACAAATATTAATTTAGAAGTCAAACAAAAAACATCAGTGTTAATGCTGATTTTTGTTGTTTGACTTCTAAATAAATATCATGTTCTTTGCACTTAAAGCATAAAATTCAATACAACAGCAGTACCACAAAACAAATTAAAAGGAGCATACCTTTCGAATTTCCAATACACAGTCTTGCACGCCGGAGATAAAAATGTTTGCCTCCCCAGTACAGTATTGCCATTGCTCGCTTTGAAATGGATGAGTTTCTTAATCGATAATTCATTAAAGTTTTACAAAATATGAAATAGATAATAAAATAAATTCTAAACTCCAAATTTGGGCTTCCAGATTACTATATTCGAATTCCAGATTACTATATTCGAAGGACTACGGTATTCATAATTTGAATACATCTCTAGGCACCCTTGTTTTTCAAAAAATGACAAACATGCATACATTCATTCAGATTTTTCATTATTTAATTTCTTTAAATATAATTCAAGGCTCTAATATTTGGTAGCAACATTTTGAAAAGTGAAACACAGTTTATACTGAACCAACGCAAAATGCCAAAACGAAATTAATAGCCCTTCTGTGCAATTGGATTCTTTGGGCTAATAATAAAATAAAATAAAATACTTTGCAGCGAATGAACTATCTGCATATTTAACAGCAATCATATTAAATCATTTTAAATAACAATAATTTAAATTGCTAGATGACTAATAAAATAAAATTTATTGCACTGAAATCATCGAAGTTGACATGCTCTCTACATTATTCCCCCCAAAAAAGGTTAATAGCTTTGCTATATTTATTGACTTAACTGAATTTCAAAATTAATGGAAAAAACAATCATTCAAAACATGTAAAAAAAAATCACTCACTGAGTTTCCTTCCCTCCTTTGTGCAATATTCAGATAATAAGTGGCAAATCTCAAAATGAAAAACCCCAACTTATTTTTTTTTTCTTCTTCTTCTTCTTCTTCTTTTTTTTTTTTTTTTTTTTTGTGTGTGTGTGTGTGTGTGTAAATACTTAGTTTCTTTTAAACATTATGCTTTTGAATGCTTGGTTTGAAACGAAAGAGCCTTTTTCTTCTTTAGTGACATTAAGCTTGATACCTAGAGGGAAAGTGGTACTGGATATGGAGGACTATTCAAAACTGTAAAAGAACAAAAGCTTTATGACTTGAAGGTGTCACACAGCCTTCAAGTATTTTCCAGCCACTTGTTTGCTGGGAAGGATGACTTTTCCAGATCTTACTTTAAAATGGAAAATTGTAGATTTCCCATTGTTAATCACATGAATTTGTTTGGGGGTAGGGGAGCTGGAAAGCAATAATTTAAAAACTTAAGGCTTATCTATTGAAAATTAATTAGCACATTTTTTTAAGCATAGGTACTTGTGAAGTAAGAGGGCGCCTGAGCACTCCTCTGGCTACGCGCCTGCAATTTTATTGAGAGTAAAATTGAGACAAACACAATTAAAATAATAAATTAAAAAATTTATTTACATACATGCAATTTTATATTAAACTAGCAGCTTTGCTGCCAGCCTTTGTCTGGCTTTTAAATGTACCAGAAAAATGGCTGAAGGGAACACCAAACGTTAAATTGAAAAACTGCGTAGAATTTTACTCTGCAGAACAACTTCGTAAAAAAAAGTTATTACATATAACAAAATTACAATGAAATAAGCAGTATCCCTTAATACAAATATTAGTAATTCTAATAAATAAATTAACCAACTTCTCTTTGCAAAATCTTCAGAACTCAAATAGTATAAAGAAGGTTAAGAACTATGTTTCCTAAAAAAATCACTCAAAACTTTTCAATATCTTGAAAACAGTGAAATGAGCAATAAATAACATAAAAGAATACAAAAAACTCTGAAAAGCAAAGTATAATTAATGATATTTTATCTTATATTTTCAAGAGAAAAAAATTACAATGAAATAAGCCCTTAATACAAATATTAATTATCCTAATAAAAAATTAACCAACTTTCCGTTGAAGGAAAAAAATCATGCAAAACTTTTCAGTATCTTACAAACAGTGAAATGAGCAAAAAATAACATGAAAGCAACTCAAAAAACGTAAAATTCCGCGCAGAATTTTACTCTGCAGAACAACTTTATATATATATATATATATATAAAAATAATAAAATAAAAATGTACTATTATATATATATATATAAATGACAATGAAATATGCCAATCTCTTAAAAACAGTTACATACGAAATACAACGAAAAATTGTTGCCAAACCCATATTTCTAAAAGAGTGAAACTCTTCAAAATGATGCGATTTCATCAAAAATCTATCAACAACAATAAGACAGGAAAATTGTTGTCAAAACCACATTTTTAAAGATGTGAGAAGTGTACTCAGAAGTTTCATTTAAAAAATTCTTTAAAAATACAAAATATTAGCATGTTTCCAAAATTCTTTTTGTAACAGCAGTCGCAAGAATGAAAGTTTAATGTGTCCAAAAATCAAAGAAAAATAAACTGTACATTTTTAAAAATAAACTTTTTTAGAAAAAATCCCATTGAAAAGGTGTTAAGCTGCCTTTGTTAAATAAATTCGTATTTAATCGATTTATTGAAACACGAAATTTATTTTAAGTTTGTAAAATAGCTAAGTGCCTACGTTTCATGACGATGTGAAAATGGTGTAGAGTAAAATCTCGCCCATTATGTCTCAAAATGACGCGATTTTGTCACAAAACATAAAATAAAAAAAATTATAATCCGAATTTCGAAAAAATCACTTAGGTGCACTAGCTCTTGTCTAGATGCACCTATCTACCAAGTTTCGTAGTCGTGGGTCTATTAGCTTACGCGCAGCATGAACGAAAGACACACACACAGAGACAGACTCTTTCTTATGTTATATGTAGAGATACATAGAAAATTTTTATACCATTACAAAAGAATAAACAGATGATTATTTCTTTTTTATACAATCACAGAGAAGGACAAAGAATATTTTAATTAAAGAGGCTTGAAATTACTGCAGTTTTATATTTTCCTTTTAAATTCAATAACTTTTAAAGTTAGTGATTTTTATTAAAGTGTAATAAAAATAGTTTGATTAAACATTCCGTTTACATATTAGGTCAACTAATATTACAGCTCTGAATCCACTGAAATGCTTCTGTTATGGGAAAAAAAATTCTTTCTCTAAAATTCTTCTTTACATATATACTATAAGTGTATCAATTCATTTTTTCTATAATTATACTCTGTGAAAATATTCTTAAACTATTGAAAAGAATGAAATTTATTTCATTTTCAAATAGTATGAGATGGATTTTAATGTAATGCTGATTGATAAAGAAGACATTTTTAACATTAAAACAACAACAACAACAGCAAATTTTTCTAAAATAGCTAAAACAGAGGAACCTTGGCAAAAAAAAAATTATGATGGAAAAATTATAAACATTAATGAAAATAACATTTTCATAGCACATAATTTTAGCAAAAAATTACAAAAATTCTATCATTATACTTTACTGAGATCTTTATTTCACTATAAATATATAAATTTCATGTTTCAGCATCTTCTGATTTAAAAATTTTATCTCAAATCTCAGATGATGCATTAATTCTAAATTCGCCAACAATTAACTTTCACAGAATATACATGGAACTAATATGCTATTAGTTTTGTATGAAGGCTTTCTATATATAATTAACTTCTCAGATTTTTTGCATTTATATAGTTCTGTATATAGAAAGTATTCATTCTGGAACTTGATATGACTAATATGAAATAATAATATGTAAGTTAGAATTTTAATAGTGACAGCATACTGAGCTATTACAGTTGGCTTATTGTAGGAACCATAGACTTCTTATCCGGCAGTGCAATCATTACGATAGTCCTCATACCCAATGATGCAATTATTTTGCTTATCAACTTATAAGCTTGCTTTAAAATGATTTCATTGACGGATAGGATGCAACACCTATCATAGCTTTTCAGTTTATTGGCATCTAACTTTATGGGACTAAGGCCAGCCACTGAAAAACTGGTCCCAAGGTTTGTGGCTTAATTGCGTGTTTTTCTGAGACTTGGGTATTAAGTTTTAATTTTGACTGGCATTCCTTTGGATTTGCTTGCTTCAGCCACTTGTCCTGAAGATGGTTAACTTGGCTGTTAATGATGCTTGCTGCAGGGTGGTGAATTTTGCTGCATGACTTAGCAGACAACTCCTCCACATAGTCTGCTGCTTCTGCTCACCTAATCAGCTGGAAGTGATAAAAATTATAAACATGAAACAATTTGTGTAATAATTATCAAATAGAATCATCATAAATTATTTTATATTTTTAGTTATTTTTAGTTCATTTATTTATTGAACAATATAAATGTTAAAGCTATTAAAAAGCAGCAATGAATTAAAATATAAGTAACACTCATAGTGTAATAACACTAATACTACAAATACTAAATTAAATGAGTATTGGGACTTGAACCCTCTAAGCGGTAAGGCTGTATATATATATATGGCCTAGAATACTTTTTGTGATATCTGTAAGAATATACATATATGTGCATATTAAAATATGTCAAAGAAATTAAGGCAATATATCAAAAGGAAACAAATCCAGGTATGGAATACCAGGAGAGTTTTTACAATAAAATGAAAAAAATATTGTTCTCATAATAGTTTGAGGGAATTTGTGCTTTCTTAGTGAAAACCCTATCCGCTCAGAGGGTTAAAGCATTAGGAATGAACAAGTTAATAACAGGTTAGCTTTTTGAATGCATAAATTTATGTTGCACATTAGAGAAAGTTATGAAAACTTCCATGCAGCCAGTCTAAGTAATAAACATGTTTAATAATGAAATTTAATTGAATAAAAATATTAGTAATTAATGATGTGAAATTTATAGTTTTGTTCTTTTGTATTTCAGTTAATATTTCTATCGTGAAGACTATCTGGTTTAACACTGTCCACTTTCTCTTCAACAGTACTGTACATTAATTCCGAATTTTAATAAATTTTTAGCTGCTCTTTTATTCATTCACAATGATAATGGCTTGCATTAATTTCTTCTGCATAGAAATTCTGAATTTATTTCATTTATGACCTCCCAACTTTTTATACTACATTTTATCCTATAGTTCCAATATGAGGTAATGTGGTGCAAATATCCAGAATTAAATTGTTATAACAATAGTACTACAGACTGCATTAATTCTTTGTGGTACACTACTATATTCGGTGATGTGCAGAATCGCCCCCTTATTTGTTTGGCGCTTCTTACAAGAGTAGGAAGAATTGGATTTTTGTCAATTTGCTTTGACTTTTTAAGTGAAAATAGGTCGATGTGTACAAGTCAAAGGAGTGCACAATGCCATTTTTCTGCAATTCTGGGATGTTTTTTTAAGTGAAAATAGGTCGATGTGTACATGGATACCGAGTTTGTGCAATTCTTAAAAACACACCAAGCAGTGGCGATTCTGCACTTTCCCCACTATATTATCAACAATATTATTTTCATATTAGTTCCACAATAGTAACCTTGGCAAGAATTGGTGGAAAAAAAAAGTGGTGCATTTTTAACTTATGCCGCGGGGAAAGTGCAGAATCACACACTGCTTGGTGCATTTATAAGAAATGCACAAACTCGGTATCCATGTACACATCGACCTATTTTCACTTATAAAAACATCAGAAAATTGCACAAATTCGGTGTTGCGCACTCCCTTTGTTCATGTACACATCGACGTATTTTCACTTAAAAGGTCAAACGAAATTGACAAAAATCCAATTCCTCTTACTCTTGTAAAAAGAGCGAAACATAACACGCCAAATAAGTGGGCGACTGCACTTCATCCGAAATTCTGACAATACTTTTGAAAATTGAGAGATGAAATGCTTCAAATAAATCTTGTCTGTATGCCTTACTCCATTAAGAAAACATAAGTACTATACAAAGAGCAAAGTAAATGTAAACTACAGCAATAATAATTCAAAACTAGTAACTCCATTAAACAACCATTTGTAGGTTACAACCATACCTCTTGCACTGCCATTGCTTTCTTTGACAGCTATGTGCACAATTTGCACATTGTATCACAATCCTCACTGTCTTTGAGCATGTAATTTATGCTTGACTAATTTATTATTATTTTGCATGATTTTAACAGTATCTTTTCTCACAGTGAAGCTGTCAAAAAGTGGTCTTCATTCTGAAAAATCTAGCAGATCACTTATTTGAATACTTGTACATGGAATTAAACATAATGTGCAAGATCCACTGTAGGAAATTTTAAATATGATTTAAAATTTCCTACAGTAATAAATATGAAAATTTGTCAGAAAACAATCGTTTTCTGACAAAGTAATATTCTTAACAGCTCAGTTTTCAGATAAAGGGGCCACAGAAATCTAATAAAAGGCAAATAAAGTATTGCTGTAAGTATAAAATATTTCTGATTGTTGTGCAATTACAGAATTAATTCAAAACCGATTTTCATAAATAACATTTATATTTAAGCTAATTTTTAATTACATTTCCGGATATTGGATCATCAGCTTAAATCTAGTAAGATGACATGTAGAAATAATAAAATTAAAAATATGAAATCGTGATTTATGAAATAATGAAGTATTTATGATCTAAAATGTATCAAAATTTACAAGAAAAAAAAGCTTATTATTTATTTGTTTACCTTATTAAGCATATCTTTCAATGTAAATTGTTTAAGTTGCTTCGTTTTTTGTGCTAATACTTTCTCTTTAATTCTGTAGACGGACATAATCTCTTGTTTAGTTACATTGTTGAAGTCCTGTAACTGCTATGTCGAGAATTCCGACTAATTTGTTAATCGAAATTTTTTCGTTTTCAGTAACTTCTCTGTCACTTTCTTTGGGTAGCGGTTGGTGGTTTTGAGTTTTGGATTTTAGATCATTTTGGATATTGGATGTCCAGATTTCGGATTTTATACTGCATTAAGTATAATGTTTAAAAATCTAAATTTTATTTAACATATGCTTAATATTCTTTCCCTCCAAGCTTTATTTCATAAGTAGCATGTTTAAAGAGCAAAATGTAACTTATACATGTTTAACATTATTACTTTCTGCTAATGTTATGCTTAATATCATGTTAATTTTTTTCTTTTCTGGCATAAATATAAATGTAACTTTTATATGCTTATTGTCATGCTCCTTTTGACAAATAACATGTTTCAGAAGGAACACTTGATATATTTATGCTTAATATCATGTTTGGAACCCCTACTGATTAGCCATTGGTGACCTTCACAAGATAAAATGCAATATCGCAAATGAGATGTCTGCAGTATTAAAACTAAGGCAAGTATTTCAGTATTTCTGATGTAAATGAGATTAATGCTATTTTAGTTAATATACCTTCTGATATCTGGAAAAAAAAAAAGTAATATTTATATCTAAACAGTTGTATCTTAATTTATGCATGCTGTATAGCACAGAATGCCGAATTAGATGCATGCTGTATAGATATTTTGGCTGATCTTTGGAATATGGTAACTGGTAGTTTGGCGACATTTTGGAGGCGATAAAGGTTACTACCTAGGACTTTGGTTATAATGTGAGAAGTACTAAGTTCCAATTACGCATTATTTTGTGTGAGGGAAATGAGAGATCATGAGATATGTCATGCGACATTAATGGACGAATTCAGTTCTTTAATCGGAAAAGGGGGGACATCGGGAAAAAATCTGGAAATTTTGTATTTAGCTTTATTGTGTGTTGTGTGAAACAGTGTTGGTTAATTTTTGGTTCCCATGGCCCTAACTAAAGTGAATTCGAAATGGGTATTTAGTGGAATTGAAAGGGGTAGTAATAAGTGTTTTTTTAAGGTTGTGCGAGATAGAAGTAAAGATGTTTTATTAAGTTATTTATTTTACCTGGTACCTTGCTGTGAACTATAAGTATGATTTTAAAGATCCTGAAACAGGCGCACTTACGCTTGCTTTTTATTTAGCGGAGGAAATAAGAAAAGTTTATCGGACACGTAATCAAGATTCTGAAGAAGATTAGGCAAGTTAGTATTTTTAATTATTTGAGGATATTATTTTTATGCATTGTTCTAAATGTAAGGAGTAAATAAAATAATACGGTATTCTTGGAAAATTGTTATTAGCAATGATTTTTATATTTTAAGTAGTGTTTTTGAATTTAATTATATTTTAATTAAATGATAGTTATTTTGTGAATTATATGTTTGTAGGAATTTGGTATACGTTTCAGTGGAAGTAAACGTGCATGGAAATAATTTAAATATTTGACACTAAGTATTTGTAACCATTTGTAATGTTTGAAGTATGAATTCGTTGGTGACGTTTATAATATAATAGATAATTTAGAGGTAAAAGTTTTTGGATATTTTATTTATTTTATACGTGGAAATGTTCAGCTTTGGAAAGGGTATATACTTTTTCACGATCAGGTAATTTCATATATGTCCTTTTTACCGAATTTAAAGATTCACAAAATTTTCATGCATTTTCATGAAATTTTTCTAATTTACGAGAAAAAAGCAGTGTACATGGATATAGTGAAGAGTGTGCGCAATGCCATTTTTGTGCAATTCTGGGATGTTTTTTTAAGTAAAAATAAGTCGACGTGTACATGGTTTAATTATATTTCAGTTAAATGATAGTTATTTTGTGAATTATATGTTTGTAGCAATTTGGTATACGTTTGAGTGGAAGTAAACGTTCAAGGAAATAATTTAAATATTTGACACTAAGTATTTGTAACCATTTTTAATGTTTTGTTATGAATTCGTTGGTGACGTTTATAATAGATAATTTAGAGGTAAAAGTTTTTGGATATTTTATTTATATTATACGTGGAAATGTTCATCCTTGGATAGGGTATATACTTTTTCGCGATCAGGTAATTTTATATATGTCCTTTTTACCGACTTTAAAGATTCACAAAATTTTCCTGCATTTTCTTGCAAATTTTTCTAATTTATGAGAAAAAAGCAGTGTACATGGATAAAGTTAAGAGTGTGCGCAATACCAGTTTTGTGCAATTCTGGGATTTTTTTTAAGTAAAAATAGGTCAACGTGCACATGGTTACCGTGTATGTGCCATTCTGAAAAACGCGGCAAGGAGTTGCCGATTCTGCACTTTCTCCCAATTTTGCAGTTAATATTTGTCATGATTAAGCAGTTTTGTTCCATAAAATTTCTAGCATAAGTGTAATTCGGCTAGTAGATTGTTGGAAAAAGTGTTCAGTAAATAAAAAGAAAAGAAATATGTCTTTACTTCGTGAAGACAAAATGGCGGTGGGAAAAAATAATAGAGGATTGTTGTAGCAGAGTTGGTCGCCAAAAAATCGCCAAGTTACCATAATCCAAAGATCAACCGATATTTTAAATACAGCTCATGAGAATATCATGAAAAATGTATTATGACTGTGCAACAATAAACTTATGGACATAAATTTTAGAAGTTACTGACTAAATATTAAAATATCTATGCTTGAAGTGCTAAATATTAAAAAAAAATCATATAAAAACTGAAGCATTTAATTATCAAAGCATTTGCAAAAATCCTCCCATATTTCCATTTTACATGAATATATTAATTAGCATTAAGGGGGGACATTTTAAATATTTATATTAAAAAATTATAATCTCATATTTTATAATTTTTATCCATTTCACCCTCAAGCCTAAATAATTATAAAAAAAAGCATTTATGATTATATTCTTTTTAAAAAATAAGGTTTATTAAATAAAATAAACAGGTTGAAGTACAGCAATGTTACTACAATAATTTCCAAAAATAAAATTTCAAAGTAATCTAGCAAATTTCTATGAAAGTTCTGCATTACAAATACCTGTTATGGGTTTTAGAAAAAGGTGTTTGTTTTGAATTAAAACCATAAAAATGGTAACCAAGTGCCAAATATTGCTAGTTTCTATTCAGTTTCAAATTTGCATTATTATGGGAACCACACGACACAATTTTTTTATGCTTCAGATATGAATAATGATAATTTTGCTTGATCTTTACAATATGGTAACTGGTAGTTTGGTGACATTTTGGAGGCGATAAAGGTTACTACCTGGGACTTTGGTAATAATGTGAGCAGTACTCAGTTCCGATTACGCATTATTTTGCGTGAGGGAAATGAGAGATCATGGGATATGTCATGTGATATTAATGGACGAATTACGGTTCTTTAATCGGAAAAGGGGGGAAATCGTGAAAAAATGTGGAAATTTTGTATTTAGCTTTATTCCATGTTGTGTGAAACAGTGTTGTGTAATTTTTGGATCCCATGGCCCTAACTAAAGTGATTCGAAATGGGTATTTAGGCATTGTGATAAAGAGAAGTTTGCTTTTTATTTAGCGGAGGAAGTATGGAGGAAAAATTTGCAGAAAAAATCTTTGAATAATTTTATTGAATGAATTAGAAAAGGGTATCTGCAACGTAATCAAGATTCTGAAGAAGATTAGGTAAGTTAGTATTTTGAATTATTTGAGGATATTATTTTTATGCATTGTTCTAAATGTAAGGTGGAAAGGAATTTGGTATTATTGGGAAAATTGTTCTTAGCAATGATTTAGTTTAAAGTAATTAGGATTGTAAGGTAATTTTTATTAATTTAATGTATGTGCTCATTTATATTTTAAGTAGTGTTTTTGAATTTAATTATATTTTAATGAAATGATAGTTATTTTGTGAATTTTATGTTTGTAGGAATTTGGTATACGTTTAAGTTGAAATAAACGTGCATGGAAATAATTTAAATATTTGATACTAAGTATTTGTAATACTTGCGGTATGAATTCGTTGGTGAATACTTCGGTATGAATTCGCCAAAAAATCGCCAAGTTACCATAATGTAACGATCAACCATAATTTTTTTAAATGTTTGAACACTAAGAGAGCTGCAAGTCAAACTGAGACATTTTTTTCCCTTTAGTACACAAATTTTCATACGTATAAAGTGCAAATTAAAAATTAAGTTTCTTTCAACATTGGATAAAAAACACAGAACAGTTTTTGGCTAATCTTTGGAATATGGTAACAGGTAGTTTGGCGACATTTTGGTAAGGCGATAAAGGTTACTAGCTAGGACTTTAGCAGTGTACATGGATAAAAGTCAAGAGTGTGTGCAATGCCGTTTTTGTGCAATTCTGGGATATTTTTTTAAGTGAAAATAGGTCGACGTATACATGGATACCGTGTATGTGCAACGCGGCAAGCAGTTTGCGATTCTGCACTTTCTCCCAATTTCGCACTTAATCTTCGTCATGATTAAGCACTTTTGTTCCATGAAAGTTCTAGCATAATCGTAATTCGGCTAGCAGATTGTTGGAAAAATATGTTGAGTAAAACAAAAAACATGCCTTTACTTCGTGAAAACAAAACGGCGTCCAAACAAAAAAATTAGCAGGTTGCTGTAGCAGGGTTGATCGCCGAAGTTTCGCCAAAAAATTGCCAAGTTTCCATAATCCAAAGATTAACCCAGTTTTTGAATAAATATTTACTATATTTGAGTTTCTTACCTGTATAGAAATATTTCCATACTGAATTCATTTTTTCAAATGTCTGCTTAGGTACTTTACACACATGGGTTGCTGTAATTGTTATGTCAGCTGACAATAGTTCTAATTAGCTAAAATGTATCAAAAAAAAAAAAAAAAAAAAAAAAGAACTATGTGACTTGACTGCAGGTTTGCAGTATTTCATCATAAATCACATATACACACAGACACAAAGCACTTACAAGTTACAGTACCCATTATGTGACGAAACATTTAGTCATGCTTCCAAATTGCAGTATCAGAAGTATGTCAAAGTGGTAACAAGCATAAGATCACCAGAGTGCATTTTGGTAGGTAAAAGATGTAACACTGAATATGAATTATGCAAAAGCTGTGAAAAGTGCAATCCACTGTCAAGGATTCAACTTTTGGAAAAAAAAAAAAAAAAAATGGACGAAATGTAAAACATATCAAGTCAGATTCTGAATAATAGCTTTTCAATCAAGTTTGGCACAAGCAGCTTTAGACCCTATAGGACAGACTAGTAGAAAATGTAGCTTCAAGTTAACATTACTTAAAAAGGACTTGAGGTATATCTTGTTAAATGAAGATTTTTGGAAAGAAATAGAAAGTTTTCTCATTAATTGCATCAAATGACAATTTACAAAATGCACGGAGGTTCAGCAGTACGTTATATATCACATGCTATAATGTCTTTAAAATTCTACCACTGAATCCCTCTCTTAATTCGAAGAATTTTGGCCACCATAGAATACTGACAACGGTTGTGAATGAAATTGTACCGCAAAAAAAAAAAAAAAAAAAAAAAAAGTGTTTTTTTGCTGCATGCGCAAATCTTTGCTACAATGATAAATAAATGTTGATACTAATTTAACCATCACCTCAAAAGACAGAGGACTTCTCTTTTGTGTACATAAACAAATATTTCTTCAAATTATTCTACTATCCAAATGAGTTGTTACATACATAAAATGAAAGACTCTCTTCTGCGGATATGCATATTTTACTGATCCTTTACTAAAAATGAATTTTTATATAGCACACACATGTGTTTTCTGCTCTGTGAACATGCATATGCCTGTCAAATTTACCCTTGTGACTTAAGGACTTTTTACACAACCGGATTTTCACCTCTGTGAATAAAGATATGTCTGGTTAAACTATCCTTACGACGAAATGACTTCTTACATACTTCACACACATGAGGTTTCTGTCCTGTGTGAATAAGCATATGAGTGTTTAAAGGACTCTTGTGTCTAAATGATTTCTTACATACTTCACACACATGAGGTTTCTCTCCTGTGTGAATAAGCATATGAGTGTTTAAAGAACCCTTGTGTCTAAAGGACTTCTTACATACCTCACACACATGAAGTTCCTCTTCCGTGTGAATAAGCATATGATTGTTTAAAGTACACTTGTGTTTAAATGACTTCCTACATACTTCACACATATAAGGTTTTTCTGCACTGTGAACAAGCATATGGCTGTATAATGCACGCTCCTGACTAAATGACTTCTTACAAACTTCACACATATAAGGTTTTTCTGCAGTGTGAGTATGCATATGGCGGCTTAAAGCACACTTATGACTAAATGACTTCTTACATACTTCGCACATATGAGGTTTCTCTCCTGTGTGAATACGCATGTGAGTATTTAAAGGACCTTTCTCTCTAAATGACATGTTACATATTTCACACACATGTGGTTTTTCTCCCGTGTGAATAAGGACATGCCTGTTTAAAGTAAGCTTCTGTCGAAAAGACTTCTTACATATTTTACACACATGAGGTTTCTCTCCTGTGTGAATAAGCATATGATTGATTAAAGAACGTTTCTCATTAAATGACTTCTTACACACTTCACAGATATGAGGTTTTTCTCCAGTATGAATAAGCATATGACTGTTTAAAGAACCCTTCTGTCTGAATGATGTCTTGCACACTTCGCACACATGATGTTTCTCTCCTGTATGAATTTGAATATGCCTGTGTAAACTAGCCTTTTGAGTAAATGACTTTTGACATACTTCACACGTATAAGGTTTCTCTCCTGTATGAACAAGCATATGATTGTTAAAAAGACGCTTCTGACTAAATGATTTCTTACATATTTCACACATATAAGGTTTTTCTGCAGCGTGAATACGCATATGGATGTTTAAATTACCCTTCTGACTAAATGACTTCTTACACATTTCACATACATGAGGTTTCTCTCCTGTGTGAGTAAGCATATGAGTGATTAAAGGACTCTTCTGACTAAATGACTTCTTACAAACTTCACACACATAAGATTTCTCTCCTGTGTGAGTAAACACGTGCATGTTTAAATTAAAGATTTGGCTAAATAACTTCTTACTTCACACACATATGAAGGCTTGAGGCTTGTCTCCTGTGTTAATAAGCATATGTTTGTTTGAATTCTCTTATGACAAAATTATTTCTTACATTCTTCACACATATTTCATTAGTTTCCTGTGTGAATAAGCAAACGCTAGTCTAAATTAATGATTTAAATAAAAGTCCTCTTATGTACTTCAATCATGTCACGTTTCTAGCCTATGTGAGTTAGCATATGCATGCTTAAATTACCTTTTCAATTAAATGAAATCTTACAAATTTCACACATATGAGGTTAGTGTTTGGTGTGGATCTGTATGTGCTCTTTTAAACACTGCTTGTTGAAAATGATTTGTTAGGCATCTCCAAGAACATGTAATTTCTGCACTACATTGATAACTGTAACTGACATTCTTGATATTATATAACTTGCTACATACCTCGTAATGAATTTCATCCTCTGAATGGATATAAAAGGAACTGCTGAACTGAAATTTCGGCCCAAAGTAGTTCTAAGATGGTTCACTTTAGCGTTTGATGCCTCGTGTAAATACGAGTGTTTATCTTGATAAGAGAATTAATACAAGTTACTTAAAAGACATATCAGCTATTTAATATTAGAATACCTTAAGGATGCATTGATTTCGAGGTGTGCTTCATTAAAAATCACTTCTTATCGTTCATAAAAATAAGATTCCTTGCCCGACAATCTAAACATGTAACAGGAATTTATGGAATTGTGTTTTTTTTCTAGAGTTGCTAGCCAGTGATTTATATTTTGAAGAAGTTACATGTTACGTTACAGGATTAGTAACAATTGTTGAAGCTTAAAAGAAAAAAGTCACCTCCTTTTCAAGCTTTCAATACTTAAAAGTATAAATCACACTTCAGCCTTTAATTAAAAATCACATGACAGTTTTAATACTGTCCCTATCATTAAAAAACTATAACTGCGGTGATTATTTACAGAATAAAGGTTCAATAAACTTTATTGTCACGAAAGAAAACAATCCCGCTACTAGCAGTACGTTGTTCGGAATTCCTTGCTCAGAAAGACAGACAATGTAAACCAAGGAGGTTAGAATACCTCATTGATGTAAACAGATGTTTTGTTCTGCACCTCTCTAAGTCTTTCAACCCGATGGGCAAAAAATCAAAATCAAGGAGCAAGGAAGTTAATTTACGGAGTGCGTAGGCTAGGCCTTTAACTTCACATCATCAATGAAAAATAATTACACCAAAAGAGGACTTCATGTAATACGGGAAAAATTTGGAAGCCTAAAATAAAATAAATAAAAGCTTTCAGATAACGCTTTCTCCATGAGATAAGAAAAAAAAGGTAAAAACTCAAGAAGGTCTTTTTATTTAAATTTCGTGTTTTGATAAGGGCCAGAAATCAATTTTGATAGGGGCAATCATCATCATTCAGAATTTAGAATAGAAATAAAAGGTGCAAAAGATTTCCTTGATCTTTGACATCTACGATAAATAAAAATATCCCAAGTCACAAGGAGAATGGTAGGAAGAGAGCTAGCCCAAGAGCAATAAATTTGAACTCGCACCCACTCGGGGTAGCTGGGAGAAGAAGGCAGCTGGGAGACCGGTTAGTTGAGCTTTGGAAGCAAGTTAGAAGAATCAGCTGAGAGGAGGAGGGAGATTTTGGCCGCTAATCAATGCGACATTTGAAGTCCTGCAATTGACACTTTAGGGGGGGATAAAAACAACCCGTTTAGCGGGTGAAAAGTAGCATTTAAGAATCAAATTAACAGTTAAGTGCAGTCTCGTATGGCTGCTAAGATAAGTTGGTCCCTTGTTAAAGAGACGCTAAAAGACTCTTTTTTTTTTTTAAAGAGTTGTAGTACGGGGTTCATTCGGCAAAAATTTGGAAAACTTATACTCAGTCAAGAAAACTATATAACTAAAATCTTAAAATACTTTGAAATGAATGAACGTAAACCTGTGAAGACTCCAGGAATATCGGGTGAAAATCTTAATGACATAGCATCTTCGACATCTGCGTCGAAGACAAAATATCAAGAAGCATTAGGTTCATTGATATACACTTAGCAACAGGACTTACTTAGCCTTTGCCATAACTAATTTGTCAAGATATAATCAAGATCCCAGAGAGGAACACTGGAAAGCTGTGAAGGATATTTAGTTATATTAAAGGAACACAAAATGCTTGTTAAGTATATACTTCAGGCAAAGAGAAATTAAATGCTACATCAAATACAAGTTGGTGC
Source organism: Stegodyphus dumicola (assembly GCF_044657685.1). Classification (NCBI taxonomy): domain Eukaryota; kingdom Metazoa; phylum Arthropoda; class Arachnida; order Araneae; family Eresidae; genus Stegodyphus; species Stegodyphus dumicola. The sequence continues at coordinate 55,425,975 of NC_140778.1, forward strand.
ACCACTGAAGATGGAAAATCATTTGGAGGTTATTTCATTAAATTAGGTAAAAATTTCATAAATTGGAAGCGGCCGAGCGGTAACGTCGCTGAACACTGGTAGTTTGGTCTGAGGTTCGAATTCCACGAATGGGCTGGCTGCATGGGTGTTTTCGTGGTTTTCCCATGTGTAATGTGTATATGAGCCAGTTTCCCTTAAAAAGTCCTCCACGAAGGTATCCCTTCCTTAAGGCAGATAGCCCTCGAGTGCTTTGCCGTAATCTAATAAACCAAAAAAAAAAAAAAAAAAAAAAAAAAAAAAAAAACCCATAAATTGGAAGTGCAACAAATGAAGATTAGTTGCTCTATCTACAATGGAAGCTGAACTTTTAGCAGTCTGTGAATGTGGATTTGAAGTTAAATGACATCTTTTTACTTGAAGAATTGGGACAAGATGATTTAATTCACAAACCAATGGAAATTAGAACAAACGGTCAAGCATTAATAGAGTGGATAAAAAGACCAAAAACAAAGTAGTAGTTCAAGGCACATTAATCGAAAATATTTCTTTGTAAAAGATGAATATGAAGTGAATCAAATCATTCCTCAGTTTGTTTGTTCACAAAATCAAGAAGCAGATATTTTAACAAAGTATCTATCTAGAGTGAAATTGAAAGATGAACTATTAAAGTATGGACATGACTGACTGATTAAAATTATATCTTTAAATACAAATAGGGGGGATTGATAGTATTTGTTTATAAAGTATAATTTTTAAGTTTTAATTTTTTGGCAACATTGATAAAAACCTATTTCTAAACTATAAATTGTGTAAAAGAATGAGTTAAAATGTATCTGGCATCTAGGGAGTTTGTTATGGTTTTGCAGAATGCGGTAAGGTTTGTTATGACTAATTTTATTTAATAAAGTTTTCTTTTTATATATTACTGTACTTTTATTAAAAGTAGATAATTCTTTAGAGAATATCATTTATATGCCAATTCCAAACCAACAAATTTTCAGTTGCAAGGCTGTCAGCTAAAACTTCAGCCTTTTCAGTGTCTGTGAAGTGTGTCATCTGTGTGTCATCAGCCGTTTGAAGGGACGGAATGTGTCTAGTTTGTTTGCGTATTCGGGCGACGGCACGCCAAACCGAATTATCTCCGTCTGTTTAAAAAGACGAGTTTCAGTCCTTATCTCGTTCTGTATTTTGCGAAGTTGGGCGTGGATACTAGAATCGCGTGACCTTTGCCAAAGTTTTCGCAAAAGGTTTCCGTACTTAATTTTGGAATTACTCTCAGGTGGGAGTCTGACACCCAGATAGAAAATAGGTTTTGAACCCGCAGCTCTCGCTTCTTTGAGTATGGACTCGAAATTTTGTAAACACCTGTCAAAGTCCAAATTGCTGGAAATTTTGATAGATGGAGGTAGCAGTACGTTAAGATAAATCTAAGATCTTCCCAATTTGTAGAGTCGTAATCCTGTAATTTTGAGTAACAATTTTGAACATTTAAGGTAATCAAAATTGGATAGTGATCAGAATCAAGGTCTTGAATCACTTTTATTTCATGCCCTGCAGTTCTTGATCTGGCTGCCTTTTATAATACCATACCTGTTTCTGTTAGGGCAAAGCCAAGAGGTATGACGTGAATTTAGATCACCAGCAATGATTAGGCGATTTGATATTGATAAAAGTTTATCGAAATCACTGACAGGAAAAGTACTTCTTCCACGTGCAGCTGAAAGTGGAGGTAAGTATGCTTTTACTGGGGGGAGAATTTTGGAGGGCAATTTTGATAATTGTCGCTTCCAAAATACTTAAATCGGGGGGATATCGTGCGATGCTTAATCGAACGCTTCACGTAGTTACAGGTGCCACCACTTGCTTGCCTGGCTAATGACACGCTGTCAGTCGAGTACATGTCACAATTCCCAATTTTGGGAGTTCTCCCTGGGGTTAAGTGAGTCTCTTGGACTAATAACACGTCAAGATCGTGCTCTGTAACGTAAATACAAATAGGGGGGATTGATAGTATTTGTTTATAAAGTATAATTTTTAAGTTTTAATTTTTTGGCAACATTGATAAAAACCTATTTCTAAACTATAAATTGTGTAAAAGAATGAGTTAAAATGTATCTGGCATCTAGGGAGTTTGTTATGGTTTTGCAGAATGCGGTAAGGTTTGTTATGACTAATTTTATTTAATAAAGTTTTCTTTGACCTCATCGATCTTATTGATGAGGCCGTTTGTATTCCATGCACACAGGGTAAGTTCTTTGTTGGTAATAGAACTTTGTCTGTTTTTGACAATTGAATTTAAGGCCCTGATGAAAAGGTTACAGCTCTGAAAAACCTAAGACACGGGTCTAAAGTAGCCGAATAATCCTAATTTTATAGTATAACAAAACATTCATAAATTAGGAAGGCCCTTGTAAGAGCGTCTACCTGCCTAAGCTGTGGCAGGGCCCTTTGAAAGGTTTGCAGTAGAATATGCCTATCTGTAGCTGGGTCGCAGGAGATTTCAATAAGGCACTTTAAAGTAGAGGAGAAAACATCCTCAGAGTCTCCACTTTTTACTTGAGTAACCGGGGGGCTACTTGAGGCATATTCGCCGTAGCCGCCGGATTTTGACCCTTGTTTTGGGGTCGGGGCTCAGTAGGTACTTTACCTAGTGTCGCTGCTCGCTGTAAGAAGGAAAAACTGTAGTGAAATATCCTTGAAACAACAGTCAACAGTCTACACGGTTTTGTTTCCTGTTGATGTTTATTTTTAAAATTAGGCAAGACAACGAGCCTGCACTTGTTGGAGCAGTCACAGGGGCTTGTTGTACAGCTTTTGCTGTGGGTTTCGTGGTGCCCTGCGAGGCGCCTAACGGTGCACTGCCCTAGGAGCTTGTTTTTAGTGCTCTTTTTGTTGTTACCTGGGTAACGAGGACAAGATTTAAATGATGCTGGATGAGAACCTCCACATTTGCAACAGCAAGCAGGTTGATCGTCACTTAAAGTGCAATCTTTTGCCCAGTGCGGGCCAGCGCATCTCACACAACGGATGTTAAGGGTTCAAGTTTCAAAAGAATGAAAAAAATCGTTGGCACCTAAAGCATTGAGTAGGGCCTTTAGGTTGTGTTCAGACGGGGACATAAAGGGCACAAGTGGTTAAAGCCAAGCTGCATTGCTAAGTCAACTAGTCTGTGCTACGTCACATAATCTGGTTTAAGGCTCGTGGCACAAGGTTCCACATTTTTAATTTTACGCCGAGTTTGGAATAAGCGTTGACCAATCAGAGTGAAGCTAAAACGAAGCGGCTTTCTTTAGACGATTTCACTGTCATAACAAAGGCGACAGTTTTTTTTTAGTATGGAGCACATCGTATCCGAACGAAATAATGAGTTGATCTCGCAAGAAATCTACAGTACGATGATGACATGCATTTTTAATGAGTGATCCCATCCAATATTTTTCATTTTATTATGAAAATTCTGTAAAAATTGCATGGTTGCAAAAATTTTATTTTTTTCTGTGTAAATTATTATTATTACTTTCTTTCTGTTTATTATTTTTGTATAAATTATTACTATCATTTTCTTCCTGTTCAATTATTTTTGTATTTAAGAATTAATTTATTGAAAAAGCTGGAAATATTGTATTGCTGTTTGCTTCAAATGCTGATTTTGTTTCCAAACAAACTTCATGAATTAATTTTACTAAAACATCAAATCAATATCAAGAATCTGTTGGCTTTTTTTACAGTAAAAATATTACTTAAAAAAAAATTTTTCACTTATTTAAGAATAGTCAGATTAGCCAATTCATTGGTGTAAGCTTTGTATAAGTAATAAAAGATTAATCTTTTGAGAAAATGCTCTTATGAATTCCAAGAAGGAAAAACTGTAGGGAAATATCCTTGAAACAACAGTCAACAGTCTACACGGCTGTGTTTCCTGTTGATGTTCTATTCTGTTTTTTAATTATGTTCTCCATGAAAGGAATTTACTTTTAATGAAACTGAATGGCACACATAATTCATAACATGGAGTATAATTTAATGAATAGTATTTGTTATTATTATTCACTCTTTATTACTGTCATTTGAATGGAATTTTGATCATTAAATTCATGCTATTTCTCTGGTAGAAATTTCTGGATAAGGTATGAATGTTTATAATTTTGTTGTATTTGAAGACTTGATTACCTAAAATTTGTCAATGTGAAATTATGTACTTTTGAGATATTGGTCGTAAATAGAAATTACAGCATATGTTGAAATTAAACTCTTTTTTTGTGTTAATATTCATGTGTTCCAGTGAGTGAAGACTTGTCATAATCTGTCAGCAAATGAAAAATCATTAAAAGTAATTACTTCTGACAACAGACGTGGAAGAAACTTACATCTATGACATTTCACAGCAGATCAGAGTTGTATTTGAATTACTTATATGACGTACACATACCAGTTTGCAGAATTATCCACAAAAATTCCTGAAAGTTAGTATTTACTATGTACTTAGTCTCTCGAGTGTAAACTCCTTTTTTTTCCCAGAAAAAGCATATGAAACTCAGGAGTGCGGCTTATACACCAAATTATTAGAAATAGATGTATACAAACAGTTGGCAACACAGCAAAATGTATTTAATGATTGAGCGTAAAATACATTGTTGGGTGAACGTTTCATAGTATTGCACTAGTTGTGGTTGGTGGTCATGGTGACCAGTTGTGGGATACTAGTGATAATTGATACTGGTAGTGCAGCCAACTACTGTAGTGATCGACAGTGACAGTGAATGTGTGGTACGCACAGAAACATGTTCCTTTTGATTGAAAATTAAAAAAAAAAATAATAATAATGTATGGTAAGTACTGTTTTCCGCTTAACAGCTTTCACACCTGCAAAATGGAAAAATATTATATACAGGCTATATGTCACTTATCATGACGATTTTTTTTTAAAATTAGGCATATTTAGAATATCGCATTTCTCCTAAGAGAAATTACATATAAAAATTGAAAAAGGTTTTATGTATATAAATACGCATGTGCATGTTAATAGTATAGAGAGTACTACAGTACAATGCAGAAATATTCCATACTGATCTGCACAGAAATATATGTGTCAACCAAGTATTGGTCTTTCCAAAAAATATCTTTAGACCATTTCGTTCTTTTTCTTTTTTTTTACCTTCTTCCGTTGCCTCTGGCTTATGAGAAGGGCAGATAAAAGAGCATTCTGTCGAACCAGTAAAACTTTGTGGTGAGCTGAAAAAGCCATGACACAAAATAACGAAAACAAGAAGAGCGAGCGCGGGAAATCAATCGAGCTAGAAAACAGCGCTCGAAAGGTGTAGACACATCCACGCATGCGCAAATTTAGCTTCTCTCATTGGCCACAGCTTAGACTCCCGTCTTGCCGGTGTGAACGGATCCCCCGTATTCTATGCCCTTATAACTATGCCTCTATGCTCTTAATGCCGCCGTCTGAACGCAGCTTTACGGCCTCTGTAAGCCTCAATCGTGACTTCAGCGCCCCACATATCGGTAACGCTGTACAGTTGGTCAATGAAGGGATAAGGTCAAACTTGTATATAAACAAGTGGCATAGGGTGTCTAGTGCGCGGTTTAGTCAACCGAGCGTCCCTATGCACTTGAAAACCACAGAATTCCATTTCATTTTTTAAGTCCTCGAGTTCAGTTTCTTTAGGGAAGCCTCTAATGACAATTTTGAAAGGCCTGTCCTGTTTTAGATCAAAAAACTTAAATTGTATGCCGGCCTGACGCATCCATCATGTAACCTCCCTAAACTCTAGTTCAGTTTGAACAAATAATTTTAGAAAAGATCCAGTGAGAATGCACTTAATATTTGGTAGCCATCTCTTGCAGGAAAGTCATCTGCGTTCTTCACTGCTTGCTGCTCTTTAAGAGGCTATCACTTCTAGGGACACGCGCGGCTACGCGGGACAGTTCTGAGAAACGAGATTCTAGTAGCATTGCTTTAAGCGGGAGGTTTCCGAGAAATGTTTCGTCTAGCTAGGTGCAACATGTCCCGGCTATGAGCAACATTTTGAAACTTTCCCGAAAATGTTCCGTCTAGAGATGTGTTGTTCGTACGTTCAACCAATCAGACGAAAGTTCTGCTTCTGAAGGATCACGGGTAACTTTCAATATGGTGATGGCTCTCACTGTGAAGTCTGGAACGGTGGGGGCCGATTTAATTATTGCTGGTTTGCTGTAATATAACTAACTGCCAGAGTCATTTTAAAAATGTTTATATATGCATTAAATATATAATCGTGGAAATTTCAGAGCTGACAGTATTTTACGACGTTCTTGCAGTTCGGATTTGTTTACAAATTGTTCGTCAAATTTGTCGTATTTCGCGCTGATCGTGTGTTATCACTGTTATATAATAGAATTTTATTTCTTAAATTTAAGTTAAATAATTTTTAAAAATCCGTTTGTATATGCGCGGCTTTTCTCCTAATTACTTATCTTTTAAATTGCTAATTGCATAATCAGTGACACATTTTAAACAGCATAAAAGATGCATAAAAAACGAAAAGCATAGCTTATGTAATAATGAGAATACTCATTAAATCTGTCTATTATTTTCATGTTATTAAAGAAATACTTTTTGAATTATAAATACATTAGAAACTATACTTTTATTGTAAATGCTACATATTGAAACATTGAACATTTATGGATTTATTATTATGCAGGATGAAAAGCATTTGTATATACATTCATTAATATAAATCTTATTCATTACATTATTACTAATAAATATATATCAACAACTTCTAAACTATCGCATCTCTTTATCTGTATGTAAATATATGACTTATTAGATGTGTATATATATATGTATGTATGAATACAAAAATGGACATTGCCAAAAATTTTATTTGAAGTTACTTCTAATTCATATAAGCATCATGTAATTGGCAGCAACTGTAGTCATCAGTTCTTTGCAAATTATTATGGCTAAGTAATAATCAATTGAAAAATAATTGATGAGCATTTGAGTACTAAAGAGTGTACACATTTTTTGGGGGGTTAGTTCATAATTACTCGTATATCATATGTATGATCTACATAATATAAACATGACTAATAAATAATAAGAAATGTAACAGCTGTGCATTTATAACATTTGATTACTTAAAACAGTGCACAACTGATTATCACCTTCATGTGTGTTTATATAATGAATTCTATTTTCCAGTTATGTTACGGGCTTACTAGTGGCCTAAGCGTTGTTAAACACTGGTAGTTCTGTCTGAGGTTAGAATGCCGCGAACGGACTGGCTACATGGGCGTTTTCTTGGTTTTCCCCATTTGTAACTGGTATTCGAGCCAGTTTTAAAACATTTTCTACAAAGGGATCCCTTCTGTTAGGCAAATATCCCTCGAGGCTTTGCCGTAATCACATAAAACAAACTCATGATGTGCATCTCCTAATTTCTAGAGTTGGCATAATTAATGTGTTTTAGGTATATTACGGAGTGTTCTGTGGGACAGCAAACAACTCACACATGTTTGATTGCTCATGCATTCATATGCTTTATTTAATCTTTATTTTACTGAATAGTTTTTGCTGGCTGTGAGGATGTAAATATCAGCCATGTAGATTTTTGTCATAGAAGGTCTTGATCTTTTTGGCTGTTTGTTTGTTTATATTTATGGACAGAACAGTAATTATGAGTCATAAAGTTAGTCAAGATGGTAGTGTACGAAATGCGCGAAATTTGATCCAAGATCCCTCCTCCCCTTTTATCTAATACGCGAACTGCGCGACGTTTTCCTGTCCCCTCTTTCTAAGGACTTTAATTCCCAAGACGATGGGTGCTACAAAAAGTAATTTATCGCCATTAATGGGACATTTTATTGTGACTGCAAGCCTCTATTTTCATTTATTAATATTGTAAAAATTGTGCATACAAAACAAATACGAATTTAAAATCTGGCGTGTGCTAAAGTAAAAATGAATTCCTTTTACACTCATTTTAAAATTTTTTTATGCTTAAAAGAATAATGAGCCAGATCTTTTTTATTCTCTGTAAGAATTAAAAACTTTCCATGTTGTAGATTTAGCTTATATATATATATATATATCACAGTTTTGAATAATAAAATTGATAGATTAACGACATACATAAAACGAATACATAATCAATCTATCAAATATCGTATTTGTACCGCAACTTCATTTGATCAAAGTTTGGACTTCTAGTTTGTTGGCAAGTTCATTAATACGATGAAAAAGTGTCTTACCGACGTTGACTAGTTGCTGGTATCCGTTGGTATCCAAAGGTGCTCCGGTTCTTTTAAAGAACATATTTTGTGATTGAGTGGCTTCAAACTGAGCTTAGAGTCCGTAAAAATCTATAATCCATTTCGTGCGGTTGTCAGGGTCAATATCATCTGTGGAATTACTCTCAGAGGTACACAGTTGCACTGTCGAAATGTCTATGAGCGCGTTTTGAACATTTTGCTGCGATAAATCGCTAAATTCCTGTGAATTAGGCTTAGTTGGTGGGAGCTCGCTACACGAGCGACCTTCCTCTTCGGTGTCCATCCTCGGAATCCCAAAATGTCTTTTCAGGCGCAAGAAAGTCCAAAGTTACTACAGGGTATCGAACACGCGATAAAAATCAAGTTTAGGTGCGAAGGAAAGGTATATTGAAATAGGGCAGTTTCGTATTTCAGTGTGTGTGTGTGTGAGATTATGGCAAAGCCTCGATAGCTATCTGCCTAAGGGAAGGGATGCCTTCGTGGAGGACTTTCTAAGGGAAACTTTCCCGTATACACGTTACACGTGGGGAAAACCACGAAAAGACCCATGCAGGCAGCTCGTTCGCGGGATTCGAACCTCGGACCGAACTACCAGTGTTCAGCGACTTTACCGCTCGGCCGCTGATGGGATTTGTATTTCAGAGAAGAGTAAGAATATGAATTAATTTTCGAAAGGAAAAATGAATTTTTTTTAGCTAAGTACGACGGTCACTTAGTTACATTTTAATATAGAATCTGTAAAAATTGTTTTTAAAGCTTCTTCATTTAATCATTTGGGCTCCTTTGAACACTTTCACTTCATTAAAAATTTTTCTTGTTTACTTAATTATAATAATTTTCCAATCTCACTCTTCCTAATGCTTTTAGATTTTTAATAACTTTACGTTTCATTACTATGTTACGCAACACATCATGCTACATTCCTTCACTTAGAAAATCGTTTCGCTCCTCCCGATGAAGAAAATGTTTCCAGTATTAAAATTCGATGCAATAAATATCCAATTCAATTAATGGATAAATATCATCAGTACTTATTGTTGGTAGTGCAGAAAATCCTTTTCGGAATACTGAAACACTTGCTATTAATATGTCAATTTTGCCAACTGAAATGCAGAAGTGTAACAGTTATTTAGCAGAATAATCAAATGAATCCGTTAAATGAAACTCAGAAATAAAATGCAACTCCGTATGCTTGAAGGCGTACTCTTTATAAAATATGGTCTAAAATGGGATAACAAATATTAATAAACTTTTCTAATTTTCTAATTTCAAGGCAGCTTTCTTAAGATGGTATCATGGCCGCTAAGCGAGAATTGTAGCTGAAATTGAACAAATCAGCGCAATTAAAGAATTTCCCGAAGAAATAAAAATTAATATCTTATAAAATTAATAAAAATAAATAAATAAATTCGAACTTATGTCCTTGAAATATTTACTTCGTTCAGTAACGAGTGATTCACTGTTTAACCGATGATTATATAAATAAATGATTTCATTCTCACAAACTTGACAAAAATTAGCTCAAAATCAAGCTTCTACTGCAAATCTTAAATTTATCTATTGCAAATGTCCAACTTTATTTGCTTTCAGAACATATTTTTTTGCTGCTAAACTGCATGAATATTTATAAATTCTTTACACATATTGACAAATGTTACATTTTACATAAAAAAAAAATTCACATAACAGATTAGACTGAAAATACTCATCACGACTTGCAAAACGTAATATACATATTACTTTAATTAACAATTATAGATATGTTTCATAGATATATTATAGATATTATAGTCAGTAAAAATGATGTTACAGAACTGTGTATTTAAATCCAAGATTTTTAATTCTACAATCATGAGACGAATTGCTTATTCTTAGCTTAAAAATAGCGGAACAAAGCGTCGATATATTGCAGAGGTTACAAACAAGAGAACACCATAGAACGAGGTGTGTTTGTAGGCGGAACTTAATACATAAACTCTAGTATATGCACATATATAGTGAAAAGTGAATAAAATTTATTCTTATGACAACAAATAAAACAAAATGATGAAATTTCTTTACAGATATTTGTACAATATCGCAATATCTCGTGAACTACTAAAACGTTGAATAGAACTCAATTCAAAACACTGAGAAAGATAATCCGATCTTACCGCGAAATTCGCTGCAATCAATAACAGCACTAAGTAAACAACTGAACTGAGATGTTTTCCTCCAGCTTTTATAAACTTTTTAATCACGCACGAGAACATTCTGGTACTTTCTCGATTTTTCTGGATGGCAAATTTTATTCGAGATATCTATTTATTAAAATGTTAAATGCGCGTACTCCTGTATTTTAATTTTTCTGGCGTAGCTTTCTCTTCAAATAAGTCTCGTGCTGCATTGCACGGGAATATAAAATAATTTTAATTACAAATTCTACTAAAAATAGCTAAATACAAAATACATAACAGTATATACAATCATTTTTCTTTCTTAAATAAAAATTACGCAATAATTCAGCTCTATTAAAGTTTGAAGTTGTATCATAGTGGCCAAACTCGGTAGGTAAAAATGAGTATGCCCGATTCCGACACTTTAATATAGTTTTTTACTGGGTGACGATGAGGTGACAATGATTTTTAAGCATCTCTTGTCACTCGCCATAATCTTGAAAATTCTCTTTTTTTGTTATTTTTAATAACAAAATCAAAAAGAGTTGTTAATCCAACACTCTAACGTCAATATTTCCTTTAAAAGCATAATTCAAGAACAATAGTGAATTTTACTTCGGTATTCAGATTTGGAACATTCTTCTTATTTTCTAGCAACGCACTTTTAAAGGTCCAGCCTAAAAAAGCAATTTTCATTGGAAAAGACTGATTATATAGTAAGTAAAACGGTTACTCTATTTCTGTTAGGGCCAGCAGTGGCCGACAGGTAAAGTCACTGAGCACTGGTAGCTCGGTCCGAATTTCGAATCTCGCGAACTGACTGGCTGCATGGATGTTTTCGTGGTTTTTCCTATGCGTAATGTGTATACGAGCCAGTTTTCTTTAGAAAATCCTCCTCGAAGGTATCCCTCTCCTTTTAGGCAGATATCGCTCTGGCTTTGCCGTAATTACGTAAACCAAACGGTAGTCACAGACTATTTGGAACGAATTCCTACGCCTGAGACCTAGCCCAGAATGCCTTACGTGTAAATAGCATACTGAGGGTGTAAACAGCATTTCAGAAAGAAAAAAAAAAGTAGTTCTAGTGTCACCAGGAGTAGGGCGAATCACTCTACTTCCTGACAGGGAAAAAATGTTTCATTAGTGGGAGGAGTGGAATGACTTTGTACAGGAATGTGTGTAGCATGATGTGGTGAGCAAAGTGGCAATGAAATTAAGACAGCAATAAGACGCCGAACAAATACTAATTCAGAAGTCAAACAACAAAAATCAGCGTTATATTTTCAAATTTTCACAGGACTAGCGCATATGTTTGCGCTTTTGCAGCTGAGGATGGTGGTTCGGTAAAACCATCGAAACTAGTCCTATGAAAATTTGAATATATAACGATGATTTTTTGTTGTTTGACTTCTGAATTAGTAATGAAATGTTAAAGTATTAGAAATCTGAAAGTATTAGGAAATGCGAGACTCATTGTCGGCTAAATGTCCTGCCAGCTAACTATCCGTGTCGGCTAAATGTCCATGTCGGCTAAATGTCCTGCCGGCTAAGTGTCCGTGCTAGCTAAATGACTTGTCGGGTAAGTGTCCGTATCGGCTAAATGACCTGTCGGCTAAGCATCCGTGTCGGCTAAATGTCCTGTCGGCTAACTGGTCTCGGTTAAGTGTCCGCGACCGAGAAAATTTACACTTTGGAATTAATTTCATAAATATCTGGTGTAAATTAGGAAAATTACCAGTAAGAGCAATATCGCCTTATTTAGAAGGTATCATGAAAATCAGCCAGTTGCTATTAAGATTACAATAGATTACTCCCCACTTCCAGTTGTCAGTTTAACAGTATATCTAGGAGTCATTCTAGATGAACAATTAATGTTTAAAGATCATGTAGAACAGGGCTTAATTTCTAAAATTAGAAGTGCTGGAGCCCTCAAGAAAGAGAAACAAGAATAAATAAATAAATAAAATGACTAACAAAATCATTACTAATTAAAAAATTAAGTAATTGATGATTAAAATAATTAAATAATTAATGATTAAAGTAATTAGATAATTTAATAAAATATGAAAAGCGAAATTAAAACTTAATAAGCGTTTTTTAATTTACTTTTCCCATATGGGCTTTAGCCCAGATGGGCTATTAGTCTCAAAACCCTGAATCCCTTTTCAAATTGTTGCCAAAAAATATTATATTTAAAGAAACTAAATAATGAAGAATCTACATGAATGTATGAAGGTTTCTCGCATTGGGGAAAAACAAAGGTGCCATCAAATTTTGAGTAGCATAGTCTTGCAATGGAACATTGGTACTTGAAAACCCAAATATGGAATTGGTTTTATTGTCCATTTCATATTTTGTTAAAAGTTAGCAAATTTTTTTAATTAAAAAACTCAACAATTTCATATCGAGCATCAGAATAAAACATTTTTACCTCTAGTGCGCGAGACTGCCTATCGGAAACTCCAAAGATATGTTGTTTTTAAACATTTTTAGCGCAATGTGGCGTTAGCCCAAATGCTCTCGAAATGTGTCCACTAATTAAAAAGAAGAAAAGGCCCGTTTGGACGTAATATAAAATCTGAAAGCTTTCGGATTTTTTTATTACTAAAAATAAAATTTTCGAGATTAAATTTTTAGTGAAATTTTTGTGAAGTTACATAAAAGGAAGTGCAGGAGACTTCTCTATTTAGGGGTCCGGTGCGCTCCGATAAGAGTTATGATTAATACCCAAAACTTAGAAGTACCGGAACCAGGATTCGGTGAGCTCTGCCGCGATTTAAGCTCTGCTTTAAAGAAAGCCAACGCCGCCTTTATGTCGATCTACAGCTTAATCAGGCGAAAATCAAAACTGAATCTCAATATTAAAAGAAATTTATATCTTACTCTAATTCGGTTGATACTTTTCTATGCTTCGCCGTGTTGGGCCACCGCGCCGAAATAGTATCGGCCTCCAAAATAACATCCTTAGAAGCCTAACAAATTCACCGCGGTTTGGCAGAAATCAACAGATACATCAAGATTTAAAAATTCCTCATGCCCAAGATTACATATTGATGACCCTGCATAAATTCCTCAGAAGTGATGAACAAAATTCAGAACATCATCATACTGCACAACTCTCAAAACTATGATCCTACAATTTTGCATCCTTTCAAGCGTCCTCGTACTATTTATCACTCTGCATAAACTTCGCCTAAAAGTGCAATAACCTCGTTTTTCTCCTTGCTCATAGTTACTAAATCTCATTAAAGCAACAGTTAACAGACTACAAACTGTGATTCAACTGGCAAAGCATCAGGACTTTGTTTTGAATTCTCTACATCATTTTGCATTTTTATTTATGACGTATTCAACTTTCATATAACTTGCAAAGAAATGAACTTTGTTCCCGACAAAGCGGGAATAGGACTTTGTTTGTACCTTACTTCAACCCATAATTTTACTCTCAACGCAAATTATTATTCTAATGTTAGGGCATTTATGTAATTTGCAAATAATTTTCGCAGGAATAAAATTTCTTGATATATAATCTACTTCACCTAAGTTTATTATGTTTCAACTTTATGTTGCATTTTTCGTACAGAAAAAAAAACATTTTCATGTTTGTTTAACTTAGATACTTTCTTTCTTTTCACCATCGACGGAACAGCTGGCCCACAGGGTTAGGTGCTTTTCAGCCTGTTGGATACCGCGGATGGAATTAAAAATAAATACATGAATAAATATAAATAAAGAGCTTAGTACTGTGTCCTCCGGGGATTGGCCACGAAACGAGGAACATTGTAATAAGGACCAGAACATGGAAAGAAGGTGCATAGTGGGGACTGCTGAGACTAAGCGGAACACTTTTCACTATTATCGTACATGCTAGGCATACAGTTATATTAAGGATGTGCTATAATAATCAGGTACAGATGTAAAGATGACCAAATACATTACAAATTGTGGAATACATGAAATGAGTTCTGGATTAATCACATTACTATATATAATTAAAAAACAGCAAAAACAACAAAAAACACAAGACATTAAGTAAATTAATATATGTACAGAGCAGGCTGCTGACGGCACGGTGTCCAAGGAAAGAAGTCACTCCAGGTTGTCAGCAATACTTTTAGCAATGGTAGTGCAGTCTCTAATGCGGCTGAGCGCATAGTTATTCTTAATTGTGTTCTTGAACCATGCTGGCATATTGATTGCAGTTGGTCTTTTTAAATGCGAATTCCCTGTGTGCGAGTAGTCAAACAGACAGTGATCTGGATCACCAGTACTGCCACAAATACATTCGTCACTGTCTCTTAGGCGAAATCTGCGAAGATAGGACATATATGGGCCATGCCCTGTCAGATACTGTGTGAGGTGCGAAGAGCTGCTATTTAAATTGTGGTTAACTTTTGGTTGGAAATCGTACAGTCTTCTGCCTGTCGTGCTTGTCTCCCAGTAGTTTTGCCACTGCTTGTGCAAAAGCGCATTTTCTTCTATTTCCAGTCAAAGGCCTCAGAGCGCAGCGCCAACTAGAGGTTAAAACTCCTAGCGGTTTGATGCCTCAAGAACCACCAGCAATGTCCGACGTTCGAATTATTCCCTGCTGAACGGTGTAACACCTGGGTACCTGGGCAGCGAGGCTCTACCCTTAAACTGATTTATAAAAGTTTCCTATTTGATACTTTACATTATGGGCAATCAAGTTATAATCAGTATTAAAACATTTTTAGCCCAAAGGGGGATTTGTCCCTAAGGGAACTATTGTTTTCGTTTTGCGATTTTGCGTCGAATCACTCTGAATGTCCATTCCACCTTTCAAACTATTGCCACCAAATATTATCGCCCTGCATTATATTTGAAGAAATTAAATAATAAAGAATCTGCATAAATGTATGTATATTTTTCGCATTGTGATAAAAAAACAATGGTACCTAGAGCCATCAAATTTTGAATGACCTTATCCTAAGCCCAAATTTTAAATTTGGAATTTGGCTTATTATCGATTTCATATTTTGTAAAATTTTAACGAATTTGTGATTAACAAACTGAAGCATTCCAAAACGAGCAATGGCGACGTTATACAGTAAAAAACTTTTTTTTATCTCCATCGCGCGAGACTGTGTATCCGAAATTCTAAAGATATGCTCATTTTAAAATTATTTTGCGATATTGCTCTTGAATTGAACTTTTCAAACTGTTTTGCAATATTGCTGTTGAACTGAATTTTATTGTTTAAATGCGAAGAACATGATATTTATTATATTAAGGTAACGCACAAAATGTTAAAAAAGCCCGTTTGGAAATAATTTTAAATCTGAAACCTTTCAGATTTTTTAAAAAAGTTTTTGAAAGCTTTAAACTGTTTAGCTGTGCCGTTCGAGCTGGGTGTAAGAGCCTGAAATAAAAGGGGTTAACACACTGGGAAGTAAAAAGTTTTAGCGCTGCTGGTAAAGAAATAAGATGCAATAGAAGCAAGTTGGCACATGGAGAAAATTCATAGTAATACGACAAAAAATGCAAGAATATACATAAATATACAATAAGCAATAACTATAGATTCAATACAGAGGATAAAAAGAACCATATTACATGTTCTATGTATTCAGGTTGGCCATAGGTCTGTTTAAATTGAACAGGTCATAATCATAGTCGCAGATTTTGATGGCTGCATTATGGTTTTTTAACCTGGCTTTCATGAAATTTCTTGCTAAGATTCTAGTAGTGCGTTCGAAGTAATGCGACGTTAAGTTCTTCGTGGATGCGGGGTATTGCATAAGTACCAAGGAGAATTTGTAATTAGGCGGCAAGCAGCACAATTCTGTACCGTTTGTAATCTTTTCTATTTGATTTACAGGCATGAGCTCAGACTGGACATGCATAACAAAGTGATGGGCGTAGAACGGACTTATAAATGATTAATTTGTTATCTAAGAATAAAACACTGTTTCCAGCAATTAGGAGTGGAAGAGGTGAGCTTCTCGAAAACTTCTGTATAATAGATGTGATGTTTAGGGTTCATGTGAGAGTATAATTGAGGATCACCTCAAGATAAAAGACTTGCTTGACCCAGAGTAAAGGTAGTTCAATAAAACTTGAAGTTCTTATTGATATTCTTTTCCCATTGTGAATAAGATAGTTTTGGTCTTGTCGACATTCACAAGAATTTTTCACTTGATGAGCTAAGTCTCTAATGCTTGTATTTGTTGTTGTAACCGCTGGGTGGAATATGTGCCAGAGATTCGAACGACAAAGTGTCTACCTGTTAAGTAAGATTTTATAATGTTTATGGTGTAATCTGGGAAACTCAGCCAGTGTAACTTGTAGAGGAGTGCATCCAGCTACACACGATCGAAAGCCTTAGCAATGTAGATGAAAATTCCTCCGGTGACTTCTATTTTAGCCAGACCTTCAGAGATAGTCTTCACCACCTTGTGTAGCTGGTTGGTTGTCGAGAGAACTCTTCGGAATCCGAACTGATACGGGATGAGGATACTTCTTTCTTCGATAGAATGGCTTCCATAATTTTGCTCAGGCATGACAACAAGGTAATGGGTCTGTACAATTTTCTGGTGCTGTAGCAGGTTTGCCGGGTTCCAGGATGGGACTTATAAAAATCGTCTTCCATTCTCTTGGGAAGTACTGCCGTTTCAAGATGATATTGCATATTTTTGTGAATAGGAAAACAGTTTTCAGCGTAAATTTTGTAATCATGAGTTTGGCGATTCTATCGATGCCAGGGCTCTTTTTCTTCTTTAATTTTTAGATATAGCCAACGACTTCCGATGGCATGACTGGAATTATGTTGTCCATGTGTGGGTTTGTACAGTAATTGATGTTGAAGTTCAGAACTAAGTTTTCTGTTGTAGTATCATGAATGCTGTTTATGCAAAACTAAGATTCCGGATGCTATGTTAAAAGTTCTGCTTGCTCAGTCTCGTTTAGTGGATCCTTTTTGGCCTTTAAGAGGCGGAATGTTATTGTGGCATTTCATATACTTTACAATTGCTTACCAACGGGAGTTATCCTCTGTTGAGAGAGAGTTTAAGTATTTAGTCCTGTCGAGTTGTTCTTGTAAATTTGTTAGAGACTTGATTGCATTATTTAACCTATTGAATCTCTGCTTGTCATCTTTGTGTCTTCTTCTTTGAAATTGCCTCCCAGAAATTTCGTTCTTTGATGAGTTTAGAAAGCTCTTTAGTTCGTTTCACTTTTGAAATTTTGATTTCTTTTTTGAAAAATTCATGAGCATTTTGAACAGCATTTGTGAATACCTTGATTAAAATGTCAATGTCCGAATTGAGCTTTTTGTTTGGTTTTAAATGCTTATAATGTACTAGTCCTCGAATGCCCCACCATATACACAATATTCTCCTTATTCAGGGTCAAATTTGGTTTAGAGGTGGGAGGGCTAGCTTTTCTGGGTTCACAATACGCCGTTTCCTTTACGATTTTTCCGTGGATGAAGCTCTTTTCATTCTCAGTTATCATCCGATTCAAGAAGGGCTTCATTTTGTTCGGAGTAAGCAGAGATGTGCATATGACGACTCCATCATCCAAATTCTTCTGGCTAATTCATGTGGCACCCATCTTGAATATTTCCACACCAATCCTATCTTCCGAATATGGTTCGAAATGGTTTGCTGAGCTGAATTAAGCCTTTCTGCGATCTCTGAGGTTGTTAGCGATAAAAATAGAATGCAGAACATACGGCAAATAAAAATCTGCTTACGTGTCGAAAATTGTTGTCATAAAACGGACATAACTTTCCGGTAGACCGAATATTTATGTAGTCCAGTCGAGCGGAAAAATATATGCCACATTTTTTAACTTAAAAAGACATGTAGCAAGTGTTCATCAAGAAAAATTGCATGAAGAGCAGGAAAGATTGCGAATTTAAATGTTCTAACTGTACGCGTCAGTTCAACAAATTACGAGGCGTATTCGGAAACTAAGTACCGTTTTGAAAAAAAAAAAAATAGTAAAACAATTTTTTCGAATCCAATTTTATTTTTACATGAAAATACATGTCTTAAACTATTTTTCAACATAGTTTCCGCCAATGATCAAACACTTGTCATAGCGGGTGACCAGTTTTGTATACCATCGTCAAAGAAACTTCCCTCCAGTTTCGATAACCACGAGTCCACAGCATTTTTCGTGTCATCGTCAGATACAAAGCGCTTGCCACCAAGCTCGCGCTTCATGTGCAGGAACAAGTCATAGTCGGACGGCGCCAAGTCCTGGCTGTACGGCGGGTGATCGAACTGCTCCCAATGATACTGTCGAATTAACAATTGAGTGACACCAGCAGTATGGGGCCGAGCATTGTCATGGAGCAACACAATTCCTTTACTGAGCATTCCTCTTCGTTTGTTTTGAATGGCACGCCTTAGTTTTGTTAAAGTCTCACAATATCGTGCCGCATTAATGGTTTCACCTCTGGGTAGAAATTCAGTAAGCAAAACGCCTTTCCCATCCCAGAAGACAGTGCACATGATTTTTTGTGATGACATTGTCACTTTGAACTTTTGTTTTTTTTCGGAGAATGAGTGTGTCTCCACTCCATCGATTGTTGTTTCGATTCTGGTGTGAAATGACACACCCAAGTTTCATCACCTGTCACAATTTGGTTTAAAAAGTTTTCTCCCTCATCACTGTACTGCTTGGAAATGTCAGGGCACTACCAAGTCGCTTTGTTTTGTGAACATCAGTGAGCATTTTTGGAACCCATCGGGAACACAGTTTGCGATAATTCAAGCGGTCAGACACAATTTCGAACAAAACAGTACGTGAAATTTGTGGAAATGCCTCTGAAAGAGTTGTCATTGTGAAGCGTCTGTTCTCATGAATTGCTTCATCAACTTTCCTTACCAAATCATCGGTGACAACAGAAGGCCGACCACTCCCAGCCTCGGCGTGGACATTTGTTCGACCTGCATTCAACATTCTTACCCACTTTCTCACCATTCCATCACTTATCGCGTATTCACCGTAAACTTCTGTCACTTGACGATAAATTTCGGCCGGTTCAACATTCCTCGCGTTCAAAAATTTAATCACGGCACGAATCTCACAGTCAGCGGGAGAACTAATTGTCTTAAACATTTTGAATGCGCACAGCAAGCTGAAAGCACAACATAGAGCAACCAAAATGGCGACAATTGAAAGTCAGTGAACAAGAAAGACTAGTGCGCATGCGCGGGACGCCTACCACAGCGCTGCGGCGGCGCTAGAATGAAACGGTACTTAGTTTCCGAATACGCTACGTATTTAATATTTGAAAGCGCATGAACGGCAGATGTATGGAGCAGCCTCGTTACCCCGGCATCAGTCACATAAA
Source organism: Stegodyphus dumicola (assembly GCF_044657685.1). Taxonomy (NCBI): domain Eukaryota; kingdom Metazoa; phylum Arthropoda; class Arachnida; order Araneae; family Eresidae; genus Stegodyphus; species Stegodyphus dumicola. The sequence continues at coordinate 55,445,724 of NC_140778.1, forward strand.
TGTCTGTTATGCGATTTCTATTTTACTAAGCGAAATACCATTTTGCATTTTGAAAATGATCATGATATAAGAATAGTCGAAGGACATTTAGAATTGGTTTCCTTAGAGGCATTTTATAACTAGAAAGAAGGTCACGGAGTATAAAGGAGATGAAACTGGCATTACGACTTTTTTCCAAAATGGCCGACTTTTTGTCGCATTATTTATAGATGGCGCTGAAATCACCACTGGTTCGTCTTGTAGTATTTGACATAGGCAGTAATACCGAAAATATTGATTTGATATCAATTTCCATTATGAATAAGTCATCTAATGGAAACCGTGTCATCCCTGGATGCAACACTGGTTATAGAACTCTTAGGCTGGATATAAAAGCATGGAAATCGAGAATCCAAGCATATTTAGAGCTTCAAATGTGACCAACATTTATATGATGTCTGATCACAGTCAGACGAATTTATATAACTTTTCAGAACGTCTGGATTGTTAGTAAATAAGAGAATATTTACTGTATGCTTATAAAAAATGTAATAAATTGGAAATTAGTTAAATATTGCACAAAACTTATGTGCATCTGCATTTCGTGCATGAAAACAGGCAATCATTAGATGTTAAAGTTAAATAAATTTCTAAAATTATATAAGAATGATGGAGTATTTGCCCTTTTATTTCATTTAGAGAAAAGAAGACCCAACTTTTCTGTTTGAAGTAGGTTTTTATAATAAATGGAAATGAACACAATGCTGCTTATAATTAACTTTAATTGAATGATTGAATTAAAAGATAACAGCAGATAAGTGTAATGAAAAATGGATTTTCCGTGAGAAAAATTCATTACATTGAATAACTTATGAATATTAAGAATTCATGCCATCTGATCACATAAATGAATGGCTATTAAAAACTAAGATTTTAATCTTGGTACAGTGCAGGATGAGAACTATTATGCACAAGGAGTTTATCTTTGTTCAAGTGTTACATGCTGCAATTAAATTTTAATTTGGCATTGCAATTTTCAAATTAAATTTTGATCTTTACATATTACATTTGCGTCAAAGTAATGTAAAAAATAATCTAATCCTGTCCAATCCGGTGCTTCTAGGAAAATAAAGACATGGAATTTCTTGGGCCTACCGAATACTTTTAGAGAAGGATGTTGTAACGATTTTATGAGACCAAATTGTCCAATGGCACGGTATTCAAATTAGAAATGGGCCACCCTAGACAAAGGAGCAATACTTCAATTTTCCCACATCTGTCGTTGTATTTATCTAAACCATCATGCAAAAGAAAAGCAACTTCTGCAAGAAATGTGTGTGTGATTGCTCCCTTGGTTGCACATAATGTTGCTGCTTCTAAAGCCACAAGGATTTTACTATTCCTCTGCTGAACGAAAGTCCGCAGAAGATTTCCAAACCACATTGTTTTTGGATCGTAAATTCTGTAGTTGTATTTATTGTATGTGTTCGATGTACTACTAATTACACGTGTGAGATAAGAGTTATAATCGATAAAGATATGACTACAAAGGTCAGTTTTATTTTGACATTTTTATAATTTCCGTATTGCGCATCAAATTGCATTTAGTACTACTATGCAACACAATTCATTTTCAATATTCGTACTTCAAGTACTAGTTCCAGCTTCACCTATCGGCGTGGTGGTTATCACCTCTATTTTTAAAAATTTACCAACGCCTTACCAATCTCTTAGACAGGCAGTCAAAGCAGGAGAGTAGTAACCCGGGGTACTCGTGCGGCTAAAGGATGCCGGCGTGACGTAATAGAACAGTGGATGGCGCAACGGAGGCGTGGTCTTCGCCACCTTGGAACACGTGACAACCGGAAGTGACGTAGATGGATGGGATGACGTCATGCATCGTTCCGTTTTTATTCTGTGGCAACGATCCTACGCTTCAAAGTTTTTATTTTTTGTGGCAACGAACAATATTTAGGTTTATGGCAACGGTATCTTGAACTACATGTTTGGACTGCACTTTTTAATTTATTATTTTTAATTATTTAACACGTGATTAATTTTAATTATTTACGCTTTTTAATAAGTATTTTAATTATTTAGTAGGTCATTATTTTAATTATTACCTTTAATTAATTTTTATTGAATTTAATATTATTTTCCCTGAATTTTAAAAATAACTCCACGAGGGGGCTTCAAACCCGCCATCTCTTGCATGGGAGAAAAGAGCGTTACCTCTCAACTTCCCTTCGTCTTATCAACCTTGTTATTTCACATTGTGGACCATTGATGTCACGAGGCTGAAAGTCTGCGCATGCGTGAGCCTGTCTTGCATGAAAACGGCTTCACACATTTGTTTTCTCACGGCGGTTAACGAACGCAATCTTGATGGCCAATCAGATTCTTGCTAATAATATCCTTTTTTTGTAACCAAAGAGCATGTTTATGTTTCTTGAAACGGACTAGGATTTCTTTTGGCTTCTAAGTCATTCATTGCTGTTTTAAATGGAAGATTTTCCAACATTTTAAATTTCTGTTTTTTTTTTTTTTTATTTTATTGGGATATTTTTAATTGTTTTCTTTTTTCTTCTCATTCTAACTAAAGTTAATTTATTAATTTTTCATTGTATTTTTTTCCTTTCCCAAACATAAATTTTATTTTTAACTTTCGCAAATTGACGTTTATTTCTACAAAAGTGAATTTACACTTTCTTTTTACTTTTTATTTTGCAAAAGATTTTTTTTTTCAAATTTATTCCTTTTTGTATTTTTACTTTAATTTTTTTATAATTAACTTTCTTTTTTTGGTTTTACAAAAGTACTATTTTATTTTTACGAATTTAAATTTTCCTATTTTGCAAAAGTTTTTTTCTTTTTTTATTCCTTTTCGTATTTTTAATTTATTTTCTTTAAACTTTTTTTTTACAAAAGTAATATTTATTTTTACTTTATTTTATTTTCTTTAAACTTTTTTTTAACAAAAGTAATATTTATTTTTACAAATTTTATTTTTTCTTTTCGCTTTTTATTTAAAAAAAAAGTTGTTACTACATTTTAACTTTATTTTTTTTACAAAAGTAAAATTTATTTTCACAAATTTAATTATTTTTTCAGTTTTTTCATTTTTATTTTTTCCTGTATGCATTTTACTTCGAAACGTAAATTTTAGTTTTTTCCTTTCCTTAAAAATTTTTTTCTTGTTACATTTTTATTTTACTCTTAATTTTTTTCCCTTGTTTTAAATGCAACATGATGACACATCTCCATTTCTCCAAAAGTAAACTTACCTACATTTCTCTGTCTACGAAATTTACATACATATAACTTCACTCTACAGGCTTTCATGGATAATATTTTCTGTAACTTTAAACCAGTACGGACAACGTTCATTCTATTTAGTTTAACTGGAATACTACGTTTCTTACTTTTTATACTACTTAGTTAGAGATACTCAGAACTTTCTCTTCTAATGTATTGTACTAACTATTAACAAGTGTATTAACTTTTTGACCAACTATACAACACTTCGCGGATTCTCTTTTACACGTCTTATCTTTATTCAAAGGATTCACCAAACTATGTCTGACAAATGTAATTTTTACACTTTCCATTAACACATTTACCCTTATATTTAGCTTATACAACATATTCATGCTGTATTTTTGATTCCTTTTCCTCAAAAATTAAATACAGACATACACAAATTTCTTTATTGCAAGACCTACATGACTTTAACCCTCCAGGCGGCAAGGCCGTATATATGCGTTCGAAAATAATGGCTCTCATAGCGGTAAGGCAGCATATATGCGTCCAAATATTTTGGTCCTCATGGCGGTAAGGCAGCATATATACGTAAACCTAAATTTTGCACGAAACGGCAAAGCAGCATATATACGGCCTGTCTCAGAATGCCCTCCCCTCACTGCTCTTAATGTAAACTGACAGGTGATAATTTTTCTCTGCGGGATGTAATTGAGGAGAGGAAACTGTCTATTCGCTAGGGTAAAATGGGTTTTATCTTTAGGTTTTGAATAACAGTTCGAAATAAATAGCTCGTTCAAAACTTCCAGCTGTTCCAGCTGTTCTGTGCTTATACCAGCTATAGTAAACTTAAATGTTTATATATAAATGTAAAGAGAATTTTCATTTTCCAGCCTAATTATTCTCCAAATTTTAGATGCAGTTTGGCAAAATGTAATTGGAATTAAAATTAAAATTGCAAGAAACTGCAACAATATTTTGAAATATGGGATTTCAATTATATTGCAATTGTAATTAGCTTCGCAATTACAATTAGAAAGTAAGTACTTTTTAAATGCAACAATAATGTATGTAATTGCATTTTAATTCTTAAGTCTTACAATTACAATGCAATGATAATCACAAACATTATAATTATATAATCTAATTACAATTAAAAATTTTATTGCATCTAATCACACCTACGGTAATATAGCTAATTACAACGTAATTTTAACTGCAATTGCTGTTGGTAATTATAACTACGTAATTAGGAAAGTAATTGTCTCTGATAATTAGAATTACTTAACATAGTGAAATTATGATCATAATTGTAATTCTAAGTGTAGTATGCAATTGTAATAAAATTATGCAATTACTAAGTAGTTATAGTTACAAAGTAGCTGTTTTTTTTAATTACAATTACAATTTACGTAATTTCATTTAAATTACAATTACTCTATATTTGTGAAATCCAATTTCATATTCAATGCAACTGCAATCATATAATCTAATTACAATTAGACTGTCATTGTAACTCCAGTAAGTAATTATAATAATGTAATTAGGATAGCAATTGTTTCTGATAAAAGCAGTTACGTAGCCCAGGAAAATCATGATCTTAATTGCAAATGTAATTGCAGAATGCAATTGAAAACACATAGTAATTGGAATAATATTATGCAATTAACTTGCAATTACAATGTAACAATTTTTAATTACATATACAATTTACTCATATGCATTTTAATTATAATTGCATTTTAATTGTGAAATCTATCTGAATAAACAGTATAACTGTAATTATATAATCTAATAAAAATTACAATGCAATTGTAATGACCTCTTAATTAAAATTGCGCAGCAGATGATTGTAACTATTTAATCAGAAAAACAACTGCCCCTTATAATTTCAGTGACATAGGCTAAGGAAATCGTGATAATTTTTGAAAATTACAGTCAATAATATTATATTCGAAATGTTTCTGCATTTTGGATAATGAGTTTTTAAATAATACAACGGGATAATCACCTATAAGAAAAATATTAATATTTTCTGTCGTGTCTTCTGAATCATTTTACATATATTGTAGTTTGTGGTACCAGCATAAATAGGAGTTTATTTAAAGGAAATATTTTATATAGACCGAAATGCACATAACGTTAGTAAGCAAATATGTATGTTTATGATCTTCGATATACATGTGAACTTAAATTACAAGATTAAGGGAAAGCAAGCAAAGAGTTTATGCCAGTGCAAAGGGATGTTTTCGCAAAGGATTTGTTACGGGACGCTTGTCTTGTTTACATTACACAAGAAATAAATCATAAAAATTACATTTATTCTTTTCTTTTCAGAAAGGTTTGCTTTGGTTTATTTAATTATGGCAAAGCACACTAGGGCTATCTGCCTATGAGGAGGGATGCCTTCGTGGAGGACTTTCTAAGGAAAACTGGCTCGTATACACGTTACACATGGGGAAAACCACGAAAACGCCCATGCAGCCAGCCCGTTCGCGAGATTCGAACCTCGGACCGAACTACCAGTGTTCAGCGACTTTACCGCTCGGCCTCTTTTCAGAAAGGAGATCATCAAGGACTAAACTAAGCCTCATAATTATTTTCTAACCTATTGCTTTAGCTGGTAAAAAAGGATTCTGATCAGCAATCAGTATGCTTAATTGCTGTGTGTATTAGACATTTTACTAAATCCATTTATTATGAATTACCGCCCAGACAGTAAAGCGGTTCGTGACTCTGGTTGCCGTACCGAAGAGCCTGGGTTCGAACCCCGGATAGGGCATGAATGTAATTTCTTCGTCCTCTTCATAGGTGGCAACGGTGGTCCACGTATTAGTTCCCTCCTTAATAACATGACCGGCCTTAGTAGTGATCAATGTCTATAAACGGCTACTACCTGCCATTGGAAAAAAAAATTTACGATTTGGTCTTTTATTCAACATAACACATTTTCCATAAATAGTTAAAATGCATTATTCAGTTACAAGTGAAAGTACTTGCATGAACTATTTTCCATCATTGTTTCACGTAAGAACAAATAAAAGTACAATTTTCTTATGCACCTGTGATTGTCATATTATTTGGATTACGGTAAAGACTGCAAAGATGCTTCTGTGGAGGACTTTCTAAGGGAAACTGGCTCATGTTCACATGACCCGTTAATAAAAGCAGAAAAAGATCTTTACTTAATTGAATGCAACGAAACGTTTAAGAAGAATGATGTACTCATAGAGAACTTTCTAAAATAAAATGATTTGTATTCATGTTACACATAAGGAAATCCACGGAGCTATCTAAACATTTAGATTGTTTGCCAAAATGGGCATCCGATTTGAACTAGTAGTATTCAAAAGACGACTTATTACTCTGCTGAGCGAAAAATCTAATTGCTTTTGAAATTATATTGAAATTCGAACAATCACTGTATTACAATTATTATTATTTTTTGTTCCCCAATGCCAGATTGTGAACAGTTACAGTGCAACACAGTCCATTAGTCTATACAAGGCCAGAAGTTGCAGTCACTTTATTATGGAGGCATCTAATATGTGGGATCATCGCCTCCTATGAAAGGACGAACAGTTAAAGCCATGCCTTCTCCGGGATTCGAACCCAGGCCCTTCGGTATCGCAGTCAGGCTTCCCTAACCACTATACCATCTGGGTGGCACAATTACAATTATAACTGCATTAGTTGTAGTTTTAACTACAATGAATTACCAGCTTTTCTCAGTCAATAACAGATAGCTTAAACTTTAAAGATAAATGGGAGGTCTTATAATTTGTCGAATGGCAATATTCTAAGAAAGTGTAGTCTCCAGGATGGTCGAAGTTTAATTACAGTCTTACATTTCGCATACTCGCAGCACTTGCCCAAAGGCTGTTCCAAGATTATTTCTGTTCACCTCATCCATTAATTTTGGAGCAGAATCATGTCTAGAGACATTTTTTTCTAAGGACAGTATTTTATATAATAGAAAAAAAAATAATAATAATGCGTCTCCCTCAAGGTGCAGGAAACAACAAATACTGATAAATTTAATTGAAATTACAATTATAATTTTAGTTAATACAAATACAATGTTACTTTAACGGTTAGAAATACATTATAGTTCTAATGGCAAAAATATCAAATGAGTGTTATAGATTAGTATACTTTTACTTATCACAATATTAAACTTTTAATGCCGTTTTATTTTATTTAGCTTATCACAATATTGAGCTTTTTAATACCGTCGGTACTGAAAAAATGTTTTACTACTGTCATGAAATGTATATTCGATAATAGTTTCTCATTGATGTTTTTCTTATATATTTTTCTGCATAATTCCTAAATGTTTGCAATGGAAATAATTCTGAGGCTTTTATAATACTTCTAAATTTTCATGAAATAAAGTTCCATTAAAGTTTACTTGAAGGAGACTCTCAGTGCAAGCACTCGAAAAGAAGTTATGCTACATTTACATATTATGAAACGGTTGAATGTACAGTATTTACTTGTAACAGCGGTGCTCAATATATCGCGTTTTCTGAAAGAATGCATATGTTGCCTAAAATCGAATTTAAATCACTATAATCAGAATAATTGGCTAAAGTATTAAATTGTAATTTTTACAGCATCAATCGAATTAGTGGATTTTATTGAAGATAAAAATGTGTTGATATTGACAAGGTATATTAGTTTTGGTACTATAATGAATGCTAGCTAATAGCTATATGAAGATAATGAAAGTACTATAATGAATGCTACCTAGTAGATACTCTAGTTAATAGCTAAAGTAAAACTCAGGATATGGTAACATTAAATAAATAAATAAATAAAATTTAAAAAAAAAAGAAGAAGCAGAAAACGAAAGCGAAAAGGAACTGAATACATTCGGAAAGAGAAGGCTTACTATGGTGAAACATTAGAAACGTGTATACAAAGTGTTAATACTATATGTTTTGAGAAAATACTAAGGACAAATTGAAATACATCATAGCTACGTTTGGTGCTTTCTATATTATTTGTATCAATATTAATATAAGTACCAAAAAATACTTAAAAAATAGGTATTTTCGAAACTTTAAAGGAACAAAATTGCAGTCTGAAAATTTATAGCAGCGGAACGTTTGAAGTAATTTCATGCCTTCTGAAGGTCGCCATGAACATAACAATTTATAACTGTCAGCTTTTACAACTAGGAATCAGATAAACTCTATTGTCTGGTAAACCGGACTGTCTAGTAATGTTTTCGGTACTGTCTAGTTTCCGGGAATGGCGATGTATGCAAGCTTTTTCCTCTTTCTGCCCTAAGAATAAACAGCTCATAGGGGAATTCTGAAAAATATATAACCCTTTCATATATGTACTCATACCCTGATATTCACAATAGCGTTTCTTAATTTAGATAGCTTTGAGCATGCAAATTCAGTAAAAATCAGAAAACAAGTACCATACTTATAACAAAGCAGGTTATCTCAGTAAATGAAGGGAATTAAGTATCGGCGGTGGCAAGATTTTCCCATGGTTTGAAGACTAAGTAATTTATTCCTTTCAGAAAATTTTCTCGGAAAGCAAATCATCACTTACGGATAGAAGAATGTTCTAAGAACTACGGGACAAATTTATAATGGGAATAAAAGAATGAAAGAAATCGGAAACTCTTTTCTAGTAATCATTTTACTCCTCGAAAGTTGGTTTCAGTATCACCTTTTTAAGGAAATGACACATGAAATGGATTTCAGAAACTGAATCTCGAAATCATCAATAACTATCCAAAATTCTGCATTTGTAAATATTTATCTAATTTGCATTTCAACCAAATGTTGAAAACAAAGCGGAAAAAAATCTCCTTACAAAAAGGGAAAAAAAAAAAAAAAAAAAGATTTCCATTTTTTACAGTGATATTCCATTAAATTATATCAGAAAATCATATCACTGATGGATGCAATAAATACTAATTTCAGACATGTTGCCTGTTTATGTTGTTAACTCTCTTTTGCAACTGAACACTGGTAGTTTTGCCTAAGTTTGAATTCCGGCGAATGCGTTCGTTGCTTGGTATTTTGGTGAATTTTAGGTTGAATATATCAAACCAGTTTCCCTGAAAAAGTCATCTACAAACGCATCCTTTTCCTCAAGCAGGTGCCCATCGTATACTGCCTGACGAATGTGCAAGAATTTTTCTTCTTTTACACAGCTTTCATAATCATATATTACCCACCAGGCGGCCGAGCGGTAAAGACGCTGAACAATGGTAGTTCAGTCCGAGGTTCGAATCCCGCGAACGGGCTGGCTGCATGGTCGTTTTCGTGTTTTACTCCATGTGTACATGTGTAACGTCTATACGAGCCAGTTTCCCTTAGAAAGTCCTCCACTAAAGCATCTTTCCATTTAGGCAGATAACCCTCGTGTGCTTTGCCTTGAATAGCACCATACCAATAATACCATAATCACATATTATATTATTGAACATTTTTAATTTGCAAAACTATAAGTTATGGAAAACTCAATGACATATTTATTTTAAATAAAAAGATAAAAATTAAATGCGTCATCGACATCATTTTGTTAGTAATATCATTATATAATCTATTGTACTTTTTTTTTTTTTTTTTTTTTTTTAGTGTACTGGGGAATTAAAGAAAATTTCTCAAAAGTATCATCATGTTTTCGTAAACTGATATATAGTGTTAAATTATTATATTAAATTTCAGTTTATTATAGCAGAAATCGTAAATAGCTGCATTATGTATAGCTCTTGCTTCGCTGAGCTTTCAGAAGTTAATCTGCGTCCATCCGCATAATCGTTGTGGGATCTTAATTCTACTGACCGATGTTCTATAAATTTAAAATATTTTGCCCTGCCTAAATTCTGTAGCTCTCTACATTCTAAAACTTTTGCCGTTGTCAAGTGCCAAATTCTTAGAATTTCGCCATCCCTAAATTTTCTTGTTCGATGCCTCTTTAAATTCTAAGAATTTTTCAGCCATTAATCTGCCTCCTGGCCAGACGTGTTTTTCGATGCCACATATGTCACTGAAAAAGTTGAAAAATCGGAATTTTAAAAGAAAACTTCCTACTTTTCATCAAATAAATTTTATCGATTAGCAGTGCTATGGAAGCATTAAAACATTTATGTAATAAATATACAAATACTTCAGAAACATTTTTTTCTCTCTACTGAAGAAAGGCCTGTCTCTGACTACCTGCGAATTTGATTAAGTTTTATCCAAAATCTACGTCAAAGCGTTTCTTTTTGGCCTAATATTAAATTTTACATTGGCATGTTCCTGTCCCTGCTTGATGTTGACAAGATTTATTCAAAACTTACTGTTCTTATTTTTTATTTTAAAACAAACAATTTAAATGGAAATCCTCAGCTTGCTTTTATTTATTTAAATAATAACATTTGATAATGTGAATTGAGATCAAGAAGTGATTTGCGTATTTGAACCCAAAAAAATGTTAAACACCAATTTTGAAGCTTTTGTTTTGGTTTGCTTTATTTTTCCTTCAAAGCAAGGGAGAGCTATCTGCCTAAAGGGAGGAATGCCTCCGTGGAGGACATTCTAAGAAAAACTTACTCGCGCCCACATTATGCACAGAGAAAACCACAAAAATTCCACTTTGAAAGGTAAAAGTGTCTAATTTTTTAGAGCGAGATTTTCCTAACAATGAATTTTAGCAATTTAATACAAGTGCTATATTTAATTAAGAATTAAAACAATGTTCTTTTGTGATTTACGTAAGGTAACTCTTTCTGTCAAAAATAATCATATGAAAATGCACCGAATTTCAGTACCATGTAATTTAGTTCGGAAACTGAGAGGTATCTGTGACATCTTGTCTATATGTAGAAAATTTTTAATAAGGTTATTATGACTGAAATTTGTTTCAAAATATTCAATCAACCAATAAATGCGATGAAGGTAAACGCCCCTTTTATAAATATGAAACAAGATAAACGAAATAAATTTGTGGTAAAATGAATTACAAACATTATGTCAAAATGACTGACACTGAGCATGTGTTTGTTATTTTAATAGTAATTTAATTATCAATTACATGTAGCTTTCAATAGGAATTAGGTATTTTAAACCTCTTATAAATTTTTTCTTAGCGTTAAAGCTCGATAACATGAATCAAAAACAGAAAATTAGTTAAACTACACTGTCTCACTAGTCGTAAGATTATATTACTGAAATACGCATATAAAAACAAATTAACATTCTATAAACGTACATTAAAATACCGAAACGCAATAAAAATTAATAACATTTATACTTAAAAGCAACAAAGCCGGGCTCATGTGAATCACTAGAAGAGGCGCCAAATTGGCTATGCGAATTCGAAAATTACTTTAATTATTAGGGGAAATAAGCTTCGTCAAACTTAAATCAATAAAACAAACCAAAAAAATTGCAAGAAAACCTAGAAATTAATGCAATATGCATTTCAGTGTTATTTCTTATTTATCAAAAACGAATTTTTTAACTTTTTCATTTGAAAATTATAAATAATTGGCTACATTATTTCTCTGAATTTATAAAACTACGATTAAAAAAATACTTTAAGAATTATGGTATAATTATGCTATAAGAGTTATGACATTTTGATTTAATACAATTACTTTTGCTTAATACAAGTGTAGCTATTTTTATATTTATATGGACGCGCATTGACCTTTCTGCCTCAGGTGAAAAATTATCTTGGCACGGCTCTGATAAGCAATTAAGATTAGAAATATGCACAAAATTAGTAACAAGGCAATACAAAACTTCCTTTTTCTGTTTTGGATTTCCAGAAAAAAATATCTTTTTTCGTAGCATGGACACAAAACGTGTTCCTTCCTCCGTAAGGGCAAAAGCAGCCCATCTGCTTACTCGCCTCTAGGCGGTAATCAAAGGACAGTAGGAAACCATCACTTAAGTGAAACGACTTGTTGATCGCCCTACAAGAAGGGGGAAGAAAATCTAACAAAGGCCGTTTTCAGGACAATTTTGGTTCACACTAAATGAAAAAAAAAATTGTAAACATGTTTAAATTTTACTGCAGTTTTCGAGACGTAAATAGATTTGAATGCGAGCCGCCCGGTGAATTAAACAAATCTAATAAGAAGCAATAAATTTTCATGGTATGAAGTCCACTCAAAAGAATGCATGGGACATTTCTACCCAGTTAAGTGTAGATACGTACCAATAGTACTTCATTTCTTATTATTTTACTCTATAGACATTTCTACGTATATATTCAGAACACTCCCTTTTATTCAGTAAGATTCATTTATACTACTAACACAAATTTTGCTAACTCTTTGAAATATTTTACGAAAATATCTTGTATTTTCTTACACCCATCCTACTTAAATCACCAAAAATACACTGAACCTTCATTTTCCTTCATGTGAAAACGTCACTCGGATTCTTATATGATTCCATCATTTACCGCAGAACTTTATAAACACTACTATATTTGAACTTATCACAGCCTTACTCTCTTAACAAGGTACAGAAGATTGAATTATATTTTAACTACAGAGAAGAATATTCACATTGTAAAGTATTATTTTAAATTTAACTTAGCCACATTTCGTGAATTAGAACTTAAAGTCTATAATACACATGGAATTAATATTCAGCCATGGAAATGAAATATTATCGCCTTTTTCCCAACTTGGAATATAAAAATTTGTCAACCTGGAATATTTTTAACGTATTCATTGTAACTTAACTAAAAAATACTTATATTTCACATTGTCAATAATTTATTTAGCACTGAACTTTACAGCCTTTTTGAGAACGAAATTTGGCCCACCAGTGGCCGAGCGGTAAAATCGCTGAACACTGGCAGTTTGGTCCGATTTTCGAATCCCGCGAACGGGCTGGCTGCATGGGCGTTTTCTTGGTTTTCCCCATGTGTAACGTGTATACGAGTCAGTTTCCATTAGAAAGTCCTCCACGAAGGCATCCCTCTCCTTAGGCAGATAGCCCTAGTGTACTTTGCCGTATACTCAATACACCAATGAGAACGAAATTTAATTTATCATACTTGACAAATAACTCCTACATAGTTATGATACATTACACGAAATATTGAGTAGAGTTCCAAATAATGATCCAACATCGTAACATAAAAGACCTAACAGAAATAATTTTAAGATAGAAATTTCAAACTGACATTGTTTAATAACGGACTTTTACAGCTTTTTTCACATTTAACTTCTCATAGATAGTAAATAAAATTACACACAAATAATTATACAGAATAGGTAATAATGACAGAAACTCCATATAATGATCTACTATAGTCACCAACTTTAAGAGTTTTAACGCATTTAATATGTCATTAGAAAGACCACACTTTTTTGAAAAGCATTATTTTATTTAAACATTGGAGCGACACAGTCCTGCGCACATGTATAACATTTCTATTTATCATGAGCATGACACATAATAAGTAAATAAAAGTTTCCCAAAGTACGAAACGCATATTTCTTTTAACCGGCTGTACTAAGAAAAGATGCAGTATGGAATGCTTAGAACCACTCGGTGCCACAGTTCCTCATTTCCCAGCGCATTGATCAAAATATACATGTACTTTAAAATCAGTTAAACAAATTCAAATGCAAGTATTTAAACAGGAATACTTCACAAATTAGATAAAAGATAGGTACACAATGAACTTAAGTGATAAACACAAAAAAGTATGTAAGGACCAAGAAACAAAAATGTATTCGTGCAGAAACTTTTAAGATAAAGTTGCTCTATTTTTGCACGTGGGTTGCATGTTTCGTTTCAGATTAAGCAAACATTCAAGATAATTGCTGTATAGCTAGGGATTTTATTCACACTTGCTAGTAATTTAATTTATTAGAACAGTGACAGACATATAGGAGAAGTATGCCATATCCATGAAAAAAAAAATTTCCCAAACCAGACTGTAATAGTGAAATATAAAGGGAATAAGAAAATGCCATATTACCAACAAAATTAGTATCTGAGTGTGCAAAACATGAACAAAAAATGAATATTTTTTCTGAAAATGTTCCGAATGTGATAAGTCAGGAATAAGAACTTTGACTAGTTTCATGAACAAAGCATGAAAAATAATGAAGAATTTTTAATTTTATTTTGTCTGTAGTACGTTTACTTATACTAAAATCTTCCATTTGGTTGACTGTACTTTACATTTAGATGCAAGTTGATAAATCAGACTGATTTTGTGTTTTAAAGCTTCAGATTGAGAACTATTACAACTTCAGAAATAATACAACTCAAAAGCAAAAAGATTAAAACGACAAGAGAATATACTGTAAGTAAGCGAACGCGATAAATGACTTTTCTGGGCTGATTTTCATGAATTCATAGATTGATAGCAAAATTTTAATGCACTGTATATGAACTATTTTTCAAATGCATTACGATCACTGTTTTTCAACTATAAGTAAACATTTCATGTTAATTTACCATTTTTCCTGAGATTTATCTACGTATTTACTAAATTTTTGCATTTTGTTTATAAATATAATACCAAAAGGACATAAAGAGAACATTTGTTTCTTGAAAATGTCCATATTTTTACCCAACTGTTATTTCTTTCATATCTTTGAAGTAACCTATTAAACACATAGTTATCTTGTATTGCCCAGACAACCGTTGGCCTTGCCAATGTCTGAGGGAAGTCACAAAGCTAGAAAATTTAAGAAATATTTTATCATTACGAAGAACTTCTTACTTCGTTTTCGATGAAAATTGACCGAATTTAGTAGTTCATTACCGATCTATTTCTTCTTTATCATATTCGAAATAAACAATTAACCGTACATACCTAATACATTGCATTGATGAGTTATATTTTAACTTACTGCATTGCATTTCAAGTGAATGTGTTATTGCAGCTTTTAATAAAATCTTAAAAGCTGAAATGAGTGTTTCATTACCAAATTAGTACTTTCTAACTTCATTCTATTGAAACGAAAACATTCATAACTTATTGCAAAGAAATATTTTTACATGTTATACTTTTGAATTAATTTTCATACCACAGTATTTTCTTTGAAAATTTGTTTCCTGGTCCACTGCTAATATATTACTAATTTTCGCTCTTTCAA
This sequence comes from Stegodyphus dumicola, assembly GCF_044657685.1. Classification (NCBI taxonomy): domain Eukaryota; kingdom Metazoa; phylum Arthropoda; class Arachnida; order Araneae; family Eresidae; genus Stegodyphus; species Stegodyphus dumicola. Next base: position 55,461,055 of record NC_140778.1, read on the forward strand.
TACATTTCGTACATGACCAAAAAACTCAGTTTAGAAACGTTTTTACTTAACACCTTGTATTGCATTGCTTTCATTTTTATTAAATATCATGCGAATATTTTTAAAAAGGCATATTTTTTTCCTTCTGTTTGGACAATTTTAAACAGCATTTTACTATTACAGAGACTATACTTTGGTAAAATCGCAAGGGTTAAACTGAACGTTTCATTACTAATTTTGAAGATTCTGGAGATATCCTACTTAAAAGTTCATAACCGATTAGCAAAATAATTTATATATGTACTTCGTTGTGCTCGTGGTTAAATTTTAAATCGTTGTTCAACTATAACACTTGATTTCTAGTGAAGTATCGAAATGATTATTTACTTTCCGCTTTTTCCAAAGAATTTCCTAGACACATATGTTTAGTACAGAAAATTTTCTTAACTTAAAAGTATTATTACCGAAACAGAAAACATGCAAAATTTTACTGAAAATTTATACTTTTTTTTTTTTTTTTTTTTTTTTTTTACAAACATGTACACGAATACCCACATTTAATTACTTAATGTGTATTTTCCTATATCAGAACGAAAATTTCGAACGAAAATTTTTAAATAATGTCATGTTCCATAAAATTTATGTATTTGTGATGTCATTGTCAAACGTTTTGAAAGTGTGCTCTAGGTAGTCGTTTAGACATTTCGAAACTGTTTTCTCTTTGCTATTGGAAACTATTTTATCTCTGCTGCTTTATCTCTTTAAACATATCCCAATGAATTGTCGATACTTTTTTGGTTTATCTTCAGCTTATGAAATATTTAAATACTTAAAAATATATTTTCAAATCGTTTATGTAGACACTTGTGATAGATTTCCTGGATGTTTCTTTTGGAGAATGTATTTATTTTATTCACGTGAATGAAGCTGATGTTTTCTTAAAATTTTATTATGACAGAATACCGGATTTGTTCTTTTTATTCAACATTCATATGAACTTCAGTATTCCAAATCTCTCACGTAAATGTAATTTTTCCTATCAGTAATAGGAAGACGAAAGGAATAAATGCAGTTTATGCAGACATAAGGTAAAAATCTGGAAGTAAAGGAAATTCTTCAGAACTAGGCAATTCAGTAGAATGTGCTAATATTCATCCTATTCGAAGGTTAAATTTTGGAATTACATAGCATATAAAATGTAAATTTAATAAAAAAAGATCAAGTATACTGCAAAATCTGGACGGTAATTATACAAAATTAGTTATAAAGCAGTTTTTCATAAAAAAAGCGGTTCCAACGAAGAAAATATGCCAGCAATCTCCTGAAACACTAAGCAGGCGTTTGATCTTCGCTCTTACGTAGAATTTACAATTCTACTTAACTTTTGTAAGAGCAAAGATCAGGTGCTCTCTTAGAGTTTTACTCTCTTAGAGTTGATTCTTAGAGTTTTAGGAGACTGTTTGGTTTGGTTTATTTAATTATGGCAAAGAACCCTAGGACTATCTGCCTAAGGGGAGGGATGCCTTCGTGGAGACTACTTAAGGGAAACTGGCTGATACACACATTACACATGGGCAAAACCACGAAAACGCCGGTGGGCGGAGGTCGTCAAAGAGAGAGCAGTGTATGGGTCATTGTGGGAGGAGATAAGGCCCACACCAACACAGGCACGATCAGCAGATGGATTGTCCATTCTTACTGTGGTATATCTCCGTATCTTAGCATGTCTGCTTGGTTTTAACAAGGACTGAAGTGCAAAGCAGGCAGGTTGATAGATGTTGATAAAATTATTGATATTATCCAGGTCTTGACAGAAACCCCGGCAATTCCACGAAATAAATGTGCCTATTATTGATGCTTGTTTTGATGGTGGTGTTTTTTCGACTTTCGAGGCAAAGTGTTTCGGAAGGGATAACTCTTGTTCAACGTCCATTTCGTCTAGGCGTCCTGAACTCATGCTTGCAATAGAACCTGGCTTGGGGGGTCCTGGGTTTGTGCTTATTTTTCTCTTTGATAACATCCCTATGTTTAATTAAGATACAATAGCACGCCGAACAAATATTAATTTAGAAGTCAAACAACAAAAATCAGCGTTATATTTTGTTTTAGGAGATTTTAAAAAATTCTGTTGTCATTCCCTTCTTTCCATCAATTAGCTATAAAGTTGCAAGTAGTTTGCAGAAATTTAACTTTCGGGTCGTTTATTCTCCCATCAATAAAATCCAAGTTCCATACTCAAGGACCCATTCCGGATATGAATTCCTGAGGTATTTACAGGATTCCTTGCCAGTGTGGCTTAATTTACATTGGCCAAACTCAGACTGCTTTAAAATTTCACGTTAAGGAACATGAGACATATGTTAGAAAAAAAGGAAACACAGAAGTCTTCTGTTGCCCAACATTGTTGGTCCGAAAATCACACTTTCAATTTTTCTGCTGCCAAAATTATTGAAAAACATCTTCCATTGGTGAACTGGATTTTATAGAGGCCTTTCACATTCAAAAAAATCTTTCTGTTCTAATTAACGACCCTAATTCCAATCCATCTTTGGCTTCAGCCTTTAAAGAAATTATGTTTTAGTTCTGGTTTCATCAACAAATGACGCCAGTAGCTTATCTCCTGTCCAGGCTTTCTTATCTTATCTAATCATTATAGCTTATCTCGTTCATTTGCGCTTTTGCAGCTGAGGATGATGGCCCGATAAAACCATCGAAACTAGTCCTATGAAAATTTGAAAATGTAACGATGATTTTTGTTGTTTTAATTAATCTCTATGTTCATTCTGTTTTCTTTTGGACGCAGTCACCAGCGTACTACTTTCAACTTCAGGTTTTTTTCTCTGATTTTTGATTTCTAGGATCATCTGTCATTGCTAGTTCTTTTTTCTGTGCGGTTATTGTGGTTTGCTTTGATATTGATCTGAATGATTTTGTTGCGGGTACGTAAGATTTATTATGTCTTGGCTGATTAGAGAGAACAAGTCTTTTGGCTTCTGCAAATGATATCTTTTGTGTAATTTTAATGTTCTCAATTTGTTTTTCTATCTGCCATTTCGGACATCATCTTGAAAAATCTGGGTGCTCACCTTTGCAATTTATACATAAGGGGAAAGCAGAGCAGCCTTCACTGGCATGGCCTACGATGGAATATCGAGCGCACGTGAGGCTACTGCGACAAGAGGTCTTTCCATGTCCAAAGCGCTGACATTGAAAGCAACGCATTGGATTCGGTATATACGGCCTGATTGAACAGTTTAGGTATCCAGCTTTGATGTTCTTATGCAGGTTAGGAGACTTGAAAGTAAGCGTATGCTTAGTGGGAATCAGAACCTTCTTTTCGTATTTTGATCCTACGAGTACCACACACGTTATGATCTGCCGACTCTTTAACAGATTCCTCTTCAGTTACTCACAGTCAGAGACTGAAGACTGTCAGAGATTACTCCTTGGGACAAATTTAGAGTGTTATGTGGTTTAACTGCAATGTTTGCTTGTCCTAATTTAGTTAGTTACAAAAGAATAAAAGAATATTAGACTGCTTTCCAGACACAGCTTTTATCAAAAGGTCTCCACACCGAAATCTCTTTATATTTTTCAGTTCTCCTACAGAAGACAAAAGATGTTTGTTCATTAGAAAGGGTGACATTTTTTTCAATTCTTCAGAGCTGGCTATAATTAAGAAATGTGGAGAAATACATCTGACACAGTCCTTTCTATGTCGTTTCTTAGTTCTTTGGTCACAATCGGAGTATCGGGTACATTGTTGGAGCAGAAAGGTATCATAGCATTCATATTTAAATGGAGAAAGATTCGGTTCCGACCGCCCCACTCACCATGGAGCTGAACAAGGGGACGTGGATTCCTACACCAGGGCTAGCCGGACCTATACGCAAACTGAAGTCCCACAGTCGGCTTTCCCAAAAGGAATAATACAGAACTCAGCAAATCGGGACCCGGAAGTGTGTTCTACGTCATTACTGGATATGTACCTTTGATATCTCCGTTGGCAGTAAAGCTTGGCGGAGCATTTGGCGTTATTTTTTTCTCGCGTAAATTTTTCCGCAAGCTCAAGAATTGGCGCCAATTTAGTTTAACTGCTAATTAGCAGCTGTGATGTGTGTATTTTTTTGCGCCATTTTTCTCGCTTCATTTGAGCTATTTACTTCTTTTCTTTAATTAATAATTATTTGTATTTTGTTATATTTATGAATAGTGTTTGATTTGATTTTCATTTAATTTATAGTTGCTTTTTACTTACAGCGTATTTAATTATAACTAAATTACTGACCTGTGTTTCGATTTGTAGTTGTTTGTTTTGCCTATATGCAACCAAAAAAAGATGAAATTACTTATAATTCGAGATTCAATGGTTAAATATTTGGATGAATATATTTACCGGCGAATCTTCTGAATTATGAAATTGATTTGCATTCTTTTCGTGGTGCAGTGATAGAAAGGTTAAGACGCAAGATATCCTTTTTGGACAATCAATACCATTTGATTTTGGTACGTGTTGTACCAACAATTCGGATGACAGGGTTGAAGTTGTTCTTAAAAAGTACGATTGCCTCTTTAAGGATATTAAACGTTTAAACCTGAATATCAGTGTTGTCATTTCAGATATCCTACCATGTGGTGAAGACTTTTTCACAATTTTAAATTAGCGAGTAGCAGCTTTGAACCGTTTGCAGGTAATTAATGAGAAAATTTACAAATTAATTCTGAAAAAATACTGTCAAAATGTTTCACCAGAACCATATGAACCTTCATATGGTTCTGTTATGGTTTTAGATATGTATGTAGAAAGTCTGTCTGATGAAGTAGGAATTCAGGTTTCTGAACGCCTGGACAACAGATCAGTAACGGCCTTCACAGTATCATCTATTTTTACACACCTTACCGGAAGCAAGGTCAAGTCTCTCACTCATAAACCAAATCACTCATAAACCAGAACCATATGAACCTTCATATGGTTCTGTTATGGTTTTAGATATGTATGTAGGAAGTCTGCCTGATGAAGTAGGAATTCAGGTTTCTGAACGCCTGGACAACAGATCAGTAACGGCCTTTACAGTATCATCTATTTTTACACACCTTACCGGAAGCAAGGTCAAGTCTCTCACTCATAAAGAAACATTGGAATTCTAAATATGTCCGACACTCACATTCCTTTAAAAGATGCAAATATTGGGAAATCTTCAATATTAAATGGATCACTCTAGATTCTAAATGTATAAACTGTTAGATGTAGTAGCGTACATATTACCAGATCAGTGCTGTGAAGTAACATTTTAAGTTGGTAGACTTGGGTTTTCTGTCTATCGTTAAGGAGGGATACTCAATGACATACTCAGTTGCTCTGTTTACATCTTTTGTTCAAGATTATTCAACAATTCAAGATTGTTCAACAGTTCAAGACAACCATTGTTCAAGATGTTGGAAATTATTGCAAGTATGTCAATTTAATAAGAAAAGTAAACAAAAAAGAAAAAAATTGGTTTAATGCAAAACTTACCATCGGTCAGTGAACGTTTTGAAATATTGTCTACTGATACTGTTGGAGGTTTAAATTATTAAAATTCTACTAAAACGTTTATCCACATAATTATTGATCATGCAACCAGGTATATGTGGCCTTTTGCTTCTAAAAGTGTAACTACTGATACTTATATAAATTGCTTAAGGCAAATTTTTCAAACTCAGGTAAAAAAAAAAAAACAATTAAGTGATAGGAATGCTGCTTTTACATCTTCAAAATTTAAGCACTTTTTAAGGAATCATAATGTAAAACAATTATTAACTACTGCATATAGACCCCAAACTAACGGTAAAATTGAACATGTTAATCAAACGATTATAACTAGGTTAAAATATAAGCTAAATTCTTGTCTAAGTAATATTGCGTGGACAAAATAATTACCCCAAGTAACTGAAGAATATAATGACACCCTTTATTCTGTAACAAAATTCCCACCATTATACTTAATACTTAATGGAAAATTACCTTATGATTCCTTAATTCAAAGTCGAGAATTATATCCGATACAAGAAGCTAGAAAAATAGCTCAAAAAGATCTGATAATTATCATAATGCAAATAAAGAAAGCTATGATACTCTTTATACACCTCGTAATTTTAAAATAGGTGATTTAGTAATGTATGAAAAATTTTAATATCATAATGCACGTAAACTTTCTCCTCCATTTTCAGGACCTTACAAAATTCTAAAACAATATTCTGAAGTTACTATGAAATTGATAAACCTAATCCTCTAACTAAAATCAGAAATTGTTCATTCAACTAGACTAAGACCTTTGAATTCAGCAAGTGAATTTAAATTAACTGTTAGAACCAGTAGAATTCCTAATGTCTGCCCAAAATTAATTTAATTTTTCAAAATTCCCTATTAAAAGTTTTCCTGATTATGACCTTTTAATACCTGATTTAGATCTAAACCTTAACTACGACAAATTCTTTTCCCGATCTTGACCTTTTGTACTTTTCACATAATTTTAGAAAACAAACATTTTCTTTCTTACATTATTTTGTAACATTTTTTTCCCCTTTATTTCTTCTTTTTGTAAGATAATATTCATTTCTAGTTTTGTAGGATTTTGTATTTTTACAAAAACACATTGCTACAATGTACAATGTCAAAAACCAGTTACCTTTTATTAGACAACAGAGGTTTTTGATATTTTGTACCTAGCACCCCCCAACCATCAGCGAACTAGTCACGCTGATCTATTGGAGAGGAAATGCCAAAGAATTTTATTCAAGGTGTTATTGTCTTATTAAATATTATATTATATTCTTAGAGATTTATATTGAACAGTTTTCTTAAGGTATTATATCAAAATGTTTTATATTAAATTTTTAAATTATTTTAAAATATGTCAATGTATTGTTAATTTACCTACGATGAGAAAAATGAACGCACGTAATACATTATGCATAAATTGTGTATCTTCTAAGTTTTATATGAAAAAATGTTCCCCGCATAATTTTTAAATATCTTCTATTCAAAAATTATATATGAAACCATATTCATTGGAACAAGTGCATAATATCTGTGAGCTTATCTTTATCTTGTGGACTTACTGGCATCAGGAAACTTCAATCAATATTTTCACTCGATGAATAGGACTGTTCAATGAACATTTTGAGAAAAATTGAGGTTTTCTCTGATTGTAATTTATTATTTATTCTTCTTCTTCTATATATTATTGTCTCATAGTTCTAAATTTAGTTATAAATTATATGTTCATTTATGAATCATTGTAAAATTATATAATTAAAAAAATTTCTAATTATATGAGAAAGATCATGATTTATGAAAGTGCATGGTTAAAGCCTGTAAGCTATGTCCTGGATGTCTTTCTTCATGTCTTTTCTCATACTTCTTGCTTCACTAATCTACTAATGCTTAACTTGCCCGGCCTCTTGTTTTTGAGGGGGGGGGGAAGATGTAAAAAGCACGAGTCTTTGCTCTATGTGAACACGCAACCTTTAATTAACTTTCTGCAGTTTCAGGATCTTCCCCCTAAACCAGTATTTTCGAGAACATTCCAGCCTATTACGTAACCGCTTCTATAAATAGAGAACTTGCGCCATTTTGCGTCAGAGAGATCGCCTTCTCCCTCTGCTGCTAAGATCTGTGCCGCTGCACTTCTGTCTTTTTTTTGTTAGAATAAAATGGCGCATTGAAATTAATTTATTTAGTAAACAATGATAATATGCCTGTGAATTGATAAAGATGTGGTATCAAAACAATTAACTTCTGTGTCGTCCTTGGATTGAAAAGCTTCACTCATGTGCCCGACTGCCAAAATATCACACACATACTACTATATTAGGCAAGAGTTTGTAAATTGCATTGTTTTTCTTAAAATTTGGTTTTCTACTCTTAATTGACTTTTAATTAATTTAATTAAATTTAACTCTAGTCATTTACTTGCTATTTTCTTAAAATTCCACTGTTTAAATTTTTTTTTTTTTTTTTTTTTTTTTTTTTTTTTAATAATTCACAACATTTGATTTTATTTTTGGTTTTGAATTTTAATTTTATCCTTGCATATATGAATGATGAAACACGAAATGAGTAATTGAAGAGTTAGAATTGGGGGCAACTTCCCCTTGATAAGTCTGTCTCCCACCTGCTCAACAATTATTAACTTATGCAACTTTAAGAATAATAAATTTAATTTTTTGGAATAATATCTTTTTTATGGTTTTAGATAAATGCAATTAATTTACATATGCTTTTAGAATTTAAATGATATTGTAAATTAGTTTGCAATAATAATAATTTTTTTTATTTTTATTTCTGAAATTAAAATTTCGTAATTAAAATTAAAATTTTAATTTTATATTTGCTTTTTTATTATATTATTAAAAGTAAGCACTGCTTTTTTTTATATGTGAATAAGGGAAAAAACCAAATATATTATTTTCACTAAAATTGAAATAAGGAATTGTTTACCTGATAGATCAATAGATATCGTAGAGTATGAAATGAAGCCAATTATTCCTTACCTTTAAATCAGGAGTTCTCGTCATTCTTAAAAGCGCAACCTATTTATTATCGTCTTACATGGAGGTTAGATGTCTAACCTCCTTGCTCTTGTATCTTGAGTTAAGTTGCTCCTGATGGCAACATTATTAATATAGCATTTAGAATAAGTTCATATTTAAGTATAATTATATTCTCAACTGAGAAATCGTACTTTAGTGAACGATAAGAAATTTTTTTGGATTGAAGCATTCCTGGAAATCAAGGCATCCTTGAGGTATTCTAATATAAAATAGCTGATATGTCTTGTAAATAATTATCGATTCTTTTATCAAGATAAACACTTGTATTTACACGTGGCATCAAACGCTAAAGAGACCCATCTTAGAACTACGTCGACCGAAGTTTATGTTAAGCAGTTCATTTTACATCCATTTGGAGGAAAAAATTCATCACTAGGTATTTAACAAGGTATATTATCTTAAGAAAGCCAGTTATCGTTATCAATGTAGCACAGAAATAATGTGTTCTGGCAGATTGTAACCAATTATTTTTAAGAGGCAATGTTTAAAAGAGCACATGCAGATCTATACCGAACACAAACCACATGTGTGTGAAATTTAGATTTCATATTGTCGAAAATGTAATTTAAACATGCATATGCTAATTCACATAGCAGAAGAGCCTGATATGATTGAAGTGCGTAAGACTTTAGTTAAATAATTAATTTAGACTCGCATTTGCTTATTACAAACCGTATATATGTGAATTATGTAAGAAATAATTTTGTCGTAAGAGCAATTTAAACAAGCATATGCTTTAACACATGAAACAAGCCTTCATATTTGTTTGAAGTATTTAAGAAGTGATTAATTCATAAGGTTAATTTAAACATGCACATGTTTACTCAGACAGGAGACAAATCTTATGTGTGCAAAATATGTAAGAAGTCATTTTGTCATACGTATGGTTTAAATAGCCATTTGCTTATTCACACTGCAGAAAAACCTTTTATGTGTGACGTTTGTGAGAAGTCATTTGGTGTGAAAGGTTCTTTGATCACTCATATGCTTACTCACACTGGAGAGAAACCTCATGTATGTGAAGTGTGTAAGAAGTCATTTAGTCAAAAGGGTAATTTAAAGAGCCATATGCTTATTCACACAGGCAAGAAATTGCATGTGTGTGAAATATGCAAGACGTCATTTAGTCAGAAGTATTCCTTAAACATCCATATGCTTATTCACACAGAAGGAAAACCTCATGTGTGTGAAGTATGTAAGAAGTCATTTAGTGAAAAGTATAGTTATCACAGGCACATGCTTATTCACAGAGGAGAGAAACTTCATGTATGTGAAGTGTGTAAGAAATCCTTTAGTGGCAAGTTGGCTTTAAACAACCATATGTTTATTCACACAGGAAAGAAACTTCATGTGTGTGAAGTATGCAAGACGTCATTTAGGCTTAAGGTTTCTTTAAACAGGCATATGCTTATTCACACAGGAGAGAAACTTCATGTGTGTGAGGTATGCAAGATGTCATTTAGGCTTAAGGTTTCTTTAAACAGGCATATGCTTATTCACACAGGAGAGAAACCTCATGTATGTGAAGTATGTAAAAAGTCATTCACTCATAAGCGTGCTTTAAACAGCCATATACTTATTCACAATGCGGAAAAACCTTATATTTGTGAAGTATGTAGAAAGTCATTTAGACAGAAATCTAATTTAAACAATCATATGCTTATTCACACAGGAGAGAAACCTCATGTGTGTGAAGTTTGTAAGAAGCCATTTCGACAGAAGTGTAATTTAAACATCCATATGCGTATTCACGCTGCAGAAAAACCTTATATGTGTGAAGTATGTAAGAAATCATTTAATCAGAAGCGTTATTTCAACAATCATATGCTTCTTCACATAGGACAGAAAGCTTATATGTGTGAAGTATGTCAAAAGTCATTTACTCAAAAGGTTAGTTTACTTAGGCATATTCATATTCATACAGAAAAACCTTATATGTGTGAAGTATGTAAAAAATCATTTAGTCAGAAGCATCTTTTCAACAATCATATGCTTGTTCACACAGAAGAGAAACCTTATATGTGTGAAGTATGTCAAAAGTCATTTACTCTAAAGGCTAGTTTACAAAGGCATATTCATATTCATACAGGAGAGAAACATCATGTGTGAAGTGTGCGAGATGTCATTCAGACAGGAGGGTTCTCTAAAGAGTCATATGCTTATTTATACTGGAGAGAAACCTCATGTGTGTGAAATATGTAAGAAGTCATTTAGAGTGAAGTGTCCTCTAAAGACTCGTATGCTTTTTCACACAGGAGAGAAACCTCGTGTGTGAAGTATGTAAGAAGTCATTTTGTTGTAAGGATAATTTAACTAGTCATATCCTTATTCATAAAGGAGAAAATCCTCATGTGTAAAAATGTCCTTTAGTCACAAGGGTAAAAATTTAAAGAAATATATGTTGATCTGCACAAGGGAGAAGTGTTTTGAGGAGATGCTAAATTAGTATCAATTTTTATTTATCAGTGGAGTACAGATTTCTGTATGCAGCAAAGAAACCTCATCTCTTGTGTTGAAGTCAGTCTCAATCACAACAGTTGCCCATATTAAGCGGTGGTCAAAATTCTTGGAATTAACAGAGCCATTCACTTACAGAATATTATATTTAGAGACATTATAGCGTGTGATTTAAAGCATAATGGTGACACTTTGTGCAGTTTGTAAATTGTCATTTGATGCAAATAAGTAATAAATCTTTTATGTCTTTCCAAAAACAAAAAGCTTCATTTATGCAAGATATATCTCAAGTCCTTTTTAAGTAATGCTAACTTAAAGTTAATATACTACTTTCCTGTTCTAAAGGGTCTAAAACTGCTTATACCAATCTTCATTGAAAAGATGTTATTCAGAATCTCACTTGATGTGCTTTACATTTCTTGCACTTTTTCTCAAAATTTGAATCCTTTGCACTGATTTTCATAGCTTTTGTTAAACTCACAGTGTTACATCTGAGACCTACCAAAATGCATTGTAGTGCTCATATGCTTGTTACCACTTTGAAACTTACACTTTACTTTTTACTTTACACCACTTACACTTTACTTTTTACCATGGCTATATTTTTCGTCCGATATGGGTACTGTAACTTCTATGCGTTTTGTGTGTGTGTGTTTTGTGCATGTATGTGTTTTGTGATGAAACACTGAAGACCTGCAGTCAAAATACGTAGTTCCACTTTTTTGACATACTTTTGAGCTAATTAGAGCTATTATCAGCAAATATTATTCTCAGTATTGCTAACCAGCTGCAATATCAAATGTGTCAAGTGTATAACACTCATAAGACTAGAATATGGTTAAGGCAAAGGAAAATGAGGTCTTCTACAATCAAATCCTGGACATACCAGTTAGAGCAACCCTGTGTGTGTAAAGAAAAAATGAATCAGTATGGAAATTCATTTTAATGCAGGTAAGAAACTCAAATATAGTAAATATTTATATAAAAACTGTTCTATGTTTTTTATCTGGTGTTGAAAGAAACTCTATTTTTAATTTGTAAGGATGTACACTTTATAAGCATGAACATCTGTGTACAAAAGAAAGACAGACGTCTCTGCTTCGGTAGCTTTCTCAGTCTTCAAACATTCTGAAAAATTATCATTATTTATATCTGAAGCATAAAAAAATTGTGTCATTTAGTTCCCATAATAATGCAACTTTGAAACTGAATAGAAACTAGCAACATTTGGCACTTGGTCACCATTTTTATGGTTTTAATTCAAAAGGAACACCTTTTTCTAGAACCCATAACAGGTATTTGTAATGCAGAACTTTCATAGAAAGTTGCTAGGTTACTTTAAATTTTTATTTCATGGAATTTATTGAAGTAACATTGCAGTATTTCAGCCTGTTTATTTTATTTAATAAACCATATTTAAAAAAAAATTATAATCAGAAATGCGTGTTGTTTCATTTATCGCAATCTGAGTAGTTAAATGCTATGGAAACATTGTGGTGAATTTGGAAAGTGCATGTCAGATTTTGGGGAAGGGCTTGTGTGTGTTGGATAAGTATGTTGTAATTTTGTGATTTAGATGGTGAAATGTCTGAATGTGGTAAGATTAATTTGAAGCTTTTGTGCGAACAACGTACGTGCAACGCCCTTCCATGTAAAATGGCATCCGAAACGTAATGCAATAAAACATAATTAAAAAAAATTATAATCTAAATAAACTGCATTTTAAATCAAAAGAAAGCAAGTAAATAGTACAGAAATGAAACTATACATTATCTAATCTGCATAATGCAAAAAGGAAATATTGACTTACCTTATTTAGAAATTTCGGCTTTTCATCCGCAGAGAACCGTTGGCGCTTCGGGAAAGAACCCGTTGGTGCATTTTTACTCACCAAGCTCGCGTTTCATCGACGATGAGCCAAGCCGCAAACGTGATATTTTGTAAACATGATTTTTTAGTGCATGTAAATTCAAGTTAGCAGACAAAACAATATATTAAGCATAAGGTAGTAAAAATTCACAGATAATAAGCATGTAGATGTAAAACTAACTTGTTAAACGTAATATACAAACATTGTATTAAATTCAAGTTAGCGCAGAAAAGAATATACAGTCAAAAGTCGTTAATTCGGACACCCATAATCCGGAATGATCTATAATCCGGACCTCAAAGCTAAAATCTTTCTGCGCATGCGCCGCATTGACGCATGTGCATAGGCGTTTTACTCGTGCGCACAAGACATTTAGGACTGCGCAAGTGCAGAATACGTTTTCGCGTGCGCGTTTAATATATAACGGATGGTATAAGCTAAAATTATCTAATTATCTATTTCAGTTAATGTTGATGATTGCGTTGTTCTTTAATCTTCGAATTGGATCCGGCTTATTATTTTTTGCAGACTGTAAGAGCAATTTTCTAAAAGTAAGCTTGAACTTTCGATTATGTCAAATAGAATTTCCGATGCTGGAGCTCCCAAAGGATCTAGAAAACGAAAGTATGTTTCGATGTCCATCAAACAAAAAACGAATTGCTACAAAAAATGGATAAAGGCATATTCTTTGTTTATCTAACCGTTCCGAAATCTGTTTATCAATTTCACGCTGCTCTGCGTGGGGGGGGGGGGGGACATCGCGGCGCGCAATGAACTGGAAGTTGATTTGTCAACACTATCGTTATCTTCAGGGCAGATGTTTTTTTTTATTCGGCTTATAATTCCTTACTAAATGTAGTATTTAATTTCGATGTACTCCGTCTTTGATATGATTTAAATCAAATTCCTCGTCATTATAAATATCACGAATACAAATGAAATAGTTTTCTGGTTGCAATTTTCTAATTTCGGCTATGCATAAGGTATGCTTTACGCATCCGCACGTTGAAAGAAATGTTTAATAAAGTAAACAAATAAATATTAGGCCTCTTTTTTGGTAAATTTTGATAGCCTCTAGATCATAATTGCTCATTATTTTATAAATTACCGTTTCATATTTTTAATTTTATGATTTCTGCATGCCATCTTACCAGATTTAAACTGATGATCTATAATGCGGAAAAATCGATAATCCGGAATCGCCGAAGTCCCGACGAGTCCGGATTAAAGACTTTTGACTGTATTAAGTATAAGACAATATATAAGCATTTATAACGGAAATAAAAATTCATTTGAAAAATATAAATTAGTATTAATGTACTGAAATTAACCTGATAACGTGATAAACAAAAAAAATTTGTCTTAAATTCCAGTTAACACAGAAAACGATATATTCCTTACACCAGCAGTGGTTTGCTAATTTTGATGACCATGGTTATGCATCAAACTATTCTGTCATCTTAGATAATCAATAATCTTTTTTATTTCAACTTAATCATCTATTTATGTCACACCTGCCATCCTCTGAAAGGTTATTGTTAGAAAAGCATTAACAGTATATTATCTTGTTAAAATTTTACGCCAGAAAATTGATTTATTCTCATAATTTTAGATGACAATAACCAATAATAAAAATAAAAGCATTACTTAGTTATTTAAATTGCTGGTTCTTAGAGCTGTTAATAATTAAGAACACAACGTGAACAGCCGTGTTACAAATTAGCATTCACCCCTCCCGCCGTATTTTTTTCCTTTCATCCCGAACCGAGAACCGGCATCTATCTACGAAAATATTTCTATCAATTCGTTGTTAAAAATTCAGAAAAAATAATAATAAATAAGAGAAGAATAATATAAATCTGCAAATGCGAACAACGACAGTGATAATTCAACAAAATGAACGCAAGAGGAATGGTTGCAAACTTCGAACAAGCAAATAGGATAAATCCGCTGAGTTACCAGGTTTGAACTATTATCGCCAAAGTTGGCGATGTTTACATTTACCGTGTTCTCTGCGGAAGTGCTTCCGAAATTTCTGTGTCTTCAGTGTGTGGCACACAAAATTCCTTAATAGCATCCAAAACCTGTCTAAAATTATTTAAACTGGCATCTATGCTGCTGTCACCCCCCCCAGGGGTCGACGTAGAGAACTCTGTGAAGCTACTGGCTAGGATCTGTACCTAGGCAGTCTCGGCCACAGGGGTATAAAATTTATGAACTTGGTGGTTCTGAAGGCTCTGGGAAAGGTCACTCATTGGCTGGCCCCGGAGTCTGGCACATCCTAGCGCGGTGTGGTTCTGGTAACCCGGGGGTCTCCCCCGGGGTCGCTGGGTAATGTCCCGCTGCGACGGGCTCGCCCAAGTGACTGGTAGGAGCATTTGACGACAGGTGTTGCCTGGTGTTGTATCCAGGTGGTGCACTGCTCTCCTGGAGGGTAATAGTGGAAGTTGAACTTCCACGATGTGCCCAAAGGGTGAGTGGACCTGCAGTGAGATTGAGTTCTCGGAGCAGGGAAGCCAAAACTCTTATCTTATCTATGCTGCTGTCACCACATAAATTCACAAAAGTAAGATTTAAATTATCCTCCATTGCCGGACTTCTGGTGGCATTTCTTTTAAAAATCCCTTTATATTACACCCCACATACTTTTGATAGTGTGGATATGAGCTCCACTTTCGGAATCCTTAAATGTAACTGTGTAATTTACTGAGAGATGAAGAAAACGATTTTTCAGAAAGACAATTGTACAACTTCCAGCACTCGGATGTGATCGTGGTTCCAGGTAAGATATTCTGTTAAATTACAATTAAACCTTCACACCGATCAATCAATACTGTCTTTCTCACTCACTCTAAATCAAACAGAAACATCAGATTATTTTGATCACCGTCAGCTATTTCATGGTTATAAAGCACAAAATAAGCATCGTACTTCCTAACTTCAGAAAAGTTTTTTTTTTTTTTTTTTACGCCAAGATCGGCACCAGGAAAGCACAATTTCAAGATGGGTGCTACATAAAACCAAAATAAGAAGTTAAAGAATTGCACAAATTCTGTGTCCATGTACACATTGATCTTTTCTCACTTAAAAAAAAAAAAAAAAAAAAAAAAAAAAAAAAATTCCCAGAATTGCACAAACTAGGCATTGCACACTGCCTTAAATTTGTCCATGTACACATCAATCTATTTTCATTTTAAAAATATCAGGAAGCTAAAACAAAGTTAAAACTATCATGGTAACCAGAAATGAGGTTTCGTCTCTAAAATTAAAAAAAAAAAAATTGTCGCTAAACGAAGGGGCATCCAATTCTACACTAGAGCCCTAACTTCTTTCCTTGGCGATAATCCAAGGCTTACCTGAAAATACAGACAACCCGTGCTAGTACATTCTCTCTTCTGTATACCAATATAATTTCTTGTTTAGTTACAAAGATCCATAGTTCAAGTCCTGTAACTGTTGTTTCTAGAATTCCGTTTAAAAATTTTTTAACAGTAACGTCTCTTTCACTTTTGGCAGCATTATTTCCTGGATCTAGTACTATACTACAGATTTTGCCATCCATTAATTTATTGATGATTAGGGCATTGCCATCGCAATCAATAGCTTCTGTTATCTTCATTTATTATCACTTCTCCACATATCTTTACAAAATCTTTAAATTGGAACATTTCACCCTTCATTAGTGATATCGATAAACCTTCATCATTGCAGCTATCATCTTCACTACGAATTATGGTGGCTGGCAATAAATTTTGCCAAGCACTTTTTAAATTATCTGGAGAAACATCTTCCCATCACCTTGCGATGCTCCACACGGCAAATTTTATGCTAAAATATTTCACATATTCTTGAATAGTCTTGTTTTCATTCAATAAATTTAACATAGATTTTAAAAATGGTACAGTCAAGAGTCGTTAATCCGGACTGGTCGGGACTTCGGCGATTCCGGATTATAGATCATCAGTTTAAATCTGGTAAGATGGCATGCAAAAATTATAAAATTAAAAAAAAGAAACTGTAATTTATGAAATAAAGAAGGTTAATCTTTGGCAAAAATTTGGCGACAAACTCTGCTACACCAACCCTCTATTTTTTTTTCGCCGCCATTTTGTCTTCATGAAGTAAAGACATGTTTCTTTTTTTTTTTTTATTTACTCAAATTAAAAATATTAAACCGTAATTTATGAAATAAAGAGCAATTATGATCTAAAGGGTATCAAAATTTACAAAAAAAAAAAAAAACCTTAATATTTATTTCTGTATTTAACTAACGACGAGGAATTTGATTTAAATCATATCAAAGATGGAGTACATCGAGATGAAATACAACATTTAGTAAGGAATAATAAGCCAAATAAAATAAAAACATCTGCCCTGAAATTAAGGATAGTGCTGACAGATCAAATTCCAATTCATTGCGCCCCTCTCCCGCCGCAGAGCAGCATGAAATTAATAAACAGATTTCGGAATGGTTAGATAAACAAAGGATATGCCTTTATCCATTTTTTGCAGCAATTCCACTTTTTGTTTAATGAACTTCGAAACATACTTTCGCTTTATAGATCTTTTACATATTAGTAAATATATATCGGAAATTCTATTTGACATAATCGAAAGTTCAAGCTTACTTTTATAAAATTGCTTTAACAGTCTGCAAAAAATAATAAGCCAGATCCAATTCGAAGATTAAGAAACTACGCAATATGCAACATTAACTGAATTAGATCATTTTAGCTTAGCTTATACCGTCCGTTATACATTAAACTCGCATTCATAAACGTATTTTGCGCATGCCCACATGCATATTCGCAGCTGTAAAGCTCTTACTCTGCGACGCATGCGCTGAAAGTTTGTAGCTTTGATGCGTCAAAGCAACGCATGCGCAGAAAGTTTGTAGCTTTGAGGTCCGGATTATGGGTGTCCGAATTAACGACTTTTGACTGTACTTTATATTTGCATTTCAGCACAGGCACTATTCCGATATCCATAGGCTGAACGATGGGCGTACAGTTTTGAGGAAAGTTCAATTTGGATACGTTATCTTTCACTAAAACTTAAGTGAAGTATGAGCATAGCAGTTATCTACAATGAGGATGATATTTGCGTCATCAGATAATTCAAATATTGCCAAGCCTCGGATATGAAATGATTTTCAAACCAATCATTCATGAATGCTTGCATTATCCATTCTGTTTTATATAACAGGGAAAATATTTACTCCTTTTAATTCTTGAGGTCATGTATTTTTTCCAATTATGAAAAGTTTATAGTTGTGCATTCCTACAGCATTTGTGCATGCTAAAATTGTTAGACTCGCTTTAGAATCTTTGATACCATTTGGAGCCTCTTCGGTAGAGCTTGCCAAGGTAGTTCATTTTAAGTATATTGCCAGAAAGACCAGTTTAATCAACATTGTAAATTTCATCTGGAGATTTTTGCTGTTAATGAGTTCAGTGCAATAGTTCATTTGCAAATAGTTCAGCAGCTTAGCATGAACTGAAGCTCTTTTACCTGAAATTTTAAGTCATTTTTATTTCACCCCAGTTTTTTTATTGCCTTATACATACTTTATATTGACGATTTTGAAATTTGGTTAGCCAATCTGTCAAATATGTACACTCAGCTTTTAAGTTCACTTCTGCACGAAATATCTTGGCTTAAGCCATTATCTTGACCTGTCAGTTGCAGTCAGTCACTGTGATGCTGTCTGACCCATTCAATCGTTACTTTTGGTGTAATAAAAAAAATTTTTCTCTTATTCATTGCGAGTAGAGTGTCAAAATCCACAAAATATTCAAAAATTTCCTTTTCTGATTTCTGATGTCATATACAGTTGAATTTCCAAATCCATACTCCTCGCATAATTTTGAGACGGATATATCTTTATCCATCTTTTGCAACAATTCCACATTTTGTTTAATGGACATCAAAGTATGCTTTTGCTTTGAAGATCCTATTTCAGCTCCAGAATTAGAAATACTCTTCGTTATTCATAAGTTCAAAATTTAATTTTTATAAAATTACTGTAATAAAAACAGTTTGCAATAATTAATAAACTGAATGAAACCAGAAAGTTGTTTAGGAACAGTGAAATCTGCTATAACTGAAATATAGAGTTAATTTTATCAGTATATAACAAGCTTCCAGTAATTGCGGTAAAAGTAAAGTTTAGGGTACCCCTTGGCGATTTTTGGCTGTACATGGATACAGATTTTGTGCAATTCTTTAAATCATTATTTTGGCTTGTGAAGTGGCGATTTTTCCGCCCGAAATACCGAGTTTGTGCAATTGTTTGTCTTGTTATTTTGACTTTGTGAAGCGGTGATTTTTGTGCCCAAAATCGCCGCTACACTTTAAAAAAAATCCCAGAATTGTACAAACTTGCATTGCACATTCCCTTTATTTTGTCCATGTACGCATCGATATATTTTCACTTAGAAAGTCAAAGGAGGACCAAATTCTACAATATAGGCAAAGAAAAAATACATAATCTCAATAAAATACATTTTAAACCAAACAATAAAATAACATAAAAAAGGAAAAACGTGTTATACATTTAAGCATTCCCAAAAGCAAATATTCATTTACCATGATTTTCGGGTTCGCTTCGTACACCCAGAGCCTTGTAAAAATCAAAATATCAATCATACTCAAATGACGTCTTTCAAACCAGGTACTCTTTTTGATCGAACGCTTCACATAGTGACCATCTGAACCTTTCTTCCTACAAACCCATTCAAATCCATCTAAACGGTTTTTACGTTTGACTTAGACGCATATCCTTCCTACATATAGGATGCTTATAATGGCTTCTAAGTAAACCTTCATTTACACACCAGTCAATTAAAGCCCTTTTCCCCTTTCACTCTAAATCGTACAGAAACTTCAAATTAATTTTACTATATTCGGCCATTCTACTGTCTAAAGAATCAAACCAGCAAACACCACAAAAACACTTACAAAACATCCCATGATTCAAAATTTCCCAGAATCATGCACCCGATTACGTCACAATACTGTTTCCATATCATTCAGCTACTCAGGCTACCATAAATGAAAGAACAACTTGGCGATAAATCAAACAACTTTGCCATAATACAAGGGGTACCTTAAAGTCTACTCTACCCATAATTGCTTATGTTAAAATGTTTCAGTAAAGTTCTGAAATGTTTAAAAAAAGAAAGAGTTACAAATATTTAAATTAACATCTTCTTCTATAAACTGTAATTTACAAGAAAATAATATAATTGATTTATTTATCATGTCTAAAAATTACATTTTTAAACTGATAAGAATATATGCTAAATACAAGAAGTAACATTAGAAAAGTATATTTATGGGTACCATGTGGCTAAAATAGGTGTTTTTGACAGTACATGGATACTGAGTTTGTGCAATTCTTTGACTTGATATTTTGGTTTGAGTAGCTGCGCCACTAATGACAAGAAAAGTATTGCACAAACTCGGTATCCATGTACACATTGACCTATTTTCTCTTTAAAAAAATCCCATAGTTGCACAAACTTGCATTGCACACTCCCTTGACTTTATCCATGTACATATCGACCTATTTTCACTTTAAAAAAAAAAAATCAGAGAATTGCACAAACTAGGCATTGTGCACTCCCTTTGTCCATGTACACATCAAACTATATTCACGTCATAAGTCAAAGGAAGAGTCTCCCAAAAGATGTATAATCTCAATAAACTCAATCATCAAACAATGAAATAACAATAAAAAAAGGAAGTTCATCTTTGCAATACACAAAGGAAATATCCATTTAACTTATTTACAAATTAACATGCCTTCATTCAAACAAAATTCCTTAACAGCATCCCAAAACTTCCTAAAATTATCTGAACTAGAAATCTGTTAAATTCACTAAATAAGAGTGAAAAAATATCCTCCATAACTCCGTTATAGTCCGACCATGCACATTTCCTTCCTACAAACAGAACACTCAATAATGGCTACTAAGTAAACTTTCATGTACACACCAGTCAAGTAATGCTCTTTTCTCCTTTCTTTCCAAATCCTTTAGAAACTTCAAATTAATCTTATCACATTCAGATATTTTACCATCTAAACCAGAAAACAAGCAATGTACTTCCTAACCAATACACAGCACGAGCCCTTACAAATTCACTGCAATCATGCAACCAATTCTGTCCTAATAGGGTTTCCATAACATTTAACTACTTAGGCTATCATAAATAAACCACTACTTGGCAATAAATAAAACAACAACTTCACGGTAATACAAGGGGTACCCTTCTCTCAACTCTTAACCATTAAATTTGTGGGAGTTATATACACATGTTTATTATTATCATTTGCAAACCAGTTTACTGAAAGGACCAAATGTGGTTGAATTTTTGACTATATATTTTGTTACTTACATAACGGAAAAATGTTGAAAGTGATAATGTTGCATGTGTACAGGTTCGTAATAGATTGAATGCAGAAGTCCGATAAAAATTAATAAAACTTATTCGTATCACAAGAAATGTAACAAAATGTTAGTTTTTTCGTCAACAATATTTGTTCAATATCACATCGTAGTTATATTTTAAACTACTCCAAACGTTAAATACAGTCAAAAGTCGTTAATCCGGACTCGTCGGGACTTCGACGATTCCGGATTATCGATTTTTCCGTATTATAGATCATCATAAATATCTGGTAAGATGGCATGCAAAAATTATAAAATTAAAAATATGAAACTGTAATTTATGAAATAAAGAAGGTTAATCTTTGGCGACAAACTGCTACAGCAACCCTATATTTATTATTTTGTCTTCACGAAGTAAAGACATGTTTCTTTTCTTTTTGTTTACTGAACACTTTTTCCAACAATCTGCTAGCCGAATTACACTTGTGCTAGAAATTTTATATGGAACGAAACTGCTTAATCATGACAAATATTAACTGCAAAATTGGGGAAAAAGTGCAGAATCGCAGACTCCTTGCCGCGTTTTTCTGAATTGCACATACGCAGTAACCATGTACACGTCGACTTATTTTTACTTAAAAAACATCCCAGAATTGCACAAAAATGGCATTGCGCAAACTCTTCACTATATCCATGTACACTGCTTTTTTCTCATAAATTAGAAAAATTTCACGAAAATGCATAAAAATTTTGTGAATCTTTAAATTCGGTAAAAAGGATATATATGAAATTACCTGATCGCGAAAAAGTATATACCCTTTCCAAGGATGAACATTTGCACGTATAAAATAAATAAAATATCCAAAAACTTTTAAATCTAAATTATATATTATAAACGTCACCAACGAATTTATAACGCAAACATTACAAATGGTTGCAAATACTTAGTGTCAAATATTTAAATTATTTCCATGCACATTTACTTCCACTGAAACGTATACCAAATTGCTACAAACATATAATTCACAAAATAACTATCATTTAATTAAAATATAATTAAATTAAAAAACACTACTTAAAATATAAATAAGAACATCCATTAAATTAATAAAAATTAGCTTACAATCCTAATTACTTTAAACTAAATCATTGCTAATAACAATTTTCCAATAATACCATATTAGTTTATTTACTCCTTACATTTAGAACAATGCATGAAAATAATATCCTCAAATAATTAAAAATACTAACGTACCTAATCTTCTTCAGAATCTTGATTACGTGGCGGATAAACTTTTCTTGTTTCCTCCGCTAAATAAAAAGCAATTGTATGTGCGCCTGTTTCAGGATCTTTAAAATCATACTTATGGTTCACAGCAAGATGTTGAAAACCTTCATCCTCCAAACAGACATATGACTTCCAGCAATCAGATATTATTCTTGTACCAGGTAGAATATACCGCTTAATAAAACTTAATAACCAATCTTTACTTCTATCTCGCACAACCTTAAAAAAACACTTATTACTACCCCTTTCAATCCCTCTAAATACCCATTTCGAATTCACTTTAGACAGGGCCATGGGATCCAAAAATTAACCAACACTGTTTCACACAACACAAAATGAAAAAATTTCCAGATTTTTTCCAGATTTTCCCCCTTTTCCGATTAAAGAACTGTAATTCGTCCATTAATGTCACATGACATGTTTCATGATCTCTCATTTCCCTCACACAAAATAATGCGTAATCGGAACTGAGTACTTCTCACATTATTCCCAAAGTCATAGGTAGTAGTAACCTTTATCGCCTACCAAAACGTCGCCAAACTACCTGTTACCATATTCCAAAGATTAGCCATAAAGAACAATTATGATCTAAAGGGTATCAAAATTTACCAAAAAAAGCTTAATATTTATTTGTTTACTTTATTAAACATTTCTTTCAATTTAATTTGTTTAAGTTGCTTCGTTTTATGTAATAATACTTTCTCTTTAATTCTATAAACAGACATAATTTCTTCTTCAGTTACAAAGTTCTGCTGTTGAAGTCCTATAATTGCTGTGTCTAGAATACCGATTAATTTGTCAATCGAAATTTTTTCGTTTTCAATAACCTGTGTGTCTATTTCTTCACTATCGGAAGCGAATTATAATGACGAGGAATTTGATTTAAATCATATCAAAGACGGAGTACATCGAGATGAAATATACTACATTTAGTAAGAAATTATAAGCCAAATAAAATAAAAACATCTGCCCTGAAGATAGGATAGTGCTGGCAGATCAACTTCCAATTCATTGCGCACCACGGTGTTCCCCCCCCCCTTGCACACACACACGGCCGTAGAGCAGCATGAAATTGATAAACAGATTTCGGAATGGTTAGATAAAGAAAGGATTATGCCTTTATCCTTTTTTTGGAGCAATTCCATTTTTTGTTTAATGAACTTCGAAACATACTTTCGCTTTGTAGATCCTTTACGTATTAGTAAATATATATCGGAAATTCTATTTGACATAATCAAAAGTCCCATCATACATATATAGCTTCAGTAAGGGACGAGCAAGAATGGGTAAAAATTTAGAAACGGAATTGCTCCCATCGTTATGAATTTCTCTAAAGTATCAACTTCTTCAGCAACTGCAGAAACTGTTATCAAATTGTTGTTCGATTTGTTGTTGAACAGCACAAACTCTTCCTTCGATTTGTTCTTTGACAGAAGAAACTCTGTAATCTATTTGTTGTTCCACAGCCGAAACTCTCACTTCTATTTGTTCTGTGGCAGAAGAAACTTTTTCTTCAATTTTTCCAACTTTTTATTAAACCACATCTTCTAACTTATATGAAAAAGGCTAAACGTGACGGGATGAAAGCATAAGAGTAAATAACTATTTCAGGTCATTATTATAATTTATTATATAAAAATTGCTAAACATAACTGAATGGATGCCTGCATCGCTATTTAGCTACCGACTTATCATTAAAGCATAATTTCATCTTGTTGGTTTTTCAAATGTAATTTTCTATAATTAATGATGCCTTTCTTTGAAAATATTCTTAGTAAAGTGCAGAATCGCTCACTTATTTGTTTGTCGCATTTTACAAGGGTAAAAACAATTGAATTTTTGTCAATTTTCTTTTTTTTTAAGTGAAAATAGGTCGATGTGTACATAGATAAAGTCAACGGTGTCCTCAGTGCCATTTTTGTGCAATTCTAGGATTTTTTCCCTTAAGTGAAAATAGGTCGATGTGCACATGGATACCGAGTATGTGCAGTTCTTAAAAATGCGTCAAGCAGTGGGTGATTCTGCACTTTATCCAAAATTCTATTGACGACTTTTCGTCATGGGCAATTCCCAAATTGTTAAATCCATAGGATATCAAGAAAGGATTTAAAAATTAAACTAGTATGTTAATGGAGTCTTAAGAAATATAGAACTATATAAACTTACGCAATCTGAAATAAACGCATACGCTAGATTTGGCACGCTGTTAAATGGGCGCGTTTGCTAGATTTGGCGCTTTTGTGCATACATTTTCGCTGCAATTTTTTTATGGCCCTCAAATCCAAATAGTACCCTAAATTTTAGTTTTTTTTTTTTTTTTTTTTTTTTTTTTTAAGTTTAAGATATTTATTGCCATGATATACTGTAAAAGCTAAAAGCTCCACTGTCTGGAAATCTTACAGAAATACTGAATTCCAGATACATGAAAATTCCATGTAGTTGAGCGTATAAAAAAAAATGGAATTCATGTTAGAAGATTCAAATCAATGAACAAAATTTAGCTCTAAAACAATAAGAAGAATCATCTTGTATGTTACCAACATGAATCTCAAAAACCTACATTTAAAATTATATTGTTATGAATTTTGCATATATGTAAATACTTTTATTAAATTTTTTTATAAATTGTGTCATGGGTAATGTAAGACAAAAGGCCTCAACAGTGTGAAGTATTCCTAGAAAAACAAGGTTATAGTGATAAGTACATTTAACACTGAGTTAAATGGCTATCTCGCGAAATTAGTGAGATGGTTCCAAGTTGGCAGTGGTCTTGGTAGACAGTTTTTGTCTCTGAATTTGGTGACAAATCACCAAATTTGATGACACTTTAGTCTTATACGTACATAATTAGTCCAATATCTATGTTAAAAAAGTTCCCTCTGGAAACATTTTTTTGAAATAGACTGCTTACTTTATGGTTAGTTGAATGTTACATAGTCGCGCTTTTACTTTGTATATATAGAAATTCTTTCACACTTTATTTATCATCAGTTACATAAAATTTCAGTTCACTTTTTCTCAGTTGTGATATGAAAAATTTTCCCTTCAACAAATACTGTGCTTTAACTGTAACAAGGCACTTAAAAACCTGTATATATGCTCAGTTGACGCTGAATTAGAGGACTCAGTAACAAATTACTGCTCATTTGGGTGAGTGAGTGAGTGAGAGTGAGTTTATTGACTCAAAACCAAAGATGATTATAATGCTCCAAAAGCAAGGTAGGATGATCTAATTTGATGAAATCAAGACAATTTATTAGTAAATAAAAAAAAAGGTGGACAAGTGTACCAAACACAGAAAATGAAGTCATATAAAAACAAGGTAGTAGCACACAAATGGTAAAAGCACACATTAAAATACAATACACAGTCTTAAAAACAGATTACATCTCTACATATAATAAAAGAAAGAGTCTGTCTGTGTGCTTGTCTTTCGATTGCGATGCGCATAAGCTAATAGACCCATGGCTACAAAATTTGCATCTAGACAAAAGCCAGTGCACCTCGAAGCGTTTTTTTCGAAATTCGAATTAGAATTTTTTTTATTTTATGTTTTGTGACAAAATCGCGTCATTTTGAGACATAATGGGCTATAGCAAAGCGAGATTTTACTCTACACACTCCATTTTCACATCGTCATGAAATGTAGGCACTTAGCTATTTTACGAACTTAAAATAAATTTCGTGTTTCAATAAATCGATTAAATACAAATTTATTTAACAAAGGGAGCTTAACACCTTTTCAATGGGATTTTTTCTAAAAAAGTTTATTTTTAAAAATGTACATTTTATTTTTCTTTGATTTTTGGACATGTTAAACTTTCATCCTTGCGACTGCTTTTACAAAAAGAATTTGGAAAAATGATAATATTTTGTATTTTTAAAGAATATTTTAAATGAAGCTTCTGAGTACACTTCTCACATCTCACATCTTTAAAAATGTGATTTTGGCAACAATTTTCCTGTCTTATTGTTGTTGATAGATTTTTGATGAAATCGCATCATTTTGAATAGTTTCATTATTTTAGAAATATGGGTTTGGCAACAATTTTTCATCGTCTTTCTTATGTTGTTGTTTTTAAGAGATTGGCATATTTCATTGTCATTTATATATATATAATACATTTTTATTCATTTTTTTTTGATAAAGTTGTTCTGCAGAGTAAAATTCTGCACACAATTTTATGTTTTTTGAGTTGCTTTCATGTTATTTTTTGCTTATTTTACTGTTTGTAAGGTATTGAAAAGTTTTGCATGATTTTTTTTCTTCAACGGAAAGTTGGTTAATTTTTTATTAGGATAATTAATATTTGTATTAAGGGATATAGCTTATTTCATTGTAATTTTTTTGTTTTTTGTATTCTTTTATGTTATGCTCATTTCACTGTTTTAAGATATTGAAAAGTTTTGAGTGATTTTTTTAGGAAACAAAGTTCTTAACCTCCTTTATACCATTTAAGTTCTTAAGTTTTTGTAAAGAGAAGTTGGTTAATTTATTTATTAGGATAATTAATATTTGTATTAAGGGATATTGCTTATTTTGTTGTAATTTTGTTATACGTAATAACTTTTTTTTTTTATGAAGTTGTTCTGCAGAGTAAAATTCTACACATTTTTTCAATTTAACGTTTGGTGTTCCCTTCAGCCATTTTTCAGGTACATTTAAAAGCTAGATGAAGGCTGGCAACGAAGCTGCTAGTTAAGTAATAAAAGCAAGTCTCTTTAAAAAATAAAATAAATTACGGTTAACCTTTCTTCGGATTAAACGGTGGAGAGTTAAGTTGCAGCTATTAAAATATTTCTGACGAAGACTATTAAAACATGGACACTCAATTAAGGTTTGATGGACTGACAACAACAACAATATTGACTTCCCTGGCCTCATGAGACTTAGCCACATTACAGGTTCACTGCCCCTTTAAGACAAGTCGCAGAGGTTCAACCTCCGCTATTGCCCCTCCAGGAGGGTGGTGCACCATCTGGGATTCCCCAGGCAGCACCAGTCATTTGATTTGCTACCTGCCTGTCGCTCGGGCTACCCTTTTCAGTGGGTCATTATCCAGCGAATAGAGGGGGTACTGCACCCCGGCTATTAGAGTGGTACCGCTCAGGATTTGCCAGATCCCGAGGCTGGTCAATAAGTGACATTTCCCAGGGCCTTCAGAACCACCAAGTTCATAAATTTTATACCTCCCGTGGCCGAGACTACCTAAGTACTAATCCTAGCCAGTAGCTTCACACAATTCTCAATGTCGACCCCTGGGGGGGGGTATCATGGACTGACAGACAAACATTACAATTTAAACAAGCAGGCTCATTGTCAGCCTTCAAAAGGTAGTTATGTGTCACTCTGGTGTGACCAATTCTTAGGCAAGTCGAAAGAACTTTGTCCTTACAATTTCTACTAAAAACCCAATGCTCAATTCTAGGTTTTACCCTTCTCAACTTGTTGTGAAGCTCAACGTCTCTAAGTTGCTGCTATTTTTTTTGGATCTTCTCTTTGATAGCACGACAGATACCTCTAAAAGGGGCAAGGTGACTGGATAGTTCAACGGCAGATTTCACTGTTATATC
This sequence comes from Stegodyphus dumicola, assembly GCF_044657685.1. Lineage (NCBI taxonomy): Eukaryota > Metazoa > Arthropoda > Arachnida > Araneae > Eresidae > Stegodyphus > Stegodyphus dumicola. The sequence goes on from NC_140778.1 coordinate 55,489,211, forward strand.
TGCCACCTCGTTTCCCTTTATTCCCGCATGCCTGGGAACCCAATAGTACAGAATTTCATATCCATGACTCAAGTTTATATGAATCTTCAGAACATCCACTACTGCAGGATTCTAAGTGTTGGGAAAATCTTCTAGCACTTTCGGTGCTCTATACAAGTTTGTGTAAACTATGAACTTTTTGTGGCAGAGCTTTGAGATGTACAAAAGACTGTAATATATTGCAGTTAGTTTGGATGTTAAGAAAAAGAAAGCATGGTACAAGCATCTCCCCTCTATGTGATCTTCATTTACAAATACCATCCCAACGTGATCATTTCACTTGGATCCATTGATATATATTGTATATTAACTGCTATATTTGTGCCTGTGCTCAGTAAAGATTTATCTGTAAACTATCTAAGTAGTGCTTCTGTTCACGTGATGGTTTATAACATCATCAATCTGGATTCGGGTACTTTCCCAAGGTGGGATTTCAAAATTCTGCTCTGCTTGGGCATATATATCAGAGAGGAACGGATCCTCAATGTCAGGTCAAACTCCTAACCCTTTGCGGCGCACTATACGTTAACGTCCGAGTTTCAACAAAAAATTGTATGCAGTCTATTTAGTCCTAAAGGAGTATACAGGTGAAATTTTATAAAAGATGCACTTACCGTTTTAATTCTGTGGGTGTTCCATGAGGTGGAAGACTGCGTCGCCAGAGCTTTTAAAAGTGCGACTAAGCGAGCATTGCAGTGAAGCACGAAAATGAGTAGAAGCGTTTGTATAAGAATGAAAAAACTCTGTATTAAGGCTGTATACATGGTTTCCTGGATATACACAATATTTTTGAATATATACGGATAAATGAGATAAATATCTATATAGACAAGCCCTATATACAAAAATATTTACAAATTTTCGGAAAGAGTTAGACCTCTCCATGCCATTTATGGAAAATTAATAATAAAAAAATTAACTGCGTTTAATATTAACAATAAAGAAAAAGAATCCTATAATATATACATACACAAAAAATATCTACACAATTATTGAAAATAAACGGGAATGAGACTAAAAAACGACAGCAAAAAATTCGCGCAGGTCTAGTAAAGATGAGTCAAGCTACTAATAAAATTCTCGCCTAAAAACTACTCCTAAAAAATTAGAGATGCCAATATTAGGGCTTTCATAACACAAAACACACCTCACCCCTCAATACTGCTTTGTTTGAATTCATTCCCCCCCCCCCCCCCCCGAAAAAAAAAACAATGGAAACAGAAAATGTAAACAACGGATGTCCTCTCCTAAGCACAGATGTTCTGATTCCTAACAGCATGAGATCGCTAAAGACTCAGTGTTCCCGCTAATGGAACACTCGGTTTTATTCAATGATTCTGCATATGGTTTTTGTATGAAAGATTAAAATAAATATAGAACAAAAAATTTGGAGTACAATGAGCAAAATTGTGCCTAATTTTTTTTTTCCAAATAAAATTTTGTTTATCATTAAAAAAATAGAGAAAATTACTTGAAAAAAAAGTGGATTTTAATAACACATAGTAAATGAAAATTCTGTGTCTCCTTGTGATATGCTGCTATCTACTGTTTAAAAAGAAAAGTTCAAAGTATATTATAAAGGCATTTTTATCTATTTACGGTTGAATTTAAAGGTTTCAGAAGCGATTGAATTTGGGTGTTCCATGTAGTGGAACACTGAGCCACAAAGGGTTAAAGGAAAGGAAGGCATGCAGGATGGACATCCTTCAAATAAAGTGTTACACACATTATCAAGTAAGCACAGCATATTAGGATGTTCAGGTTGCGATAGACAATTAAAATATTGCAAAAGGGACAATTGCTCACGCCTCAGATAAAGTGATGGTTCATTAGAGTCAATATAAAGGTTCTGGACAGGAGATGTCCTGAAGGCTCCAGAACAAATCTGCAGAGCTTGATGATGAACATGATCACGTTTTAGCAACACTAAAGGGATCCGTAAATAACTGAGACTAGTGTAGACCAGACAAGCACTCTGTAAATGCAAAGCATAGAGCAATCCTCTGTACCACAGGAGGTGTTCGCCAGTACTTTAAAAATATTTAATGTTTTTAAACAGTTCTCAGATTTAAGACATGAGAAAGAAATAGAGACCTCGCTTTCTACAAAAGTGCACACACACACACACACACTGCTTTGAAAACGCAAATCCTTGTCTGTTTGCCCATTCCTGGGTCCTGTTCAAAGCAATCTGGAGCTGCCTTTCTACATGTCTCATATCTGCACCTCGGCAGCTAATTTGTAGGTCATCAACATATAAAGCTCCTGGAATGGTGGGAGGATGTTCTTTTAATACAGAGTTTACTTTTAGGTTGAATTTAGTGTTACACTAAGCCCGTAGCCTTGAGGCACACACTCTTCTTGTTCAAAAACATTCAACAAAACAGAGCCAATTATTACTTGAAAAGCTCTAGCGTTAAAAAAATTCTGAATGAAAATTGGTAGGTTGCTGCTCAATCCACTCCCTGTGAAGATCCTGAAGTATGCCATATCTCCATGCCTTATAAGCTTTTTCAATGTCAAAATAAATAAATATATATATAAATAAAAAATAGAGACAAGATGGTTTCTTCTAACAAAAGCTTTTGGAATGGATGTCTCCAAAAGGAGCATGTTATCTATGGTTGTTCTTCCGTTTAAAAAAAACCGTTTTGATAAGGCAATGTAACATTATTCTTTTAAGTAAGTAGTAAACTAGGCGGCTGTTTACTGCTTTCTCAAACAGCTTGCAAACACAACTCGTAAGGGCAATTGGCTGATAGTTGGAGGGATTCCTTGGGTCTTTCCCTGGCTTAGGAATAGGAATCACAACAGTTCTTCTCCATGCACTGGAAAAATTTCCCTCCTTCTACACTATTTTAAAGAGCAAGAAGGGCAGTCAGTGACTTATTAGGCAGATGCTTCAGCATTTTGTAATTCACGCCCTCAAGACCTACGTGTCTGTAAGAAAGCCCTCTAACTCAAACGTAGTAAAATCTGTATTATAAGGCTCACAGTTGGGAGAGGTAAAAGCAGTCAGATTTCTCTCAAAACGCTGCTTGATAGAAAGAAATGCAGGTGAATAATTTCTGCTGGAAGAAACTGCGGCAAATGTCTCTGATAATATTCGCAATTTCTTCTCTAGATCTAATCACTCGGCCATCTTTTTCCAAAAAGGAAAGTGAGTGGTCTTTATATATTCCATATGCTTTTCTAACTCTTTCCCAAACTCACTTATTAGACATAGAGAGTGTTATTGAATACACATAACGAAATCCATGAAACCATCTGGCTGTGCCATCTTACTTTTCGTGCATTTGCTTTGTCTCTTTTAAAAGCTATAAGGTTTTGCAAAGTAGGGTTCTACGAAAAATTCCCCATGCTTTTCTCTGTTTTTTCAGTACTTCACCACAGTTACGATTCCACCATGGTTTAGAATACCGTGTATTTTTCCTGATACGTAACATTTTTCCTGATTTCTAGGAATGGATAGCGTAACTGCCTGAATTATAACATTAGTAACCAATTCCGATGCATCTTCGATCTGCACATCTACCATTTCCTCTGTGAGCACTGCAGTGGAAGAGAAGAGTTTCCATTCACCCATATCCATTATAAGATGAGGGGATCTCGACATGGCTTTTGCTCCTCCTCGTATGAGAGATTCAAAAATGGGATAATAATCGCTGTTGTAAAGATCATTCCTGACACTAAAAGTTCAAAATGGCAACGGAGATGGTGAACAAATGGCAAGATAAACAGCGTGAAACGTCCTTGTAGGTTCATGGAAGTATGTGTCCTGCCCATTATTCAGGAGACAAAGGCAATGATCTTGGATCATCTGTTCAATTTGTCTTCCTAGAGAATTGGTGTTTTTTACTTCCTCACAGCAGACTGTGGACGTTAAAATTAAAATCCCCTGTTGTGATAAAGTGCTCAGGCAGCTGCTTTATGAGGTCATTTAAATGCTGTTGATCAACATACTCATTTGGAGGCAAGTAAAGAGAAATGACTGAAACCACAATATGCAAATTTACCCATATAGCGACAACTTGAAGGGATGTCATCAAAGGAAGTGTATCTGATGGAAAGTGATATGAGGTGAGGAGACCTACACCTCCTCTGGCACGTTCACATGGAAGATTATCTTTCCCGACAAATGAAAAACCTCCGAAGTTTTGCTTGTTGTTCTGGTTTCATGTTTGTGTCCTGTATTGCCAAGCAAACAAGACGATTTTTTTGATGTCAAGTTAATTTCGGTGGAAGTCGCGACAGTTCCATGAGACGGCGGTGGCCATTATGCTTTATAATTGTTCTTTCTGTGCTGCATTTTTGTTTTTTGTGAAAGTAGATGCTTGGGAACATCTAGCCCGTCCTGTACTTGCATACTATTTGAATCTAAAGATTCAGCTAGTATGCAAGATAGTATTCAGATAGTATGAATCTAACACTATCTGAATCTAAAGATTCGGATAGTGTTAGATTCAGATAGTAGAAGCCTTAGCAATAGCAGATTCAGATACCATATCATCAAATGAGCTAAGGCTTCTATTTTTGTTAACTGTTTTTGGGTTTACTTTGGATTGCTATTTCTTTTTTGTGTACAACATGTTTGCACAACAAGACACTCTGATATTTGAAGATATTGTAAATCTACCATAAGTAGAACAAGAACTATGGAAAAGAGCTATGGACGAGGAAATGAAATCTATGGAAGATAACGACGTCTGGGAACTATAAAGTTTACCCCCTGATAAAAGAGCTATTTCCTGCAAATGGGTTCTACGTAAAAAATGAGATTCAACTTACAAAGCCAGGCTTGTTGCTCGTGGCTTTATGCAAAAGGAAGGCACAGATTATACACACACGTTTTCTCCAGTGATTAGTATGTGCTCTTTATGTTTAATCCTGGTAATTACCAATAATGAAGGTTTGCAGACTTTTACTTTAGATGTCAAGACAGCTTTCTTGAACGGTAAGTTAGATGAAATCATCTACATAGACCAGCCAAAAGGATATGATGATATGAGTGGTAAGAAATGTAAACTTTAAAGAGTTTATATGGTCTTAAACAGTCTCCTCGTCAATGGTATCAGAAATTTCTTAATTTTGTTATTAAATTAGATTTTAAGCAATTGGACTCTGAACCATGTATTTTTATCATAAATTTAAATTGTAAGAAAGTAATTATGGCTGTTTATGTAGATGACTTATTAATTGCAGGTTCAGATGTAAAAGAAACAAATATTATAATATCATTGTTGTCTAGTGAATTTCAAATGTCAGAATCCGAAAGGGTCTCAGAATTTTTGGGCATTAGACTGAAATTTGAGCCTGATTGTTTATATTTAGATCAGAAACCATATATTGAAAAATTACTCGATAAATTTAAAATGTCTGATTGTAAAACAGCCCAAACTCCCATTGAACCAAAATCTACAGCAGCTGATTTTCAGAAAGGAAATGCATTTAATGGCCCATACAAAGAATTAATTGGATCTTTACTTTACTTAGCATATATTACAAGGCCAGATATTTTATTTGCAGTAAATTGCTTAAGCCAACTGCAGGAGCATAAGCTACTGATGTTGCCTGGTGTGCTCTAAAGAGAATTTTTAGGTACTTGAAAAACACCTTAAATTTAAAATTGATATACAAAAAGGGTGATTTGGAAATGGAAAACGTTTGTTTGTATGTAGATGCAGATTGGGGGGGGGGGAGAAACTCAAAAATATAAATAGGAAATCAAAAAAAATAAAAAATAAATAGGAAATCAATTACTGGTTACTTTATAATGTTTTTAACTGTCCTATTATGTGGTGCTGTAACAAGCAAAAGTGTATTGCACTTTCATCAACAGAAGCTGAAATAATTGCTTTATGTAAAGGTATTCAAGATGTTTTATGGATAAAAAATGTAGTAAATGAAATTTCCAGTGTTAAAGTTGTTTATATTTTTGAAGATAACCAGTCATGTATCAAAAGTATTGTTAATGAAAACTTTACAGATTGAAACATATAGATATAAAATTAAAGTTTACTCATAAGACTGTTAAGGAAAATAATATTAGAATTGAATATGTACAATCAGGTTTACAAATTGCAGACATGTTAACTAAGGCTTTGTCTGAAACAAAATTCTGTGAACTGTTATCATTGAGCTGTTTAAGAATTGTGTAATTCTTTTATCTTTTGTATAATGTGCGATTAAGGGGGAGTGTTGAGATATCTCTAATCTCCTTCTTACTGGTTAAAAGGAAGTATAGCTTTCTGTCACGTCCAATACATTCATTAGTTTTTGGTCAGGTCCAAATTCTTCTGAAACTTAATCCCATTCTTTATGTTATTTTTGATTAGTTATTTATTGTGTCTTGTTTATGATTTGTTAAACCATGATCTGTTGTAAAGTTATATATATGACCTCTGTAACCGCTTATTGTTGCTTGTGCTTGTATTTGTTTGTGCTTATCTCTGCTTGTTTGTATTTCTTTGCATGTAACTCTGCGTGTATCTCTGCATATCTCAGTAATAAATATTTGTTTTGCGAACCGCGACATTTTCTATGTTTAACAGATCTCAAATCATGTAATAACTGCTGGTATTTCTGTCTGTGTTGTCTCCTTCAGCTTGCAGGTCATCACTGTTTAAATCTGCTCTCTCACATGCAATTATCTTCAGAACCGTAAGGACCATTAGATATCCCCATTTTCTTGAAGACCTTTCATATTATTGCTTCACGAATTAGAGTCTATTTACTAGCAATTTAATTAAGTAAAGGAAATCAACCATTACATACAGCATTACATTAAACTAATTTTAAAATTCAAAGGCTCTTGCATTTTGAACACCATGAAGAAATTGAAAATTACGTGGCTACTTTAAAAATTTTCGGAAACTTGTGCTAAAATGCTTATGGGAATCATTTGAAAAATATGAGTAAATATGTCATATAATTAAGAGACACGACTGGGGATAACATTAATGTACAAACCTGTTTGAAACCTAGCTGTTATTTATGTTTACCTTGTACATAAATATATTAATTTTATTGTAATCTAAATTTTATTAGACTCAGTGTAAGTTATTAGTTTAATTATTAACTAGAATTTTTATATAGTGAAAAGAATTATGAATATAATTCATTAGAATGATTTTTTCTTTCAGCATTCATCTGTAGATGATACTTAACCCACCCTAAAGTTTTCAACACTTGTTTGCAGTGGCAAAATTCTGACCCTGAAACTGAACTGAACGCATAAACTGATTCTTAGCCTCAGCTGGAACATGTACGAGTATGATGAGTCCATTAATGCAATCTGAACATATGCTTTTGAATATTTATTTGGCCAAGCTGATATAAACATGCAAAATATAAAACTTTGTGATATGAAGATTTGACGAGTCAGTCACCCAGAGACATGCAAGTTATCAGGAGGTATTTTGTTACTATTGCATGTTGAGCAATATGGCACAAAATTCAGCACAGGATCTTTATATGATAAAAAAATAAAAAATTCTTAAAGTAAAAAAAATATTCTTGTTATTTGTAATTCCTTTTGCTTATTCTAATTGTTTTTAGTCTGTTTAGAAATACATATGCTTAATTTCCACGCAAAGTTGTCTGTGATTTCATTAAATATACTGGAACTGATTTTTCACACTTTGCAGTGAAACTTAATAAATCTTAAATATAATTATTCAGTGTTATAGGATTTCATTGCAAAATTCTAATGCACTGTGATTGATGCATTTCCAAATTTAACAAAATGATTAAAAATATGTATACATATTCGAATAATTTCCTGACATTAATTTTTGGCTTAATAGCAATTGTGTTTAACCATTTGATCACCTAATGAATGGGAAAGGAGTTTATAACCAAGAACAACAGAAAATATTTCTTTTATTTATTTTTGAGTTTCATCCTACTCTTTTCAAAGCTGTCTGCATTTGACCACAATATTTTAAAGAACATTTTTCTGTCTCTTAAAAATTAAACTTTTTTTTTCTCCGATTAATCGGATGCTAGATGTAATTACAAAAGAAAGTGGTAGATGTGGTTATGTGTCTTGTTCAGAATGAATACTTCAGTAAAAGTACTTCAGAATGAGTAGTTATGCAGTGATGTCACTGCAAATAAAAGGAATGAATGATTAATTAATAATTTTCACTTTAATGTTTTTTATTTCCGTTTTTATTAAGTCTTGATTATTTTAAATCATATGCAGAATTTTCTAATGTAAAATGCCTAAAACAGAATTGTCCATTGCTACCGAAACTTTTTGAATTCATTTGGAATGGGTTGCAACAGATTCGAAGTTTTTTTTGCAAACAAAATCAGCAGTTTTATACTTTTTGTGTAATCTGAAATTAATGGGGTAAATCTAATTTATAATTTTTTTATTTGTAAATTTTTCTATAAATTTTACATTTAATAAAATATTTAACTTTTTCAAGTTATGTTTATTGTTAGGGATGCCATTCATATCACAAGTTAGATATTGCACAAACATTTCTGCTTGGCATAAAATGTCGAGCTAATTAAAAAAATATGCTAAATGTACATACAGGGTGTTTATAAAATCCCGGACCCAATTTGATGTTTAATAACTCATAAAATAGTGAAGATATAAACAAACTTATGGCATTTATTGATGGAACAACTTGTATATTTTCCTTTTCAGGTTGTTGAGCGTGTCAGAGAGACATTTTTACACAATCCTAGAAGATCTGCGAAATGAGCGGCAAGAGAATTGGATATGCCGATTTCGACAGTGTACAAGGTTATTATGAGAAGACTGCATGATACAAAGTTGAAATTGCTGAAGTTTAGGAACTGGACGATAGGCCTAAGAGATAGGCCTTTGCAACAGATATGCTAAGGAGGATAGAAGATGATGTTGAATTTCTGAAGGGCATAATGTTCTCCGACGAAGCATCCTTTCATCTTTCTGGCATTGTTAATCGCCATAATGTGCGCATATGGGGATCTGAAAATCTTAGTGAATACTGTGAGGCGCAAAGGGATTCCCCAAAGGTTAATGTGTGGTGTGAACTAATGCACGACCGAGTCATTGGGCCTTTCTTTTTTACAGAAAAGACGATCTCATCTGTCGTATACTTAGACATGTTGCAAAACTTCGTATTTCCACAACTGGAGCTTTAGCCACTTCTCTTTTTGCAACAAGATGGTGCACCACCTCATTGGGGTACCATCGTTCGTAGTTGTTTGAATGACCATTTTACAGGAAGATGGATTGGGCAAGGAGGTCCAATTCCTTAATCACCCAGATCACCTGGTATAACGCCGCTGGACTTTTTTCTTTGGGGATTTGTAAAGGACAACATTTACAGGAGGAGAGTGTCAAACATTGATGACCTAAAAGCCAGAATTACAACTGCAATAGCATCTGTCGATGCCGACATGCTTGGTGGAACCTGGCGTGAAATTGAATATCGACTTGATATTCTCTGTGCGACGAAGGGGGCACACGTGAAAGTTCATTGACAAGGGTCATGAAACTTTTTGAGTCTATCTAACCATTTATGTTATTAATTTTAATCTGTCTTTATTATTTTATGAGTTATTAAACATCAAAATGAGTCCGGGACGTTATAAACACCCCATATTTTAATACCCATTCATTTTTTTCTATTCATCAAGAGCTGCATTTAATCTCAGTATTTTAAATTCTAGTTTTACATTAATTTAGTAAAAAAAAGATGCAGAATAAAAAAAAGTAGCCAAGCAAAAAAAATGGATTATATTGAATTCCTAGAATTAAAATTAGATGTCTTCTAACTTGCATTTTATAAAATGCATATAACTTAATGCCTTGTCAAAATTCAAAGACTTCTAAAGCATAGCTGAAATATCTACTGATACAAAAATATTTTTAGACATTACAGGGCAGTTTTCAAATTAAGGCCTCTTGGTGATTCATGTTCGGGTTTTAAAAAGCATCAGACAGTAGGCTGCTGTTCCTGAGGTGCTAAAAAAATAGTTATGTCTACTCGTCCAATTTTATTCCGGTTAGCTCATACGCCGTAGAAACACTAAATGACGTACTAGTTGCGCAGAGACGCATTTATAATTTCTGCGCTTTCGGACCAGTCGTGAAGAAATGTATCTTTACATTTATGTTGATTATAGAAGAGTTATTTGTTTTTCCATGTAAAGCTAGAATGACAAAGAGAAGGTTTTTGTTATTTCATTTATTAAATAATAGCTGTCATTCTTCAATTGATATTTAAAAATTTCTACAAAATAAAAAACTATAAATATATCTGAGTATAGTTCTTATTTTAAATTCCTAATAATTGACCATTTTATACAGATACAGAGTTTACACAAATAATGAGAATTCCTTGAAATTCTAATCAACAAATTAACATAAATCATGCATGCAAGCAGTAAACTCACATTCTTCTGAAACGAAATTAAAAAGCAAAATAATCTTAAAACTTTTTGTAACATTTTGATCATGTGTAGCTAAATATTTTTATAAAATTTCATATAGAAGCATTATATATATAAGGAGAGCGAGTGTTCAGGGAGTTTGATAAGAGGAGTTTTCTGAAAAGCTGTTAACAAACCACCCCGCTCTTTAAAAAAACAGAAGTTTACAACTATTTTTTTATCATAATTTTGGTTCTTGAGCAAAATTATGTATGCAGTTTGCTTTAAACTTTTAGACAGAATTAAATTTTAATATAAAGGCATGAAAAATTTTGACCTTTTTGATATAATATTGTGTACTTAATTTGTAAAAAATACAGTTGACTCTCTCAACTTCTAATTAATATTTAATATTGAAAAGCAGGAGGGGGAATAATACAAAATTATAATAAAAATATCTCTAGGTATTTCTTTATAAATATATATGACTGTCTACAGACTCTGAATATATAATCTAATTGCTTAAATGGCTTATGCAGTAGTATTTGTTTTATTATCATATCCTGCCCCCGTAAGTTAAAAAGTAAGATATTGTACGGGAACACAGAAAGTCAGTTTTACCTCCAAATATGTTTGATGATATTGAAGTATGATGAGAGGTGATTATTTTTGGCAGAAAAATTATAATATTATGAATATTTTTTAAGCAAAATCTTTTCCTTTAAAAAATATATCTTTATTCAAAACTATTCAAGCAATAGATAGCAGCATTATGTTTTATCATTTATGTGAGCTTTGTCAAAAGAACTGATAGATATAGGATCAGAGCACCTAATTTCTTGTGTAAGAACTTTATTTTGAATGTCCCTTTTTTCTTTCTGTTTCCCTGTAAAATTTTACCTTTATACTACTTAGAGATATGAAGTCTAAAATACTTGGCTTAAATGCAGTTTTTAATGAAAAATCTAAATATGGAAGTCCGAGAGATATTTGTATATGGATAGAGTAAAATATTAGTAAATTATACATAGGTACATTATTAATGTAACATAATGTATTTAAAAATATTCAGTTTAATGCAAAAATGTGGATCAATTTAATGACATTAATTTTATGTGTCTGACTTATGTTGGATGTTTGAAGTAAACATTTCAAAAAAAAAAAAAAAAAAAATTTAACCTTTTCATCAACTTATCTTACACTTGATCTTCATTATAAAGTAATGTCACAAGCCAAACATCCTGTCCGACTCATGACATCTGATCACTACTGGCGTATCTACCAAACACGTTGTGATATTTCTTTGGCAATGTGAAGCAACTCCATTGATAGAACACAGAAAAATCTTAATTTAGCACTCAAAATGGCGACATGCAAAACAAGAAAAAGAAACGAATTCCAATACTTAAAAATAAATTACATTCTTCCTGCGAGAGTCGCATGTGGCACACGAGCCTGCGTTTCAAACATTGCCATTCACATATACTTTAATGTTCATCTAATTAACTTACTTATTCTAAACTACAAGATTTTAATAATATTTAAAGCTGTTACAACCTGTACCCCAACAGAGAGATTTTTCCGAAGGGAAAAGTTCTGTAAAATTTGAAAGTTTATAAGCTGAGCTTGCTCAAATGCTTAAAGAGAAAAGGTAACTTCTCTCCTAAGTTTGCAAATTTCAGGCGAAACATTTTAAGTTTTAAACAAATACTTTTACACCACATTTGAATAGAAAAAATGGAGAACGTTCAAATACATCAGTAGAGCATACATTAAACAATAAAATAAATTCTAAACGTGGTTACATACACTAAGAGTTATTATATTACTTAATTCTACTCAGAACATCTAGGTTCTTGTGCAAAGGTCCTTTGCGAAGAATGACCTTAAAATTATAAGGTTCTAATGAGAATGCCCAGCACATCAATCTAGAGTTACATTTGGCGTTGGATTGTAGCCAGACCAAAGGGTTATGATCAGTTTGAATCAAGAATTCTTGCTGATCATCCAGATAAAAATGCAGTTTCTTGATAGCATAGATGATAGCAGCGCACTCCTTTTCAGAAGTACAATAATTCTTTTCGAATTTAGTAAACTTTTTGCTTATATACAAGATAGGATGTTCATCATCTAATTGGCATACTACTATACCTATGCCATTGTTTGAAGCATTGGTTTGTATAACAAACCTTTTATCAAAGTCGGGAGCATACAGAATTTGTTTCTTGCATAGCAACTCTTTTAAATTTTTAAAAGCTTTGTCACATATTTCAGACCATTTTATATTTCCTTTTTTTGTTACCCTCTTCAAAGCGTCCGTGAGGGGTGAAGCAATTTCCAAAAATCTCGGTATGTACTGGTGATAATACCCTACTAGTCCTAAGAAAGCACGTACTTCTGTTTTGGGTTTTAGGTGTAGGATACTCCTTTACAACCATGATCTTTACATTTTTTAATACAAAGGGTAAATGTAGAGGCCTGAAACTTCCAAAACTAGTTACAAATGTTGCATATCTTTGGTTTCTTTTTGTTAATGAAATTTGCCAGTAGCCTCTAGATAAATCTAATAGGGTAATATATTTTGGTTTTGCTACAGTTTCGATACGTTCTTGAATATTAGGCAAAGGATAGTATTCAGTTTTAGTAACAGCATTGAGTTTACGATAATCAGTACAAGGCCGAGGATCCTTTGATGAAGATTCTATCAAAATCATGGGAGATGTATAGTCCGATTCTCCCGGCTCTCTAATTTTAAGATCCAGCATTTTCTGGATTTCCTTTTTGAGAATTTCAGTCTGTTGCGGTGACAGTCTGTATGGCTTTATTTGTGTTGGTTCGTTATATAATAGCTCAATATCATGACAAACTAAGTTTGCTAGTACAGGATTATTTGAAAAACAACCAGAATATTTCCATAAAACCTTTCGTAAATCTTTTATTTGCTCGGGTTTCAACCTTTTCGCAAGTTTATTCTCCTCTATGATGTCCGAGAAATTTAATATACTTGATGAGGATGGAAGGTAAATGAGGAATGTCCATTTCTAAGTCCTCTTCCACTTCAGTTATCATATTAATCATTTCTGGTCTTTTGTAATGTTGTTTAAGCATGTTAATGTGATATACTTGATTTGGCTCATTTTGTTCCTCGAAACTTTCAATATAATCGGCTCTTTTAACCATCTTCATCTGTGATCCATATTTCTCGCACTTCATTAAAGAAGCAATTAGCGAGGTTTCCTCCAAAAATTTAAAATAAATTTTCTCCGACCCTTGTAACAATTTGTAAACAAATCTTTGATTAGGAAAGCCAGGCTGGTCAAAATAAGGTCTCAAAGGACAATTTTTTGATTCCGATACCAATAATTCTTGGTACTTACCAATAACAACATTCATCTTAGACATCTTTGATGGAATTCGAAGATATGAATTAAATTTTAAAATGGCGCGGAAATGCACAAATTTTCAGTAACCAATCAGGGAGCTGATTACAGCTTGTTAATGCACAAATATTCTATAACCAATCAGAGAGCTTATTACATCATGTCTAGAATTAAAATTATTTAAAAATTCATACATAATAAAATCATTTTTAAAAAAATGCAAAATTAAATTGTATTTTAATATTTAACAGCCATAAATAATGTTTAAAGCATTAGATTAAATTTATACATATTAAAACCAATTACTTTTAAAGTAAGGTGACGTCATTGATTACATCATCCACAGCATAAAATATGATAAACAATAAAATTTTTATTTCAAATAAAAATGCAAAGTTAAATTGATTTTTAATATTTAGAAGCCATAAATAAAATTTAAAACATGGAATTTATGCACAATAAAACACATTATTTTTTAAATAAAATGACAACAAAGTATTGGTTACCATAAATAACTTATCCAGCAATGGGTTTACCATAAGTTGTATTACTCGCCAAAAGAAAAATCGCCAAAATCCATGCAACTGTCTACCAAAGTAGCACCCTGCTTTTACGTCTTCAAAATTTAAGCACTTTTTAAGGAACCATAATGTAAAACAATTATTAACTACTGCAAATAGACCCCAAACTAACAGTAAAATTGAACATGTTAAACAAACGATTATAACTAGGTTAAAATATAAGCTAAATTCTTATCAAGGTAATATTGCGTGGACAAAATGATTACCCCACATAACTGAAGAATATAATAACACCCTTTATTCTGTAACAAAATTCCCACCATTATACTTAATGTACGGAAAATTACCTTATGATTCCTTAATTCAAAGTCGAGAATTATATCCGATACAAGAAGCTAGAAAAATAGCTCAAAAAGATCTGATAATTATCATAATGCAAATAAAGAAAGCTATGATACTCTTTATACACCTCGTAATTTTAAAATAGGTGATTTAGTAATGTATGAAAAATTTTAATATCATAATGCACGTAAACTTTCTCCTCCATTTTCAGGACCTTACAAAATTCTAAAACAATATTCTGAAGTTACTATGAAATTGATAAACCTAATCCTCTAACTAAAATCAGAAATTGTTCATTCAACTAGACTAAGACCTTTGAATTCAGCAAGTGAATTTAAATTAACTGTTAGAACCAGTAGAATTCCTAATGTCTGCCCAAAATTAATTTAATTTTTCAAAATTCCCTATTAAAAGTTTTCCTGATTATGACCTTTTAATACCTGATTTAGATCTAAACCTTAACTACGACAAATTCTTTTCCCGATCTTGACCTTTTGTACTTTTCACATAATTTTAGAAAACAAACATTTTCTTTCTTACATTATTTTGTAACATTTTTTTCCCCTTTATTTCTTCTTTTTGTAAGATAATATTCATTTCTAGTTTTGTAGGATTTTGTATTTTTACAAAAACACATTGCTACAATGTACAATGTCAAAAACCAGTTACCTTTTATTAGACAACAGAGGTTTTTGATATTTTGTACCTAGCACCCCCCAACCATCAGCGAACTAGTCACGCTGATCTATTGGAGAGGAAATGCCAAAGAATTTTATTCAAGGTGTTATTGTCTTATTAAATATTATATTATATTCTTAGAGATTTATATTGAACAGTTTTCTTAAGGTATTATATCAAAATGTTTTATATTAAATTTTTAAATTATTTTAAAATATGTCAATGTATTGTTAATTTACCTACGATGAGAAAAATGAACGCACGTAATACATTATGCATAAATTGTGTATCTTCTAAGTTTTATATGAAAAAATGTTCCCCGCATAATTTTTAAATATCTTCTATTCAAAAATTATATATGAAACCATATTCATTGGAACAAGTGCATAATATCTGTGAGCTTATCTTTATCTTGTGGACTTACTGGCATCAGGAAACTTCAATCAATATTTTCACTCGATGAATAGGACTGTTCAATGAACATTTTGAGAAAAATTGAGGTTTTCTCTGATTGTAATTTATTATTTATTCTTCTTCTTCTATATATTATTGTCTCATAGTTCTAAATTTAGTTATAAATTATATGTTCATTTATGAATCATTGTAAAATTATATAATTAAAAAAATTTCTAATTATATGAGAAAGATCATGATTTATGAAAGTGCATGGTTAAAGCCTGTAAGCTATGTCCTGGATGTCTTTCTTCATGTCTTTTCTCATACTTCTTGCTTCACTAATCTACTAATGCTTAACTTGCCCGGCCTCTTGTTTTTGAGGGGGGGGGGGAAGATGTAAAAAGCACGAGTCTTTGCTCTATGTGAACACGCAACCTTTAATTAACTTTCTGCAGTTTCAGGATCTTCCTCCTAGACCAGTATTTTCGAGAACATTCCAACCTATTACATAACCACTTCTATAAACAGAGAACTTGCGTCATTTTGCGCCAGAGAGATCTCTTTCTCTCTCTGCTGCTAAGATTTGTGCCGCTGCAATTCTGTCTTTTTTTTTTTTTTTTTTTTTTTTTTTTGTTAGAATACTATGATGTATTGAAATTAATTTATTTAGTAAACAATGATAATATGCCTGTGAATTGAATAAAGATGTGAAATCAAAACAATTAACTTCTGTATCGTCCTTGGATTGAAAAGCTTCACTCGTGTGCCTGACTGCCAAAATATCACACACATATATTAGGCAAGAGTTTCTAAATTACATTGGTTTTCTACTTTTAATTGACTTTTAATTAATTTAATTAATTTTAACTGTAGTAATTTACTTGCTATTTTCTTAAAATTCCACTGTTTAATTCTTCCCCCCCCTTTTTTTTTTTTTATAATTCACAACGTTTGATTTTACTATTGGTTTTGAATTTTAATTTTATCTTTGCCTACATGGATGATGAAACACGAATTGAGTAATTGAAGAGTTGGATTTGGGGGCAACTTCCCCTTGATAAGTCTGTCCCCTACCTGCTCAACAATTATTAACTTATGCAATTTTAAGAATAATAAATTTAATTTTTTGGAATAATATCTTTTTTATGGTTTTAGATAAATGCAATTAATTTACATATGCCTTTAGAATTTAAATGATATTGTAAATTAGTTCGCCAGAATAATGATTATTTTTATTTTTATTTGTTTGAAATTAAAATTTCGTAATTAAAATTAAAATTTTAATTTTATATTTGCTTTTTTATTATATTATTAAAAGTAAGCACTGCTTTTTTATATGTTAAAAAGGGGAAAAAACCAAATATATTATTTTCACTAAAATTGAAATAAGGAATTGTTTATCTGATAGATCAATAGATATCGTACAGTATGAAATGAAGCCAATTATTCCTTACCTTTAAATCAGGAGTTATTGCTATCTTTTATGTGGATGATCCAGTAAAGTATGGCCTTAATTTATTTTATATTGTGTAATTTATTTTATGCTGTTTATTTTGTATTGTGTTTATACTTACTTCTGTAAGCATCATGGGATAATGAGTGGTACATGGAGAACTTCTTGTTTCTTTCAGTAAAATATATAGATAGATAGATAGATATTGATACGGGTCCATGCTTATAGGTTTGGTAAGTTGAAATAACCCAATAAAAGTAGAATTGTTAGCATCAAATGCGTTATTTCTATCGCGAAACACTCGAGGTTTTTGCAAATCTTAAGAAATTAAAATATCCATTACGTACACTTCCAAAATCTATTGGAGAGGAAATGCCAAAGAATTTTATTCAAGGTGTTATTGTCTTATTAAATATTACATTATATTCTTAGAGATTTATATTGAACTGTTTTCTTAAGGTATTATATCAAAATGTTTTATATTAAATTTTTAAATTATTTTAAAATATGTCAATGTATTGTTAATTTACGTACGATGAGAAGAATGAACGCACTTAATACATTATGCATAAATTTTGTATCTTCTAAGTTTTATATGCAAAAATGTTCCCCGCAAAATTTTTAAACATCTTCTATTTAAAACTTATTATGGAACCATATTCATTGAAAGAAGTGCATAATATCTGTGAGCATATCTTTATCTTGTAGACTTACTGGCATCAGGAAACTTCAATCAATATTTTCACTCGATGAATAGGACTGTTCAATGAACATTTTGAGAAAAATTGAGGTTTTCTCTGATTGTAATTTATTATTTATTATTATTCTTCTATATATTATCGTCTCATAGTTCTAAATTTAGTTATAGATTATATGTTTATTTATGAATCATTGTAAAATTATATAATTAAAAAAATTTCTAATTTTATGAGAAAGATCATGATTTATGAAAGTTCATAATTAAAGCCTGTAAGCTATGTCCTGGATGTCTTTCTTCATGTCTTTTCTCATACATCTTGCTTCACTAATCTACTAATGCTTTACTTGCCCGGCTACTTGTTTTTGAGGGGGGGATGTAAAAAGCACGAGTCTTTGCTTTATGTGAACACGCAACCTTTAACTAACTTTCTGCAGTTTCAGGATCTTCCCCCTAGACCAATATTTTTGAGAACATTCCAGCCTATTACATAATCACTTCTATAAATAGGGAACTGGCGCGAAATGGCGCCAGAGAGATCGCTTTCTCTCTCTGCTGCTAAGATCTGTGCCGCTGCACTTCTGTCTTTTTTTTTTTTTTTTTTTTTTGTTGTTGTTAGAATACTATGACGCATTGAAATTAATTTATTTAGTAAACAATGGTAATATGCCTGTGAATTGAATAAAGATGTGGAATCAAATCAATTAACTTCTGTGTCGTCCTTGGATTGAAAAGCTTCACTCGTGTGCCTGACTGCCAAAATATCACACACATATATTAGGCAAGAGTTTCTAAATTACATTGGTTTTCTACTCTTAATTGACTTTTAATTAATTTAATTAATTTTAACTGTAGTCATTTACTTGCTATTTTCTTAAAATTCCACTGTTTAATTCCTTTTTTATATATATATATATATATTTCACAACATTTGATTTTACTTTTGGTTTTGAATTTTAATTTTATCCTTGCCTACATGGATGATGAAACACGAATTGAGTAATTGAAGAGTTAGATTTGGGGGCAACTTCCCCTAAGTCTGTCCCCTACCTGCTCAACAATTATTAACTTATGCAATTTTAAGAATAATAAATTTAATTTTTTGGAATAATATCTTTTTTATGGTTTTAGATAAATGCAATTAATTTACATATGCCTTTAGAATTTAAATGATATTGTAAATTAGTTCGCCAGAATAATGATTATTTTTATTTTTATTTGTTTGAAATTAAAATTTCGTAATTATAATTTAAATTTTAATTTTATATTTGCTTTTTTATCATATTATTAAAAGTAAGCACTGCTTTTTTGTATGTGAATAAGGGGGGAAAACCAAATATATTATTTTCACTAAAATTGAAATAAGGAATTGTTTATCTGATAGATCAATAGATATCGTACAGTATGAAATGAAGCCAATTATTCCTTACCTTTAAATCAGGAGTTATTGCTATCTTTTATGTGGATGATCCAGCAAAGTATGGCCTTAATTTATTTTATATTGTGTAATTTATTTTATGCTGTTTATTTTGTATTGTGTTTATACTTACTTCTGTAAGCATCATGGGATAATGAGTGGTACATGGAGAACTTATTGTTTCTTTCAGTAAAATATATATATAGATAGATAGATATTGATACGGGTCCATGCTTATAGGTTTGGTAAGTTGAAATAACCCAATAAAAGTAGAATCGTTAGCATCAAATGCGTTATTTCTATCGCGAAACACTCGAGTTTTTCACAAATCTTAAGAAATTAAAATATCCATTATGTACACTTCCAAAGTCTATTGGAGAGGACATACCAAAGAATTTTATTCAAGGTGTTATTGTCTTATTCAATATTATATTATATTCTTAGAGATTTATATTGAACAGTTTTCTTAAGGTATTATATCATAATGTTTTATATTAAAATTTTTATTTACTTTAAAATATGTCAATGTAATGCTAATTTACCTACGATGAGAAGAATGAATGCACGTAATACATTATGCATAAATTGTGTATCTTCTAAGTATTATATGAAAAAATGTTCCCCGCATAATTTTTAAATATCTTCTATTCAAAACTTATTATGGAACCATGTTCATTGAAACAAGTGCATAATATCTGTGAGCTTATCTTTATCTTGTGGACTTACTGGCATCAGGAGACTTCAAAAACAGTATTTTCATTCGATGAAAAGGACTGTTCAATTAACATTTTGTGAAAAATTGAGGGCTTTTATGATTGTTATTTATTATTTATTATTATTATTCTATATATTATTGTGTTATAGTTCTAAATTTAGTTATAGATTATATGTTTATTTATAAATCATTGTAAAATTATACAATTAAAAAATTTTCTAATTATATGAGAAAGATCATGGTTTAAAAAGGGCATAGTTAAAGCCTATAAGCTATGTCCTGGATGTCTTTCTTCATATCTTTTCTCATACTTCATGCTTCACTAATCTACTAATCCTTTGCTCGCGTGGCTTTTTGTTTTTGAGGGGGAGAAGATGTAAAATATAAAAAGGAGGATGGCTTTGCTCTATGCGAACACGCAACCTTTAATTAACTTTCTGCAATTTCAGGATCCTCCCCCTAGATCAGTACTTTCGAGATCATTCCAGCCTATTACGTAAAAGCTTCTATAAATAGAGAACTCACGCCATTTTGCGCTTTCTCCCTCTGCTGCTAAGATCTGTGGCGCTGCTCTTCGGGTGAGACTAAATTTCAACTTGGCAGGAAATTTTGATTGGTTGGCTCTGGTGACGTCATTCTGACGTATTTAAACTCTGCCTCTCATGTGGTTTACAATCAAAACTCATCATGCGCCATGTTTGGTCATGACCAAAGATGGGTTCTTCTCTTGCTATATCAAGATGTCCGTATAGCCAGGGTTTAAATTGCGTCGGAGTGCACTAGAGGCTTGGTCCGGTACTTCTTAGTTTTAGAGAAAATTCAAAATTTTAGCCGGAGCCCTAAATAAGAAGGCTCCGGCACTTCTTTTATGTAACTGAACAATAATTTCAGTAGAAATTTGAGCTTGGAAACTTTATTTTTAATAATGAATTATTTATTTTTTTAATTGTTAATGATTTTATTAGTTATCTTATTCTTTTATTTATTGTTGTTCCTCTTTCCTGAAGGTCTTCTATAGGGCTCTGGTACTTCTAATTTTAAACCTTGTGTATAGCTGACCCTTTTGTTTTTCTAATATGCTTCCTTAGGGATTATGACAGCCATATACTGGTAAAAGGCCTTAGACCATTTACCAAAGTAAAGATCCGAAATGGTTTATATCGTAAGTAAGAGAGTTCATAAGGAAGGTTATATGTAAGAATTTCGTTTGGTACGAAAACTTCAGTTTTCATAAAGGAAATTGGATAAAATGCAGATATTTTTTTCCCATGAGAGAAAAGTTCTAAAACTACTTCAACTGTTTTATTTTGTAAATGAAGATAAAATAGCGCCTGATATGTGTATGTACTAAAGAGAACTTCAATTATTTAGTGAAATAAATAAGGACAAAATACTAAATTTGAAATTAAAGTTTAAAAATAGGTTTTTATTTGATTATGGTAAAGCACTCGAGAGCTAACTGCCTACAGGGAAGGATGCCTTCCTGGAGAACTTTCTAAGGGAAACTGGCTCATGTACACGTTACAAATGAGGAAAAACACGAAAACGCCTATGCAGCCAGCACAAATCATGGTTGGAATAAAAATTAATTTGTTATTCATTATCATTTGCGATTATTAGTGGTAAATATGTATTGAAATCCATTTAGAGCAAGTTCTGGAATGAAATGAATGCGGAAGAATCTAAATTCTCAGAGGAGATATGCAATTATCTAATTATAATTAGTATAATTTGCTTCAAGTTAATCCATATTGTGTAATGTTATCAAGTGGCTAAAAGTATAAAACACTGGTAATTAATTCTCCTTTCCTTGATTTGTAGTACAGTCAAAAGTCGTTAATTCGGACAACCATAATCCGGAATGATCTATAATCCGGACCTCAAAGCTAAAAACTTTCTGCGCATGCGCCGCTTTGACACATGCGCATAGACGTTTAAGCGTGCACGTAAGACCTTTACGACTGCGCATTTGCGTGTGAACAAGCGCAGAATACGTTTTCGCTGCTCGTTTAATGTATAACGGACGGTATAAGCTAAAATTATCTAATTGCCTATTTCAGTTAATGTTGATGATTGCGTTGTTCCTTAATCTTCGAATTGGATCCGGCTTATTATTTTTTGCAGGCTGTAAGAGCAATTTTATAAAAGTAAGCTTGAACTTTCGATTATGTCAAATAGAATTTCCGATGCTGGAGCTCCCAAAGGATCTACGAAAACGAAAGTATGTTTCAATGTCCATCAAACAAAAAGTGGAATTGCTCCAAAAAATGGATAAAGGCATATCCTTTGTTTATCTAACCGTTCCGAAATCTGTTTATCAATTTCACGCTGCTCTACATTGGGGGGGGGACGTTACGGCGTGCAATGAACTGGAAGTTGATCTGTCAACACTCTTGTTATCTTCAGGGCAGATGTTTTTATTTTATTCGGCTTATAATTCCTTATTAAATGTAGTATTTCATCTCGATGTACTTCGTCTTTGATATGATTTAAATCAAATTCCTCGTCATTATAAATATCACTAATACAAATCAAATAGTTTTCTGGTTGCAATTTTCTAATTTCCGGCTATGCATAATGTATGCTTTATACATGCACGCGTTGAAAGAAATGTTTAATAAAGTAAACAAATAAATATTAAGCTTTTTTTTGTAAATTTTGGTACCCTTTAGATCATAATTGCTCATTATTTTATAAATTACGGTTTCATATTTTTAATTTTATAATTTCTGCATTCCATCTTACCAGATTTAAACTGATGATCTATAATCCGGAAAAATCGATAATCCAGAATCACCGAAGTCCTGGCGAGTCCGGATTAAAGACTTTTGACTGTAGTTGAATGAAATAATCATAAGGTAATTTCATGACAAAGAAGCACTTAAAAGTCTATCATGCCTGAAATCTTGAATGTTTAGTCATAAGGGTACAAGATCTGAAAATATATGTTAGAATGTGTCCACAGTTCAAAAAAGGTTGGAGTAACTTCTATACATTTTGTGTTCATTAAATAATCTTGTACAAATAGTACAAATGATTAGGTAAAGTTTTTTAAGTCTTTTGCTATTAGTTGATTCATTAGCATGCTAATATAGTCTAACTTCATGCTTATTTTTACCCTATGTATCAATGATTTCTTATTATATACAGATAATATTAAGTTTTGGTCATTATTCATATTGTCAATAAATCAATATGAAGAATACATTTGTGATTTAAATTGAAAACGATTAGTTCAGTGTTTACAGATTCATGTGATGTAATGAAAGTTTATAATAAAATTAAGAATATTGTGTGGTTTATTTTCTTAAAGGAAACTTTGTTTTTCCTCTTGGGAAAAATCCAAATAGCTTTATGTAAGAATCATTAAAGGGATCTTCATCAATAACAATGTGTTAATTAATAGAAACTATATACTTGTGTCTGTATCAATAATATTTTCCTTTGAAATCTGTGTATAGGCCTTAGAGTAAATAACCTCAAGGTGTGAGATTTATAATGTTGTAATATTCTGAAAAGTCACTTGGCTTTAATATGTATGCAAGTTTCATGAAAAATTAAAAGCTGTATAATTTGCATCCATACATAAAAGCAAGAACTATGTATACATAAATTCTACAGTTTTACTGTGTGGAGAAAATCAACAAAAGCATTATCAAAGCAGCACTATCAACAGTTTCATCACAAAACAACTACATTGCAGTGCATGTTTCCAAAGTATCTCAATTTTGTAACCTACTGATTCTACTGAAAATGTGTTGTTTACAAGATAAATAGCTCTTGCATGCTTCGCCACTTTATAAAATTTTTAAAGATTTTATTTTTGTTTCTGTTATTGGTTGTCATATATCTGCATACTTTTGCAGCCCAATGATTTATTTACTGTAGGAAATTTATTAATCAATTCGCTTGGAATAATTTAAATTTTCGCTATTCATAAATTGTTATTGTAATCACTAGCGATTCAAAAATGCTCAGTAACAAAATACAGTAGCATTTTCAAAAACACTAAGATTTACACTTATATGAATGTAAGAATTTTAAATCACACTATATTTTTGTGGCATTTTTAATCATTTATTTAGAGAAATACCAGCACACTCTGATTTGTCAGCGTCAGCAGATACTGAATTATGATTTTCCTTTGTAATAATCAAGTGCTATTCTTATTCGTATTATGTTCTCTATCTGTATATAATGTTATTATGTTACTATCTATATTTGACTGAATCTGTAACTGCATATTTCATGCTGAAACTTTTAGTTCTTCTGCACATATTGTTGTGATACGTCCTAATAAACACATTATATGTCGATGTTTTGTAAAATGATGTTGCTAACCGTACTGTATGTGTACCATTAACTGGAGAACTTTAGACTGATAATTTAGTAGTGAAATACTGCGACAGAATATGCAGATCAAAAACTGATTAATAAATTACTTGTGTAACTAGCAAGGATGAAGTAGTGACAAGATTAAGAGCATTTTAAATTTATATACTGTTTTTAATTCATCATATTTTAATATATAAACTATTTAGAGATTATTTTATATGCAATATATTTACATGATGAGATATCAATATACATGATCAAAAGAATCATGAATTATAAGAGTTTCATTATTTCCAATGGCACCTATAACAGCTTTCTTATATGAAGTTGTTGCAATATTTTCAGTACTGCATAGACTTTTTCTTTTCTTTCTCCTAGAAAAGAAATTCTTTTGTTTCTCTGCTTTTTTATTTGTAGGTCATAGTTCACCATTTTCAATTTCGGCTTTTCGTTCTTTAATTTTGTAATCACTTTATTCAATGTGTTTTCAATATCTTTCAAGTTATATTATTTACAGTTGTTGATGTTACAACATTTGATATGATACTCAGTTGATCTATGATATGGTGCTTGGTTCCTGAGTTTTTAAATTTTTGTGCTGATAGATCAAGAAAGGATTTTAAATCATTTGATTCTTTAGTTTTAGCTGGCTGTTCTTTTTTAGGTAATCTGGTCTTTAAAATTATAGCATGTATATGTTTACAGACACTTCCTTTAATCGTAGCATCTGTGCATGTGCATACAAATCTATCGTTACAAATTTTGCACCATTTACAAACAATGTTACAAATAATGCACTGTGTATGTATTTTAGTAACTGTATATTCAAGAGTAGGGTCACTTTCTGAAATCACATGCCAAGAAAACTCATTGATTTCTGTGATATTAAGAGCTGGAAAATTTTTACCTCTGTTGTGTCATAAATTTGTTTGGTTGATCTTTGATGTGTATCTCCTTTTGTTGTTTTGATAAATCTCTGGAACCATTTATCTTGCACCATATTAATAAGCTTAGCAATGCACCTATCAACCCTCTTGTTTCTCAATCCATCAAGATAAGAATATTTTAAAACTCAATGCAGTGCTTCAAGATGATTGTTTGTTGTGATGTTACATTTTTTTCTATAGCATTTAGCCCACAACTCACATCTGTTTGCATAATTTGAGGCAAAATATTTAGCAAACTTGTCTGTATCTCTCTCAGCAAAAAGTTTGCTCAGGAAATCAGATATCAGTGCTTCAAATTCTTTTGTATCATGACATTCAGATACTACATTTAAAAATTTCAAAACTTCCTTTCGCTTTGAGGGGATAATTGAATTTGCTGCTTGCAGCCATGCCTTTTTAATGTGCCAGGTGCATAGAATTCTAAATTTGGCATCACACATTACTGATGTCCATGCAGTACAATATACTGGTGCATCATCACTCATAAAGCAGTTTACAGACAGCAGTCCAACTTTGTCCCTAATACACTGAAAAAATTTTGCATTGAAGCTAAATTTACTCTGTTGCTTAGGCAAAGAGCAACAGGAAATCCTGAATTAAATTCGTCTATGACTAAAACTGTCAATAATTGAAAATCGTAAGCATGTGTGCTATTGATGCATATTCTATCCGATCCAAACTTTAAAATCATATGCTTTTGAACATTTGTCATTATGATGATGCAGAACTCACTAATTTCCAAGTGCTGATCTGCTGCTTCTCCTTGGAATTTTACAAAAAGAACTGGATTATCATCCAAACATATCATTTTTTCTATCCATATCCTTAAACTGACAGCATCAGTTGGATGATATTGTTCATCATTACCAATACAGTAAGAATTAGAAATGTTATGTATGTCTTTTTTTGTCAATAAATGCTCCCTGTAAATGTCTTCTTTAATACTATTCGCTGTGGAATCTAATATTTTCTGTGGTGGAATGCCTTCATTTAACTTACCTGAAAATATTGCATTTATATGATAATGTTGCATAATAATGTGTATTTTATATTGAATTTCACAATCAAGTTCATAAAGAAACTTACCTGCAATCACTTCTCATAAATCTTTTGTTAATGGCAAATGTTCTAGATCTACTGTGTGTCCCATGTGTGTTTAGATATATAAAATCTTAATAATGCCATTATTGGTAACTTCAATAGTAGATGGACAGTGCCCCTCTATTTTGCAGATACCTTGTGATTTTAGAGCTCTTTACTTTTAGAATTATAAAATCCAGATCGATTACAAAGGAAGTAACTCTTTTCCCCACCTTCTTTAAGAGTTATTGTACTTCTCAAAAAGTAAGAAATTTTTTCCCTTCGTTCTTCCTCACTTTTCCATTGTAAGAAATCTAAATTTGAAGGGTAAACATTAACCTACATACAATATAAAAACCCATTATAATTGTGAACTAGTGAATCTTTAAAACACAATTACTAATTTAAAACTAGCCAAAACAACAACCTTATTTTGGCACTGATTGTAAATAGATACTAGTCATTTTAGCAGAATTTTTTTCTCTTCAAGAAGAGGGACCTGTGTCTAATTGCTCTCAAAACTGATAGTTTTATTTAAAATCTACACTGAAATAAAGTTTAATTTTAAGTTGTACATTGGCATATTTTTCTTCCTATTTGACAGTTACTAGTACTCGTGTTCCAGCTAAATAGACTTAAAACATATTCCCCAAAGTTGTATAATAATGCAAGAAATTTATTCTTAAGGGACAAATTGTCATCAGACATTTTCCATAACATAATTGTAATCTAGCCTATCTAAAGTGAACAAAAACTTTGTAGCCTGTTTTTTTGATAACTGATACAATGTGTATAGGTTATTAAAATTTTAAGACACTGAATAAATTTCTTTATTTTATTTAAGTAGTTTTAAAATAACATATAATAAATTTTAAGCCTCATTTACATATAATAAAATAAGTGTCTATCATTACGATACTAAACTTACGATTGAAGGTTGCCACTTTAATAAAGATTTTAACAATTTTTTTATTAGGTCCACATTATTTTTTATTAGGTTACATTATCTTCATCATACATATGCATTAAAGAGATCCGTTTGTGTAATAACAGGATAGTCTTTTGAATGAGAGCACTGAATTACATGTATAAATAATTATGTAGCAGTACATCACTATATATGTTTTTATTATTTAGAAAATGTTTACTTCATATTTCAAATAGTTGAGGAACAGAAATATTACTTCGAAATATTTTTACTGAAGAATAATGGTGGTTTATCAGGCTAACAGAAAAAAGCAAGATGCTAAGGAATTTATTCTGTTATCAATTATTTTCAAAAAAATAGATGTATTTTATTCCCCAGCTTGATGAATGAATTTGCAAAAATAGTAATTTGTACTCATTTTTGGGCTATTCAAATTAAAAATGTTTATCGCAGAAAATGCAAATTTCTAATATCTCATCTTCATATGTATTAAATGTCATTTCAACGGAGTTAAGAGTGTATCCATGTTGATCTCTTGGATTAATAGGACATTTCAAATTTCCTTCAGCCACAACAGGTACTTTATGTACTTCCCGGATGTGTTCATATAAAACCTTTTTCTTTTTGTACTTTTTGCATCAGTACATACATTCAAATACTGCTATCTTTTCACATTCCATTGTTATAACAAAAAGTTATGTACTGCAATAGAGAATAAAAAACTTATTTTGTCATCAGAAATAATAAAAAATGAATAAAAACTGGTAGCATATATTAAAATATTTAATGTTTGACACAAAAGAATGGTAGCATATGATATTAAAATATTTAATGTTTGACTGAAACTAACACGGCTTAACAAAGGAAATTTCCGCTAAATTTATCTGTTCTCAAAAGGCAATATATTCAAAATAAATAGATTAAAAAAAGTTTGTCTCAAAAATAAATACTTTACAATAATTTGTAATAACGTGTTTAATTACAAACAAACAATACCTAAATTACCAATTAAAATATTTTATCAAAAAACACTTTTAGCCCGCCAAAATTATCACTGCACAGCTCAGAAAACAAGCAACCGAAAATGGCAGGTAATCCTGTGAGGTAAATCTAAAACAACCCGCTTTTGACGTCGCACGTGACTGACCAATCAAATTTCCTGTCAAGTTGAAATTTAATCGCTACCCTGCCCTTGTGCCTTTTCTTTCTTAGAATACTATAACGCATTGAAATTAATTTATTTAGTAAACAATGGTAATATGCCTGTGACTTGAATAAAGATGTGGAATCAAAGCAATTAACTTCTGTGTCGTCCTTGGATTGAAAAACTTCACTCATGTGCCCGACTGCCAAAATATTACACACATATATTAGGCAAGAGTTTCTAAATTACTTTGGTTTTCTACTTTTAATTAATTTTAACTCTAGTCATTTACTTGCTATTTTCTCAAAATTCCACTGTTTAATTTTTTTTATTTTTTTTTTTATTTTTTTTTAAATAATTTACAACATTTGATTTTACTTTTGGTTTTTAATTTTAATTTTACCTTTGCCTATACGGATGATGAAACACGAATGGAATAATTGAAGAGTTAGATTTGGGGGCAACTTCCTCTTGATAAGTCTGTCTCCTGCCTGCTCAACAATTATTAACTTATGCAATTTTTAGTAATAATAAATTTAATTTTTTGGAATAATATATTTTTGCATGGTTTTAGGTAAATGCAATTAATTTACATATGCTTTTAGAATTTAAATGATATTGTAAATTAGTTAGCAAGAATAATAATTATTTTTATTTCTTTGAAATTAAAATTTCGTAATTAAATTTTATACTTACTTTATACGAATAGAGGAAATTTGTTAAATTCAAATTTCATTCCTTGCAGCAATGGCTCAAAAGAATTACATAAATTTAATTTAACTTTACTATTTTCTTGTGAAACAATATATATATATGTAATATTAAAAGCACAAGGAAAGGAAAAGCCGGAGCAGTGTCGATGCGTGCTTAGATCCATAATTGAAGAAGAATTTTGATTGCGTAGTATGCTAGTAATGCTAACTTGGTAATATCTAAAGAACTTGGCAGTCGAGGCAGTTTTAATTCCATTTTTATTTCCAATTGATATTTGTGGCCACAATCACTTAGCACTCTAGTTGTACCTTTCCACACAAGATTTACATTTTTATATATTGTTAAGATAGAAAGCAAGCCAGCGAAATTACATCTTAGCAGAGTAAAGAGCAAAGCTGAAGTCCTTAGTTATGAAAGATGGAAGCACGCAAAGAGAAAAGTTTTGGTTTACAATTCGGTGATTGGTTGTTAAGAGGCATCTGGTATTAACGGTTACGTAAGATCGCATGATTAATTTGAATGACGCAATGCAGATAAGTTATTACGATTTTAGAATAGAGAGGAAGAATTAATGTTTTTAGTTATTCTGATTCATACATTTTTATCTTACATATCCCCCCCTTCAAAAAGAAAAAGGCGTAGCGACAGAGAAGCCTTTTTAAAGAGAAAGAGTTAAAGCACTAGCAAATGAAAAAAAAAATAAATTATAAAATTTTTGTCCTGTAAAGTATAATTTATAAATATTAATGTTTTTTAAATAAATTTTTAATTTTTAGAGTCCTATTGAATTTTTCAGCATTTCAGTCCAAAAGTCTTTTTGTTTGAGAATTCACATAATCATAATTCTTCAGGGAAGGTTCTTGTTATTACAGAATATCACAAAAACTTTTAAATAATCATTACTTATAATTAAATGTAATGCAAATAAATATTTATGATACTTATTTCTATACTGATAAATTGCAATTTAACTTCAGAATTTATGGTTTCACGTGAGGTACATATTCTTATTTAAACCCTTTATTAATCAATTCCACTAGCGGCCGAGCGATAAAATCGCTGAACAATGGTAGTTCAGTCCGAGGTTGGAATCTCGCGAACGGACTGGCTGCATGATCGTCATTACCAATATATCGCTGGTAATTTCCTGAAGCAAAGTTTAAACACGGCAATAGAACCTCCCATACATCACACTTAGTTGCTATGACGTTGCAGAGACCTATCAATGTTGCATTTTCTTCATATTTGTGACCACGGTATAACGTCGCAGAAATGTCGCATTGTGATGTGGATGTGGATGTGAATGTTGTACGGATGTCACATACACGTCGCAGCAAACGTTTAATGTGACGACAAGAAATTCGCAGTCTTCCCCGCCCTGATCTTTTTTGACCTTGCACACGTAATTCTTTAATGGGAGGTATTCCTGCGCGCTGACCTCCCTCCGCCCGATTCATTGCTGTGTGTTTCAGTAAACTTTCTAAATACAGTAAGACGCCGCTTAACGCGGGGGATACGTTCCATCAAAGTAGAGCGTAATGCGAAACAGCGCTAAACGAGGCTATCTTTACATGTAAATATTGGGGTTAGGGGAAGATGGCTAGGAAATTGGTTAGATATTAAATTTAAAAATTATGTTTTTTTAATAAAAATAAAACCAAACATTTATTTCTTAAAGCCCAAATTAATACCACATTATTATTTCTTGCAAAAATAAATAAAAAAAAAATTAAATAACAAAACGAATATTCTTTAAAAAAAAAAAAATAAATAAATAAAAATAAAAAATAAAATAAAATTCTAAGTCAGTCATATTTAGTTAGCCTTCCGCGTTTTCAGTGTTCTGCCTTTTTGTGACAAAAGCATCTAATGTTGTTTGCCTTTTTCTTTTGCGTTGTTCTCTTAAAAGTTCTTCATAAACGGATAGAGCATCTCTAACACCACGCCTTACTTTTGAGCTCCTGTCAAAATTCGGATCATTTCCAATGAATTGATCCATTATTTCAGTTATGGTAGACAAACTCCTTTTTACAAACGCCATCGAAAGTTCTTTTTGCTCTTCTTCTGAATCGCTGCTGTCAACATTTTTGTTTTCTTCTTGTTCAGTTAATTCCTTGAGCTCATCATTAGAAAGACTAACCGCTGCTTCTTGAATTATTTCTTCGACATCTTCCACATTTACCCCTTCAAAATATGTCTGTACAATACCGCACCAAACAAGAAATACAAGTACACTCTTTCGGATATGTATTTGAAACCTATCGCTGCATAATATTTCGGGGAATCCCCGTATGCTGCGAGCGATTTCGTGGAATCCCCGGGTTGAAATAAAAGAGCGCTAAACCGAAACAGCGTTAAGCGGGGTCTTACTGTAAATGATTCTTTTATGCTAATAGCTGGAAATTTTCGTTATTTCTTTTTTATTAGAAATATTAACAGTTTTTAGCGTGTTTTTATTGATGTGGTACTTCGAAATCATTGAACTATATTCTGTGGTGAATGGATACACATTCTACCGTATCTAGTATTATCAAGAGACACTGACGAAAGAGTTTGTTGTCTGCATAGCATTTGTCTTAAGGATTTTCGCGACCATTTTTTACTTCTGTTCACCGAATACATCGTCTGTGCTACATTTTCAGGTAAGCACTTTTTATTGTACATTGAAGTGAATGATATCAGTAATAATATGTAATAATAAAAGCGTAATATAAATGCTATGAACGAAAAGAAATACTGCCAGTAGGCTAACTTTTATTTGTATTACAAAGAGTGCGAGAGCAAGGGCCGTTATCAAAAGTCATTTTATTTTTGTCTCACTGCTTAGAAATTTTAATTTAGGGAGTCAGGTTTTTTTGCTAGATATAATTAACTTTTTGTTGTTTTTAATGTTAAAAGATAATATGAAAAAAAAATTGATTTTATGCATTTTACTGCAGCACTTTCATCGTGTTCAGCTATTTTTCGAAATTATTCGCAAAATAATTACTTACTTCCATGCGTGGTACTTAGCGCCACTTTATAGATGATGCAAGAATTGCATAACCACGTTTTAGTTGCATAGAACACGTTTTTCAATTATTATAACTTTACAAATGGTGTATTACTTTAAAACACTGAAGTTTTCTACATGTTTCCTATATGTAAATTTCTGAGATTAGTTTTAAAATTTATTATATCCGATCTTTTTCTTTTCGCAGATTATGTCAAACGTTTACTTGTAATATGTTTGTATTGTTAAAGTAACCTAATTTCCTTATTAAGAGATTTAGTTAGAGAAAAATATTTCCTAGTTTAGGTCAAATTATTTGAATATGGCAAAACATACGACGGCTGCCTACTTAAGAGAAGGGATGCCTTTGTGGAGGACTTTCTAAGGAAACTAACTCGTATTCACTTCATATATTAACAGAAACATGAAAAACCTGTGCAAAAGTATTTGTTGAGAGATTAAGAGAGTATATTTATGGTATTAATTTTTTAAATAGATACATAAATTATTTAAATGATAACAATATAAAAATATGGAAATTACATTTCATCTTTACTTATACATGAAGGAAGTTAAAATTTCACTTGTGACAAAAGAGTATAAATTAATGATAATTTGTTAAAGTTACTTTCTAAAAGTTACTTCATGTTATAAAGAAACCGAATTACAAATTGTATTTTAAGAAAATGTAACCTATTGCAGACAATTTTATAAATGTACAAAAATTACTATAAATCGAAATGTATATTTAAGAATCACCGAAAAACTTTATTCGAAATAATAATTTTATTTTAAATTAATATATTTCACTTCTGCAAACAAAATATTTTATTTTGTTATTATAAACTTAAAAATTACATCTAACCCTCTAATTACGTCTAATTTAATTATATAAGCTTATCACATCTAGTTTTGCTTTAATGTATCGTTTGCAGAAATAGACATTGAAACGATACTAATTTCTGAATCGTATTTAAAAAGCTTAGAAAAATTAAGAAAGGAATCTTTCACAAATGAATTTAAAAATTTCATTGTAATAACTTGGAAATTAGCATATTATAAAACACTGATGAATTAAAGTCTTTGCCAAACAGGGAAAGAAAAACTGATTTTAATGTAAAATATAACTTCATGGAATTATTTTTATTGGGACAGACCGCAGTTCTTTGCCGCATTTAAATAAGTAAATAAATTTATTTGGAAATTTTATAACAGAACGCCAATTCCTGGAGAGTCAATCGAAGGTTCTGGTTAGGTTAGGTTATTTAATTACGACAAAGCCTTGAGGGCTATCTGTCTAAGGGGAGGGATGCCTTCGTGGAGGACTTTCTAAGGGAAACTGGCTCGTATACACGTTACACATGGGGAAAACCACGAAAATACCCATGTGGCCAGCCCGTTCGTGGGATTCGAACCTCGGACCGAACTACCAGTGTTCACCGACTTTACCGCTCACCCGCTGGTCGGCGTCGAAGGTTCTAAAAACTCCGTATAATTGCGCAGCATTATACTACGGAACAAACAAATATTTCTTTTAGTGTAAGAGGAGGAGTTTTATAGTTTCGTTATTTTTTAATTTTAACAAAAGTTTTAAAGTTATTCCTACAAAATTAAGTAGTGGAATTACTTTCATAAATACAGCCAATTTCAATTTTAACTTAAGGATAACTGAAAATCTGTTTTAATTGCATAGTTTCTAAAATGAAAGGCATAAACGTGTTTTCATATTTCATTTCACACCGTGTTTTCATTTTTTTATATTAAAGAAATCAAATAATCTATTTCTCTTCAGTTAAACGTATACTAGGGAAACTGTTTCTTTAATTCTCGTCTAGTAAAAAAACGATAACATCATTGCTAAAACATGTATTGATGACCTTTTTCGCATTTTAACAGTTTGAAATCATTTCTGATTTCAATAAAGAAATCAAATGAAAACTTTAAAGAAAAATTAAATACTTTAAAGAAAGTAAAGCATCAGGATCTTATCATCAGATGTTAATATCTGAAACTAATCTTATAACTACTTCTCTTAAACATTTATATTACGTTCCAAATTCTTATACATACAGTATATGTGCTCCATTATTTTCAAATGCCTGATTCACCCAAAAACGGTACGGCTGTGTGTTGTACAGATTCATTTAAATTACATTAATAACTTTTTGAAAGTATGCATTATAAAACATGATATCTTCATATTATTTAAATTAAATAAAAAAAACTGAATCGTGTTTATATTAAAGGAGAAGGATAGCAAGAACGCCTATATTTTATGTTACCTATGAGGTAACACATTTTCCGAATCCTCATCTTTGCTCTGAAAAATCGTATTAAAATAATTCCAAATGCAAATTTCATTGTCTGTTTGTAGAAATTTGTGAATAGCAAAAAATCTTCATTGATTTTTCTCGCGCCTCTATAAAGTTCATGCATCTCTGGTATTTTTCTCGTCGATAATCGCTTCATTCTTAATAGTAATTTAACGTATTTTCAATTATTATATATTAATTATTACTGCTATCATTAAAGTCAGTATACAATAAGTTTTAATCCCCATATGTGTTGATTAAATAAAGGAGCTTGTGTAGTTTAACCCATAAACAGCCGAGTGAACTGAATGGAGAAAGAAACGAATAGAATTTAAGCATTGCTGTGAAAGTCATAGTATAGTGTATATTCTCAGAAGTGAGTAATGCAGATTTTCAGCTTTGGTAACAACAATTATTTTATGAACTGGAATAATTAATTCATGCAAATTTGTTATGCTTTTGCATACTATTTGTTGAGAGAACAGAAAAATGCGTTTAGGAAATGCTGAAATATTTAAAACAAATGATTCACATTAATCATCAAATGAAACAAATTATGCGATATTTTTACCGTAATACAATTATTTAAATATATTGAAGCTATGCAGTGTAAGACACTTATTTTAAATTTATAGCTTAAAAATCTCATAAAATTATAATTTGTCACTGGAGTAATAATGGTGAAAGAGAATGCCCGTTTTGTATAACTAATATAACTTAGTATAAATATTTATTTCCTGTAATTTAATTTCTATAACCACGTTTCCCAGCTACTGACTCTTGTACCCATAACTATTTGTTCAGTAGTATAGATTAAGCAACAAATCGCTAATTTGGAAAAGAAGATTGTAGTTAACTAATTTGGAGTCTATGATTATGTTGATTTATAAAAGCTTTTAATTCAAAACGAAACATTTCGTTATATAACAAGATAATAAATTAGGTAAATGTCCTATATTTTAATATAGTACTAAAACCTATATTTTAATATAGTACGGGTTTTCTTTCGTCCAGTTATCAAAATAATTTAGCTCTTTTTCTGGAAGGAAAGCAATTAAGGAAAAAGGGAATGGAGAACAGAAAACAGTATTAAAAGCTAAACTGTTAAAAAATATTCCAAACTAAATAGAATTTTTTTACAGTATTTCTGTTTAGAATGAGGGAAGAAAAGGTATTAAGAAATATAGTTATTATAAACATTGCAAACCAAAGAATATTTTTTGAAATATTTCTATTTTGAAAGAATGGGAAAGAAGGTGTTAAATTAAGAAATAAAATTAAATTTTTAATAAGTTATAATAAGAACTCAGATTTTTAATACAATTTAGAAATTTTGGAAAAATATGAACTGTCTCTAACATTAAATTCTAAAGAATGAAAGCAAAATTATATAGCTTCTGAACAGCTTATACTCAAAAGTATTAGCAATTTAAGAAGGTTAGAAAATGACCATAGATCACTTTTGCATCATAGTATTGTAACACATTCTGCATTTTGTGTACACTCTAGTTTACACAGATATGTAACAAACATAAATGGATTACCTTAATAGGGTGAGATAAAACCTCAATAAGATGGCGAAATTTCAAATGATTATATTGGATATTTTTAATTATTTAAAAATTTCGAATATTACGGAAGTATTTTAATACCTTATTGAATCATTAAAACATTGGGATAAGGTTTGGAGAACAGCCTTGGTTGCGCCAACTTGGCTCCTTTAAGGATATGGGCGACATTTTGTTATGCCAACGGAAGTAAATATCATGTGGGGAATAGGTGCTAAGGAGAAAAGGAAAATACATGGGGAAAAACGGGATGTGTTTATATTTGTTTGGCATCTGATTCCTAATTTTGTTATGTTGCTAAATTAGCATTAAAAGTCAAGTAATGTGCATCTATTGCGAAAACGCAGGGCAATTACTTTTCGATCCGATTTTATACATGTATTATAATATATCACATTCCTGCTCATATGATCTCCTCTGTGGTGACAAAAGTCATGGGATAGCAATATGCAGATATAACACATGGCAGTAGTATCGCATACAAAATTCATTGACAATGCATTGGCAGAGCTTTCATTTGTATTCAAGTTATTCATGTAAAAAAGGTTTGTGACGTGATTACGGCCGCAAGACGAGAATTAACATACTTTGAATGCGTAATAGTAGTTAGAGCTAGACGCATTATATTTCGGAAATCGTTAGGGAAATCAACATTCCGAGATCCACAGTGTCAAGAGTGTGCCAAGAATACCGAATTTCACGCATAACCTTCCATCATGGACAAAGCTCTGGCCAACCGCCTGTACTAAATGGCCGAGAATGACGACGTGTGCGTAGAATTACCTGTGTTAACAGAGAAGCCACACTGCGTGAAATAACCGCATAAATCAGCATGGGACGTACGACGGACGTGTCTGATAAGAGCGATCACCGAGGCAAGCGGCTGCACGTTCGCAGCGCTCCGTAAAAAAGTGAAACAAAATTCCTTTCCCCTTGGCCCAAGGCGTTTGACTTCCGGAGTACCTTTGCAACTTAATGCAATTACCTCCACAACTTCGATAAGGAAACTGAAGTAATTAAGAAAGAGCATTGGCTAAAGGAAAAATGAACGAAACCGTTAAGGTTTTTTCCCCTTGGTGATTATCAATTAAATTACTTTGAAATAGTGTTTTTTCTACAAAACCTTATCTTTTCAAAGAATTTCCGCTTCGACGTTGACGAGAATAAAACAGCGGACAATGTGAGGACTACGAAAGCCTGGAATTTTAAGATAAGTACTTTTCTTTCATCTAAACTAAATCAAATTTCTATAAATAAGTGCCTTTAAATCAATAAATTTTAATTTTTCATCAGTTTTAGCATTAAAAAATACTGTAAAGGATGGATTATTCTTCACTGCCTTAAATAAATTCTTAGAACTATGAGCTTATATAAATTACAATATGCCTCATTGTGTTATACTAGCATTAATTAACTAGTAATAAATTATGATAGTAAAATAATTAATCTTGTAATAAATTATGATAGTTAAATTAATAAATACTATGTTTAATTTGTGTTTTATAATACATATACTCTGTAATTTACACACACACACACATATATATTATTATTATTTGTTATTTATATATTTTTTTTGTGTGTGTGTGCGGTTGTGGTCTTGTATTGTATATGGTTCTGTGTTGTTTATCTGCTGCTGTTTTTTGAAAAATGTATGAAAATGTTGGGAACGAAAACAGCATAAGTTACTTTAGTTAAATTAATATATACTTTTGTTTGATGACTTGTTGATATCTCAGGATGCAATCATACATATTACTTTATATTCCATGCTAAATACAATGATACGAAGCATTTTAACACCGTCAATATTTTTTTTTTCCCCAGTAACACATCTATTCACCATTACTAAACACACTCACTACACACACACACCTGTGAGACACTATTTATTGTAAATAAAGACAGATTCTTCTCCCTTTAACTACACTCATGGACACAATCGTATTTTAGGATATTTTTTACTTCTTTTCCTTTTCTTTCTATAGGCCTTTTTTTTCCCCCTCTTTAATTTTTGGGCCATTTATTTTAAATTTTATTTTGTCCCATCTTTTCTTCCTGGCCTTTTGAACTCGTACAAAATGTACGAAGTTTCTTTTTACTCTCCTCAAATACGAAATTGGCTCCCTTTCTATATACCTTTCTTTCCCACCTATACTTGATTTTTCGCCCATCGGGGCAGAAAGACTTAGCGGGTGCAAAACAAGACATCTGTCTACTTTGTCTGTCTGTCTGTCTATGTGTCTGATATGTCAGTGCGGCGAAATTTGTCATCATCTGAGATTTTCTACCACGTCCGGATTTCTTTATATCAAGTGCCCTTGGGCTTTAATTCTAGAACCGGTAACGTTGCCCTTAGCAATAGCTCGTTCAATTATAGAGTCTAAGTCTATGTCTTTAATGGGCTAAACCGTCGCTTGGTTAGATGAGTTAAAGAATATGTGCATTACATCTATGGAGCCTTTCCTTCTTTAAATAGACTTTCTTTGGGTGAGTCACAGTTTCAGTTGCTAAGCGCGTAAGGTTCGAGTGGTGCCAACTTTTTAAAGCCATGAATCCAAGTTGTCAGCAAAACACCGTGAAAGCTGGTGGTGGACCCATTATGGTGTGGGGGCTCTTTTTTTCATGGCATGGCCTGGGTCCTCTGGTCCAGGAGAAACGATCATTTACTGGAAACGATTATGTTCAGCTACTGGGAAACCACTTGCAGCCATTCATGGACTTCATGCACCCAAGCAACGACAGCATTTTTATGGATGACAACGACGGCATTCGATTGGTTTGAAGAACATTCTAGACAATTCCAGCGAATGATTTTCCCACCTAGATGGCTCCGCATGAATCCCATCGAACATTTATGGGGCATAATTGGGAGGTCAGTTCGTGCACAAAATCCTACACAGGCCAACATTTTCGCAATTGTGAACGTCTCTATAGGCAATACGGCTCAATAGTTTTGCAGGAGACATCCACCGACGGGTTGAGTCCATGTCACGCCGAGTTGCTGCACTTCGCCGGGTAAAAGGTAGTCCGACACTATATTAGGTGGTATCCCATGACTTTTGTCACCTCAGTGTACATATGTATCCGATAACTAGCTACTTTCGACACTTATTTCTGGATATGTATTATTTTATAACTTTTTCTGCTTTGGAAACCCAAGTATTGAAACATTATGCGTATGCTTGTGAAAATATTATTTCAGATATTCTCGTATAACTAACTATACTATAATCTCATATTATTCAGTTGTCATAACTATGCTAGAAATATGCTTCTATTATTTACTTTAAAAATGCAGTATTTGATATCCTTCCACATAGTAGGCATTCTAGAATTAGTTCTGTAATGTTATATAATGTTAATTGTCTTATGCATTATTTTGTCTAATTATTTTGTCTCTTGCATATTCATTTTCATAAAGAATGTATAATCAATGTAGAGAATGCGAGTTCAATATATTTTAAAGACAAAGATAATAAACAAAAAATAAAAGGGAGACTACACATGCAACCAGATGAAAGTGACCATATTCTAAAGAAAATTAATAAACTCAAAATGATGTGAAAGTATAGCCTATGCCATAAAATTCACTTAAGTATTATTTTTGAGTGGTAAAGCAGAACATATATATATATCAGAGTGCATTTTTTATATCTAAAATAAAATCTGTTATTAGTTGCTGATGAAAAAGTAAGAAAACAATTTTTATGGATAGAAATTTATGTAGCTGAGTATTAAAAGTCTGATACTTAATCGACACTGAAATAGCAATTTATATATTGTATGAAAGTGAAAAAAAAAGTGTTGTTTTTTGAAAACTTCAAAAATCCGAATAATGTTCAGAACAAATTAAAACAAATTTATTTATTAGAAGTTATTTTTTTATCATTATATGCCATATACTTTGTGTACAGATCAAGCATGGCCAAACTGAGACTCGGAATTCATAATTTACTTACGTAATAAGCAACTCTCGTTGTTTTGCTTTTGAAACAGAATAATTTGTGTGTCTTTTTAATAATTACTAATTTAATTTTTTGAAATCACATTGTGTGTATAATAATTTCAAACTATGCCATATTTGCTAATCTCTGATAAGTAAAAACAAGTCAGTACAGCTTGAGTATAGGACCCCATTGGCGATTTTGCTTGGAACAGCAAAATCTGTTCTAGTTAACGATCCTAATTCCAATCCAAATTTGCCTTCGGCTTTTAGAGAAATTATGTTTTAGTTCTGGTTTCGCCAACAGATGGCGCCACTTGCTTATTCTTATCCAGGCTTTCTTATCTTATCTAATCATTATTTCCTATCTTGTTCATTTGCGGTTTTGCAGCTGAAGATGATGGTTCGGTAAAACCATCGAAACTAGTCCTGTGAAAATTTTGTAAATATAACGCTGATTTTTGTTGTTTGACTTCTGAATTAGTATTTATTCGGCGTGTTATTGTGTCTTAACTTTGAAAAGTACTTGATGCATTGCACAAACCAAATTGCATCCGAGTACTGTAGAAAAGTCCAAATGGTGTGCAGATAGCAGTTTTATGGACGTCCTCGGGAGCAATCGGAATTTGATGAAATGCTTTGACTAAATCTACATGGGAGAATATGTTGGACCCATGCAGTTCACTTGTGAAATCAATAATACTAGGGATTGGATATTTGTCCTTTTTAGTCTGAGCATTAAGGGCCCTAAAATCACCGACAGGACGCCAATCATTCATATCTTTTTTAGGGACCATATGCAATGGCGAAGCATAATTGCTGTTGGATGGGCGAATGTGGCCTAAACTCTGTTAGATTTAAACAGATGTTGAAATTCCATTTTTGCAATTTTCAAACGATCGGGTGCAAGCCGATGTGGTTTGGCAAAAACGGGAGGGCCAAAAGTTTCAATATGATGCTGAGCTGAATGTTTGACAATTTGGTTAGCACAGGAAGCTTGAACAATATGAGGAAATTCATTTAACAACTTACCATAATGATTATTACAAATTACAGATTTCACTGAATATATACTAGCAACATATAAAATACCATAAGAATTTAATTTGGTGCAAGTATCGTTTAAGCGACGATTTCTAAGATCTGGTTGTAGGTTAAAATAATGTAAGAAATCTGCACCAATTATAGCAGTTTGAACATTGCATACATAAAAAGGATAAACAAACTGTTTTCTTAAACCTAAATCTAAAGATAATAACTTTTGTTTATATACATTTATCTGAGTACCATTTGCAACCAGAAAAGTTTGAATAGGAGTAGTCAGTTTATCAGATCTTGAGGCTGGAATTAAGGAACAATCACTACCGGTATCAATTAAAAAATTAATATTGGTTTTGCGGTCACGAACAAATAGCGTATGTCACCGCTACTCCTTGCCCTGGAAATTTCCCTGAAAATTGCAGGGTGGGGTACACTTTTTTGCTCTAGAAGCAAATTTTTGGTGGTACCAACATAGATCACTTTTTTCAGATTTCTCACGATTTGATGAATAACGAAAATTACGATTACGAGACTGACTTCTTGAACGTCGTAGAAATGCAACTTCCTTGCGAAGCGAATTTATCTCTTTAAGCAGTTCAGAGTTCGGTGTAACACACCGATGCACATCGGATGATGCACAAGAATCAGAAACTACGCTTACCTGAGCAGATGATACTTCCATTATTTTATCTGCTATTTCAGCAGCCTTTTGTGTGGTTAGAGGGATGATCGATGCTAAAATAGATTGCAAATGTGTAGGTAGTTGCTGCAGAAATAATTCCAAAACAAAAGTATCCATCACGTTATGATTTTCTGCACGCCGCTGCATAACGCGTAAGACTTCAGACGGCTTTCGATCCCCTAGTTGCTCACCGGCAAGTAAGCGACGTATTTCCTGCGATTTGCTTCCACCACAGCGAGAAATGACTTCATTCTTCAGTTTCCCATATGGATCCGTGTGGTCAGGAGAAATGATGATATCCCTCACGGTCATAGCGATGTCAGGAGGTAAACGCGCCGCACAGTGGTTATACTTGGTTCTGGATTCTGTTATAGCTTTTGGAACCGCTAATTCAAGAGTAGATTCCACCATCGTGAACCAAATAGATGGATCAGAAGGAATGAAAGGAGGTATTTTCACTGCAGATATTTCATCCATTGTTTATGATGTATGGATAGTTTCGTTTTCGTATTTTGTCCAGATTCCAAGAAACGATCAAAAGATGTGCGTTGTCCAACTTCAATCACTAATGTAGAAGTTCCATGGTGAGGCAAGACACTAGTATAAAATATATAATCTTTATTTTACACATCAATAATAACATTCCGATGAGAAGAGAAATTCCCGCTCCATACACACCGCTCTCTCCTTACCATCTGCCGCTCATCCGAGGCGGGCATGCGCAGAACTCACAAAACTTCGTACGGTGTTTCCATGGCAACACCACAAGGTATATCTCGCTATGTTTCTGTTAATAATCATTTTTAATATTATTTGAGGACTATTAAGTTTAAAAACACGCTTTAATTGTATGGAAATAAATCTTTTCACATATTCTATCATATAGAAGTTTCATTCATAACATCTCAACTGGAAAAGGCAGTTGTAGGTTAAGTTAATTGGTAAGCACCCGTGCATTCCCGAAAGTACATTGTGTTTCGCTGAGTCTTGTTAACTAGTAAGCTGCATCTAAGTTTAATGGAAGATGGCCCTGCGGGTGTTCTGAGGGTCTTGCAACTTTTATTCCTCTACTGTCAGCTTCTCGAGAGAATTTCGGCTAGCCTTGTATTTTGAGTGCTCGCTTGCTTCACGAGAAAGCATGGATGATTGTAAATTGATAATAGCTTCACATTATAAGCTGACAAACATCCATGCACATGGTGGCTTATAATGTGAAGATATTATAAGTTTACCAATAGCTACGCCTTCTTCAGGATTCGAACCCAGAACCAGAAAAACCAAATTCATACATAACCAAGTGTTTGGATTTTATTCCTTAAAATACACTATAGGTCGAACTAGGGATCTGGTGGCCTTTTTGCATGCACGCACTGCGCATTTAACAGAACTGGACCTGAATATGAGATACATTCTGATATAAAGATTCAAATATCGATGGTTAAAAAAATTAGATTGTAGTACAGATTCATAAGAAGATAACAAATACGGTGCTGTTGATTCAAATTTCTATACCAGGAAGCAAAGCAAATAACAGAATCATATTTATCGTATGTATTGTATTTATTAATATAATGAGAGGAAGATATGATTAAATTAACAAGTGGTTTGGCATTCATAACATGAGGAATTAAGTACACAAAGCTGACACATCTGGCAGCCAGTAACATCTGTAATCCGGTTGAACATGTAATTGAACTAAGCTGATACAGGTACTTCATTCCATGCAGCTTCAATTATATTTTCTGGCCAGTGATGGCATGGCAATCTCACGGCAACCCATGATAAGATGTTCTCAATGAGTGAGAGGCCTGGAGAATGTGCTGATCAGGGCAACACTCGGAAACATTCTGTCTCAAAGAACTTTAGGGCAGCATAAATTCGTGCATCATCTTGTTGAAAGATGACGTCAAGCAGGCC
Source organism: Stegodyphus dumicola (assembly GCF_044657685.1). Taxonomy (NCBI): domain Eukaryota; kingdom Metazoa; phylum Arthropoda; class Arachnida; order Araneae; family Eresidae; genus Stegodyphus; species Stegodyphus dumicola. The sequence goes on from NC_140778.1 coordinate 55,532,832, forward strand.
TTGAAGACAGGGCACGGGCATTAAGACATCACGAATGTAACAACATTTCCCCTTATGGGTTATGGGAACATGAGGTGACCAGGATGAAGGTGGAATGGCACCTCATGCCAACACGCCAGGTGCTGAGTCCGTATCAATTTCACGAATGTAAGCTGGCAACGTTCATTCTCCTCTATGCCTCCACACACGGATGCATTCGTTCTCATGCCGTACGCAGAATAGATTTCGTTTGAATCACAATATGGTGCACTCCTGTGCCCAGTGTCGTCGATGACGTCCATTGTAGGTGCACTTGTCTCTGTTGTAGCGTCATGGGAAGCAACAACAGTGGTCACTGTCCATGGTGCTGCAGACGTCGTATTTATTAATGTAAGTAAGTAAGAGAGGAAGACGTATTTATTAATGTAACTAGTAAGAGAGGAAGATGTGATTAAATTAACAAGTGGTATGGGTTTAATAATATGCGCAATTCAGTACATAAAGCTAACACCTCTGGCAGCAGCAACATTTGTAATCCAGCTGTGCATCTAATCGAACTGCCGCCCAACCGGTATCGTGGTTAGCCTTGCTGACTGCCGTGCCGAAGGGCCCGGGTTCGAATCCCGGAGAAGGCATGGACGTTTGTAAATGTTTAATAAAAAGTTGTAAAAACGTTTGTTGTTAATTTCAATATTAACCCTCACAGATTGGAGGAAACGGCATTCGCCAAAGCCCTCATCTTCTTTCTTATTGCTTAAAAAGCAATATTGATACAGATCTAATCGAACTAAGCTGGAATGGCAAACACAGGTACTTCATTCCATGCAGCTTCAATTCTATTTTCTGGCCAGTGATGGCATGGCAATCTCCCGGCAACCCATGATAAGATGAGTGAGAGATCTAGAGAATGTGCTGATCAGGACAACACTCGAACACATTCTGTCTCAAGGAACTTCAGGACAGCAAAGACAACATATGGTCGTGTATCATCTTGTTGAAAGATGGCGTCACGCAAGGCTTGAAGACAGGGCACAGCCACGGGCATTAACACATTAAATGTAAAGACGTTTGCCCACATTACCGATTATGGGAACAAGGTAACCAGGATGCAGGCGGAATGGCACCTCATACCAGCACAACAGGTGCTGGGCTCATGTGATTTTTACGAATGCAAGTTGGCAACGTCATTCTTCTCTGTGCCTCCGCACACGAATGCGTTTGTATCGTGCTGTATGCAGAATGGGTTTCGTCTGAATCACGACATGGTGCACTTCTGTGCCCAGTGTCGTTGATGACGTCCACTGTAGGTGCACCTGTTTCTGTTGTAGTGTCATGGGAAGCAGCGACAGTGGTCACCGTGCTGACTGTCCGTGATGCTGCAGACGTCATCTCATTGCCCGCAACGTTCTCTCGGGTTTTAATGCCCCAAGGCTGCTGAGATTTTGCATGGCGTTCAATATGGACCCATTCATCTCATATTCGGCTTAGAGTCATGGGATCCCGACCAACACGGCCAGCAATGTCGCGGAAGAATGAATCTTGAAGTAGTTCTTGAAGTAGTCTTGAAGAGTCCACGATCTTGCCGTAGTCGATTTCCAAATCATACTAGTAAGAGTTTCTTCTTTTTATAGGGGGTGTAATATAATCTTAATCCGAGCAACTAACGCTTAAATACGATTTCTGAATGAAAAACCCGTTGTTCAATTTTTCCCCCCATTTCTATGCAATGCAAATGGTATTACTCGTACATGCTTTGCACGCATGCGCTGGAATGCTAATTGTTCTTATATCCAGGATGCAGTACTTGGGGTTCATGCAAATTTGACATTTATTGCATGTTGCCTTCATTATGCTGCAATTTTATTAGGTAGTAGCGTAATTTTATCAGCTGACAAATAAGTACTATTGCAAATAAATTGAAATCTACCGTACGTACATACAGGTATACATACAGCCTATAACAAAGAAATTGACTCATTGAGAAGTTATCCAAATAGGTAGATATTGCGTATGGCTATACCTTACGACGAAATATGGAAGTGATTAACATTTAGTGTTGAATGATTGACAAGCTATGGAGCTCCAGCGGAGCATCCAGATGAAATGGATAGTTATGTCAACACCTCTACACTCCACTGCTCTGCCAACTAAGCTATGGACGGATGGTACATAAAACGGAAGATATTCCACTGATAATGCATAACTTCTAAGCGAGTATGGGTCCGTCGATCTAGGTTGACTGTACCAACGTCTCGTAGACGGGTTCGTCAAAAATATGAGCAGATGTCACTATTTAAGAATAAAGGAATGAGGGCCGCAGGATAGCTAGATATTTGGCCTATAATAGCCGAGCGATGCGACCATTCTATGATGTTGACAGGAATGGGTGAACCATGGTTGTAGAGAGCGTCAAGAATGTAACGGTCGAGCGAAAGCGACGGCAGAACGCAAAGACAAAGTGATCGTCCGAACTCGCTCACAACCTCAACGTCTGATACTTTAATCCGACGTGTAGCCGAAACATCAGTGCAATAACAAGTGATAATGAGACTCTGGGAACGGGGACTGAAGTCACAGAAGGCATTGCGCCGGCTACGCATCGTCATTGCACACCGTTAAGTATACTTGCAGCGGTGCCGGAGGTATTCGACCTGGGATCTAACAGACTGGAATATAATTGCTTTCAGTGATAAGTCCTGCTTCGAAGTGAGTTCCGACGACTAGCGAAGACATGTCTGTAGACGTTCAGAACAGCAATGCATACTCATCTGGATACTGTCAACGAGACAACTAGGAGCTATGGTATGGGACGCCATTTCATTTGACAGCCGGCCTCGTTTGGTGTGGCAGCCTTATATAGCACGGCAGCACTTCGATGAGATTCTATCTCCCTTTTTTTTTGCTCTTCCTTTCACAGATCTCTGGGCTTACATTTCAGCAGGGTAATGCTAGGACGCACGCCTTTCTAATAATTGTTTTTGTGCGTCTCCAACACTTCCCTGGCCAGCGCGATCGCCAGATCTCTCCCAGCCATGTCCGACCCTCCCTGGATGGCCCCGATCTAACTTGCCGGTTTGAAAGTACAGGGTGTTCGGAATAAATTTGACATATTTATAATTGATTATATTTTTCCGTAGGTTGGAGGTATTGACACTCACTACTCGTCATTTAAAATTTTGGACCCTTCTTCATTCATATACAAGATGTCAGAAAGGATGGATGACTGGAACCCACCTGAATCATGGAAGAGAATAACTTGTATCACGATGATTCGTGCTGGCCGTCCAAATAAGGATATTATGACTGCTGCCCAATGCTCCCTGAACACAGGAAAAACAATCAGGCATGAACTAGAGACTTGCAATGGTGACTACGAGGATGTAGCAAGAAGCAAGATCCCTAGCAGACGATCTGATTGCGTTCGTACAGCAGAATTCCTCGCAAATCTGCAGGAACAGGTGTTGAAGATCCCTGGCATTGGAATTCGGGCTTTGTCACGTGAAATGAATTTTGCAACCTCTACTATGAAGCTTTTTTTTTTTTTTTTTTTTTTTTTTTTTTTTTTTTTTTTTTTGTCAATTCATTAAATTTAATAGATACAAAGCGGATTTTCTTTTTCCTTACGAAACAGTCAAATTTATCCCGAACACCCTGTATATGCCAAGGAATCCTCCAGGAGCACATCCGCCAACTCTACGAGTCCATGCCTAACCGGATTAGAGCTTGCATTAGGGCTAAAGGTGGTCCATTGCATTATTTATTTTGCTTTTGTAGCTGTATTTCCTAAATAAAAAATTAAATTCCTATCATACTACAGTCTTTTTCTGAAAATAAGACATCCTCCGAAAATAAGCCCTATCGTGATTTTTGGAACTTTTTGTAAAATAAGACATCCCCCGAAAATAATCCCTAGTTAAAATAATGTGACAAAAAGGATTCGTTAAAAAATGCTGTTGATTTATTAAGTATAAGTAATAATATGTTTAGCTTTCCTAATACTCGTATTTCAGATAAATGTTTGAAACAAAATATTCCAATAAATTAATTGTTTACCTCTACAGTTCGTCTCAAATTAATTCTTGGAATTTATCTTAACCAGTTCACCGTTTGCCCCGAGAGAGATGCATTCACAGGAGAGGCATCGTCATCCGTTAGCGTCGGCAGACTCTCGTCGGGGTGAAATTTGGGCTGAACCGTAACCCCCGAAACACATACGACACAGCGACCTTTTTCCAACCCCCACAGAATGAGTCGAAAATCAAAAGGTGTGATTGATGGGTAAAAAATTCATGGGACAAAATAACTGATAGTGATGTTTCCAATGCCCTACGAACAGGCTACTTAGACAAGAAGTATTCATTTAACGATAGCTATATCGCAAGACATGAGAGATTCAGACCAGTGATTCAACAGGAAATGGATTTGGAAGAAAATCAGAATATAATTCAGAATTTTATTTATGACGATGTTCCAGAAGAAGATGACATGACTGTAATATATGACTTGAATAAATTTAAATTTCTGTATTCTGTGTAAAATAAATATTAAATAAAAATATATAAATATGCTTTTATTTTTGCCCTCCCCCCGAAAATAAGCCCTAGCGCGTATTTTAGACCAAAAAAGAAAGTAAGACAGTGTCTTATTTTCGGAAAAAGACGGTAGTTTCGTTTTCAATCCATCTACAGATTTTCGTCTCATTCAGATAACTCCTTTTTGGTGTGTCATTTTATATCTTACAGAAATGCAACTGAAATTGTAGGTTAAATTAATTGAATATGGCGATGTTTACAAGGGGTATCTGCTTAAGAGGAACAATGCTTTTATGGAGGACTTATTAAGATAAACTGGCTCATATTTATGTTACGCATGGGGAAACCACGAAAACCAATAATGGCCTTTATTTGTGTGTCTTTCTAATAAAATCTTGCATTGCTATATATCTTATAGCTAGAATAGAGCATTTTCACAGGCTGATTTCATAAATGTTATCAAAATAATGTTAGAATTATGTTTAATGAATTGGTTTTTCTTACATTAAATAAGTCCTTCATTACCTAAATTCTTAACTTTCCTCTTATTATTCATTAAATACCAGGGACACAAGTGAAATTTCTCCCATATAAAGACAGATCTTTTTTTTTCAGTGTCCTTCAGCTGTTTATGAAAAATACTTTAGCTATATAAATTCCATCTTCTTTTTGTAATAAAGATTATTTACAATATTTTTGTTATTTGCTATAACACTTCAGTTTTGCATTGACAGGACAATGAAATTAACCTCTTTTGCAGTTCTTGATACAGATGCCTGTAAATCTGAAAGTAAGGCATTAAATTGTTTTAAATTTTACCCACTGTGCATGTAAGTAATTTTAGAAAAAGTTATATAATTTCATCTTTAAATCTATGGAAGATTTAAGGATGCTTTCAGTTGAACTGCTGCCATGGTTTTGGTGCTAAGAAGCATCTTGTTCTAGGCAGATAGCACTTGAAATGCATATGCTTATGATTAATAAAACATTAAACCACATGGTCAAAATTCAGTGTAAAACTTCTCATCCTTTTGTAGAATGTTTTTTAATACTGACATGTAAAGTTGAATGTCTTGTGAACTTTCTTCTTCTTGTTGCTTTATTTATACAAGATCATCTATACTGTACAATGGTTCTATCTATAACGCATTTTATTTTAGAATTTCATTCCCTTTTCTATATAACATTGTAATTTACTACTCTTGGTATTCTGAATAACTATTTACAAGAAATTACTCTTGGTATTATAAAAATTTCTAAAACTATTAATCTCAATGTTTTTGAAAGAGATAATTTTTCCCCCTCCTTGAATTTTCCATTTACGGTAAAAAAATTTTAAATGCGAGTTTAATGCAAGACATAAAAATGTGTCATCAGTTATGATAAAGCAGAATTTATTTTACTCAGTGTAAATGACAGCACATGTCTTATAACTCACAGGTAACCAGTGGCTGAGTGGTAAAAAATCACTGAATACGGGCAGTTCCTATTCGATTTCAGAAGAATTGGGTTGGCTGCATGGGTGTTTTCATGGTTTTCCCTACTTGTACCATGTATATGAGCTAGTTTCCCCGAGAAAGTCCTCCACGAAACTAGGGTCCCCTTAGAAAGGGAACCCTAGTTTGCTTTGCAATAATCAACTAAACCAAACCAATTATGAGTCACAGTTCAAAATACCTCTGATATATTAAAAATTACCTAGTTTATGAAATGAATTTAGTTACATAATGTGAATTTGCCTAATTTCTTATTAACAGTTTCAGATATATACATACCTTAAAATTTATTATATACTGAGATTTATAATAACCTGAGATATCTCAATAATTACTTTTGTAAAAATTAAGTAAGTTTAATTAATAAACTGATCATAATTTTAATAAACTGAAAATTTTGAAATTCTGTAATAAATACAATTTTTCAAAATAATAAATAATAATTCAGTAAGTAATAAATGAAGATCGCATTTTGGCAAGCATGCTCTGAAATGAAAATGTATTTGAAAGCTTAAGATTGTGTTTGCAAAATAAAGTGAACTCATTAGCCAATGGTCTTGTATTTATTTTTTCTATCATCAGCTGCTCTAGCAAACTTTTGCTTCAGCAGAATTCAAATGCCCACATGCCAGAAAGAATATGACATTCACACCCTCTCTGAGATTTGATACATGAAACTGAACTAGGTTGATGTGACAAATTCTGCTTGATTATTAGGATTATCTGGGTTACTTGTAGAAGGCTGACTGCTATCTTGGGGTTTAGATGAATCAAGATAACAACCTTTTTTAACTAGTTACATATTTAGTAGAATTTTTTGGAAGTTTTCTTCTGGCAATTTTAGAAAACCTTTAGGAATATCTTCAGATTTTCTTCATTACTACCAGAAAAAGTATCTGGTTTTCTTTTAAGATGCAAGATTTCATTACTTTGTGTACTTTGTAACGTTGCGCGCCTCCAACTTGCATGCCACCAAGGGGTGACTGTGAAAACTGGATAAAACACAGAGTCTTGTAAAGGGTTTAAGTCCCTTTTTATTCAACGTAATAAATTACAATTGCGTGCTCTTGACGCTCACAGACTGCGCCAACTCGGCGGTCAAATAAAAATAATAACCTGAAAAGAACTTAAAGACAAGACTCTAACTACGAGGCTCTCTAAAATAACTAACTCACCGCGTTTTACAATACCGCTGCTAATTCAGCAGACTTGAAGCTCACTTGAACGATTAACACTACTTCCCGCCAAGCACATAGGCCGAAACGCGGGGTTCTTCAATTTCTCGCTAACTACCTCCGCGCTCGTGAAGTAAGAATATCACACTCCGAACTCGTTTCCTCTCTATTTAAATCATAATACTTTCGCTGATAAATTGAATCCTTGCGCGTTCTACTCAAATTTACATATTCTGGCATTGGCAGTTCCAGGGGAAAGTAAGGCTTGACAGGAAAGATAGTTTAAACTTAAAATAAATGTTAGTTAAAATAAATATAAACCCTACATTTGCCGCTGCCAGAATTTGGAAAACTTGGAAGCAGGTCCTACAAACGACCTGTTGTAAGTTTCTCTAATTCTGAACTAACTGGCGAGAACCTCGTTTACACAAAAAAAAAAATCTTATCTAACAAATTGTATACTAAAATTCTGTTGATCGTTATAAAGCTCTCTTCTTACAGCAACTTTTCCTGGACTTCATCAATCAATCTTGGTCTTTCCTTCCAGCATCTGGAAGGAATAAGTATCAGTATCTTTCTAAATACATTATAATTTACACTTTCTTGACACAATAAATTTTTGTTTTTAAACGATTCGTTTTTCTTAGTTATTGCTTACTTCACATTCATTCAATTTTTCAAGCATTAATTTAACTTTACCCTGGCTCTCCACCGTGTGTGGTGTCAAACGGGAATATTCGTGTTTTAGTCTTACAACACTTCCCCTAACCACCATGATTTGTTAGAATTCAACGACCAAATAGACACACCTTACTCGACATTCTACAACTCAATGAGTTACTTTAATATTCTTAAAAATTCAAATGTAGGTGGAGAACCCTACAAAACACATTCATTCTAACTTCCTCCTCATTCATCTTTAAACATGCAGGCTTTCGCACTAAAGCATGACTTTATCTACAATTTAATACTTAAATTTTGACTTCATTGCTTTTAAGCATTCACTTTTAGCATCTACAATTTTATGCTTCTAGACTAAATTCTACTTTTACATAACATTCAAGTATTTACGTACATTTACAAAATTTTAATACATATGATTTTTACAATTTACCATAAAATGAATAAGAGAAAATAAATTTTTACTTTACTCATTCTTCGCCAAGCTGGCGGCACTGAAACTAAAATTCTTATTAATACAAGAATACGAAGTTATTTTTATCTTCGGCCAAATTTTGGCTTTAACATAACAGAATTAGCCTTTCGACCAACAGAAAATGCTTGTTTTTAGCTTTTACACTTAAAGAAAATAATACTTTTGCCTTAGCTAAATAAAGTAAAACAAAACTAAGTCTCAACGGAGACATATTGACTTTCGTCAAAACATAGAACTTCGTACTTATGCATAACATTTCGGAAAAAAAGAGAAAAAAAAAATTATAGAAGGTTTTAACTTATCTTTGAGTTTTCGATGCTTGAAACTCCGTCATTCGTTTTTGGCAATATTGCTCCCAAGTTAGAGGTTTCATGGATGTTAATCTTCTCCTTACTGCCCTCCGAGTGTCGTCCACATTACTTTTTCTTTTGCGTCCTCTACATGCTGGCCTCTTGGCGGAGTAATCGTCTGGTGGTTGGCATTTCCGTTTTTCCCTGGGACGGCTGGTCTTGACGTCCTCCGGTCTGGAGTCCTTCTTGAATTTCTTCTGTTCCTCGTATTTTTGTGCCTCCTGTTGCCGTTTCAGTTTCCGGAACGGCTGCCTTGCTGGCACCTGACTCTGTGGCCGTGTGCGCGTTCTCCTTGATGTATAATTTTTCCTGCAATTCTTTGTAGGTGGTGTTTTTCTCTTTACCACGGTTTCTTTACCCGGTGCATCTGTATTTTTGTTTTTCTTAAACGCTGGAGTCTGAAAGTTATTTTTTCTTTTTGATACCGACGTCCGGGTTGTAGAAGGGCTAGGTCTCTCTTCAGTTCTCTGTTTCTTGGGTGGTGGAATAGTTGTTGTTGTCCCTGGACCTTCTACTTCGTTTAGACTTGAGTCCTGCAAGAAACTTTTAAGGATTTCAAAATCATTTGGATTATAGTATTTTTTCACCTGGTCGGGACTTGCTTTACAGATTTCCCCTCTCTCGTTCTTAAGATATAATACTACTCCTTTGATTTCCTGAATTACATAGGGGCCTTCAAACTTTGGAGCTAGCTTTGCCGTAAAATTGTCTGGGGCACTTGATAAAGAAAATTTCTGCTTCAATACTTTATCCCCAACTTTAAAATCTGCTTCACGGCGTTTTCTATCATAATATATTTTCTGCCTATTTCTTGCCGTATCCGAGGTTTTAAGCGCCTGATCAATCAGCTTTTGCACATCTTTTTGTTTAAACTCCTGCTCTCTTTGTTGCACAAAGAATAATTTATCTAAAGGCGTAATTAACTTTCTGCCTAAAAATAATTCTGCTGGAGTTTTTCCCGTAGTATCATGATTTGCCGTTCTTAAAGCATAAGCTAATTCATTTATGTAGCCATCCCAGCGCTTGTGATGTGTGCTCACGTAACTGCGAATTATTTTTACTATGTTTTTATTAACTCTTTCTGGTATGTTAGCCTGTGGTCTATATGGAACCATTTTGATATGGCGTATGCCAAGTCCATTGCATATGTTTTCAAATATTTGACTAATGAATTGTTTTCCGTTATCGCTAATGACTTTTATCGGTGCACCGTATTTTAAAATGTATCTGTGTAAGAATGCATCTGCGACTGTTTTGGCTGACGCGCGTTTAAGTGGAACAATTTCTGTCCATTTTGAAAAATGATCTACTATTACTAAAAGAAAACGATTTTTATTTAACTCGCTCTGGGGGAAGGGACCAAGGAGATCTATGCCTAAAATTTCATTCGGAAATGTAGCGCGAATGCTATTTAAGTACCCGGCCGGGCTGTAATTAATATCATTTATTAACTGACATTGATTGCAGGACCTGACATACGCCGTTACTATTTTGTATAATTGCGGGAAATATACCGCCTCGCGTACCCTTTTTAAAGTCTTTCTGACCCCTAGATGGCCCGCTGTTTTTGCTTCGTGCAACTCCTTCAAAATGCTTAATCGAAGCGAGGCTGGGATGACTGGTTTATACTCAAGATTTTCGTTTGTTGTTTTCGTATAGAATAATAAATTATCTATTATTTCATAGTTTTTTGCTCTATTTCTTATCGCATCGATATCTGTATGCTCAAAGCTTTCGGGGTCTTTCAAATAAGCATAGATATTTCCAAATTCAGGATCAGCTTTCAGTTCAGTAATAACCGTATCTCTAGAATCTAAAATTTTTGAAGTCAACACAGCGCATTTAAGTTCATTTCCTTCATCGTCCAGTTTTATACGAGAAAGTGCGTCAGCTACATTGTTTTCCTTACCCGGTTTATATTTTATTGTGATATCATATTCTTGGATTTTTAAAGCCCATCTTATTAACCTGGGCGTTAGGTTTTTCTCCGAGTAAAGTCTACCAACAGCCGCATGATCCGAAAAGACTGTTACTGGCGATTTGCCGAATTAAACTCGAAATTTGTGTACAGCCATTAATACGGCTAAAGTTTCTCTTTCTGTAGCTGTATAATTCCTTTGTGTCTGATTCAATGTTTTACTAAAAAATGCCAGAGGATGGTTATTTTGCATAAAAATCGCACCTACCGCATAGTCTGACGCATCTGCTGCAATTTCCAGGTTTTCGTCCCCCTCCGGGAATTTTAAAACAGGGGCATTAATAAGCGCTTTTTTTAATCTTTCAAAAGCTGTGTTAGCTTCCGCTGTCCACGTAAATTTACCCCTTTTTCTTTTGATTACTAAGAGTGGTTCAACAATATTAGCGAAATCTTTTATGAAAGATCGATAGTAAGAACATAACCCAAGGAAGGAAGAAAGTTTCTTGGCGGTGTTGGGCGGTGGGAAATTCTTAATAGCTTTTATTTTTGAATCTTGCGTTTCTATACCCTTTTGCGAAATTTTATAACCGAGATATTTAAGTTCTTTAGTTGTGAACTTGCATTTTGAGGCGTTAATTGTAAGACCGGCCTCTTTTAATAATTTAAAAACTTGTTCTAGATCATTAATGTGTTGTTCCTACGTACTACTCGTTATAGTTATATCATCTAGATAAATTAAAGTTGATTTTCCTAGGACAGGCTTTAGAACAATGTCCATAGCTCTCTGGAATGTTGATGGGGCCCCACACAACCCAAAGGGCATGCGTAAAAATGCATAAGTGCCCGATTTTGTTATAAACGCGGTTTTGTGTATATCTTCGGGTCTCATAGCTATTTGATAGTAGCCAGACGTTAAGTCCAAAGTAGACATATATCTTGTCGATTTGATCTGTCTAATGATCTCGTCTATAACCGGCAAAGGGTAAACTGGAAATTTGGTAATACTATTTAGTTTTCTGTAATCAATAGCAAACCTCCAAGCCCTTTTATCCGAAGGAGGAAACTCGTTCTTTTTCCTACATAGTACGACTGGACTCGCGTACTCACTATTTATGGGCGTTATTATTTTATTCTTTAACATCTCCTGAATATGTTCTTCGATGATTACGTCTTCTTGTTTGTCATACCGATAAGGTTTAGTCCTACAAGGTTTTTCGGCATTTAATTGAATCTTGTGCGTAACTATTTGGCAGTTTCCTGGTTTTTCTGAAAACAAATGAGAAAAATTACTCACCACTTGCTGTATTGCTTTACTTTCATGGTCATTCAGATGGCTAAGGTCCACTTGAGGTGTCTCCACAGGTTCCACCACCCTCTGGTCCATCTCCAATACCACGGAACTATCTTGAAAATTTAATTTGGCCCTCGCGGCCCTTAAAAACGCCATACCTAAAATAAGAGAGTTTTGCAGGTCTTTCACTACAAAAATTAATACTTTGAGACTTTCCTCTTTTACCTGTAAGTTTAATGATAATTTCCCGATGCAGTGACATGTTTTTCCTTGCGCCGCTATAATTTCCGTATTTTTGGTTTTAAATAATCGTACCCTATAAAAATTCTTTTTGAAGAAATTTTCACTCATAAAATTTCCTTCTGCTCCTGTATCGATGAGGGCTTCTACTGGTACATCGCCAACCAGGACTTGTATAATTGGTAGCTGTGAGTTTTTTACGATGACCGTATTTAAATGTCTATTTGAGGGTTTTCTTAAAACTTCCGGGGTCTGGACCCTCCCTTTCACAGGCCCCTCTACTCGTTTAAAGCTTTCTTTTCAATCTGTGTCTTCTGGGTTCGCGGATGTTTATTTTCAAATTTTCTTTTTGGGCCTTGACCTTCGAGTTTCGATGCGTTAGCTTGATAGCTCTTTCCCCCATAAGAGCGATTTCCATTTCTGGTTTCCTCATTTGAAGATTTCCTTCGGGTACTTTGAAAATATGTTTCCCCTCTCGCTTTTTCCGCTATTCTGCGATTTTGAAACTTCACCGCCAATTCGAAGAGTTCCTGCAATGTGCTTGGGTTTCTAATTTCAAAGTAGTCTTGAACAGCGGGTAACAATCTTGGTAATATTATTTCAATAATCTCCGCATCGGGTTTCTTTCCATACAGCATATCCGTTAGCTTAATTTTTCGTAAAAAGTCCGTCAATTGTGCTATATCCCGTTGATAGAAACTATATAGCTCGGCTTCCAGCCGTGCGCGATCTTTCACTATGGGGAAGGCCTTTACTAACGATTTTTTGAAATTTTCAAATGTATATGTCTGGCTTCCAAATTCCCCTAATAAAAATTTGCCTATGTTTTTCCACCATAGCGCGGCCTGTCCTCTTAGTGCTGATGTGGCGATGGCAACTTTTTGTCTTTCAGGAACAGGGTAGAGCTGAAAGTGGTCTTCTAGACCTTCTAGAAATACCGCCACCGAATTTTTTCCGTCGAAATGGACGTTTGGCTTGATTGACGCTCTCAAAGTCTGGACCAGGTATCCAAATCCTTCTAACTGGCTTGTCATTTCTTGGTGTTGTCCAGCGGCTTCCATCCAATTTTCGGCCATTTCAGTTCGATAAGTGTTCGGGCGCCAATGTAACGTTGCGCGCCTCCAACTTGCACGCCACCAAGGGGTGACTGTGAAAACTGGATAAAACACAGAGTCTTGTAAAGGGTTTAAGTCCCTTTTTATTCAACGTAATAAATTACAATTGCGTGCTCTTGACGCTCACAGACTGCGCCAACTCGGCGGTCAAATAAAAATAATAACCTGAAAAGAACTTAAAGACAAGACTCTAACTACGAGGCTCTCTAAAATAACTAACTCACCGCGTTTTACAATACCGCTGCTAATTCAGCAGACTTGAAGCTCACTTGAACGATTAACACTACTTCCCGCCAAGCACATAGGCCGAAACGCGGGGTTCTTCAATTGCTCGCTAACTACCTCCGCGCTCGTGAAGTAAGAATATCACACTCCGAACTCGTTTCCTCTCTATTTAAATCATAATACTTCCGCTGATAATTTGAATCCTTGCGCGTTCTACTCAAATTTACATATTCTGGCATTGGCAGTTCCAGGGGAAAGTAAGGCTTGACAGGAAAGATAGTTTAAACTTAAAATAAATGTTAGTTAAATTAAATATAAACCCTACAACTTAATTTATCTATTGTCAGGTAGTGTAGCCTGTTATAGAAATAAAAACCCATTCCTTTCATTGCATAACATTAAGAGTTCTCCCCCCCTTTTTTTTTTTTTTTTTTTTTTTGTTAAATATTTTTGGCAGTTTTCAAAGGTGAATTTATGCAAATATCAATGTATGGAGCCATACATAGTATCCCTTGATTAATGATTCCATACTCTGATCCAATTCTTGTACTACCACTTTGATAATTTCAATATCTATATAATTCAGTAGCATTCTTCAGTAAATGAAGTATCTATCTTATTATCAAGTATTCACGCACAGGATCATTCCAATCAATCTTTCCAAATGGAACAACAGCACTCGCTGGCTTTCTAAGGCTGAAACTTGAATGCATGATATATACAAGTATGTCTTATGAATGTGTACAATTATGATTTTTATGAAGGGTACACTTTTAAACTGAATACTTTGCATAATAAGCATTGAGCAAGTTTTTAATTACAAAAATATTATTGGGGGCACATGGATGAATACAAGTCATTTGCAAAATGACACCACAATAGTCTTAATATCAAAGCTTAAAAACAGAAAATAAGTCTGTAACTGTTTCAAAGAAAAATGTAAAAATACAATGCAAAAATTTATTCCATCATAACAAAAATGTGCCCACCAGTGCATGAGCAGTAAAATTGCTCAAAGCTGGTAGTTTGACCTGACTGCAATTCTAGGTAAACAGATTGGCTGCATGTGTAATGAGGATACGAGTGAGTGTCTTTTAGAAAGTCCTCTATGAAAGCATGCTTCTGTTTATGCAAATATCTCTCACATACTTTGACATAAACCAATCATGCAGACCAAGCCAAATCAAATTAAAATAAAAATGAAAATCACAATAAAATAAGTCAAACTATTACTAAATAAGTAAATTAAAAAGTATGTAATTTGAGTGTAGCTGTAAGTCCGTAAAATGTCCTATGCATTATATGTTTTTATCAAGAAGGGGGGCAATTAGCTAATCTAGAATCAATATTATTTTTAAACATATTAGTTGAATAACTGTATCGCTCTTACATGAGTAACAGATTTTACATGTTTCATTATTTACATACCTTACAAAATTTTCTATGCCTCATTATTTACATAGCTTACAGGTGTTAAATGCCTCATTTTGTTTTTATTTGGTAAAAAGGAGGATAATAAATTTCATTGCAAAACATTTTGATAGGTAGTTATGTATATGACTTATGATATGAACTTTATATTCAACTATCATATAAATACTATTCCTAATATACATAAAATTTAATTTTTATTTGCTTCTATAGTCAACCCTCTAAGGTATAATATACTCGTAGCATGGCTTAAGTAATAATTTTCACAATACAATTTATTGTGGAATGTCAAACATGAATACAGAAACATATTAAGTGCAAAGTACATAGAGAATAATATGCCATTTTAATCATAGATATTTACAAGAAATAATGCTTGATATTTATCACAATTGTTCAGATGAACTGTTACTAATTGCAATACATGCATCACAATGACAAAGAAGTGATTGGCATATGCTCTGAAAGCTATTCAGCAAGTCTCTGCTGCAGTGATGCTAATTGGCTGACAAGGTCTGCAGTAGAATCAATCTCTGTTTGGTAAACAAGATCCACTGTCATTGTAATGCATGAAGTTTGCATTATCTATTTGTACAATTCATTTATATTAATTCTCAAATATCTTGCTGTAATCATGAACAATTACCAAGGACTTCAGTTTACTTAATTAAATTAGATAAATCATGAAGGAAATACTACTGCAAAATTTTCACTATCACATTCTGTAAGTTGGAGATGATTTATATTTATGACAATTAAAATCAAAAATGAAGCAAACTATTTTTAGTTTATTTTTATTTAAATCTACTTTTATTAACTTCATAGAGCATTATTTTATGATATCAGGAAATAATAATTTATTAAAATTTATTGAGACTTTTCAGTTCATAATGCATTATATATATATAAAATAAAGATGAGGAAATGTTTAATGCAAATTACTCTTTCCATTACATAATGCATGTAACTAAATATGTGTTTAAATACTACAAAATATGTATCCTTCTAGCAGGTTTAATGGAATTTTTATATTTATACTGCAGTTAAAAAATGAAATACCATTGCATTTTGCCGAATTTTGAACATTAAGACTTGAGAGTATTACCATGTCTAACAGCACACAAATTTATCGCATACATATTTCTAAAAAGTTATTATTTCTAATTCGTACAATAAATACTAAAAATATTAAATGTGCTATAAACTAAATATCAGACTGAGGCTACAAATGTCCCAGAACAAATATACTGCAAATATGCTTAGTCTAAGATTTTAGGTCTGTTTAAGCCAGATATTTCTAGCAACTGTGAAGTAAAACTGCCACTCTATAGGCAAATTTAAAGTTCCTCTGAATTCAGATTACTGTACATAACTATGAATATGATATGAAAGCACACATTGACTTATTTTATTGCACTACGATATGAAAGCACACATTGACTTATTTTATTGCACTACGATATGAAAGCACACATTGCAAGAAAGAAAGTACAAGAAAATGTTTATAGATTGCTTGCAATCAATGCACATAAAATAAATACTAAAACGCTATAGAATAAACCATGTTTGAACATCGCTGAGTACAGGGAAGCATAACAAAGCAAATGAAAACAGAAATTAAAGCATTAAATAAATATTTACAGGTGCAAGACACTTATTTTTACATATATTATCAATATTTTATATTTTATTCAATTATGTGCTATTTCTAATTTAATACTCTTTGCTTGATAAGCAAACAGCAAACATAATAATATTTTCCGAATAAGTATCCCGATCTGCTGCTACGGATAATCCCTTAGCAGAGAAAAAGTATCACGCTGTCCTCCTAGAAGAAGTACGTCATCGGATGACAACCATAACTTGGTCTACCATAATAAGCCGTTTCTCCCCGTTTTGGCGTTAAGGCTGTTCTCCGAAACTTATCCGCTTAGAAAGTCCTCCACGAAGGCATCCCCCCCCCTTAGGCAGATAGCCCTAGTGTGCTTTGCCGTAATTAAATAAACCAAACCGGACCTTATCCGATAGGATAAGGTTCTGTAAAATAAGAGTTCATCACTCTAATCATTTATAAAGTAATCCAGTGTTGCGTGACATCCATTTACATCTTTAGTGACATTATATTCATGGCACTTTATTATGCTGCATTCATGTCACTCTATGGCTTTTTATTAAGTCGAAATGAGTTGTTACATGAATGTCGTAGTGTGACTTCACAACAATATTACAGTATAACTTCACAACAAAGTCGAAGCGTGACTTCACAGCAGTGTCACAATGCGACTTCCCATCAAAATCCCAATCTGACTTCACATCAACGTCGCAATGTGACGTCGCAAAAAGCGGACATTAAGCCATTCCTAAAACGTTACTGCGACATTGAGATCGTTACAATGCGACACGTTTGCAATGTTGCTGCGACAATGTCCGTGTTGTTTGGGCTGTTTAAAATAAATAAATATCTATATATGTATGAAAGTGTATTATAAATATATTAACATATGCAGTAAAAGGACTTGCAGTACGTATTCCTATTTATACCCTTTTTAAATTGATCTCAACAGCGGCCGAGCAGTAAAATCGCTGAACACGGGTAGTTCGATTCCCGTGAAGAGCTTGGCTGCATGGGAGGTTTCATGGATTTCTCCCCTATGTGTAACGTGTATACGAGCTAATTTCCCTTTGACAGTCCTCCACTAATACAACCCTTCGCTTCGGTGGATAGCCCTCGAGGTTTTGTAGTAATCGCATAAAACCAAAACCAAACACTTTATAAAATCTGAATAAAAAATACACAAAACTAATGTAATATCTAAAAGCAGATCACATAAAAAAATCTGATAATTAATTATAAATCTTGCATTAATATATTTAGAAGAATTTAATTTAACTGAAAATTATACAGATATTTAACATGAATTATGCAGAAGATTTTAAAAAATATTGGAAATTGACATTTATATCGGTACAGTTAAAATTATTTGAATAAATTTTTTAAAGCAATTTAATATGAATGTTTAATTTAGGATGTGCACAATTTGAATATATACTGCATATTATTTAATGCATTTGTTAATGTATTACATTTTACACACTACAAATTAAATTTATACACACTACAAACAAATTAAATATATTATATATTGATAAGGGTCCATGCTTATTAGGTTTGGTAATTCGAAATAACCCAATAAAAGTAGAATCGTTAGCATGAAATGCGTTATTTCTATCGCGAAACACTCGAGTTTTTCGCAGATTTTAAGAAATTAAAATATCCATTACGTACACTTCCAAAAACTCCCCGTGACATCCGCAATCTTCAGTTTAGCTCTAAAACGACAGTCAGAAACTTAAGCGACAGCTATCCAGCTGACGGAAAAATTTCCGACGCATGGATCTCCGTACTGAACGAGACGATAACACCAGACTCGCTCTCTGATCGCGTTCTTCCATCTCGACGTTGTCCAGACTAGGGCCCTACGGCCCATTGTTGATTGTTGTTTACGTTGTGAAGAATAAAATGACGTCTACATAACAAACATTTATTTTAACTATGAAGACGTTGAACAGCAAAGTAGAAACATAATATTACACAGCGCTTTGCACTTCTCTCTTACATGCAATACTTACCATTGACTTTGGCTAACTACGTATTAACTAAGTATAAGTATTACGCAGCAGAGAACTTGCTTATCATGCGCACGCGCTAGGGAAATCAACGACGGTTGCCAACATACCCCCTTTCGACGTTGATTCTCTTATTCCTGAAAAGTAAAACAAAATACATATTAAACAGTATTCAGTCCTACAATTGTACAACAGTTTTGATGTTTAACAGGAGTCAGGGGTTTGGTTAACACATCAGCTCCCATTTCACTGGTAGGTATGTACTGCACATCTAATTCACCGCGTTCATATACTTCATGCACAAAATGATGGCGAATGTCTATGTGCTTTGTACGGGAGTGAAACACAGAGTTCTTCGTAATTTTCTGAGCTCCTTGATTGTCGCAGTATATTGTTGTTGAGTGTTCTATGGTGTAACCCAGCTCCTTCAAAAAACGACGTAGGTAGACGGTTTCTTTGGCGGCCTCAGACAAAGCCATAATTTCCGCCTCCGTTGAAGATAGAGCTACACTGCGTTGTTTTCGTGATTCCCTGGTTATGGCTGAACCACTTAATATATATACAAAACCGGTGTAGGATTTTCTATCATCGACATTTGATACCCAATCTGCATCCACAAAGGCGATGAGTGGTTTTCCCGTTTTCGTATAAATTAGTCCTTGATTTTGTGTTCCCTTTAGATATCGAAGTATTCTTTTCGCAGCATGCCAATATCCTTTTCCCGGATTGTTGTTAAATTGACTTCAGAAATTCACGGCATATGTGATATCTGGCCTAGTAGCTACTGAAAGGTACATTAGTGATCCGATCAGATTTCTAAATGGAACATTTTTCATGTCAGCGAGTTCGTTTTCGTTTTTAGGACTCATCTCTTTTGATAATTTTTTGCTGTTATCTATAGGTGAAGACAACGATTTAGCATTTTGCATATTATACCGATTTAAAATATCATCAACGTATTTCTTTTGAGAAATTTTAATTGAATTCTCATTTTGGTGAACTTCTATGCCTAAGCAATAATGTAACTTCCCCAAGTCTTTCATTTTGAAAGCAGAAGCTAAATTATCGCGAATTGTTTCATACGTTTGCTTAGAATCGGTAAGAACGATAAGATCGTCTACATAAACGATTATAATAGTTTCACTGTTAGGCGTCTTTTTAATATAAACGCAATTATCTGAATTAAGAGATTTAAATTTCATAGTTTTAAATTTTTCATCCAACTTTTTGTACCACTGACGTCCTGACTGTTGAAGACTGTATAATGATCTCTTTAAAAGGCACACTTTATCTGAATTAGTTTCATCGCGAAAACCTTCGGGAATTTCCATGTAGATTTCTTCATCTAAATTTCCATTTACATAGGCCATTACAAAATCTAATTGGTAACCTTTGAGATTCTGTTCTACAGCGTAGGCTAAAACTGTTCTTATGTAACTTAATCTAGCAACAGGGCAAAAGTTTTCATTGAAATAGAGACCAGGGATTTGAGCGCACCCTTTAGCAACTAGCCTAGCTTTGTAATTTTCGATAGTGCCGTCGTGATTATATTTTAATTTAAGAACCCATTTACTACCAATAACTCTCTTGTTTTCAGGTCTTTTTTCTAATTCCCAAGCCTTTTCTTGAACAAGCGAGTTATATTCTAACAGCATGGCATTATGCCAATTTTCAGCATATGGTCCATTTAATGCTTCTTGCGCTGTAGGATTAATGCTTTCCTCAACAACATTTTGAGTTTGTTCATTTTTATTTACAACTGTATAGTGATATTCCTTTTTAGGCCTTCCTGGCAAACCTGTTTTTATTTTCTTGGGTCGACCAAGCCCCCTTTTAATCAGGATAGGAAGCATTGAATCGCTATCTAAATCACTTCCGCTTTCCTTTTCAGAGTCATGTGGGGACTCGTTGTCGTCCAGAGATGATTTTTCACAACATGTTTTATTTATAATTTTTTATCCGGAGCGAAAAGCAGATTTATTTCTTGCTCTGAGTCATAACTACAGCAGTTTTCAAACTCATTAATAAATTTTACGTCTCTGCTTATTATCACTTTACGTGCCTCGGGATCCCAAAGTCTATATGCTTTTGATTCATCAGAATAGCCAATAAAAATACATTCTTTAGATCGAATATCAAATTTGCCTATTCCTGGCCTTTTATTTAGCGAAAATGCTTTTCGGCCAAAGGTTCTGAAGTGAGAGACAGCTGGTACTCTGCCAAACATCACTTCGTAAGGTGTTTTTATTTCGTTTTTTAAACCTCGTGTTGGGCAGCGATTTCGAATGTAAGCAGCCGTATTGACGGCTTCGGCCCAGAATTTCTGAGGCAGATTGGATTGCAATAACAAACATCGCGCCATTGAAACTAAAGTGCGATTTAATCTTTCGGCGACGCCATTCTGGGCTGGCACGTAAGGAGTGCTCATTTCGTGTTTTATTCCCGCATCGTTAAGAAATTTATTAAAGTTTTTCACTAAATACTTTAGCCCGTTATCGGTTCGCAGGATTCTGATTTTAGAGTTAAGTTTATTTTCAAAAGATGCTTTAAAATTTCTGAAAGCTTCTTTAACCTCATCCTTAGATTTCAGAAAATAAACACGAACATATCGAGATTTATCATCGATAAATGTTGCGAAATAAAATGATTCACCTATTGATTCAGTTCTCATGGGACCACACAAATCAGAATGAATTAGATTCAACAATTAAGTACTTCTATATTCAGATTCTTTGGGAAGAGGGGTTGCGGTTTGTTTACCCTGAATGCATACCTTACAAGTAGAAAGAGAGTCATTTTGAGAAAAAGAAAGACCTCTAACCATGTTATTTATTTGAAGTTTTTTAAGATCATTTTCATTTAAATGGCCAAATCTTATATGCCACTGATCTATTTCTTTAGCAATTGATACAGATTCAAATATTGGCATGACAAAATAAAGATCACTTTCACGTTTAGGTAAAATTAGTGTTTCGTTATTAGAATTAATTATTTGAGCACATTTTTCTTTGAAAATTACTGAAAGATTATTTTCAGTTACTTTAGACACTGAGATTAAATTATTTTTCAAATCAGGTACACACAATACATTTTTGGGTTTGATATTTTCAGTTTTAGAACCTATGCGAACTTTAAATTTAACAGTTCCTTTTCCAATAGCTTTAACAATTTTATCAGCAGCTAATTTAACATAAGTATCACCTACCTCGTGAATTTCCTGAAACAGTTCCTTGCTGTTACACATATGCGATGTTGCACCACTATTCAGACAAAAAATGTCTTTAGAATTACTTTTAGTGCATGCTACGGCTTTTTCTCGCTCCAAGGAATTCCGAATTTCTGCAGACATCGCAGTTTCACTGAGGCGTTTGCTTTTAGTTTCTTTATTTTTCTTCCTACATTCCGATGCTCTATGCCCATAGATATGGCAGAAGTTGCATCTGTAGTTAACTGGATACTGTCTTCGGTTTGCAGACTTATCTGGTTTTGGTTTAGGAACCGGTCGTTGAGTATACTTAAGATCTTTCGAATAGAATGCATTTTGTGGTTCAGGAAACGATGAATCTTTATTTTTGCGAGCGTTAGCTTCTTCCAACAGTTTAATTTTCAGCATTTCTGGCGGAGGCAGTTCATCACGAGATTCGATGGCTATTCGAAAAACTCATTAATAAATTTTACGTATGCTGTTTACTGAGTCCTGTATGCTATATAAAAGCAATATTGTAAGCAAATCATCCGCAATGTTTATTTCCATTTCTTTCAGTTTGTCCACAAGAATGAAAAAAATCATTTAGATGATCAGTCATTTGTTTAGAATCACTCATTTTTGTAAAAAGCAAGTTTTTTAGAATTGTCGCCTTTCTAGCTGGTCCCTTCGATTCGTAAACAGAATACAATTTACGCCACAGTTCGTGAGATGTTATACAATTCTTTACGTGTGGAAGTTCGCTGGGTAAGATGGATAGGATTATATGCGCTCGTGCTTTTTGGTCAGTAGTTTTCCATTTAGCAAATTCTTCATCACCAGGTTCTGGTTTCGGAATTTTCCCAGTTACATAGTCCCAATGATCATTTTTAATCAGTATTGCTTCCATTTGCAACTTCCACGTATCAAAGTTGTCCTTGTTTAGCTTTTCAATTGACACTGTATTAGTCGTCGCCATTTTCATTTCTGTCGACGCAGCTTGGTTTGCCGAAAGAATTTAACAATGGTAGTTGCACTGCACAGTTAAGCGCTATCTGGGCCCATAACCTTTGAAGAATAAAATGACGTCTACATAACAAACATTTATTTTAACTATGAAGACGTTGAACAGCAGAGTAGAAACATAATATTACACAGCGCTTTGCACTTCTCTCTTACATGCAATACTCACCATTGACTTTGGCTAACTACGTATTAACTAAGTATATAAATATTACCAGGGGGGCCCAAGAGCGATGCGCAGTGCAGGGAGAAAGTTATGCCACATACGCATGACGTCATGTGGGTGACATCGTTAGTTCTTGGCGTTTGTTTACTTTCGTTGCATCAACAGTTTGATTTGATTTGTGTTGTTAATTTGTTATTATACCTAGGCGGAAGTGGCAAATTGTGCTATAGCGTTGTGTCAGAATTATACACGTTAATACGTTTTTTGGCGGAAAACACTCTTTACAACCAGATAAAATAACTATTTTTTAATGAATTTATGTAGTTTTCATACATAACTGTGATGTAATTTTACATTTATTTTTCATTTTACTGCTATTTTACATTTAAATTGAAAAATTTCTCATTTTAAATCATTTTTTTATCATAATCTTCATTTTGTGTATGAGACTTACATCGTAGTGAGATATTTAAACTCAGTGTCATGTTTACCAATACTGAGTACCTGAATGATTAGTTAATAAATTCGCGTATCCAACTTCATTCACATGTTTTGGTTACTTTCTTTACATCCCAAACGTAATTCTATGTATTGAAGCAGCGTCTGGGTTAAGCTTTGCGAACTAAGTAAACTGATACATGCCTCACCGTGAGGAAAGAACAATTTCTCGACCTCGCTATGATGCAAACATCGAATGAGTGAGTGACATATTTCTTTCAGTGTTATTTAACTGATGCATACAGGTATGTGTGATGTAATTTAATTGATATAACTTACACATGCTTGAACCTGAAGGAAAACAAATCTGTGTATAATGCTAGAATAAATATAGCGAAAGAGTAAGTAAGATGTGTTATTTAACTGCTGCATAAGTTTTAATTTTAATTCCATATAACTTGTTTTTAATTATAAGAGAAAGAAAAATAATTCAATATTGAACACATATTTCGAGTATAACAAAAGTATTTTAAGAAACAACCTTATAAAAATACATTAGTAATTAAAAATATTTAATTTGTGTACAGTCTGAATTTAAATTAAGATGTGGTGGTGTATTTAATTATGGCAAAGCACACTAGGGCTATCTGCGTAATAGGTGTTATGCCTTTGTGGAGGACTTTCTCAGGGAAACTGGCTCGTATACAAGTTACACATGAGGAAAACCACGAAAACGCCCATGCAGCCAGCCCATTCGCGGGATTCGGACCGAACTACCAGTGTTCAGCGACTTTACCGCTCGGCCGCTGGTGGGCCGAAACTAAGATGTAGGGCAAGTTTATTATTATTATTATTGTGCGTATATGTGTAAGAAAATGTATTTTTATTGTTCCATTTTTAATGTATGGAAGGAAGAATAGGATGCCAATATCGAAGATTATTTACTAAAGCAAATAATCACGTCAGGATAAATGTTATATAGAAATCTTGGGAGTGTAAAGGATTATAAGAGTACTTTTAGATTATACTGAAAATATATGCACTTCTGCTAAAATCTGAAGTGAATCAGTATGAAGTGACTTTTCACTTTAAAAAGAATGTGATAAGTATGCTATTTAAAAGTATAATGATGGATATTAAGAAATTTGTAGAATTTTATGGTATTTAAATATGAATTTGTTAAGTCAAATCTTTTTATGTATATTTTTGCTTGAGATATGTAATTTAAACTGAAATCACTATCATATATTTCTCATGGAATGTCAAAGTTCATTTGTATTAAAAAAAGTGCATGAGCAATGAAAATAAATAGAATAATACTTTTTGATTATGTTTTTACCATGGTCTTAGCAGTTATGCCATCATGTGTTCTGTTCAACAAGATTAATTTAGTGCAAACAATACTACGAAAAAATATTCAAAAATACCTTGTTTTGCAATATTTATTTCCCTTAATTAACTTAAATATCGTTTTTCATTTTCTAATGCTTTCCTTTACGAAAAGAATTTAATGTTTACAATTATTTTCAGCATTCGTACGAATTCTGTGCATAAAATAAACATTTTCTTTAACAAAATACTTAATCGGAAAGTATATACCCGGTATTTCCGGTGTATCTACCACATATAAAATGATCATTTTGCTTTAGTTTACATTTTTTCCATTACCAAAATCATGCAGCAGATGCGTCTTGTCTCCCGGGTGACGTCACTACCAGCAACCAATGGCACGCTTTTTCCGTTCCTGGCCTAACCTTAGTATATTAAAAAACCTTGAAATATTACGCAGCAGAGAACTTGCTTATCAGGCGCACGCGCTACAGGCGTCTCAAGACCAGAAGAGGAAAATGCGTAACCTAATGCTGATTGGTTATTACAGGTCACGTGGTTTTCTTTCCTTTGGACGTCAGCATTAACACTAGAACTTAACTGTGTAAGTTTACCACTTTTGGCGAAAATTTAATATTTAGAATCGCCAAAATAAAAACGCCATATCATAATTGCTAGTTGCTTCGTTTGTGATGAATTACCAAAATAATTCATTAGTAAGATGGGGAATATTAAAAGGAGCAACAGTTTGCTTAAAAATTTACATTAAGGTTCAGAAGTGGTGTCAGTTTTTTCAAAGTGAGCCAGAGTCAGGCCTAAATGTTAATACAACATTTTGTTTATTTAACACTGTTTATATTATATTGTAGTTCATTAGTTTGCGATGTGCTGTTTACCACTTTATGAGATGAATATATTTCAAAGACTAAAATCATATTTTGATGTTCAAAGTAAAGATATGATCACATTAAAATGGAATATATAACGCATTTTATAACATATGGAATTATTTGCATGCATTTCTCGGGTCATAATTAAAGAATTATAAAACAAAATTAAGAATTCAAGTGTGAACAGGCATACCAAACAGTATATTTGAAGTACTATATTACACAGGAATTATATAGAAATTGATTTGAAATAACTGGGTTTGTATTATAATAAGTAAGTTGCAATGACAGGAATATTATGGTAATGCCATTGTGAATTAAAGTATATTTCTGCTATGCAATACTTTTGCAACTGATGTCAAAATTAAAATTGCTATATTTTATAACTGCAGACTAGTTTAATAGTTATAAGTGTATCTACTTATAATTTCCATTAGAATATCATTTATGTTATTGATAATTTGTCAGTATGTTTTCTGATGTTAAGGAATTACATATTAACATATTGTTTATTTTGAAGATACAACTTATGTACCTTTTTTTTTTTTCAAATCCATTTCACTTAATAAATAATGTGAGGCATTTCAATATATATTCTTTCACAAGATATTTTGGCCCTGTTCTGTTATCGGAACCAGATTCAGAAATGTACATATCAGAGTTGGCCAAACTTCATTTCAGTAAGCACGTTTGAATTCAGGAATGTTCGAGAGCTGCATTTAAATTTTCTAAAAGCCACAAGTTCATATTTACATCATTATAGAAGTAGTGGAGGAGGTTTTAAATAGAAAGAAATCCCTGATAACTTTGTAAAAAGAGTCTAAACTAATTAATTACTTCCTTTTGGACACTGAATAGTTTTAGTTTACCATATTTCATACATATATTTTATATGCATGAGCCGCACAAATTGCCTGCAAGAGCCGTATAAGGCTCGCGAGCCGCACATTGGCCACAATTGGTATATATATTTTGCACGTGCATATATATATGTATGCATACACACACAAATAGACATGCACATACATATACATACATACAATCAATCCTCATAACAGAAGAGTATCAATATTTCTAGCAGCTGCTTTCTTAATTTTGCATGAAGTTATCCTGGTTATGAAATCTCATTTTCATATTTGTTCAACTACCTTTCTTCTATAATTCAAGATAATTTCATATGTTGTATAAAAATTAAAAGCAGTTTCATAGAGTGTTCGTAAGATTATTCTTCATGTCCACCTGTGATTTTTTAATATTGTGAATTCATTGTATTCCTGATTACTTGTATTTACATTCCACAATAAAATATGAGCATATAAAAAGTGTGGTTTCATTTTGGCATGAATGCAACTTCAGTACTTGGTTTAAATTTCACGAAACTTTCCCGAGTCAATAGGTGTTTTTCTAAAATTAATACCATAAATACTTAAATATACACTTATGCATTATTTCATTTAGCCTGTTTATATTATAGACTTTTAAAAATTTAGTACCTTATTCATATTCAGTTCTTGTTCTTCATTTTTAATCTAACTGATATGCAGTTTGAAGTTTGCTCACATGGTATCAAGCTTGTAACAAATTGGTTAAATGTGGTACTTTATGGTGTATTTTCAGGAAAAGCTATATCTTTAAATTATAATGTTTTTTAAATGTAGGGTTATGAAAACTATGTCAGTGCTTGCATTGTTATAGTATTCTGTATTAAGAATTAGTCAACTTTTTATATAAACCAACAGATTTTTAACATCTGAGATAAATTTTTTATCGCTTAATATTCAAATTTGGCATCTTCGCTTATTTGTTATCTGATGAAAGGTTTTTACTTGTTTCATTCTCGTTATTCTCCATAATACAAATGAAATAGTTAAAATTATCTTTCAAAAAATTAGCAAAAATATACAAATTTTATTCAGCTTTATTTTCCTAAAATAAACACTTGCATTTATGCTGGAAATAAAGCAAAGATAGCAAATTTTCGTTATTTCATATAGCCCACCAGAGGCCGAGCGGTTAAGACACTGAACACTGGTAGTTCGGTCCGAGGTTCGAATCCTGTGAATGGGCTGGCTGCATTGGCGTTTTCATGGTTTTTCCCATGTGTAATGTGTATACGAGCCAGTTTCCCTTAGAAAGTCCTCCACGAAGGCATCCCTTCCCTTAGGCAGATAGCCGTAATTAAATAAACCAAACCAAAACCATTATTGATCTTCATCAGTAACTAATAATAATATATGTAAAACAATAATAAATTCTCCTGGTCAAAAGACAAAAAAAATTTAAAAAAAAAAAAAAGTTAAAGTGAGACATTGAAATCAAATTATGAGCCATACTGTGCACTTTTATAACAACTTTTCCATATTAAGGAACAAGTAGTACAACAAATTATACATGGCAGTAGATAAAAAAAATAAGTTGCATTTTTTGTTAAATTTTTATAAGACATTATAATAAAAATATACAAATTGCACCCACACAGAAAAATAATCTTAGTTGTTAAAACTATAGTGTTCTGAAATTATAAGTTTTATAGTAATTAATGTATGCTAATTTTTTCAAATAAATGTATATTTGTGTGCTGAAACAGCTTAAATTAATAATACCATATATATGTTTTTTCAAATAAATGTGTGTGCTGAAATAGCTTTAATGAATAACACCGTATTCATTAAGCTATTTAATTTGAATATAAAAAGTTTAAGGGCTATATACAGAAGTCACGTAATATATTTTTCTTATTTATAATTGAACTAAAGAACAAAATAAGGAAAAGATCATTACAAACCTTGTTTTTTATGGAACTCTAAGTTTCATACATTTTATCATGTTATTATAATTATGGCGAGTCTTTAATCTTAATCTTAAAGTGACTTAAAACTAACTTAAAAGTGAGATCTTAAATCTCCTGTGGTGAGAAACAGTTCTAGACATCCTACTTCACTGAATTTAATATTTTTTTCACATTACGTTATGAATGCATATTCTGTGTTTGCTTAAAATTGATGATGAATATGGCGTAACTTTAGCAACGGTATCTTTGTGCATACGTTTATGTGCTTTTAAATATCTCATCACATAGAAAGATGCACTGCAAGATTTGCATTATGTTTAAATATCTATATAATATGGATATGTTTAAATATCCATCTCAGTAATAAAAGCAAAAAGAAAGAAAGCGAAGTGCAAGCTCTTTGATTTAAACAAACTGCTAACAATTGACGAGATACGCAGTTGGAGGAGAACTAGAAATAGAGCCAACAACGTTTCAGGACTGTCATGTGATATAGTCAATGACAGTAAAGATAAGCATTTTGCGTTATCTCTCTTGAGATGCCTGTTGCAGCATGGCTCTAGAAACTTCTGGATGAATTGGTCACAGGGCTTCGAAAATAGGTTTTCGTGTCATAACGAACTTTGCATTTATCTTGCATAACACATCCTGCAGAGTATAAATATGGGTCTGAGAACAAGAGAGCTTGTGAATCAGGTGCAGACTTTGCAGTTAGCTGAATTACAAGTTAGTGTTTATCCTGAGAAAGTGATTTAGGAAACTTTAGAATTTATTTCATGAGCTAAAAGTGAATTGCTAAATATCCCTATTCTCCTTGATTTGTTTTCAGCCATTTTTGTTCTGTGTGTAATAGTATTGTGCCTATTCTCCTAATAAATTGTTCATACCATCCTGCTTATCTGGACTCATTATTTAAAGAAACATCAGCAATCCTATCACCTAACTGGACAATGATTACGTATATGATAAATGTGTAATTCACATTTACAGTAGAATAGTTATTATAAAGCATGACTTTATAAATAGATTTAACGTATGCGTAGATTAAGTATAGGATAAATGCATAGCTTAGATATACAGTAGAACAGTTATAACAATTTTATTAAATTTATAATAAGATACATAATTAAATTAAAATGAGACATCCAGATTAGTTACATAAAAATCAAATAATTTGTTATAAATACACAAATTTTAAAAATACTTAAATAGCATAATTTTCTTAAACATTATTTAGTGACTTTTCTTTTAAACTTTTGGCATTCAATTCACTGCAATACAAATGATCATAGCTGGGATCTGAATTAACAATTAATTGATTTAATAAAATAGGTTTGGTATTATTTTTTTCTGCTGTTGAAGGATTTCCAAACTGTACTTTTTTACACACTTTTCGTTTTTTAACTGAATAAAATCTCTTTTGGGGAACAATTTTTTTATTTGTTGGTTCTTTTGAAACTGAAGCATGTGCTTTATCTAACAAAGGAACTTCTAATAAATGTTCAATTACATTTAAATGCTTTTTTATTTGTGTAGCAAGATTAATGTCCATATTTTCAATGCAGTTTAATTTTTCAGAAATTGAAAATGAAGATTGAATAAGTTCACTAATGCATGTTTTACTTACTGTTAAAGATTCATAATTATTCCTAGTAGGTATTCTGTTTAGAGGGCCTATATAAGGTTCTGTCTTTTTTTTTCAGACATGATTACAAAATGTATATGTTTACACATATTATTTAAAATAGAATAATCATGGCATGTACATTTATAAGCTTTTAAACAGCATGAACAAAGTCTACAAGTTATGAGGCATAAATCATTACAAACATGATCTCTGATAATTTTATAAGAATTTTCTCCCAGTTCTGATGAAACTTCCCATACATCATCTTTTTTTACACAGTTAGCATTTAAAAGCTCAGCAGCTTTATGACATTGAAATGTTTTTGTTGTCTTCTTTGTTATTTTTCCTTTCTGATATTTTATGTAAGTGTCAAACTTTTGATCATTGATAAGATTAATTAACTCGATGATACATTTATCAACCCGTTTGGTTTTCTTCCCATCTAAATAAATATATTTTAATTTCCGATGAAATGTTTCAACATACATATTGCTGTTGATTTTAGCCCCTTTTCTGAAACAGTATGCCCACATTTTGGCTCTTTCAAAATAGTATGTCATAAAATATTTATGGAATTCTCGCGTGTCTTCATCTTCATATAGTTGCTCAGAAAATGTTTCTAACATTTTGTTGAACATTTCTTCATCTAATTCATACATTAAAGTTTTTAAAGTTTTGTACACTGCTTGTCTTTTATGTTTTGGCACAGAATTCAAATGACCTTTCCATGCTCTGTCCACATGCCAAGCACATAATAATTTTTGGCAAGAACCAAATGTATGCTCCCATGCATTATAGAACATGGGAGCATCATCGCTCATGAAAACCTTTGGCTTGATATCAATGATCTTTTTGATGCAGTTAAAAAAGTTTACCAAAATTTTTTCTGATACTGTTGATGATATTAAGAAAGCAACTGGTATGCCCTCTTCATACTTATCAACGACAAGCAATGTTACAAGTTCAAATCCATAAGCAGAAATTCCATGTGTAGAATCAATACAGATTCTATCATTACCAAATTCTATCAACATTTTTTTTTTTTTTTTTGAAATTCTGTCATTATTGCTAACATGAAATCATTTTCGTTTACATTTGCATATTTTTCTCCTTGACGTTTATACATCAGAACGGGGTTGAATTCCATTTGCGACATCGTATTAACCCAGGACCAAACACTTGTCTCATCATCTGTTAAAAATAAATCCTTTAGAATTAATGCTCAGACCAAAATCCCTCTTAATGTTATGCAGGTCTTTTCTCGTTATTAACTGTTTTGTTTCAATATCATCTCTCGAAGAGAATCTTGCAAAATTCGCTTCTCTTCCACCCCCTGCAATAATTTAAAAAGATAATTACGAGATAAAAATTATATATACTATATGCAAAATAAAGTTTTTCATTTATATGAACTTGAAAAGAAAATTTTATATTATTTTATACCTACTAAATATGAATTCCATGCAAACAATGGTATGATATTAGAATATCAGCTTGCAACTGAAATTTTTTTTTAATGAACATTTCATTGCCCTAATCAATTCTTTCAACAATATATAAAATAGTAAGTGTTTTGAAATTTGAACATCAACTTAAGGAGTACAGCAACTGAGACCAATATTTATCCAGCGCTTTTTGCATTTCTGCCTTATAAGACACAAGCAACGTAAGTTGCAATGTTTCAGGAAGTGAAATGTTGGTACCCTAAGTAGAAGCCGGACATTATAAAATTTGATTTTGAAGCCGCAGCCATCAATAGCTGTATGTTAGAATTTCCCAGTTCGACTATATTCGGTTGTAACTTTCATTTTAATCAATGTTTGTGACATAAGATGAATGGGGAGAAATGGGTGTAATAAAGGAATATAAAGAGAACGAACATATAAGACATGTCTGTAGAATGATTTCTGCCTTAGCTTACTTGCCAATAGAACATGTAGATGATACTTAGAGCATTGTATAGGAAAAAGCTTTTAGCACTAACAAACTTACCACATTCATTGATTCTTTTATCGAGTAGTGAATGGAAAATCAAAATATGCCCATTAAAATACGGAATGTACATGGACAGCATCATAAGACAAATAATTCTGTTGAAAGGTGGAATTCTAAATTAAACACAATCACTGGCAGAAACCAGCCTATTGTGCACTTATTAGTTAAAATACTAAAAGAAGAAACACAAAAAACTGTCTTTTAATTTGAAAGCCAGAGAATTAGGCGATCCTGAAATAACAAGGAAAAAAGCATATGTAAAATTGGATGAAAGAATTAAAAACATCCTAAAAGAATTCGAAACATCAAACAATTTAGAAAAATGTCTAAAATCTTTAAGTTTTGTAACTAGGTTGGACTAAATTGTAAATTATATTTATGCCTTTATAATAAAGGATAGCTAGTATTTATTTACTAGTATCTGTTTTGTATATTTTACTTCTAATATTTATTTTTACTTACATTAATGCAGCTAATTAATTTTATGGTAACTGCACCTGTTCTAATATTTGACTCTAAAATACAGTTTTCCACAAAATTCCTGAAATTTTTATTTTTATTACATTTTATATTTACACAAAAGTTTTTATTTTTATTACATTTCGCTATGTTTAAAATGCATTCGCACTATAATATCATAACAATTTAAATACATATAAATAATTAAATATGATTGGCAAAAATGTATTTATCATTGTAATTCGATAATCAAGTGCAAAAACAGAGAACATCGGTAAAAGAGATTTGCCACTTAAAATACTGTTTTAAATTATATTTGCAATTTTTAAAAGTATTTATTTACTTATTTATCTGCACCCTTTATCTGTTCTAAGATGGGGAAAAGATGTGCAGCTCTAACCACGATGAGTTTCGAAGTGTCTGCTCTGATCGCGAAATTGTACGTGTCCGCTCTGGCAACGTCCGGTGTAGCCACACCACCTGTTCACAAATGTGACAATAGATTACTGGCGAAAACTCTAAACTGACTATTAGCTCATTAGTATAATATAGTTACTGAAAAATGTAAATATCATGACAGATGTATCTTATATACTAAAACCTAATGGAATAAAAAAAGTATCTTTAAATTTACAAATATGCCTATACAGTAGATTAGTAAGAAATATGATACTTAATTTAATAATAAGAAAAACAATTGTTACAAATCTCAGGTTACTTAAATATAGATAATTAATCACTTTTATATAAATATTTAATATGCTGTTCATAAATACAAGAGAAAACAATTTACCATAATTTTAAATCAGACAAAATATTAATCTTAGTTTCATCTAGATTTTGAATCAAACTTCAGCATTTTCAAGGTCCCTCTTCTTCAAGAGAATTATCCAAATTTATATTAAAAGCAGTTGACAGAGAAACACAAACATTGAACCATTCAGATAAAACAGTAATGAAATATAACAAATTAAGATATTAGAATTATAAATGTGTTAATTCCTTCATAACACATTTAGAATTATAATATCTTGGTTTTACATGCTTCATTATTATTTTCCACAGCAGACAGTGTTACGTTCATCTTTACTTTGCTCTACCCACTCCTTCCATTTTGCAAAAGTTTTGTACTCCTGAAGAGATACCTGTGTCTGATTGTCCTCAAAGCTGATAATTTTATTTAAAATCTATGCAAATTAAGTCTGCTGTTAAGCCTAATTTTAAATTTCACACTCGCGTGTTTCTCTCCCAATCTGAATTTTCCATGAATGATTTTCGTTATCAACTTCATTAATATTAAAATTCATTCACTTTTGGAATTTTGAACCACCTGTATATTAATGACAGCTAGAAAGGCTCCAACTGCATAAGTAATTATAGTTTTATTTAAGAGAAATTAATACAATCAAAATACGGTCTAACACATAACTTGCCTGCTATACTTTGCTTTTCTTGTTTAGGAATAGGGAGATGACAAAGGAATTTTTCATGCTTGTAATGTTCTTTAAAATATACAGCTTCAAAACGATTGCCAAAATCTTTTAGTATGACAGTAGCTGTGCAAGAGAAACCTGTTTTGGAAGTCCCTTGTGCTTTTAGCTGTCTTTCACCTTTGCCTTTTGCTTTGTATGTCCCACTTCTATTATAGCAAAACAGCGTCCTGGTGTAATTTTTATGTTTCTGCCCAGATGAATCTACCACAAAATGAGTCTTTGTTTTTCTTTCTTCATCCGATAGCCATGAATAAAAGTCTAATAAATAAATAAATGTATAAATTTTCATAATAAGGGCATCTGATTAGTAAATAAAAATATGCAGATTGCAGCCACACAGAAAAATAATCTTAATTGTTAAAACTATAGTGTTCTGAAATTATATGTTTCAAAGTAATTAATTTGTTAATTTTTTCAAATAAATGCATATTTGTGTGCTGAAACAGCTTAAATTAATAATACCATATATATGGTGTTTCTTCAAATAAATGTATTGCTGAACTAGCTTTAATGAAGCTATTTAATTTTAATGTAAAAAGATTAAGGGCTATATACAGAAGTTACGCAATATATTTTGCTTATTTATAATTGAACTAGGAAAACAAAATAATAAAAAGTTCATTGCATACCTTGCTTTTTTTGAAACTCATACATTTGGTCATATTGCTGTAATTATGGCAAGTCTCTAAGTGAGATCTTAAATCTCCTGTAGTAGAAAATAGTTCCCGGCATTCGTCTTCGCCGCATTTAATATTACTTCGCCTTATATTATGGATACGTATCCTATGTTTAGCTAAAGAATTTTTTGTACAAAATTGCTTCGTACAATACGTACACGAAAATGGTGCAACTTTATTATTTAAATTCGTGTATTCTTTGTGCATGCGCTTTCAAATATCTTTTCACATAAAAAGATGAACTGCAAGATTTACATTTAAACATATCCATTTTGATAATAAAAAAAAGCAATATCCTTGATTTAAACAAACCGCTAACAATTGGCGAGAAACACAATTGCAGTTGGCGAAAAACCAGAAATAGCGCCTAAAACCAAAGAATCTCTTACAGATTCTTTGCCTAAACGTTTCGGGAGTGTCACGTGGTATACAGCCAATGACAGTGAAGATAAGCATTTTCCTCTTCTGGTCTTGAGCAGTACCTCCTATAAACGAAGCCACGGCACGCCGCACACTACGTCACTAAAGTCGTCCTTATGTACAGAAAGCATGGTTGCCACATGAAACCACTTATCGCTGTTATTCCTTTAAGAAGAGAGAAAATGAAAAGTAGTTTTTATTTCCTTGCATAAGGCTTACTATATCGTTTGGTTTTAAATATATATATGTGTGTGCGTGTGTGTGCAAATATATATATTCCGATTTGATTTCATCGACTGCATTTTCTAATTTCAAATACCTAACCTTACTTTCCTTATATATTTTTATGCTTAAAATAATAACAGTATAGTAAAGAAATTAATTCAACATACTTCAGATTAGTAGTAATAAATATATACTGAATATCTGGCTGATGCTGGTTTGCTTTCTGAAGAATATATATTTTATTAAATATTTTCTTCCTTAACAAAGAGGATAACGCATAATTAAGCAAGTTTACAATTGATTAACACTAAAAATCCTTAAATTAATTTTAATCAATTTTTAACGGCATTTTCTGTTTCTCATAAAATACAAATTTACACATAATTGTTTAGTCATTTTCCGCTTTTTTTTCACTTCAGTGTGGGACTGAATTTCTTAACAGATGAGAAAACTGGAGAATGATTTGAAAAATACTATTTTTTAGCACCTATCAATATTTATTCATTGGTAGTTTTAAAATACGGTAGCAAAACATTTCATATATTTAGGCATTTTAAATTAGATCATTATTTGAGAATACATAACTGCATCTTCCCCAATAATAAAAAATACAAAAATTGTAAAAATTCAACAAACTTGACACTTGCTAGGAATTCAAAATTGTTATGTTTCATTCTTATTGTTAAATGTTTGTAACACCCCTTTTGTCTAATTATGTGCATATAATTTTTTTTTGTAACTTGTAAATTTTTGTTCCTGAAAGCATTTCATTGTAACTTATTTGAGAATTTTTTAGCAAATGATAAATATGAAGTTTATATATGTATTTACTGGAATTTTTATCAGGGTAATCAGTAGGAACTTTTAAAACATCTAAATAGATCAAATGTCCTCAATTCTTAGAATTGAAAGAATAACAAGTTTTATGTATTTTCCTATTAGAAATGAAAATATAGCCTGATTGTTAAGATGTAAAGTAAGATTTAAAATTTTCAAAATAATTCAGATTTTTATTAAAGGAAAGCAACACAATTAGGATGCAAAACATATAAAAAGGATTTTATTTATTTTTTTTGGGCCTGAATTTTTTGTACCAGTAAATTTATAACTGGAAGTAATAGGAAATGGCATTGCATACTACAGTGGGAAAAAGGGTGGGATGACTATTTATTTATGTAACTTGATGCTACTTATTTTTTATTACAGTTAAGTCTTTTTAATATCAAAATAGTTTAGTATAACTGCATGAAGCCTTACAGCTGGGAAGGATTAAAAATATTTTTTTACTCAATTTATTTTTGATAAGTTTTCCCCTGTATATGTACAACCACATCATTAGAAATTTTAATTCCAAAGTATTTAATTTTAGTTTTGACAGAATTTAGCATGTATTACAATGAAAATATTGTATAAGAATACAGTGAATTTCCTCCATAAAAATGCATGAATATCTATAAAAATGACTCATATGGAATTGTAGGTAAAAACAAATTGTATTTATTTTCTTCTTACAGTGTAAAATTAATGTAATAAACATGTCTGCTTCAATTAAAATAATATTAAAAAATTGCAAGATACTGATTTCAAAATCTAAACAATAGTAATATTAATTGGCAAAGTATTTTATCTTCAAAAATCAATATTTCTCTAGTTTACAATAAATACACCTATTTTGCACAAAATTATATTATATAAGAGACTTTAGCACTTTACTGTCATAATTAGTTAACTATTACAAATGCTTTTTTTTTTGTGTGTGTGTGCATGCATTTTGAAAGAGTTGGTAAAGATTTCACAACACAAATAGAAAAAGCACTATTTTTTTATTTAACATACTATCTACATTCTGCAAAAAATATTCATTTAGATAAAATGAATTACAAATTAAGTCTGAAGATAATAAGAAACAATAGATTAGTGTCACTATCTTATTTTATAAAGTTTACTAACTTATAAACATAGTATATGTCATTTCTGCTGTATGCATAAATTATTTTTTTAACGTTTTCAATTTCCGTTGCTTATTTAAATTGTTACTTAAAAGGTTATCATTCAACTTTTTGCAGTAATTATTTAGAAAAATATTCGTTGATGCTTGTATGATGTTTTTCAAAATAATTTGAGGGTCATGAAGTTTAGGACAGTCATTCAACTCTAAAAAAAAATTTTCATGAAGTAAATTTAGAGTAATTTTACACACTGTAACTCGTGGATTTGCCGAAAATAAAAATTTTTGCTCATATTCATCTGAAATAAGTTTCTTAACAATAAAATTGTATATAACAGCATGTAAAATATCAGGATGAGGATACATAAGACCTCTATCAAAAACCTTAATCCATGAATGAATATTTTCATCGTTTTCTAAAGCTAACTCCTTATCAATAGTAATATTGGATTTACATACATCACATTTTAACTTTTTTAGCATACTATAACAGCAATATCCAGCTATATAAGTCAAAATAGGTACATCCAATTTTATGTCGTGTATATCACTATCTTCAACTGTTATTTCATCTATGAATGTTTGTACATCAGTGTCATCAAAAGTTTGTTCTTCAGTGTCTTTAAAATCAGATACACGAAGAGGAATATTTCCAAATTTTGAAGAATTTATTAGGGTTGGTAATGTACTCTGAAGTCTTAATTTACCCTCTATTTCATAAACCTGTCTGATAGAAATATTATGGTGAGCTCCAGCCAGTTGCCTGTACTTACCAAATCTAGCCTCTAACATATCTGTTTGTATTTTTCCAAGTAAAAGGTATTTAAATCCCAACTCATTTATACAATACCTTGATATCTCAATTAAAGCATACGTTGTATGGTATACTGCAAAGTGAGTTTCTTTGGTTAGGCAACCAGAGGTTAAATTCAAATTTTTCCAACTATCTAGCCAATTCAAAAAGTTATTCATAAAAACATATTTTTCATCATTTTCTGCCACAGTGAAAGGTGTTTCAAATACATTATTTTTATGAACACCTTTAAAAATAGATTTCACATTTACAATTGACCACCATGTGTTTATTATTTTAATAAAGTTTCCAGTTTCTTGGAAATTTATTATTTCTTTCTGCTGCCCAAAAGAAAATAATGCTTCAACAACATTATCATTAAAAATCTGCAATGCAAGCTTTACACTTTGTTTTTCTAAGTTAGTTGGATATAGAGCTTTTATTGTCAGACCATAAGCATACTTTAATAACTTACCAGTTTCAGATTCATGTAATTTTTTAATACAAGAAAAAGATGCAGTTTCAATATGTGAAGCATCATCAAAACTTGGGAAAAACATACTCTGATTATTATTTTTTTGATTTATCCAGTTATTTCTAATGCATTTTAAAATATGCACTGTATCAATAATAAAAAACATTGGCCTAGATTTGTCAACAGGGTTTTGATAAACAATACTAACTTTAGGTGGTTCGGAAAACAGAGACATAGCCTTTTTATTAATCGAATTATTGTCAGTGACAATAGCAATAATTTTAAACCCAATATTTTCTAATCCCACAACAATTTTTTTAATATAAATATACAAATTATCCGCACTAAGTGTTTTCACCGGCAAAATATGTACATCCTTATAAACAGATAATAGGCTGCGAATCATGAAAACATATGCACTAGATGCAGCATTTTTGCAATTATATGCCATTCCACACAAATTACCATCTTTATAATCAAATGCTTGATTTAGATGAATTTCATTAATCATTAAAATAACAAGCAGATCTTTTTCTGATAGTTCTTGAAATTTAAATTTTATGTAGCTTAGGAACTTTTGGTTGTATTGTTCATTTATTGGATATATATTAAAACCTGAAAAAATTTTCTGAATGGTCCGTGGATGAGGCATAATAATATTTTCTGAATTTCGAATAAAATTATATGCATGTGGTGAAATTGTGTGAAGTAAAGTGGAAAATATTAGAAAGTCTGCAGAATACCTACATTGTTGTTTTTCTGAATTCAAGTTTGATAGTTGCTCAACGAGAAAATTTATTTCATTGTTTTTATGTGGAATTTTCTCTTTTAAAATTGTCATTAATTCATTTACAATTTGTAAATAATTTTGAATACTGTCTTCAGATGAATCATTTGAGGCAAATAGGTCTAATTTCTCTAAAATACTTAAAAGATCTTTAAGGTTGTTAATTTTTGATGGGATTACATATTGCTTCAGTGATTTAATAGGTATATTTCTAATTGCTACAGATATATTCAAATTACAATCAATCAATAATGATTTTAGAATTCTTGGATGATCGTCATTAGAAATATTAAGAATCATAGTATGTATAAGGCCTGTGTATAACTATCCAGTTATCTGGTAAATTCACAGTATTAAAACAAATTTTTAGTTCATCTAAATTATAAAACATTTGTTTTCATTCATACTCTTCCTTTTCAGCTAAGCTACAGGCTAAGGCTTTTTCGAGTGCATCTTGTTCTCTTTTGAGTCTTTTATGCTCTGGTGATTCCCTTGATGAAACACTGGAACTAAGATGACTCGGACCATCAGGAAACAGACTTGGAATTGCACCATTCTTTAAACGAGGATATGACAATGGTATAATGATCTTCTTTCCAGTTTTCTCATCAAAGAATTCAGTTTGCCTCAGAACATCCTCTTGCTTGAAGTGAAGTTCACACACCTTTTAATATGAAAAAGAACAAATAAACAAACATGTATCAAAAGGTTAAACAATTATAAAATCATAAGCATTCACCATCCTTTAAATACATGCACAGTCTAATAAGGGTTTTATTGTATTTTTATTTAATCATGGCAAAGCACTCAAGAGCTATCTGCTTAAGGGAAGGGTTACCGTTGTGGAAAACGTTCATCATTTAATTTCTTTAAAAATAATACGGGGCGATAATGTTTGGATGGTAACAATTTGAAGAGATATAGCCATTTAAAGTGCACAACGCAAAAAAGTGATGCAGCCATTTAGAGTGAATAATGCAAAATCTTAAAACAAAACTATTAACTCTTTTGGGCTAAAAAGAGCCATGGATGCTGTCATAAAGTTTTGAAAAGTGCAAATAATTAGCTCATGTTTGTTGTCATATGTCAAATGCATATAACATAAGTAATATTTAATTGATACATCCTCAGGTAACATACAATTGCTCATGTATATATAATTGCTACATCCTAAATATTTCTTTCTTCAGTTATTTGAAAACAACACTTGGTTATGGAATTACATTCAAAATGGTGATAATACAGTTATAAAAAAGAATAAGATTAACCATCAGTTGATGGATAAGAATAAGATTAACCACATTCATTCGTACCATTCAAATATAAAGTTACTGGCTCTTTTTCTAAACATTTTTACAAATGATATGTTCACAACCAGAAGTACAAATTTACTTGTGTGCCTATGAATGTTTATATTTAAGAGCATAAAACATCATTAGTCATTAAAGAAATTCATTTTTCTTGAATTATTGAAAACATGTATAAGTGCTAAAATATGATACACAAAGAAAAAAACAAGAATTTGTATATTTAACAGTTTATTTGCAGTAATTAAATATTTTAGGCTATTCTTATGTAATTTTGGAGTGAAATATTCACATTCATCAATCGTGTTTGACATTATATTACTGTGGAAGGCTCACTAGATTGCTTATTTTCCATATAATTTTCTTAACTTTTTTCAAAAATTTTAAAAGTTATATAACTTATTAATACAATGAAACATTTTCATATTCCACTGCAACAAGTATAAATAAACAAAACCCCTTATATAAGTGTTTTTAGATAAGAAATTAATGTAAATTTCAAGCCCACAAGAACTTACTGCCAGTAGCAAGTGAACCACTGTAACAAGGTAGGTGTTATTGGCATAAGAAACTCGTACTTTTATAGATGCGTGTGTGCATGAAACAATTTAATAGGCTAATTAGGATTTATGCTAACATGTAATGAAAACTAGTAAGCTTACAATCTTAGGCAATATTATTTGAACAAGACAGTTTAATTTAAACACCTTGTAACTTATTCCAGAAATTAAAATAATTACTGTCAAAACTAGTCCATTTATACGATTGTTTTCTTTTACATATATTTCATAATTTTTTTAAGGATTTTAGAATTAATAAAGTTTAGAACATTGCATAATTAGCATTAATTTCCTGTTCACATGAGTTACGAGCAAAATGCATTCTCAAATGCTCCAAGCATATAATAAAGGGGCATTGCATACATTCAGTTTTAAAAAGAAAAAAAAAAATAAAAATAAAATAGGTGGAACGAGACTTATCTAAATCAAAAGAAATAGTATACCCAAACAGTTAAATACTTATATCTAAAACAACTTTAAATTAACGGCTTTAAAATTACGACTTGAAGCATTTTATATTTATCTACTTAAAGTTATAATATGAACTTTATAAGGTTGGTGGATTTTCTATTGACTAGTTATTGAGAAAAGGGTCCATTTTATAATCACTTTAAAATTCAGTATAAGCTCTGTATAACATAAATTCCTGAAAGATTAATCAATCCCAAATCAATGTGCGTGTTATAAAGATCCCGACGCCGAAAATATAAATTATTGAAAGAATTCATTAATAATACTCATTCATAATGGGATAAGAGAAATTTCTGCCTAGCAAATAAATATATAACTATGCTTGTATAGATAGTAATTAAAACTTCGTTTTATTTTCTATGGTTGAATGCAATGGAACTTTAGTAAATTATTTCCCTTGCATTGAGAATTTTTTGTTTTCGCATTTTCAAGTCATGTTTCTTTCAATGACATTAATCTTTCAGGAATTTTCTAATTTAAAAATGAAATGCATGCTTACCTTTGAATGTTTCGTAGGCTTGAATCCATCTTTTCGTTTGCAGTTCCAAATCCATTGTTTTCTCAGTTGTTCTTCCGTAGGAAAACTAAATACAGCCACCTTCGGGCCATTCTTATAATTTCCTTTGCATGTTGCAACACAGCATTTATGTGGCATAATAAAAAATAAATAAAGTAATTTAAATGAAAAATGTTCTATTAGAGCACACTACACTTTCAAACAACAGTCAGTTCACTACGCTACGACACCGAAGTATATTCTTTCATTCTTTGCCACGAGGAAGATGGTAGGAATGACGACTTAGATGACGTCAGACCGTTCAAGCAACCCTAGAGGCTTGGCTTCGTATATAGGAGGTACTGTCTTGAGACGCCTGTGCACGCGCTAGGGAAATCAACGGCGGTTGCCAACACGTTGAAAACTTGGTTAATATAATTTTGATAAATATCACTTATTAAAAGGTGGGCGAATGTTGTATTATTAATGTGATTAAAAGCGCAACCTATTTATTATTGTCTTAAATGTCTAACCTCCTTGGTCTTGTTTCTTGAGTTAAGTTGCTCTTGGTGGCAATGCTAATATATCTTTAGAATAAGTTCTTGTTTAAGCATATTTATATTCTCAACTGAGAAATCGTACTTTAGTGAACGATAAGAAATTTTTTTTGGATTGAAGCATTCCTGGAAATCAAGGCATCCTTAAGGTATTCTAATATAAAATAGCTGATATGTCTTGTAAATAATTATCAATTCTTTTATCAAGATAAACACTTGTATTTACACGTGGCATCAAACGCTAAAGAGACCCATCCAAGGTTCTTTAATATACTAAGGTTAGGCCAGGAACGGAAAAAGCGTGCCATTGGTTGCTGGTAGTGACGTCACCCGGGAGACAAGACGCATCGGCCGACGCGTCTGCTACATGATTTTGGTAATGGAAAAAATGTAAACTAAAGCAAAATGATCATTTTATATGTGGTAGATACACCGGAAATACCGGGTATATACTTTCCGATTAAGTATTTTGTTAAAGAAAATGTTTATTTTATGCACAGAATTCGTACGAATGCTGAAAATAATTGTAAACATTAAATTCTTTTCGTAAAGGAAAGCATTAGAAAATGAAAAACGATATTTAAGTTAATTAAGGGAAATAAATATTGCAAAACAAGGTATTTTTGAATATTTTTTCGTAGTATTGTTTGCACTAAATTAATCTTGTTGAACAGAACACATGATGGCATAACTGCTAAGACCATGGTAAAAACATAATCAAAAAGTATTATTCTATTTATTTTCATTGCTCATGCACTTTTTTTAATACAAATGAACTTTGACATTCCATGAGAAATATATGATAGTGATTTCAGTTTAAATTACATATCTCAAGCAAAAATATACATAAAAAGATTTGACTTAACAAATTCATATTTAAATACCATAAAATTCTACAAATTTCTTAATATCCATCATTATACTTTTAAATAGTATACTTATCACATTCTTTTTAAAGTGAAAAGTCACTTCATACTGATTCACTTCAGATTTTAGCAGAAGTGCATATATTTTCAGTATAATCTAAAAGTACTCTTATAATCCTTTACACTCCCAAGATTTCTATATAACATTTATCCTGACGTGATTATTTGCTTTAGTAAATAATCTTCGATATTGGCATCCTATTCTTCCTTCCATACATTAAAAATGGAACAATAAAAATACATTTTCTTACACATATACGCACAATAATAATAATAATAAACTTGCCCTACATCTTAGTTTCGGCCCACCAGCGGCCGAGCGGTAAAGTCGCTGAACACTGGTAGTTCGGTCCGAATCCCGCGAATGGGCTGGCTGCATGGGCGTTTTCGTGGTTTTCCTCATGTGTAACGTGTATACGAGCCAGTTTCCCTGAGAAAGTCCTCCACAAAGGCATAACACCTATTACGCAGATAGCCCTAGTGTGCTTTGCCATAATTAAATACACCACCACATCTTAATTTAAATTCAGACTGTACACAAATTAAATATTTTTAATTACTAATGTATTTTTATAAGGTTGTTTCTTAAAATACTTTTGTTATACTCG
Organism: Stegodyphus dumicola; assembly: GCF_044657685.1. Taxonomy (NCBI): domain Eukaryota; kingdom Metazoa; phylum Arthropoda; class Arachnida; order Araneae; family Eresidae; genus Stegodyphus; species Stegodyphus dumicola. Next base: position 55,577,012 of record NC_140778.1, read on the forward strand.
AAATATGTGTTCAATATTGAATTATTTTTCTTTCTCTTATAATTAAAAACAAGTTATATGGAATTAAAATTAAAACTTATGCAGCAGTTAAATAACACATCTTACTTACTCTTTCGCTATATTTATTCTAGCATTATACACAGATTTGTTTTCCTTCAGGTTCAAGCATGTGTAAGTTATATCAATTAAATTACATCACACATACCTGTATGCATCAGTTAAATAACACTGAAAGAAATATGTCACTCACTCATTCGATGTTTGCATCATAGCGAGGTCGAGAAATTGTTCTTTCCTCACGGTGAGGCATGTATCAGTTTACTTAGTTCGCAAAGCTTAACCCAGACGCTGCTTCAATACATAGAATTACGTTTGGGATGTAAAGAAAGTAACCAAAACATGTGAATGAAGTTGGATACGCGAATTTATTAACTAATCATTCAGGTACTCAGTATTGGTAAACATGACACTGAGTTTAAATATCTCACTACGATGTAAGTCTCATACACAAAATGAAGATTATGATAAAAAATGATTTAAAATGAGAAATTTTTCAATTTAAATGTAAAATAGCAGTAAAATGAAAAATAAATGTAAAATTACATCACATTTATGTATGAAAATTACATAAATTCATTAAAAAAAATAGTTATTTTATCTGGTTGTAAAGAGTGTTTTCCGCCAAAAAACGTATTAACGTGTATAATTCTGACACAACGCTATAGCACAATTTGCCACTTCCGCCTAGGTATAATAGCAAATTAACAACACAAATCAAATCAAACTGTTGATGCAACGAAAGTAAACAAACGCCAAGAACTAACGCTGTCACCCACATGACGTCATGCGCATGTGGCATAACTTTCTCCCTGCACTGCGCATCGCTCTTGGGCCATCCCTGAGACCCATATTAGAACTACGTCGACCGAAGTTTATGTTAAGCAGTTCATTTTACATCCATTTTGAGGAAAAAATTCATCACTATGTATTTAACAAGGTATATTATCTTAAGAAAGCCAGTTATCGTTATCAATGTAGCACAGAAATTATGTGTTCTGGCAGATTGTAACCAATTATTTTTAAGAGGCAATGTTTAAAAGAGCACATGCAGATCTATACCGAACACAAACCACATGTGTGTGAAATTTAGATTTCATATTGTCGAAAATGTAATTTAAACATGCATATGCTAATTCACATAGCAGAAGAGCCTGATATGATTGAAGTGCGTAAGACTTTAGTTAAATAATTAATTTAGACTCGCATTTGCTTATTACAAACCGTATATATGTGAAGTATGTAAGAAATAATTTTGTCGTAAGAGCAATTTAAACAAGCATATGCTTTAACACATGAAACAAGCCTTCATATTTGTTTGAAGTATTTAAGAAGTGATTAGTTCATAAGGTTAATTTAAACATGCACATGTTTACTCAGACAGGAGACAAATCTTATGTGTGCAAAATATGTAAGAAGTCATTTTGTCATACGTATGGTTTAAACAGTCATTTGCTTATTCACACTGCAGAAAAACCTTATATGTGTGACGTTTGTGAGAAGTCATTTGGTCTGAAGAGTTCTTTGATCACTCATATGCGTACTCATACTGGAGAGAAACCTCATGTATGTGAAGTGTGTAAGAAGTCATTTAGTCTGAAGTGTCGTTTAAAGAGCCATATGCTTATTCACACAGGAAAGAAATTGCATGTGTGTGAAGTATGCAAGATGTCGTATAGTGAAAAGTATAGTCTTCACAGGCATATGCTTATTCACACAGGAGAGAAACTTCATGTATGTGAAGTGTGTAAGAAATCCTTTAGTGGCAAGTTGGTTTTAAGGAACCATATGTTTATTCACACAGGAGAGAAACTTCATGTGTGTGAAGTATGCAAGACGTCATTTAGTCTTAAGGTTACTTTAAACAGGCATATGCTTATTCACACAGGAGAGAAACCTCATGTGTGTGAACTTTGTAAGAAGTCATTCACTCATAAACGTGCTTTAAACAGCCATATACTTATTCACAATGCGGAAAAACCTTATATGTGTGAAGTATGTGGGAAGTCATTTAGACAGAAGATTACTTTAAACAGGCATGTCCTTATTCATACGGGAGAGAAACCTTATGGTTGTGAAATATGTAAGAAGTCATTTAGAGCGAAGGGTCCTCTAAAGACTCATATGCTTACTCACACAGGAGAGAAACCTCATGAGTGTGAAGTATGTAAGAAGTCATTTCGACAGAAGATTACTTTAAACAGGCATGTCCTTATTCACACGGGAGAGAAACCTTATGTGTGCGAAATATGTAAGAAGTCATTTAGAGCGAAGGGTCCTCTAAAGACTCATATGCTTTTTCACACAGGAGAGAAACCTCATGTGTGTGAAGTATGTAAGAAGTCATTTCGTCGTAAAGACAGTTTAACCAGTCATATCCTTATTCATAAACGAGAAAATCCTCATGTGTAAAAATGTCCTTTAGTCACAAGGGTAAAAGTTTGAAGAAATATATATTGATCTACACAAGAGAGAAGTCTTTTGAGGAGATGTTAAATTCGTATCAATTTTTATTTATCAGTGGAGTACAGATTTCGGTTAATCTTCGTATTATGGGTACTTGGCGATTTTCGGCGAAAATTTGGCGACCAACCCTGCTACAGCAACCTGCTAGTTTTGTTTCTGGATGCCATTTTGTTTTCACGAAGTAAAGGCATGGTTTTTTTCCCCCCTCAACATTTTTTTTCAACAATGTGCTAGCCGAATTACGCTTATGCTAGAATTTTTATGGAACAAAAGTTCTTAATCATGACGAAGATTAGGTGGAAAATTGGGAGAAAGTGCAGAACCGACCAATGCTTGCCGCATTTTTAAGAATTGCACATATATGGTATCCATGTACACGTCGACCTATATTCACTTAAAAAAAAATCCTAGATTGCACAAAAATGGCTTTGTGCACACTCTTGAATTTATCCATGTATACTGCCAAAGTCCTAGGTGGTAACCTTTATCGCCTTACCAAAATATTGCCAAACTACCTGTTACAATATTCCAAAAATTAGGCCCAGATTTCTGTATGTAGCAAAGAAACCTCATGTCTTGTGTTAATGTCAGTTTCAATCACAACAGTTGCCCATATTAAGTGGTGGTCAAAATTCTTGGAAATAACAGAGTCATTCACTTTCAGAATATATTTAGAGGTATTATAGTGTGTGATTTAAAGCGTAATGGTGACACTTAGTGCAGTTTGTAAATTGTCATTTGATGCAAATATGTAATAAATCTTCTATGTCTTTCCAAAAACAAAAAGCTTCATTTATGCAAGATATATCTCAAGTCCTTTTTAAGTAATGCTAACTTAAAGTTAATATGCTACTTTCCTGTTCTAAAGGGTCTAAAGCTCCTTATACCAATCTTCGTAAAAGATGTTATTCAGAATCTGACTTGATGTGCTTTACATTTCTTGCACTTTTTCTCGAAATTTGAATCCTTAGCATTGATTTTCATAGCTTTTGTTAAACTCACAGTGTTACATCTGAGACCTACCAAAATGTACTGTAGTGATCATATGCTTATAACCACTTTGACATACTTCTGATATTGCATATCTGAACCATGGCTTAATTTTTCGTCCCATATGGGTACTGTAACTTTTATGAGTTTTGTGCATGTATGTGCTTTGTGATGAAACACTAAAGACCTGCAGTCAAAATACGTAGTTCCACTTTTTGACATACTTTTTAGCTAATTAGAGCTATTATCAGCAATTATTATTCTCAGTGTTGCTAACCAGCTGTAATATCAAATGTGTCAAGTGTATTAAAACTCATAAGACTAGAACGTGGTTAAGGCAAAGAAAAATGGGCTCCTCTACAATCAAATCCTGGACATACCAGTTAGAGCAACCCTGTGTGTGTAAAGAAAAAATGAATCAGTGTGGAAATTCATTTTAATGCAGGTAAGAAACTGAAATTGAGTAAATATTTATAAAAAAACTGTTCTATGTTTTTTTTCCGGTGTTGAAAGAAACTCTATTTTTAATTTGTAAGGATGTACATTTTATAAGCATGAACATCTGTGTACAAAAGAAAGACAGATGTCTCTGTTTCGTTTGCAGCTTTCTCAGTGTTCAAACATTCTGAAAAATTATCATTATTTATATCTGAAGCATAAAAAAATTGGGCACAGCTTTATGTTAGTCCTTTTTGGCAAGAAATGTGTTTGGCGACATTTTGGGGTGACAAATGAAAAATTAAGATAACCTTTGTAACCCTAAATACTGAACTGAAAAAAACATGCCGCCATTTCTGTGCACGTAACTTTAACAAATTTGGTAGGTATCAGAACTGTGATGGCAGTAGGGATAAATTGCATGTTTTTCTTAAAGTTACTTTTGTGTTAAGAAAGCACAACATTTAAAATATTTTTAAAAAAGACAAAATATGATAGTTAAAACTGATGTTTTAATATTACATCACATGAGTCTTGACATTTTTTAATACGTCAACTCTGCATATTATTATAAACTCCACCTCCCCAAGAAAAAAACACATTTTAAGTAGCAGGAGGTAAACTCTTGGTGCTTCCTTTGCTAAGGAGATCAAAATTACCATGGTCTCATATTAGCCTTTTTTGCCTCATATTAGAACTATAGGAATGTGTTGCATGAATTCATAGGTTCAAGTCAGGACCAAAATCAGGTTTCATTATTGCCTTTACATTTTTATAATTTGTCTGACTATAAAAAATATAATATTGCCTTGATTATGGAATATATTGCTTATAATTTACAGTTCTCAAATTTTGTAAATTTCACAACCTAATAGCTGGGTAAAAGTATAGTTTAGGGTTCCCCTTGGCATTTTTTGGCGGTACATGGAAACCGATTTTGTACAATTCTTTGACTCGTTATTTTGGCTTGCGAAGCGGCCACAAAGCCAAAATAACAAGACAAGTAATTGCACAAACTCGGTATCCATGTACACATTGACTTATTTTCACTTAAAAAAAAAAATCCCCGAATTGCACAAAAATGGCATTGCACACTCCTTTAACTTTATCCATGTACACATCGATATATTTTCACTTAAAAAGTCAAAGGAGCACTAAATTCTACAATATAGGCAAACAAAAAATACATAATCTCCATAAAATAAATTTTAAACCAAAATATAAAATAACATAAAAAAGGAAAAACATGTTATACATTTAAGTACTACTAAAAGCAAATATTCACTTACCATGATTTTCGAGTTCGCTTCGTACCCCCAGAGCCATGTAAAAATCAAAATATCAATCATACTGAAATGACTTTTTTCAAACCAGGTACTCTTTCTGATCGAACGCTTCACATAGTGACCATCTGAACCTTTCTTCCTACAAACCCATTAAAATCCATCTAAACGGTTTTTACGTATATCCTTTCCTGCATACAGGACACTTATAATGGCTACGAAGTACACCTTCATTTACACACCAGTTAATTAAAGCTCTTTTCCCCTTTCGCTCCAAATCGTACAGAAACTTTAAATTAATCTTACTACATTCGGCCTTTCTACCGGGTTTGTTAACAATCCGCCATTTTCTTCTGATCTTCAAAGCTGGGACTACCTTGGTGACTGAAGCTTGTTGCCAAATCAAAAAAATCGCCAAAAGGACCAATACTAAAGCTGTTCCAAAAATTGTCTCATTTGGTTCCCATAATAATGCAAATTTGAAACTGAATAGAAATTAGCAACATTTGGTACTTGGTCACCATTTTTATGGTTTTAATTCAAAAGGAACACCTTTTTCTAGAACCCATAACAGGTGTTTGTAATGCAGAACTTTCATAGAAATTTGCTAGGTTACTTTAAAATTTTATTTCATGGAATTTATTGAAGTAACATTGCAGTATTTCAACCTGTTTATTTTATTTAATAAGCCATATTTAAAAAAAATATATAATCAGAAATGCGTCTTGTTTCATTTATCGTCAAGTTGTCTCATTTATCGCAACCTGAGTAGTTGAATGCTATGGAAACATTGTGGTGAATTTAAATGATGGGGACAAATTTGGAAAGTGCATTTCAGATTTTGGGTAAGGGCAGTGTTGGATAAGTATGTTGTTATTTTGTGGTTTAGACGGTAAAATATCTGAATGAGGTAAGATTAATTTGAAGCTTCTGTGCGAACAATGTATGTGCAATGTCCTTCCAAGTAAAATGGCATCCAAAACGTAATGCAATAAAACATAATTAAAAAAAATTTTAATCTAAATAAACTGCATTTTAAATCAAAAGAAAGCAATTAAATAGCACAAAAATGAAACTACACATTATCTAATCTGCATAGTGCAAAAAGGAAATATTGACTTACCTTATTTAGAAATTTCTGTGTCTTCAGTCTTTGGCACACAAAATTCCTTAATAGCATCCAAAACCTGTCTAAAATTATTTAAACTGGCATCTATGCTGCTGTCACCACATAAATTCACAAAAGTAAGAATAAAATTATCCTCCATTTCCGGACTGTTGGTGGCATTTCTTTTGAAAATCCCTTTATATTACACCCCACGTACTTTCGATAGTGTGGATATGAGCTCCAGTTTCGGAATCCTTAAATGTAACTGTGAAATTTACTGAGAGATGAAGAAAACGATTTATCAGAAAGACAATTGTACAACTTCCAGCACTCGGATGTGATCGTGGTTCCAGGTAAGTTATTCTGTTAAATTACAATTAAACCTTCACACCGATCAATCAATACTGTCTTTCTCACTCACTCTAAATCAAACAGAAACATCAGATTATTTTGATCACCGTCAGCTATTTAATGGTTATAAAGCACAAAATAAGCATCGTACTTCCTAACTTCAGAAAAGTTTTTTTTTTTTTTTTTTTTTTTTTTTTTTTTTTTTTTACGCCAAGAGCGGCACCAGGAAGTCACAATTTCAAGATGGGTGCTACATAAAACCAAAATAAGAAGTTAAAGAATTGCACAAATTCTGTGTCCATGTACACATTGATCTTTTCTCACTTAAAAAAAAAAAAAAAAAAATTCCCAGAATTGCACAAACTAGGCATTGCACACTGCCTTAAATTTGTCCATGTACACATCAATCTATTTTCATTTTAAAAATATCAGGAAGCTAAAACAAAGTTAAAACTATCATGGTAACCAGAAATGAGGTTTCGTCTCTAAAATTTAAAAAAAAAAAAATTGTCGCTAAACGAAGGGGCATCCAATTCTACACTAGAGCCCTAACTTCTTTCCTTGGCGATAATCCAAGGTTTACCTGAAAATACAGACAACCCATGCTAATACATTCTCTCTTCTGTATACCGATATAATTTCTTGTTTAGTTACAAAGATCCATAGTTCAAGTCCTGTAACTGCTGTCTCTAGAATTCCGTGTCAGAATTGTTTTACAGTAACGTCTCTTTCACTTTCAGTAGCAATATTTCCTGGATCTAGTACTATACTACAGATTTCGCCATCGATTAATTTATTGATGATTAGGGTATTGTCATCGTAATCAATAACTTCTGTTGTATCATCTTCATTTATTATCACTTCTCCATATTTCTTTACAAAATCCTTATATTGGAGCATTTCACCTTTTATTAGTGATTTCGATAAACCTTCATCATTGCAGCTGTCATCTTCACTATGAAATATGGTGGTTGGAAATAAATTTTGCCAAGCACTTTTCAAAGTATCTGGAGAAACATCCTCCCATCACCTTGGGATGCTCCACGCAGCAGATTTTATGCTAAAATATTTCACAGATTCTTGAATAGTCTTCTCGTTATTCAATAAATTTAACATAGATTTTAAAAATGGTTCTTTATATTTGCATTTCAGCACAGGCACTATTCCGATATCCATAGGCTGAACGATGGGCGTACAGTTTTGAGGAAAGTTCAATACGGATACGTTATCTTTCACTAAAACTTAAGTGAAGTATGAGCATAGCAGTTATCTACAGTGAGGATGATATTTGCGTCATCAGGTAATTCAAATGTTGCCGAGCCTCGGATATGAAATGATTTTCAAAGCAATCATTCATGAATGCTTGCATTATCCATTCTGTTTTATTTGCATGATATATAACAGGAAAAATCTTTACTCCTTTAAATTCTTGAGGTCATGTATTTTTTCCAATTATGAAAAGTTTATAGTTGTGCATTCTTACAGAATTTGTGCATGCTAAAATCGTTAGACTCGCTTTAAAATCTTTGATAGCATTTGGAGCCTCTTCGGTAGAGCTTGCCAAGATATTTCATGGTAAGCTATATTGCCAGAAAGGACCAGTTTAATCAACATTGTAAATTTCGTCTGGAGATAATTTTTGCTGTTAATGAGTTCAGTGCAATAGTTCATCTGCAAATAGTTAAGCAACTTAGCATGAACTAAAGCTCTTTTACCTGAAATTTTTAGTCATTTTCATTTCACTCCAGTTTTTTAATTGCCTTATACCATGACGATTTTTAAATTTGGTTAGCCAATCAATCTGTCAAATATGTACACTCAGCTTTTAAGTTCACTTCTGCACGAAATATCTCGGCTTGAGCCATTATCTTGGACCCGTCTGACCCCATTCAATCGTCACTTTTGGTGCAATAAAAAAATGTTCTCTTATTCATTGCAAGTAGAGTGTTAAAATGCACAAAAAATTCAAAAATTATTTTTCTGATTTCTTATGTCATATACAGTTGAATTTCCAAATCCATACTCCTCGTATAATTTTGAGACAGATGTATCTTTATCCGTTTTTTGCCACAAGTCTACATTTTGTTTGATAGACATCAAAGCATGCTTTTGCTTTGAAGATCCTATTGCAGCTCCAGAATTAGAAATACTCTTCGTTATATTCAAAAGTTCAAAATTTAATTTTTATAAAATTACTGTAATAAAAACAGTCTGCAAAAATTAATAAACTGAATGAAACCAGAAATCTGTTATATTAACTGAAATATAGTACATAAAGTTAATTTTATCAGTATATAACAAGCTTCAATAATTGCTTATGTTAAAATATTTCAGTAAAGTTCTGAAATGTTTAAAAAAAAATGAGTTACATACAAATATTTAAATTAACATATTTTTATATAAACTGTAATTTACAAGATAATATAATTAATTTATTTATCATGCCTAAAAATTACATTTATAAACTGATAAGAATATATGCTAAATACAAGAAGTAACGTTAATAAAAGTATATTTATGGGTACCCCGTGGCAAAAATAGGTGTTTTTGGCAGTCGATGGATACTGAGTTTGTGCAATTCTTTGACTTGATATTTTGGTTTGAGTAGCGGCGCCGCTAATAACAAGAAAAGTATTGCACAAACTCGGTATCCATGTACACATCAATCTATTTTCTCTTTAAAACATTCCCATAATTGCACAAACTTGCATTGCACACACCCTTGACTTTGTACACATCGACCTATTTTCACTTTAAAAAAAATCAGAGAATTGCACAAATTAGGCATTGTGCACTCCCTTGACTTTGTCCATGTACACATCGAACTATATTCACGTCATAAGTGAAAGGAAGAGTCTCCCAAAAGATATATAATCTCAATAAATTACATTTTAAATCAAACAATGAAATAACGATAAAAAAAGGAAGTTTATCTTTGCAATACACAAAGGAAATCACCACTTACCTTATTTACAAATTAACATGCCTTCATTCAAACAAAATTCCTTAACAGCATTCCAAAACTTCCTAAAATTATCTGAACTAGAAATCTGTTAAATTCACTAAATAAGAGTGAAAAAATATCCTCCATAACTCCGTTATAGTCCGACCATGCGCGTTTCCTTCCTACAAACAGAACACTCAATAATGGGTACTAAGTAAACTTTCATTTACACACCAGTCAAGTAATGCTCTTTTCTCCTTTCTTTCCAAATCCTATAGAAACTTCAAATTAATCTTACCACATTCAGCCATTTTACCATCTAAACCAGAAAACAAGCAATGTACTTCCTAACCAATACACAGCACGAGCCCTTACAAATTAACTGCAATCATGCAACCAATTTTGTCCTAATAGGGTTTCCATAACATTTAACTACTTAGGCTATCATAAATAAACCAATACTTGGTAATAAATAAAACAACAACTTGGCGATAAATGAAACAACAACTTCACGGTAATACAAGGGGTACCCTTCTCTCAACTCTTAACCATTAAATTTGTGGGAGTTATATACACATGTTTATTATTATCATTTGCAAACCAGTTTACTGAAAGGACCAAATGTGGTTGAATTTTCGAATATATATTTTGTTACTTACATAACGGAAAAATGTAGAAAGTGATAATGTTGCATGTGTGCAGGCTCGTAATAGATTGAATGCACAAGTCCGATAAAAATTAATAAAACTTATTCGTATCACAAGAATTGTAACAAAAGGCTACTTTTTTCCTCAACGATATTTGTTCAATATCACATCGTAGTTATATTTTAAACTACTCCAAACGTTAAATACAGTCAAAAGTCGTTAATCCGGACTCGTCGTGACTTCGGCGATTCCGGATTATCGATTTTTCCGTATTATAGATCATCATAAATATCTGGTAAGATGGCATGCAAAAATTATAAAATTAAAAATATGAAACTGTAATTTATGAAATAAAGAAGGTTAATCTTTGGCGAAAATTTGGCGACAAACTCTGCTACAGCAACGCTCTATTTTTTTTTCGCCGCCATTTTGTCTTCACGAAGTAAAGACATGTTTCTTTTCTTTTTATTTACTCAACACTTTTTCCAACAATCTGCTAGCCGAATTACACTTATGCTAGAAATTTTATATGGAACAAAACTGCTTAATCATGACAAATATTAACTGCAAAATTGGGAAAAAGTGCAGAATCGCAAACTCCTTGCCGCGTTTTTCAAAATTGCACATACGCAGTAACCATGTACACGTCGACTTATTTTTACTTAAAAAACATCCCAGAATTGCACAAACATGGCATTGCGCAAACTCTTCACTATATCCATGTACACTGCTTTTTTCTCATAAATTAGAAAAATTTCACGAAAATGCATAAAAATTTTGTGAATCTTTAAATTTGGTAAGAAGGATATATATGAAATTACCTGATCGCAAAAAAAGTATATACCCTTTCCAAGGATGAACATTTCCACATATAAAATAAATAAATATCCAAAAACTTTTACCTCTAAATTATCTATTATAAACGTCACCGAATTTATAACGCAAACATTAAAGATGGTTGCAAATACTTAGTGTCAAATATATAAATTATTTCCATGCACGTTTACTTCCACTGAAACGTATACCAAATTGCTACAAACATATAATTCACAAAATAACTATCATTTAATTAAAATATAATTAAACCATGTACACGTTGACTTAATTTTACTTTAAAAAAATCCCAGAATTGCACAAAAATGGCATTGCACACACTCTTCACTATATCCATGTGCACTGCTTTTTTCTCATAAATTAGAAAAATTTCACGAAAATGCATGAAAATTTTGCGAATCTTTAAATTCGGTAAAAAGGACATATATGAAATTACCTGATCGCGAAAAAGTATATACCCTTTCCAAGGATGAACATTTGCACGTATAAAATAAATAAAATATCCAAAAACTTTTACCTCTAAATTATGTATTGTTACGAATTTGGTATTTAAAAAGCTAATGTTAGTTCAATTAGAAATTAAATGGTTTTATTTCTCGCGCAGTGCAGCGCGTGACGAATATTAAAAGAAAGCAAAGCCGGAAAATTGAAAATACAAGAGCGCGTGCATTAAATAAATAAATATCTCTTTTTGATTTCGAGAAAGTACTGGAAAATTCTAGCGCGTGATTTTAAAATCTTATAAAAGGAGGAAAACATCTCAGTTTGTAGTAGTTGCTTAGTTTGTTGTTGTTTAGAAAACTACTGTTGTTGATTGTAGCGAATTCGCGGATTAGCGTTCTTTAGCTGTTTTGAATTACGTTCTATTGACATTTGAGTAGTTAAAAGAAAACTACTGTGAGATATTGTAATACTGCATGATAATTTGAGAAAATTTAAGCATTTTTGTTGTGATAATAATAAATTTTTGTTCATTTTTCATCGGACTTGTGCATTCATTTCATAACGAACCCGTACGCACGCAACAATTTTTGGTGTCAGGAGTGGGGTTTGAATGCCAATAACAAGAGCGATGGAAGAACAATTGAGACAGCTCATTAGTGCTTTTGCTGCATTCCAAGAAAAGATGGAAGCTGGCCAAGCATCATTTAAGGAAGAAATGAAATTGGGCCAGGAATCCGTTAAGGAAGAAATGAAATTGGGCCAGGAATCCGTTAAGGACGAAATGAAAGCCGTTCAAGCTGGTCAAGAAGAAATGAAAAGAGAAATTACTTGCATAATAGAAAATAAATTTGAAGCTATGGAAGGCAGAATTGACGCAGTTGAAAATAAAGTTGGACATATTGAAGAAAGAGTTTCTTCGGTGAAAGAAGAAATAGAAGAAAGAGTTTCTTCTGTAAAAGAACAAATTGATGAGAGAGTTTCTGCAGTTGCCAAAGAAATGGATACTTTAAAGAAATTCGTAGCGTCGGCAGGGAGCAGGAGTGATGATTTTAAATTCTTACCAATGCCTGCTCGTCCACCTCTGAAGCTATCCACATATGATGGGAAGACCTCCTGGCAGGTGTATAAGACACAATTTTCTATCGTGGCGGATGCGAATGGATGGGATTCCCAAGCTAAGGCCTGTCATCTCGCCGCTTCTCTAAGAGCCGACGCAGCGGATATCCTTCAGACTCTTCCCGAAAACAAAAGGTTAGATTTCGAAGCTCTGTCCGGCGCCTTGGAGTTGCGCTTTGGGGAGAAGTGTTTAAAAGACTACAGCAGGCTCCAATTAAAATCTCGTCAACAGAAGCCTACCGAAACACTTCAGGAGCTCGCCGCGGATGTTGAAAGGCTGTCCCATCTCGCCTTTTCGGAATGCCCGACAGAAACAAGGGAAATCCTGTCCTTGCAATACTTTATCGACGGCATCCGAGATACTGAAATACAGAAAGCTCTACGAATGGCGGATGTAAAAGATTTAAAAAGTGCTCTAGTGTACGCCATGAAATTTGAGGCAGCCCAGAAAGCCACTCGTCGAGACCGCCACCCAGTCAGAGCTGCTCAAGTCCAGGAGCCAGGGGATCAAGTCACCGCTCGACTTGACGATTTGACTAGACAACTGAACGCCTTGAGACGGAATATTGGTGAGAAGAAACCAACCGTTAAGTGCTGGAACTGCGGTGCTGAAGGACACATACGACGAAACTGCAAAACACCCCAGGGTACTGATGTTAAGACCGCTTCTAACAAGCAGCAGGGAAACTAATTAGTGGCCATCTCGCGGGGCGGAGGTTGCCAGATAATGAAAAGCCCCCGTTTAAAGCGCTTCAGATTTCTGCAGTGAGAGGCGGCAGTAATGGACTTTTCATAATAGGACATATTAATGGAGTTCCGTGCAATATGACTATAGATACAGGAGCCAACGTCACCATCATCCGAAAAGATTTGGCTCAACAACTAGGAAACAAACTTATCTGGACGCCGCCCTGCGTTACCCTCCAGACTGTGTCCGGTGAGAAGATCGACATCGACGGAAAAGTAAATGTTAACATCACGTTTGGAAGTGCCGCTTACCATCACACGGCATATGTAGCAGAAATCACTGATTCTTGCATACTCGGATTGGACTTTCTAAGGAAATACAATTTTTCCTTGGATTTTAAAAATAACGGATTAAAAAATAACGAATTTTAAAAATAACGAAAAATCTACATCTGAGGACATAGCGTTATTTCTCGTTAATGATGAAGAAGTTAAATCTGTCCATAAAATCATAGCACAAGACTATATTACAATACCGGCAAGAACAGAAATTTTACTTCCTGGATCCATAGCCGAAAATAGAAATTTCCGCTACGGCATCATAGAATATCCCAATAACTGTAATATCCCAAAAGGAGTATTAGTAGCCTCAACACTCGTCGACCTATCCAGAACGGTTATCCCGGTGAGAGTCGCCAATGTAACTGAAAAGTCGAGAGTTATTAAGAAAGGTGAAGTGGTTGCAACATGTACTCCAGTAACCAGCGTTGAAAAAAAGAGTAACATCCCAGAATCCGTGTCCTCAGAGAGCATTACATCGGAGTTATTGCAGAATGCACAATTAAACGATAAAGAGAAAAATGCTGCCGATCGCGTCATTAAAGATCCTCAAGTTGTTTTCTCCCGCTCGTCTTCTGACGTGGGTCGAACTAGTTTGACACAACATAGAATAGATACTGGCGATCATCCCCCGATCAAGCAACATCCAAGACGTCTACCGTTTGCTAAACAGGAAGAGGTGCGAACACTGTTAAAAGATATGGAAGAAGGCGATGTCATCGAGCCTTCAGCGAGTCCATGGGCATCTCCCATCGTTCTCGTCAGAAAGAAAGACGGCTCAACAAGATTTTGCGTTGACTATCGCCGGTTGAATGAGGTTACGAAGAAAGACAGTTACCCTCTTCCTAGAACTGATGACATTCTAGACACTCTTTCTGGAAGCAAGTGGTTCTCAACACTTGATTTAAAGAGTGGGTATTGGCAGGTAGAAATCCATCCTGATGACCGAGAAAAGACGGCATTTACTACGGGACAAGGACTTTGGCAGTTCAAAGTGATGCCGTTTGGACTGTGTAATGCGCCGGCAACATTCGAACGTCTTATGGAGACTGTTTTGAAAGGCCTTTCTTACGAAGCCTGTCTGATATACCTGGACGATATCATCATCGTCGGAAAGAGTTTTGAAGAGCATCTAGAAAATCTTAGAAAGGTGCTTCAGAAACTGAAAGAGGCCAATCTGAAGCTGACTCCCGCTAAATGCAAATTGTTTCGAAAGGAAGTGACTTACCTGGGACATGTCATCTCTGCAGAAGGTGTGCGCACGGATCCTGAAAAGGTATCAGCGGTTAAATCCTGGACGCGTCCCGAAAATGTCCATCAGCTGAGAAGCTTCCTAGGGCTTTGCACCTACTATAGGAGATTCGTGAAGAACTTTTCTTCCATCGCAAGACCACTTCACAAGCTGACAGAGAGCAAGCAAAGATTCTTGTGGACAAAGGAATGCGAGGATGCATTTAACAACTTAAAGGAAGCTTTAACATCTGCTCCAATCCTGACGTATCCTCAGCTCGACAGACCATTTATTCTCGACACCGACGCGAGCAATGAAAGTGTCGGTGCTGTTTTGTCCCAAGAAATAGACGGCCAAGAACGTGTAGTAGCTTACTGGAGCAAGTGCCTGTCTAAACCGGAGAGGAATTACTGTGTCACAAGGAAAGAGTTGCTCGCCATAGTCAAAGCTGTAGAACATTTCCATCATTATCTATACGGGAGAAAATTCCTCCTCCGCACGGACCATGCCTCATTGGCGTGGCTTTTAAATTTCAAAAATCCTGAGGGTCAAATAGCCAGGTGGATACAGAGACTCCAAGAATATGACATCACTATCCGTCATCGTAAGGGATCATCACACGGAAACGCCGACGCCCTGTCTAGAAGACCTTGCCAAGAAAACTGCCGATATTGTTCCAGGGTGGAAGCGAAATACGAACTGCTGACTCCGGTCGCAAGACAAATTACAACATCAACATCGGCTGCTCGAGACCCGTGGAGTGATGATGAAGTCAGGAAAGACCAGCTGGAAGACCGCGACATTAAGCCCATACTTGATTTAATAGAGTCATCAAACAGAAAACCTACATGGCGGGACATTTCTATCTGTAGTCCTACAACAAAACAATACTGGGCACTCTGGGATTCACTTCACATTCGAAACGGCGTCTTATACCGGAAATTCGAGTCGGATGATGGGAAGACGTTCCGATGGCAACTGATACTTCCGATATCCCTGATTCCTGATGTCCTCAAAGAACTACATAACAGCCCTACAGGAGGTCACTTTGGAATTATGAAGACCTTACAGAGAGTTCGTGAGCGCTTTTACTGGAATAATGCAAAGAATGACGTGCAAAAGTGGTGCCGATCTTGCGATGCCTGTGCAGGTCGGAAAGGACCGAGGAAACGCAGCCGAGGCAGACTGCAACGTTACAACGTAGGTGCGCCTTTTGAACGTATCACCTTTGACATCCTGGGACCTCTGCCACGAACTGCTGATGGCAACAAATACATACTCTTGTCATTGATTACTTCACCAAGTGGCCTGAAGCTTATCCTATTCCTGATCAAGAGGCAGTCACAGTAGCTGAGGTAATGATACAGCACTGGATTTCCAGGTTCGGAGTGCCTCTTCAGTTACATTCCGATCAGGGAAGGAATTTTGCCTCGGCAGTAATCAAAGAACTATGCAAACTACTTGGCATTGACAAAACTCAAACGACGCCATTGCATCCCCAGTCGGACGGCATGGTAGAGAGGTTCAATCGAACCATCCTTAATAACCTCTCATTAGTGGTTTCCAGAAACCAACAGGACTGGGACAAGAAATTACCACTCTTTCTACTGGCTTACCGCAGTGCTGTCCACGAGACTACCGGCTATTCTCCATCACAGATGCTCTTCGGTCTTGACCTTCGTCTGCCTTGTGATCTATTGTTTGGCCGCCCTCCGGATGCTCCTTCATCGTCTGAGGAATATATTCAAGATCTCCAGGCCCGGTTTGAAGTGATGCACAATTTTGCACGAGAGCGAGTCAACTTGGCGACGGAGAAGATGAAGACCCGATACGACACAAGAGCTACTGAACATCAATTCCACGAAGGAGACAAGGTGTGGTTGTGGAATCCGACTCGACGGAAAGGACTTTGTCCGAAATTACAGTCACCTTGGGATGGGCCGTACACAGTCCTAAACAGGCTGAATGACGTCGTGGTTCGGATTCGTAAGTCTTCGAACTCTAAACCTAAAGTCGTTCATTACGACAGGTTAGCTCATTACTATGGCCATAGTACATAATGTAAATAATTGTAAATAGTATAAGACCATGGTCCATTTTTGTTTTTAAATGTGTATTTGATTTGTATTTGATAGCATTTGATTTGTTTTATGTATTGCATTTATTGTTCATGTTGTTTATTATTGTAATGTAATGCTTATTAATGCATTTATGCCACAGTTGTAAGTTTTGCTTCCTGTCCAGGGATTGTACTGCCCGGGACGTGCAGTCCTTGGGAAGGGGGCAGTGTTACGAATTTGGTATTTAAAAAGCTAATGTTAGTTCAATTAGAAATTAAATGGTTTTATTTCTCGCGCAGTGCAGCGCGTGACGAATATTAAAAGAAAGCTAAGCCGGAAAATTGAAAATACAAGAGCGCGTGCATTAAATAAATAAATATCTCTTTTTGATTTCGAGAAAGTACTGGAAAATTCTAGCGCGTGATTTTAAAATCTTATAAAAGGAGGAAAACATCTCAGTTTGTAGTAGTTGCTTAGTTTGTTGTTGTTTAGAAAACTACTGTTGTTGATTGTAGCGAATTCGCGGATTAGCGTTCTTTAGCTGTTTTGAATTACGTTCTATTGACATTTGAGTAGTTAAAAGAAAACTACTGTGAGATATTGTAATACTGCATGATAATTTGAGAAAATTTAAGCATTTTTGTTGTGATAATAATAAATTTTTGTTCATTTTTCATCGGACTTGTGCATTCATTTCATAACGAACCCGTACGCACGCAACAGTATTATAAACGTCACCAACGAATTTATAACGCAAACATTAAAAATGGTTGCAAATACTTAGTGTCAAATATTTAAATTATTTCCATGCACGTTTACTTCCACTGAAACGTATGCCAAATTGCTACAAACATATAATTCACAAAATAACTATCATTTAATTAAAATATAATTAAATTAAAAAAAACTACTTAAAATATAAATAAGAACATACATTAAATTAATAAAAATTAGCTTATAATCCTAATTACTTTAAACTAAATCATTGCTAATAACAATTTTCCAATAATACCGTATTAATTTATTTACTCCTTACATTTAGAACAATGCATGAAAATAATATCCTCAAATAATTAAAAATACTAACGTACCTAATCTTCTTCAGAATCTTGATTACGTGCCGGATAAACTTTTCTTATTTCCTCCGCTAAATAAAAAGCAATCGTATGTGCGCCTGTTTCAGGATCTTTAAAATCATACTTATGGTTCACAGCAAGATGTTGAAAACCTTCATCCTCCAAACAGACATATGACTTCCAGCAATCAGATATTATTCTTGTACCAGGTAGAATATACCACTAAATAAAACTTAATAACCAATCTTTACTTCTATCTCGCACAACCTTAAAAAAACAATTATTACTAACCCTTTCAATCCCACTAAATACCCATTTCGAATTCATTTTAGACAGGGCCATGGGATCCAAAAATTAACCAACACTGTTTCACACAACACAAAATGAAGCTAAATACAAAATTTCCAGATTTCCCCTCTTTTCTGATTAAAGAACTGTAATTCGTCCATTAATGTCACATGACAGATCTCATGATCTCTCATTTCCCTCACAAAAAATAATGCATAATCGGAACTGAGTACTTCTCACATTATTCCCAAAGTCCTAGGTAGTAACCTTTATCGCCTACCAAAACGTTGCCAAACTACCTGTTACCATATTCCAAAGATCAGCCATAAAGAACAATTATGATCTAAAGGGTATCAAAATTTACCAAAAAAAGCTTAATATTTGTTTACTTTATTAAACATTTCTTTCAATGTAAGTTGTTTAATTTGCTTCGTCTTATGTGATAATACTTTCTCTTTAATTCTATAAACAGACATAATTTCTTCTTCAGTTACAAAGTTCTGCTGTTGAAGTCCTATAATTGCTGTGTCTAGAATACCGATTAATTTGTCAATCGAAATTTTTTCGTTTTCAATAACCTGTGTGTCTATTTCTTCACTATCGGAAGCGAATTATAATGACGAGGAATTTGATTTAAATCATATCAAAGACGGAGTACATCGAGATGAAATACTACATTTAGTTAGAAATTATAAGCCAAATAAAATAAAAACATCTGTCCTTAAGATAAGGATAGTGCTGACAGATCAACTTCCAATTAATTGCGCACCGCGGTGTTCTCCCCCCCCACACACACACGGCCGTAGAGCAGCATGAAACTGATAAACAGATTTCGGAATGGTTAGATAAAGAAAGGATTATGCCTTTATCCATTTTTTGCAGCAATTCCATTTTTTGTTTAATGGACTTCGAAACATACTTTCGCTTTGTAGATCCTTTACGTATTAGTAAATATATATCGGAAATTCTATTTCACATAATCGAAAGTTCAAGCTTACTTTTATAAAATTGCTCTAACAGTCTGCAAAAAATAATAAGCCGGATCCAATTCGAAGATTAAGGAACAACGCAATCTGCAATATTAACTGAATTAAGATAATTTTAGCTTAGCTTATACCGTCCGTTATACATTAAAAGCGCATGCGTAAACGTATTATGCGCATGCGCACACGCATATTTGCAGCCGTAAAGGTTTTACGCGCATGCGTCAGTCAGGATTATGGGTGTCCGAATTAACGACTTTTGACTGTAGATGTAGAATGTAATCCAAAGTGCAGAGAAAGCTAATCTGATCTCGCCGTGAATTCGCTGCAATCGATATCAACAACTTAGTAAACAACTACTCAGCTGAAGTGTTCTCTCTCTGGCATTTATAGCTTTTAAGACGGCCGCATGAGCGAGTTTTAGCAATTTCTGGAAAGCAAAAAGTATAGAATTACAGTTACAGTTAACATTATAGTAAATTACATATATTTAAATTAAGTATCAGTCGCAGAGGTAAACGTTTATAAAATGTTAAATGCATGTGTGCTCTTGTATTTTTACTTTTCCTTCGTAGCTTTCTTTTAAATTTTGTCAATCACTGCATTGCTCGGCGGAGGGGGGGGATAAAACAATTGTAATTATAATTCTATTAAAAATATCTAACTAAATGCAAAATTCCTAACTCTGCCCCCTTCCCAAGGAATGCATGTCCCGGGCTGTACAATCCCTGGACAGCAAGCCATATTTACAACCAAAATATCAATTCAATAATATACATTAGATTACAATAAAAACAACATAAACAATAATTTCAAATAGTAACTGAAAATAAACAATAATTGCAAATAGTAACGTAAAATAAATCAAACACTATCAAATACAAATTTAAAAACAAAAAGGACCATGGTCTTATACTATTTAGAATACAGTCAAAAGTCTTTAATCCGTACTCATCGGGACTTTGGCGATTCCGGATTATCGATTTTTCCACATCATAGATCATCAGTTTAAATCTGCTAAGATGGCATGCAGAAATTATAAAATTAAAAGTATGAAACCATAATTTATGAAATAAAGAGCAATTATGATCTAAAGGGTATCAAAATTTACAATAAAAAGCTTAATATTTATTTGTTTACTTTATTAAACATTTCCTTCAATGTAAGTTGCTTCGTTTCATGTGATAATACTTTCTCTTTAATTCTATTAAACAGACATAATTTCTTGTTTAGTTACAAAGACTATTTATCATCAGTTACATAAAACTTTAGTTCACTTTTTCTCAGCCGTGATATGAAAAATTTTCTCTTCAACAAATACTGTGCTTTAACTGTGCAGGTAATTAGAAACCTGTTTATATGCTCAGTTGACGCTGAATTAGAGGACTTAGATCTAATTTGGTAAAATCAAGACAATTTATTAGTAAATAAAAAAAAAAAAAAGGTGGATAAGTGTACCAGACACAGAGGATGAAGTCATATAAAAACAAGAAAGTAGCAAACAAATGGTAAAAGCACATATTAAAATGCAAGATACAGAGGATGAAGTCATATAAAAACAAGGAAGTAGCACACAAATGGTAAAAGCACACATTAAAATGCAAGACACAGTCTTGAAAAAAGATTACACCTCTACATATAATAAAAGAAAGAGTCTGTCTATGTGTGTGTGTCTTTCGTTTGCGACAAACAAGAACATAAGCTAATAGACCCACGGCTACGAAATTTGCATCTAGACAAGAGCCAGTGCACCTCGAAGCGATTTTTTTGGAAATTCGAAATAAAATTTTTTTAAATTTTATATTTTGTGACAAAATCGCGTCATTTTGAGACATAATGGGCTATACGAAAGTGAGATTTTACTCTACACACTCCATTTTCACATCGTCATGAAACGTAGGCACTTAGCTATTTTACAAACTTAAAATAAATTTCGTGTTTCAATAAATCGATTAAATACAAATTTATTAAGCAAATTGAGCTTAACACCATTTCAATGGGATTTTTTCTAAAAAAGTTTGTTTTTAAAAATGTACATTTTATTTTTCTTTGATTTTTGGACATGTTAAACTTTCATGCTTGCGACTGCTTTTACAAAAAGAATTTTGGAAAAATGATATTTTGTATTTTTAAAGAAAGTTTTAAATGAAGCTTCCGAGTACACTTCCCACATCTCACATCTTTAAAACTGTGATTTTGGCAACAATTTTCCTGTCTTATTGTTGTTTATAGATTATTGATGAAATTTGAGTAGTTTCATTCTTTTAGAAATATGGGTTTGGCAACAATTTTTCATCTTATTTCTTATGTTGTTGTTTTTAAGAGATTGGCATATTTCATTGTCATTTATATATATATATAATACATTTTTATTGATTTTTTTTGATAAAGTTGTTCTGCAGAGTAAAATTCTGAGCGGAATTTTATGTTTTTTGAGTTGCTTTCATGTTATTTTTTGCTTATTTTACTGTTTGTAAGGTATTGAAAAGTTTTGCACGATTTTTTTTCTTCAACGGAAAGTTGGTTAATTTTATTATTAGGATAATTAATACTATTTGTATTAAGGGATATAGCTTATTTCATTGTAATTTTTTTCTCTTGAAAATATAAGATATAAAAATATAAGGGATTGGCATATTTCATTGTCATTTATATATATATAATACATTTTTATTGATTTTTTTTGATAAAGTTGTTCTGCAGAGTAAAATTCTGCACGGAATTTTGTTTTTTGAGTTGCTTTCATGTTATTTTTTGCTTATTTCACTGTTTGTAAGGTATTGAAAAGTTTTGCATGATTTTTTTTTCTTCAACGGAAAGTTGGTTAATTTTTTATTAGGATAATTAATATTTGTATTAAGGGATATAGCTTATTTCATTGTAATTTTTTTCTCTTGAAAATATAAGATAAAATATCATTAATTATACTTTGCTTTTCAGAATTTTTTTGTTTTTTGTATTCTTTTTGAGTTGCTTTCATGTTATTTATTGCTCATTTCACTGTTTGTAAGGTATTGAAAAGTTTTGAGTGATTTTTTTAGGAAACAAAGTTCTTAACCTCCTTTATACCATTTAAGTTCTTAAGTTTTTGTAAAGGGAAGTTGGTTAATTTATTTATTAGGATAATTAATATTTGTATTAAGGGATATTGCTTATTTTGCTGTAATTTTGTTATACGTAATAACTTTTTTTTATGAAGTTGTTCTGCAGAGTAAAATTCTACGCAGTTTTTCAATTTAATGTTTGGTGTTCCCTTCAGCCATTTTTCAGATACATTTAAAAGCTAGACGAAGGCTGGCAGCGAAGCTGCTAGTTAAGTAATAAAAGCAAGTCTCTTTTAAAAATAAAATAAATTATGATTAACCTTTCTTCGGATTAAACAGTGGAGAGTTAAGTCGCAGCTATTAAAATATTTCTGACGAAGACTATTAAAACATGGACACTCAATTAAGGTTTGATGGGCTGACAACAACAACAATATTGACTTCCCTGGCCTCATGAGACTTAGCCACATTACAGGTCCACTGCCCCTTTAAGACAAGTCGCAGAGGTTCAACCTCCGCTATTGCCCCTCCAGGAGGGTGGTGCACCATCTGGGATTCCCCAGGCAGCACGAGTCATTTGATTTGCTACCTGCCTGTCGCTCGGGCTACCCTTTTCAGTGGGTCATTATCCAGCGAATGGAGGGGGTACTGCACCCCGGCTATTAGAGTGGTACCCCTCAGGACTTGCCATATCCCGAGGCTGGTCAATAAGTGACATTTCCCAGGGCCTTCAGAACCACCAAGTTCATAAATTTTATACCTCCCGTGGCCGAGACTGCCTAAGTACTAATCCTAGCCAATAGCTTCACAGAATTCTCTATGTCGACCCCTGAGGTGAGTATTATGGACTGACAGACAAACATTACAATTTAAACAGGCAGGCTCATTGACAGCCTTCAAAAGGTAGTTATGTGTCACTCTAGTGTGACCAATTCTTAGGCAAGTCGAAAGAACTTCGTCCTTACGATTTCTACTAAAAACCCAATACTCAATTCTAGGTTTTACCCTTCTCAACTTGTTGTGAAGCTCAACGTCTCTAAGTTGCTTTTTTTTTTTTTTTTTTTTTTTTTTTTTTATCTTCTCTTTGATAGCACGACAGATATCTCTAAAAGGGACGAGGCGACTGGACAGTTCAACGGCAGATTTCACTGTTATATCTGCCAGCTCGTTTCCCTTTATTCCCGCATGTCTGGGAACCCAATAGTACAGAATTTCATATCCATGACTCAAGTTTATATGAATCTTCAGAACATCCACTACTGCAGGATTCTGAGTGTTGGGAAAATCTTCTAACGCTTTAAGTGCGCTATACAATTTTGTGTAAACTATGAACTTTTTGTGGCAGAGCTTTGAGATGTACAAAAGACCGTAATATATTGCAGTTAGTTCGGATGTTAAGAATGAGAAAGCATGGTACAAGCATCTCCCCTCTATGTGATCTTCATTTACAAATACCATCCCAACATGATCATTTCACTTGGATCCATCGGTATATATCGTATATTAACTGCTATATTTGTGCCTGTGCTCAGTAAAGATTTGTCTGTAAACTATCTAAGTAGTGCTTCCGTTCACGTGATGGTTGATAACATAATCAATCTGGATTCGGGTACTTTCCCACGGTGAGATTTCAAAATTCTGCTCTGCTTGGGCACATATATCAGAGAGGGAGAGATCCTCAATGTCAGGTCAAACTCCTAACCCTTCGCGGCGCACTATACGTTAACGTCGGAATTTCAACAAAAAATTGTATGCAGTCTATTTAGTCCTAAAGGAGTATACAGGTAAAATTTTATAAAAGATGCACTTACCGTTTTAATTCTGTGGGTGTTCCATGAGGTGGAAGACTGCGTCGCCAGAGCTTTTAAAAGTGCGACTAAGCGAGCATTGCAGTGAAGCACGAAAATGAGTAGAAGCGTTTGTATAAGAATGAAAAAACTCTGTATTAAGGCTGTATACATGGTTTCCTGGATATACACAATATTTTTGAATATATACGGATAAATGAGATAAATATCTATATAGACAAGCCCTATATACAAAAATATTTACAAATTTTCGGAAAGAGTTAGACCTCTCCATGCCATTTATGGAAAATTAATAATAAAAAAATTAACTGCGTTTAATATTAACAATAAAGAAAAAGAATCCTATAATATATACATACACAAAAAATATCTACACAATTATTGAAAATAAACGGGAATGAGACTAAAAAACGACAGCAAAAAATTCGCGCAGGTCTAGTAAAGATGAGTCAAGCTACTAATAAAATTCTCGCCTAAAAACTACTCCCAAAAAATTAGATGCCAATATTAGGGCTTTCATAACACAAAACACACCTCACCCCTCAATACTGCTTTGTTTGAATTCATTCCCCCCCCCGAAAAAAAAAACAACGGAAACAGAAAATGTAAACAACGGATGTCCTCTCCTAAGCACAGATGTTCTGATTCCTAACAGCATGAGATCGCTAAAGACTCAGTGTTCCCGCTAATGGAACACTCGGTTTTATTCAATGATTCTGCATATGGTTTTTGTATGAAAGATTAAAATAAATATAGAACAAAAAATTTGGAGTACAATGAGCAAAATTGTGCCTAATTTTTTTTTTTCAAATAAAATTTTGTTTATCATTAAAAAAATAGAGAAAATTACTTAAAAAAGAAGTGGATTTTAATAACACATAGTAAATGAAAATTCTGTGTCTCCTTGTGATATGCTGCTATCTACTGTTTAAAAAGAAAAGTTCAAAGTATATTATAAAGGCATTTTTATCTATTTACGGTTGAATTTAAAGGTTTCAGAAGCGATTGAATTTGGGTGTTCCATGTAGTGGAACACTGAGCCACAAAGGGTTAAAGGAGAGGAAGCCATGCAGGATGGACGTGCTTCAAATAAAGTGTTACACACATTATCAAGTAAGCACAGCATATTAGGATGTTCAGGTTGCGATAGAAGATTAAAATATTGCAAAAGGAACAATTGCTCACGCCTCAGATAAAGTGATGGTTCATTAGAGTCAACATAAAGGTTTTGGACAGGAGATGTCCTGAAGGCTCCAGAACAAATCTGCAGAGCTTGATGATGAACAGGATCACGTTTTAGCAACACTAAAGGGATCCGTAAATAACTGAGACTAGTCTAGACCAGACAAGCGCTCTGTAAATGCAAAGCATAAAGCAATCCTCTGTACCACAGGAGGTGTTCGCCAATACTTTAAAAATATTAATTGTTTTTAAACAGTTCTCAGATTTAAGACATGAGAAAGAAAAGTCAATTTTCGTTCGAACAATCACTCCTAAAAATTTTACTGCAGGTGCAACTGGAATCATTGACTCATTGAGATATAATTCAAGCTTAGGATAGAGACATCGCTTTCTACAAAAGTGCGCGCACACACACACACACACACACACTGCTTTGAAAACGCAAATCCTTGTCTGTTTGCCCATTCCTGGGTCCTGTTCAAAGCAATCTGGAGCTGCCTTTCTACATGTCTCATATCTGCACCTCGGCAGCTAATTTGTAGGTCATCAACATATAAAGATCCTGAAATGGTGGGAGGATGTTCTTTTAATACAGAGTTTACTTTTAGGTTGAACAGTGTTACACTAAGCCTGTAGCCTTGAGGCACACTCTCTTCTGTTCAAAAACATTCAACAAAACAGAGCCAATTCTTACTTAAAAAGCTCTAGCGTTAAAAACATTCTGAATGAAAATTGCTGCTCAATCCACTCCCTGTGAAGATCCTGAAGTATACCATATTTCCATGCCTTATAAGCTTTTTCAATGTCAAAATAAATAAATAAATATCTAAATAAAAAATAGAGACAAGATGGTTTCTTCTAACAAAAGCTTTTAGAATGGATGTCTCCAAAATGAGCATGTTATCTATGGTTGTTCTTCCGTTTGAAAAAAACCGTTTTAGTAAGGCAATGTAACATTATTCTTTTAAGTGAGTAGTTAACTAGGCGGCTGTTTACTGCTTTCTCAAACAGCTTGCAAACACAACTCGTAAGGGCAATTGGCTTGATAGTTCGAGGAATTCCTTGGGTCTTTCCTAGCTTAGGAATAGGAATCACAACAGCTCTCCTCCATGCACTGGAAAAATTTCTCTCCTTCTACACTCTATTTTAAATAGCAAGAAGGGCAGTCAGTGACATATTGGGCAGATGCTTTAGCATTTCGTAATTCACACCCTCAAGACCTACGTGTCTGTAACAAAGCCCTCTAACTCAAACGTAGTAAAATCTGTATTATAAGGCTCACAGTTGGGAGAGGTAAAAGCAGTCAGATTTCTCTCAAAACGCTGCTTGATAGAAAGAAATGCAGGTGAATAATTTCTGCTGGAAGAAACTGCGGCAAATGTCTCACTGATAATATTCGCAATTTCTTCTCTAGATCTAATCACTCGGCCATCTTTTTCCAAAAAGGAAAGTGAGTGGTCTTTATATATTCCATATGCTTTTCTAACTCTTTCCCAAACCCGCTTACTAGGCATAGAGAATATTATTGAATACACATAACGAAATCCATGAAACCATCTGGCTGTGCCATCTTACTTTTCGTGCATTTGCTTTGCCTCTTTTAAAAGCTATAAGGTTTTGCAAAGTAGGGTTCTACGAAAAATTCCCTATCCTTTTCTGTGTTTTTTCAGTACTTCACCACAGTTACAATTCCACCATGATTTCGAATATCGTGTATTTTTCCTGATGCGTAACATTTTCCCAGATTTCTAGGAATGGATAGCGTAACTTCCTGAATTATAACATTAGTAACCAATTCCGCTGCATCATCGATCTGCACATCTACCATTTCCTCTGTGAGCTCTGCAGTGGAAGAGAAGAGTTTCCATTCACCCATATCCAGTATAAGCTGAGGGGATCTCGACATGCCTTTTGCTCCTCCTCGTATGAGAGATTCAAAAATGGGATAGTGATCGCTGTTGTAAAGATCATTCCCGACACTAAAAGTTCAAAATGGCAACAGTGATAGTGAACAAATGGCAAGATCAACAGCGTGAAACGTCCTTGTAGGTTCATGGAAGTATGTGTCCTGCCCATCAACGCCGCGCAGTGAATTGGAAGTTGATCTGTCAGCACTATCCTTATCTTCAGGGCAGATGTTTTTATTTTATTCGGCTTATAATTCCTTACCAAATGTATTTCATCTCGATGTACTCTGTCTTTGATGTGATTTAAATAAAATTCTTCGTCATTATAAATCTCATGAATACAAATCAAATAGTTTTCTGGTTGCAATTTTCTAATTTCAACTATGCTTAATGTATGCTTTACGCATGCACGCGTTGAAAGAAATGTGTAATAAAGTAAACAAATGAATATTAAGCTTTTTTTTGTAAATTTTGATACCCTTTAGATCATAATTGCTCTTTATTGCATAAAATTCGGTTTCATATTTTTAATTTTATAATTTCTGCATGACATCTTACCAGATTTAAACTGATGATCTATAATCCAGAAAAATCGATAATCCGGAATCGCCGAAGTCCCGACGAGTCCGGATTAACGACTTTTGACTGTACGACCTCTGTAACCGCTTATCACTGCTTGTGCTTGTATTTGTTTGTGCTTATCTCTGCTTGCTTGTATTTCTTTGCATGTAACTCTGCGTGTATCTCTGCATATCTCAGTAATAAATATTTGTTTTGTGAACCGTGGCATTTTCTTTGTTTAACAGATCTCAAATCATATAATACTGCTGGTATTTCTGTCTGTGTTGTCTCCTTAAGGTTGCAGGTCATCACTCTTTAAATCTGCCCTCTCACATGCAGTTATCTTCAGAACCGTAAGTACCATTATATATCCCCATTTTCTTGAAGACCTTTCTTATTATTGCTTCATGAATTACAGTTCATTTACTAGCAATTTAATTAAGTAAATGAAATCAACCATTACATACAGAAACTAATTTTAAAATTCTGAGGCTCTTGCTTTCTGAACACCGTGAAGAAATTGAAATTTACGTGGCTACTTAAAAAATTTTCGGAAACTTGTGCTAAAATGCTTATGGGAATCATTTGAAAAATATGAGTAAATATGTCATATAATTAACAGAGACACAACTGGGGATAACATTAATGTACAAACCTGTTTGAAACCTAGCTGTTATTTTTGTTTACCTTGTACATAATTATGTTAATTTTATTGTAATCTAAATTTTATTAGACTCAGTGTAAGTTATTAGTTTAATTATTAACTAGAATTTTTACATAGCAAAAAGAATTATGAATATAATTCATTAGAATGATTTTTTCTTTCAGCATTCATCTGTAGACGATACTTAACCTACCCTAAAGTTTTCAAAACTTGTTTGCGCTGGCAAAATTCTGACCCTGAAACTGATTTGAACGCATAAACTGATTCTTAGCCTCAGCTGGAACATGTATACTTGATGAATCCATTAATGCAATCTGAACATATGCATTTGAATGTTTATTTGGCCAAGCTGATATAAACATGGAAAATATAAAACTTTGTGGTATGAAGATTTGATGAGTCAGTCGCCCAGAGACATGCAAGTTATCAGGAGGTATTTTGTTACTATTGCATGTTGAGCAATATGGCACAAAATTCAGCACAGGATCTTTATATGATAAAAAACTAAAAAATTCTTAAACTAAAAAAAAAATATTCTTGTTATTTGTACAGTCAAAAGTCGTTAATCCGGACTCGTCGGGACTTCGGCGACTCCGGATTATCGATTTTTCTGGATTATAGATCATCACTTTAAATCTGGTAAGATAGCATGCAGAAATGATAAAATTAAAAATATGAAACCGTAATTTATGAAATGAAGAACAATTATGATCTAAAGGGTATCAAAATTTACAAAAAGAAAAAGCTTAATATTTATTTGTTTACTTTATTAAACATTTCTTTCAATGTAAGTTGCTTCGTTTTATGTGATAATACTTTCTGTCTAATTCTATAAACAGACAAAATTTCTTGTTCATTTACAAAGTTCCGCTGTTCAAGTCCCGTAATTGCTGTGCCGAGAATACGACTAACTTTGTAAGGATCTTAAGTTTTACTAACGTTTATTTTATTTTAAATCTTTACTATCACTTCTTATTTTCTACTTCCGGCCAGAATTATAAGCGTGAAGGAGTTTATGCAAAGTTGTCTGGCGAACGCCAAGTATTTAAGTGTGGCCTTTTTGCCAAGCAGAAGAGAGGAAGCCGTGAGTTCGAAGCAGGCCGCTTACCTTAGAAGTTACGCAGTTGCTACTTTGCCTTCCAGGCCAGAGGTTTTAATCCTCTTGATAAATTAAACGTATTGTAGTGTTCACAGTCTCTGTGCTACATACGCTTCCTGTTATTATAAGGCCAATCTTATTCTAAAGTTAAATTAGAGTTTAGTTTTATTTTGATATCTTTTAAGTTAGACCCCGAGTGGAGGGTCATTGTATTCCGAAGTACGGAAGTCATTGTATATAAAGAAAAAAATAAAGGGTTTTGTATACCCTTCGTCTGTATCCTGTCTACTTACTACGATTAGTGAACATAGCTTTAGTAAGCTCTCTGTTCTAGTCAGGTCATTGTATGTTTCCGAAGAAGGTTAGAAGAAACATTGAACCTGATAGTGGCGCCCGACGAAGAATAACCATGGCCGAGTTTCAAGAAGAATCTGTGCTGCCTGCAGAAACAGCTCAGAATCCAGAAATGCCAGCTGCCGCCCTGGAAGGATTTGGGTATATTGTCCAGACCATGCGCTCTTCGATGAAACCAGAAGCAACGTTTAATGGAAACTCACCGGTAACCAGTTTTTTGGAAAAATTGGATGACCACTTCATGCTCTACCCCGTGCACGAGTTTCAAAAAGTTACCTTAGCTACCAGCGCTTTGAGGGGCCAAGCGCTTAACTGGTTCAAATGTATCGGCAGAAGTCTCTTGGGTCAAGCAGGAAGTCCCACCTATACCTACGAAAATTTCAAGACTGCCCTACTAAAAGCCTTCCCTGTTGTAAGGGATCGTGCGAAATTAGAAACAGAACTTTTCAGTATATATCAACAAAAAATGGAAAACCTCTCGAGTTTTATTTTAAGAAAAATTCACGTTTTCAAGCTCTTGTATGGAAACCGTCCGGATCCTGAAATAATTCAAGTGATTTTGCCGAGGTTACTACCCCAAGTGCAAGACTTTATTGAATTGAGAAATCCGACTACACTGGAAAAATTATTTGAGCTAGCAATCCAGTTTGAAAGTAGAAGAACGGCGGACGTCGAAAGAAGACGCCAATATCAACAGCGAAACCAATTTGGTACGCCAAGACTACAGCAAACTCAAGCACATGGCTACGGAGAAAAAGCGAATCAGTGGGCAAGGAAACCCGAGCATTCAAAAACAGCCGGCGAACGTCGACAGTTCAATAGCAACCCAGGAAAAAAGTCTCAAGCCCAGTGGAGAAAGAAGGAAAGCACCGAAAGAAAAAATAATTTAAACTAAAACTCATTTCTGCTGACGAGAGGGTGCGGAAATCCGAAGGCCACGAAAATCCCTCTTCCTACAAGTTAAATACAGTAATGGTGAAAAATTTAACTCTTCCGAAGATTGAAGTCTTGGTAAATAATATCCCGGCCACCGCACTCCTGGATACCGGCGCGCAGTGTTCCTGTGTGGCAGAAGTCTTTTTTAGAAAGTATTTTCGCAAATACCGCATATATAATGCGGATAATACAACAGTATTAGCGGCGCAAGGAGAACAATGTAAGTGCGTAGGTAAAGTACCTTTGTACATCCGTATCAAGGACGAACAAGTAAAGGTGATGTTTTTTATAGTAAAGAATTTGCAAGCACACTTAATACTAGGAATAGACTTTCTTTCAGACGCACAAGCTACACTGGATTTTAATGAAGCGTCTCTTAAGCTGACGATGAAACCAGTGCGTGTAGAAAAGGTTGAACCGCCGAGGTTAAATCTTGACCACCTGCCTAATGACGAGCAAGATAGAATCCGACAAGTGGTAAGTGAATTTGCTTCCTTATTTAGTGATATTCCAGGATTTACCCAGGTTACTAACCATAGTATTGACACCGGAGATGCATTGCCGGTTCGTCAAAAACCATACCGGTATGATAAGAATAAGGAAAAAATTATAGAATGGCATATTACCGATATGCTACGTAAAAAGATCGTAACGCCTATCTCAAGTAGTTATGCTAGTCCGGTGGTTTTATGTAAGAAAAATAATGATTATCCTTTGGAGCATCCAAAAAGGTGGAGATTCGCTATTGATTACCGTAAATTAAATTCCATAACGAAATATCCGGTATATCCGTTACCGATTATAGAAGAAATTTTAAGGAACATAAAATCAACCAAATTTATGACAACTTTAGACTTAACGAATGGTTATTTTCAAATAGGGATCAGGCCTGAGGACGTGCCTAAGACTGCTTTTATAACCAAGTCTGGCACTTATGCATTTTTGCGAATGCCGTTTGGCCTTTCAGGCGCCCCAGCAACATTTCAGCGATGCATGGACATTGTGTTAAGACCTGTTCTCGGAAAGTCCACATTTATCTATTTAGACGATATCATTATTACTAGTGATAATCTAGACCAACATGTACAGGATTTAAGACAGGTGTTTTCTTTATTAAATGAGGCCGGTCTAAAAGTTAATGTCGAAAAATGCAAATTTGCAGCCCCTGAATTAAAATATTTAGGTTACAAAATATCGCAAAAAGGGATCGAGACAGATGAATCAAAAATAATCGCTGTACAAAAGTATCCGACTCCAAACACGGCAAAGAAGCTCTCTTCTTTTCTAGGACTTTGTTCATATTATAGGTCCTTTATAAAAGATTTTGCGGCTATCGCTGAGCCATTGTTAAAATTAAAAAGGAAAAAGGCAAGATTCTCGTGGACGGCCGAAGCCAATAGTGCTTTCGAAAAATTAAAACAAGCATTAACGCAAGCCCCTGTGTTGAAATTTCCTGAAAAGGATGAAAATTTAGAAATTTCAGCGGATGCTTCGGATTATGCGGTAGGAGCGGTACTTTCGCAAAATCAGCAGCCAGTGGCATTTTCTAGCCGAACTTTAAATCAAACACAAAGAAACTATTCCGCGACCGAGAGAGAGGCACTTGCAGTTCTGTTAGCAGTGCAAAAGTTCCGAGTCTATTTTGGAAAGGCGCCGATAACAGTATATTCTGATCATGCGGCGGTAACTAGATTGTACTCTGGGAAAAATTTATCCCCAAGGTTAATAAGATGGGCACTCAAGCTGCAAGAATATAATCTGGTAATCAAGCATACCCCCGGAAAGGAAAATATCGTAGCAGATGCCCTGTCACGAATTAAATTAGACGAACAGGGTAATACCGTAAAAGTTGCAATGCTGACAGCGTGTACAATAAATTCCCGAGAAACTGTAATAACCGAACTGGGTAAGGATCCTGAGTTTGGAAGTATTTATGAGTATTTGAAGGATCCTGAAAATTTTAGCCACCAAGATATTGTGGCGATAAGAAATAGGGCGGCCCATTACGAACTAATAGATGGTCTATTATTTTATACAAAAACTACGAATTCCAACAACGAATTTCGACCTGTTATCCCAGCTAGTCTTAGATTAAATATCCTGCAAGAGCTCCATGACAGCCCTTTAGCTTCTCATGCTGGTATTCGAAAAACTACTCAACGCGTACGCGAGGCAGTCTACTTTCCTGAACTGCAAAAGTTAACAAGGGCGTATGTCCAGTCCTGCCCAACATGTCAAGCCGTTAATTATATTAATTTCCGCCCGGCCGAGTTTCTAAATAGTATTAAATCCGAATTTCCAAATGAAATAATCGGCATCGATTTATTGGGCCCTTTCCCAAAAAGTCAGTTAAACAAAAGTCGCTATCTCCTTGTTATAGTTGATCATTTTAGTAAATGGACCGAAATTGTTCCCTTAAAACAAGCCTCCGCGAAATTAGTTACCGATTCTATTTTAAATAAATATATTTTAAAATACGGGGCGCCCCTAAAAGTTATATCGGATAATGGTCCTCAATTTGTAAGTAATATATTTGAAGACATGTGCCAAAAACTGGGCATACGTCATTTAAAAATGGTCCCGTATCGGCCGCAATCAAATATAGCGGAACGGGTCAACAGAAATATAGTGAAAATTATCCGTAGTTATGTTAAAAATTTTCATAAAAGCTGGGATAACTATGTCAATGAATTTGCTTTCGCCCTTAGGACCGCAAAACATGATACAACGGGCAAAACTCCTGCTGAGTTATTTCTAGGCAGAAAGGTTATAACACCGTTAGATAAACTATTTTATGTGCAACAAAGAGCCCCAGAATTTAAAATGGGTGATATAGAAAAACTAATAAAAGAAGCAAAAAAGAATACGGAAGTAGCACAAAGAAAACAAAAATTGTATTATGACTTGAAACGACGGGGAGTAACTTATAAAGTAGGGGATGAAGTACTAAAAATTAAGCATTCACTTTCTTCAGCACCAGAAGATAAAACTGCCAAATTTTTTCCACGCTTTGAAGGACCATATGTTATAGAAAAAATAACTCACGCTGTTGTAGTGTTAAAGGCAAGAAATGGTGAAACCTGTTCCGCAAATATGGATCAAATCAAGCCCTACTTCGATCGTAATAAAATGCAAATCTTTTCAGATCTTTTGCAGGATCCGGTACGGCAGACACCGCAGGTACAAGTTCCAGAGGTGGGAAAACGACAAGTACAAGGGTAAGCCAATGAGACCAATGAGAGACAGAAGCAAGTGAAAAGAAAATTGCCCCGCGGAAAAACTGAAGGTAAAAAGAAAAAGAAGCCGTTCCACCGTCCAAAAAACAGAGTTCACGAACACCCCCAGAATGAAGAAGGGAGAAGGACGACGTATGTGGAAAAGACCGGGAGAAAGGACGGCAACTATAACCCGGCTGTGAAACGGAAGATTGACTCATCCGACAGAACTCTCCGCAGCAAAAGTCGCCGAACTGCGGAAGGGCCATCAGCGGCGGAGGAAAAAGTACAAGAAAAATTTGAACGGCCAACAACGAGGTCCAAGCAGGATCACGACAGAAGTTTCCCGGTTCCACCAAGACCAGCTGCCTTCAAACGGCCAAGACCACAAGCAGAGCACAAAAGGAAGATGTTCAAGGGTGGCCGTAGTGGTGAAAAACGGAAGCTTCCAGAGGAAAGCACTGAAGGGCGAGCCCGTACAAGAAGGAGGATCAACCAAGCTACGGTCTGCAGCACCTTTAAAGACTGGGCCCAGAAAAGGATGTCTGAATATTACAAAGATAAGTAAAATTTTAAGTTACTTTACAAACTTAAGTTAATCTTTCATTCTTACTGCAAGTGGCAGATTTCAAGAAGTTTTACCTCATGCGAGGTCTACCTTTATCGCCAAAAGGGCGAGAAATGAGTTGTGACCGATTTTCTTATTATGTTTTTCAATTACTCGCGCGTAAAACTAAAGTTGATGTATAATAGCGTTGTATAAAGACTTAAATATTGTAAAAAGTTATTGTATAAATTTTATTTAAAACATTCTAACAAGAAAGAAGTTTTAGTCTGAAAGACTTTTTGAAATGTAGTATTATTTCAATGTAGAAAGAATTGGCACTTGCTTTGAAAAGAATAGAAGTTAACAATGTACTACTAATGTATGTTTTCAAATGTGTAAAATTAACGGCATCTTGATATGTTCTTGTATACATGTGAACTGTTATTTTGAATGTTTAGAAATACCGTGATATGGTAAAAGTGAAAGTAATGTTAAAAAATTTGTTATTCGTGTGACTGTAAAGATTAAATCATGGTGAATATGTGTTAAAGGTTGAATGATGTAGTTAGGCTCTCTGACGCTACACTTTAGAGTTAGCCACTTTCAGAATAGTACCTCAGGGTCTAGAGTTGAAATTAGGGTGTGTTAAGAGGTCTCGTATGTTGAATTTTAACACGTTAGTGTTTTGATTGTAGGAGGAAGTGTTGAACACATAGACAGAAACACATTCGTGTTTGGTGTTTTTACAACACATGTCAGAGAGCACGGGGAGAGATAATTAAAATAGTCATGAATGAAATAAGAATGTTAAGAAAAGTACATTCTATATGTTATTTGCAATGTCATTCTGTAACATTTCATTAAACTAGTTTTCCTTCCAGATCTCTGGAAGGAACCAGGATTGAATAAAGCTCCTGTTTAGATGCAGTACAGATGAAAAAGAAAAAAGATTGTTGTATATTCCGGGAGCTGCTATTGTAACAAATTTCTTTCTTTTAAAATTTTCTAGTTTCTAGCTAAGTTATGATTGTAAAAGGTTGGCCTCGCGTTAGTTTCTAGAGCTAAAAGTTTTCAACAAGGTCGTTTTAGACCTCAGTTTCAAACTAATTAACTCTGGCGGGAAGTATGTAAGGATCTTAAGTTTTACTAACGTTTATTTTATTTTAAATCTTTACTATCACTTCTTATTTTCTACTTCCGGCCAGAATTATAAGCGTGAAGGAGTTTATGCAAAGTTGTCTGGCGAACGCCAAGTATTTAAGTGTGGCCTTTTTGCCAAGCAGAAGAGAGGAAGCCGTGAGTTCGAAGCAGGCCGCTTACCTTAGAAGTTACGCAGTTGCTACTTTGCCTTCCAGGCCAGAGGTTTTAATCCTCTTGATAAATTAAACGTATTGTAGTGTTCACAGTCTCTGTGCTACATACGCTTCCTGTTATTATAAGGCCAATCTTATTCTAAAGTTAAATTAGAGTTTAGTTTTATTTTGATATCTTTTAAGTTAGACCCCGAGTGGAGGGTCATTGTATTCCGAAGTACGGAAGTCATTGTATATAAAGAAAAAAATAAAGGGTTTTGTATACCCTTCGTCTGTATCCTGTCTACTTACTACAATTAGTGAACATAGCTTTAGTAAGCTCTCTGTTCTAGTCAGGTCATTGTATGTTTCCGAAGAAGGTTAGAAGAAACATTGAACCTGATAACTTGTCAATCGAAATTTTTTCGTTTTCACTAACCTCTCTGTCACCTTTTTCATGTCTTTATCCATTTTTCGCAGCAATTCCACTTTTTGTTTGATAGACGTCGAAACATACTTTCGTTTCGTAGATCCTTTGGGAGCTCCAGCATCGGAAATTCTATTTGACATAATCGAAAGTTCAAGTTTACTTTTATGAAATTGCTCTTACAGTCTGCAAAAAATAATAAGCCGGATCCAATTCGAAGATTAAGGAACAACGCAATCATCAACATTAACTGAAATAGATAATTAGATAATTTTAGCTTATACCGTCTGTTATACATAAAACGCGCACGCGAAAACGTATTCTGCACTTGTGCACACGCATATGCGCAGTCGTAAAGGTCTTACGCGCACGTGTCAACGCCTATGCGCAAGTGTCAACGCGGCGCATGCGCAGAAAGTTTTTAGCTTTGAGGTCCGGATTATAGCTCGTTCCGGATTATGGGTGTCCGAATTAACGACTTTTGACTGTAATTCCTTTTGCTTATTCTAATTGTTTTTAATCTGTTTAGAAATACATATGCTTAATTTCCACCCAAAGTTGTCTGTGATTTCATTAAATATACTGGAACTGATTTTTCACACTTTGCAGTGAAACTTAATAAATCTTAA
Organism: Stegodyphus dumicola; assembly: GCF_044657685.1. Taxonomy (NCBI): domain Eukaryota; kingdom Metazoa; phylum Arthropoda; class Arachnida; order Araneae; family Eresidae; genus Stegodyphus; species Stegodyphus dumicola. The sequence goes on from NC_140778.1 coordinate 55,614,019, forward strand.
ATATAATTATTCAGTATTACAGGATTTCAATGCAAAATTCTAATGCACTGTGATGCATTTCCAAATTTAACAAAATGATTAAAAATATGTATACATATTCGGATAATTTCCTGACATTAGATTTTGGCTTAATAGCAAATGCGTTTAACCATTTGATCACCTAATGAATGGGAAAGGAGTTTATAACCAAGAACAACAGAAAATATTTCTTTTATTTATTTTTTGAGTTTCATCCTACTCATTTCAAAGCTGTCTGCATTTGACCACAATATTTTAAAGAACATTTTTCTGTCTCTTAAAAATTAAACTTGTTTTTTCTCCGATTAATGGGATGCTAGATGTAATTACAAAAGAAAGTGGTAGATGTGGTTATGTGTCTTGTTCAGAATGAGTACTTCAGTAAAAGTACTTCAGAATGAGTAGTTATGCAGTGATGTCACTGCAAATAAAAGGAATGAATGATTAATTAATAATTTTCACTTTAATTTTTTTATTTCCGTTTTTAATAAGTGTTGATTATTTTAAATCATATGCAGAATTTTCTAATGTAAAATGCCTAAAACAGAATTGTCCATTGCTACCGAAACGTTTTACTCGTTTGAGTTCATGTGGAATGGGTTGCAACAGGAGATTCGATTTTTTTTTTTTTTTTCGCAAACAAAATCAGCAGTTTTATGCTTTTTGTGTAATCTGAAATTAATGGGGTAAATCTAATTTATAATTTTTTTATTTGTAAATTTTTCTATTAGTTTTGCATTTAATAAAATATTTAACTTTTTCAAGTTATGTTTATTGTTAGGGATGCCATTCATATCACAAGTTAGATATTGCACAAACATTTCTGCTTGGCATAAAGTGTCGAGCTAATTAAAAAAAATATGCTAAATGTACAGGGTGTTTATAAAATCCCGGACCCAATTTGATGTTTAATAACTCATAAAATAATGAAGATATAAACAAACTTATGGCATTTATCGATGAAACAACTTGTATATTTTCCTTTTCAGGTTGTTGAGCGTGTCAGAGAGACATTTTTACACAATCCTAGAAGATCTGTGAGATCAGCGGCAAGAGAATTGGATATGCCAATTTCGACAGTGTACAAGGTTATTACAAGGAAATTAAGACTGCATGATACAAAGTTGAAATTGCTGAAGTTTAGGAACTGGACGATAGGCCTAAGAGATAGGCCTTTGCAACAGATATGCTAAGGAGGATAGAAGATGATGTTGAATTTCTGAAGGGCATAATGTTCTCCAACGAAGCATCCTTTCATCTTTCTAGCATTGTAATCGCCATAATGCGCGCATATGGGGATCTGAAAATCCCCGTGAAATACTGTGAGGCACAAAGGGCTTCCCCAAAGGTTAATGTTTGAAAAAATGGTGTGAGCTAATGCACCATTGGTTTGAACTAATGCTTGGTGTGAACTAATGCACGGCTAAGTCATTGGGACTTTCTTTCTTACAGAAAACACGGTTTCATCTGTCGTATACTTAGACATGTTGGAAAACTTCATATTTGCACAACTGGTGCTTTAGCCACTTGTCTTTTTGCAACAAGATGGTGCACCACCTCATTGGGGTACCATCGTTCGTAGTTGTTTGAATGACCATTTTACAGGAAGATGGATTGGGCAAGGAGGTCCAATTCCTTAGTCACCCAGATCACTTCATATAATGCCGCTGGACTTTTTCCTTTGGGGATTTGTAAAGGACAATGTTTACAGGAGGAGAGTGTCAAACATTGATGACCTAAAAGCCAGAATTACAACTGCAATAGCATCTGTGGATGCTAAAATGCTTGGCGGTACATGGCGTGAAATTGAATATCGACTTGATATTCTCTGTGCAACGAAGGGAGCACACGTAGAAATTCATTGACAAGGATCATGAAACTTTTTGAGTCTATCTAACCATTTATGTTATTAATTTGAATCCATTATTTTATGAGTTATTAAACATCAAATTGGGTCAGGGACTTTATAAACACCCTGTATTTTAATAACCATTCATTTTTTTCTATTCATCAAATGCTGCATTTAACCTCAGTATTTTAAATTCTAGTTTTACATTAATTTAGTAAAAAAAAGATGCAGAATAAAAAAAAGTAGCCAAGCAAAAAAAATGGATTATATTGAATTCCTAGAATTAAAATTAGATGTCTTCTAACTTGCATTTTATAAAATTCATATAACTTAATGCTTTGTCAAAATTCAAATACTTCTAAAGCATATCTGAAATATCTACTAATGCAAAAATATTTTTAAACATTACAGGGCAGTTTTCAAATTAAGGGCTGTTGGTGACTCATGTTCGGGTTTTAAAAAGCGTCAGAAGGGAGGCAATCAAAGTAGGCTGCTGTTCCTGAGGTACTGAAAAAATAGTTATGTCTACCCGTCCAATTTTATTCCGGTTAGCTCATACACCGTAGAAACACTAAGTGACGTACTAGTTGCGCAGAGACACATTTAAGATTTCTGCGCTTTCGGACCAGTCGTGAAGAAATGTATCTTTACATTTATGTTGATTATAGAAGAGTTATTTGTTTTTTCATATAAAGCTAGAATGACAAAGAGAAGGGTTTTTATTATTATTATTTCGTTTATTAAGTAATAGCTGTCATTCTTCAATAGATATTTAAAAATTTCTACAAAATAAACTATAAATATATCTGAGTATTGTTCTTGTTTTAAATTCCTAATAATTGACCATTTTATACAGATACGGAGTTTACACAAATAATGAGAATTCCTTGAATTCTAATCAACAAATTTACATAAATCATGCATACAAGCACTAAACTCGCATTCTTCTGAAAGAAAATTAAAAAACAAAATAATCTTAAAACTTTTTGTAACATTTGATCATGTGTAGGTAAATATTTTTATAAAATTGCATATAGAAGCATTATATCTATAAGGAGAGTGAGTGTTCAGGGAATTTGATAAGAGGAGTTTGCTGAAAAGCAAATGTAAACAAACCACCCTGTTCTTTAAAAAAACAGAAGTTTACAACTATTTTTTTATCATAATTTTGGTTCTAGAGCAAAATTATGTATGCAGTTTGCTTTAAAACTCTTAGACAGAATGAAATTTATATATAAAGGCATGAAAAATTTTGACCTTTTTGATTTAATATTGTGTACTTGATTTGTAAAACATACAGTTGACTCTCTCAACTTCTAATTAATATTTAATATTGAAAAGAAGGAGGGGGAATAATACAAAATTATAATAAAAATAACTCTAGGTATTTCTTTATAAATATATATAACTGTCTACAGACTCTGAATAGAAACAATATAGAAACTAATTGCTTAAATGACTTATGCAGTAGTATTTGTTTTATTATCATATCCTGCCTCCGTAAGTTAAAAAGTGAGATATTGTATGGGAACACAGAAAGTCACTTTTACCTTCAAATCTGTTTGATGATATTGAAGTATGATGAGAGGTGATTATTTTTGGCAGAAAAATTATAATATTATGAATATTTTTTAAGCAAAATCTTTTCCCTGAAAAAATATTTCTTTATTCAAAACTATTCAAGCAATAGATAGCAGCATTATGTTTCATCATTTATGTCCACCAATAAAAGCTAGAAAATAGCTAAAAAAAGATCTGATAATTATCATAATGCAAATAAAGAAGGATATGATACTCATTATAAACCTAGTAATTTTAAAATAGGTGATTTAGTAATGTATGAAAATTTTCAATATCATAATGCACATAAACTTTCTCCTCCATTTTCAGGACATTACAAAATTCTAAAACAATAATCTGAAGCTACTTATGCAATTGATAAACCTAATCCTCTAACTAAAATCAGAAATTGTTTATTCAACTAGACTAAGACATTTGAATCCAGCTAGTGAATTTAAATTAACTGTTAGAACCAGTAGAATTCCTAATGTCTGCCCAAAATTAATTTAATTTTTCAAAATTCTCTATTGAATGTTTTCTTGATTATGACCTTTTAATACCTGATTTAGATCTAAACCCTAACTATGACAAATTATTTTCCTGATCTTGACCTTTTATATTTTTCACATAATTAAGATCAGGGTTTATGAAAGGGCATAGTTAAAGCCTATAAGCTATGTTCTGGATGTCTTTCTTCATGTCTTTTCTCATACTTCATGCTACACTAATCTACTAATCCTTTGCTCGCCCGGCTTCTTCTTTTTGAGGGGAAGATGATGTAAAATATAAAAAACAATGGCTTTGCTCTATGCGAACACGCAACCTTTAATTAACTTTCTGCAATTTCAGGATCCTCCCCCTAAACCAGTACTTTCGAGATCATTCCAGCCTATTACGTAAAAGCTTCTATAAATAGAGAACTCGCGCCATTTTGCGCTTTCTCCCTCTACTGTTAAGATCTGTGCCACTGCTCTTCGGGTGAGACGAAATTTCAACTTGGCAGGAAATTTTAATTGGTTGGCTCTGGTGACGTCATTCTGACGTATTTATACTCCGCCTCTAATGTGGTTTACAATCAAAACTGTCGACTGTTATATGTCGATGTTTTGTAAAATGATGTTGCTAACTTTACTATATGTGTACCATCAACTGGAGAACTTTAGACTAATAATTTTGTAGTGAAATACTGCGACAGAATATGCAGATCAAAAACTGAATAAATTACTTGTGTAACAAGAAGGGATAAAGTAGTGACAAAATTATGAGTATTTTAAATTTATATACTGTTTTTAATTCATTATATTTTAGTTTATAAACTATTTAGAGATTATTTTATATACAATATATTTACATGATGAAATATCAATATACATGATCAAAAGAATCATGATTTATAAGAGTTTCATTATTTCCAATGGTATCTATAGCAGCTTTCTTATATGAAGTTGTTGCAATATTTTCAGTACTGCATGGACTTTTTCTTTTCTTTCTCCTAGAAAAGAAATTCTTTTGTTTCTCTGCTTTTTTATTTGTAGGTCATAGTTCACCATTTCAATTTCGGGTTTTCTTTCTTTAATTTTGTAATCACTTTATTCAATGTATTTTCAATAGCTCCCAAAGTTATATTATTTACAGTTGTTGATGTTACAACTTTTGATATGATACTCAGTTGATCTATGATATGGTGCTTGGTTCCTGAGTGTTTAAATTTTTGTGGTGATAGATCAAGAAAGGATTTTAAATCATTTGATTCTTTAGTTTTAGCTCGCTGTTCTCTATTAGGTAATCTTGTCTTTAAAATTATAGCATGTATATGTTTACAGACACTTCCTTTAATCGTGGCATCTGTGCATGTGCATACAAATGCATCGTTACAAATTTTGCACCATTTACAAACAATGTTACAAATAATGCACTGTGTATGTATTTGAGTAACAGTATATTCAAGAGTAGGGTCACTTTCTGAAATCACATGCCAAGAAAACTCATTGATTTCTGTGATATTAAGAGCTGGAAAATTTTTTTGCTCTGTTGTGTCATAAATTTGTTTGGTTGATCTTTGATGTAATTGGCCCTTTTGTTGTTTTGATAAATCTCTGGACCATTTATCTTGCACCATATTAATAAGCTTAGCAATGCACCTATCAACCCTCTTGTTTTTCAATCCATCAAGATAAGAATATTGTTGCGTGTGCACGGGTTCATTACGAAAAGAATGCACAAGTCCGATAAAAAAACAAAAATTTTTTAAACAAACATTTATTATTATGCTTATTATAACAAAAATTTATTATTATGCTTAAATTTTCTCAAATTATCATGCAGTATTACAATATCTCACAGTAGTTATCTTTTAACTACTCAAATGTCCAATAGAACATAGTTTTAAATTAGCTAAAGAAAGCTAATCCGCGAATTCGCTACAATCAACAAGAGCAGTTTTCTAAACAACAACAGACTAAGTAACTACTACGAACTGAGAGGTTTTCCTCCTTTTATAAGATTTTAAAATCACGCGCTAGAATTTTCTAGTACTTTCTCGAAATCAAAAAGAGATATTTATTTATTTAATGCACGCGCTCTTGTATTTTCAATTTTCCAGCTTAGCTTTCTTTTAATATTCGTCACGCGCTGCACTGCGCGAGAAATAAAACCATTTAATTTATAATTGAACTAACATTAGCTTAAGACACAATAACACGCCGAATAAATACTGATTCAGAAGTCAAACAACAAAAATCAGCGTTAATTCACAAAATTTTCACAGGACTAGTTTCTATGGTTTTACCGAACCATCATCTTCAGCTGCAAAACCGCAAATGAACAAGATAGGAAATAATGTTTAGATAAGATAAGAAAGCCTGGACAAGAATATGCAAGTGGCGCCATCTGTTGGCGAAACCGGAACTAAAACATAATTTCTCTAAAAGCCAAAGGCAAATTTGGATTGGAATTAGGATCGTTAACTAGAACAGAAAGATTTTTATGAATGTGAAATGCCTCTAGAAAATCCAGTTCTCCAATGGAAGATGTTTTTTGAATAATTTTGGCAGCAGAAAAATTGAAAGTGTGATTTTCGGACCAACAATGTTGAGCAACAGAAGACTTCTGTGTTTCCTTTTGCTGCCAAAATTATTCAAAAAACATCTTCCATTGGAGAACTGGATTTTCTAGAGGCATTTCACATTCATAAAAATCTTTCTGTTCTAGTTAACGATCCTAATTCCAATCCAAATTTGCCTTCGGCTTTTAGAGAAATTATGTTTTAGTTCTGGTTTCGCCAACAGATGGCGCCACTTGCATATTCTTGTCCAGGCTTTCTTATCTTATGTAAACATTATTTCCTATCTTGTTCATTTGCGGTTTTGCAGCTGAAGATGATGGTTCGGTAAAACCATAGAAACTAGTCCTGTGAAAATTTTGTGAATTAACGCTGATTTTTGTTGTTTGACTTCTGAATCAGTAACATTAGCTTTTTAAATACCAAATTCGTAACAATATTTTAAAACTCGATGCAGTGCTTCAAGATGATTGTTTGTTGTGATAATACATCTTTTTCTATAACATTTAGCCCACAACTCACATCTGTTTGCATAATTTGAGGCAAAATATTTAGCAAACTCGTCTGTATCTCTTTCAGCAAAAAGTTTGCTCAGGAAATCAGATATCAGTGCTTCAAATTCTTTTGTATCATGACATTCAGATACTACATTAAAAATTTCAAAACTTCCTTTCGCTTTGAGGGGATAATTGAATTTGCTGCTTGCAGCCATGCCTTTTTAACGTGCCAGGTGCATAGAATTCTAAATTTGGCGTCACACATTACTGATGTCCATGCAGTATAATATACTGGTGCATCATCACTCATAAAGCAGTTTACAGACAGCAGTCCAACTTTGTCCCTAATACACTGAAAATTTTTTTGCATTGAACCTAAATTTACAAGCTTAAAAAAGCAGCAGAAAATCCTAAATTAAATTCGTCTATGACTAAACCTGTCGATAATTGAAAATCGTAAGTATTAGTGCCATGTGTGCTATCGATGCATATGCTATCGGATCCAAACTTTAAAAACATATGCTTTTGAACATTTGTCATTATGATGATGCAGAAGTCACTAATTTCCAAGTGCTGATCTGCTGCTTCTCCTTGGAATTGTACAAAAAGAACTGGATTATCATCTAAACATTTCATTTTTTCTATCCATATCCTTAAACTGACAGCATCAGTTGGATGATATTGTTCATCATTACCAATACAGTAAGAATTAGAAATGTTATGTATGTCTGTTTTTGTCAATAAATGCTCCCTGTAAATGTCTTCTTTAATACTATTCGCTGTGGAATCTAATATTTTCTGTGGTGGAATGCCTTCATTTAACTTACCTGAAAATATTGCATTTATATGATAATGTTGTATAATAATGTCTATTTTATATTGAATTTCACAATCAAGTTCATAAAGAAACTTACCTGCAATCACTTCTCGTAAATCTTTTGTTAAGGGCAAATGTTCTAGATCTACTGTGTGTCCCATGTGTGTTTGGAGATATCAAATCTTAATAATGCCATTATTGGTAACTTCAATAGTAGATAGACAGTGCCCCTTCTATTTTGCAGGTACCTTGTGATTTTACAGCTCTTACACCTTTACTTTTAGAATTATAAAATCCAGATTGATTACAAAGGAAGTAACTCTTCTCCTCACCTTCTTTATGAGTTATTGTACTTTTCAAAAAGTAAGAAATTTTTTCCCTTACTTCTTCCTCACTTTTCCATTGTAAGAAATCTAAATTTGAAGGGTAAACATTAGCCTACATACAATATAAAAGCCCATTATAATTGTCAATCTAGTGAATCTTTAAAACACAATTACTAATTTAAAACTAGCCAAAACAACAACCTTATTTTGGCACTGATTGTAAATAGATACTGGTCACTTTAGCAGAATTTTTTTCTCTTCCAGAAGAGGGACCTGTATCTAATTGCTGTCAAAACTGATAGTTTTATTTAAAATCTACACTGAAATAAAGTTTAATTTTAAGTTGTACATTGGCATATTTTTCTTCCTATTTGACAGTGACTAGTACTTGTGTTCCAACTAAATAGACATAAAACATATTCTCCAAAGTAGAATAATAATGCAAGAAATTTATTCTTCTGAGACAAATTGTCATCAGACATTTTCCATAACATGATTGTCATCTAGCCTGTCTAAAGTAAAAAAAAACTTTGTAGCCTATTTTTTGATAACTGATACAATGTGAATAGGTTATTAAAATATCAAGACACCGAATAAATTTCTTTATTTTATTTAAGTAGTTTTAAAATAACATATAATAAATTTTAAGCCTCATTTACATATAATAAAATAAGTGTCTATCATTATGATACTAAACTTATGAGTGAAGGTTGCCACTTTAATAAAGATTTTAACAATTTTTTTATTAGGTCCACATTATTTTTGATATCTTCATCATACATATGCATTAAGAGATCCGTTTGTGTAATAACAGGATAGTCTTTTGAATGAAAGCACAGAATTACATGTATAAATAATTATGTAGCAGTACATCACTATATATGTTTTTATTATTTAGAAAATGTTTACTTCATATTTCAAAGAGTTGAGGAAGAGAAATATTTTTACTGAAGAATAATGGTGGTTTATCAGGCTAACAGAAAAAAGCAAGATGCTTAGGAATTTATTCTGTTATCAATTATTTTCAAAAAAATAGATGTATTTTATTCCCCAGCTTGATGAATGAATTTGCAAAAATAGTAATTTGTACTCATTTTTGGGTTATTCAAATGAAAAACGTTTATGGCAGAAAATGCAAATTTCTAATATCTTATCTTCATATGTATTAAATGTCATTTCAGTGGAGTTAAGAGTGTATCCATGTTGATCTCTTGTGTGATTACTTAATCTTCAAACGTTCTATGTGAAAAATGCAGACATTAATAGGACATTTCAAATTTCCTTCATCCACAACAGGTACTTTATGTACTTCCCGAATGTGTTCATATAAAACCTTTTTCTCTTTGTACTTTTTGCAGCAGTACATACATTCAAATACTGCTATCTTTTCACATTCCATTGTTATAACAAAAAGTTATTTACTACAATAGTGAATAAAAAACTTATTTTGTCATCAGAAATATTAAAAAATGAATAAAAACTGGTAGTATATGATATTAAAATATTTAATGTTTGACTGAAACTAACACGGCTTGCTATTCTGAAACATTTTTCATTTTCCTTTGTTGAACAAAGGAAATTTCCGCTAAATTTATCTGTTCTCAAAAGGCAGTATATTAAAAATAGATTACAAAAAGTTCATCTTAAAAATAAATATTTTACAATAATTTGTACAGGCAAAAAATACCTAAATTACCAATTAAAATATTTTATCAAAAAACACTTTAAGCCCGCCAAAAAATATCACTGCACAGCTCAGAAAACAAGCAAACGAAAATGGCAGGTAATCCTGTGGGGTAAATCTAAAACAACCCGCTTTTGACGTCACACGTGACGTGTACTTTTGACTTAGATCTACTAGAGATACGGGCTGACTCGTCAGCCATTTTGAAGCTAATCTTTAGGGTTGCAATTTAGGCGTAGAGCGCTGGCACTTTGGCTCTTTAGCGCTGTTCGCTAAAACTTTATTATTTAACATTCTAGAGAATCTGAATTTCAGCTTTTTTCTGCACTCGTATAAAGATGTGTGGCTTTTTCCCCCTTCTTTTGTCTGCAGTTCAGATTCTTTGTCATATATTTTTTTTTAATTGCCAAATTTCTCGTATGGTTCAAGTTATTTTAAAAGTTTCTAAAACATTTTCACATATAATATTTGAAATTTGAGTTAAAAATACTTTCTTATTGAATTTTCAGTTTTTCTCTTTAAATATATGCATAATGTTATTCATCTCAAAATGTATTTTTTGACAAGAGATTTCCCTCAACCATTTTTAATATGGTTGAGGGAAATCTCTACATACCTCAACATATTTTTAATATGGTTATTAATATGGTATATTAAAAATTATTAAATTTTAAATTATTAAAAATATGTTTTTAATATGGTATATTAAAAATATGTTATTAAAAATATGTTGAGGACTCAACATATTTTTAATATGGTTGAGGTTACCTCAACATATTTTTAATATGGTTGAGGGAAATCCCTCAACCTCCATTAATTTAGGATAAGGTTTAATCTTTAATCTAATTCTTGTTTTTTATTTTTAATATGTTATTTGAATTTTGCTCACATGGAATCAAACGTCTATTACTGTAGCAAATTTGTTAAAAATGTTATTTTGTGTGTGTTTCCAGAAAAGGCTGCTAAACACTTTATGATTTTAAATACTGATTCAGGATATACACATAGACTCCAACTACTACGGATTCTCCGTAGTTTCTACGGAAATTCATGAAAAACTACGAGCTACGAAAAGTATGGAAAAAACTATGGATTTTACAGAAACAAGAGCAGGAGAACCAGTATGCAAAACGGAACCAACTAATTCATCCGATGATTGGCTGAATACTCGTGTTATCATATATCACGTGTTGAGTGCGTTCCTAGTTTTGAAGAATTAGCCAATCGTAGATCAGTAACTCCAACCGTTAACGACTTATCAATAGTTCCACCCAATTGTCTGTCTCCCAGGTTCCTCGCTGATGCGTGTTTAGGCTGCATTGTGTAGTTTACGGCGAGAGCTTAGCGTGTGTCTTGTGAACTGTGAATCAGGTGAAAGATTTTTAATCATAATGCTGCCTCGAACGAAGAAGCCAAAATTATCAAAGCAGAAGTTTAAAGATTCATATTCTTCAGAATTTCCATGCATTAAAGCGTCCGAAATTTCTGTGAATCACGCACACTGCAGCGTATGCAACAAAGACTTCTCAGTTGCTCATGGCGGAGAAGATGACTGTAAACGGCATGTGTTTTCTCAAAAACATATAGAACTTGGCACCGTAAAATCTAAAGAAATAACAAATTTCTTAATAAAAGATGATGAAACAGATCCTATAAAAGCCAAATGCTATTTTGTTCGTTTTTTAATTGAACATAATCTACCGCTTTCTGTTTCGGATCATTCCAAAGAGCTTTTCAAAGCAATGTTTCTGGATTCTGCCATAGCAAAAAAATTTAGCTGCGGTCGTACCAAAACTGCTGCTATTGTGAAAACGCTTGCAGAAAATACTGTTGCTGATATTATAAAATCAGTGTGCAGTACATCATTTTCTCTAAGTACTGATGGAAGTAATGATAACAATGATAACAAACTGTACCCATTGGTTATAACATACTACAGTAAAGAAAAGGGAGTGATAATTACTTCATTGATTTCTATTTTAGAATGCATGAATAATACAGGAGAAGGTATTTTTAATTGTATAAATGAAAACTTTAAAAACAAAGGTTTAGAATGGAAAAATTGCTTATCATTTTCTTCAGATAATGCTAGTAATATGATTGGAAAGTTTAAAGGTGTAGCATCATTTATCAAAATGCATCAACCAAGTATAATCACCCGAGGTTGTCCGTGCCACCTCTTGCATATAGCTTCAAAAAAAGCTACTGAAAAATTAATTGGCTCAGAAATTGAAATGTTGATAATAGATATATATTTTTACTTGGAGAAAAGTTCGAAACGGAAGCATAGCTTCAAAGTTGCTCAACAAATTTTGGGACAGAATGCAAAATCTCATAAAATTTTGAAATATTGCAGTACGAGATGGTTGTCTCTTTTAGAATCTATAACAAGGATTTTGGAACAGTGGGATGCTGTGATAAATTTTTTTGGAGATAAACCAGATAACAGTGAGAATGAAGGAAAGAGATTGCAAAACATTAAAAAAATTTTACAGTCACCGACCACCAAATTGTACTTGTTATTTTTGAAAAATACTTTGCCTTTGTTTATAACAGTAAATATTAATTTGCAACAACAAGCTCCTTATATACATAAATTAAGAAGAGAACTTTTTGAACTTTTAATGAATTTATTTGTTAGATTCGTAAAACCATCAGTAATTTCTAAAGAAAATGAAGATGTTACTCTAACGTCTATTCCATTTCAGAAGTATAGTAAACAAAAAAAAAAAAAAAAAAAATGAAAATTTAGTGATTGGTGCGGAAACAAGACTATATTTAAAAAATGCCAAGTTGAATGAAAGTGAAGTGAAATCATTTTTCAATTCTGTGCGAGCTTTTTTTGTAACTGCATGTTCATATATAATTGATAAATTTCCACTGAGTGATCCATTTCTAAAACATGCTGAAGTTGCTGACATCAACTTGAGAACTGAAGTCTCATTTTCATCTGTTCTTTACTTGATGAATACTTTTCCATCCATTATTGATGAAAAATGTCTTAATGAAGTAGAAATTGAATTTTCCATGTATCAAGTAGATGATTTGAAAGAAATTGTAGATTTGCGTATTGATATAGCATGGGGAGAAATTGCCAAATTAAAAAATATGAATGGGTGTATTAAATACAAAGTATTGCCTTCTGTAATGCATGCTGTCTTAATAATACCTCATTCAAATGCAGCTTGCGAAAGAATTTTTTCTATTGTTAAAAAAAAATCAGACGGAATTTCGACCAAATTTAGGTCTTAAAACTCTTGAAGCAGTTTTGATTGAAAAAATAAATATGCAGGCAAATGAAGAACTGTGTTATAAAAAAACATTCTCAAAATCAGAACTTAAGCTTGCTAAGCATGCTACATATAAATCTTTGCATTCATAAATTATGCGTATTTTGTTTAATACTTATATGTATCATTCTTGGTTATTTAAATTTTATTTCCCTGTAGAAATCATATCCAGAATAAAGATATGATTTATAGCTTCTGATTTTTTCTATGATTAGTAGTGATTTGAAGTACTTTTTATTAGTGAATGCTTGAGGAGTTAAAAGAAAATTTCTAATTAAATGTGCATATAATTTACAAGGTATATTTTTAATTATTCAGTTTTATATGTATATGGATTTTAAATGTAATAAAATTGATTACAATTAATTATTAATTTAAAATTAATGAATGGTTAATTACAACATACGCTACGCGTACATTTTCAAAGTTGTAAAAATGTCGTCCGTGCGTTGACTACTGACAAGGTTTGCTGAAGGTTGGAGTCTATGTATACACCTTTAAATTATAATGCTATTAGAATGAAGTGCAGAATGCTATAAAAACTACTTCAATGCTCAGATGACTGTGGGATTCATAGATTTAATAGAGTAAAAAATTCCATTAAAAAATTTTTTTTGTTCTTTATTTAGCTAAAAACAATATTAAAATAATACACACACAAATATATAAAAATAATACCTTTACATACAGAATTTACAGATACTATTTACTAATAAGTTTATTTGTTGTTGATGGTTACTTTTTATTATACTTGGAAAAAATACTGTAAATTTATAAGAACTTACATACATATGCTCTTAATATTACACGTATCTGAATATTTAAATGATAATTCCATAACATAATAAGATTCTATCTATATCACAGCAAAGACAATACTTAAATCACAGTTCTTTTTATTAATTAATTTGCATAAGTAAAAACATAAAAATATTATTTAGCTTCAAATCTATAAAATAAGTCCTCTAGTAACAAACATATGACAAACACATACAGTGAAAATAAAGATAAATAAATAAAAATGTTTCGCCTTTTTTTGTCTAATGTAGTGCAATTCATTCAAATTATATTAAAACATACTGCAGTACAGTCAAAAGTCGTTAATCCGGACTCGTCGGGACTTCGGCGATTCCGGATTATCGATTTTTCCGGATTATAGATCATCAGTTTAAATCTCGTAAGATGGCATGCAGAAATTCTAAAATTAAAAATATGAAACCGTAATTTATGAAATAAAGAACAATTATGATCTAAAGGGTATCAAAATTTGCAAAAAGAAAAAGCTTAATATTTATTTGTTTACTTTATTAAACATTTCTTTTAATGTAAGTTGTTTAAGTTTTGCTTCGTTTCATGTGATAATACTTTCTCTTTAATTCTATTAAACAGACATAATTTCTTGTTTAGTTACAAAGTTCCGCTGTTCAAGTCCTATAATTGCTGCGTCAAGAACACGGACTAATTTGTCAATCGAAATTTTTTTGTTTTCAATAACCTCTGTCACTTTTCTTCGCTATCGGAAGCGAATTATAATGACGAGGAACTTGTTTTAAATCATATCAAAGACGGAGCATATCGAGATGAAATACTACATTTGGTAAGGAATTATAAGCCAAATAAAATAAAAACATCTGCGCTGAAGATAAGGATAGTGTTGACAAATCAACTTCCAATTCATTACGCGCCCGCCGCGGCGATCCCCCCCGCCGAGCAGCGTGAAATTGATAAACAGATTTCGGATTTCAAAACATACTTTCGCTTTAGATCCTTTACATATTAACAAATATATATCGGAAATTCTATTTGATATAATCGAAAGTTTAAGCTTACTTTTATAAAATTGCTCTTACAGTCTGCAAAAAATAATAAGCCGGATGCAATTCGTAAATTAAGGAACAACGCAATCATCAACATTAACTGAAATAGATAATTATTTAGCTTATACGTCCATTATACATAAAATGCACACGCGAAAACATATTCTGCACTTGCGCACACTCATATGCGCAGTCGTAAAAGGTCTTACGCGCACGCGTGAACGCCTCTGCGCATGTGTCAACGCGGCGCATGCGCGGAAAGTTTTTAGTTTTGATGTCCGGATTATAGATTATTCCGAATTATGGGTGTCCGAATTAACGACTTTTGACTGTAATCTAATTTTTTCCATTATACATCAAACAGCTTTATATAGAATGATATTATATTAGTTTTACTTTTAAAACTAATAGTACAATATAATTAATTCTCATTTATATGCGGAGATGTCTGAATAAATGCAAAAAACCATCTGAATAAATCTTAGCCAACACTATTCAGATAGTATTCTTGTTTTCAAGGTATATCATTTTTATTTTGTTCTTTTTCCATTAAAAAAGCTAACCTAAGAGACTTATTTCATTTACATAGGTCTCATTGATATATTATAAATATAGCTTAAATATGTTTTATGTGCATACTCAAAGGGGGTGGGAAGTAAGCCTTGATTTAAAATCTGTTTTAAAGCAATAAGTAGATAAATAAAATGCACTGGTTCTATTAGAATGTCAAAAAATACTGTTATGTACTCTATAAACAAATCCAAATTATCACATCATATTACATAACCCTGGTACAAAAGAAGAAATGTCTGATTAGGAACATACTCTATTTATTTGATAACAAAGAAGAGTAAAACATATGAAAAATCCTGCAAGCCATTACAATACTATAAGACATTGATTAGTAAGGTAAACATCAGTTGATCATTCTTTCACAACAGCAATAAATGTTTTATTCAAAATTCCTAATAACATGCCGAAACAGATTCACAATTGATGCCTCATTTAAGGTCACACAAAAGTAAATCTGATTTAGCTAACAATGAGATCTACTGTAAAGGTCTTTCTAAGGAGAACTGGCTTGTATTCACATTACACATAGGGGGGGGGTGAACCATGCAGCCAGCCTGTTCGGAAATAGAACAGAAGATGGAACTCCCAGCATTCAGTAACTTTAACCATTCAGCTGTTGGTGGACCTAATTATTATTCGAAGAGACAAGCAACAATTTTTCAGTGACAACTACTCTACTTTTTTACAGACAGAACTGAACAGTAAAAACTTCTTAAACTCTTGATTAGATTCTAATTTACTTTCTTCCTTTTAAAAGCAGGAGATGCAAAACTTTGCCGCTGCTGCCTTTTATTTTGAAGAAGCTTCTTGAGACCAATTCTACGAGCAGTCAAATAATATTTTATTATCTTCGTTTTGATATTGCAACCATAGACCTGTTATATACTAGACGGAGCATCGCCATTCAAAACCGGGTGAAAAAGTGGCACAGGAATGAGCTGCAGGAGTTTGGGCATGAAATGGAACTGAATCCAGACTTTGGCGTACTATCGCCATGGCTGGCGATTATTTTCTCTCAGTTCGAAATGCGAACTTGGAAAGACGTTATTTCGTAGAAGCTGCCGTTGAATTTGCAGAAGAGGTTAGATCGATAAACACCAGCCAAAATTAATAATTTCCCTAAAATTGAACACTTTATTTTAAAATTTAACTTTATTTTAAATTTTAATTTTTAAAATTTAAATAATTTTCATGCTGTAGAATAATATTTTGCAATATGTCCATCGGCGTCTACCAAATTTAAAATAAAATTAAAAAACTGGAGAGAACAAACTAAATAATAAACTAATAGCAAACTAAAAAATAAATAAGTAAAATAAATAAATAAAAAAGAAGGCTTTTTAGTACTCAGGACAGAATAAAAAATAAAAAAAAATAGATAACATAAGAAGAATGAGTGAAAACAGAAAATAGTACAAAAAGGAAATTTAATATTAATACGAAAAGGAAATTTAATGTTAATACGAAAAGGAAATTTAGTGTTAATACGGTGTATTACAGAGAACTACAGAGTAGGCAAATCAAAGTGAGAAAGATATTAAATAAAATGAACTAAAAATGAATGTCAATATAGCAGATATAAGTTAAAAGGAAGAGAGAGAGTGGTAAATAATTAAATTATGAAATAAAAAGGTGGTAAATTAAAGCTTCCTTTTACTAGCAAATATATATATATATATATATATAATGCACGTTGCACAATGTAGTCGCACTTATTTTAAATAATTTTAGAAGGTAAAATTTAAATAATGTTCATTATTTTTAAAAAGAAACTTAAAACTATTAAATTTTGAAATTTAACTGCTATATAATTGCTATTTTCTTAATACTTAACAAATTATTAATATTTGAATAAATGCCAGAAACATGATATAAGAAAGAAAATACGTGATTGAAGGTAAACAAATTTGTTATATTTGGATGCAATAAAAGGATATAAATAAAGTCATTCATGTCCCCCCCCCAAAAAAACATAATTTTATGCAGTTCTTACACAGTGTTACATCAACATTACCAAGTATTAAATACATACATTACTACTTCGCACATGTCCGCATGAGCAAACGCTAAGAATATATAAACAAACGCATTCAAAGCAGTCTGTTGGCGTATAAAAAATGTCGCCAAAGCAGAATACTAGACTAATTAAAATTATATAGTATTACTAAAATTTTAACATTTTTTTCAGAAAACAGTTATTAGAAACATACATATATATTAAGATACTTTTATTTAAATGTTATTTCAAGTATGCATATATTATATAAAATTAGAAAATGTATTTTTTATTAGAAAAAGGCAAGTAGAGTGGATAAAAAACCCTCTACATTTTATAAAATTAAGTTTTAAAACATTAGAAAAAGCTCAGTTGTGAAATGTTACTCCTCCATCTTTCACATATCTGGAATTACATCCATATGCGGAGCACGAAAGTATCATTTTTGAAGTCCGAAACAATGCGCTTACACGCAAAACACTTGCTTCTCACAAATTCTCCATAGAACTGTAATGGTAAGGAAGATTCGCGGGAAATACGATCTGGGAAATGTACCAAATGTCACGTGGTTCGTATTCCTGTTCCCCTTCAGGGTTGCCGTT
Organism: Stegodyphus dumicola; assembly: GCF_044657685.1. Lineage (NCBI taxonomy): Eukaryota > Metazoa > Arthropoda > Arachnida > Araneae > Eresidae > Stegodyphus > Stegodyphus dumicola. The sequence continues at coordinate 55,632,109 of NC_140778.1, forward strand.
TCTCTCTCTAGTACATTACAGCTCTATGATTGCAACAGGAGGGAATATTTACCTCACCTGTTTTCCTACAAATCATATTAATAAATTCCACATCCATAGTTACATTTCCATGTATTATTTCGTCTCGAAAATTTTGAATTATTTTTTCACACAGAAGGCACAATTTAAAAATTTCTGGAGAAGGACATTTTAAGCCCACCTAAATTTGCAAAATTAATTATGTACTGCTTATTTTCATCAATGGAAGGAGTAATTTGCTCACAAACTAAGAGAAACTGAGCATGAATTACAAGCATTTTTCAGTACAGAATTTATTGCAGCTCCTGCAATATAACAGACAGTATTTTCCTCACTAAGGGTGAGATTATGTAGAGATACATCAGAAACTTCTGGTATGGGAACAGGCTCTAAAGCTTTTTTCTCCTTCAGAAATTCAAGTTCGTCTTTCGCATAGTTTAATAAATAAATATCTGAATCAGTAGCATAACTGGAGTTCTTAATGTCAGATATAAACTGAGATAAACAGATAAGCTTTAATGCTTTTACAGCTTGCAAAGCACTTGGCCTCAAACCAGCTTTTCTGCATATCTGAGAAAATACATTTTCTAGAGCATCTTGTGTCAATCTGCTTGTCAAAATAAACTGAAAATCATTCAGAAAACATGCCTCTGCTAACTGTATGGCTGATAAAGTTGAGAGAATCAAACCAGTATGTAATGGTTTCCACCCTTTACCAATTTCTACAAGCTGTATAACATTAATAAACTCAAAAAGTAACTCAATTTTTTTTGCTTTTATTTGTCCCAGAAATTGAGTTCTTTCTATATCTAGAGGATAGCATTTGAAACCACTGACATATAAATCTTATCCACTATGCTGTTGTAAGAGCATTAGGGCTTATCTCTTTTAAAGCTACTGCCTTCTCCAATCCTACAGCTGTTTTAATTGAAAAAAACCTCACAGCAGAAGCAACATTCATTTTATCAAAATGTGAGGGGAAGAGGTCTTCTTTGCTGAGATGATGCATAATTCTCAAACCACAATTTTGGTTTGTTTCAGTAATCCAAATATCTTTTATAAATCCTGCAGATACATGCAAAGTAACCAAATTTTCTTTACTGCAAACATAACTGGGCAGTTTTATACTATGATTAAGAGTTGCAGACCAGAGATTTTTTAAAAGATGTGGCACATCTGCAAATACATGAATAATTTTGTCCTTAATTTCAGTAGTGAAATTATTTCTTTGGTTTCGAGAAACAGATATTCCCAAAGAATTCCACAGGCTTCTATTTACTGCTGCCATATCGCTAACAATACCAACAACATTAAATCCAACAGAATTGACAGCTTCGATAACATTGACAACAAGTTGTTTCAGCTGGCATCCTGTTACCTGTCCACTTATCTCATGGGCAACCACTTGCTTCAATTTCAGCTTCAAACCTCTTAGTAAAATAACTAAATAGTGATTTCCCGCACCCTTTTGATTTCCTAATGTACATTTATCAAGAAATTTACGTTTTTAAATATCAAAATCAGGATTGCCAGAAATCTCCATTTCATCCAATGATAAAATACAGTCTTTATCACTAGCATCCATTTTTTCTCCTTTAATTTTCAAAAGTTCAATCATGTCACTGATGACTCCAAAATTCATTTCAAGACCTTGAAGTCTTTTATTCAAAGTGCTGTATGAAGGCACAGGAAAACCTATTCTGTGCAAGTAATTATAACTGTGCTTGCCCAAGACAAATCTAACTTTGAAGCCTTTTATTATTCCCTCGTTAGACCATTTTGCAATGCTTCTACGAGGAATTTTCAACATTGCTATTTGTTCATCTGAAAGGAATGTTTTTCACTCCTTTCAGCAATTCATGCTGTACTTGAAGGTCATGAAGTTGAATTTCAGTGCTATGCCATTTTTTTAAAACATTAATTTCATGTTTTTTTTTTTTGGGGGGGTGCTGTAAGTTCTTTTAGTAATATTTTGTTCTGGCATTGCAGAAGCGAGATCAATTCAGTCTGCTGTTTTATAAAATTCCTTAAAAGAACATCCTGGAATAATAAAAAAAAAACCTATATGAATAATCATCAAAGGAAAAAAAAAAAAAAAAAAATCTGAAAGGTTTCAGATTTTAAATTACGCCCCGAGAGGCTTTTTTTAACATTTTGTATTTTACCATTATTTATTAAATATCATGTTCTTCGCACTTAAACCATAAAATTCAGTTCAAGAGCAATATTGCAAGATAATTTTAAATTGAGCATATCTTCAGAATTCCCGATTCATTGTCTCACGCACTGGAGATAAAAGTGTCTTTTCCGTACAACATTGCCTTTGCTCGCTTTGAAATCCTCAAGTTTTTTAATCAAAAATCCGTTAAAGGTTTATAACATATAAAATCTATAATAAAACAAATTTCGAATTTCAAATTCGGGCTTCCAGATGTCCATATTCAAAGTAAAATTAAGTCATTCAAAATTTGATGGCTCTAGGTACCGTTGTTTTATCAGAATGCGAGAAACATACATACATTTATGCAGATTCTTCACTATATAATTTCTTTAAATATAGTACAGGGTGATAATATTTGGTGGCAACAATTTCAAAAGTGATGCAGCCGTTTATAGTGTTTCAACGCAAACCGAAAATAATAGTCCTTCAGGAAAAAAGTGCCTTTGAATTAAATGCCAAACTTAAACAGTTAATAAATCCACAAAATAAAAATGCAACTTCCAGGTCTCTTTTCCTATACTGTGGTGGGTTTTTTAATTTGACTCTATTGTTTTCAGTATTTTCTAGATTATTTTTGTTCTATTTTCTAATGTTTAAAATTTATTTCCAGCTTTTCAAGGGATCGATTATCTCCATAATCATGAGCAATTTAATAACACATAAATTATCAACTTATATCACAGCCTTCACAAATGCTGATGAAATTAATTAAAATTAATTACAATTTGATTGCAAGATGAGACTAAAGGTTGATTTTGCAAACAAAACTGAAATTTACAACTACTGATGAAATTAATTACATTCCTTTTACCAAAAAATTACTGTATAGGACATTTTAAATGTATATAAGGAAGCAATTTAATAATACATTACAGTCAAAAGTTGTTAATCCGGACTCGTCGGGACTTCGGCGATTCCGGATTATCGATCATCAGTTTAAATCTCGTAAGATGGCATGCAGAAATTCTAAAATTAAAAATATGAAACCGTAATTTATGAAATAAAGAACAATTATGATCTAAAAGGTATCAAAATTTACAAAAAAAAAAAAAAAAAAAAAAAAAAGCATAATATATATTTGCTTACTATTAAACATTTCTTTCAATGTAAGCTGTTTAAGTTGCTTCATTTTATGTGATAATACTTTCTCTTTAATTCTATAAACAGACATAATTTCTTGTTCAGTTACAAAGTTCCGCTGTTCAAGACCTGTAATTGCTGTGCCGAGAATGCCGACTAACATGTCAATCGAAATTTTTTCGTTTTCACTAACCTCTCTGTTACCTTCTTCATGTCTTTATCCATTTTTTTCAGCAATTCCACTTTTTGTTTGTTGGACATCGAAACATACTTTCGTTTTGTAGATCCTTTGGAAGTTCCAGCATCGGAAATTTTATTTGACATAATCGAAAGTTCAAGTTTACTTTTATAAAATTGCTCTTACAGTCTGCAAAAAATAATAAGCGGGATCCAATTCGAAGATTAAGGAACAACGCAATCATTAACATTAACTGAAATAGATAATTAGATAATTTTAGCTTACACCATCCGTTATACCAAGGCCAACTTATACTCAAGGCCTGCCAGTGTGAAAATATTCTTTTGTGTTTTCGGTTGCCTGCGTGATATTCCTACTGACTGCAAGATGGCGCTACAATTCTGCTACACTTTGCAATGTTTACAAAGATCGGAAAAGTACCAAAAACGAATTCTGTCTTGTTATATGCAAAGTTTAAAAACGATTAATCCATAGTAGTCAGAAATTGTTGATTTCTTATTAGTAAAAATATTTTAATTAGAAGGAAAGCATGGAATTTTAAGCTATCTCACCTTTTTATTTTTTTTTCACACATAAACACCAGCTATTTGATCTCAATTTTAATTCCTGCTTTGATCTAGAGATGCGCTATTCTGAATTGTACGCATTACAACTACTTATTCTAATTTAAAGGTAATTCAGAGTATGCACCTTATTTTTAATTATGTATATAGTAAGAAGTTAACAGATAGCTTCAGATCATGTACTATTTCAGTGAAAAATTTTCAAAATATTTCTATCGGCTGTACTGGGCCTAAAAATAATTTAGTATCCCCTATCAAAGATGTAATTAACATATTAATACACCGTGATCTAAAATTTGTATATCTGTTTCCATGACATTGGAGTAAAAATATTATTTAAAGAGATTAAAGTAAGAATATTACTTAAAGAGATTAAATTTTACATACTGAAGAATTTTTTTTAATTAATAAATAACTGTTTTTAGGAAATCTTAAACAATAAAAGTTTAAATAATGCAGATTTTGATCTCTGTGCAGTATTTGCATTGCAGATATTCAAAGACATTATAAAATTATTAGTCCCCCCCCCAAAAAAAGGTCTTACTGTGGCATAGATTTTGAATGAAACTCAAACCCAAAGTTGCTTTTTTGACTAATTTTATTATTACACAGGTGTGTTTCTTTTCACTTTCATTTGTATTCTAAATTTCATTGATGTTAACATTAAGAAACTAGTAATTGAATTAAGTGTATTGCAGCAATTTACATTTTCAGTGTTAGAGAAACTTCAATTTTTTCAAATGAAAATAATGAAATTTTTGATAAAGCTATTGATCAAATCAATCTGTTTGTTATAAATAAAAGAGACACAGGCATCATAAAATATATCTTAACAGCACAAAAAAAATAATAACTCTCATAATCACAATATATACTTAAGAAAAGTTCAGTTCTGTATATCAAGGATAAAATTTGAAAACTTGCAATGGCTGAATATAAATAATATATTCATCACACATGCCCACAATGCTAAGTAGAATGAGGTATATACACAATTTTAGATATATATGCATTTAAAGTTAGGCAAAAAAAAACAAGCTTATTAAATGCATCACTTAAGTATACAGCAGGTAGACATTTTTACACATATACAACATTTATCAGAATGACATGTGTACAAAATTTTATTTACAAAATTTATTTATTTACACGCTGGCAGCATGAGATACTGATATAGTTCATTATCAAGAATAATGTATACATGAAATAAAAATTACTGAATTTCACAAAACAATATTATCACTATTAAGAACACATACACATGAGTGCCATCTTGATACATTACCTACATGACATAAATCCATGTGTAGCATTCCCATTCCAGATTAATCAGAAGAAAGTTCCACACAAAGTTTTGAAAATAACAGCATTAGATGCACAGAGATTTCAGAATTAAATAAGCAGAATGAGGAATTTCAGAACTGAGTTCGATGAGGTATATGCACAATTTTAAACCTATGTGCATATATAGTTAGACAAAAAAAGAAGCTTATTAAGTATAGCCCTTAAATATACAGCAGCTAGACATTTTTACACACATACAACATTAATCAGAATGACATGTGTACAAAATTTTATGGTTGGCAGCGTGAGATACTGATATAGTTCATTATCAAGAAAAATGTATACATGAAATAAAATTACTGAATTTCACAAAACAATATTATCACTATTAAGCACACATATACATGAGTGCCATCTTGATACATTACCTACATGTAACTACCTGACATAAATCCATGTATATTATTCCCATTCCAGATTAATCAGAAGAAAGTTACAAACAAAGTTTTGAAAATAACAGCATTAGATGCACAAAGATTTCAGAATGAAATAAGCAGAATGAGGAATTTCAGAACTGAGTTCAATGATGTATATACACAATTTTAAACCTACATGCATATAAAGTTATGCAAAAAACCCAAGCTCATTAAGTATAGCCTTTAAATATACAGCAGCTAGCCATAAAATACACTTTTTGTTAATAACGAACCACGCTACAAATAGTGAGTGTATAGCAAAATTGTAGCAGAATGCGAGCGCCACCTAGTGATGAATTTCGCGAAAGCCACTGAAAACTGGGAACCGGAATTTCGTTCAGTCTGGCAGGCCTTGAGTATGAGTTGGCCTTGGTTATACATTAAACGCGCAGTCGAAAATGTACTCTGCACTTGCGCACAAGCGTCTAGCCCCTCAGACGCTAGTTTCCTCCTGGTTCCTCCCTGAACATCTGCGCAGATTATTGCGCATGTCGTCATTTTCCTGAAGGCGCCTCGTATTTACTATTATTTACTTTGCTCTTTGCCCTGCTGTGGTAGCAAAGATTATGTATTGTAGCATGTGATTGCAGATACAGTTCTCTTTTTTATTTTGCTTCGATTATTATATTTTCTGCACAAAATCAAGAAAAACTGCCCCTTTCAGGGCCAAGTACTTCTGTTTCCTCAGAAGGAATTTTTGATTCTAAATCGAATCAAAATTAGGAAGGAGTAATCGTGAGCGATAATTCAGTATGATAATTCTGGTTGTGTTGTGAGTGATATGGTTCGTTGTGCAAATGATTTTAGTATAGCTCAGAGTGATTTTGTTTGCTGTGATTGTTTAAAACTTTCAACTATAGATACAATTTGAAACGCGATGCATATAAATTTCATTACAATAATACTACATTAATTGAGTCTCTGAAAACTAAGAGTTCTAATAGTATGGTTGATTGTGCAAATAATTTTAGTGTGGCTGAGAGTAATTTTGTATGCTCTGATTGCTTAAAAACGTACCAAAATAAATGCAGTTTGAAACGGCATACCAACACATTACACTCTAATAATACTACATTAATGATTCTTTAAAAAGTGGTCGATCACCAAGCTACGAATGTGAGGACTGCCATCTGAAATTTAATGACATAAAAAATTGGAAATATCATCAAAATAAAATTCATACTTCTAACAGGTAATTATGTGTGTCCTGTATGTTATGCTAATTTTGAAAAGCGAGAAATAATATTTCATTTCAATAATGTTCCTGATGTTGATTTGAATCATACTGAGCTAGAATTTAATTCATTTAATGATTTTTTGGCATGGAAGGCAGAAATTGAAAATAATATGAAGACAAAATTTCTTATGGAGTAGGCATATTTAATATACATGGTGTAATGCCACTGTTTAGGAAATTTTATATCAGAAAGTAAAGGTTTGAGTCACTTAAAAATCCTTAATAGCAATAAAATAAATGCATATTGCCGAGCTGCATTAAAAGTAACAGAACATACAGATGGCAAATGTGTAGTGTCATATCAGAAAATACATATTGGCCATTGGAATGATTTAGGTCATTTATTTTTAACAACAGATAAAATAAAAAATATTGCATCAAAGATAGCAGCAAAAATTTCTCTGGATAATATTTTAGATGAAATTAGAAATTCTCTATGAAATGCTGGGCTTGAGAGGGTTCATTTACTTGCAAAACAAGATTTACATAACAGTAAAAATCTTTCAATTTGTCTTCTAATTCTGTTAAACATGAAAATGATTAGGTTTGTGTAGATACGTGGGTACCTCAAATGCAAAATCCTGAACATCCATGTATTTCATTTTATAAAACCCAGGGATCAAGAAAGCATGAGTGAATGTTGTACACAATATTCATTTCTAAAAGGAAATGATTTTGTTTTGATAATGATGACAGAAGCACAAAGAGAGATACTGAAAAAAATTTTGTTCTGACTTGTATATGTATTGATGGTACACATGGGGTGAATGCATACAGATTTCATAACTTTACTTACAATAGATGATTTACACCAAAGATTCCTGTGTGCATTTTTAATTTCTAATCGATGTGATCAGCCAGTGCTATCATTTTTTTTTTCATGTATTAAAGAAAACGTTGGGCAGATACAACCACAAATATTTATGTCTGATATGGCTGAATCTTTTTTTAATGCTTGGGAGTCTGAAATGGGTTTACTACAGAAACGTCTTTTTTGTGCATGGCATATTGATAGAGCCTGGAGAAAAAATTTTTAAAAAAATCAATGGTGTTGAAAAACAGGCAAAAACATATAAAATTATTAGATCTCTCTTAGAAGAACAAGACATTCATACTTTTCATATACTGACAGAAGCAGGAATAAAATTACTTAAGATCCTGACACTATTGCATTTGCAAATTACTTTGAAACATATTATTTACAAAATACATCTAGCTGGGCATACTGTTATAGACTTCACAGTGGTGTTAACACAAACATGCACATCGAACAAATGCACCAAACATTAAAATATATTTTCAAAAAAATTTAAGAGATTGGATAACACTATATACGGTATTATGAAATTTGTAAGAGATAAAATGATTAATTGCTTAATTACAGCAAATAAAGATAAATTAACAAGTAAGATTTGGGATTTAAGAATCAGACAGAAAACAAATGAAACACTATGTTTATAAGTAATACAGAATGAGAATGGGTGGTCTGTTTCATAAACACATAATACAGAAATATACACTGTACATGAAAGTAACAAAACTTGTACATGTCACATACAGTGCACCGAGTGTAATATATGCATTCATTGATATGTATGCAGCTGTTGTAGATTAATTCATCAGTTTGTAGATATATTAGGTATTTTTGTGGAAGCAAGCACGATGAAAAATATTCAACGCTTTCGCCAGGAATCAAACCGCGGACCTCTGGATACACATCACACCATGAAGGCATGCCAAGAAGGTGGGAGAAATATTTTATCTCCCCCTTTTAAAGGACGACTGGAGTTTTTATGGGACCTAATCACCAAATCCTGGGTGTGGAGGACAATCATCTAACACCCTTTTAGTTCGAGCGCCACTGTACAGACATTAGAATTTTACATTGGAAGCAAGAGAGATTGAAAAATTAGCAATGGCTTCACTAGGAATTGAACCGCAGACTTTTGGAATATGCGCCCAGTGTGCAGACCACCACACCAAGAAGGTGGGAGAAATACCTTATATGTTAGGTGGAGTATGTGCAAGCACACTAGAAATACTGCTACTTATTAAATACATTACTTACATCAGCACACTAGAAATACTACTACTTATACTACAACTACAATGCATAATAAATTATCCACTTAGTATAGATGATGAAAATGAATTTTGAATTAAGTAGCAAAAAAAATTGCAGACCCTCTTACTGGAACACAGAAAGAATGAACTAACATATTTAGAATTAGTAGATTCATTAAAATCTGACAAACAATGTGATGTGGAACACAGAAAAAATGAACGGTTAATCTTTGGATTATGGTAACTTGGCGAAAATTTGGCGACCAACTCTGCTACAGCAACCTGCTAGTTTTGTTTTGGACGCCATTTTGTTTTCACGAAGTAAAGGCTTTTTTTTACTCAACATTTTTTTCAACAATCTGCTAGCCGAATTACGCTTATACTAGAACTTTTGTGGAACAAAAATGTTTAATCATGACGAAGATTAGGTGCGAAATTGAGAGAAAGTGCAGAATCGCCCACTGCTTGCCGCGTTTTTAAGAACTGCACATACACGGTATCATCCATGTACATGTCGACCTATTTTCACTTTAAAAAAAAATCCCAGAATTGCACAAAAATGGCAATGTGCACACTCTTGACTTTATCCATGTACACTGCTAAAGTCTTAGCTAGTAACTTTTATCGCCTTACCAAAATGTCGCCAAACTACCTGTTACCATATTCCAAAGATTAGCCGAATGAACTATAACAAACATGTTTAGAATTAGTAGATTCATTAAAATCTGACAAACAATGTGATGTGTTAAATAAGATTCTAAAATCAGCACCACTACAACTAGAAGCTGCTGATCTGTTAAATGTGCAAGAAATACATTTCCCAAACTGCTAATAAAGATATTCCACCTAATAAAAATATAATACCCAAAAGATTCTCAAATACAAAACGAAAAAGAAACTGACAAAAACTTCTACAGTAACTTCACAGAATGAAGACAAAAATACAGTTCTAAAAATTATTTTGGATCACAAAAATTTTACACATAATTTCACTGAAGAAACTTAACACATCTAGTGAAAAATATATACAGTGGCTCCCAAAAGTTTTCGTATACTTATGATTTTCATTGAAATAGGGTTCTATCCATTAAAGTAAACTTTCTGAATGAGATTTTAATAATAAGATCTATAATATATTCGTAAAAAATTACATGAAATATTTTTAAAATATAGCGAAACTTTATTTTTAAGAAATTAATAATCAAAAAATGATAAACAATCTCACAAAAGTCTTCGTACACTGAAATATTTTTGGATAAAATCAAAATTAGAATAATCAATTGCTTTTTTTTTTTAATTTTTACATTCTGGTGGCATTTAAAAAATCGTTTGCTTTAATTGTTTACTGTTTACTTCATAATATTCTATTTATTATTGAAAAATGGGTCGCAGTCGTAAAGAAATTACAGCATTCGAAAATTGATCATAAATAAATTTGCAATATCAATATCATAATATTAAATAAATTTGCAATATCAATAAATTAGTTAATTTACCCCATTCTACAGTGCAGTATGTGATAAAATGCTTTAAAGAAGAAAATTGGATTGAAAACAAGGTAAGAAAAAGTCGACCGAGAAAGTTAACTAAACGTGATGAGGGATTTATTCTTAGAAAATTTGTAAAAAACCTGCGTTTGAGTTCTGTAAAAGTTTCTGCAGAATTTAATGCAAAGTTTTCTACTTTGATTTCACCTGAAACTGTTCAACGAGTTCTCAGAGAAACTGGATTACATGGGCGTTCTACCCGTAAAAATAATTTTGTTAGTGAGAAAAACAGAAAGCATTCGCAAAAATCAATGATAAATACACCCGAAACGTACTGGAATAATGTCCTATTTGCTGACGAAAGCAAATTTAACATTTTTGGTTCCGATGGTCGAATAACTGTATGGAGAAGAAAAAATGAGGAACTTCATTCTAAGAACTTAGTTGGAACAGTTAAGCATGGCGGTGGAGGTGTTCTTGTGAGGGGGGGGGCATGACAGCATCAGGACTAGGTAATTTGGTATTTATTGATGGCATAATGAATCATTTTTTTTATTTAAATATTTAAGAGACAATTTAAAATTATCAGCCCAAAATTTGGGTATTGGAAACAACTTTATTTTTAATCATGATAACGATCCTAAATATATGGCTCTCAATGTTTGCCAGTAGTGTCTCTATAATTGTCCACAGGTTTTGAAAACACCACCTCAGTTGCCAGATTTAAACCCCATAGAACACATTTGGAAAGAGCTGGAGGTTAGAATACGAAATCACAACATCAAAATGAAAAGCGAACTCAAAACAGCCATGATGGAAAGAATGGGTGAACATTGATACAGAAATTACCCCCCCCAAAAAAAAAAACTAGTAAAATCTATTCCCAGATGTTTGAAAGCTGTTGTGGATGCTAAAGGATATCCTACTAATATTAATTTAACGAAAAATGAAAACATTTACTAATATGTCAAGATTTTTTTTGAAGTGTACGAAGACTTTTGTGAGATAAAATGTTTGTCATTTTTTGATTATTAATTTCTTAAATGAATTTTTGTTATATTTAAAAAATATTTCATGTAATTTTGTTACAAATAGATTATAAATCTTGAACATTGTAAGTCTCATTCAGAAAGTTTACTTTTGATTAATGGATAGTCCTATTTCAATGAATATCATAAGTGTACTAACACTTTTGGGAGCCACTGTATTTTAACAATAGTCATTAGTACCTATTCACAATTCCTTTTGTCCATTTTTATGATCTAAAATATCTTCTTTCAACTGCCTGTAAGTGAATCAAAATCGTAAAAACAACCTTGTATTTAGCGTAAGTATAGTGAAACAATTGATTTCGAGGGCAGCTAAAGTCCCTCATCATCAGGAGAAAAAAATACCTAGAAAGAAGAAAATAAAGGAGAAGGAGTCCCAGAAACACGTGGTCCTTATCAACACTGCACGTGGTTATAACTGTATTTTTAATCAATGTTGCACTGGCCGCCTACTTTTACTGAGCCAGGCTATCTGATCAAGCATAAAGGACAAGAAAAATTAGAGAAGTTAAAATAGGGAGCGAGGGGCAAATGCACCTTCACGCGCAAAATCTGAACATCAAATAATGAATGCCTGTATGTGTTTTATATGTGTCAGATGATATTTTTTTCTTATTTATATAATACTCTCTCTCTCTCTCATTCTTCAGAACTTCTCTTTAATAATAAGATAATTCCAACTCTGATCCTTAAAATGATCAGGAACAGATGTAGAAGGTCAGAACAGGCTTTTGAACCTTTATCTCAGGTCCTCGTGATAGGCTGATGTATTCTGTGATTAATGAGTAAGTCTATTTTTGTTCATCCTCCTTGCATTACTGTCTTCCTTCCCCCCCCCCCAAGTTCAACAATACCAAATATTGTCCATATAATCAATCATTCATTGACTTTTATACTATTCAGTCAATAGATTATTACCAAACATTTTAATGTAGATAAATATATTTTGGAGAAACTGAGTCAATCCCAAATTTGAACAGTAAGCAATATTTTCTACTATTTCATATTTGTCAAGTTTTTTATTTTCTAATTATTCAACCCCATGTTCATTCACATGTTGTGCACTGGCCATTTTATTATGTGTAGAATTGTTTAAAATTAACTCAACATTGTAACAATCTCATCACAGTTTTTTGAATTGCCACATGCTGCTACATTTTTATTTTGGGGTTTTAATTATTAATAACATTAAATAATAGAAACCTTAAGTTTTTTTTTTATACTAACTAGCTTTATATACCTGGTGTGTACCTTTAATAAGGCTTACTTGTACATTATATAAACTTGTATTTTATGCCAATCAGTCCCCCTCCCCACACATGTTGATGTCAGCATTTATTCGTATTCCTTACATTTTACAGCAATAATTCATAAGTTTGTCTTATGGATATCTGATGTGTGAAGGAATATGTGAAGAACACGTTTCCCCCCCCTTCGGGGCCGAATTTTGAAAACGTTTGAAATTGGTTTTTAGGTATTCATATTCCATACATTTTAAAGCAATAACCTTATGTACATCTGTTTCTTCCTTATATGAAAAAGCATAAAAACACGTTTTGCCCACCGAATCTTAAAAAATCGCTTCTTAAATGACATCTTCGGTACAAAAGGAATAAGCTCCTAAGTTTTGATATCTGTATCTCTAATAGCTTTGGGCTGTAGGTGAATAAATCATGAATTCTTCCTATATGTAAAGATTTATAATAAAACATCTGAACAAATAAATATGTATACCAATTAAAAAGAAAACTATTTCAGAAAAACTAACCAAAGAAATTAATTTACACTCAGTAATGCGCACCCAGTTCGTAACGTTTCAAACGCACGGCATTTAAAAAAAAATTGGCGTGCAAACGCCTGTGCGCATGTGCCAACGCGGCACGCATGTTCCTAAAACGTACCGTGGCCTTCGAGAAACAAGGCAACACCTCCTAGAACTAACTCAAGGCCACGGCGCGCAGTTCGTGACGTCACTGCAGTAGGGATACTTTCGTCCTCGCCAACTTTAAGGGTGCCTTCTTAAATATCCATTTGACAGGCTTATATAAAAATTGAAATTTTTATATTTAATTCTCATCGTTTATAAATCTGGAAAATACCTTGCTTTCATTAGAATGTGAAGAACCGAGATTTTTATTTTTAGAATGTTTTCGATACGAATAACTAGAAATTTTAATTCCAATAAAAGTTATTACTGATGTTACTAAATTTAATCGCTGAGAAACTCTTGTTAACGAAAGAAACTTCACACTTAATGAATCGGAATTTTATTTGTACGCAATAATTAAACAGAAAGACAATTTAAGACATGAAGGCAGGATATAGATCCTAAAAAATTGAGATAAATTCTAACTGATTTAAATTATGAAGCTAATTTACCTGGAATCATGTAGCAACATAAAATCATTAGTTGAAAACAAATATAATTAATCAGAGATGTTTATTGGTCAAGGGTCGTATCAATTATACTTACAACAATTTATGCCTTGACTAATAAACATCTTTGATAAGTATAAGTAATATATCTTATTTTTGACATATGTTGCCGAATAATAATAAATACTCATGTTTGAAACAAATAACGCTAAGCTTGCAACGATTTAAATAAGTTTTTATAATTATTTGAGACATTAGGTGCACAGAGAGAATTGCATATTATTTTGCATTTTAAATGGCAAATATCAAATCTCTGATAGAGGTCTGATATAGATCTAAATAGCTAACCTCTGATCTTTACAGGGAAATTTTATAACATGGTTTAGCAGTATTGTGTGGAAGGCAAATGTAACAAATCCTAAACTGGGATATTGAACACAACAAATGAAAAACACAATTATCATTGCATTATTACTGCCGAATAAAATTACTAACATATAATGCCCTTAGGATGCACTAAATTATACATTACAATTCGAAACAATTTATACAGAAATACTTTAGATAATATGTATATACTTATTTTCAATCAGTCAACTAAAAAGAGGAAGGATTGTTCCAATAGAGGAAAAGAAGAAAATCATCGAAATTGTCTTTGCAGTCAATTCAGAATTATTCAAAACTGTCTGTAAACGGGGAACGATAAATATTGCTTTTTTTTTTTTTTTTTTTTTTATCACAGACTGCATTTCATCAAATAAAAATGTATGGCATAATATTTCATAAAGACTACATTTCTATCTTTAGAAAGAATTTAAATTGTAGTCTTTATGAAATATCATGCCATACATTTTTATTTCCATACGTATGTATATGCATGCGTATATATGTATGACAATATATTCGATTTCTTTGCAAAAAAAAAAAAAAAATCAAAATCAAAAAAATAAATAAATAAAAATTGCTTCGACATACTGCTATACAAAATATACAATTTAAAATAATTTTTAACATATATATATATATATATATATAATATATATATATATGTTAAAAATCCTAAAATTCTCTTTCTTCACCCCAAATATATTATTTCGCCCCAAATATTTATTATATGAAGTAATTAAATTTAAAAATCAAAACACAATAAAAAAATTTCATGAACTTTAACATATACACATAGAAAAGTTGCATTGATATTGCACTATACAAGTAAATGAAGAGGGTATACATAATGAATACCTTTGACAAAAAATAAATGAAACTCAGAATTTCGTAAATTTTAATGCGTGCAAATATATAGAAATGCATGCATTCCCTGTAGCAGGTAAAAATTCATATTTTGGTTTGTTTATTCTACTAAAATAATATAAGTTAATGTTTATTCACGACTAATAGAAAGAAAATCATACTTATCTATTAATTGTATAAAGTGAAACAGGTACTAGTTTTGAAGAATAATGTCTAATTAGATAGAAAATTCTTTTGTCAAATAAAGTGTTGCATAAATTTAATTATTTACTTACAAAAAATACGAAACACTTGCATGCAAAGATTGTTATAATCGGATTTAATTATCTAAACTAGAATTAAATACAAGATTTTGTAAAACTTCATATTTAATGATTTATGTTATATTAAGTGAATTTTAAGAATATCAGGCATGAACTCACAAAAATTTAAATAGCGTATTTTTTCGCATTAACATCAGAAACAAAATTGGTATTAGTTACAGAGATATTATCAAGATTTTTCAAGGTCTTCGGATTTTAATAAATACGCTGTTCCTGTGACAAATGTATCGAGATATTTAAATGCAAGCATTTTGCAACATACAAAATGTATTTACCATTTTGAATTTTTATTAATCCTACATTTAATCTAATCCTACTTTTAAGTCACACATTTGTTTAATTTACTTAACTTGGTAAATGATGCTATTTACTACAAATTGACTAGCATGATGATAAAGAATGCCATCTGCTATAGATTGAACGATTAGCATGATGATAAACAGTACTATCTGCTATAAATTAAATTAATAGTATGATTAAGTCATCATACTTATATAATCACTATTAGACTTACAATAAGATTAAATATGTTTACTTTCTATAAATGTATGTACTCGCTTTAGTTTATGATAATTATAACATACTTAACACAGAAGCACTTTTTAAAGCACAGATAAGTATAAACTTATTCATTTAAAAAAAAAAAAAACGCAACTTACCTTCGAAATTTTTTGGCTTGAAATTGCTTCTATGAATCGCCTTTATCCATTTATTTAAAAATTCTTTCTCTTTCGGAAAAGAGAAAACCTGTACTTTTGGACCATTTGGTTAGTTCCCTTTACAGTTAGGTACACAGCATGTGTAAACCATATCAAAAATTTGAAAAACAAATAATAAAGTGGAATACTTATAATATAGAAATATCTGAAAAAAGAAAGAAAATGTCGACTGTTCTTATGGACGATTTCTGACCGTCAAAACTCCGGAAATCCACCCACCACAGTCCTGGGTGGGGAGAGTTAAATGAAATACAGTCAAAAGTCGTTAATTCGGACACCCATAATCCGGAATGATCTATAATCCGGACCTCAAAGCTACAAACTTTCTGCACATGCGTCGCTTTGACGCATGCGCGTAAGACCTTTACCGCTGCGAATTTGCGTGTGCGCGTGCGCAAAATACGTTTACGAATGCTCGTTTAATGTATAACGGACGGGATAAGCTAAGCTAAAATTATCTAATTATCTATTTCAGTTAATGTTGCAGATTGCGTTGTTCCTTAATCTTCGAATTGGATCCGGATTATTATTTTTTGCAGACTGTTAGAGCAATTTTATAAAAGTAAGCTTGAACTTTCGATTATGTCAAACAGAATTTCCGATATATATTTACTAATATATAAAGGATATACAAAGCGAAAGTATCTTTCGGAGTCCATTAAACAAAAAGTGGAATTGCTGCAAAAAATCGATAAAGGCATATCTTTTGTTTATCTAAACTTTAACGTTTGTTTGTTTATCTAAACTTTGTTTATCTTTAACCCCGCGGCGTGCAATGAATTGGAAGTTGATTTGTCAGCACTATCCTTATCTTAAGGGCAGATGTTTTTATTTTATTTGGCTTATAATTGCTTACTCAATGTAGTATTTCATCTCGATGTACTCCGTCTTTGATATGATTTAAATCAAATGCCTCGTCATTATAATTCGCTTCCGATAGCGAAGAAAGTGACAGAGGTTATTGAAAACGAAAAAATTTCGATTGACAAATTAGTCGGTATACTCGACACAGCAATTATAGGACTTGAACAGCGGAACTTTGTAACTGAAAAAGAAATTATGTCTGTTTATAGAATTAAAGTGAATGTATTATCACATAAAAAACGAAGCAGCTTAAACAACTTACATTGAAAGAAATGTTTAATAAAGTAAACAAATAAATATTAAGCTTTTTTTGTAAATTTTGATACCCTTTAGATCATAATTGTTCTTTATTTCGTAAATTACGGTTTCATATTTTTAATTTTATAATTTCTGCATGCCATTTTACCAGATTTAAACTTATGATCTATAATCCGGAAAAATCGATAATCCGGAATCGCCAAAGTCCCGACGAGTCCGGATTAACGACTTTTGACTGTACAATCCCTACTGACACTGACGTCACACCTCCTCCTGGGAAACGCGCCGTGGCCTTGAGTTAGTTCTAGGAGGTGTTGAACAAGGCCGTCCAGCTCTCTCGTGACGTCACCGTATGGAGTGCGAAGAAACCTTTCTTCTCCACTGAAAGCGAGCGATTCCACAGCTTTCTCGAAGGCCGCGAACGTACTCGCTGGACATCCTGCTGTGAGAGCTGCTTCGCTGCTATTGGTTAGAAGAATTTAGACGTAACATAGAGGTTTCGATGTCATTTGTTTTGTCATGTGGTAAAGCTTCTCGTACTTGTTCGGATCGGATCGCGTACAGGGTTAGGTTTTAATCCTTTAAAAAAATCAGTTAAGAAGTCGGAGGTGATTTTATGTACAAATGAATTAATTCATATGTTAATATATATTTTCACGGGTTTTCATCCGCAGAGAACCCGTTGGCGCCATTGCATTCTTACTCGCCAAGCTTGCGGTTCATCGACGATCAGCCGAGCCGTAAACGTTATTTTTAGTGCATGTAAATTCAAGTTAGCAGATAAAACAATATATCAAGCATATGGTAGTAAAAATTCACAGATAATATGCATGTAGATGTAAAACTAAACGGTTAAACGTGATATACGAAAATAAATTTGTATTAAATTCAAGTTAGCACAGAAAGGAATATATTATTAAGCATAATTCCAGTTAATACAGAAAACAATATATTCCTTACATCAGCAGTGATTTGCTAATTTTGATGACCATGGTGATGCATCAAACTATTCTGTCATCTTAGATAATCAATAATATTTTTTATTTCAATTTAATCATCTATTTATGTCACACCTGCCATCCTCTGAAAGGTTATTGTTAGAAAAGCATTAACAATATATTATCTTGTTAAAATTTTACGCCATAAAAATTGATTTATTCTCATAATTTTAGATGACAATAAACAATAATAAAAATAAAAGCATTACTTAATTATTTTAAATGCACATGCGTATTTTTGCGGTCTACGAAATCAAATTATTTTGGACTTTGGAAACCTCATGGTTCTTAGAGCTGTTAAAAAATAATAATAAATAAGAAAATAATATAAATCTGCAAATGCGAACAACGACAGTGTTAATTCAACAAAACACACGCAAGAGGAATGGTTGCAAACTTCGAACAAGCGAATATGATAAATCTGATGGGTTACCAAGTTTGAACTATAATCGCCAAAGTTGGCGATGTTTACATTTACCGGGTTCTCTGCGGAAGTGCTTCCATTTTCACTTTACGTATTACACACTTGAGAAATACCGGATCATTACAAACGAAGGAAAATGGGTAATTTGCGAAAATGGGTAATTTGCTTGAGAGGGTTATATCCATATTGCATTTTGCTAATGGAATGTTGGAAAAACAATATTTAACATAGTTTATTAATCTTTTATCGTTTTTTAAGAACAAGATTACAAAGTTTACAATTATACACCTAAATTTATCTCAGTTTTCACTCTAAGATGGAATCCCAGGAAAAATACTGTTAATGATGGACTAGATCAAAGTAGTTATATAGAGAAAGCACACGTGGGATCTTTTCCTTTACTGAATAACATGTGCCAGTCAATTTACAGCAAAATATATATGCCTACATTGCTTACTGTCCATTAAATTAAATATAACCTTTGAATCGCTCTTAATATTATTCTTGTTTTAAAAGTAACTATTGTCAGTTAATTCTATCAGTAACCTTTAGTATACATTAGGTAGTAAGCAATATACTTTTTAGACACACAAACATTGCTTGGATTATCCTAAATTTTCATTTATATTTTAAAATACACAGTGTCATTTCCATTATCTATTTCTACTTCATTACCTTTTTTTTTTTTTTTTTTTTTTTAAAAAAGATGGGGATGACCTAGTGTGACAAATTGCATTTTGAATGTATTTTAAATTTACCATTAATATTTTAAATTACATTTTGCACCAATATTTATGTTTGCTCTCCCATTAAGGGAAACAAATATAATAATATAAGTTATTAAATTAAAATTCCTGTGTTTAATTCCATCTTTAACAAGAGCCATAAAATATATGGAATTTACATTCTTACCACAGATGTGGTAAGTCATGAACTCATTGGCAACTTTGAAGAGCATTTGCAAACTTGTTGGCGAGTTAGGAGAGGGATGTTTGTTTGCATATCTTTAAATTTATTTCAACGATGCATCCACCACCACCTATTGTTTTACATTCTTCTTCTTCAATACAAGACACGCACAATTCTAGGCTTTTTTTCACCATTGTTTTCCCTATAAATCTTTTTAATTAAAAAAAATCAGAAAATTGCAAAATTTTGGCACCAGAATCCTAAAATGAGAAAGGAAAGAGAGGCATGTGATGCCTTTTATGTTGTATGCATGCAGAAAGCAACATCGCCAAAGATTTTACCAGAGACAACAGAAACTGCGGTATGTGGTCCACCCGAATGCTGAAGTACTGAAATTCCCATAGGAGGGATCATAATCTGCAACCACACTGGTGAAAATATCTGGAGAAGAGCTGTCTGGGAGAATGCTATGTGTATACTTGGGTTGCCATATAAATGATTTTTGTGACATGTGTAGCCACATAAATTTTTCTTCGCAGCATGGTTTAGATCATCAATACTTTTTCACAGCATTCTGGTGAGGTTCAGAAAATTAGAAAGTACCAAAATTCATCATTTTAGAATTATTTTGAGTAAGTTATACACTTTGTGAACTGTGATGAACAAAAATTAATAAGCTGTCCTTCCCTCAAACCAATTTCCTTTCTTCCACATAATGATTTATTTGCATATATTAGAACTTTACTATTGCAATATGCTTTTGGAATGATTATTATTTCAATCTATGAGATTTTTACTTTACCACCAAAGAAAACGCACAGACATCACTGCTGGGAAATAACTACCTCTAAAAATCTGAGATGTATTAATAATAAATAGGTACCTTTGTCACAATTTGAATTATAATTTTTAAAGCACATTGATATTTAATTATGTTAAAAGAAAAAAAAAAGCACTATCCTACTTGATCTGGTTTTCCTACCTGAGCTGGTGAATGAACTCACTAGTTTGACTCATTGATTAAGACAACATAATCTGTATGTATGGCTGTTACAGTTATATTATTCTTCAGTTCAGAACTAAGTAGGTGCTACATAGCAAAAAGTTAAAGTAATTTTTTTGTTACTTACGTATTATCGCAACCAGGTTGGCGCGATTTGTAAGTTTAAGTAAAAAAGTATGAATAGAAAGAAAATGTACATTTATTAATTACAGATAATTTTTAATACAGTTTTTTATATTATTTTGTTTTAAAATATAAAATAGCAATTAAACCCTTCCGGTTTCGAATTTGAATAAGTTGTAGAATTATTTTTTCGGCGGAAATCTTTTGGCTATTGCTTTTAGCACTGACTGAAAACCGTCTTCACCATGACCAGCTTGAGCTTGGCGCCATATAAATTCGATAAGGTATGAATCAAGATGATGACGGGCTATTCCTCTGTTTTTTGTTGCGCCATTTGGCTGAGCCCCACATGCCCTCTACATGTTGTGTGTGAACGCCCATGTTGGGATCCACAAAGTTATATTTGTGATTAACAGTTCCATGCAGAAATACAGCATTTTCGAACTCACTTGTATTGTATCCTTTCCAGCAGTCCGAATAAATGATGCTTCCTTCCTTGATATTTTCGCAAATTGTTTCAATGAGGGTAACGGCGCTTCTGTTAGGTACAGTAACCAAAAAAGTCTCTTTCTTTTCTCGGCAAATTCCGCCGAAAACCCACTGCTGTGGTAGTACACGCCCAGTGTTATTTTTTCTTTTTACAAATAAATTCTTTTTACCAAACTATGTATAACACATAGGGTTGCCATAAGTAGGGTTGCCAAATTTGGCGATTTATGCGAATTTTGGCCTGGTTGCGTTAATACGTAAGTACCATTTTTTTTTTAAAGTGACCATTGTTTCAGCTAACTTTGGTAGAAAAAATAAGCAGCCCTTAGATGCTTTGCCATGTTCAAGTAACCTAACGAAACCCTCGTTAGAACATTATAAGTGACTACAGCTATAATTGTGCATAGAACTTTGCAAATAGAAGGATAAATAATATAAATTAATTTTTTCCAGATGAATCTTAATACATCAACACCATCAAGGATCACATCCATGGTCTGCATAAAAAAAAAATGCCACATTATGTCATGCATTATGCATCCCCAAACAGGTCTGAAACCAAATGTAATCGTATGGTCCATTACATTCCAGTTGCCTTCACGTTTAATGCTCATCGGTGGCCAGGGCAACCTGTATGAGTGCAATGGGCAGCAAGACACAGGAGCGTCAAAATTTTTAGAATTTTGGCAGGAACTGGAAGGCATAATTTGCAAGCAGCAGTTATCCTATTAGGTGATAAAATATCTAGCTCTGGCTTTGCTAGCAGCCAAGCAGTAAAGTAGTTGAATACTGATAATTCGACCTGAATTTACATTCTGGCGAACAGGTTGGCTGCAGGTGTGTTTTCATAGTTTTCCGCATATATGAACTATGTATAAGCTAATTTTTCTTTGAAAGTACTCCATGAAAGTATCTCTACCCTTAGCCAAGTTACTATACTGTAATCAAATAAATTAAACACCCCCCAAAAAAAAACAGCCTCCATGTTTAATGTGCAGTTGAACAGGCGCCATTGTTTAGGGCTACTGTAAATGATTTATCAGATTTAAAAATTCTAATATCGAAAATATTATGCATATTATAATGATTGAATCCAAGTAAAGAATGAGAAATTATCCAAATTTTCTTTACGTACAACAAATGTTTTGCTGTGTACGTTATGTGAGCACCAGCTACATTATGTATAAAAATACCATGCGAGCATCAGGTGCATTTTGTACATAATGTATTAACAGTACATTATGTACAAAAATGCACTCCTTAATGTTTGCCCAATGGAAGACTTCAAATGTGATAGATAGTATGCAGTATAGAAACTCGTACAAAAAATGTGAAATCAATAGCCATTTGGAAGTGTGCTATGTGATCAATGTTCATAAAATGTATGTAGCATGCAAGGTAATTTTTTAGTTTCCAGTTCATTTCCATAAATTGATTATTGTATGTACACTATTTTTGAAAAGGCAGTGTTTTTAAAATCTGATGAATCATTTATTATTACTCTGAGGTTTTCAAAGCTCACTGCTGTCTATCTTTAGAGGTTGTCTAGAACTAGTGATCAACAAGGAATGTCTGGCACATAACACAGAACAATTCCTAAATTCCCACCATTTTTTCTATTAATCTATTAATCCCTTGATCTATGATTTCATCAGATCTGTTATCTACTGAATATATCAGGCCTATGATTATAAAAAAACTAACGTACCACAGTCTACCCATGGCTACATCAGCTGAACACTGGTAATAACTGAAATCCACTTTTCTCACATATTCTAGGTGCACATCCAGTATCTGTTTATCTTCATGCAATGGCTGTACGAGGTGGTATACTCCAAGTCCTACTGTTTTTTAAACTATGTACTTTAAGTCTAACTGATTTGCTTACACATGTACAGTTAAACAAGTGTATTAAAATTTATTTGTATAATAAATATGGCTTTATCTCCTGTCTTCAATAATGTTATGCTTTTAAAGGCCATCAGTGTTTTAATATTACAATAGTTATTTATATTAATGTTAACCCCCCAAAATATTAAATCATTGTGGAAATCTACAAATTAGACAAACTGCAATTATCATTTTCTTCTAATATTTAATCTAAAGCAGCGGTTCTCAACCTTTTGACTAACGCGTACCATCTAAACAAAAATTGAAAACCTTTAATACCACCACCACTCCTGAACAAAGCTCAAATCACATAAATTTATGAGTGTTAGAAAAAAAACTCAATCAGGATGTTGGGTTTTAATTTTTTAATTTAATAGTTAAAAATACTTTGCTTCTTTGTATACCATTGGTTGAGAACCCCTGATCTAAAGAAATGTTCCTATGTTGTTTAGATTCATCCACACACATTCTGCAAATAAATTGGGGAAATTTTTATATTTTTGTCTATTAACAGTCAAATGGTAACTACGTTAAGTGATAATATCAGTAGAACAAATTCGCTGTACTGATGATTTTTATACTCTTTCTCAAATGTACACATAACTACTAATAATTTATTCATAGTAAATCATTAATAGAAGATTTTACTCTTTGATGAAACACATTTTACTTAACTTATCTTTTATGCACTTTTGTAACATACATGTTAAATGTCAGTTTACATATTTTCTAATTAATATTTCTTTCACTTAAATCATCATTTCCTAGAAACTGGTATTGCTGATTGTTATTAATTTTTCATTAAAATGCTTTCATAAGTTTTTTTTTTTAATTTCATAAGTTTTTTTTTCAGAATTTTACTTCATGTGATGAATAAGCATTATTTCCATTAAGTTGGAAAATTTGGATCTAGGAAAATATAAAGTTTGTCCAGTTTTGTCTGACATCATTCTAAATCTCAAAACAAATCTATAGCACATTACTTTAGAGACAATTTTGATTAAAAAATCCATGCAAAATAACATTAACAAGAGAAGTTATCCTAGCTGTATCTAAGCAAATGTTCTGTGATACATATTTATGTAGGTATAATATATTTATGATATATTTTATTATAAAGATTAAGAGTTTTACTAAACATACATCACTTAACCTAGCTTCATATTTAAAGACACAAAACATTTGTACACTGATCTCAGGCAGATCATGGCTGGCTTGGTCTTTCATGTATTTTCTAATCAGAAAAGCAGGTCCGAGACAAATATCATTTAGTAGCTTCCATGAGAGCATCTCTCAAGCAAAATACTTGTCAAAATTAATTAATTAGCTTTTAAAGGTACATTAAAAGCATGATGTTATGAAGAAGAGAAAAGTTCCACAAAGCAGAAAAAAAATCTAAAGTACAAATTAGCAGGAAATCCAGCCTTAGTCCTATGAAGCTTTATTACAGCACTATTATATTTATTGTTTTAAACTCTAATTCATTTACTCAGAAAAACCATTCTATTAAGAAATTTTATATAACCATCATTAAGAAAAATATATTGCTTTTAAATATGTTTTTATATGACTACTTCATTTTAGACAACATATTACTTTATGAAGCCAAATAATAGATATGCAAGACTTAGTTGAATATCAACTGTGTAGATCTTTTGAAATTTTAATATATAATTAAGTGCTTTATTAGTGTTGGAAACATGATTTTGTAAGTAATTATTTTCTTCTCAGAAGACATGCTGTATTTTTGTCTTAAATCTGGCTGGTATTTTCTAGGGAAGATAATCTTTTAGAAGACTTTTGCTTACATTTTTGTTTGATTTATCCCTTAGAAAATTTCACGAATATCATGATGTTGACTGAGCAATGCTACTAAGGCATTAGTTTTATATCATTATGCACAATGGCAAATGGTATGAGAGCGACTAAATGGCTAGTCAATACGACAGTGATTATTTCTGGTGCTTTTTATTAAACACGATCTGTAGCTTTCATAAGTATAATAAAATCTGAGATAGAGTTAGTAATTCATCACGAATTAACTTGACTGCTTTATGTAATTTATGTAATCTTAAACAATGCCTAAGACCTATGGAAAAGCCACTTTAATAAGGGAGTGTACCAAGTGTCTTTCTAAATTTACAGCTGATATCACTCAAAACAGTTTTATGTATCTTATCATGCACATAAATTATGTCATGATGCAAAATATTTTCCCAACATGATGATAATGTAAGTCGATCCTCCAGCAATGTACACTTCATATTATCAGATATACCCCATTAAATAGAGAGTTCCTGATTTCGAAGCACAGAACCACTGTACACATATATAGCAATCCTGTAACTGTCTAGTAGCGGGTGGTTTTACTATACTTCACCTTGTTGTAATGATGCTATTAATTATATCTTCAAAGATATCTCTGCCACTATGATAATGAAAAACTGCAGTTGCTTATGATAGTGTCAAACTTAATTTTTCATCTGTTCAAATATTAATTTGATCCAAGACACTCTGATATTTATTAGTAACAAAGTGTCATGCACTTATTATGCGAATATAATTATTTTGGCTTTGTATATATTGTTAATGTTTACTTCAGAACAGTTTGGCTATGTTGTAATTTGTTTTTTATTTACAATCTACTGGTGGTTGGGAAAAGTATAAAAGAAAATGATCTAATATGAATGTGTTGTCAACTCCATTGATGGTTGCATGAAGTCTTTAGGCACTATCTATCCTGCATCAAAAATTTTTTATACAGAAATATGCAATAGTTTTATAAACTATGTAAAGTACTTACTCTTGAAGTCTCTTAGATAACTGTTAATCAATAATACACTAATAGCCATTAAAATTGCTATAGTGTGAGGAAAGCAAATAAAAAAAATATTTGTTGCGCGTAAATAGTATGGCATGAAGACAAAATGATTAAATTTGTAAGCAGCTTGGGGGTTTACAAGGATGTGAAATCAGTCGAAACAACTGCTCCACCTGGCAGCTAAAACGGCCCTTATCCAGTTAGGCCCTGAGTAGAATTTCACTTGAATGACAGAAATCGGCATCTCATTCCATTCTGATTCAAGTCTATGCCACACTTCATCAATCGTATTAGATGGAGAGGGTTGCTAGGCCAATCCTCAGCAAACCATGAGCAGGTATTTTCAATGGGTGACAGATCTGGAGACCGTACAGGCCAGGGCAGCAATCAAATACACTGCATACAGAGGAGTATTTTTTTTTAATATTAACTTTAAAAATAAACCGAAGTGTAGTGGGACTATACCTACATTACTTATAGTAAACATTGGGTGTCCCACTACATTTCCACCTGAACCTGAACCTGCATACGGGGGAAGGTCAGAACACAATGTGCAACATGTGGTCTTGAATTAATCCTGTTGGAAGATTGTATTTGGCAGGCCTCAAAGATAGGGCACAACCCCTGGATGTAAGATGTCACAAATGTACCGATCTGGCATTCAAATTACCATCGATCCGAACTAAAGATGTGTGTGCCATGCGCTCAGTGGCTGCCTATACCATCACATTAGGGTTCCTATGCCGATACTGAATGCAACCAGGCGATGTGCGGTCTCCTTGGAGCCTCTAGACACTTCATATTATCAGATATACGACCATCAGAATAATGCACACAGAAACGGGACTCGTCTGAAAAGACGACATTGTGCCCCCCCTATATCCAGCTTTGTTGTTGGACACACCACAGTAGCCATCTCTCTCTGTGCTGCATTGTCAAGGAAAGCTAAAGTAATGGACACTGTGCTGATAGTCCATGCTGATGCAAACGTTGACACACCGTACGAGCAGATACTGGGCATGCTGCAAATATGCCCATTTTCTGACTAATAGTCTGTGATGTGGTTGTAAATTTGGAGGGCTGACCTCACAATATGCCTGTCCTTTCGGGTATTAATCGTGGGACGGCAATGAGATGCTGCATGCCGTTCAGTATAATCCTCAGCATTCCATAAATGCCACATTCGCTTAACAGCGGTTGGATGTCGACTAGTGCAACGAACGATATCACAGAACGATAATCCACACTCTCTATAGGCAACAATCCTGGCTGCTTATGTTTTTCCTGTGATTCACATAAATTAGTATGCAACTGAATACCCACATCCAAAACTGAAACAATGTTTTTTGATACATTACTAGTGACAATGACAAAGTAGTGTTCTAGTTTGCCTTTTTGTACCTTTTTAAAAGACGGACATCATCAGAAGTTGCTCTATATTTTTAAATAATCAAAAACAATATTCTTTTTCAGAATATCGGTTATTACTGCAAATATTAACAGTCCTCCATTTTTTTAATTTTAGTTCCAGAAAATATTAACATACCAATGAAATATTAAAAGATTAAACTGTTCTTCTGCCAAAAATTTTCAAAAATACAAAACCAATTTTGTTTTATTATAAAATAAATAAAAAATTCCTTCATGCCAAGCTCCAACTCCCTCAAAATTGAATCTCTAATGTTAAATCAAAATTCTCTTACATTATATCACAACCTCTGATATTTGAAAATCTAAAGTACAATAATAGATCATTTATGCTCCGGTAACGAAATTTCTTTTGCATAATTATATATTTTTTTTGCCGAAATTTGTCTTCCTAGTAAACATATCTTATACCGTCCAAATAAAATACTTCAAGCGTTATGTCTGAAGAGGTATTCAGTGTAGAATTAGGCAATTTCTTTTTCACCTATGCCATTGCCATGCACACTTATGTCCGCCTAAGGCCAACAGCTGCTGGAGTTGTTTCTTCTGGACTCAATCATCGGTTCGCTACGTTATGAACTCTATGTGTATTCGAATATTTTCTCCAATTATTCGACTATCAAAGATTCGAAAATCGTAAATTTCCTATGCCGGGATAGCGTTGTAACGCGGGGACCCCTTTTGCGATCAACTCATCGAGTTTGCCTGAGCCAAAGAGGTTTGTGTTCTATATTCTTTACCAGCTGTACCTTTTAGTGGTTTATTATTAATTCAGAATTGTATATGCATACAAAATTTATTACGTTTTAAACAGCAAACTAAACACTTCAGAATGCATGCAATCGGCTTGTCACGTGACCAAACAAGTGACGTTTTTTACGTAGCAAGTAGGTCAACCAATAGCGATTCAGCATTGTCACAGCAGGAGGTACGGCGAGTACGTTTTAGGAACATGCATGCGGCACATGCGCAGAAAGTTTTTAGCTTTGAGGTCCGGATTATGGGTGTCCGAATAAACGACTTTTGACTGTAGTTATCAACTTACATCAGAGCCTTCACAAATAGATGGTATTTCATTGCAAAATGAGGCTAAAGGCTGTTCTTGCAAACAAACCTGAAATGTACATATAGAATTTGCAAATGCTGATGAAATTAATTACATTCTTTTTACCCCCCCCCCAAAAAAAAATATAGAACATTTTGTATAAGCAAGCAGTTTAATAATACACTAATTATCTACTTACATGAGATCCTTCACAAATAGATGGCATTTTATCAGAAGATGAAGTTGAAGCTTGTTCTTGCAAGCAAACCTGAAATATATATATACGAAATTTAGAAATACAGATAATATAAACTACATTCATTTTAAGAAATAATTATTTTACATAACATTTTATAATTCATAAATAGATAATAAATTGTTAACACTCTTAATTCAAAAATAATTCCATAGCACAACAGCCAGATATAGTACAGCTGTTTAGCAACCATAAGACAAACAATTTCATATTTCAGAAATCATATAAAAATTCATTAATATATGTAAAACATATGACATTTAATAGCTGCTCAAATGAAAACACTGCATAGATGCTTTACTAGCAGCTGTTATTTAATCAGAAGATAATGCTAAATGTTGTTGCAAACACACCTGAGATGTACTGTAATGTACATATTTGCAACCACTGGTCAAATGAAATAAAGTGCATGATTATCAAGATGGAAACATTTAAAAAAACATAGTACAGTTTACGAATAGATGTTAGAAAACTATTAAAATTTTTTAGAAGTGCAAAATGGCAATTTACATCAGATACTTCGGCAGCAAAATTTATTTCTTCAAAATATGAAGCTGAAGGTTGTGGGAAATGAACCTAAAAGAAATTGCAATATATGAAATATATGGAAGTGAAAGAAATTATAAACTCTGATCGGATAAAAATAAATACAAATAATCATTACCATTTTAAAAGTAACTTTCAACTTACATTTTAAACATTCAACATTTTAAAAGTAACTTTCAAAGTATAAATACATTGGATTGTTCATAGCATTCATACTTCTTAAACATAAGTAAATATTACGTTAACGTATTTTTAAATTTTAGAAACAATGTTAATACTTTTTAGAAAAAGTTTATAATAGTAATATTTAATAACTGTTCAAATGAAGACTTACAACAGATGGTTCAGCAACAGAAATCACTTCAGTTTATAATGGTAAACTATGCAGCAAGCCACTCTGAAGATACAAAAATTATGAAACACACATAAGTAAGGATACTTGAAAATGCTGATAAATAAAATATACTTAATGTAATTTTAATAATAAATGATATAAATAATCGGAACAGCTTTAGTATTGGTCCTTTTGGCGATTTTTTTATTTGGCGACAAACTTCGGTCGCCAAGGTAGACCCGATTTTGAAGATCGGAAAAAAATGGCGCATTGTCAACAAAACCCGATGTAGACTAAATAACAATCCTAAAAAATAAGCTCTTAATCAGAATAAACAATCTTTCTCTAATTTTCAATATTTCTAGTACTGCAATGATAAATTCTTGAAACACTACTGTAAATGAATTTATGACAATTATTATGAGTAATGAAATTTACAAAATGTTAATATTTTTAATTACAAAATATAATGTATTAAACATTAATATTTTAAGTAGTTAGTTCATATTTATATTTTATTATATTAGTACTTAGCTAATATTTTAAATTTACGGCACAGCTTTAGTATAGCCCACCCGGAATTTTAAACAAAACAAATATCGCCAAGAGCGGCGATAAATAATATGATCTGGTAACCCAAACTATTCGCCAAGACAGACAGACAACACGAGAAGCTAGACTCCGCGCCGTACCCTTCTGATGTTGGCCAATTATGTTTGACTTGAAAATGACGTCATTTATAGGCGGAGTAATCGTAAATGACTATGTAAACATGAATATAGTTTTATAGTTTAATCTTATTTTCTTTTATAATCTCAAGTTTTCCATACTATATTAGATTATTATGACTTCTGAAAGTATCTCCTGGTGCTGCTTGTTTTTGCGTTTTGGCGTTTGATGAATCATTGATTATTTAATTCGAGTTTCAAAAATGATATTTTTACATGTCAACTTTTATATTAACATACATGAAATAATTTATAGGACATCACACTGTTCAAGCATCTGTGCCATATAAAAAAAAAAATATCTGTACAATTAGTTATTATTCTTTCAGCAATAACTCTACCAGTTTATGAATGCAATTTATACAGAGTAACTATCAAACTGCAGTAAAAAAAAAAAAAAAAAAAAAAAAAAAGATTTATTGCATAATGAAATTTTATAAGTGATTAATTCTGAAATACAGTTCAATGCCATATGAAGTTGCTGTTTTCGTTCTTCAGATAACATAAGGAACTATTTTGAATAAGGAAATAATTTAACTAATTTTAAAGCTATAGGAAAATATGCATTGTTTGTAATAAGGATGACGTTTTTGGAGCATTGTGTGAATGAACAGCTTAATGAGCTTTTTCGTTAATAAAAAAAGGAAGTAGATGACTGTGAATGCATTTACAAGTATTCAACATTCAAGATAAAATTCTTCTATGAAATAAATAAAAAGTTGGATACACATTAAGTTTTTTTTTTTTTTCTCACAAATCTGAATGAAGAATTAAAGTTCTGGGATGAAGCATTCGAAATTACCTACAACATTAAGCGCATGCACAAAATTTTCATTATGTATTTTTATTATCTATAAAATATTCAACAAATAATATTTACAGCAAAAAATTAAAAAAAAGTAAAATCTTAGTTATTATGTGATTGACAAAACATATTACATTAGTCAGATGTTATTTTCAAAAGTTTGATTATTTACAAATGTTTTCTTTAATCATAGCACACTTTCATTTAGCAAGCAGATTTCCTGGATGAAATTACCTCTTAAATATCTTAAAAGTTCTAAAGCAACTTGAAATAATCAATTAATCTCTCATAGTTTGTTCTAAATTATTAATATAGAAAGAAAGAAACTTACAGGAGCAGTTAACAGTAAAAGTAATGATTAGCTTGTATGATTAAATTTCTTGATCAAGCAAAATAGTAATAAAGTTCACTTATTAGTGATGTTTCTGTATTGAATTGTCATGATCATTTCCTTTACTAATGACAGGCCTGTCCTAATAAAATATCTGAGAACTTTTCTGTTTCATTTGCTGTAGGTTTGTTCAGTTTTCATTTTTTACAAATTTTTCTTGAGAAAAATATTTTTTGTAGAATAATCTTTTTACTTGTAGATTCAAATTTAGTGCATATATATTTTTTTGATTTATTGTGTTGCAATTTTCTGACAACTGTAATAATTTTTGAACAGCATTTAAATGTTGCATGATTTGCTGAAATATTTTGTCTGTTAATGTAGTCTGCAAATTTTTATTTTCATTGCCCAATTTTTGGATTTCATTTACTAGTGATTAAAAAAAATTATGATAGTTGATTTCTCAGAAGTGAAGTTTATGTGTGGTTTCTCTAAATTTTGTACTCCTTCTTTTCGTGATTGCTCCAGAATAACCTCTTTCACTTCTGTTCTACATTACTGCTGAAAAAATGTGTTTGCACAAATTATTTTGAATACTAAGGTCAATACATTCACAAGTATATGCTTGCAGGCTAATATTACACTGTGTATACATGTTCAAACAGTGTTTGTTACAATCATGCTCTGAATT
Organism: Stegodyphus dumicola; assembly: GCF_044657685.1. Taxonomy (NCBI): domain Eukaryota; kingdom Metazoa; phylum Arthropoda; class Arachnida; order Araneae; family Eresidae; genus Stegodyphus; species Stegodyphus dumicola. Next base: position 55,664,399 of record NC_140778.1, read on the forward strand.
TTTTTTTTTTTTTTTTTTGACCTAATAGATTCTTCTTGATGAGCTACTTTTAAATTTAAATATTCTGTCATCAATCTTCTCAGACTGTAAACATTTTCCATCTTTGTGTGGCCTTAAAAGTATTTGAGATTTTTGTTGTAATTTTGCCTTTGTGCTTTTTTTTTTTTTTTTTTTTTCTGCCAAGGGAGCAGAATGACATAATAGGCAATGAAAAACTGTTGAATATTGTGATTATATTGAAACTCAGCAGCAGGCTATCCTTGAAAGGGAGGAAAGACAACAGGGCGCAAAATTTTAAGATGTAGTGATTGCTGCTGAGGGTGCCTGTAATATAGTATATTAGGCATGAATAATAGTACCCTAAACTATATATAACCACTAGTGATACACTTATAGGATAATTCATAATGCAAGGGTCATGATATCTGTTATTAAAATGTCACCAGACTAAGATAAGACCATCGTAATGGTAAGGAAAAAATGAGATTTGTCTGAAAAGAATATTGTGCCATGCTGAAACTTCCCACATAAAAGAGCACTGGAAAAACATACAATTCCAGTAATTAAAACAACTTATAGTTCTTTCTTTTTTAGTCTTTCTACATAGTATTACTGGAGTACGTGATATGCGTATACACTGCAATATTAATTATCTGCATATTCCATCAAAGTCTATGCTAAGTCATCTAACAGGAAGATTTTAAGATTATTGGATCCTTCATTCATGGTATTGCATTTTGAGTACCAGCAGCGTAGAAAGTGAGAGAGGGAAACAGATGCATATTATGACGGAAAAAACTTTAATATATTTTAGCGAGGGATTTTTGAAATAAACTGTGATAACTACAAAGAATGAATAACTATTATATTATATAGAATAAAAAAGATTAAAATCATTACCAGCAATTTTTTTCTTTTTGAGGTGATGGAATAAGAATAAGACCTAAATTAAAATTGTGCTTGTAGTATGTGTTGTTTGTAGTACTGTATTGAAATTTAATTTTCGTAAATTTTAATATTTATGCTAGCTGTACATGTCTGTCCACACTTTTTAAACCTTGAGCTTTTAGTTGCCATATTCTTTTCCCTTCAGATTTATAAAATCCACTTTGGCTACCTGTCAGAGTTAGAGAAGAATGGATTTTGAATTTTTTTTTTCCCATGAGTTATTTATTACAAAGGATGTTCTGGTATTTCTTTCCTCATCATGTAACCATTCATAAAAAGCTCTATAAAAAACTAAAAGCAATTGATAATTCATTATTTCTACAAAATTTTAGACAGTAAAAATTTATCTAATAACAATATGTTAATTTCATAATATGTAATAAACATATATTGTAATTTTGAATTAGCATCTTGTTAAATATATGTAGTATTATGAAAACCAATTTTAACCTGTATATGTTAAAAAAGAATAGGAAGTCTATAGTTGTTTTTAACATAGTGGATCATTTAAAAAATTCTGTCATTTTTAGTGGCTGAATTTAAAATTACTTCATACAGAAAGCACCAACAATGGATCACTTATGTAATCGCTGTCATTCTCACATTTTCTCATCTGGAAATCAGCTTCTAGGTGACTTAGAAGCCAAATATTGTTCAATATACTATTTAACATGTTTCAAAATATTTCACAGCTAAGAAATGTTAGAAGTACTGAAATATTTTAATGCAATGTTATTGTGTCTAAGATGTAAGGCAGATGAACTAGAACATACAAAACAAGTATCCTGTTTTTTTGTTATGTGTTTCAAGAGGCACGTAGGTGGTAGTTATCACTCAACAGTAAGAACTTTTCTCTATTTATAAATCCAAGCAGCCACTGGTAGTTTGATCCAGTTCAAATCCCTGCAAAATTGCTAACTGCACAGTCGTTCATGTAATTTTCTAAATGTGTAATATGAATACAACCAGCTTCCCTTAAGAGGCCCCCATGATTATATCTCTGTCCTTTATCAGGTAGTCATAATGTGCTTTATCTGATCAATCCAAATTAATCCTGAAAAATGATTTTTGAATATTTCTGAGGGCAATATCTATATTTAACATTATTTCTTTCAGACAACTAACTACCTACACAGAAGAAAAAAATATCTGGGACCATGGGTGGTAATTTTCCAGAGGATTCATTGTATATGTATACTTTAAAGCTTTGCCAAAGACAGGGGTTATGTCATTAACATTTGCACATACAGCAAAATTACATTCCGCAAAGACCAACTTTTTATGGGAAAAAAATGGGTTAGGTATATTTTAGATTAAGAAAGCATGAATACTTAATACAAACCTTAATATTATTGTAATTAAAAGGCAAAGATGAAACAAATGGTAATTGAAATAATTTCTATGACTGCTTAATAAGTAGGTACATGATACAATTATTTTTTTAAATAGCTGCTGATTTTTGTTTGGGACAATACTTGATGCAACTTATTAAATATATTGTGATGAGGAGTGCAGTTTTTGAATTCCTCTCAGTGTTTTTTTCTTTCTTCACTCGGTCAATCTGTATTCCAAAATCGGGCGTTTCCTGTGTCTTTTTTAACAATTTGTTTAACTTCTTATACATTAAAAGCATTTCATCTTCCCCTCTATTGCTGCTTTCATAGTTCAGCTGCTGTTTAGTTAATAACAAAGTAAAATCATTCAGTTCTTAATTTGTTATTTCAGAATTATCATTCTTGACTAATGTTTCTATTTCTCCTTCCATATATGAATATTCCTTTTGCAGTTTTTGTGATTTCCTTGGCTTCATTTTCACTCGATGGAAATCCTTTAAAATTGTTCATTGGCCAGAGCAGAAGCCAGAAAACATTCATAATTGATGAATTCACTTATTCCCATGGGCCTTCAATCATTTCTATGCAGTGCCTTATGTTGAATTCGCCCACCAGCAGCCGAGCGGTAAAGTCGCTGAACACTGGTCATTCGGTCCGAGGTTCGAATCCCGCGAATGGGCTGGTTGCATGGGCGTTTTCATGGTTTTCCCCATGTGTAACGTGTATACGAGCCAGTTTCCCTTAGAAAACCCTCCATGAAGGCATCCCTTCCCTTAGGCATATAGCCCTCGAAGCTTTGTCATAATCACACACACACACTTATGTTGAATTTCTTCCAAAAATGCCGTTAGTGTGCTTTCTTTCGTCTAGTACTTTATTTGCAAAGATGTAAACATGCCTCTTGTAACACGCTTTGATTCCTTGATCATAATTCTTGTTATAATTCCTTGATCCATTGTTTGGATTAAGGGAGTTGAGTTTGGTGAAGAGAGGAGAACATTACAGTTCAGGTTTTGTTATTCTATATAATATCTGACTTTTTTAATGAATGAATTTTCAAACCAGTCATTAAAGAAAACTATTGCAATGCTGCCAATATTCTGCAACATGCTGCATGTAATTGGAATTCTCACATTAGACAAATTAAATTGATACAATTAAGATAATGCATGTAAGCAAATTTGTGTTCTCAGTGTGTTTACTATAATAACAAGGAAATGGGAAGAATGCATTGAAAGAAAACTTAAGCATTCATTTTTCTTTCATTAAAGATTATTTTGGAAATATGCTAAAGATTAAGATTGCTTAAAACTCAGTTTTTAATTACAAATATGAAGGGGGAAAGGTTTGTTAGACAGTAAGTTCTTTAGTCCACTAACTTCACATTTGTAATACTAAAAGGAGAAAAGCATGTATTATAAAAATACCATTTTTCCAATTTCCAATAAATGGTTTATGAACATATCTGTTCAGTTTGATTCTTTAAAATCCACAAAACATGTTATGTAAACTGAAAGGTAAATATACTGAAAAAAATTTAATGCAGATGACAAAAATCTAAGTATGATCAGTTTTAGGTATTCAAAATAAGTAAACAATCTAAAAGAAAGCAACATATATGAGATAAGAAAATTGTGAAGCAATGTAAAATGGTATGTACATTTTAGTGAATGAAAGCAAAAAAAGAATTAATACAATTAAATCTCCCTGCATCATGTCAAGCAGGGAAATTTAATGTATCGATACCAGTTTTTGGTGATCTTCGGTTATCGGGACCAGATTCAGAAATGTATGGATGTATGTGTTCATGTGCATATGTATGTATGTGTGTGGTATAACTTCATCACTCAATACATAAATTTTAATAACTGTATATATTGTATATACAGTATGTATATTTATCAGTATATTTTTCAGTTTCGTTGTCTTAGTTTTTAAAAATTGGGTACTCATCTATAATTGGGATCAGATTCAGAAATGTATGTATGTGCATTTCTGAATCTGATCCCAATTATAGAGGAGTACCCAATTTTTAAAAACTAAGACAATGAAACTGAAAAATAGACAGTGTTATTAAAATTTATGTATTGAGTGATGAATTTATACCATAAACGTAGTTTTCAAGAAGCATAAATATGCAAGAGATGCAAAAAGACTAACTGGTACGTTAATGTTTCAATAATTTTGTAATTTGCAACTGGAATGTTGGTAAGTCTTTTGGTATTACTGATAATAAAAGATAAAGAGCAAGATTTATAACATTTCTCTCATCGTTAAGTTCCGAAAAAGTTTAACAACGATTAATTCAAGCATAGCAAAGAAGAAAATAGCACTTTTTCAATAATTTTATTTTCCTTAAAATGAGAGAAAAAATTAAAGTACTGCGTACTCAAATAAATGTAAGGTGAGGAATGACAACCTTGTCTTCATGGGAATGACAGATCTAAACTTTTACTTATAATTTCATACTTAAGCAGATTGTCTAAATGTTCTCTATAATTCATTATTGTAGAGAAGCTTCCAAACAACCTTCTTCTCCGCATTTAATGTGATTCAGCTCACTTCAAAATTTGTGCATGTTGCGTAAATGTTTTCGAAGTTGCACCCACGGAGTATTAAAGTATACTCCATAGTTACACCCTATTTTTAAAACTTTTTTCGCAATACATGCAAAGCACACACTCTTCCGAAGAAGACATGCCGTACGCATTCAATCACTACCAAAACATACAACTGTCAGATAGATAGTCAACAGTTAAAATGGACCATCGCGTCAAAGAATATGTTCAACTTTCTTTGATCGCGTCACGTAACAGAAGACCACGCCCACAAGCTGATGTCATCGAGAAGTCTAATTTAATTGGCTAGCTACATGAGGGTACAGCGCGGAGTCTAGCTTCTCGTACAGACAACAGACAAAGTAGACAGATATCTCGTTTTGCACCCGCTAAGTCTTTCTGCACCGATGGGCGAAAAATCAAACATACGTGCGAAGGAAAGGTATATAGAAAGAGGGGCAATTTCGTGTTTGAGGAGAGTAAAAGGGAACTTCGTACATCTTGTACGAGTTCAAAAGGCCAGGAAGAAAAGATGGGACAAAATAAAATTTAAAATAAATGGCCCAAAAACAATAGAGGGAAAAAAAAAAAAAAGGGCCTATATAAAGAAAAGGAAAAGAAGTAGAAAATATCCTAAATACGATTGTGTCCATGAGTGTAGTTAAAAGGAGAAGAAACTGTCTTCATTTACAATAAATAGTGTCTCACAGGTGTGTTTGGTAATGGTGAATAGATGTGTTACTGGGGAAAAAACAAATATTGACGGTGTTAAAATGCTTCGTATCAAGGTATTTAGCATGGAATATAAAGTAATATGTACGCTTGCATCCTGAGATATCAACAAAGGTCATTAAACAAAAGTATATATTAAGTTAACCAAAGTAACTTATGCTACTTTCATTCTCAACATTTTCATACATTTTTCAAAAAGCAGCAGCACACTAACAACATAGAACCATATACAATACAAGACCACAACCGCATACACCCAAATAAATAAATAAATATAATATAATATATATATATATATATATATTTATATTTATGTGTGTAAATTACTGAGTATATGTATTAAAAACACAAATTAAACAGTATTTATTAATTTAACTATCATAATTTATTACAAGATTAATTATTTTACTATCATAATTTATTACTAGTTAAATAATGTTAATATAACACAATGAGGCACACTGTTATTTATATAAGATCATAGTTCTAAAAATTCATTTAAGGCGGTGAAGAATAAACCATCCCTTACATATGGACATTTAACAGATAGCAAAGAACAGTATGAGAAAAAATCGGTGAGGTATAATATTATTTAAAGGCGAAACTATATTCAAGCGATCTAGAAAGAAAGGAGAATCAAGAAGATCCGAGAGGGAAATAGCGCGATGCCCAAATTATCCCTCTCACCCCCAAATTTTCCCTCTCTCGAGATTCCTTAAGGGCTTTGTAAGTGTGGACAGACGTGAACTGATAACGCTGGCGTCTGTTTCGAGTTGATACACAAAGGAAGCCACAAGCAATGGCAATTTCAAGTATTTTTTAATGCTTTAAACTGATGAAAAATTAAGATTTATTGATTTAAAGGCACTTATTTATAGAAATTTGATTTAGTTTAGATGAAAGAAAAGTACTTATCTTAAAATTCCAGGCTTTTGGAGTATATCCTTATATTGTCCGCTGTTTTATTCTCGTCAACATCGGAGCCGAAATTCATTGGAATGATATAGGTTTTGCAGGGGAAAAATAAACATTTTTCAAAGAAATTTAATTGATAATCACCAAGAGGAAAGAAAAAATTTTTCACTTTTTTACGGAGCGCAGCGATCGTGCTGCCGCTTGCCTCGGTGATCACACAGCCCTCATACTATTCGCCAAGACAGACAGACAGACAGACAAAGTAGACAGATGTCTTGTTTTGCACCCGCTAAGTCTTTCTGCACCGATGGGCGAAAAATCAAGCATAGGTGCGAAGGAAAGGTATATAGAAAGAGGGGCAATTTCGTATTTGAGGAGAGTAAAAAGGAACTTCGTACATTTTGTACGAGTTCAAAAGGCCATAAAGAAAAGATGGGACAAAATAAAATTTAAATTAAATGGCCCAAAAATAAAAAGGGGAAAAAAAGGGCCTATAGAAAGAAAAGGAAAAGAAGTAGAAAATACCCTAAAATACGATTGTGTCCATGAGTGTAGTTAAGGAGTTCATCTGCAAAAATTAGTGTCTTTAAGAAGCAAACTTTAGCTAAGTTAAAAAAAAAAAAAAAGGAATGAATTCCTACATGGTAATGTGTATGCCCTTATCTTGAGACCTAACTAGAAAAGACATATATCATCACAAAGATGTACATAATATTTTAACTAAAGTAACATTAAATATTACCGTTCCCAAAAAAATTCATGTATATTTCAGAAAAACAGTAATTGACAAAATTATAAATCCATCATACACAGTGTGAGAGCATTTCAGCAAAAATAAATTACACAGTTTATTTTTCTTAAATATTAGTTAAATATAAAATTAATTTATTAATTTAAACGTTGTAATTTATTATAGGACAACTTTAACAAATTCCGTCACACTGTATTTTTATTTGCTCATAATTCTAAGTTTGAGACCTGAAAAAAAAAAAAAAAAAAGTCGGGGATCTTAGTTACAAAAATCACAATCTATACTCATCGATGGTCAAGAGATCCCCATTTTTTCCCTCTCAAGAAATTCCAAAGCACGAAGAGGGGGGCCTCCGAAGGGTGTGAATTGCTGATAAGAACGGATAAGGAGTGTGGCGTCTCTACGGAATAGTTACGAAGAAAAGAACCACATGACTTGCTACTATTACTAACTATTGTATAATGCTAGAATCTTATGAAAAATAATAAATAAAAAAAATTTAATTGCACTCTAGTGATAGAGAAACATATATTGTATAGAGAACAGAATGTTACTTATCTGAATATTCCGTGTCAGGGCCTCTTTTGGATTTCTCGTGTTGATAGTAAACAGCTAACAAAACACCTGAAGTTTCGATGAAGCGAAGTTTCCTTTTTCAATTTGATGAAAGAGACATTGCATAGGAAAGGTGCATTAAACTTTTTTAGAGAGTTGAAAATATTTACTGAAACAGTTATTTAAAAAATTTCGGAGCTATGTTTAGACACTGCCTCCAGCTTTCGTGATCGCAGCGCCATCCAGACAGTTGGTTAAGTCCATACTATTCGCCAAACGCAATGTAAACAAGAGGATGGAATTACGGTTACAGCTAATTTAGTAGTCTGTTACATTTATTCAATTTCAATACAAATTAGCGACATATCCGTTTACTCAAAGTTTAATGCACGTGCCCTGTATTCTTACTTTTCCGGTATAGATTTCTCTTAAAATTTGTCTCACGCTGCGTTGCAAGAGGAAATACAACATTTTAAATTAGAATTCTACTAAAATTAATATCTAAATACACAATTCGTAACACTGTTATTGGCGATTGTTTAACGCTCAGATACCGTGAATTCTATTTTGTATATATATTTTTGGCTACTTGAGGTGATATTTTTGCCTTTAGTTATTGCTTGCTTTAAAACTGCTGATAGTGATGTTGTAATTAAATATCAGGAGATTATAAAGGAAAATTTAAGGTGGGAGTTTTCAAACAAGCGTAAAATTTTGGGTACAGATATTTTATGTATGAATTAACAATAGTATGAACTTTTTAGACGATTTTTGATGGATTGTCGATTATTGAAGGATAACGTTTTCAGTGAAAAATGTAAGATACCATGCTGGTTAGTTAGTCAGAAAAAGTCATCGAATGATAGTACTTGCAAGAAATGTACGGCTGAGAAATCAATTAGGCTAGAATCTTGATTCGCCTGTAGTAAACTCAATTTTTCTAGAAACTTTTTTCTTTTTTTTTTTTAAACGTGAATCAATGGAGTTGCTTATGCGCGAATTTCTGCAATTCTCTGATTTCTTTTAAGTGAAAGCAGATTTCTTAGTATATGAGCAATGCAGAGTTTATTCAATTTCTGATTTTTAAGTAAAAAGAGATCGCCATATACATGAGTAAAGCCAATGCAGTGCCCAATGCCAAGGTTGTGCGCGGTTTGTGCAATTCTAGGATGTTTTTTTAAGTGAAAATAGATCGATGTGTACATGGGCAGAGCCAATGTAGTGCGCAATGCCGAGGTTGTGCGCGATGCCTAGTTTCTGCAATTCTAGGATGTTTTTTTAAGTGGAAATAGATCGATGTGTACATGGGCAGAGCCAATGTAGTGCGCAATGCCGAGGTTGTGCACGGTGCCTAGTTTGTGCAATTCTAGGATGTGTTTTAAGTGAAAATAGATCGATGTGTACATGGGCAAAGCCAATGTAGTGCGCTACGCCGAGGTTGTGCGCGGTGCCTAGTTTGTGCAATTCTAGGATGTTTTTTAAGTGAAAATAGATCGATGTGTACATGGGCAAAGCCAATGTAGCGCGCGGTGCCTAGTTTGTGCAATTCTAAGATGTTTTTTAAGTGAAAATAGATCGATGTATACATGGGCAAAGCCAATGTAGTGCGCGGTGCCTAGTTTGTGCAATTCTAGGATGTTTTTTAAGTGAAAATAGATCGATGTGTACATGGGCAAAGCCAATGTAGTGCGCAATGCCGAGGTTGTGCAATTCTAGGATGATTTTTTAAGTGAAAATAGATCGATGTGTACATGGGCACAGCCAATGTAGTGCGGAATGCCGAGGTTGTGGAATTCTCTGATATTTTTAAGGTGGAAATAGATGGATGTGTACATGGACACTGAGCTTTGATGTTTTTCGGGCGAATACGGATTGTTGTGTACAAAGGAAAACGAGATAATGTGTGATGACGAGCTGTAATGTAACGTATTTTATATGCAATGTTTAACATATCCTTTGTGTATTTTAAATTTGTATTGTTGTTTTAATTGTGAATTATATTTGGGACATCATTTTTTATTTAAATTGTATTTTTAATTTTTTGGTTTTGATATGTTTATAATGCTTTCCGACTTACTATATATATCGATAGCCCGACGATCTACTCAACAGTAGCAAAACTGTAAACTTTGACCCTATAAGTGACTTTTACCTCATTATTATTATAATACGTAGTTTTTGCAATCGTAATCGCACTTGATAATATGAGTTCTTTGATAATACAGTGTCTCACAAAAGTGATGGGACACTTGTGCTTTACAAAAGAAACTGTAATAAAATAAATTAAAAAAACATGTAAAAATTTTTTGTGGGTGTGTTTCATACTTAAATTTAGTAACAATTATTACATCACATACATTTTCTCAAAATATTAATTTAATAAAAATTTAGAACGGAGCAAAAAATGGTTCACATAAGTGATGGGGCACCATTAGATACTACTACATACTATGCAACAAAAATCGTCTGAAGTAAGCAATAAGAATATTTTTTGGGGTTTTTGTTTTTACTCAAAAGCAAATGGCAATAATTTATCGCAATCGTCTGCAGTATTTTTCTCCAGTTTGTTTTGGAATTCTTGTGTTTTTTATCTCTGTGCAGCCATGAATGCTAAACGAAAAGAAACTTTCTATTAGAGAGGACTTTCTATTAGGAAATTCTATTAGAGAAACTGCTGAAACCGTTAACCTGAGTCATTCAACAGTTTTTAATATCATTAAACGATATAAAAAGAATCACATGATTCAGGATAAAAGAAGACCTGGCTGACCATCAAAGCTATCCAATGGACTAAAGCGAACTATCGTTCGAAATATTAAAAAAAAATCCAAGAATGAATGCTCCCAAAGTTGCTGCCTGATTTACAAGCATTATATGGAGTAATTGTTAATCCTGAGACTATTGGAAGAGTAATTCGATCTGCTGGATATCACGGTAGAGCAGCCAGGAAAAAATTCTTCGTGAGTGAAAAGAATAGAAACCTCAGACTGGCTTTCGCAAAATCCAACATAAATAAGAATTCTGATTACTGGAATGAAGTTATATTTGCTGATGAGAGTAAATTTAATATATTTGATTCTGACGGTAGAATCTTGGTGTGGAGAAAACCCAGGGAAGAATTTTGCAAACACACCATTTCTTCAAAACAACAATTAAAATCGGTGCTTCAAGAAGAATGGGGTAAAATCACTCCAGAAATCGCAAAAAAAATTAGTCGAATCCATCCCAAGAAGATTAAATCATGTTTTAAAAGTAAAAGGAAATCCAACAAAATATTAAAACCTTTTATAAAGTAAAATTTTGGATAAATATTTGATGGAAAAGTAAGTGTCCCATCACTTATGTGAGCCATTTTCTGCTCCGTTCTAAACAATTGTATTTTTATTAAATTGATATTTTAATATTTTGAGAAAATGTATGTTATGTAATAATTGTTACTAAATTTAAGTATGAAACACACCCACAAAAAATTTTTACATGTTTTTTTTCATTTATTTTACTACAGTTTCCTTTTGTAAAGCACAAGCGTCCCATCACTTTTGTGAGACACTGTATGTGTGTGTGTATGTGAAGCATTGCTTAGTGTTCCTAATTTGTAGTATTTATTTTCTTATAATATTTTCTTTCATTGCGAGAAATTAAATTTTTTATTTATTTATGTGTAGAATTCTAGTATGCCTGCCTACAGAGAATATAATGTGATTTAGAAATTTAAGAACCTGTTTTTCATTAATGTGAAGTTTAAAATTTTTAGAAAATAATGAAAATTGTCTACTTACTGGTATATAAGGGATTATGTTGTTACGTAGCAAAACGTTAATTTGTAAATATGATAAAATTGATATGTTCCAGAGTATTAATTAAAAGAAAACTTTTTTTATTTGTATAAATGCTAAAGCTTAAAAATCTTTGAAAATATGGAAGCTGTATGAAATACAAGTATGAGAGACTGCGACGTTCTTTATCGTTGTAATAACTGGTAGAATTCACTTACTGTATCATGATAATTTTAAATATAAACAATTTATTATACTTATTTTCAGTTACGCCTAAGCTCAGAAATGTAAATTTAAAGAATTTGATGTTAATTTACAATAATAAACAATTCATTATTTTTTTTTAAAAGAAAATACAAATTACGCGTAGCATGGAGAATACATTGTGACGTCACACCACATTATTTATTAAAGGTGAAATAGCTAAAGGTTTCCAGTATTGTTTTTAAAATTACATCCTTTTAACCTTAATCATTTCTTAATATTTCTTTCTCTTAAAATCGTGTATAATAGTCGTAAACTTATTTCTATTATCCACGATTTCTGGTGAAATCAAAATGGCCGCCATTTTTTGAAACACGGAGTTTCGTCGAAAATCTGGATGGCAACCATTTTTCAAAACAACGTATTTCATGTGCTTTGGCGCCAAACCAAATTCGCCAAACTTTGAAGGTGGGTTATACTAAAGCTGTTCCAAATTTACAAAAGGTTAATTTTTATGTTTATGAATAATGAAATTTACAAAAGGTTAATAAATGCATTTCAAACTAGCATATGTTACTTTAGTTTCTTAGATTCTGTTATTAAAAGAAAATGAAAAAATATTTCAAAGTGAAGAAAATCAAATTCAATTATAATGGGCAAGTTTTGTACCAGTGTTAGAAATATTTTTTATGATTAAATATTGTAAATGGTAAAAATATTAAGAAGTGTGTATTTTTTAATCCCTCAATTTATTACAAGTAATTTATGATTATAATTTAAAAGCTAAAATTAAATTATCATAATGAGTAAATTTTGTACCAATGGTAATAATACAACAATCATCGTAAATGATGATTTCTGTGAAAAATTCGAAAAGTCATTGGAATCCACTAGTGGTGCAGTGATAGCCACTGAACAGTGGTAGTTCAGGCTGGCTATATGGGAGTTTTAGTAGTTTTCCGTAGATGTAATGTGAATCTGAGCCAGTTTCTCTTAAAAAGTACTGGTACTTTTCCGTTTTGCCGGCGCAAACGATAAAGTCGCCAATAATGCTACAACTGATGCCAAACGGAATATCTTCGCTGGTAACATTTTACGCTTCATTTTCAAAACAAGCCACAGCCATTTCTTATCATTTCTTTCAATACTGGCATACAATTACATAGTATTTTTACAAGATAGTTAAATTTTATGCCCTAAGACCACTCGCGGTAATTAAGTCAATTAGGATGCAATCACCCCAATCACAGGCGAAAATATAGAAACGCAAAATCAAGGGTTAAATTCATCCATTCTAATGGAATGCACAAGCGAAGCAAAGCACTGCGGTTTTACATAATTTCTGAGTAAGCTACTCGTACGAATTGAATAATTCTTGCATTTAAACTTGTATTCCAAATTAAGATTTAACTTGAAATTAATGTAGATAATTACTGGGAGAATTATATTTTTGTAGCGTAGTTTACGTGAGATGAGATCACTTGGGGTCACGTGATAGAATCGGAGAACCAGGATGATGAGCCACGAAAGCATAGTAAATTCTTAAATTAATGTCTTTTTACAAATTTATTGTCTTTATTTATTGGCTTTTTATAGAATTTTAAACCATATCAAAATAAAAAAAAATCTTAGAACTAAAATGTTTTATGTGTATACTGAATGCTGTCGCCAACAAAGTCTGCTTGGCAAGATTTGCGCCGGCGAAACGGAAAAGTACCAAAGTGGTACAAAGTACTTTATGAAGACATCCTTCTTCTGCTAGCCAGCATATGTATTTATTTTCTATTCGTAATTCTCTCTTATTTTCTTATTTCTTAATTCTAAATCTTACTTCTGAAGAGAAAAAGTGTTGCATCTATAGGTCGAAAAATATGGTCAATATGTTTGCAAAATCCTGTCAGTTTTGGAAAGCATTTAAATAAACTAAATAATTTGTATGTGATGCAAACAAAAATGCATTACACTATTTCATGTACTAAATAATTAATCAAGGAACAAAGTATATTGTAACGTTCCTTTACTTTGTAACCTTTACTTTGTTTTACTTGTTAAGTAATTTTATGCTTGGGATCTTTACTGTCAATTTCCTCCACCCGTTTTCTCACCAGAATCCAAATGAAGTTTTTATTTTGTAAAACAAACCGTGTTTTGCCTTTTGAGGCCACATTAATAGGTTGCTAGATAAGAAAAGATTTGTAGTCTTCAGCCTTGCATTATAATTGCTGATAGTTGAATTCCAGGCCAGTTAAGTTTTTAACCAACTTTGCATTAAATTGATTTGTGCAGCCTTTGGGCTACCTATTTATTTGAATTTAAATTTTACATTTGAACTTAATTGTTATCATAAGTTATCTTGCCACAAGTGGTTGACTGAGTCGTAAGCTCAAAGTGTGCCTTCTGTTCTGTACATCTAAACTTTATAATAGAATAAAAGTATATCTTAACTTAATAAGAATATATCTAAACTTTATGATAATAACATTTAAAGACATTGAAATCAGTATCTAAGTGCTTGCCATGTAGTCAAATTTTTATATATAAATTGTACTCTTACTTTTATTATAGAGATTTTATTACAAAAAATTCAGATTTCTGTTAGATAAATGTTTAAGTAATGTAGAAAATTTGCATAAAATTTAAAATAAAAAGTCGACTGTTGTGTCAACATATTATTAATAAAAGTAATAATACTCAGTGAAGGTTATTCATATACAGCTGTTAGGTTGTAAGATTTACAAAATTTGAGAACTCTAAATTATAAGCAATATATTCCATAATCTAAGCAACATTATTTTTTTTATAGTCAGGCAAATTATGAAAATGTTATAAAAGCAATAATGAAACCTGATTTTGGTCCTGATTTGAACCTATGAATTCATGCAATTACACATCCCTTTAGTTCTAATATGAGGTAAATAGGTATTTCTAGTCTGATGGGTTTTCATCCGCAGAGAACCCGTTGGCGCTTCGGGAAAGAACCTGTTGGCGCCGTTGCATTTTTACTCGCCAAGCTCGCGGTTCATCGGCGATGAGCCAAGCCGCAAACGTGATATTTTGTAAACGTGATTTTTAGTGCATGTAAATTCAAGTTAGCAGACAAAACAATATATTAAGCATATGGTAGTAAAAATTCACAGATAATAAACATGTAAATGTAAAATTAACTTGTTAAACGTGATATACGAAAATTGTATTAAATTCAAGTTAGCACAGAAAAGAATATATTAAGTATAAGACAATATATAAGCATTTTAATGGAAATAAAAATTCATTTAAAAAGTATAAATTAGTATTAATGTACTGAAATTAACCTGTTAAACGTGATAAACAAAAAAAATTTGTCTTAAATTCCAGTTAACACAGAAAACAATATATTCCTTACACCAGCAGTGGTTTGCTAATTTTGATGACCATGGTGATACATCAAACTATTCACTATTCTGTAATCTTAGATAATCAATAATCTTTTTTATTTCAACTTAATCATCTATTTATGTCCCACCTGCCATCCTCTGAAAGGTTATTGTTAGAAAAGCATTAACAATATATTATCTTGTTAAAATTTTACGCCAGAAAATTGATTTATTCTCATAATTTAGATGACAATAACCAATAATAAAAATAAAAGCATTACTTAGTTATTTAAATTGCTGGTTCTTAGAGCTGTTAATAATTAAAAACACAACGTAAACAGCCGTGTTACAAATTAGCATTCACCCCTCCCGCCGTATTTTCTTCCTTTCATCTCGAACCGAGAACCGGCATCTATCTACGAAAATATTTCTATCTATTCGTTGTTAAAAAATTAAGAAAAAAAGTAATAAATAAAAGAAGAAGAATAGAAATCTGCAAATGCGAAGAACCACAGTGATAACGAAACAAAATGGACGCAAGATGAATGGTTGCAACAAGCGAATAGGTTGAATCCGCTGGGTTACCAGATTTTAACTATTTGGCAATGTTTACATTCACCGGGTTCTCTCTGGAAGTGCTTCCCTCCTTAGCAAAGGAAA
The DNA here is from genome assembly GCF_044657685.1 of Stegodyphus dumicola. Lineage (NCBI taxonomy): Eukaryota > Metazoa > Arthropoda > Arachnida > Araneae > Eresidae > Stegodyphus > Stegodyphus dumicola. Next base: position 55,680,185 of record NC_140778.1, read on the forward strand.
CACCAAGAGTTTATAATAATATGCAGAGTTGACATATGAAAAAAATGTCAAGACTCATGTGATGTAATATTAAAAGCACCAGTTTTAACTATCAAAAATTCGGCTTTTTAAAAAATATTTTAAATGTTGTGCTTTCCTAACACAAAAGTAACTTTAAGAAAAACACACAATTTATCCCTCCTGCTATCAGACAGACAGACAGACAAAGTAGACAGATGTCTTGTTTTGCACCCGCTAAGTCTTTCTGCACCGATGGGCGAAAAATCAAGCATAGGTGCGAAGGAAAGGTATATAGAAAGAACGGCAATTTCGTATTTGAGGAGAGTAAAAAGGAACTTCGTACATTTTTTACGAGTTCAAAAGGCCAGAAAGAAAAGATGGGACAAAATAAAATTTAAAATAAATGGCCCAAAAATAATAGAGGAGAAATAAAAAGGGCCTATAGAAAGAAAAGGAAAAGAAGTAGAAAATATACTAAAATACGATTGTGTCCATGAGTGTAGTTAAGGAGTTCATCTGCAAAAATTAGTGTCTTTAAGAAGCAAACTTTAGCTAAGTTAAAAAAAAAAAAAGGAATGAATTCCTACATGGTAATGTGTATGCCCTTATCTTGAGACCTAACTAGAAAAGACATATATCATCACAAAGATGTACATAATATTTTAACTAAAGTAACATTAAATATTACCGTTCCCAAAAAAATTCATGTATATTTCAGAAAAACAGTAATTGACAAAATTATAAATCCATCATACACAGTGTGAGAGCATTTCAGCAAAAATAAATTATACAGTTTATTTTTCTTAAATATTAGTTAAATATAAAATTAATTTATTAATTTAACCATTGAAATTTATTATAGTACAAGTTGAACAAATTCCGTCGCTGTATTTTTATTTGCTCGTAATTTTAAGTTTGAGACCTGAAAAAAAAAAAAAAAAGTCGGGGATCTTTGTTACAAAAATTACAATCTATACTCATCGATGATCAAGAGATCCCCATTTTTCCCTCATAAGAAATTCCTAAGCACGAAAAGGGGGGGGGGCTCCGAAAGGTGTGAGTTGCTGATAAGAACGGACTACTGATAAGGAATGTGGCGTCTCTACGGAATAGTTACGAAGAAAAGAACCACATGACCTGCTACTATTACCAACTATTGTATAATGCTAGAATCTTATGAAAAATAATAAATAAAGAAATTTAATGACACTCTAGTGATAGAGAAACAGATATTTTTTAGAGAACAGAATGTTACTTATCTGAATATTCCGTGTCAGGGCCTCTTTTGGATTTCTCGTGTTCATAGTGAACAGCTAACAAAACACCTGAAGTTTCGAAGAAGCGAAGTTTCCTTTTTCAATTTGATGAATGAGATATTGCATAGGAAAGGAGCATTTAACTATTTTAAAGAGTTGAAAACATTTTTGAAACACTTATTTAAAAAATTTCGGAGCTGTGTTTGGACACTGCCTCCAGCTTTCGTGATCGCAGCGCCAGAGCTTAAGACAATTTTTAAAGCAAAGTAAAGCAAACAAAGGAGTCCCCCTCCTGCTATCAAAGCTGTGATACCTATCAAATTCGTCAAAGTTACGTGGACAGAAATGGCGGCATATTGTATTTAGGGTTACCAGTATTTAGGGTTAGTTTAGCTCAGTATTTAGGGTTACCAAGGTTATCATAATTTTTCATTTATCGCTCCAAAATGTCGCCAAACAAATCTCTCGCCAAAAAGGACTAATACTAAAGCTGTGCCAAATAATCTTAATAAGTTTTGTAAATATTTAAACAAAAAATAACAACATTCAGACAAGACATATAAGACATTAAAATATACATTTAAATCAATGTATTATTACTATATTATTGTATTACTCAAGATTAAAGTTATTAATTTCAGTATTATTTCTTTTACTTACTCCATGTACATTTCTCTCTATTTATCTGGAATTTAAAATTAAGCAAAAATGCAACTTTAGTTTAATACGAATTTTGATTTACACTCTTTTGACTTTGAAGGCAATCAGATACAGGTTTCTTTCTTTTAGGAGCAAATTTGAAGAAACCAGACCCACATATGACTTTCCTTGAAAAACTACAAAAACTTTATCCAAAAACTACATCAAATTGAGGTTTTATGCCTAGTTTTCAATATATGATTATAATAACAAAGTACATACTTAATTATATATATATAACAACAGCAAAATTTTAATCAACCTTATGGGCTTAATCCTAGTACAGTCAAAAGTCGTTAATCCGGACTCGTCGGGACTTCGGCGATTCCGGATTATCGATTTTTCCGGATTATAGATCATCAGTTTAAATCTCGTAAGATGGCATGCAGAAATTCTAAAATTAAAAATATGAAACCGTAATTTATGAAATAAAGAACAATTATGATCTAAAGGGTATCAAAATTTACAAAAAAAAAAGCTTAATATTTATTTATTTACTTTATTAAACATTTCTCTCAATGTAAGTTGTTTAAGTTGCTTCATTTTATGTGATAATACTTTCTCTTTATAAAAAGAACATAATTTCTTGTTCAGTTACAAAGTTCCGCTGTTCAAGTCCCGTTAATTGCTGTGCCGAGAATACCGACTAACTTGTCAATCGAAGTTTTTTCGTTTTCACTAACCTCTCTGTCACATTCTTCATGTCTTTATCCATTTTTTGCAGCAATTCCAATTTTTGTTTGTTGGACATCAAAACATACTTTCGTTTTGTAGATCCTTTGGAAGTTCCATCGGAAATTCTATTTGACATAATCAAAAGTTCAAGTTTACTTTTATAAAATTGCTCTTACAGTCTGCTAAAAATAATAAGCGGGATCCAATTCGATGATTAAGGAACAATGCAATCATTAACATTAACTGAAATAGATAATTAGATAATTTTAGCTTACACCGTCCGTTATACATTAAACGCGCAGGCGAAAACGTATTCTGCAGTTGCGCACACGCATATGCGCAGTAGTCAAGGTCTTACGCGCTCGCGTAAAACGCCTGTGCGCATGTGCCACCGCGGCGCATGCGCAGAAAGTTTTTAGCTTTGAGGTCCGGATTATAGATCATTCCGGATTATGGGTGTCCGAATTAAACACTTTTGACTGTATACGGTGCACATGAGAGTTGGCGAAATTCAGGTTTAAGAGACTAATAAGCGCGCCGATTGTGGTAACCAAGCCGATTTTGGCAGCTTTGGAGGAGAGTGCATTTGAGAGCATTTTCGCGCATGCTCATTAAATATTTTAAAATGAGAAGTTTTGATTGGTGCAGATGGGAGAAAAGTATTATTTCAAACCATTGTTTGAAGTTGCGTTAATCTGTCTTCGGCTGAACTGAATGAGAAAGGATAACGTATGTTAAGGTAAAATTTATTTCTCTTTTATTTTTTGTATTTTTTAAAATAATAGTAGTGGTTCCGCCGAGTTTCTGATTGGTTAATATTTTTTGATTAATCGGTTTTTGGTCAGATACGGAATATGAATTTAGTTTGATAACGTCTTTTATTCTACAGTTCGAGTTGCTAACGTATTTTGTTCTACAGTTCGATTTGCTAACGTATTTTGTTCTAGAGTTGGATAACGTTACCTTTCGATTATGATGTGCAATGCTATGAATTGCGAATATTTAAACACGAAATTTTTTTGGAAGTTAGAACTGGAAGGAAAGCTTGCTGTAATTCAATGGGCAGTAGATGCCGGATTGCTGCCGAATTTTAAAAATCGCGCCATGGGCGCACCGTATACAGTCAAAAATCGTTAATTCGGACACCCATAATCCGGAATGATCTATAATCCGGACCTCAAAGCTAAAAACTTTCCGCGCATGCGTCACCGCGGTGGCACATGCGCACAGGCGTTTTACGCGAGCGCGTAAGACCTTGACTACTGCGCATATGCGTGTGCGCAACTGCAGAATACGTTTTCGTCTGCGCGTTTAATGTATAACGGACGGTGTAAGCTAAAATTATCTAATTATCTATTTCAGTTAATGTTAATGATTGCATTGTTCCTTAATCTTCGAATTGGATCCCGCTTATTATATTTAGCAGACTGTAAGAGCAATTTTGTAAAAGTAAACTTGAACTTTTGATTATGTGAAATAGAATTTCCGATGCTGGAACTTCCAAAGGATCTACAAAACGAAAGTATGTTTTGATGTCCAACAAACAAAAATTGGAATTGCTGCAAAAAATGGATAAAGACATGAAGAATGTGACAGAGAGGTTAGTGGAAACGAAAAAATTTCGATTGACAAGTTAGTCGGTATTCTCGGCACAGCAATTAACGGGACTTGAACAGCGGAACTTTGTAACTGAACAAGAAATTATGTTCTTTTTATAGAATTAAAGAGAAAGTATTATCACATAAAATGAAGCAACTTAAACAACTTACATTGAGAGAAATGGCCCACCAGCGGCCGAGCGGTAAAGTCGCTGAACACTGGTAGTTCGGTCCGAGGTTCGAATCCAGCGAACGGGCTGGCTGCATGGGTGTTTTCGTGGTTTTCCCCATGTGTAACGTGTATACGAGCCAGTTTCCCTTAGAAAGTCCTCCAGGAAAGGCATCCCTCCTCTTAGGCAGATAGCCCTAGTGTGCTTTGCCATAATTAAATACACCACCAACACCACACCGTTGAGAGAAATGTTTAATAAAGTAAACAAATAAATATTAAGCTTTTTTTTTTTGTAAATTTTGATACCCTTTAGATCATAATTGTTCTTTATTTCATAAATTACGGTTTCATATTTTTAATTTTAGAATTTCTGCATGCCATCTTACGAGATTTAAACTGATGATCTATAATCCGGAAAAATCGATAATCCGGAATTGCCGAAGTCCCGACGAGTCCGGATTAACGACTTTTGACTGTACTAGGATTTGGAAGGAACGTGGAGTGCTGTTAAGCGTGAGATGAAGGGGACGAAAAAGGTAAGCGAAGAGTTTGACTCTTATTTCGTGGAATATATGTGGCGGCGCCTGAAAAATAATAAATCGTCATCCGAAAAAATGAAAGACTTTATTTTTGCAATAAAAGCAATATATCCGCCACCCGAGTTTGAGGGCTATGGCATTTGAGTTATGATCTAGACCCTAAAACATATGTGACACTGAGCCATGGTATTTAATTTATTATATTTGATATGTGAATGTTTTGTATTTGTTGCGATGCATGTTGAAAGTTATATTTTTATTTGTTATAAAGTCTGTTAAAAATTATTTTCAATTTCTAAATGCTTGCTTTTTTTCTTGTGTCTCACCGTATGCTTAGGATTTATTATCTTATGATTATCATTTTGTTTACTTTTTTTGCCAACTCAAACTTGTGGTGACGCTTTACTTTGAGGTTGCCAAAAATTTGGCGACTATTTTAAAAATCGCGCCAAGGCCGCACCGTATACTAGGATTTTATCAAATTTTTAAGCAAACTGTTGCTCTTTTTAATATTCTCCATCTTACTAATAAATTATTTTGGTAATTCATCACAAAAGATGCAACTAGCAACTATGATATGGCGTTTTTATTTTGGCGATTCTAAATATTAAATTTTCGCCATAAGTGGTAAACTTACACTGCTAAGTTCTAGTGTTAATGCTGACGTCCAAAGGAAAGAAAACCACGTGACCTGTAATAACCCATCAGCATTAGGTTACGCATTTTCCTCTTCTGGTCTTGAGACGCCTGTGGAAAGACTGGGCAATCTGAAAAAGTGGCGACCGATTTCGAAAGGCATCATGGAAAAAAGTAAAACTTCCGGTATCAGAGTCTCAGTTCTCTGTAAAATCCCATTATTAATGTGATTAAAAGCGCCACCTATTTATTATCGTCTTATACATGGAGGTTCTTTTATCTTGAGTTAAGTTGCACTTTGTGCCAACATTATTAGTATATCTTAAGAATAAGTTCTTCTTTAGCCATCTTTATATTCTCAACTGAGAAATCGTATTTTAGTGAACGATAAGAAATTAGTTTGGATTGAAGCATTCCTGGAAATCAAGGCATCCTTAAGGTATTCTAATATAAAATAGCTGATATGTCTTGTAAATAATTATTGATTCTTTTATCAAGATAAACACTTGTATTTACACGAGGCATCAAATGCTAAAAAATCTTAGAACTACTTCGACCGAAATTTATGTTAAGCAATTCATTTTACATTCATTTGGAGGAAAAAATTCATCACTAGGTATTTAGCAAGGTATATTATCTTAAGAATGTCAGTCATCGTTATCAATGTAGCACAGAAATTATATGTTCTGGGAGATGTGTAACCAATTATTTTTAAGAGGCAATGTTTAAAAGAGCACATGCAGATCCATACGGAACACAAACCGCATGTGTGGAATTTAGATTTGATATAGTCGAAAATGTAATTTAAACATGCATATGCTAATTTGCATAGCAGAAGAATCTGATATGATTGAAGTGTGTAAGAAGACTTTTAGTTAAATGATTAATTTATACTCGCATTTGCTTCTTACAAACCGTATATATGTGAAAAGTTTAATTTAAACATGCACATGTTTACTCAGACAGGAGAGAAATCTTATGTGTGCAAAATATGTAAGAAGTCATTTTGTCATACATATGGTTTAAACAGCCATTTGCTTATTCATACTGCAGAAAAACCTTATATGTGTGACGTTTGTGAGAAGTCATTTGGTCTGAAGAGTTCTTTGATCACTCATATGCTTACTCACACTGGAGAGAAACCTCATGTATGTGAAGTGTGTAAGAAGTCATTTAGTCTAAAGGGTAGTTTAAAGAGCCATATGCTTATTCACACAGGAAAGAAATTGCATGTGTGTGAAGTATGCAAGATGTCATTTAGTCATAAGTTTTCCTTAAACATCCATATGCTTATTCACACAGGAGAGAAACCTCATGTGTGTGAAGTATGTAAGAAGTCATTTAGTGAAAAGTATAGTCTTCACAGGCATGTGCTTATTCACACAGGAGAGAAACTTCATGTATGTGAAGTGTGTAAGAAATCCTTTAGTGGCAAGTGGGCTTTAAAGAACCATATGTTTATTCACACAGGAGAGAAACTTCATGTGTGTGAAGTATGCAAGACGTCATTTAGTCTTAAGGTTACTTTAAACAGGCATATGCTTATTCACACAGGAGAGAAACCTCATGTATGTGAAGTATGTAAAAAGTCATTTAGTCGTAAGCTTACTTTAAACAGGCATATCGTTATTCACGCAGGAGAAAAACCTCATGTGTGTGAACTTTGTAAGAAGTCATTCACTCATAAGCGTGCTTTAAACAGCCATATACTTATTCACAATGCGGAAAAACCTTACATGTGTGAAGTATGTAGGAAGTCATTTAGACAGAAGTGTAATTTAAACCATCATATGCTTATTCACACAGGAGAGAAACCTCATGAGTGTGAAGTATGTAAAAAGTCCTTTCGACAGAAGATTACTTTAAACAGGCATGTCCTTATTCACACGGGAGAGAAACCTTATGTGTGCGAAATATGTAAGAAGTCATTTAGAGCGAAGGGTCCTCTAAAGACCCATATGCTTTTTCACACAGGAGAGAAACCTCATGTGTGTGAAGTATGTAAGAAGTCATTTCGTCGTAAGGATAGTTTAACCAGTCATATCCTTATTCATAAAGGAGAAAATCCTCATGTGTAAAAATGTCCTTTAGTCACAAGGGTAAAAATTTGAAGAAATATATGTTGATCTACACAAGAGAGAAATCTTTTGAGGAGATGCTAAATTAGTATCAATTTTTATTTATCAGCGGAGTACAGATTTCTGTATGCAGCAAAGAAACCTCATCTCTTGTGTTGAAGTCAGTTTCAATCACAGCAGTTGCCCATATCAAGTGGTGGTCAATATTCTTGGAATTAACAGAGCCATTCACTTTCAGAATATTATATTTAGAGGCATTATAGCATGTGATTTAAAGTGTAATGGTGACACCTTGTGCAGTTTGTAAATTGTCATTTGATGCAAATAAGAAATAAATCTTTTAAGTCTTTTCAAAAACAAAAAGCTTCATTTATGCAAGATATATCTCAAGTCCTTTTTAAGGTAATGCTAACTTAAAGTTAATATGCTACTTTCCTGTTCTAAAGTGTGTAGAGCTACTAATACCAATCTTCATTGAAAAGATGTTATTCAGAATCTGACTTGATGTGCTTTACATTTCTTGCAGTTTTTCTCAAAATTTGAATCCTTTGTACTGATTTTCATAGCTTTAGTTAAACTCACAGTGTTACATCTGAGACCTACCAAAATGCACTGTAGTGGTCATATGCTTATTACCACTTTGACATACTTCTGATATTGTATATCTGAACCATGGCTTAATTTTTCGTCCCATATGGGTACTGTAATTTCTATGCGTTTTGTGTCTGTGTGTTTTGTGCATGTATGTGCTTTGTGATGAAACACTAAAGACCTGCAGTCAAATTACGTAGTTCCACTTTTTTGACATATTTTTTAACTAATTAGAGCTATTATCAGCAAATATTATTCTCAGTATTGCTAACCAGCTGCAATATCAAATGTGTCAAGTGTACAACACTCATAAGACTAGAATATGGTTAAGGGGAACAGCTTTAGTATTGGTCCTTTTGGCAATTTTTTAATTTGGCAACAAACTTCGGTCGCCAAGGTAGACCCGGTTTTGAAGATCGGAAAAAAATGGCGGATTGTCAACAAAACCCAATCTAGACTAAATAACAATCCTAAAAAATAAGCTCTTAATCAGAATAAACAGTCTTTCTCTAATTTTCAATATTTCTAGTACTGCTATGATAAATTCTTGAAACACTACAGTAAATGAATTTATGACAATTATTATGTTATGAGTAATGAAATTTACAAAATGTTAATATTTTTAATTACAAAATGTAATGTATTAAACATTAATATTTTAAGTAGTTAGTTCATATTTATGTTTTATTATATTAGTACTTAGCTAATATTTTAAATTTACAAAAGGTTAATTTTTATGTTTATGAATAATGAAATTTACAAAAGGTTAATAAATGCATTTCAAACTAGTATATGTTACTTTAGTTTCTTAGATTCTGTTATTAAAAGAAAATGAAAAAATATTTCAAAGTGAAGAAAATCAAATTCAATTATAATGGGCAAGTTTTGTACCAGTGTTAGAAATATTTTTTATGATTAAATATTGTAAATGGTAAAAATATTAAGAAGTGTGTATTTTTTAATCTCTCAATTTATTACAAGTAATTTATGATTATAATTTAAAAGCTAAAATTAAATTATCATAATGAGTAAATTTTGTACCAATGGTAATGATACTACAATCATCGTAAATGATGATTTCTGTGAAAAATTCGAACAGTCATTGGAATCCACTAGTGGTGGAGTGATAGCCACTGAACAGTGGTAGTTCAGGCTGGCTATATGGGAGTTTTAGTAGTTTTCCGTAGATGTAATGTGAATCTGAGCCAGTTTCTCTTAAAAAGTACTTTATGAAGGCATCCTTCTTCTGCTAGCCAGCATATGTATTTATTTTTTATTCATAATTCTCTCTTATTTTCTTATTTCTTAATTCTAAATCTTACTTCTGAAGAGAAGAAATGTTGCATCTATACGTCAAAATATATGGTCAATATGTTTGCAAAATCCTGTCAGTTTTGGAAAGCATTTAAATAAACTAAATAATTTGTATGTGATGCAAACAAAAATGCATTGCACTATTTCATGTACTGAATAATTAATCAGGGAACAAAGTATATTGTAACGTTCCTTTATTTTGTAACCAGAGTTATTTTATTCTTGGGATCTTTACTGTCAATTTCTTCCATCCGTTTTCTCACCAGAATCCAAATGAAGTTTTTATTTTGTAAAACAAACCGTGTTTTGCCTTTTGAGGCCACATTAATAGGTTGCTAGATAAGAAAAGATTTGTAGTCTTCAGCCTTGCATTATAATTGCTGATAGTTGAATTCCATGCCAGTTAAGTTTTTAACCAACTTTGCATTAAATTGATTTGTGCAGCCTTTGGGCTACAAATTTATTTGAATTTAAATTTTACATTTGAACTTAATTGTTATCATAAGTTATCTTGCCACAAGTGGTTGACCGAGTCGTTAAGTACAAAGTGTGCCGTCTGTTCTGTACATCTAAACTTTATAATAGAATAAAAGTATATTTTAACTTAATAAGAATATATCTAAACTTTATGATAATAACATTTAAAGACATTGAAATCAGTATCTAAGTGCTTGCCATGTAGTCAAATTTTTATATATAAATAGTACTCTTACTATTATTATAGAGTTTTTATTACAAAAAATTCAGATTTCTATTAGATAAATGTTTAAGTAATGTAGAAAATTTGCATAAAATTTAAAATAAAAAGTCGACTGTTATGTGAACATACTATTAATGAAAGTAATAATACTCAGTGAAGGTTATTCATATACAGCTGTTAGTTAAGACACAATAACACGCCGAATAAATACTAATTCAGAAGTCAAACAACAAAAATCAGCGTTAATTTACAAAATTTTCACAGGACTAGTTTCGATGGTTTTACCAAACCATCATCTTCAGCTGCAAAACCGCAAATGAACAAGATAGGAAATAATGTTTAGATAAGATAAGATTCTTGTCCAGGCTTTCTTATCTTATCTAAACATTATTTCCTATCTTGTTCATTTGCGGTTTTGCAGCTGAAGATGATGGTTCGGTAAAACCATCGAAACTAGTCCTGTGAAAATTTTGTAAATTAACGCTGATTTTTGTTGTTTGACTTCTGAATTAGTACAGCTGTTAGGTTGTAAGATTTACAAAATTTGAGAACTCTAAATTATAAGCAATATATTCCATAATCTAAGCAACATTATATTTTTTATAGTCAGACAAATTATGAAAATGTTATAAAAGCAATAATGAAACCTGATTTGAACCTATGAATTCATGCAATTACACATCCCTATAGTTCTAATATGAGGTAAATAAACCAAAATTACCATGGTCCACGGTAATTTTGATCTCCTTAGCAAAGGAAACACCAAGAGTTTACCTCATGCTACTGAAAATGTGTTCTTTATTTCCCTTGGGGAGGGGGGTGGGGTTTATAATAATATGCAGAGTTGACATATGAAAAAATGTCGAGACTCATGTGATGTAATATTAAAAGCACCAGTTTTAACTATCAAAAATTTGGCTTTTTAAAAAATATTTTAAATGTTTTGCTTTCCTAACACAAAAGTAAGAAAAACACACAATTTATCCCTCCTGCCATCAAAGCTCTGATACCTATCAAATTTGTTAAAGTTACGTGGACAGAAATGGCGGCATGTTTGAAGCTCAGTATTTAGGGTTACCAAGGTTATCATAATTTTTCATTTATCGCTCCAAAATGTCGCCAAATTTCTCTCCAAAAAGGAGTAATACTAAAACTGTGCCGGCAAAGGAAAATGGGGGGTAAAATCCTAGTATACGGTGCAGCCTTGGCGCGATTTTGAAAATTATCGCCAAGACCAAAAATGATCCAAAGAACGTCTATATATACACTATATACTATGTGTGTATATACATAGTATATACTATGTATAACTATATATATTCTTTGAATAACCCGTTTACTACTCATCGTATATGTCGCGTTTTTACTGCTCATCGTGAAGTAGCCAAATCCCGTGTGCACCGGATACTAGGATTAAACCAAAATGGGGTCTTCTACAATCAAATCCTGGACATAGCAGTTAGAGCAACCCTGTGTGTGTAAAGAAAAAAATGAATCAGTATGGAAATTCATTTTAATGCAGGTAAGAAACTCAAATATAGTAAATATTTATATAAAAACTTTTCTATGTTTTTTATCCGGTGTTGAAAGAAACTCTATTTTTAATTTGTAAGGATGCACATTTTATAAGCATGAACATCTGTGTACAAAAGAAAGACATATGTCTCTGTTTCGTTTGCAGCTTTCTCAGTGTTTAAACATTCTGAAAAGTTATCGTTATTTATATCTGAAGCATAAAAAAATTGTCTCATTTGGTTCCCATAATAATGCAAATTTGAAACTGAATAGAAACTAGCAACATTTGGCACTTGGTCACCATTTTTATGGTTTTAATTCAAAAGGAACACCTTTTTCTAGAACCCATAACAAGTGTTTGTTATGCAGAACTTTCATAGAAATTTGCTAGATTACTTTAAAATTTTAATTCAAGGAATTTATTGAAGTAACATTGTAGTATTTCAGCCTGTTTATTTTATTTAATAAACCATATTTAAAAAAATTATAATCATAAATGCATGTTGTTTCATTTATTGCAACCTGAGTAGTTGAATGCTATGGAAAGATTGCGGTGAATTTGAATGATGGGGAAAAATTTGGAAAGTGCATGTCAGATTTTGGGTAAGGGCTTGTGTGTGTTGGATAAGTATGTTGTTATTTTGTGGTTTAGATGGTAAAATGTCTGAATGTGGTAAGATTAATTTGAAGTTTCTGTGTGAACAACCTAATGGCATCCAAAACATAATGCAATAAAACATTATTAAAAAAATTATAATCTAAATAAACTGCATTTTAAATGAAAAGAAAGCAAGTAAATAACACAAAAATGAAACTACACATTATCTAATCTGCATAGTACAAAAAGGAAATACTGACAATAGCTTCTTATTTAGAAATTTCTGTGTCTTCAGTGTGTGGCACACAAAATTCCTTAATAGCATCGAAAACCTGTTTAAAATTCTGGAATCTATGCTGCTGTCACCACATAAATTCACAAATGGAAGAATAAAATTATCCTCCGTTGCTGGACTGTTGGTGGCATTTCTTTTGAAATTCTCTTTATATTATACCCCACGTACTTTCGATAGTGTGGATATGAGCTCCATTTTCGGAATCTTTAAATGTCACTGTGTAATTTACTGAGAGATTAAGGAAACGATTTATCAGAAAGACAATTGTACAACTTCCAGCACTCGGATGTGATCGTGGTTCCAGGTAAGATATTCTGTTAAATTACAATTAAACCATCATCTACACACCAATCAATCAATACTGTCTTTCTCACTTACTCTAACTCAAACAGAAACATCAGATTATTTTCATCACCGTCAGCTATTTAATGGTTATAAAGCACAAAATAAGCATCGTACTTCCTAACTTTGGTAAAAGTTTAGAATTGGGTGTTCCTTGCTCGTTGGCGATTCTTTTTTTGATGCCAAGATCGGCACCAGGAAGGCACAATTTCAAGATGGATGCTACATAAAACCAAAATAAGAAGTTAAAGAATTGCACAAACTCTGTGTCCATATACACATTGATCTTTTCTCGCTTAAATCAGCTTTAAAAATAATCAGGAAGCTAAAACAAAAGTTAAAACTATCATGGGAACCAGAAATGAGGTTTCATCGTCAAAATTAAAAAAAAAAAAAAATTGTCGCTAATCGAAGGGGCATCCAATTTTACACTAGGGCCCTAATTTCTTTCCTCGGCGATAATCCAAGGTTTACTTTAAAATACAGACAACCCGTGCTAATACATTCTCTTTTCTGTATACCGATATAATTTCTTGTTTGGTTACAAAGATCCATAGTTCAAGTCCTGTAACTGCTGTCTCTAGACTTCTGTCTCGAAATTTTTTTACAGTAACGTCTCTTTCACTTTCGGTAGCATTATTTCCTGGATCTAGTACTGTACTACAGATTTCACCATCCATTAATTTATTGATGATTAGTGCATTATCAATGTAATCAGTAGCTTCTGTTGTATCATCGGCTGTAGTGTAGAATTGGGTGCCCCTTCGATTAGCCACAATTTTTTTTTTTAAATTTTGGCGATTAAACCTCACTCCTGATTACCATGATAGTTTTAGCTTCCTGATTTTATTTAAATCAAAATAGATTGATATGTACGTAGACAAATTTAAGGCAGTGCGCAGTGCCTAGTTTGTGCAATTCTTGGATTTTTTTTTAAGTGAAAACAAATCGATGTGTACATGGAAACAGAGTTTGTGCAATTTTTTGACTTCTTATTTTGGTTTTTGTGTAGCGGCCATCTTGAAATTGTGCCTTCCTGGTGCCGATCTTGGCGTCAAAAAACAACGGTCACCCAATTGTAAACTTTTACCGTATCATCTTCATTTATTATCACTTTTCCATATTTCTTTACAAAATCCTTAAATTGGAACATTTCACCCTTCATTAGTGATATTGATAAACCTTCATCATTGCAGCTATCATCTTCATTATGAAATATGGTGGCTGGCACTTTTTAAATTATCTGGAGAAACATCCTCCCATCACCTTGCGATGCTCCACGCAGCAGATTTTATGCTAAAATATTTCACATATTCTTGAATAGTCTTGTCGTTATTCAATAAATTTAACATAGATTTTAAAAATGGTACTTTATATTTGCATTTCAGCACAGGCACTATTCCAATATCCATAGGCTGAATGATGGGCGTACAGTTTTGAGCAAAGTTCAATATGGGTACGTTATCTTTCACTAATGAGAAGTATGAGCATAGTAGTTATCTACAATAAGGATAATATTTGCGTCATCTGGTAATTCAAATGTTGCCAAGCCTCGGATATGAAATGATTTTCAAACCAATCATTCATGAATGCTTGCATTATACATTCTGTTTTATTCGCATGATATATAACAGGAAAAATCTTTACTCCTTTAAATTCTTGAGGTCATGTATTTTTTCCAATTATGAAAAATTTATAGTTGTGCATTCGTACAGCATTTGTACATACTAAAATTATTAGACTGTGTTTAGAATCTTTGATACCATTTGGAGCCTCTTCGGTAGAGCTTTCCAAGATATTTCATGGTAAGGTATATTGCCAGAAAGAACCAGTTTAATCAACATTGTAAATTTCATCTGGAGATAATTTTTGCTGTTAATGAGTTCAGTGCAATAGTTCATCTGCAAATAGTTAAGCAACTTAGCATGGACTAAAGCTCTTTTACCTAAAATTTTCAGTCATTTTTATTTCACCCCAGTTTTTTAATTGCCTTATACCGTGACGATTTTTTAATTTGGTTAGCCAATCTGTCAAATATGTACACTCAGCTTTTAAGTTCACTTCTGCACGAAATATCTTGGCTTGAGCCATTATCTTGAACCTGCCAATTGCAGTCAGTCACTGTGATGCTGTCTGACCCATTCAATCATCACTTTTGGTGTAATAAAAAATTTTTCTCTTATTCATTGTGAGTAGAGTGTCAAAAACCACAAAAAATTCAAAAATTTCTTTTTCTTATTTCCTATGTCATATACAGTCGAATTTCTAAATCCATATTCCTGGCATAATTTTGAGACAGATATATCTTTATCCATTTTTTGCAACAAGTCCACATTTTGTTTAATGAACATCAAAGCATGCTTTGTAGATCCTATTCCAGAATTAGAAATTCTCTTCATTATATTCAAAAGTTCAAAATTTAATTTTTATAAAATTACTGTAATAAAAACAGTTTGCAAAAATTAATAAACTGACCAAAACCAGAAAGTTTAGGAACAGCGAAATCTGCTATATTAACTAAAATGTAGTACATAAAGTTAATTTTATCAGTATATAACAAGCTTCCAATAATTGCTTATGTGAAAATGTTTCAGTAAAGTTCTGAAATGTTTAAAAAAAAAAAAGAGTTATATACAAATATTTAAATTAACATCTTATTATAAACTGTAAATTTAAACAAATTAAATTTAAATTTTAACAAACATGTATAAAAGTAAAAAAGCAAATTTTAAGCCAAAATTAAAAAGAGCAAATTTAAAGGGAAAAAAAATTAAAAAATGTGTAAACATATAAAAGATTTTAAAAAATTAATTCTCGAACTAATCTACAATATCATTTAAATTCAGAAGCATAAGCAAATCAAGTGCAAAACCAATCCATGCAAATAAATTCACCAATTTAGCAAATTAAAATTAATCCAAACAATTTTTTTAAAAATGCATAAGTGA
The DNA here is from genome assembly GCF_044657685.1 of Stegodyphus dumicola. NCBI lineage: Eukaryota > Metazoa > Arthropoda > Arachnida > Araneae > Eresidae > Stegodyphus > Stegodyphus dumicola. The sequence goes on from NC_140778.1 coordinate 55,696,141, forward strand.
ATGACTGTTGAGCAGGCAGGAGACAGACTTATCAAGGGGAAGTTGCCTCCAAACCTAACTCTCCAATCATTCAATTCGTGTTTCGTCATTCATGCAGGTGAGGGTAAAAGTCAAAACCAAAAGTAAAAAGTGAAGAATGTCCAAAAAGAAATACTAATATAAAATGGCACCCTGAGAAATTAGCATTTAAGAATTAAAGTTTTAAAAGGAAAATACTAATGAAGTCTTTAGAGAAACAAGCAAGTAAAGTCAAGTATTAAATTAAACTTTGAAAAAAAAATTAAATTTTTAAAAAAATTAATTTTTAATAAAAAATAATCTAGAAACTAATGTATTTTAGAAACTCTTGTCCACAGAAACCTCTCCGACACGAATATGCATATCAATAAAAAGAAACTAAAAAAGAACTAGACATAATCCATATACACCAATAAGAAACATAAAGGACTAATTCACAATTTTTAAAAAACAAATATATACTTAAAAATAAAATTTCATATCTAGAAAATACTTAAAAAATTTTTAAAAATACTTAAAGCAAGTGAATAGTAAGTTTTAATTCTAACTTACCTACAAATGAGCGTTGGGGTCTGCAAAAGTGTTTTTAAAGAGAAGTAAGTGAATTAATTATATAGATGGCGCTTATGTAGGTAAAGTTGAGTGCCAAGCTGCTATCTTTGTTATATTAAAAATTTTTTTGCAAACATTAATATTAAAATATATAAAAATAAATCTAGAAAAAATTAATTTAAAAATTAAAAATCCTGAAGGTATGTAATTCAAGTTTTAATTTTAATGATAAATTATTTAGGGAGTTAAGCCAATCAAGAGAGGTAAGTTTGCTTGAAGTAAAATAGAGTTAAGTGGTATTGTGAATTAATAAATGTAAACTGTTTGTAATGTGAAATGTGTGTTCTGTTGAAAAATTGTGTAAATATTGCAAGGCAAATAATTAAAGTAATTAAGTAAAAATGAAATGTTTTAAGTTTTAAAGCAAAATTTAAAATGTCAAAAAATTCCCAAGATTTTGTGAAATGAAGTCCTTAAAAAACCTCTAAAAAAATTCCCAGTAATTTTCCCACAATTCCTTAAAGAAGTTATGGCAGTACATGGGTACTGAGTTTGTGCAATTCTTTGACTTGATATTTGGGTTTGAGTAGCGGCGTCGCTAATAACAAGAAAACTATTGCACAAACTCGGTATCCATGTACATATAGATCTATTTTCTCTTAAAAAAATCCCATAATTGCACAAACTTGCATTACACACTCTCTTGACTTTATCTATGTACACATTGATCTATTTTCACTTTAAAAAAATGCCATAATTGCACAAACTTGCATTGCACACTCCCTTTATCCATGTACACATCGACCTATTTTCACTTAAAAAAAATCGGAGAATTGCACAAACTAGGCATTGTTCACTTCCTTGACTTTGTCATGTACACTTCGAACTATATTCACGTCATAAGTCAAAGGAAGAGTCTCCCAAAAAATATATAATCTCAATAAACTACATTTTGAATTAAACAATAAAATAACATGAAAAAAGGAAGTTCATCTTTGCACTACACAAAGGAAATATCCACTTACCTTATTTACAAATTAACATGCCTTCATTCAAACAAAATTCCTTAACAGCATCCCAAAACTTCCTAAAATTATCTGAACTAGAATCTGTTAAATTCTCAAAATAAGAGTGAAAAAATATCCTCCATAGCTTCGTTATAGCCCGACCATAGGCATAAGTAAACTTTCATTTACACACCAGTCAAGTAATGCTCTTTTCTCCTTTCTTTCCAAATCCTATAAAACTTCAAATTAATCTTAACACATTCAGCCATTTTACCATATAACCCAGAAAACAAGCAATGTACTTCCTAACTAACACACAGCACAAGCCCTTACAAATTCACTGCAATCATGCAACCAATTCTGTCATAATAGGGTTACCATAACATTCAACTACTTAGGCTACCATAAATAAACCACTACTTGGCAATAAATAAAACAACAACTTGGCGATAAATGAAACAACTTCACGGTAATACAAAGGGTACCCTTCTCTCAACTCTAACCGTAACATTTGCGGGAGTTATATACACATGTTTATTATTATGGTTTGCAAACCAGTTTACTGAGAGGAACAAATGTGGTTGAATTTTAGACTATATATTTTGTTACTTACATAATGGAAAAATGTGGATATGTAAAATGTGTTTTAAGCGATAATGTTGCATGTGTACAGGTTCGTAATAGATTGAATTCACAAGTCCGATAAAAATTAATAAAACTTATTCATATCACAAGAAATGTAACAAAATGCTAGTTTTTTCCTCAATGATATTTGTTCAATATCACATTGTAGTTATATTTTAAACTACTCGAAACGTTAAATAGAATGTAATCCAAGGTGCAGAGAAAGCTAATCCGATCTCGCCATGAATTCGCTGCAATCGATATCAACAACTTAGTAAACAACTCAGCTGAAGTGTTCTCTCTCTGGCTTTTATAGCTTTTTAAGTTAGCCGCATGTGTACAGTTAACATTATAGTAAATTACATTTATTTAAATTAAATATCAGTTGCAGAGGTAAACTTTTATAAAATGTTAAATGCATGTGCTCTTGTATTTTTACTTTTCCTTCATAGCTTTCTTTAAAATTTTTTATTGCACTGCATTGCTCAGCAGAGGGGGGGGGGATAAAACAATTGTAATTATAATTCTATTAAAAATATCTAACTAAATGCAACATTCCTAACACTGCCCCCTTCCCAAGGAATGCATGTTCCGGGCTGTACAATCCCTGGACAGCAAGCCATATTGACAACCAAAATATAAATTCAATAATATACATTAGATTACAATAACAAACAACATAAACAATAATTGCAAATAGTAACGTAAAACATATCAAATACTAAATACAAATTTAGAAAGAAAAAGGACCATTGTTATTGACCACTATTTAGAATATAGTCAAAAGTCTTTAATCCGGACTTGTTGGGACTTCGGCGATTCTGGATTATCGTTTTTTCCGGATTATAGATCATCAGTTTAAATCTGGTAAAGTGGCATGCAGAAATTATAAAATTAAAAACATGAAACCATAATGTATGAAATAAAGAGCAATTATGATCTAAAGGGTATCAAAATTTACAAAAAAAAAAAGCTTAATATGTATTTGTTTACTTTATTAAACATTTCATTCAACACGCGAACACGTAAAGCATTCTTTATGCATAGTCGAAATTAGAAAATTGGAACCAGAAAACTATTCGATAAGAATAGTGCTGACGGATCAACTTCCAATTCATTGCGTGCCGCAACGTCCCCCCCCCTCCTTCGCAGAGCAGTGTGAACTTGATAAACAGATTTCAGAATGGTTAGAGAAACAAAGGATATGTCTTTATCCATTTTTTGCAGCAATTCCACTTTTTGTTTGATGGACATCGAAACATACTTTTGCTTTGTAGATCCTTTGGTAGCTCCAGCATCGGAAATTCTATTTGACATAATCGAAAGTTCAAGCTTACTTTTATAAATTTGTTCTAACAGTCTGCAAAAAAATAATAAGCCGGATCCAATTTGAAGATTAAGTAACAACGCAATCTGCAACATTAACTGAAATACATAATTAGATAATTTTAGCTTAGCTTAATTACCGTCCGTTATACATTAAACGTGCATGCGTAAACGTATTATGCGCATGCACACACGAATATGCGCATGCGTAAACGCCTATGCATGCGCAGAAAGTTTGTAGGTTTGAGGTCTGGATTATGGGTGTCCAGATTAAAGACTTTTGACTATACTATTTACAATTATGTACACTATGAACTATGGCCATAGTAAGGAGCTAACCTGTCAAATTGAACGATTTTAGGCTTAGAGTTAATTGACTTACGGATCTAAACCATGCTGTCATTCAACCTGTTTAGGACTGTGTACGCAAAGAATCTCCTTAGATATTATTGGTGTATTCCTGCTTATTTGGTGTATAGACCATCCCAAGGTGGCTGTAATTTAGGACAGAGTCCTTTCCATCGAGTCAGATTCCACAGCCACACCTTGTCTCCTTCATTGAATTGATGTCCAGTAGCTGTGATGTTGTATCAGGTCTGCCAGGTGTTCTGAAAAGGCAAGATGAGATAGCTTTTTTACATCTGTGGCAAGTTCCTGGAGTGTTTCCGTGGGCTTCTGTTAGCACGATTTTAATTGAAGCCTGCTGTAGTGTTTTAAACACTTCTTCCAAAGCTCAACTCCATGCCGGACAGAGCTTTGAAATCTAGCCTTTTGTTTCCGTTATCCGTTACATCGTTAGGATATCCGTTACATCTGCTCTCAGACAAGTGGTGAGAAGACAGGCCTTAGCTGGGGAATCCTATCCATACGCATGTGCCACTATAGAAAATTGTTTTTTATACGCTTGCCAAGCGGTCTTCTTCAGTAAGGGACGAGCAGGAATGGGTAAAAATTTAAAAACCATCGGAATTGGTCCCTGCCATTGCTATGAATTTCTCTAAAGTATCAACTTCTTCAGCAACTGCAGAAACTCTGTTAGCAATTCGTTGTTCGATTTGTTGTTGAGCAGCACAAACTCTTTGTTCGATTTGTTCTTTGACAGAAGAAACTCTGTAATGTATTTGTTGTTCCACAGCCGAAACTCTCTCATCTATTTGTTCTTTGGCAGAAGAAACTTTTTCTTCAATTTTTCCAACTTTTTTTTAAACCACATCTATTCTGCCTTCCATAGCCTCAATTTTTTTTTCTATTATGCAGGTAATATTTCTTTCCATCTCTTCTTGACCAGTTGCATGTTTTTCTTAATGGATTCTTGGCCAGCTCATCTTTTCTTTGCCCGCTTCATTTCCTCTTTAAAAGCTTTCATCTTTCTTTAACGGAATCTTTCATCTCTTCTTTAAATGTAGAAAAAGCTGCCATGAACTGTCTTAATTGTTCTTCTATCGCTCTTGTGATTGACATTCAAATCCCACTTCTGACACCAGAATGCGTATGGGTTTGTAATAGATTAAATGCACAAGTCCAATTAAAAAAAATAGTAAAACTTATTACAAGAAATGTAACAAAATGTGAGGTTTTTCCTCAAAGATATTCTTACAATATCACACAATAGTTATATTTTAAACTAGTCAAACATTAAATAGAACGTAATTCAAAGCACAGGGAAAGCTAATCTGATTTCATTGCGATTCACTACAATCAATATCAACAACATAATAAACAACTACTGAGCTGAGATGTTCTCTCTGGCTTTTTATAGCATTTTTAATCGGCCACACAAGAGAGTTCTAGTAATTTCTGGAAAGCGTTGTAGTCAATTACATTTATTAAATTAAATATCAATTACAGGAATAAACTTTTATTAAATGCTAAATGCATGTGCTGTTAGATTTTTTCTTTTCCGTTGTAGCTTTTCTTTAAAATTTGTCACGTGCTGCATTGCACGGAGAGATAAAACAATTTTAATTATAATTCTATTAAAACTATTGGAATTGATTCGGATGAATAGGATTAGTAGTAAATGCAAAATTCGTAACAATATTGTTGTATTGTTTTCTGAGTAACAGCAGTACAGACTTTGTTGTCAAAAATCAAAATTTTAACATTATCATTCTTATACCTTGCTTGAAAACTCTTAAGGAACAGTGGTATTTTTTATCATAACTAATGAAATTTAATTAGTTGGGCATGTATTTGATGAATATTCTGAATTATTATTATGCAGAATTGCAGAGATTTCGCCATATTGTAAAATTAAATAAAAAATGTATACAGATATCTTTTTAAATTACAAAAAATTTATTTTCGATAAAAATCCGCTTGCCTAGCGTCCTTTATAGTTATTTGTCCTGTGAGAGCATAGTGATCAGGAATGAAACTTTGCTTAAATGAATTATTCCTTAATAATTGCCTTAGAAGTGGTTGAACTGCAATTATTGAGCTAAAATCTTGGTATATACAGTGCTTTTTTCGTAGTCGGACACTTTAAATTTGAGTTTTTTTTTTTTTTTTTTCAATTTGTGGGTTGTTTCAGAAACAATATAATGTCTTACATGTGTTCAGTGCCGCGATGTAACTGAAATTACAATACATATTTTCGCTTTTCCTGTTGATGCAGATGTGAAAGTGGATACGTGCAATAAAACGGAGGGAATTCATTCCGACTAAAAACAGCAGGGTGAGGTTTCGTTACTATGATTTTATTGATATTTAAAGAAAACTAGATTAAGTATTCGATACGTTTAATATGTCTGTTTCTTAAGCCAAAATGATTTCCACTGAAAAACTAGTGTAAAATATTTTAAAAGTAAACAATAACTAGTGTAAAATGTAAAAGTAAAGAATAAATTAATTAAGTCCATAATACTAGAGGATTATTTAATGTATAATAAATTTGTTTCATGTATTGCTGAAACACTGTGCGTTATGATTATATATTAATCATATAGCATTAAATGATTTGTAATACAGTCAAAAGTCGTTAATTCGGACTCGTCGGGACTTCGGCGATTCCGGATTATCGATTTTCCCGGATTATAGATCATCAGTTTAAATCTCATAAGATGGCATGCAGAAATTCTAAAATTAAAAATATGAAACCGTAATTTATGAAATAAAGAACAATTATGATCTAAAGGGTATCAAAATTTGCAAAAAGAAAAAGCTTAATATTTATTTGTTTACTTTATTAAACATTTCTTTCAATGTAAGTTGTTTAAGTTTTGCTTCGTTTCATGTGATAATACTTTCTCTTTAATTCTATGAAACAGACATAATTTCTTGTTCAGTTACAAAGTTCTGCCGACTAATTTGTCAATCGAAATTTTTTTGTTTTCAATAACCTCTGTCACTTTTCTTCGCTATCGGAAGCGAATTATAATGACGAGGAACTTGTTTTAAATCATATCAAAGACGGAGCATATCGAGATGAAATACTACATTTGGTAAGGAATTATAAGCCAAATGAAATAAAAACATCTGCGCTGAAGATAAGGATAGTGCTGACAAATCAACTTCCAATTCATTAGGCGCCCGCCGCCGAGCAGCGTGAAATTGATAAACAGATTTCGGATTTCAAAACATACTTTCGCTTTAGATTCTTTACATATTAACAAATATATATCAGAAATTCTATTTGATATAATCGAAAGTTTAAGCTTACTTTTATAAAATTGCTCTTACAGTCTGCAAAAAATAATAAGCCGGATGCAATTCGAAAATTAAGGAACAACGCAATCATCAACATTAACTGAAATAGATAATTTTAGCTTATACGTCCATTATACATAAAATGCGCACGCGAAAACGTATTCTGCACTTGCGCACACTCATATGCGCAGTCGTAAAAGGTCTTACGCGCACGCGTGAACGCCTCTGGGCATGTGTCAACGTGCCGCATGCGCAGAAAGTTTTTAGTTTTGATGTCCGAATTATAGATCATTCCGAATTATGGGTGTCCGAATTAACGACTTTTGACTGTAGCTAATTTATTTCAGTTTTATTTTTAATGTACTTGTCATTATAGTTTTATAGACTTAAAAGAAATAATGTTTTTCTTTTAAAAATTCAAATTTGCGTTTTTCACATTACCTTTTTTTAAAACTTTTTTTTGTCATATTTTCGAAATAATTGTGAAAATTGTAATTAATATTATATTTTTAAAAATATATAAACAAAACTTGAAAACAATATTGTTACACCAGTTGCTTATAAAGTTTAGAATTTTCTCCCCCTGAAATTTTGCTGTTATGTTTTTTAAATTAAACTTCATACATTAGCAAAATGCTAAATTTTTGAAAAGCTGTAAAGTATATGATGTTTAAATGGATACAGTAGAATAAACAATTAAAAAAGATTAAATATACTGGGAGAATGAAGTGCTTTTGCAAGGGACGTCCGGTATCCTATACTATCATTGCACCTTCTTGATATGACATAGGCTCTACCACGTGCGCTTCGGTAACAAGATGTGGGAACCTCGGCTAACTACCTTGCATATTTTAAAATTTAAAACATAATTCTGCTGTGTGTTCCTTTTAAAATGTTGTGTATTAAATTTTCAGAGAAATGATCTATGATTTTTTTGCCCTTTACAATTCCTTAAGGATACACATAAGTGATCCAAAGAATCAAAGCTCACACATAGTTACTGACACAAATTTCCATCTAGAGAGCTACGAAATTAACTATATTCAAGATTTTTCAAGAATAGTAATATAAATAGCAGAGCGACTTACACACGCGTGACATTTATGGTTATAGTGTCCATTGGTAAGGCGATATCTGCAGCTACTGTATGCCGAAGATTACATATGAGTGGACTGTACGTCCGGGTACCTCGAGTTTGTGTTCCTCTGTCCATCCAGTCAAGAGGGACACGATTACAGTGGTGCAGGGAACATGTCAATTTCAATGTGTGTGATTGGGGCAATGTCATCAGTATGAGTCAAGATTTGCTCTGGAGCCAGATGACAAGTGTATAAGATATGTTGTGAACAACGAACACGCAGTCAGTCCCAAAGCATCACCGAACATCACACATTCCGAGGCGCAAGCATTATGGTGTGGGCAGGGATTTCATTAGGATACCGCACCGACCTGCAAATCTTTAAATGGGTTTCTTTGACAGCTCTTCGGTATTGAGATGAAGTCCTAGAACCCATTGTGAGATTGCATACTGCAGCAGTTGGCCCTACTTTTGTTGTAATAGATGATAACTTATGTCCCCATAGAGCTGGCATCGTGGATGACTACCTGGAGAGTGTAGGGATTGTGCGTATGGCATGGCCAGCATATTCGCCCGACCTTAATCCCATTGAAAATCTTTGAGATGCTCTCGGCTGTGCTATATCCTCATGTTTCTCACCTCCAGCCACTCTTGTTAAGCTGGAAACTGCTGTACAAGAAGAATGGCGATTGCTTAATTCTGCTGTAATTGACCACCTAATTGAAAGCATGGTCACAAGGTGTAAATGTTGTATGAAGATGAGGGAATCACACACCTTATTAATGTCCTTTTTTTCATTTTATTATGTTTATTTTCACTTTATACATAATTCTGTTTAAGTCTCCAGTATGTCATTATCTGATAACTTACAAAAATTTAATATTGTTTTCATTTCTGTATATAATTATTGATTTTGTTTTATGCATAAATATATATGCTACTTTCCTGGCGAATTTTGTGTCAATCAAAGCAGTATTTGTTGATTTTTTTGCATTTTACATCTTCGTGCTTAACTTTTGGAAGTGAGTGTATATCGTTACATAGAAAATTGTTTCATAGATGTTTTCCTACAGCAAAAAGAAAAAAAAAAAAAAAAAAAAAAAAAAAGATTGATTTAGCATTGTACCTTTCCAGAAAAATCTAAAATAGTTTGACTCTTGCCTACTCTCATTGTTGTGCTCTACTCTTTCTAGATCTCAAATCATGTAATACTGCTGGTATTTCTGTCTGTGTTGTCTCCTTCAGCTTCCAGGTCATCACTGTTAAATCTGCCCTCCCACATGCAGTTATCTTCAGAAATGTAAGGACCATTAGGTATCCCCATTTTCTTGAAGACAAGACCTTTCTTATTATTGCTTCATAAATTACAGTCCATTTACTAGCAATTTAATTAAGTAAATGAAATCAACCATTACATACAGAAACTAATTTTAAATTTCAGAGGCTCTTGCTTTCTGAACACCGTGAAGAAATTGAAATTTACGTGGCTACTTAAAAAATTTTCGGAAACTTGTGCTAAAATGCTTATGGGAATCATTTGAAAAATATGAGTAAATATGCCATATAATTAACGGAGACATAACTGGGGATAACATTAATGTACAAACCTGTTTGAAACCTATCTGTTATCTTTGTTTACCTTGTACATAAATATATTAGTTTTATTGTAATCTAAATTTTATTAGACTCAGTGTAATTTATTAGTTTAATTTTTAACTAGAATTTTTATATAGCAAAAAGAATTATGAATATAATTTATTAGAATGATTTTTTCTTTCAGCATTCATCTGTAGGCGATACTTAACCTACCCTAAAGTTTTCAACACTTGTTTGCGCTGGCAAAATTCTGACCCTGAAACTGAACTGAACGCATAAACTGATTCTTAGCCTCAGCTGGAACATGTATACTTGATGATTACATTAATACAATCTGAACATATGCTTTTGAATGTTTATTTGGCCAAGCTTATATAAATATGGAAAATATAAAACTTTGTGATATGAAGATTTGATCAATCAGTCAGCCAGAGACATGCAAGTTATCAGGAGGTATTTTGTTACTATTGCATGTTGAGCAATATGGCACAAAATTCAACACAGGATCTTAGATGTTCAAAAAGTGTATAAATATGCTATTTTATATGATAAAAAACTAAAAAATTCTTATACTAAAAAAAAATATTCTTTTTACTTGTTATTTGTAATTCCTTTTGCTTATTCTAGTTGTTTTTAATCTGTTTAGAAATACATATGCTTAATTTCCACCCAAAGTTGTCTGTGATTTCATTAAATATCTGGAACTGATTTTTCACACTTTGCAGTGAAACTTAATAAATCTTAAATATAATTATTCAGTGTCACAGGATTTCAATGCAAAATTCTAATGAACTGTGATGCATTTCCAAATTTAACAAAATGATTAAAAATACGTATACATATTCGGATAATTTCCTGACGTTAATTTTTGGCTTAATAGCAAATGTGTTTAACCATTTGATCACCTAATGAATGGGAAAAGGAGTTTATAACCGAGAACAACAGAAAATATTTCTTTTATTTATTTTTTGAGTTTCATCCTACTTTTTTCAAAGCTGTCTGCATTTGACTACTATTTATTAAAGAACATTTTTCTGTCTCTTAAAAATTAAACTTGTTTTTTCTCCAATTAATGGGATGGTAGATGTAGATACAAAAGAAAGTGCAAGATGTGGTAATGTGTCTTCTTGAGAATGAGTACTTCAGTACTTATGCAGTGATGTCACTGCAAATAAAAGGAATAAATGATTAATTAATAATGTTCACTTTAATTTTTTTTATTTCCGTTTTTATTAAGTGTTGATTATTTTAAATCATATGCAGAATTTTCTAATGTAAAATGCCTAAAACATTGTCCTAAAACAGAATTATCCATTGCTACCGAAACTTTTTACTCGTTTGAATTCATGTGGAATGGGTTGCAACAGGAGATTCGAAGTTTTTTTGCAAACAAAATCGGCAGTTTTATACTTTTTGTGTAATCTGAAATTAATGTGGTAAATCTAATTTATAATTTTTTTATTTGTAAATTTTTCTATTAGTTTTGCATTTAATAAAATATTTAACTTTTTCAATTTATGTTTATTGTTAGGGATGCCATTCATATCACAAGTTAGATATTGCACAAACATTTCTGCTTGGCATAAAGTGTCGAGCTAATTAAAAAAATATGCTAAATGTACAGAATGCTTATAAAATCCCGGACCCAATTTGATGTTTAATAACTCATAAAATAATGAAGATATAAACAAACTTATGGCATTTATTGATGGAATAACTTATATATTTTCCTTTTCAGGTAGTTGAGTGTGTCAGAGAGACATTTTTACACAATCCTAGAAGATCTGCGAGATCAGCGGCAATAGAATTGGATATGCCAATTTCGACAGTGTACAAGGTTATTACGAGAAAATTATGACTGCATGCATACAAAGTTGAAATTGCTCAAGTTTAGGAACTGGACGATAGGCCTAGGAGAATGGCCTTTGCGACAGGTATGCTAAAGAGGATAGAAGATGATATTGAATTTCTGAAGGGCATAATATTCTCCGACGAAGCATCCTTTCATCTTTCTGACATTGTTAATTGATGCTAAAGCAAAGTTTAAAGTTTAAAAAAATTAAACATTTAGCAATAGTGGCAATAAAAGCTCCCTGAGATAATATGTTGTGCAGACATTGAAGACAATAAAATGTTTCAAACTTGACCAATTTATTAACAATATAATAAAGAATAAAAACACAGAAAATAAATTTAAACAATATCAGAGTCTTAGGAAAAATATAATATAACCATCATTCATCAAATAATATTTTTACCTGGTCTCCAAAAACACTGGCATTCAATACAAACAAAAATGTCCTAAAATTAAGTTGGCTACACATTCAAAAAGTCCATGATCAGTGGTCGAGAAAACACCTGAAATTTAAATAAAGTTCTTGAAAGCACTCAAAACCGGCCTATCTCCGTTTGCATTAGTTGAACACGAGGAATCGCTGCTCACGTATTTTAAATGCCGCGTTCATTGAAGAACATGGATGCCGCCCACGGCAGTCACTCACATGGTAGCCTCTGGAACCAAGGAACTTATTCTGGAACAATCATCATGTGGATATGAACCAAGGAACTTTATTCAGGAACAGTCATCTTGTGAACAGGAACCAAGGAACTTTATTCACCGGACTGCATGCATCCTTCTGAAGGGGCTGGAAACCGCACACCCAAGTGCCAGGAAAGCAGGAACTAGAAGGAGAGTTGAGCCAGAGCGACGTGAGATACTTATAGCAGAAGTACACAGCCAACTCTATAATGGCCTTGAAGCGCAAAAGTCACGTGATCAAGATGGTCGATTTGTTCTGACCAAGGAGGTCAGAGGTCTATTCTAACCCCCTTGGTTCTTACGGTAGAGTGTGGCTACGAAACTGTGGTCTTGAATTTTGTGGATATATATATTTTGCCAATAGTGTTATGTAAGTAGATTATTTTGGTATTCTAAGTGATTTTAAATAACATGAGCTTTATGTAATGGTAAATAATAGTTTTATCTATATTTCGTTTTATATATTTTTAATTTTTAGATTTATTTGGGAAAATATGTAGCTGTTTTCAAGCCTATGCAAGTGTTTCGTTTTAACAGCGAGTGCATTTACTTTAGTTTGAACATTTTGAGTAGTATTGGTTTGACTATTTGTTTGGAAATCAGGAATTCTTTATTATTTTTGATTATTTGTTTCTAATAACATATTGGAATACAGAATGCCTCGACATTGCAGTGTATTTGGCTGCAAATCCAATTACGACAAAAATGAGAATGTCACTACTTACTCTTTACCTAAATCACCTAAAAGAAGAGCTCAGTGGTTAAGGAAAATTCCAAGAGATTTAAGCAAATTAAAAAACCCCATAATTTGTATAAAGCATTTTGATGAATCACAGATAATAAGAAAGGACTGTGTAATCTATAAAAATGAATATAAAGAATATGACAGAAAAATCCCTGGTCTCATTCAAGGCGCTGTGCCATGTATATTTGAAAATGCTCCCTCATATTTAAGTACAAATAAATCTAAACCTCGCAGACTTGTTGATGTAGAAGAAGTAAATTATAAGAAAGCCGTTCAAGAAAGTTTACTTCAGCAGAAAGCTGATTTAGAAAAAAGTGCATTAAAATGTCCTCAAGATGTGGTCAATTACTTTCGGGAAAACATATGGAAATATAAAAATAAATGGTTTTACTTAGATGACGATGATGATGATATAATTCGCTTATGTTTATATGCAGCTCATGAAAATTGTCCAAAAATTTTGGGATGCATCATTATAAGTACTGACATGAATTTTGAAGTATACGTTGAAAATCGGAAAGAAAGTAAGAAGAAATTTTCAAAATCACCCGTTGTTGATACAATTTCAGTATTACATGATTTAATGAACAATGTTGAAACTTCTGTTACTAATACAACATTTCCATCTGTGTTAGAATCAGCAATTACATTACTAAATTCTGTTGATTGTAATTTAGATAATTCTGAACATATTTCTTTTATAATAGAGCAATTAAAATTGTTAAGAGTATCAAAAAATAATAGGCGTTACAGTAATAGAACTTTAATTTTAGCTTCAACATTATTTGTGCAATCTTCTTCGGCATACAATGCTTTACTAAACTGCGACTATTTGTGCATTCCAAGTACTCGAGTCTTACGCAATATTATGAGTAGTTATTCATTGTCAAAATTAAGTTTGGCTGGCAGCATTAATTATTTAGAGAGGAAAAAATGTTTTCTTAATGAACAAGAACTTGTAGTAAATGTTTTATTAGATGAAATTTACATTCAGCCTATGTTCAACTTTAAAGGTGGTTCTATTTATGGAGGTTCTCATGATAAACCAACTCTTGCTGCCAAAACAGCTCAGGTTTTCATGATAACATCCATTTTTTCTTCATATAAGGATGTAGTTAGTATTGTTCCAGTTAATGGATTGAAAGCTAATGAGCTACAAGATATGATTCAGCAGATTTTAATAGAATTAGAAAATATAGGATTTAAAGTTGTTTGTTTGATTTCTGATAATAATGCTGTGAATAAACGCGCATTTGAACTAATGACCCCTAATAAAACTTTGCAGCCATATATTAAGCACCCTTTAGATGATTCAAGGCTTCTCTTCTTTCTTTTTGACACAGTTCATATGTTAAAATCAGTACGCAATAATTGGTGCAACAAAAAATTAATTACATTTCCTGATCTAGAAAATAATGATATTTTAAAGAAAGCTAACTTTAAGCATTTGGAAATCATGTATGATATAGAGAAATCTTCCATTGTTAAATATGGCCATTTACTTACAAATAAAGCTCTTTATCCTTCAACAATTCAGAAACAAAACGTGAAACTAGCACTTCAAGTCTTAAATGAAAAAAACATAATAGCAGCATTAAAATGTATATCAAAGGATCATGCAGATGTTTTTGTGAACTCAGATGAAACTTGTGATTTTATTTCAGTATTCACAACATGGTGGAAAATTGTAAACTGTAAAAGCAATTTTGAAAGTAAGCACTTTAATGATAAATTTCGTGGTGCTATTAACTCTCAGAATGTTGAGCAGATTAATTTCTTAAAGAAACTAGTATTGTGGCTTAAGATATGGAAACAGTCTGTTCCAATAAAAGAAACTTTATCACCACAAACGTTTCAGGCATTGATAATAACTACAGATGCATTCATTCAATTGATTCCATATTTGTTTCAAAAGTATGAGGCTGAATACATATTATTAGGAAAATTTCAAACTGATGCTCTTGAATCACGTTTTGGAATGTATCGGCAAATGTCAGGTTCAAATTATTACATAAATTACCTACAATTATTAGAAAGGGAGAAGAAGTTTCGTTTTAAAAGCAATATTATAATTTCATCATCAAATATCAATATCCCTTTAACTTCTCTTTTACCAGATTATGATAAGGATTCTATCTTTACCTTTGTGAATATTGATGATTATTCAAATTTACTAGTTAATGATTTTTCTACAGAAAATGTTCTTTCTGATATTTTACCAGTGCTAGTTTATATTTCAGGTTATGCTTCCATGAAAGAATTAAGGGTGGTAAAATGCAGTATTTGCCAGGACTGGTTGCAAAGTGTTCATTCGGTAGATATAGCAGATGATATTTTTGGTTTTCTTAAAGAATTAGATAGGGGGAAATTAACTTTACCGTCTGAAGTTGCTTTACTAACATCTTCAATTGTACATTTCTTATTTGGTGGAATTCTCGAAAGCATGGAAGCTACATTTCTTGCATCAGGAAAGCAACTGGGTATTTTATATAAGTTATCTTGCATACAGTTAGGTAGAATTAACTTTAATTCTTGCATTTGTGGAATGACTTTGCAAACCTGATTAGAAAATATCTGTTTGATAACTTGTAAAATAATGTTAAATAATTACACAAAATATAAAAATCACAAAATTAATATAAAATGTTCATATAAAAAAGTTAAAAAATTTACCAGTTAATAAGTCACAACTGTTTGTTTTTATGTATGCTTCTGCATAAATGATGTATGATATGTAGGATGTGTGTATATGGCACAGCTCCAAGTTTTATGAATCTATTTTTGATAGTGGAATAGGTCTGTAATTTGGGGACACCACTGTAAAAAAAAAAAAAAAAAAAAAAAAAAAAAAAAAAAAAAAACGAGCCTAATCACTTACCTCTTCGGTGGTTTGGAAACAGTGATACAACATAAAATTGGAGCTGGCACAAATAGAAGGTTGTCCTTTTTATGAATGTAATTAGCATTTAATTTGCCAAAATTTTCTTGAAAGATTTATTTATAGCATAACATGCATGTAAGTTTGTTTTTATACACAAATTTCCTAGCATTTAAGGAATTTTTAATTCATTTCCCTGTTTTGATAAAATTGTGATATTTAAGTTTTTATTAGTGAATGAAGTGATGAGAGATGACTATAAATATTTGCATTCTAAAAATTTATATAGCTGATGCAATGGGAGCGGCATGAATTTTTACAAAATATTCTGCTCTTAATATTTATTTTAGTGTTAAGAAAATCTAAATAAAATTTACATCTATAAACCTATTGAATTTTTCCCCTTATGTGGATTTTATATTATTTTGGGAACAAATTTGATGTAGATTACATAAATGGATTCCATTTTTATTAAAATTGCAGAAATAAAGTTTTTATCTGGTGATTCTCAATGATATTTTTAGTTACATAAACAAAGTACAATTGTTTTAAAAATTATTGAAGATATTCATTTTACCGGCTGTGAAAATATTACACTATGAAAAATTTAATGCAAGTCATGCAACCTAGTCACGTTTATTAATTTTACTTATATTTATATTAAGAGAAAACTATTATTTTTGGCAAGTTAAATTTCGCGCTTATAGCGAAGAGAAAAAAGATCGACTATTTTGATCACGTGACCTTCAGAAACTGATTTCGCTTCAAGGCCATGATAGGAGTTGGCTGTGGCAGAAGTAGGCATGACGTCATCTCACGGCAACCAATCGGCTATCGGCACGAATCGGCTTTCCAGATGACGTAACATCACGTTTTGTTTTTGCATCTCAATTAGGTTGAAACAGTCCGTTCTCAACGCAAACAGTGGCAGTAAGAAAAAGAAGTAGAAGTAACTACTATATTACATTAAAAATAAGAACTAAACTAAATAAACATTTCAAGGAGGAGAGATGATGCAGTAAAAGGTTTACAATAAGTTATATTTTCCAACATTAATCGCCATAATGTGCTCATATGGGGATCTGAAAATCCCCATGATTACTGTGAGGTACAAAGGGATTCCCCAAAGGTTAATGTGTGGTGCGAAATAATGCACGACCAAGTCATTGGGCCTCTCGTTTTTACAGAAAAGGCGGCCTCATCAGTCCTATACTTAGACATGTTGGAAAACTTCGTATTTCCACAACTAGAGCTTCAGCCGCATGTCTTTTTGCAAAAAGATAGTGCACCACCTCATTGGGGTACCATCGTTCGTAGTTCTTTGAATGACCATTTTACAGGAAGATGGATTGGGCGAGGAGGTCCAATTACTTAGTCACCCAGATCACCTCATGTAATGCCGCTGGACTTTTTCCTTTGGGGATTTGTAAAGGACAACATTTACTGGAGGAGAGTGTCAAACATTGATGACCTAAAAGCCAAAATTACAACTGCAATAGCATCTGTGGATGCCGACATGCTTGGTGGTACCTGGCGTGAAATTGAATATCGACTTGATATTCTCTGTGCGACGAAGGGGGTACACGTGGAATTTCATTGACAAGGGTCATGAAACTTTTTGAGTCTATCTAACCATTTATGTTATTAATTTTAATCTATCTTTATTATTTTATGAGTTATTAAACATCAAAATGGGTCCGGGATGTTATAAACACCCTGTATTTTAATACCCATTCATTTTTTCCTATTCATCAAGCACTGCATTTAACCTCAGTGTTTTAACTTCTAGTTTTATATTAATTTAATAAAAAAAGAACAGAATAAAAAAAGTACCCAAACAAAAAAATAGATTATATTGAATTCCTAGAATTAAAATTAGATGTCTTCTAACTTGCATTTTATAAAATGCATATATATAACTTAATGGCTTGTCAAAATTCAAATACTTCTAAAGCAAAACTGAAATATCTACTAATGCAAAAATATTTTTAAACATTACAGGGCAGTTTTAAGCTGTTGGTGACTCATGTTCGTGTTTTAAAAGCATCAGACGGGGGCCAATCAGAGTAGACTGCTGTTCCTAAGGTACTGAAAAAATAGTTGTGTCTAACCGTCCAATTTTTTTCCAGTTAGCTCATACACCGTAGAAACACTAAATGACGTACTAGTTGCACAGAGACACATTTATGATTTCTGCACTTTCGGACCAGTCGTGAAGAAATGTATCTTTACATTTATGTTGATTATAGAAGAGTTATTTGTTTTTCCATGTAAAGCTAGAATGACAAAGAGAAGGGTTTTTTTTTTAATTATTTCGTTTATTAAATAATAGCTGTCATTCTTCAATAGATATTTAAAAATTTCTACAAAATAAAGAACTATAAATATATCTGAGTATTGTTCTTGTTTTAAATTCCTAATAATTGACCATTTTATACAGATACGGAGTTTACACAAATAATGAGAATTCCTTGAAATTCTAATCAGCAAATTTACATAAATCATGCATGCAAGCACTAAACTCGCATTCTTCTGAAAGAAAATTAAAAAATAAAATAATCTTAAAACTTTTTGTAACATTTTGATCATGTGTAGGTAAATATTTTTATAAAATTGCATATAGAAGCATTATATCTATAAGGAGAGTGAGTGTTCAGGGAATTTGATAAGAGGAGTTTGCTGAAAAGCAAATGTAAACAAACCACCCTGTTCTTTAAAAAAACAGAAGTTTACAACTATTTTTTTATCATAATTTTGGTTCTAGAGCAAAATTATGTATGCAGTTTGCTTTAAAATTCTTAGACGGAATGAAATTTTAATAATAATTCAAATACCTATCTTAACTTTTCTTAAATAATTTTACACTTAAAATAATAAAACAGAAATTGATTTAACATACTTCAGATGGTGGTAATAAAATACATGTTTAAGATCTGGCTGTTGCTGGTTTGTTTTTTGAATATATATTTTACTAAATATTTTCTTCCTTAATAAAAAGGCAACAGTAATGCATAATGATAAGTTAACAGTTGATTAAAACTAAAAATCCCTAATCGTAAATTTATTAATCATGTTTTATTTTTGCAATATCAGTTTTTAACAACATTTGCTATTTACACATATTTGTTTAGTAATTTTATCTTGTTCACTTCACTGTAGGATTGTATTTCGTAACATAATAAACCTGGAGTATGATTTGAATACTATTTTTGAGCAATATGAAAAATACTATTTTTGAGCATATATTGGTATTTATTCAGTGTTAATTATCAATATAGGCGCAAAAAATTCCATACATTTAAGCTTTTTCAATTAGATTCCTATTTTTGAAGACTATGTAATTGCATCTTTCTCAATAACAAAAAAGGAAAATTGCAAAAATTCAACAAACTTTACACCTGTTTGGAATCTAAAATTCTCAAGTTTCATTTAATATCTGTAACATTCCTTTTGTTTAATATGTACATATATAATTTTCTTGTAGCTAGTAAATTTTTGTTCCTAAAAATCATTTAATTGTAACTTATCTAAGAATTTTTTAGCAAATGATAAATATGATAAATATGAAGTTGTATAATTGATATGCACTTACTGGAATTTTTTTATCAGGATAATCAGCAAAAGCTTTTAAAACATCTAAATAGATCAAATGCCCTGAATTTTTAGAATTGTAAGGAATAAGGAGTTTAGTGTTAAGGTAAGATTTAAAATTTTCAGAATAATTTCAGATCTTTATTAAGAAAGTAGCACAACTAGGGTGCAAAACGCATTAAAAAAAAAAAAGACTTATTTTTACCTGAAATTTTCTACCAGTACAATTATAACTAGAAATAATAGGAAATAACACCATGTATTATAGTGAGAAAAAGGGGAGTAAATGTTTATTTAGGCAACTTCATGCTACTTACTTTTTATTACAGTAAATCCCTTTGAGAAAAAATAACTTAGTACAAATGTATGAGGCCTTACAGCTGGGAAGAGAAAAAGTACTTTTTTTTATTTTAGTTTATTTTTTATAGAGTTATCAGATGCATTTCCCCCTGTATACATACAATTATATTTCTAGAAATTTTATTTCTTTGACAGAATTAAACATAGAATAAAATGAAAATAATATATTAGTAAATATCTATAAAAATCAGTCATCTGGAATTGTATTTGGCTACAAATTGTACATACTTCCTACTTACAGTTTAAAATTAATGTAACAGACATGTCTATTTCAATTAAAATAAGATTAGAAAATTTCAAGGTATTGATTTTAAAATATAAACGAAAGTAATATTAATTGACAAAGTATTTTATCTTCAAAAATGAATATTTCTTTAGTTTATGATGAAAAAACTTAGTATATTATAACAGACCTTAGAGCTTTAGCACTTTTCGTTGATAATTGCAAATATTTCCCTTTTTTTTGTGTGTATGCGTGCATGCATTTTGGAATAGGTGGCAAAGATTTCACAACACAAATAGAAAAAGCACTTTTTTATTCAACATATTATACACATTCTGCAGAAAATATTCATTTAAAAAAAATGAATTACAAGTCTGAAAATATTTTAAAAAAAATAGATTAGTTTCACTCTCTTATTTTGTACCTTAAACACGTAACATATTTCATTTCTGCTACATACATAAACTATTTTTTTAATGTTTTCAATTTCCGTTGCTTAGTTAAATTATTGCTTAAAAGATTATCATTTAACTTTTTGCAGTAATTATTTAGAAAAATATTTGTTGATGATTGTATGATATTTTTCAAAATAATCTGAGGGATCAAAATAATCTGAATAATAAATCTAATTTGCACAGTCATTCACAGGGCCGGATTAAGGGTGTCGTAGGCCCTAGGCACTCCAGCAGCGTAGGCCCCGAAATAATAAACATTTTTAAACTGAAATTGACCGCTAATATTAAGTAATAATTTTGTTGTAGATATAAATCCGAAAATGTGATGATGCGGTAAAATAACATTGTTTTATTTTGGGATTTTAATGTTTTTATTTTTCATAGAGCCATTTTCAATAGCCATAATTCCAGAATTGAGTTTATCTGCAACAATGCAACTTTTATATCTACCAAATTCCATGCAGAATTCCAGGGTTTTAGTGCATGAACATGACAAGACATTAGCAGCCGGGAAAACCTCTCGGACGGGCACATGCGTTTGACACAGTTGGCCACGTTTCCATGCCCACTACCAAACGCTTGCGCGCGATCGAGAGTTTTTCCCTGCTGCTAAGGTCTTTTGTTTTAGTAGCTCAGTTGTGTAATAAGTTAATATGTAAACACTACGATAGAGCGTGTATGCCTGTGCTTGTATTTAATCACGCTCAACCTTAAGTCAATCTTTAGTTTAAAAACTGGAAGTTAAATTTATTATAAGTAAGGTAAGTAAAGGAAAGTTGTTTTTATACTCTACTTATTTCAACCTAGTTTTTGATTCTGGAATATTGCTTTATTCCATTATAAATAATAGAATTTTCATTTTATCACTTCTTATTAGTATAATAGTCCGCCGTAGAATGCAGCACAATGCAAGGAACTTTGAGTAGGCCTACTATGGGGTGGTTTGGCCATACTATTGTATATCCCGAAAAAAGGAGTTATTTTAGGATCTACTTAGTAAACCAAACGTTTTGTATTCGTATTTTTTGTGTATTTGTTTTTACATATATTATTTTGACCTTCACTATATAATAATATAAAAATGTTTATAAGTTTTTGGGGTATTTTTATTTCAATATATTTTTTTTCAAAGCCCTAAGACCTTTGGCCTTCGTAGGCCCTAGGCACGTGCCTACTGTGCCTAATTGGTAATCTGGCCCTGGTCATTCAGTTCCAAAAAAAAAGTTTTCATGAAGTAAATTTAAAGTAATTTTACACACTGTTGACAAAGTGGAGAGACGACTTTCGTGACGTCAGAGCGTTGAAGCAACCCTAGAGCCTTGGCTTTGTATATAGGAAGTACTGGCTGCACTCGGAATACGTCATCTGCGCAGTGCTTAAATTGCGCCGGCTCCGGTGCTTCTCAATTTTTAAGATAAATTACAATTTTACCCGGAGCGCACCGGAGCCGTATATAAGATGAGCTCCGGTGCTTCTTTTTATGAAACTGAACCACAATTTAAAGAAAAAAATTACAGTACCTAACATTTTAGTTTAACAATAAGTAGACTTTGCAATACTCTATTTCCCTAGAAATAAGAATTCAAGAGAACATGACATGTTTACGGCAAGGTTGCGTTCTGTGTATTCACAAATAAGCTACTTATTCAATCAGTCACATTTATTTTTAATTTACATAGTGAAAAAAAAAAGAACATTCTACAAAAACATATCATGCAGCGTATATGCACGCTAGCGATAACGTCACAAGCACGAGGAAGAACTAACTACAACAAATCAGTTCACTTCACTTGAGAGAAAAGTACAGAGTTTAGTTGCAGCACTGCTATACAAGAAAAAAACAAAGTTAACATTTAATTTAAAAGTTCGTTGCATGGTTGCTGCATGCTCCCCTCCCAGTGTCAACGATATCGTACAGGGAAATGAACATGACGCCCAGAACGTGTAGTCTTAGGTTGCACCTTTGTTGCAGGCTGTGCTGAAGTGGTGATATCAGATGGACAATCATTTGATGGGGTATCAAGGTTAAGTGGCAAATCATGTACCAGAGTGCCCTGCAAACGGTGAGGTGAAGTTGGCGGTGGAGCGATTGGTTTATCCCTGTTCAGAACATAAGCTGGCTTTACACGATCAATGGATACAGGTACAGTTTTGCCATTTATGTCTAGGTAAAAGACCTTCTTTGTTCTACGAACAACTAAAAATGGTCCATCATAAGGAGGTTGAAGTGGGCGTCTCACCATATCATGACGAAGAAAAACATGGGTAGCTGTGGCTAAATCACGGTGTATAAAGGTTTTGCTATCACCATGTCTCTTGGGTGGTATGGGGCGAAGTGTTTGCATATGTGCACGTAAGTGGCTGACAAAATCTGTGGTGTCAACCGGTTGTTGAACAGGAACCAGAAACTCCCCAGGCAGACGAATGGTGGTGCCGAAAACCAAATCTGCTGGTGTGCAACCCAAATCTTTCAAAGCAGCTCGAAAACCAAGAAGAACCACAGGAAGGACTTCAGAGTACCGCTCAGTGGCATGGCACTTGATAGCAGTCTTAAGAGGTCGATGCAATTCCTCTATTAACCCATTCGACGGGGGGTGGTAACTAGTCGTCCTGGATCTCTGAATTCCGAGGTGATGAGTGAGAGAGCGAAAAAGTGAAGCTTCAAACCGGCGTCCTTGGTCAGTTGTCACAGTAGAGGGAACTCCATACCTGGAGACCCAGCATGTGCAAAATGCTTCTGCAACAGTTTGAGCAGAGATATCCTTGAGTGGTTGAGCTTCTGGCCATCGAGAGAAACGATCAATTAAAGTCAAGCAGTAAGATTAACCATTTGAGGGAGGGAGAGGGCCTATAAGGTCCAAGTGAACATGGTCAAATCTTTGAGAAGGCTCCTTAAAACTTGCCAAAGGTGCTTTTGAATGGCGATGAATTTTAGCCTTTTGACATGGGATGCAACACTTGGTCCATTCTGCTATATCCGATAACATTTTAGGCCAAACAAATCGTGACCGCACAATGTGTTGTGTTCTGCGTACACCAGGGTGAGCCATGTTGTGTAATGAGGCAAAAACATCCTGGCGAAACTGTGTTGGGACATAGGGACGAACTCTGCCAGTCGATACATCACAGAATAGATCAATGTTTGATTCCGAGAGAGTAATTTTTTTTAACTGCAGGGATGTGTCTGATGACAGTAAGGACTTCAACTCATCATCCAATGTTTGTGCTTTAGCTATTTCAGAATAATCAACTGCTGCAGGAAGAGTTAAGGCAGCTATACGGGACATGACATCTGCAGGAATATTCTCAGGCCCTGGAATGTGCTGTATGTTAGTTGTGAATTGCGAGATGAAATCTAAATGCCTCACCTGGCGTGGAGAGCACTTGTCATTCTTTTGACGGAAAGCATATATCAGAGGCTTATGATCAGTATAGAGGACAAAGTCTCTAGCCTCCAACATATGTCTGAAATGGCGAATGGATGCATAAGCAGCAAGGAGCTCCCGGTCATAAGCACTGTACCGAGTTTCTGCTGTACTGAGCTTCCTCGAGAAAAAACCTAAGGGCTGCAATTTGGAGTTCACAACCTGATGCAATGCACCACCAATAGCATGATCAGATGCATCTACATGCCAGGCAAGTGGGGCAGTTGGAGAAGGATGAGCAAGTAACGTGGCATTAGCTAGTGCTTGTTTGCATTTTTCGAAAGCCTCTGTTGCAAGCGAAGTCCAAATAATTGGTTTCTTCGAATTCTTCTTACCAGAACCCTTTAGGATGTCACTTAACAAAGCTTGGTTATCTGCTGCATGAGGCAAAAACCTACGATAGAAATTCATTAGGCCTAGAAAGTTACGCAAATTACCAATAGTTTCAGGCAACTTAAAATCTAGGACTGCTTGGACTTTATTTTGCAAGGGTTTAACCCCTTCTGGGCTTATATGGTGACCAAGAAACTCCAACTCAGTGACACCAAACACACATTTTGAAACATTTAACTTGAGACCATAAGTACTCAGTCTTTGAAATATGGCATGCAACTGCTTCTTATGCTCCACTGCATCATTTGAAAAACATAGTATATCATCAAGATAAACATAACAAAACGGGAGACCCCTTAGGACCTCGTGCATAAAGCGCATGAAGGTTTGGGGTGCATTCACTAAGCCAAAACACAGATGAGTATACTCGTAGAGACCCCATGGGGTTGTCACTGCTGTTTTAGAAATGTCAGCGTCTGCAATTTGGTGAAATGCTTTAAAGATGTCTACTTTTGAGAAAATGGATTTACCGTAGAGTGAATGAGCAAAGTCTTGAAGGTACGGAATAGGATAACTATCAAATTCAGTCACAGAATTCAGCTTGCGGTAATCTCCAACCGGATGAACTGTAGAATCCTGCTTAGGAACGACATGCAATGGTGAACTCCATGGACTCTTGGAAGGACGGATTATCCCTTGATCCAGGAGGAATTCGAACTCAGATTTCACTGCTTCGTGCAGCTTCGGATGGAGTCGTCTCGGTTTTGAAGTCACAGGTGGTCCACGAGTCAAGATATGATGCACTGTATTATGAGGAACAGTCTGCTTAATTAGAGTAGGATTTGTTATATCTGGAAACTCAGAAAGCAAGGAGTCATAATCTGAATTAACAGAAACAGTGACAATAGAAGGTTGGCTTTTGTGAGCAACATTGCCATAAGTAAACAGTGAAGTTTCAGGATTTATAAGACACTGCCGTTTCAAATCAACAAGAAGATTAAAATGTTTCAAAAAATCTGCACCGATGATAGGAGAAGTTACATCAGCAATCACAAATGTCCATGAGAAGGGCTTCCGGAGACCCAAGTCGACTTGTCTGCGCACAAATCCATATGCAGGAATTTTAGAATTGTTGGCAGCAAAAAGGGCAAATGTTTCACAACAGTTTCTCTTATCTTTAGGAGAAGGAGGTAACACTGAGATCTCACTACCAGAATCGATCAAAAATTTTTGACCAGTCTTCCTGTCGTGAAGAAATAATCGACTGGGCTTTTTGGATACTTCCGTCATCCCAGCTATGACGGGAGTTACAGGTTTTTTTGCTGCTGGTACGCGCAAGGCTTAGCACATTTGCGTGCCTTATCACCAAAACGGTTATGATAGAAACACACATTACTGGAAGTATTACTTTTTCTGGAGCGAGAGGTTGAGCGACTCCGGAACTTAGTTGTCCTCCGATCATGGGAAAGTTCAGAAACTTGGCGTGTAAGTTCTTCGATCTGCCTGGCTAGGGTTTCAGTTGTGATGGCATTGGGATCCAAGGATGTTCCAGCTCCAGAAGTAGCACAGATTGCACTAGGTTGAACAACCTCAGCGACTTTATCAGCTATAATTGCTAGCTGATCAAGTGTTTCAGAAGAAGCAGACAGAACTGTTTGTATATGGGCTGGCATCCGTTGCATCCATAAATTTTGCAAAAAGTCATCATTAAGCTGTTTCCCAGAAAGCTCTTTCATTTTCCGTAGGAGATGACTAGGCCGTTCATCCCCCAACTGGAGTTCAGTGAGGAGTTTTTTAATTTTCTGGTGTTCAGAATCTTCAAATTCACTGATGAGCCTCTCAGACAGTTTTTTATATTTGTCCCAGTCCGGAGGGTTTAGTACGATATCCGAGACGTGCGACAGAGTTTCCGCATTTATATTCGGTATAAGAGCAGAAAATTTCGTTCCATCACTCGTAATTCCGCTGTAAATGAAGGCATTGTCACATTGTGCGATCCACAACCGCACGTTAGCTTTCCAGAAAGGTGGAATGGGAAGTGCAACTTTCGCTACTTGGCTCTGCTGATCGGGTGGAGGCATCGCTAGTATGTGGAAATAGTTCCGGAAAGCAGAAACAAAATAATCGTAATTATCCAGAAAGCGAACTCGCCACAGTGGGATAGGCTTACCACAGCAAGGCTTAGCGAAGCATGTGACCAATTAACGTAACTTATTTTTCGTCCATAGGTCACCAATTACGGCAAGGTTGCGTTCTGTGTATTCACAAATAAGCTACTTATTCAATCAATCACATTTATTTTTAATTTACATAGTGAAAAAAAAAGAACATTCTACAAAAACATATCATGCAGCGTATATGCACGCTAGCGATAACGGCACAAGCACGAGGAAGAACTAATTACAACAAATCAGTTCACTTCACTTGAGAGAAAAGTACAGAGTTTAGTTGCAGCACTGCTATACAAGAAAAAAACAAAGTTAACATTTAATTTAAAAGTTCGTTGCATGGTTGCTGCATGTTCAAGTAAAGTATCCTCACTCACATGCGGAAACCTTTCCCTTTAAGAAGGACAATAAATTTGGGGGAAGTTTGTTTAGGAACGCGTAAATTTCCCGCCATGCCATCGTATGTAGTATATTGTTTTCGATGCTTACAGCTAGTTATCTTCGTAGGAAGGAAAATTTGTGTTCTTAAATGAGCGTTAAGTGACAGCGAGTACAAGAAGAGTGAAATACTGAAATAAACTGCTCAAGCACGTCCTATACATCGTCTTCCCACAGTATATCCACTGATGGGGGAAAGCCTAACCAGCAACATTACATTCATCCTTAGGAGTTAGATTCAGAACTCATTTTACCCCTGACACACATCTGCTTGAGGGCTATAATATCAGCAGAGTGCCGCGGTCAAAGTAAACTTTCTCTCTCACCAAGATTCTCCTCATTTTTTGTTTCCACCCACTCATACCCTCATTCAGTTTCGCCCTGGAATTTTAATCAGCTATATGTATATTTAATTTTTGTGATGATAAGAGAACTCCCTCCCCCTACGATCAGAGCTTAAATTGAACCGGTGCTTCTTAGTTTTTGTAATAAATTATAATTTTATCCGGAACGCACCGGAGCCCTGAATAAGAAGGCTGCGGCACTTCTTTTATGTAATTGAAAAAACAATTTCAGTACAAATTTTATCACGAAAATTTTAGCGATAAAATTATATTAAAAATTGCGTACTAAATTCCAGTTTATCTCTTTACATTTTATTTAATTTTAATTATTTCAATCTTTTATTATTTCAATAAATAATAATTAATTATCTAATAATCATCAATTAAATTATGATTAATGATATAATAATTATTGATTAAATAACAATTTATAAACATTAATTAAATAGCTATTAATTAATTTGATAACAATTAACTATTTAATTTTAAAAGTATTAATGAGTTAAATAGTCATTTTATATATTTATTTACTTTTGTTCCTCTTTGCTGACGGTCTTCCATAGGGCTCCGGCACTTCTAATCTTAGAAATTAAGCCCTGCATCTGCGAGAAGCATAAAAGTCCACGTTTGAGAGCAAGCCCACATATTTCACTGTGATAATGATATCAGAAATCTGAGATAGTCAATTCGTAACAATGATCTCTAGACATCATTTGCCTGCAAAACTACGACAGAAAGTCATTGGGAGACTAGAGGCAGGGCAAAGTCAAATAGAAGTGGCCAAATGGCTAAATGAGAGTCCTTCTGTGGTTCATAGTCTTTGGAGGCAATTTCAAATCACAGATTCGGCACCTAGGAGGTTCAGCCAAGGACGGCCAACTGCTACGACGAGCACCGATGACCGATATTTGACATTATGTGCACTCAGGAATAGAACCGCTACTCCGACTCTTCTTAGATCCTCCCTTGCTGCAGCCACAGGAAGGTTGGTGTCAACGTCAACTGTGCGCAGAAGGCTTCACGAAGGTGAAGACCACGAATACAGACCACCGGCGAGGCGAACAACCATTTGCGTGCTGCTCAAGTCACGGCATAGGAGGGACCGTTTGCAGTGGGCACGACAACATGTCCACTGGACGCCTGAGCAATGGAGGGCTATTCTCTTTACGGATGAGTCCAGGTTTAGTCTAGAACGCGATGGTAGGCATTATTTGATATGGAGAGAACCTGTAACCCGTTATCATCCGTCAAACATCCGTGAAAGAGATGCATACGGAAGAGGCAGTGTCTGTGTTTGGGATGGCATCTCTTTGGGTGGACACACAGACCTACATGTTTTTCCAAGGGGAACCGTGAATGCTCATGTTTATAGAGATAACATCCTTGATGCTTATGTGAGCCCATATGCCGGGGCAATAGATAATGCTTTTCTGTTACAGGACGACAGTGCAAGACCACACAGGGCTTGCATCGTATATGATTATCTTCAACAGGAAGCAATTATGCGCATGGAGTGGCCAGCTCGATCCCCGGACTTAATCCTATCGAGCACGTTTGGGATGCTTTAGGGAGACGTTTAGCTGCTCTCAATCCGCCCCTTTAGACCCTTGCCGCGCTTGCAAGTGCTTTGCAAGAGCAATGGCTCTCGCTTCCTATGGAACTGATAGACCGCATGATTGAAAGCATCACACATCGCTGAATGTGCTGTGTTGTTTCTAGAGGCAATTATATTCCATATTGAAGGTACCTTTACTATAGCAAACTGACATCTTCGATTTGTTCATTTTATATATGTGTTAATAACTATACTACCATAATTGTCTGGTAATTTCATTTTATGTTATTTGATACCTTACTATGTGTTGTATATTGTGGGTAAGTTTCATAAAATTCTACATGTAACTTTTTCAGTAATCCTGATTTTTGTGATTTTTCCTTAATTTATGGTAACCAGTGTATATCAATACTAGCACCTGAATCCCTTAATATAGGAATTTCATGACCATTTACGTAACCCATACTAGTATAAGGTAATAGAAATTTATCCTCTGGTTTTGCACTAATTCTGTTAAGATTAGCAGGAGATTCAGTAGTATTCTTAAGTCACATTGGGGTCTTAAATGTTGATAAGACCCACACTGATAGCATTGTGGCGTCTTTCGTTTTTCATATTTATCATTTGGACGTGGACTTCTAGGTCTATGAAACCGGCTTTGCGAATTAAATCCTGATGACAATTTTTTTTTTCAGTTTTATTTTTATTATCTGAACTTAATTTACCTTGAGTTAGTGTATTGTATCTTTCTTTCTGTCGATCCATTACAGGCCTTTTTTGAAAGTTTCCGCAAACGTTTTCATAGGCATCAAGTTTTTCATCAAGAAAATGATATCGAATTTCAGGAGGAACTCGACGCTTAAGTTGGTCAATCACCATCAAGTCTAGCAACTGATCAAAAGTCTTAACTCCTAGACCAGTCACCCATTCTTTGCAATAATTTTCTATTTCATAATTGAAATCCACCCAAGTGGATTCGGTACTCTTTTGATGTTTCATAAATTTCTACCTAAACTTTTCCGGGCTTAGTTTAAACTGTCTTAACAATAAATTCTTCACGTGTTCATAGTCTTTAGCTTTATTGGAGGGTTCTCTAGCTATTAACTGGGTTACTTCGTAAGGAAGCAGTCTTAGTAAATGAGATATAAATTCTTCTTTATCAATTCGAGCCCATTCTGCTTGCCTTTCAAACAATAGCAAATATAGACTGATATCTCCTTTCTTGTCATCGAATTTCTGCATAAGGTGACGCAGTTCCGTTTTCAGCCGGATCTATCCGGTATTTTGAGACTTTGTCTCTGCTTAATCTCTCTAATTCATACTGTTCGTTCCTTCTCCGCTCTTCTGCTTCTTCCTGTCTTCTACGTTCTTCTCTTTCCTTTCCTCCCTCTCTTTCCGTTCTTCTATTATTGTGTATAAGACTCCTTTGACGAATACTTCATCATAATCTCTACTTTCAACAATTTTCTGTTTTAAATCGACTATTTTCAAATCTGCAGTCACATGAACTCCCAATTCAGCCGCGAGATTTTGCAAATCTTCCTTACGAGCTCTTCTTAAATAAGACATTGTTTCTATGTTTAAAATTAACGAACACTGTGTTCTTTATACTTCCTAAAAATAGCTCAATTCAATTACTTTAATTAATTAATGCAGTCAGGAATCACGGAATTAAATGCACTCTGTTAAATACGTATACCTCAAAAATAAAATATTTAAATTATATGAAGTTTATACTCTCTACCACATTAATTGCGACTAAAATAAGAATAACAACATAGAGCAATATATATATCTACTGTCTGGACAACTAAAATGAATATTAAAAATAATATCCAATACGGTAATAAAATAAGACAATTCAGTATTAACAGGAAGTAATAATCTGGTATCACTAATATTATGTTCAGTGATGAACTAATAAAATAAAAATACGCACGATTATTCGATCTCGGCGGTGCCTCCAAAATAATTATGACTGTGGTACTTCTTGGAAAATATGAAGCAACTCCATTGATGGAACACAGAAAAATCTTTATTTAGCACTCAAAATGGCGACTTACAAAACAAGAAAAAGAAACGAATTCTAACATTTAAAAATAAATTACATTCTTCGTGCGAGAGTCGCACGTGGCACTCGAGTCTGCGTTTCAAACATTGCCATTCACATATACCTTAATGTTCATCTAATTAAATTATTTATTTTAAACTACAAAATTTTAATAATATTTAAAGCTGTTACAACGTCCTTCATGTATCCCACCTTTTAAACTTTGCATTCACTCATTAAAAAATTCAACATAAAAGATCTGCATCCCAAAAGCTTTAACTTTTTTGGTATTGCTCCTTGGCAAGAAGTGAGTATTCACCTACTAACATTTTAACATTAACATTTGTTCGGTGTCTGAAAGAGTATTGCTTGGCAGCATTGTTTTACGCCAAGCAGAGTTTGGCTTTAGTGTAACCCTAAAGTTATTTCGTTTTTGCTTTATTAGTATGAATGATTTCTGACTTGATGTAAGAGCATATGGTTGCTCGCTCTTAGCTAAGTTACATAGGTAACTATAAGCACATGCGTGTGCTAGTATTCAATAATGTTGTTTTTGTTAAAATAAAATTGTTATTGTTAATATTACAGTCCACTTACTGAAGTTAAGTATCATTAAATAAGTTCGAGCTATCTTCGGCAAGAATAGTTTGGTCTCACGTTAGCCGGAGAAGAATATGGCTACTAATATTGTTTCACTGAATCGCCAACGCGGCGTAGTGAAAACGAAACTCGGAGCTTTGATAAAATTCCTTGATGAGTATAAAATGGAGGAGAATAAACTCAACCATGATGTTATTATGAAGACTAAATTGGATTCTTTGTTGGAATTAAAATCTCGGGTTAAACAACTCATAGTGGAATACACCAATTTGCCAGAGGAAATTGACTTGAAGGATAATCTAAGCATTACACAAGAATTGGAAGAAAGCATCGAAGAGTTCGAAGTAAGATTTAGAATTTTTCTTTCTAATTGTGAAACAAATAATACAGATAAATTTGAAACCAAAACTGTTTCTAAATCAAATTTTAAACTGCCTGATTTACCTCTTCTTCAATTTTATGGTAAATATGAAGATTTTAAAAATTTTAAAGTGCAATTTATGTCTATGATTGGTAATAATAATAATTTAAATGATACTGAGAAACTGTTTTATTTGAAAGCATCACTTAAAGGTGAAGCAAAAATGTTAGAATCATGTCAGGATACATTTGAGTCGCTATTTTCTGCACTTGAAAGCAGATATGAAAACAAAAGAGCAGTAGTTGATGCCTTTATCAATAATTTGTTGAACTTTGAAAAAATAAATGACTCACCTTCTCAGTTGAGATCACTGGTAAATAATGTTAAAAGATGTTTGAGATCTTTAAGTGTATTAGAATTTGATAGAAATAATTTATCTGATGTTTTGATATTAAATATTTTATTGCATAAATTAGATAGAGAATCTAGAAAAGCATTTGAACTAAACGTAAAATCAAATGAAATTCCCAAACTTGATGAATTTTTAGAATTTCTCGAAGAAAGAATTCGCATTCTTGAAGAAATAAACAAAGTTAGTTTTCCTAAGCAGAGCTATGCTACTAAAGTATCAAATCAATTAAGTCGCTCTAGAAATGCAAAATCCTTGGTAACTAAAACAAACCCTTTTCGAAAATGTGTTATGTGTAAAGAACCAAGGAGGTTAGAATAGAAGGAGGGAAGGTTCAACTCAAACGGTGAAGCTTGGCGGCCATCTTCCTGTTATCACCGTGACTTGTGCAAGGAAGTCTGTCATTGCAACATTTTTTTCTTTTCTTTTTGAAGCATGTCAGCTTGTATTGCATATGGATGCACAAATAGATTCTCGAAAAAAATTCCAGGCATTATTTTTCACACGTAAGTATTAATTTTCTTTTTTTATGTAATATGACAACTATGTCAAAAAATATCACAATGCCATGTGGTTTTCTTTCCAGATGTGAAAAAAAACGACTTAAAATAGGTTATTTAATATAACTATAATCAAAATATATTAAATACATTTTAATGTTTCTGTTTATAGCTGGTATCTTCCTTCCTTAAGATACAATGCTATATGGTAGGATTTAAATTTTATAATTTGAACGTTTTAGTTAATTCGTTTTATAACTTTCATGAAAAGTAAAAATCAATTGTTACTATTTTTATTAATTGTAAAGGTGTTAAATAAAGCAATGCTTTTCTTGATATATTAATTATTATTCATTTTTTAAGATAAACTGTTCTGTTGTTAAAAATTTTTTGCATAAACTTACAAATTTCTGGGCAGTGATAAAATTAAGTAAAATATTTACACAATTGAACATGTGAAAAGATGTATCCAAAAACTTATATAGATGTATTTCTGTAATTCAACTTAATTAAAGGCAGTTTCTTTGAGATTAATAAATATGAAATGCGCATAAACTGAAATCAGTGAATTCACATAAATCTGTTTTATTTTATTAAGATTTATTTTCTAACCTAAGCAAGTCCGTGAAATATGCAGAAACATCATTTTTTAAAGGCTTTAATGTTATGCGCATGCATTTAGATTTCGAACTATTTCTTAATAATTTCCTGTACATAGTAAATTATGGATATCATCTTTATTACTTTAAAACAAAAATTCAACAATAGCGAGGGATTTCATTATAAATTTAACATATTTTTACTGGAAAATAAATGCACGGAACAGGTTAGAAACACGTACATGTCACTGCCGTAATGCAATGTTTTGAAGTCACAAACATGGACGCCGCTTGTTCGGCGGAGTTTCCTTCCCCGATAGTGGAGGAAACCGCGAACCCTCCCTCCTTCTATTCTAACCTTTTTGTAAAGAACCACACCCAATTTATCACTGTTCGAAATTTAAGAGTATTTATGTTTCTGAGCGGTATGATTTTGTTAAAGAATATCAATAATGCATTAAATGCCTTTCTCCATCACACGTATTATCGCAGTGTAAGGCTAAATTTAGCTGTTATGTCTGTAAAAAAGACATACATCATTCGCTGTTACATAAAATTGACGAAAAACAAAATGAATCATCGAAAGAAAATGAATTGACCTTGAACCTTTCGTCAGTGAATGGGAAAGAGGACTGCCCCTCTCCCCCCACACAACTTTGATGGCAGCTGCAAATAAATCTAAATTTGTGTTAATAAATACAGCGATTGTTTATCTTCGCGATGTTTACGATGAGCAAATTCCTTTTAGAGCCGTGCTTGATTCAGCTTCGACTTCTAATTTTTGTACTGTAGGTGTTATGAACTCATTAGGAATAAAAAAAGAACGAGCATTTATTCCAGTTAGTGGAATAGGCAACACTACTTTGAATGTTAAATCGCAAATAAAGACGCGTTTATCGAACTTAGAAAAGGAAAATGAATGGGAAATAGAGTTATTAGTTGTTCCCAAAATAACTGACATGACACCATCGAAATCTATTGATATTTCGAAATTAAATATTCCGAAAGGAATAAAGTTAGCTGATGATGAATTTTTCAAGGCAAAAAAGGTAGATTTATTATTAGGTGCGGAATTATTTTTTGAATTTTTAAAAACAGATAAAATACGTTTAGAAGATAATGAGTTACTTCTTCAAAACAGCTGCTTCGGCTTCTTAGTTTCTGGAAGCATTAGAATTCCAAATGTAAGAAATTATGACTTAAATTTTTGTTTTTTGTCAACAGAGATTAATTCGTTAAATAACTTAGTAAAGTCATTCTGGGAAGTTGAAGAAGTAAATGAAACTAAATCTACAGTTAATTCTGAATTAAATTATTGCAACGAACTTTTTAAAAACTCATTTTACCGGCATGCGGAAGGAAGATATGTGGTTAAAATGCCGTTCAAGCCAGATATTGGTGAAAACATACAATTAGGGGATTCAAAGGAAATCGCTAAAAAAAGACTGAATCAGTTGTGGAAACGCTTGTCGAGTGATTCTGTAATGAAAGAACTTTATGTTTCATTTTTAAGGGAATATGAATCATTAAATCATATGGAGAGTATGGAAGACTATTCTGAAACTGAAGGAGGATATTTTCTTCCTCATCATGGCGTGCTGAAACCTGATAGTAAAACAACAAAGTTACGCGTTGTGTTCGACGCGAGTGCCAAAACTACTAACGGTTGTTCATTGAACGACATATTATGTAAAGGTGGAATGATTCAAGAGGAACTTTTTTCCATCATGATACGGTTTAGAAAGCATATTTATGCATTTACTGCCGATATTGAGAAGATGTTTCGACAAATTGAAATATTGCCATCGCAGACCAAATATCAGAAAATACTTTGGAAGGAAGATGAAGATAAGCCTATAGTATACAGACTCGAAACGGTAACTTATGGCACAGCATGCGCTCCCTATTTGGCACAAAGGACTCTTCAACAGTTAGCGAAGGATGAAGAAAAGGATTTTCCTGTAGCATCGAAAGTGGTCTTGGAAGATTTCTATGTAGACGACTGTCTTACTGGATCTTCGAATTTGAAGGAATGCATTCAGCTCCAGAAAGATTTGACAGAATTGCTCCAAAGAGGAGGAATGAAGCTACACAAATGGTGTACTAGTTTTGATTCTCAGAACTCTGATTTACAGAAGTTTTCATTTGATCGTAATAGTAATACAACTGTGAAGACGTTAGGAATGTTGTGGAATAATAAGAAAGATACATTGCAATATAAAGTTACTGTTAATGAAAAACCTGATGTTACGAAAAGAGATGTTTTATCTCAAATAGCGAGATTATATGATTCTTTAGGCCTACTCGGTCCTATTATTAGCAAGGCAAAGATATTAATGCAAGCACTTTGGTTGCTTAAGCTAGACTGGGCGGAACAGTTACCACCACCTCTTGCCAATGAATGGAATGTGCTTATTAAAACTACTCAGAGTATAGAAAATATACAAGTACCTCGTTGCATTTTAAAAGAGACTTTTTCAATGCTCATTTTACAGGGATTTGCGGATGCCTCCGAGAAGGCATTTGGGGCAGTGATATATCTTCAAAGCATTACAAGCCCTGGTAAATATTGTAGTAAACTTCTTTGTAGCAAATCTCGTGTAGCACCAATCAAGACTATGACTATTCCTAGATTAGAACTATCAGCATGTCTACTCCTGTCCAAACTTATGCAAAATGTTTTAGAAACTTTGAAACTCAAAATTGATGACGTTAAGCTCTGGTCAGATTCAAGCATTCTTTAGCCTGGATCAATACATCACCGCATCTTTCGAAAACCTTTGTGAGTAATAGAGTCGCACAAATTCAACAACTTACTTCTAACTATCAGTGGGGACATGTGTTTTCAGAAATGAACTCAGCCGACATCATTTCCAGAGGATCAGATGCTACAACTCTTGGTTCTAAAGCCGTTATCACATTAGCTGTTTGTTGCCGGGACAAAACGCTTCTAGCAACAGTTCTGAGAAACGGCCTTTGGCGAAATAGGGTTACCATCTTCACTTGGCAAACAGGCTGAAAGCCAAACAAGAATCAGTTATCGCTCAGATTGGCGAAAGTGACGTTTCCTTTCAAGTGACATTCGCTTCTTCGTGTTGTTTTGTATCGCTCACACGCTTTTCGTTTTAAACTTTATTGTTAATAATGGAAGATAATAGAAAGGTG
Source organism: Stegodyphus dumicola (assembly GCF_044657685.1). Taxonomy (NCBI): domain Eukaryota; kingdom Metazoa; phylum Arthropoda; class Arachnida; order Araneae; family Eresidae; genus Stegodyphus; species Stegodyphus dumicola. Next base: position 55,732,728 of record NC_140778.1, read on the forward strand.
ATTGCTATTAAGTTAATCACTTTGATCTCCACTCTGGCACTTCATGTAACAGATAAACACACTTTTGGTTATAGCAATCAATTACATCAGTAATAGCCAAATTCTGTATACACTCTAAGAATAGTTTAAAAACATGTGCTGGATAAGTCTATTTATCACACATCGCTTATGTGTATTTTCTGTTGTCTGCATTTCAATGAAAATTTGATGGCTCACTGGAAAATTTGTGACCTGGTGAAAGCATTTTCTGACTAACTTTATGGCTCATAATTACTGTTTTGTCCATTCAAATGACAAAAATCTATATGGCTGATATTTACCTCCTCACAGCCAGCAGATACTATTTATCAAAATGAAGATCAAATAAAGCATATGAATACATGAGCAATCAAACATGTGCGAGTTGTTTACTGTCCCATAGAACACTCGGTAATATACCTAAAACACATTAATTATACCAACTCTAGAAATTAGGTGTTCACATCATGAGTTTGTTTTATGGTTTGATTTATTGAGATTACAGCAAAGCACACTAGGGCTATCTGCCTAAGGGAAGGGATGCCTTCGGGGAGGACTTTCTAAGGGAAACTGGCTCGTATACACGTTACACATGGGGAAAACCACGAAAGCTTCCATTCAGCCAGCCCGTTCGCGGGATTTGAACCTCGGACCGAACTACCAGTGTTCAGCGACTTTACCGCTCAGCCGCTGGTGGGCTCAGTTGGTTTTATGTGATTACCGCAAAGCCTCGAGGGATAACAACAGGAGGGATCCCTTTGTAGAAGATTTTTTAAAACTGGCTCGTATACCAGTTACAAATCGGGCAAACCAAGGAAACGTCATGTAGCCAGCCCGTTCGCGGCATTCTAACCTGAGACAGAACTACCAGTGTTCAACGACGCTTCGGCCACTAGTAGGCCCGTGCAGTTAATTGGAAAGTGCAATTCATTGTGTAAACAGACATGAAGGTGATAATCAGTTGTGCGCTGTTTTAAGTAATCAAATGTTATAAATGCACAGCTGTTACATTTCTTATTATTTATTAGTCATGTTTTTATTACGTAGATCATACGTATGATATAATTATGAATTAACCCAATAACAAAATGTATACACTCTTTAGTACTCAAATACTCATCAATTATTTTTCAACTAATTATTACATACCCATAATAATTTGCAAAGAACTGATAACTATAGTTCTGCCAATTACATAATCGTTATCTGAATTAAAAGTAACTTCAAATAAACTTCTTGGCAATGTTCATTTTTGTATTCATACATACATATATATATATACACATCTAATAAGTCATATATTTACATACAGATAGAGAGATGCGATGTTTTAGAAGTTGTTAATATATATTTATTAGTATTAATGTAATGAATAAGATTTATATTAATGAATGTATATACAAATGTTTTTCATCATGCATAATAATAAATCCATAAATTTTCAATGTTTCAATAGGTAGCATTTCCAATAAAAGTATAGTTTCTAATGTATCTATAATTCAAAAAGTATTTCATTAATAACATGAAAATAATAGACAAATTTAATGAGTATTCTCATTATTACATAAGCTATGCTTTTCTTTTTATGCCTCTTTTATGCTGTTTAAAATGTGTCACTGATTATGCAGTTAACAATTTAAAAGATAAGTAATTAGGAGAAAAGCCGCGCATATACAAACGAATTTAAAAAAATTATTCAACTTAAATTTAAGAAATAAAATTCTACTATATAACAGTGTTATAATACACGATCAGCACGAAATACGACAAATTTGGCGAACTTTTGGCTACGAACAATTTGTAAACAAATCCGAAATGCAAGAACGTCGTAAAATAATGTCAACTCTGAAATTTCTATGATTACATATTTAATGAATATATACACATTTAAAAATGACTCAGGTAGTTGTATTACAACAAAACAGCAATAATTAAATCGGCCTCTATTTCCACCGTCCATCACTTCACAGTGAGAGCCATCGCCATATTGAAAGTTACCTAGATCCTTCAGAAGCTGACCTTTCGTCTGATTGGTTGAACGTTCGAGGAACACGTCTCCGGCCGGAACATTTTGGGAAAAGTTCTAAAATGTTGCTCGTAGCCGGGACACGTTCCTCCTAGCTAGACGAAACATTTCTCGGAAGCCTGCAGCTTAAAGCCGTGCTACTAGAAACTCGTTTCTCGGAATTGTCCCGGGTAAGCGCGCGCGTCTATAGATGTGATAACAGCCTAACAAGCTGTGGTGGAAAGGTCCTGATTTTTTAAACAAGGACAATTTTCAAGATAAAAATGGACTTAGTGATGAGCTTTATTCTTCAGAACTGAAACCAGTTACGACTTCCTTGTTGACTTTAAAAACTGATTCATTCTTTGATGACTTCCTAAAAATAACTAATGATTTCTTGAAACTAATACGAATTCTTAGTTTACTTTTCAGATTTATCTACAACTGTAGGAACACAAGTGAGAAACGAACAGGTAGTATTAGTATAGATGAAATGGAGCTGTCAAGGAATACACTCCTTAAATATATCCAAGGTAGGTATTTTTCAGAAGAAATTTCTTCGTTGCATAAAGGTCTACAGATAACATCAAGGAGTAAGTTAAAATATTTTGATCCCTTCTTAGATGAAAAAGGTCTGTTAAGGGTAGGTGGTAGGATAAAGAATTCTAATTTAAGTTATAGTCAAAGACATCCCATTATTTTGCCTGCCAAGAATAAGTTAACTGAACTTATATTTATTTATCTTCATGAAAAGGATTTTCATAATGGTCCACAATCACTATTAAATTCTATTAGACAAATTTATTGGCCCATTAATGGCAGGAATATAGCTAGAAAGATAGTCCAAAGCTGCATAATTTGCTTTAAGGCAAAACCAATAATTTCTCAACAACTAATGGGAGAATTACCTAAAGAGAGAATTAATATTAACTTTACATTTAATTGTTGTGCTATTGATTACTGCGGCCCATTTTTGATAAAGTACAAAGGGCAACGCAAGGGTAACTATCATAAGATATATGTTTGTATTTTTGTTTGTATGGTGACAAAAGCAATTCATCTAGAGATTGTCAATGACTTAACCACAGAAGCACTCATTGCTTGTCCGAAGAGGTTCTTTGCCCGACGAGGTAAACCAAAAAAAAAATATTTAGTGACAATGCAAAAAACTTTGTTAGTGCAAATACAGAAATAAAAAAATTAATGAGTATTTTTCTAACGCAGAATGGAACTTTAGCTACTTTTCTAGCCGAGGAAGGTATACAATGGAAGTTTATACCCCCAAGAGCACCAAATTTTAATGGTCTATCTGAAGCAGGAGTAAAATCCTTTAAATTTCATTTTAAACGAACAGTAGGAAATTCAGTATTAAACTACGAAGAATTTTTGACAGTAACAGTTCAAGTAGAGGGAATCTTAAATTCTCGCCCTCTTACACCGTTAACTTCTAATATTGATGATTTAAATGTTTTGACCCCTGGTCATTTCCTTATAGGTCGACCGATCAATTGAATAATTGAACCCAATTTAACAGAAGTAGATAATAACAGATTTAGTTTATGGCAAAAAGCTACAAAAATGGTACAAAATATATGGAAGAACTAGACTAATAATTACTTGAGCACTTTGATTCAAAGAAATAAATGGATGATTGCTAAACAAAATATTAAAATAGGGGATATGGTAGTGATTAAGGAAGAAAATCTTCCTACCTGCAAATGGTTGTTAGGGAGACTTGTAGATGTGTTTTATGGGAAGGATAACCTTGTGCGAGTTGTCTCTGTCAAAACCAAAAATGGTATTTATAAACGAGCAGTTACTAAAATTGCTGTACTGCCAATTGAGAAATAATGTACGAATTTTTATGTTTATTTGAAGGTTTGAATTGTAATCTATCATATTTGTTCTTTTCACATTGTAATTACTTGTATTATAATTTGTGCATTAATTTACATTGTATCATTTTGTATTGTATGAACATTTATTACTTTTTTGTGAGTGAGTGAGTGAGTGAGTGATTATGGCGCAAAACCAGAGATGATTATGACGCGCCAAACACAAGATGGGGTGATTACAATTGATGACATTAAAATTCAATAAATAAAAACAAGTGGATAAATGCACCAAATCCAGAGGATGAAGTCATATAAACATAAGTTAAAACACACATTAAAATTCAAGACACAGTCTTTCAAACAACTTACATTAGGTAATAAAAGCCAGTCTCTTTTAAATAATAAAATAAATTACAATTGACCTCTCTTCCGATTAAACGGTCGAGAGGTAAGTCGCAGCTATTAAAATATTTCTGACGAAGACTGTTAAAACAGGGACACTCAATTAAAATATGACGGACAGATAGACAAACATTACAATTTGAACAAACAGGCTCATTCTCACCTTTTAAAAGGTATCTATGTGTCACTCTAGTGTGACCAATTCTGGGGCGAGACAAAACAACTTTCTCCTTACAATTTTTGGTAGATTCCCAATGCTCAATTCTAGGCTTTACTTGTCTTAACTTGTTTTGAAGCTGAACATCCCAAATTTGCTGCCATTTTTTTCAGACCTTTCCCTTGATGACACAGCAGATATCTCTAAAAGGGATAAGGCGACTGGACAGTTCAACAGCAGATTTGGCTGCGATATCTGCAAGCTCATTTCCCTTTATTCCAGCATGTCCAGGAACCCAGCAGTACAGGACTTCATAACCTCGAATCGTTAAATTTATATGAATTTTGAGAACATCCACTACTACAGGATTCTGAGTGTTGGGAAAAGCTTCCAAGGATTTAAGAGCACTATACGAGTCTGTGTAAACTATGAACTTTTTGTGACAGAGCTTTGAGATGTACAGAAGACCATAATATATTGCAGTTAGTTCAGATGTTAGGACTGAGAAAGCAAGGTGCAGGCATCTGCCCTCTATGTAATTTTCAAATACAAAAGCCATCCCGACATGATCATTTGACTTTGATCCATCTGTGTATATCGGATAATAACTGCTACATTTGTGCCTGTGCTCAGCGAAAAGTTTTCTGTAAACGATCTCGTTAGTGCTTGCCTTCACGTGATGTTTGAAAATATCAAGAAGCTGAATCCGTGAATTTTCCCAAGGTGGAATTTCAAAGTTCTGTACTGCTTGGGGGCGCATATCAGAGAGGGAATGTTCCTCAATGACAGGGCGAACTCTTAAAGGAAAGATAGGAACGCAGGATGGACGCGTTTCAAATAAACTGTTACACACATTATCGAGTAAGTACTGCTTATTGGGATGTTCAGGTTGGGATAGAATATTAAAATATTGCAAGAGGGACAATTGCTCACGCCTCAGATAAAGTGATGGTTCGTTACAATCAACGTACAGGCTCTGGACGGGAGAGGTCCTGAAAGCTCCTGAACAAATCCGCAGAGCTTGATGGTGAACAGGATCCAGTTTTAACAATACTGATGGCCGAGCGGATACATAAACAACTGAGCCATAGTCCAGTTTAGAGCGGACAAGCGCTCTGTAAATATGAAGCATGGAGCTATGCTCTGAACCCCAGGAGGTGTTCGCCAACACTTTTAAAATATTTAGTGTTTTTAGACACTTCTTTCTTAGGTTTAAAACATGAGAAAGGAAGGTCAATTTTCGGTCGAACGTCACTCCTAAAAATTTTACTTCGGGCGTAACTGGAATAATTGAACCATTCAGATATAACTCAGGCTCAGGATGGAGACCTCGCTTCCTACAAAAGTGAACACACACAGTTTTCTGTTTCGAAAAAGTAAATCCCTGCTTGTCTGACCATTCTTGGATCTTATTCAGAGCCATCTGCAATTGCCTCTCTATGTATCTTATGTCTGCTCCTCGACAGCTAATGTGTAAATCATCTACATATAGTGATCCCAAGATGGTGGGAGGAAGTTCTTTTAATACAGAGTTTATTTTTAAACTAAACAGGGTTACACTAAGCACACAGCCTTCAGGCACACCCTCTTCCTGTTCAAAAACATCTGACAAAACAAAGCCAATTCTTACTTGAAAAGTTCTAGCGTTCAGGAAATTCTGAATGAAAATTGCTAGGTTGCCGCGCAAGCCAATCTCGTGAAGATCCCGAAGTATACCGTATCTCCATGCCTTATCATAAGCTTTCTCAATGTCAAAAACTACAATATGAAAATTGGTAGGTTGCCGCGCAAGCCACTCTCGTGAAGATCCCGAAGTATACCGTATCTCCATGCCTTATCATAAGCTTTCTCAATGTTAAAAAATACCGAGACAAGGTGACTCCTTCTTACAAAAGCTTTACGGATGGATGTCTCCAAGAGGAGCATATTATCTACGGTAATTCTTCCCTTTCGAAATCCGCTTTGATAAGGCGACAAAATATTATTCTTTTTGAAGAAGTAGACTAGGCGGCTGTTTACCATCTTTTCAAACAGTTTGCTTAGGCAACTCGTAAGGGCAATTGGCCGATAGTTGGAGGGATTCCTTGGATCTTTTCCTGGCTTAGCAATAGGAATTACAACAGCTCTCCTCCATGCACTGGGAAAAGTGCGCTCCTTCCACACTCTATTGTAAAGAATGAGAAGGGCAGTCAGTGACTTACAGGACAGATGCTTTAGCATTTCATAATACACGCCATCCAGACCCGGAGAAGATCTATGTGTCTGCAACAAAGCTTTCCTTAATTCAAGCATAGTAAAGTCTGTATTATAAGGCTGAGATTTGGAAGAGTTGAATGTGATGGAATTTATTTCAGAGTGCTGCTTGATAGAGAGAAATGCAGGTGAATAGTTTCTGCTGGAAGAAACAGCAGCAAATGTCTCATCAATAGTATTTGCAATTTCTTCTATGGAGCTAATCACTCGGCCATCTTTTTCCAGAAAGGAAAGTGAGTGGTCTTTATATAATCCGCATGCTTTTCGAACTCTTTCCCAAACCCTCTTACTAGGCGTAGAGGATGATATTGAGGACACATATGAAATCCAGGAATCCCTCTGGCTTTTCCTTCTTACTTTTCGTGCATTTGCTTTGGCTCTTTTAAACGCTATGAGGTTTCGCAGAGTAGGATATCTACGAAAAATACCCCATGCTTTTTTCTGTTTTTTCAGTGCTTCATGACAGTCGCGATTCCACCATGGTTTCGAATATTTAAGTATTTTTCCTGATGTTCTAGGAATCGAAAGCATAGCTGCCTGAAGAATAGTATTTGTAACAGCGTCATCAGCATCATCGATATGCGCATCTTCTACCACTTCATCTGTGAGCTCTGCAATGGAAGAGAAGAGTTCCCAGTCTGCCCTGTCCAGAATAAACCGAGGGACTCTCGACATGAGGTTTGCTTCTCTTCGTGCAAGAGATACAAAAATGGGATAATGATCGCTGTTGTACAGGTCATTTCCAACACTAAAAGTACAAAATGGCAACAGTGATGGTGAACAGATGGCAAGATCGAGAGCGTGGAATGTCCTTGAAGGCTCATGGAAGTAAGTATCCTGCCCATTATTCAGGAGACAAAGGCTGTGATCTTCGATCATCCTCTCAATTTGTCTTCCTCGGCAATTTGTATCTTTACTACCCCAGAGCGAGTTATGGCCGTTAAAATCTCCTATTATGATGAAAGGCTCAGGCAGCTGCTCTAAAAGATCATTTAAATCTTGCTGATCAATGTGCTCATTAGGAGGCAAATAAAGAGAAACGACTGAAACTACAATATCAAAATTTACTTGTACAGCGACAACTTGGAGAGAAGTCGTCAAAGGAAAGGAACTTGAGAGATAATCCAGTGAGGTGAGGAGACATACACCTCCACTGGCACGCTCACCTGCAAGGTTATCCTTCCTGACGAGAGAAAACCTCCGAAGTTTTGCATGTTGATCTGGTTTCAGCTTTGTCTCTTGTTTTGCCAAGCACACAGGATGATAAGCATTGATAATAGCTTTGATGTCAAGCAAATTTCGGTGGAAACTGCGACAGTTCCATGAGACGAGGGTGGCTATTATGACTGGTGTTTGTTCTTTCTGTGTTCCTTTTTAGTTTTGCGCGGAAGTATTACTTTTTTGAATTTTACTTATTGTATTGAAATTAATATTTCAACGCCGGGCGGGATGTTCGGTGTCTGAAAGAGTATTGCGTGGCAGCATTGTTTTACGCCAAGCAGAGTTTGGCTTTAGTGTAACCCTAAAGTTATTTCGTTTTTGCTTTATTAGTATGAATGATTTCTGACTTGATGTAAGAGCATATGGTTGCTCGCTCTTAGCTAAGTTACATAGGTAACTATAAGCACATGCGTGTGCTAGTATTCAATAATGTTGTTTTAGTTAAAATAAAATTGTTATTGTTAATATTACAGTCCACTTACTGAAGTTAAGTATCATTAAATAAGTTCGATCTATCTTCGGCAAGAACAACATTATTCGAGAACTTAGTCAAGCTCTCGGGAGTACCTGCTTTCGGGAAAGCCGACTGTGGGGCTTCAGTTTGCGTATAATTCCGGCTAGCCCTAACACAGGAATCTGTGTTCCCTTGTTGGGCTCCGTGGTGGGCGGGGCCGTCGGACCCGAATCTTTTCTTATTTCAATATGGCTAATTCTCAAATTTTTCTGATCGAAGACTTCGAAGTTACTCAAGTCGCTAAAAGTTCTAATGGCGAAAAATCTACTGCAAAAAAAAAAAAAAAAAAAAAAAATACGGACAGAGGAAAATGTAAATAATCCTAATAGTAGTCCCCGTTTTCTTGTTATGTCTAGTCTTTCTGGCGAGCTGCAAAAGATGTCACCTTTTGTAATAAACAAGTATATTCATTCCTGTATTGGTGAGCCGAAAAATATAAAGCGTCTCCGCTCTGGAGACTTGCTTATTGATACAACCTCAGCCACCCAGTCTGCTTCTGTACTTAAAATAACCAAACTTGGACAAGCGGATGTCACATGTAATAGCACATAAGACACTGAATTATTGTCGCGGTGTAATCTCGGAAATCGACCTTCTGTGTGTTCCCGAAGAAGAGATCGCATCCGAGCTATCTAACCAAAATGTCTGTGGTGCAAAGCGGATCAAGATGCGTAAAGAAGGTAAGTTGATTGATACGAAACACGTGATCCTTACCTTCAACACGCCTGTTCTGCCCAAGAATATTAAGGCCGGATACTTAAATTGTCCTGTAAGACCTTATATTCCAAACCCTATGCGATGCTTCCAGTGCCAGCGCTTCGGCCATTCTAAGACTTCTTGTCGTGGTAGCCTCACATGCGCCCGATGCTCGCAGATTGGCCACGATTCTGAAAATTGTACCGCTGTGCCTCTTTGTATAAATTGCAAGGGTGAGCACCCAGTATTTTCACGCCTGTGCCCAAAATGGAAATTGGAAAAAGAAGTGCAGACTGCAAAGGTTACGAGGAACATTTCATACGCCGAAGCCAGAAAGTTAGTCCAAAGCACACAGCTACGACAAAATACATCTTACGCCAATGCTCTAAAAAGATCTCGTACAGTTGCCACCCAAACGTCAGTTGGTATGCAGACTCCACCAAACAAAAGTCAACAGACTACAAACAACAGGAAGAAAGAAAACCCAACCCATACAGTACATAATAAAGAAACAGTAATTCAAAGCAAACCCAAAACTACCAAACAAAAAGTATCAAATAAAACTAGAAGCACCAGCAATAGCTCTCTTGATGAGATGATTTCTGAATCTGCAGATTCAGACTTTATGGAAGTGAAAGAGGGTCTAGAAGTTCCCAGGCATCTACTTCCACGAAAAACAAAAGAACAGCACAGGAAAAACAAAAACCATTCATAATGGCCACCCTCGTGTCATGGAGCTGTCGCAGTTTCCACCAAAATTTGCTAGACATCAAATCTATAATTAATGTGTATCATCCTGTATGCTTCGCAATACAGGAAACAAATCTAAAACAAATTTAATTTTTTCTAAATTTGGAACAACAGGCAAAACTTCGGAGGTTTTCTTTCGTCAGGAAAGATAACCTTGCAGGTGAGCGTGCCAGTGGAGGTGTAGGTCTCCTCACCTCACTGGATTATCCCTCAAATGTGCTTTCTTTGACGACATTCCTCCAAGTTGTCGCTATTCAAACAAATTTTGATATTGTTCTTACAGTCGTTTCTCTGTATTTGCCTCCAAATGAGCACATTAATCAGGAAGATTTAAATGGTCTTATAGAGCAGCTGCCTGAGCCTTTTATAATAATCGGAGATTTTAATGGCCATAGTCCACTCTGGGGTAGTAAAGATCCAAACTGCCGAGGAAGACAAATTGAGCAGATGATCGACGATCATAGCCTTTGTCTCCTGAATAATGGGCAGGATACGTACTTCCATGAGCCTTCAAGGACATTCCACGCTCTCGACCTTGCCATCCGTTCACCATCTCTATTGCCATTTTGCACTTTTAGTGTTGGAAATGACCTGTACAACAGCGATCATTATCCCATTTTTGTGTCTCTTGCACGAAGAGGAGCAATCCCCATGTTGAGACTCCTTCGGTTTATACTGGACAGGGCAGACTGGAAACTCTTCTCTTCCATTGCAGAGCTGACAAAGGAAATGGTAGACGATGTGCATATCGATGACGCTGTTGAAGCTGTTACTAATACTATTATTCAGGCAGCTATGCTGTCCATTCCTAGAACATCAGGAAAAATGCTTAAATATACGAAACCATGGTGGAATCGCGACTGTCATGAAGCACTGAAAAAACAGAAAAAAGCATGGGGTATTTTTCGTAGATATCCTACTCTGCGAAACCTCATAGCATTTAAAAGAGCCAAAGCAAATGCACGAAAGGTAAGAAGGCAGAGCCAGAGGGATTCCTGGATTTCATATGTGTCGTCAATAAGATCCTCAACGCCTAGTAAGCGGGTTTGAGAAAGAGTTCGAAAAGCATGCGGAATATATAAAGACCACTCAATTTCCTTTTTGGAAAAAGATGGCCGAGTGATTAGCTGTATAGAAGAAATTGCGAATACTATTGGTGAGATATTTGCTGCCGTTTCTTCCAGCCGAAATTACTCACCTGCATTTCTTTCTATCAAGCAACGCTCTGAGAAAAATCCCATCGCTTTCAACTCTTCCAACTTTGAGCCTTACAATAGAGATTTTACTGTGATAGAGTTAAAGAGAGCTTTGTTACAGATACATAGTTCTTCTCCGGGTCTTGATGGCGTGAATTACGAAATGCTAAAGCATCTGTCCTATAAGTCACTGAATGCCCTTCTCACGCTTTACAATAGAGTGTGGAAGGAGCGTATTTTTCCCAGTGCATGGAGGAGAGCTGTTGTCATTCCTATTGCTAAGCCAGGGAAAGATCCAAGGAATCCCTCCAACTATCGGCCAATTGCCCTTACGAGTTGCCTATGCAAGCTGTTTGAAAAAATGGTAAACAGCCGCCTAGTCTACTTCTTGGAAAAGAATAACATTATATCGCCTTATCAAAGTGGTTTTCGAAAGGGAAGGACTACCGTAGATAATATGCTCCTCTTAGAGACATCCATTCGAAAAGCTTTTGTAAGAAGAAGCCACCTAGTCTCGGTATTCTTTGATATTGAGAAAGCTTATGATAAGGCATGGAGATACGGTATACTTCGGTATCTTCAGGAGAGTGGCTTGCGCGGCAACCTACCAATTTGCATTCAGAATTTCTTGAATACTAGGACTTTTCAAGTAAGTATTTGCTCTGTTTTTTCAGATATTTTTGAACAGCAAGAGGGTGTGCCTCAAGGCTGTGTGCTTAGTGTAACTCTGTTCAGCCTAAAAATAAATTCTGTATTAAAAGAACGTCCTCCCACCATTTCAGGATCTTTTTATGTTGATGATCTACAAATTAGCTGTCGGGGTGCGGATACGAGACATGTAGAGAGGCAGCTCCAGATCGCTTTGAACAGGATCCAGGAATGGGCAAAAAGACAAGGATTTACGTTTTCAAAACAGAAGACTGTGTGCGTGCATTTTTGTAAAAAGCGAGGTCTCCATCCTGAGCCTGAATTATACCTCAATGGGTCTGTATTTCCAGTTGCACCTGAAGTTTCCAGTTGCACCATGTTGGCATGTCATGTATAATTGGTGACCACATGGAAGGCAGACGTTTACACGACGCTTCCTCTGTCTTAACCTCCGAACTGACTGCTATCTATTATGTGCTTTTGTACATGACAACGCTATGTTATAGAAATTTCATAATATAAACAGACTCCTACAGTGCACTGAAAGCATTAGAATCCTTTTCAAGCACCGAGAATCCTGTGATCGTAGATGTACTGAAGCTAAATATTAAATTAAGAAGTCGTGGATATAAAATTCTGTACTGCTGGGTCCCTGGACACACAGGAATAAAAGGCAACGAGCTGGCAGACATCACAGCAAAATCTGCTGTTGAAACGTCTGGCCGCCTCATCTCTTTTAGAGATATCTGTTGTGTCATCAAAGGGAAGATCAGATATAAATGGCAACAACTTTGGGACATTCAGATAGATAACAAGTTGAGAAGGGTAAAGGCTAAAATAGAGCATTGGTATACTACTTGCAATCGTAAGGAACAAGTTCTTTTAACTCGCCTTAGAATTGGTCACACTAGAGTAACACATAACTACCTTTTGAAAGCTGAAAACGAGCCTGTTTGTGCAAATTGTAATGTTTGTCTATCTCTCTATCACATTTTAATTGAATGTCCATATTTTAATAATCTTCGGGAGAAGTATTTTAATAGCTGCGACCTGCCTCTCGACCGTTTAATCGGAAGAGAGGTCAATACCAATTTGTTTGACTACCTGAAAGAAACAGGTTTCTATTATTTAATTTGATTTTTGTCTTGAGATTTTATTTTAGAATTTTAATGAATCAGATATTTTAAGATTTTATATCTATATTGCATATGTCATTATCTGAATCATAATCAACATTTTCATTTCACTATCTTTTTATGCTGAAATACGAATCCTGCGTTTGGCGCATATGGCCTATAGAGCTTTGCGCCATAAATCTACCACTACCACTACTACCACTATTCGAGAACTTAAGAAGAGCAGTACCAATGATGTCCAATAGCAACAAATTTTCCAAGAGCATAGAAGCAGTCATTCTAACTATAAAGCAATTTTTACTGATGGCTCAAAGAATCATGATCATGTCAGGGCACCTTTTGTTTATGATAAAGAATTCAAGAGTAGTAAACTTCACAAGGCTGCATCTGTCTTTACTGCAGAAACTTTTGCCATTTTGAATTCATTAATCTTTATCTCTAAGAAGAATAGTAGAAAGTTCACCATCTACTCTGAGTGCTTTTGAATCTCTGAGTGCTTTTGAATCAATAAATACAAATACTAGCCACACCTTTGATCTTAGAAATTTTAAAGGCACACCTCTGTTTGAGAAACACAGGTTATTCTATTGCGTACTGCTGGGTGCCTGGACATGCTGGCATCAAAGGCAATGAACTTGCTGATGTCGCTGCAAAATCTGATATTACCTCTGAAAATGATGTCCTCTTTGCAGACATACGGAATTACATCAGAGCAAAGATCTTGTCCAGGTGGCAAGAACTCTGGGATTTCCAGACTCTGAACAAATTAAGGCAGGTAAAATCCAATTTGGAGTATTGGCAGTCGAGAGGGAATTGAAAGGAGGATGTATTGCTGACTCGCCAACGAATTAGTCACTGCAGACTGACACATCAGTATTTCTTTAAAGGCGATAATGAGCCTATTTGTGGCACTCGCAACTCGCCCATTTCAGTCAGTCACGTTTTAACTTGCTGTCCTGCTTTTAGTCAGAAACGTGAATGCCATTTCAACTCTACGAATGTTAACTTAACAGTTCTCATTGGAAGAAAACCTCACATCAACCTCATACGATTTTTAAAAGACATCTCTTTTTACCATATGTTCCCCCCCATTTTATCCTGCTCTACCTGTTGCTAGAGCATTTCTCAGTCATTTCTCCATCCCTTCATCAGCATTACAGTTCATTTCAACAATTCATCTGATACAGTGTGTTTGTACATTTTGGATTTTATTCACCATTCGTCTGGCGCATAATAACCTTCAAGGTTTTGTGCCATTTAAAGTCAACCAACCAACCAACTTATCTTACACATTTATACAGTTATTACTATACATTACTTTATATAAGAGTAAATAATACACAACATCTATTATTGTAGATAATATCTCATGATAGTGTTAACGAGAAACCTGTTAATGGATAGATTACTCAAATTTCTTGCGCAGTGTGGAATGCCAACGGCCTACACAACCGTATGCATGAACTAAGTAGTTTTCTTCAATTTCATGACATCGATATAGGAATAATCACTGAGACACATGCCCAGGCATGCCAGCGTCTCGCTGTTCCTAATTATCAGCTATACAGATGCGATCGAACAACCCATCGCGGCGGTGGAGTTGCAATATATGTTAAACGATCTTACCAGTCTTGTTTCATCAAATAATTTAAAGACAACAGCAGTGAAGCGTTCACAGTGTCAGTCACCCTCCCTTCTTATGGGAATAGACATTTCTACGGATATTATAATCCCCCAACAGCAGACTGAGTGATACGATTTTGAATAATCTTCTCCCCAGTGATACTCCAGCTATTCTGGCGGGGGACTTAAACGCGAAACATTCTGCCTGGAATTGTCGTCGCAGCAATGCGAATGGTAAAATTCTACATGACTACATCCTAAATCATCCAGTGGTTATCCACGCACCTAATTAATATACATACCGACCTGACACAATCGAGAGATCGGACATTTTAATTTTTTTTTTCTATCTACAATGACTATGTCGATGCTTCTCACGGTAAAGCATGAGATGACATGTGATCACCTTCCTGTTATATAGCAACGTTAGGTGTTTCAAAAATGAACTGTGTAAATACTAGGACTGTAACTGTTTGGTGTTTACTTGAAAATTTGCTGCAAAATAGAATTGTGCATTTTAGTGATTTAAGTACTGTGACCGGACTTGACTCTGCCATTAATTCGCTCACCTCGCATATTAAAACAGCCTGTGAGGAAGCCAGCGATAAAATTCCCATTAGCGACAATTTACATCGCTTGCCTAAAAACATCAGAGACATGATGAGACAGCGTAACAGGCTTAGGAAGTCATATCACGTGACTTGGGATCCGTCTACCAAACGAGAATACAACAGGATTAATAAAAGTATTAGCAAGGCCATCAAACTTTATAAAGAAGAATGATGGCAGAAAAAATGATCAATTTAAACATAAAAGATGGTTCCTTCTGGACTTTAATTAAAATTTTGGAGAAAACCTTCTCCACAAACTATCCTCTTCATTATAATAACTCTGTAGCCACATCTAATCAGGAAGAAGATGATATGTTTGCATCCCATCTCCAAACTCAATTTATGCCCAATGACTGGCCAGTGAATCCTGATTTTGAAAAGGATACACTAATTAAAGTTCGAGACTGGCTCAACGCACCAACAGCCAAAAATATTTGTAAATTAACTATTCCTGCTGAAGTTTCTAATATTATAAGAAAATTACATCCAAAGAAAGCACCGGAAATCGAATTTATCACTAACATAACCTTAAAACATCTCCCGAGTAACATCATCACCAAAGTTACTATGCATTTCAAAATGCAATGCTTGCATTTCAAACTCTTACTACCCCAACCCCTGGAAAGTTTCAAAGATCATCATGATACCCAAACCGGGGAAAAATCAACTTCAACCAGACGGATTTCGTCCAATAAGTCTCCTCCCAAGCCTAAGCAAAGTCTTTGAAAGAATTCTACTGGAAAAAATGAAGTCTTATCTCGCCTTACTGCCCCCTGAACAATTTGGGTTCAGAGCTCCCCTTTCAACTTCCAAACAACTATTAAGATTGACTGAGTTTATAGGCTCAGCTCGTCACTGTAATCAAAATGTTGCTATCCTCATACTGGATGTGGCGAAAGCTTTCGACCGTGTCTGGCATGAGGATCTCATAGCTAAACTTATTGATTTCAACTTTGAACGTGACCTCCTGCTAATTATTTTCTCAAGAGTCAACTCCTATTGTTTAATGAAGCCATACCTGTTGTGAAACATGCTACGTACTTAGGAATTACCCGGAATAGTAAAATGACATGGACTAACCACATTAATAATGTGACAAATAAAGCCATCTATGTCATGAAATGCTTGTATCATATGTTAGGA
The DNA here is from genome assembly GCF_044657685.1 of Stegodyphus dumicola. Classification (NCBI taxonomy): domain Eukaryota; kingdom Metazoa; phylum Arthropoda; class Arachnida; order Araneae; family Eresidae; genus Stegodyphus; species Stegodyphus dumicola. The sequence continues at coordinate 55,748,936 of NC_140778.1, forward strand.
CGCTTTTCAAAACTTGATCTCACCAAAAAGAGATTAATCTATCTCTCAACTATTCGTCCTATCATGACGTATGCCTCACCAGCCTGGACAAGCTTCAGGTTGTGCAAAATCGTTTTCTAAGACTGATAACTAGTGCAACTACTTTGTGCGGAACGAAGTACTCCACAGGGACTTAAACATTGAGCCACTAGATACTTTCTTACTCAAAACAAATGACAAGTTCTTCAGGAAAGCTAAAGACTGTGAACATCTGAATTTATTTAATCTATTTCATTATGAAATCTTAGACGAAGCCAGACATCTCCATCCTTTTGCTGCTTTTATCCTGAATAGCAATCAGAACTTTTATTTCATTTCGTGACTACTAGAACACTAAGTCCAATACGAAGCAGCATCAGAGACAGCACTTGGGATGGTGGCGTCCCACGTGATCTGTGCACACCGCTATTCAGACGTATTTTTCCTGCAATCAAGCTTTCCTGAAACTATGCGGAAAAGGAATATCCAAAGGGGTGGGAAAAAAACTTTCCCTTTTCCGAAGAAACATTTTTGGGAGGGAAACAAGCATGGTGTGCCTTTTCACGACACCCGTGAGGCTGAACAACCTATCGGTCACCGGTGATATCTCTGGAAGGACAGAAAAAAACTATCCACTGTCGTTGTTGGAGTTGTGTTCACTGGAGGCTATTTCTTTCCCTTTTAATTTTCTCTGAGATCCTTTAGAAATGGGTGAGGATGGGTAGCGTGAAGCGCGGGAAACCTGAATCAGCAGAACAAAAATCCCTTTGAACAACTATTTAAAAAGTAAATGTAAAAGAGGACCAAACTTTCGTGAAAAGCATTTCTGTGTAGACGAAAGTAGAAAGAGATTTCGAAAAAATATTCTATCCTAAAACGATGAAGTCATTCCATTGAAATCTTCTTCTTTGATCCATCAATAGCTTCGAAATACAAAAAAGAAACATTCAGCTTGTCTAAGGTTCAGGAATTGTAAGAGATTCTTAAAGAATTCTTCTTAAGATCATCATGGGTTCCAGATTTGGGTAAAGAGAGAGGGAGACGTGTTACCTTTTCAAGAGCCCACACTGTTCTGAACAAAATCGCGCAATACTTTTATAGAAAAGAGAAGAATTGAAAGTGAAAGTCAAAAAACTAAATGGGATCGGCTGGGAAAAAATTTTTCAGAGCTCAGGAAAAATTATGAGATTTAAAAAAAAAAAAAAACTCTTCCTTTTTCTTTATTAATTTGATGTCTTCACTCTTTTGACCTTGTAGAAAGTCAAAAAGTGAAGACATCAAATTAATAAAGAAAAAGGAAGAGTTTTTTTTTTTTGACTCAGAATTTTTTCTCGGCTCAGAAATTTTCCCAGCCGATCTGATTTCGTTTTTTTACTTTCACTTTCAATTCTTCTCTTATCTACATTAAAAGCATTCTACGTTTCTGTTCAGAACAGTGTGGGCTGTTGGAAAGGCAACACGTCAATGTTTTCCCCCTCGACTCGATGAGTCAAACGAGACCTATCTAAAGTGTTATTAGAACGAATTCATACTTGTGTATTGAAATCACTCCAGTTTCGACTTAACATCAGTCTGTGCTGTGTATTCTGCTTGGATACATACTTTTCCCTCCTAGAAAAAGCTTTTGTGAAGGTAGGCCATCCATTCTTCACAGCTCTTAGACATTTATTTACAGCTGATTTGATCGACGAGCCATCACCTTATTTTTAAGCATCCACTCTCTGGGATCTATGAAAGTTTTTATCGTTTTGTTTCTGTTTAGTCTGTGCTGTAGAGCCCCCAAATGTCTACAAGGGTTCTTATTCTAGAACGTGTGCACTGTTTTGACATTTCATTTCATAGCTGGGGTGATGGGTGGGTCACCTTCCTTTCAAACTGCACCGTGGAGGTAGAGATGTTAGAAAGTTTCGAGCCTACGTGTTTAATTCATGGGTGAACCACGCTTCGTGAACAAAAGAGGACCCTTTCGTGGATCGTCCCTAGGAAAAAAGCATAGAACTGAAATGGCTACTCGTGTTTTGTCTATTCGACATTATTCAAAAGGATCTCTACTCTCTTTTTGGTTCGAAGTATGTCTCTACCTGTTATCTTAGGTGTCTAAAGAAATTAGCTTTTCAGGAAAGGAGTTGTCTTAGGTTTTTAAAGAAATTAGCTTTTCAGGAAAGAAATGTTACTTGAGAAACAGGACGAGATAGGTTGAAAGAGGTTTCAAAGAGAAAAGAGATATGTCGTTCATTTTTATCATGTCTGAAGACATGATAAAAATGAACAAAAAGTATTTATAATATATATTATATAATATATATATTTTTTAATTTTTTAAAAATTTTTTTCAAATCTCTCAGAAAATATTTTCCAGCTCATCTCAAAATGACCCTCCTACTCAGTTTCGAAAAAAGAGACTGTGTCTTACTACTCTCTATTTTTTTTCAAATTTCTAAGAAAAAAAAACATTTTACAGTAACATCTCTCACCATGAGCCTGCTTCATCCTTTCCGAAAAAAACGACACGTTGCTATTGTCTTCATAGGTGTTTCTCTGAGATCCTTTAAAAATGGTTTCAGAATCCACTCGACAGGATTTGTCAAAGTATTCCGAGCTTCACTTCAGAGGGCTTGCTAAACATACCTGATTTCAGGGAAAAGAGTTCCACGAGTCGTTGGAGGAGATATCCAAAAAAATATAACGTGGTTGTGAGTCAAAATAAACGAACCCTTTTCACTTGAGCCATCACGAGATTTCAGCGACAACGAGAGGGTGGAGATGACTATCTCGTAACAGAATAAATCTAACCGTCCCACCACACCTACACAAACACACATGTTTTTTTAAAAGAATCATGCTTTTAGAAACTCATTTCAACTTTGAATAGGAAAATCGTGTTTTTAAGAGAGGGTCTCATCTAAAACGTAGAGTAAAACATATGAAACATGCCGGGTATAGGTAGCCCTAAAATTAGGCATTGAAATTTTTTAATAGATTCATGATCAACAGAAAATGATACAACGTCTTACTTGCAACTATTTAAAAGAATCCTTTGAACCCATACTTGAAAAAGAAATGAAGAAACATCCAGCTAGCTCTTCTAAAGTTCAGAAAGGTTAAGAGATTCTCAAAGAATTCTTCTTAAGAACATCATGGATTCCCGATTAGGGTAGAGAGGGAGACGTGTTGCATTTTCAACAGCCCACAGTGTTCTGAACAGAAACGTGGAATACTTTTATAGAAAAGAGAAGAGTTGAAAGTGAAAGTCGAAAAACGAAATGAGATCGGCTGGGAAAATATTTTCAGAGCTCAGAAAAAAATTCTGAGATGTAAAAAAAAAAAAAAAAAAAAAAAAAAAACTTTCTGTTAATTTTTATCATGTCTTCTAGACATGATAAAAATTAACTCATCCCCTTTTGTATGGGAATGTTGTCTCCCACTTTCTAAAAATAGACCATGACTCATCCAATCTTTTCTTGGAATTCTATTCTTTAGAAAGAATGAGTCATGGTCTATTTTTAGAAAGAGTGAGACAACATTCCCAGACAAAAAGAGAAGGGAGTTAATTTTATCATTTCTAGGAGACATGACAAAAATTAACAAAAAGATTGTTTTTTTTTTTTTTTTTTTTTTTTTTTTACATCTCAGAATACTTTTTTCTGAGCTCTCAGAAATTTTTCCTAGCCGATCCCATTTCGTTTTTCGACTTTCACTTTCAACTCTTCACTTTTCTATAAAAGCATTCCACGTTTCTGTTCAGAACAGTGCGGGCTGTTGATGAGGCAACATGTCTCTCTCTACCCAAATCTGGAACCCTAGTCACGAGAGAATATGAGACTAGAAAAATAGTTTAGCTTATTGATTTAAAAAATGTCCCATGCTAGAACTCAGAATTATAATCAGAGCGGGGCTTTCCAGTATCCAGTGCCAAGATTTTAGATTTGCCATGGTGACATGTTCCCAAATTCATAAATTCTTCAATTATAGTCCCCTTCTTTGACAAATGGCTAAGAAATTCTTAAAGAATATCATGAGATTGGGTAAAGAGAGAGACTGGAGAAGATATCCAAAACTCATCTGGTGGAGATGACTATCTCGTAAGAAAGAAATCTAACCGTCCCACTACACCTACACAAACACACATGTTTTTTTTTAAAAAAAGGATCATGCTTTTGGAAACTCATTTCAACTTTGAATAGGAAAATCATGTTTTTAAGAGAGGGTCTTATCTAAAACGTAGAGTAAAACATATGAATCATGTTGGGTATAGGTAGCCCTAAAATTAGGCATTGAAAATTTTTAATAGATTCATGATCAACAGAAAATAATACAACGTCTTACTTGCAACTATTTAAAAGAATCCTTTGAACCCATACTTGAAAAAGAAATGAAGAAACATCCAGCTAGCTCTTCTAAAGTTCAGAAAGGTTAAGAGATTCTCAAAGAATTCTTCTTAAGAACATCATGGATTCCCGATTAGGGTACAGAGGGAGACGTGTTGCATTTTCAACAGCCCACAGTGTTCTGAACAGAAACGTGGAATACTTTTATAGAAAAGAGAAGAGTTGAAAGTGAAAGTCGAAAAACGAAATGAGATCGGCTGGGAAAATATTTTCAGAGCTCAGAAAAAAATTCTGAGATGTAAAAAAAAAAAAAAAAAAAAAAAAAAAAAAAAACTTTTTGTTAATTTTTATCATGTCTTCTAGACATGATAAAAATTAACTCATTCCCCTTTTGTATGGGAATGTTGTCTCCCACTTTCTAAAAATAGACCATGACTCATCCAATCTTTTCTTGGAATTCTATTCTTTAGAAAGAATGAGTCATTGTCTATTTTTAGAAAGAGTGAGACAACATTCCCAGACAAAAAGAGAAGGGAGTTAATTTTATCATGTCTAAAAGACATAACAAAAATTAACGAAAAGATTTTTTTTTTTTTTTTTTTTTTTTTTTTACATCTCAGAATTTTTTTTTCTGAGCTGTGAGAAATTTTTCCTAGCCGATCCCATTTCGTTTTTCGACTTTCACTTTCAACTCTTCACTTTTCTATAAAAGCATTCCACGTTTCTGTTCAGAACAGTGCGGGCTGTTGATGAGGCAACATGTCACTCTCTACCCAAATCTGGAACCCTAGTCACGAGAGAATATGAGACTAGAAAAATAGTTTAGCTTATTGATTTAAAAAATGTCCCATGCTAGAACTCAGAATTATAATCAGAGCGGGGCTTTCCAGTATCCAGTGCGAAGATTTTAGATTTGCCATGGTGACATGTTCCCAAATTCATAAATTCTTCAATTATAGTCCCCTTCTTTGACAAATGGCTAAGAAATTCTTAAAGAATATCATGAGATTGGGTAAAGAGAGAGACTGGAGAAGATATCCAAAACTCATCTCGTGGAGATGACTATCTCGTAAGAAAGAAAGCTAACCGTCCCACTACACCTACACAAACACACATGTTTTTTTTTTTAAAAAAAGGATCATGCTTTTGGAAACTCATTTCAACTTTGAATAGGAAAATCATGTTTTTAAGAGAGGGTCTTATCTAAAACGTAGAGTAAAACATATGAATCATGTTGGGTATAGGTAGCCCTAAAATTAGGCATTGAAATTTTTTAATAGATTCATGATCAACAGAAAATAATACAACGTCTTACTTGCAACTATTTAAAAGAATCCTTTGAACCCATACTTGAAAAAGAAATGAAGAAATATCCAGCTAGCTCGTCTAAAGTTCAGAAAGGTTAAGAGATTCTCAAAGAATTCTTCTTTAGAACATCTTGGATTCCCAATTAATGTAGAGAGGGAGACGTGTTGCCTTTTCAACAGCCCACAGTGTTCTGAAAAGAAACTCGAAATACTTTTATAGAAAAGAGAAGAGTTGAAAGTGAAAATCGAAAAACGAAATGAGATTGGCTGGGAAAATATTTTCAGAGCTCAGAAAGAAATTCTGAGATGTAAAAAAAAAAAAAAAAAAAAACTTTTTGTTAATTTTTATCATGTCTTCTAGACATGATAAAAATTAACTCATTCCCCTTTTGTATGGGAATGTTTTCTCCCACTTTCTAAAAACAGACCATGACTCATCCAATCTTTTCTTGGAATTCTATTCTTTAGAAAGAATGAGTCATGGTCTATTTTTAGAAAGAGTGAGACAACATTCCCAGACAAAAAGAGAAGGGAGTTAATTTTATCATGTCTAGAAGACATGACAAAAATTAACAAAAGGATTGTTTTTTTTTTTTTTTTTTTTTTTTTTTTTTACATCTCAGAATTTTTTTTTCTGAGCTCTGAGAAATTTTTCCTAGCCGATCCCATTTCGTTTTTCGACTTTCACTTTCAACTCTTCACTTTTCTATAAAAGCATTCCACGTTTCTGTTCAGAACAGTGCGGGCTGTTGATGAGGCAATATGTCTCTCTCTACCCAAATCTGGAACCCTAGTCACGAGAGAATATGAGACTAGAAAAATAGTTTAGCTTATTGATTTAAAAAATGTCCCATGCTAGAACTCAGAATTATAATCAGAGCGGGGCTTTCCAGTATCCAGTGCCAAGATTTTAGATTTGCCATGGTGACATGTTCCCAAATTCATAAATTCTTCAATTATAGTCCCCTTCTTTGACAAATGGCTAAGAAATTCTTAAAGAATATCATGAGATTGGGTAAAGAGAGAGACTGGAGAAGATATCCAAAACTCATCTCGTGGAGATGACTATCTCGTAAGAAAGAAAGCTAACCGTCCCACTACACCTATACAAACACACATGTTTTTTTTTTTAAAAAAAGGATCATGCTTTTGGAAACTCATTTCAACTTTGAATAGGAAAATCATGTTTTTAAGAGAGGGTCTTATCTAAAACGTAGAGTAAAACATATGAATCATGTTGGGTATAGGTAGCCCTAAAATTAGGCATTGAAATTTTTTAATAGATTCATGATCAACAGAAAATAATACAACGTCTTACTTGCAACTATTTAAAAGAATCCTTTGAACCCATACTTGAAAAAGAAATGAAGAAATATCCAGCTAGCTCGTCTAAAGTTCAGAAAGGTTAAGAGATTCTCAAAGAATTCTTCTTTAGAACATCTTGGATTCCCAATTAATGTAGAGAGGGAGACGTGTTGCCTTTTCAACAGCCCACAGTGTTCTGAACAGAAAGTCGAAATACTTTTATAGAAAAGAGAAAAGTTGAAAGTGAAAGTCGAAAAACGAAATGAGATCGGCTGGGAAAATATTTTCAGAGCTCAGAAAGAAACTCTGAGATGTAAAAAAAAAAAAAAAACTTTTTGTTAATTTTTATCATGTCTTCTAGACATGATAAAAATTAACTCACCCCCCTTTTGTATGGGAATGTTGTCTCCCACTTTCTAAAAATAGACCATGACTCATCCAATCTTTTCTTGGAATTCTATTCTTTAGAAAGAATAAGTCATTGTCTATTTTTAGAAAGTGGGAGACAATATTCCCAGACAAAAAGAGAAGGGAGTTAATTTTTATCATGTCTAGAAAACATGATAAAAATTAACAAAAAGATTTTTTTTTTTTTTTTTTTTACATCTCAGAATTTTTTTCTCAGCTCTGAGAAATTTTTCCTAGCCGATCCCATTTCATTTTTCGACTTTCACTTTCAACTCTTCACTTTTCTATAAAAGCATTCCACGTTTCTGTTCAGAACAGTGCGGGCTGTTGATGAGGCAACATGTCACTCTCTACCCAAATCTGGAACCCTAGTCACGAGAGAATACGAGACTAGAAAAATAGTTTAGCTTATTGATTTAAAAAATGTCCCATGCTAGAACTCAGAATTATAATCAGAGTGGGGCTTTCCAGTATCCAGTGCCAAGATTTTAGATTTGCCATGGGTGACATGTTCCCAAATTCATAAATTCTTCAATTATAGTCCCCTTCTTTGACAAATGGCTAAGAAATTCTTAAAGAATATTTTCCCAGTCGGCTTGATTCACAAAACCAGATATATTCAAATTATTTCTATAGAGGGTTCTCATCTATTTAAACCACTCGCGTTTCAGCTTTAAATCAGTCTGTGCTGTGCACTGGAGCTGAATACACGCTTCTTCCTCCTGGAAAGAGGTTTTGTGAAGGTGTGTGGAGATATTGTTTTCAGCTGTCAGACATTTTTTTCCAACAGCCGACTCGATCGTTCAAATGACACCGTGGAAGTTGGAGAGAGCTCAAGTCGATTCGGAGGACGGTAAAGCATTTGAGGGCTATTTGCCTTAAGAAATGCCTTCGTGGAGTACTTTGGAAGGGAAACTGGCTCGTATTCACGTTACACATGGGGAAAAACCACGAAAAAAACACCCATGCAGCCAGCTTGAAAGTCAGTCGTTCACGTTTTACAAAATATGAAATGGATTTTATAAAAACCTATTGGGATCGTATTCAAAATTGCATCATTCTGTTGTTTTATCAGAATATGCCAGTATAAGATTGAACAATTCTATGTAAAGAGAGAGACGTGTTGCCTCTTCCACAGCCCACACGGATCTGAAGTGAAACGCGGAATGCTTTTATAGATAACTGGGGAATTGAAACAAATTCAAAACCCAATCGAAAGTAAAAGCCCAACAGAATTCCACAAGAATGAGTCATAGTCAATTTTTAGAAAGAGTGAGACAACATTCCCAGACAAAAAGAGAAGGGAGTTAATTTTTATCATGTCTAGAAGACATGATAAAATTTAACGAAAAGATTTTTCTTTTTTTTTTACATCTCAGAATTTTTTTCTGAGCTCTGAGAATTTTTTCCCAGTCGGCTTGATTCACAAAACCAGATATATTCAAATTATTTCTATAGAGGGTTCTCATCTATTTAAACCACTCGCGTTTCAGCTTTAAATCAGTCTGTGCTGTGCACTGGAGCTGAATACACGCTTCTTCCTCCTGGAAAGAGGTTTTGTGAAGGTGTGTGGAGATATTGTTTTCAGCTGTCAGACATTTTTTTCCAACAGCCGACTCGATCGTTCAAATGACACCGTGGAAGTTGGAGAGAGCTCAAGTCGATTCGGAGGACGGTAAAGCATTTGAGGGCTATTTGCCTTAAGAAATGCCTTCGTGGAGTACTTTGGAAGGGAAACTGGCTCGTATTCACGTTACACATGAGGAAAAACCACGAAAAAAACACCCATGCAGCCAGCTTGAAAGTCAGTCGTTCACGTTTTACAAAATATGAAATGGATTTTATAAAAACCTATTGGGATCGTATTCAAAATTGCATCATTCTGTTGTTTTATCAGAATATGCCAGTATAAGATTGAACAATTCTATGTAAAGAGAGAGACGTGTTGCCTCTTCCACAGCCCACACGGATCTGAAGTGAAACGCGGAATGCTTTTATAGATAACTGGGGAATTGAAACAAATTCAAAACCCAATCGAAAGTAAAAGCCCAACAGAATTCCACAAGAATGAGTCATAGTCAATTTTTAGAAAGAGTGAGACAACATTCCCAGACAAAAAGAGAAGGGAGTTAATTTTTATCATGTCTAGAAGACATGATAAAAATTAACAAAAAGATTTTTCTTTTTTTTTTACATCTCAGAATTTTTTTCTGAGCTCTGAGAATTTTTTCCCAGTCGGCTTGATTCACAAAACCAGATATATTCAAATTATTTCTATAGAGGGTTCTCATCTATTTAAACCACTCGCGTTTCAGCTTTAAATCAGTCTGTGCTGTGCACTGGAGCTGAATACACGCTTCTTCCTCCTGGAAAGAGGTTTTGTGAAGGTTTGTGGAGATATTGTTTTCAGCTGTCAGACATTTTTTTCCAACAGCCGACTCGATCGTTCAAATGACACCGTGGAAGTTGGAGAGAGCTCAAGTCGATTCGGAGGACGGTAAAGCATTTGAGGGCTATTTGCCTTAAGAAATGCCTTCGTGGAGTACTTTGGAAGGGAAACTGGCTCGTATTCACGTTACACATGGGGAAAAACCACGAAAAAAACACCCATGCAGCCAGCTTGAAAGTCAGTCGTTCACGTTTTACAAAATATGAAATGGATTTTATAAAAACCTATTGGGATCGTATTCAAAATTGCATCATTCTGTTGTTTTATCAGAATATGCCAGTATAAGATTGAACAATTCTATGTAAAGAGAGAGACGTGTTGCCTCTTCCACAGCCCACACGGATCTGAAGTGAAACGCGGAATGCTTTTATAGATAACTGGGGAATTGAAACAAATTCAAAACCCAATCGAAAGTAAAAGCCCAACAGAATTCCACAAGAATGAGTCATAGTCAATTTTTAGAAAGAGTGAGACAACATTCCCAGACAAAAAGAGAAGGGAGTTAATTTTTATCATGTCTAGAAGACATGATAAAAATTAACAAAAAGATTTTTCTTTTTTTTTTACATCTCAGAATTTTTTTCTGAGCTCTGAGAATTTTTTCCCAGTCGGCTTGATTCACAAAACCAGATATATTCAAATTATTTCTATAGAGGGTTCTCATCTATTTAAACCACTCGCGTTTCAGCTTTAAATCAGTCTGTGCTGTGCACTGGAGCTGAATACACGCTTCTTCCTCCTGGAAAGAGGTTTTGTGAAGGTTTGTGGAGATATTGTTTTCAGCTGTCAGACATTTTTTTCCAACAGCCGACTCGATCGTTCAAATGACACCGTGGAAGTTGGAGAGAGCTCAAGTCGATTCGGAGGACGGTAAAGCATTTGAGGGCTATTTGCCTTAAGAAATGCCTTCGTGGAGTACTTTGGAAGGGAAACTGGCTCGTATTCACGTTACACATGGGGAAAAACCACGAAAAAAACACCCATGCAGCCAGCTTGAAAGTCAGTCGTTCACGTTTTACAAAATATGAAATGGATTTTATAAAAACCTATTGGGATCGTATTCAAAATTGCATCATTCTGTTGTTTTATCAGAATATGCCAGTATAAGATTGAACAATTCTATTGAATCACATGATTTTGCCTTCTTGAAAGTCATTTGTTAACGTTTCACAAAATATATATCAGTATAAGATGGAACCATCGTGATCCGTTATCCTGACTGATGGAGTCAGCTGTGGATCACAAGACCTTGCCTTTTTTGAAAAGGATTTGTTAAAGTTTCACAAAATATACAAAATATCAGTATACGATTGAAAAAAATCATGATCCATTATCCTGACTGATGGAGTCAGCTGTGGATCACAGGATCTTGCCTTGTTGAAAACAATTTGTTAAAGTTCCACAAAATATATTAGTATACAATGGAACTATGGTGATCCGTTAATTCTGACGGGTCTAGTCAGCTGTGGATCACGAGATCTTGCCTTCTTGAAAGTCATTTGTTAAAGGAGTTTCACAAAATATATCAGTATACAATGGAACAATCGTGATCCATTAATCCTGACTGATTGAGTCAGTTCTGGATCACGAGATCTTGCCTTCTTGAAAGTCATTTGTTAAAAATTTCACAAAATATATCAGTATACGAGGGAACAGTCGTGATCCGATTATACTGACTGCTCTAGCCAGCTGTGGATCACGAGATCTTGGCTTCTTGAAAGAAATTTGTTAAAGTTTCACAAAATATATCAGTATATGATGGAACAGTCGTGATCCGATTACACTGACGGGTCTAGCCAGCTGTGGATCACGAGATCTTGGCTTCTTGAAAGGAATTTGTTAAAGTTTCACAAAATATATCAGTATATGATGGAACAATCGTGATCCGATTACACTGACGTATCTAGCCAGCTGTGGATCACGAGATCTTGGCTTCTTGAAAGGAATTTGTTAAAGTTTCACAAAATATATCAGTATATGATGGAACAATCGTGATCCGATTACACTGACGGGTCTAGCCAGCTGTGGATCACGAGATCTTGGCTTCTTGAAAGGAATTTGTTAAAATTTCACAAAATATATCAGTATATGATGGAACAATCGTGATCCGATTACACTGACGGGTCTAGCCAGCTGTGGATCACGAGATCTTGGCTTCTTGAAAGGAATTTGTTAAAGTTTCACAAAATATATCAGTATATGAAATAATAGCATGTTTTCTATAAAAACAGCTATTGAGTAAAACATTTCTAGCCTTGAAAAACAAAAACAGTAGCAGGGGGAAAAATATTACTCTACCTCAAAGTATTGAAAGGAAATAAGAATACATTTCAATAAAATGGGTGACTCAATAAATATTTGTAGTCTATGAAATACAAAAGAGTAAGAAAAAAATGTTCACATACCTTCACAGAAGCTCTTCCCAGGAGAGTGAGGAGCGTGTATCCACGTTGAGTGCACAGCACAGACTGAACATTTCGTTTTTGGACTTTCACTTTCAATTCTTGGACCCATGATGTTCTTTTCTTGATGTTCTTGTAGTATATTCCTATACAAATTCACTCCTTTTCCCCAAAAAAGATATCTTTTTTTATTTTTTTTTACGTTCCAATTTGTATAGCTATATACTGAAAACAGGCATTAAAGTCAGTTTGTAGTATATTCCTATACAAATTCACTTAATTTCCCGAAAAAAAAAAGATGTCTTTTTTTTTATTTTTTTTTACCTTCCAATTTGTATAGCTATATGCTGAAAACAGGCTTTAAAGTCCGTTTGTAGTATATTCCTATACAAATTCACTGCCTTCCCCCCCGAAAAAAAAAAGATGTCTTTTTTTTATTTTTTTTTTACCTTCCAATTTGTATAGCTATATACTGAAAACAGGCATTAAAGTCAGTTTGTAGTATATTCCTATACAAATTCACTTATTACCTTCCAATTTGTATAGCTATATGCTGAAAACAGGCTTTAAAGTCCGTTTGTAGTATATTCCTATACAAATTCACTGCCTTCCCCCCACACGAAAAAAAAAAGATGTCTTTTTTTTAATTTTTTTTTTACCTTCCAATTTGTATAGTTATATGCTGAAAACAGGCTTTAAAGTCCGTTTGTAGTATATTCCTATACAAATTCACTGCCTTCCCCCCCGAAAAAAAAAGATGTCTTTTTATTTTATTTTTTTTACCTTCCAATTAGTATAGCTATATGCTGAAAACAGGCTTTAAAGTCCGTTTGTAGTATATTCCTATACAAATTCACTGCCTTCCCCCCGAAAAAAAAGATGTCTTTTTTTTTATTTTTTTTTACCTTCCAATTTGTATAGCTATATGCTGAAAACAGGCTTTAAATTCCGTTTGTAGTATATTCCTATACAAATTCACTGCCTTCCCGCCCGAAAAAAAAAGATGTCTTTTTTTTTATTTTTTTTTACCTTCCAATTTGTATAGCTATATACTGAAAACAGGCCTTAAATTCCGTTTGTAGTTTATTCCTATACAAATTTACTCCCTTTTCCCCAAAAAGATGTCTTTTTTTTAATTTTACCTTCAAATTTGTATAGCTACATACTGAGAACAGGCGTTCAAGTCCGTTTGTAGTATATTGGTATACATGGTCTATTTTTAGAAACAGTGAGACAACATTCCCACACAAAAGGGGGGTAAAGTTAATTTTTATCATGTCTAGAAGACATGATAAAAATTAACAAAAAGTTTTTTTTTTTTTTTTTTTTTTTTTTTTACTTCTCAAATTTTTTTTTCTGAGCTTTGAAAAATTTTTCCCAGTCGGCAACCAAGTGAAAATTCTACAGCCAAGACGATTGGCCTTTTACTTTCACTTTCAACACTTTTCTATAAAAGTATTCTACGTTTTCTGTTCAGAACTGTGCGGGCTGTCCAAGGTGCAGCATGCTTTTTCTCTCTCTACCTCATCTGGACCCAGGACCACTCTTCTAGAAAGAGCTTCTGTGAACACAAGCTTTTTTCCAATTTTTGACTTCTCAGAGAATAGAAATCATTCCTCCTTTTAGGGGAAAATGTTTCCCATTTGAAAAGCTAGGAGCCCTCGTTTGGATTTCATCAGCAACCGTTAATCAGGGTCTAGCGAAATTGGATGATCCATCCATGGATCATCCAATTTCCCATCCGTGGTTTTTATGCATCAAGATTTCAACATAGTTTAAGAAAAATCCTTCAATCCTATTTGAAAGGAGATGACATTTTCCCATGACGGACATTGAAAGACATTGAAAGACATTTTCCCATGACGAAATCTCTCTATCCCACACCTTCTTCTAAAGTGAAGTTAAAGAGATTTTTTCATACCGGGTTTTCAATTTTCACCTCAAATCATACCGTTGACGACGTGTGACACACAAACCGTGACATAAATTTCAGTTTTCATGACAGCTAACAGTCTTGAGGTTTAAACAAATGTATGAAAGAATTTATTTTTGATCCGTTTCAGCGATTGAGTGGGCTGGGAAAAAAAGGCTCTTTCCATGACAGCTAACACGCTTGAGCTTTAAACATGTATGAAAGAATTTATTTTTAATCCATTTCAGCGATTGAGTGGGCTGGGGAAAAAAAGGTTCTTTCCATGACAGCTAACACGCTTGAGCTTTAAAAATGTATGAAACAATTTATTTCAAATCCATTTCAGCGATTGAGTGGGCTGGGGGAAAAAAAGGTTCTTTCCATGACAGCTAACACGCTTGAGCTTTAAACATGTATGAAATAATTTATTTTTAATCCATTTCAGCGATTGAGTGGGCTGGGAAAAAAAGGCCCTTTCCATGACAGCTAACACGCTTGAGCTTTAAAAATGTATGAAACAATTTATTTTAAATCCATTTCATCCATGACAGCTAACACGCTTGAGCTTTAAAAATGTATGAAACAATTTATTTTAAATCTATTTCAGCGATTGAGTGGGCTGTGGAAAGAAAAAGCTCTTTCCATGATACCTAACACTCTTGAGCTTTAAAAATAAATGAAAGAATTTATTTTTAATCCATTTCAGCGATTGAGGGGACTGGGAAACATTTTCTTAGAGCTCAGGGAAAAACAAGGCTCTTTCCATGACACCTAACACTCTTGAGCTTTAAAAATGTATGAAACAATTTATTTTAGATCCATTTCAGCGATTGAGTGGGCTCGGAAAATTTTCTTAGAGCTCAGGGAATGTGTGTCCAGGTTGAATGCACAGCACACACGGATGGGTAGTCGAAACTCGAGTAGCTTAAATAAATATACGAAATTTGGGTCATCGAGTGGACTAAGAAAAATTCTCAGAGCTCTGGAAATAGTTCTGAGTTCAAGCATGGGACATGAGAACAGAAATGTATTACAATCATCATGTCATCATTGTTTTCGAAAGCCAAAAGAATTCCTCATGAAAGAACATCTTTTTTTCCTCGTTGTGGGATGGAGTGGAGTTACTGCATCTTGAACAACCTACACTGATCTGAACAGAAATATGAAATGTTTTTATAGATATAAGAAATGAACTGAAAGTGAAAGTAAAAATGAAATTGTATTGGCTGGAAATATTTCTTGGCTGTTGAATGGGAAAAATATTTCCAGAGCTGAAAAAAAAAAAAAAAAAAAAAAAACTCTTCCTTTTTTCTATTAATTTGATGTCTTCACTTTATTTACTTTGGAATGGAGAAACCCAAAGACTATGACTCATCCTTTCTAAAACATATAATTCCTAGAATGAGTCATGGTCTATTTTTAGAAACAGTGAGACAATATTCCCACACAAAAGGGGGTAGGGTTAATTTTTATCATGTCTAGAAGGCATAATAAAAATTAACAAAAAATTTTTTTTTTTTTTTTTACATCTCAGAATTTTTTTTTCTGAGCTCTGAAAATTTTTTCCCAGTCGGCAACCAAGTTAAAAATTTCCAATCGGCTTTTACTTTCACTTTCAACTCTTTTCTATAAAAGCATTCCACGTTTTCTGTTCAGAACCGTGCGGGCTCTCCATGGTGCAGCATGCTTTTTCTCTCTCTACCTCATCTGCAGCTCTATGACAGCTAACACGCTTGAGCTTTAAAAATGTATGAAAGAAGTTATTTTTAACCCATTTCAGCGATTGAGTGGGCTGGGGAAAAAAAGGCCCTTTCTATGACAGCTAACACGCTTGAGCTTTAAAAATGTATAAAAGAAGTTATTTTTAATCCATTTCAGCGATTGAGTGGGCTGCGGAAAAAAAAGGCCCTTTCCATGACAGCTAACAAGCTTGAGCTTTAAAAATGTATGAAAGAATTTGTTTTTAATCCATTTCAGCGATTGAGTCTACTGGGAAATATTTTCTCAGAACTCAGGGAAAAAAAAGGCTCTTTCCATGACAGCTAACACTCTTGAGCTTTAAAAATGTATGAAAGAATTTATTTTTAATCCATTTCAGCGATTGAGTCTGCTGGGAAACATTTTCTTAGAGCTCAGGTAAAAAAAGGCTCTTTCCATGACAGCTAACACTCTTGAGGTTTAAAAATGTATGAAAGAATTTATTTTTAATCCATTTCAGCGATTGAGTCTACTGGGAAACATTTTCTTAGAGCTCAGGTAAAAAAAAGGCTCTTTCCATCACAGCTAACACTCTTGAAGTTTAAAAAATGTATGAAAGAATTTATTTTTAATCCATTTCAGCGATTGAGTCTGCTGGGAAACATTTTCTTAGAGCTCAGGAAAAAAAAGGCTCTTTCCATGACAGCTAACACTCTTGAGCTTTAAAAGTGTATGGAAGAATTTATTTTTAATCCATTTCAGCGATTGAGTCTACTGGGAAACATTTTCTTAGAGCTCAGGGAAAAAAAGGCTCTTTCCGTGACAGCTAACACTCTTGAGCTTTAAAAATATAGGAACAAATTTATTTTTAATCCATTTCAGCGATTGAGTCTGCTGGGAAGCATTTTCTTAGAGCTCAGGGAAAAAAAGGTTCTTTCCATGACACCTAACACTCTTGAGCTTTAAAAATGTATGAAAGAATTTTTTTAATCCATTTCAGGGATTGAGTCTACTGGGAAACATTTTCTTAGAGCTCAGGGAATGTGTCTCCAGGTTGAATGCACAGCACACACGGATGGGAAGTCGAAACTCGAGTGGCTTAAAAAATAAATATACGAAAGTTGGGTTATCGAGCTGACTAGGAAAAATTCTCAGAGTTCTGCAAATAATTCTGAGTTCAAGCATGGGACATGAGAACCGAAATGTATTACAATCATCATGTCATCCTTGTTTTCGAAAGCCAAAAGAACATCTCATGAAAGAACATCTTTTTTTCCTGGTTGTGGGATGGAGTAGAGTTGCTGCATCTTGAACAACCCACACTGATCTGAACAGAAAAATGAAATGTTCTTATAGATATAAGAAATGAATTGAAAGTGAAAGTAAAAATGAAATTGTATTGGCTGGAAATATTTCTTGGCTGTTGAATTGGAAAAATATTTCCAGAGCTATAAAAAAAAAAAAAAAAAACTCTTCCTTTTTTTCTATTAATTTGATGTCTTCACTTTGTTTACTTTGGAATGGAGAAACCCAAAGACTTTTT
Organism: Stegodyphus dumicola; assembly: GCF_044657685.1. Classification (NCBI taxonomy): domain Eukaryota; kingdom Metazoa; phylum Arthropoda; class Arachnida; order Araneae; family Eresidae; genus Stegodyphus; species Stegodyphus dumicola. The sequence continues at coordinate 55,766,306 of NC_140778.1, forward strand.
AAAACATATCCTTTTTAAAAACTTATCTTATCTTATAAACTTTAAACTCATCCTTTTTAAAACATATAATTCCTAGAATGAGTCATGGTCTATTTTTAGAAACAGTGAGACAACATTCCCACACAAAAGGGGGGGTAGGGTTAATTTTTATCATGTCTAGAAGACATGATAAAAATTAACAAAAAGTTTTTTTTTTTTTTTTTTTTTACATCTCAGAATTTCTTTTCTGAGCTCTGAAAATTTTTTCCCAGTCGGCAACCAAGTGAAAAATTTCCAATCGGCTTTTACTTTCACTTTCAACTCTTTTCTATAAAAGCATTCCACGTTTTCTGTTCAGAACCGTGCGGGCTCTCCATAGTGCAACATGCTTTTTCTCTCTCTCTACCTCATCTGCATCTAGGATGTTTTTCCTTCTTCAAGAAATGGAATTCTTTGGGAATACCTTACAATTTCACGAGCTAGCTGTTTCTTATATTTCGAGGAGATTTCAATGAAATTGTTTATAGATGTCACCTATTGCAGATGGGGAAAAAGTCTATACTGGATCGTTGGAGACAGCTCACCCAGATAGGTCACGTTATATTTTTTCCCACACCTAAATAAATTGGACATGAGCCATCCTTTTGTTTTCTCATCCAACAAAGATAGACACTGCAGACCGTTTTGGGTTTTCACTCTTCGCCAACCGAGACGAGCCGCAGCGACACTTTGCGTTTTCTCTGAGCGCAATAATGGATCACGTGAGCAGCCATTTTGTTTCCCATCTCACCCAGATAGGTCATGTTGTATTTTGTTTCATATACCTAGCCAATTTTGGACATGAGCCATCCTTTTGTTTTTTTTTCTATCGAATCAAGATGGACTCTGGAGACAATTTTGTTTCTCAACGGAAAAGTAAATTTTCTGAATGGGTGCCGGTGTTCGAATACTTTTGTGACCGACTGTCTGATTATACTATTACAACCACGAAATCTCGAAATGGATGGGTTTTACAGTTGACTACGGTAAGACGCAGGGAGACCTGTCATCCCTAGCTCCTCCTAGGAATTCTGAAGATACTATTACAACCCCAAAATCTCAAAAATGATAGGATTTACAATTGACATCGAGTCCCGAAATCAATCGAGCTGACCCTAGAGAGATTGGAAAGGAAGATGGATTCAATGGGAGGGAGATTATTCTTCTTTCGGGATGGAAACAATATTTGTACTACTTTTCTTTCAAGAGGGAAAGGGGCATCCAATCCCACAACCTGTCGAGTGGACCTAAGAGAGGTTGAAAAGGCAGACAGATTCGACTGGGGTCGGTTTCGGGTTAAAAAGAAGAGCCGTTCCGCTTTTCTTCCAACATGGAAAAGGGTATCTAGTCACACAACCTACAAACGCATCTTCTTTCAAAAAAGTTAGAAAGGATTTTAAAATAGGTTGGAAACTATTTTCTTCTTCAAAATTCGGGAAAACAACAACATACGCTTGGGTTCCAAAAATAGTTAAAGAAGGTTAAATGAACAGCCCATCTAAAGTGAAATTCCGAAGAGAATAAATGGGTAAGGACTCATCCATCGAGTCGGCTGGGCAATGGTTTTCTTAGAAATTGAAACGGTCCACAAATAAACAACGTGGTAAACAATATCAACAAAATGGTAAAGCAAATCTATTGAGCTGGTCTCTCAAATCTCACCCCGCAAAATATTTTAAACGTAAACAAGTCAACAACATAGTAAATACCATCAATAGAATAGGATAATAACATCGGCTAGAAGGGGAACAACCTGTCAGAGAAGCAAAAACACAAAAGAGTGGAAGAAAAAACGTTAACATACCTTCACAGAAGCTTTTTACAGGAGAGATAGAAGCGTGTATCCACGTTGAGTGCCCCGCACAGACTGATTGGAAGCTGAAACACGAGTGGTTTAAATAGCTAAGTGAGAATTCTTTCTAGAAACAATTTGGAAGTCTTATTTTGATCATCGAGTCGACTGGGAAAAAATTCTCAGAGCTCAGAAAAAAAATGTTGTCTCCCACTTTCTAAAAATAGACAATGACTCATTCTTTCTAAAGAATACAATTCCAAGAAAAGATTGGATGAGTCATGGTCTATTTTTAGAAAGTGGGAGACAACATTCCCAGACAAAAAGTTTCAGTTCAGTTCGGAACGGGCTGTTGGACACGCAATACAACAAGATGCTTCTCCTCCAGACCTGGAAAATACTTCCCTATTAGGAAGATAGAGATACGTAAAAGATCTCAAAAGATATTCTTTAAAGTGATATTGGAAAAAGGAGAACGTTATCATCAACAATTTTGTTTTGCTATTGAAATGGGAGAAAGAAAAATCACTTCTAAACATGCAAGGAGTTTATATGGAGAAGGCTAAATGTTTCCAGCCGACGTGTGTCACTACTAGTTTTTTTTCAGAAAAAAAATAATGGATTCATTGTTACCGATAGAAGTATTTAGATTTCCAATCTACAGTTCAAGGTGAAATATAATAGCCGGAATCTCTTCCACTTAAAGAAGATAACATATTCTATCCTTTTCAAATCTTCAAATTGAAAAGGGGTAAGTTTATGTCTTTCATTCATAGTGTCCAGCTTTACTGTTTATTTGTCATTACGTTAGTGATTTGTTTGACCATTTACATGATTTATCAAACACAACAAGCTAGATATTAGGAAAAATTATGTTTTTTTTCCTCCCTTCATGATATTCATTTTTCAAACATATATATTATTGATAAAGTTATTTCTTTTTCAATATCGTCAGATCCTGACACCCATTCAAAAAATCATTAATAATAATTTAATATCATTAATAAAATTTTGAAATCCTTTATTATAAATCTTTTTTATCAATTTATAGTGAAATACGCCTAAAGTCCTAACCCTTCTATCATTATCCCATTACTTGATCAAGGTGCCTTGAGCGAGAAATGGGGTAATATGAAAGGGGTTAGGTTTTTATTCTCTTTTCTATTTTACGGTTAAAGGATATTCAAAAGTTTTATAGAAACCCTATATTTTTTTAATCAATTTAATTTTTAGGTACCAAAAAAGGACTAGATTAAAAAAAATATAAGACGGAATCAAAAATAACATAGATAATAATGAATAATGAAGGGTTCGAATCAAGATGAATAATGAGGAACCCACAATTTTATCTGAAAGGAAAAGGAAAAAGAAGGCCTACATGAAACATTATTGGTCATTGGAAAGAGTAAAAGAAGCAAATCGATGGAGATTACGAGAAAGGAGAAGAGATCCAAATGTTCGATTCAAAGAGAGGGAATACCAACGAATGAGACGGTGGAAATGTTTGGAAAACTCTCTTCCTAAACATAGATACAAGCATGACAGTACAGTATTCATACCAAATCCGACAATGGAGGAATGTCAAATTATTATTAAACGTATGAATATTTCGGAAGCAACAAGAACTAACTATGAATTTTATTTTAATGAATTCTATGACTGGTATCGAAAACATGGTGATGGCATTAAATATCATTATAAGAGAGCATTAGAGGAATATGAAAAGTATCTGACTGAAGTAAAGAAGAAATCGCGCAATCAAGTGAAGAATAAACTCTGGTTTTTGTATCGCTTGTTAAGTGAGAAATGAGAACATCCAAAACAAACCAATATTAAAAGATGTCAAGGTCCTCTGCTTACATTAGATGACCTCAAAAAACTTAGAAAAATAGTTATAGATCGCTATGAATATGAAGAGATGGCTTTATTTATTCTTGTCATTCTTGAAACTGACTTAAAAGCAACTGAAATTTTAAAACTTCTGAACGAAACAGATCTTGGACGACATTATGCAGAAAAGAAATTGGCTTCGTCCAATATATGGGATCAACGTAATCGATTTTTGTATGAATTTCTTGCTTGGGTTATTGCCGGCCCCCTTTTCCCTCGAAGATTAGATAGTTGCTCGAGAAGGTTAAAACGATTCTTTCGAAAGTATTTCCCGTATCGATCTTTTAATCCTTCCTATACCATCATTAAACGTTCTATGAAAATTGCAAAGTATCGTAAACACATACGAGAAGAAGCTAAAAAGGAGATGGAATCAATAATAACGTAACAGCTTATTCTTTTATGTATCTCTATTTTCCTAATAGGGAAGTATTTTCCAGGTCTGGAGGAGAAGCATCTTGTTGTATTGCGTGTCCAACAGCCCGTTCCGAACTGAACTGAAACTCGGAATGTTTTTATAGATCAGAGACGAGTTGAATGGGAAAGTGAAAACGAGTCGGCTGGAAACAAATTTCTGCGAGTTGAGAAAAACCATTCTTGTATCCAAAAGCCTATATCCAGGTGAACTGCCCAGCACAGACTGATCTGAAGCTGAAACTGGAGTGGTTTAAATAGCTAAATGAGAGTTCTTTCTAGAAACAATTTGGAAGTCTTGTTTTGATCATCGAGTGGACTGGGAAAAAATTCTCAGAGCTCAGAAAAAAAATTCTGAGATGATAAAAAAAAAAAAAAAAAAAAAAAAAAAAAAAAAAAACTTTTTGTCTTCTAGACATGATAAAAATTAACTCCCTTCTCTTTTTGTCTGGGAATGTTGTCTCCCACTTTCTAAAAATAGACAATGACTCATCCAATCTTTTCTTGGAATTGTATTCTTTAGAAAGAATGAGTCATGGTCTATTTTTAGAAAGTGGGAGACAACATTCCCAGACAAAAAGAGAAGGGAGTTAATTTTTATCATGTCTAGAAGACATGATAAAAATTAACAAAAAGTTTTTTTTTTTTTATTTTTTTGAGCTCTGAGAATTTTTTCCCAGTCGACTCGATGATCAAAATAAGACTTCCAAATTGTTTCTAGAAAGAATTCTCACTTAGCTATTTAAACCACTCGTGTTTCAGCTTCCAATCAGTCTGTGCGGGGCACTCAACGTGGATACACGCTTCTATCTCTCCTGTAAAAAGCTTCTGTGAAGGTATGTTAACGTTTTTTCTTCCACTCTTTTGTGTTTTTGCTTCTCTGACAGGTTGTTCCCCTTCTAGCCGATGTTATTATCCTATTCTATTGATGGTATTTACTATGTTGTTGACTTGTTTACGTTTAAAATATTTTGCGGGGTGAGATTTGAGAGACCAGCTCAATAGATTTGCTTTACCATTTTGTTGATATTGTTTACCACGTTGTTTATTTGTGGACCGTTTCAATTTCTAAGAAAACCATTGCCCAGCCGACTCGATGGATGAGTCCTTACCCATTTATTCTCTTCGGAATTTCACTTTAGATGGGCTGTTCATTTAACCTTCTTTAACTATTTTTGGAACCCAAGCGTATGTTGTTGTTTTCCCGAATTTTGAAGAAGAAAATAGTTTCCAACCTATTTTAAAATCCTTTCTAACTTTTTTGAAAGAAGATGCGTTTGTAGGTTGTGTGACTAGATACCCTTTTCCATGTTGGAAGAAAAGCGGAACGGCTCTTCTTTTTAACCCGAAACCGACCCCAGTCGAATCTGTCTGCCTTTTCAACCTCTCTAGGGTCCACTCGACAGGTTGTGGGATTGGATGCCCCTTTCCCTCTTGAAAGAAAAGTAGTACAAATATTGTTTCCATCCCGAAAGAAGAATAATCTCCCTCCCATTGAATCCATCTTCCTTTCCAATCTCTCTAGGGTCAGCTCGATTGATTTCGGGACTCGATGTCAATTGTAAATCCTATCATTTTTGAGATTTTGGGGTTGTAATAGTATCTTCAGAATTCCTAGGAGGAGCTAGGGATGACAGGTCTCCCTGCGTCTTACCGTAGTCAACTGTAAAACCCATCCATTTCGAGATTTCGTGGTTGTAATAGTATAATCAGACAGTCGGTCACAAAAGTATTCGAACACCGGCACCCATTCAGAAAATTTACTTTTCCGTTGAGAAACAAAATTGTCTCCAGAGTCCATCTTGGTTCGATAGAAAAAAAAACAAAAGGATGGCTCATGTCCAAAATTGGCTAGGTGTATGAAACAAAATACAACATGACCTATCTGGGTGAGATGGGAAACAAAATGGCTGCTCTCGTGATCCATTATTGCGCTCAGAGAAAACGCAAAGTGTCGCTGCGGCTCGTCTCGGTTGGCGAAGAGTGAAAACCCAAAACGGTCTGCAGTGTCTATCTTTGTTGGATGAGAAAACAAAAGGATGGCTCATGTCCAATTTATTTAGGTGTGGGAAAAAATATAACGTGACCTATCTGGGTGAGATGTCTCCAGCGATCCAGTATAGACTTTTTCCCCATCTGCAATAGGTGACATCTATAAACAATTTCATTGAAATCTCCTCGAAATATAAGAAACAGGTAGCTCGTGAAATTGTAAGGTATTCCCAAAGAATTCCACTTCTTGAAGAAGGAAAAACATCCTAGATGCAGATGAGGTAGAGAGAGAGAAAAAGCATGTTGCACTATGGAGAGCCCGCACGGTTCTGAACAGAAAACGTGGAATGCTTTTATAGAAAAGAGTTGAAAGTGAAAGTAAAAGCCGATTGGAAATTTTTCACTTGGTTGCCGACTGGGAAAAAATTTTCAGAGCTCAGAAAAAAAAATTCTGGGATGTAAAAAAAAAAAAAAAAAAAAAAAAAAAAAAAAAAAAAAAACATTTTGTTAATTTTTATCATGTCTTCTAGACATGATAAAAATTAACCCTACCCCCCCTTCTGTGTGGGAATGTTGTCTCACTGTTTCTAAAAATAGACCATGACTCATTCTAGGAATTATATGTTTTAAAAAGGATGAGTTTAAAGTTTATAAGATAAGTTTTTAAAAAGGATATGTTTTAAAAAGTCTTTGGGTTTCTCCATTCCAAAGTAAACAAAGTGAAGACATCAAATTAATAGAAAAAAAAGGAAGAGGTTTTTTTTTTTTTTTTTTTTATAGCTCTGGAAATATTTTTCCAATTCAACAGCCAAGAAATATTTCCAGCCAATACAATTTCATTTTTACTTTCACTTTCAATTCATTTCTTATATCTATAAGAACATTTCATTTTTCTGTTCAGATCAGTGTGGGTTGTTCAAGATGCAGGAACTCTACTCCATCCCACAACCAGGAAAAAAAGATGTTCTTTCATGAGATGTTCTTTTGGCTTTCGAAAACAATGATGACATGATGATTGTAATACATTTCGGTTCTCATGTCCCATGCTTGAACTCAGAATTATTTCCAGAACTCTGAGAATTTTTCCTAGTCAGCTCGATAACCCAACTTTCGTATATTTATTTTTTAAGCCACTCGAGTTTCGACTTCCCATCCGTGTGTGCTGTGCATTCAACCTGGAGACACATTCCCTGAGCTCTAAGAAAATGTTTCCCAGTAGACTCAATCCCTGAAATGGATTAAAAAAATTCTTTCATACATTTTTAAAGCTCAAGAGTGTTAGGTGTCATGGAAAGAACCTTTTTTTTCCCTGAGCTCTAAGAAAATGTTTCCCAGCAGACTCAATCGCTGAAATGGATTAAAAATAAATTTGTTCCTATATTTTTAAAGCTCAAGAGTGTTAGCTGTCATGGAAAGAGCCTTTTTTTCCCCTGAGCTCTAAGAAAATGTTTCCCAGGAGAATCAATCGCTGAAATGGATTAAAAATAAATTCTTTCATACATTTTTAAAGCTCAAGAGAGCTGTCATGGAAAGAGCCTTTTTTTTCCCTGAGCTCTAAGAAAATGTTTCCCAGCAGACTCAATCGCTGAAATGGATTAAAAATAAAAATTCTTTCATACATTTTTTAAACCTCAAGAGTGTTAGCTGTCATGGAAAGAGCCTTTTTTTTACCTGAGCTCTAAGAAAATGTTTCCCAGTAGACTCAATCGCTGAAATGGATTAAAAATAAATTCTTTCATACATTTTTAAACCTCAAGAGTGTTAGCTGTCATGGAAAGAGCCTTTTTTTTACCTGAGCTCTAAGAAAATGTTTCCCAGCAGACTCAATCGCTGAAATGGATTAAAAATAAATTCTTTCATATATTTTTAAAGCTCAAGAGTGTTAGCTGTCACGGAAAGAGCCTTTTTTTTTCCCCTGAGTTCTGAGAAAATATTTCCCAGTAGACTCAATCGCTGAAATGGATTAAAAACAAATTATTTCATACATTTTTAAAGATCAAGCGTGTTAGCTGTCATGGAAAGGGCATTTTTTTTCCCCAGCCCACTCAATCGCTGAAATGGATTAAAAATAACTTCTTTCATACATTTTTAAAGCTCAAGCGTGTTAGCTGTCATAGAGCTGCAGATGAGGTAGAGAGAGAAAAAGCATGCTGCACCATGGAGAGCCCGCACGGTTCTGAACAGAAAACGTGGAATGCTTTTATAGAAAAGAGTTGAAAGTGAAAGTAAAAGCCGATTGGAAATTTTTCACTTGGTTGCCGACTGGGAAAAAATTTTCAGAGCTCAGAAAAAAAAATTCTGAGATGTAAAAAAAAAAAAAGAAAAAAATTTGTTAATTTTTAATTAACCCTACCCCCTTTTGTGTGGGAATGTTGTCTCACTGTTTCTAAAAATAGACCATGACTCATTCTAGGAATTATATGTTTTAGAAAGGATGAGTCATAGTCTTTGGGTTTCTCCATTCCAAAGTAAATAAAGTGAAGACATCAAATTAATAGAAAAAAAGGAAGAGTTTTTTTTTTTTTTTTTTCAGCTCTGGAAATATTTTTCCCATTCAACAGCCAAGAAATATTTCCAGCCAATACAATTTCATTTTTACTTTCACTTTCAGTTCATTTCTTATATCTATAAAAACATTTCATATTTCTGTTCAGATCAGTGTGGGTTGTTCAAGATGCAGCAACTCTACTCCATCCCACAACCAGGAAAAAAAGATTTTCTTTCATGAGGAATTCTTTTGGCTTTCGAAAACAATGATGACATGATGATTGTAATACATTTCTGTTCTCATGTCCCATGCTTGAACTCAGAACTATTTCCAGAGCTCTGAGAATTTTTCCTATTCCACTCGATGACCCAAATTTCGTATATTTATTTAAGCTACTCGAGTTTCGACTACCCATCCGTGTGTGCTGTGCATTCAACCTGGACACACATTCCCTGAGCTCTAAGAAAATTTTCCGAGCCCACTCAATCGCTGAAATGGATTTAAAATAAATTGTTTCATACATTTTGAAAGCTCAAGAGTGTTAGGTGTCATGGAAAGAGCCTTGTTTTTCCCTGAGCTCTAAGAAAATGTTTCCCAGTCCCCTCAATCGCTGAAATGGATTAAAAATAAATTCTTTCATTTATTTTTAAAGCTCAAGAGTGTTAGGTATCATGGAAAGAGCTTTTTCTTTCCACAGCCCACTGAATCGCTGAAATAGATTTAAAATAAATTGTTTCATACATTTTTAAAGCTCAAGCGTGTTAGCTGTCATGGATGAAATGGATTTAAAATAAATTGTTTCATACATTTTTAAAGCTCAAGCGTGTTAGCTGTCATGGAAAGGGCCTTTTTTTTCCCAGCCCACTCAATCGCTGAAATGGATTAAAAATAAATTATTTCATACATGTTTAAAGCTCAAGCGTGTTAGCTGTCATGGAAAGAACCTTTTTTTCCCCCAGCCCACTCAATCGCTGAAATGGATTTGAAATAAATTGTTTCATACATTTTTAAAGCTCAAGCGTGTTAGCTGTCATGGATGAAATGGATTTAAAATAAATTGTTTCATACATTTTTAAAGATCAAGCGTGTTAGCTGTCATGGAAAGGGCCTTTTTTTTCCCAGCCCACTCAATCGCTGAAATGGATTAAAAATAAATTATTTCATACATGTTTAAAGCTCAAGCGTGTTAGCTGTCATGGAAAGAACCTTTTTTTCCCCCAGCCCACTCAATCGCTGAAATGGATTTAAAATAAATTGTTTCATACATTTTTAAAGCTCAAGCGTGTTAGCTGTCATGGATGAAATGGATTTAAAATAAATTGTTTCATACATTTTTAAAGCTCAAGCGTGTTAGCTCTCATGGAAAGAACCTTTTTTTCCCCAGCCCACTCAATCGCTGAAATGGATTTAAAATAAATTGTTTCATACATTTTTAAAGCTCAAGCGTGTTAGCTGTCATGGATGAAATGGATTTAAAATAAATTGTTTCATACATTTTTAAAGCTCAAGCGTATTAGCTGTCATGGAAAGGGCCTTTTTTTCCCCAGCCCAGTCAATCGCTGAAATGGATTAAAAATAAATTCTTTCATACATGTTTAAAGCTCAGGCGTGTTAGCTGTCATGGAAAGAACCTTTTTTTCCCCAGCCCACTCAATCACTGAAATGGATTTAAAATAAATTGTTTCATACATTTTTAAAGCTCAAGCGTGTTAGCTGTCATGGATGAAATGGATTTAAAATAAATTGTTTCATACATTTTTAAAGCTCAAGCGTGTTAGCTGTCATGGAAAGAACCTTTTTTCCCCCAGCCCACTCAATCGCTGAAATGGATTAAAAATAAATTCTTTCATACATTTGTTTAAACCTCAAGACTGTTAGCTGTCATGAAAACTGAAATTTATGTCACGGTTTGTGTGTCACACGTCGTCAACGGTATGATTTGAGGTGAAAATTGAAAACCCGGTATGAAAAAATCTCTTTAACTTCACTTTAGAAGAAGGTGTGGGATAGAGAGATTTCGTCATGGTAAAATGACTTTCAATGTCCGTCATGGGAAAATGTCATCTCCTTTCAAATAGGATTGAAGGATTTTTCTTAAACTATGTTGAAATCTTGATGCATAAAAACCACGGATGGGAAATTGGATGATCCATGGATGGATCATCCAATTTCGCTAGACCCTGATTAACGGTTGCTGATGAAATCCAAACGAGGGCTCCTAGCTTTTCAAATGGGAAACATTTTCCCCTAAAAGGAGGAATGATTTCTATTCTCTGAGAAGTCAAAAATTGGAAAAAAGCTTGTGTTCACAGAAGCTCTTTCTAGAAGAGTGGTCCTGGGTCCAGATGAGGTAGAGAGAGAAAAAGCATGCTGCACCTTGGACAGCCCGCACAGTTCTGAACAGAAAACGTAGAATACTTTTATAGAAAAGTGTTGAAAGTGAAAGTAAAAGGCCAATCGTCTTGGCTGTAGAATTTTCACTTGGTTGCCGACTGGGAAAAATTTTTCAAAGCTCAGAAAAAAAAATTTGAGATGTAAAAAAAAAAAAAAAAAAAAACTTTTTGTTAATTTTTATCATGTCTTCTAGACATGATAAAAATTAACTTTACCCCCCTTTTGTGTGGGAATGTTGTCTCACTGTTTCTAAAAATAGACCATGTATACCAATATACTACAAACGGACTTGAACGCCTGTTCTCAGTATGTAGCTATACAAATTTGAAGGTAAAATTAAAAAAAAGACATCTTTTTGGGGAAAAGGGAGTAAATTTGTATAGGAATAAACTACAAACGGAATTTAAGGCCTGTTTTCAGTATATAGCTATACAAATTGCAAGGTAAAAAAAAAATAAAAAAATAACATCTTTTTTTTTTCGGGGGGGAAGGCAGTGAATTTGTATAGGAATATACTACAAACGGACTTTAAAGCCTGTTTTCAGCATATAGCTATACAAATTGGAAGGTAAAAAAAAAAAAATGTTAACGACTGGGAAGAAAATTTTCAAAGATTAAAAAAAAAAAAAAAAAAAAAACTTCCTTTTTCTTTCTTAATTTGATGTCTTCATTCTTTTGACCTTGTAGAAATAAAAAAAGTGAAGACATCAAATTAAGAAAGAAAAAAGGAAGGTGTTTTTTTTTTTTTTTTTTTTTTTTTTTTTTTATGTGTGAAAATTTTTCCAGAGCTCTGAGAATTTTTCCCAGTCGGTTTCTAGAAGCAACTCGTTAATGTATTTAAACCACTCGCGTTTCAGTTTCAGATCAGTCTGTGCTGTGCACTCAACGTGGATACACGCTTCTCACTCTCCTGGGAAGAGCTTCTGTGAAGGTATGTGAACATTTTTTTCTTACTCTTTTGTATTTCATAGACTACAAATATTTATTGAGTCACCCATTTTATTGAAATGTATTCTTATTTCCTTTCAATACTTTGAGGTAGGGTAATATTTTTCCCCCTGCTACTGTTTTTGTTTTTCAAGGCTAGAAATGTTTTACTCAATAGCTGTTTTTATAGAAAACATGCTATTATTTCATATACTGATATATTTTGTGAAACTTTAACAAATTCCTTTCAAGAAGCCAAGATCTCGTGATCCACAGCTGGCTAGATACGTCAGTGTAATCGGATCACGATTGTTCCATCCTATACTGATATATTTTGTGAAATTTTAACAAATTCCTTTCAAGAAGCCAAGACCTCGTGATCCACAGCTGGCTAGACCCGTCAGTGTAATCGGATCACGATTGTTCCATAATATACTGATATATTTTGTGAAACTTTAACAAATTCCTTTCAAGAAGCCAAGATCTCGTGATCCACAGCTGGCTAGATACGTCAGTGTAATCGGATCACGATTGTTCCATCATATACTGATATATTTTGTGAAACTTTAACAAATTCCTTTCAAGAAGCCAAGATCTCGTGATCCACAGCTGGCTAGACCCGTCAGTGTAATCGGATCACGACTGTTCCATCATATACTGATATATTTTGTGAAACTTTAACAAATTCCTTTCAAGAAATCAAGATCTCGTGATCCACAGCTGGCTAGATACGTCAGTGTAATCGGATCACGACTGTTCCATCATATAGTGATATATTTTGTGAAACTTTAACAAAGTCCTTTCAAGAAGCCAAGATCTCGTGATCCACAGCTGGCTAGACCCGTCAGTGTAATCGGATCACGACTGTTCCATCATATACTGATATATTTTGTGAAACTTTAACAAATTTCTTTCAAGAAGCCAAGATCTCGTGATCCACAGCTGGCTAGAGCAGTCAGTATAATCGGATCACGACTGTTCCCTCGTATACTAATATATTTTGTGAAATTTTTAACAAATTGTTTTCAACAAGGCAAGATCTCGTGATCCAGAGCTGACTCAATCAGTCAGGATTAACGGATCACGATTATTCCATTGTATACTGATATATTTTGTGAAACTTCTTTAACAAATGACTTTCAAGAAGGCAAGATCTCGTGATCCACAGCTGACTAGACTTGTCAGAATTAACGGATCACGATAGTTCCATTGTATACTGATATATTTTGTGGAACTTTAACAAATTGTTTTCAACAAGGCAAGATCTTGTGATCCACAGCTGACTCCATCAGTCAGGATAATGGATCATGATTTTTTTCAATCGTATACTGATATATATTTTGTATATTTTGTGAAACTTTAACAAATCCTTTTGTTATGATCAGTGTAATCGGATCACGACTGTTCCATCATATACTGATATATTTTGTGAAACTTTAACAAATTTCTTTCAAGAAGCCAAGATCTCGTGATCCACAGCTGGCTAGAGCAGTCAGTATAATCGGATCACGACTGTTCCCTCGTATACTAATATATTTTGTGAAATTTTTAACAAATTGTTTTCAACAAGGCAAGATCTCGTGATCCAGAGCTGACTCAATCAGTCAGGATTAACGGATCACGATTATTCCATTGTATACTGATATATTTTGTGAAACTTCTTTAACAAATGACTTTCAAGAAGGCAAGATCTCGTGATCCACAGCTGACTAGACTTGTCAGAATTAACGGATCACGATAGTTCCATTGTATACTGATATATTTTGTGGAACTTTAACAAATTGTTTTCAACAAGGCAAGATCCTGTGATCCACAGCTGACTCCATCAGTCAGGATAATGGATCATGATTTTTTTCAATCGTATACTGATATATATTTTGTATATTTTGTGAAACTTTAACAAATCCTTTCCAAAAAAGGCAAGGTCTTGTAATCCACAGCTGACTCCATCAGTCAGGATAACGGATCACGATGGTTCCATCTTATACTGATATATATTTTGTGAAACGTTAACAAATGACTTTCAAGAAGGCAAAATCATGTGATTCAATAGAATTGTTCAATCTTATACTGGCATATTCTGATAAAACAACAGAATGATGCAATTTTGAATACGATCCCAATAGGTTTTTATAAAATCCATTTCATATTTTGTAAAACGTGAACGACTGACTTTCAAGCTGGGTGCATGGGTGTTTTTTTCGTGGTTTTTCCCCATGTGTAACGTGAATACGAGCCAGTTTCCCTTCCAAAGTACTCCACGAAGGCATTTCTTAAGGCAAATAGCCCTCAAATGCTTTACCGTCCTCCGAATCGACTTGAGCTCTCTCCAACTTCCACGGTGTCATTTGAACGATCGAGTCGGCTGTTGGAAAAAAATGTCTGACAGCTGAAAACAATATCTCCACAAACCTTCACAAAACCTCTTTCCAGGAGGAAGAAGCGTGTATTCAGCTCCAGTGCACAGCACAGACTGATTTAAAGCTGAAACGCGAGTGGTTTAAATAGATGAGAACCCTCTATAGAAATAATTTGAATATATCTGGTTTTGTGAATCAAGCCGACTGGGAAAAAATTCTCAGAGCTCAGAAAAAAATTCTGAGATGTAAAAAAAAAAGAAAAATCTTTTTGTTAATTTTTATCATGTCTTCTAGACATGATAAAAATTAACTCCCTTCTCTTTTTGTCTGGGAATGTTGTCTCACTCTTTCTAAAAATAGACTATGACTCATTCTTGTGGAATTCTGTTGGGCTTTTACTTTCGATTGGGTTTTGAATTTGTTTCAATTCCCCAGTTATCTATAAAAGCATTCCGCGTTTCACTTCAGATCCGTGTGGGCTGTGGAAGAGGCAACACGTCTCTCTCTTTACCCAATCTCATGATATTCTTTAAGAATTTCTTAGCCATTTGTCAAAGAAGGGGACTATAATTGAAGAATTTATGAATTTGGGAACATGTCACCCATGGCAAATCTAAAATCTTGGAAGTGGATACTGGAAAGCCCCGCTCTGATTATAATTCTGAGTTCTAGCATGGGACATTTTTTAAATAAATAAGCTAAACTATTCCGCGTTTCACTTCAGATCCGTGTGGGGTGTGGAAGAGGCAACACGTCTCTCTCTTTACCCAATCTCATGATATTCTTTAAGAATTTCTTAGCCATTTGTCACAGAAGGGGACTATAATTGAAGAATTTATGAATTTGGGAACATGTCACCCATGGCAAATCTAAAATCTTGGCACTGGATACTGGAAAGCCCCGCTCTGATTATAATCCTGAGTTCTAGCATGGGACATTTTTTAAATCAATAAGCTAAACTATTTTTCTAGTCTCATATTCTCTCGTGACTAGGGTTCCAGATTTGGGTAGAGAGTGACATGTTGCCTCATCAAGAGCCCGCACTGTTCTGAACAGAAACGTGGAATGCTTTTATAGAAAAGTGAAGAGTTGAAAGTGAAAGTCGAAAAATGAAATGGGATCGGCTAGGAAAAATTTCTCAGACCTCAGAAAAAAATTCTGAGATGTAAAAAAAAAAAAAAAAAAAAAAAAAAAAACAATCTTTTTGTTAATTTTTATCATGTCTTCTAGACATGATAAAAATTAACTCCCTTCTCTTTTTGTCTGGGAATGTTGTCTCCCACTTTCTAAAAATAGACAATGACTCATTCTTTCTAAAGAATAGAATGCCAAGAAAAGATTGGATGAGTCATGGTCTATTTTTAGAAAGTGGGAGACAACATTCCCATACAAAAGGGGGGGTGAGTTAATTTTTATCATGTCTAATTAACAAAAAGTTTTTTTTTTTTTTTTTTTTTTTACATCTCAGAATTTTTTTCCGAGCTCTGAAAATATTTTCCCAGCAGATCTCATTTCGTTTTTCGACTTTCACTTTCAACTCTTCTCTTTTCTATAAAAGTATTTCGAGTTTCTGTTTAGAACACTGTGGGCTGTTGAAAAGGCAACACGTCTCCCTCTCTACATTAATTGGGAATCCAAGATGTTCTAAAGAAGAATTCTTTGAGAATCTCTTAACCTTTCTGAACTTTAGACGAGCTAGCTGGATATTTCTTCATTTCTTTTTCAAGTATGGGTTCAAAGCATTCTTTTAAATAGTTGCAAGTAAGACGTTGTATTATTTTCTGTTGATCATGAATCTATTAAAAAATTTCAATGCCTAATTTTAGGGCTACCTATACCCAACATGATTCATATGTTTTACTCTACGTTTTAGATAAAACCCTCTCTTAAAAACATGATTTTCCTATTCAAAGTTGAAATGAGTTTCCAAAAGCATGATCCTTTTTTTTTTTTAAAAAAAACATGTGTGTTTGTGTAGGTGTAGTGGGACGGTTAGCTTTCTTTCTTACGAGATAGTCATCTCCACGAGATGTGTTTTGGATATCTTCTCCAGTCTCTCTCTTTACCCAATCTCATGATATTCTTTAAGAATTTCTTAGCCATTTGTCAAAGAAGGGGCTATAATTGAAGAATTTATGAATTTGGGAACATGTCACCATGGCAAATCTAAAATCTTGGCACTGGATACTGGAAAGCCCCGCTCTGATTATAATTCTGAGTTCTAGCATGGGACATTTTTTAAATCAATAAGCTAAACTATTTTTCTAGCCTCATATTCTCTCGTGACTAGGGTTCCAGATTTGGGTAGAGAGAGACATGTTGCCTCATCAACAGCCCGCACTGTTCTGAACAGAAACGTGGAATGCTTTTATAGAAAAGTGAAGAGTTGAAAGTGAAAGTCGAAAAACGAAATGGGATCGGCTAGGAAAAATTTCTCAGAGCTCAGAGAAAAAAATTCTGAGATGTAAAAAAAAAAAAAATCTTTTTGTTAATTTTTATCATGTCTTCTAGACATGATAAAATTAACTCCCTTCTCTTTTTGTCTGGGAATGTTGTCTCACTCTTTCTAAAAGTAGACAATGACTCATTCTTTCTAAAGAATAGAATTCCAAGAAAAGATTGGATGAGTCATGGTCTATTTTTAGAAAGTGGGAGACAACATTCCCATACAAAAGGGGATGAGTTAATTTTTATCATGTCTAGAAGACATGATAAAAATTAACAAAAAGTTTTTTTTTTTTTTTTTTTTACATCTCAGAATTTTTTTCTGAGCTCTGAAAATATTTTCCCAGCCGACCTCATTTCGTTTTTCGACTTTCACTTTCAACTCTTCTCTTTTCTATAAAAGTATTCCACGTTACTGTTCAGAACACTGTGGGCTGTTGAAAAGGCAACTCGTCTCCCTCTCTACCCTAATCGGGAATCCATGATGTTCTTAAGAAGAATTCTTTGAGAATCTCTTAACCTTTCTGAACTTTAGAAGAGCAAGCTGGATGTTTCTTCATGTCTTTTTCAAGTATGGGTTCAAAGGATTCTTTTAAATAGTTGCAAATAAGACGTTGTATCATTTTCTGTTGATCATGAATCTATTAAAAAATTTCAATGCCTAATTTTAGGGCTACCTATACCCGGCATGTTTCATATGTTTTACTCTACGTTTTAGATGAGACCCTCTGGTAAAAACACGATTTTCCTATTCAAAGTTGAAATGAGTTTCTAAAAGCATGATTCTTTTAAAAAAACATGTGTGTTTGTGTAGGTGTGATGGGACGGTTAGATTTATTCTCTTACGAGATAGTCATCTCCACCCTCTCGTGGTCGCTGAAATCTCGTGATGGCTCAAGTGAAAAGGGTTCGTTTATTTTGACTCACAACCACGTTATATTTTTTTGGATATCTCCTCCAACGACTCGTGGAACTCTTTTCCCTGAAATCAGGTATGTTTAGCAAGCCCTCTGAAGTGAAGCGCGGAATACTTTGACAAATCTTGTCGAGTGGATTCTGAAACCATTTTTAAAGGATCTCAGAGAAACACCTATGAAGACAATAGCAACGTGTCGTTTTTTTTGGGAAAGGATGAAGCAGGCTCATGGTGAGAGATGTTGCTGTAAAATGTTTTTTTTTCTTAGATATTTGAAAAAAAAATAGAGAGTAGTAAGACACAGTCTCTTTTTTCGAAACTGAGTAGGAGGGTCATTTTGAGATGAGCTGGAAAATATTTTCTGAGAGATTTGAAAAAAATTTTTAAAAAATTAAAAAATATATATATTATATAATATATATATTATATAATATGTATTATAAATACTTTTTGTTCATTTTTATCATGTCTTCAGACATGATAAAAATGAACGACATATCTCTTTTCTCTTTGAAACCTCTTTCAACCTATCTCGTCCTGTTTCTCAAGTAACATTTCTTTCCTGAAAAGCTAATTTCTTTAAAAACCTAAGACAACTCCTTTCCTGAAAAGCTAATTTCTTTAGACACCTAAGATAACAGGTAGAGACATACTTCGAACCAAAAAGAGAGTAGAGATCCTTTTGAATAATGTCGAATAGACAAAACACGAGTAGCCATTTCAGTTCTATGCTTTTTTCCTAGGGACGATCCACGAAAGGGTCCTCTTTTGTTCACGAAGCGTGGTTCACCCATGAATTAAACACGTTGGCTCGAAACTTTCTAACATCTCTACCTCCACGGTGCAGTTTGAAAGGAAGGTGACCCACCCATCACCCCAGCTATGAAATGAAATGTCAAAACAGTGCACACGTTCTAGAATAAGAACCCTTGTAGACATTTGGGGGCTCTACAGCACAGACTAAACAGAAACAAAACGATAAAAACTTTCATAGATCCCAGAGAGTGGATGCTTAAAAATAAGGTGATGGCTCGTCGATCAAATCAGCTGTAAATAAATGTCTAAGAGCTGTGAAGAATGGATGGCCTACCTTCACAAAAGCTTTTTCTAGGAGGGAAAAGTATGTATCCAAGCAGAATACACAGCACAGACTGATGTTAAGTCGAAACTGGAGTGATTTCAATACACAAGTATGAATTCGTTCTAATAACACTTTAGATAGGTCTCGTTTGACTCATCGAGTCGAGGGGGAAAACATTGACGTGTTGCCTTTCCAACAGCCCACACTGTTCTGAACAGAAACGTAGAATGCTTTTATAGATAAGAGAAGAATTGAAAGTGAAAGTAAAAAAACGAAATCAGATCGGCTGGGAAAATTTCTGAGCCGAGAAAAAATTCTGAGTCAAAAAAAAAAAAAAAAAAAAAAAAAAAAACTCTTCCTTTTTCTTTAATTTGATGTCTTCACTTTTTGACTTTCTACAAGGTCAAAAGAGTGAAGACATCAAATTAATAAAGAAAAAGGAAGAGTTTTTTTTTTTTTTTCAATCTCATAATTTTTCCTGAGCTCTGAAAAATTTTTTCCCAGCCGATCCCATTTCGTTTTTTGACTTTCACTTTCAATTCTTCTCTTTTCTATAAAAGTATTGCGCGTTTTTGTTCAGAACAGTGTGGGCTCTTGAAAAGGTAACACGTCTCCCTCTCTCTTTACCCAAATCTGGAACCCATGATGATCTTAAGAAGAATTCTTTAAGAATCTCTTACAATTCCTGAACCTTAGACAAGCTGAATGTTTCTTTTTTGTATTTCGAAGCTATTGATGGATCAAAGAAGAAGATTACAATGGAATGACTTCATCGTTTTAGGATAGAATATTTTTTCGAAATCTCTTTCTACTTTCGTCTACACAGAAATGCTTTTCACGAAAGTTTGGTCCTCTTTTACATTTACTTTTTAAATAGTTGTTCAAAGGGATTTTCGTTCTGCTGATTCAGGTTTCCCGCGCTTCACGCTACCCATCCTCACCCATTTCTAAAGGATCTCAGAGAAAATTAAAAGGGAAAGAAATAGCCTCCAGTGAACACAACTCCAACAACGACAGTGGATAGTTTTTTTCTGTCCTTCCAGAGATATCACCGGTGACCGATAGGTTGTTCAGCCACACGGGTGTCGTGAAAAGGCACACCATGCCTGTTTCCCTCCCAAAAATGTTTCTTCGGAAAAGGGAAAGTTTTTTCCCACCCCTTTGGAGATTCCTTTCTCTTATCTACATTAAAAGCATTCTACGTTTCTGTTCAGAACAGTGTGGGCTGTTGGAAAGGCAACACGTCAATGTTTTCCCCCTCGACTCGATGAGTC
Source organism: Stegodyphus dumicola (assembly GCF_044657685.1). Classification (NCBI taxonomy): domain Eukaryota; kingdom Metazoa; phylum Arthropoda; class Arachnida; order Araneae; family Eresidae; genus Stegodyphus; species Stegodyphus dumicola. The sequence continues at coordinate 55,786,297 of NC_140778.1, forward strand.
AAACGAGACCTATCTAAAGTGTTATTAGAACGAATTCATACTTGTGTATTGAAATCACTCCAGTTTCGATTTAACATCAGTCTGTGCTGTGTATTCTGCTTGGATACATACTTTTCCCTCCTAGAAAAAGCTTTTGTGAAGGTAGGCCATCCATTCTTCACAGCTCTTAGACATTTATTTACAGCTGATTTGATCGACGAGCCATCACCTTATTTTTAAGCATCCACTCTCAGGGATCTATGAAAGTTTTTATCGTTTTGTTTCTGTTGAGTCTGTGCTGTAGAGCCCCCAAATGTCTACAAGGGTTCTTATTCTAGAACGTGTGCACTGTTTTGACATTTCATTTCCTAGCTGGGGTGATGGGTGGGTCACCTTCCTTTCAAACTGCACCGTGGAGGTAGAGATGTTAGAAAGTTTCGAGCCTACGTGTTTAATTCATGGGTGAACCACGCTTCGTGAACAAAAGAGGACCCTTTCGTGGATCGTCCCTAGGAAAAAAGCATAGAACTGAAATGGCTACTCGTGTTTTGTCTATTCGACATTATTCAAAAGGATCTCTACTCTCTTTTTGGTTCGAAGTATGTCTCTACCTGTTATCTTAGGTGTCTAAAGAAATTAGCTTTTCAGGAAAGGAGTTGTCTTAGGTTTTTAAAGAAATTAGCTTTTCAGGAAAGAAATGTTACTTGAGAAACAGGACGAGATAGGTTGAGAGAGGTTTCAAAGAAAAAAGAGAGATGTCGTTCATTTTTATTATGTCTGAAGACATGATAAAAATGAACAAAAAGTATTTATAATATATATTATATAATATATATATTATATAATATATATATTTTTTAATTTTTTAAAAATTTTTTTCAAATCTCTCAGAAAATATTTTCCAGCTCATCTCAAAATGACCCTCCTACTCAGTTTCGAAAAAAGAGACTGTGTCTTACTACTCTCTATTTTTTTTCAAATTTCTAAGAAAAAAAAACATTTTACAGTAACATCTCTCACCATGAGCCTGCTTCATCCTTTCCGAAAAAAACGACACGTTGCTATTGTCTTCATAGGTGTTTCTCTGAGATCCTTTAAAAATGGTTTCAGAATCCACTCGACAGGATTTGTCAAAGTATTCCGAGCTTCACTTCAGAGGGCTTGCTAAACATACCTGATTTCAGGGAAAAGAGTTCCACGAGTCGTTGGAGGAGATATCCAAAAAAATATAACGTGGTTGTGAGTCAAAATAAACGAACCCTTTTCACTTGAGCCATCACGAGATTTCAGCGACCACGTGAGGGTGGAGATGACTATCTCGTAACAGAATAAATCTAACCGTCCCACCACACCTACACAAACACACATGTTTTTTTAAAAGAATCATGCTTTTAGAAACTCATTTCAACTTTGAATAGGAAAATCGTGTTTTTAAAAGAGGGTCTTATCTAAAACGTAGAGTAAAACTTATGAATCATGTTGGGTATAGGTAGCCCTAAAATTAGGCATTGAAATTTTTTAAGAGATTCATGATCAACAGAAAATAATACAACGTCTTACTTGCAACTATTTAAAAGAATCCTTTGAACCCATACTTGAAAAAGAAATGAAGAAATATCCAGCTAGCTCGTCTAAAGTTCAGAAAGGTTAAGAGATTCTCAAAGAATTCTTCTTTAGAACATCTTGGATTCCCAATTAATGTAGAGAGGGAGACGTGTTGCCTTTTCAACAGCCCACAGTGTTCTGAACAGAAACTCGAAATACTTTTATAGAAAAGAGAAGAGTTGAAAGTGAAAGTCGAAAAACGAAATGAGATCTGCTGGGAAAATATTTTCAGAGCTCAGAAAAAAATTCTGAGATGTAAAAAAAAAAAAAAAAAAAAAAAAAAAACATTCCCATACAAAAGGGGGGGTGAGTTAATTTTTATCATGTCTAATTAACAAAAAGTTTTTTTTTTTTTTTTTTTTTTTTACATCTCAGAATTTTTTTCCGAGCTCTGAAAATATTTTCCCAGCAGATCTCATTTCGTTTTTCGACTTTCACTTTCAACTCTTCTCTTTTCTATAAAAGTATTTCGAGTTTCTGTTTAGAACACTGTGGGCTGTTGAAAAGGCAACACGTCTCCCTCTCTACATTAATTGGGAATCCAAGATGTTCTAAAGAAGAATTCTTTGAGAATCTCTTAACCTTTCTGAACTTTAGACGAGCTAGCTGGATATTTCTTCATTTCTTTTTCAAGTATGGGTTCAAAGCATTCTTTTAAATAGTTGCAAGTAAGACGTTGTATTATTTTCTGTTGATCATGAATCTATTAAAAAATTTCAATGCCTAATTTTAGGGCTACCTATACCCAACATGATTCATATGTTTTACTCTACGTTTTAGATAAAACCCTCTCTTAAAAACATGATTTTCCTATTCAAAGTTGAAATGAGTTTCCAAAAGCATGATCCTTTTTTTTTTTAAAAAAAACATGTGTGTTTGTGTAGGTGTAGTGGGACGGTTAGCTTTCTTTCTTACGAGATAGTCATCTCCACGAGATGTGTTTTGGATATCTTCTCCAGTCTCTCTCTTTACCCAATCTCATGATATTCTTTAAGAATTTCTTAGCCATTTGTCAAAGAAGGGGCTATAATTGAAGAATTTATGAATTTGGGAACATGTCACCATGGCAAATCTAAAATCTTGGCACTGGATACTGGAAAGCCCCGCTCTGATTATAATCCTGAGTTCTAGCATGGGACATTTTTTAAATCAATAAGCTAAACTATTTTTCTAGTCTCATATTCTCTCGTGACTAGGGTTCCAGATTTGGGTAGAGAGTGACATGTTGCCTCATCAACAGCCCGCACTGTTCTGAACAGAAACGTGGAATGCTTTTATAGAAAAGTGAAGAGTTGAAAGTGAAAGTCGAAAAACGAAATGGGATCGGCTAGGAAAAATTTCTCACAGCTCAGAAAAAAAAATTCTGAGATGTAAAAAAAAAAAAAAAAAAAAACTTTTTGTTAATTTTTATCATGTCTTCTAGACATGATAAAAATTAACTCACCCCCCCTTTTGTATGGGAATGTTGTCTCCCACTTTCTAAAAATAGACCATGACTCATCCAATCTTTTCTTGGAATTCTATTCTTTAGAAAGAATGAGTCATTGTCTACTTTTAGAAAGTGGGAGACAACATTCCCAGACAAAAAGAGAAGGGAGTTAATTTTTATCATGTCTAGAAGACAAGATACAAATTAACAAAAAGATTTTTTTTTTTTTTTTACATCTCAGAATTTTTTTCTGAGCTCTGAGAAATTTTTCCTAGCCGATCACATTTCGTTTTTCGACTTTCACTTTCAACTCTTCACTTTTCTATAAAAGCATTCCACGTTTCTGTTCAGAACAGTGCGGGCTGTTGATGAGGCAACATGTCTCTCTCTACCCAAATCTGGAACCCTAGTCACGAGAGAATATGAGACTAGAAAAATAGTTTAGCTTATTGATTTAAAAAATGTCCCATGCTAGAACTCAGAATTATAATCAGAGCGGGGCTTTCCAGTATCCAGTGCCAAGACTTTAGATTTGCCATGGGTGACATGTTCCCAAATTCATAAATTCTTCAATTATAGTCCCCTTCTTTGACAAATGGCTAAGAAATTCTTAAAGAATATCATGAGATTGGGTAAAGAGAGAGACGTGTTGCCTCTTCCACAGCCCACACGGATCTGAAGTGAAACGCGGAATAGTTTAGCTTATTGATTTAAAAATGTCCCATGCTAGAACTCAGAATTATAATCAGAGCGGGGCTTTCCGGTATCCACTTCCAAGATTTTAGATTTGACATGGGTGACATGTTCCCAAATTCATAAATTCTTCAATTATAGTCCCCTTCTTTGACAAATGGCTAAGAAATTCTTAAAGAATATCATGAGATTGGGTAAAGAGAGAGACGTGTTGCCTCTTCCACAGCCCACAGGGATCTGAAGTGAAACGCGGAATGCTTTTATAGATAACTGGGGAATTGAAACAAATTCAAAACCCAATCGAAAGTAAAAGCCCAACAGAATTCCACAAGAATGAGTCATAGTCTATTTTTAGAAAGTGTGAGACAACATTCCCAGACAAAAAGAGAAGGGAGTTAATTTTTATCATGTCTAGAAGACATGATAAAAATTAACAAAAAGATTTTTTTTTTTTTTTTACATCTTAGAATTTTTTTTCTGAGCTCTGAGAATTTTTTCCCAGTCGGCTTGATTCACAAAACCAGATATATTCAAATTATTTCTATAGAGGGTTCTCATCTATTTAAACCACTCGCGTTTCAGCTTTAAATCAGTCTGTGCTGTGCACTGGAGCTGAATACACGCTTCTTCCTCCTGGAAAGAGGTTTTGTGAAGGTGTGTGGAGATATTGTTTTCAGCTGTCAGACATTTTTTTCCAACAGCCGACTCGATCGTTCAAATGACACCGTGGAAGTTGGAGAGAGCTCAAGTCGATTCGGAGGACGGTAAAGCATTTGAGGGCTATTTGCCTTAAGAAATGCCTTCGTGGAGGACTTTAGAAGGGAAACTGGCTCGTATTCACGTTACACATGGGGAAAAACCACGAAAAAAACACCCATGCAGCCAGCTTGAAAGTCAGTCGTTCACGTTTTACAAAATATGAAATGGATTTTATAAAAACATATCGGGATCGTATTCAAAATTGGATCATTCTGTTGTTTTATCAGAATATGCCAGTATAAGATTGAACAATTCTATTGAATCACACGATTTTGCCTTCTTGAAAGTCATTTGTTAACGTTTCACAAAATATATATCAGTATAAGATGGAACCATCGTGATCCGTTATCCTGACTGATGGAGTCAGCTGTGGATCACAAGACCTTGTTTTTTTTGAAAAGGATTTGTTAAAGTTTCACAAAATATACAAAATATATATCAGTATACGATTGAAAAAAATCATGATCCATTATCCTGACTGATGGAGTCAGCTGTGGATCACAGGATCTTGCCTTGTTGAAAACAATTTGTTAAAGTTCCACAAAATATATCAGTATACAATGGAACTATCGTGATCCGTTAATTCTGACAAGTCTAGTCAGCTGTGGATCACGAGATCTTGCCTTCTTGAAAGTCATTTGTTAAAGAAGTTTTACAAAATATATCAGTATACAATGGAATAATCGTGATCCGTTAATCCTGACTGATTGAGTCAGCTCTGGATCACGAGATCTTGCCTTGTTGAAAACAATTTGTTAAAAATTTCACAAAATATATTAGTATACGAGGGAACAGTCGTGATCCGATTATACTGACTGCTCTAGCCAGCTCTGGATCACGAGATCTTGGCTTCTTGAAAGAAATTTGTTAAAGTTTCACAAAATATATCAGTATATGATGGAACAGTCGTGATCCGATTACACTGACGGGTCTAGCCAGCTGTGGATCACGAGATCTTGGCTTCTTGAAAGGACTTTGTTAAAGTTTCACAAAATATATCAGTATATGATGGAACAGTCGTGATCCGATTACACTGACGTATCTAGCCAGCTGTGGATCACGAGATCTTGGCTTCTTGAAAGGAATTTGTTAAAGTTTCACAAAATATATCAGTATATGATGGAACAGTCGTGATCCGATTACACTGACGGGTCTAGCCAGCTGTGGATCACGAGATCTTGGCTTCTTGAAAGGAATTTGTTAAAGTTTCACAAAATATATCAGTATATGATGGAACAGTCGTGATCCGATTACACTGACGTATCTAGCCAGCTGTGGATCACGAGATCTTGGTTTCTTGAAAGGAATTTGTTAAAGTTTCACAAAATATATCAGTATATGATGGAACAATCGTGATCCGATTACACTGACGTATCTAGCCAGCTGTGGATCACGAGATCTTGGCTTCTTGAAAGGAATTTGTTAAAGTTTCACAAAATATATCAGTATATGATGGAACAATCGTGATCCGATTACACTGACGTATCTAGCCAGCTGTGGATCACGAGATCTTGGCTTCTTGAAAGGAATTTGTTAAAGTTTCACAAAATATATCAGTATATGATGGAACAATCGTGATCCGATTACACTGACGTATCTAGCCAGCTGTGGATCACGAGATCTTGGCTTCTTGAAAGGAATTTGTTAAAGTTTCACAAAATATATCAGTATATGATGGAACAATCGTGATCCGATTACACTGACGTATCTAGCCAGCTGTGGATCACGAGATCTTGGCTTCTTGAAAGGAATTTGTTAAAGTTTCACAAAATATATCAGTATATGATGGAACAATCGTGATCCGATTACACTGACGGATCTAGCCAGCTGTGGATCACGAGATCTTGGCTTCTTGAAAGGACTTTTTTAAAGTTTCACAAAATATATCAGTATATGATGGAACAGTCGTGATCCGATTACACTGACGTATCTAGCCAGCTGTGGATCACGAGATCTTGGCTTCTTGAAAGGAATTTGTTAAAGTTTCACAAAATATATCAGTATATGATGGAACAGTCGTGATCCGATTACACTGACGGGTCTAGCCAGCTGTGGATCACGAGATCTTGGCTTCTTGAAAGGAATTTGTTAAAGTTTCACAAAATATATCAGTATATGATGGAACAGTCGTGATCCGATTACACTGACGTATCTAGCCAGCTGTGGATCACGAGATCTTGGTTTCTTGAAAGGAATTTGTTAAAGTTTCACAAAATATATCAGTATATGATGGAACAATCGTGATCCGATTACACTGACGTATCTAGCCAGCTGTGGATCACGAGATCTTGGCTTGTTGAAAGGAATTTGTTAAAGTTTCACAAAATATATCAGTATATGATGGAACAATCGTGATCCGATTACACTGACGTATCTAGCCAGCTGTGGATCACGAGATCTTGGCTTCTTGAAAGGAATTTGTTAAAGTTTCACAAAATATATCAGTATATGATGGAACAATCGTGATCCGATTACACTGACGTATCTAGCCAGCTGTGGATCACGAGATCTTGGCTTCTTGAAAGGAATTTGTTAAAGTTTCACAAAATATATCAGTATATGATGGAACAATCGTGATCCGATTACACTGACGTATCTAGCCAGCTGTGGATCACGAGATCTTGGCTTCTTGAAAGGAATTTGTTAAAGTTTCACAAAATATATCAGTATATGATGGAACAATCGTGATCCGATTACACTGACGGGTCTAGCCAGCTGTGGATCACGAGATCTTGGCTTCTTGAAAGGAATTTGTTAAAATTTCACAAAATATATCAGTATATGATGGAACAATCGTGATCCGATTACACTGACGTATCTAGCCAGCTGTGGATCACGAGATCTTGGCTTCTTGAAAGGAATTTGTTAAAGTTTCACAAAATATATCAGTATATGATGGAACAATCGTGATCCGATTACACTGACGTATCTAGCCAGCTGTGGATCACGAGATCTTGGCTTGTTGAAAGGAATTTGTTAAAGTTTCACAAAATATATCAGTATATGATGGAACAATCGTGATCCGATTACACTGACGTATCTAGCCAGCTGTGGATCACGAGATCTTGGCTTCTTGAAAGGAATTTGTTAAAGTTTCACAAAATATATCAGTATATGATGGAACAATCGTGATCCGATTACACTGACGTATCTAGCCAGCTGTGGATCACGAGATCTTGGCTTCTTGAAAGGAATTTGTTAAAGTTTCACAAAATATATCAGTATATGATGGAACAATCGTGATCCGATTACACTGACGTATCTAGCCAGCTGTGGATCACGAGATCTTGGCTTCTTGAAAGGAATTTGTTAAAGTTTCACAAAATATATCAGTATATGATGGAACAATCGTGATCCGATTACACTGACGGGTCTAGCCAGCTGTGGATCACGAGATCTTGGCTTCTTGAAAGGAATTTGTTAAAATTTCACAAAATATATCAGTATAGGATGGAACAATCGTGATCCGATTACACTGACGTATCTAGCCAGCTGTGGATCACGAGATCTTGGCTTCTTGAAAGGAATTTGTTAAAGTTTCACAAAATATATCAGTATATGAAATAATAGCATGTTTTCTATAAAAACAGCTATTGAGTAAAACATTTCTAGCCTTGAAAAACAAAAACAGTAGCAGGGGGAAAAATATTACCCTACCTCAAAGTATTGAAAGGAAATAAGAATACATTTCAATAAAATGGGTGACTCAATAAATATTTGTTGTCTATGAAATACAAAAGAGTGAGAAAAAAATGTTCACATACCTTCACAGAAGCTCTTCCCAGGAGAGTGAGAAGCGTGTATCCACGTTGAGTGCACAGCACAGACTGATCTGAAACTGAAACGCGAGTGGTTTAAATACATTAACGAGTTGCTTCTAGAAACCGACTGGGAAAAATTCTCAGAACTCTGGAAAAATTTTCACACATAAAAAAAAAAAAAAAAAAAAAAAAAACACCTTCCTTTTTTCTTTCTTAATTTGATGTCTTCACTTTTTTTATTTCTACAAGGTCAAAAGAATGAAGACATCAAATTAAGAAAGAAAAAGGAAGTTTTTTTTTTTTTTTTTTTTTTTTTTAATCTTTGAAAATTTTCTTCCCAGTCGTTAACATTTCGTTTTTGGACTTTCACTTTCAATTCTTGGACCCATGATGTTCTTTTCTTGATGTTCTTGTAGTATATTCCTATACAAATTCACTCCTTTTCCCCAAAAAAGATATCTTTTTTTATTTTTTTTTTACGTTCCAATTTGTATAGCTATATACTGAAAACAGGCATTAAAGTCAGTTTGTAGTATATTCCTATACAAATTCACTTAATTTCCCGAAAAAAAAAGATGTCTTTTTTTTTATTTTTTTTTACCTTCCAATTTGTATAGCTATATGCTGAAAACAGGCTTTAAAGTCCGTTTGTAGTATATTCCTATACAAATTCACTGCCTTCCCCCCCGAAAAAAAAAAGATGTCTTTTTTTTTATTTTTTTTTACCTTCCAATTTGTATAGCTATATGCTGAAAACAGGCTTTAAAGTCCGTTTGTAGTATATTCCTATACAAATTCACTGCCTTCCCCCCCAAAAAAAAGATGTCTTTTTTTTTATTTTTTTTTTACCTTGCAATTTGTATAGCTATATACTGAAAACAGGCCTTAAATTCCGTTTGTAGTTTATTCCTATACAAATTTACTCCCTTTTCCCCAAAAAGATGTCTTTTTTTTAATTTTACCTTCAAATTTGTATAGCTACATACTGAGAACAGGCGTTCAAGTCCGTTTGTAGTATATTGGTATACATGGTCTATTTTTAGAAACAGTGAGACAACATTCCCACACAAAAGGGGGGTAAAGTTAATTTTTATCATGTCTAGAAGACATGATAAAAATTAACAAAAAGTTTTTTTTTTTTTTTTTATCTCAAATTTTTTTTTCTGAGCTTTGAAAAATTATTCCCAGTCGGCAACCAAGTGAAAATTCTACAGCCAAGACGATTGGCCTTTTACTTTCACTTTCAACACTTTTCTATAAAAGTATTCTACGTTTTCTGTTCAGAACTGTGCGGGCTGTCCAAGGTGCAGCATGCTTTTTCTCTCTCTACCTCATCTGGACCCAAAACCACTCTTCTAGAAAGAGCTTCTGTGAACACAAGCTTTTTTCCAATTTTTGACTTCTCAGAGAATAGAAATCATTCCTCCTTTTAGGGGAAAATGTTTCCCATTTGAAAAGCTAGGACCCCTCGTTTGGATTTCATCAGCAACCGTTTATCAGGGTCTAGCGAAATTGGATGATCCATCCATGGATCATCCAATTTCCCATCCGTGGTTTTTATGCATCAAGATTTCAACATAGTTTAAGAAAAATCCTTCAATCCTATTTGAAAGGAGATGACATTTTCCCATGACGGACATTGAAAGACATTGAAAGACATTTTCCCATGACGAAATCTCTCTATCCCACACCTTCTTCTAAAGTGAAGTTAAAGAGATTTTTTCATACCGGGTTTTCAATTTTCACCTCAAATCATACCGTTGACGACGTGTGACACACAAACCGTGACATAAATTTCAGTTTTCATGACAGCTAACAGTCTTGAGGTTTAAACAAATGTATGAAAGAATTTATTTTTAATCCATTTCAGCGATTGAGTGGGCTGGGGGAAAAAAGGTTCTTTCCATGACAGCTAACACGCTTGAGCTTTAAAAACAATTTATTTTAAATCCATTTCATCCATGACAGCTAACACGCTTGAGCTTTAAAAATGTATGAAATAATTTATTTTAAATCCATTTCAGCGATTGAGTGGGCTGGGGATAAAAAGGTTCTTTCCATGACAGCTAACACGCCTGAGCTTTAAACATGTATGAAAGAATTTATTTTTAATCCATTTCAGCGATTGACTGGGCTGGGGAAAAAAAGGCCCTTTCCATGACAGCTAATACGCTTGAGCTTTAAAAAATGTATGAAACAATTTATTTTAAATCCATTTCATCCATGACAGCTAACACGCTTGAGCTTTAAAAATGTATGAAACAATTTGTTTTAAATCTATTTCAGCGATTGAGTGGGCTGTGGAAAGAAAAATCTCTTTCCATGATACCTAACACTCTTGAGCTTTAAAAATGTATGAAAGAATTTATTTTTAATCCATTTCAGCGATTGAGGGGACTGGGAAACATTTTCTTAGAGCTCAGGGAAAAACAAGGCTCTTTCCATGACACCTAATACTCTTGAGCTTTAAAAATGTATGAAACAATTTATTTTAAGTCCATTTCAGCGATTGAGTCTACTGGGAAATATTTTCTCAGAACTCAGGGGAAAAAAAGGCTCTTTCCATGACAGCTAACACTCTTGAGGTTTAAAAATGTATGAAAGAATTTATTTTTAATCCATTTCAGCGATTGAGTCTACTGGGAAACATTTTCTTAGAGCTCAGGTAAAAAAAAGGTTCTTTCCATGACAGCTAACACTCTTGACGTTTAAAAAATGTATGAAAGAATTTATTTTTAATCCATTTCAGCGACTGAGTCTGCTGGGAAACATTTTCTTAGAGCTCAGGGAAAAAAAAGGCTCTTTCCATGACAGCTAACACTCTTGAGCTTTAAAAATATAGGAACAAATTTATTTTTAATCCATTTCAGCGATTGAGTCTGCTGGGAAACATTTTCTTAGAGCTCAGGGAAAAAAAAGGTTCTTTCCATGACACCTAACACTCTTGAGCTTTAAAAATGTATGAAAGAATTTTTTTAATCCATTTCAGGGATTGAGTCTACTGGGAAACATTTTCTTAGAGCTCAGGGAATGTGTCTCCAGGTTGAATGCACAGCACACACGGATGGGAAGTCGAAACTCGAGTGGCTTAAAAAATAAATATACGAAAGTTGGGTTATCGAGCTGACTAGGAAAAATTCTCAGAGTTCTGGAAATAATTCTGAGTTCAAGCATGGGACATGAGAACCGAAATGTATTACAATCATCATGTCATCATTGTTTTCGAAAGCCAAAAGAACATCTCATGAAAGAACATCTTTTTTTCCTGGTTGTGGGATGGAGTAGAGTTGCTGCATCTTGAACAACCCACACTGATCTGAACAGAAAAATGAAATGTTCTTATAGATATAAGAAATGAATTGAAAGTGAAAGTAAAAATGAAATTGTATTGGCTGGAAATATTTCTTGTCTGTTGAATTGGAAAAATATTTCCAGAGCTATAAAAAAAAAAAAAAAAACTCTTCCTTTTTTTTTTCTATTAATTTGATGTCTTCACTTTGTTTACTTTGGAATGGAGAAACCCAAAGACTTTTTAAAACATATCCTTTTTAAAAACTTATCTTATCTTATAAACTTTAAACTCATCCTTTTTAAAACATATAATTCCTAGAATGAGTCATGGTCTATTTTTAGAAACAGTGAGACAACATTCCCACACAAAAGGGGGGGTAGGGTTAATTTTTATCATGTCTAGACGACATGATAAAAATTAACAAATTTTTTTTTTTTTTTTTTTTTTTTTTTTTTTTTTACATCTCAGAATTTTTTTTTCTGAGCTCTGAAAATTTTTTCCCAGTCGGCAACCAAGTGAAAAATTTCCAATCGGCTTTTACTTTCACTTTCAACTCTTTTCTATAAAAGCATTCCACGTTTTCTGTTCAGAACCGTGCGGGCTCTCCATAGTGCAACATGCTTTTTCTCTCTCTCTACCTCATCTGCATCTAGGATGTTTTTCCTTTTTCAAGAAGTGGAATTCTTTGGGAATACCTTACAATTTCACGAGCTACCTGTTTCTTATATTTCGAGGAGATTTCAATGAAATTGTTTATAGATGTCACCTATTGCAGATGGGGAAAAAGTCTATACTGGATCGCTGGAGACATCTCACCCAGATAGGTCACGTTATATTTTTTCCCACACCTAAATAAATTGGACATGAGCCATCCTTTTGTTTTCTCATCCAACAAAGATAGACACTGCAGACCGTTTTGGGTTTTCACTCTTCGCCAACCGAGACGAGCCGCAGCGACACTTTGCGTTTTCTCTGAGCGCAATAATGGATCACGTGAGCAGCCATTTTGTTTCCCATCTCACCCAGATAGGTCATGTTCTATTTTGTTTCATACACCTAGCCAATTTTGGACATGAGCCATCCTTTTGTTTTTTTTTCTATCGAACCAAGATGGACTCTGGAGACAATTTTGTATCTCAACGGAAAAGTAAATTTTCTGAATGGGTGCCGGTGTTCGAATACTTTTGTGACCGACTGTACATATGTATACAATCTATATTTAACCTAGAATATTGTTTTTCAACTATTTATTCTGCATTTTATTTTATATTTTTCTTGTATTTTATATATGTTACTTTTTGACGAATACTTCAACACCAATCAGATGTCATCTCAGAGCTCACGTGACTTTGGTCACACCCTTTCTACATCTCAGCTTCCTGCACCGCTCAGCTCAAGCATTTCCCTACTGCAGCGCTCTTAGTAGCATCTAAATCAAGACAGCCGGAATACAGCACGTTAATTACTGCTTGCTAATCGCGGCTTAAAGAGAAACTTGGAACTTGGATGTACGCAGCAAGGTTCTTTAATATTAAAGGAAGGCCAGGAACGGAAAAAGCGTGCCATTGGATTCCGAGGATGGACGGCGAGGGTGACGGTCGCTCGTGTAACGAGCTCCCGCCAACTCAGGGCAATTCTGGGAATTTTAATGTCAATTATGATGTTATTGATGCAAATATGAGTGATACTAGGGATCAGGCTCCCCCTGTGCAATCTGCGTCACCAGATGATGAGCGTATGCAACTGATTATACAATTTTACGATCTCAAGCAGCAGTTTGAGCCCATTCAGCGCCAAAAGAACTTCATGAAAAGGACGCCTTCGCCCCTGGATTCAAGTGGATACGAGCAACTCGACCAAGCGGGTAAGACTCTTTTCCATAAAATTAATGACATCGCAAACATCTTAGATGTCCCGATTTTCCACCTTCCCTCGACCAGAGAGGAATTCTTTAATATTCTTGAGAGCGAGCGCTTAGCCAAGATCGTGCGGGGGAAACCGGTCCAGTCGACGTCATCGCGGAAGCAAAAGACGCAGACTATCGACTCCGACTGGTTTATCACCCCTGCGGCTCGAAAGCAAGGGAAGGCGCCTATTGTGGATCTCACAATAGATGATTTGGCACAAAAGGCTAAAGAAGCAAATTCTACTCTTCAAAATTCCAAATTGTTAATTAGATAAAAAAATGCTACTCCTAAAAAGGAGAGGATTGCTAATAAATATGAAAGAATCAGAAACTTTATAATTAATGATGAAACCAATGACACCGAAATGGCTACTGAGAGTACCACTGAGAGAGTTAATTCCGAGCAGGCACGGAACGTATCCCCCCCACCGCAGACTGAGATTCCGACAAATCACCTCAAAAGCAGCAAGAACTGGAAGAAACAAGTGCCTTTCATGAGAGAAATTGCCCCAAATTTACAGAGAATTCTGACTGGACTCTATCTCAAAATTTTTGTACAAACAGAGCTGGAGTTCAGGGAGGTCACCCTCTGGATGAAGCAAGCCGGCATCCAGTTCAAAACTTTCGATCTCAAGCAGGACCGGCCAGTAAAAATTGTCATCAGAGGCCTCCCTGTTGAAACAGACGTCGGGGACATCAAAGAGGAAGTTGAGGCGATGGGATTTAACCCTTTAACTGCTTAAGACGTGTTTAAACGTTTTCGGAATTTCTTTAAAAATGCTTAAGACGTCTTTACACGAATTTCAAATTGCACGAAAAATGCTTAAGACGTGTATACACGAAGCCCGAATTTCGCGAAGATTGCTTAAGACGTGTTTAGACGACGCGATCTGGTCTTCCTTCCCCTACCTTTCTGCAGGCGGCTGTCAGTTGACACAAAGCTCTTAACAGGGTGTGAAGTCTCTTTCAAAAGAGCACTTTAGGAAAAAGTCCTTAGAGTGAAGTATCTTTGTCAGACAGCAGGTATGTATTATCTGTGTGCCGACTAAAAGTTTGCGAAAGAAGATAAATCGTTTTACAACTGTTTGCCTTGTGGTACTTTATACAAATGAAAGTCAAACAGGATCCGACGTTGTTATAGTACATTGCCGAATTTTAGTAGAAACAAGAAAAAATAAGAATTGTAACGGAGGACGCCTTTATGCCTATATGTTATAGAATCAAATATTTTATTTTTGTATTGAAAAATGATTACAATTTCTGATTCGTCAGGAAACAATATAAAATGTTGCAGCCAGCTTTCTTGTTTGCCTTCGTATTTCAAATGCGCGTTATTATAATGTTATATTCTTCTTTTTACATTCTTAAATGTTAAAACTGTGCTTTCAGCATGTCTGAGTTTTGTACTCGTATGTGTGGCTCTATGCTCCGTAGAAATGGCGAACTGACATATAAAAATTATGTGAATGTTGAAAGGAAGATATTCTACTCGAAACTTCAACTAAATGGAATAAATGAATACGCCGAAGGAATTTATAGAAATATTTGTTTTAAAAATTTTATTATTAAGATTTTAAATACAAAATGTTTTGAAATCTAAAGAAAAAAATATGTAATCCTTGAAACATTTTTGGAAAGAAATCTATCGATATAAAATCTCTTAAAATTAATGGAGTGTAAATTAATTAAAACAGTTAGTGTACGGAAGGGTTAGATATACTGCGCACAAAAAATTACAGTCAGAAGATCAATTATTTAAAGATATAAATTAATTACATTAAAAGAATTTAAAATAAATTAACATCTGTCCAAATGTCAATGCTAACAGCAATAGCACGAATGAAAGTTATTCTTTAAATTCCGAAGTTCATCCGTCGGTACGCAATGATTGTGTCTTTGCGATTACTTTTCTTATAGATATTACAAAAGTCCGCCAACGAAGTAGCGGTAAAATCGTTGAATACTAATAGTTTGAAGCGGGTTCAAATCCTGATGAATGGATTGCACTGCATACCAGTTTTAGCGAATGTTTGTTGCGCATGTTTAATGTGAATATGAGCCAGGTTTAGTTAGCTTTTCATGATGATGTGCCTTGACTACGAGTCCTCGCTCGGGTTGTGTTTGCTTTGGCTTGTTAGATTATTAAGCACGTGAAGGCGATCTGTCTAAGGGGGGGTATGCTTTCGTGACAGATTTTCTAAGGGAAACAATCTCGCACTACAAAAAGTTAAAACCATAAAAACTCCCATGCAATCAGCTTGTTCACGGGGGTTTGAGTGCAGGTCAAACTACCAGTATGTTAAGAGAATCTCTTCACATTACTGAAATGGCAATAATTTCGAATTATACTATGCTACCACTTTTCCTCTAATATGGAATTTTCAACTTTTCCGTTATCGGACAGCCCACCAGCGACTGAGCGGAGTCTAACGGAACAACTGGTGGTTCCGTCCGGGGTTCGAATCCCGGCAAACGAGCTGGTTGGCAGGATGATATTCTTAGTTTTCCACATGTGTAACATGTATGCAAGCCAATTTCCGTTAGGCAGTCCTCGAACGAAGACATCTTTCACCTTAGGCAAATAACCATCGAGTACTTTGCCATAATCAAATAAACCTTTATCCATAACATGCTTCAAATATTTTTATGTTGAAAAGTTCATGCGCCAAAGTTGGCCCCCGTTGAATGAAATATGTTGTTTATTTTTTCTTTGTTTTTTATAACAAAAATGTTCTTGTTTTCAGAATCTGAATTATCAATAAAATTCTTTTAATAATATGCGATTCTATTTTGTTTTTTTGTTTAATGAAAGATTAATTTAAGCGACAAATCTGTTACATTTAGAAAAATTTTCGATTTTCGAAACGAGTTGCTGTCAAAAGCGCATCTTCTCGTTGCTGCATATATTTATTTAAAGCAAACTGCTTTGCGCGTGTGCTTTTATATCTGAAAAGATTCAGAGAATTTTCAACAGGGAAATAAAGTTATTAATTTTACTGAATTTTGTGGATTCTTTGTGTTTTGAGGTAAAAGTCAAACCATCAGATATGTGATAACCTTAAAATAAGGGTATATATAATCAGGATTTTGCGGCCAGACATTCCCAGCGAAATACATTACAAAAAATTATCTATGTAGAATTAATGTATATTCCGTTTAGTATTTTAATTTATCAGTGTTATTACACGTCAGTTTATCAGTGTAAGTTACTCGTATATCGAGTTTTAGTTGTGTTCGATATAAGAATTTTATTTGGTTTATATAAATCCGATTCGTTTAATAATATTATATTTATTAAATACTATTTATTAAGTTTCCAAATCTGTCAAACCCAAACAATGGCCTCCTGGATAAGATATCTGATTATCGCTATTTCGACTCGTATTCGAACCCAAACAAACGAACTGGTTGAATTTTGTGATTTCTCCTATGTGTAACATGAACATGAGTACGTTTTACTTAGAAAGTCGTCCATGGAGACATTCATTGCCTTCGGCTGATAGATCTCGTTTCCTTTGCCATACTCAAAAAATCTAAAAATTTTTCAAAAACACTAACAGATGCATATAACAAAATAAAATTAAGTAAATGCATATAAGAAAATAAATTAAGTAAATGCATATAAAAAAACTGAAGTAAATGTATATAACGAAAAAAAAAAATGAGGTAAAAACAAATTTTCAATAATTTTTCAATACAGTAGTTTTTAAATTGCTTGTTTTCAAATTTTATTTCATTTTTATGTATGTACTAATATACAGTGTATGTGTGCGAAAGTGTGCTTGTTCGGCATATCCATATATATTAATTAAATAAATCTGATTTGAAAATGCATGCACTAACGCGCTATTCTCGTAATTTGAAAAACACTAAAGTATTGTCTGAGAAAAATATTTATAAAGAAAATTAAATTTCGTCTCCTTACTCGGTGCTGTGTAAAAAATTTAAATAAGCTTATTAATTTTTTTCTTCTTTATTAAAAACAAATTAGTTTCTTTTCATTTATATATGAAAAATAACAAATCTTGCTGTCAGAATGGAAATTCTTAAAAATATAAAACTTGTTTTCTTCGAACAAAAGTTTCTGAGAAATTTCTCTAGGTCAGCAGGTAGTAACAGGACCACTGACTGCTTTGTTTGAAAAACCCGATGAAGTGGATGATTTTACCCCCAAAAGGTTTTCTTTAACAAAGCAGATGCTGTCCAAATGCTGAGAAATGCTTTGCTGAGAAGCGTTCGTATTTGAATAGCTTGAAGCTTGAAAGCTTGAGTTGGTTGTTTTCGAAGCAATCAGTCAAACAGCAATAAAATTTGTTATAGATATTTCTCTCTCTCTGTGAGTTCTTGACATCTTGGAATGGGTGAAAGTTTATTTTGTTTTACATATATAAGGAAACTGCATGTAAAGCAAAATAATTCAAGGCACTTATTGTATGTTAATCATTGTACGTCCCCTCAGCTCTTCGGTTGGGTATTAAGAAAAGAAATTCCTATACTGCTTTTGTATTACTTGTATATTGAAAGATTTGAAAAAAAAAAAAAAAATAGCTTTATATGAAAAGTTTTTCTCCGATGAACGAATACAGTTGAAACATGTTTCTGTCTTCAAGTATATCCACAAAACATGAAATAGTATTGTACTCTTTTGTATTCTATTTCATTTTTATATTACTTCGTGGTAAATTTTTTGATTCTTAAATTTCTCTTTCTCTTTTCTTATAATACACAAGTACTCTTTCAAATATGGCTGATCTATGAACCTAAATTTTTATACTATAAAATTTTATATCAAAATTAGCCGTAATCATTAGACACAGCATTGTGTATATTATATTCTTGAATACATGCCTGCAATTAATACTAAGAATACTATTGATAAAATTCGTGATATAATTAATAATGAAAATACTGTTTAAACTAAAAACCGATTTGAATCTTTTTTTCATTATAGGGTAACATGAGCCAAACAATTTTCGTTAGAAATATACAATTATGCTAACTTGACACATCAGATAGAAAATATTTTATCCTCATCATCGGCTATGATAAAAGATTTTTACGCTTAAGATTTTGGATTATGATAAAGCACACAGGACCTATTTGTCTAAGGGAAAGGAAGTCTTCAGAGTAGATTTTTTTTTTTTTTTTTTTTTTTTTTTTTTTTTTTTTTTGGGAAACAAGCTGTTAATTCACAATCCATTGTACTTATGAAAAACCCCTAAGCCTCCCATGCAGCCGCTAGAATTTACCGGTGCTCAGCTATCTTACCGCTTGGAGACTAGTTGGCTTTCTGAACTTACACAATATCTATCTGAATTTGAATATTTGCATAAAAAACGAGCAAAATAAAATGACACATTGTAAATAGTACATTTTACTGAAATCAAACTTTCTTTGAAAAAGGAAAATAAATTGTAAGGAATAAGATGGATGCATTTAATTAAACGGCGGGCAATAACAGCGCTGATCATACGTTTCGTATAGGAAAACATTTTCTTCGTGTTATCGTATAACGGAAAATATCTACAGATTATATTTTACAATTTTTAAGAAGTCATGGGTTATCTGCTTTAAGAGAACACCTTCGTGGGCAATTTTCTAAATAAAATTGGTTTGAATTCACGTTACGCATCGGGAAAATCATAAAGACCACAAGCAGCTAAACTGTTCGGTTGCCAACAACAAAATACCAACATCCAGCAATCTTATTCACTCAACTATAGTGAACTTAAACTAATGTTTGTATATTATTAGTAGTATTAAAATAACGAAAATATTTATTCTAATAAAAATTTTTGTTTGAATATCCTCTCTAGTAAGGTATTTCCTTTCGTTGGAGATTTGTCAACAATAAATGCTATGTTTAAACAAGACATTTATTTAGAGCATAATGCTTCAAAAATGTATGCTGGGATCCCTAGAAAAAAAATATCGCCGGAAAATATATCTCCGAAAAAATATTTAATTATTCATATTCTTATGATTAATTATTAAATAATTAATAACTTTTATAATTATTAAATGAAATGTTTATTTATACTTTACCAAATGTACAGCAACACTCTTTCTTTACAAAAATACCATATTGAATAAATTATATTGTAAGCTAATAAGTAACAACATTGCTTTGTTTAATTAAGATACAATAACAAGCCGAACAAACATTAAATTGGAATTCAAACAACAAAAATCAGCGTTATATTTTCAAATTTTCACAATCTAATTTTCATTATATCTTATTTCGTTCATTTGCGCTTTTGCAGCTGAAGATGATGGTTCATTAAAACCATCCAAACTAGTCCTGTGAAAATTTGAAAATAACGCTGATTTTTGTTTTTTTGACTTTCAAATTAATTGCTTTGTTATTAATATGTCTCATCTTTCCTATTTCAGATAAAATTTACTAGTGTTTCTTGGACAGGAAAGCAAGAATTTTGATTTTGAATCAATAAATTTATGATACACTGAAAACGGTTTCAATTTATGAATATCTTTAATTTTCTAAGAAATTTATACTACTACTTAAGGTCTTGGGTATTGTTTGGAACACCAAAACAGATGAATTTAGTTTTGACATTTCTTTTATTTTGCCATTGTTAGAGGATAGACAGAACATAAAAAGAATTATTACCCTTTCTGAATATCTTGAATGTATATGAAAAAGTAAAATGCAAATTTAATATTAATATTATCACCCTTAAAAACACGCAAATATTTCGCTTATTACTCTCTTAAAACTACGTAATAATTAAGGAAAAAAGAAATTATTTAAAATAATTATTAGTTGCATGCAGTTGAAGAATATAGGAAAATGATGAAGGTTTTAAAGATTTTTAATTAATGACAAAAATACAGAAAATCGGAAATAATACGAAATGTTTCATCTCAGAAGGAATGAAAATTGCACCAGATATTTGTCAGAATATAATTTTAGTAATAGCAGTTTAATCAGTCTGCATTGAAATTCCGGTGATAATCAGTGACATACAGATTTAGGTTACATAGGTTAAAAATGCGTAATAATTTAAAATTTTACCGGGTAAATTTTAAAACCAATTTATTTGAAAATTAGCAGCTTCGCTGCGAGCCTTCGTCTGGCTTTTAAATGTACCGGAAAAATGGCTGAAGGGAACTCCAAACGTTAAATTTAAAAACTGCGTAGGATTTTACTCTGCAGAACAACTTCATAAAAAAAGTTATTACGTATAACAAAATTACAATGAAATAAGCAATGTCCCTTAATACAAATATTAATTATCCTAATAAATAAATTAAGCAAATTCCCTTTGCAAAATCTTAAAAACTCAAATGCTATAAAGGAGGTTAAGAACTTTGTTTCCTAAAAAAATCAGTCAAAACTTTTCAATATCTTAAAAACAGTGAAATGAGCAATAAATAAAATAAAGGAATGCAAAAAACAAAAAATTCTGAAAAGCAAAGTATAATTAATGATATTTTATCTTATGTTTTCAAGGAAAAATTTACAATGAAATAAGCTATATCTCTTAATACAAATATTAATAATCCTAATTAAAAAATTAACCAACTTTCCGTAGAAGAACAAAAATCATGCAAAACTTTTCAATATCTTATAAACAGTGAAATAAGCAAAAAAATAACATGAAAGCAACTCAAAGAACATAAAATTCCGCGCAGAATTTTACTCCACAGAACAACTTTATCAAAAAAAAATCAATAAAAATATATTATATTTATATAAAAATGACAATGAAATATGCCAATCTCTTAAAAACAGTGACATAAGAAATACGATGAAAAATTGTTGCCAAATCCATATTTCTAAAAGAATGAAACTATTCAAAATGATGCGATTTCATCAAAAATCTATCAACAACAATAAGACAGTAAAATTGTTGCCAAAATCACATTTTTAAAGATGTGAGATGTGAGAAATGTACTCGGAAGCTTCATTTAAAAAATCTTTTAAAAATACAAAAAAAATTATCATTTTTCCAAAATTCTTTTTGTAAAAGCATTCGCAAGGATGAAAGTTTAACGTGTACAAATATCAAAGAAAAATGAACTGTACATTTTTAAAAATAAACTTTTTTAGAAAAAATCCCATTGAAAAAGTGTTAAGCTCCCTTTGTTAAATAAATTCGTATTTAATCGATTTATTGAAACACGAAATTTATTTTAAGTTCGTAAAATAGCTAAGTGCCTACGTTTCATGACGATGTGAAAATGGAGTGTGTTGAGTAAAATCTCGCTTTCCTATAGCCCATTATGTTTCAAAATGACACGATTTCGTCACAAAACATGAAATAAAAAAAATTCGAATTCGAATTTCGAAAAAATCGCTTCGAAGTGCACTGGCTCTTGTGTAGATGTACCTATGTACCAAATTTCGTAGCCGTGGGTCTATTAGCTTACGGGCAGCGCGAACGAAAGGCGCACACACACAGACAGACTCTTTCTTTTATTATATGTAGAGAAGATATGTAGAGATAAGATTGTTTAAGGGAAGGAAACTTTCAAGTTTCGCAGCTATAGCCTGCGGCATTAAGGCGATCATCACGGAGAGTCTAGCCTTTTGCAATTCTCTTGAGAGCTCACAGCTACCGAACAATATATAGCAATCAATCTCACTTAGCGGAATCATTGAAGTAAAATTCTGGGAAGGATGGGAAATAACAAAAGAACTGCTTGACAATTTTCAGAGGTTTAGGGTTATTTTCGCGACATTTTACGGGAAGTTCGGTCCAAAACTAGCGACAGTTTTAAAGGTATTCGCAGAAAATCAATCGACAGGCTAAGGGTTAAAGAGCATCGCATCGTTCGGCTTACTCAGCCTGGCTCCATACAGCCAATGCCACTTGTTTACTTACAAGTTATCCCTCACCCCTTCCTCGATCATCTGTTTGCCGTCACTGACATGTGGGGCACAGAGATCAGCAATGAGCGTTACCGAGGCCGCAAGGGCCCTCTTCAGTGCTTTCGGTGGCAGGGCTTTTTCCTTTCTTCGGAACTCTGCACCCTTCCAATCCGTTGTGTCAGATGCTCTGGACAACATTGGGCACGGGAGTGTACCAAAGGATTAGATGTACCTGCCACTTGCTGCAACTGCGGTGGAGACCATCCTGCATCATATAAATCTTGTCCCCGCTACCCAGATAACAAACGGGCTCTGACAAATATTCCACGCCTAAGACTAGGGCAGCTGCACAGACAGTCCCCCCCGCAGTGTTCTTCTAAGCCCACAGCAACCGCTGAGACAAGACGTCCCATGCCTGCTCCCCAAAGCAACGTCAGTTCACCATCTTATGCACAGATGGTGAAGAACACCACCGAGCACGGATTCAAATCCACGAATCCAAGACTGCCGGTTGCACAAGCCCCTGCAGCCCCAGCAGTACCAGCCACAGCAGAGTGTAGCAATGATTCAGACGATGTCTTTTCATCTACACTAAAATGCTTAATTGAAATCTCCCGCGACCCAGCGGTAGATAAGCATATTCTGCTTCTTGCCTTCAAAAAAGCAATGCCTAAACTCAGGCAAGCAGATGCTTTAATGAGGGTATTTTATATTTATGAAAGCTATGTTGAGCTTTCAACTTAATTCGGCATTTTTAGTCCCATGTCTTCTGTTTTTCAGTGATGAACCTCTATTAACCGTTTAAAATTCAGTTTTATGAATGACAGTTCAAATACCACCAGAGAACTGACCATTTGCCCATGGAATGCCATTGGATTGACATCTAAAACTCACGAAGTTCGTAATTTTGTAGTAGAATACGCTATTGACGTGTTTTTAGTCCAAGAGACTCACCTTACCCCAGGGAATACTCCCAAAATTGGGAATTATGACATTTATTGTACTGACAGGGTGTCACAGGGCAGAAATCCCAGTGGTGGCACTTGTATCTATGTGAAGCGTTCGTTAAAGCACCACATGATACCGTCCCCTGATTTAAATTTTTTGGAAGCGACAATTATCAAAATTTTCCTTCAAAATTTCTCCCCGCTGACAATAGTCTCAGCTTATTCGCCTCCACAGTCAGCTGCACGTGGAAGGCCAGCTTTTCCTGTTAGTGATTTTGATAAACTTTTGAATGTTTCAAATCACCTAATTATTGCTGGTGATCTAAATTCACGCCATATCGCTTGGTTTTGTTCAAATAAGAACAGGTATGGTATTAGTCTAAATTGATGGTGCCAGAGTAACCATGTTCAGATCATAGCTCCTACCCTCCCGACATTTTACCCTGTAAGAGGGTCCCCTGCAGTTCCTGATCTGGCTGCCTTTTATAATATATTTTTTCGGCATGAGATAAAAGTGATTCAGGAATTGTACTCTGATCACTATCCCGTTTTGATAACCCTAGATATTCAAAATCGATACTCAAAATTAGAGGAGCAAGTCTCAACAAATTGGGACGATTTTAGATTTATTTTGGAAAAAACTTCACTCCCTCCCATCAAAATTTCCAGCAATTCGGACTTTGACAGGCATATTAAAAGTTTGGAGTCTTTACTTAAAGAACCACTTTACTTCAATTTACCATTTTAATTTACCTTCAATTTTCAATTTACCAATTACAATTACACCATTTTACTTCAATGATTCCGCTAAGTGAGATTGATTGCTATATATTGTTCAGTACCTGTGAGCTCTCAAGAGAATTGCAAAAGGCTAGACTCTCCGTGATGATCGTCTTAATGCCGCAGGGAGTACAGCTGCGAAACTTGAAAGTTTCGTTCTCTTAAACAATCTTATCTCTACATATCTTCTCTACATATAATAAAAGAAAGAGTCTGTCTGCATGTGCGCGCCTTTCGTTCGCGCTGCGCGTAAGCTAATAGACCCAAGGCTACGAAATTTGGTACATAGGTACATCTACACAAGAGCCAGTGCACTTCGAAGCGATTTTTTCGAAATTCGAATTCGAATTTTTTTTATTTCATGTTTTGTAACGAAATCGTGTCATTTTGAAACATAATGTGCTATAGGAATATGAGATTTTACTCTACACACTCCATTTTCACATCGTCATGAAACGTAACTTAGCTATTTTACGAACTTAAAATAAATTTCGTGTTTCAATAAATCGATTAAATACGAATTTATTTAACAAAGGGAGCTTAGCACTTTTTCAATGGGATTTTTTCTAAAAAAGTTTATTTTTAAAAATGTACAGATTATTTTTCTTTGATTTTTGGACACGTTAAACTTTCATCCTTGCGAATGCTTTTACAAAAAGAATTTTGGAAAAATGATAATATTTTGTATTTTTAAAAGATTTTTTAAATGAAGCTTCCGAGTACATTTCTCACACCTCACATCTTTAAAAATGTGATTTGGGCAACAATTTTCCTGTCTTATTGTTGTTGATAGATTTTTGATGAAATCGCATCATTTTGAATAGTTTCATTCTTTTAGAAATATGGGTTTGGCAACAATTTTTCATCGTATTTCTTATGTCACTGTTTTTAAGAGATTGGCATATTTCATTGTCATTTTTATATAAATATAATATATTTTTATTGATTTTTTTTTTTTTTTTTTTTTTGATAAAGTTGTTCTGTGGAGTAAAATTCTGCGCGGAATTTTATGTTTTTTGAGTTGCTTTCATGTCATTTTTTTGCTTATTTCACTGTTTATAAGATATTGAAAAGTTTTACATGATTTTTGTTCTTCTACGGAAAGTTGGTTAATTTTTTAATTAGGATAATTAATATTTGTATTAAGGGACATAGCTTATTTCATTGTAATTTTTTCCCTTGAAAACATTGTAAGGATCTTAAGTTTTACTAACGTTTATTTTATTTTAAATCTTTACTATCACTTCTTATTTTCTACTTCCGGCCAGAATTATAAGCGTGAAGGAGTTTATGCAAAGTTGTCTGGCGAACGCCAAGTATTTAAGTGTGGCCTTTTTGCCAAGCAGAAGAGAGGAAGCCGTGAGTTCGAAGCAGGCCGCTTACCTTAGAAGTTACGCAGTTGCTACTTTGCCTTCCAGGCCAGAGGTTTTAATCCTCTTGATAAATTAAACGTATTGTAGTGTTCACAGTCTCTGTGCTACATACGCTTCCTGTTATTATAAGGCCAATCTTATTCTAAAGTTAAATTAGAGTTTAGTTTTATTTTGATATCTTTTAAGTTAGACCCCGAGTGGAGGGTCATTGTATTCCGAAGTACGGAAGTCATTGTATATAAAGAAAAAAATAAAGGGTTTTGTATACCCTTCGTCTGTATCCTGTCTACTTACTACAATTAGTGAACATAGCTTTAGTAAGCTCTCTGTTCTAGTCAGGTCATTGTATGTTTCCGAAGAAGGTTAGAAGAAACATTGAACCTGATAACATAAGATAAAATATCATTAATTATACTTTGCTTTTCAGAATTTTTGCATTCCTTTATTTTATTTATTGCTCATTTCACTGTTTTTAAGATATTGAAAAGTTTTGACTGATGTTTTTTAGGAAACAAAGTTATTAACCTCCTTTATACCATTTGAGTTCTTAAGATTGTGCAAAGGGAATTTGGTTAATTTATTTATTAGGATAATTAATATTTGTATTAAGGGACATTGCTTATTTCATTGTAATTTTGTTATACGTAATAACTTTTTTTATGAAGTTGTTCTGCAGAGTAAAATCCTACGCAGTTTTTAAATTTAATGTTTGGAGTTCCCTTCAGCCATTTTTCCGGTACATTTAAAAGCCAGACGAAGGCTCGCAGCGAAGCAGATAGTTTTCAAATAAATTGGTTTTAAAATTTACCCGGTTAAATTTTAAATTATTACGCATTTTTAACCTAAGTAACCTAAATCTGTATGTCACTGATTATCACCGGAATTTCAATGCAGACTGATTAAACTGCTATCACTAAAATTATATTCTGACAAATATCTGGTGCAATTTTCATTCCTTCTGAGATATTGCTGAAACATTTCGTATTATTTCCGATTTTCTGTATTTTTGTCATTAATTAAAAATCTTTAAAACCTTCTGCATTTTCCTATATTCTTCAACTGCAGGCAACTAATAATTATTTTAAATAATTTCTTTTTTCCTTAATTATTACGTAGTTTTAAGAGAGTAATAAACGAAATCTTTGGGTGTTTTTAAGGGTGGTAATATTAATATTAAATTTGCATTTTACTTTTTCATATACATTCAAGATATTCAGAAAGGGAATTATAATATGAAACCGTTTTCAGTGCATCATAAATTTATGGATTCAAATTAAAAATTCTTGCTTTCCTGTCCAAGAAACACTAGTAAATTTTATCTGAAATAGGAAGGATGAGACATATTAATAACAAACAAAGCAATTAATTTGGAAGTCAAAGAACAAAAATCAGCGTTATATTTTCAAATTTTCACAGGACTAGTTTCGATGGTTTTACGGAACCATCATCTTCAGCTGCAAAAGCGCAAATAAACGAGATAAGATATAATGAAAATTAGATTGTGAAAATTTGAAAATATAACGCTGATTTTTGTTGTTTGACTTCCAATTTAATGTTTGTTCGGCTTGTTATTGTATCTTAATTAAACAAAGCAATGTTGTTACTTATTAGCTTACAATATAATTTATTCAATATGGTATTTTTGTAAAGAAAGAGTGTTGCTGTACATTTGGTAAAGTATAAATAAGCATTTCATTTAATAATTATAAAAGTTATTAATTATTTAATAATTAATCATAAGAATATGAATAATTAAATATTTTTTCGGAGATATATTTTCCGGCGATATTTTTTTTTCTAGGGATCCCAGCATACATTTTTGAAGCATTATGCTCGAAACAAATGTCTTGTTTAAACATAGCATTTATTGTTGACAAATCTCCAACCAAAGGAAATACCTTACTAGGGAGGATATTCAAACAAAAATTTTTATTAGAATAAATATTTTCGTTATTTTAATACTACTAATAATATACAAACATTAGTTTAAGTTCACTATAGTTGAGTGAATAAGATTGCTGGATGTTGGTATTTTGTTGTTGGCAACCGAACAGTTTAGCTGCTTGTGGTATTTATGATTTTCTCGATGCGTAACGTGAATTCAAGCCAATTTTATTTAGAAAATTGCCCACGAAGGTGTTCTCTTAAAGCAGATAACCCATGACTTCTTAAAAACTGTAAAATATAATCTGTGGATATTTTCCGTTATACGATAACACGAAGAAAATGATTTCCTATACGAAACATATGATCAGCGCTGTTATTGCCCGCCGTTTAATTAAATGCATCCATCTTATTCCTTACAATTAATTTTCCTTTTTCAAAGAAAGTTTGATTTCAGTAAAATGTACTATTTACAATGTGTCATTTTATTTTGCTCGTTTTTTATGCAAATATTCAAATTCAGATAGATATTGCGTAAGTTCAGAAAGCCAACTAGTCTCCAAGCGGTAAGATAGCTGAGCACCGGTAAATTCTAGCGGCTGCATGGGAGGCTTAGGGGTTTTTCATAAGTACAATGGATTGTGAATTAACAGCTTGTTTCCCACAAAAAAAAAAAAAAAAAAAAAAAAAAAAAAAAAAAAAAAAAATCTACTCTGAAGATTTCCTTTCCCTTAGACAAATAGGTCCTGTGTGCTTTATCATAATCCAAAATCTTAGGCGTATAAATCTTTTATCATAGCCGATGATGACGATAAAATATTTTCTATCTGATGTGTCAAGTTAGCATAATTGTATATTTCTAACGAAAATTGTTTGGCTCATGTTACCCTATAATGAAAAAAAGATTCAAATCGGTTTTTAGTTTAAACAGTATTTTCATTATTAATTATATCACGAATTTTATCAATAGTATTCTTAGTATTAATTTCAGGCATGTATTCAAGAATATAATATACACAAAGCTGTGTCTAATGATTACGGCTAATTTTTATATAAAATTTTATAGTATGAAAATTTAGGTTCATAGGTCAGCCATATTTGAAAGAGTATTTGTGTATTATAAGAAAAGAGAGAGAGAAATTTAAGAATAAAAAAATTTACCACGAAGTAATATAAAAATGCAATAGAATACAAAAGAGTACAATACTATTTCATGTTTTGTGGATATACATATACTTGAAGACAGAAACATGTTTCAGCTGTATTCGTTCATCGGAGAAAAACTTTTCATATGAAGCTATTTTTTTCAAATCTTTCACTATACAAGTAATACAAAAGCAGTATAGGAATTTCTTTTCTTAATACCCAACCGAAGAGCTGAGGGGACGTACAATGATTAACATACAATGGGTGCCTTGAATTATTTTGCTTTACATGCAGTTTCCTTACATATGTAAAACAAAATAAACTTTCACCCATTCCAAGGTTTCAAGAACTCACAGAGAGAGAGAGAGAGAAATATCTTTAACAAATTTTATTGCTGTCTGACTTCGGGAACATCTTCCAACTCAAGCTTTCAAGCTGCAAGCTATTCAAATACGAAAGCTTCTCAGAAAAGCCATTTGGACCGCATCTGCTTTGTTAAAGAAAACCTTTTGGGGGTAAAATCATCCACTTCATCGGGTTTTTCAAACAAAGCAGTCAGTGGTCCTGTTACTACCTGCTGACCTAGAGAAATTTCTCAGAAACTTTTGTTCGAAAAAAACGAACTTCATATTTTTAAGAATTTCCATTCTGACAACAAGATTTTGTTATTTTTCATATATAAATGAAAAGAAACTAATTTGTTTTTAATAAAGAAGAAAAAATTAATAAGCTTACTTAAATTTTTTACACAGCACCGAGTAAGGAGACGAAATTTAATTTTCTTTATAAATATTTTTCTCAGACAATACTTTAGTGTTTTTCAAATTACGAGAATAGCGCGTTAGTGCATGCATTTTCAAATCAGATTTATTTAATTAATATATATGGATATGCCGAACAAGCACACTTTCGCACACATACACTGTATATTAGTACATACATAAAAATGAAATAAAATTTGAAAACAAGCAATTTAAAAACTACTGTATTGAAAAATTATTGAAAATTTGTTTTTACCTCATTTTTTTTTCGTTATATACATTTACTTCAGTTTTTTTATATGCATTTACTTAATTTATTTTCTTATATGCATTTACTTAATTTTATTTTGTTATATGCATCTGTTAGTGTTTTTGAAAAAGTTTTAGATTTTTTGAGTATGGCAAAGGAAACGAGATCTATCAGCCGAAGGCAATGAATGTCTCCATGGACGACTTTCTAAGTAAAACGTACTCATTTCATGTTACACATAGGGGAAATCACAAAATTCAACCAGTTCGTTTGTTTGGGTTCGAATACGAGTCGAAATAGCAATAATCAGATATCTTAGCCAGGAGGCCATTGATTGGGTTTGACAGATTTGAAAACCTAATAAATAGTATTTAATAAATATAACATTATTAAACGAATCGGATTTATATAAACCAAATAAAATTCTTATATCGAACACAACTAAAACTCGATGTAACTTACACTGATAAATTAACGTGTAATAACACTGATAAATTAAAATACTAAACGGAATATACATTAATTCTACATAGATAATTTTTTGTAATTTATTTCGCTGGGAATGTCTGGCCGCAAAATCCTGATTATATATACACTTATTTTAAGGTTATCACATATCTGATGGTTTGAATTTTGCCTCAAAACACAAAGAATCCACAAAATTCAGTAAAATTAATAACTTTATTTCCATGTTGAAAATTCTCTGAATCTTTTCAAATATAAAAGCACGCGCGCCAAGCAGTTTGCTTTAAATAAACATATGCAGCAACGACAAGATGCGCTTTTGACAGCAACTCGTTTCGAAAATCGAAAATTTTTCTAAATGTAAGAGATTTGTCGCTTAAATTAATTTTTCATTAAACAAAAAAAACAAAATAGAATCCCATATTATTAAAAGAATTTTATTGATAATTCAGATTCTGAAAACAAGAACATTGTTGTTATAAAAAACAAAGAAAAAATAAACAA
The DNA here is from genome assembly GCF_044657685.1 of Stegodyphus dumicola. Lineage (NCBI taxonomy): Eukaryota > Metazoa > Arthropoda > Arachnida > Araneae > Eresidae > Stegodyphus > Stegodyphus dumicola. The sequence goes on from NC_140778.1 coordinate 55,816,667, forward strand.
CATATTTCATTCAACGGGGGCCAACTTTGGCGCATGAACTTTTCAACATAAAAATATTTGAAGCATGTTATGGATAAAGGTTTATTTGATTATGGCAAAGTACTCGATGGTTATTTGCCTAAGGTGAAGGATGCCTTCGTTCGAGGACTGCCTAACGGAAATTAGCTTGCATACATGTTATACATATGGAAAACTAAGAATATCATCCTGGCAACCAGCTCGTTTCCCGGGATTCGAACCCCGGACAGCTCCACCAGTTGTTCCGTTAGACTCCGCTCAGTCCCTGGTGGGCTGTCCGATAACGGAAAAGTTCAAAATTTCATATTAGAGGAAAAGTGGTAGCATAGTATAATTGGAAATTATTGCCATTTCAGTAATGTGAAGAGATTTCAAGAATGTTGAATTATTTTATTTAGCTTATGACAAACTAAATAAAATAATTAAACATTCTTGGAATCGCTTCTCTTAACATACTGGTAGTTTGACCTGCATTCAAATCCCCGTGAACAAGCTGATTGCATGGGCGTTTTTATGGTTTTAACTTTTTGCAGTGCGAGATTGTTTCCCTTAGAAAATCTGTCACGAAAGCATACCTCCCCTTAGACGGATCGCTTTCACGTGCTTAATAATCTAACAAGCCAAACCAAACACAACCCGAGCGAGGACTCGTAGTCAAGGCACGTCATCATGAAAAGCTAAATAAATTGTCTCATATTCACATTAAACATGCGCAACAAACATTCGCTAAAACTGGTATGCAGGCAATCCATTCATCAGGATTGGAACCCGCTTCAAACTATTAGTATTCAACGATTTTACCGCTACTTCGTTGGCGGCCTTTTCTAGTATCTATAGGAAAAGTAATCGCAAAGACACAATCATTGCGTACTGACGGATGAACTAAGTTCGGAATTTAAAGAATAACTTTCATTCGTGCTATTGCTGTTAGCATTGACATTTGGACAGATGTTAATTTATTTTAAATTCTTTTAATGTAATTAATTTATATCTTTAAATAATTGATCTTCTGACTGTAATTTTTTGTGCGCAGTATATCTAACCCTTCCGTACACTAACTGTTTTAATTAATTTACACTCCATTAATTTTAAGAGATTTTATATCGATAGATTTCTTTCCAAAAATGTTTCAAGGATTACATATTTTTTTCTTTAGATTTCAAAACATTTTGTATTTAAAATCTTAATAATAAAATTTTTAAAACAAATATTTCTATAAATTCCTTCGGCGTATTCATTTATTCCATTTAGTTGAAGTTTCGAGTAGAATATCTTCCTTTCAACATTCACATAATTTTTATATGTCAGTTCGCCATTTCTACGGAGCATAGAGCCACACATACGAGTACAAAACTCAGGCATGCTGAAAGCACAGTTTTAACATTTAAGAATGTAAAAAGAAGAATATAACATTATAATAACGCGCATTTGAAATACGAAGGCAAACAAGAAAGCTGGCTGCAACATTTTATATTGTTTCCTGACGAATCAGAAATTGTAATCATTTTTCAATACAAAAATAAAATATTTGATTCTATAACATATAGGCATAAAGGCGTCCTCCGTTACAATTCTTATTTTTTCTTGTTTCTACTAAAATTCGGCAATGTACTATAACAACGTCGGATCCTGTTTGACTTTCATTTGTATAAAGTACCACAAGGCAAACAGTTGTAAAACGATTTATCTTCTTTCGCAAACTCTTAGTCGGCACACAGATAATACATACCTGCTGTCTGACAAAGATACTTCACTCTAAGGACTTTTTCCTAAAGTGCTCTTTTGAAAGAGACTTCACACCCTGTTAAGAGCTTTGTGTCAACTGACAGCCGCCTGCAGAAAGGTAGGGGAAGGAAGACCAGATCGCGTCGTCTAAACACGTCTTAAGCAATCTTCGCGAAATTCGGGCTTCGTGTATACACGTCTTAAGCATTTTTCGTTCGATTTGAAATTCGTGTAAAGACGTCTTAAGCATTTTTAAAGAAATTCCAAAAACGTTTAAACACGTCTTAAGCAGTTAAAGGGTTAACCTTTATGTAAATGATATTTCTAAGGCTCCAAATATCGATCTTGCGTTATACGCAGACGATACAGCCATTATTTCACAACACTCCCAACACCCTCCAGGTAATCTCCCAATTGCAGTTACCTTTCGACCTTAGAACCCTGGCTCGGTCTGTATAAAATCAAAATTAATGTCGCAAAATGTGCTGCCACTATGTTCATCCGAAGAAATATCCCAATTTTACCTAATTTAATGCTCTTCGGTGAACCCATTCCCTGGGTCTCTTCTTACAAATATCTAGGTGTTTTACTAGACTCAAAATTAACTTGGCAGCCTCACATCCGCAAAATCATAGCGGGTGCAACAGCTGTCGAAACCGCCCTACGCCCCTTTTTAGCTGTTAATAGCGACCTGTCAACGGATAACAAAATCTTGTTCTACAAATCTATGATTAGGCCTGTTCTTACGTATGCGTGTCCCATCTGCACTGACTAACAGAAAACATGTTCAAATTTTTCAATCTAAAATGCTTCGGCAAATTTTAAAAGCTCCGCTGTTCGTACGGAACGAAGAGATTCATAATGACCTCAAAATTCTGCCCATTAATCGCCACATACAGCGACTTTCGTAAAAAGTTTTCAAAAATATTCAACGTGTTGCAAATCCTGTGCTTCATATGCTACCCGTATACGATCCTGCTGTTGCTTCTTCCCGAAAAAGACCCAGAGCGGTTCTTAACCAGGAATATTTAGCTCTCCCATTTAAACTGGCTAGATATGAGTACACTGACAGCCACGTGAATAACTACCTCTCGTTCCTTAACCCCCCCGCCTCTAAAGTTCTTTAATGCACACAGCATTAACTCGATGAACCCCCCTTAACGTTTCTTTAATAAGAAACATCACCGTCAAAAAGGACTGATTTAAAATATTTTCTAACTCTTGATTTGATTTAAAATGAAAAAGATTCTTAAATACTGCTTTTTTCTTCCTTTAAAAAGGAACTTTCTCAGGCGTTTAACAACGTCATTTTAGACCTTAAATACCGCATTGAATAGCGGTCAAAAACGAAACTTCTCCCTCCCAGCTGATCACTGGCAGAACTACTTTTTCGACCTGTAAACAGGTTGTAACAGCCCCAATGCCGCTATTCATGGTTGAGGTGGTCAAAAATGAAAATGCTGAAAATATTTATTATGTGAAAGATTTGTTGTTATTTTCTGTTGAAATTGAAAAACATGTCTCTGAAAACCAGGTGCCCAGTGTTACAATTGTCAACGCTGGCACCATTCATCGGAAAACTGCTTTTTCACGCCTCTCTGTGTAAATTGTTCTGAACAACATAAAACGGTTGATTGTCCAACGAAAGGAAGAATTGCTGAGCCAAGGTGCAGCAACTGCAATGGAAATCACACAGCTTCGTATAGGGGTTGTAGTAAATTCCCTAAAAATAAACCACCCATGAATAGAAAAGATTATACTGTAAAAAACGAAATTTCATATGCTCAAATGGCTAAACGTCAGCAAGAGCAACCAAATTTTACAGCTTTCGAAGGTCCACCACGTCGTCTTCTGCTGCACTAAATGTACAGGAAAGTGAAAATGTATCAGAAATTAATGCTAAGAATAATAGTCAATCCAACGGTCAGGCCAGTAGTAATGGTAATTCTAACAAGAATGGTAATAGAAAAATTGTTATGCAAAATTATACTGACAAAATTCAGGTTTCTGAATTCGCTACCTTTATTAAACATATATCTAATTTAAATAATATTTTTGAATCCAGAATATTTCAATTATGAATAATGTATTTAAAAATATATGCCTAAGCTTAATGCTCTTACTGATAGTATGGACAAAATGTTTCCAATTTTTGAAATTATAAGTGAAATTGCTAATCATGTATCTGAGTAATAATAATCAGTCTTTAACAATTGTTACATGGAATCGCTTTCAGCAGATGCTAGCTCTGTCTGGAATGCGGTTGCTTAGTTTCAGAGACGCAACACGAATATTCCGCCTATTAACGGCCCTTCTGGGATTGCTTACACTGATTTTGAGAAGGAGGAATCTCTTGCAGATAGTTATGCTTCTCAATTTCGCACACACAACATCCATCACGCACAAACAGAACACGTTGTGTCTTCCCTCATTACCCAATTCAATTCGAGAACAAACACTAACAACACACCCTTAATCATGCCATCGGAAGTTAGTAGTTATATTGAGAAGTGGTGTTGGTGTAAGTGTATTTAATTATGGCAAAGCAAACTAGGGCTATCTGCCTAAGGGAAGGAATGCCTTCGTGGAGGACTTTCTAAGGGAAACTGGCTCGTATACACGTTACACATGGGGAAAACCACGAAAACACCCATGCAGCCAGCGCGTTCGCGGGATTCGAACCTCGGACCGAACTACCAGTGTTCAGCGACTTTACCACTCATCCGCTGGTGGGCCATATTGAGAAGAGGAAAAATAGAAAAAGCCCTGGTATAGACAAGATCAGCAATAAGATGGTCAAAGAAATTATTCCGAAGATGTTATGCAAATTCACGAAATTAATAAATGCCATGCTCAAAATTCAACATTTCCCAACCAGTTGGAAAACTGCAGTCATTGCTCCGATCTTAAATCCAGGAAAAGATCCTTCCAATGCCACCTCGTATAGACCAATCAGCCTGCTTTCCACACTCAGCAAGATCGCTGAAGCTGTAATACTAAAACGGATCCAAGACTTCATCGGCGATAACAATATTTTGATCCCTCGACAATATGGATTTAGGCAGAGGCATTGAACAACATATCAACTGTATCATGTTACAGAATGACGGGCACGTATAAAAAGAAACGTATAACTGGTACCCTCTTTCTTGATATATCGAAAGCTTTCGATTGTGTATGGCTACAGGGTCTCACATACAAGTTGATAACTCTGGGTTTCCCAGACTACATCATAAACATCATTAATTCCTATCTGTAGGATAGATATTTTGTCGTTCGTTATAAACAAGCTCACTCCACACGCAGAGAAACCCTTGCAGGCTTGCCTCAAGGGAGTTTACTCTCGCCTACCCTATTTTCAATTTATACGAACGACATTCCACACAACCCCTTCACTACACTAACATTATACGCAGACGACACTGCAATCTGGCACCAAAACGCGTCTATGGCCGCAGTTGTACAAGCATTACAAGAACACATCCATGCATTAGAGTACTGGATGGTTAAATGGAAAATCAGAACTAACGTCGAAAAATCAAAAGCGGTGTACTTCAATAATAAAGTCAACATAGATCTGAATATAACTCTGAAAATGTATGACCAAAATATTCCCTGGACCAAGCAAGTCAAATACCTTGGTGTTATTTTAGACCAAAAAACTCACTTGGGCCCCTTACGTTACATATATTTTGAATAAATTTCGGGGTACTAAAGCTTTACTCAACCCCTTAATTTCCCGAAATTCTGGTTTATCTACAGACAATAAAGTTTTGGTGTATAAATCCATTTTGCGTCCCATCATAACATACGCCTGTCCTATCTGGGGCTATATTTGTGATACTCGAATGTTAAAAATACAGCAAGCACAAAATGTCACACTTCGGCAAATGGCGAATTGCCAATGGTTTATTAGAAATGAGGCAATATATGGGGAATTAAGTGTTAATAAAATAAGTGCATATCTTGCAAAAATTGCAAAAAAGTTTTCAAAAACATTGAGAAAGTAAATAATGTATCAATCTCGTTCATGAATTACAATTACGAGGATAGCTCAAACAGAAAAAGACCAGGTGCAATGTTGCTCCATTTAAACGAGATAACTTGTACATATTTCTCTCATAGAAAAATTTTTTTCTAGCTTCGTTAATTTTTCAATAGTTATTTTGGGACATAATTTATCTTAGTTCTATAATAATTCTACAGATGATAATTCTACAGAAATTACTTTAATTCTTTTATTTAACAGAGAAATTTTTATGCAAACTTAGACCCTACTCCTATAGCATAGGACTGTCAGAATTTATTATTCAATAGGAAAACCTACTGAAAATTATAATATTCTTATATTCATCACTTTTTCAGTATCCACACATGTTTATAGGTTCAAATGCCATATTTCAAAATCAAAGTTATTTATGAAATAAAACCTTATAAAATCTGATAAAACATTTGTGTGTGCAAATTTTTAAATCTAAATCTCTTACTTTAAATTATTTCTGTCTTTTAAACTACATCCCATTATTTATTTCAATTTAATTTATTAAAGTGTTTGTACTAATATTTCAAAGTTCTTGGAAGTACTTTTTGCGTGCTGAAAATGCCAAGTATTTCAATAAAAAAAAATAAATAAATAAACAGGCATGCAGAATTGTTAATAACCAGTATTATATGATTAAGTATTCATTTAATAGTTGATTTAATCGCTTTTAACTTATTTACTGTCTAAATTTTCCACACAGAAATCCTCTGTCTAATTTTATTACCTTTTCTCGGACGAAAATTTTCAAAGAAGAATTTGCGCAAAACACATCTTTGAAACTAAATGTATTCTAAGAAGTACCAAAAATGTAAACAAGATTTTGTCCGTCCCCAATCAGTCATTTAAACTATTCCAACCGTTCAGTAAAACGATAAACATTGCGAACATAAAAATCTGGCCTTTTTTATATATACTTTAATAAAAGGGAATATGTTCTTCTTTTTATAAGAAAAGGAATCCAGTTTCCTTTTTAAATTTTTGAAAGTCACTAACTCTTTAAAAAATGATAAACTACGCCAAGGTAGTAACCCGCCTTTAAAAAAAAATTCACTACAACACTTAGGAAGTTCGCGTACGTAGAATCTGTTCTTTTCGATTGGGTTCAAATGACGGATCTGACAACTCAATGCACATGCGTGGTTAATAGTGGTGCGAATAGCTTAAGCGGATAATCGCACCGATGGTGCGAATAGCATCGGCCAAATTCTCTACAAACATAAACAGCAATAACTAAACAACTGAATTGAGATTTTCTCCTCCAGCTTTTATAAGCTTTTTAAATCACGCACAAGAAACTTATCGTACTTTCTCGATTCTTCTGGATACTAAAAGAGTACAATAACGAGGCATCTATTATTAAAATGTTAAATGCGCGTGTTCCGGTATTTTAATTTTTCCGGCATAGCTTTCTCTTCAAATAAGTCTTGTGCTGCATTGCATGGAAATATAAAACAATTTTAATTAACCTTACTAAAAATAGCTAAATTAAATACAAAAATAGTAGCAATGTATTTATAACACAGCTATACACAGTTAGTTTATAATACAGTTATATTTTTTGAATTGTTTGTTTTGTTTTGAATATGCGAAGAGAAGAAGAGGAAAAATGTGGTCACGTGGTTTAATAACAACAACATTCGCATGTGCTATATTTACAGTGGAGTCGATAGCAGATATTCCGCTGAAAATAATTTATTTTACGAATTTAGAAATTTATAGCTATTGCAAAAAATTAAAAAATATGCTTGGAAATGATTTCTCTTTCCTTGATGTCAACAAGAAGGGTCTTTTGTGATTCAAGGAAAAACGTGTGAACAATATTTGTTTCAAAGTAATGCCGGATAGCACGGTACTTATAACAAGCTGTGTTAAGGCCGAAATGAAGAAATCAATTAATTATGAAACATCTGTGTAAATTTCTGCAGAAAACGAGGTAAGATTTTAAAATTTTTCTTATGCATGATGCTTACCAGTATTAATAATGTTTTCATTATGCATGATGCTTACCAGTATTAATAATGTTTTCATTATGCATGATGCTTACCGCTATTAATAATGTTTTCATTATGCATGATGCTTACCAGTATTAATAATGTTTTCATTATGCATGATGCTTATCAGTATTAATAATGTTCTCATTATGAATGATGCTTATCAGTATTAATAATGTTCTCATTAAGAATATTAAGCGTATATCAGTTAACTGAAAAACTATTCCCGAGACCTTGAATAACATTTTCTAAACTTTTAAATGTAAGTGTAATAATAGTTCATGAACAGTTGTTCTAAATTACTGAAATAACCGAATTCGTGAAAGATCTGTTTATCTGCAAGAACATAAATACAAAGCCAATTTTCTCTTATTAATTAATTAGTGTCATAGAGTATTTTATGCAGATAAAATTTTATTAAATAATTTCTTCAGGACATGTTTTAATATTTTAGCTGCTATAATTGATTTTTTTTCGAATACACATAAATATCGGAATGTTAATTTTTTAATACCTTCCATTGTAGATATTAAGGATACCAATAGCTGTAATATTGGAAGAATCAGTAATACTGAAACATTTTAATATAAAAGGATGCTTTTATAACAAATAACAATTCCAAAATTAGGGAAAGCTAAGTGATTGTCTGACATTCTGGAACTCATTTGAAACATGGATACATAATAACAAATCACTTGACGATGTTAGTAAATTCAATTACTTAAAAGCCCATTTAGCTGAAATTGCTTTGGAAACTATAGAAGGTTTTTATATTTCAAGCGACAATTATAAAAAAGCTGTTTCGTTACTTGAAGAAAGATTTGGAAGGAAAGCAGTTTTGATAAACACACACATGAAACAATTACTAGAAATACCCACACTTAAACGTTCTAGTGACGTAGTGAATTTTCGGAAATTGTTTGATAAAATTCAAATTAATATTAGAAGATTGGAATCGCTAGGTGTAAGTTCGAACACGTTCAGCGCCTTATTAGCACCTGTAATCTTAAAGGCATTACCAAGTGATTTAATATTCGAATTTAATAAAGAATTAGGAGATGAATATTCTATTAATGATCTAATTGGCTTTTTACACAAACAGTTAATGGCTAAAGAAAAAACAGAATTGCACTTTCATAACTCTCCAGTGCCACACCTGGATACATTTACTAATTCCAGACCGGGTGGCTCGCGAATAGAAAAACAAAAAGAAAACGCCCATGCAGCCAGCCCGTTCGCGGGATTTGAACCTCGGACCGAACTACCAGTGTTTAGCGACTTTACCGCTCAGCCGCTGGTGGGCCGTAGTTACAACAAGAACCGGACGTGTTGTTAAACCTCCCTCAAGATATGGACAAATTGTTGAGTTTTGGATCAATGTTCTCAAAACTCAAAAGGGAGAATATTAGAAACGGAGCCTTTAAAATTCCGCGCATAGTTATCGTTTGTGAGAAGCACACTGTAACTCGACTCTTTTCTAACTAACTTTGAGCGGCGGATTAAGAGATAGATGTATTCCATGACATGCTAACGACGTATTTTTGAGACTGTATAATTTGAGTTGTAATTTTAACGTTGTTTTGAATATATTCTATTGTTAGACTAACCGTGCGGTCATTTTATTACGTTGTCATTCATTGTGTGTTGAATCAACATCGAAGGAGATACAGTCACCACCCGGGAAGAACAGGTAGGCAGAATTTTGATATTTCATTTGAAATAAAACTTTTAAAGAAACTAAAAAATTATTAATTTTTTAATACAATGATTGCTTTGAATGATTTTCATTGTAAATTAAATAAAACGAATTTATCTTTAGACCCTTTTTTAGGATGGCATCTACCAAAACGTATTTAAATATCATTAAAGCTCACGTAACTTCTACTAAATTGAACCAAAATATCAGTTACTTTGCATAAAATTTCGGCCAGTTTTATTTGCTGAAATTCTTATACTCCTCAAGACATAAAGGAAATTCAGACAAGTTAATAAAAAATTTATCTTTAGAAAAGGAATGTTATTTTGTCTGTAATAAGGTGTATGTCAACTTACTATTAAATGTATGAGAATTAGGATTGGATTACGGAAAAGCACGCGAACGCTATCTGCTTAAGGGAATGCTTGCATTTGCGTTCATGATGGAAAACTCCACATGTAATCAACCCGTTTTCCAGGTTTGATTGGATTAATTTTGTTCGCTTATGAATTACATCAAAGCACACAACAATTACCTGTACAAAGGAAGAGATGCCTTCGCGGAGGACTTTCTAAGGGAGGCTGTCTTGTATTTACGTTACAGAAAAACCACGAATCCAACCCTTTAGCCGGGATTCAAACCCGAGCGAGCTACAAGTGTTCAGCCACCTTTACCGCTCTACTGAAGGTCCTATAAAAAAAATTCACAAAGAAAAAGTATTGAAATAACCGGTTTAATTTAATAACCTATATTACTCAATTGACAGCACATAAATTAGGCATATGAGGGGGTTATTTGTGAATAAATAAGCTGTATTGCACTATTCTCCACTATTTCATATTACGATGGAATTATTGCATTTCAAAGTTATTTCTCATGAATTAAGTTTGCTCCGTTCATGATTTTTTATTTTTCAAGGAGAAAATTTCACACTTTAAATAAAAAATACACGAGAAGATACTTTATGCAAAATTTAGCGTAAACAGTTTTCATAATTTTGCTTTGAAAATATTCCACGGTAATCGTTTTCATTACTGGAAGAAATATGAAAAAGAGATTTACTACATTGTAAGTGTCAACACCCAGTATGCTCTTATTCTTTCGAAAACGTGAGATTACTCTTTTTAAAATAAATCAGAAAATATATTATGTTCAAATAGAATATTCGTTGAAAATGAAATAGACCTTTGGATATAACGATGGTTTTAGACGAAATTTCTGCCTATGAAAGGAAATTGACGTATAATTCTTTATGAACATTTAGAACTGTACTGAAAAATACTTTTGATGATTGCATGTATAGGTCACGGATTTTTTTCCTCTGCTAACATAAGCAAAAGTCAATTTTACAATGAAAATTTTACAAAGTATATCTCGTTAAAAATATATTTCCTTTGCTTGATAGTCCGATGTAATATTTGTTAAAGTTAAATGATGAAACGCAACCAATGTATCTCTGATTTTCGACCAAGTTTTCCTTTCCCGGAGTATGGTTTATAATTAGGTTGAACTCTTGTAATTTTAAAGTCCAACGTATCAAGCGAGGCGAAAATTTTTTCCTGAATATAAGCGACCCACTGCCGCATGATCTGAGTAGATTGTTATGGGAGAACTTCCGAAGTAGACACGAAACTTCTGAACTGCTAATAAGACAGCGAGCGTTTCTCGCTCAGTAGCGCCTGTAACGGATTACATAGTTACAGGTTACATAGTTACAGGTATGAGACTTGTGGGACGGATTTACAGATGAGGGGCTCAGAGCTAAGTACTAAATGTATGAAAACACAAAAACATAAAAATGTACAGAAAACACACACACATAGAGGGAAAAAAGGAAAAAAAAAGAGGAGAGCGATGCACTTGGTTAACACTGAAGACTTATGACAAATAAAGCACACTTAAAAAATAATAATAATACACATATACCACATGTCAGATACATATTTGGCTTCATTGACCACATATATTGTACACTGTGAGGTGTGTATACAGACGAGGGGCCATAATATGGGATTAACATGTGATTTCTGGACATTGATATGGGGGACACGGAGAGGTCCTGGCGAATATATATTTGTGGAGCGCATAAGTTACTGAGTGTATAAGCACGCCGAGCGCGGTGGCATATTAGCAGCACAGGGGGATGTGCATGTTGACTTCTGTTAATGGCGGACGTAATGGGATTATGCAGCGTCGCATAAATCTTGGCCCATAGTTGCGAGCTAGTCATTGACCTTACAGATTTTATTAATTGCAGGTTTGTTTTTAATAATGAACCGTTGAAAGGCGTCTGTAGGAGGAGTGGGATGCGTAATGTCGTGGTCTGCTGTGAGTGGGCAGGAGTAGATATAAGCCCCGTTCACAAGAGCAGATTCGACCGGTAGCGAAAACGGATTCTTCCAACGTGTCCCGTTCACATGGGAGAAGCATTAATTGCCTCGCCGAATTGGAGGTAGAACTTGGTTGAATGTTCCTTACCTCTCGGGAGCAGGGCAAATGGGGAGACTTTCCGTACTATAACTGCGCGGTTCACTTAATTTTAGTTACTGCTCGCTGGACTGTCAGAGAAACAATCGCGCTGATAAATGTCTGGGGATGTGATAGCATGCCCTCAAAAAATTAGATAGAACTGTACAAGACACGGAAATTATAGACAAATACAGACAAGGTTATACAAAATGCCTTGGAGTGGCTTGTAAGAAATCTAAATGAATCACATATAATTAAAATGCATTCTGATTGTATGTCAGTTCTTGAAGCGCTCTCTGACCCCGAGCAGTAAAATTTAAACATTCAAATTATTAAAAAATTGGTGATACAATTGAAGGTAAGGCATCAATTGAATTTTAATTGGGTTAAAGCCCATATTGGTTGTTTGGGAAATGAGAGGGCGGATGTCTTAGCAAAGGAGGCAACAATGAGTAATGATATTGAAACTGTCGATGTACAAGCCTCCAGGAGAAGATGCATTAACATTATGAAGCGTGACATTGTAGATAAATGGCGGACTCAATGGGAAAACTCTGCTAAAAATAATATGTTCATGAAGATTTTTGTTCCTAAGGAAAATATGAATATTAACAATGACATTGACTTGAATCAGTTAATTACAGGTCATGGGAGATTTCTCTTTTATCTGAAAAGATTCCATGTTCAAGATAAGGATTTATGCAAAGTATGTACAAATGTAGAGACAATGTCCACTTTATTACAGAATGTAAGTTAACCAGATGCATTGATGCAACGAACATAGATTTTATGAAAAATGGTTTACTTAGGGCAAGAGGAATAGCGCATAAAATTATGAAGATTATTAACAACAATAAAGAAGCCATTGGCATTGTGTGATTCGTATATTTGTATACTTGTGTGGTGATTTTTGTACTGGCGTAGCCTGCATATGGTCATAGGGCAAACTTTGTTTTGCGAGGTGGGCCGGGCTGCACCCTAACAGAACAGGTTAAAACAAAACAAGGTTATCTGATGCTAGGGTATTCCAGAAATACCGTTCAAATTAAAACTAAAGTTAAGACAAGTGCATATCGGCTTCAACGCGACAAGGGACTCGATACCTTTTGAATGATTTTTTTTAAATTTAAGCATTTTCATCTACTTTTTATTAATATTATTAAATGGTTTTGTGAGACCAAATAATTTTAAGCTGAACAAAAGTTTTTGCTGGTATTTTTTTTAATTAAAAAATTTTACAATTAAAATATCTTTCTTCTCCTACAATTTTCAATGTCTCCCCCAAGTTTTTTTATTGTATTTATTAGAGTGTTCTTAATAACTTCAAGGAATGATTTTGCAATTAATGAATTAGTTTCTGAGGGAAAAAAATACACTTTTATCTAAAATCTTTAAAATAAATATGATCTCAGTCACATTTTCATTTCAAATAATTTTTTCTTTCAGTATTTTGCAAAACCCATCCTTGTTTCTATAAAGTACATAATTTTAAATAAGAGGTAAAAATAATAAAAAATTTAGTCCATACCTGTATATGTTTTAGTACTTTGAGTAAAAGGATTTATTGAAAAAAATGCAAAAGGTTTCTCAGTTTGCGTTTGCAGTTTAAAGAATACAAACTGTCTAAATGGATATTTAATTACTTCAAATCTTTAAAATTTTATTACTGAATTTCAATACACATATATGTATATAAATCAAACCTAGTGCTATTTATTCATTTGGTAAATATAAACATAAATTACAAACCTTTTTTAAAAACCTTATGTGGCCAGAAAAATTGCAAAAACTCATAAAACGCAAGCAGAATTTTTCTTTACCTGTTTTTGCTTTGTAAAACACGTTCAAAACAATTTTAATACATTAATTAATTATAATATTGTTGCGTGCGTGCGGGTTTGTAATAGATTGATAATAGTTCGTAAATGATTGTCATTGCTCTCAAATCCGATGGTAGCTTAATTAAATTTATTTCATCAACATAAACACTTCAAAGTTCTGGAATTTTCCACAGAAATACTCGTACAAGTGTTTAGAATATCACTAAGTATAATCAGTAGTTATGCTTCAATCTAATAAGGACGTTAAACACAACGGAATGCAAAACGCATCTTAAGAGAAAGTTAACTCCGAAATATCTCCAATCTCACGCTGAACTAACAACTGGCAACAATAACAACTTATATAGCATAAATAATGTCATAAAAATAGTGTGGTATAATGAGATTATTACTTTGAAACCGATGTTTCGAATTGATGCCCAATAAGAACCAATATTTCCCATTCGGCTTCATTGCATATCTTTCAAAAAAGTAAAAAAATCATCCAATTAATTTCCTTTATCATTCTTTTAAATGCGAAAAGTTCGTTTTATAAGCTGTGAAAATGTCGGAGTTTGTAACCGATATATTTTTTGATATGAAATTTAAAAATTAATGGGCGTCAAAAAGTCTAAAAATGGAACGCTTTTCAAAAATTCTCCCAAAATATTTTTAAAAAAATACGCTAAACATTTTATTTAATTTTTTTTTCCTCCACTGTGTGTTGTAGTGCAAACTATAATATTCTGAGATTCTCAATTTATTTGTTAATATTTGAAAAAAGTCGTTTCAACTTTAAATTTGAAAAAAATCTAATCCTCTAAAAATCAGCGAACTAAATAACAGCTTATAAAATAATAATAATAATAATAATAATAATAATAAAGCATATATTTTTCAGGAACCATTACGAAAGTTCAGGTACCAGGGACGCCTATTCTATGATCACTGGATCTGTCTATAACTTGAGCGAACAATATTGACTGAAAAAAGCCGGTATGAACAGCCATCACAACTTATTGGAGAAAGCCATTCTGTGGTCCTCAGTTGGTGGGCGGGTGGGTCCATTTAACTGTACTGAAAGGGGACAAGTCTTCAAGGAGCTTTAGACCAATCACAGTACAGGCGAGTAACGAAACTTATAGCGCGCGCTGGCTGAAGTTCTAGGAATATTCTCCCATTATTTCACTAACTCACACGCTGCATTTGTAGTTCAAAAAAATTGCACAAAACAGTATTATGACCAACACGTAGTAGAATATGCTGCTGTGTTATGTGAAAGAAAATCCCGTTTTTTAATGAGAAAGTTAACGCAGCAATTTAGAGCTAAGAAATAAAGAGTGATATGGGATACCACGAAAGGAATGGTAAATAGATAACAGTAAATGAATTAAGCTTGAAATCCTTTTAGAAATAAACAATTTTAATCATTTAAATTTATAATATGATTAATTTGCATTACAATCTAATAGCAAACTAAGTTTTTTTTTTTTTTTTTTTTTTTTTTTTCCCATGCTTACATTAAAACTGTTTTCTCGCAATTTATTTTACAGTTACTATTGGAAAAATATTTCTTTAAATAAGAAATTAGAAAGAAAATATTTCTTTCTTAATATTTCTTCCCTTTTTTTTATTTTCTTTTTCTATGAAAATTATTTCTTTCAGGAAAAGAAATAAAATTCATTCGCTATTACAGTATGGCCGATTGCTGCTGCTTTCAATTATCACACACGCATAAAAATGCTTTATTTTAAATAATTTATTCTATAATTAACATGAAAGAAAATATTTTTCAATATAAAATATATAACAAAAATTAAACTAATCTATCCTGTATGGGTGATTAATTCGTTTTGAAATTTTTTTCAGACAATTACTAATACCTTTTTTTCAACATTACATTGCTGTTATTTTAATTTTGTATATATATAAGAACTGCTCAGTTTAAATATTCTTCCTTCTCAAAAGATTTTGTTCTGTGAGAATAATTAAAAGATAGTAATATTTTCACAATGGAAGTACTAAAGTAAAAATAATCAGTGTAGGGCTCCTGCAGTTGAAGTCCCTGTCAAACCAGCGTTTCGACACATTTTAAATAGAAAACTAATAATAATCAATATCTCTTTTACAATATAAAAATGAAAACATATATTTTTTTTTTTTAAGTTTGCAAAGAAACAATGATTTTTTAATAATATAATAGGTTACAAAAGTACTATTTCATGAACAAACCCTCAGTCTTATAGCATTGTTACTTTATATCATAATACAATAATAATATAGTATAATTCTGCTAACAAGCCCACCAGCCGCCGAGCGGTAGAGTCGCTGAACGCAGGTAGTTTGGTCCGAGGTTCAAATCCCGCGAACGAGCTGGCCGGTGTTTTCGTGACTTTCCCCCATGTGTAACGTGTATACAAGCCAGGTTCCCTTAAAAAGTCTTCACTTAGAAACCAGTTTTAAAACGTATTAAAATTACACACACACACACCAAAAAAAAAAAAAAAAAAAAAAAAAAAAAAAAAAAACTGAAGGCCTTCAGATTTTATATTACTCCCAAAGGGCCACTTTTTAACGTTTTGCGTGTTACCTTTATTTATTAAATATCATGTTTTTCACACTTAAACCATAAAATTCAATTCAACAGCAATATCATATCATTTAAAAAAAGCGTATCTTTAGAATTTCCGATGCAATAGTCTCGCGCGCTAGAGATGAAAGTGGTTTTTTTTTTTTTTTTTTTTTTTTTCCCGTACAATGTTGCCATTGCTCGCTTTGAAATCGTTGGGTTTCTTAATCAAAAACTCATAAATGCTTTACAAAATATGATATATGAAATGGATAATAATACAAATTCCCAGTTCCAAATTTGGGCCTCCAGATGCCTATATTAGGATGGAGGATTACGTTATTCAGAATTTCATGGCTCTAGGTACCGTTGTTTTATCACAGTGCGAGAAACATTAATACATTCTGCAGATTCCTCATTATTTAATTTCTTTAAATATAATAGAGTGCGATAATATTTGATGGCAACGATTTGAAAAGTGAAACGCCATTTATCGTAAAACGCCACAAAATGGCAAAACGAAATTAATAGCCCCTCTGAGCTAAAACTTATTTTTAAAAGTATCACACTAGTAGTAGTACAGCTACTGAAAAAAAAAATTATAGAGCTATTTTATAGTTTTATTATTATTATTATTATTATTATTATTATTATTTAATTTTTATTTTACAGTAGTGTGAATTTCGCATAATAATGAACGACATTTTTGTGTTCACAGTATTATTCGTAAGGCATTCAACTGTTAGATTTTAAAGTAAACGTAATTCTTGCTGTACATAAATCGAGTAGAAGCTTATTTGATGTCTATATTTGTATTAAATGAAGAAGGTTTATGTGCTTGATAAACTTATTATCTTCTACATTTTTAAAACGTACAATTACAATTTATATCTATAATTTCAGGAATAGTATAACCTTTCTTTCAGTAGAAATTGCGTTCTTGTTTTCTGAATGTGGCTCCAAATACTCTCTCAGTTCATCGCAAATTAAAATAACTATAAATTTTGGCAATCTGAAATGCGCAATGAAAATATCTTTTGGCAGAGCAAAAACATCAACATATTTTCTATAAATTCGCCACCGATTCAGAGATCTACGACCGTATTCTTCGTTTAAATATAAAAAAATCAGCGGCGAAAACTCATATAAAGCCATTGTCTACTTAGTACGTCAACTGCACAACCCTGATTGACGACGCGGCAACACTTTTTCACGCGCTTTCGACAACTTCCGTACTCAGAGAATATAGGATGTCGGGCAGACCTGTTTTTTACTAGCAGCGACATCTGGCGGCCCACAACTTGCTGTCGACTCTCCTAGCGTAGAATAACCGACCAGTTGCGAAAGTACAGATTACAAAATTAACAACAGTAAACAACGCTAAAAATGTGTAAACAGTATTAGAAATCTGCCAATTCGGAGACGTGATTGTTCACAGAGGCTTTTAGATGTAAAGGAGAAGGAAGACGGTGGTTTTCTGAACGGGTCCTAAAGACGAAACTGTCCTAAAGACGTTCCTGTCTCCTTTTTCTCTCCTTGCTAACGGCAGCTGTGCGAAGGAGCGTTGCATGTGAACGGGGTATAGTGTTCTGGTGACCCAAGTTGGCCGCACACGCAAGCATCTGTAGTGGAGATGTTGTGGCTATAATAATACGCTGGATAGGGGCCATGTCCCGTTATGAACCGGGAGAGTTGGAGTATAGCTATGAGGCGTGATAAAGAGACTTTTGGTAGTAGATTGTAGGGCCGCCGTCCGGTGTCACACGCGTTCCATTCCTCTTGCCATTTTGTGAGTAGGTCTTCTTTGAGAAGCCCCTTTAGATGCGATGGTGGTGCACGGATACGGATTTGCTGAACTTCACAGCTTGTGGCGGTTTCTTTGGCTAGGGTGTCTGCTGCCTCGTTTCCATCTAGACCAGCATGCGCCTTGACCCAGGTGAGGTGAATGCGTTGCTGGTGCAATTATTGGTAGGGGATACGTGGGATATTTTGTTATATTGTTTAACTTATCAACTGCAAACCTATACGCATCCAGGTGTTCAAGCGGTAGCTCGTTCTTTTTTCTACAAAGGACCACCGGACTTGCGTACGGACTCGTGCTTGCCACAATTATTTTGTTTTCTAGCATTTTTTCAATATGTTTTTCAATAATTGCTTCTTTCACTTTGTCATATCTATAGGGCTTCGACCGGACTGGAGGGGCATTATCTGTATCTATGGAATGATTAACTACCTGACAAAAACCAGGTTTGTCGTTAAACAAACAATTAAATTTTCTTACCAATCTTTCGATCTTCTCTTTCTCTTCAAGCTTCAGATGGTTTATGCCCAATTCCAGCAGTGACCCTTCTTCTTCTATCCATGTGCACCTGAAACGTAGAATTCTGGAAATTAAAATTTGCGCCGGATGCGCGTAAAAAATCAACCCGCAATATGACGGACGTGAGTAAATTTTTCACGACTAGAAAATTGACTTTTGACCCTTCATTTTTAATTTGTATGTGGAGTGCGGATTTTCCCAAACATACGCGCTGTTTATCTTGGCCAACAATCACTTTTTGCGCAGTATTCCTAAATAATCTATAACGACGGAAGTATTTTCTATAAAAATCTTCTGAGAGGAATGAACATTGTGCCCCTGTGTCCAGGAGTGCAGTGGTTGGTACATTATTTACCAGAATCTGTATCTCTGGCATAGCTAGATTTTGTACCACCACTGTATTTTAATAAATTTCTGAGGGGTCTTCCTTCCCCAGAAACCCGTGACGGAAATTTATATGCCCGGTGGAGTCATTTGGAGGTATCGGGGAAAATGTGCCCGACATCATCAAATGAAGAAATCGTTCCATTGTGCCGAAAACAAAGTGCGCAACTATCGATGGCACATTACGGAAGGGGATTTTTATTTCAATCACATCTATCCAGACGGAACGGAGGAAGAGGAGGAGGAGGTCAAGGAGCCAGAGGAGGAAGATCCTCTGCAAGCTTTTGATAAGGCCTACGATCAACTGGAGAAGAACCCGTCTCCGAAAACGTACAACGAGTTTCTCCAGAAATAGGAAAATCTGACGTGTTTCCAAGTGATTGAAAATCCGGATGAGCATACGCCTTTTCACTTGATAAGCTCTCATTCATGCCATTCGTATTCTTCTTCTTCTTCCAATAGCTCTACCAAGACGGAAGGTTTGGGAGACATACCTGAAAATATACCCCATTACGGTCCAGCAGCCTGTTGGGATGGCGACAAACCTCCCAAAGCATCTCCTGAGACCCCAAAAATATCTTCAGAGGATCCAAAGGCTGAACGTTCTACCTAAGCCAAGGGTCCGACATCCACTGAGACTATGTCAGAGTGTTGGGATGACGAACTGACTACCCATGCTCCGATATCTACTGAGACTATGTCAGAGTGTTGGGATGACGAACTGATTACCCATACTCCGAGATCCACTATGTCAGAGTGTTGGGATGATGAACTGTCTACCAAACCCAATGGTCCAATATCCACTGAGAGTATGCCAGAGTGTTGGGATGATGAAGCCGAAAAGACGACAGAAAATTGGGATGACCGTTCTAAAAAATATTTGAATTCATAAACTCAGAAAAACATTTTTTTTAAAAAATAAGTAGGGATTCTCCGCTTAGGAAAAAAAGGGAAAGGTTCTCCGCTTTCCCTATTTATGGAACGGACTAGAGAGACGAATCAGGAGACCAAAAAAAAAAAGGATATTGGAAGGAATGAGTGCAAATGCATTCCATTCCTTCCGAGACCCATTTTTGGGGGTCACTCTCTCATCCATTCTTGGAAAAGAACTTTGTCATATTTTCCCCTCTATATCTATCCAAAAATGAATAACTAAATAAATTTTAGAAAAGATAACTCACCTCTTGACGGTCCAAAGTTGGGGGGTGAAAAAAAATCTTGAAAAAGTCATCCACTTTAAGCAAATTCAAGCCTATCTCAAGAAAATCTAGTATGTGGATTTGCATTCTTGAACAGCACGCAGTCATCTGATGCGAAACGCGGAATGCTTAAATAGATAACAGTGAGCCCATTCTTAAAAAATGGTGATGTCTTGTCCATCGACTGGGCTGGGAAAATTTTCTGAGAGCTCGGGAAAAAAATTTCTCTGGCTCAGACTTATTTAAAAAATTTTTTTTTCTTAATTTTTATAATGTCTTTAGACATTATAAAAATTAACTCACCCACCCTTTTTCTCTGGGAGTGATGTCTCACTCTTTCTAAAACTAGATTTAGAAGAAAAGAATGAGTCATGACTTTCTTGGAAATCTGTTTTAGAAACATGTTTTCTTGGAAATATGTTTTAGAGACCTGATTCGAACCAAATAAGGGAGTGTAGAGTTAATTTTTATAATGTTCAAAGACATTATAAAAATTAACAAAGAGTTTTTTTTTTCCTAAATTCTGAGCCACAGAATTTTTTTCCGGCTCTCAGAAATTTTTCCCAGCCGACCTCGCTTCACAAGACATCATTCAATTCTTTCTAGAATGGGCTCTCGCTTGCCTATTTAAACCACTCAAGTTTCGCTTCAGAGCACTCTGTGTTGTGGAAGCAGTCGGTAAGTTATCCATTTCTAAAATCATTCCCCCCCATTTCACTCTTCATGGAGTGTCAATCCAAAGGATTCTGTGTAGGTGGTCACACTAGGTTATAATATTATCCATGATGAATTTTTATAAAAATTCTGTACTTAAATTATCATGAATTTATCCAAGATTGGCTTTCGACCATTCTGTCTTTTTGAGATTTGGCTATAACATAATGTTTTTTAATCCAGTCTTGATAGAAATGGACTTTACGCATAATTTATTGTGTTCACCTTCCAAGACTGGCTTGAAGAAGTGATAAAAAATGGGTCTGGAAAGAAAAGAGTGCAATCTTTTTTCCAATGCACCCGTTTAATTCCAGACCCATTTCTTTTGCCTCCCCAGAACTCTCTTTTCTCCTCCCTCTCTCACTCTTTTAAAAGGGATTGAAGAAAGATGCTAGATGTTGAAGTTTTTTCCTGGGGGAAAAAATTTGGAGGAAGAAAAAAGTTTTGTTGTTTTTGTTTTAGAAGGTGACGACTTTCATGATATTCAAAGACACCAGGGGATCCGTTTGAGTGTCGACGACCCTTTCTTCCCGAGGGTCTGTTTGGCATTGAGCAGTTGCATATTCATTAGAGTAAGCAGAACAGTCCATCATGCCTGGATGCGGCGGTATGTAGCGAACTCCCAGATGAAACAGGGTGATGAAGGGAAATCTCTTTCCCGGATAGAGCAGTTGGTAGACGAGTATGTTGGGAACGACCTGGACCAGCGGTTCTCGATCACCGGTTTGCGTTTAAATTCTGCTTACCTGCCGCCTCTTTTCGTTGATTTTTCTTTCCGCTATCCTTTGCTTTATCTGCGCTCTTGTTATCGAAATTTTCACTTTTATCCGTCTGCCGATATGCGTTGTACTGAACTTGCGGCTTTCTTTGAAGAGTAAATCTTGAGTACTGGCTAAACTGACTTGCACGCGCTTTCTCTGAGTTTCTTCTACTTTGGAACTTCACCGCAAGCTGAAATAGATTTTCTAGCGTTTGCGGGTTACGGACTTCGAGGAAATCTTGAGCTGACGGTAATAGACTCGGTGGAATTACTTCAATAAGTTCTTTATCGGGCCTTTTCCCGTATAATAAGTTGAAAATATGAACTTTTCTTAAAATGAGCTCTGTCAATTCCCCGAAAGTGCCTTGGTATTTACTATACAAATCTGATTCTAGCTTCGCACGATCCTTAACAACTGGAAATGTTTTTAGTACTGCAGATTTAAAATTTTCCCAGCCATACAATTCCGATCCTGGGTCCCCTAACAAGAACATCCAATGCCCTTATACCAGCTGAGGGCTTAACTTTTTAAGGTTGTAGTAGCGATGGTCACCTTTTGCAGCTGATTCACAGGATGTAAGGTGAAATGTCGGTCCAATTGCTTCAAAAATGTCAGAACTGAGCCCTTGCCGTCAAATGTGTCTGCTGCTTTCATAGATGCGCGCAACGTTTCCACGAGGAATCCATACCCTTCTACTGGATTCGTGAATGTCTGAGGGACCTGAAAGGTCGGAGGGGTCAACGTAAACTTCCCGGATTCTAACGACATGGTCCGTTGAAAACTTTTCGGGCGCCAAATGTAAGATTCTCACTAGTGTAATTCTCAGTTAGTGTAGAAAGCGACGAATCTTAAGAACTAGTTAGCGAATAATCGCGTAAGTTTGTGTGACCAGAAACAACAGGATGGAAGGGTAACTAACCCTTTATTATTCCAATAAGATTTAACAAAACTCCGTCTTGGAGTGTACAATCAAAGCCGACACTTGGGCTTGAACTTAAGAGCCTAAAAATTAAACTAAAACTAAGATTAACTAAAGAAATATAGCCAAAGCTATCAAGATTCTAATCGAGTTGGCCCCTTAACTCTATTTGATTACGAAGCTTATCAACGGCCTGAGTACCGCGGAGCGTAATAATAACTTTGAGAGAGAGAGTAGCCAAAAGGCAGACGCGCGTAAATCAGAAACTCTGATTCTCTCTAATCTGTAAGTAACTTCGCAGTTTAAATACCGCTCCTCCTCATTAAGTATTCCGAAAGATTGCAAAACTACGTTCTGGCCGGAAGTAGTAAGTTGAAGTTAAGAATTTGACAGGAAAGAAACTTTAACTTAAAATTTAACTGTTAATATAATTAACATAATCCTTACAACTCTTCTGAATAACATGACGTAATTTATCACCTTAACTAGTCTCCAGAGTTCGTAATTATACTTTAGGAAACCACATAGTCTTTAATCTGCAATTTTATTTCCTTTTGCTTATGATTTCAGATGTCATGTATTAATTTCTAGCAGAAATTCAGTAAAAGGTTTCTTGGAAACAAAGCATTTTCTTTTTCTGTACAAATTTCTGTAACAGCTACCACCATTGGATTCCTCTAATTTTTATTTTGTAAAGAAAAACAAATTGTATACTGCAGTCGCGTAGTCTACACATCTGCTGCCTATGTTCCTATAATTCGCAGTTTTCATATCAATGAAAATCCTAAAATAATTTATTTATATTTCATGTTTTAATGTAAAATTTAATGTTTGTTAATGTATGGTTACAACATGCAAGACATGTTTTCCCCTGGAATAAGTAATAAGCAAACAAAAAGAACATGGGGTTTGCAATTGCACAACAAATTGAACAAAGGACTCGTGCAAACTTCGTACATTTCATCACTGAAAATATCATAATGCACATTTTGTACCCCATTTAATGTTACAAAAACCTAATAATAGTGATACTAAGAATAGGCTAAGTAGATTTCATTTGTATATACATCAAAGCCATATCTGCAGACATCTTTAGAAATTTCAAGGCACTTTCAACTCAGAGTAATTGCCAAGCAGATTCATTTCCATTGTAGAACTGATGGTAATGAAAAAGCTGATTTCCTCACACAGAAAAAACAAACTTCCTGAGTGCATTAGATTTCACTTTCTAAAGCTTTTGACGAATTTAATTTGTAGATTTTTTCATGCAGAGTCATTTCGGGCATATAATCGAAGAACTTGGAATGCTGTTGGAACAAATCCACCTGTGATCCCAGGTTCTCAAAATTATATAGTAGTCACAAAATTCAAAATTCTGACAGGTCATGAATTTAAAGATTAAAATAAATCAAAAGGGTTTAGACTGACGCAGAATTTGTATAATTCTTATTAATTTTGAGGGTTATCTGATACAGGTTCTTTCAGAAAGACAGGAATAAAAACATTTTTTTTTCATTTTTACTGAAGAAGAGGGACCTATGTCAGTTAATTCTTAAAACTGACACAAGAGTTTATGTTAAGCTGCTAATTTTTGTCTTACTTTAATTTTACATGCTTTTGTAAGTTAAATATGACATACTTTTATCTGCTCTTGAATGTCAGAAACATTAATTTTTTTAAACCATGGGTTGTATCAAAATAATGTACTTTGGAAGTAGATTTAAGCAAAATAAGTATGATTCATGGAAGACTGATATGTATTACAGAAATATAAATTTTAATCGTATTGGAAGTCTATAATTTAAAATACATAATTACAAATGTTTAATATGTACATATTTAATTATATAGTACCTATCCTCATACTGCTTGATAGAGTACTCTAGCTGATATGTTTGTGTAATATCTATAAGACATATAACAATTTCACTGGCATGTCAGTCTCCACAGCCACAGTAATCTTGTTTGCAGAACAGATATAATATTGGGTACAAATACTTTGTTTTCCATTTACCATTTTATAGAGACCATTATATCAGATCTACGCAAAATGTGTCCAAAATCACATTTGCTACGATATAAATCTAACTATAAGTGTTCAGCAGTCTTACCACTCATGGGCTCTTTTTCAGATGATTGCATTATAAAGATCTTCACATTTTACATTCCTCATGTTATGCTGACATTTTTTCTAAAAATCTATTGTTCACACATGTTATATTTTTAAAAGTATTGCACCTAGTCTTCTGTGGGAAAATATTATTTTGGAAATCAAATATAAATCAAGTACTTTAATTGAACTGAGCTTCCAAATATGAAAATTGGAAGACTTTCCTAGCATATTAATGTATATTTCTTATGTGTTGAAACTGGGAAAGAATTCTAGATTTTATTAGATAAACAAAACAGTTTTAAAAATTTCATGTTAACCTTTTCAAAAATACAATATATTTGAGATTTTTACTATCAATGTATTCAATGTGTTACATTTCTTAAAAACAAATATCACATAAAAATGCAGTATATTTTAAAAAACCTTCAATCAAATCATAATTTGTTAGTATTTAGGAAACTTCTAAAAATATGTATAAGCATGTGGCTTTGTTGGCTAACTTTAGGTACCTAATAAATACATATATAAATAAAAAAAGAAAAAGAAAAGAAAAGGAAAAAAGAAAGAAAAAGCGACACAGCTTCTGCACAGGAAAACTGGAGAAAGCCTTTATCCTGTGCATTTTTTACTTGGTGATAAAAAAATAAATGCTCTCTGTGCTACAAAAATAAAGTGAAATGTCCAATTTAGCATATACTTTTGCGATAGCACACTGTACACCTTTCATTTTTTGTGGGGACAGGCTAAAAATTTTGTTACACATTTCAAGTGAGAATCCACCGAATTTTCCGTATTTAATCCGTTGTCTATTATAGAAATAAAAGTTAGAAAATTATTATAAATCGATGCGAAAAAGGTGTCATCAAAAGTTACTAAAAGAGGAATATGAGCGAAAAATATATCCAAAACAAAACCTTCAATTGCTGGCATAAAAATTGGTCGCCAAAACCAGTCTTATTCTGATTGGTTGAATTTTTTCAGTTCCCGGTGGGTTTTAGCTGCTCGTTAGTTAAATGCACATGCCAATGTATTCTTACTTTTCCGGCATAGCTTCTCTTAAAATTATCTCGCGCTGCATTGCACGGGGAAATACAACAATTTTTAATTAGAATTGTACTAAAATTAACTATCTACGCAAAATTCATAACACTATTTTCGGCGATTGTTTAACGCTCAGATATTGTGGAGAATACTGTTTTGGAGATCAGATTTTTGCATTTAGTTATGGATTGCTCTAAACCTCCTGTTAGTGATGTTGTAATTAAGTACAGTCAAAAGTCGTTAATTCGGACACCCATAATCCGGAATGATCTATAATCCGGACCTCAAAACTAAAAACTTTCTGCGCATGCGCCGCGTTGACACATGCGCATAGGTGTTTACGCGTGCGCGTAAGACCTTCACGACTGCGCATATGTGTGTGCGCAAGTGCAGAATACGTTTTCGCGTGCGCATTTAATGTATAATGGACGGTATGAGCTAAAATTATCTAATATTTATTTCAGTTAATGTTGATGATTGCGCTGTTCCTTAATCTTCGAACTGGATCCGGCTTATTACTTTTTTCAGACTGTAAAACCAATTTTATAAAAGTAAACTTGAACTTTCGATTATGTCAAATAGAATTTCCGATGCTGGAGCTTCCAAAGGATCTACAAAACGAAAGTACGTTTCGATGTCCATCAAACAAAAAGTGGAATTGCTGCAAAAAATGGATAAAGACATGAAGAAGGTAACAGAGAGGTTAGTGAAAACGAAAAAATTTCGATTGACATGTTAGTCGGCATTCTCGGCACAGCAATTACGGGTCTTGAACAGCGGAACTTTGTAACTGAACAAGAAATTATGTCTTTTTATAGAATTAAAGAGAAAGTATTATCACATAAAACGAAGCAACTTAAACAACTTACATTGAAAGAAATGTTTAATAAAGTAAACAAATAAATATTAAGCTTTTTTTTTTTTTTTTTTTTGTAAATTTAATACCCTTTAGATCATAATTGTTCTTTATTTCATAAATTACGGTTTCATATTTTTAATTTTAGAATTTCTGCATGCCATCTTACGAGATTTAAACTGATGATCTATAATCCGGAAAAATCGATAATCCGGAATCGCCGAAGTCCCGACGATCCGGATTAACGACTTTTGACTGTATCGAGAGATTTTAAAGGAAAATTTAAAGGGGAGTTTTCAAAAGGCCTAAAAGTTAGGAAAAGCTCGGCATTCTAAAGAGATATTTTATGTATGAATTAACAAGAGAGTATGAACTTTTTAGAAGATTTTTGATGGATTGTGGATTATTGAAGGATAAAACTTGTTGTGGAAAATGCAAGATACGATGCAATGGTATCTTACATTTGCGAAAGCCAAGCAAAGGTGAGATTTTCCGGTATTGTTTTTAAAATTATAACCTTTTAACCTTAGTTATTTTCATTAATCATTTCTTAATATTTCTTTCTTTCAAAATCATGTTTAATAGACGTAAATTTATTTCTATTATCCACGATTTCTGGTGAAATCAAGATGGCCGCCATTTTTGAAACATAGAGTTTCGTCGAAAATCTGGATGGCAACCATTTTTCAAAACAACGTATTTCATGTGCTTTGCACCAAAACAAATTCGCCAAAATTTAAAGGTAGGCTATACTAAAGCTTTTTCAAACAAAGTTTCCGAATTTTCAACACATCTACCACAGCGCAAGCTTGTTTGTTTACATTAGCAGTTCTTACATTACGTGACGCATGTTTCTAAAACGTACTCGCTGTACCCCCTGCTGAGAAAATGCTGAATCACTATTGGCTGATCGGCTTGCTACGTAATAACGTCACTTGTTTGGTCACTGACAAGCCGATTGCATGGATTCTGAAGAAGTGCTGTGTGAAACGTAATAAATTTTGTATACATATACAATTCCGAATGAATAAAAAGGTACAGCTGGTAAAGAATATAGAACGTAAAGCTCTTCAGACATGATGTTTGAAGTATGTTATTTGGATGGCATAATATATATTTACTAGGAAGACAAATTTCGTCAAACGAAATATATAAATATGTAAAAAAAATTTTCGTTACTGGAGCATAAAAGTATTTATTATTGTACTTTAGATTTTCAAATATCAGAAGTTGTGAGATAATGTAAGAGATTTTTTATTTAAGATAAGAGATTCAATTTTGGGGGTGACATGAAGGAATTTTTTTATTTATTTTATAATAAAACAAGACTGGTTTTGTATTTTTGAAAATTTTTGGCAGAACGGTTTAAACTTTTAATATTTCATTGGTATGTTAATATTTTCTAGAACCAAAATTATAAAATGGAGGACTGTTAATATTTACAATAATAACCGATATTCTGAAAAAGATTATTGTTTTCGATCATTTAAAAATATAGAGCAACTTCTGATGATGTCCGCCTTTTAAAAAGGTACAAAAAGACAAACTAGAATATTACTTTGTCACCAATAATGAATCAAAAAACATTGTTTCAGTTTTGGATGTGGGTATTCAGTTGCATACTAAGTTATGTGAATAACATGAAAAAAATAAGCATTCAGAAACTTGGAAACAGTCAATGTGATATTTCTAGGTAGAGTTTGGCATGATGAATTAATAATTTCAAAACGTTTTGTAGTGAATTTTTCATTCAGAAAGCACATTGTAAGTTGGAATTCGCTCAGAATATCATGTTATGCCTTGAATAATAATTTTAAATGCTTACCAGCAAGTGTCGGAATTCGATAGAGCCAGGATTTTTGCCTATTGAGAGTGTGATTATCGTTCTGTGATATCGCCCGTTGCACTAATCGACATCCAACCACTGTTATGCGAATATGGCATCAATGGAATGCTGAGGATTATACTGAACGGCATGCACCTATGACTAACGCCCGAGAGGACAGACATATTGTGAGGTTAGCCCTGTGAAATTGACAACCACATCACGGACCATTAGTCGGAAAATGGGCATGTTTGCAGCACGCCTATTATCTGCTCGTATGGTGCATCAAGGTTTGGACTTATCAGCATGGTGTCCATTTCTTTGGCTTTTTACTTAGAAGAATTGGATTTTTGTCAATTTTCTTTACTTTAAATAATTACTTACTTGACTTTTTAAATGAAAATAGGTCAATGTGTACATGGATAAATGCAAGGGAGTGCGCAATGCCATTTTTGTGCAATTCTGGGAATATTTTTAAGTGAAAATATGTTGATGGATACAGATTTTTTGCAATTCTTAAAAGCGTGTCAAGCAGTGTGTGATTCTGCACTTTCCCCGATTTTCTTTTATACTCTTCCCACCCACGAGTATATTGCAATTAAAAAACGAAGTGACTTACAATTACAAAATAGCCAGATTGTCCGGAAGTAAACATTAGCAATATATACAAAGCAAAAATAATTATATTCGCATGAAATATGTGCATGATACTTTGTTTTATCAATATCAGAGTGTCTTGGATCAAATTAATATTTTCACAGATAGGAAATTAAGTTCGACTCTATGATAAGCAACTTCAGTTTTTCATTATCGTAGTGGCAAGGATATCGTTGAGAATATAATTAATAGCATCATGTATGCTCTTTACAACAAATTGGAAGTATAGTAAAACCACCCGCTACTGGACAGTTACAGGATCACTAGGTATGTGTACAATGGTTCTCTGCTTCGAAATCAAGGAAATAAGAAACTGTCTATTAATGGGGTATATCTGATAATGTGAAGTGTCCATTGCTGGAGGCTCGATTTACATTATCATCTTGTTGGTCAAAAATTTTACATCATGATATACTTCATGTGCATGATATGATACATAAAACTGTTTTGAGTGATATCAGCTGTAAAATTAGACACTCGGTACTTCCTCATTAAAAGTAGCTATTCCATAAGTCTCAGGCATTGTTTAAGATTACATAAAGCAGTCAGGTTGATTCGTGATGAATTATTAACTCTATCTCAGATTTTATTATGCTTATGAAATCTACAGATCTGATTTAATAAAAAGCACCAGAAATAATCACTGTCTTATTGACTAACCATTTAGCTGTCCTCATACCATTTGCCATTGTGCATAATAATATAAAATTAATGCTTTAGTAGCAGTGCTCAGTGAACATCATGAAAATGCCAGCCAGATTTAACACAAAAATACAGCATGTCTTGTGAAAAGAAAATAATTATTTACAAAATCTTGTTTCCATCACTAATAAAGCACCTAATTATGTATTAAAATTTCAAAACATGGTTTATACAATTGATTTTTAACTAAAGCTTGCGTATCTATTATTTGGCTTCATAAAGTAAAATATTGTGTAAAATGAAGCAGCCATATAAAAACACATTAAAACAATATATTTTTCTTGATGAGAATATAAATTTTCTTAATAGAACTGAGTAAATTAATTCGAGTTTAAAACGATAAATCTAATAATGCTATAATAAAGCTTCATAGGACTAAGGCTGGATTTCCTGCTAATTTGTACTTTAGATTTTTTTTTTTTTTTTTTTTTTTTTTGTGTGTGTGTGTGCTTTGTAGAACTTTTTTCTTCTTCATAACATCATGCTTTTAATGTACTTTAAAAGGTAATTAATTCTGGCAAGTATTTTGCTTGAGAGATGCTCTCATGTAGATTATCTTACTAAATGATATTTATCTCATATCTGCTTTTCCGATTAGAAAATACATGAAAGACCAAGCCGGCCATGACCTGCCTGAGATTTAGCGTACGAATGTTTTGTGGCTTTAATTATGGAGCTAGGTAATAGTGATGCATGTTTAGTAAAACTCTTAATCTTTATAATAAAATATATCATAAATATATTAT
The DNA here is from genome assembly GCF_044657685.1 of Stegodyphus dumicola. Lineage (NCBI taxonomy): Eukaryota > Metazoa > Arthropoda > Arachnida > Araneae > Eresidae > Stegodyphus > Stegodyphus dumicola. Next base: position 55,847,234 of record NC_140778.1, read on the forward strand.
ACCTACATAAATATGTATCACAGAACATTTGCTTAGATACAGCTAGGATAATTTCTCTTGTTGATGTTATTTTGCACAGATTTTAATCAAAATTGTCTCTGAAATAATGTGCTATAGCTTTGTTTTGAGATTTAGAATGATGTCTGACAAAACTGGACAAAATTTATATTTTCCTAGATCCAAATTTTCCAACTTGATGGAAGTAATGCTTATTCATCATGAGAAGTAAAATTCCGAGAAGGAAAAAAAAATTATGCATGCTTTTTAACGAAAAATTAATAACAAACACCAAACAGCAATACTAGTTTTTCAGGAAATGCTGAATAAAGGGAAAGAAATATTAATTAGGAAATATGTAAACTTACGTGTACATGTATGTTGAAAAAGTGCATAAAAGCTAACAAGTTAGGTAAAATGTGTAGTAAGTAAAATCAAAGAGTAAAATCTTCTGTTAATGATTTACTATGAATATATTATTAGTAGATATGTGTACATTTGAGAATATGAAAATCATTAGTGCAGCGAATATGTTCCACTGATATTAACACTTAATGCAGTTACCATATGACTGTTAATGGACACAAATGTAAAAATTGCCACAGTTAGTTTGCGGAATGAGTGTGGATGGAATCTAAACAACATGGGGGCATATCTTTAGATCAGGGGTTCTCAACCGGTGGTACGCAAAGAAGCAAAGTAGTTTTAACTATTAAATTCAAAAATTAAAACTCCAACATGCTGATTTTTTTCTCTAACACTTGTAGATTTATGCGATCTGAGCTTTTGTTCAAGAGTGGTGGTGGTAGTAGTACTTTGTAGTTATGGTATTAAAAGTTTTCAATTTTTGTTTAGATGGTACTCATTAGTCAAAAGGTTGAGAACCTCTATCTTAGATCAAATATGAGAAGAAAATGATAATTGCAGTTTCTCTAATTCGTAGATTTCTACAATGATTTAATATTTTGGGGGTTTAACATTAATAGTGTTACGAATTTGGTATTTAAAAAGCTAATGTTAGTTCAATTATAAATTAAATGGTTTTATTTCACGCGCTGCTCATCCCGGCCGAGCCCCCAAGTGTTACGAATAAAACCATTTAATTTATAATTGAACTAACATTAGCTTTTTAAATACCAAATTCGTAACAATATAAATAACTGTTGTAATCATAAAACACTGACAGCCATTAAAAGCATAACATTATTGAAGACAGGAGATAAAGCTATATTTATTATCCCACTTCTCTTGGTGAATCGGCCGGGAAAAGATGGAAGCTGGCCAAGCATCATTTAAAGAAGAGATGAAAGACTCTGTTAAAGCAGAGATTAGATCCGTTAAAGCAGAAACAAAAAGGACCATGGTCTGATACTATTTACAATTATTTACATTACGTACTATGGCCATAGTAATGAGCTAACCTGTCGTAATGAACGACTTTAGGTTTACAGTCCTAAAAAGACTGAATGACGTCGTGGTTCGGATTCGTAAGTCTTCGAACTCTAAACCTAAAGTCGTTCATTACGACAGGTTAGCTCATTACTATGGCCATAGTACGTAATGTAAATAATTGTAAATAGTATCAGACCATGGTCCTTTTTGTTTCTGCTTTAACGGATCTAATCTCTGCTTTAACAGAGTCTTTCATCTCTTCTTTAAATGATGCTTGGCCAGCTTCCATCTTTTCCCGGCCGATGCACCAAGCGGTGGGATTCGTAAGTCTTCGAACTCTAAACCTAAAGTCGTAATGAACGACTTTAGGTTTAGAGTTCGAAGACTTACGAATCCCACTTCTGACACCGAATAAAACCATTTAATTTATAATTGAACTAACATTAGCTTTTTAAATACCAAATTCGTAACACTGCCCCCTTCCCAAGGACTGCACGTCCCGGGCAGTACAATCCCTGGACAGGAAGTTAAACTTACAACTGTGGCATAAATGCAACTGAGGCATAAACATTACATTACAATATCAAACAATATAAACAATAAATGCAATAACTAACTTAAACAAATCAAATGCTATCAAATACTAAATACAAAACAAATACTTACCCTTGGGCTCGAACCCACGACCCCGAGATTAAGAGTCTCGTGCTCATCCCGGCCGAGCCCCCAAGTGTTACGAATAAAACCATTTAATTTATAATTGAACTAACATTAGCTTTTTAAATACCAAATTCGTAACAATATAAATAACTGTTGTAATCATAAAACACCGACAGCCATTAAAAGCATAACATTATTGAAGACAGGAGATAAAGCTATATTTATTATACAAATAACTTTTAATACATGGTTTAACTGTACATGTGTAAGCAAATCAGTTAGACTTAAAGTACATGGTTTAAAAAACAGTTAAACTTGGAATATACCAGTTCGTACAGCCATTGCATGAAGATAAACAGATACTGGATGTGCACCTAGAATATGTGAGAAAATGAGATTTCAATTATTACCGTGTTCAGCTGATGTAGCCATGGGTAGACTGTGGTGCGTTAGTTTTTTTATAATCATAGGCCTGATGTATTCAGTAGATAACAGATCTGATGAAATCATAGATCAAGAGATAAATAGACCAATAAAAAAATGGTGAGAGTTTAGGAGTTGTTCTCTGTTATATGCCAGACATTCCTTGTTGATCACTCGTTCTAGACAAGCTCTAAAGACAGACAGCAGTGAGCTTCGAAGTAATAATAAATGTTTCATCAGATTTTAAAAACACTGCCTTTTCATTAGTAGTATACATACAATAATTAATTTATGGAAATGAACTAGAAACTAAAAAATTACCTGGCATGCTACAGACATTTTATGAACATTGATCACATAGCACACTTCCAAATGGCTATTGATTTCACATTTTTTGTACCCTGAGTTTCCATACTGCATCATCTATCACATTTGAAGTCTTCCATTGGGCAAACATTAAGGAGTGCATTTTTGTATATAATGTACTGTTAATACATTATGTACAAAATGTACCTGGTGCTCACATGTTTTTTTTTTTTTTTTTTTTTTTTTTTTTTTTTTTTTTTTTTGTACATAATGTACTTGGTGCTCACATAACATACACAGCAAAACATTTCTTGTATGTAAAGAAAATCTGGATAATTTCTCATTCTTTACTTGGATTCAATCATTATAATATGCATAATATTTTCAATATTAGAATTTTTAAATCTAATAAATCATTTACAGTAGCCCTAAACAATGGCACCTGTTCAATTGCACATTAAACATGGAGGCTGTTCTTTTTTTGGGGGGAGGGAACGGTGTTTAATTTATTTGATTACAGTATAGTAACTTGGCTAAGGGTAGAGATACTTTCATGGAGTACTTTCAAAGAGAAATTAGCTTATACATATTTCATATATGCGGAAAACTATGAAAACACACGTGCAGCCAACCTGTTTGCCAGAATCTGAACCCAAGTCGAATTATCAGTATTCAACTACTTTACTGCTTGGCTGCTAGCGAAGCCACAGGTAGACATTTTATTATCTAATATAATAACTGCTGCTTGCAAATTATGCCTGCCAGTTCCTGCCAAAATTCTAAAAATTTTGACTCTCCTATGTCTTGCTGCCCGTTGCACTCATACAGGTTGCCCTGGCCACCGATGAGCATTAACCTTTTGAAGACGGGATGGCCATTATAGTGGCCATAGAGTCCTCTCTTTAAAAAGACGGGGTTGTCCTCTTTAATGGCCATGCCTTTTTCCCCCATTTACCAGGCTGAAAAGTTGGGTGAAATGTCAAATTTGACGTCCCTGGGGTTTTAACACTTATCTCTTTCAAAGGTCTTCCTTTTGCGACATAGGTGCACCCCTCTGAGAATTCATTAAACTACACACAAGAATCTTTGTTGCAAATGGGAGGTGATTTCTTAAAGGGGGGAAAGCATTCGGTTCAAGATTCACCGTCCTTTGGTAGCTTTTACTGCTACCAAAGCAACGGTCTCAAAAGGTTAAAAATGAAGGCAACTGGAATTTAATGGACCATATGATTACACTTGGTTTAAGACCTGTATGGGGAAGCATAATGCATGACACAATGTGGCATTTTGTTGATGCAGACCATGGATGTGATCCTTGATGGTGTTGATGTATTAAGATTCATCTGGAAGAAATGAATTTATATTATTTATCCTTCTATTTGTAAAGTTCTATGCACAACTATAGCTGTAGTCACTTATAATGTTCTAACGAGGGTTTGGTTAGGTTATTTGAATATGGCAAAGCACCTAAGGGCTGCTTATTTTTTCTATCAAAATTAGCTGAACCAATGATCTTTTTTAAAAAAAACTACTTTAACTTTTTGCTATGTAGCACCTACTTAGTTCTGAACTGAAGAATAATATAACTGTAACAGCCATACATATAGATTATGTTATCTTAATCAATGAGTCAAACTAGTGAGTTCATAGCTTAAGCATTCATCAGCTTTAGGTAAACCAGATTAAGTAGGATAGTGCTTTTTTTTTTCTTTTAACATAATTAAGTATCAATGTGCTTTAAAAATGATTATTCAAATTGTGACAAAGGTACCTATTGATTATTTATTACATCTCAGATTTTTAGAGGTAGCTATTTTACAGAAATGATGTTTGTGCGTTTTCTTTGGTGGTAAAGTGCCAATAAATAGTACTATTTAACTGTAACAGTCATGTATAATCATAACTGACTTCTGATAATTGTGTATGTAATTTTATATTTCATTTTTGTTAGCCATGTTATCATTTTATAAATATGGGTCTTTTTGATTTGCTAAAAATAATGAAAACAGAAAACTGTTCGTTTTTTCTAGTTTCAGTCTGCTATGTCATGGGATAGTAAAACATTCCGAGGTGGGACAGCGTTCGAGATAGACGTCTTATCGCTTCGCTCTCCGTTTCCTTGCGTTGGTACTGTACCGAGTTCATCGACCTCGCCTCAAGGGCTCTGGGTTGTTTTTTTTTTCTTTGGCTTTCGCCTTGCAGAAGCGTCGCCTTAACTCCACTGCTGCACACTTCGCTGGATAAAACAGGTCGTATTTTATTCTTTCTTCTGATTTTCTTTATTCACCGTGATGATAAGGATACCTTCGGGTACGGCCTCTAGTTAGGCCTTTTTCCAACTTATTTGCCTCACATGATTAATCAATATGACACAACAAACATAACTGTAACTAATAATAACATAAACATGGAAAATTCACCTCCAAACTCAGAAAATCCTCACATGAGACATCTCAATGATGAACCCAACGTTCTCCAAATATTAAGTCACAAAATTACTTTATCCAATGATGTCGAAACTACCAGATCCTTCGTGGAAGATATCCAATATATTTGTAAAGACACAAATGTGATTTTGTCCGCTAGTGATCAAAAAGAACTAAACTTTCTCCTTGTTAAAGCCATTAATCAACTGCGTATGCAGGAAAACGAGATGGCCAATGCAAAAACAAACAAATTACAAACCTCTAACGAAAAGCTGGCTAAGCAATTTGAAGAGATTAAAAACTTCTGCGACATACTTCAATCCACTAGTGGTTTCAAAGAACAGAGAAAAAGAAAATTGCGCCATAGACAAACGGATTCTGACTCCGATGAGGAGCCTTCCCTTAAAACCAGCAATAGATATAAACAATTAGAGAACCAAATAGACGACATGCATTTGGACAACGAAGATGAATCAGCCACTCAGCTCACTACCACCCCAAAAGATCAACCAAACAAAAGTGACACCATTCCCGCAAATAGAAAACCAAACTCCAGCCCCAAAACAAGCAGAATTGATAAAGTGCCAATTATTGTCGTAGATGACGTACCAAAAGCAGATGAATTCTTAAAAAACTTAAACAAGCAAACCGGAAAAGAGATAACTGGCACCTTAAAAGGACGCCGCCTAGAAATACAGCCTGCAGACTCTGACTCACATCGATTCATTCGCAAAATAGTCGAAGAAACTAAGCTTAAAGCCCACACCTACTTACTGCCCGACGATAAGGTTTTAAAAGTCATAATAAGAGGCTTACCCATCACCACAGATCCCCAAACCATCACTCAAGAACTTCTTGACAAAGGATTTAAGGTTAACTTTATTACACTATTAAGAAACAGAAAAGAAAACAAACCAATGCCGCTTTTCTTAGTACATATACCAAAATCAGAAGAAAATAAGGAAGTATTCAAAATCAAACGCATAAGTTATATGAACGTAACAATAGCATCATTACGCAAGAAACATGGCCCTCCACAATGCTATAGATGCCAGGGATTTTTTCACAGTTCCCTGCTCTGCACCAGAGACTGGGTTTGCGTCCGTTGCGGAGGCAATCACAAACCTATAGAATGCACCCGTAGTCGCGACCAGCCAGCCATATGTTATCACTGCAAAGGTCCTCACCAGCCAACTTTTCAAATTGCCCAGCCAGACCAAAAACAAACAAGTTCAGTTCCAACCCAGTCCTCCACCAGCAACCAATCCCTGGAATAACAGAAAACAAGACTTTCCTCCGCTGACATCAAACAGTAACGAAAATATAGCTCAAACCTCCATTCAAAACGAAATTCTAACAGAAGAAACTACCAGCACCGCAGAATCTTCCCTGTCAGACCTCTTTGACTTCTCTACGCTAAAAACAATCTAGACAATAGTGATACAAGGACTCAAAAACATTAAAACCAAGAAATCACCTCTTGATAAAATAATCGCAGTAGTCGAAATCATTGAAAAAATAGGAAATCATCTTTAATGCTAATAAATTCAAGAACAGATGCAACATAAAAATCCTCTCTTGGAACGCTAACGGTCTTTACCATAAAAAAGATGAATTATCGAACCTCATTATTGAAATTGAACCTGACGTGATACTCATACAAGAGACTCACCTTAAACCAGCACTCAAAGTACATTATGCTAATTATAACACCTACCGTACTAATCGTGAGACAGGAAGAGGCGGTGGCATCATCGCATTTGTTAAAAGGAGCATAAAACACGCTCAGATTCCTAATTCCAGTACCACTTTCGAAAGTAACACAATAGAAATTGTAATAGAACATAAAAAATTCAAAATTTCGAATATATACATCCCACCAAATAATAATCCCAGCGCACAAGAATTGATTCACCTCCTTAATTCTAATACTTCTACCATTGTCGGAGGGGACTTCAACGCCAAACATCCCTGTTGGAACCCAGGACCTGCTAACAAAAAAGGAAATGACATATTTAAGCTCATTCAATCAAATAATTATAACATTCATGCTCCAGACGAGCCCACCCGCTACGGGTACAATAGCGCCACCACAATTGACTTCTTCATCTCAAATAACATTACTAACAGATGCAATATCTCTGTAATTTCAGCCCTGTCTTCCGACCACAACCCATTGTATTTGAAATCCCCATTAATAAATACCTCCCCTCACTTGACAGAAGTATAGGAGTTACAAATTGGATCAAATACTCTGAAATTCTGAATAACTCCATACAAGGTAACCCATGCATCAACAGTACAGAAGATTTAGAACACGAAGTCTCAAAATTTACCAACAGCATCAATTCTGCTTTAAAGGAAGCCACCAATACTTTTTATGTGAACAAGCCTTTCCTTCCCCTGCCTGCCGATATAAGAAATAGGATTAAAGAGAAAAACCGGATCCGTAAAAGATGGCAAACCACCAGGGATCCACAACTCAAACACGAACTAAACTCTATGCAAAAAGAAATCAACAGAAGAATCAAGAACTTCAAAAACCAAAAATGGACCAATTTCCTAAATAACCTAACTATAGAGGACAATTCCCTATTTGACATTTCCCGCAAATTCAAGAAACCTTATAAACCTATTCCACCTATCCATGGACCTAGTGGAACTTCATATACAGAAGAAGATAAAGCTAAATCTTTTGCGGACTATATGGAAGATACATTCACTCTTAATCCCACTCCGTACGACAATAACCATACTGAACGGGTCAACCAGGTGGTCAATAACTTCCTTAACACCCCTGCTCCGTACAACTTCACTTTCCTGACTACCTCAACCATCGTTGCCAACACCATCAGCGCCTTACAAACGAAGAAAGCCCCAGGGCACGATGGCCTCTCGACCAAAGCACTGAAGCATCTTCCGATCAACGCTCTTACCTGCCTAACTAAAATAATCAACAACATTATCAAATTCGCTCATTTTCCTAACTCATGGAAGCAAGCTATAATAATTGTTTTTGCTAAACCACAACAAAATCCAACTCTCCCACAGAACTATCGCCCTATCAGTTTACTTAGCCACCTGTCTAAAGTTACTGAGAAAATTCTATTTTTCCACATCCAAAAAATTCACCCTTCCATGAATTTTCTCCCAGAAGAACAATTCAGTTTTCATAATCATCATAGCACTTGCCACCAACTTCTTAGAGTTATCAACATTATCACTGAAGGCTACAATTGCAAGCTTCCGACCGGTGCTATATTTCTCGATATCGCGAAAGCTTTTAACAGGGTATGGCATCGAGGACTTATTTACAAACTAATCACTCTCAATTTTCCAGATCATTTTATTCGCTTAATAGCCTCTTTTCTCAGCAACAGAACATTCAGAATCAAAATCGGTACTGCTTACTCTACCACCAGAGTAATCAATGCTGGAGTCCCACAGGGGTCGGCACTTTCGCCGTACCTTTTTAATATTTATACACAAGATATCCCTAAAGACTCTTCTGTTCATCTTGCACTCTTTGCCGATGACACCGCCATACTTACTAAAGCTTGCATTGTTATCGCCTTAAGAAACCAACTCCAAAGCTATCTCATAAAACTGGAAAAATGGCTTACCCTTTGAAGGATTAAAATTAACACTGATAAAACTAAGGGAATAATTTTCCGTAAAGGAAACATGAAATACTATCCTCCACCCCTGAAATATTTAACGAAGAAATAGACTGGATTAATGAAACCAAATACCTTGGAGTCACCCTTGACCAAAAACTTACCTTCAGAACCCATTTCCGGTCCGTAGTACAAAAATTTTAAATCACCACAGCTACTATGCGACCTCTTCTTGGTAGAAAAAGCAACTTATCTACTACAAATAAATTAATTCTATATCGCTCCATACTGCGCCCAGCTCTTCTCTATGCAGCACTGATCTGGGGACATGCAGCTAAAACCAATATTAAACAATTACAAATTCTACAAAATAAAATTTTACGAGAAATTATCAATGCTCCTTGGTATATTCCCAACATCTATATCTACAGAGACCTTCGAATGGAACTTATTCAAGAGTATATTAAACGATTAGCGGTCAACTTCTTTTATTCAGTACAAACCCACAGTAATAGCCTTATTAGCACTCTCAGACACTCCCCGGGTCCCAGAGAAAAACATCGCTGCCCTTGTGATATCCTCCCCCACATAAGATTCACAACCTTAATTGACTCATTCACGCAAAACTGACTCTGCGGTTTTACCACCCGCGGCTTCATCTTATAACCACACTGAACTTGACACCCGCCTTTTTTCGCCGCCGCTAGTCGGACCTCACTCTCTTTCATCCGCCTCCCACACTCCTTTCACCCTTCTCTCTGTCTCCCCCTCCCGTTCTTTATCAGAAGTCGAGTAAAAAGATGTTTCTACATCTTGACACTCGAGAATAAAATACGATCTGTGCGTGTGTGTGTGTGTGTGTGGGATAGTAAAAATCTCATAGAATGAAATAATAATCATTCCAAAAGCATATTGCAATAGTAAAGTTCTGATATATGCACATAAATCATTATGTGGAAGAAAGGGAATTGGTTTGAGGGAAGCACAGCTTATTAATTTTTGTTCATCGCAGTTCACAAAGTGTATAACTTACTCAAAATAATTCTAAAATGATGAATTTTGGTAAATAAAAAAAATAAAAATAGTGAATATAAAAAAATCTTATGCAGAACTAAAAATAAATTTTAAAAAAATAATCACTATAAAATACAAGAAAATTAATGATTTAAAAAGGAAATTTAAAATCATCTCGATCACATCCGGAGGAGTAGGGACGACTTGCAGAAATTTAACGGTGGTTGCCTATTGCAGCGTGTATAAGTGTCAAGGAAAAGCTGGTTGTTGCACCTCATTTCACAAATTAGAATTTATACATATTTTTATTTTTGAAATTGAGATTGATTTTTAAAAATTTAACATATTTATCAAGCATAATTAACATTCCAAATAATTATAAAGCTATTGCATGCTTTCAGGGCTGGATACATCTTTAGCTTTTCCTAATAATAATTCTAATATTAAATACTATTTTAATATTAGAATTAAATGTATAAAAATTTTTAAAGAGTCAAAAGAGTTTATCACCATGATGTATTATAAAATATAATTGAAATAAAATTCCTTTATAGAAATTGTGCTATAATACTCATCTATAATTTTAAAAAAGCAGCGCAAATTAGAATTTTAACCAAAACTTTCAAAAATTCGTTTTTAAATATTTTAGTATTTTTTACTTATTTACACCAATAAAAAGCATAAAAATTGCAAGAGAAAATTTCTTGTTTGAAATTCTCTATTAGTTCAGATTTAAAATAATATTTTCTAAAAGAAGTAGTTTCAAATTTCCTTACAGCATAGGAAAAGCTAAAAATGTATCCAGCCCTGAAAGCATGCAATAGCTTTATAATTATTTGGAATGTTAATTATGCTTGATAAATATGTTAAATTTTTAAAAATCAATCTCAATTTCAAAAATAAAAATATGTAGAAATTCTAATTTGTGAAGTGAGGTGCAACAACCAACTTTTTCTTGACACTTATACACGCTGCAATAGGCAACCACTGTTAAATTTCTGCTGTTAAAAAACAAACTATATTATAACTGTTAAAAAGTCATCCGTACTCCTCCGGATGCAAGGAGGTTAGAATAGCCTCCTTGTATCCGGATTCTAACCTCCTTGTCCGGATGGCGTATTTCCAAACCCTACCCCACTTTTTGAATTTTTGACGTCACGGAAATATCGACTAGTTTCACCTGGCAAGACGCCTACCCCACTTTTGACTACTACGGCGCGCTTTCGAAAGAATTGTGCTGCTGAATAGTGTGTTTAGGTGCTAATTGTGAGATTTTCGCAATTTAAATTATTATGAGTGGGAATTCACGCAAAATCTTTAGTGAATGGTTATTGTTTATCGCCGTAGTGTATTTGAGGAAAGAGGAGAATAATTCGAAAAATCTGGAAGGTGATACTCGGCAATAAATGTGCTGCATTTCATCGCAAAATTCAGCGACGCCAGTAAAACAAACGAAAGTGTTCGAAAAACTTATCCACATCTGAAGCTACTATACAAAAATTGTATGTGTGCCAATACAGCAATTTAAATTAAAAAAAAAATTGCAGAAAACTTAAGATAAAAGAATAAGAAAGAATTGCAGTGCCTCTATGTGCTTAAAAACTACGAAGCATTCTGCAGAATTTCGTGCCAAAATCAAGGTTGACAAATAGATTAATACATTTTATTGTTTCGTTTAGTGTATATATTTCAAAATTATTAAAATAACTTGAACAGTTATTTAATTGTTTAAAACAGCAATAAAGTTCATTTATAAAGATATACAAGGAACTTCATAATTCTTTGGTGAACAACTGAAATTTACTAAATTACCTAACTTTATAACATTAAATATCTTCGTAACTGTGGTATTATGCTCTGTTTTATAAAAGCTTAACTACTTCTAAAAGCTAACTACTAACTAAAAGCTTAGCTACTTACTATTCATTTGTTATACATTAAAATATTTTCTGATTTATTTACTAAATGCATAATCAATTATCAGGATTACTAAATGTGTTAGGAATTTCCATACATGCGTGTGCAGTGTGAATGCATGTTTGTGTAATGAACTTTGTATTTCTTTTCCGTTCATGAAAATCAATCTCCGAATAAGTACTTTTTTGTTTTCCAGTTCCTGTGTTTAGCTGTAAAAGTAAATTCACTTCAAGTGTGTGTCTGTGCAATTTTGACGATGTAAATGCTGAAATGTTTGTATAGTAAAAACTCAACAAAAAAGATATCCAGAAAGCTCTTGAAATTTTGGATAGCCGAGCATATAAAAAATGAAATATTGTAATAAGTGAATGGAAGAATAAACTACTAGTCTAAAATCATAAAAACAGTTCATCTTATTTGTATCAACTTGACTATCAAAAGCCAATATTTAATAATATGCACGATTTTGAAAAAAATGTATGCTGCTGATCTTTGGAATATGATAACGGGTGATTTTTACAATGGTTGTTATGTGGATTAAGACTGCAAGTTGAGACTTTAAATATGAACAATAGTAATCTGAAAATTTGAAGTAGTAATTTCATATCCAACAATCTCTGCCAAATAACTTCTATGTTTTAAGTAATTAAAAAATATATTTAACCAATTATTATTAATTTTATAAAATACATTCTATAATTTAAATTTTATTTACTTTCATCTATTTTTAATGTTTGCCGTTATAAATTTCATACTATGTACTTTTTTAAGATTTCATAATTGCTAATTAAACTTCCTTTATAATTTATTTAGTTATTCTATACATACATTTATATTTTATGTAAGAAAGGGAGGTTGATCTTTACATTATGGTAACTTGGCGATTTTTTGGCGAAAATTTGGCGACCAACTCTCCTACAGCAACCCTCTATTTTTTTTTCCCCGCCGCCATTTTGTCTTCACGAAGTAAAGACATGTTTCTTTTCTTTTTATCTCCTGAACACTCCTTCCAACAATCTACTAGCCGAATTACACTTATGCTAGAAATTTTATCAAACAAAACTGCTTAATCATGACAAATATTCACTGCAAAATTAGGAAAAACTGCACAATACCATTCTCCTTACGCATTTTTCAAAATAACACATACACATAAACCATGTACACGCCCACTTATTTTTACTTAAAAAAACATCCCAGAATTGCACAAAAATGGCATTGCGCACACTCTTCACTATATCCATGTACACTGCTTTTTTCTCATAAATTAAAAAAATTTCACGAAAATACATGACAATTTTCTCAATCTTTAAACCCGGTAAAAAGAACATATATGAAATTACATGATCGCGAAAAAGTATTTACCCTTTACAAATATCAACATTTCCACATATAAAATAAATAGAATATCCAAAAACTTTTACCTCTAAATCATCTATTACATTATACACGTCACCAACGAATTCATACCTCAAGCATTACAAATACTTAATATCAAATATTTAAATTATTTCCATGCACGTTTATTTCAACTTAAACGTATACCAAATTCCTACAAACATAAAATTCGCAAAATAACTATCATTTCATTAAAATATAATTAAATTCAAAAACACTACTTAAAATATAAATGAGCACATACATTAAATTAATAAAAATTACCTTACAATCCTAATTACTTTAAACTAAATCATTGCTAATAACAATTTTCCCAATAATACCAAATTCCTTTCCACCTTACATTTACAACAATGCATAAAAATAATATCCTCAAATAATTAAAAATACTAACTTACCTAATCTTCTTCAGAATCTTGATTACGTGGCGGATACACTTTTCTTACTTCTGTTTCAGAATCTTTAAAATCATACTTATCTTTCAAAGCAAGATACCAGGTAAAATAAATAACATAATAAAACATCTTTATTTCTCTCTCGCACAACCTTAAAAAACATTTATTACTATCCTTTTCAATACCACTAAATACCCATTTCGAATTCACTTTAGTTACGGCCATGGGATCCAAAAATTCACAAACACTATTTCACACAACACAGAATAAAGCCAAATACAAAATTGCCAGATTTTTTCCCGATTAAAGAACAGTAATTCGTCCATTAATATCACATAACATATCCCATGATCTCTCATTTCCCTCACACAAAATAATGCGTAATCAGAACTGAATACTACTCACATTCTTAACAAAGTCTAACTAACCTAATCTTCTTCCGAATCTTCCTTACATGGTGGATACACTTTTATTATGGATTCAATAAAATTACTGAACGATTTTTTTTTCCGAATTTGATAAAAAAAAAAATTCTCTTTATCACATCTACAATTCACTTTAGACAGCGCCATACAATCCCAAAATTATTCAACCCTACTTCACACAACACACAATGAAGCTTAATACAAAATAATATACATCCACAGATACTTGTCCAAATTCCCCCCTTTTCCGATTAAAGAACCGTAATTCGTCCATTAATATCACATGACATATCCGGCAGTTTTCGGATAACCGGCTCTTGGCGACCTCGCTACAGCGGCCGGTGGTGGCGATTTCCGCCAAACCCGGATACCCACCCCGACAACTTTCTGCTGACGTTTAGGTTACTGTAGAATCCGGAGTATCGGGAGGGATTTAGGGAAAACTTCTGTGTGCTCATATTGGGTCGCCGCTTTTTCGGATGGCCAGGAGTCTCCTTTTCCCCATCGATGACGACTAGCTGATAGCTTTGCACTTTGTAATCGATTACGAAGTCTCGATACTTTGTTTACGTTTTAGGCGGAATTGTGGAAAATTTTGCGGAACGGAAAAGGGCCTTCACCTTCATATTTTATTTTATTTATTTATTTTTTTGCGGTATACGAGACTGGGCGCAATGCGAATAAATCTGTATGATACACAGAAACTTGCTCATATTGCTGATACAATGATCAAGAGTATTGATATGTTTAGTTCATTTCTGTTGTTAAAATAAAAAACCGCAATTGTGCATGTAATGAGTGTAAACAATAATGAAAATTTAGATATGTCTGTATTGTTGACTAAGTAGTAATAATGCCTGATTGTAAAATATATATTAGACTACTGATTGTATATGTACGATTTAAAGTAATAATTACGTAGGGAGCAAAAGAATCACTGAATTTTTATTTATTTGAATGACCCATAATTTTTGTTTTGTTCATAGGGATATATCTTTTTTAGGTGATATATCTATTTTAATATATTGTGTACTTAATTGTGTGTGCATATATATACGAATAAACGGGCCTTAAAACTTGGGTTGATTTAGTAAAAAAATTGTGTGTTATTATAAACATTATAATACTATACCACACAAGCACTTTCTTATATATGTAATGTAATCTTAGAGAAATACCAACTGAATACTTCTTTGAATATCTATAATATTCTCTGAC
Organism: Stegodyphus dumicola; assembly: GCF_044657685.1. Lineage (NCBI taxonomy): Eukaryota > Metazoa > Arthropoda > Arachnida > Araneae > Eresidae > Stegodyphus > Stegodyphus dumicola. Next base: position 55,862,422 of record NC_140778.1, read on the forward strand.
TGTGTTGTTTCATATACAATGATCAAGCAAAGACAGCGTTAAAATTTTGCTCCGAACAGCTGAGATGCGTGTCTTAAATTTTGTACTAAACAGCACAAACTTATGTCTGGAGGAAAGAAATTTATAAATTTTGTTTTGTCTACGATTTTCATTTCTCTACATCGAAAAATTATACTGGGGTGGGGGCACCACTTCACTTAACATTTGATTTCAAGTGGCATCTGATGTTTTATGTCAATAAAAATATGACAGTTCATCCTAATTTTAATCTCTTCTTTATTGTTAGCTTTTAAGAAATTTGCTTCTTATTTGCATTTTGTTCTCTTTCTGTCAGTAGATGATATTAAGGATTTGGTTTTTATTATTTAACCATACTCTCCAATTTCTTTCTGTTGCTTCTCATGTAGGCACATGTTTCTTTTTCATTCTTGCAGCAGATATTAAGATGTGTAGTGCTTCAAGTGAACTAATATTTTGTGGATTTTTTTTTTTGCTATTGATTTCTTTTTAAAGTATAATCCTGCTTAGTGTTAAGATTTATGCGCTGTTTATGTCTGGTAATTAATAATAAAAAAAACTATGTATTTTCATCATTTTGTGTACATTTTAACCATACAATTATTTTTGTATGCGAATAAATTTGTATTTATTGACTTTTCTTTACCCAATTATCCCTAAAGTATATATGCTATGCTGAATGCATTATTTCAGATTCAAAATGTATACACAGAGAGATGCATATCACACTATGATGATAACAAAAGTGGTAATTTAATAACATTGACATCAAATATCACCTAAGACAACCACTTCCATAGAAAATTTTTTGTAGCAGCTGTGTCTGACTGTCTTACAGAAGTGTTTTGTGATTTAGAATTAACTCGCTGTAATACTGATGCAATTTAAGGTTACTAATATGTGCATTCAGCTGTTTTTCTTTATTAGTTCAAACAACCCATGTTATTGATCAAAAAGCAATACCTTATCGTTAGTCATATTATAAAAATTAAAAAATGGCTTTTGGAAATTTTCCTCCTTATGCAATGATTTCCAGTTTGGTAAAAAAGCTTTCATAAGTTGATCTTACTATGGGCACGTATTGAATTTTATTTAGTGTTAAAAATCATTTCTATGGTATATGTACATATTTTTACAGTTTTTAAAATACTTCAGAAATTCATTATCTCATGCCACAAGGCATGCATAAAATAAGCTTATTTCCTTGTACTATTATTAAGCTGTCCAGAAGAAGCCTTTTTTTGACAATGGATCACTGAAAGTTATGCTGTATCTTTCTGTTAATTAGAAAATAATTTTGGATAATAAAATAAATGTATTAGAAAAATATTATATTGAAATGATATTTTTAAAACACATAATTAAATTAATGTATTAGAAATCTGTAATTTAAAGCAAACCTTCGTTCTTCAACTACATATTCATTTCCGATACCCAAAGGCTAATTCCATCATAATAACTTGTATTTTAACTCGTCATTATTCAGCAAAACTTTTTGATTAAAAAATTCTGTATTCGTTCTTTGTGATAAAAGCCCAAGATACGAACCTCCACCATCTGCAAAATGCATGGCTCTCTTTGTACAGGATCTCTGTGGCTGTTACTGGAAGCCTAGAGTATGTTCAAGCAGTAGTAAATAGGCTTCCTTATTCTCTGTTTATTTAGTGTGTGATATATTTGTTTGTGTGTGTTTATTTGATAGTGTGTCTGTATAAATACTTTTGTCTGCCATTGGAAATAAAAATATATGCATTACAAATCCGAGTTATTAAGTATATTAAGGCTGTTTACATTTTTCATTCCAAAACATATATTCAATTAAAATACATTATGCAATTTGTGTTCATCTACATTTGTTAATGTTTAATTAATGCCAACAGAAACATGTTCGCATAAATTCCTCTAAGTAATTTAAACATGAGGTTGTTTAAGAAGGCCATTTTTTATCCATTCATTTATTGAAATATTTGCATTACTTCTTATATATTAAAATTTACATATATTATGTACTTTTTTCAGTAGACAATCCAAGAATATTCTATATGTTAAAATGTATGGTATATGCAATAATCCCCCCCCCCAAAAAAGAAAAAAAAAAAAACTTATCCTCTATTTGTGATCTTATTATCTGATTGTGTCTTCTTCAAAATACACAAATAATCTGATGGAATGAAAATATTTTGGTCATTAAAACTTTTTAATCACTGCTCTTTACATCTACATTTCTTTTTTCACATAATCTGAAGTTTTCGAGTAGTCTGAAGGTTTTCAAACTGTGTTTCACAGAAATTTTAGATACCATGCAACTCCTCTAGGGCATCTGTAAGTCAAAATTTAAAACAATTTTTAATATCACTGGACATCAAAATGAAGTACTTGAAATAATCTTTGAAATTCTCTTATTATTGTTAAAAAATATTAAGCAGATTTTTGTTTATGATTAAATTTATGATGAAATAATGAATTTCTTTTTACTTTCTGCATAAAATGCACAAATTTTATATTTCAATTCTTTAACATTTATTTTTCTGAGGATAGAAATTCTTCTATAGAAAAAATTACGATTTTAGAAGTTTTTCTGAATTTAAAGATTTGAAGACAACCCTGTTATAAGGGTTTACGATTATAATGTGAATGACCCAAATAATTGTAAATGGCCTATGGCCATACTTAATACACATATTATTTAAATTGACATGCTTTACCTGTAATGTACATTTGTGACTTATGTTATAATTTAAGTGCACCAGTTTACTCACACTTATCTGTATTGTATGTATGTATTATATGCATCTCTAGACTCAGGTTAAAGCTAGCTCGTTTCCCCTTTCTCAGCTTTCCCAGATGACATTTTTGGGTCTTTACTGGAACTCGACGCACACTTTATTTCGGCTAGAATAACCACTTATCTCACTCTTCTTTTATTCAAAAATTATAACATACTAATTTAAGGAAAAAATTATATTTTATGTTAGTTACTCATGACAACATTCGAAACAACCTACATGTTCGACAAGGGGTAGGGGTCTAGGAAAGCCACAACTTTTTCAATGAACTGGATGAATAAATGCAGCCCTGCCTTTTGTTGTGTTTTATGCATTTATAAATTTCTACCTGACTGTTTATTCTTTAATTCTATATAACACAATTAATCGATGCTTGTTTCTTGTATGGAATTTTAACATTAATTCTACATAATAACATGAGTAATCTTTTTTTTTAATTGTATTTTAGCATTATTAAAAAACACTTTGGCACTATGAACTGAGAATATCTGTCAATCTGTCTTCTACGTTAATTTACAATAATATAAATGTGAATATCTGAATGGAGTTATATTGAAAGATCTACTAGATGCTATGATTCCATGATGGTCAATCCACCACATTGGAAATATTAAATCAAACAATAAGTACAGGAAAAGATTCAGCAAGACAATATATCCTCTTTTGAATGAATACATTTAACTGTAGTTATTCCATATGATGTATTATACAACACCCCAAAATCATGAAAAATAACTTTCTAAACCGAGTTTATGGTGTAAAAAAAGTAGTGGAAAAATGTTGTAGTCATGTAACTGGGCTATCTAACATAAAAATTACAGCATATTACACCAGTGTTCTTACCTTTACTGCATATTACAACCAAATAACTACAATTAGATATGAGAAAGAACAGGCAGTGTCAGTACAACCAAGAGTAAAACTTTTACAGAGTTGCTAATTTGAAAACAAGTGAACCTGTAAAACTAACCCTGCATACTGGTTTGCTTTAGATGCATTTGGTAACCAATATGCCGTAAGTCTTTACCAGATTCAGTTTTGAGTGCATTAAATACTATATTGCTCATATGTCTTGATCGTGACAATCAATGCAGCTGCAGCATTATTGAATAGAAATAAGTTATATGACTCTCAAATAAGTGTTTGTAAAGTTGTTCAGGAAATAAATATTACTAAATAATAACATGTATTATGTTTATTAAATTGTACAAAACTTATATGTTATACTTTAAATTATCGTCAATTTTAATTGTCTGAAATCTGGTATTTGATAGTATATAGTTGTAGCAGTTTTTTCACTATAAATTCTGAAGAATCCGAAAATAAATGCACATACTAAAGTATTTCAAGTATGATAATATTCAGTATTTAAGATTATCCTAAAAGTATGAAATTTATTATTTTATTTGAAAATAAGTATTAGTGTATCCATGGCATGCAGGTCCCCGAGATTACTCTATTATCCACTCATAGGTGGGGGTGTCACCTTTGCCAAAGGCTCTTTGTAGCCTGCTTTAGGTTTCATACTAATTTTAATTACTGGCCATCTACTGAAATGGTTTCTTTATGTATATCCACCTTTATTCCAACTCTGGTATTTCTACGGCGATGGAGGTTTAGTTGACCATACTTCTTGACAATTCTTTTACTTTTTTTAGTTTAATTTTTTTTTCAATTTGAAGCGGTAGACCAGTATATTCATCTCGCATAACTGTTTTTGAAGCAGACTCGAAAATCTCCTTCAAAGAGTTGGCTACATTGTGTAAATTTTCGCTATCTAAATTCCAAAGGAGTGACCGAATTGATCTGTAATTTGCATCACACTCATTGATCAAATTTCTTTTTTTACTCAACGTTGCTTCTTCAGATATGGTGGGTAAATTATCTGATGTTCCACCTGAAGGAGTTTCAGTTGATGAATATTTTCGTTTTCTGGTGCCTGAAATACTTCTTGAGACTAAATCTTCATCAACTTTGAAAATAGCCATTCTGCAGTACATTCCAAACTCCAGGCTGGAAACTTCATGCCAGCAAACACAATATGCTTGCACAGCAGTCGGTTTCTTCTGAAATCTAAGCATGTGCATTGACACAGTTGTTTCTGTTCATCAAACGTGACAGAATAAACTGCATCATGCTTAGTTTCAGAAGAAACTTTAAAGAAGCCATGTGAAATTTTTTTATACTACCCACATAAACTTCAGCAGCTCTTAATTTTGTTTTTATGTGATCAATTAACCATTTTGGCTTATTGATTAAATAATTTGGTACATGTTCATTGTATAATCTGGCCTGCGAAAGCATACTCAGATTTTTTCTGACGTAAATTCTATATCTTTCTGGCAGAAATTTCTCAACCAAGATCTTAATTATTTCAGACAGCATACAGTTTTTATATCCCTGAAGATATCTATATTTTAGTTCCTCATTTAAGCGTTCAACACCATTGTTCGAGTTTATGAATAAGTCATTTGGTTTGTAAGCCAAAGCCCATCTCTCAATTTCCTTGAACCATGTTAATTCAAAATAATCTTTCACAGCTTCATATTGGTTCCATGATTTTAATACCTCTATTGCTGCAACCATTTCATCTTGAGTTGGAGCATTTGCTATGGCACGTAATTTACACAAAAGCTCTTCTTTGGGAACCACTGCATTCTTTTTCTTAGAAGCCCATCTTGACCATGCCTGCTCTCGATGGAAACTACATATAAAAACCTTAATTCCTCTAAAGACATTTTCCAAACTTGTAATTTCTTCCATTGCAAAATCAACCATCCCATATTTTGGTCTAACGAGAGGCGACCAATTTTTAATAATTATAAGAGCTTCTTCTAATGCTTTGGCTGTTTCATTTTGTGTAATTATTATGCTCACTATTTGATAGTTCACATTTGTTTTGACAACTAAAAAATAAAGTGGGAGAGCATACTTACAGGTTCGATAGGTCGCGTCGAGAAGAACAAGATTAGAACCATATAAGACATATAAATTTTTCATTTCTTCACTTTGATATACAAATAGCAGATTTAGTTTTGAATCTGTAAAGTCATTTGGCTCAGTACCATCATATGTATTTTCAGTACATGGTCTAAAAAAAACAGAACACTTGGAAGTATCCCAGCTATTTATTAACATTTCTGTATTTTCCTGGTCAATTTTACTAGTTCTAATATCGGATTTTGCTTGGCTTATTATTTTCCTTATTGCCTCCATTTCTGGATAAAATCGTCTGCGCGTTTTATCAGTTTCTCCCAATTCAGTTGAAACGTATACTTCTAATAGCTCTGCAATTACAGTGGCATTGCATTTTCCATTCTTAACTTTAGAAGCTATGAAATGCCGTACTCTAGCATCTATAGGTTCTATTACTGCAGCCATGTTACCCATTAGATGATTTTGATGATCTTGGCTATTAGGTAAATTAAACATGAAAACTTCTTCACCAGCAATACTATCTTTATTGGCTAGTTTTTCCTTAATTTTCCGAGATATCATAATCTTTCTTTTTCGGGTTGGCACTACCTGTAACATATTTATCACAGTAAAATTTAGAAATTCCAGCACAGTCATCTAAAACTAATTATTGATAAAGGTTCAATTTTAAAAACTTTCTGTTCATAGCAAATTATTCAAAAAAAAAAAAAAGGAGTCATTTCTTTCCTTTAAAAAAAGCTGTAAAAAGGATCTCCCATTTTTATAACAATAGATCAAATTACTTCTTCAAAGAAACATAACCAATAAAACTTCACTTTGAACAACTTATTTCTATTTGTAGCAAATTGGTTAGAATATAATTAGCATTTCTGGCCTGAAAACATCATTTTATTTGCATGTCAATTACTGAATTATTTATTTAGGAAAATATTACTGTTAAAAACCCTCTTTAGGCAAAAAAAAAAAAAAAAAAAAAAAAACTATTTAGAAAAATATGTTGAATAAAGAGACACAAAAAATCATTTCTCTTTTTTACATTGTGACTCTAAAAATACCTTTTGTTTTTATGTCAAAAAGTATGTATACTTTATCATAGAATACCTTCAATACATCTTGCTCATACGTGACAGAATTATATTTTTTCCTTAAAAAAAAATTCTCTAAAATTACTAAGACCATCTTAGAACAAAAAGTTAAATAAACTTCTACCTTGAACTGAGGCATCCTGTACATTCGGGTAACATTAATTACAGCTGGACAATTAACTTTTTTAGTTGTCTGGTTCTTGGAATATGCTTTACCAAAAGCATGATCAGTTTGACACTAAAAGGAAAAAAAAAACACACACACACACACACACACATATATATATATATACAGTCAAAAGTCGTTAATCCGGACTCGTCGGGACTTCGGCGATTCCCGATTATCGATTTTTCCGGATTATAGATTATAGTTTAAATCTCGTAAGATGGCATGCAGAAATTCTAAAATTAAAAATATGAAACCGTAATTTATGAAATAAAGAACAATTATGATCTAAAGGGTATCAAAATTTGCAAAAGGAAAAAGCTTAATATTTATTTGTTTACTTTATTAAACATTTCTTTCAATGTAAGTTGTTTAAGTTTTGCTTCGTTTCATGTGATAATACTTTCTCTTTAATTCTATTAAACAGACATAATTTCTTGTTCAGTTACAAAGTTCCGCCGTTCAAGTCCTATAATTGCTGTGTCAAGAACACCGACTAATTTGTCAATCGAAATTTTTTTGTTTTCAATAACCTCTGTCACTTTTCTTCACTATAAACGAGGAACTTGTTTTAAATCATATCAAAGACGGAGCATATCGAGATGAAATACTACATTTGGTAAGGAATTATAAGCCAAATAAAATAAAAACATCTGCGCTGAAGATAAGGATAGTGCTGACAAATCAACTTCCAATTCATTACACGCCCGCCGCCGAGCAGCGTGAAATTGACAAACAGATTTCGGATTTCAAAACATATTTTCGCTTTAGATCCTTTACATATTAACAAATATATATCGGAAATTCTTTTTGATATAATCGAAAGTTTAAGCTTACTTTTATAAAATTGCTCTTACAGTCTGCAAAAAATAATAAGCCGGATGCAATTCGAAAATTAAGGAACAACGCAATCATCAACATTAACTGAAATAGATAATTAGATAATTTTAGCTTATACGTCCATTATACATAAAATACGCACGCGAAAACGTATTCTGCACTTGCGCACACTCATATGCGCAGTCGTAAAAGGTCTTACGCGCACGCGTGAACGCCTCTGCGCATGTGTCAACGTGACGCATGCACAGAAAGTTTTTAGTTTTGATGTCCGGATTATAGATCATTCCGAATTAACGATTTTTGACTGTATATATAATCCAAGAGGTGATATTTTTGTATAAATTTTTAAATATAACAATGTTATTTTACCTTTTCATTTTTTTCTTTAGCATAATTTTCCTTTTGACGTTTATTCAGATCTTTTCCTTGATGGCAAACATAGGTTTTTCGCCCAAAGTGGAAATAGGGAATATCATCTAACCAGTTTAATCGTAAATTTGGAGTTAGTTCAACTGGAAAGAAAATTTTGATTTAGATCACAATCTGATAAGCTTTGATTTTTAAAAGAAAGAAATTACAGATCTCTATAAACATATTATACATTTAACTGTCTCTATATATACTACATACTGTAGACACTGCTTAATGTATTGCAGCTGATGTCGTGTATATTGCTATTGAATTTCTAAGTTCTGCTCTTTCATATATGGAAACATAAAAAATGCATCATTTGCTGTAATTTTATTTGCTCAATTTGGTTAATATAATCAAAATATTATACAATAAATTTCTTAAACTGAAGAACGAAAATGATTTTAATCAAGCATTTAGAAAAAAGCGCAAAACAATAAAATAAAAAAAAAAAAACTTAATTTCATACGAATTTTCAATAGCTATTGATTTGGAAGGGCTTCAGCACAGTTCCCTCTTCTTCAAAAGGGAGGTAAAAATTCCTGAAAACATCTTTGCCAAAATACACTTGCGTTTTTGCCCAATTTCAGATTTTACATTGGCAAAATCTCTTTAAACAAGGATGCCCTCCAAGTATTAAGATTATAGGTATAGAATTGGTCCAATAAATTTCAGAAACATTATGGACTACTCAAATGAACTTTTGCAATGAAGACTGTAAACAATTGATAAACAAACTTTTATTTTTCCTAATTAAAATGTTAAGAAAGTGGCTAGTTATATTTATAGTTAATTCAATTCCTATTTTAAAAGATACTTTTCTCATCATCTTATATTATCAAAAATGGGCAAATGTAATCACATTAAGCAGCACCTACTGCAAACATAGAGAGATATTAAAAGCATTAAACTATTATGTAAAAATATTATGTCATTTTGTCTCATATTAAAATTATATATGCTAGGTAAAGTATAGAATGAGCTAGCTGCCTTACGCAAAAGGGATGCCTTTGAGAAGGTCTAATGGGAAACTGTCTTGTATTCACTTATATATAAGGAGAACAGGAAAATTCCCATGCAGCTAATCCATTCAACAGTATTTGTACCTTGATCAAACATCCAGTATTCAGCTATCTTATCTGCTAGTCCATTGGTGCTAAGAGTCAAAATAGACAGTAATGTGATTTGACACACAAGATAAGTAGCATTCATTGACTAAAGAAATATATATATCACATCACTAAAGAAATATATATACATTTCAGAAAACTTTCCTGTTTTCTAAAATTCAATATCTTTATTATTATAACTTCCTGATATTTCAATGCATTATAATTTTATGGTGAACTATTACCTGAAAATAAAACAGAATACTTTTTGAATTGGTAGTGTTTATTATAAGGTTATTTTGAAACATGTTGTTAATGATAAAACTAAAGAATGGATTTTCTTTATAGACTATTAAATGATTATATTTCAAATCAACAGACTGCATTCACACACTAAAATAGGATGAAAAATATAGTAGTCATCGAGACAATTGTCGAGTTTCTCAAGAAACAACAATAAAAATTTTCAAATCTAACATGGTATATCTTGTTTAATGTTTAATATAGTACGGAATGTTTCGTGAAGCATCAGCTATTTAAAAAAAAAAAAAAAAAAAACATGCAATACCTGACAATGAAACCAAATAAAAATCAAACATAACGCTACTACACGTTATGCAACAAAATTAATGAATATGAACGTCTATAAACCCTTTTTTCAACTTGGACCGAATCTCGCAACATCAACTAGATCTTACGCAATAAAATTAATACAAATTAGTGCTGATAAGTTCTTTGGAACAAAATGGCCAAATATCAACTAAACAACCAAAGAAAGCATTTACATTCTAGAGGATTTTTATTTACTCATTACATCTTCAAAAATTACTTACTCTCTTTATCGAATGACTTTCCATAGTAGTAAACATATTTTGTTACAGTTTCTACTTCGTGTCTGCGAAGTATTTCTTTAAATTCGCTCCAAGATTTCGCAAAATTCATTTTGCCTCTAAACACAAAGGTTCATACACGAGACAGACTTTGAAACTCGTAATCGATAAACCGGCTATTCCCCTATCGTTGACACAAGTCTTTCTATCGATGGGAAAAGGAGACTCTAGGCCATCCGAAAAAGCGGCGACCCTCATATTCAAGGTAACGTGACCATTTTTCTTCGCTTCTGCTGCGTGGTTAGAAGTTGAGAAGTTTGTCTCCTACTTGATCGGAGCGTAGGTAAATAAATAATAGTGTTAAATGCGAATTAAAACCGATAATTATAAATAAATAATAATGTTAAATGCGAATTAAAACCGATAATTATAAATAAATAATAATGGTAAATGCGAATTAAAACCGATAATTATAAATAAATAATAATGGTAAATGCGAATTAAAACCGATAATTATAAATAAATAATAATGTTAAATGGGAATTAAAACCGATAATTATAAATAAATAATAATGTAATTAATTATTATTTTTATATGTTTTTTTCCCTTTTGCTTTTCACTTCTTACATATATACGGATAATTAAATATAATAAGAAGATTAATTATTATTTTTATGTTTTTCCCTTTTGCTTTTCATTTTTTACATATATTGTTCGTAATTGGAGTTTCAATAAAAAAAAATTTTAATTCCCTTTTGCTTTTCATTTTTATTTTTAGAATTAAAACGAATAATTAAATAAATGATAAATTATTAATGTAAATAATAAATTAATGTATGTAAATTCGGTGTCTCCTACTTGATCGGAGCGTACGCAAATAAAAAGGCGACCCACCCTTTAAGGAAATGTTCCTCTTTTTGCAATCACAACTCGAAAATTATGAATCAGAGAAGTAACTAGGCAGGATTCTGATACTTAATTTGGAATGAACTTTGCAAGTCATTCCGTAGCGTTTAATTTTTTTCATATCTTGAATCTCTTACTATCATTAAATAAGGAAGAAATTGCAGGTTTAAATGTATAGTTCTCACAATGTAATAAACGACAGTACTTGCAACCTGTGCAGTCGCACGAAGAGGCATGGTTAGGGACAGAAAAAGTTTGGATTTAGAAGTACGATTGACATTACCAAATGGCAAAGTTAAAGGCAGATAGATTTTTTCTCTGTTATTTACACTAATAAGCGGGAGGGCAAGAACGCCTTTCTAATTGTTATTTGAAATTAAATTTTACAATTTACTTTACTTTTGCTTTTAATTTACTTTCTACAGCATTCAGTACGTGAAACCGTCAATAATAATATAATAATGATAATAAAAATGGTATCACACAACTAAAAGTATATACTACTTCGTAAATTTCGATAAATTAATTACTGAAAATATTAAGCATATCAATGGCAGCGTTGGACCTAATAGTTTTAAGTTGCATTTCAACATTTGAAAGAACGCGAATTACATTGCTATTTTCACCACACAAACGAATGGAATATTTCAGAAAAGAATTCTCCCCCGTTATTACAATATTTCAATAATTTTCGCAAATTAAAAAATTTATTTAATACGTTTTAATAATAAATGAAGCGATTTTCACTCATATAATCCCTTTGTACATTACTATCTTTCATTTCAGAACCACTGCATAACTTTTCTAAGACATAAATAGCTTCCGTTAATATATGTTCCCATACATTATATTTATTTTTTTATATTTTTGTCTTTAATAAATTAATGATAGATAGATAAAAAAAATTGATACTGCTTAATTTATAAGCAGCGTAAAAACTGGAAATCTGAGGTCATTAATTTCCGAGACATTAATAGTTTTTCAAGATGCAAATAAATCAGATAACAATAATCATAAATATTAATGCTCCTAAAATATATCCGCATAACCTAACTGATTTTTGCTTTTTGATCCACCACAAACCTATTTTCATTAAATGAAGTTTTGCGCATTTCTCTGCAAAGTACACAAAACTTGTTTCATACAACTTTATTTTAACTAAACGTTATACTTGTTTAGGAAAGTATAAAACAAGTATTTATGTGTACTACTTTTAAAATCCATGTGACAGAGTGTGAGTTCTCATCTTGAAATATACGTTGTGTCGATGAGCTTAACTACAAATTATTAAACATTTCTGGCAAAATGCCAAAAATTAAAAACAAAATTTTTTAAACACGTCCTGCGCTGTATCTGCAGGATCTATCAATCAATCAATCGACTCGACAATCGAAAATCAATCGACTTGAATGGAGCTCACCAACATGTAAAAAGCGTTTCTATTAATATGCAAGATATGAGAAAGAAGTTTGAAGACATTATGAAAGAAGCAGAGTTTTGAATATACAATTCTTGTATATTTACAAATATACAAATTTATATACACATTTTATATACAAATTTTTGTATATAAAATAAATGGGACATAGAAACTAAATTTGAAAAATAGAAGAAAATAAAAACAAGAAAATATTGATGAGTTATGTGAGGATAACAGGCTTGAAAATTCCGAAATGTCTTTTAAAGTAACAGTTTTTTATGCTGCTCTCGACATTTTAAATACTCAGTTAAAATACAGAATGACTGGAATAACAAAAATCGCAATGATGTTTTCATTTTTGGAACTTAAATTTCCGTATTTGTCATTGTTAACAAATACGGAAATTATTAATAACTAGCGAGCAAGCCCGCCAGCTGAGCGGGCTGAAGCCCGCTTTTAATTGTTGACGTGTATAAGAGTTCCTATGTTAAATATCACCGTTATGCCATAGTTGGACCGAACTACCAGGGTTCAGTGGTTTTGCGCGGGTTCCCCCTGCTTTATTCCCGTGCGCATCCAGAAGATACTGCATACACGTCACACATGCGTAAAATCACGAAAACACCTAAGCAGGCAGCCCGCTCGCCGGGATTCGAACTTTGGACCGAACTACCTGTGTTCAGCGGATTTGCGCGGTCTGCGCCCGCTTTATTCACTTGTGCATCCAGAAGATACTGCATTCCCAATACACATGTGGAAAATCACTGAAACACATATAGAGTCAGCCTGTTGGCCGGGATTCAAAAGTTGGACCGAACTACCAGCGTTTAACGGTTTTGACCGGGTTATGCCTGCTTTATTCCCGTATTCATCCAGAAGATATTCCGCACACAATACACATGCGTAAAATCACGAAAACACCCATGCAGCCAACCCGCTAGCCGGTATTCGTAAGTTGGACCGAATAACCAGCGTTCAACGGTTTTTCGCGGGATTCATCCGCTTTATTCACCTATGCATCCAGAAGATACTGCATACACGGTACACATACGTAAAATCACCCAAACACCCATGGACCCAGCCTGTTTTCCGGGATTCGAAAGTTGGACCGAACTACCAGCGTTAAACGGTTTTGCGCGAGCTGCACCCGCTTTATTCACGTATGCATCCAGAAGATACTGCAAACATCATACACATGCGGAAAATCAAGAAAACACGCATTCAGCCAGCCCGTTAGCCGGGATTTGAACGTTGGACCGAATTACCAGTGTTCAGCGGTCTAAGCGGGCTGCGCCCGCTTTATTCACATATGCATCCACAACATACTTCATAAACGTTACACATGCGGAAAATCACGAATATTTGTCATTGTTAACAAATACGGAAATTATTAATAATGTTTCAAAAATACAGAAAAAAATATAAAGAAGACTTTGCTAATGTACTGGAAGTACAACTTTCATTATTTATAAATACTTTCAGAACAGATATCCAAAATTTGAAATCCGGTAAGGATTTAGCTGAATTAGCAATGGTAAAATACTATGACATGACAAGCAGTTAATTGGGAGTGCAATTAACTTATATTGTATTTATCATTCATTATCTGTAACCAAAGCCACGAGAGGTCATTTTCAATAATAAAAACATATTTAAGAAACACTATGATACAAGATCGGTTGTTAAACCTATCACTATTGAGCGTTGAAGTTGACATGGCTGTGAAAATGGACGTCCAGGTATTGATAAATAATTTTGCGGAAATGAAGGTTAGGAGACGCAAATTTTAATAAAAAAGATTTTTGTCTTTATGATGAATTTCGGTCACCAGTGTTATAATTACACTTATTGGGGGGGGGGGGGAATTAGAGAAGAACAGCAGTACGGGCTGAGGGAAAATTAAAAAGAAACAGGAAAAATCTTTAGCATTCATGTTTTTTTATAAAAATGCTGTATTCAAGTAGTTTAGTGTACCAAAAGGATTTTTAAAAGGACAGCAAAAATATTACATATTTTCTACTAAAATTGTATATTCAAATAGTTTTCTTTATGAAGTTTATGATAAATATGTTTTATATTTAACAAATGTACTTGTATATTATTGCATAAATTATGTTCGTAAGTTGAGTAAAATCACAGAGTACTATCTATTGATGTAATATTTTTTCTGTACGTTTATCAATTATCTTGTCTGTCAATATCAATTATCTATCACTCACACGCACGCACACAAAAAGTCTTAAATTACAGAATTAAAATCATCTGACGTCAAATACCCAGACTAAAGCAAATTTGCATTTCACCAGTTAGCAAAGGGAAAATATTTTCCTTTTTATTCTTTCTTCATATTACATAACTTTCAAATGGTTCCCTGAAAACGTGCTTTTATTTTTTAACAATTAATCCAGATGTGATAAAAATCATGAAAACATTGGCTACAGGAATCCTTGATTTTTTTTTTTCTTTACTTTTCACGTTTTTTTCTTTAGTTTAATTTTTATTTTTAAGCACATTAAATTTATTGGTTTAGGGACCCAGGAAATTATTTTGCATACGGGACCAAGAATTCTAGTTACACCACTGTCTATAATGTATATATGCGTAGCTAGTATATGTGTAATGAGATGAACTACCAGTGCTCACACACTTTACCGCCAGGCCGCTGCTGAACCCTTCATTAATTAATGACATAATCACACAAAGCCACGCATTTACACACAACTCCTGAACATAACAAGCAACCAGCGCATTAGCGGGATTCGAACTTCGGACAGAACTACCAGTGCTCACACACTTTACCGCCAGGCCGCTGCTGAAATCTTCATTAATTAATTACATAATCACACAAAGCCACGCATTTACACACAACTCGTGAACATAACAAGCAACCGGCGCATTAACGGGATTCGAACTTCGGACAGAACTACCAGTGCTCACACACTTTACCGCCAGGCCGCTGCTGAAACCTTCATTAATTAATTACATAATCACACAAAGCCACGCATTTACACACAACTCGTGAACATAACAACCAACCCAATTATTCTACACTTATATAATAATTCTATAATTATTCACATTATTTAAGTGATATGATTCATTAGTGTAATTGTACTGGCTCGTATACACACGAGGAAAACCACGAAATTTCCAATGCAGCCAGGGCAATATGAAAGACAAAAAAATGTAACAAATAACCAACAATTAAAGGTTACCAATAATAGTGTACAACAGAGATGTATACCTCTCGCCAACTGAAAACAATTGTTAAATTCAATGAAAATGAATTTTCAAAATCAACAGACATGCGGTCTTTAAATTTTGTACATCCGAATTGTCTTCTCTCTTAAGCAGCAATATGACAAAACATTTAAAAGAAGAGCATATCTTTAGAATTTCCGATAGACAGTCTTGCGCCGAACAGTGTTGCCATTGCTCGCTTAGAAATCGTCGAGTTTCTTAATCAAAAACACATAAATGCTTTACAAAATG
This sequence comes from Stegodyphus dumicola, assembly GCF_044657685.1. Classification (NCBI taxonomy): domain Eukaryota; kingdom Metazoa; phylum Arthropoda; class Arachnida; order Araneae; family Eresidae; genus Stegodyphus; species Stegodyphus dumicola. Next base: position 55,878,423 of record NC_140778.1, read on the forward strand.
TTAAATAGTTAATAAAACAAATTACAAATTTGAGCTTTCAGATGCCCATATTCGGGTGGTGACGTACATATTCAAAATTCCATAGCTGTAGGTACCGTTGTTTTATCACAGTATCTGCATAAATGTTATGTACGTTAAACATACGTATATTTATGCTGATTCTTTATTATTAAATATCTTTAAATATAACACACAGCGATAATATTCGGTAGAAACAGTTCAACGCAAAATGCGAAAACGAAATTAATAGCCCTTCTGGGCTAACGCGCTTTGGGATAAAAACGCAAAAATAGAACATAACAGCTTTCATTGTCAGTGCTTAAAAAAAAAAAAAAAAAAAAATCGATAGGCCTTATTTAATTTAATAAAATCGAAAAGTTGAGCAAGTTGCATATTTTTGAGAGGATAAATATGCCACGAAACCTTCAAAATCATTTTTTAGTTCATCACGCACGCATATCTGCACACAAAAATAACAATACCTATTATTCTTCTGCATCTCTGTTTAAAAATGTTTTAAAAAAACATATGTACCGAAAAACATTTATTTGTAAAGTAAAATATTTTTTTTCGAAAATATTTTAAATAAATTTAAAAAAGAAGATTTTTCGCGATCATATTTTGCCGCGGTTAAGTCCGTGCAGCTGTCTGTCTGTCTGTCAGGTACTGAAAAAAATCAGTACCTCGGTACTTACGTGAAAACGTGGTTTGGACTTTGCCAAAGCTAAGTTTACTTTTAATCTATTTTCATCCATTACATTTTTTAATATTATTTTTCACTTGAAATTTGTTTTAATACTTTGTTTTCATAGATACATATCATTACTATTATTTTTATTTTCCTTTTTTTTTTTTTTTTTTTTTTTTTGTAACAGTACTTTCTAGTTTGAACTTTTCACTTCTCTATCTTCCTATCTCTATCTAACGAATATTGTTTAATTAAACTTATAATTACTTTTCATCTTTATTAAACTTTTTATTTCTGATAGTTTTGACTTTTGCATAATTGCCAAGTTTCTGAAATTTCTAACAATAAATTTCATTAAACTATTTCTGTCACTGTACTGACTTTTTTGAATATGGCTTCTTTGCATGAAAAACTGAAATATTTCTGTTTAATTACTGACATGCATTTAATTAATACAGAGGCAGCTGCACTCGAGTTTGCCACCGATGCTGGACTTCTTCCCAGAGAGGATGAGGCACCACCTTGCCCCAAGTGCCAGGCACCGATGAGAAGCAACAAGAGAAAGGAATCAAAGCTGGGATGGCGTTGGGTCTGCAGCCTGAGAAATCGCAACAACTGCTCTGGCATGATTAACCCCATTGAAAACACCTTTTTTGAAGGTACAAAAATCCCAATAAGGGAAGCTTTAGTCATAACTGTTTACTTTGTTCTAGATCACAGTTTCAGCTACATAAATCAGCAGCTAAAGCTATGGAGGGAAAAGCAAAAATTACCAGTAATTGCAAATGAGACTATTGTTGACTTTTTATCATATTGTCGTGAGGTATGCGAAATTTTTGCCTCTCATCATAGCAGAATGTTAGCAGTACATGGCTGTACATTATTACAGGCGGTTCCGCTTGAAGCCCTTTACTTATGATGGAGAAAGACTTGCTCAGTTTCTACAGGACATTAAAGCTGTGTATCCAGGCCATGGAAAAGTCGGCCTTGAACTTAAAATGTTGGACGAACCAACATCAGAAAGCGAAGGAATTGAGGACCTGATGCCTCCAAAGAAATCAGCCCGACAAGATGATGATATACCATTCATTCAGGAAGATGATGATAAATGGGGTAAAACCAACAAATATAACTTTATTTTTGACATAATTTATTTATTTACATATATATACATATAAAAATTGCATTTAAATATTAAATTACATACCATTATAATCTATGTGCTTATTTTTCAGAGTAAGGGAACACAGATCCATGATCCATGATCTTTAAGGCGAGTGAAAATCTGACGCAGATGTTGAAAATGTTCTTCCTCATCTGTAGATGCAACCAGGATATCATCAAAATATGGAATGCAGAAATCGAGACCAGACAATACTTGGTGTATGAAACGCTGAAATGTTTGGTCAGCATTGCGAAGGCCAAATGGCATATATAAGTACTCAAAGAGGCCAAATGGTGTAGTCACTGCGGTCTTGGGCACATCTTCAGCATGCACCGGGATCTGATGATATGCTCTGGCAAGATCGAGGGTAGAAAATATGTTTGTTCCATGAAAAAGATGGGTACAGTCTTGGATATGTGGGACTGGATATCTGTCAGGGACTGTGACGGCATTAAGTCGACGATAATCTCCACAAGGCCGCCAGTCACCATTAGACTTTTTAACCATGTGAAGTGGACTGGCCCATGGACTTTTAGATGGGCGAATGGTTCCCTGTGCTAGCATGAATTCAAATTCTTTGCGAGCAGCTTTTAGCATCTCTGGAGAAAGACGACGAGGCTTGGAAAATACAGGTGGGCCATGTGTTTCAATGTGATGATACACTTCTGGCTGATGAGTATGCTGCCCTGATTTGGATGGGTTTAAAATGTCAGGGAATTCTGCTAATAACCGATGAAACCGTGTGCTGCCCGATAAAACACTTATGTTGGTAGGTACATTCGATATGTGAGAAGCTTGGCCCTGTGATGTCAGCTGAGTTGTAGCATCAATTAAGCAATTATTCTTGACATCCACTAGAAGGTGGAAATGTGTCAAGAAGTCGACACCAATAATTGCTTGAGTTACATCCGCAATAATAAAAGGCCAGTTGAAAGTCCGGCGCAAGTTTAAATCAAGTGTCAATAGTTTGGTGCCGTAGGTTGCAATTTGGGTACCATTGGCTGCATACAGTACAAGTTTATTAAGTTGGTGAGCATTTGTTTTAGTTCTCCGGAGCACTGATATGTCAGCTCCAGTATCTACTAGAAAACATAACTGAGTTGAACGATCAGCCAGTACTATTCTGTCGATGTGGCGGACATTCTGTTGGCCAGCAGAAGACCGCCCATTTAGTTTCCCGCTTGTACAAAAGTGCATGGAGGGGCACACTTGCGAGCTTGAGAGCCAAAATGCATATGATAAAAACATATGCCACTTGTGGGTTCTTTGTACTGCGTTCGAGTATTATGACGAGATTGACTCCTGCTTTGGGCACGAAATTTATTACGTGGGCCCTGATTTGATCGATTGTATCTCCGTGAAGCATGAAGACTTGTAGAGAGTTCAGATACTTTTTTGGTCAATTCAGCCACTTGTTGTTCGAGGGATGAACTGGAAGGTGCAGCATTAGCAGCACTGACATAAGCTGGAGTAACAAGTTCATTAATTTTGTCAGCCATTGCTGCTAAACGGGTTAGATCTTCATTGGAAGCAGCAAGAATTATTTGTATGTTATTAGGGAGACGCGAAAGCCATAGTGACTTCAACAAGTCGTCACTAAAATGGCTTCCTGCCAGATCACGCATTCGTGACAGCAAGTATGAAGGTCGCTGATCTCCAAGTTCAAGTCCTTGTAGTAAAGTACATATTTTTGAAGATTCACTTTCTGAATAGATTTCAATGAGCCGCTGTCTCAGTTTGGAGTGTTTATCACAATCAGGTGGTTTGAGAATTAAGTCATGCACTGAATTCAGAATATCAGACTCAATTGCTGCAACTACGTGGTTGAATTTTGTAGAATCCTCACTAATGCGAGCGATAGAAAATTGTGCTTCGATCTGAGCGAACCACAATGAAGGATTATTTTTCCAGAAAGGCGGTGGCTTCACCGCAACGCGTGTGATTTGTGGCTCTGGTGGAATATCGTCGGGCATACTGATAGATAATTTTCACTTTAATTAATAAACACTTAACAGCACAAATATTGTAGCAAGATGATACACTATTGATATTTTGCCATAACAATAAATATTTTAACCATGCATAAAAAATTTACGTAATGATACACACACAAATAATACAGGGTCAGCAATTACACACACAAATAATATTTTACCGAAATGCATTTGAAAAGAAACCCTTATTTGAGAAAAAAAATGATGCGTTCATTTTGTATTGCGCACGCACAATATCACCACTTCACAATGAAAGGCACTTTCGAAGGAAAAATGAAATCACTCCTGTAGCACATGGGAAAAAAATTCGCTACTTTCGAACACTGAGGGAAGAATTTTGCCGTAGCACGTTGCAGAAAAATTACTGATGTAGCACATTTAGCGAAAATCACTGTTGTAGCACATTTGTCGTTGAATGATCGAAGAATTATTGCACGACTGGCGAAGTCAGCGGAACGGAACAGATCACATTGATGATTTGCTGAAGCTCCTTGCGATGATATGCACGACTTTGAAAAAACACAAGCAATATATATCAATACATCTAGAAATAATTGAAGGGGAACGTTGTAGCATACGTTTAATGTCCATATTCGTTGTTATTTTTAGTCAGTTCTTCAGAATGCCTTGGATGCACGTGGCTTAGGGTCGTTGAAAATCCATTCTCAGTAGCGTGCTCAGTCAAAAGGTCACCACTTTTGGTGGTCGTGTGTGCTTAATGCATGATATAATTAAAGAAAATAAGAGTAGACAATCTCCTATAACAAAAGAATATATTAAGTACTAACTTACAATTTAAATTACATTGCAGAGATCAACACAGAGCTCGGAACACAGTTCATGCTACCTTCGCGTACAGTTGTGTGACGAGAAGTCTGAGTGAGTAAAGATGTCGCTTTGCTGCTCCGATTAAGAACTGGATTTTACACGTGGCGCCATCTCATGAATAGAAGTTGAAGTATCTGTCGGAACGCTACAACCCCTTTCAGGTAAAGAATATTGCAGAAATGAGAAATGAATCATGGAAAGAAATGAATCTTCAGTCAGAAAATATACAGGTGAATTCATTACTTTTAATGTTTCCAGCCTGTTTATTTTAATTATGTATTTTCATACTACGTTTATTATTTTTATTTTATGTTTATTTATTATTTTAAATATAAGGATTCGATCTTACATTATTAACTTCTTAAACTTGCCACCCTTTTGTGGTAATTGTGTATTTTCGTACTATGTTCAATTATTATTTTCTAGTTAAAAAGAGTATGTAGTTAACAAAAGATTAAAACTAAACAACAGAAAGAACACTTTTAGAAAAAAATATTAAAACATTTAATAAAAGTGTTTATATATACGCTAACTTATGTTTTCATTATCGTAACCTTGTTTAGTTATCTTGTATTATGAATATGCATAATATGGATATTTTGTTTAGGGACTTCAAAAATAACATTTTGCTGCCACTTAGACGAGGGAAGAAGCAGATGGAGAAATCAACTTGGATGACAAACCCAGTACCTGGGGGTATAGCCAGGTTTTAATTTCAAGAAACACATCCGAGTTGAAACGACTGATGCGGGCCACACCTGAAAGCGAAGGAACTGAGCAACTGCTGCCACCGCAGGAAATCTCGACGATCATGAAATTTAAAATCTTGTTTACTTATCTTGTATTTTGAATATGCATAATATGGATATTTTGTTTAGGGACTTCAAAAATAACATTTTGCAGCCACTTAGACGAGGGAAGAAGCAGATGGAGAAATCAACTCGGATGACAAACCCAGTGCCTGGGGGTATAGCCAGGTTTTTCTTTCAAGAAACACATCCGAGTTGAAACGATTGATGCGGGCCACACCTGAAAGCGAAGGAACTGAGCAACTGCTGCCACCACAGGAAATCTCGACGATCATGAAATTTAAAATCTTGTTTATTTATCTCGTATTCTGAACATATATAACATGGATATTTTCTCTACAAAAAACTCCAAATAGTGAACTGCCAAGTAATACTGCTGAAAACTGCAAAATGTGGTGCTGAATGGTAAGTAATATAAAATATATGTGTACACATTAAATTAGAGGATTATGGCTCCTGGCGAAACCTTGTAAAAAAAAACGCATCAGGATTCCTACCTCCTAGTCTTACACGTACTAGCTTAAAAATTGGGATTATTTGTAACTATTTTGTTTCACTAATATCATTAATCACATTTCTTACTGTTTCTATTTTTTTATCAAATTTAGATTTAATTAAAAATCACTTTAACCTGCATGTAACGTCATGTAATGTGAAAATAGATAGTGCCTATTTTTTAAATGAAATTATATGATAATACCCGCATAAATATTTTTTATAAATAATTGATTTAAATATAATTATAAAAACTCTAATTTACAAAATTTGGTAATGCTTCAATTAAAATGAATAGTCAAAAAGCAGAAGAAAAGATTTTTCTTTTTTTAAGTACGTGTAAGTCTTAAGGTGATGTGGAAATGGAATCATTTCTAATTTCAAAATGCAAAATGCTTGTAAAAATTGTTCTTTTTCAGATCTGATGAACAGGCCTCGATCTATAAGAGTGGAGTTCAGTGAAACGAAGTATTGGATTTTAACAAGGAATGAATCTATAACAGTTTTTCTTGTGAAAAAATGAAATTTTATAAGTTATCAGCAGAGTCATAGTTACTGTTTTCAGCGCCCAGGGACAACTGAAGATTTTGTGCCCCTCCCGACTACTGGCCAAAAATGGAAAACATTCAACTCTAAAAATTCGTAACATCATTTTGGCTTCCCTTGGATGATGTGCCCACGGACATATGCCCCCTTTCTAGCCCTGGTTATCATATACACAGTTTCTTGTGAACTTGTTGACTGTGAGAACCTGGATACATATTTTCTTGCAAAACTGTGAGAAACTAGATAAAAATTTTCTTGTGAAAAGATGAAACTGTGAGAACCTGGATAAAAATATTCTTGTGAAAAGGTGAAACTGTGAGAACCTGGATAAAAATTTTCTTGTAAAAAAGTGAAATTTTTATATAAATATAAATAACATAATTTAAGAAGACAAAGATTGTACAAGCAATGTCATCTAGGGGTAAGTACCTTCATTTTGCAATATATGTTTACATTGATAAATTAAAAAATATGAAATTCTAGCATATTGAAACATAAGTTAAGAAATATTTGTTTAAATTTATTAATTAAAAAAGGTGAAATTCTTACATATTGAAACAAAAGTTAAGAAATATATGTTTAAATTGATTAATTAAAAGAGTTGAAATTCTTGCATATTGAAAAATAAGTTAAGAAATGTATGTTTAAATTGATTAATTAAAAAAAAAGTTGAAATTCTAACACAGGGAAAAATAGAAAATATATGTTCAAATTGATTAATTAATAAAAAAAAAATGAGTGCTATATACTGAAAAATAAGTTTCTTAAAAAGAACTTAGCATATATTACAAATACCTTAATAAATGTTCTAATTTTTCATTTCTCATCCATATATATCATGTTTAACTATCATACACTTACCTGCATAACATAATTAATTTAAATATAAATTCATTATTAATTTAAATGCCAAATAATATAATGCCGAAATTACATGCAAGTCAAATTTTTAGGTTGGAAGCTTTCTTTTAAATCGATTGTTTACAGTTTGAGCATAAGTACTTCTTCGCCCTATAGCGTTTCATGCAAAACATTACACTCGTTAAAGTACACGTTAATTAAAATTTCTTGTTCTATTACTTTAGACTGAATTACAATTAGTAAGTTATCATATCATGCTTAGTAATATAACATTAACTATGTTGTACAACATTGAAGAAATGGGGAATGTCAGGCGTCATCATGTCAACATGAACAAGGGTAAGTTCAATTTTTCCTTTTGGCAGTTCAGAATTGTTTTCCCTGTCCAATTCCTTCGGATAGGGAAAACAATATTTGGCCGCCATCTTGGATTTCGAAATGCGCTTTTTGGCGCATTTCTGAAATCCAAGATGGCGGCCAAAACTCGCCAAATTCAGCCAAGAGCCGGGTATCCGAAATGACAATTTTCCCAATAATATCAAATTCCTTTCCACCTTACATTTACAACAATGCATAAAAATAATATCCTCAAATAATTAAAAATACTAACTTACCTAATCTTCTTCAGAATCTTGATTACGTGGCGGATACACTTTTCTTACTTCTGTTTCAGAATCTTTAAAATCATACTTATCTTTCAAAGCAAGATACCAGGTAAAATAAATAACATAATAAAACATCTTTATTTCTCTCTCGCACAACCTTAAAAAACATTTATTACTATCCTTTTCAATACCACTAAATACCCATTTCGAATTCACTTTAGTTACGGCCATGGGATCCAAAAATTCACAAACACTATTTCACACAACACAGAATAAAGCCAAATACAAAATTGCCAGATTTTTTCCCGATTAAAGAACAGTAATTCGTCCATTAATATCACATAACATATCCCATGATCTCTCATTTCCCTCACACAAAATAATGCGTAATCAGAACTGAATACTACTCACATTCTTAACAAAGTCTAACTAACCTAATCTTCTTCCGAATCTTCCTTACATGGTGGATACACTTTTATTATGGATTCAATAAAATTACTGAACGATTTTTTTTTCCGAATTTGATAAAAAAAAAATTCTCTTTATCACATCTACAATTCACTTTAGACAGCGCCATACAATCCCAAAATTATTCAACCCTACTTCACACAACACACAATGAAGATTAATACAAAATAATATACATCCACAGATACTTGTCCAAATTCCCCCCTTTTCCGATTAAAGAACCGTAATTCGTCCATTAATATCACATGACATATCCCATGATCTCTCATTTCCCCCACACAAAATAATGCGTAATCGGAACTGCTCACATTATTACCAAAGTCCCAGGTAGTAACCTTTATCGCCTCCAAAATGTCGCCAAACTACCAGTTACCACATTGTAAAGATCAACCGAAAGGGATTTATGTGCAACAGATATACAGTGAAAATCATTTAACACAAAACTGAGGGGACTGAAATATTTTTTCGTGTTAAAGAATATTGAAAGGAAAAAAAAAAAAGCATATATTCAACAAAATTAAGCTTATTAAAGTACATTTTATTTACATAGATATGTATATATGCATGTATTTAATAAAAACCAATGAAACAAAAACATCCACAAGAACTTGATGAAATTTAATACAAAATTTCATCAAAAGTTTTTGAAAAACAACATTTATAGAGTTTTGGGAAAATAATCTGATATTTTTCTTTGCATTGTCTTTTTTTAGCATCAAATTATTCAATGTCAAACATTTTGTTATTCATTTCACCATTGGAATGTGCGTCTAAATAACTGACCATACTTTTTATGATATTCCTCATTTCGGATGATGTGGGAACAGGAACTGCGTTCATTTTATTTTCGTCATCAGAATCTGCATCAATGATATCTTTTTAGCTTTGAACAAATTCCAAAATAACTTTGTCTGCCATAATTGGGGCTGTACACATATTATCATAAACTACTGCAATGAATTCTTCTGATAGTACAGTAGGACAGTTCATTAATACAGAAACTTTCTCAAACATTTCATCAAGTGTCAGCTCAGTTTCAATATCCTACTTCTCCATTTCTTTCGGCGCCGAAGAATCTGATACTTTTGAGAATTCTGTGTAATGAAAATAATTTTCATTCATCCTTGGAGTCGCTGAATTCTATGCAGTGCAACATATGAGCCAAACTCACTAATTTTTACTCACACTGCCATGTACTCATCACTGAATTCCAAAGCTAACTGATGAGAGATGAGATGTTTGTGTGGCGCTTGTAGACGTGGAAGGCAAAAGTACCATAGACAAACAAAACTGGCTCGTGTCACAGACTATTCCGAGGGTATTTCAAAGCCAAATTAGCCTCTTTTCTACGAAACATGTGAAACCACCTCTCTTTCATTTCACACCCCGCTTAAATCTCGCCAGCGATGCCAGTGTTTTCTGTATTTTGTTCATTTCCAGAAAGGGTACCTTTTCGTGTTAAGAGAAACAAAATGCATGAAAATACATAGTAGTTTATCGGGACCGTTGCATTACTTCGTGTTAACCAATATTTCGCCTTGAGCGCTTTTGCGTTAAACGTATTCCACTGCATACAAATGTGTTTGGACTATGTATATACAAATAATTTTTCAAAATGAAAATTTATAATACTTCCAAAAATTTTTGTGCAGTATGCTGCTAAAAATTGATCAGTAAATATATAAAGAAAGAAATTTAGAACCTATTTTTCAGGAATAAAAATTGAAATTCAAATTAACTTGATAAAATCCTGTTTAGACTAGTAAAATCTTTTTAAATTGGAAGATATTTTTAATGATTTTACTTCCCCCCTCCCATTTTCCTTTGCTACTGCTGTTTGATAAGAGGTTCTAGTAAGTTTTGTGTTTAAATTTTGAACTTTCAAAGATTTTCCACTGCAGGATTTTAATTTTTTCTACATTTTTAAGGGCATGTTTTTTTTTTTTTTTTTTTTTTTTTTTTTTTTTTTTTTTAGAATCTTTTTAGATTAGAAAAATACTTTTATGAATATTTTCAATGATTTTCCTTCGCTTTGAGGAGGACTAGAATTTTTTGGTGAACTATTAAGATAAAAAATATATTGAAATGGTTCATCAGCTGATTCTGTATACAGAAAAGCAAGGATTTTGTTTTAGAAGGGGAAATGTAATTAAATTTGACATACCTCCTCTTGACAATATTATGTTAAATTTGGTTGGATTCCTCACCTTTCTTGTTCTTTTATACTAATTTTTCGGTTTTTCTTGTGATGGTTTATTTTAACATGTCGACTGGCATGGGGTTCACCGGTGACCGGCACTCGACTTGGCTATGGCGCCGTGGGTGCCATCGGCAACGCAACCAATAGTAAAATACATAATTAGAATAAATATCGATACTGATAAATTTTTAAATAGTACCATTGTTACTATAATGGTTTGAAGAATAATAAATCATACAAATTTAAATTATAAATCACAAAAATGGTCTACAGATGTTTGGGGGTTGCTGGTGACCCCCAGCATGAAGCACAATTATATAACATGTTCTGTAGATAATATCTCGACATAATATATATCGCATAATAAAAATTTCAAGTTGGCGTCATGGGCAAATTACGTAAAATGCGCGCGGCAGTCAACGTGTTAATTTTTACATTTTAAAGTATTCTTGTTCTACATTTATAGGATTTTATGAAGATCAATTGAACTTCAATTTTTTTAAGTCTTTGTGAAAAGTTGGTTCTAAATTTTATATACTATAAATAAGAACTCCTACACTCCTAGGAAAAACTAATTTATATATTTATTTATCCCACATTTTCATTATGAAACATTTTAGTACATGCTTTTCCTCAATATTTTAAAAGTTGATTTTTTGTTGAACTGAAATATGTAATATGGAAAAATTCTATCAAAAAAACATAACTCAGAATCAAAACAGGAGATAAATAGAGATAATAATAATGTGGGATATTTGATTCTCTCCCCCTAATAGTCATTTGAAACATTTTAGCGTGTTTTTCCATTCAGCTGAAACAGTAAAAATATAGAAAATTTCCCCCAGAAACATAATTCAGCTGAGAAACAAAACAGGCAAAAAAATGGGTTGGCGTCAGGAAACTGATTGGTCTAAAACAGGGCTTCTTAAACTTTTGTTCAGTCGTGACCCTTTTTTATCATAGATTCTTTCACGACCCCAAAATATTTATGAAAATTTTGTGGGACCCCATAAGCATTGCGAAAATCTGACACACACACTTGTGAAACTGTCAATTTTTTCACTTGTATTGTAAGATAGTATTGCAGTTTTAAGTCATTATCTTTAATTTCTCATTTTAAGACATAGAACAATGTGAAAATTTTAATTAATTAACAGACGAAATGACAGCATCACGTGCAAAGCAAGTAAAATTAACATTTATATTATAAACAGATTGCGTTGAAACATTTTTGTTTTTCTTTTTGTCTGTATTGTCTTATCTTTATCTATATTCAAATACATTGTGTAAAAATATTGGGTAATTGTAAAATTATTATATTAAGTTTAAGAAATACCAAAACTACTAAAATTTTTTGCGAAATCCTGCTGTAGATGGGGGTTGCAATCTAGTTTAAGAAAGTCTGGTCTAAAATAACGTTACAATATTTTATTTTGTTGGAACATTGGATAACTGAGGCCACAGCCAGTGCAGTTATGGCAGGTATGCAAATTTTGGAATTTACAGAAATATCAAGTAGCAAAATTTTTTGAATTTAGGAGTGGAAAAGTTTTTAGAATTTAGGACCCACAGAGATTGCATAGCACAACAAAATGTACCTGCTGAAGCTAGGACTCCAGTGCATATTCTTATAATATTATATATATATATATATCTTATATGTTATATTCTTATAATATTATATCTTATATATCTTATATGTTATATTCTTATAAAGAGTGTATGCCTGAATGCAAAGATGCATTTTGAGTCATCATCGCTAGGTCACCAGCCTACACAGCATTGTGTGATACATCATTCAGGTAAATAAGAAATAAAATTGACTGCATTTTAGTTAAATAACCTAACTCATTCCTTGTAAGTATTATGCAAGAGTATTATAATTGTTGAATAAGAATACAACGCTTTCGGTTCATCTGAAATAGGATAGATATTCTAGCAGTTATTCCAGCAGAAGTTTGCAAGAACGGTTCATTCTGTATTTAGTTAGATAATCTAAATACACAAGCTATGAACATGACATATTAAACCGTAATTCACTTTTCACATTCGACAGCCAATGTTTATCAATTTTCACATAAGTCGTACTATCTCGTAAATTTGAAAATACTCTATTGTATGCTATTCTGTTGAAGACAAGCCTGAAATTATTTTTTTTTCCAAAATGCAATTGATAACTTGTTTTTTTACAAAATTTTAACCTGGGAGTCATAAACAAATTTGCGAGGGGTCACCAAATTCAAAGAAATTTATTTGACAATAAAAGATATACGGAATTTGAAGAGAATTTTGGATGTTTTTTAACATTTGCCAGGAATTTTAAATTAAACATTTCCATATTTTAATTCTGATTTTATTGCTTTCCACTTGATTTATGTGTTACGAGGGCAATCCCAAAAAAGGTCTCCTATTTTTGGGGACGTAGAGAGAGTTTTAATACGGTTGTTGGCAACACTGTTGTGAGTGGTGCTTTCTCCACTACCACATAAGCACGCAGGCGCTTCGCTCGGATGCTCAGTCTTGGCTTGGCAGCCATTCGAAATAGAGCTCCCGATAAGCGTTGCCGCCAAGTGCGAAGTGCGCGCAGTTATTCGATTTTTGAATGCAACAGGCGTTAAACTGGTTGAACTTCACCGCCTATTGACGGAAGTGTATGGACAGTCGTGCATGGATGTCAAAAAAGTTCGCAAGTGGTGTAGAGAGTTTACAGCCAGTCGTACTGAAATTCATAACGAAGAAAGGAGCGGGAGGCCGTCAATTGCCGATGAGACAATCGCGAAAGTTAAGGAACTTGGGCGTAAAGATCGGAGGATCACTCTGGATGCTGTCTGCATTTTGGTTCCTGAGGTTTTCAGAAGCACCATCCACAGGATTTTAACGGAAAAGTTGCAATATCGGAAGGTGTGTGCAAGATGGGTGCCGCGTATGTTGACAGAAGACCACAAACAGCAACGGGTTTATTCTTCCCGCGAATTTCTTTGCCGCTATGGAGACGAAAAGGACAACTTCTTGGACTTCTTGGAAAGATGAGGGTCAACACTTCCTGAAGGGCATGGCGGCAAGCTGGTATGACATGGGCATTGTAAAACTGCCACAGCGTCTACAAAAATGCATCGATTGAAATGGCGATTATGTTGAAAAATAAAGCATTCTTCAATCTTTAAAGAGATGTAGCAATTATAGAAAATAAATGTTTCTTTGTATATCTAAAAATATAGGAGACCTATTTTTTGGGATTGCTCTCGTGTGTTTGATGATTTCCAAACAGCTCGAATCAAATTTCAAAGCAACTGCATACGCGCAGCTAAGATTTAGTTTTTTCGGCTATCTTAGCAATGTCTTGCATACAATTTGTAATTGTAATACAAATTGCATCATTTATAAACTACGTTTCTTATTTCTAATCAAATTTGTTGTCAAGTAAGCACATAACATTTTCTAAGCATGGGAAAATTCAGTAGTGTCTCAAAGGATAATAAAAACAATTTTGTTTTTGTTGCAATTTTGTTCATGATGGTTAAATGGCTCGAAATCTCTTGTAAGAGAAATAGGATGGATGCACCAACATCAAATAAACTTGGAGAAAAACTATTAATGTAAATGCAAACAAAAATGTAACCATTGGCTCTCTTTCTACTTCTAAAAAAAAAAATTGAGGAAATATCAAGAAGAGTTTATTTTATACTGTTTTACATGTTGCATTATCAATGGAAAAAGAATATCCATTGTGTGTTAACTGCAGTGAAAACTTGGCACATGGAAAGCATGAAACCTGCGAAATTAAAAATATATTTAGAAACGGTACTTTTCCCGTTTTGCCGTCGCAAACAATAAAGTTGCCAACAACGGTACTACTGATGCCAAACGGAATATCTTCGCTGCCAACGTTTTACGCCTCATATTCGAAACAAGTCGCAGCCATTTCTTATCAGATTGTTTCTTTCAATACTGGCATACAACTACATGGAATTTTTACAAGATAATTAAAATTTATGCCCCAAGACCATTTGTGGTAATTAAGACAATTAGACTGCAATCACACCACTCACCCGAAGGCAAAATCAAGTTAAATTCATCAATTCTAATGAGAATGCAGTAGCAAAGTAAAGCACTGCGGTTTTACATAATTTCTGAGTAAGCTATTTGTACGAATTGAAATAATTCTTGCATTTAAACTTGTATTCCAAATTAAGATTTCACTTGAAATTAATGTAGATAATTACTGAGAGAATTAGATTTTTGTAGCGTAGTTTACGTGAGATGAGATCCCGTGGTGTTACGTGATACGAACCAGCGAATCAGGATGTTGAACCATGAAAACATAGTAAATTCTTAATGTCTTTTTATAAATTTATTATCTTTATTTATTGGCTTTTTACAAAATTTTAAAAAAAAATTAAAATGTTTGTGCCTTCAAAATTAAAAATTCTTAGAACTAACGTTTGTTAACATTTTTTATGTATGTGTATATTGTCGTCAACAAAGTCTGCTTGGCGAGATTTGCGCCAGTGAAACTGAAAAGTACCTCAGAAACTAAACATAAAGATTAAGTAAATAAATCTGAAGAATTTTTTTAAGGAATGAGCTGAGAGCATGAAAAATTAAAATGTATTTTTGAAAAAATATACAACAGTTCCTGAGAAGGATTTAAGGCATCCTTAAAAGTTTCATATTTAATTGCAAAAAATTTAAAACCTCATACAATTGGAGAATCACTCATTCTTCCTTCAGCAATTAAAATGACATCATTTATGCATGCAGAAAAATATAGTAACGATTTAAAAACAATAGCATTAAAAAAAGATACTGTTTTTCACCAAATGTTTGTCATATCAGACACTATAGAATACAAAATCCAGTCTTTACTATAAAACTTGATGAAACTACCGACATTACTAAAATGTTTCAATTCATCGTTTATGTGAGATATGTTTTTGAAAACGACGCAGTAGAATATTTTTTATGTTGTAATATTTGGGAAGGAAAAGCAACTGGAGAGAAAATATTTGAAATTATTAACAGACATTTTGAAACAAATAATCTTACCTAGTCCTAAAGTGTGTCGCAGTTTTTACTAATGTAAGCTTTTAAAACTAAGCCGATACTTTGGCAAGGAGTATTGAACAACAACAACAAAAAAAAAAAAAAAAAAAAAAAAAAAAAAAACAGAAACATGCTTTTTGACAATTTACTAAAGAAAATAATAGATTTCTTGTTTAAAACAACATTTGATAAAATTGACAGAAGTGTTTTTGAAAAATTTCCAAATAAGGAATTAGGTTGGATCTGTGACCCATTTTGCCTTTGGTATTTTCAATTCCAATGTATCTCTAAATGAAAAAGAACAATTAATTGATATTTTAAGTGACGGAATACTGCGTGTTAAGTCTCTAACTTGCCAAAAATTTTAGTTGATTGGAAACTAATATGCCGATTTAAAAGTAATGAAAGTAAATTATTACGTTTCTTACATAAAATTGTACAGTAAACCTTTAGCTTATATTTAAAACTTTTAAAATGCTTATGTTACATTTTTCTGTTATATAAGCATTGAAAGTGGTTTTCTCACTGAAATAGAAATAATTTTGCTATTGAATTAACATGGAGAACTTTTTTATTGAAATATTTTTTCTCTGTGATATTAGTTGCATCTACTACAAAATAAAGATTACAGAACTGTTTTTAAAACATTTTGAATTCGTTGTCATATTGATCTACGAAGCATTAGATTAGTGAGTTATTATTGACAAATATAGTTTTTAAACAATCAAAAAATTTTCAGCGGAGATAATTATTTGTCAAATATGAATGTGTTTTCAAAGAGGAAATAAATAATAAGTGATAAAAAGAAAATTAAGTTAGAGCATTCACATCTCTAACAAAGTAATTTGCTTTGATTTAATCTTTATAATACAATTTATTTTAAAATGATAGGCAAAATCCAATGTGAAAGGTTATGCGAAGATTACGATGTACCTAGAGTATTCAGCATTTCGTATAATCCTATAACCAGATAATAATAATATTAAAATAAATTTTATCTGAATGAAGTTTTCTTATTACAGAAACAGTAAAATTATGCAATTACATAAACGAATACACTTCCAGACAATATACACAGTCCAATCACATTAATGTGCCCACCTGTTAAAAGCCAGAATAATCAAATTTCATAGAGCGGACAGCTGCGAGACGTGCAGGAAAAGAGTCAATTAGGTTCTTGAAGGTGTTCCACTGGGATGCTGAGCCCTGCCGAATCCAGTGCAGTTGTCAGCTGCGCTAGATTTTCTGTTGAGGGTCCATGGCGCGAACAACCCAACCGAAGTGGTCTTAATGATTCTTGACTGGGTTTAAATCCGGGGAGTTTGTTGATCGGAGGAGTACGGTAAACTCATTTTGGCGCTCTGCGAACCACGCACGTACACTGCAAGCTGTATAACACTTAATATTCTCCTGCTAGTAGATGCCATCATTCTGTGGAAAAAGAATTCGCATGTAGGGGTGGACATCGTCCGCAAGGACACATACATATTTCTGTTGATACATCGTGCCTTCCACAATGATGAGTGCACCCAGAGAATGCCACGAAAGCTTTCCCCAAACTATAATGTTCCCTCCTGCAGGTTGGACAATTCCGGAAGTTGTTTGCTTTCCGACGTTTCACCCCGTATACACCAATGTCCATCTGTCCAATGGAATATAAAACGTGATTCATCGGAAAAAGCCACCTGTCACCACTCCTTGGACGCTCAGTTGCAGGACCGGCGTGCGAATTCCAGCCTTTGTCGCCGTTGAACTGCCATCAGCATAGGTGCTTTAACCACGCGTCTGTTGCCCAAACCCATACACGGTAACATTCGATAAATCGTTGTTGAGGAGAAACCATTGGTAGCCCCTTGGTTCATCTGGGCGGTCAGTTGCTCAACGCTTGCACATCTATGCACTAGAACGCATCTCCGCAGCCGTCGTTCACCTCTGTCAAATATGGCCGTGGTGCACCACGTAATCACGTCGCTTATTTTGGATACTGCCATTTTGCTATCCATGATGTACTTTTACCACGACGGCATGCGAAGTTTATAAAATTAGCACAGTTTCGGAAATGCTTCCACCCTTAGCCAGAAAACCAATGATCATGCCTATTTGGACGTCAGATAAATCGTTCCGTTTCGGCATTTACACCAATGGCTGCAATGTTTTTTTATTAGACTTAGACTTAGACTCTATAATTGACCGAGCTATTGCGAAGAGCAATGTTGCCGGTTCCAAAATTAAAGCCCAAGGGCACTTGACATAAATAAATCCGGACGTGGAGAAAATCTCAGATGAGAAAACGGAGATAAGGGTAAGAAGAGAAGTACCAAAAGGAGCAAGACAATCCAATCGGACAAGTTCGCAAAAGGTGACGAGCGATCATAGCTTTCAAGGAGGACCCAAGACAATGGAAATCAATGACAACAATACGAGAAGATACACTACAGCAATAGTTCCAATGACAAATTCAAATATAATTAAACAACATCAATCAGTAGTGCTAAATACAACACAATACAAAACAACTATACAACATAATTTAAATACAATTATTCAACGAAGCAACAGAAGAACTTCAATCAAAATCAGATGCATTGGAAGTGTAAATAGCTAACAACTGAGGATCTAAGTGAAAACGTTGTCGTCTCCTCCCATGAAGGTGTGAGCTGCAAGTGGTCTGACGCTTCTATCTTCGAAGAGAATTTCATAATTAAAAACTTGGGAGTAATTAACAAAGTCACATTGCACAGCTTTGTTGAAGAATTTTTCATTAGATCTTCTGATGTAATCTGGAATCGTCTCAAGTTTTAAGTCTCTGTGTAAAAGTTTATTGCGGATAAGATAGTGAGAATCAGTAATAATGCGCAGAAATTTGTTTTGCACTACTTGTAATTGATGCAGTTGAGTTTGAGTGCCTGTGTTCCAAGCAGGAGCAGCATAACAAAGTATCGGACGAATGCAAGTGGTATATATATGTTTTTTGGTACGCAAGCTAAGATTTGAATATTTTCCAATGACTGGGAGAAATCTGCATATTATGCCCATGGCTTTGCTCTTGACACTATTAATGTGATTAGACCATGTGAGCCTTTGGTTCAAAATAATTCCTAGGTATTTGGCCTTTGTGACCAAAGGAACAGCTTCCTGAAAAAGGTAGAGGTCTTTAAAAGCAATTTTTTTCTTAGTTTTGCTAAGAATTAAAAGTTGCGACTTGCTAGCATTGATTTTTACTCGCCAATTTGTGCACCAGTCTTCTACGGCATAGAGGTAATTTTGCATTTTGTCTATTGCATGATTAGCTTGAATGGATTTAATTGCAATCGCCGTATCGTCGGCATAACATGCTAACAGAGAGTAATTGTCCAAACCAGGGTGAGGAAAATCTGATATGTAGAAAAGATATAGTACTGGACCGAGAATACTTCCTTGTGGGACGCTGGATCTTATAGGTCTTGAATTGGATTTTTCATTTCCTTGAGCGACGAAGAAAGTGCGGTTTTGCAAAAAGGAGAAGATCAGAAGAATGAGCTCTCTAGGAAGTCCCAAGTTGATAAGCTTGAAGACGAGCCCCTCATGCCAGACGCGGTCAAAGGCTTTTGCCACATCCAGCATAAGGAGCGCAACACTTTGCTTGTTATGGAATGCAGATCCCACAAATTCTACAATTCTTACTAGTTGTCGAGTAGTACTGAGGTTTTTTCTGAATCCGTACTGATCATTAGGTAGCAGGTGGAGAAAAGGTTCCAATCTAGTGAGAATAAGTCTTTCATAAATTTTACCAAGGCTGGATAACAAACTGATAGGACGATAGCCATCAGGCTTGGTCACATCTTTACCCGGTTTGGGAAGAAGAAAGATCTTGGCTTGTTTCCAAGGATCAGGGAAATAGTTGAGAGCAAGACAAGCGTTGAGAATACTAGCGAATTTACTGATAAGTTTTCTAGGTAAGTTACGAAGCATTTTATTTGTAATTTGATCACTTCCAGGAGCTTTTTTGATGTTGAGATATTTAATTATATTAGTAATTTCCATAGGAGAAGTAAGCCTTGGGATGTTATGAGCCGAAGAAGAATGAAGCCAGGAATACACATAGTTTTCGAGAACATCTTTAAAGGTCTGATTCATAGGCTCCATATTAGGAGTAAACTGCTTTTCCAGGTATTCAGCGAAAATATCGACTTTATCTTTAAGTGAGTAGGCAATTTTTGTATCCGTATGAATAGGTCTATTATTAATACTACTTCTTTTAAGATTTTGAAGATACTTCCAAAGAGAACCATCATTAATATTAAGTTTAGATATAAAATCTTCTCTTGTTTCCTTTTTAAAATCAGTGATAAGTTTCTTGATTCTTCTATTAAAAATATTGATTTCTCTTTTAAGGGCAGGGTCCCAGTTACGGTGCCAAAGCTTCAGCAATCGATTTCTTTCTTTGATAATGTCTCTGATACTGCGAGGAAGTCGAATATTATTGTTAGTTAATTGAATGGTAACTGTAGCATCTCTGAAAGCTTTCAGTATACTGTCAGAGAAGATATGAATGGCAAGATCGATATCATGTTTGGTAGAAAGTGAAGTGAAAATAGGAGGATGTTTGATTAAGATATTGTGAAAAGTAATCCAATCAGTATTATTTCTGGTAATAGGAGGGTCTTCTTTAGAAACACCAAGAGAAGCAATGACAGGTACATGATCAGATGTAAGTTCTGCCTTGACTTCCAAGGAAATAGGGATAGAAGTATTTGTAAGGATAATATCCAAGATGTCCGAGAGATTTGGAGAGGCAGGACGATAAGTGGCTTCAGAGGGTACATGTAATGCGACAGGATGATTGCAGATAAAATTATGCATAATACGTCCATTGGTGTTAGAACGACGACATCCCCATTCAAGGTGCTTAGCATTCATGTCTCCGGCAATAATAACTTGCTGATCTTCAGGAAGTAAGTTTTTTAACATATTTTCAGAAAGTCGGTTTCGTGGTGGATTATAAATAGCCGTAAAATGGATGGTACCAAACTGTGGGAGTATAACAGCAACAGTCACACTTTCGAATCCAGAAGCAGAGTTTTTCGAGATAAGACAGGATTGCAGAGAGTTTTTAACAAAAATTGCAGCTCCTCCTCTTCTTTGTGAAAGTCTATCACCTCTGTAGGTGCGATAATTAGCAATATACAGTCTATCGGCAGGAACAACATGCGTTTCAGAGATCATGCCAATATCTATGTTATATTCTATAAAAAAGTCCGAAAGTTCATCAATTTTGTTAACAATGCCAGCAGCATTCCAATAGCAAAGTTTAAGCGAATCTGACTTATTGAATATGCTGGTCAGAATTAGTTTCATCTGATACTGTATTAGTGGCATTTTGACGGATGTTTTGAGCAAGGAGTTGTATTCCTGAGTTTTTCAGGAAGGTGACTAGAGTATTAAGGTCATCAAATACCTTTTTTGCTTCTGCAATAAGATTTGGAGAAGGATTGTTATTAGCTTTGATGGCTTCAGCAAAAGACTTATTGATAATAAACCTATCAGCATATGATTTGATTTGTTCTTTTTTAGCTTGCTTCGGAAACTTTTCACAACCTTTAAATGAAGCTGTGTGGTCCAGACCACAATTTGCACATTTAGCAGGTGCATTCTTGTCTTTTTGACAGGTTCTTGAGTCATGGTTATCACCACATTTAACACATCTAAAGTCATTGTGGCAAGCAGCTTGTGAATGGTGAAATCCTTGACATCGGAAGCACTGGACTGGGCCAGAGCGTCCTTTATATGGTTCGACTTTGATATGTAATCCACAAATTTGGTTTCTTTAGAAATTTCTTTAGATTTTTCATTTTTATTCAGAGTGATAAGAAAAAGTGGAAATTTTTTAACTTCTCCTTTAAATCTACGAGAGAGTTGACTGACACTTATAACTTCGTAATTTTTGCTTAAAAGTTCTTCTTTGATTTCATCAGGATCTGTGTCCATTGTAAGATGACGGAAGACCACTTTATGATTCTTCTCATCAGGCAAGAGAAAGGAGTGATATTTAATTTCCTTTTTGTTCAGAACACTTGTCATTTCTCTATGAATGTTGACATGAGAGACTTTAATTTTAAAGCCTTCTTTTTGAATGTAACCTGTGTAATCAGATTTGTCTGATAATTTATGTTCTGCAAATAACGCTTTTAGTTCTTTCCAATCAAATTTTTTATCATTTATATAGATGGCAGGTGGCGCTTTGCCTTTTTTGTTTTGATCGTTTTGTATTTCTTCATTTATCTGAGATTCATTTGGAACAACAGGACTAGTGTCCATTGATTCTTGACTATTAATGGAAGGAGTAACAACTGGTTTGAGCTGAGAAGGATTAATGGGACGAAAATGACCCTTTTTCCTTTTACCCACACTACGATCTCCTTTGGGTTTTTGTTCAGTTTCGTTACCTGAACTATCCGTTTCTTGTTCGAAAGGAATTTCAGTTGAATTGTCTTTATTTGGCTTATTAGGTGAGCCTTTCATACGTTTTCTCTTGACAATTTTCCATTCACTTTCTGTAGGTGTAGAAGGAGTTTCTTCTTGATGTTCTAATGACTCTTCAATTTCTTTGTGAGCAGTAATTAAGGCATCATACACTTTTTGAAGTAGATCAAATTCTTTGTCTTCTTTGATAGAAAGATTTCCATTTTGTTTCTTAACACTCAGCTCCTCAACGGTAGCCGCAAAAACTTTCAAAAATGGTTCCATCATTCATAAGCAAATTAATGGAGTCCGGCGCTCCGGAACCAGACCCACACGAAGGTGTTCTGGATGAGCCGGCGTGACTTCACAAGGCCCTTGTCTTCAGCACTGATAGTCAAAGCTAAAGAGTAACAATCCAAAACAGTAAAAAATCGAAGGATAGAAATCCAACAATTCAGTGATGAACGATCAGTGGCACAAGATAAGCAACCACAAAGCGAAAACGCAGACGATCTCCAACACAGAGGCGGGAAAACACGTCATCCAAGTACGGGTAGAACACGCAGGTGCAACTCGCAGGTGGAGAAGAGCAACGTCGACAGACAACCTACCCTTACCGCTGCTCCACTGCAACTCCTATGCCATGTTTTTTTATTCTCTCGGACACCCTTTATATATGCTCCACTGCATTGTGCTGCCACCTGCCTTCTGTGATTGGTTATTTCACGTTGACATCGAAAGTAGGTGGTGGTCATATTAATGTGACTGGACTGTGTACTTAACACTGTTTACAAGCGCAAGCCAAAGTTCTGTTTATATTACTTCTCGCCCTTCAGCGCATGCTCAAGAATTACCATCCAGGCGAAACTACTCGATTTGTCCATGACGTCAAAAATTCGAAAAGTGGGGTAGGGTTTGGAAATACGCGTCCGGATGTGATCAAGGTCCTATTCTAACCTCCTTGTCCGGATGTGATCAAGGTGACAGCCGGGAACGCCTCAGACGAGGGAGAAGACCCATTTGGGTTAATCTATTTCTTATAAGGTCCATGTGCGTGAACGAAGTTTATGGAATGTATGTCATCCTTTTGAATTTTAAATTTCTTTGCTATTAAACAAGCCTTACTTAGACTTTTTTTGCTAGCATAGTTTAGTAATTTGTGCATGGCAATAATAATAAATATTTACGTATAAGTTTTAGAAAGTTCTATCTTGGTATTGTTTTCTTTCGTTATAATATAGTTTGTTTTCGTTGAAACTGATTTTATTATTTGAATAATTATCGCAGTTATTGTTTTTTAATGGTAGTGACTGTTTTAAAACTACGATGTGAGTCTTTAATTAAAGTCTAGTCTTCTTCATGCTCAAGTGTGATTCATACTTTTTAGTATTCAAAGCTTGAAAAGCCGATTACTTTTTCCCATGTGAGCATTAACAGTTGTTACTAATTTTCTAACGTTACATGTAACGGCTTCAAAACATGTGTATATGCTCGGGCCAGAAGTCGTATTTTTGTGAACGATAAGAACGAAATTAATTTTCAGTGAAGCATTATTGGAAATCAAGGCATTCTTAAGGTATTCTTATATCAAGCAGCTTCTTATGAATAATTTGTGTTGATTCGTTTATCAAGAAAAGCACGCGGATTTTCACAAGACATAGAGTGAACCATCTTAGAACAACTTTTGCCAAAATGTTTTTTAAGCACTCCATTTTACCTCTCTTCAGAGGATAAAATTCATCATGGGGTATGTAGCAAGTTATAGTATATCAGGAATGGTAAAGTTATCAATGTAGTGCAAAATTGCCTATTCTAGAAGGAGGATTTTCTAGATTCATGTTCTAAATTCATAGTTTATTCCAAGATAACAGATCATTTTCAAGAGGTAATTTTTAAAACAGCACATGCGTGTCCATACTGAACACAAACCTCTTGTGTATGAAATTTGTATGATGTCATTTAGTTGAAAAGGTAAATATGCGTAAGATGTCATTCTGTCAAAAGGGTAATTTGTATGTGCTTATTCACACAGAAGAGAGACTTCATATGTGTGAAGTATGTAAGCAATCATTTAGTCAGAAGTGTGATTTAGATACTCATTTGTGTATTCACACAGGAGAGAAACCTCATGTGTGTCAAGTATGTAAGACG
Organism: Stegodyphus dumicola; assembly: GCF_044657685.1. Taxonomy (NCBI): domain Eukaryota; kingdom Metazoa; phylum Arthropoda; class Arachnida; order Araneae; family Eresidae; genus Stegodyphus; species Stegodyphus dumicola. The sequence goes on from NC_140778.1 coordinate 55,902,717, forward strand.
TCATTCAGTCAAAAGGGTAATTTGTGCAGGCATATGCTTATTCACACAGCAGAGAAACCTCATGTGTGTGAAGTATGTAAGACATCATTCAGTCAAAAGGGTAATTTAGACAGACATATGCTTATTCACACAGAAGAAAAACTCTATGTGTGTGAATTTTGTAAGAACTCTTATAAACAGAAGTCTTATCTAAACAGGCATATGCTTATTCACGCAGAAGAAGGACTTCATGTGTGTGAAATATGTAAGAAGTCATTTAATCAGAAGTGTAATTTAGACACTCATATGCTTATTCACACAGCAGAGAAACCTCATGTGTGTGAAGTATGTAAGACGTCATTCACTCAAAAGGGAAATTTGTACAGGCATATGCTTATTCACACAGAAGAGAAACCTCATGTGTGTGAAGTATGTGAGATGTCATTCAGTCAAAAGAGTAATTTGGACAGACATATGCTTATTCACACAGAAGAGAAACTCTATGTGTGTGAATTTTGTAAGAAATCGTATAAACAGAAGTCTTATTTAAACAGGCATATCCTTATTCATGCAGAAGAGAGACTTCATGTGTGTGAAGTATGTAAGAAATCATTTAGTCAGAAGTTTAATTTAGACACTCATTTGCTTATTCACACAGGAGAGAAACCTCATCAGTGTGAAATATGTAAGAAGTCATTTAGACTGAAGGGCTCTTTAACCACTCATATGCTTATTCACACAGGAGAGAAACATCATGTTTGTGAAGTATGTAAGAAGTCATTTAGACATAAGGTTTCTTTAAAGACTCATATGCTTATTCACAATGGAGAAAATTCTCGTATATAAAAACTCCTTTAGTCAAAATGCTAAATCTTAACAGGCATATGGAAATTCAGACGACAGAGAAAATTTGTGTGTATGTAAAAATTAATTTTTAGTAAGATGTAAATAAATATGCATATGTACAGAATAGAGAAATTTCTCATGTTATGTATGTAACAACCTATTTGGAGTGTAGAATAATTTGAAGAAATGTATGTTGATCTACAGAGAAGAGAAGCCTTCTGTCTTTTGAAGAGATGTTAAATTAGTATCAACATTTGTTGATCAGTGTAGTAAAGATTTGTGTATGTGGCAAAGGAAACTCATCTTTTGTGGTCAAGTCAGTTTAATTCATAACAGTTGTCAGTATTAAGTGGTGGCAAAATTCTTGGAATTCACGGGCAGAATTTTAGATTTAAAGTCATTATTAGCGTATTATATGAAACGTGCTGGTGACCCTGTGCGCAGTTTGTAAATTGTCATTTGATACAAATAAGGAATAAATAACTTATTTCTTTCTGAAAGAGAAAAAAGTTAATTTTTGCAAGATATGTCTGAAGTTCTTTTTTAAGTATTACTAACTTTAAGCTACATTTGCTACTATCTTGTCCTAAATGGTCTGAAGCTGTGTATACCAATCTTTCCCAAATTTGAATCTTTGACACTGGATTGTGCTTTTTACAGCTTTTGTATAATTTGTATTCAGTGTTACATCTCTTAACTACCAAAATCACTGTGTTGTTCGTATGCTTCTTACAACTCTGCCATACTTCTGATACTGCAATTCTGAAGCATGGCTATATGTTTTATCACATATGGGTACTGTAACTTCTATGTGCTTTGTGTTAAAAACCTTTCTTAGTTTAACCAATCAAAGCTATTGAATTAATGATAGAGATGTCTTTCTTGTATCTTTAGTGACATAATATATTAGGTGATTTCTTTTATTGTGATGAAGTACTGAAAACCTGCAGTCAAATTACATAATTTCATTTTTTACATACTTTTTATCTAATTAAATCTATTGTTAGTAAATATTCTCAGTATGACTGTCCAGCTGCAATATCAAATGTGTCAAGTGCATAATATTCGTAAAAACAAGTATAACGTTCTCTCATATTATACTGGAGGATTATAAATGAGGTCTAGGATATATTCAATCAAATTCTGGACATACCAAGTACAGCAGTCCTATGTTTGTGAAGTAAATAAGAAGATATTTGGAGAAATGAATCAGTTTGGAAATTTTATTTCTCTGCAGGTAAGGAACTTGGATATAGTAGATATTTATTCAATAACTGTTTTATGTCTTTTATCCAGTGTTGAAAGAAACTGAATTTTTAATTTCCTGAGATGCACACTTTATAAGCATGAACATTTGTGTACAAAATTTTAAAAAATCTGTGTTCTACTTGCAACATTGTCAGTGTTCAAACATTTTCAAAAATTATCATTATGTCTCAAGCATAAAAAAATATCTCAAATGATTCCCATAATAATGCAACGTTGGAACTGAAGAGAAACTAGTAACATTTGGCATTTTGTCACCATTTTTATGGTTTTAATTCAAGGAAAATGGTAAAAATATATTTACGAGTGCTCCTTGGCGATTTTCGGTAATACATGGATTCCGAGCTTGTGTAATTCATTGACTTGTTCTTTTGGCTTTGTGTAGTGCCTATTTCCGTGCCAAAAAATTTCCACTAAGCAAATCGAAAATAACAAGTCAAAGAATTGCACAAACTCAGTATCCGTGTGCACATCAACCTATTTCCACTTTTAAAAAAAATCAGAGAATTGCACAAACTAGACATTGCACACTCCCTTGACTTTGTCCATATACACATCGATCTATGTTCACTTAAAAAGTCAAAGGAGCAGGCAAAAATATATATATATATATATATATATATATATATAATTTATTTCCTAAACAGTATTGATTAATTGATTATATTATCTCCTAAGTTTAATTAAAGTAGAATTATTTTAAAAGTGTGCATCCATACTGGTAAGTTATATTATAACTTGTATTCGCACTAAATGGATTTAAGTTCATACAACATTTATGATCTCAATAAACTATATTTTAAATAAAAAAAATTAAATAACATAAAAAATTCGTCTTAGCGTTACACAAAGAAAATATCCACTTACCTTATTTATAAATTTCCTTGTCTCCAGTTAAGCTAAATATCTTGACAGTCTTACAAAACTTCCTAAAATTATCTGAACTAGGATCTGTATACTGGCATCGCCACATAAATTCACAAGGAAATTTACTGTATTGTTCCGCTTAGTTTCTATCTGAAAAAATCCCCATCTGGAAGCTGCTGCATGAAGTAGTTTTTTTGATAACCCTTATGTTAATAAAGTTGGTGAAATGAGTCTTGGGGGAATATTACGAATTTTTCATAATATTCCCCCAAGACTCATTCAATGTTGATTCAAAGATTCAAATTCAAAGATTCAGACAATGTTGAGATTTTGGCTATTTTTTGTAATAGTAATCCTTTTGTATAGACCAGAGATTTTGAATTGCTGTGTTTGGTTGCACATGCGTAATGTTTTATGAAAGTGGTGCCTGAAAGTTTGCTTAGTGTTATAATTGAGTATATGGGTTTTCATCCGCAGAGAACCCGTTGGCGCCGTTGCATTTTTACTCACCAACCTCGCGGTTCATCGGCGATGAGCCGAGCCGTAAACATGATTTTTAGTGCATGTAAATTGAAGTTAGCAGACAAAACAATATATTACGCATATGGTAGTAAAAATTCACAGATAATAAGCATGTAGATGTGAAACTAACCGGTTAAACGTGATATACGAAAATAAATTTTTATTAAATTCAAGTTGGCACAGAAAACAATATATTAAGCATAAGACAATATATAAGCATTTATAACAGAAATAAAAAGTATAAATTAGTATTAATGTACTGAAATTATCCGGTTAAACGTGATAAACGAAAAAAAATTGTCTTAAATTCCAGTTAACACAGAAAACAATATATTCCTTACACCAGCAGTGGTTTGCTAATTTTGATGACCATGGTGATGCATGAAACTATTCTGTCATCTTAGATAATGAATCATATTTTTTATTTCAATTTAATCATCTTTTTATGTCACACCTACCATCCTCTGAAAGGTTATTGTTCGAAAAGCATTAACAATATATTATCTTGTTAAAATTTTACGCCATGAAAATTGATTTATTCTCATAATTTTAGATGACAATAATCAATAATAAAAATAAAAGCATTACTTAATTATTTAAAATGCACATGCATATTTTTGTGGCCTACGAATTATTTTAGGAGTTGGAAACCTCATAGTTCTGCATGCTTACAGCTGTTGATAATTAAGAACACAACATGAACAGCAGTGTTACAAATTAGCATTCACCCCATCCCGCCGTATTTTCTTCCTTTCATCCCGAACCGAGAACCGGCATCTATCTACTAAAATATTTCTATCTATTCGTTGTTAAAAAATTCAGAAAAAATAATAATAAATAAGAGAATAATAATATAAATCTGCAAATGCGAACAACGACAGTGATAATTCAACAAAGTGAAGGCAAGAGGAATGGTTGCAAATTTCGAACAAGCGAATAGCATAAGTCCGGTGGGTTACCAGGTTTGAACTATTATCGCCAAAGTTGGCGATGTTTATATTTACCGGGTTCTCTGCGGAAGTGCTTACGAGTATATTATTTCGGATACGACTAATAATTTTTTGGAAGGAGTACATAAAACAGAAGGAACAGATTTATCTGCTATTAACAGTGGATGAGCCGAAAAAAACTAGACACTTAATTGAATTGCTTACGTAGACAGGATGCTGGTGGGAGGCATTAACGTCTGCACATGAAGAAAAGGTATATTGAAGAATTTAAGTTTTATTTATTTATTGGTGCTTGTATGTTAATTTTTTTTGAAAGGTTTGTTGTTTAATGATTTTATGTTAGGAAATATGTATTTTTGGTTATTATTCTGTGTTTGTGTATTTTTGTTATTTGTTCATGTTTGAGTCTTAAGACTGCAGTGAAGATTTTTCGGCTGATCTTTACAATATGGTATATGGTAACTGGTAGTTTGGCGACATTTTGGAGGCGATAAAGGTTACTACCTGGGACTTTGGTAATAATGTGAGCAGTACTCAGTTCCGATTGCACATTATTTTGTGTGAGGGAAATTAGAGATCATGGGATATGTCATGTGATATTAATGGACGAATTACGGTTCTTTAATCAGAAATGGGGTCGAATCAGGAAAAAATCTGGAAATTTTGTATTTGCCTTTATTCTGTGTTGTGTGAAACAGTGTTCGTTAATTTTTGGATCCCATGGCCCTAACTAAAGTGAATTCGAAATGGGTATTTAGTGGGATTGAAAGGGGTAATAAGTGTTTCTTTAAGGTTGTGCGAGATAGAAGTAAAGATGTTTTATTAAGTTATTTATTTTACCTGGTACCTTGGTGTGAACTATAAGTATGATTTTAAAGATCCTGAAACATAAATAAGAAAAGTTTATCGGACACGTAATCAAGATTCTGAAGAAGAATAGGTAAGTTAGTATTTTTAATTATTTGAGGATATTATTTTTATGCATTGTTCTAAATGTAAGGTGGAAGTAAAGTAATTTGCGTAAGCGTGCATGGAAATAATTTAAATATTTGACACTAAGTATTTGTAACCATTTGTAATGAAATAAAGGTATGAATTAGTTAGTGACGTTTGTAATATAATAGATAATGTAGAGGTAAAAGTTTTTGGATATTTTATTTATTTTATACGGGGAAATGTTCATATTTGGAAAGGGTATGTACTTTTTCGCTATCAGGTAATTTCATATATGTTCTTTTTACCGGGTTTAAAGATTCAGAAAATTGTCATGTATTTTCGTGAAATTTTTCTAATTTATGAGAAAAAAGCAGTGTACATGGATATAGTGAAGAGTGTGCGCAATGCCATTTTTGTGTAATTCTGGAATGTTTTTTTAAGTAAAAATAAGTCGACGTGTACATGGTTTAGTGATATTTTAATTAAATGATAGTTATTTTGTGAATTTTATGTTTGTAGGAATTTGGTATACGTTTAAGTTGAAGTAAACGTGCATGGAAATAATTTAAATATTTGACACTAAGTATTTGTAATGCTTGCGGTATGAATTCGTTGGTGATGTGTATAATATAATAGATGATTTAGAGGTAAAAGTTTTTGGATATTTTATTTATTTTATATGTGGAAATGTTCATATTTGGAAAGGGTATAAACTTTTTCGCGATCATGTAATTTCATATATGTTCTTTTTACCGGGTTTAAAGATTCAGAAAATTGTCATGTATTTTCGTGAAATTTTTCTAATTTATGAGAAAAAAGCAGTGTACATGGATATAGTGAAGAGTGTGCGCAATGCCATTTTTGTGTAATTCTGGAATGTTTTTTTAAGTAAAAATAAGTCGGCGTGAGCGATTCTGCACTTTCTCCCAATTTCGCACCTAATTTTCGTCATGATTAAGCACTTTTGTTTCATAAAAGTTAAAGCATAAGCGTAATTCAGCTAGCAGATTGTTGGGAAAAAATGTTGAGTAAAAAAAAAACATGCCTTTACTTCGTGAAAACAAAATGACGTACTTTAAATGGGGCGGTGGTTCGATAATTAACAGCATTTTAAAGACTCAGAACAGGCCGTGCAGGTTACGTACAAAGCTGCAACTGAGCACAGTTTTTCCTAAGGAATGCCGGGACACGATGCAAGCACTAGTTGCTGGTCGCGCAACACGTATTAGTGTAACGTGTTACGGTAAATGTGATTAATCCGATGATTATATATAGTAGCCGGTAATTATGCATAATCACCACTAAATTTGGTAAATATGATAATTTTTTGAAAATTGATCAAAATAACCAGTTTGTATAATTCTCCTATCGTAATGGTAAATGTGATAAAAGTATAAAAGTCCCTAACCTTACAAAAATTCGTTCAGTTTGCGTATCTGCTTGGCATCGATCAACATGTGACAATCATTTGATTTCAGTAGTAGTTCTCATTTCATTGCATCTAGGCATTTTTTCGCTACCCTGTCGTATTTAAAAAAATATTCAATAATGGCAGGTATGCTTGAGCATTTTAATTCTAAATCAGTTAGTATTATGGGTACTAAGAAAGCAAACAGTGGTTTTTCTGATGAAAGATATGATGATTTGTTAAAAAAAAAGGTGAATAATAGGAAAAGCAAAAGTAGCGTGAAAAAAACCAAAAGATTATGAAAGACTAAAAAGATGCGATGTAATGAAAGTAGGCAATGTTGAAAAACTTATCTTTCCTGTAAGTGAAGACGGCTCCAATGTTATATTTTACATGTACTTTGAAGAACTTTTTACGGTAATTCATGAGGTGTACTTATCAATAGGTCGTGGTGTTAGAAACAGTATGCTAAAAGAACTTCAGATAAAGTAAAAAGTACAAAAACATTACTACCGAAGAAGTCATGATTTACTTAAATTTGTATGAGCGTTGTCAAAAGAGAAAAAAAAAAAAAAAAAAAAAGGTACCTAAGAAAGAACTTTCAAGAGATGAACTCAAGGTGCCAGGTGGACCTAACTGGCATGCAGTTGCAACCAGATAATGACTTTAAGTTTATATTTCTCTATCAAGACCATTGGACGAAGTTCATACAATTGCATGCCCTAAAAAGCAAACATGCAGAAGAGGTTGCATATCACTTAATTGATATTTTTACTATATTTAGAGACCCCAGTGTACTGCAAAATGACAATGGATGTGAGTTTAGTAACAGAATCATAGAAGAAGCTTGTGCAATGTGGCCGTATCTGAAAATTGATTACGGAAAACCTAGGCACAGCCAGACTCAAGGTTCGATTGTATATGCAAACCAGGATATTGAAAACATGCTAAGTTGTTCGTTGGAAAGTAATCACACCAGTAAATGGTCTGAAGGGTTTCGTTTTATGCAAAATAGGGCATTTCATGAAGGCATCAAGTGTTTCCCTAATGAAGCAATATTTGGGACGCCTGCAAAATTTGGCTTGAAAACGTCTTCTTTCCCGAATGACTATTGAACATCTTAGAACTGAAGAAGGCCTTCAGGCATTAATCGAGACTGTTAATAATGCTTGCAAAAACACCAATAGCTAAATAGAATATGTTTCAATATGGACAGTAATGATCTATCTCAAAATGACCCGCCATCTGAATTTAAAGGCTTGGGAAAAGAATGAAGCAGCGGTCGCTCTAATCCATACAAGCATTTTATGCAGGCAAGAACAAGTAAGAAAACATAGAATGAGTGCTAAAGAAGGTTTAAAATTACAAGTAAAGAAAATGCTGAAAGTATCTTAAATTTCCTGCTAGTAAAGTTGGTGGCACAGTGAAACTACGAATACCAGACATTGACAGAGCAATAAGTGATCGCTGAAATTTATTAGCGGTGATATTAAAAGTTTGAAATGAAGAGTTTTATCAGTTATGAAAGAAACAAGGAAGACTTTCACATTTGTATGCCAGAAATCAATTCACAATTTGTGAAAAAAATTTACTTTGCTGGACAATGTTCCAGATCTAGCAATATCATTTCGAGAATGTGTTAGAAAGGCATCTCTTTCTGGAGGTCAGAGATATCAGTGGTGTGTTTGTAAGGGACAATGCAAGTCTGATAAGTGCAAATGTAAAAAATCTGGCAAACTTTGTAATTCTAAATGTCATAGCAATCTAATATGCTTAAATAAGTAAAACTTAAAATATTTAGTATATTAAAATAAACTTAAAATAATTAGTAATTTGTAGTAATAGCATTAAACATTATTCAAAAAAATGTTTTCCCCCCTCTAGAATATGGGCTTAGTTTGTTTTCTTATGTGCAACTGTTTTATACAAGTTCATGTAAATTGTATTTTTTTCATTTCACACCTGTTAGTCCCTTATTAAAATTTCGTTTAGGCTAAATAAATGAGTGTGATTTAAAATCACCATTTATTGACTTTTTAATTGTAAAATGTAAAATATTGTAATTCGTGGTCTCATGCCATAATATCCAACGAAAAAATATCTTTCTGAGTAGTAACTACTAAAAAACACTGCACTCTATTCTACTAGCTCAGTCAGTCATGATATTTATCATATTTTCCATTACTAATTGAGAATTATGCAAATAAACCGGCTAATTTGATAAATTTTCAAAAATTTTTCATATTTAGCAAATTTAGTGCTTATGCATAATTACCGGTTATTATGTATAATCACCAGTTTATTACTTTTACTGTAATATATGCAACTAAATGGCCCTTACTTTAAAAGCACTTTACGTAGTTTAGAAATTTCAGTATCAGCGGAAGCTCTTTCAACCGAAATGTTTAGTCATTTTTATTTTACGCCAGTATATTAATTGCCCAATAATGGTGATTTTTAAGCTTGGTTAACCAACCTGTCAACTATGTACAGTGCACTTTTAAGTTCATTTCTTCATTAAATATTTTGTCTTGAGCATTACCATTGCACCTGTCAATAGCACTTCCTTGCTGCGCTGCTGTCTCACCCATTCCAATCATCCCTTTATTACTATCGTCACTTTTAGTATAACAAATAATTTTTCTCTTATTCATTGTCAGAATTCACAAAAAATTCAAAAATTTGCATTTTCTGTTTTTTTCTTGTTATATACAGTTGACTTTCCAATGGCATAATCCTCGCATACTTTTGAGTTGGATATACCTTTATCCATATTTTTGTTGCAGTTCCACATTTTGTTTAATGGACATCGAAACATATGTTTGCTTCCTAGATGATATTGCAGCTCCGGAATAAGAAATTCTCTTCCGACGTAATCGAAAGTTCAAAGTTTAATTTACATAAAATTGCTGTAATAATATCCTGCAAAAAATAATAAACTGGATGATATCAGAAAGTTAAGAAACAGCACAATCTGCTATATCATCTGAGATGTAGTACATAAAGTTAATTTTATCAGTATATAACAAGCTTCCAACAATTACTCATGTTAAAATATTTGAGTAAAGTTCTGAAATAAATGAATAAAACAAAAGAGGTCCATACAAATATTTATATGAACATTTTGTATAAATTGAAATTTACAAGACAATAATGTAAGAGATTTATTTATCGTGCTTAACAGACAAAAATCACCGCTACACAGATCCAAAATAACAAGTGAGAGAATTGCACAGACTCAGTATCCATGTATACATCGACCTATTTTCACTTTAAAAAATAATCATAGAATTGCACAAGCTGGGCATTGCACACTCCTTGGCTTTGTCCATATATACATCGATCTATATTCACTTAAAATGTCAAAGGAGCAGCCAGCAAAAAATGAATAATTTTAATAAACTACATTTTAGATCAAACAAGGAGATAACATAAAAAGGAAATTCATTTTAGCACTATACAAGACAGATATCCACTTACTTTATTTACGAATTTAAGTGTCTTCGACAAGCAAAATTCTTTAACAGCATCCAAGAACTTCCTAAATTATCTGAATACTGGCATCATCACATAAATTTTAAAAAATTAAGAGTAATAAATATCCTTCGTAGTGCCGGTATCATCCAATGTGCGACCATACACATTTCCTTCCTACATACAGGACATTTAATAATGGCTACTAAGTAAACCTTCTTTTACACATCAGTTAATGCTTTTTTCCCTTTCGTTCCAAATCTTACAGAAACCTTCAAATTAATCTTCCCACATTCAGCCATTTTATCATGTAAACCACAAAATAATAGCTTACTTCTTCCAAAATCTTACTCAGGTTACCATAAATGAAACAACAACTTCGCAGTAATCCAAGGGCCACCCTTGAATCTACTCTAACCGTAAAATTAAATAAAAAGTGCATATATATGCTCCTTACAGGTATTTTTGGAAATTTAAAAGAATTTGTTTTCAATCAAAATCTTGTCCTGTAGCACCCTGTACAATTATTTATGCTGTGACTACACAATGATCAGGAATAAAAATTTGCATAAATGAATTATTCTTTAAAAATTATCAAGCTATATTTATTCTTAGCAAATAGCAAGCTATTTTAGTCAACCAGTGACCATCAAGATAACCAAACACCAGAAATCTAACTCAAGTACCAAATCCCATCAAATATATTTGCTGAATAAATGTTTTTACTGTGACTACATAGTATATTATTTTTTAAATACTTTTTAATAGTGATAATTAAAACTAAATTTTAGTATGGTTATTTTGAAAGTTCAAGATATTTATTGCCATGATATGCTTATAAAAGCTTCACTGTCTGGGAATCTGGGGAAATACTGAATTCTGGATACATGAAAATTCCAGGTAGTTGAGCATATAAAAAATGGAATTCATCTCAGAAAATTCAAGTCAGTGAGGAAAGTTTAGCATTATGAAAACAATCATCTTCGTTATTACCAATATGAATATCGAAAGCCTACATATAAAATTATATTGTCACAAATATTGTATATATGTAATACTTTTTTTGAAATCGTATGTAAATTGTGTCATTTATAATGTGACACGAAACAACAATGTGAAGTATTGCTGGGAAAACAAGGTTGTAGTGATAAGTACAGAGGCCGTTCACATATTTTTTAGACGATGTATATTGTATTCACAAAACTAAATTACATAAGCTCTTGTGTTTTAAATGTTCTATTTGGCATCCCTTATTCTGAACTTTTGACACCGCAATTTCCAGGATAATAATGCCTTTTGAAGTGGCAGAAGAGGTATTCTATCCCATTCCTCCCGAACAGCTTTCCAGAGTCCTATTAGGGTTTTGGGACAACGTTTGGATAATGCAGTTTTTAAAAGTTCGAAAGCACAAAAAATCCATAGGTGACACATCGGGAGATTTAGTAGGGATATCAGTGAAGGGTATGGCCTTGATACCAGTTTTTTGTTCCATTTCTTTTAGGAAATTTACAGTGGATTTTGATGTGTGACTGCTAGCTTTGTCCTGATGGAGTCTCACATATGGCACTGTGGGTAAAACGATGGTATTTCATCCAGAAAAATTGGCTATAAAATATGTTCCTGATAGTATTTGGAGTTAATCTTGACTTTTTTTGCACTCTCTTTATTTTAACTTGCCATTATAAGAAAAACTAGCAACAATCATGAATCCCTTAGAAAAACGTTTTTTAGATTCTTTGAACCATGTACATAAATTTTTTTCCTCCCCTTTTATGATAATAAATGGCTCTTTTTTTGTTGCAATCATTTAAGTACACTCATGCTTCATCTATTGTGACAATTGTTTTCCATTTTTCTTTGGATAAGTGTTTCTCATATAGAATTCTGCAGCGTGTCCTGCGTTCAGCTATATGCTTTGGAAGAAGACGATGCGCATTGCATTTTTTCGCTTTCTTAAGATTTAAATCAACATTTATCATTTTGTTTACAGTGGACACCAAGCATTTTAATGATTTTGCAACTGTCCTTTGACTAGGGGGATTTTCTTTTAACATTAAACAATGTACCTTTGCAATAGTCAAAGATGTCCGTTTTTTCCTTGGATACTTGTTTGGAATTTTTGTCCCACTTGAGGCTCCAATTTGACGTTTTTTTCATTTCTTGTTGATAACATTACCTATCGACGCTTTAGGTATCAGAAAATCATGACTCTCACATCAGTAGTTTTTGGATAACGGAGTATGCATATTTGTCTTCAGAAAGAGCGTAAATGTAGCCTTTGAACCACTACTTTGTTAAATTCGCCATTTTGAATAAAAACAAAACTTTCAAGCCACAGATAATAATTTTGACTTTCAAAAACATAGTACAGTTACAATTACTTCTTTTGTAGCAAACGATTTTTTATTACCGCTTACCAAAATCGTCTAAAAAATGTGCGAACAGCCTCTGTACATTTAACATTAAGTTAAATGGCTATCTTGTCAAATTAGTGAGATGATGCAAAGTGGCAATGGTCCAAGTAGCCAGTTTTTGTCTCTAAATTTGGTGACGAATCACCAAAAGTCAGCAAATTTGGCAACATTTTAGTCAAATTCTTATGACACTAACTGGTCCAGTCTTTGTGTAACTATATCCCACTCAGTCTAACTGTATGCTTTCCAATAATTGCAAAAAATTAAAGGTATTGGGAGGTTTCTCAGTGGGCAGAACATCATTTTTGTTTAGTTCAGAGTATTGAACAAGCTTATCCATTTGAAGCATTTTATGTTCTGTTTAATGTTCTTAATAGCTTGAAATTTGAAATGGTAACTGCTGATGTTCTCTGTCATACTGAGAAGAGCTGTACAAAACTTCCAGAACTATAAAAGGTCTCTTTTAGGAAAATTAATTTCATGAAATTCATTCATTTGATCTGTGTGCATTCAATCCATTACGAACCTGTACACACGTAATAATATCAAATTTTGATAGAAGAAAAAAATAATGCTTTTCGGACATATAAGCTCACATCTTTTGTTGACCTTTAGCATAAAAATCAAGTACTTGATGTGAATATTAAATTCCACAGAACATGAAAGTTTGTGGAGATATTGCCAATCATTCCAGTAGTAGCAGATAGTTCTTTAATTCCTTAGACACTAAACATAATTTAATTATGTATATTACACGTAAAAAACTAAAATCATTTAGAATTTTTTCACATTACATCTCTATTCTTTATCTGTTTTTACACTTATTGTGCCTTTTCTTAAAGAACAGATCCTGAAGCTCTGAAAATATTCCACTTCATTCAGTCTCAAATGTTGATCGTTTTTTGAAAATGTGAAGAAAAAATAAAACTTAATCCATCTTTACCAAAAATAAACCAGCTTATCAAGAATTAATCGAATTTACATTAAACCAAAACAACCTTACTATGATTGTATTGTGACATCATGCTTATTCATTATTGGAGTAAATCACTCTTAGGTGATAATGTATATGTGTCAATAATAGTATTGAGCTGTATAGTGCATTACAAATCTGTAACTAAATTTTTCCCCAAAAAATTTTTTTTGAAATAAGCTGTTTGCTTGAGCTATGGTTAGTTAAGTGCTGGATAGTTGAGCTTTCACTGTGTGCATGTGGAAATTCTTTCAGGCAGACTTTATTTATCATAAATATTCAGTTACATAAAATTTAAATGCACTTTTTCTCGGGTGTGATATGAAAAATTTTCTCTTCAACTAATATTGTGCTTTAATTATAATATGATAATTAGAAACCTCTATATACACTCAGTTGTTGAATTAAGGAACCAAGTTAGTAACAAATTACTGCTCATTTGGCTTTGATAATGACTGCCACATAATGAAGGATTTGAACCCGTGTTGACCCACCAGTTGCACTGCTGAGCCACGGGTAGGCTCATGTAAAAAGTTAATAAATAGAGATACAATCAGCAAACAGTTGTATTTTTAAAGGTTCCTCTTACAAACAAATACTTCCAGCAAGAAAAACATATTTTGCCCATCAGCTCATTTTGGAGCATAAAATTTATTCAAAGATAAGAGATATATATTTCTTAGTTTAATTCAACAAATAAGAAACAAAGTAAAGAGATTTAAAAAAAATTTGGTGTTTATTCTGAAAACAAAATATACTGTTGTAAGTTGTATTTCGATGCAGGAGACATGAAAAATGTGCAGTGCTCTCATGGGGACTCGAACCTGGACCTATGGAATATGAGCTGAGTGTTACCGTTACATCACAAAGGCATGCTGTAAGGAGTGAGAAAATACCTTATATGATTCCTTTTTCAAGGGCGACTGGCAAAGATCCAATCATCAAATCCTAGTGGTGACAAGTCCACCACCTTTTAGTTTGGTCACTACTGTAGGGTCATTAGGGTTTTACTGTTGGAATGTGAAAAATTAGCAATACGTACGCACCAGCTGTGCTGCTGTTACACCATAAAGGCATGCTGGAAGGAGGAAGAAAATAACTTATAAAGTGAAAAGAACTCCAAATTTAATTTTACCAGCAGCCAATAGGAAACTTTGACACATACATTAGCCCGTAAAAAATTGTTTCCATCTCTTGTTCTATAATTTAAAGGATAAAAAAAAAGTAAAACCTCAACCTCTTGTTATCAAAATATATTTAAATAATGAAAAAATAAAGATATTTCCATTTCAGGATAGTATTTCTGAAATATGGCAGTTAGCCTGACATTAGAGAATGCAAAAATTCTTATTCCATTAAGTTGTATTTTGTAGATAATCGAATTTATACTCTGATGCTCCAGTTTGTTCAGGTCCCAATTTTTTTTTAAATTGAAAACAGATCGCTGTGAACACAGGAAAACAGCATTTGAATACGTAGTAAAATTGATGTTATATTATCTAATAAAATATCTTTGTTTTTACTTATCTGAATCCTGACCTTTGCCTGCTCTCATTGTTGTCCTCTACTATCCCTAGATATCAAATCATGTAATATCGCAGGTATTGCTGTCTGTGTTGTCTGCTTCAGTGTGCAGGTCATCGCCGTTCAGTTTGCCTTCCCACATACAGTTGTTGGCAGGACCATTTTATATTCCCATTTTCATCTTCTCTATTATTGCTTCATAGATTAGAGCCCATTTACAACCAAATCAGGTAGTAAAAAGAAATCAACCACTACATACAGAAACTAATTTTAAAATTCAGAGGTTTTTGCTTTCTGAACATCTTGAAGAAATTGAAATTTACATGCCTACTTAACTTTATGCTAAAATGCTTATGAGAATTATTTTTTAATTATATGAGTAAGTATGCTAATATAATTAACAGACACAACTGACAATATTAATATACAAACCTGTTACAAATCTATCCATTATTTTTGTTTATTGGCTACATAAATGTATTAATTTTATTGTAATTTAAATTTTAATAAACTTAGTGTTGTTATAATACTGAAATGTACATTCTAAAATTTATCAATACATTATACTGTAAAAATTTATTTGTTTAATTATTAACTAGAAGTTTTATATAGTGAAAGAATTATCCATATAATTTATTATATATATATATATATATATATATATATATATTTTTTTTTTTTTTCCAGCATTCATCTGATGGTAATACGTAATCTATCCTAAGTTCTAACATTTGTTTGCATTGGCAAAACTCTGAGCCTGAGACTGAATGAACATGTAATGTGATTCTTAGCTTGAGCTGGAACATTTATACTTGGTGACTCCATTAATGTAACCTGGACATCTGTATTTGAATGTTAATTTGACCAAGCTGATATAAACAAGGAAAATGAAAAACTTTGTGATATGAAAGTTTGATTAGCCAGAGACTTACAAGTTATCAGGTGGTATTTTGCTAATAGTGCATGCTGAGCATCGCACAAAATTCAACGTAGGGTTTTTAGATGTGCAACAAGTGTAGCAATCTCGTATTTTATGTGATAAAAACCTAAAAGGTTCTTAAATTAAAACTATATTCTTTTTAATTGTGTTTTGTAATTTGCTGCAAAGATCCAAAGTAATTTTATGTAAATTTAGCTTTTCTTATCACTGATGGTTGTATGTCAAGATAATCAGTTTACTATGTAATATATATTTTTATGTAAGTATATGAAGAATGTGATTTATACAATATTTTTATAGAAGCCATAAGAAAATATGATATATGCATTTAGGTATCCAATATAATTTGATTTTGAATTAAAAAATTATATTAATCTAAAAAATATTTTTATGTTAACTTAAATGCAACTCTGGCAATATTTAAAATGATATTCATTGGTATTTATTACATGTTCTTAATCAGCTTTTATTCCTTTTGCTTTTTCGAATTGTTTTTAATCTGTTCAGAAATCCATAGCTTAATTTCTACACAAATTCGTTTGTGACTTAACTGAATATACTTGAACTGCATTTTTTCATACTTTGCAGTGAAGCTTAATAAATCTTAATTATAATTATTCAGTGTTACAGGATTTCAAAGCAAAATTCTAACGCGCTGTGATAGCACATTTCCAGATTTTAAAAAAAAAATTATTAAAAGTATGTATACCTATTTGGAGAATTTCTTGACTTTAATTGTTGGCTTAATACCAGGTGCATTTAACCATTTGATCTTCTAATAAATGGGGAAGGAGTTTATAATCAAGTAAAAAAAAAAGTTAATTTAATTATTTTTTCATTATCATCCTATTTTTTCAAGCTCTCTGCATTTGATCACAATATTTTAAAGTTCTTTTTTTTCTGTCTGTTAAATTTTTTTTTTTCCCTCTCTGATTAAGGGAGGCAATTACACTAGATACAGTTACACAGGAAAATGTTAGATGTCGTAATATGTTTTGTTCAGAACGAGTACTTGAGTACTTATGCATTGATGTCACTGCAAATAAAACAGATGAATTAATAATTTTCACTTGAATTTTTTTATTTGGTTTTTTAATTGTTGTTTATTTTAAATGACGAACAGAATTTGCCAGTATAAAACAGCTACGGAAACACCAACAGAACTGTCCATCACTATCTAAACTTTTACTCATTTGAATTCATATGGTTGCCAACAAAATCAGCAGTTTTGTGCATCTTGCATAATATGAAATTAATGTGGTAAAATCTGATTTATATTTTTTTATTTATGAATTTTTCTAACAATTTTGCATTTAATTAAATATTAGATAGTCCACCAATGTTTGTTTTTGGCATAAAGTGTCAGTCTATTAAAGATGTGCTGAATATATTCTAATACTGTTTCCTTTTTTTATTTCATTTTCATCAGACACTGCATTTAACCACATTACTATTTTTACATTAATTTATTAAAAAAAGGTTCAGAACAAAAAAGGTAGGCAAAGAAAATTATTGATCATATTGAAGTCCTAGATTAAAAATTAAATGTCTTCTAACTTGCATTTTATAAAATACATATAACTTAATGTCTTGCCAAAATTCAAATGCTTCTAAAGCATAGCTGAAATATCTGCTAATAGGGTAAACATGTTTTCGTGTTTTACAGGGCAGTTTTTAAATTACACGGCTGTTGGTGATTCATATTCAGGTTTGAAAAGAATCAAACAGGGGGCCAATCAGAACAGGCTGGCATAAGTTACTGAAGGAATATTTCGAAAAATAGAGCAAAATCAAATGTTTTCTATGGAAAAAATCATTGTCTTTTAAGTCTGGAAATAATTGACGAAAGAATTTTTATGGTCATAATTTATAGAAATGAAATAAACAGTTTCTAAACTTGTATTTAAGAATATTTCTCGTAATAGTTTGCATTGATTTCAGAATACCATAATTTTGATATTAGTTTAGAATTCGCACAATCAATTTAAAATGAGATCTTCTAAAATATTAATGAAAATTATTCTAATGTTGAAGCGTTTCTAAAATAATGAATCTGTATGGAACTAATGCATTCTTTTCGTGTCGTTGCAAGCATGTATGGTAAGTTAACGGTAAGCACTTTGAACCCGTTAATGGAAAGCCGTATGTTCGATTTTAGATAGGTACTGTAAATTTTCATGGAAGAATAAAACAATGTGTTTCAGTTTTGTACATTCCCCAAAAATGTAAACCATAAAGAATGTTATGCCTTATTTAGGTATTCGAAACAGTATCATGCTTACACATTTTAATCTAAAAGAAATTTGAAAATTACGCCCAATATGAATACTTTAGCTTGTGCTTTTCTCACGAATCTTTAATCTATCTTGATTTAATTTTGCTCTTCCATTCATTTCTTATATTAAATAAGTATCGTATTCAGCGAACAATTGGCAAGGCTGTGGTTAGACATGAGCATATGCAAGGTGTTTCAGCAAATTGGTTACAAGTTTTCAAGACAGAGTGCACCTAGACAATCGAAAGTTATAGAGTAATACATAGTTGAAAACGCGTTTCTAACGCAGTAGTAAAGACATGAACAGGATGAGAAAACATCTTTATTATGCTTAGTACAGGTAAAATATTGTGATGGCTTTGGCTGGTGTACGAGGTAGAAGAATTGAAACTCGGTAGTAGTGAAAGTGGCGACACGGTGGTCCAGTGCACTAGTTTGCGAGCTTGCCAGACCTCATTTGCATTGACTGCTTCCTCTGGACGTACGTCAAGACAATGGTGTGCAACAACAGTGCCCGTTAACAGTGCTGAGAAACTTGCTCGCATCGTGGCAGCTGCTGGGGAATCCGGGAAACGCTTGATATTTTCCAGAAGCTCGGATCTTCCATGCATCGGAGCTGTGAGGCCTGCGTCAAAGTCCGGGGTGCGTAATGGCAAACCGCACATTGAGTTGAACAATGTTAAACGAATTTCGCTTACTGCGCATGCCCAAAAGGGAATATTGCGCAGTTACGACTTTGGTGCGATTTTAAAAGAAGATAAATACGATATATGGTTGATATTGTGTTATCTTGGGTGTAAACAGTTCAAGGTTTTAAAACGTGTCATGTTGTGTAAGCTGCTTCATTACTTGAAATGTAAATGACGATTGTAAACTACCCAAATTTTCTCTTAAAAAGGATTACAAAACAGGAAACATTACGAGATATGTTAGCTGATTATACTTCTGAGGAATAAAAACAATTGAGTATTTACCATTCGTTCCATTCATATATACTTTAACAATTTAAGGATTAAATCTAGTTTAAATTACTGAATTAAAGGTCAAATAAACTATTGTAAGTGAAATAGACTGTTGCAATTGTAAACAATCGATAAGACCTACATGGCGAACAGGTTTGTGTACGGTTGCTTATGCTTAGTCGCCAGTATTTTCTCCCACGCCAGCGGTACACCATTGAGCATGCGCCCTAAGCGAAATTCGTTAACATTGAACAATTCAATGTGCGTTTTGCCATTAAGCGTCCGTGGTCGTAATTTACGACACCTGATCGTGGTCTGTTGCTGTCGTTATTTCTTGGTTCTACTGTACTAAGCACAATAAACACGCTTTCTTATCCTGTTCTTGTCCTTCCTTCCTTTTGTTTAGTATCATCACTGCCTTGGTAGGAAAGCTTTTCCTATCATGCATTATTATTTGCTTTTCTATCTTCTAGGTGTACGCTATTTTTCCTTAAACTTTAACCGATTTTCTGAAACACTTTGTATCAATCATCTCTACCACAAATGTATATATATAAAAAACTTTCTAAAAAACATTATTTATGAAAACCTTCAAGGAAGGCTTCGCCCTTTTTGATAAGCTTCTAGGTAATAATTCTATTTAGATTAATACATATCATACAATTACTTATGTACGAAAAGCTATTAAAATTTTGCGTACACACAATCATTCGATACTTTTAAAATAGCTGGCTAGGACTCTTCATTTTTCATGCAGCGTTTATGAAAAATAATTGATTTTCATTTATCGCCTTTAACTTTTCTCTGATTCGGAAGATGAATGTCGATGTATCTCCATTTGAAACCCAGCATGCAATGTTAGTATAGTCTGTTTGCTAAAACGATCATCCTGTTACGACGACTCTTCTGAGAGGCCCACAGCTCAGAGCATTAAATAAATTTTCACGACCCCGATAATTCATTGTAATATATCCTTTATCTATATGATGCGAGAATTTAAAAATACATTTGCAACGATTGCTAAATACCTTATTAGTTATATCGAATAAGATTTTATTATGAGTATTCGTAGTCCTTAACCTAAGCTTCGGTGAGGATGATACTTTTGACTTAATAGGCAAGCTTAAGTCGTTGAGGCTCGCCCCCTTCAGCCATTGGCTTCCCAAGCCTGCATTAATGTTCTCTTTTGCTTCTTCAGCTGCTTGGCCCATTTCATTTATTTACATTAAACCCACGATGGCCACTCTTTGAGGGCCTCTTAGCATTTTGCCTTGTGTTAGCCGTATGGCCACTAGGGACCACCTAAATGGAACTTCACAATACTTCTGCCGCCTAATAAGGAATGAGAAAACTAAGTATTCCGAAGCGTGAATTCAAACCCACTTACTGGCAGACGACATTGCAAACAAGCCACCGTTACTTTAAGTAGCAGGAGCGGACTATTGAGTTTGTTGTGTTAACCCAAGCTAAATTGTTTTCCTTCTCTTCGGATGAAGATTATTTAACTTACGCAATTTTATCATTTTGTTTTCAGATCTGTTTTACGTATTACGGCCTGTGCTTCTTCCTGAAAACTTTAAATCAGGATGAGAGAGAATTTACTTTCGAATGAAATAAAAATTTTAATTTCGTGAATTTTTATAAAAAATTGGAGTTTGATGGAAATTATCGTAGTCTACCCTATTTGGTTTATTCCATTAACTGAAGTCTACGATCAGCTGCTCCTGAAAATGTTTAGCTGTGCATATCCTTTTAAAATACCCTATAACTCTATAGTAACGTACTTAACCAAGTTATACAATGAGTAAAGCTTTTTAAAAGAAGTGTATTTAAGCATTCGGTGAAGAAGTGATATTTGTTTTGATTGTTACTTTTTATAATACATAGAAAAAATACTGATTAATTTATAAGAATTTACATGGATTAAATTAGGGGGGAACATACATATACTGCTAATATTTTACTATAAGGTATTTCTCCTGCCTTCCTGGTATAATGGTCAGCACGCTGGCGCGTATTCGAGTGGTACGAAGTTCTAGTCCCAGCGAGTGCATTGCTCATTTTTCGTAGCTCCCGCATCAAAATAATCTAATGTCTCTACAATACATATCTGAATATTTAATGATAATTCCATAACAAACATAAGATTTAATCTATATCACTGCAAGGACAATGCTTAAATTACAGCTCTTGTTATTCATTAATTTGCATATGTGAAAACATAAAAATATTTAGCTTCAGATCTACAGACTAAGTCCTCTAGTAAGAAACGTACGAGGGTTGGAACTTTAATAGTGGCAACTATTTATTTACAAGGAATACAAAAGTGATTCATGTCACCATGTTATACAGTCCTTCAATATACTCGCCAGCATTGTGTACAACCCGTTTCCAACGATGTGGAAGTCGCAGAATACCTGTAGCAGCGCCTGTTTTGTTGATAGTTTGAATGGACCGGTCTACTGCCTCAAGAATCTCAGGAACAGTTTGGAAGCGAGTGACACGAAGTGGTTCCTTCATCTTAGGAATTAAGTCATAGTCACAATGGCTTAGATCTGGGGAGTATGGTGGATGGTAAAGCACTTCCCAGCCCCATCGCTTGAAGAAGTCACAGCTTGCGCTGCATGCGGCCGAGCATTGTCATGCAAAATGAGAGGAGCGTTCTGCAGAAAGTGTCGCCGTTTTTTTTCTCAAAGCTGGTCGGAGATTGTGCTCCAAAAATGAGCATTAAAACTGCGCAGTGACGGTCTGCTATGCGAGAACGGTATGCGTTAGGATAACACCATCACAGTCGTACACGAGAATCACCATAACTTTCATATTGCTGGGATTCTGACGAAATTTCGAACGTCGTGGTGACCCGTGATGACACCATTCGTTTGATTGGCGTTTCAGTTCTGGCTGGTACGATCGGGCCCAAGTCTCATCCAGCGTACTGATACGGCGTAAAAAAGCATCTCCTTCGCGCTCATAGCGCTCCAGGTGGGTTCGGGCAGCATGGTATCGTAGCCATTTCTGCATTTCCGTCAATTGATGTGGAACCCATCGTGAAACAATTTTTCTCATGGACAGGCGTTCCTTTAGAATGTGCAGCACAGTCGTATGCGCTAATCCTGTTTGTCCGGCCAGCTGACGAATCGTTTGGCGGCGATCACTGTCTATTAGTGCGGCAACAGCTTGCACGTCTGCATCGCTGATACTCCGGCGACCTGGCCGCAGCACGTCTGCCACGTTTTGGCGTCCTTCATTGAATGCTTTCACCCATCTTGCTACGGTTCTGTAAGGCAATGCGGATTCCCCGCAAGCCTCTTGAAGCCCTTGATCACACTGTCGTGCTGTACGACCTCTGGCACATTCAATTTTTATCCAACATCGTAGTTCTTGTTCTGAAAAC
This sequence comes from Stegodyphus dumicola, assembly GCF_044657685.1. Classification (NCBI taxonomy): domain Eukaryota; kingdom Metazoa; phylum Arthropoda; class Arachnida; order Araneae; family Eresidae; genus Stegodyphus; species Stegodyphus dumicola. The sequence goes on from NC_140778.1 coordinate 55,925,447, forward strand.
ATCCTGACAACACTTACTTTAGACCGCGAGCTAATACAAGGATGCGTTCTTCGCGCGTGACGTAGGCAGGACGAGTTTTTTTGCTGAGAGGTAAGGTAGGTATGTAGTTTACGTGTGGTATACGCGATATTCTTTGGTTTTGTTGCGTAGCGTTTTTTCAGCTGTGTTGCCACTATTAAAGTTCCAACCCTCGTATAAAAAGCACATATAGCGAAAATAAAGCAAAAATAGAAAGTTGTTCACGCTTTTCCTATACGTAGTGCAGTTCATTCCATTATATTCAAATTTTATTAAAACATACAGCAGCAGGTTTGTTAACGTTTCATTTACGAGGTAATATCGGGTACTTAACTTTCCGTGTGTCTGCACAAGTAAGTACAAGAACCAATGAGATGTATACTGTTATATGAAGTCGTTGACATAACAATGCGTCGACTTGACGCTAACAAACTACGGCTCTCTCGGGCGGTAACTCAACTAACAAAAACTAAACTTAAAATTCAGAGATATTAACGCAACAGTAGAATTTTCCCCAGGGCTCAGATAATCCTGTTACCTAAAACCGCGTCGAAGTCTAGTGGCAGCAAAGTGTTAGCAATTACGCCGCCTTAACCAGCAATAAATGCAGAACCAGAAGGTTACGCTACCAAAGGTACACTTCTTTCCCACTCTATCAAACTTTCCCTTCCAGAACCAGTATTTAAACCTTTTCTAAGGGTAGAATTTGCATTCCTTCACAGACGCTACCAAATTTAAATATTCTGACATTGACAGTTAGAGGAATGAAGGCTTAGGAAAGAGAGTATAAACTTAACTGTTTAGTCAAAAATAAATATACATCCCTACAACGAGAAAATTTATATGTGGCAATAATGCAAAGTCAATTCCATAAATTAGGATTTTTAGCAAAAAGAAAGTCCTGGTTTTTCTCCTTTATTTCTAGTGAACTGCAGGTGGTCCTGAATTTCCGCACCTCATTTTCCCCATCTTTACCATACGCTTGCCTCGAAACATTTAGAAGTTTTCTTAGAATAAGCCTGAGCAGCAGTTTATCACCAATTATTAATAATGATAATGATTTGAAATTTTTCGTCTCGCAGGGAATCAAAACAAATATGAACACCTTTTTGTCCATCCAAATTTCCACCAAATTTACTTTCAGTGGAAATTTTGATGCACACAAGACAGTTGTATTGTTTGTCCAAGCTACTTTTATCGTATGATGCTGATAGTTAGGAAAGAGAGTTTTTATAGAAGCCAATTTTTGTTTGTCTAAGGTGTGTAAACATAAAAACGTAGTTCGGTGTAACAGAACACTTAAGGGCCGTTTTCACTGAGGTTTATCTGAAATAACGGACACAACTGACGTAGCCGATCGATCTTCAAAACCAGTTTTTCCCCATAAAGTTAAAAAATCTGAACTGGAGGCATAGCGGAGCTAGTCGACACATGGAACAGACACAGTTCTCTCAGATAAACCTCAGTGGGAACGGCCCTTTAGGGCCTCAAAGCCTTCGGATCCTTACGCTGCGGCACATCTTGTATATCACTATTTACGCCATTGCTTCTTAATAAAATCGGCGAAATTAGTTTCGCCTTCTCGCAAGTTATGTTTTCGTTAATTGTATCGTTTTGCATTTGCTTCTCGTTGATACACAGAAGCCATCTTCCAACATCGAGAATACATGGCCGTTGAGTAGAAATTCTTGCGACATCCTCTTGAGCACCAGTCTCCTTAATCTCATCCTTGTTTTTGATGAAACTGCTAATCCTTGACGTAGTCCGATTGTTTGTGAAAAAGCTAAAGTCAGCCATGCTCACACCTTGTTCTCGCTTCTCAACGCTTTGATGTTCAAAAGAATTATTTGCCGTTGCGACACTTTCTTTAGGAGCAAATGTGAAAACATGCTTAAATTGTGTTCTGCAAAATACACAATAATTGTGTCACAGCTTCACAAACTACGGTAAGAGTCTACCTGAACGCGTCTAAATGCTGACTGGGAGCCGACATGCATACAGGGTCCTGCATGTGACGTGGCGATGTCTCCACGTCACTCGTTTTGCGAGACGTAGACAGTTTTTGTTTTCTTGTATGAAATAAAGGAAGTATTGTATTGCAAAAAATTTTGGTATAATATTTAATAAAATATTTATTTCTCTTGAATGCATTTGAACGATTTTTTCCCTGACGTCTGTACGTACGGATAGAATAAAGGACTCCTTTTCTTTTTAAAACGGATTTTAAACTGGATTCAGAACATATTTTTTTCGTGATGTACTTGCGTACGTACGTATGAATAACCTTAGACCATTGGAATTTTAATAAGGGATTTCTGTAACACGGTAGTTGTCTGCTTCCGTTTTACATTGCAATCGGCCGCAGTAGATTAACTCAGTTTTTTATTTTTTATTTTTACATAATGTTAAACTTTGTAGTTTGCCTTAAATGTGACTGAATTATGCAGTTATTGATGCTTGCGTACGTGGTCGTAACATCAAACTACTAAGAACGTTAAACACAATGCAATGCAAAGCGAATCTAAAGAGAAAGCAAAACCAGTATATGAGTTCACGCGGAGCTAAACAACTGGCAGTAACAATAATTAAGCAACATGCTCTTTCTTAGGCCTTAAACAATTTTCAACCGGGCACGACGTATTTCTAGTACTTCATGCTTCTCGAAATTACTGGAAAGCAATACGAGGGCGGAATTACGGTTACAGCTAACATAAAAGTTGTAGAGACAATAGGATTTTTTTAAAGCAGGAGTGATGAAAAATTAGCAAACGCCTTCGCAGGGAATCGAACCACGGACCTCTGGAATACCGGCCCAGCGTGCAGAACCACTACACCCCGAAGGCAAGCTAGGAAGGCAGGAGAAATACCATATATACTTCCCTTTCAAAAGGCGACTGGGATTTTAGGGGACCTAATCGCCAAATTCTGGGTTTGGAGAGTCATCATCTACTGCCATTTTGGTTCAGGCGCCACTGTAGAGACAATAGGATTTTTTGGAAACTGAGGAGATGAAAGATTAGCAACCGCCTTCGCTGGGAATCGAACCACGGACCTCTCGAATACCGGCTCAGCGTGCAGAACCACTACACCACGAAGGAAAGCTAATACATAACCGGACCATAATGTCGCCAAATTTGGGAACTTTGGCGATTTCTCAGCAAAATACCGAAATCAAAATAACTTGCCCGTGTATTAATAATAATGCACTTGCCCGTGTATTGTTAATTGTCCGGCATACCTTTCTCTTAAAATTTGTCTCGCGTTACATTATACAGAAAATAAAACTATTTTACTTATGATTCTACTAAAATTATTGATCTAAGTGCAAATTTCATAACATTGCCCCCTTTCCAAGGACTGCACGTCTCGGGGGATACAATCACTGGACAGGTCGCCATACTTGCAACTAAAATATCAATAGAATAATAAACATCACAATACAATAACAAACAACATAAGCAAAATTGCAGTAAGTAACTTAAAAGAAATTAGATACTAAATCAGTAAATGAGTGCACAAATTTACAGATTTAGAAACAAATTGAACCATATCGACGACTAAAAAGGTTGTTGCATCAGGTTCTTCTGTTTACAATAAAATTAATGTAAAATTCCTTACCTGCTGCATCTTCAGTGTTCACGACGCCAGGCTTCTAATAATCGCGTTTTCAGTAAGAGTTTCTATTACTGCTAACAAGCCATCTTGTCTTTTAATTATTTATTGAAATAAGACACTAATATACACTATTTACAAGGTAGGTAATAATTATTTTAAGATAGTACATTTTAATTCTGAGTCTTTACGCTCCTCAGAGCGGTTCCAATCTCAACTGGTTCTCGGAACTCAATTACAGCAAAAGTAAAGGAAGAGATGCCCGCCATCTAGTGGCAAGAATGTGACATCCTCCCACCTTTTGATTTTACCTCGATAAGATGGGAAAATCAAAACAAAATTTATCAATAATTAAACAAAAATTCAAGTACAACTTTCACAAATATGAAAAGTAACTAATGCTCTAAAATTAATACTTACAAAAAGGATTACACATCTAAACATTTTCTGCATTACATTCATACCATATCCAGATAACATGTTCCAATTGACTACCGTTAGGACAATTAAATTTCTAAAATACTGAAAAGAAACAAAAATTAGTATAGCAATTTAAAAATATGTAACAGGTTTTACAGTTTTATGTCCATATCTAGTTTGATAGTTCATATCACTGTCACACTTATCGGCAGAGTTTTTTCTGTTCATGGTGAAGTCACTAAACAAGTTAGGTCTATCAAGTTCGAGAGGATAAATACGTTTCACAGGTCTTAGGAGTTCACCCGTTGCAGTTTTCACTTTGACAACACGTACTTCGTTTTCTTTCCCAGGATATAGTTCTACAACACGACCTATTGGCCAATCTATTCTCTTCTTGTTGTCGCTGCCGACAAACACCAAGTCATTTTTGTTGATAGTCCGATTAGATCGTTTAGATGGTTTATGCACTAGGATAGCTAAATATTCATCACTAAATCTTTTGCGAAAGTGTTCTCTTAAGTTCTGCAAGAACTTGTATCTTTTTATCAGATTGATGGTATCCAGGTAGTCTAAGTCAGGTACTCCGACGTCGTGCACATCTTGTAGAAACATTGAAGGAGTTAGTGCCGTAAGATCATTTGGATCTTCTGAAAGGTACGTAAGGGGTCTTGAGTTGATCACTGATTCGATATCACAAAGTATAGTCAACATTTCCTCGTAAGAGACACAGGACATTCCGAGAACATTTCTCAACATCTTCTTCACTGTTTGTACCAACCTCTCCCACCAACCGCCCCACCATGAAGCAGTTGGGGGATTAAACTTCCACTGTATTTTCATACTAGTTGAATGACATTCTATTTCTTTCCAATCTATCGATCTTAACAGATTTTCAGTTCCAACGAAATTAGTGCCATTGTCGCTGTAAATAATACTTGGACGACCTCTTCTGGCAATAAATCTCCTTAATCCCAAGATGAACGCATTTGTTGATAAACTTTCTATCAGCTCAAGATGTATCGCGCGATAGACCGCGCAAGTAAAGAGCAAGATCCCTCCTTTTTTCCTTTTCTTAAATAAAGAGGACCGGCTACATCGACTCCGGTCACTTCAAACACCAGAGCATCTCGAACTCGATCTTCAGGAAGAGGGGTTGGAACAGTCTCTATATTCTTTGCGCTATATCTTCTACAGCGAACACACTTCATAAGAACTTTACGTACCGTTTTTCTTCCTCTCAGGACCCAGAATTTCTATCGAATATTGGCTAGTACGAATTGCACACCAGCGGGGGATAGTCGCAAATGGTAATCTAAAATTAACCTATGAACTAAGTCATGACTTGAGGGCAATACAATTGGACAGAGAAAATTTTCTTCTTCCTCTCTTCTAGTAATCTTGGTCTTTAACCGAATAAGGCCATCTGAGTCAAAAAAAGTACAAAGGTTTCGAACTTTAAGTTCTTTGCCAAATGCTTCTATCTGTATTATTTTGCATATTTTCTTTTCCACAGTTTCTATTTCAAGGACCGTGAGTTCTCCTGATTGTTTAGAATCTGGTCTTCTGCAGTTGTTGATAAATCTGCATATCCAAGCAGTTATTCTTAACATTTTATGGTAAGATGAATATTTCTCAAAAAAAAATGTTCTACCCTTTGCGCATTTAGTGCAGAAATGACTGATTTCCTTTTTTCTGAATTCACTATTTCCATATCCGGTATTTCCCTTTGTCTAGGCCATTCTTCCTGATTTTTCTTCAGCCAATCGGTGCCCTCCCACCATCTAACTACTAAAAGTTGTTTGGCGGTGCTACCTCTTGATGGGAGGTCAGCTGGATTTTTTGTTCCAGCAATATGTTTCCACGTTTTTGGATCCGTCAGTTTCCTAATCTCCCTGACTCTGTTTTTCACAAAGACAGCCCAGACAATCTCTTCCCTTTGAATCCATGTCAAAACTGTTGTAGAATCCGTCCAAAAATGCGTCTCCACATTTTGCCATTGTAAACCATTTAAAACAGAAGAGCATAGTCTGGCACCTATCGTGGCAGCTATCAATTCCAGACGAGGGATCGTAATAGATTTCACGGGAGCTACTCTAGACTTCGATGCCAACAGATGAACTTCAACTCCAGAATTCGTCACAGTTCTCAAGAATACTGCAGCAGCATACGCATTACTACTGGCATCACAGAATGTGTGAATGCTGCAAAACTTCCTATTGTCCTTGCTGGAATGTATCCAACGTAGAAGGGATATTTCTTTTAAGAGAAAAAGGCTTTTATACCAATTCACAAAATTTTGTTTTGTACTCTCGTCGACTTCAGTATCCCAAGAAATTCCTGTTTTCCATAGGTTCTGCAACAATATTTTAGGATACAAGAGAACAGGACTCACCAATAGGATCAAATATTTTGTGTGTTACAGCGAGAATTGTTCTCTTCGTTATTATACCCATTTCAAAATCTTGTAGCCAATTCAGATTCAAAGTTAAATTATCTTTCTGAGAGTTCCATAACAAACCTAATACGGGTGAAATAGTTTCCTGTTTCGAGTTATCTCCGTTATGTAACCAACCTCGAAGATTAAACTTTCCTTCATTCATTATTTCTCGAGATTTTTCGATGAACTGGATCATCTCGGATTCTTTGTCAAAACTGGCAATAACGTTATCTACGTAGAAGCTACGCAAGAGTTTAGCTATCATCTCCGTATCATATGAAGAATTTTTCATGTACTTTTGTAGATGGGATTCTATAACAGCTGCCAAAAGGAAAGGACTACTCTTAACTCCAAATACTACTCTAGTATGACGAAATATTTTCGTTTTCTTTTCTTTTCTTCCACGTCATTCCACCAGAAAAACCGAAACCAGTCTCTATCTTGAGGCCTTGCACTGATTTGTAAGAAAGCCTTCTCAATGTCTGCTATAGCAGCAAACTTGCCTTCCCGAAATCTCAACAAAAGAGAAGGAATTAGTTCTATCAAATTTGGTCCACACTCCAAACACTGATTTAGAGAAGGAGACGATTGTTTCCTCGCAGACGCATCAAACACCGGTCGAATTGGTGTTGAGCTATTTTCTTTGATCACCTGTCTATGTGGCAAATAATGTCCATAGTCAACCGCTATATTTTCTTTAACTCCTTCGATAACTCCTAAGTTACACCAGTAATTAAAAACTGCATTGTATGAAGAAAATAAATTTTGAGATAGAAGTTTCTGGGTGGTAGATTGTAGACGTTTCAAAGCTAAATCCTTGTGGGTAGAGAGTGGTACATGATTCTTCGCCCACGGAAGTGCGACTTCATAACCCCCCTCTTCGTTTAGAGATACAGAATTTTCGAACTGCAATTTTGCTTGCAAATCCCTTTCCTCTCTAGCCTTCTTTGTAACTGGATCTGTTATTCCGATAACATCAAGCCTCCACAGTTCTGACAGCGTGGCATCAGAAATATGTAAAGATAACGAAAGCGTGGAAAAGGAATTTTCTATTTCATAATTGTCAGTGTTCGCTTTCCCCATGACTGTCCACCCAAGTCTTGTACTTACAGCAACTAATCTTCCCCAAGGAAGAACTTCGATTTTACCTGTAAATAAATTTGCAGAACATCTGCCCCTAACAACAAATGAATCTCTTGGGGGTTCTCCTGGAATAATCTGCAATTTCCATTTTCAAAAACATCACTGACGTAAATTCCTCTTCTTCTAAGTTCCCTAATCCAGTGTATATTTTTGATTTTAGGGACCGAAGAACATATTTTTCTTTCATCTAATACATTGATTTCGCAATTATACCGTTTATCTACGCTACCCAATTTTATTTTATAACGTTTATGTTTTTCCGAAACTTCTATGCCACCGAAAAGTCCGTGGGTTACACTTTGTTCACCTAAGCTTCTTAATTGTAACCTTTCTGCTGCATACCTGCTTATGTATGAGTTTTGACTTCCGGTGTCAATTATCGCTCGAACAAATTGGTTATTCCCTCTTCCATATATACGAACAACTAAAGTTTGCAAATATACTTCTGAACATCCTGCTTGATTTGAAAGTATTTTCTATCTGTTCGTCTTTTTTAATTTCCGAAACCTCGACAGAAGGATTTTGTTTATTACACATAATAGTTGCATGTTGTTTTTTACAAATAGAACAAGTTATTTTTATTCTGCAGTTTTGAGCCAAATGGAGTGGTTTAAGGCATTTATAGCAAGCACATTTCCTTTTTAAAATGTCCCTTTTTTCTTTTAATGATAAGCCAGAAACGAAACTACAGTCATAAATCTTGTGGAATTGATTACAGAAGAGGCAGTTCATATTTTCCTCCCTGCATTCGGATTTTGTAAACAAATCTGTAGCGGACGGAATCTTTGGTTTATTATGTCTATTTGAGAGACCATATGCGTTTTTCGTTGCAGGGGGGGGGGAGAACATTGTCGCCGATCGGATACTTTTTGCTGTTGCGAAACCGTTGACCTTGTGTGTTCGCGGGATGAAAGTTCTGCGTGTAAAAATGACATTAAATCTTTTATGTTATAATCGGTGCCAACATTTTGTGTTCTATGAAATTCAAGCGTTAATTCTGAAGGCAATAACTTCAAAATCATCGGACACAGCAAAGCTCTGTAAATTCCGATACAACATCTAACGCTTCGAGACATCTAATCTGTGTTTGTACTTTATCATACAAGTTACGAAATGTTTTTATGTCATTCGCATTTTTTAATGAATCAACATTCAGCAAATTATTCATGTGTGCATTAATAAGAATGTCTCTCCTTCCAAAACGGTCGTGTAAGATTTGAATTGCTGAATCATAATGTTTTGGCGATAACGGAAGTCCTTGAACGCAACTAGCAGCTGTTCCTCCTAAATATGCTTTCAGGTAATTAAATTTGTCTACTTTGTTCAATGATTCGTTATTATGTATTGAGGACTCAAAACTGTTCCAAAAAGTAAGCCATTGACTACTGTTTCCATAAAATACGGGATTCGAAAGTTTTGGTAATTTAACATTAGGTGTGTCTTTTATATTTTGCTGTGTGTTCGGTGCATTTAAGTCATGATTAAGTTCCTTAATCCGTTTCTTAAGCCTGAATTTCCATAACGTTATCTTCTCGCGATATTGTTCTGTAATTTCGAATTCATTTTCGAATTCGTCTACACTCAGAATTGGTTCAACTTCTACATCGGCATTAGATAGTGTTTCGGTTTTAGCATTAAGCTGTTCTAACAATTCTTCGAGCTCATGAACACTACCTTCAGATTTATTTAATTCACTTTCGATTTTCTTAAATAGTTTTGTAACGGCAGTTCTTAGGATACTTCTTTTCTTTTTTAATTTATCTACTTCTGCCATTATCTTTCTTAGATTCAAACATTTACACAAAAAATATACGTCTAATGAAAAAGAAATATTTAACTCTTACTTAAAACACAAAATTATTCTTCTGCTTAATACTTCAAGAACAAGTACTAAAATCTTCAATTTTAATATTGAGCTTTTGAATTCACTTTATTAGAACTTTTCAAAAAATCTGGCGTCCCTGTTCGGGCGCCATAAAAATGTTGCATCAGGTTCTTCTATTTACAATAAAATTAATGTAAAATTCCTTACCTGCTTCATCTTCAGTGTTCACGACGCCAGGCTTCTAATAATCACGTTTTCAGTAAGAGTTTCTATTACTGCTAACAAGCCATCTTGTCTTTTAATTATTTATTGAAATAAGACACTAATATACACTATTTACAAGGTAGGTAATAATTATTTTAAGACAGTACATTTTAATTCTGAGTCTTTACGCTCCTCAGAGCGGTTCCAATCTCAACTGGTTCTCGGAACTCAATTACAGCAAAAGTAAAGGAAGAGATGCCCGCCATCTAGTGGCAAGAATGTGACAAGGTTATCACACATGGCTACAGTCCTTGCTAGACGGGACTTTTCTGAGAAACGAGATTCTGGTAGCACTGGTTTAAACGGGAGGAATTCTAAAAAAAAAGAGCCTAGCCTGAAGTGAAGTCCCGCCTAGCTACGGAAGCAATGTTGCGACTACGTGGGATTTTTTAAAACATCACCTAAAATGTTCCGGGTAGAGACAATCAGACGAAAGTTCTGCTTCTGAAGGATCACGTGATCTCGATTTGAGCGATATTCGATTACTGTTTGGCGTTCCAGTTTTTGTAATAAGTGAGAATGGTAACATAGCTACGTGTGTTTCCTGGAATTCTGCGGATTCTGAGAATTGTCTCTTTCGACATCAAGTCCCGCGTAGCCGAAACATAATGTGATTGGGACTTTAAGGATCCTAACTGCGACCTCGCTCAGCTTGTTTAGGACTGTGTACAGACCATGCCAAGGTGACTGTGATTTAGGAAAGAGATTTTTACGTCGAGTCGGATTACACAACCACACCTTGTCTCATTCGTCACCTTGTCCCGTAGCTCTCGTGCGTATAAGGTTCATCGTCTCCGTTACCAAGTTGACTCGGTCTCCTGCAATATCGTGCATCACTTCAAACTTTGCCTATGTTGTGTTTATGTGTGTATTTAATTATGGCAAAGCACACTAGGGCTATCTGCCTGAAGGGAGGGATGCCTTCGTGGAGGACTTTCTAAGAGAAACTGGCTCGTATACACGTTACACATGAGGAAAACCACGAAAACACTCATTCAGCCAGCCCGTTCGCGGGATTCGAACCTCGGACCGAACTACAGTGTTCAATAACTTTACCGCTCGGCCGCTGGTGGGCAACTTTGCCTGTTGAATTTTGGATGTACTCCTCAGGCGAAGAAGGCGCATCCGGAGGAAGACCAAAATAGAGATTACAAAGAGATGAAGGTCCCGAATGAAGAGCATCTGAGATGGGGAATAGCCGGTGGTATCGTGGAAAGTACTGCGGTAAGTCAGGAAAAACTGAGTTAACTTCTTGTCCTAGTGCTGTTGATTTCTGGAAATCACCAGCGAGAGCTTTCTAAAGATGATTCGATTAAATCTGTCTACCCTCTCGTCTACTGCCAATGTAAAGGTGTCGTTTTAGAAAACTCTTAAGAGCGTTAATTTCAAGTTTTCAGAATTTTTGTTCTAAAATTAAGGAAAAAGGCTTCAGTTACCTTTCTTCCTTCTAAAATTTCGATCTCGGAGGAGCTTGCCTAAACATATTTTCGAAAATCTCTTCAAGAAGTCTACATCTCAAAAAAAATTTAATTTGAAATAATTCAACGTTAAGATATACGGAAAAACTAAATCGAAATTACATTCGACATCTTACATCTCTTCTGTTTTTAAACTGCAATTTCTCGTTGCCAAAAATTAATACCCAAAAATTAAAGTCATAACATTTCACGCGCCATCTAGGGAAAGTAGAAATGTCTGTTTGTTAATTTGTTTTGCAGTTTTTCTTTATAGGCCGTTTTCAACACTCCTCACTTTGAGTTCACACTTCTTGGTAAAACTCAAACAACTGTTAGGTAGTCACTTTAGTTGGTTTTATTAGTCTGCCATAACGTGAACGCTGAGGCTCCGATAGTCGAGTAGAAGTTGTATCATCAGTTGATACTCTGAAAGTCTCAGTTCTCATCTCCAGCACAGCTTTATCATCGGAACAGGATTGGCGGGAAGTGTTCCCTCGTTTGGGCATCCTTCTGTACCTGGGTCTAAATTAGAGGGTTCAGAATGTATTCCATAAGAATCTGAAAACGAAGGAAAGTTAGTAGCGCATAAAGATGTTTTTCCTTTTCTTGCAATTCCAAAGGGAGCAATTTTTGCACAGGATGTAAAAAGGAACCATATGCTGTTTTTACAAAAGCTACTCTAACCCGATGGTCCTTTACAGAATAGAGTTCAACTATTCGCCCTAAATTCCAATTTAGTCATTTGGTATGATCATTTCCTAACAAAACTATTTCTCCTTCCTTTAAGATGCATTCTTAGTTTACCTTATATGCTTCTTTCCAGTTGCCCTAGATACTCAGTTCTAAAACGCTTTCTTAAATCTCTTTTCACTCTAACACGATATGCAAATTTTTTTAAACTTATTTGCCTCGATATTGTCAAACTCGGGTACGCCGATTTTTCTGATATCTTGTAAGAACATTTCATGAGTAAAAGGCTCCAAATCTTCGGGATCTTCCGAAATAGAAGTCAACGGTCTTGAGTTAATATAACTTTCACAACCGCATAGAACAAAATTCATTTCTTCATTATTCAAAGATGTTTGGCCTAAAGTTTTTCTTAAAATTCTCTTCATCAGTGCAATTAACCTCTTCCAGAAGCCTCCCCACTAGGGGGTGATAGGCGGTATGAATACAAAATTTGCTGATGTGACCCTTATTTTGTAGACACCTAAAAGAATTGCTGCGTAAAGAAAAAATTGAATTAAATAAATTAATAAAAAGAATTGCTACGTAAGAGTTGCCATTGCTGCGTAATATTTCAACCTTCTCGTCATTCGTTAGTTTCTGTGCAATGGGACTTTTACAGCCTGTATGAAAAAAATCCATTAAAAAACTTGTGTCTTTATCAATTTTCTTTAACACCCGTAGACACTACAGAAAAGACTTTCGTTTCTATTTTATTGCTGTTTCCATCGCTGTAATTACGAGTTTTGATTTGCCAAATCGTAAACGGAGACTGACGGCGCCCACTGTTCGTTGTATAATGATCTTTTTTATGACTTCCGTCCTTTCATTTGAATATGAACATTGATCTATAATCAAACACAGACTTTTGATATCGCAATACAAGCTTCCATTACTTATTCTGTTAATTTCAATCAAAATATCTTGGGGAAGTGATTACAGGATGAGAGGACATAAGATACTTGATAAATTTTCAAGAGACTGGAAAACATTTTCTAAACAGCTTAATTCAATAGAAATATTATGATAAAATTTTCTCAAGACGCGAACATCATTCGAGACCTTCAGAGGTTTAGTGCTCAAAATATCTGTTTTCGCAAATCTCTCTTTAAAGACATCAATTGCAAAATCGTAATTAGCAGCAGTAATCGGTAACCCTTCGACTGTATTTAAAGCAGAACCGCTTAAATGAGCTTTTAAATAGTTAGATTTGTCTAGTATATCTAAAAAAAAATTTTTACGAATGGTAGATTAGAAACTGTTCCAAAAGGTTAGATAGTTATTTATATCGCCATAGGATTTCGTTAAAGTAAATTTAGGTAATTTAATTCGAACAGACTCGTTATATTTTGTTTCATTTTGGACTGTAAGTAATGAACTGGTTACTTACTGTAGTTTCAGTAGATTTGCGTTTTAATTCATCGATTCTTTAAAAGGACGGAAATTGCATTAACGACTTTTTGACGATATACCTCTGATTTTTTGGAGTTCAGCAAAAAATTCTTCGATTTCAAAATTCTGTATCAGCAATTATAAGCAAGTCGAATATATTCTTTAATATTTCTAAATTTTCTTCCCGGCGATTCCAAATCGTTAAGCGATTTCGTTGCTGCGCACTTCTTTATTAACTTATTCAAATTCTCTTAAGTTCTGAACAGTTCAAAAATTCAAAATGTCGCCAAACAAATTTCTCGCCAAAATGGACTAATACTAAAGCTGTGCCAAGCTTTTTTAAAACAGAGCATAATACTACAGTTATGAACAAATTTAATGCTATAAAAGTTAGTTAATTTAGTAAATTTCAGTTTTTCACCGAAGCAATGAAATATTTTGATAATTATGAAGTTCCTTGTATATCTTTATAAATGAACTTTATTGCTGTTTTAAACAATTAAACAACTGTCCAAGTTATTTTAATACTTTTGAAATATATACACTAAACGAAACATTAAAATTTATTAATATATTTGTCAACCTTGATTTTGGCATAAAAGTCTGCAGAATGCTTCGTAGTTTTTAAGCACACAGAGGCACTGCAATTCTTATTCCTTGATTTGAAGTTTTCTGCAAGTGTTTATTATTATTATTATTAAAATATCTGTGTTGGCACACATACAATTTTTTTATAGTGACTTCAGATGTGGATAAATTTTTGGAACACTCTCGTTTGTTTTACTGGCGTCGCTGAATTTTGCGATGAATGCATCACATTTATTGCCGAGTATACTGTTAATGTATACATTAGCAGTGAATTATTCTCCTTGTACTGTCGCTTCAGTTCCGTTAAGTTTCTAATTAAATTTAGTTAAAGCGGAATGGCAACACCTTCTAGTCTCCGCGAAGAACGAAGTAAACAAACTTCGAGTTTTTGTCACGCGATGCTACGTGCATGTAAAATGTAAATAAATCTTATGAATAAGAATATATAACATCATATGGAATAAAATATTGGTTCCATAGGAGTCAGAGAAGTGTTATTTTTCTATATTTGCACACCAGACACTTCACTGGTGTATCCCGGCGTGATCGAATTCTACAATGGCTGACGAAGACGAAACCGAAATTAAAGCAACAACTCCATCTGTCGCCAAAGTAAGCGTTAAAGTTCCTCCTTTTTGGAAGCCAGATCCTAAAATATGGTTTATTCAACTAGAAGCACAATTTAGAAATGCAAAAATTAGTGCAGATCAAACGAAATATGATTATGTTATAAGTTCTATTGAACCCGATATTTTGTCACAGGTATCTGATATTCTGCTAAGTCCACCACAAGAGAATAAATATGAGGCAATTAAAAATAGACTAATTTCATTATATGCTGATTCAGAGACTCAAAAAACCCAAAAATTACTGAGTGAGTTAGAACTGGGTGACACAAAGCCATCTCAATTGCTATGTGAGATGCGTAATTTGGCTGGCGATAAAGTAACAGATACTTTCCTAAAAACGTTGTGGGTTCAACGTTTACCCGTTAATATGCGTAGCATTATATCTGTTAGTAGTGAAGATTTGTCAAAAGTGGCTACAATGGACGATAAGATTTGGGAATTAAACCCTGTTACTCCCCAAATAGCTGCTGCATCATCCATAACGGTAAAAGCGGAAGTGATTGAAAGTTTACAAAAACAGGTTAGTGAACTTAGCTTACAAACTTCTGCTTTAAACAAGCAACGCCACAGTCGTCCCTATTGTCATAACCGATCCAAATCCAGAGATAGGAGTTACAGTAGTAACAGATCTAGTGATATTTGTTACTATCATAAAAAATTCGGTGATAAGTCATTTAACCCATTAACGGTTTCACCCGGATTTTCTCGTTCTTTTATGCAGGTCTCTTAACGGTTCGTTACGGATTATTGTTAGTTTAAATGTACCCTCGAAAACGGACAGTCCCGTGTTTTTGTATTATCGAAAAAACACGCCAAAAAGGACTAGCCCGTATTTTTGTATGTCTTCCAACCCCCAATGCCTAAGGGGACAAGGGTCCATGCAATCCTGACGACAATGGGTAATGGCTGTCATTAGCGTGGGGAGAAATCTCCTTGATGTTTTGGGATAAAGGCCTTACACTGACTCTAAAGAAACAAATTTATTACCAGTTACAAAGTGGATGCATATATAAAGGGATTTAAGAATTTCCGTTTTAGAGCAGTTATTGAATAAAAAATAGAATTTTTTACAAAATGAACGTTTACCTATAAGAGCATTAATGAATTAAAATGAGAAAAATAAAAGTAATAAATGCAAACATAAAAATCTGAGAATGCAAATCTTTCAGATTTTACATTACGCCCAAAGGGCGTTTTTTAACGGTTTGTGGGTTACCTTTATTTTTAAATATCATGTTCTTCGCACTTAAACCATAAAACTTCAGTTAAACATCAATACCGCAAAATAAATTTTAAATGAGCATATCTTTAGAATTTCCAATACACAGTCTCACCCGTTGAAGATAATTTTTTATATTATTATTTTCATACAGTGTTGCCTTTGCTCGCTTTAAAATCGTTGAGTTTCTTAATAAAAAATTCATTGAAGTTTTACGAAATAGGAAACATATAATAAAACAAATTCCAAATCTCGGCTTCGAGATGCCCATATTCGGGTGGAAATGTACGTTATTCAAAATTGGATGGGTCTAGGTACCGTTGTTTTATCACAATGCGAGAAACATACATATATTTATGCAGATTATTCATTATTTAATTTCAAGGCAGATAGCCCTCGAGTGCTCTGCCGTAATTTAATAAACCAAAACCATTATTTAATTTCTTTAAATATAATACAGGGCTGTAATATGTGGTAGCAACAGTTTGAAAAGTGAACTGACATAGTTTTCAACGGAAAATGAAAAAATGGAGTTAATAGACCTTCTCGGCTAACGCCCTTTGTTTTAAAAATAATGTATCGTGTAATTTAATGGGAATACGAGATTAAATAATTCTCTTTAAAAAATTCTTCTACAAATTTATATCACGAATAATAAAAACGTGAGGCTGTCTTGATAAATTTATAAATATTATACATCTGACAATGCGATTCAATTATTTGATTTCGTAATTTAAGAGCCTATGATTCTTCTTATAAAACTGTACAGGAATTTAGCAAAGAAGCTATTAAGTAATCTCTTATTACCATTAATCTATGCGATAAATTATTATTATTATTATTATTACTTTTGGTTCAGTCTTTTACTTCCAAGTATGCTTTTACCTCAAATAATCGAAAAAATATATAAATTTAAAACAAAATTCGCCCCCAAATCAGAAATTAGGTTACAAATTTCATGCAAATTTTATTTCAAAAGCTATTTTACGCTCTGTAAAATGATGCAAACTTAAAAATTTAAGATTTTTAGTTTATTCATAAATGGAAATATGCGCAAAAAGTTTCTTCGACATTAAATTTTAAAAACTCTAAATCGAATTATTATAATCCGTAAACGTAATTGTACAAAATCTGAATTCAATAGCTTATCGATAAGCAGTTCAAAAATCGACGACGAGCTTTTGATTAAACACCGTGAATGAACTGAATACAATTTTTGGAACAGCTCTATTTTTAAGCACTTTGGAAGGATCGGTAAGTTGTTGATATAGCATAACCGTTATTTTTATAACATTCTTGGCATTATGAAACGTGTAAGTGACATTCATAAGCGATTCCCGACAGTTCTGTTCATTTGTCAAAGTGGCTGCTTATGAAAATATTGTGAAGCTCACTCGATGTGCTCCACTATCTATGATACTCATTAAAGATATTTAATAATGTTTTATTTCTATACAGAAATACTGGTAAAATTAAGAGGTCAAATATTTAATTATTTGAGTTATATAACTACTTATACTGTCTCAAGAAATTTTGAGTCATTTTGTAAAAATAATCTTTTCTTTAAAATTCCTTTTTCCCCCCCTACCCACTATGCTTCATGACTTTATTACTATTCTGATGAATGGAAGGTTTTTAGAGACATTACATTTTTTTAACAGCAAGAGACATGAAAAATGAGCAATGCCTTACCCGGGACTTGAACCACGGACTTCTCGAATGCGCGCCGAGCGTACTGAGACCACGAAGGCATGCTAAAAGGGCGGGAGAAAATACCGTATATACTCCCTCTTTTAAAGGGCGACTGGGGATTAGGAGACCGAATCGCCAAATCCTTGCGGCGGAGAATCATCATCCATCACCTTTTTTGGTTTGGGTGCCACTATAGAAACATTAGGTTATTTCGAAGCAGGACATGTGAAATAGGAGCAATGCCTTCACCGGCACTCGAACCACCAACCTCTCGAATACACGCCGTGCGTGCTGACCATTACACCACGAAGGTATGCTAAGAAGGCGGGAGAAAATACCTTATAGGTTACAAAAGTTGAGTAGGTAGTCACAAATCTAACTAATAAATGCTCTACAAATACAACTTTTAATATTTTAGCAGAATTTTTTGGAAACGTATTTATATAGATTGTTTTAGAAATCGACACAGTTTGATGCCAGTTTAGAGGAGGGGTTGTTTATGAACGTATTAAAAATGCTTTTCCCACTCAAAATGTTAACTACTTTAAAATAATAATTCATAATCGCACTGAAGCTGATGTTTACAATTATTTCCCCTGAGATTTCTTTAAAAAGAAAGAATTACAATTGTGTTTAATGCAGAAAATTTAATGGAATTGGCATCTGCGCAAGAGGACGGAAACTATCAGGGAGGACTTTGTAAGGAAAACTAGATTTCTTTCACATTGAACGTAGAAAACTTTCACCGAACAAGCGTGTTCACCAGGATTTGACCTTATGTAGGATTACCAGTACTCAGCAGTTTTAACGCTTGGCCACCGCAGGCCGATCTTGTTTAGAAACCTTTAATCTTGATTTAGTGTGACAGGTGCCGTAGTTTGAAAGTAAGGATTACTTGAATACAGCAAAACACACGAGGACTATCTGCTTTTAAGGAAAGAGATGCCTTCGTAGAGGACTTTTTAACGAGAAAACTCTCATATTCATGTTATATATAGGGAAAAACATGGAAAAATACCATTCCGCCATCGTATTCGTTCGTCAGGGTGTAAATCGAACTACCAGTATTTACCGGCCACTAATGGCCGTAGTTGAATAGGGGAAATAACTGTTGGATTGTAAGGCATCTAAATTAAGAAATAAAAAAAAATCACTTCTGAGGTAATCTTAAACCCAAATTAAGTTTTTTATTATAATTATGAAAGAGTTCAACTCATTTGTTAATTTTCAGATCGTTAAAATTAGTGTGGCTTTAATGAATGATTATTTAGACCTGTTACAGGAAACAAATACATCAAAAGTTTCCTTTAAAATATCAGGAATTATTGAAAAATCTTCTGTAATTTATAAACGAGAAAACGTATTTATCCAGATTTTACATGTGTGAAAAAATAATGAATTTTGATCTTCCCTAGTAGAGACATTTGTAATTATATTTCTAGTTTCAAATTCAAAGTGAGAAATCTAGGTGCCTGAAGCCAGAGAACACTATCGATTCTTCTTGGCTTCTATTTTCAGCGACGAAATAGATCAACTGCATGGAATTTTTATGATTTTTCTCAACATGTAAACTAAATGCGTGTAAGTGTTTCTTAGAAAGCTCGTCGGAAGTAGAATACCTTTATCTTGGTAGATAGATATCGTGTGCTTTAGTAAATTTAGCAAATCTAAACACAGAGCCGACAGTACTATGTTTGAGGCCTTTCTCTAACATAGTTGAATAGTGTATCGAATAGTCGAACAGTGAAATTACTCTACATCGCCCTCTTTTACTTACTTTTATACTTTTATCTCAATATTATATATTGCATCCACAAAAATTTCTCTAAATTAATGTCATTTGGATTCGAAAACCATTTTATGCTTAAATACATTTTTCCACATGTTTGTCTTTTACTCACTGAGTGTCAATGCTTCTTGAAGATGTCAATTCATGAATGAAAAATTATTTCTTGCTTTTCCGGTTTCCCCTAACCGTTCCCACAAAAGCCGAACATTTGGGCAAAAACAGCCCTCCTATGATGTTAATTCCTCAGTAAAAGAGAAAGCACTGAACGGGGTAAAGTAGTAGAAATCTTGACTTTCCTTTTCACTCAAAATTCAAGCATTCCCAAAATCTACTATAAAAGATATACTCCCTTAGGTATAAAATTTTTGTTTAATGAAATTATAAAATGCAATATATATATATATGCATTGCAATATATATATATATGCATTATAATATATATATATGCTAAAATATGAATGCATATATATATATCATTGATTATATATATATATATATATATCATTGATGACATATATATATCAATTAAACCTTTAAACACACTCACACACATACATAATCAGATATATTACATATATAGAATCACATAGTATCAGTAGGTGAAAGAAGAAAATAAATCCTATTGGTGAAAGATTGCTGAAGAAATTCAAAGCATAATGAAAGTTTCTTTTATTTTGGAATCAAAGAACTTTTTTATCGCTTTAGTTTTTGGGAGACTATTAGATTAAAATGTAATAAATAAATAAGTATATGGAAGAAAAATAAATCTTTAAAGGAAGAAAAAGGAAAAATAGAACCAAACAATCAAATCATTTTCAGCATTAAAACCAATTTTAAGTGTGACAGTATATTTTCCTGCCGATACGAAAACTTAAGAAAATAGACAGAAATCTGCATTGTTTCACCTATCAATATACGACAAATGGAATAACGATACAAGAAAAAGTAAATTTGAAAAATTTGCGAAAGTGGAATAATTTCGAATGCTGCACAAATAGAAAGATACCATGCAGATACATTGGATTTTTTTCGAAGCAAGAAATGCGAAAATTCAGCAGTGCCCTCTTTGTGCTTCTAATAAGAAGGTCTTCCAAATTCTAGCTAGAAGGACTTCCATTTATAACAAGATAGTGAGAATGGCATAATTCCTTATTATTTGTTTTCATTTAAAGGGCGAGAGAGAAGAAGCACGAGGCACTGTCGGAATAATTCATGTGTTAACGAATTATCGTCTGACATGTTTTCGTTGGGGTGCCATTGAAGAGACATAGCGTTTTTATGAGAAAAAAAAAATAAATAAAACACGAAAAATCCGTTATCCTATCAGCGGAATACGAACCACAGGCATTCCGACTGATAGTCCGATCTACTATCACTTAAACCCCGAGTTTAAATTCTAGATAATTTCTCATAATCAATACGGATATATAACTGATGATTCTAAAATTCTATTATCATTAAGACTGGAAAAAATACACGATTTAATTCATTTTCATACATTTTAAAAGAAGTTAAATTTTTCAGAGAGTTACTATAAAATATTTATTAGAATGTCAAATTTAAGCATTTCAATTATTTATATAATAAAGGATAAATTTTATATTTATATAATAAATAAAAATCGTTAATAATATCACTCTGATTTTAGTGGAGATATTTTAAGAAATAAATAAATGAAAGCTGGAGGAAGAAAAACTATTTCAAGTTATATGTTTATCTTAAAAGTAACGAGAGAAAAACTGTTAAAAGAAAAGGCACGCATATCGAAATTGTTTCCTGTACTGCTGACAAATTGTTATATGGCATGCATACTATAATGTTCATGAATAATTGATTGCTACTACATTAATACAGGCATAGCATATTTCTAGGGACTGATTAGCTGTAATTTCCAATTTGATTTTTGCATACTTTTATATTTAGGACACTAATTACATCACACTGAAGATTACTCAATGCAATAATTCCATTGCAGTTTTATAGAAAATTATAAAATTTTCAGTTTCAATAAACAAATATATAATATTTCGATGACTCAGCAGGTAACATAATTTATTATCTTTCAAGTTTTTTTTCGAAAATACCTCGGCAGATATAGAATCAGCCGCAGACTGTACTAACTTTAACAAGCGGCAGTATCTGAGTGTTCACATTTCTGTTTATAACTGCAATAAGAACAAGTATAAGTTTGAAAAGTTTACCAATGGCTATGTGGATAAAAGAGATGATCATAAGTATTTTGACCTGGTTTTGGTTTCTGGTCAATACGTTGGCTGTAGGGAAGATTTCGTGATTTTTTCCATGTGAACTAGTTTTCTTTATAAATTCCTCTAAGTCTTTCGTTAAGTACATACAAAGTTGCTACATTAAACATTAGTAAGTGTTTACATAGGTAAACATTTTAAAAGCGACTAGCGTAAAGAAAGATTATTTAAATTATGTTTTTTAAAATGCAAATTCAGAACACTGAAAACCAAACAGTAAACATTATAAGACTAATTTAATAATCTTTGGTTTGGTTTACTTGAAAACTTTACTTAAAAAACGTTGAAATTTACAATGTTTACAACAAACTATTATTCTGCCATATTCATCGATTGCGTTAATCAAAATCTAAAATTATTTAACGTAAAATGTAATTATCCGAAAATTATGTAAAATGAGAATTTTTTCCCACTATATCTGTAGTTTACAATGGCTAGAAAAAAAGATAGCTCTAGATAATGAGTATTTCTAGAATGAAAAAACTCTATTGACTAGAAATAGTCTTTCGAGACCTTAGTGTCAGTTAGCCTGCGGAGGTCAGGTTCCCTTCCAAAAAAAAGTAAAACTGTTTAAAATGCATATAGCTTAACGCTTCCTGTTTTATTTGGAATAACATTTCAAAAATAAAACTCGTGTTGGTTACGAACGAAGCAATTCTTAACGGGATAAAAAGCCGTACTTTGATAATGCTAGGATCATGCATTCAATTTTAGTCGTTTTAATAAAATCCATTATGATATTTATGCTGGTAATTATAAACTGCATTTACGGATACAGAAGTATGATTAATACACTAATATCACAGAATATAAGCTTTTTATGCTCTGACAAGTTTTGTCAAGATACCAATTTTTAGTTCATATACAAGTCGTAAATTTCCTAGCCAGATTCCTTTTTTATATAAATAGATGCATAGAGGAGAAAATGGAACAGTTAATTATATTTTTTATTCTTTTTCAAAATTTAATTCTTTTAGATATAATTTTTAACGATAAACGATATTCTGCTAAGTTATAATACAAAAATTATTACTAATAATAATTTATATCCTAATATTTATATCCTAATTTAATAATATTTATATCACTCAAAACAGAATTGGAAAACTCTTTCAAATCATATTTAATCAAAACATTTTACGAAGTTATGGGAAAAAGGAATTTTGGGGTTTGTTTGATTTTTAACGGTGAATTCAATCATTAAAACATCTTTACCGTGTTTCCTCATTCATAAAACATTAGCAAAATAATTTACTAAATAATTCTTAGATGTAATAGTATTCTTGTTTATCTTTTGTTATATGACTAAAAATAAATAAAAAAAAGCGGCTGGTATTCAATATTATT
Organism: Stegodyphus dumicola; assembly: GCF_044657685.1. Lineage (NCBI taxonomy): Eukaryota > Metazoa > Arthropoda > Arachnida > Araneae > Eresidae > Stegodyphus > Stegodyphus dumicola. Next base: position 55,948,269 of record NC_140778.1, read on the forward strand.
TTATTTAATTACAAATACTTGGCTATTGGTACTCAAGACATAGTCTTTCCATATTATCACTTTTCTATTAGGCCTTGAAATTATGTTAACGACCTAATAGAATTCGGAAAATCCTATGATTGCATAAAACTGCGGGAGGTGCTAATAATGACAAATTTTAAATGAAAATAGAAATTTATTTAAATAAATTTATTTAAATTCTATTTGTGAGTGTCTTCTTTATGCATTTAATGTATCAAATGCAGAAAAGTGAGAAAAATCCATCCAACACAGAGAAATAATTCTTTCTAGTCTGTGGTAAGATTGTATCAAATTCATTTAAACTTCCGTTTAAATTCGAAATGCGATCTCTCAAATCAACGAAGGAATACATTTTTGGCTTTAAATTCTACATTAGTAGCAACTGTATAATAGCTAAACTTACCAAAATATTTGTAGAAAACCGCCAAAATTCTAGAAATTGCTATAAAATCCCGAAAAATATTAGGAAGATTATGCTTGCCAATTCCACGCTGAAAAGACGAAGATGAGCTCGACAGTAAACGAACAACTTGTGGAAAAAATTCAACGCTATAATATAAATGCATATGCGAAATTTTCCAAAAATTTCTGATAAATATTGTACTCTCATCGTAAATATGTATGGACTTATAATGTGATGAAAACTGAGTCGGTAAAAGAATGGATTAAAATTTAATTTCCCAAAATAAATTGGTTTACTAAAACTAAATAAAATAGATAAGTAAATAGTAAAAAAATTGTGTAACAAAATAAATAATGATCTTTCTTAAAATACTGCCAAATAAAACATGTCGAATAATTGAATGTTCACAAGCTTGGAAGCTAAAATTCTAAAAAGATTTCGGAAAATTCGGCAGTCACATGTTAAAAGAAACAAGTCTACAGGCTACTAGTACAAAGAAAGAGGAGGGAGACGAAACTAAACGGAACAACTACTTCTTGGCATTCAATAGCGGGGAGGCAATTTTATGGCTTATCCATCACACTAAGGGGAAGCAAACATACTGCCTTAGGCTGGGCCATCTTAGAGAGATTTCAGAAAACGAAAGCGATTTTTTGGAGGGGTTTGTTGTCTGACAACGCGACCGTTTTCGAAGCATTTCGTTCCGAGAGGCGGGCTCGTTGATGGGTTAAGTGTAAACAACCCTGCAACTACTCATCAACATCACAGACAAATAGTCCGGAAAACCAGCTCCCCGTCTCTCATTGACGACGGAGGGACAAGGGGTGCAGCTGAGTCGTCTTTTCATCAGCGACAAAGAATCGGCTACGCAATTTTTAATAGATACTGGGGCAGAAATTTCTGTCATTCTTCCCTTGCCTGCAAATAAAAAAAACATCTCAAAATTAGAACTCTTTGCTTCAAATGGTACGAAAATTAAAACATATGACCAAAAATTACTCAAGCTTGATCTTGGACTCAGACGATCATTCACATGGCCTTTTGTAATTGCGGACGTAAACAAACCGATAATAGGCATGGATTTTCTTGCAAATTTTAACCTTTTGGTAAATTCTAAAAATCGCAAGTTGATTGATGGTACTACATTCTTAACAACCAATGGAAATCCTTGTTTTCAAAATAACAATAATAATATTCCGATTTTAAATGCCGTAAATGATCCATATAAACGTATAATTAACGATTTTCCGGATTTGTTAAAACTCAATGTAGTTAATAATAAAGTTAAAAATCATAACATCGAACATTATATCGAAACCAGAGGTCCACCAGTTTTCGCTAAAGCCAGGAGACTGTCAGCTGAGAAACTTAAAGCGGCTAAAAAGGAGTTTGAATTTATGCTCCAAATGGGTTTATGCAGAACATCCAAAAGTAACTGGTCGAGCCCACTACATCTCGCTATGAAGAAATCAGGTGATTGGAGACCTTGTGGAGACTATCGAGCGTTAAGCAACGTCACGATTCCTGATAGATACCCTCTCCCATTTTTAACAGATTGCAGTTCCATTTTAGCTGGAAAAAAAGTTTTCTCATCCATAGACCTCATTAGAGTGTACCAACAAATTCCAGTTCGCGAAGAAGATATACCGAAAACGGCCATTCTCACTCCCTTTGGCTTATTCGAGTTCCCATTCATGACGTTCGGCCTACGAAATGCGGCCCAAACGTTCCAACGTTTCATGAACAGTGTGTTGAATGGACTAGAATTCGTGTTTTGCTATTTGGATGACATTCTAATAGCCTCTCCAGATGAAGAAACTCACCAAAAACATCTACGAGCAGTCCTTGAGAGACTAAACGAATATGGCCTGTGTATTACTGCGGCAAAGTGTAAATTTGGTCTAGCAAAACTTGCATTCCTGGGATACGAAGTGTCAGCTGAAGGACTTAAACCTCTTTCAACGAAAGTTGATGCCATCAAAAATTTCCCAGAACCAAAGTCATTTACTAGTTTAAGACGATTTTTAGGTATGCTGAATTTTTATCACAGATTCATACCAAATTGTGCGAAATTGCAACAACCTTTAACAACATTGCTCAGTGGTATTAAAAAGAACTGCAGAAAAGAAATAACCTGGACGGCAGAAACAAGAAACGCCTTCCAGATCTTAAAAGATGCACTTATTCATGCCACAAACTTAACTCACCCATCCGAAAAGGCTGAAATATCGTTAACAACTGATGCTTCCGATACTGCCATTGGAGCCGTTTTACATCAGATTGTGAATAATGAAAAACAACCTTTAAGTTTCTTTTCCCGAAATTTGACATCAGCACAACAAAAATATAGTGCCTACGACAGAGAACTCTTAGCCATCTATACAGCAGTAAAACATTTCAAATACATCTTAGAAGGGCGAACTTTTGCAATATACACGGATCACAAACCACTAACATTTGCTTTCCAACAAAATTTGGAAAAAGCTTCGCCACGACAAGCTAGACAACTCTCATATATTGGCCAGTTCTCAACCGATATCCGATTCATACAAGGGCATGAAAATACCGTCGCTGACGCACTCTCTCGCATAGACACCATTTCTGTACCATCTGCAATAGACTTACAAACATTATAGTAGACTGTCAAGAAGATGACGACTTGGAGACACTAAAAAACAACCCAAACTTAAAAATCCTACAGATCCCTATACCAGACAGCAACAAGAAAATTTACTGTGATACTTCTACAAATTATAATCGACCCTACATCCTTGCAAAGTTTCGGCAGAAAATATTTTCTTCAATCCATAATTTATCTCATCCTGGAATAAGATTCACGATAAAATTGATAACACGACGTTTCATATGGCCCAATATGAATAAAGACTTCCAACTATGGACTAGATCATGTTTATCTAGCCAAAGATCTAAAGTTCACAGACATACACATTCATCTTTGGGAGAATTCAAAGTACCTCCACACAGATTCCAGCATTTAAACATAGATCTGGTGGGTCCGCTACCTCCTTGCAAAGGATTCAAATACCTTCTAACCATCATCGATCGTTATACACGATGGATTGAAGCGGTACCGTTAGAAGATCAATCAGCAGAATCTATTCCTGAAGCTTTGATTTATACTTGGTTTTCACGCTATATGGAATTCCGAATCGCATAACATCTGACCAAGGTCGGCAATTTGATAGCCAACTTTTTCAAGCTTTAGGAAAATATCTTGGTTTTCATACAAACACTACAACTGCGTACCATCCACAGGCCAATGGCCTGATTGAAAGACAACACCGAACTTTAAAAGCAAGTCTCAAATGTCATCTACTCGAATCAAAATCATGGCTGAAAGCATTGCCTTTCGTTCTTTTAGGCATAAGATCTGCCATCAAGGAAGACTTAAGTTGCTCATCCGCAGAACTTGTATACGGAACTCCTTTAGCATTACCTGGTGAATTCTTTTCAACAGTACCTCATACGAAACAGTCTGAATTTTCTCAAAACCTTCAGAAAATAGTAAGAGTTATGCAGCCAAGTTCTACCACCACCCATGGAAATAGAACAGTCTTTGTTTCTAAACATCTTTCCAACTGTTCTCACGTATTCCTATACAACAACATTAATAATTCGTCGCTACAGCCTGTCTATCTTGGACCGTATCCTGTAAGAGCAAGAAAGGATAAGTACTTCGATATTGAAATCCAAGGAAAAGTTAAAAGAGTTTCAATAGACAGACTAAAGCCATGTTTCCTAGTGCAAGTTTCTGATATTCCTTTTCAAAACTCCCATTCCAAGAAAGCGGAACTTGGGGAAACACCTGCACTCAAGAACACTGAAGAAAATTCAGAACCTCATCATGAAGCCAAGACTACTAGAACCGGCAGACATGTGAAGTTCCCCAGTCACTTAAAGATTATCTTCCATAATCGCTGTCACTAGGGAGGGGGTGTGTAGTGTCGCTTCAGTTCCGTTAAGTTTCTAATTAAATTTAGTTAAAGCGGAATGGCAACACCTTCTAGTCTCCGCGAAGAACGCAGTAAACAAACTTCGAGTTTTTGTCACGCGATGCTACGTGCATGTAAAATGTAAATAAATCTTATGAATAGAATCTATAACATCGTATGGAATAAAATATTGATTCCATAAGAGTCAGAGAAGTGTTATTTTTGCATATTTTAAGTGTTATTTTTCTATATTGCAATAGTGTTATTTGAATAGTGCTAATTGAAGTGTTATTTTTCTATATTTGCACACCAGACACTTCACTCCTCTTTCCTCAGATATACTACGGCGATAAACAATAACCATTCACTAAAGATTTTGCGTAAATTTCCACACATAATAATTTAAATTGCGAACATATCACAATTACCACCTAAACACTCTATTCGGCATCACAATTCTTTCGAAAGCGCGCCGTAGTAGTCAAAAGTGGGGTACGCCGTTTTGCCAGGTGAAACTAGTCGATATTTCCGTGACGTCAAAAATTCGAAAAGTTGGGTAGGGTTTGGAAATACGCGATCTAATATGCAGCAAAATCCCAAATCTGAAATTGCCAATATCATGAATATTCTAGATCTTTGACTTTGTACTATATCTCTAACAGCAGTCAGTATAAAACCATGCTATACAGGATATAAAAAATTGCAGTGACAGTTTCTTTTTCAAGGATGTTCATGGTCTGAACAACATTTTGTTGTTTAGGAAATGCTGCTGAGCACAGCCCAAAACAAGTCCAGCAGAAATTAAATTAAATCGATGGAACATCGTGCATAATTTTTTTTAATTTCTGTTGCATATGCTCAGAATGTGAATGTCAAACAGGGCCCGATAAATAGGTTCCGCATGCTTTCATAGGGGACTGGAAAATAAAATACATCTTCTGTTTTGAAATGACATCGAAAGGAACAATTTCTAGATTTCATTACAAATGCTTTATATATTGCAGGCCAATGCACAAAAACTATGATTAGTATTGGAAAAATGCACAACCCATGCTGTACGGCATGTAAATTATATTTATTTAATGAGAATAAGAAAGTGTAAAAAACAAATAAATAACACATGAATATTTGGCTCAGTTCACTCATAAAACGAAGATGACTTAGCTGATCACATTCATTGTTGCTATCTTCAACAAGTTATAACATATTTTAACACTGTTTTTTGCAGTGCCCATATAACAGAAAAAGTACGTACATTTCTAATAACAGTTTTTAAGTGGAACACTATCATTATGAGTTATAAAATATACTTTTTATGTCTTATTAGGGCAAGTTATTAAATTATAGAATTTTTTAAAGTTTGAAAACTAACAGTCTCTTAATGAAGAAAAAGTTACAGAAATGATAATTACTTATGTCAAAGTAAGAAAAGATATATTTATAATTTATTTAAATCTTTTATCAAAGGGATAGTAATAATCAATTACTCAAGTATATGTTAAAATCTAAAATAAACCTAAAACTTATAAATGTAATAATTACTTAACATGATTAAATTTCAAAATATAATACTTAACTATGTTACTTCTGATTAACATTTCTTACATGATAAAATATTTCTCAGATTGAATTTTTCTTTAAAACTTAAATACATATTTTGAATATAATGCCACTCATGATATGTCCCCATACACAGTGGCTCTCAAAAGTGTTCGTACACTTACGATTTTCATTGAAATAAGGCTCTATCAATTAATTAAAAGTAAACTTTCTGAATGAGATTTTAATAATGATATCTATCATCTATTCGTAACAATAAGATCTATAATCTATTCGTAACAAAATTCCATGAAACATTTTAAAAATATAGCGAAACTTTATTTTTAAGTAATTAATATTCAAAAAATGACAAACATATTATTTCACAAAAATCTTCGTACACTTCAAAAAAATCTTGACATAATAGTAAATATTTTCATTTTTCATTAAATTAATATTTAGTAGGATATCCTTTAGCATCCACAACAGCTTTTAAACGTCTGGGAATAGATTTTAATAGTTTTTTTTTTGTAACTTCTGTATAAATGTTCATTTATTCTTCCATTATGACTGTTTTGAAACGCTTTTCGTTTTGATGTCGTGTTTCCGTACTCTAACCTCCAGTTCTTTCCAAATTCGTTCTATGGGGTTTAAATCTGGCGACTGAGTTGGTGTTTTCAAAACCTGTGGACAATTATAGAGAGCAAGCCTCACTCATCACAGGCGAACGTTGAGCTTAGGATCATTATCATGATTAAAAATAAAGTTGTTTCCAATACTCAAATTTTGGGCTGATAATTTTAAATTGTCTCTTAAAATATTTAAATAAAGAGAATGATTAATTATGCCATCAAGAAATACCAAATTAGATAGTCCTGATGCTGCCGTGCACCCCCACACAAGAATACCTCCACCGTCATGCTTAAATGTTCCAATTAAGTATTAAGTTATTAGAATGAAGTTCCTCATTTTTTCTTCTCCATACAGTTCTTTGACCATCAGAACCAAAATTACTAAATTTCCTTTCGTCAGCAAATAGGGCATTATTCCAGTATGTTTCAGGTGTATTTATCATTGATTTTTCGAATGAAAGCCTAAGCTTTCTGTTTTTATCACTAACAAAAAAACATTTTACGGGCAGAACGCCCATGTAATCCAACTTCTCTGAGAACTCGTCGAACAGTTTCAAGTGAAATTGAAGTAGAAAACTTTGCATTAAATTCTGCAGAAACTTTTACAACGCTCAAACATGGGTTTTTCAAAGTTTTCTAATAATAAATCTCTCATCGCGTTTAGTTAACTTTCTCGGCCGACCTTTTCTTACCTTGTTTTCAATCTGATTTTCTTTTTTAAAGTGTTTTATCACATGCTGCACTGTAGAATGGGATAAATTAACTAATTTAGCGATATTTCGAATTGATTTACCACTAGTATGGTGAAAAATTATCAGTTTTCGAATGCTGTTTGTAATTTCATTACGACTGCGACCCATTTTTCAATAATAAATAGAATATTATGAAGTAAACAATAAAAAATTAAAGCAAATGATTTTTTAAATGCCATCATAATGCAAAAATTTAAAAAAAAAAAAAGCGGCGAACGATAATTCTAATTTTGATTTTATCTAAAAATATTTCAGTGTACGAAGACTTTTGTGAGATAAAATGTTTGTCATTTTTTGATTATTAATTTCTTAAAAATAAAATTTCGCTATATTTAAAAAATACTTCATGTAATTTTGTTACGAATAGATTATAGATCTTATTAAAATCTCATTCAGAAAGTTTACTTTTAATTAATGGATAGAGTCCTATTTCAATAATAATCATAAGTGTAGGGACACTTTTCGGAGCCACTGTATATATATATATATATAAAGGAAAATATATCTCATTTAGTAAGTGTTTGTATATGTTACAAACTAGACAACAGAAGCAAAGGAAGATTAAATGAATTAAATAAAAACTGTTAAAATGAATAAATTATTAACTTTTATACATCCACTTGATGTTTTCTAAGAATAGTCACTATTAAATTAGGAAAAAATTATTATTATTTTATTGTTCACTTTCAACCAAATATTATTATTAAATATCATGGTTTACTAAATCCCAAAAATGTTCAGGAAAGATGTAATAACACAGGTGCTGAGACATGAGCATTCCATAAGCCGGAAAAAAAAGCACTTCTGCCTACATTGCTATCATATCATATAAGCTCATGCTCAGCTGAAGGAAATTTTTTCCCCCGTATATACTTAAAATATATCTTTATTATAATGCGACCACGCTAACCATATGCAGTGCTAGTAACTGCCAATAGCTCGAAACCATAGTCAAGCCATAAAAAAAAGCACCATAAGTACACTCTGTTGAAAAATGAACCGCCATTTTTCTGTATTTAAGACCCCCACTAATCACATATGAAGTTTGCTGCTTCAGTAATTATGTTTGACACATGCACAACTACATATAAGCCGCCATTACAAAATATCGGCGATCAAGTATCACGGTAGTAAACACGACATATCATCACTAAGGCTCCTATATACCAGGCTGAATCATCAGGCATTCGCGCTCCCAAGTGGGAGATTTAATGGCGGCTGTGTAGTTACGGTGCAACAATTTTTTGTGTTTCTTTTGTGTAAAATGGGCGGATGTACAGCTGTTAATTGTTCAAATCATTCACGGAAAAGTCATACATTGGTAAAATTTCCTAAAAATGAAGAAAGAAGAAAAATATGGGTAAATAATTGCCGAAGAGACAATTGGAAACCTGGTCCAGGCGCTGAACTTTGCTTAGTAAGTATAATGTTAATTACGCCTTCATTTAGAGTTTATATCTTCTCTGATGTTTATAATGTGCAAGTAAAGTGAAATTCTTGTGTACAATAACCTGAGTATTTGCTAATTTCTGTAATAATAGCTATAATTAAATTAGTCTAGGGTTAATGTACCAGTCGCCAAACATCGCCAATGTAGATGTTTTGAATGTGGAAAAGAAATTTCTCTTCTAATATAAAGCGCGGATTTTGTTTTCCTGTGCTAATTGTGGAATTTATACTAATGTAACATGAAAATCATTAGCATATTGAAATTTATTAAAAAATAAATAATAATTTGGAAAGTCAAAATAAAATCTGAATGTTTGCTAAAGATATATGTAACATTACACTATAGTTGCAATATCGTTGGAATGATATATAATTTTTTCCTTTATTTTATAATCACTATTGTTAAAAAGTTAGATGAGTTGTTTATGCACGGAACCCACTACTGTTTCTTGGTTAAAATAACTTCCAGAATTTTGACATTGACATCTGAAGTCAATAGAATAAATTGAATAGTGTGAGACAAAATATATATAATCTGACTTCAATAATTGCAAGGATTGTGCAAGTTTATTTATAATCACAGTATTATACAATTTGGCAATGGAGTAAAGATTTAGAAATGAATGCAGAACATTCAAATAAGCACAGAAAACTTGTGAAACTGCATGTGTATTTTTCAAAAATAATTGTAGTGTTTTTAATGCATGTGTAGTGTTTAATGCATGCATAACAATCAAATAAATCTGCCTATAATGATGAATTTGGCAATGGAGTAAAGATTTAGAAATGAATGCAGAACATTCAAATTAGTATTTTCTTGTTTCTAATATATAGAAATATAGTCTATTTTCCAGTATAAAAGTTTTACTTAAAAGTATGGGAAAGCAGATTTGTTTCATGCATGATCTTTATAATACTGGTATGAAATGAATGAATTTTAATCTGTAAACAATTTTTTGTTAATATTTAAATGCGTTTCTTTGGGTACATTTTTAGGCACTTGTGGATCATGTCAGACAATATGCAATAGAAAAAAGATGTCCGTGTGCATAAATTTTCCCATTGTGTTACTTCATTTTATCTAAATTTCAAGGGTAATTCTTTTCATTTTTATATGGCATGTTATCAGTATAAAGGCTAGTGAAAATAAATTGGTATGTGTATCTGTTTTTGAAGTGTAATGCTTAAATAAAAAGATGGTGTGTGTTTCTTCATTTAAACAAAATTTCAAGGATAGTATTTTTCAGTGTTTGTTATTTCTCAATGTAAAGGGTAACAAGGGGAAAAAAAAACTGGTATGGTATATCTGTTTTTTAAGCATGATAATTTTATTTATTTCTTTAGTGATGCATATATATATAGAGAAGGTGTTTGGTCCAACTGAAGTTATAATAAATCTAATTTTACTAGATCTCTCCCTCCCCTCAGGTGTAGAAAATTTTCAAGTGCAGAAAGTTTATTTGCAGAATTAATTCATTTCTGATAAACTTATTATCATTAATTTTTTATATAACATGTTATTAAGTTACACATTTGACTACTGTGTAATAAAATTGTATTTAGGGCAAAAAATTAACTATAATTTTGCATCTGGTGACTAATATCATATGCTTCTAAGAATATTACTTTAACTTTTCCCATAATTTTTGTATTTCAGGAACATGAAACTGTTATTTTGATATACTTAAATAATAAAAGTGTGTATCTGAATCAATTAATGAATACAAATATTTTACAGTTATTTTTAGAAGATATTCGCCATATCGCTTCTAATAATTCATAAAGTATGTTAAAATATAGGTAAATAATTTGGTGCAGAATTCAAATTTAGGGTTTAAAATATAGTGAATCATAAGACTAAATGATTTTTATTGTCATGATTTGCCTGGGCTTAAGAATGTACTTTTCGCCCGGTGGAAATTGTCATCAAACTGTCCTGAACAGGCTTTTTGTTGATAATAACTTCCAGGCTTATCAGTACCTCCTTTTGAGTGGAGGGTATGCAAATATAGTACCCAATTTAAATTACATTGTGATTGTAATAATATTGTGGTATTAAATAAGTTACTATAATTAAAATTTAGATAATTGCATTGTAATTATATTACATTGTGTCTGTGAACTCTTAATTTCATTACTTTATGCAATTATGTTGTAAGTGCATAATCTAATTGCAATAATATTATCTATTCGCAATTACAAAATAATTATAAATGCAGTTACATCTTAAATAGAGGCCATTTTAATACTTTTAAATTTTCGCAAGATAACTTCCCATTAAGGTTCATTTGGAGGAAACTATGCAAATACTAAAAAAGAAGTTATGCTAAATTTACATATTTTGTACAGTACTTTCTTGTTATAATGCTGTTCAATATATCTTCAATACTTTTGTAAATTTAACGACATTCTTTGCAATCACTGTGGTGCTTTAAAAAGAAGTTTCTTAGTTATGCTTTCTAATAAGAATGGGTTTAAAATTAAGTATTATGTATAATAACTAGCAGTTAAAAAAACTTGACTGCATGAAAATGCTGTTGCTGTGTAAAATAAAAAATAAGCTTTCTTTTATGCTTTGAAATGAATTACATTTGATTAAGTCGTCCTTTTACAATTTAAGAATGTGGTTAACACACATTCTTAAATTGGACAGGTTTTATCTAAATTATTAGTATAAAATATATAAACTATGAATTATTTTGTAACATAACTCAAATTACAAAATTCATTCTATATACGTTCAAAGTTATTATCTTTTATGGAATAACTGTTTTTTAATTTAGGTAAAAATTGGATTTTTAGAAGTATTACAAATACAATGCAACACAAAGGTGATCTGATTGAAGAGGAAGGACTTTTTATTATGGTTTCTAGTTCGTATTTATATTCTATTTGATGAAAAGCATCCAAAACAGAGAATGCTGTATTTTCTTCTTCCATATATGTTATGAAATATTTCACACATTTAAAAGAAAGTGTTTCTTCAGAATCTTGCACAATTATTTCCATATACCTCAGACTTAAATGACAACATATTTTTTTAGTATGAATTTACAGTGTTTTTATGGAAGTTTTTGTTAAAATGTCATTAAGATAAATTTATTTGCACACTCTACGCTTTAACTATTTCCCCATTTGACACTATTGAAAGTTTTTATTCATATCTTATTTATTTTAGTCTGCTAACGAAACTGAAACATCTAAAGAATAAGTTATTTTGAATATGTTTACGAAATATACGCGAAATTTTTATTTAAGTGAAAACGTCTATATACTATTCGAGAATTAATAAATTATCCGAAAAGTTTATATGCGCTGAATGCCGCGCGTCTATAAAATAAATCTTTAAAAAAACAGCAGACATTCAGCCAGCGTGTGCGATAAACGCGCCAAAATTGGCAGCGCGTTCACTCCCTCGCCAAGAGAGAAAAGTTGGTGATTCAGCCTGGTTTAGAGGAGCCTTAATCATCACGATACTTCGTCCATCTCTGCGCATGCGCTAGCCACACAATTTCGCCAAGACCTTAAATCCCCAAATTTAGCCGCGAGTTGCGTTTCCTATTAAAGAAGTAAAAATACGCCGGCCGTACATCTTGACACTCGAGAATAAAATACGATCTGTGTGTTTTGTGTTTTAAATTTCGTGGCTCGTGAGCAAGCCTCACTTATATTTTGCTAGTATAGTTTAGTAATTTGTGTATGGCAATAATAATAGATATTTAAGTTTTAATAGGTTGCTGCTTAGTAAATGTGTACATTATGATGATAACGTTAGTTTTTGTTGAAACTGATTGTATTATTTGAATAATTACCGCAGTTACAATTTTTTTAATGAAAGTGGCTGTTTTAAAACTGTGATTTGAGTCTTTAATTAAATTTTACTTCATGCTGAAGTGTGATTCATAGTTTTTAGTATTCAAAGCTTGAATACCCGATTTCTTTTTTCGTGTAAGCTGTAACAGTTGTTACTAAATTTCTAACGTTGACATGTAAATTCTTCAAGCTATAGATCATTGGCTAGCAACTATAGAAAAATTTCAAGTGATCGTAACATACCATATGTGACCCAGTTTTGCAAATTCCTGTTTAAACATATTTATATGATCGAGCAGGAAGTCTTACTTTTGTGAACTATAAGAAATTAATTTTCTACGAAACGTTATTGGAAACAAGGTACTGTAATAGTAAACAGGTTACACGCCGCATGAATAATTTGTGTTAATTCTTTTATGAAGAAAAAAAATGCGTATTTACGTGAGACATGAAATGCTAGAGTGAACCATCTTAAAACTACTTTTATCAAAACTTCTGTTAAGCATCCCGTTTTACGTTCCTTCAAAGGATGAAAGTCATCACGAGATATGTAGCAAATTCTATTATATTAAGAATGTCAGTTACAGTTATCAATATATTGCAGATGTTTTAGGACGAGGATGTTCATGTTCTGAAATTACATATTCTAGGTTCATAGTTTGTTACATAGTAGCAAATAACTTTGAAGAGGTAATATGTAAAACAGCACATGCATATCCATACTGAACACAGACCTCAAACATATGAAATTCGTACAATGTCATTTTGTCGAAAAAGTAATTTTAAGATGCGTATGCTAATTCACATTGGAGAAAATGCTCTTATAAGTGAGGTATGTAGAGATTTCGTTAAGAGATTAATTCAGACAATCATCTGCTTTTTCACACAGGAGATAAACATCATGTGTGTGAAGTATTAAAGATATCATAAAGTCAAAAGTTCAGTTTAAACATGTATGCGCATACTCGCGCAGCAGAGAAACCTTATGTATGTGAAATATGTAAGAAGACATTTCGTAAGAAGAGTAATTTAAACATCCATATGCTTATTCACAGAGGAAAGAAACCTCATGTGTGTGAAGTATGTAAGAAGTCATTTAGTCAGAAGCGTGCTTTAAACATCCATATGTTTGTTCACACAGGAGAGAAACCTTATGTTTGTGAAGTATGTAAGAAGTCATTTAGTCAGAAGTCTGCTTTAACCACCCATGTGCTTGTTCACACTGGAGAGAAACCTCATGTGTGTGAAGTATGTAAGAAGTCATTTAGTCAGAAGTGTGCTTTAAGCTGTCATATGCTTATTCACACAGGAGAGAAACCTCATGTGTGTGAACTATGCAAGAAGTCATTTAAACACAAGGGTGATTTAAACAAGCATATGCTTATTCACACAGGAGAGAAACCTCATGTGTGTGAAGTATGTCAGAATTCCTTTAGTCGGAAGTCTACTTTAAGGAGCCATATGCTTATTCACACAGGAGAGAAACCTAATGTGTGTGAGGTATGTAAGAAGTCATTTAGAGGCAAGGGTCATTTAAATACTCATATGCTTATTCACACAGGAGAGAAACCTCATGTTTGTGAAGTATGTAAGAAGTCATATAGTCAGAAGTATGCTTTAAACATACATATGCTTATTCACACAGGAGAGAAACCTCATGTGTGTGAAGTATGTCAGTATTCCTTTAGTCAAAAGTGTACTTTAAGCAGCCATATGCTTATTCACACAGGAGAGAAACCGCATGTGTGTAAAGTATGTAAGAAGTCATTTAGAAAAAAGGGTAATTTAAACACTCATGCACGTATTCACACAGGAGAGAAAACTTGTGTGTAAAGTATTGAAAAGTTCATTTTTAATAAAGGATTATTAAAATTTGCATATCAACAGAAGAGAGCAATCTGTCATGTATTTAAGAATTCGTTTGAATAGTAGAATAATTTGAAAAAATATGTGTTGGTCTAAGTAGAAAAGAAGCCTTCTGTCTTTTGAGGAGATGTTAAATTAGTATCAACATTAATTTATCACCCTGTTAAGGATTTGTATATGCAGCAAAAAAACATTTTGTGCGGTCAAGTCAGTTTGAATGACAACATTTGTGAGTATTAATTGGTGGGGAAATTCTTAGTAATAAGAAAGCCATTCAGTAGCAGAATTTTAGATTTAAACATATCATTACAGAGTGCTATAAAACGTACTGCTGACGTTGTGGTGAGCTTTTTGAGTTGTCATTTAATACAAATAAATTATTATCTAATTATTTCTTTTTAAAAAGCAAAAAATTACATCTATGTAAGTTATCTCTCAATTGCATTTTTAACTAATGCTGATATGAAGCTACATTTGCTTATCTGTAGAGTCCTAAAGAGTGTAAAGCTGCTTATAACGACTTGGATTGAAAAGCCTTGGATTGTTGCTCTTAGTCAGAGTCTGCCATGATACATTTTGTCTTTCTTCCACCTTTTCTCAAATTGGAAATTTCGACCCTGGATATAACATTTTAGAGATTTTCGTTTCACTCATATTCAGTATTACATCTGTTAGCTACCAAAATGCGCTGTGGTGATCGTATGCCTGATACCGCTTTCACATACTTCTGAGATGCAATTCTGGAGCAGGGTTAAATGTCTCATTCCATATGTGTACTGTAACTTGTATGTTCTTTGTGTTAAAAATGCTTCTGTGTTTAACAATCAAAGCTATTAATTTAATGATAGAGATGCCTTTCTTGAACCTGTAATGAAATAATATATTAGGTAATTTCTTTACTGTGATAAAATACTAAAGACCTGTAGGCAAATTACATAGTTCCATTTTTTTACATACCTTTTAGCTGATTAGATTTGTTATCAGAAATATTCTCAGTATGGCTATCCAGCTTCAATATCAAACTTCTCGAGTCTATGGCATTCATAAAACCAGTGTACGGTTATCACATATTATACTGATAAAGATAAATAAAGTCTTCTGAGATAAATTCTTTCAAATCCTGGACATACCAAATAGAGCAGCCTCATGTGTGTAAAGTACCTAAGAAGACATTTGAAAAAAATGAATCAGTATGGAAATATTTATATGCAGGTAAGGAATTCAAATGTAGTACAGTCAAAAGTCCTTAATTCGGAAACCCATAATCCGGACCTCAAAGCTACAAACTTTGCGTTGAAATAACTCGCGTTGAGGCATGCACGTAAGACTTTTACGGCTGCTAATATGCATGTGCACACGCGCAAAATACGTTTTACGAATGCGCATTTAATGTATAACGGACGGTATAAGCTAAGCTAAAATTATCTAATTCAGTTAATGTTGCAGATTGCGTTGTTCCTTAATCTTCGAATTGGATCCGGATTATTATTTTTTGCAGACTGTTAGAGCAATTTTATAAAAGTAAGCTTGAACTTTCGTTTATGTGAAATAGAATTTCTGATATATATTTACTAATATGTAAATGATCTACAAAGCGAAAGTATGTTTCGAAGTCCATTAAACAAAAAGTGGAATTGCAGCAAAAAATGGATAAATGCATATCCTTTGTTTATCTAACCATTCCCAAATCTGTTAACGAATTTCATGCTGCTCTGTAGTGGGGGGGGACACCTCGGCGTGCGATGAGTTGGAAGTTGATCTGTCATCAAATTCCTCGTCATTATAATTTGCTTCCGATAGCGAAGAAAGTGACACAGATGTTATTGAAAACGAAAAAATTTCGATTGACAAATCAGTCGGTATTCTCGACACAGCAATTATAGGACTTGAACAGCGGAACATCGTACTGAACAAGAAATTATGTCTGTTCATAGAATGAAAGAGAAAGTATTATTACATAAAAAACGAAGCAACTTAAACAACTTACATTGAAAGAAATGTTTTATAAAATAAACAAGTAAATATTAAGCTTTTTTTTTGTAAATTTTGATACCCTTTAGATCATAAATCTTCTTTCTTTCATAAATTGCAGTTTCATATTTTTCATTTTATAATTTCTGCATGCCATCTTACCAGATTTAAACTGATGATCTATAATCCGGAATCGCTGAAGTCCTAACGAGTCCGCATTAACGACTTTTGACTGTACATATTTATTCAAAAACTTGTATGTTTTTTTAATCCAGTGTTGAAAGAGACTTAATTTTTAATTTGCAAGGATACACACTTTATAAAAATGAACATGTGTGTACAAAAAAAAAATCTGTTTCACTTGGAACTTTTTCATTGTTTTGGGCAAAAATTATCAATATAAGGATCTCAAGCATTGAAAAACAAAAGTGTCTCAAACGATTCCCATAATAATGCAACTTTAGAACTGATAGAAACTAGTAATATCTGGCACTTTGCCACCATTTTTATGGTTTTAATTCAAGGAAAACCTATTTCTTGAATCTATAACAGGTTTTTGTAAAGCAGGACTCTCATAGAAATTTGCTGAATTTATTGATGTAACTGCTGTTCGTCATCCTGTTTATTTTATAATTTATTTACAGTTTTAAAGGTGAAATGGGTAAAAATTACTGAAATTTTAAGGATATTAAATTAAAAAATTTTATTAATATTTTATTGATTATTAGTCATTTAATATTTTTTTAATATTTATTATATTGATTTCATATTTTATATTTTAAATGTTTTTCCCCCTTAATTTTAATTAATGTATGTGTGTAATGGAAGTATGGGAGGAATTTTGCAAATGCTTTGATAAATAAATGCTTCAGTTGTTTTTTAATATTGAGCACTTCAAGCATAGATATTTTAATATTTAGTCAGTAACTTCTAAAATTTATGCATGTAAGTTTACTCTTGCACAGACATAGTACATTTTTCATGATATTCTCATGAACTGAATGTAAAATACCTTTGCAGCATGCATCTAATTCAGCATTCTGTATACTGTTTAGATATAAATATTAGGTATTCTTCAGCTATCGGGATCACATTCAGAAATTTATGCATACATTCATATATTTCTGAATTCGGCCTTGATAACAAAAGAGTACTAATATTTACTAAAATACCAAATGTTTACTAAAATAGCATTAATGCCATTTACATCATAGATACTAAAATACAGTCAAAAGTTGTTAATTTGGACACCCATAATCCGGACCTCAAAGCTACAAACTTTCTGCGCATGTGTCGCATTGACCTTTACGGCTGCACATATGCATGTGCATAATATGTTTAATGTATGTATAATATGTTTAATGTATGCGCATAATATGTTTAATGTGCGCGTTTAATGTATAACGGACGGTATAACCTAAAATTATCTAATTATCTATTTCAGTTAATGTTGCAGATTGCGTCGTTCCTTAATCTTCGAATTGGACGCGGCTTATTATTTTTTGCAGACTGTTAGAGCAATTTTATAAAAGTAAGCTTGAACTTTCGATTATGTCAAAAAGAATTTTCGATTCTGGAGATGCCAAACGATCTACAAAGCGAAAGCATGTTTCGATGTCCATCAAACAAAAAGTGGAATTGCTGGAAAAAATGGATAAAGGCATATCCTTGTTTCTCTAACCATCGCAAAATCTGTTTATCAATTTCATGCTGCTCTGCAGGGAAGCGGGGGAACGTCACGGCGCGCAATGAGCTGGAAGTTGATCTGTCAGCACTATCCTTATCTTCAGGGCAGATGTTTTTATTTTATTTGGCGTATAATTCCTTAATAAATGTAGTATTTCATCTCGATGTAATCCATCTCTGATATGCTTTAAATCAAATTAGTTGTCATTATAATTTGCTTCCGATAGTGAAGAAAGTGACACAGAGGTTATTGAAAATAAAAAAATTTCGATTGACAAATTAGTCGGTATTCTCAACACAGCAATTGTTGGACTTGAACAGCGGAACTATGTAACTGAACACGAAATTATGTCTTTTTATAGAAAGTATTATCACATAAAACGAAGCAACTTAAACAACTTGCATTGAAAGAAATGTTTAATAAAGTAAACAAGTAAATATTAAGCTTTTTTTTTTTTTTTTGTAAATTTTGATACCCTTTAGATCAGGGGTCTCCAAACTTTCCAGCCTTAGGGCCATACTGATTACTCCAGTAAGTTCCGAGGGCCAAAACCATATTATCATTGTTGCCGGTGGTAAAAAGTGAAATAGTCCACTGATGAATAAAAAAGTCCGAAAAAGTATGCAACGTTTAAAAAAGGCTGCAAATCGGACTAAAGTCCGCAAAACGGCAGCACAGCATATTATTAATTTTCCTGTCATTATCTGTAATTTCTAGATTAGTCGTAGAGTACGAGCCATGAGGAGTAACGTGACACGACATCTGGTGGACACAAGCGGAAATAGGTAGTACCTTCCATCACTAACAGATGGCGCTAATAGCACGTACAGAAGTCAGTTCCTATGACACTGTTGTGGAATAAAATAGTGCATACCTCCTTAAAACGTGTTTGTGCGTGTTTAAGTTTAAGACATCTTTGTAACAGTATTTTGATTTGAATTGTTGCTTTTGTGTGTGATTTAGTAGTATGGAAAAGAAGCGAAAAATTGATAGTGAATGCAGAAAATTCAAAGATCAGTGGAACATTCAGTATTTCGTAATTGAGTCCAGTAACAAGGCGCTATGTTTGATTTGCAATGAAAGCATAGCCGTTCTCAAAGAACGTCATTATGAAACAAAACATTTTCGAAATTACTTAAAATATACAGGGAGTTTGCGGACAGAAAAATTCGAAGCTATGAAACGCGGATTGAAATCGCAGCAATCTTCATTTACAAAACTCAAAACTGAACAAGAGGCTGCAACTTGTGCCAGCTTTCGTGTGGCTCTTGAAATTGCAAAACGTGGAAAACCATTCACCGATGGAGAAATGATCAAAGAATGCATAATTGCAGTAGCCGAAGAAATATGCCCTGAAAAGGTAAATTTATTAAAAACTGTCAGTATGTCAGCAAACACTGTGGCTCGAAGGGTAGAAAACATTGCTGAAAATATATCCTCTCAACTGTTCGACAAAAATGGACATGTTGAGTGGTTTTCTTTGGCCTTGGATGAGTCAACGGATGTGTCAGATACTGCTCAGGTGTTGATTTATATTCGAGGAGTAGATAAAAGCTATGAAGTGCATGAAGAACTTCTTGATATGTATAGTATTCATGGCACAACTACTGGTACAGATATTTTTAAAGGAGTTGAAATGGCCATTAATCAAAAGAACCTTCGATGGAAAAACTTGAAATGTATTACAACTGATGGAGGCAAAAACATGAGTGGGAAAGATAAAGGAGTGGTCGCTCTTGTGTCAAAGGCTGTAGAAAATGATGGTGGTTCAAAACCATTAGTCTTACATTGTATCATTCATCAACAGTCCTTGTGCGGAAAATGTTTGGATATGTCTGAAGTTCTGAAACCAGTCATATCAACTGTTAATTTAATAGATCTTTTGGGCTGAATCACCGACAATTCCGACAATTTATTGAAGAGATTGGAGAAAATTACTTACCTTATCATACTGCCGTACGTTGGCTTAGTTGTGGGAAAGTTCTTCAGCGCTTTTTTTAATTTCGAGCAGTGATCGAAATTTTTTTGAATGAAAAGCATCGCCCTCTTACTGAATTACAAAACAACGCATGGCTGTGGAAGTTAGCATTCTATGTTGATTTGACAAAACATGTGAACGAACTGAATTTGAGATTGCAAGGAGAAAACCAGCATCTTCCTGATTTATACACTAATATCAAATCATTCCAGAAGAAATTGATACTGTTTCAATCACAACTACGAAGTAAATGTTTTTCACATTTTAAAACATGTGAAATATTCAGCTACACCACTGAGACTGAGTTTCCTATTGATTTTGCAATCGAAACTTTGAGTGCTTTGAAAATAAATTTTGATACTCGTTTCTCGGACTTTGATGCCATTGCGAATCAAATTAAGATTTTTCAGAATCCTTTTGATACTGACATTGAAACCCTAGCCCCGGAACTTCAAATGGAAATGATTGATCTACAGTGCATTGATATAATTAAGAACAAATATCAAAACTCATCTTTGTTGGAATTTTATAAGAGTCTTCCACTGACACAATTTGATAATTTGCATAAATTTGCTCGTGGGCTGTTTTCTGTTTTTGGTACTACTTATTTGTGTGAGAAGACCTTCTCCAAAATGAAGTACACAAAAAATGTTTACAGATCTAAATTAACTGATGAGCATCTTAAATCTATTTTAATAATTGGTACAAGTAAAATTAGTCCACAGCTACAAACTATTGTCAGTGGAAAATCTCAGTTACATAAATCTCATTAGTATTTCATATGTCATTATGCTTGTTATAAGTTATGTTTTTATTTAAAATGTATAAAATGTTAGTTGGATTCATTTCAATAATTTGTTAGTTATTATGTACTGAAGTTAAATTTTCTGCATATTATACATGTCTTTACTCATTACAATTCTGTGTTTCTTTATCCAACTTATCACAAAAACAATAACAATAAGCCTACAACAATGTTATGAGTAGTTAGCCCATGACCATATCAATGTAGATGTCATATTAATAATTATTCAACATAAAATTAGAATACTTCAGTAAACTAAATTTAATTTGCTATAAAAAATATGTTCTCTAAAAGGAGTTTTCAAGTATGCTAGCTCTCCGCGGGCCGGACAAAATCTGTCCGCGGGCCGGATGTGGCCCACGGGCCGTAGTTTGGAGACCCCTGCTTTAGATCATAATTGTTCTTTATTTCATAAATTACGGTTTCATATTTTTAATTTTATAATTTCTGTGTGCCATCTTACCAGATTTAAACTGATGATCTATAATCCGGAATAGCCGAAGTCCCGACGAGTCCGGATTAACGACTTTTGACTGTATGTCATTTATTAATACTATATGAAAAGTCATTTTTTAAATAAATTTTTTAATATTAAATAAATTTTTACCTTCGGCGTTTTATCGTCTGCTACTTT
The DNA here is from genome assembly GCF_044657685.1 of Stegodyphus dumicola. Lineage (NCBI taxonomy): Eukaryota > Metazoa > Arthropoda > Arachnida > Araneae > Eresidae > Stegodyphus > Stegodyphus dumicola. The sequence goes on from NC_140778.1 coordinate 55,969,772, forward strand.
ACTTCGTTTAAATCGAATTGTCTAAAACTGAGAATTTTCGTTTGATGTTTATTTAAATTTTATGACATTAACTGCACAATTTATTTCTAAACAAACTGATGCTTTTGAAGTGGCTGAAAGAGCGGATGGTACTATCATCCATATTTTTAAAGCACAGTATATTTTTATAGAAACATAAGATTTAGAATAATCATTTTTATAAAAGTCAAATTATGATATAAACATACAACCCTCTAGAGACTGAATTAATGGAAGTTCAATGGTTATGTAGAAATGATCTGCAGCTACTTAATAGCTAGATAAGTCCGCAGATTCTGTGGACAAGTAAGAATAATTATATAAACGACACCCAACATTCTGAATTCAATTAACAACGAGGATACGATGTTTATTAAATGAATTCAAGAAGTTTTAAAACATAAAAAATCAACTCATTTTTTATCCTAAAATGTATTTTTGTGCATAGCGTATTTTCATTATTCTAATTTAAAATTCTAATAATTCTTAAAATTCTAATTTAGAATGTAATTGTCAAGAACTGATTCCTAATCATCAGTAATATAATAAGTAATTATTACGGTTATTAATAAATCCTTCTTATAAAGTAATTGCAAATATTTCAAAAAACTTTCTGTCTGAATGCAAATATTTTTAATTTTATATTAATCAAGATTGCACACGATATTATTTATTTGCACTTCAATTCTTAACGTCAGTTCTAGTAGAAGTTACAAATCAATTATATTTAATTATGGCAAAGCACATGAGGGCTATCTGCCTAAAGGGAGGGATGCCTTCGTGGAGGACTTTCTAAGGAAAGCTGGCTTGTATACACGTTACACATCGGGAAAACCACGAAAACACCCATGCAACCAGCCCGTTCGCGGGATTCGAACCTCGGACCGGACTACCAGTGATCAGCGTCTTTACCGCTCGGCCGCTTGTGGGCTATTTAATTAAGGAATGACCATCTAAGTTTAGAAACAGCGTACCGTAACAGCAATTCAATTATTGGCGCCGTATCTTTCATGTTACTCCCGATTGGCAAGCTACATGATTTTTAATGAGTAAACTACCAGTAATCAGCGTCTTTACCGCTCGGCTGTTTGTGGGCCTTTATGAAATTGAAGGTGATAACTTTATTTAAAATGATTGTCAGAAATACCAAAATGTTTCGAAAAGTTGGATATTTTTAATATACTTTCAGAATGCTTAAAGAAAAAGAGAAGAAAAATAAATTTTTTTGTAAAATTTAGTATTTGTATTTTTTTAAATTTAAAACTTTTCAATGTTATGATATTTGATTCTTGTGATTTCAAAAATAAAATATTTGACTAAAATATGAATAACATTTTAAGAAACCAAATGTAGGATAAAATTGTGTAAAGCAATGATAAAACTGTTTAAAGCAGTGTATGCAAGTCATCCTAAGTTAAAATGTCGGTTATACATCTCTCTTATTTATATATATCTTTTCTGAACAGAACATTGAAAGGCGTGTAAAACTGTGCTTTACTGTATTTTCTCTTTTAATATAGTATGTAGTTTTCAAACTCATCGTAGTCTGGGTTACAAAGTATTCTTCCGAAAGAAACGCAGTTCAAATAGATAAAATCAAATTCTGGAAAATTGATCTTAATAAATATATTTAAAATGCTCAGTTCGAAGGAATAAATAGAAAATTTTAAAACAATTATCTGAAGAGACAATGCAACAAAAACAATTAAAATAAAAGTATAAAAATTACCTAAAATAATAACTATGACGAAAAATATATATAAAGAAAACTATTTGAAAAAAAAAAACACTGCACCTTTATTTACACAGTTCGAATAGGTAAATAGAAATTTTTAAAACAGTTATTCGGAAAAAAAAAAGAAAAAAAAAAAACGTGCAACTTAAACAATTAAAATGAAATTCGAAAAAGAAAAAATTACTTAAAATAATAAGTTATAATTAAAAATATAATATAAAGAATATTATTTGGAAAAAAGGAACGATGGTGACTTTTTTTCCTCTCACTGGAAAGGAAAATAGGTTGCCATATATTAAGAAGTTCGCCAAGTGAAGTATTCTTGGCGCAAACTGACAAAAAAGTGCCAACATAAATTTGTGAATTTCTCCATAAATTTCGCTCCAAATTTTACAAAATTTCATATTTAGGTGTAATTTGAGTCGTAGAATCGAAATATGTAAAAAAATTGGTATGTTATTTCAGAAAAAGTCCGATTTTGTGTCAAAATACCTATGTTAGAATAGTGCTATATATAAATCTAATATATATCCTAAGTCGCGCTTTCAAGACATGAAGAACGCAATTTGAATTTTGTCAATCGGCCCAGTAGATCGGGAGATATAGGACTGTCCCTTTTTTTTTTTTTCTTTTTTTTTTTGAGCAGTGTACATGGATGATACCGTGTATGTGCAATTCTTAAAAATGCGGCAAGCAGTGGGAGATTCTGCACTTTGTCCCAATTTCGCACGTAATATTCGTCATGATTAAGTACTTTTGTTCCATAAAAGTTCTAGCATAAGCGTAATTCGGCTAGCAGATTGTGGGAAAAAAATGTTGAGTAAGAAAAGGCCTTTACTTCATGAAAACAAAATGGCATCCAAAGAAAAACTAGCAGGTTGCTGTAGCAGAGTTGGTCGCCAAAAAATCGCCAAATTACCATAATTCAAAGATTAACTGAAGTTACATTTATATTTATGCCAGAAAAACAACAACAAAAAAAAAAAAAAAAAAAAAAAAAACCGTAACAGCTGAAAATAATGATGTTAAACATGTATAAGTCTCATTTTGCTGATTAAACATGCTACTTAGTGCATATGAACTAAAACTAGGAGGAAAAGAATATTAAGTGTACATAAATAAAATTTGTCTTGTTAAAAATAATATTTAATGCGTGTAAATTTAAGTTAGGAAGAAAAGGAAAACAATATGTAATTAAAAATTACCATAAAAAAAGTTATGTATGGAAATCATTTTGAATTAATTCTGTAACTGCAAAACAGTTAAAAATATTTGTGTACTTACAGCAATACTTCATTTGCCTTTTATTAGATTTCTGTGGCACTTTTTCTGAAAACAGAGCCATTGAGAATATTACCTTGTCAGGAAACAATTGTATTTCAAATTTCCTACAAATGAATCATGCACATTATGTTTAATTTCATGTACAAGTATTCCAAAGAGTGATCTGTTAGATTTTCAGAATGACGACCGCTTTTTGACAACTTCACTGTGGGAAAAGATAATGTTGAAAGTATGCAAAATAATAATAAATAAGTGAAGACTAAGTTACATGTACAAAGGCTATTCAATCATTATCCAGTCAGGTTTATATAGTGGACATTCTGGATTCTTTTATGCACATAATTTTGATTAATAAGGTTAAGAGGGTTATTTTTATTATTTTTGTCTTGTTTACGTACAAAAATAGTTTTCATGTAGGTAACCAAAGAAATATAATCTTGAATTGCATAACTGCAGGGAAAGAAGATTTGTAACAAGAGCTTCTATGGCTTTTCAGGACGTTATGCAGTTGTTTAAATTTTGGAAAGAGACCAAGCAAATAGAATAGGATAAGGTTAATTGAATTTGTCTGTATTTTTTCCACTAAAAGTTAATTCCTAAAAATATATATATATATATATATTGTGTGTGTGTGTGTGTGGAATTTGAACCATTGTCTAAAGCAGTGGATTCAAACTGGCGGCCCCCGAAGCAATTTTCTGTGATCGGCGAAAGTATCTCAGTTATGCATTTGTTGCAAATACAGTGATGCAAAGATTTCTATGTTTTACTCATTTGAAGTTTCAGTTTATTTTACATGCATTAGTATTAAAAGGGAAAGTGCAGAATCGCTTACTGCTTGGCACGTTTTTAAGAATTGCACATATTCGGTATCCATGTACACGTCAACCTATTTTCACTTAAAAGACATCCCAGAATTGCACAAAAATGGCATTGAGCACTCCCTTGACTTTATCCATGTGCACATCGACCTATTTTCACTTAAAAAGTCAAAGAAAATTGACAAAATTCCAATTCTTCTTACTCTTGTCAGAAGGGCCAAAAACATAAGTGGGCGATTCTGCACTTTAGCCGTATTAAACATGAACATGAGTGACACGTCAGAAAAATCTATAAATTTAAATACTATTCAAAGATTTGAAAACACAAATTTAATTAACTTTCATTCGTTTTTTGTGAAAAAATATAGAAATGCTCGTGTTTTGACTAATGGTTTAGACTTTTTACTGATATACCCAGCTTTTAATCCACAAAATCCTCTATATATAGAAATCAGCGAAATATGCTTGATGTAGAAAAACAGCAGGGTAATGTTTGTTTAATAATTTATACTTGTGGCATTTCAAAGTCTGATTATAATTTTATTGCATTTTTAATAATTGTATTTGAATGTAAATTTGATTATGAGGGGTTTAAAAAACTGCCTTTATGATACAGGGTGTCTTTCAGCAGCTGAAGGGTAAAACTGTCGCACACTGGTAGTTCGTCACGGAGTCAAGCCCTGGCTAACAGACTTCCCTCTCCTTAAGCGAATAGCTCGCGAGTGCTTTTGATATTCTAAATAATTGTAATCCTATTTATACATGGGCATAATTAGAAAAAGGCATTTGGTTAGATAAACCAACAATTTAGCCCACGATTTGCATGGGCAACTCAAATGTAGCAAAATTTGCTTATCCTGCGATTTCTGGAGGCTTATGTTTTTCTTTCTTTATTGAGGAACGCATCCCGTTTAACCATTGCAATAAATTATATACAGTATTAGGCGTTTAGTTTACATTTTGGCCAACAGATATTGTTAGTTGTCCACTAAATTGCGGCATTTGAAGACACGTCGTATTAGCACTCAAACTTCACTTTTGGTGCTTTTTTTCTTATAGAAATGGCTGTTAGAAAACATTCAGTGATTATCTTGATTATTTAATTAAATTATTCAATTATTAATTAGATTGATTATTAATTAGATTTATTGAATCTGGTGCAAAAACTTTGAAGTTGGACTTTGCCTTGAACCTTGTTTTAAACTCTGTCATACTAAACTGCCTTTCTAAGGTATTTTTTCCTCAGCACTTTATATTTTCTTAAATTTTATACATGTTACTTTTTTATATTATTCTATAAATAGAAATTAACTGTAATTCGATATTTTAAAAAAGATTTTCTTTTTGGTGATAACGTCTGAAATTGGTTTTTGTGGCAACTTAATTTCTCATTATAAAAATTTATATAAAAAATGTTTTCTAGAAAGAAAAAGTGTATTTTTCAATTCTCCAATATATATAGATTTAAAATATGCCCCCCCCCCCAAAAAAATTGCACAATTTTGGAAGCGATTTCAGTTCACAAATTAAGCAGTCAGAGGGTTAAAAAAATTGTATTCTGATTAAAAATTATCTGGAAATACAAGCAATAAGTTAGAAAAAAGAGTGTATTTTAGTCTATAAAAACAAAATTATTTTATTCTGATTAATTTATTTAAGTCAATAATTAAAAATTTTAAATAAATTTTTAAAATTAATATATTTATAAGTTAGTTATATGTAAATACACTTGGGATAATGTGAGCCATAAGTATGGAAAAGGAGCATATTTTGTAATTTTCTTGTATAAAAATAAAATTATCTTATTCTAATTACAAGTGTAGTTAATTTATTTAGAAAATATTTAAACAGCAAATTCAAAGCTACTGACGAATTCATGTGAGCATCAGCACAAAGATTTATCTGCAAAGTCACGACGCCCAAGATGAAGTATCAACCATATCGAAAGAAAATATCCCTTTCCTTTTCCCTATCTTAGTTAACATCTGGGCTAGCAACTAAACACTCTTCCCATTGTTTGCCGCCTATCGTCCAAGTTGGCAAACACGATTTCAGGAACCTCGCCAAGTGTCGGTTATTTGAGAATCCCCATTGGTTGTTTTGGTAAAGCTTAGTGTATTGCTAATATTGAAAATACCTGTTGTTGTCTTTTGCCTGTTAAGTTGGGGGAAAATTAGTTGCCAACAATTGGGTTAAATCAGAAAATACCACAAATTTCAGCACATTCAAATCAAAGTTAAATATTCTGTTAGCTTAAGTTAGTTTTTGCCATATTAAGATAAAAATCACAACAGATGTAAGTAATCAGAGAGTTCTGTGTAACTGAAAATTTGTCTCGGGTGTTTATATAGGGCTGCAGAATCAAAAAAAAAAAAAAAAAAAAAAAAAATATTCATGCAGTATTGTTTTCATTTTCCCAGTGTCAATCAAATAAAAGTATTTTAAATAAGCTTTGCCTTAGTAGATAAGTTTGCCATGTTACTCATGTGTTTTTACACTTTTTCACTAATTTTATTGAAATTTCTGCCAGTAACATAATTAGGAAGGATGCAGTTGCAGTAAGAACATAAAAAATGAAACATATACATGGATAAATTATCAGTAACTCTCAGTTTTATTTATTTCAAAATAAATAAATAAACCTGCATTTCAGTTATACTACATAAGAATATTGTATAGTCATATTTATTTTTCTGAATCCTGACTCTTGGCTACTCTCATTGTTGTCTCTCTACATCTCAAGTCATGTAATACTGCTAATATTGCTGTTTGCATTGTCTCCTTCTGCTTGCAGGTCATCACCGTTCAGTCTGTCTTCCCACATGAAGTTATCTGAGTCATAAAGACAATTACTTATCCCCAATTTCTAGACACTCTTCATACTATTGCTTTATGAATTAGAGCCCATTTACAAGTAAACCAATTAGTAAAAAGAAATCAACCACTACTTACAAAAACTAATTTTCAATTTGAGAGGCGTTTGCTTTCTGAACACCTTGAAGAAATTGAAATTTATGTGGCTGCTTAAAACATTTTCAAATATTCTTGCTAAAATGCTTCTGTAAATCATTTGAAAAATATATGAGTAAATATGGTAATATAACTAACGGAGACACAACTGGCAACATTCATATACAAACATTTTGCAAGCCTAACTTTTATTTTTGTTTACCTTGTACATGAATATATTAAGTTTATTATAATTTAAATTATAATAAACTTAGTGTACTTATAATGCTGAACTGCACATTATAATTTATCAATACGTTATATTGTAAAAATTTGTTAGTTTAATTATTAATGAAAATTTTTATACAACAAAAAGAATTATTCATATATTTTATCAGAATGATTTTTTTTTCCAGCATTCGTCTGAAGGTGATACATAACCTACTCTACAGTTCTTAACACTTGCTTGCACTACAAAATTCTGAGCCGGACAATGAACAAAGCCTGAAACTGAACTGAACAGGTAAACTGATTCTCAGCCTGAGCTGGAACACGGATACTTGCTTGCTCCATTAATGTAATCTGAACATCTGCTTTTGAATGTTTATTTGACCAGGCTGATATAAACATGGAAAACAAAAAACTTGGTGATATGAAGATTTGATCAGCCAGAGACTTCAAAGTTATCAAGAGGTATTTTGTTGATATTGCATGCTGAGCGATATGGCACAGAATTCAACATAGGATTTTAGATGTTCTGAATGTGTACTAGTATCCTATTTTATATTTAAAAAAAAAAAAAAAAAACTAAAAGGTTCTCAAACTAAAAACAATATACTTTTTACTTGTTATTTGTAATTTGCTGAAAATATTGCAAGCAATTTTATGTAAATTCAGCCTTTCATTATCATTGATGGTTGTATGTCAAGATATCAGTTTATTAGGTTATACTTAATGCTATGTAATACAGTACAAAGTCCGTAATCCGGACTCGTCGGGACTTTAATGATTCTGGATTATAGATCATCAATTTAAATCTGGTAAGATGTCATGCAGAAATTATACCATTAAAAATATAATTGTAATTTATGAAATAAAAAACAATTATGTTCTAAAGGGTATCAAAAATTTACCAAAAAAAAAAAAAAAAAAAAAAAAAAAAAAAACTTAATATTTATTAGTTTATTTTATTAAACATTTCTTTCAATGTTAGTTGTTTAAGTTGCTTTCATAAAAAATTCAAAAAGTTCCTTTTTCTTATGTCATATACAGTTGAATTTCCAATGCCATAATCCTCCCATAATTTTGAGATGGATTTGCCTTTATCCACTTTTTGTTTGATGGACATCGGAACATGCTTTCACTTTGTAGATCCTTTGGCAGGCATTAAACATAGTCGAAATTAGAAAATTGCAACCAGAAAACTATTTGATGTGTATTCATGATATTTATAATGACGAGGAAGTTGATTTAAATCATACCAAAGACGGAGTACAATGAAATGAAACACTACATTTAGTAAGGAATTATAATCCCAATAAAATAAAAAGATCTGCTCTGAAGATAAGGATAGTGCTGACAGATCAACTTCCAATTCATTGTGCGCCGCAACGTCCCCCCCCTTACCCCGCAGAGCAGCGTGAAATTGATAAACAGATTTCGGAATGGTTAGAGAAACAAAGGTTATGCCTTTATCCATTTATTGCAGCAATTCCACTTTTTGTTTGATGGACATCGAAACATGCTTTCACGTTGTAGATCCTTTGGCAGCTCCAGAATCAGAAATTCTTTTTGACATAATCGAAAGTTCAAGCTCACTTTTATAAAATTGCTCTAACTGTCTGGAAAAAATAATAACCCAGATCCAATTAGAAGATTAAGGAACAGCACAATCTGCAACATTAACTGAAATGCCTTTGAATTAGTAAAGATAATTTTAGCCTAGCTTATACCGCCCGTTATACATTAAGCATACATGTGTAAAGTATACAAAAAAAGAAGTTTGTGGCTTTCAGGTCCGGATGATAGGTCATTCCGGATAATGGAATCCGGATTACAGACTTTGTTCTGTATATACTTTTATGCAAGTATACGGAGATGTGATTTATACAATATTTTTTATAGAAACAATAAGAAGATATATTATATGGATTTAGATATCGAATATAATTTGATTTTGAATTAGAAAAAGAAAAAAATATTTTTACTCTTAACTAAAATGCAACTCTGCTAATATTTAAAATGATATTCATTGGTATTTATTACATGTTCTTATTCAGCTTTTAGTTTTCTTGCTTATTCTAATTGTTTTTAATCTGTTTAGAAATCCATATGCTTAATTTAACCCAAAATCATCTGTGAGTTCACTAAATTTACTTGAACTGCATATTTCCACCCTTAATAAATTTTAATAACAATTATTCAGTGTCATAAGATTTCAATGCAAAGTTCTTATGCATTGTGATAACCAGGAATTCCAGATTTTAAAAAATGGTTAATAATATGTAATTTCTTGAGTTTAATATTTGGCTTAATATCAGGTGTATTTAACCAATCGATCACCTAATGAATGGAATGAGTTTATAAACAAGAAAAACGAAAATAAGTTCTGTTTTTTATTTCAGTATGATCCTGTCTTTTTTTTAAAGCTCTCTGCATTTGACTGAAATACTTTTTTCTACTTTAAAAAAAAGTACTTTTTTCCTGTCTGTTAATTTTTTTTTTTCTCTTTGATTAAGCGGATGCTGGATGCAGTTACACAGGAAAAAATTAGATGTGGTAATATGTTTTCTTCAGAGTTAGTACTTGAGTACGTATGCACTGATGTCACTGCAAATAAAAGAGATGAATTAATAACAATTTTCGTTTGGATTTTTTTATAAGTGTTGGTTATTTTAAATGAAGAAAAAGATTTGGCAGTTAAAATGGCTAAAGAAACTTTAACAGAACTGTCCATTACTAACTAAACTTTTATTTATTTGAATACATGTGTAATACATTGTAACAGGAGTTGCAAAGATTTTTGCCAACAAAATCAGCAGTTTTATTCTTTTTGTTTAATGTGGCAAAATCTAATTTATATATTTTTAATTTGTAAATTTTTCTATCACTTTTGCATTTAATTAAATTTTAGAATATTGCATCAACATTTGTGCATGGTATTAAAGTGTCAGGCTAATAAAAATGTGCTAAATATATTTTATTCTTTATAATATTGTTTCTTTTCCTTTGATCAAACACTGAATTTAATCTCAGCATTTTAAATTCTTGTTTTATATTAATTTATTAAAGAGTAATACAGAATAAAGAAAGTAGATAAACAAAATTATTGATTGTATCAAACTTCTAGATTAAAACATAGATATCTTCTAACTTGCATTTTATAAAATACATATGACTTTATATTTTGTCAAAATTCAAATGCTTCTAAAGCATAGCTGAAGTAAGTCAGAATTTATAGAAATGAAGTAGATAGTTTCTATTTCGTTTATAAAACTTATATTTTCATTTAAAATATTTGTCATAATAGTAAGAATTTAAAATACTAGAATTTTGATATTGGATTGTAATTAACACATTCAATCAGTTTTAAATGAGGTCTTCTAAATATTAATGAAAGTTATTCTAATCTTAAAGCATTTCTAAAATAGTGAATCTGTACAGAACTAATGTGTTCTTTTCATGTTGCGACAAGCACATCTGGTAGGTTAACGGTAAGCATGTTGAATCCGTTGATGGAAATTCGTATGTTCCACTCTTGATATGGCATTTTCAGTTTCTATAGAACCACAAAATGCATTTCAGATTTGAAAAGTTTCTGAAAATTAAAATTTTAAAAATTTTATACCTTTTTAGTCATTTGAAGCAGTATTATGCTTACACATTTTAATCTGAAAGAAATTTGAAAGTTACGTCCAATATAAATATTTCAGTGTACCCATTCTTACTTCCTTATTAAGCATTGTAATCAGGAAAAATTCTGGGTGTCATATTTTATCAAAAATATACATTTTGACCTTTAACGAATGCAATTTAACCATGTTTTTGCATGACATCCTTTGCAAGGACAAAAAAATAGATTCTTTTTTCTCAAACGAATTATAAAACTGATTTAAAATGGGTTTAAAGTGCTTGTTGTGGATCCCATGGAATTCTAATTGTGCATATCGCATTAAGTGTTCTCGCTGTATTAATACGGAACTTTCAGAAGACATATTGCACAGCAAAAATCGATATTAATTTCAAGACTTCCAATATGCGAGTTTCTCCTGCTCGAACAGCTGATTCCTCTCCCGGTTGTTCTGTGGGAAAGAACCTTGATCGCCAGTTTGGCTACTTTAAGGACGTTGGCGACATTTGATTGACCAATGGAAGAAAATATCGTGAGGAATAGAAGCTAGGAAGAAGAGGAAAATATATGGGGAAAAGTGGGATTAAGATGTGGTTATGTTTGTTTGGTAAATGATTGCTAATTTGGTTATGTTAACTAGAGAAATTAGCATTAAAAGTTGAGTAATGTGCATTTATGAGGAAAACGCAGGGCAGTTACTTTTAGATCCGATTTTATATATGTATTAATATATCTCATTCTCGCTCATATGTATCAGATAACTAGCTACTTTTGTCACTTGATTCTACACGTACAACTGGATGAATGTGACCATATTCTAAAGCAAGTGAATAAACTCAAAATGATGTGCATGCATAGCCCATGCCACAAAATTCACTAAAGTTTTGCTGAGGTAAAGCAGAACAGATATATATCTAAGTAAAATTTTTTATATGTGAAATAAAATCTGCTGATGAAAAAGTTTTCTATGTGGCACAGTACTGAAAGTCATACTTCGCTGATGCTAAAATAACAATTTATATACTTTACAAAGGTTAAAAAAAGTATTTCTTTTAAAAATAAGCTTGTGAAAAACTTGAAAAATCTTAATGATTTTCAGAATTTTTTTCTTATAATAAATTAAGAAATGCAGTGATTCATGTGATTATACTGTTTCTTAAGAATCTAATTTTTTATGGTTACATGGCTTATGTACAGATCAACCATAAGTGAACTAATGCTCGGAATTCATAATTCACTCATGCTTAGAAATTCCTTTTTAAAGGCATCCCCCCATTAGGCTGGTAGCCCTCGAGGCTTTGCTGTATTCTTGTGATATAATGTTTTTTTAATAATCCCTAATTCAATTTTTTTTTAAATTACATTGTGTATATAATAGATTCTAAGTATGCCTTGTTTGCTAATCTAAGATAAGTAAAAGCAAAAGTCAAATAATTCCATATCTGTAGCTACCATATTGATATTACTCATGAATTGTGTAGTGGCTATCAAGATAGTAGATAAATGTATTGTAACAATGTGAGACTTACATTCATAATGTACTTCAAATTTTACCAAATGCCCTATAAATATGTGTAGTTGTAATTTACATTAAGAAAAACAAAACATGTCTAATGATTCAAATTTCCAATGAATTAGTTATGTGGTGCAGTAGTGGGGTTTGATCTCTATATTGGCTCTGAAGTTAATTGTGTGAACTGAATGCTCATATAATAGAAAAAAATTGTACTTTTCTTTAATCCTGATGGTTTGACAGCTTACAATTCTACCTTTTTTTAAACTTTTCAATCCTTGTTGCTATTATCATGAGGAGATTGTATAGCTTAAGAGTCAAGAAAAATTCCTAGTTCTATGGTTTCAAATTACTGTATTATTTTTACATTATTGTAAACAGCAGTATGTCTCTTCTTTTATTTTCAATTTACTGCTATTGAAATCTGTTTTTAATTATAACTGAGAAAAAATTGAAAACCTAAAGAAAAAGCTTTATTTGTTATTTGAAAAAGTGTAGAAAAGTTTCCAATTGGTGCATAGTATGCTTCCTCGACTACAGAGCAAAAACGATAACAGTTATTTGTATATGTGTTTAAATAAGCATAATTGCTGAAATACAAAATCCTTGTAAATTCGCATAAAATGTTTCTTTTATTGAAAAGTTTTGCTAATTTTGAAACATGATAAGTACCTAATTATGTTACTTGAATATTTCTGAATTTTAACATGCAGTCCTTACTAACATGATGTCTGATGACTTTGAAACAAATATTCGTTCTAAGTTACGATTTCTATGGATTAATACAGACATCTAATTGCCTGAACAAATATTCTTAAATATTTGTGAAACTTGGCTGGTCGTTATGAACCAGCAATGTGTAAAAGACCATTAAACACTATCAGATGGTTTCTGGGGTTGTTCGCATAGTGTGTGTTTTACCATTTTCAACTATCCTTAATATTGAGTATCTACTTAACATTTTGTGAACTCAGGATTATAAGTTGCATGCAATAAAACATTTTTGAATTTATTTTTCTTCTTGGTATTAATATAAAAATGATAATATAATTCACAGATCTTGAGAACTTAATTGTTGCAGTAGCATGACTAATCTGAGAATACAAAGCAAGTAGAGTACTTTTATAGGGTTTCTTTTTCTTCAGCTTCAGAAAAAATTCAAAAATACTTCCTACATACACATTTTAGATTAATATTTATGATGAGGTAATGTGTTCTCAAATGAAGATAAAGAGAATATTACTTTGATTCATCGATTATAAAAGTATCTTAAATGCATAGCTTTAGCTGTAATAAATACTATAACATAAATGTATCAAAAATAGTAGAACAACTTGTTTTACTCCATGCACCCCTTTCACCATAGATAGAAAATCCTCTCCCCCCCTTTCCCAATTCTTGAAAAATGCATATATATTTATTTACATTTAGATTATATTAAAATGTGTTATGAATTAAACAACAAAAGTGTAGAAAATGTTGATAATTGCCAAAACTTGAAGAAAAGTAGTTTTTGCTAAATTCAAAGCTAAATATTTAAAGTATAAATAACAGGCTTACCACATTCTACCCCCTGAAGCTGTGAAATTTCTCCTTGATTCAGTATTCCTCTTGTAGAAGATATATCAAGTTAAGGGAGGAATTTATTAGTCGAAGTGCATTTTGAAAAATATTTTAACTAATTGAAATCAATTTCATAAAATATTTAGAAAGTTTCATTGAGGCATTAGTTAATTGTTATACACAGTAGTGAAATAATGCTACCAGATATTCGGTAATAATTATTAACTTGTTTAATGAATTATGAGTACATATTCAGTGTATCCTACAGCATAGAAACTTGGTTGAAATGTCACTACTAACAATGACAATAATACAATAAATTTTAACTTCTCATGAAATCAGTAATCTGTATTTGTAATATTTAAGACATTGTAACACTGAATGGTGTCAAATTAACCAGGTCTATTTTGTAAGTATCATGATGTGAATACATTTATAAAGGACTCGATTTACAAATTTCGAGGTCATCTAATATTTTGAATGTAGCAGAGGTCACTGGTGCGTGTTAATGATATTATTGATGTGAATACTATATACACTGCTCAAAAAATAAATAAATAAGTAAATAAAAAATGGGACACTTCTATACCTCCCGTTCTACTGGACCGATTGACGAAATTCAAATTGCGTTCTTCATGTCTCGAAAGCGCGACTTAGGATATATATTATATTTATATATAGCTCTACTCTAACATAGTTATTTTGACACGAAATCGGACTTTTTCTGAAATAACATACCAATTTTTTTCCATACTTCGATTCTACAACACAAATTATGCCTAAATATTAAATTTTGTAAAATTTCGTGGGAAATTTACGGAGAAATTCAACAATTTACGTTGGCGCTTTTTATTCAGTGTGCGCTAAAATTAGTTCACTTGGCGAACTTCTTAATATGTGGCAATCTATTTTCATTTCCATTATTACATAGCGCGTGAGGGGAAAAAAAGGACCCAATCGTTCCTTTTTTCAAATAATGTTCTCTATATTATATTTTTAATTATAATTGTTATTAATTTTAAGCAATTTTTTCTTTTTCGAATTTCATTTTAATTGTTTAAGTTGCACGGTTTCTTTCGAATAACTGTTTTAAAAATTTCTATTTACTCATTCGAACTGTGTAGTTTAAATCAAAGGTGCATCGCTTATTTTATTTTATTTATTTATTTATTTTTTTCAAATAGCTTTCTTTATGCTGTATTTTTAGTCATAGTTACTATTTAGGTAATTTTTAAATATTTATACTTTTATTTTAATTGTTAGTGTTGCATTGTCTCTTCAGATAATTATTTTAAAATTTTCTATTTATTAATTTCAACTGAGCATTTGAAATATATTTATTAATATAAATTTTGCAGAATTTGATTTTATTTATTTGAATTGTGTTTCTTTCGGAAGAATACCTTGTAACCCAGACTACGATGCGTTTGACAACTGCATGTATTAAAAAAGAAATTACCGTAAAGCACAGTTAGCACGCCCTTCAATGTTCCGTTCAGAAAAGATATATATAAATAAGAGAGATGTATAACCGACATTTTAACTTAGGATGACTTGCATACGCTTTAAAAAGTTTTATCATTGTGCCCATTGATTTGCACAATTTTATCCTACATTTGGTTTCGTAAAATGTTATTCATATTTTAGTCAAATATTTTATTTTTGAAATCGCAAGAATTATATATCATAAGATTAAAAAGTTTTAAATAAAAAAAAATACAAATACTAAATTTTACGCAAAAATTTATTTTTTTCTTCAGGCATTCTGCTTCATTCTTTCGAAACACCTTGGTATTTCTGACAATCATTTTAAATAAAGTTATCGCCTTCCATTTCATAAAGGTCCACAAACGAGCGGTAAAGTCGCTGAACACTGGTAGTTCACTCTGGGGTTCGAATTCCGGTAAACGGGCTGGTTGCATGAGCGTTTTCGTGGATTTTCTCATTTGTAACGTGTATGCCAGCTGGTTTCCTTAGAAAGTTCTTCACAAAGGTATCCTTCCTTTTAGGCAGATAGTCCTGCTTTGCTGTAACTTAATAATCCAATTCAATCCATTTCATCAGTAATTGGTGAGAGCCTTTATCAGTCTTTAGATGCTCATTTTGAATGTATGAGATAAAAGGAAAGACTGGTTTCATCAAGAAGTTTTGATTTATTTAATTATGACAAAGCACACCTATTATCTGCCTAAGGGGAGGGATGCCTTCGTGGAGAAATTTCTAAGGGAAACTGGCTCGTATACACGTTACACATGGGGAAAACCACGAAAACACCCATTTTATTGTTTCTAGACAATGTGCTCAACTTTTCAGAACCAGTATCTTGTGATTATTGATTTCCTTTTGAGTGTTATGAATGTTTTTTTTAAATTTTATTTTAGAAAGTGAAGCACAAAAATGCCTGATACAAATATTAATAACAGTGATGTGTAGCTAGAAGCAAGCAAAGTGAATGTAAAGATTCCCCCATTCTGGATTGATAGACCAGAGATATGGTTCTATACTGTTGAAGCCCAATTTAAAATTGCAGGAATTACATCAGAAGAAACTAAATTTAACTACTTAGTGGCTCAGCTGGATGCTAAGTATATGGGACATTATCAAAGATGAAACTGCAACTAAATATTCAGCAGCAAAAGAAAGGCTATTAAAGAGAGCGAAAATAAGCGTATCAAAAGATTATTGACTCGTTTGAAACTTGGTGATATGAAGCCAAGCCAACTGCTGAGAAAGTTAAGAACGCTTGGTGATAATAACGATGTGTCTGATAAAGTGTTACGTACTCTCTGGGTGGAAAAGTTGCCTGACGCAGTCAAAAATATCCTTATAGTCAGTGATGAGAGTCTTGAAAAATTAGCCACAATGGCTGATAAAATTGCTGAAATGGGTTCACGCATGGAACTTGCAAGTGCAAGTAATGATGCCTCTCCAGTTAACGAACTTCTCACTAAAATATCTGCTTTGGAGCAGCAAATAGCTTCACTCAGTGTGCAACGTTCCAAATCACAAACTCGTAGTCCCAACCATAGCCATAGGAGTCGCAGTAGACTCAGAAACGATATAATCCAAAAGGGAAACTGTGCTATTTCCACTTTAAATTTGGGAAAATGTGTTTTCCGGGAAAGTGTACTCCACCTTGCAGCTGGAAACAGACGGAAAACTGCAGCCAGCAGTAGATTAAGCGGCTAGCTCTGCTGCTAAACACACGAATAGCCGTAAGTTCCGGTTATTTGTAATGGATAGAAATTCAGGACTAAAGTTCTTCGTGGACAGTGGAGCAGATGTATCATTGCTG
Source organism: Stegodyphus dumicola (assembly GCF_044657685.1). Lineage (NCBI taxonomy): Eukaryota > Metazoa > Arthropoda > Arachnida > Araneae > Eresidae > Stegodyphus > Stegodyphus dumicola. The sequence continues at coordinate 55,986,800 of NC_140778.1, forward strand.
CCAGCATGTTCTACAACAAAGGGATCGTGTGACTACAAATTACATGCTGCTAATATGACAGAAATACCGACTTTTGGTATAAAGGTACTTACTGTAGATTTAGGACTGAGACGCCCATTCCAATGGCCGTTCATCGTTGCCAAGGTAAGCAAAGGCATATTAGGTGCAGATTTTTTGAATCAGTTTCATTTATTAATTGATATAAAAAAGAAACAGTTAATTGATGGCAAAGTCTCAAGTGATATAATGTCAATTGGGGTTGATCATGTTATATCTACCATAAATAATTCTTTGAAATTTGCTGAACTACTATGTCAGTACCCAAATAACACTAAACCTAATGTGCTAAATAAACAAACAAAGCGTAATGTTAAACACTATATTTGTACAAAAGGCCAACCTGTGTATGCACGTGCACGACAGTTAGATGCATACAAACTGAAATTGGCAAAGCAAGAATTCAAGTTTATGCTTGATAACAATATCATCCGACCATCAAAATCCCAGTGGGCCAGTCCTCTACATTTAGTAAACAAAAAAGATGGAACTCTTAAACCTTGTGAGGATTATAGACTACTAAATGCTCAGACAGGTACCCTATACCAAGGACACAAGATTTTAATCTTATTTTGAGTGGGAAATCCATTTTCTCCAAATTTGATCTCTTAAAAGCGTATTACCAAATCCCAATTGCAGATGAGGATAAGCCAAAAACAGCTATCATTACACCATTTGGGTTATTCGAGTTTAATGTAATGAGTTTTGGACTTAGGAATGCACCATCGACGTTTCAGCGTTTTGTGCATGAAGTAATCCAAGGTCTTGATTTTGTGTTCCCTTACTTGGATGATGTATTAATAGCCTCATCATCAGGAGCATAGTAAACACCTAAAACTACTGTTTGAAAGATTAAACAAATATGGTTTATGCATCAATATATCAAAATCAATGTTTGGAGTGGAAGGAATAGAATTTCTAGGATATCTCATAAATGCTTCAGGTTCAGGACCTCTCCCTGCAAAAGTGCAGGCAATTTTGAATTACAAATTGCCAACAACAATTCATGATTTACGTACTTTCCTAGGTATAGTAAATTTCTACCGCAGATATCTTAAAAATGCAGCAGAAACACAAGCCATTCTCCACGAGATGCTCAAAGGTGCTAAGAAGAAGGATAAACTAAAAGTTCCATGGACAGAGGAAGCTAAATTGCAGTTCAAAAAGTGCAAAACAGATTTGGCTAACACTGTTTTATTAACATTTCCCAAACCTGATTGCCTATTATCCTTATGTACAGATTCCTCAAACTGGGCAATAGGGTCAATACTCCAACAATTGGAGGAAGGAAGCTGGAAACCCATCGCTTTCTACTCGAAAAAATTAAATGAAGCACAGAGGGCATACAGCACATATGACCGAGAATTACTAGCAATATATCTCTCTATAAAACAGTTTAAACATTTGTTAGAAGGTAGAGAGTTTACAATTTTTACTGACCATAAACCTCTTATTTTTGATTTTAAGCAAAATAATGAAAAAGCATCACCAAGGCAATTGAGACAACTTCAGTACATCTCTCAGTTTACCACTAACATCCAGCACATTATAGGCAAAGAAAATATTGTGGCAGATACCCTGTCTCGAGTGGAAGAGATTGCTGTTATCGATTATGAAAAGATTGCACTGGAACAAGGTAAGGATGAAGAGCTGAGAAAGTTAATTGATGGAGAGACTTCATAGATTTTCAAAAGCTATAAGCTCCCTTCTGGACACATCTTATGGTGTGATACTTCCCAAGACAAGATTCGTCTCTACATACATAAACCATCTCAAAGAAAGATATTCCAGCATATAACATGGTCTTTCGCATCCTGGCATCAAATCTACAGTTAAGCACATAACTTCCAGGTTTGTACGGCCAAATATCAAGAAAGATTCAAGTGAATGGGCCAGGTGTTGTGTTAGCTGTCAGAGAGTCAAAGTGACCAGGCACACAAAGTCAAAGTTTTGACAATACCAAGAAGCAAACTCCAGATTCAATGTGGTCCATATCGATTTAATAGGCCCATTGCCTCCCTCAAATGGAAAATATTACTGCCTTACATGTATCGACAGATTTTCTTCATGGTTTGAGGTGATTCCATTGGAAGACATTACAGCAAAATTAGTTTGCAGAGCATTTTATGAAAACTGGATATGCAGATTTGGAGTTTCAAACAGAATTGTGACAGACCAATGGAGACAATTTACATCACAACTGTTTCAAAATTTGGCTGTTATATGTGGTGCAAAGATTTGCCACACCAAGCCCTTTCTTGGCCTCAGAGCAGCTATTAGAGAGGATAGTAATCATTCTGTTGCTGAAATGGTGTATGGAACCAACATAAAGATGCCAGGTGAGTTTTTTGACCCGCCAACTTGTGAAATAGAGCCTGATAGCTTTGTGAATAAATTGCAAAAACACATGGCACTCCTCAAACCAGTGAAAATGCAAAGTGCACCACAACAAAAAGGTGTTTGTGTACAAAGATTTAGATTCTTGTACACGAGTGTTTATTCGAGTGGATAGAATCAAGAAGCCACTTGAACCAGCCTGTGAGGGACCATTTCCAGTTCCGGACAGGCAGGACAAATATTTTTCTCTGTCAATTAAAGCGAAAGCAAGTGCTCTGCTTTATATTTGTGCAATTTGTTTCAAGTTAAAAGAAGTATTGTTAATATTATGGCTCTTGCAAGATTTCGGTATGGTTAACCCTGGCTTAACGATTTGTTTACTTCTTTGAGTAGTGCTACGAAGTAAAAGAATGCCAAGATGGACGAAGACGATGATGTGTTTTATAGTGCGCTTAAATGTTGCTATGATAAACTTGAAACGGCTATTGAGTCAAAGTGTAATATGAACCAGAATATTCGTGAAGAGGCAAGGCATGCAATGTGTGAGTTAAAGTGTTTGATTACTAAGAATTTTGAACGTATTAAGTCGTTGGGTTACCGTGAAGCTTGTAGGGAAAGTCTTAAAGACATTTTCGTAAAACCAACGTATGCTAGTGCTGTGCTGCCATCCTCCTGTGGAGAATGCAAAACAAAATTCTTTAAGTTGTGGTCTTGTCATTTCTTCGGAAAATCGTTCGTCAGAGGATATTAAGAAGATTCTTAAATTACAAATTAATCCTGTAGAGAAAAAAGTGGGTATTCTCAATTTAAAAAATATTGGAAATGGCAAGGTATTGATTGAATGCCCCTCTGAAAATGATTTAAAAAGGATACAAACTGAAATTCAAGTAAAATCACCGGAATTAACTACCTTTCCTTCCAAACGAAGGAATCCTACGATCTTAATAAAAAATGTCCCTAATGAGATAAGGGATGAGGATGTTCTCGATGTTTTAAAAAATCAAAATCCAGATGTTATCGCCTCTGAAAATAAATGGAGTGAATCTCGAATTCGATTTACGTTAAGGAAATTTCAAAACACGAGACATTTAGTTGTTGAGGTGCATCCAGACATGCGTAGAGGTATTTTACAGGAATGTAGACTAAAAATTTCTTGGAGCATCTGTACGGTGGATGATTTTGTCGTGATTAATCGGTGTTTTAATTGTTTAGGATATAATCACCGTGCTGAACACTGTAAAAATCTACGTGCTTGTTATTTCTGTGCACGTGAACATGAAAGTAAAAATTGCCCACATAAGAATTTGAAAGTCTGTATCAATTGCATTAGACGCAATCAAAAAATAAAAGATGAGAAAAAAAATTAAATGTAAGCCATTTGCCTTTTTCTGAAAGTTGCTCTTGTCATGAATTTATAAGAAGTCAAAATATAGCAAGAACAAATTATGGATAATAGTCATAATTTTATTTTAAAATTTGTTCAAATTAATTTACATAGATGTAAGGCTGCTACTCAGCAACTTGTTTTGAATATGGAGGTAAACAATGTTTCTGTTGCTTTTATTCAAGAACCTTACTCTTATCATGGTCTTATGCCTGGCTTTCCGAGTTCCTTTAGGTTATACTATGATTTTAACTCAGAGGTCATAAAGGCTGCTATTGTTGTTCGAGCCGGATTTCTACCTACGTTTTTGGATTTGAGATTCTTGGATTATAATATGGTGACTCTTGATATTATTTTTAAAGATAGTAAATATTTTCTATTTTCATACTACTTTGAGCCCTCCCGATGTATTGAATTTGATTTGCATAAAATAAGTCGGGTCTTCCAGGCTAAGGATCTTGCAAAGCTTATTTGGGGTATGGATTCCAGTAGTAAGTCTGAACTGTGGTTTAGTCCCTATAGTGATGCTCGAGGAAACAAGCTTGGAGATTTTGTCAGCTCCTATAACTTATATGTGATCAATGAGGACTGTGGCTCTACCTTTTGTTCGGAACAGGGATCAAGCTATATAGATGTCACAATTATGGGAGCTGATTTGCTAGCAAATGTTACCCGCTGGTGTCTCTCGGACTGTGAATCATTGTCAGATCATGCAATGATTGAATTCGACTTATCTGTTTCTGATGCTTCTTTAATTGCTGTCAGTAGAATTTTGTTTAATACAAAAAAAGCAAATTGGGGATATTTTGAAAAATATTGTTCACAGTATATTTCTTTGATCATTAATGGTTTGGATTCTTGCTCGAGCACTGACTCACTTAATGCGATTGTAGATTTTATGACTTCAGTTATTTTTCGGGCATGTATTAAATCTATGCCTATTAGAAGGACTGGTAGGCGAAAAGTACCTTGGTGGTCATTGGAAATTTCCATTATGAGAAAGAGAGTCAACGCGGCTAGATGGAGGTTCCAGAGGACTACTAGCAATGATATAAGGGACTTGTATAAGCGGAAATACCTTGATTTAAGGAAAAAATACAATGAAATGCTTATTGAGGCCAAATTAGAGTCTTGGAGGAAGTTTCTTTCCGATATCAATAATGAGAATGTGTGGAAAAAAATTTACACTTATGGTATTAAAGAAAATTTTATGAGGAAGATTGAAATCTCGGGCCTTCAGCTTTCAAGCGGTAACTTTACGTCTTCCTTGGAGGAAACTATCGATGCTATTCTTGATAAAGCTTTTCCTCCTGATTGTGTGAGACTTGATAATGACTTTCATACTCAGTGGCGCTCATCTGCTCGCAGTAGTTATGCGTCTCAGATTGATCCTCCTTTTTCGCAGGCCGAGGTTGATGATGTAATTCGTAATTTAGGGCTTGGCAGGTCTCCTGGCCCGGACTCTATTCCCAATGAAACCATAAGATACTTCCATCGTCTTTTTCCTGCAGTTTTTCATAGATTATTTAATATATGTTTGAATCTTGGTGCTTTTCCACGAACTTGGAAGAACGCCCTTGTTATTCTGATACCCAAGAAACAAAGTGTCACTGTTCCACATGTGAATAATCTTAGGTCTTCTTTCTTCTTTAGGTAAATGTTTTGAAAAACTAATTACTAACAGAATTACTTGGCATCTACATAAAGAAAATATTCTTAGTGCTGACCAATATGGTTTCATTGCTCAAAAATGTGCTGAGGATGCACTTCTACGTCTTAGCAACATTGTACAGAGGGGTAAGATGAGAGGTTTGTACACTATTTTAATTTTTCTTGATATTGAAGGAGCTTTTGATAATGCATGGTGGCCTGCTATTCTCAATTTACTAAAAGAAATGAAGATACCTCAAAATGTGTTTAATGTTGTTTCTGATTTGCTGAAAGACAGGACGGTCGAGCTTACTTTGGGTGGCACCTCAAGTGTTCGCCGACCTCAAAGAGGTTGTCCACAAGGTTCTGTTTCCGGTCCCAAGCTTTGGATTATTATTATGAATGATCTCTTACAGAAACTTTCTGATCTCTTCAGTTGTGAAGTCATTGCCTTTGCAGATGATTTGTTGATTTGTATTCAAGGAAAAGAAATGCAAAAAGCTTTTCGTCTCGCCCAAGATGTTATAGATTTCATTTATCATTGGTCAATAGATTTTAAGTTAAGGTTTAACCATGCAAAATCCAAGGCCATGTTTATTGATAGAAAAAATACTACTTATGAAGGATATCAATTGCTTTTAAATGACAATCCCCTTGAGAGGGTGAATGAAATTAAATATCTAGGTGTTTTTTTTTGGACAGCAAATTTAACTGGAAAAAGCATATTTCCTACATTTCTAATAAATGTGAGAGACTTCAGCGTGGGCTGAATCGAATTGCTTGTAATAGTTTTGGTGTTAAATCGAATGTTAGCGCAATTATTTATAAACAAGGCGTTGTACCCCTTATTTCATATGGATGTAGAGCTTGGGGATTGTCTCTAAAAAAGAAAATTAACTCTAAACGCCTGCTTCGAGTTCAAAGACGAATTTTGCTGCGAGTTATAAGCGGTTACCGAACTATTAGTTACAATGTTGTTTTCTCTCTTGCCGGATTTCCACCACTGGATTTGTTTATTCTGACTTTTATAGATTATAAGAATAGTCTTGCAAATTACTCCAATTCTCACTTTGGTCGTTTATTGCTCTTGTCTGTTCTACCACATCCTTCTGTAAGACAACCAGTACAGATTCTGGATAGTACGGACACTGATGTTAATTCATTCTCATTTGTGCTGTATACGGATGGTAGTAGGATTGATGATAAAGTTGGTTTTGCTTATGTTATTTTTGAAGATGATATTGAAATTGAGTGTCACCAATTTCGCATTAGAAATGAATGTACTGTATATATTTCTGAACTTCTGTGTATTAATTTTGCAATCAAGTGGATAATTAGCCAGAATGGAAGTGGTTCCAGCTACTTAATCTGTACGGATTCACTCTCTTCCCTGGAATCTCTTAAAAATACTTCTTTATGTAATGATATTATTGTCAATATACAGCAGTCTCTCGGAGATCTGGAGAAGAGGGGTATTTCAGTGTTTTTTACATTTGTCCGTGGTCATTCGGGTAATTATGGAAACGAGAGAGCTGATTGGCTTGCTAAGAATGCAACTAAAAATGATATTAACGTTGATGTAAATATTTCAAAATCTTATTTAAAAAAAACATTCAAAGCTAAAATGATTGAGCGGTGGAACTGTGATTATATCTCTTCTGATAAGGGATCTGTTACAAAAGCATTCTTCCCAACTATTTTTGAAAGACTGAAAAGTAAGGACTTGTTGCTCAATTTTAAAGTTACGCAATTTTTGTCTGGACATGGTAAGTTTAATGTTTATCTTGAACGATTTAACAAGGCGTTCTATTTATTTAACAACGATTTAACAAGCGATATCTTCCAATTTGTGTAATTGCAATCTTAGCGTTGAGCAAAGTGTTTTCCACCTGCTTTTTGATTGCCCACTGCTTGATAAAGCAAGAAATCTTTTGAAATGTAGATTGAAATTCATTGGAATTCATTGGCCGCCGAAATGTTATGATTTTGTATCCTCGATTTCGGCCTACCGAGCTTTCAATGATTTTGTTGACTTTTATTTTAAACACTGTTAATGATTTCTTTATACATTTTTATACTTTTGTATTTACTTGTGTTTTTTTTCCTTGTTATGATTTCATTGTATTGTTGAAAACTGATGATATTACTTACTATTCTGCCTTTTTCGCTTACGATTTGTAAGTCTCGTGCGATACTTTGTGGTGCACGAGGATTTCTTTTTCTTTAAATAAAAAAAAAAATTAAAGCGAAACCAGTGAAAATTTCTGTAAATAGACTTAAACCTGCGTATACATTAAATACAGAGACTATGCCTGCAGATTCCAACCTAAGCATTGCTGATAACAAACCGTCAGTTATTAAACCCACCTCCCAAAGTAAAGAGGTGATTTCTTTTTTAGGAGGGCTCGATGATGAAACTCCAATACATATGTGAGTACAATATGGGCTTAAAGGCCATTGCATTGAGCATGCATAGCTCTGCTCGAAAGAATCTCGAATAAGAATATAAAAAAGGGGGAGAACGAACGAATTCTTTTCTATAATATTTCTCTCGTTTTGGAAGGGTTCCAAGCCGACCCGTTCTCTTTTCCGAAAACTCAAACCAGATTAGTTCCCCCCCCCGACATGACCTTTACAGGACAACTCCTTCAGGGTCAATAAGTCCTCTTATGTGAAACGGTGACCCTGACGAGATCGAGATAAAAAAGTCCTGTGAGTTGTGACCTTGACGCGATCCAAGAAAGACTGTTTTTTTGGAATAGGCGGGGTATCATGAGGGAGAAGGAGGGATAAAAAAACAAAACGTTCTCACGAACCTCACATATCATTTCATAAATATATATTTTATCAAAGTGTTTCTTCCATCACGATCCTTTTAAGAAAAAGGTTGGAATGACCCTGACATTTTGATGGGGTCGCGATAACGATAGATATCGCGCGAGTATAAAAGTGTGTGTTCTCCGCGAGATTTCTTCAGAACAGAAGAAGACGGGAACTGAGCTGGTAAGTCCATTTTCTCCTATGAATATGCATAAAATCGATTTTATTAATAATAATAATAAAAAATTCATTTAAAGAACTCTCTTCTTAGCCCTTTTATTCTTTGAAAAGAAAAAAAAATGTCTCTTTCAAGAATATGACTCAAAAAAGTTTTATTTTTTTTTTCTTTCTAGATCTTCCCTGTTATATTTTCGATTCTTTTCCTGTTTGTGTGAGACATAACCGTATATATTTGTTTTCCATCGCTATGGAGTGTTCAGAAAACTTTATCGTGCTCGATCTAGAGAGTTTCTAGTCCTACAACCACAAGAATCCCGAATTTACCTACGTTATAAAAGAATTGGGTTATGCGACGAAAGATCTTTTGACCGTGGGATCGTTGACGTTTGGACCTACTCGACCCTTCAACTAACTGAGAGCCAAAAACCAAAAGACGAATGCCTGGCTGACGAGACACCGATACGGGCTTCGTTGGAACGAGAGCCATATTCCCTACAACCATTTAGGGCCCATTCTCCAATCGCTCACTCAAAACTTCTCAACGATTTATGTGGTGGAATGCCAGAAAGCCAAATTCTTCGCTAAAGTCTTGGACTATCAGAAACCCGTGACGGAAATTTATGTGCCAGATGGAATCATTTGGAGGTATCGGGGAAAATGTGCCCGACATCATCAAAGGAGGAAATCGTTCCATTGGGCCGAAAACAAAGTGCGCAACTATCGGTGGCACGTTACAGAAGGGGATTCTTGGAAATCTTGGAAAAAGTTATCCAATCTTCATAAATTCAGGCCTGTCTGTAAAAAATCTAGTATGTGGATCTGCATTATTGAACAGTAGGCAGTCATTGGATGCGAAACATAGAATGCTGAAATAGATAACAGTGAGCCCATTCTTAAAAAACGGTGATGTTTTTATTCATCGAGTCGGGTGGGAAAAATTTCTGAGAGCCGGGGGAAAAAATTCTCTGGCTCAAAGTTAGATATTAAAAAAAACTTTTGTTAGTTTTTATCATGTTTTTTAGACATGATAAAAATTAATCACCCTCTTTTTGTCTGGGAATGATGTCTCACCCTTTTGAAAAACAAACCGTGACTCATTCTTGGAATGGTTGCAATTAGATAGAAATCGATCAAGGAAATTCCATTCTTAAAAAAAGGTCTTGTCTTGAGGATTGAGTCGACTAGGAAAAATTTCTCAGAACTCACAAAAAAAATTCTAAAGCTCAAAAAATTTTTCTCGATAAGATTTAAAAAAAGATACCTTTTTTTTGTCTAGGAATGATGTCTCACCCTTTCGAAAAACAAACCGTGACTCATTCTTGTAATTGGTGCAATTAGAAAATTAAATTACCCCCTTTTTTTCTGGCAAAATGATAACTCACAATTTCTAAAAATTTGTGAGACATTATTTTATCAACTTGACTTTATCAACCTTGCCTATCTCTATCTATGACTTTCTATTTTATTCCTAAATGACCCCGTCACCTTCTCAAAGGTCATGGGATAACGATTGAGAGGAAAAAAACAACCACCCTTTGTATACAAAGCTACGTGATGACTGCTTTTTTTGTTCTAGAGTTTATCAATTTTGTAGACACATGACCCACGTCACCTTCTCAAAGGCCATGTCGTATGGAATGTGACCCTTTTGGTTTTCTTTAGGAAAAAAATAAAAAAACAACTTTATAGTCACCTCTCTATGACCTTCCCAAACACTCATGTTTTATAATTTTATTTTAGGATTCATCAACCTTGTTCTTTCCCTCCCCTCTTCTACGCTCCTCCCTCTTTCTGAGGAGTCTATATAAACGGATAGCCCGCGAGCTCTTGTTCATATCAGACGATTTTTTCGCTTTGAGAACGAAAAAGGCCATGCTGCTCAAACTGGAGTATAACGATGACTTTTACGTGCATGTGTATGTGGATCTGAGATTCCTGTACTGGATTGCCAAAGATATCTTGACTCTCTTGCCTACGAACGTCCAGCATATCACAAGTGTTCTCCAAGTCTTTTTTCCCAATCGAGACCACTTTCTTCGACTAGGCGATTTGGACAACTACTCTAAGGAATGGGGTCATCCGAACCAGGCCTCCAAATCCCTGCATAATAAGGTGTTCTTCCCTTGGATGTGTAAAATTTTCATGAGACCTCTGACGAAAATCGTGGAGGAGGGTGAACATATATCACCCAACATATATCAAGAGACGGTGCAAGACGAACAAGAAAGGAAAAAGAGCCCCCTCTTCTTCCTCACTCAATTCGGGGTCCATCACCTCCCCTAAATCATCCAGAAGCGACAAGCATTAGTTGAAAAGTATGAGAAGGATGATGATGCGCTATGGTCTCCAGTCGATTAAGGAAGGGGAAAAGTTCTTCGCTTTCCCTATTCAACAGGCTGGAGAGTTGAATCAGACCAAAAAATGGGTCTTGGAAGGAATGAGTGAATTTCAAGATGCAGTCGATTCCTTCCGAAAGTTCTTCGCTTTTCCTATTCAACAGGCTGGAGAGTTGAATCAGACCAAAAAATGGGTCTTGGAAGGAATGAGTGAATTTCAAGATGCAGTCGATTCCTTCCGAGACCCATTTTTTTTTGTCACTCTCTCCTCCAATCTTGGGAGAGAGAGAGAGAAAAAAAAGAACTTTATCCTCTCCTGTCAACCCAAAAAGACATTATTTTTTTTCTGGATGCGGCCGAATTTGTATAGGAATATATTGGAAACCGGCCCTCAAGCCCATTTTCAGTATATTTCTATACAAATTTGGTTGTCAAGATTGTCCGGGACGACTATAATGTCATTTTTATACGGTGGAATTTGTATAGAAATAGTTTAGAAACCGACTCGAACGCCTGTTTTCAGTATATTGCAATACAAATAGAGCTGTCCACAAAATAAAAAAAGACATAATTTTTTTTCTTAGATAGAGCTCCATTTGTTTAGAAATATACTAGAAACTGACTCGAACGCCCGTTTTCAGTATATTGCAATACAAATAGGAGTCGCTCTCTCATCCAATCTTGGGAGAGAGATAACTTTATCCTATTTCCATAGTCATCCTGTCCATTCAAAAAGACATTCTATATTTTTTTGTTTCTGGATGCGGCCTAATTTGTATGGGAATGTACTAGATACCGACCCTCAAGATCATATTCAGTATATTTCTATGCAAATTCCGTTTTAAGATTGTCCGGGGACGACTCTGTTTGGACTCAACGATGACGTCATTTTATACGGTGGAATTTGTATAGGAATAGACTAGAAATCGACTTGAACGCCCGTTTTCAGTATATTCCAATACAAATGGGGCTGCCCACAAAATAAAAAAGACATAATTTTTCTTTGATCCAGTTCCATTTGAATAGAAATATACTAGAAACCGACTCGAATGCCCGTTTTCAATATATTCCAATACAAATTGGCTGTCCGCAAAATAAAAAAGACATCATTTTTTCTTGGATCGAGCTCCATTTGTATTGAAATATACTAGAAACCGGTTAGAACGCCCGTTTTCAGTATATAGCAATACAAATGAAATGAAATGAAAAATGCAAAAAGAGGAAAAGGAACCTTGACGGAATTTCCTTCCAGAATGGGGAAACTTGTATACAGGTATGGCCACAGCACGGACTGAACTTCATAGGCTGAAATCGATCAAGGATATAGCATTCTTAAAAAAGGGGATCTAGTCGGCTGGAAAAAATTCCTGACAGCTGGGAAAAAATTCTGAGTCTAGATTAAAAAAAATAAAATTAAAAAAACTTTTTGTTAATTTTTATCATGTCTTTAGACATGATAAAAATTAACTCTACCCCCTTTTTGTTTTGAATAATGTCTCACCCTTTCTAAAAACAAACCGTGACTCATTCTTCGAATGGTTGCAATTAGAAAGGGCGAGTTATGGTCTACTTTTAGAAAGGGTGAGACATGATTCCCAGACAAAAATGGGGGTAGTTAATTTTTATTATGTCTAAAGACATGATAAAAATTAACCAAAAAAATTTTTTTAAGCTTTAGAATTTTTTTGTCAGCAGTGATAAATTTTTTAACAAGATCGAATCCACAAGATAAGATATTTCAAAGTCTTTCTAGAAGGGACTTACAGTTATCTATTTAAACATTCCGAGTTTCGCTTCAAATGCGTGCTGGCTCAGGTTGAGGCAACACGCCTTACTACCTCTAGATCATTGAAAAACTTTCCTCTCTTCGTGCAACCACGAACCTGAATGAGGATGATGGACAATATTTTGAAGTGTACGATGACTTGAATTTTTCATTCTGTTTCGTTCGCGACCCGTTGTTCGCCCATAGACATACCGTGGGGACGAAGAGTCAGTTTCTCTATGCTTTTTGGTATGGACGAATAACGGGTTTTCGTGGTATTCAGTTCGGGACCCGTTGTTCGCCCATACGGGTAGTGATATTTCTTCTCTCTATCCTTTTCCTATGGGCGAACAACGGGTTTACTATCCGTTCCGTCAAAATCGATAACAGAAAATCCATTCTTAAAAAACGAGTGATGACTTTGTCGATCGAGTCGGCTGGGAAACGTTCCTGAGAGCTGGGGAAAAAATTCTAAGTTAAAAAAAACACTTTTTGTTTACTTTTATCATGTCTTTAGACATGATAAAAATGAACGATACCGCCCTTTTTTGTTTTAAACCTATCGCAACATGTCGTCGTTTTTCTAAAAAATCAAATATTCCTTTCTTGAAAAATCTATTTTTAGAAACATGACAACAGGTTGAGACCTCCTTTCAACAAAAAACGGAGGGTACAGTAGATCTAACAGACAAAACACGGGTAGCAATCTTCTTTCTATGCTTTTATTCTTTGGGCGAACAAAGGGTTGTCATTCTGTTCCGTTCGCGAACCGTTGTTCACCCATAGATCTTCCTTCGCTCTATACTTTTTTCCTATAGGTGAACAACGGGTGGTCTACTGAATACCATGGCAACCCGTTGTTCTTCTCTTAAACAAAACACGGGTATCGATATGGATTCCCTCTATGCTTTTCTATGGGCGAACAACGGGTTGTCATTCTGTTCTGTTCACGACCATTTGTTCGTTAATAAACTTAACATGGGAAGCGATTTTCCTTCTCTCTATACTTTTTCCTAGGGTAGAACAACGGGTTGTCCACTGAATACCATGGAATCCCATTGTTTATCTCTTAGACAAAACACGAGTAGCGATATGGATTCCTTCTATGCTTTTCCTATGGGCGAACAACGGGTTTTTATTCTGTTCGCGACCCGTTGTTCGCCCATAGACTTGACATGAGAAGCGATCTGCTTTCTCTCTATGCTTTTTCTTATGGTAGAACAACGGGTTGTCCACTGAATACCATGGTCATTCGTTGTTCTTCTCTTAGAAAATTCATGGGTATCGATCTTGATTCCCTCCATGCTTTTCCTATGGGCGAACAACGGGTTTTCATTCTCTTCTGTTGACGACCCGTTGTTTGCTGTTCGCCCATAGAAAAAGCATTGGGGGGGAAGGATGTTCGCCCATAGAGAAAACGCGAAGGCTCGGAACTTTTTTCCAACTTCAGCTGTATACTTTAAGATGAATAGGGTCCATTCATAGTGACAGGTATGAAATGAAAAGTAAAAACCCTTTCCAGAAGGGCACATTTGGGGTTACACTACGGAAAATGCTGAAATAAATAATAGAAAATCCATTTTTAAAAAAACGAGTCAGGTCTCGTCGATGGAGGTGGCTGGGAAAAATTTCTCAGAGCTTAGAAAAAATATTTCTGAGTTAAAAAAAAAACACTTTTTGTTAATTTTTATCGTGTCTTTAGACATGATAAAAATGAACGACACCCCCGTTTTCGTTGGAAATATGTCCCAACATGCCGTTATGTTTCTAAAAAAAATCGAATATTCCTTCTTGAAAATCTATTTTAGAAACATGACAACAGGTTGAGACCTCTTTCGAACAAAAAAGGAGGTTTATATTATATCGAACAAAAAAGGAGGCTTATTTTTATAAGGTCTAATAAACAAAACACAGGTAGCAATCTTCGTTCTATGCTTTTCCTATGGGCGAACAACGGGTTGTCATTCTGTTGTTTTCGCGACCCGTTGTTCACCCATAGACTTAACATGGGGATGAATGATTTGTTTCTCTATACGTTTCCTAGGGGTGAACAACGGGTTGTCCACTGAAAAACCATAGCAACCCGTTGTTTTTATCTTAGACAAAACACGGGTTGCGATCTTCATTCTCTCTATGCTTTTCCTATCGGCGAACAACGGGTTGTCATTCTGTCGTGTTCGCGACCCGTTATTAGCCCATAGACTTAACATGGGAAACGATCTTCATTCTCTCTCTGTTTTTCCTATGGTAAAACAACAGGTTGTCAATGAAATACCATGCCAACCCGTTGTTCAGCCATACGGGTAGTGATATTCCTACTCTCTATACTTTTTCTATGGGCGAACAACGGGTTGTCATTCTGTTGTGTTCGCGACCCGTTGTTCGCCCATAGACATAACATGGGGATAATCAAACCAGTCACATTTTATTGTGTACTGCTTTAATAAAAGTTCAAAATTCTGAACAACAGTTTGTGAAGTGTAGATGTTTATGTGACACTGGATCTCAGAGATCATTTATTTCAAGGGATTGTGTGAAGAAATTAGGATTACGAGAGAAAGATAATTCCATTTATGTATCATGTCTAGGAGAATTTAATACTATAAGTAATGGGGAAGTAGATTTAGTATTCACTTCTCATTTTAAAAGTGATATTCGTGTATCAACATCAGCGTTAAAGTGACAGATAACATTCCCTATGTATCTTTGCCATCAATCATCTTCGATAAATTCAGTGATTTAAAATTAGCTGATTCATTATTTTACAAGTCACAACCAGTTGACATTTTATTTGGAGTAAATGTATTTCTGCATTTAATGACGGGAGAAATTGTCAAACGTGGTCCTGATCTACCATTTGCTCTAAATTCGAGGTTGGGATGGATAATTTCGGGTACTACAAATTTTCAATCTACAAATTTTGAGCCAATATATGTAAATCATTTGAATACAAACACAGATGAGTTAGTAAATTCTTTCTGGGAATTAGAAAAGTTTCCAAATGTACAACCTTTAACAAATGAAAAAAAACTTTGTGAAGAACATTTTATAAACTCGCATTTTAGAGACACATCAGGTCGTTATTCAGTTGCATTACCATTCAAACATAATAGAGATATTCTAGGTGACTCCCGTGAAATGGCGTACAGAAGATTTCAATACTTGGAGAAGAGGCTGTTATCTATGAAAGAAATTTACAACCAGTATATTCAGTTTATGAAAGAGTACTTTTCACTAGAACACGTAGAATTAATGCCAGACACAGATTATGAATTAGAGAATAAACACTATTATATCCCACATCACTTCGTGTTGAAGGACTCTAGCTTAACAACAAAATTGAGAGTTGTTTTCGATGCGAGCGCGAAAACAACCACAGGTGTTTCTTTAAATGATACGCTAATGATAGGCCCAAAAATACAAGATGACTTAATTTGTATTTTACTAAGATTTAGACTTCATAACATTGCAATAACCGCTGATATTAGAATGATGTAAAGACAGATAAAGGTTCGTGAAAAAAATACAGATTTTCAGAGAATATTATGGAGAGATAGCCCGTATAAACAAATACAAGTTTGTCGTTTGGAAAACAGTTACATGTGGAACTGCAGCTGCTCCATATCTTGCAACCAAAGTTTTAAGTCAGTTAGCGATTGATGAAGGATCGAACTTTCCAAAGTCAAAGAATATAGTTTTAAGAGATTTTTATGTTGATGATATGTTAACTGGTGTAAAAGATAGTTCGGAAGGTATTGCATTGATAGACGAATTGCAACAACTGCTAAAAAGTGGTGGTTTTGAGCTTCAAAAATGGTCGACAAGTGAACCGTCATTGTTAAAAACCTCTGGCTTAGCAAACACACATAGAAACAATATTCATCGTGTAATAGAAGACAAAACATCGAAAGTTCTGGGATTGGAATGGCATCCGGACAATGATGAATTCAAATGTAATGTCGGTGTAATAGAGTATCAAAGTGTTCCGACTAAAAGGATTATTTTGTCATTCGTAGCAAAACTATTCGATCCATTGGGGTGGATAGCTCCGTTTGTAATTCTCGCTAAAATGATCTTTCAGCAATTGTGGAAATTACAATTATCATGGGATGATCCTGTAACAGAAGAAATTGATCGAAATTGGAGAAATTTATGTAGAGAAGTTAAACTTTTGAATTCTATAAATATACCTAGGAAAATTCTGCTACCTGATTATTTTCGATGTGAACTTCACGGATTTTGTGATGCGTGTGAAAGAGGTTATGCAGCAGTTATTTATATCAAAACTTGCAATAACTCTGACATTAATGTTAAACTCGTAACAGCTAATACTCGTGTAGCACCATTAAAATCTATTACGATTCCAAGACTGGAATTATGTGCAGCAGTGTTATTGGCACGCTTGATTCAGTCTGTAAAAGCTGCATTAGTTATAAATTTTGATTTAGTGCAAGCTTGGAGTGATTCACAAATCGTGTTGTCATGGCTAAGGTCAGATCCTAAAAAATGGCAAGTATTCGTATCCAATAGAGTTTCTGAAATACAATCCATCTTACCACCTGAGAACTGGAGTCACGTTGATGGAAAGGAAAATCCAGCTGATTGTGCTTCACGTGGGTTATTTCCTGCAGAACTATTTTCTCATCAATTGTGGTGGAATGGTCTTTCTTGGTTAAAGTGCAGTGAGATTGCCTTGTCTAAAAATATTCTTATAGATGAAGAGGCATTACCAGATGCACGTAAAACAGTCTCATTTGTAGTTTCTGAACCTGTACAGGAACTTGCTATTATATCAAATATATCTTCATTTCCAAAGTTACAATGCATATTTTCTTGGATATTAAGATTCATATCGAATTCTAAAGTAGCATATCTAGAAAGAAATACGTCTTTTTTTTATCTAGTAATGAAATTCGAGCTGCATCTTTCTGTATTGTCCGAATAATACAGCAATTTCACTTTTTTAAAGAAATTCAGTGTTTGGAGTTGGGAAAGGACTTACCTACAAACAGCAACCTCCTTAGCTTGTCTCCAATTTTAGATGACAACAAAGTGTTACGTGTAGGAGGAAGACTGAAAAATGCGTAACGATCAGAAAATGAAAAACATCCAATCTTATTACCTTCAAAACACAATCTGACAGAAATCATAATTAGACACTTTCATGTCAAATATCTGCATGCAGCACCAGAACTTCTATCTTTAATTAGACAGCAATTCTGGATCATAGCTGCTAGATCTGCTATCCGAAAAGAAGTAAGATCTTGTATTACGTGTTGCAAACTTAGAGCTAAAACTGCAAGTCAAATAATGGCTGATCTACCGGAATCTAGAGTAACACAATCGCGACCATTTCATCGAACTGGAATAGATTTTTCTGGATCGTTTAGATTAAACATCGTGCAGGACGTGGACAAAAATCATTTAAATATTACGTATGCTTATTTGTGTGTTTTGTAATCAAGGCAGTACATCTTGAAGTCGTAGAAGATTTGTCAACAAAGGCATTTTTAAGTGCATTGAAACGATTTATTGCATGAAGAGGGAAACCATTTGAGATTTATAGTGACTGCGGTACTAACTTTAAAGGTGCAGACAAAGAAAATGTTTTTTGCAATGTAAGCAAAATCAAGAAATTCACAAATTTTTGTCTTTAGAGGAAATAAAATGGATATTCAACCCGCCATCATCTCCACATTTTGGTGCACTATGGGAATCGGCAGTAAGTCAATGAATTACATCTAAAAAGGATTGTTGGTGATACTGTGCTGACCTATCCGGAATTTCAGACCTTGATAGCGCAGGTTGAGGCTTGTCTCAACTCTAGGTCATTGTGTCCAACATTGGCTGATCCAAATGATTTAACTGCATTAACACCCTTTATTCAGCATTTCCTGAAAAACTAGTATTGCTGTTTGATGTTTGTTATTAATTTTTCATTAAAATGCTAAAATGCATGCATAAGTTTTTTTTTTTTCTTTCCTTTTTTCTCAGAATTTTACTTATGATGAATAAGCATTATTTCCATCAAGTTGGAAAATTTGGATCTAGGAAAATATAAATTTTGTCCACTTTCGTCAGACATCATTCTAAATCTCAAAACAAAGCTATAGCACATTATTTCAGAGACAATTTTGATTAAAATTTGTGCAAAATAACATCAACAAGAGAAATTATCCTAGCTGTATCTAAGCAAATGTTTTGTGATACATATTTATGATATATTTTATTATAAAGATTAAGAGTTTTACTAAACATGCATCACTATTACCTAGCTCCATAATTAAAGCCACAAAACATTCGTACGCTAATCTCAGGCAGGTCATGGCTGACTTGGTCTTTCATGTATTTTCTAATCGGAAAAGCAGATATCAGACTAATATCTAATCTAAAGTAAGAAAATCTCCATGAGAGCATCTCTCAAGCAAAATACTTGCCAGAATTAATTACCTTTTAAAGGTACATTAAAAGCATGATGTTATGAAGAAGAGAAAAGTTCTACAAAGCAAAAAAAAAAAAAAAAAAAAAAAAATCTAAAGTACAAATTAGCAGGAAATCCAGCCTTAGTCCTATGAAGCTTTATTATAGCATTATTAGATTTATCGTTTTAAACTCTCATTAATTTAGTCAGAAAAAATATTCTATTAAGAAATTTTGGTGCTATTCGGTTTCGTGGGCCGTAAAAAATCGCCAAATTATTGTTGATGCCAATGCTGCCGAAAAGAATTGCGGCAAGAAAGGAAGTATAATAGTAAATAACTATCTAAGATTGATGTTTTTATTTAGATGAAAGGTTAATTTCATATAATACTTTTTTATTATTATAATTTATATGAAAAAGGTTAAACATGACTGAATGGAAGCATAAGAGTAAATAACTACTTCAGATCATTATTATAATTTATATAAAAATTGCTAAACATAACTGAATGGATGCCTGCATCGCTTCCGACTTATCGCTAAAGCATAATTTCATCTCGTTGGTTGTTCAAACGTAATTTTCTATAATGAATGATGCCGTTTCTTTGAAAATATTCTTGGTAAAGTGCAGAATCGCTCACTTATTTGTTTGCCGCTTTTTACAAGGGTAAAAACAATTGGTTTTTTGTCAATTTTCTTTCACTTTTTAAGTGAAAATAGGTCGATGTGTACATAGATAAACACGTAGATAAAGTCAAGGGTGTGCGCAGTGCCATTTTTGTGCAATTCTAAGATTTTTTTTTAATATGTCGATGTGCACATGGATACCGAGTATGTGCAATTCTTAAAAATGCGTCAAGCAGTGGGTGATTCTGCACTTTACCCAAAATTCTATTGCCGAGTTTTCGTCATGGACAATTCCCAAATTATTAAATCCATTGGATATCAAGAAAGGGTTTAAAATCAAAAAAGGATTTAAAAATTAAACTAGTATTTCAATGGCGTCTTAAGAAATATAGAACTATATAAACTTACGCAATCTGAAATCAGCGCGTACGCTAGATTTGGCGAGCTGTTAAAGGGCGCGTTTGCTAGATTTGGCGCTTTTGCGCGTACATTTTTACTGCAATTTTTTTACGGCCCTCGAAATCGAATAATACCGAAATTTTATATTCTCATCATTAAGAAAAATATAGTGTTTTAATATGTTTCATATGGCTGCTTCATTTTACACAATATATTACTTTGTGAAGCCAAGTAATAGATACGCAAGCTTTAGTTAAAAATCAATTGTGTAAACCATGTTTTGAAATTTTAATATATAATTAGGTGCTTTATTAGTGTTGGAAACAAGATTTTATAAATATTATTTTCTTTTCACAAGACATGCTGTATTTTTGTGTTAAATCTGGCTGGTATTTTCATGATGTTCGCTGAGCACTGCTACTAAAGCATTAATTTTATATCGTTATGCACAATGGCAAATGGTATGAGGACAACAAATGCTTAGACAATAAGACAGTGATTATTTCTGGTGCTTTTTATTAAATCAGATCTGTAGGTTTCATAAGTATAATAAAATCTGAGATAGAGTTAGTTCATCACGAATCAATCTGACTGCTTTATGTAATCTTAAACAATGCCTGAGACTTATGGAATAGCCACTTTAATGAGGAAGTACCGAGTGTCTATTTTTCACCACGCATGCGCATTCAGTTGTAAGATCCGTCAACTGAACCCCATCGAAAGGAACGGATTCTACGTACGCGAACTGCTGTAGTGAAATCTTTTTTTTTTTTTAAAGGAGGGTTTCTACCTTGGCGTAGTTGATCATGGCGTTAGCGACTTTCAAAAGTTTAGAAAGGAAAATGGGTTCCTTTTCTAATAAAAAGAAGGAACACATTTCTTTTTATTAAAGTATATATAAAAAATCTGATATGTACACCACATGACTTCCTTGTACGGAATATTAAATTATACGCATTTGTTTCTTGCATTTCTTTTAAACTTATTGGATTTAATTAAATCTACTTCGCTGACAGCGCATAAACCACAATAGAATAAAGGCATTCTTTAAAATTCACTCTATTTGTTTATCGGCCCACCAGCGGCCGAGCGGTCGCTGAACACTGGTAGTTCGGTCCGAGGTTCGAATCCCGCGAACGGGCTGGTTGCGTGGGTGTTTTCGTGGTTTTCCCCATGTGTAACGTGTATACGAGCCAGTTTCCCTTAGAAAGTCCTTCACGAAGGCATCCCTCCCCTTCGGAAGATAGCCCTAGTGTGCTTTGCCATAATTAAATACACACACACACTATTTGTTTATCATAGCTACACTCTGGCACTAGGTTCACTTAACAGTATTATATTTCATTCATATTATAACTCAGAATGCACAAAATGTATATCATTTAAAGAATTATCTAATCGTTGCCACATGTTCTTCCCAAATACTATAATAAAGCTAGAACGATGTAAAAAAGAAATTAAGCAAACAAAACAGAAAAGAAACAGTTTTTCACAGACGACTGAGTATTTCTCATGTAATTAATTCAGTTTTCACTTCGCGACAAAACAAAAATACATAAAAGCTCAAAATATCTGTATTAAAAATTACTAATTATGAAAAATTAAATTACTAATTATTAAAAATTAAGTAAATCTTAAACACTTATTTCCTCAAAAAAATTCCAGAAAGGATTAAGCATGATTTAATTAGCAATAATAAATGAAGGCGTTATCTTTGTTGTTGCGAAGCTACGTTTCTCTAGATTGGCAACAAATCTACAATTCTGCTGTTTCAAATGTAAAGAAACATGTCCGCCATGTTATTTAAAACTTACCGCAATTAAACAGCTTTTAAATTGTTGATAATTGTACAAATATTGCTTCCAAAATTACGAAAGGCATAAAAACCTTAACCGGAAGATAAGAACAACATAATTCAATCATTTTTAAAGCAAAAAATGTACAGTTTACAAACACATAAGAGTAAAGAAACTGAGATCACTGTGCCGAGTAACAAAGTGGATATATATATAAATATAGTATTTATATACGTTTGGTGAGGCCGATTGCAACCAAAATACGAGGTGCACATCTACATGTTATAGCAGTCCTATATACAAAATTTCAACGTTCTGAGGCTACTCGTTTTGGAGTTATGCGAGATACGTACGTACGCACGTACGTACATACGTTCGTACAGACGCCACGAAAAATTCTCTTCTGAATTAATTTTAAAGCAGTTTTATAATTTTTTTGGAGGAAACGAGTCTTTTATTGTGTCCTTACGTACAGATATCACGAAAACATCGTTAAATTCAATTCGATAGCGGTCAAAATGGATATTTTCGTTGAAATATGCTGCCTGAAACTTTTCGCGATTACAATACTTCCTTTTTACTTCGTACAAGGAAGTAAAAAGAGCAGATTTTTATGTTCGCAATGTTTATCCTTTTCGTAAACGGTTTGAATAGTTTAAATGTCAGATGGGGGGGGGCAAAATCTTGTTTGCATTTTTTGTACTTCTTAGACATTTAGCTTTAAATATGTGTTTTGCGCAATCAAGACTTTAATTCATTCCCCTTTGAAAAATTTCGTCTGATAAAAGATACTAAAAATTAGGCAGAGGATTTTGGGGTAGAAAATTTAGACATGAAATAAGTTAAAAGCGATTATATCAACTATTAAATGAATTATTCTGTATGTCTGCTTATTATTTTTACGGAAATACTTGGCGTTTTCAGGACACAAAAAGTGCTTCAAAGAACTTCAAAGAAAGAAGAAATATTAGTACAAACACATTAATCAATTAAATTGAAATAAATAATTTAAAAGACAGAAATAATTTAATGTAAGAGATTTAGATTTAAACACTTGCACACAAAAATGATTTATCAGATTTTGTAAGGTTTTATTTGAACATATAAACCTATGTGTGGATACTGAAAGAGTGATGAATATATAAGAATATTATCATTTTCAGTAAGTTTTCTTATTGAATAATAAATTCTGACAGTCCTGTGCTATAAAAATAGGGTCTAAGTTTGCATAAAAATTCCTCTGTTAAATAAAAGAATTTAAGTAATTTCTGTAGCCTTTTTGTCAATACACTAAAGATTTTTTAACTAATTACTCATCCTCGCTTGCAATTAGAACCATCATTAAATCCATATTTCAGCTAATCATTTCCTGAACATTATCATGTGTATAGATTGACCTCATCTTTGTAACTGATAATTATTACTTACAAATTATTCTCTTGCTGGTGAACTATTAACAACATTCGCTCTCACTACCGCCTGCCTTACGGAAATCGGCGTGTAAATTGCTGGTACCTGGGCTGATTATGCGCATGCGCGAACGTAGGTGGTGCCTGTTAGCTATTCACACCGTCGGTGCGATTAGCCACTGCGCGAATTAGCGATTAGAAAATTTGAGATCGCAAATCACTCGCACAAGTGCGTACAATCTGGAAATCGTTTTTTTACAGATCGCTAATTTGTAATTTTTGAAGCCTGAATTCGGCCTTAAAACATGAAGATACTGATTCAAAACGCTTTTCATCGATCTGGGCCAGCCCAGAGAAATCCCTCATGTTATCTATCTAGTTCTATTGCATTCTCCTACTGCATTTGATTGCACAACGGTGTGGAATGACAGCTAGTTTCATAACTGAACCATTTTTCTCTGAGGAGCAGTCGACAGCTGGACCACTGTGATTGCAGCTCGCTTAGAGTCAATGTTAAAATGTTTATGATACATGAACATGAACTGCAGTAACGTGGCATTTTAGATTCTACGATTTTTATGCACGACTGGGCCCCACCTCACATGTGTCGCTCTGTTACTTAGGAAACATTTCACGAATGAACATCTTATAGTCCGACACTTCCCCTCTTCCCACCAGACCTCAACCTCTGTGACTTTCGGCTATGGGGTTATCTCAAAAGCACTGTATATGGTGATAATCTAAACAATTTGGCAGAAATGAAAAATGTGATACACCAACATGCCCATAACATTCTACCTGATATGCTAAGAGCTGCTGTTGAGAATGCAGTAACATGATTTAACTTGCTTTCGGAAAATGCTAGACGCTACATTGAACATGCTTTGTAACACGTTTCGGAAACGATTAAACACATTTTAAACCAATGTTTTCATGTCTTATTTCCTTTAACAATATTGCATACAGCGCCATTTTCACCCTGGTGGTGAGTTTATTAAATCTTTTTTTCCCGCGGAAAATAAATTCCCATAAACTTCTTTACATGATTCTTAAGTTCGATAACCATTTAATCCGGTAGTTTTCATTTTATGACTATTTCAAAGTGGAACTTTAATTATAACCACCATGTAAATTAAACTTTAAAAGTTTGACAGTTTGGTTCAGGTCCCAGCTTTAAAAAAATATATAAAAATTTTTATATTAATCCCCTTAGAAAGAATGTTTTAAGAAGCTAATTTTTCTCTCGCGTCATAGAATGTATAATAAAACATGGTCTTTAATATGATTTAGATTGTTTCAGCCGATATAAGAATCGGGTCACTCGGTGGTACAGAATAAACACTACTGTACTGTTTTATTTCTTTGTCATTTAGCAAAAAATCTTTTAATTAAGATATTTATCCTTTGGACTTTGCTCTATACTTTGTTTATAGTTAAAGTCTAGAAAATGAAAAGCTGTCTTCAATCGAAACGCAGTTGATGCAAATGATATTTTAAAATATTGACATGAATGCAAAATTTATGGAAGTCTAGCAATCGAATAATCTTAAATTTTCTTGTGTCAGCACTGAAAATAACTGTAGAAGGAAAGAAGAAAATTAGGGAAAAACGTAAGCAAAAATTTTCAGGGAAATTTGGCTGTCAGACATACCAAGATGTTTCAAAAAGTTGGACGCTTTTGAATATACTTTCAGGATACTTCAAAGAATTTAGATGCTCAAAGAGAAAACACTTGGACGTGTACACCAGCAAATACCATCAATTGAGCTTGTGTTAACAGAAAAGACAAAAACGATATCATTGCAGATTAAAGTGAAGAGCAACTGGTTTTAAACTATATGGTTGTATAAGTTTAAATTATGTTATAGAACATCATATCGTATCATAAACGGAGAATACCTTCTCAGTCGAATTATTTGAAGATTCAGGAGTTTATCCAGTAATGTATGCGGATGTCACCTAAAGATGTTTTGTTTTCCTCCTGATGAAACAGCGGCCGTGCAGTAAAGTCGCTGAGCACTGGCAGTTCGGTCCGAGGTTCGAATCCCGCGAACGGGCTGGCTGCATGGGCGTGTTTCCGTGGGTTTCCCCCTGTATAACGTGTATACAAGCCAGTTTTCCTTAGAACGTCCTCCACGAAGGCATCTATTCCCTTAGGCAGATAGCCCTAGTGTGCTTTGTCGTAATTAAATAAACCAAAACCTCTTGATGAAACCAGTCTTTCCTTTCATCACATACCTTCAAAATGCTTAGCCTCTAAAGACTGATAAAGGCTCAGTCTGACCAAATACTGATGAAATGGATTGCATTAGATTATTAAGTTACGGCAAAGGAGGGCTATCTGCCTAAAAGGAAGAATGCCTTCGTGAAGAACTTTCTAAGGGAAAACAGCTGGCATACACGTTACACGAGAAAATCCACGAAAACGCCCAAGCAACCAGCCCGTTTACCGGAATTCGAAACCCAGAGTGAACTACCAGTGTTCAGCGACTTTACCGCTCGGCCGTTTGCGGGCCTTTATGAAATGGAAGGCGATAACTTTATTTAAAATTATTGTCAGAAATACCAAGATGTTTCGAAAAGTTGCATACTTTTTAATATACTTGCAGAATGTCCAAAGAAAAAGAGCAAGAATGAAGCAGAATGCCTGAAGAAAAAGCGAAGAGAAAATAAATTTTTGCGTAAAATTTAGTATTTGTATTTTTTTATCTAAAACTTTTTAATCTTATGATATTTGATTCTTGCGATTTTAAAAATAAAATATTTGACTAAAATATGAATAACATTTTTAGAAACCAAATGTAGGAAAAAATTGTGTAAAGCAATGGGCACAATGATAAAACTGTTTAAAGCAGTGTATGCAAGTCATCCTAAGTTAAAATGTCGGTTATACATCTCTCTTATTTATATATATCTTTTCTGAACGGAACATTGAAAGGTGTGTTAACTGTGCTTTACTGTAATTTCTCTTTTAATATATGCAGTTTTCAAACGCATCGTAGTCTGGGTATTCTTTCGAAAGAAACGAAATTCAAATAAATAAAATCAAATTCTGAAAAATTTATATTAATAAATATATTTAAAATGCTCAGTTCGAATAAATAAATAGAAAATTTTAAAATAATTATCTGAAGAGACAATGCATCACTAACAATTAAAATTAAAGTCTAAAAATTTAAAAATTACCTAAAATAATAACTATGACTAAAAATATAGCATAAAAAAGCTGTTTGAAAATAAATAAATAAATAAAAAATAAATAAACAATGCACCTTTGATTTAAACTACGCAGTTTGAATGAGTAAATTGACATTTTTAAAACAGTTATTCCAAAGAAACCATGCAACTTAAACAATTAAAATGAAATTCGAAAAAGAAAAAATTGCTTAAAATTAACAACAATTGTAATTAAAAATGTAATATAAAGAACATTATTTGAAAAAAGGAACGATTGGATCTTTTTTTCCTCTCATGCGCTATGTAAAAATGGAAATGAAAATAGGTTGCCACATATTAAGAAGTACGCCAAGTGAACTAATTTTGGCGCACACTGAATAAAAAGCTCCAACATAAATTGTTGAATTTCTCCGTAAATTTCGCACGAAATTTTACAAAATTTAATATTTAGGCATAATTTGAGTCGTAGAATCGAAGTATGGAAAAAAATTGGTATGTTATTTCAGAAATAGTCCGATTTCGTGTCAAAATAACTATGTTAGAGAAGAGCTATATATAAATATAATATCTATCGTAAGTCGCGTTTTCGAGACCTGAAGAATGCAATTTGAATTTCGTCAATCGGCCCAGTAAAACGGGACATATATAACTCTCTCTTTTTTTAGCAGTGTATAGTATTCACATCAATAAAATCATTAACATGCAACAGTGACCTCTGCTACATTCAAAATATTAGATGACCTCGAAATTTGTAAATCGAGTCCTTTATAAAAGTATTTCATCATGATACTTACAAAATAGACCTGGTTAATTTGACGCCATTCAGTGTTACAATGTATTAAATATTACAAATACAGATTACTGATTTCATGAGAAGTTAAAATTTATTATATTACTGTCATTGTTATTAGTAACATTTCAACCCAGTTTCTATGCTGTAGGATACACTGAATGTGTACTCATAATTCATTAACAAGTTAATAATCATTACCGAATATCTGGTAGCATTATTTCACTACTGTGTATAACAATTAACTAATGCTTCAATGAAACTTTCTAAATATTTTATGAAATTGATTTCAATTAGTTAAAATATTTTTCAAAATGCACTTTGACTGATAAATTCCTCCCTTATCTTGATATATCTTCTACACGAGGAATACTGAATCAAGGAGAAATTTCACAGCTTCAGGGGGTAGAATGTGCTAAGCCTGCTATTTATACTTTAAATATATAGCTTTGAATATCAAAAACTACTTTTCTTCAAGTTTTAGCATTTATCAACATTTTTTACACTTTTGTTCTTTAATTTATAACACATTTTAACATAATCTAAATGTAAATAAATATATATGCATTTTTCAAGAATTGGAAAAGGGGGGAGAAGATTTTCTAGCAATGGTGAAAGGGGTGCATGGCACAAAACAAGTTGTTCTACTATTTTTAATACATTTATGTTATAGTATTTATTACAGTTAAGCTATGCATTTAAGATACTTTTATAATTCATGAATCAAAGTAATATTCTTTTTATCTTCATTTGAGAACACATTACCTCATCATAAATATTAATCTAAAATGTGTATGTAGGAAGTATTTTTGCATTTTTTCTGAAGGGGAAGAAAAGGAAACCCCATAAAAGTATTCTACTTGCTTTGTATTCTCAAATTAGTCCTGCTACTGCAAAAATTAAGTTCTCAAAACCTGTGCATTATACTATCATTTTCATATTACAACTTTAATTTTACCAATAAGAAAAATAAATTCAAAAATGTTTTATTGCATGGAACTTATAATCCTGAGTTCACAAAATGTTGAGTAGATACTCTATATTAAGGATAGTTGAAACAAGTAAACTCATACTATGTGAACAACGCCAGACCATCTATTAGTGTTTAATCTGTTAGTGTTTAATGGTCTTTTACACATGCTGGTTTATAAAGACTGGCCAAGTTTCACAAAGATTTAAGAATATTTGCTCAGGCAATTAGATTCCTGTATTAATCCATACAAACCATACCTTAGAACAAATGTTTCTTTCAAACTCATCAGACATCATGTTAGTAAGGACTACATGTTAAAATTCAGAAATATTCAAGTAACATAATTAGGTGCTTATCATTTTTCAAAATTAGCAAAGGTTTTCTATAAAAATAAACCTTTTATGCGAATTTACAAGGATTTTGTATTTCAGCACTTGTGCTTATTTACAAACATATACAAATAATTGTTATTGCTTTTGCTCTGTAGTCAAGGAAGCATATTCCTCCTACGCACCAACTGGAAACTTTTCTACACTTTTTCAGATAACAAATAAAGCTTTTTCTTTAGGTTTTCAATTTTTTCACAGTTATAATTAAAAACAGATTTCAAAAGCAGTAAATTGAAAATAAAAGAAAAAACATTACAGTAATGTAAAAATAATACAGTAATTTGAAACCATAGAACTAGGAATTTTTCTTGACTCTTAAGCTATACAATCTCCTCATGATAATAGCAACAAGGATAGAAAAGTTTAAAAAAAGGTAGAATTATAAGCTGTCAAACCATCAGGATTAAAGAAAAGTACAATTTTTTTCTATTATATGAGCATTCAGTTCACACAATTAACTTCAGAGCCAATATAGAGAGCCAATACCTCACTACTGCATCACATAACTAATTAATTGGAAATTTGAATCATTAGACATGTTTTGTTTTTCCTAATGTAAATTACAACTACACATATTTATAGGGCATTCGGTAAAATTTGAAATACATTATGAATGTAAGTCTCAGCGTGTTACAATACATTTATCTTTTCTACTACCTTGATAGCCACAACACATATCATGAGTAATATCAATATCATAGCTACAGATATGGAATTATTTAACTTTTGATTTTACTTATCTCGGATTAGCAATCAAGGCATACTTAGAAATTATTATATACACAATGTTATTTCAAAAAATTGAATTACTGATTATTAAAAAGACATTATATCACACAAATTCTGTTTCAAAAGTAAAGCTCCTCCATTACAATGTGAATGAATTATGGGTTGGTTTGGCTGGTTTATAAGAATACAGCAAAGCCTCGAGGGCTACATGCCTAATGAGAGCGATGCCTTCATAAAGGACTTTCAAAGCATGAGTGAATTATGAATTCCCAGCTTTAGTTCACTCATGGTTGATCTGTTCATAAGCCATATAATCATAAAAAATTAGATTCTGAAGAAACAGGAAAATCATATGAATCACTGCATTACTTAATTTATTATAAGAAACAATTCTGAAAATCATTAAAGATTTTTCAAGTTTTTCACAAGCTTAATTTTAAAAGAAATACTTTTTTTTAACCTTCATTAAGTATATAAATTGCTATTTTAGCATGAGTGAAGTAGGACTTTCAATACTGTGCCGCATAGAAAACTTTTTCATCAGCAGATTTTATTTCACATATAAAAAATTTTACTTAGATATATCTGTTCTGCTTTACCACTCAGCAACATCTTAGTGAATTTTGTGGCATGGGCTATGCATTCACATCATTTTGAGTTTTTTAACTTGCTTTAGAATATGGTCACATTCATCCAGTTGTATGTGTAGAATAAAGTGACAAAAGTAGCTAGTTATTTGATACATATGTAGATCATATGAGCGAGAATGAAATATATTAATATACATATATAAAATCGGATCTAAAAGTAGCTGTGTGCATTTTCCTCATAAATGCACATTAGTCGAATTTTAATGCTAATTTAGATAGATAACATAACCAAATTAGCAATCATTTACCAAACAAATATAACCACATCTTAATCCCACTTTTTCCCATATATTTTCCTCTTCTTCCTAGCTTCTATTCCTCACGTTATTTACTTCCATTGGCATAATCAAATGTCGCCAACGTCCTTAAAGTAGCCAAATTGGCGCCATCAAGGCTGTTTCCCAAAGAACAACCGGGAGAGGAACCGGCTGCTCGAGAAGGAGAAACTCGCATACTGGAAGTCTCGAAATCAAGACCGATTTTTTCTGTGTAATGTGTCTTCTGGAAGTTCCGGATTAATACATTGAGAACATTTAATGCAATACGGACAATTTTAATTCTATGGGATCTACAACAATTACTTTAAACCCATTTTAAATCCGTTTTATAATTCGTTTGAGAAAAAGAATCAATTTTTTTTGTCCTTGCAAAGGATGTCATGCAAAAACATGGTTAAATTGCATTCATTAGAGGTCAAAATGGTTATTTTTTTTAAATATGATACCCGGAATTTCCATGATGTAAGAATAGGTACACCGAAATATTTATATTGGACTTAACTTTCAAATTTATTTTAGATTAAAATGTGTAAGCAAGATACTGCTTCAAATGACTAAAAAAGGTGTAAAATTTTTTAAATTTTAATTTTCAGAAACTTTCCAAAGCTGAAATGCATTTTGTGGTTCTATAGAAACTGAAAATGCCGTATCAAGAGTGGAACATAGGATTTTCCATTAACGGTTTAACATGCTTACCGTTAACCTATCAGATATGCTCGCCGCAACACGAAATGAACACATTAGTTCCGTACAGATTCACTATTTTAGAAATTCTTTAAGATTAGAATAACTTTCATTAATATTTAGAAGACCTCATTTAAAACTGATTGAATGCGCAAATTATAACAAAATATCAGAATTCTAGTATTTTAAAATCTTACTATTTTGACAAATATTCTTAAACAAAAATATAAGTTTTATAAACGAAATAGAAACGATTTATTTCATTTCTATAAATTCTGACTTACTTCAGCTATGCTTTAGAAGCATTTGAATTTTGACAAAATATTAAGTCATATGTATTTTATATAATGCAAGTTAGAAGATATCTATGTTTTAATCTAGAAGTTTGATATAATCAATAATTTTATCTACTTTCTTTATTCTGTACTATTCTTCAATAAATTAATATAAAACTAGAATTTAAAATGCTGAGATTAAATTCAGTGTTTGATCAAAGGAAAAGAAACAATATTATAAACAATAAAATAAAATTAGCACATTTTTATTAGCCTGACATTTAATGCCATGCACAAATGTTGATGCAATATTCTAAAATTTTTCTATCACTTTTGCATTTAATTAAAATGCAAAAGTGATAGAAAAATTTACAAATAAAAAATATAAATCAGATTTTACCACACTAAACAAGAAGCATAAAACTGCTGATTTTGTTGGCAAAAAACTTTGCACCTCCTGTTGCAATATATTACACATTTATTCAAATGAGTAAAAGTTTAGGTAGTAATGGACAGTTTTGTTAATGTTTCTTTAGCCATTTTAACTGCGAAATCCTCTTCTTGATTTAAAATAATGAACACTTATAAAAAAAAAAATCCAAGTGAAAATTATTATTAATTCATCCCTTTTATTTGCAGTGACTTCAGTGTATAAGTACTCAAGTACTAGCTCTGAAGAAAACATATGACCACATTTAATTTTTTCCTGTGTAACTGCATCCAACATCCCCTTAATCAGAGAGAAAAAAAAAATTAACAGACAGAAAAAAAGTACTTTAAAATATTTCAGTCAAATGCAGAGAGCTTTAAAAAAAGACATGATCATACTGAAAAAATAAAAACAGAACTTTTTTTGTTTTTCTTGTTTATAAACTCAGTTTCCCTTCATTAGGTGATCGATTGGTTAAATACACCTGATATTATGCCAAATATTAAACTCAAGAAATTATCCAAATAGGTATACATATTATTAAACATTTTTTTAAATCTGGAATTCCTGGTTATCACAATGCATAAGACCTTTGCATTGAAATCCTGTGACACTGAATAATTGTAATTAAATTTTAATAAATTTCCCTGTAAAGGATGGAAAAATGCAATTCAGGTAAATTTTGTGAACTCACAGATGATTTTGGGTTAAATTAAGCATATGGATTTTTAAACAGATTAAAAACAATTAGAATAAGCAAGAAAACTAGATGCTGAACAAGAACATGTCATAAATACCAATGAATATCATTTTAAATATTGGCAGAGTTGCATTTAAGTTAGAGTAATAATATTTTTTTCTTTTTCTAATTCAAAATCAAATTATATTGGATATCTAAATTCATATAATCTTCCTATTGTTTCTTTAAAAAATATTGTATAAATAACATTCTCTCTATACTTGCATAAAAATATATATTACATAGCATTAAGTATGACCTAGTAAACTGATATCTTGACATATAACCATCAATCATAATGAAATACTGAATTTACATAAAATTGCTTGCAATATTTTCAACAAATTGCAAATAACAAGTAAAAAGAATATTGTTTTTATTTTGAGAACCTTTTAGTTTTTTATAATATGAAATAGTATACTGGTACACGTTAGGAACATCTAAAATCCTACGTTGAATTTTGTGCCATATTGCTCAGCATGCAACATCAACAAAATACCTCCTTTTAACATTGAAGTCCCTGGTTGATCAAATCTTCATATCACCAAGTTTTTTGTTTTCCATGTTTATATCAGCCTGGTCAAATAAACATTCAAAAGCAGATGCTCAGATTACATTAATGGAGCAAGCAAGTACCCGTGTTCCAGCTCAGGCTGAGAATCAGTTTACTTGTTCAGTTCAGTTTCAGGCTTTGCTCATTCTCAGGCTCAGAATTTTGCCAGTGCAAGCAAGTGTTAAGAACTGTAGAGTAGGTTAAGTATCACCTTCAGACAAATGCTGAAAAAAAAAATCATTCTGATAAATTATATGCATAATTCTTTTTGCTGTATAAAAATTCTCATTAATAATTAAACTAACAAATTTTTACAGTATAACGTATTGATAAATTATAATGTGCAGTTCAGCATTATAAGTACACTAATTATAATTTAAATTATAATAAATTTAATATATTCATGTACAAGGTAAACAAAAATAAAAGTTATGCTTCAAATAGGTTCGTATATGAATGTTGTCAGTTATGTCTCCATTATTTATATTACCATATTTACTCATATATTTTTCAAATGATTCTCAGAAGCAGTTTAGCAAAA
This sequence comes from Stegodyphus dumicola, assembly GCF_044657685.1. NCBI lineage: Eukaryota > Metazoa > Arthropoda > Arachnida > Araneae > Eresidae > Stegodyphus > Stegodyphus dumicola. The sequence goes on from NC_140778.1 coordinate 56,020,188, forward strand.
ATATCTGAAAGTATCTGAAAATGTTTTAAGCAGCCACATAAATTTCAATTTCTTCAAGGTGTTCAGAAAGCAAATGCCTCTCAAATTTAAAATTAGTTTTTGTAAGTAGCGGTTTATTTCTTTTCACTATTTGATTTGCTTGTAAATGGACTCTAATTCATAAAGCAATAGTATGAAGATTTTCTAGAAAATGGGGATAAGTAATTGTCTTTACAACTCAGATAACTTCATGTGGGAAGGCAGACTGAACGGTGATGATGTGCAAGCTGAAGGAGACAACATAGACAGCAATATCAGCAGTATTACATGACTAAAGATGTAGAGAGACAACAATGAGAGTAGCCAAGAGTCGGGAATCAGATAAATAAATATGACTATACAACATTACTATGCATTCTAACTCAAATGCATTTTTTTTAATAAATAAAATTGAGAGTTACTGATAATTTATCCATGCACATGTTTTATTTGTTATGTTCTTACTACAACCATATCCTCCGTAATTCTATTACTTGCAGAAATTTCAATAAAATTAGTGAAAAAGTGTAAAAATACATGAGTAATATGGCAAACTTATCTACCAAGGCAAGGCTTATTTAAAATAGTTTATTTGATTGGTACTGGGAAAATGAAAACAAAACTGCATGAATAATTTTGTTTTACGTAACAATTTTGTTTTTAAAATTCTGCAGCCCTATATAAACACCCAAGACAAATTTTCAGTTATACAGAACTCTCTGATTACTTAAATCTGTTGCGATTTTTATCTTAGTATGACGAAAACTAACTTAAGCTAACAGAATATTTAACTTTGATTTGAATGTGCTAAAATTTGTGATATTTTCCCGATTCCACCCAATTGTTGGCAACTAATTTTCCCCCAACTTGACAGGCAAAAGACAACAAATAGCCATTTTTAATATTAGCAACACACTAAGCATTACCAAAACAACCAATGGGGATTTTCAGATAACCAACACTTGGCGAGGTTCCTGAAATCGTGTTCGCCAACTTGGGTGATAGGTGGCAGACAATGGGAAGAGTGTTTAGGTTGCTAGCCCAGATATTAACTAAGATAGGGAAATGGAAAAAGATATTTTCTTTCGATATGGTTGATACTTCGCGTTGGGTGTCCTGACTTTACAGATAAATCTTTGTGCTGATGCTCACATGAATTTATCTGTAGTTTTGAATTTGCTGTTTAAATATTTTCTAAATAAATTAACTACACCTGCAATCAGAATAAGATAATTTTATTTTTATACAAGAAAATTACAAAATATGCTCCTTTTCATACTTATGGCTCACATTATCCCAAGTGTATTTACATATAAGTAACTTATAAATATATTAATTTTAAAAATTTATTTAAAATTTTTAATTATTGACTTAAATAAATTAATCAGAATAAAATAATTTTGTTTTTATAGAATAAAATACACTCTTTTTCTAACTTATTGCTTGTATTTCAAGATAATTTTTAATCAGAATAAAATTTTTTTAACCTTCTGACTGCTTAATTTTTGGATCGAAATCATTTCCAAAATTGTGCATTTTTTTTTTTTTTCATATTTTAAATCTATATATATTGGAGAATTGAAAAATTCACTTTTCTTTCTAGAAAATATTTTTTATATAGATTTTTATCATGAGAAACTAAGTTGCCACAAAAAACAATTTCAGACGTTATCACCAAAAAAAATCTTTTTTAAAATAAATTTCAGTTGAGTTATAGTTAATTTATATTTATTGCATAATATAAAAAAGTAACATGTATAAAATTTAAGAAAATATAAAGCGCTGAGGGAAAAATACCTGAGAAATGCAGTTTAGTATGATAGAGTTTAAAACAAGGTTCAAGGAAAAGTCCAACTTCACAGTTTTTGCACCAGATTCAATAAATCTAATTAATAATTCAATAATTTAATTAAATAATTAACATAATCCCTGAATGTTTTCTAGCAGCCATTTCTATTAGAAAAAAAGTGCCAAAATTGAAGTTTGAGCACTAATACTACATGCCTTCAAATGCCGCAATTTAGTGGACAACTAACGAAATCTGTTGATCAAAATGTAAACTAAACGCCTGATACTGTATATAATTTATTGCAATGGTTAAACAGGATGCGTTCCTCAATAAAAGAAGAAAAACATATGGCCCCAGAAATCGCAGGATAAGCAAATTTTGCTAGATTTCAGTTGCCCGTGGAAATCGCGGGATGATCAGCCAGAGCGTTAATTATCTACTTAATATTTAAATATATAGGAATCTGGTCATAACAAACAGGAATTAATTTCCAAGTAATTAATTATACTTCTAATATGAATATATATATATTTTTTCATTTATGGAAGTCATTTGTTTAATCTAACCAAATGCCTTTTTTCTAATTATGTCCATGTGTAAATAGGATTACGATTTTTTAGTTAGAATATCAAAAGTACTCGCGAGGTATTCACTTAAGGAGAGGGAAGTCTGTTAGCCAGGGCTTGACTCTGTGACAAACTACCAGCGTGCAACAGTTTTACCCTTCAGCTTCTGAAAGACACCCTGTATCATAAAAGCAGATTTTAAACCCCTCACAATCAAAACTTACATTCAAATACAATTATTAAAAATGCAATAAAATTATAATCACACTTTGAAATGCTAATAGGTGAGTATAAAATATTAAACAAACATTATTCTGCTGCTTTTCTATGTCATGCATATTTCGCTGATTTCTACATATAGAGGATTTTGTGGATTAAAAGCTGGGTATATCAGTAAGAAGTCTAAATCATTAGCCAAAACATGAGCATATCTTTATTTTTTCACAAAAAACGAATGAAAGTTAATTAAATTTGTATCTTCAAATCTTTTGAATATGGTAATAGGTACTTTGGCGACATTTTGGTAAGGCGATAAAGGTTACTAGCTAGGACTTTAGCAGTGTACATGGATTAAGTCAAGAGTGTGCACAATGCCATTTTTGTGCAATTCTGGTATGTTTTTTTAAGTGAAAATAGGTTGACGTGTACATGGATGATACCGTGTATGTGCAATTCTTAAAAACACGGCAAGCAGTGGGCGATTCTGCACTTTCTCCCAATTTCGCACCTAATCTTCATCATGACTAAGCACTTTTGTTCCATAAAAGTTCCAGCATAAGCGTAATTCAGCTAGCAGATTGTTGGAAAACAATTTTGAGTTAAAAAGAAAAAAAAGTGCCTTTGCTTTGTGAAAATAAAATGGTGTCCAAAGAAACTAGCAGGTTGCTGTAGCAGGGTATTGTTGGAAAACAATTTTGAGTTAAAAAGAAAAAAAAGTGCCTTTGCTTTGTGAAAATAAAATGGCGTCCAAAAAAACTAGCAGGTTGCTGTAGCAGGGTTGGTCACCAAATTTTCACCAAAAAATCGCCAAGTTACCATAATCTAAAGATTAACCTCTTTGAATATTATTTATACAGTCAAAAGTCTTTAATCCGGACGTCCATAATCCAGAATGATCGATAATCCGGACCTCAAAACTAAAAATTTTCTGCGCATGCATCATACCTTTATGCATACACGTTTAATGTATAACGGACGGTATAAGCTGAGCTAAAATTATCTAATTATCTATTTCAGTTAATGTTGCAGATTGCATTGCTCCTTAAACTTCTAATTGAATATGGCTTCTTATTTTTTGCAGACTGTTGGAGCAATTTTATAAAAGTAAGCTTGAACTTTTGATTATGTCAAAAAGAATTTCCGATTCTGGAGCTAACAAAGGCTCTACAAACTGAAAGCATGTTTTGATGTCCATCAAACAAAAAGTGGAATTGCTGCAAAAAATGGATAAAGGCATATCCTTTGATTCTTTAATCATTCCGAAATACGTTTATCAATTTCACGCTGCTCTGCGGTGGACAACGCGGCACACAATGAACTGGAAGTTGATCTGTCAGCACTATCCTTATCTTCAAGGCAGATGTTTTTATTTTATTCGGCTTATAATTCCTTACTAAATGTAATATTTCATCTCGATGCACTCCGTCTTTGATATGATTTAAATCAAATTCCTCTTCATTATAAATATCATGAATACACATCAAATAGTTCTCTGGTTGCAATTTTATAATTTCGGCTATGCGTAACGTATGCTTAACGCAAATGCGTTGAAAGAAATGTTTAACAAAGTAAAAAAATAAATATAAAGCTTTTTTTTTTTTTTTTTTTTGTAAATTTTGATACCTTTTACATCATAATTGCTCTTTATTTCCTAAATTACGGTTTCATATTTTGAATTTTATAATTTCTGCATGCCATCTTACCAGACTTAAACTGATTATCTATAATCCGGAAAAACGGATAATCTGGAATCGCGGAAGTCCAAGTCTGGATTAAAGACTTTTGACTGTATTTATAGATTTTTCTGACGTGTTACTTGTGTTCATGTTTAATACGGCTAAAGCGCAGAATCGACCACTTATTTTTTTGGCGCTTTTTACAAGAGTAAGAAGTATTGGATTTTTGTCAATTTTCTTTGACTTCTTAAGTGAAAATAGGTCGATGTATACATGGATAAAGTCAAGGGAGTGCACAATGCCATTTTTGTGCAATTCTGGGATGTTTTTTAAGTGAAAATAGGTCGTGTGTACTTGGATACCGAATATGTGCAATTAAGAACGTGCCAAGCAGTGGGGATTTCTGCACTTTCCCCTTTAATACTAATGCATGTAAAATAAACTGAAACTTCAAATAAGTAAAACATAGAAATCTTTGCATCACTGTATTTGCAACAAATGCATAACTGAAATACTTTCGCCGATCACATAAAATTGCTTTGGGGGCCGCCAGTTCGAATCGACTGCTATAGACAATGGTTCAAATTGCACAAAAAAAAAAAAAAAAAAAAAAAAAAAATATTTTAGGAATTAACTTTTTGTGGAAAAAATACAGACAAATTCAATTAACCTAGTTGATTGGTCTCTTTCCGAAATTTAAACAATTGTATAATGTCATGAAAAGCCTTTGAAGCTCTTGTTTCCCTGCAGTTATGCAATTCAAGATTACATTTCTTTGGTTACCTACATGAAAACTATTTTCGCACTTAAACAAGACAGAAAGAATAAAAATAACCCTCTTAACCTTATTAATCAAAATTATGTGCATAAAAGAATCCAGAATGTCCACTATATAAACCTGACTGGATGATGATTGAATAGCCTTTCTACATGTAACTTATTCTTCACTTATTTATTATTATTTTGCATACTTTCAACATTATCTTTTCCCACAGTGAAGTTGTCAAAAAGTGGTCGTCATTCTGAAAATCTATCAGATCACTCACTGGAATACTTATACATGAAATTAAACATAATGTGCACGATCATTTGTAGAAAATTTGAAATACAATTGTTTCCTGACAAGGTAATATTCTCAATGGCTCTGTTTTCAGAAAAAGTGCCACAGAAATCTAATAAAAGGCAAATGAAGTATTGCTGAAAGTACACAAATATTTTTAACTGTTTTGCAGTTACAGAATTAATTCAAAATGATTTCCATGCATAACTTTTTTTATGGTAATTTTAATTACATATTGTTTTCCTTTTCTTAACTTAAATTTACATGTATTAAATATTATGTGGCTTAATCCTAGTACAGTCAAAAGTCGTTAATCCGGACTCGTCGGGACTTCGGCGATTCCGGGTTATCGATTTTTCCGGATTATAGATCATCAGTTTAAATCTCGTAAGATGGCATGCAGAAATTCCAAAATTAAAAATATGAAACCGTAATTTATGAAATAAAGAACAATTATGATCTAAAGGGTATCAAAATTTGCAAAAAGAAAAAGCTTAATATTTATTTGTTTACTTTATTAAACATTTCTTTCAATGTAAGTTGTTTAAGTTTTGCTTCGTTTCATGTGATAATACTTTCTCTTTAATTCTATTAAACAGACATAATTTCTTGTTCAGTTACAAAGTTTCGCCGTTCAAGTCCTATAATTGCTGTGTCAAGAACACCGACTAATTTGTCAATCGAAATTTTTTTGTTTTCAATAACCTCTGTCACTTTTCTTCGCTATCGGAAGCGAATTATAATGACGAGGAACTTGTTTTAAATCATATCAAAGACGGAGCATATCGAGATGAAATACTACATTTGGTAAGGAATTATAAGCCAAATAAAATAAAAACATCTGCGCTGAAGATAAGGATAGTGCTGACAAATCAACTTCCAATTCATTACGCGCCCGCCGCCGAGCAGCGTGAAAATGATAAACAGATTTCGGATTTCAAAACATACTTTCGCTTTAGATCCTTTACATATTAACAAATATATATCGGAAATTCTATTTGATATAATCGAAAGTTTAAGCTTACTTTTATAAAATTGCTCATACAGTCTGCAAAAAATAATAAGCCGGATGCAATTCGAAAATTAAGGAACAACGCAATCATCAACATTAACTGAAATAGATAATTATTTAGCTTATATGTCCATTACACATAAAATGCGCACGCGAAAACGTATTCTGCACTTGCGCACACTTATATGCGCAGTCGTAAAAGGTCTTACGCGCACGCGTGAATGCCTCTGCGCATGTGTCAACGCAGCGCATGCGCAGAAAGTTTTTAGTTTTAATGTCCGGATTATAGATCATTCCGAATTATGGGTGTCCAAATTAACGACTTTTGACTGTATACGGTGCACATGAGAGTTGGCGAAATTCGGGTTTAAGAAACTAATAAGCGCGCCAATTGTGGTAACCAAGCCGATTTTGGATGCTCTGTAGGAGAGTACATTTGGGAGCATTTTCGCGCATGCTCATTAAATATTTTAAATTGAGAAGTTTTGATTGATGCAGATGGAAGAGAAGAATTATTTCAAACCATTGTTTGAAGTTCTGTTAATCTTCTGTCTTCGGGTGAACTGAATGAGAAAGGATAACATATGTTCAGGTAAAATTTATTTATCTTTTATTTTTTGTATTTTTTAAAATAACAGTAGTGGTTCCGCCGAGTTTCTGATTGGTTAATATTTTTTAATTAATCGGTTTTTGTCAGATACTGAATATAACTTTAGTTTGATAACGTCTTTTATTCTACACTTCGAGTTGCTAACGTATTTTGTTCTACAGTTGGATAACGTTACTTTTCGATTATGATGTGCAATGCTATGAATTGCGAATATTTAAACACAAATTTTTTTTGAAAGTTAGAACTGGAAGGAAAGCTTGCTGTAATTCAATGGGCAGTAGATGCCGGATTGCTGCCGAATTTTAAAAATCGCGCCATGGCCGCATCGTATACTAGGATTTGGAAGGAACGTGGAGTGCTGTTAAGCGTGGGATTTGAAGGGGACAAAAAAGGTAAGCGAAGAGTTTGACTCTTATTTGGTGGAATATATGTGGCGGCACCTGAAAAATAATAAATCGTCATCTGAAAAAATGAAAGACTTTATATTTGCAATAAAAGCAATATATCCGCCACCCGAGTTTGAGGGCCATGGCATTTGAGTTATAATATAGACCCTAAAACATATGTGACACTGAGCCATGGTATTTAATTTATTATATTTGATATGCGAATGTTTTGTATTTGTTGCGATGCATGTTGAAAATTATATTTTTATTTGTTATAAAGTCTGTTAAAAATTATTTTCAATTTCTAAATGCTTGCTTTTTTCCTTGTGTCTCACCGTATGCTTAGGATTTATTATCTTATGATTATCATTTTGTTTACTTTTTTTGCCAACTCAAACTTGTGGTGACGCTTTACCTTGAGGTTGCCAAAAATTTGGCGACAAACGTAAACGCATCATTTTGGTGTTGGCGACAATTTTAAAAATCGCGCCAAGGCCGCACCGTATACTAGGATTTTACCTATTATGTTTAACAAGGCAAATTTTATTTATGTACACTTAATATTCTTTCCTTCCTATCTCTAGTTCATATGCCCTAAGTAGCATGGTTAATGAGCAAAATGAGACTTAAACATGTTTAACATAATTTATTTTCTGCTGTTATGTTTTTTTTTTTTTTTTTTTTTCGTTTTTGGCATATATATAAATGTAACTTCCATATGCTTCATGTCATGCTGCTTTGACAAATAACATGTTTGAGAAGCAAGACTTGATATATTTATGATTACTATCACATACTTTCTGCTGATATTATTATTAATATCATGTGGATCCCTGCTGATTAGCTATCCCTGATCTTGACAAAAAAATGTAATGTTGAAAATGAGATGTCTGCAGTAGTAAAACAAAGGAGAGTATTTTAGTATTTATGATGTAAATGGCATTAATGCTATTTTAGTTAATATTTGGTACTCTTCTGTTATCAAGGTCGAATTCAGAAATATATGTATGTATGCATAAATTTCTAAACATGATCCTGATAGCTGAAGAATACCTAATATTTATATCTAAACAGTATACAGAATGCTGAATTAGATGCATGCTGCAAAGGTATTTTACATTCAATTTACGAGTTGAAATTATTGAATTTATGACCATGAAAGTTGTATTATGCCTATGCATTAGTAAACTTACATGCATAAATTTTAGAAGTTACTGGCTAAATATTAAAATATATATGCTTGAAGTGCTCAATATTTAAAAACAACTGAAGCATTTATTTATAAAGTCATTTGCAAAATTCCTTCCGTACTTCCATTACACACATACATTAATTAAAATTAAGGGGGAAAAATATTTAAAATATAAAAAGAATAATATAAATATTGAAAAATATTAAACCACTAATAATCAATAAAATACTAATAAACTTTTTTGCTAATCTTTGGAATATGGTAACAGGTAGTTTGGCGACATTTTGGTAAGGCAATGAAGGTTACTAGCTAGAACTTTAGCAGTGTACATGGATATAGTCAAGAATGTGCGCAATGCCATTTTTGTTCAATTCTGGGATGTTTTTTTAAGTGAAAATAGGTCGACGTGTACATGGATGATACCGTGTACGTGCAATTCTTAAAAACACGGCAAGCAGTGGGCGATTCTGCACTTTGTCCCAATTTCGCACCTAATCTTCGTCATGATTAAGTACTTTTGTTCCATAAAAGTTCTAGCATAAGCATAATTCGGCTAGCAGATTGTTGGAAAAAAATGTTGAGTAAAACACAATAACATGCCTTTACTTCATGAAAACAAAATGGCGTCCAAACAAAAACTAGCAGGTTGCTGTAGCAGGGTTGGTCGCCAAAAAATCGCCAAGTTACCATAATACAAAGATTAACCACTTTTTTTATGCTTGAGATCCTTATATTGATAATTTTTGCGAAAAACAATGAAAAAGTTCCAAGTGAAACAGATTTTCTTTTTTGTACACAGATGTTCACATTTATAAAGTGTGTATCCTTGCAAATTAAAATTTAAGCCTCTTTCAACACTGGATAAAAAAACATAGAAGTTTTTGGCTGTAGTGTAGAGTTGAGTGCCCCTTGGACTAGCGACAAATATTGTTCAGTTTTGGCGATTAAACCCATTTCTGGTTACCATGATAGTTTTAACTTTGCTTAAGCTTCCTGATTTTTTGTAAGTGAAAATAGGTTGATGTGTATATGGTCAAATCTAAGGCAGTGCGCAATGCCTAGTTTGTGCAATTCTCCGACATTCTTTTAAGTGAAAATAAATCGATGTGTACATGGACAACAAGTTTGTGCAATTCTTTGACTTCTTATTTTGGTTTTATGTAGTGGCCATCTTGAAATTGTGCCTTCCTAGCAACGATATTAGTACAAAAAAAGGAATTGGGGGAAAAAAAAAAAAAAAAAAAAAAACAAGGGACACCCAATTGTAAAATTCTACCCAGTTCTTGAATAAATATGTACTATATTTGAATTCCTTACCTGCATATAAATATTTCTATACTCATTCATTTTTTTTTTTTTTTTTTTCAAATGTCTTCTTAGATACTTTACACACATGAGGCTGCTCTATTTGGTGAATTTATCTTAGACGACCTTATTTCTCTTTATCAGTATAATATGTGATAACTGTATACCGGTTTTATGAATGCTATACACTCAAGACATTTGATATTGCAGCTGGATAGCCCTTCTGAGAATATTTCTGATAACAAGTCTAATCAGCTAAAAGGTATGTTAAAAAATGGAACTATGTAATTTGCCTGCAAGTCTTTAATATTTTATCACAATAAAAAAATCACCTAATATATTATTTTGTGTTACAGGTTCAAGAAAGGCATCTCTATCATTAATTTAATAGCTTTGATCGTTAAACTCAGAAACATTTTTAACACAAAGAACATACAAATTACAGTACACATATGGAATGAGACATTTAAACCTGCTCCAGAATTGCATCTCAGAAGTATGTCAAAGTGGTAACAAGCATAGATCACCGCAGCACATTTTGGTAGGTAACAGATGTAATAATGAATATGAATGAAACAAAAATCTCTAAAAAGTTATATCCAGGGTCAAAAATTCAAATCTGAGAAAAGGTGGAAGAAACACAAAATGTATCATGGCAGATTCTAAGAGCAGCAATCCAAGGCTTTTCAATCCAGGTCGGTATAAGCAGCTTTAGACTCTTTAGGACTGGACAGATAAGCAAATGTAGCTTCAAATCAGCATTAGTTAAAAATGCAATTGAGATATAACTTGCATAGATGTAATTTTTTGCTTTTTAAAAAGAAATAATTAGATAATAATTTATTTGTATTAAATGACAATTCAAAAAGCTCACCACAACGTCAGCAGTACGTTTTATAGCACTCTGTAATAATACGTTTAAATCTAAAATTCTGCCACTGAATGACTTTCTTATTACTAAGAATTTCCCCACCAATTAATACTCACAAATGTTGTCATTCAAACTGACTTGACCGCAAAAAGTGAGGTTTTTTTGCTGCATATACAAATCCTTAATAGGGTGATAAATTAATGTTGATACTAATTTAACATCTCCTCAAAAGACAGAAGGCTTCTTTTCTACTTAGACCAACACATATTTTTCAAATTAATCTACTATTCAAACGAATTCTTAAATACATGACAGATTGCTCTCTTCTGTCGATATGCAAATCTTAATAATCCTTTATTAAAAATGAACGTTTCAATACTTTACACACAAGTCTTCTCTCCTGTGTGAATACGTGCATGAGTGTTTAAATTACCCTTTTTTCTAAATGACTTCTTACATACTTCACACACGTGAGGTTTCTCACCCGTGTGAATAAGCATATGGCTCCTTAAAGTAGACTTCTGACTAAAGGACTTCTCACACACTTCACACACGTGAGGTTTCTCTCCTGTGTGAATAAGTATATGGCTGCTTAAATAAGACTTCTGACTAAAGGACTTCTTACATACTTCACACACATGAGGTTTCTCACCCAGGTGAATAAGCATATGGCTCCTTAAAGTAGACTTCTGACTAAAAGACTTCTCACACACTTCACACACATGAGGTTTCTCTCCTGTGTGAATAAGTATATGGCTGCTTAAAACAGACTTCCGACTAAAGGACTTCTTACATACTTTACACACATGAGGTTTCTCTCCCGTGTGACTAAGCATGTGCTTCTTTAAATAACCCTTGTGATTAAATGACTTCTTACATAGTTCACACACATGAGGTTTCTCTCCCGTGTGAATAAGCATATGAGTATTTAAATAACCCTTGTGATTAAACGACTTCTTACATAGTTCACACACATGAGGTTTCTCTCCTGTGTGAATAAGCATATGGCCCCTTAAAGTAGACTTATCACTAAATTCATTCTGACATACTTCACACACATGAGGTTTCTCTCCTGTGTGAATAAGCATATGATAGCTTAAAGCATACTTCTGATGAAATGACTTCTTACATACTTCACACACATGAAGTTTATCTCCTGTGTGAATAAGCATATGAGTGATTAAATGATGCTTGCGTCTGAATGACTTCTTACATACCTCACAGACATTAGGTTTCTCTCCTGTGTGAATAAGCATATGGTTGCTTAAACCACCCTTCTGACTAAATGACTTCTTACATAATTCACACACATGAAGTTTCTTTCCTCTGTGAATAAACATATGGATGTTTAAATTACTCTTCTTGCTAAATGTCTTCTTACATATTTCACATATATAAGGTTTCTCTAGTGCATGAGTACGCACATACATGTTTAAACTGAACTTTTGACTTAATGATTTCTTAAATACTTCACACACATGATGTTTTTCTCCTGTGTGAATAAGCACATGATTGTCTGAATTAATCTCTTAACGACATGTCTACATACCTCACATATAAGAGCTTTCTCTCCAATGTGAATTAGCATACGCATCTTAAAAGTATTTTTTCGACAAAATGACATCATACAAATTTAATACATACAAGGTGTGTGTTCAGTATAGATATGCATGTGCTGTTTTACGTATTACCTCTTCAAAGTGATTTGCTACTTTGTAACAAACTATGAACCTAGAATATGTAATTTCAGAACAGGAACATCCTTCTCCTAAAGCATGTAATTTCTGCACTATATTGATAACTGTAGCTGACATTCTTAATATAACTTGTTACATATCCCGTGATGACTTTCATCCTCTGACGGAATGTGAAACGGGCTGCTCAGCAGAAATTTTGATAAAAGTAGTTTTAAGATGGTTCACTCTAGCATTTCATGTCTCATATAAATACGCATTTTTTTCTTCATAAAAGAATCAACACAAATTATACATGTGGCGTATAAGCTGTTTGCTATTAGAATACCTCGTTTCCAATAACGTTTCGTAGAAAATTAATTTCTTATAGTTCACAAAAGTAAGACTTCCTGCCCGATCATATAAACATGTTTAAACAGGAATTTGTAAAAGTGGGTCACTCATGGTATGTTACGATCACTTGAAATATTTCTATAGTTGCTAGCCAATGATTTATAGCTTGAAGAATTTACATGTCAACGTTAGAAATTTAGTAACAACTGTTACAGCTTACACGGAAAAAGTAAGCGGGTATCCAAGCTTTGAATACTAAAAAGTATGAATCACACTTCAGCATGAAGTAAACTTTAATTAAAGACTCACATCAGAGTTTTAAAACAGTCACTTTCATTAAAAAATTGTAACTGCGGTAATTATTCAAATAATACAATCAGTTTCAACAAAAACAAACTTTATCATCATACAAACATTTACTCAGCAGGAACCGTACTAAAACTTAAATATCATACACAAATTACTAAACTATACTAGCAAAATGTAAGTGAGGCTTGCTCACAAACCAGGAAGTATAAAATACAAAACAATAAATATTAAAATTAATAATATATTATTAACATCCTCTCATCTTTTGAATATAAATTATAATCATAAATAATTATAATTTTAAATTATAATCCAAAGTGGCTGTTTTTCCCGCTGGCGATTTTCCGTTTCCATTATAAACGTTTGTTATATATTATTATATATTATAAATGTTTGATTATAAACGTTGATAAATTAAAATTGATGATCAAATTTGATGATAAATTTAAAAGAAAATGGTGTTTGATAATGAATTATAATCAAGACGCAAAATCACCACTCTCTCATTTTAAGTTAGTATTAGAAAATACAGTCGGTCACAAAAGTATTCGAACACCTGTACCTTATCAGAAAATGACAAGATGTGTTTTTCTCTCTTTCCTTCGTGTTATTTCATCCCAGGTGTTTCTTCTTTTCCCATCTTGGAAGAACGGGACATGACCGCTCACCCCGCCTCTCACTCTGTTTGAATGGGGACGCCATTTTGAGAAAAGCGGACGACCCCATCTTGGAGGAACGGGACATGACCGCTTACCACGCCTCTCACTCTGTTTGAAACTTGAAGCCATTTTTAGGGACTTTAGAAATCTGCACCCCGATGTTTTTAAATTCGGAAAACCATTTTGGAAAAAACGGACCCTCTGATCTTGGAGAATTGGCGAAATGAACGCTCTACACGATCTCTCTCTCTCTCTCTCTTTGAATTTAGAAGGTATTTCGGGACCTTCTAACCAAAGAATCTCTAAGGAGAAGAATAGATTTCCCGAGGCAAATGTGGCTCCGTCAGACTGAAGAGACACTGTGTATGTCCCTGAAGCTTATTTTAAAGGGGCTGTTACGAAGAACACAGAAAATATATAAATCAAATATATTTAAAACAGTTCGTTCAGTTGCGGGCCTGCCTCTACCCGAGGCTGGGTGCATTATGAATAAAGACAAAAAAATTCTTAATAAATCATTCTTTATTTCCATCAAAACAGTATCACTCTTCCGAGCTCAGCTTTCGTTCGTCTACAAGCAAAACATTCGAAAACAAACTCAGCACGCAGGCTGACGTCACAAGCAGCAGCGCCTCGCGCCGGTTATTACTTCAGTTCATTTCACAACATCCTCCCCCCCCTTGAGACTCAGGTTGAGTCTCAAACTCATAACAAACATTATTTAAAAGATCAAGTCTTTTTGGAACTTTTACAAGTCGTCCAGAGGAGGAATATTGTTGCATCACCATTTTATCAGGTGCAATACTCTTTTTTAACGTACACCCAGCACTAGAATTAGATTCCTCTGCACCCAGTTTCTTATCAGGAATTATGTTTCTATCATTGGACTGTATCTCCAGAGGAAAGATGCGTTGTATTGGTCGTATAACTATTCCATGCCGGGTCTTAAGTTTAACCGTACGAATCTTTCCATCACGTCCAGGGATCAATTCTGTAATTCGGGCTAAAGGCCAAAATAAACGTTTTCTGTTATCATCCCCCATCAGTACTATTTCTCCTACAACAGGTTCCCGAGATCGCTTTTCATTATGCTTTTGAACCAGTTGACTAAGGTATTCTTTTCTAAATCGTTGTCTCAGATCATTTAACAATTTAGTTCTATACTTTAATCTCTTATTAAGACTTGACGAATTTAATTCATCAAGATCTTCAACATTGGAATTTCTGTTCTCGATAAGAAACATGGCGGGTGTCAGAGGTACTAATTCTTGCGGATCTTCAGAAACATAAGTTAAGGGTCTAGAATTAATTATAGTTTCACAATCACAAATAATAGTACAAAGTTCTTCAGATGATAACACTGTTTTACCTAAAGTACGTTTTAACAATTCTTTTACTGTACGAACCAACCTCTCCCACCAGCCACCCCACCAAGCTGCAGTAGGTGGAATAAATTTCCAGATTATACTTTCAGTTCCCGTTTCCTTTACTACTTTAGTCCAATTTAGTTTTGATAAATCATTAGACGCACCCCGAAAATTTGTCCCGTTATCACTATAGATTATTCTAGGGCGTCCGCGCCTAGCAACAAATCGTCGAAGCGCCAGGAGAAACGCATCAGTAGAAAGAGAATTTACGAGTTCAAGGTGAATGGCACGGTACACAGCGCAGGTGAACAGCGCGATCCACACCTTTCCTCCATTTTTTAAAAACAGCGGTCCGGCCAAATCAATCCCTATGATTTCAAATGGCGCACAATCCGTAACTCGGTCTGGCGGCAGAGGTGTCGGTTCGCTTGACATGGCCTTAGTTTTAAATCTTTTACAAACGATACAGTTAAAGAGGACATTTTTAATGGCCTTTCTAGCTCTGACTATCCAAAATCTTTCTCGTAATATGCATTGCATCATCTGAAGACCAGCATGACAGTTCTTATTATGCACATTTCTGATTAATAACTTAGTAAAATCACATTTTTCTGGTAACAGTATTGGATACAGAAAAGATTCATAGTCATCTCTATTTAGTATTCTCGTTTTAACTCTTAGAATACCATCATCATCAATGAGCGTTTCAATAAAATTATAAGATTTCTTATCAGTCAGATAATAATTTTGAACCAAACGAATTAAATTTTTCTCAGAATTTTCAATTTCATACTGTGAAAGTTCAATCTTTCCATTCTTTTCAGAACCACCTTTACAATTATTTACAAATCTAAATATCCATGCAAATACTCTAATCATTTTATCATAATTGGATACACTGATTCGATGCCAAGGGGGTGCGTCTTTTGATAGATCAATATTCACTCTTTTTATCTTTTTCCTCTCCAATTCTACTTCTTCATGCAAATAAATAATCTCACCAGTGGGCCAGTTTTCAGGGCTTTCTCGTAACCACAAGGGGCCTTCCCACCATCTAGACCGAAGCATTTGCTTCGCAAAACATCCGCGCGACAACAAGTCGGCAATATTTAGTTTCCCTGGGATATGTCTCCATGAATGACCTCGCGTCAACTCTCGAATCTCTTTAACCCTATTTTCGACGAAAACGGACCAATTTCCTTGCTCTGTTATCCAGCAAAGGGCAGTGGTTGAATCAGACCAGAAGGTAACTTTTAAATCGGGCAAACTGAAAGCTTTGATAATAGAATTTGCAAGTCTAGAACCTATACAACAGGCCATTAATTCTAAGCGAGGAATGCTTAAAGATTTCAAAGGCGATACTCTAGACTTCGCCCGTACGAGATTTATTTTTACTTCAGAATTAAATATTGATCGAACAAAGACGCACGCTGCATACGCCCCCTTGCAAGCATCCACAAATACATGTAGTTCAGACGTGTCATTGATAAACAAGTATCGAGGCAAAGTAACATCTTTCAAAACATTAAGTTCTTTAAACCAGTTCAAAAATATATTTACATCATTCGGAGACAATTCATCATCCCATGCAATTTTCACTTTCCACAATTTTTGCAACAACAGTTTTGGAAGCAATGTAGTTGGCGTTATTAAACCAATAGGATCAAAAATTGTCTGCACAATTGCCAAAATTGTCCTCTTTGTGATTTTTGTATCACAGGTCAATGTATCTGTGTCTGTGCAGCACCTCAGCGTATCATTATCCAAATTCCAAATTACCCCCAAAACGGAAGTATCCCCTGAATGTTTGTCAACATTTGTACCAGCCACATTGCTTTCAAAACCGCGCAAGTTAAAACATCCATTTGACATGATTAATTTGGAATGTTCAATAAACATAAACTGTTCATCAATACTAAAAACACTAGATAAACAATTATCCACATAAAATGACGATTTCAATTTTTGAGCAACTTCACTATATTGACGTGGACAGTTTTCTAATAGATGCATTATAGATGCGTTCAACAAGTAGGGGCTCGAAGAAACTCCAAACACAACTCTGCAATGCCTATAAATTAATTTCTCTTCATTGCATGGGAAAAAAAATCTGAGAAAATCTCTATCTTTAGATGCGACGGATAACATTAAAAAAGCCTTTTCAATATCGGCACTAATACCAATCGGATACATTCTAAAACGATCTATAATATCAGGTATTAATTCAATAAGATTTATTCCTTTACACAAACATTCGTTCAAAGAGAGTCTCCCTTTCTCAGATGCAGAAGCGTCAAAAACAGGACGAATTTTCGTGGTTTCACTTCCTAATTTGATTACAGGCCTATGCGGCAAATAATGACATTCATTATTCAATTCGTTTTCTGGTACGCGTTCAATAATATTCAACCTTTCCCATTCCTTGAACACATTTTGATAATCATCGAAAAATTTACTACATCTGAGTTTATAGATCATCTTTTGATACCTTTTCCAGGATAATTCTTTATTATCGGTTAAATGTGTCGTATCACATTTCCACGGAAGTTCTACTTCATATCTTCCATCTGGAAGAATTTTCATTTTGTTCTCAAATTCAGATAAATTAAAACTTTCATTCATTTTAACAGTTTCGTTTGGAGCGCATATTCCTATTTTTTCAAGTTCCCATAACTCATTCAGAGGAATTCTCCTGACATGCATTGAAAATGTTTTCAAAATATTATCCTTTTCACCCGAATTTCGTTTGCCAAATACCGTCCACCCAAGTTTCGTTTCGACAGCCGTTACCCCGGACTGTATTTCAATAGAATTTCCCGTCAATAACTTTCCTATAACATCTGCTCCGATTAAAAGGTTAATTTCAATTTCCTTTCGCAATGGATCCGAAAATTCGATTTCTTTTTCTTTTAATTCATTCAAAATCTCTTTATCCTTAACCTTAGGAATAAAACCGCAAATCTTTTTTTCCGATAATGCCTCAAAACTACATGCGAATGTTCCTTTTAAATTGCTGACCTCGACCGAAAACACTTCATGTTGTTTAGGTTTCGTTTCGTCCCCCCCAAACAGTGCATGTATAACTGTCTCCTCCCGAAGTGGAGATGCTTTAAGCTGACTCATCATATTTTCACTAACGTAGCTACTTTGGCTTCCACTATCAATTATGCAGCGAATAATTTTCTCGCGACCTTGACACCGAATTCGAACGCAAAGCGTTTGCAAAAATACAGTTTCGCTTCTGCTACAGTTAGAAAGAGAACTCTCTTTTGAAACATTTATCTGATCATTATTTTTTAGCTTTTGATTACACATTACATCAAAATGATTACAACTTTTGCAAATAGAACAACTTAACTTACCTTTGAAAGGACAAAATTTACTAATATGACTCGCTCTTTTCAGACAAGAAAAACAAGCACCTTTTTTCAACAACAATTGTTGTTTTTCAACTAAAGTCATTTTTTTTGCAGAGTAACATTTTTCACTAAAATGTTTCTTTTCACAAAAATTACAGTTCGGAACACTCTTACCTGAATTCTCAAGACTTACTAGAGCTGATGCTGTTACGGGATCATTTTGCTTTACCTGTTCGTGGTTATAATCTTTCTTTCGATGGTTCTGTTGGGAAGCGAAACCAGTTCTTGCGAGGAGAACCATCTCTTCCCCCTTAACTTCCTGTTTTAAGAAATTCATTAAATATTTCAAAGATCGATTCCCTTTAGTTTCAATGGAGTCGTGATTTCTGCTTCTTTCCCATGCCATCAGTACTTCTTCTGGTAAGCAACTTTCCACTAAGGGGGTCAAAAAATCCCCATATTTTTCTTGGGTTCTTCCCAAACTTTCCAACGCTCGCAATTTTCCTTCTAGTTCATCATACAGGGAGGGTAGATCCGTTTTTGCTCTTCCGGTTACAGCGTTCTTCATCACTAGGCTTAACAAGTCTCTCACATAGATTTGCACAAGTAAATCTTCGCGTCCAAAGCGCTCTTTTAGTTGTTCGATGGCTTTAGGATAATTAGCTGCCGTTGCCGGGAAGCTAAGGACTAGGCGTTCTGCTTTCGATTTGGGTTCCATGGCCTGCAATAAATACTGCATTTTATCTTCATCGGCGATACTTTTGTCATCGTGGATTTTCTGGAACTGACTCCAAAAAGTCAGGTAATCTTTAGCTTCACCACTGAATTTTTTAAGCTCAATTTTAGGCAATTTAAATTTCCTAGATTCGGAATTATTTGAAGGAGAAGAGGCTTGTATTTCCGCATCTATTTGAGCACACTGTTCTAGAAACTTATCTCGATAATTCTCCGCTTCTTGAAAATCATCACTAAATAATTTTTCTCCATCTTCAGTCTGCAGAATTTGCTGCGATATAGCACTCTGGCATACGTCAAGTCTCTGGAATTTATCACAAAGTTGACACTTCAAAATCGAAAGTATTTTCAAATCTCTTACTTCTTTAGTTAATTCACTTTCGGTTTTCCTTGAGGTTTGCGAAAACGCAATTCTAAGTCCTTTTCTTTGAGCCTTTAAAGCGATCAAATCCATCTTCAAAGTATATTCAAAATCGAAATTCAATAACAAAAGTTCAATCGGAAAATTCTAATTCAAAGCACCCGGTCCCGCCGAGGGTACCACTATGTTACGAAGAACACAGAAAATATATAAATCAAATATATTTAAAACAGTTCGTTCAGTTGCGGGCCTGCCTCTACCCGAGGCTGGGTGCATTATGAATAAAGACAAAAAAATTCTTAATAAATCATTCTTTATTTCCATCAAAACAGTATCACTCTTCCGAGCTCAGCTTTCGTTCGTCTACAAGCAAAACATTCGAAAACAAACTCAGCACGCAGGCTGACGTCACAAGCAGCAGCGCCTCGCGCCGGTTATTACTTCAGTTCATTTCACAACAGGGGCAATCCATCCACTCTCCGTACCTTTCTGCGCATGTGCGAAATAACAGGTAAGAAACCGGCATGTCGTCAGCCATATTAGCAATCTTTTACCGCGTTGCTCAAAGAGGTTCTTTGAAAGTTTTTTTTCAGTTCTTTTCTCTAGATATTTAAGCAGATCATAAGATGGATGTTTCGCAAGACGATCACCGGAATACACCCGATTCTCTTTCTGTGAGGTAAGCTTGCTTTTTTAATTCGAAAACCTATCATAGATTTTAAAAATTGATTTTGTGTAGTACATTAATTTTGATTCCCAAGCTCCAAAAATATTTTGTCTCATTGTCTAACACAGCAGCTAGATTTTCATTCTTAATATATTAACTTTGCATTTTAGCATATGAATCTCAATTTATATAATTAATCATATGGCAAACAAATACTATAGCTTTTGCAGACATATTGGTATTTCTTTCCAAATTTTTTAAATTCAACTAATAATAATATTACGACAAAAAGAGCGATCAGGAATAAATTTGCCATTTATAATAATGCAGCAGCTAATGGCATGCATGATTGCATAAATTAATTTTATTAATACATTTTATTATGCTTCAGCTTTAAATTTATGCTATAGATTACCAAATAGTTTATCTGAGAAAATTTATAAAATTATTTAATATTATTAAAGTATGTTAATAAAAATAATAATAATATAATATATAGTTTAGATAAGTTCTGGCAACAGTGAGTGTTGTCGTCATCAGGAGATCGTGCTTCGCGATACTGTCGTTCGAAAGAATAGCTATAGTTTGTAATTCCAATAAAAGCATCGTATTTTTGCTCTGCTATTCGTTTTTCTCTTTATTTTTAGAAATACCTTTTTTAGGTTATGTATTTTTAAGAAATACTTTTTTAGGTTATGGGTCAAGCAAGCTCCCATATTGCGTCAAAATGTTTTGAATTGATGTTTTCTCGAAGAAACGGAACTCGTTAAGCCTAATCAAGTAAGTGTTTTGTTTTCGTTATAGCAATCGAAAGTTGTTTAGAAATCAAAGTATGGAATTATCTAAGGTCCAAGTAAAGCCTTTATCAGGTGAAAGCGATTGGCTTATATGGAAATACAGGATAAAATTTATTTTAAATTATCATCCTGGTGCTTTAGAAATTGTAGAAGGAACTATAGTGAAACCAGAAGTTCTTCCTGTAGATGCTCCGATTGCTCAACAAGAGAAATATAATGAAGCTGTTAAGAAATTTCAAAATGCAAACACTAGTGCTATGATGGTATTAACGAATTCCATGACGGAAGAAACTCTGCAAAAAGTTATGAGATTTCAGACTGCTAGAGAAGTGTGGTTGGAATTACATAAGTTATTTGAAGCATCATCAGAAAATCAATTGTATAATATATGCATGTAATTTTTTCAATTCAAGTGGAATGAAAAAGATAATATGGCGGCTCATCTTTCCAAATTAAAAAACTTATGGAATGAGTTGAATTCAGGACTTGAAAAGAAAAATGAAAATAAGTTACCTGACATGCTACTCAATTGCAAGATTTTAGATGTCTTACCAGAACAATACCATTTGTTTAAGTCAAGTTGGTTACTCTTGGGTGAAGACAAAAGAACAGATAAGTTCTGGCAACAGTGAGTGTTGTCGTCATCAGGAGATCGTGCTTCGCGATACTGTCGTTCGAAAGAATAGCTGTAGTTTGTAATTCCAATAAAAGCATCGTATTTTTGCTCTGCTATTCGTTTTTCTCTTTATTTTTAGAAATACCTTTTTTAGATTATTTATTTTTAAGAAATACTTTTTTAAATATTAGTGGCCACTGAAGATTATTTTTAATTTAGTATATTGATAGTTATATACAATTTTTCGTATTTTATGATTATTTTTGAAAAATTTATATTAATTATTATAAAAATATAATTTTTATTTCTCTCAATATTTGATGTGGTGTGGTGAATAACAGACTAACTCACTCTGTCTTTTACTAAGCAAACAACCCAAATCCTGGTATCGCTGTTGTGTTTGTGGGACAACGTCTCGAGAAACACCAGACAGGAAATTCTTCAGATTTCCTAAGGATCCGATCCTATTAGGTAAATCATTTCTAAGTTTAAAAGAAACTAAGCTTTGATTATTATTAATATATATATATCTAAATTTTTGATAGAGAAGCAAATATTTCATGCATTTGGAATAATTTAAAAAAATAGCTTGTTTTTTTTTCCATTAAGTGTTCCTCATCATAGAAAAATAGTTCAGTGTTCTTCTGTAAATATCCAAGATAACTGTGCTTGTGATACAGTTGCTCCCAAAAGTGTTCATACACTTTAAGATTTTGTAAAAAATGCGGTGTAGCCCGGAATTGAATTTGATTATAAAGCCCAATATTTTCTCATATCTCGATGTGATTTTGAGTAAAAAGAAATTTTTTAAAAATTTTTTTCTTCTAATATTTTAGAAGATAATTTTTGTAATTTATTTATTACAAGCTTGAATGTTGCAGGGTATCCTACAAAAACTCACAGAAATTTAACTGCAATATTTCATAATAGTGTCTGCAGACTTCTTTAAAGTGCACAAAGATTTTTGTGAGGTAACTTTTTTGTTACTTTTTAATTATTAATTCCCCCCCAAAAGTTTTACTGTATTCTTATAATACTTTTATAGAGTTTTGCTAAGATAAATTTATAGATATTAAAAAATTCTCACAGCACTATTTCACTGAAACTCATAAGTGTATCAGGTTCAATGTTCCGTCTTACTTTCTTCGGGAACATGCAAGGCCCTGACTCGGAACAGAGAGCTTACTAAAGCTATGTTCAATAACTGTGGGAAGTAGACAGGATACACAAGAAGGGTATACAAAACCCTTTATTTTTCTCTATTTACAATAACTTCCGTACTTCGGAATACAAAGACCCACTACTTGTGGTCTAAACGTAAAAATATAAAAATAAAACTCTAATTTAACTTTAAAATAATAAACGTAGAAGATTGGCCTTATATTAACAGGAAGCCGTATGTAGTACAGAGAACTGTGAACACTACAATACGTTTAAAGTTATCAAGAGGATTAAACCTCTGGCCTGGGAGGCAACCAGCAACTGAGTAAAACTTCTAAGGTAAGCGGCCTGCTTCGACTAACTGCTTCCTCTCTCCCGTTTGGCAAAAAGCCACAACTTAAATACTTGGCGTTCGCCAGACAAACTTTGCATAAATACGTTAACGCTTATAATTCTGGCCGGAAGTAGAAAATAAGAAGTGATAGTAAAGATTTAAAATAAAATAAACGTTAGTAAAACTTAAGATCCTCACAAGTGTACGAACACTTTAGAGAATCACTACATATTGGTGTGAATAAGGAACGAAACACTTTAAAGATGCACGTTACGAACAATGTGTACTTTTTATTGGTGCCTTATCCTTTTTTAATCATATTGTTAATAAAACTGTACAAAGAAAGGCTAAATTTTTTAACTAGATACTATGACCGGTAACTACAATTTAACACAATATCTGCAAATTTATTGGTTTTCGTACATCAAAATAAAATTAGATGAAATGAAATCGCTTCAGAATTTGTTACTAATGTAAAAGGAATTTTTTAACAAGGTTAAATTTCTAATAACACTGAAAAGAGGTTCTTTTAATTAAAGAAAATAAAATGGTTTTTTGTTTTCATAGATCAAAATAATAGAGAATTAGTATAAATATGTTAGAAATGTAATAAATCATATTATGTACATGAATTTTTCCTTAAATTATAATTTAATGTTTGTTCTCAAAAAATATATAACCCTTCTCGAGATTGTGTAACTAATGTATAAGGAATGTTTTTAGTTTGCTATTTTTTACTAACACTGAAAATGAATTTATTGAAATTTAAAATATAAAATTAATGTTTTTCATTTTTATAGATCAAAACAATGGGCTGCCGCATGCAGTAATCAAGACTTGTTAAATAAATCACCTACTGATTTGTATAATCAGTGACGAATATGTTCGTCACACTTCAAAGATCACGATTACTGTTCACCAAAGATGCGATATTTACATTCCTGTGCAGTGGCAACAAAATCTGAACTAACAGGTTGTAGAGTTGCGCGCCTCCAAACTGCACGCAACCAAGAGGTGACTGTTGAAACTGGAAAATAGAGAGAGTCTTGCTAAGGGTTTAAGTCCCTTTTTATTCAACTTAAGAAATTACAATTGCGTGCTCTTGACGCTCACAAACTACGCCGACCCGGCGGTAAAATAAAAATAAGAACCTGAAAAGAAATAATAACAAGACTCTAACTACGAGGCTCTCTAAACGTAACTAACCTCACCGAGTTTTACAATACCGCTGCTAATTCAGCAAACTTTGAATATCACGTTGAACGATTAACAATTCTCCGAGGCAAGCACACAGGCCGAAACGCGGGGTTCTTCAATTTCTGGCTAACTACCTCCGCGCTCGTGAAGAAAGAACAGCACACCTCGAGCTCGTTTCCATTCTATTTAACTCAGAATACTTCCGCTGATAATTTGAATCCTTGCGCGTTCTACTAAAATTTACATACTCCGGCATTGGCAGTTCCAGGGGAAAGTAAGGCTTGATAGGAAAGATAGTTTAAACTTAAAATAAATGTTAGTTAAAATAAATATAAACCCTACATTTGCCGCTGCCAGAATTTGGAAAACTTGGAAGCAGGTCCTACAAAGGACCTGTTGTAAAGTTTCTATAATTCTGAACTAACTCTTAAGAGCCTCGTTTACACAAAAAAATCTTAGGTAACAAAAGTATACTAAATTTCTGTAGATACTTATATAAATCTCTCTTCTTACAGCAACTTTTCCTGGACTTCAGCAATCAATCTTGTTCTTTTCCTTCCAGCATCCAGGAATAAGTATCAGTATCTTTCTAAATACGTTATAATTTACACTTTCTTGACACTGAATAAATTTTTGTTTTTAAACGATTCGTTTTCCTTAGTTACTGCTTAATTCACATTTATTCAATTATTCAAACATTAATTTAACTTCAACCTGGCTCTCCACCATGTGTGGTGTCAAACGGGAATATTCGTGTTTTAGTCTTACAACACTTCCCCTAACCACCATGATTTGTTAGAATTCAACGACCAAATAGACACACCTTACTCGACATTCTATAACTCGATGAGCTACTTTAATATTCTCAATAATTCAAGTGTAGGTGGAGAACCGTACAAAGCACATTCATTCTAACTTCTCCCTCATTCATCTTTAGACATGCAGGCTTTCGCTCTAAAGCATGATTTTATCTACAGTTTAATACTTAAATTTTGAATTCATTGCTTTTGAGCATTTTTCTTTTAGCATCTAAAATTTTATGCTTCTACACTAAATTCTACTTTTACATAACTTTCAAGTATTTACGTATATTTACAAAATTTTAATACATATGATTTTTACAATTTACCATAAAATGAATAAGAGAAAATAAATTTTTACTTTACTCATTCTTCGCCAAGCTGGTGGCATTGAAACTAAAATTCTTATTAATACAAGAATACGAAGTTATTTTTATCTTCGGCCAAATTTTGGCTTTAACATAACAGAATTAGTCTTTCGACCAACAGAAAATGCTTGTTCTTAGATTTTGTACTTAAAATAATACTTTTCCCTTAGCTAAATAAAGTAAAACAAAACTAAGTCTCAATCGAGACATATTGACTTTCGTCAAAACATAGAACTTCGTACTTACGCATAACATTTCGGAACAAAAGAAAAAAAAATATAGAAGATTTTAACTTATCTTTGAGTTTTCGATGATTGAAACTCCGTCATTCTTTTCTGGCAAAACTGTTCCCACGTTATAGGTTTCATGGACGTCAATCTTCTCCTTACTGACCTCCGAGTGTCGTCCACATTAGTTTTTCTTTTGCGTCCTCTGCATGCTGGCCTCTTGGCGTAGCAATCGTCGGGTTGCTGTCTTTTTCGTTTTTCCCTTGGACGGCTGGTCTTGACGTCCTCCGGTCTGGAGTCTTTCTTGAATTTCTTCTGTTGTTGCTGGTATTTTCGTTCCTCCTGCTGTCTTTTTAGTTTCCGGAACGGCGGCCATGTTTGCACCTGACTCTCTGGCCCTGGGAGCGTTCTCCTTGATGTATAATTTCTACTGCGATACGTTGTAGGTGGTGTTTTCCTATTTACCAAGGTTTCTTTACGCTGTGGCTTTGCATTCTTGTGTTTCTTAAATGCTGGAGTCTGAAAATCTTCGTTTTTTCTTTTCGGTACCGTCACCTGGGTTGTAGAATGGCTAGGTCTCTCTTCAGTTCTCTGCTTCTTGGGTGGTGAAACGGTTGTCGTTATTTCTGGACCTTCTACTTCTTTTAGGCTTGAGTCCTGCAAGAAACGTTTAAGGATTTCAAAATCATTTGGATTATAGTATTTTTTCACCTGGTCGGGACTTGCTTTACAGATTTCCCCTCTCTCGTTCTTAAGGTACAATACGACTCATTTGATTTCCTGAATTACATCCTTTGCAGTAAAATTGTCTGGGGCACTCGATAAAGAAAATTTCCGCTTCAATACTTTATCCCCAACTTTAAAATCTGCTTCACGGCGTTTTCTATCGTAATACACTTTTTGCTTATTTCTTGCCGTATCCGAGCTTTTAAGCGCCTGATCAATAAGTTTTTGCACATCTTTCTGTTTAAACTCTTGCTCTCTTTGTTGCACAAAGAATAATTTATCTAAAGGCGTAATTAACTTCCAGCCTAAAAATAATTCTGCTGGGGTTTTTCCCGTAGTATCGTGATTTGCCGTTCTTAAAGCATAAGCTAATTCATTTATGTAGCCATCCCAGCGCTTGTGATGTGTGCTAACGTAACTGCGAGTTATTTTTACAATGTTTTTATTAACTCTTTCTGCTATGTTTGCCTGTGGTCCATACGGAACCATTTTGATATGGCGTATGCCAAATCCAGTGCATATGTTTTCAAATATTTGACTAATGAATTGTTTTCCGTTATCGCTAATGACTTTTATCGGTGCACCGTATTTTAAAATGTATCTGTGTAAGAATGCATCTGCGACTGTTTTGGCTGACGCGCGTTTAAGTGGAACAATTTCTGTCCATTTTGAAAAGTGATCTACAATTACTAAAAGAAACGATTTTTATTTAACTCGCTCTGGGGGAAGGGACCAAGAAGATCTATGCCTAAAATTTCATTCGGAAATGTAGCGCGAATGCTATTTAGGTACCCGGCCGGGCTGTAATTAATATCATTTATTAACTGACATTGATTACAGGACCTGACATACGCAGTTACTATTTTGTATAATTGCGGGAAAGATATCGCCTCGCGTACCCTTTTTAAAGTCTTTCTGACCCCTAAATGACCCGCTGTTTTCTCGTCGTGTAATTCCTTCAAAATGCTTAATCGAAGCGAGGCTGGGATGACTGGTTTGTACTCGAGATTTTCGTTTGTTGTTTTCGTATAAAATAATAAATTATCTATTATTTCATAGTTTTCGGCTCTATTTCTTATCGCATCGATATCTGTGTGCTCAAAGCTTTCGGGGTCTTTCAAATATGCATAGATATTTCCAAATTCAGGATCAGCTTTCAGTTCAGTGATAATCGTATCTCTAGAATCTAAAATTTTTGAAGTCAACACAGCGCATTTAAGTTCATTTCATTCATCGTCCAGTTTTATACGAGAAAGTGCGTCAGCTACATTGTTTTCCTTACCCGGTTTATATTTTATTATTAGATTATATTCTTGGAGTTTTAAAGCCCATCTTATTAACCTGGGCGTTAGGTTTTTCCCCGAGTAAAGTCTACCAACAGCCGCATGATCCGAAAAGACTGTTACTGGCGCTTTGCCGAAATAAACTCGAAATTTGTGTACAGCCATTAATACGGCTAATGTTTCTCTTTCTGTAGCTGTATAATTCCTTTGTGTCTGATTCAACGTTTTACTAAAAAATGCCAGAGGATGGCTATTTTGCATAAGAACCGCCCCCACCGCATAGTCTGACGCATCTGCTGCAATTTCCAGGTTTTCGTCCCCCCCTCCGGGAATTTCAAAACAAGGGCATTGATGAGCGCTTCTTTTAATCTTTCAAAAAGCTGTATTTGCTTCCGCTGTCCACGTAAATTTACCTCTCTTTCTTTTGATTACTAAGAGTGGTTAAACAATATTAGCGAAATCTTTTATGAAAGACCGATAGTAAGAACATAACCCAAGGAAAGAAGAAAGTTTCTTGGCGGTGTTGGGAGGTGGGAAATTCTTGATTGCTTTTATTTTTGAATCTTGAGTTTCTATACCCTTTTGCGAAATTTTATAACCGAGATATTTAAGTTCTTTAGTTGCGAACTTGCATTTTAAGGCGTTAATTGTAAGACCGGCCTCTTTTAATAATTTAAACACTTCTTCTAGATCTTTAATATGTTGTTCCAACGTACTAACTACTCTTTATAATTATATCATCTAGATAGATTAAAGTCGATTTTCCTAGGACAGGCTTTAGAACAATGTCCATAGCTCTCTGGAATGTTTATGGGGCCCCACACAATCCAAAGGGCATGCGGAAAAATGCATAAGTGCCCGATTTTGTTATAAACGCGGTTTTATGTATGTCTTCGGGTTACATAGCTATTTGATAGTAGCCAGACGTTAAGTCCAAAGTTGTCATATATCTAGTATATTTGATCCTTCTAATAATTTCCTCTATAACCGGCAAAGAGTAAACTGGGAATTTAGTAATACTATTCAGTTTTCTGTAATCGATAGCAAACCTCCAAGCCCTTTTATCCGAAGGAGGAAACTCGTTCTTTTCCCTACATAGTACGACTGGACTCGCGTACTCACTATTTATGGGCGTTATAATTTAATTCTTTAACATCTCCTGAATATGTTCTTCGATGATTAGGTCTTTTTGTTTATCATAACGATACGGTTTAGTCCTACAAGGTTTTTCGGCAGTTAACTGTATCTGATGCGTAACTATTTGACAGCTACCAGGCTTTTCTGAAAACTAGTTAGAAAAATTACTCACCACTTGCTGGATTCCTTGACTTTCATGGTCATTCAAATGGCTAAGGTCAACTTGCGGTTGTTCCACAGGTTCCACCACCCTCTGGTCCATCTCCAGCACAACATAACTGTCTTGAAAATTCAGTTTGGCCCCTTAAAATCTCCATACCTAAAATAAGAGGATTTTGCAGCTTCTTCACTACAAATATTAATACTTTGAGGCTTTCCTCTTTTATCTGTATGTTTAATGATAATTTCCCGATGCAGTGACAGGTTTCTCCTTGCGCCGCTATAATTTCGGTATTTTTGGTTTTAAATAATCGTAACCTATAAAAATTCTTTTTGAAGAAATTTTCACTCATAAAATTTCCTTCTGCTCCTGTATCGATGAGGGCTTCTACTGGTACATCGCCAACCAGGACTTGTATAATTGGTAGATGTGAGTTCTTTACGATGACCGTATTTAAGTGTCTTTTTGAGGGTTTTTTTAAAACTTCCGGGGTCTGGATCCTCGCTTTCACAGGCCCCTCTACTTTTCCTACTACCTTTCCTTTCAACTTCTGCCTTCTGGGTACGCGTATGTTTGTTTTCGAATTTCCCTTTTGGGCCTTGACCTTCGAGGTTCGATGAGTTAGCTTGATAGCTCTTTCCACCATAAGAGCGGTTTGCATTTCTGGTTTGCACATTTGAAGATTGCCTACGGGTACTTTGAGAATACGATGCCCCTCTAGCTTTTTCCGCTATTCTGCGATTTTGAAACTTCACCGCCAATTCGAAGAGCTCCTGCAATGTGCTTGGGTTCTAATTTCGAAGTAGTCTTGAACAGCAGGTAACAATCTTGGTAAGATTATTTCAATAATCTTCGCGTCGGGTTTCTTCCCATACAGCATATCCGTCAGCTTAATTTTTCGCAGAATAAAGTCCGCCAACTCTTCTATATCCCCTTGATAGAAACTATATAGTTCGGCTTCCAGCCTTGCTCGATCTTTCATTATGGGGAAGGCCTTTACTAACGATTTTTTGAAATTTTCATATGTATATGTCTGGCTTCCAAATTCCCCTAATAAAAATTTGCCTATATTCTTCCACCATAGCGCGGCCTGTCCTCTTAGTGCAGATGTGGCGATGGCAACTTTTTGTCTTTCAGGCACAGGGTAGAGCTGAAAGTGATTTTCTAGGCCTTCTAGAAATATCGCCACCGAATTTTTTCCGTCGAAATTGACGTTTGGCTTGATTGACGCTCTCAAAGTCTGGACCAGGTATCCAAATCCTTCCAATTGGCTTGCCATTTCTTGGTGTTGTCCCGCGGGTTCCATCCGATTTTCGGCCATTTCAGTTCGACAAATGTTCGGGCGCCAATGTAGAGTTGCGCGCCTCCAACCTGCACGCAACCAAGAGGTGACTGTTGAAACTGGAAAATAGACAGAGTCTTGTTAAGGGTTTAAGTCCCTTTTTATTCAACTTAAGAAATTACAATTGCGTGCTCCTGACGCTCACAAACTACGCCGACCCGGCGGTAAAATAAAAATAAGAACCTGAAAAGAAATAATAACAAGACTCTAACTACGAGGCTCTCTAAACGTAACTAACCTCACCGCGTTTTACAATACCGCTGCTAATTCAGCAAACTTTGAATATCACGTTGAACGATTAACAATTCTCCGAGGCAAGCACACAGGCCGAAACGCGGGGTTCTTCAATTTCTGGCTAACTACCTCCGCGCTCGTGAAGTAAGAACAGCACACCTGGAGCTCGTTTCCATTCTATTTAACTCAGAATACTTCCGCTGATAGTTTGAATCCTTGCGCGTTCTACTAAAATTTACATACTCTGGCATTGGCAGTTCCAGGGGAAAGTAAGGCTTGATAGGAAAGATAGTTTAAACTTAAAATAAATGTTAGTTAAAATAAATATAAACCCTACAAGGTATCTACAGAGTTTACTGTTATTATTGCAATATGCTTAACAATAGTGCCATCTAAGAAATAACTCATCAATAATAGTGGATCACCTGTCATGTTATGCTCAAAGAATACTGTGCTACAAAATTGGTGGTTTGGATCGCCTGTCATGTTAGGCCGATGCTATTCGCTCCACCGGTGCGATTAGCCGCTTAAGCTATTCGCACCAATATTAACCACGCATGCGCATTGAGTTGTCAGATCCGTCAATTGAAGGAACTGATTCTACGTACACGAACTGTTGTAGTGAATCTTTTTTTTTTTAAAAAAAAAAGGCGGGTTTCTACCTTGGCGTAGTTTATCATTTTTTAAACATTGGCGACTTTCAAAAGTTTAGAAAGTAAAATGGGTTCCTTTTCTTATAAAAAGAAGGAACACATTTCCTTTTATTAAAGTACTCGTATATATAAAAAAGAGCAGATTTTTATGATCGCAATGTTTACCCTTTTCCTGAACGGTTTGAATAGTTTAAATGTCTGATTTGGGGGAGGGGACAAAATCTTGTTTACATTTTTTATACTTCTTAGAATACATTTAGCTTTAAATATGTGTTTTGCGAAATCAAGACTTTAATTCATTCCCCCTTTGAAAAATTTCGTCCGATAAAAGATACTAAAAATTAGGCAGAGGATTTTTGGGTAGAAAATTTAGACATGAAATAAGTTAAAAGCGATTACATCAACTATTAAATGAATTATTCTGTTTGTCTGCTTATTATTTTTATGGAAATACTTGGCATTTTCAGGACACAAAAAGTGCTTCAAAGAACTTTGAAATATTAGTACAAACACATTAGTCAACTCAATTGAAATAAATAATGGGATGTAATTTAAAAGACAGAAATAATTTAATGTAAGAGATTTAGATTGAAAAATTTGCACACACAAATGATTTACCAGATTTTCTAAAGTTTTATTTCAGAAATAAGTTTGGTTTTGAAATATGGCATTTGAACGTATAAACCTGTGTGGATACTGAAAGAGTGATTAATATATCAGAATATTATCATTTTCTTATGATATCTTATTGAATAATAAATTCTGACAGTCCTATGCTATAAAAATAGGGTCTAAGTTAGCATAAAAATTCCCCTGTTAAATAAAAGAATTTAAGTAATTTCTGTACCCTTTTTGTCAATACACTAAAGATTTTTTAACTAATTACTCGTCCTCGCTTGCAATTAGAACCATCATTAAATCCATATTTTATCTAATCATTTCCTGAACATTATCATGTATATAGATTGACCTCGTCTTTGTAACTGATAATTATTACTAGCAAATTATTCTCTTGCTGGTGAACTATTAACAACATTCGCTCTCACTACCGTCTGCCTTACGGAAATCGGCGTAAACTGCTGGTACTTGGGCTCATTGTGCGCATGCGCGAACGTAGGTGGTGTGAATAGCCTGTTAGCTATTCGCACCGTCGGTGCGATTAGCCACTGCGGTCATGTTATGCTCAAAGAATGCTGTGCAACAAATTTGACGGTTATTAGTCGAAATATTGACTGTTACTAAAATTTTAAGTTTCGGGAAAAGATCTCACAGATTGTTTTAAATTTCTGAAAAATTTCTTGTTTATATTTTTATTATGTTTAGTAATTATTTTTGGGTTATATTTATTATTATGTATTGATTTTTATGTTAATTTTTTTAATTGTGGTCAGATATTGATAATGTATTTCAGTGTTTTCAATTTATTTAGAGGTGCTTTTAATTGTTCTTTAATTTTGTTTTCTGTTTCAATTTGTTATATGCAAATTTTGCTTGCAAAATTTTAAATATGGATTCATAAAAATTCATTATGTATCGTATGATATGTGTTTTTTTCTTTTTTAAGCTTACAGAATTAAATGTACTCATTGGTGGAATAATTCTGGATTAAAGAGATTTTGGGCAAAATTAAAATTATGTAAAATCCCATACAGCATTTTTAGAATTATTATATGTATAGTGAAGGTGGGAAATAGGCATTTCTTGTAATTGCTATTTAAAAGAATTAATTTCTAATTTCATAATTTGAAACAATCTTCATCAGGATGAGCTGAAACAATATTTATTTGATTCAGTGGATTATTTACAAAACTTCTTAATACCTATAGATTTGATTTTCAAATTAAGTATTTAATCTTATATTAATAAATGTGAGAAGTATTGAATATTTTATGAACCAAAAGAATGAAATTAGTTATTTTAATAATTTTTGTGCAACTTTTATAAGTCTTTGTAAATGTAATCTTGTATTTGTTAATTTAGGTGAAATGCTTTTGACTCTTGGTTTTCATAATGGTCATTCCAAATAATTAAAATTTCTTGGTAATTTTTTTTTTTAAGTTGAGGTCAGATAATTTTAATGCATTCAGTGTTTTCAATTTATTTAGGGGTACTTGTAATTGTTTTTAATTATTTTTTTTTGTTTCAGTTAGTTATTATGCAAATTTTGCTTGTAAAATTTTAAATATGGAGTTATAAAAATTTATTATGAATTGTATGGTATGTGTTTTTTCGTTTTTAAGCTTACAGAATGAAATGTACTCATTGGTCGAATAATTCGGGATTTAAAAAATTTTTGGCAAAATTAAAATTATGTAAAATCCAAGCATGCAGCATTTTTAGAATTATTATATGTATAGTGAAGATGGAAAATAGTATTTTTGTAATTGCTATTTAAAAAAAATCAATTTCTAATTTCATAATTTGAGATAATCTTCATCAGGATGAGCTGCAACAATATTTATTTGATTCAGCTGATTATTTATAAAATTTCTTCCCAGGTTTTAATAACACCTGGAAGGTTTGATTTTCAAGTTCAGTATTAAATCTTATATTAATAAATGTAAGAAGTATTGAATATTTTATGAAAAAATAATGAAATCACTTATTTTAATAATTTATGTGAAATTCTTTAAAAGGCCTTTTAAGTGTAATTTTGTATTTGTTAATTTAAGTGAAATGCTTTTGGTTCTTGGCTGCAAAATTTGCTCATTGTTTTCATAATGGTCATTCCAAATAATTGTCTAAAAAATTTCTTGGTATTTGTGAAGATGCTTAAAATTATTTTGCATATGTATATTCGAAACTTGAGAAATGTCAACAAAAATCACTTTTTTACCTCAAATGTGTTATTCTTTGTTTTAATATTTAATAATATGCTTGATATGAAAAGATTTACATTTTCATAAAAATATGAAGAGATTTACATTTTTATGTAATTAATTGCAGATTTGTTAGAAATCTAACATCACGGCAGTAGTTAATTTTGTTTTCTATTAATTCTGATGTTAGTTATAAATTAATGCTAGATATTATATCAAAAGAATAACAATTATGTGAATTTACAGAAAGAAGGGTTAAGGGGGTAAAATAAGGAATATAAAAATAATATAATTTATTTATTTATTCACCTTTTTTTCATTTATTTTGCAATTGAATTTTAGGATGTTCTATGCGAAACTAAAGATTAGAAGATAAAAGATCAGCTACACAATTTATCTGAAATGTATGAAAATAAAACATTTTGAGGAATTTCAAAGTAAAAAAATTTACTATCTCCTCGGACTGCGCTATTTAAATTCCACCCTGCACTGCTGTTTCACTGCACAGCCGTGGCTACTCGATATAGCGGCGCAGAGGCGAAACAGGTTTACATTGCGTCTATGGAAGCTTTCATTCTTTTCCTTAGAGATTCTTTGTTCTAACCTTGGAGAATAGAAATGAACACTCTATATACCCTCTCTCTCTTTGAACTGGGTCGCCATTTTTGAGACTCCCAAACCTTGGAAAACTGGAAATGAACGATCTACACGATCTCTCTCTCTCTCTCATTGAAAAGGGTCACCATTTTTTGGACTCCCTAACGTTGGAAAAAATTCAAATGAACGCTCTACACAATCTCTCTCCGTTGAAATGGGTAGCCATTTTGCGATTCCTCCCCCGCAAAACTTGGAAAAAAACTTAAATGAACGCTCTACACAATCTCTTTTTTGAAATGGGTTGCCATTTTGCGACTCCTTCCCCAAACTTGGGGGAAAAAACTCAAATGAACGGTCTACACAATCTCTCTTTTGAAATGGGTAAGTCTATTAAGTCATTTTAAGGTCCTTTCCCCCTTCTAACCTTGGAGAATGGAAATGAACGCTCTACATCTTCTTTCTTTGAATTAGGTAACCATTTTGAGACTCTCTCATCTTGGAAAACGGAAAATGAACGCTCTACACCCTCTCTCTTTGAATTGGGAAGTCATTTTGGGATTCTTCCCATCTTGGAAAATGGAAAAGGAACGCTTTACACCTTCCCTCTCTGAATTGGGAAGCCACCAAGATTGGTATATATAATTTTTTTATTGTTATCATGACCCTCTTAAAATTTGTTAGAAAAAAAAATGTTTACAACATTTCCGATGTGATTTCAGAAATGCAATCCCATAACAGTTCAATTTCATCCGAGGATAATTGATCTAAACAATTTTTGACCCACCCATCCGTATTATTTCCTCCTTCTTCAGGATTCATCCAACTTTGTAAGTCCATATAATCTTTCCATACGGGAAAGGCTGTATCCTCCCCAGATTATCTTGAAACTCTTCGAGTCTCTTTAGGATGAGTGAGGAGATCCACGATGTCTGAACCCGGCTGAGATTCTATTTCCATGACCTCTGGACACGTTCGAACTTCTTGACGCGACAGAGATTCTATCTCCATAACCTTTGGACACGTTGGAGCTTCTGGACCCGGCTCAGATTCTATCTTCATGACCTTTAAACATGTTGGAACTTCTGGAGCCGGCTGAAGTTTGACGACCTCCATGATCTCTGGACACGTTAGTAGTAAGCGGGGGTAACCGCGCTACGGAAGTGACGTCACAGAAAAGGGGCGTGGTCGCCGCCATCTTGAATCACGTGACAACCGGAAGTGACGTAGATGGAAGGAATGACATCATTCAAGTTTCGTTTTTATGGTGTGGCAACGATCTTTTCAAAGTTTTTATTTTTTGTGGCATCGTATATATATTTTTAGGCTTTCTGGCAACGAACTCTTGAACCACGTGTTTGGAATGACATCACTTTTAATTTATTATTTTTAATTATTTGACATGTGATTAATATTATTTTGTTATTTGATTAATTTTTAATACGTCATTAATTTTAACTTTTTAATTATTAACTATTATTTTTAACTATTTAGTACATCATTATTTTACTTATTACCTTTAATGAATTTTTGTGGAAATTAATATTATTTTCACTGAATTTTAAAAGGAACTCCACCGCTGGGATTCGAACTCGCTATCTCTGAGATGGGAGTCCAGCGCTTTACCGCTCGGCTACCCTGTCCTCTTATCAGACTTGTTATTTGAAACTCTCTTTGTCCCTTTGAGTTTTTGCACCATTGATGACATAAGGCTGAAAGTCTGCGCATGCGCTTTGACATGAAAACCGCGTCACACATTTGTTTTTACACGACGGCTAGGATTTCTTTTGGCTCCTTAATCATTACTTTATTCATTGCTGTTTTAAATGTAAGATTTTCCCACGGTTTAATTTTTTTTATTATTAAGATATTTTTAATTGTTTTCAATTTTCATCTCATTCTTACTTTTTTTAAGTTATTAGTTAATTTATTAATTTTTATTTTATTTTTTTCCCTTTCCCAAACATAAATTTTATTTTTAACTTCAACAAAAGTGAATTTAAATTTTCTTTTTACTTTTTATCTTGCAAAGTTTATTTTTTTTTATATTTAATTTTCTTTTTGGTTTTACAACAGTAATATTTATTTTTACGAATTTAATTTTTCCTTTTCACTTTTTTATTTTGCAAAAGTTTTTTTTTTTCCAAAATTTTTTCCTTTTTGTATTTTTACTTTATTTTAATTTTTTGTTTAACTTTCTTTTTGGTTTTACAAAAGTAATATTTTTATTTATGAATTGAATTTTTCTTTTTCACTTTTTTATTTTGCAAAAGTTTTTTTTTCCCAAAATTTATTCCTTTTCATATTTTTACTTTACTTTATTTTAATTTTTTGTTTAAACTTTTTTTTGGTTTTACAAAAGAAATATTTATTTTTCCAAATTTAATTTTCCTTTCCGCTTTTTATTTATTTTACATTTTTATTTTACCCTTAACTTTTTCCCTTGTTTTAAATACAATACGATGTTACATTTCCATTTCTCCAAAAGTAAACTTACCTACATTTCTGTGTCTTTGAAATTTTAAGCTGGAATTTACATGCATATAACTTCACTAGATAATATTTTCTGTAACATTAAGCCAATATACACAATGCTCTTTCTATATAGTTTAACTGGAATACTACATTTCTTACTTTTTTTTACTACTAAATTGGAGATACTCAGAACTTTTCCTTCTAATGCATTGTACTAACTATTAATGCCTGTATTAACTTTTTTGGCCAACTATACAAAACTTTGTTGATTCCCTTTTACACGTCTTACTTTTATTCAAAGGATTCACCAAACTATGTCTGACAAATGTAATTTTTACACTTTCCATTTACACATTTACCCTTATATTTAACTTATAAAACATATTCGTGCTGTATTTCTGATTCCTTTTTCCCACGATAAATACAGACTTACACATGTTTCTTTATTGTAAGACTTACTAACTTTAAAACAAATCTTACAAGGAGCAATAAATTTTCATGGTATGAAGCCCACTCAAACCAATGCATGGAGCATTTCTACCCAGTTAAGTTTAGATACATACCAATAGTACTTCATTTTTTCTTATTTTACTCTACAGATATTTATACATATATATTCAGAACACTCCCTTTCATTCAGTAAGATTCATTTATACTACTAACACAAATTTTGCTAACTCTTTGAAATATTTTACGAAAATATCTTGTATTTTCTTGCACACATCCTACTTAAATCACCAAACATACACTGAACCTTGATTTTTCCTTCATGTGAAAACGTCACTCGGATTTTTAATATGATTCCACCATTTACCGCAGAACTTTATAAACACTACTCTATTTGAACTTATCACAGCCTAACTCTCTTAACAAGGTACAGAAGATTGAATTATATTTTAACTACAGAGAAGAATATCCACATTGTAATGAATTATTTTAAATTTGAATTATAATCACATTTTGTGAAGGAGAACTTAAAGTCTATAATACACATGGAATTAATATTCATCCATGGAAATGAAACTTTATCGCCTTTTTCCCAATTTGGAATATAAAAATTTGTTAACTTGGAATATTTTTAACGTATTCATTGTAACTTAACTGAAAAATACTCATATTTCCCATTGTCAATAATTTATTTAGCACTGAACTCTTACAGCCTTTTGAGAACGAAATTTAATTTATCATACCTGACAAATGACTCCTACATAGTTATGATACATTACACGAAATACTGAGTAGAGTTCCAAATAATGATCTAACATAGTAATTAACATAAAAGACCTAACACAAATAATTTTAAGATAGAAATTTCAAACTGACATTGCTTACTAATGATTTTTTACAGCTTTTTTTGACTGACGTTTAACTTCTCATAGATAATAAATAAAATTACACACAAATAATTATACAAAATAGGTAATAATGACAGAAAGTCCATATAATGATCTACTATAGTCACCAACTTTAAAAATTTTAACGCATTTCTAATATAAGAAAGACCACACTTTTTTGAAAAGCATTATTTTAATTAAACATTGGAGCCACGCAGTCCTGCGCACATGCATAACATCTTTATTTATCATGAGCATGACACATAATAAGTAAATAAAATTTTCACAAAGTACGAAACACATTTCTCTTTTAACTGAACTGTACTCTTAAGAAAAATGCAGTATGGAATGCTTAGAACACTCAGGGCCACAGTTCCTCATTTCCCCACGCATTGACCAAAATATACATGTACTTTAAAATCAGTTAAACAAATTCAAATGTTAGTATTCAAAGAGGAATACTTCACAAATTAGATGAAAGAAAGGTACACAATGAACTTGAGTGAAAAATACACAAAAGCATGTAAGGACCGAGAAAAAGATGTATTCGTGGAGAACTTTTTTAAGATAAACTTGCTCTATTTTTTGCACATGGGTTACATTTTGCATTTTAGATTAAGGAAATATTCAAGATAATTCCTGTATAACTAGGGATTTTCACATGTTAGTAATGTAATTTATTAGAACTGTCACAGACATATAGGACAAGTATGCCATTTCCAAGGAAAACAATTTTCCCAAGCCAGACTTTAACAGTGAAATATAAAAGGAAATAAGAATATCCCATATTTCAAACAAAATTAGTATCTGAGTATGCAAAAACATGAACAAGAAACGAATATTTTTTCTGAAAATGTTCCGAATGGTTTAAGTCAGGACTAGTTTCATGAAGAGAGCATGAAAAATAATGATGAATTTTTAATTTTATTTTGTCTGTAGTACATTTACTTATGCTAAAATCTTCCATTTTGGTTGACTGTACTTTACATTCAGACCTAAGTTGATAAATCAGAGTGATTTTGTGTTTTAAAGCTTCATATTCAGAAATACTACAACTCAAAAGCAAAAAGATTAAAACGACAAGAGAATATACTGCAAGCAAGCGAACGTGATAAATGACTTTTTGAGCTGAATTTCATGAATTCATAGATGGGGTGCAAAATTTTAATGCACTGTATATGAACTATTTTTCAAATGTATTACGATCACCAACTTTACATAGACTTTAAGTAAACATTTCATGTTAATTTACCATTTTTTCCTGAGATTTATCTATGTATTTACTAAATTTTTGCATTTTGTTCATAAATATAATAACAAAAGGACATAAGAGAACATTTGTTTTTTGAAAATGTCCATAATTTTACCCAACTGTTATTTCTTTCATAGCTTTGAAGTAACCTATTAAACACATAGTTATCTTGTATTGACCAGACAGCCGTTGGTCTTGCCAATGTCTGAGGGAAGTCACAAAGCTAGAGAATTTAAGTAATATTTTACCAGTACGGAGAACTTCTTACGGCGTTTTCG
This sequence comes from Stegodyphus dumicola, assembly GCF_044657685.1. Classification (NCBI taxonomy): domain Eukaryota; kingdom Metazoa; phylum Arthropoda; class Arachnida; order Araneae; family Eresidae; genus Stegodyphus; species Stegodyphus dumicola. The sequence continues at coordinate 56,060,163 of NC_140778.1, forward strand.
ATGAAAATTGACCGAATTTAGTAGTTCATTACTAACCTAGGAGCCTTTAACTATTTTTTTTATTCGAAAAAAACACACCAGAAATTATCATCAAGATTTTCCATACAGATATATTGTACTACTTTTCATGCCATTACATTTCAAATGAAATTTGATTCATTGTCAGATAGTTAAATGTTTGTTATTTTTTCGCATACGAATGCATTTTCGTGTCTCACATACGCTCATTACATATGATTTAACAAAATTACGAACAAGTTAGAAGTTAAATGAATATTTCCTGAAATACTGTACATTTCATTCCGGAAAGTTTACATGAGTACCTTCATTTCGAAACCCCTAATGTTTCTTTTCCTGAATTCAAAGTAAATTTTGAGTGTAGAATTTTCAGTTTTGACAGAAGTTATTTGTAAGTGGCTGTGATGTGTTCGTGTTTTCATAAACCGTTTTTGTGAAACACCCTATTGGTAACCTTTAGAACAGTTTGAATATTACCATTTTTTACCTTACTGCCACTGCAAATCATTGAATTTTCAAATATTTTCCTTTTTTATCGTTTACAGTGCCTCGTAAAGTCTTGAGAACAAATTTTTACTAAATACTTATATCATTCGATTTAATAATTTTGTTACACGTTTGGAAGATTTAATTTCACTATCACGCTAAACCAGAAGTTAAGAAAAGAAATGTAATTGTTATCTTAGTATTCTATGGGGATAGATTAATTTTCTCTGACATTGACGTATTCGTATGTAGATAATAGAGACTTTTAACCCAGCTCATACAGACTTGGAATATTTTCTCTAAGTCACCACGATGACAGACTTGTATTGTCATAGACGTTTTTCTCGTGAAATATATTTCTTTCTTAAAAGTTTATATACTAATTTCTTTAGAAACATGTCTAAGAAAATACCTCATCTTCATAAGAAACATCAGATTTGATTTAAATTAATAATAAAATAAGAATCATTAATTTGTAAATATATTTCTCTTTGACTCAAAAGTTTCTTTATCATATTCGAAATGAACAATTAATTGTACATAACTAATATATTGTATTGATGAACCAGAGTTATATTTTACCTTACTGCATTATATTTCAAAGTGAATGTGTTTTATTGCATATTTTAATAAAATCTTAAAAGCTTAAATGAGTGTTTCATTACAAAATTTGTACTTTCTAACTTCATTCTACTGAAACGAAAACATTCATAACTTATTACGAAGAAAAAGTTTTACATATTATACTTTTTGATTAATTTTCATACCACAGTATTATCTTTTAAAATTTGTTTCCTAATCCACTGCTAATATATTACTAATTTTCGCTCTTTCAATACACTTCGTACGTGATAAAAAAACTCAGTTTAGAAACTTTTTTCCTTAACGCCTTGTATTGCATTGCTGAACCGGGGCCATGCTTTCATTTTTATTACATATCATGCGAATATTTTAAAAAAAAGCATATTTTTTCCTTTTGTTAGCACAATTTTAACCAGCATTTTACTATTACAGAGACTTCTTTAGTAAAATTTCAAGGGTTAAATTGATCGTTTCATTATTAATTTTGAAGATTCTGGATATATCCTATTTAAAAGTTCATAACCGATTAGCAAAATAATTTATATATGTACTTTGTTGTCCTCTTGGTTAATTTTTAAAGCGTTTTTTAACTATAACACTTGATTTCTAGCGAAGTATCGAAATGATTATTTACTTTCCACTTTTTCCAAAGAATTTCGTAGACACATATGTTCAGTACAGAATATTTTCTTAACTTAAAAATATTATTACCAAAATAGAAAAATATGCAAAATTTTCCTAAAAATTTATATATTTGTTTTTTAAAAACATGTACACGAATACCCACATTTAATTACTTAATGTGGATTTTCCTATATCAGTACTAAAATTTCGAACGAAAATTTTTAAATAATGTCATATTCCATAAAATTTATGTCTCTGTGATGTCATCGTCTTTTCGCAAACGTTTTGAGAGTAGACGTTTAGACATTTCGAAACTGTTTTCTCTTTGCTATTGGAAACTATTTTATCTTTGCTGTTGGTATATGCCAATGAATTCTCGATACTTTTTTCTCTTGGTTTATCTTCAGCTTATGAGTTATTTAAATACTTAAAAATATATTTGTAGATCTTTTATGTTGACACTTGTGATAGATTTTTTTTGGACGTTTTTGGAAAATGTATTTTATTCACGTGAATGAAACTGATGTTTTCTTAAAATTTTATTATTCAGAGTGTTAGTCAATTACGATAGAATGCCGGATTTGTTCTCTTTATTCAACATTCATATGAACTTCGGTATTCCAAATCCCTCACGCAAAATGCAATTTTTCTATCAGTAATAGGAAGACGAATGGAATAAATGCAGGTTTTGCAGACATAAGATAAAAAATCTGGAAGTAAAAGACATTCTCCAGATCTAAACAATTTAGTAGAATGTGCAAATATTCATCCTATTCGAAGCTTATTTTTTGAATTACATAGAATATAAAATGTAAATTTAATAAAAGGAGTTGTGGGCATTTGATCTTCGCTCTTACGTAGAATTTACAATTCTACTTAGCTTTTGTAAGAGCAAAGATTAGGTGCTCACTTAGAGCTTCAGAAGACTGCCGGCGTGTTTCCTCCGCTGGAGCCACTTTTTACGAAAACCTGCTCTATGACTAATTTTGTATAATTACCATCCAGATTTTGCAGAATACTTGATCTTCATTATATCTCTTTTTATTAAATTTACATTTTATATTCTATGTAATTGAAAAAATAAGCTTCGAATAGGATGAATATTTGCACATTCTACTGAATTGTTTAGATCTGGAGAATGTCTTTTACTTCCAGATTTTTTATCTTATGTCTGCATAACCTGCATTTATTCCATTCGTCTTCCTATTACTGATAGAAAAATTGCATTTTGCGTGAGGGATTTGGAATACCGAAGATCATATGAATGTTGAATAAAGAGAACAAATCCGCCATTCTATCGTAATTGACTAACACTCTGAATAATAAAATTTTAAGAAAACATCAGTTTCATTCACGTGAATAAAATACATTTTCCAAAAACGTCCAAAAAAATCTATCACAAGTGTCAACATAAAAGATCTACAAATATATTTTTAAGTATTTAAATAACTCATAAGCTGAAGATAAACCAAGAGAAAAAAGTATCGAGAATTCATTGGCATATACCAACAGCAAAGATAAAATAGTTTCCAATAGCATAGAGAAAACAGTTTCGAAATGTCTAAACGTCTACTCTCAAAACGTTTGCGAAAAGACGATGACATCACAGAGACATAAATTTTATGGAATATGACATTATTTAAAAATTTTCGTTCGAAATTTTAGTACTGATATAGGAAAATCCACATTAAGTAATTAAATATGGGTATTCGTGTACATGTTTTTAAAAAACAAATATATAAATTTTTAGGAAAATTTTGCATATTTTTCTATTTTGGTAATAATATTTTTAAGTTAAGAAAATATTCTGTACTGAACATATGTGTCTACGAAATTCTTTGGAAAAAGTGGAAAGTAAATAATCATTTCGATACTTCGCTAGAAATCAAGTGTTATAGTTAAAAAACGCTTTAAAAATTAACCAAGAGGACAACAAAGTACATATATAAATTATTTTGCTAATCGGTTATGAACTTTTAAATAGGATATATCCAGAATCTTCAAAATTAATAATGAAACGATCAATTTAACCCTTGAAATTTTACTAAAGAAGTCTCTGTAATAGTAAAATGCTGGTTAAAATTGTGCTAACAAAAGGAAAAAATATGCTTTTTTTTAAAATATTCGCATGATATGTAATAAAAATGAAAGCATGGCCCCGGTTCAGCAATGCAATACAAGGCGTTAAGGAAAAAAGTTTCTAAACTGAGTTTTTTTATCACGTACGAAGTGTATTGAAAGAGCGAAAATTAGTAATATATTAGCAGTGGATTAGGAAACAAATTTTAAAAGATAATACTGTGGTATGAAAATTAATCAAAAAGTATAATATGTAAAACTTTTTCTTCGTAATAAGTTATGAATGTTTTCGTTTCAGTAGAATGAAGTTAGAAAGTACAAATTTTGTAATGAAACACTCATTTAAGCTTTTAAGATTTTATTAAAATATGCAATAAAACACATTCACTTTGAAATATAATGCAGTAAGGTAAAATATAACTCTGGTTCATCAATACAATATATTAGTTATGTACAATTAATTGTTCATTTCGAATATGATAAAGAAACTTTTGAGTCAAAGAGAAATATATTTACAAATTAATGATTCTTATTTTATTATTAATTTAAATCAAATCTGATGTTTCTTATGAAGATGAGGTATTTTCTTAGACATGTTTCTAAAGAAATTAGTATATAAACTTTTAAGAAAGAAATATATTTCACGAGAAAAACGTCTATGACAATACAAGTCTGTCATCGTGGTGACTTAGAGAAAATATTCCAAGTCTGTATGAGCTGGGTTAAAAGTCTCTATTATCTACATACGAATACGTCAATGTCAGAGAAAATTAATCTATCCCCATAGAATACTAAGATAACAATTACATTTCTTTTCTTAACTTCTGGTTTAGCGTGATAGTGAAATTAAATCTTCCAAACGTGTAACAAAATTATTAAATCGAATGATATAAGTATTTAGTAAAAATTTGTTCTCAAGACTTTACGAGGCACTGTAAACGATAAAAAAGGAAAATATTTGAAAATTCAATGATTTGCAGTGGCAGTAAGGTAAAAAATGGTAATATTCAAACTGTTCTAAAGGTTACCAATAGGGTGTTTCACAAAAACGGTTTATGAAAACACGAACACATCACAGCCACTTACAAATAACTTCTGTCAAAACTGAAAATTCTACACTCAAAATTTACTTTGAATTCAGGAAAAGAAACATTAGGGGTTTCGAAATGAAGGTACTCATGTAAACTTTCCGGAATGAAATGTACAGTATTTCAGGAAATATTCATTTAACTTCTAACTTGTTCGTAATTTTGTTAAATCATATGTAATGAGCGTATGTGAGACACGAAAATGCATTCGTATGCGAAAAAATAACAAACATTTAACTATCTGACAATGAATCAAATTTCATTTGAAATGTAATGGCATGAAAAGTAGTACAATATATCTGTATGGAAAATCTTGATGATAATTTCTGGTGTGTTTTTTTCGAATAAAAAAAATAGTTAAAGGCTCCTAGGTTAGTAATGAACTACTAAATTCGGTCAATTTTCATCGAAAACGCCGTAAGAAGTTCTCCGTACTGGTAAAATATTACTTAAATTCTCTAGCTTTGTGACTTCCCTCAGACATTGGCAAGACCAACGGCTGTCTGGTCAATACAAGATAACTATGTGTTTAATAGGTTACTTCAAAGCTATGAAAGAAATAACAGTTGGGTAAAATTATGGACATTTTCAAAAAACAAATGTTCTCTTATGTCCTTTTGTTATTATATTTATGAACAAAATGCAAAAATTTAGTAAATACATAGATAAATCTCAGGAAAAAATGGTAAATTAACATGAAATGTTTACTTAAAGTCTATGTAAAGTTGGTGATCGTAATACATTTGAAAAATAGTTCATATACAGTGCATTAAAATTTTGCACCCCATCTATGAATTCATGAAATTCAGCTCAAAAAGTCATTTATCACGTTCGCTTGCTTGCAGTATATTCTCTTGTCGTTTTAATCTTTTTGCTTTTGAGTTGTAGTATTTCTGAATATGAAGCTTTAAAACACAAAATCACTCTGATTTATCAACTTAGGTCTGAATGTAAAGTACAGTCAACCAAAATGGAAGATTTTAGCATAAGTAAATGTACTACAGACAAAATAAAATTAAAAATTCATCATTATTTTTCATGCTCTCTTCATGAAACTAGTCCTGACTTAAACCATTCGGAACATTTTCAGAAAAAATATTCGTTTCTTGTTCATGTTTTTGCATACTCAGATACTAATTTTGTTTGAAATATGGGATATTCTTATTTCCTTTTATATTTCACTGTTAAAGTCTGGCTTGGGAAAATTGTTTTCCTTGGAAATGGCATACTTGTCCTATATGTCTGTGACAGTTCTAATAAATTACATTACTAACATGTGAAAATCCCTAGTTATACAGGAATTATCTTGAATATTTCCTTAATCTAAAATGCAAAATGTAACCCATGTGCAAAAAATAGAGCAAGTTTATCTTAAAAAAGTTCTCCACGAATACATCTTTTTCTCGGTCCTTACATGCTTTTGTGTATTTTTCACTCAAGTTCATTGTGTACCTTTCTTTCATCTAATTTGTGAAGTATTCCTCTTTGAATACTAACATTTGAATTTGTTTAACTGATTTTAAAGTACATGTATATTTTGGTCAATGCGTGGGGAAATGAGGAACTGTGGCCCTGAGTGTTCTAAGCATTCCATACTGCATTTTTCTTAAGAGTACAGTTCAGTTAAAAGAGAAATGTGTTTCGTACTTTGTGAAAATTTTATTTACTTATTATGTGTCATGCTCATGATAAATAAAGATGTTATGCATGTGCGCAGGACTGCGTGGCTCCAATGTTTAATTAAAATAATGCTTTTCAAAAAAGTGTGGTCTTTCTTATATTAGAAATGCGTTAAAATTTTTAAAGTTGGTGACTATAGTAGATCATTATATGGACTTTCTGTCATTATTACCTATTTTGTATAATTATTTGTGTGTAATTTTATTTATTATCTATGAGAAGTTAAACGTCAGTCAAAAAAAGCTGTAAAAAATCATTAGTAAGCAATGTCAGTTTGAAATTTCTATCTTAAAATTATTTGTGTTAGGTCTTTTATGTTAATTACTATGTTAGATCATTATTTGGAACTCTACTCAGTATTTCGTGTAATGTATCATAACTATGTAGGAGTCATTTGTCAGGTATGATAAATTAAATTTCGTTCTCAAAAGGCTGTAAGAGTTCAGTGCTAAATAAATTATTGACAATGGGAAATATGAGTATTTTTCAGTTAAGTTACAATGAATACGTTAAAAATATTCCAAGTTAACAAATTTTTATATTCCAAATTGGGAAAAAGGCGATAAAGTTTCATTTCCATGGATGAATATTAATTCCATGTGTATTATAGACTTTAAGTTCTCCTTCACAAAATGTGATTATAATTCAAATTTAAAATAATTCATTACAATGTGAATATTCTTCTCTGTAGTTAAAATATAATTCAATCTTCTGTACCTTGTTAAGAGAGTTAGGCTGTGATAAGTTCAAATAGAGTAGTGTTTATAAAGTTCTGCGGTAAATGGTGGAATCATATTAAAAATCCGAGTGACGTTTTCACATGAAGGAAAAATCAAGGTTCAGTGTATGTTTGGTGATTTAAGTAGGATGTGTGCAAGAAAATACAAGATATTTTCGTAAAATATTTCAAAGAGTTAGCAAAATTTGTGTTAGTAGTATAAATGAATCTTACTGAATGAAAGGGAGTGTTCTGAATATATATGTATAAATATCTGTAGAGTAAAATAAGAAAAAATGAAGTACTATTGGTATGTATCTAAACTTAACTGGGTAGAAATGCTCCATGCATTGGTTTGAGTGGGCTTCATACCATGAAAATTTATTGCTCCTTGTAAGATTTGTTTTAAAGTTAGTAAGTCTTACAATAAAGAAACATGTGTAAGTCTGTATTTATCGTGGGAAAAAGGAATCAGAAATACAGCATGAATATGTTTTATAAGTTAAATATAAGGGTAAATGTGTAAATGGAAAGTGTAAAAATTACATTTGTCAGACATAGTTTGGTGAATCCTTTGAATAAAAGTAAGACGTGTAAAAGGGAATCAACAAAGTTTTGTATAGTTGGCCAAAAAAGTTAATACAGGCATTAATAGTTAGTACAATGCATTAGAAGGAAAAGTTCTGAGTATCTCCAATTTAGTAGTAAAAAAAAGTAAGAAATGTAGTATTCCAGTTAAACTATATAGAAAGAGCATTGTGTATATTGGCTTAATGTTACAGAAAATATTATCTAGTGAAGTTATATGCATGTAAATTCCAGCTTAAAATTTCAAAGACACAGAAATGTAGGTAAGTTTACTTTTGGAGAAATGGAAATGTAACATCGTATTGTATTTAAAACAAGGGAAAAAGTTAAGGGTAAAATAAAAATGTAACAAAAAAACATTTGTGTAAACAAAAAACTCAAAAAAATTAAAATTATGAAACTAAATATTACTTTTGTAAAAAAAAATTAAGTTAAAAATGTAGTAACAACTTTTTTTAAAATAAAAAGCGGAAAGGAAAATTAAATTTGGAAAAATAAATATTTCTTTTGTAAAACCAAAAAAAAGTTTAAACAAAAAATTAAAATAAAGTAAAGTAAAAATACGAAAAGGAATAAATTTTGGGAAAAAAAAACTTTTGCAAAATAAAAAAGTGAAAAAGAAAAATTCAATTCATAAATAAAAATATTACTTTTGTAAAACCAAAAAGAAAGTTAAACAAAAAATTAAAATAAAGTAAAAATACAAAAAGGAAAAAATTTTGGAAAAAAAAAAAAAACTTTTGCAAAATAAAAAAGTGAAAAGGAAAAATTAAATTCGTAAAAATAAATATTACTTTTGTAAAACCAAAAAGAAAATTAAATATAAAAAAAAATAAACTTTGCAAGATAAAAAGTAAAAAGAAAATTTAAATTCACTTTTGTTGAAAATAAAATTTATGTTTGGGAAAGGGAAAAAAATAAAATAAAAATTAATAAATTAACTAATAACTTAAAAAAAGTAAGAATGAGATGAAAATTGAAAACAATTAAAAATATCTTAATAATAAAAAAAATTAAACCGTGGGAAAATCTTACATTTAAAACAGCAATGAATAAAGTAATGATTAAGAAGCCAAAAGAAATCCTAGCCGTCGTGTAAAAACAAATGTGTGACGCGGTTTTCATGTCAAAGCGCATGCGCAGACTTTCAGCCTTATGTCATCAATGGTGCAAAAACTCAAAGGGACAAAGAGAGTTTCAAATAACAAGTCTGACAAGAGGACAGGGTAGCCGAGCGGTAAAGCGCTGGACTCCCATCTCAGAGATAGCGAGTTCGAATCCCAGCGGTGGAGTTCCTTTTAAAATTCAGGGAAAATAATATTAATTTCCACAAAAATTCATTAAAGGTAATAAGTAAAATAATGATGTACTAAATAGTTAAAAATAATAGTTAATAATTAAAAAGTTAAAATTAATGACGTATTTGATTAATTTTTATCAAATAACAAAATAATATTAATCACATGTCAAATAATTAAAAATAAATTAAAAGTGATGTCATTCCAAACACGTGGTTCAAGAGTTCGTTGCCAGAAAGCCTAAAAATATATATACGATGCCACAAAAATAAAAACTTTGAAAAGATCGTTGCCACACCATAAAAACGAAACTTGAATGATGTCATTCCTTCCATCTACGTCACTTCCGGTTGTCACGTGATTCAAGATGGCGGCGACCACGCCCCTTTTCTTTGACGTCACTTCCGTAGCGCGGTTACCCCCGCTTACTACTCACGTTGGTGAAGAAGAAGAAGATGTTGGAAAAGGTTCTGGACACGTCTGAGAGAAGTCCGAAAGAGGCTGCTTGTCTGAACCCGTCTGCGAAGAAGAAGAAGAGGATTCCAGGTTCTTGGATGAATCTTCCCCGCCAGGCATGTTACGATAAGTCGACCGTTTTTTAATCGGTAATTTTTTCTCTTCTTCTTCCTCCTCTTCCTCATCTTCAATGGTGATGACTTCGATTTCTTTCCCTTGACTCGTTCCGGGCCAGGACGGTTTGGTCAATCTCCACTTATCATCTAAAGAAGGGATGGGAGAAAGTGGCTGTGGGTCCTCTCGAAACATCATCGGCGTTTGAAAAAGAGGCTCTTCTGGATCGTGAGGATGAGGTAGCACGTTTTCGGAGGAATGACATACTAGTTTTGGAAAGGTCTTAAAACATCTTTCTTAAATTTCGTCCTGTCGGCGATGTTAAAACTTCTTTCCTGGAGATGGAGCGACGAGGATTCGTAATAGACGAGGGGGGAAGCTGTGGTCTGAACAATATGCACTTCGTCCTCGGCCGTCGTTCTGACTCCAAACGTAAAGTATCTTTTCGTGAGAAAAATATTCCTCCATCGGAAACTCATGCGGGGATCCATATACCTCCGATCTGTTTGAATAGGCCGTCTCAAAACTCGATCCACCCGGTTCCAAGAGATGGGAGATTCCTGTGTCATTTGTTGAGATTCAAATAAATTCCCATACAGGTTTTGAACTAGCAGGTCGGACGATTCTTCATCCTGCTGGAAGGAGACGATGGCTTAATAAGTGGGTAGATGTGGCATGTCATTTCGCACAATGACATGCCAGAAAGATTTCCAGGTTTGTGATTTGCTTGAGCGACTTCAAATCCTCTACGCCCGAAATCGGTTGAGTCGGAAAAACATCGAACAGCGACATGGCTCCTAATGGAAATCATCTCGCTCAGTGCTCTCGCCTTTTTATATATATACACGCAGAATCTCTATGATGTCATAGTTTCATTCCTTTTTTCTGATTATACATATCTATCTTTTCCAAGAAAATCTTATCTCCCTGACCTATTTTTTGTTTGAGTGGGTTGGAATGCGGAAGTGAAAGTCACCATGAACCAACCATGAAATTTCCCATTTTTTTTCAGTTACCTTTTCTATCCCAAGGACGTCCAGAGATATAGAGAGGAAGAAGGGGGGAACTCTCTCTCTCTCTATATATATATAAAATAGAAAAAGGAAAGCCAAACAGTTGTATATGTTGGGGCAGAAGTCGATCATCATGAAGAATCCCCAGCTCACCACATATATCCCTTTCGAATATAAAAATTTTGAACTTTCTTTTTATATCATCCAAGGAGTGATTTACTTGAAAGCCTCCGATTTTTCAAAATGTGCGGGGTATCATATCGTGGGGAGCTACCACAAAATGCGGGACCACTTTCTGGCCGACGAAAAATTTTTCACGGCTCGTGAAATTTCCACTTTGGATTCACAAATTTTGTCGATAAAAGGAGCCAAATATAATTACACTTCTACCTTTCTATCCCTCCCGCAAATGAACCATATCATGAATCGTCTTGAGAAGAAAAAGGGGATTCTCGTTCATTTTAGCGATTGGTTGCACAAATTTCTGTACGAAACTCTCTCGATCGTGAGGACTGGGAAGAATCCATATTATATTCTCGAGGACAATCATCTGAACGAGACCACGACTTTTCAAAAAATTATCGAGCAAGAAAATATAGAATGGTTGAAAATTTACCCCATCTCTCTCACCGATGATGAGGATGAGGAGGAGCCTGTTCAGAAGAAGAAAAAGTCTATCCTCATCCATGAGGACGAGGACACGAAGGAGTCTGTTCGGATTCATTTCCTCTCTTTGTCAAACCCCCTCGAGAATGAGGAAGGACCTGTCCTCCCTTTGTCAAGATCTCTCGAAGAGGAAGAACCTCTCGATTTGTCAAGACTCTCCGAGGTTAAGGGAACCGAAACTTTTCTCCCTTTGTCAAGACCCCTCGAGGAGGAGGGACCGCTCAATATCTCAAAACAGGATTCTCCTATATCTCTTGAGGATCCGAGAGAAACCATTCCTACTGAAGAACAATGTAGGGACAATCCTCAAAAAAGACCCTCTGATGAAACTAGGCTTCTCTTCCAAAAACGACTCTGCAATAATATGACACCCTCTTCTTCTCAACAGGATCCTAGAGAATTTGCAGATAAATGCATTCAAACCAATCCATTTATAGTAACCCTTTTGATTGGATGCATTAGCTTTGGAAAAAAATGAGATTCCACAATGTTTCTATGACAGTTTAGGAAAAAGGGAGGAGATGGGAAGTAAAAAAACTTCTGAAAATCAATGGGTATGTCTGGCTCAGAATGAAAAAAAATAAATAGAGCAGAAAGAGCTCATTCTTAAAAAAATGGCGTTGTCTTGTCAATCGAAAATCGAGTCAGCTGGGAAAAAATTTCTGAGAGCTGGAAAAAATTTTTCTCTGGCTCAGATTTAAAAAAAAAAAATTGTTAATTTTTATGATGTCTTTAGACATCATAAAAATTAACTTTACCTCCCCTATTTTGGTTGGAATCAGGTCTCAACACGTTTCAACATGCTTCTAAAGCAGATTTCTAAGAAAGAGATGACTCGTTCTTTTCTTAGAAATCTGTTTTTAGAAAGGATGAGGCAGGAGGAAGGAATCTGAGCCAGAGAAATTTTTTTCCCCAGCTCTCAGAAAGATTTCCCAGCCGACTCGATTTTCGATTGACAAGACAGCGCCATTTTTTTTTTTTAGAATGAGCTCTTCCTGATCTATTTAAAAAAATTCCAAATTTCCCTTGCAAACCATCCATGCTGTTGAAGAGGTCATGTTATATATATATTTTTAGGAGTTCTGTCAAAACTGAATTGTGCCGGATCCATCTTGCGAATTTCTTCTCTGTGTCTTTAAATAGTAATGATACCGAACCGCTTTTTGTAGAGCGCAATGGAAAAAACCTTTTTTGTGGTTAGGACAATTCATGCGTTCGATCCCATTGTATGTGAGAATCTCTTGCGTCGATCCCGAAATGCGACTAATGGATCTTTGCAACTATTTCTCTAAAAACGCCGTTTCGTTTCTCCTCGCACCCAAATCACGGAAAAGAGTTCCGTCAACATCGTTAACACCCATGGAAAATAACTGTACGGAATTTCTCCTTCGTACCACGACAAGCCGTAATAATAATCATCGCCCACTCAGCGGTTCGTTTTTCTTTTTCAGTGAGCATTTGCCATGGAAACGGGTTGGTTGATTTTTCCGCTAAATCCTATGTGATATATCTGACTTCGAATCTAAAATTTTCTGAAGAACACAAAAACCTTGTCTAAAACTTAAAGGTTTATTCAATTGCAACTTCAAAAATGATGTAAACTTAACATCGTAAACGAAAACATTCAAAGTGCTTTAAAGTAACAGCTATGCCGGCACGACGAAGAACACTTTCTTTTAAAAGACAAAATCCATCTAGCCCTTTCGGCATATATCTCCATTCGCTGGATTCAGACCTCCGCTCCTACGTGTTTTGGACTTAAACGGCCGGACTGGAACTAGAACAGGACTGGATCAGTACCGGAACAGGACTTGAACCGGAACAAGACGGGAACCGGAATAGGACGGGAACCGGAATCTCTCATTCCCTGGCTTCTCCCCCGGGCAGGTCTATTCTGGCTCGAACTAAAATGAACTGCGGTGCCACTAAGGAAAGCACCTCCTTTTATTGACGGCGGTTGCCGTTACTACAGGCGATTATGCAAATATTTAACAGGGGGGTTAAAAACAAATACCCCTCGAGAAGTGCCGTCCAACGTGACGTAAGCCAATTCTTTCGCAATAAAATATCCTTGAGAATCGTAGAAACCTTCAAAGTCGAGCACGAGCTCCATGTTGTCTTTTTTTTCTTTCCTAGGTGACCTTTATTATTTATTTATATTTTTATTAAGATGCGCACGATAATATATTGGGAAAAAATGTGACCTTTTCCCAGAATTCATATGACATGTCACGTGCTCCCTTGCCTATCTCTCTCTATAAAAGAGGAGATCGCAGAGAGAGCGCTATCCTTTTTTTTGAACCGGAACAAGACGGGAACCGGAACAAGACGGGAACCGGAACAAGACGGGAACCGGAACAGGACGGGAACCGGAATCTCTCATCCCCTGGCTTCTCCCCCCGGGCAGGTTTATTCTGGCTCGAACTAAAATGAACTGCGGTGCCACTAAGGAAAGCATTTCCTTTTATTGACGGCGGTTGCCGTTACTACAGGCGATTATGCAAATATTTAACATCCTTCCACCTAAGGAAAAAAAAGTGAACTTTCACATCAAAGTAAAACAATGCCAAAGTTCCTTAATATGCCAGTCTATCTGTCGGAGTTACAGTTCTACCAGATCGTGTTACAGGTCTCACAGATTTATCATCTACGTTGAGTTTAAGTTCAGACAACGAATCTTGTTTTTCATTCTGCATCTTCACGGGTACGTCATTTTGCGTTACCTCTAAAGGATACAGAGTTCGAACCACTCTAAGCAAAATTCCATTTCAGGTCTTTACTCTTGCAAGCCGATTTATTCCATCAGGTCCTGGAAGTAGTTCTATGACATGACCAAGTTGCCAAAAAAGTCTTTTGTCACTGTACACAGTTGTGGGTTTACCTCTTCGCAACACAAACCGATGAAAAGCCTGAAGAAACACTTCTGTAGATAGAGAGAAGTCAGCAATTCCAAATGGACCGCTCTATAAACGGCGCATGTAAAAACACAAATGCATGCCTTTTCTTTGTTTCTCAGCAATAAAGGACCACAAAGGTCTATACCGGTTACTTGAAATACTGCTGAATCATTTACTCGCTCTGTTGGCGGTGGGGCTGATATGTGGTCAACAGATACAGCAGAATATCTCTTGCAAGTAATGCATTTACTCAAAACAGAACGCACAGTTCTTCTGCCAGATAACAACCAAAACCTTTCCCTTAAGGTATTCAGTATATATTGTACACCTGCATGTCCTTTCCTTTTATGTTCTTCCATAATTAAATTCCTAACTAATGGATGTTCTCCTGGTAATATTATAGGTGTTCTAAACTCTAACGTGTCATCTCTTCGAAACGCACCAGTTTTAATTCTTAGAATTCCCGCATCATAAAATGGACTAAGAGTTCGTAAGCGTGCGTCTTCTATATCCTGAAAAGATTCCGATTGAATCAAGCGAATAACAACCTTTTCTGCAAAATCAATTTCATCACCCTTCCTTTTTTTCATATGTCTGCAGTCAAAGAAAAATCGGGAATCCAACCAACAACTCTAACTGTTTTTCGATAGCTAGAAAATCGCTCACTCAAACTAAACCTTTCAGTAGACACTAGAGATGAAAACACTGCCTTTTTTTCGCTGGCTATTTCCGCTTCATCAATTATAAATTCGGCACTCGGCCAATTTTCTTGGGATTTTAAAAGCCAGCTCGGACCCTCCCACCATTTTGACCGGGAGAGATGGCGAACTGAACACCCTCTACTTGGAAGATCTGCAGGGTTAAGGTGACCAGGTACATGCCTCCAATCCTCCACACGTGTCAAAAGCCTTATTTCCTGTACTCTATTTTGTACAAATGTCCCCCATAGTTCTTCCCTTTTTATTCATGCAAGGACAGTAGTTGAATCTGTCCAGAAAAATGTACTTCTGACCTCAAAGTCTTTTAGAACGTCTGCAGCAAGACGAGATGCAATAGTTGCTGCTAACAATTCTAATCGTACAATAGTCGTTTCCTTTTTACCACAAGGGGAAACTCTAGACCTAGCCTGAAGCAACTGGACTTTAACTGATTCAGGTTATCTACACGAATGAAAACTACTGCCGCATACGCTGCTTGACTGTATTGAACACTGTTTTGGCTGATATCGTATCCACCTTGGAATTTTAATGTTTTTCAAAAGAGAAATGTCTTTTACCCATTTCAAAAATTTACTTTTAATTTCAGTGTTAACTTCTTCGTCCCATTTTACTTTTGTTTCCCATGTACGCTGTAATAACATCTTGGGTAATATAAAGACTGGACATGTTATACCGATGGGATCAAATACTTTATGGGCTGTTGCCAAAATACTTCTTTTCGTGACTTTCTCGAAACAAAGATTTTGTAAATTAGCAACATTTATTTGAAGAGTATCGCCTTGTCTTTCCCATAACAAACTTAATACATTCGCAATAGTTTCGGTTTCTAAACTACAGTCGGTATATTCCCAACCCCGTAATTCAAATTTTCGTTCTGCCATAACATCTGAAGATACTTTCATGAAGCGCTGTAGTTCATCTTCACTTCCGACACTTGTTACACAGTTATCAACATAGAAACTATTCATTAATTTAACAATAATGTTGGAAGGATATTTTACATCTGCATCATTTTTCTCTAAAATTGATTTTAGGTGATATTGAACAACAGCTCCAAGTAAAAATGAACTACTGGTTACACCAAATACGACTCGACAATGACGAAAATGCTTCAAGCCATCTTCACCCTTTATCCAAAGAAATCGGAGGAAGTTTCTGTCACTAGAATTCAGGCCAATTTGTAGAAAGGCCTACGAATATCCTAAATCACCCCTATTTTTTCTTGGCGAAATCTATTTAAGATTGTAGAAATAAATGCAATAAGGTTTAATCCTTTTTCAAAACAATTGTTGAGACTCGGAGAACCCTTTGCTTTAGACGAAGCGTCAAATACTGGCCGTAACTTCGTAGTACTATGTTCCTTAACAACATGGGTATGTGGCAAATAATGATGGGGTAAATCCAATTTATTTACGGGTACTTCCTCTATTATGCCCTCTTTGAGCCATTCTTGGAATATATTTTCATACTCTTGGCGAAGATTATCCAGTTCAAGTTGCCTAATCGTACCGTGCAACCTTTTAAGCGATAACTCAAAATTATCCGACAGGGGAGGGTGCCCTTCCAACCAAAGCAAAGACACCACAAAGCGGTTATCTTCTATTTTTACAGTATCCAGAAAATGTTGCCTGGTAGCCTCATACAATTCCAATTTACTCTTTTGTTCGGATGGGTCCGTAATACCAAGCGAGTCGAGGGCCCATAAATCAGAAATACAAGCCTCTTTATTCAACATTGAAGTAACTAAGAATGTTGAACCTTCACTATTCAACTCCCCGGTTTTTCCCATAACCGTCCATCCGAATTTTGTCTCAATAGCTACAAGACCGTTTGAAATTTGTTTACGATTCCCCGTTAATAATCGTCCTGCAACATCGGCTCCTATTAAAATTTCTATAGCTCCTTCTAAACGATCTGTTAAACTTATTCCACAATCAGCAAGCTCTTTAAGCCATATTCCTTGTCTAACAGAAGGTATATTATTACAAATAACAGGCTGACTTAACGTATCAAAATTACAGCTGTACGAGCCAGACGTATTAGATAAATGAATTTTGTAAACTTTATGTTCACACAAACTGGTCGTCGTACCGCCAAATAACGCGTAGCTAAAGTATTCCTTTACTGTATACCTATAACCCATATCTTGAGCTGCGTTTTGCAGAATATATGACCTTTGAGAACCAGTATCAATTATAGCTCGAGCCGAACGAGATTTTTTATCTCTTTTAATTATTACTCTTATTGTTTGCAGCAAAACCTTAGGAGACCTTGAAGAAAATGTTGGCGAGTGTTTCAGCCTGATTTGGAGGCTGTTCCGTTGCCCTTGTCTCACTCATTTGTGAATGGCCCTTACATAGAAAAATATGATGCCTTTTACCGCATGTAAAACAAACTGTTTTTAATCTACACCTCCTGACAGAATGTCCAGATTTCAGACACAGATAACAAGAGCGAGTCCTTTGGACCAAAACTTCTCTTTCCGACAACGATAAGTTACGCGCCTGAAAACATTTCGCAGAACCATGATTTATACTGGAGCAAAATATGCAGCCTTTTCTAGCTTCATGAGAAGAAGTAAACAGTTCAGCTGCCGTAGGTTTTAAGTGAGGTTCTCTTATCTTTAAACCCGAATTTCCTTTCTTATTACCGTGAGCCAATCGATCGAAAACATTGAAAGATTTAGCTGCTAAAGAAATTCTTTCCTCACTTTCAACTTCACCGCGCAAGAAACATAAAAGGCGCTCAAGGTCAGATTCCTTTTCTCTTAACTCGGCGTTTTCGCCGGTTAAACTTTCTGATCCTTTACGCGAAAACCTAAGTCTGTTCCACGTTTTTAAGACCTCATTTGGCAATGCTGATTCTACCAATGGATATAATATCGCGCAATATTTGCCTCTATTTATTCCCAATATCTCCAAGGCTCTTAGATTAGATTCGAGTTCATCGTATACTTTCCGCAAAGAGTGTGTACCTTGTTTTTGAATAACAAGGGTTAACAAATCACGAATATAAATCTCCGTTAGTAATTCTTTGTTACCAAAACGCGTTTGCAATGCTTCAATTGCGTTCTTGTAACTATCGCCAGTTGGCGGAAAGCTTTTAACTATTTCCTCTGCGGGAGAATTCTTCTCCATAGCCTGTGCCAAATAAGCAAATTTATCATTATTATCTAATGTAGGATCTTTATCAATCTTTTGGAATTGCCCCCAAAATCCTAGCCATTTCTTCACGTTACCGTCAAAGATAGGCAATTTAATCTTCGGATAATGTAACATTTTATTCTGAACAAAGGATGTATCAATTAAAGTTACATTCGGGGTACCAGAAGTAAGATCTTTTAGTTTACTTTCCATAAGTCTCCACCTATCAAAATATAATTCAGATTCATCTATTGCCTTTTATAAGTAAAGTCTCATCTGTAGTTTCTTTAAACATTAATTCTCGTATTTTCATTTCAATATCAAACAAAACTTTAGCTTTCTCGGCAATAACTTTTATTTTAATTAATTTTTCTTCCTGATTAAATTTAATTTCTTCATTGTCAAATTCATTACACGCTTTGCTAAATAATCTTCTGTATTGAGTTCGTGCTAACTTTAAGGCTTCCATGATTCAAAAAATAAAAAAGTCGCTTATCTTGCAGACAATGTCCTGTCGCGCACGCCAAATGTTGATTTTTCCGCTAAATCCTATGTGATATATCTGACTTCGAATCTAAAATTTTCTGAAGAACACAAAAACCTTGTCTAAAACTTAAAGGTTTATTCAAATGCAAATTCAAAAATGATGTAAACTTAACATCGTAAACGAAAACTTAACATCTTAGGTGGAAAACATTCAAAGTGCTTTAAAGTAACAGGTATACCGGCACGGCGAAGAACACTTTCTTTTAAAAGACAAAATCCATCTAGCCCTTTCGGCATATATCTCCATTCGCTGGACTCAGACCTCCGCTCTTACGTGTTTTGGACTTAAACGGCCGGACTGGAACTAGAACAGGACTGGATCAGTACCGGAACAGGACTTGAACCGGAACAAGACGGGAACCGGAACAAGACGGGAACCGGAATAGGACGGGAACCGGAATCTCTCATTCCCTGGCTTCTCCCCCGGGCAGGTCTATTCTGGCTCGAACTAAAATGAACTGCGGTGCCACTAAGGAAAGCACCTCCTTTTATTGACGGCGGTTGCCGTTACTACAGGCGATTATGCAAATATTTAACAGGGGGGTTAAAAACAAATACCCCTCGAGAAGTGCCGTCCAACGTGACGTAAGCCAATTCTTTCGCAATAAAGTATCCTTGAGAATCGTAGAAACCTTCAAAGTCGAGCACGAGCTCCATGTTGTCTTTTTTTTCTTTCCTAGGTGACCTTTATTATTTATTTATATTTTTATTAAGATGCGCACGATAATATATTGGGAAAAAATGTGACCTTTTCCCAGAATTCATATGACATGTCACGTGCTCCCTTGCCTATCTCTCTCTATAAAAGAGGAGATCGCAGAGAGAGCGCTATCCTTTTTTTTCCTTCAGGACACACACACAGAGAGAGAATTTTCTTTTATTCCATTGAATATGGAAAACCTGAGTGCCACACCTCTCAAAGGTTCCTACAATGTTTTGGATATGGATATTCTCTGCCATGATCGAAAGACTGGAGATAGATGTTTCATCTTGAAAGAGCTGGGTTACATCACCTATGATTTAACTTTATGCGGATCTATGATTTTCCTCCCTCCTGTCCATTACGATGACTTATCGTACCGCAATCGAGCTGTCGTTAACCAGACCAAGCGGAACCGTCACGGCCTGGGATAGAACGAGGGTCGTCTTTCCTACGAGCATCTTCCTACGATCCTGAAAATGCTGACGGAAAATGTGGAGGCGATCTATGTCAATGGATACGATAAAGCCGAATTCTTCAGCAAGCTGTGCCAGCGGCCCGTTTACGAGTTTTACGTTCCGGGGAAAACCCAATGGCGATACAAGACGAAATGCACGCGACACCAATTTTTTCCCAAGCAGCAGTTGATTGATTGTGCCGAGAACAAGGTAAATTTTCGAATCCATTTGAAGGAAGGCAGTTACGTTCTCCGGAAACTACACTCTTACACCCCAGAGAACAAAACTGTCGGAAAAGAAGACGAAGAGGAGGAGAAGGAGCCGGCGGTAGAGGAGGAAGAGGTGTACGAGGTCGAGGCTCCCCAGGAGAATCCCTGTGATGATAACGAGGAGGAGAAGGAGGAGGATGAACTTTCTACAAAACCTTTAAATCGGGACGCTTTAGAAACCCAAGAATATTGGTCTCAACCTCTATCCCACCTAGATGTGAAAGAGAATCCTCAAGAGTACTCTTTGTGGTCTTCTAAAATTTGGTCTTGGAGAGATCCCCTGAATGTTCATTAATGGAAGAGTAGGGCATTTTTTTATTATATATATATATGCAAATCTTTAGAAAAAATAATAAAAAAAAAGAGTTCCTTTTTTATGATGTGTTGATTTCTTTTTTCAATAACTCCACCAAAGTCTATACGAGAAGAAGAAGAAAAAAAAATCTTCCAAGTTACACAAAATATATACTATATATAGAAAGAGAAAAGATTTCACAACAATTCATGAATCCCAATCTCTCACACACTCTGTTCTCTAGTTAATCCCTTTTCCCTAAATTAAGAGAGACGATGAGTACCGAAGAAACCTTAGCAGAACAAGTGGAAAGGCTTTCAAAGAGATTAGAGGAATTAAGACAGGACTGGTTGACAATGCCGCCGGCTAAAGAGGAAACTGTCATCGATTTCAACAAACCGCTGTTCTTTCATCCCCTACTCCAAAGAACGAGACAAGTGCACTAGCCATGGAAGAGTTCCAATGAAAAACAGAATGCAACTCATTTGAGTAGTTCATTTCAACAAATGAATATTTCATAAGTATTTTTTTCCCTAAAGTGTAGGGAAAGGTGATCAGTCTTTTGTTTTCTCCCTTTCCATCGTCGGAGAAGAATGGAAAGCAATCTCTCTGAGCTCTTTCAGAAAAAAAAATTCTCTAACCTATTAACAAAATGCTCGATAACACAACATGTAGACTCCTAAAAAACATTTCTATCCCAAGTGACAGGATGTTTCTTCTACAACGGCGCATACTCATCTACAGCCAAACTGGCAATGTTTAAATAGTTAAATTAAAAGCTATTTTTTGAAAAAAATGGCGCCGCCTTGCCGATTGAAAATTGAGTCGGCTGGGAAAAAATTTCTGGGAGCTGGAAAAAAAATTTCTCTGGCTCAGATGAAAAAAAAATTTTTGTTAATTTTTTTATGTCTTTAGACATTATAAAATTAACTACATATCCTTTTTGTCTGAGAATGATGTCTCCCCCTTTCTAAAAATAGACCATGACTCATTCTTTCTAAGAATAGAATTCCAAAAAATGGGGTCAAAATCTGTTTTTAGAAAGAGGGAAACTTTATTCCCAAAAAAAAAAAGGAGGAAGATAGTTCATTAAGTTCTTGGAATTATATTCTTAGAAATTGGAATGGTTCCAATGGGTCATTTAATGATTCCAAGAATGGATCATAGTCTATTTTTAGAAAGAGGGAGACTTTTTTCCCAGAGAAAAGAAGGGAACAGAGTTAATTAAGTTCTTGGAATTCTATACTTAGAAATTGGAATGATTCCAAGAATGGGTCATATCAGTATTTTTTCCCTTTCCATCGTCGGAAATGAATGGAAATCTGTTTTAGAAACATGTTGAGAACCCAAGAATGAAGAAGATTTGAAGCAAATAAGGGAAGTTAGAGTTAATTTTTATAATGTCTAAAGACATCACAAAAATTAACAAAAAGTTTTTTTTTTTAATCTGAGTCAGAGAAATGTTTTTCTCGGCTCTCAGAAATTTTTCCCATCCGACTCAATCGACAAGACGTCACCATTTTTTTAAGAAATGAACTCTCCTTGATTTCTTTCAGTATTCAAAGTTTCGTTTCAGTTCAGTCTGTGCTAAATACAAACTACTACATTGTGTATGGAAACAGATTCTATCCATCGATCCCCATTTTGTGAAGAGTGGATTTTCTGTTACACATCAAATATAATCGTTGCAACCGGAGGGGTACCCAGCTGGAAAGCTGACTTCGAACTTTTATTGACTGAGCGTTATCTTTCGTCCAATGCTATATATATAAAGCTCGGAAGAGACCGCGGGAGTTACGTCCGCTTAAATGGTCTCCTGGAGATCTGACGATTTTTTCTGAAAGTTTATCCAGGGCAGGAGTTCGTCTCCAGTGTTCTGTTCTGCTCTTAATGCCTAGGAGTTATGGATATTGCAACAGACGCCGAAAATTCAAACCACCTTTTCTTGTAACACTTTTTATAAACTACTCGTCTAGAGTATGTAGGTAAGTGATGCTGAATGGTAGAAACTTTCAACTAATTTGCAGTAACTCTTGCTATCCCACGATTTTTTCCAGAAAATGCCATTCTAGCTCTGTTCTTTTGGTGATTCTGAATGCCTTATTGCAATGCTTCCTAACAATATACTTCTAACTGTATTACACTCTTGTCAGAATTCTGGTTCTCAGGTCAGACGATTCATCAGTAAGATCAGCCCGTTCCCATGAAAGTGGTTATGCAGTCACTGTCAAATTAATTCATTTGGATTATCATTTATTGAGTATTCGGATTCATTTTCATTAGCTAATGCAAACAACACTGTGAAATAGGTAGTCAAAGTTATAGAACGTTGACACGTTAGTCGATATGCTTAACTGAATAAACCTTGCTAGGGCAGTTTTAAGTAAGACAAGAGAAGGCCTATATAAGCACGCGGCTTTTTTCGGGAAACGAGCTTGTCCTCACCTACACTGCTGGCCATTAAAATTGCAACAACAGGAAGGAATGATGTGAATAACGTTGAAATCACGTGAAAGGAAGAAGAGTTTGGATATGCAAATGAGTAGAATTTCAGCGCATGCAGGAGGGAGAAAAGACATCTGAAGTACCGCATAAAAAAGTTTTATAGTGGATTTCTCATTCGGAACGAGCTTTGTAAGGCCAGAGTTTTCTCAGAATATCGTGTTATGCCTCCAATTTCAGACGAAATTCTTACCAGCAAGAGTCGGAATACGATAGAGGCATGATTGTTGCCCATAGAGAGTGTGGATTATCGTTCCGTGATATCGCTCGTCGCACTGGTCGACATCCAATCACTGTCATGCGAATATATAATCAATGGGTTGCTGAGGGTCATACTGAACGGCATGGATGATCTCAACGCCGTCTCCTGACTAACGCCCGAGAGGACAGACATATTGGGAGGTTAGCCTTGGGAAAAAACGCACAAACACATAACGAACCATTAGAAAATGGGTATGTTTGCAGTACGCCCAGTATCCGATCGTACGGTGCGTCGACGTTTGCAGCAGAGCAGTGCTTAAATTGCGCCGGAGGCCGGCTCCAGCACTTCTCAAATTTTAAGATAAATTACAATTCTAGCTGGAGCGCACCGGAGCCCTAAATAAGATGATCTTCGGTACTTCTTTTTATAAAACTGGGCCAAAATTTCAAGGAAAAAAAATTAGAATTCCTAACTTTTTAGTTTAACAATAAGAAGACCTTGCAATACTCTATTTCCCTAGAAATACAAATTCATGTTCAAGTAAAGTCCCCTCACTCATATGCGGAAATCTTTCCCTTTAAGAAGGGCAATAAATTTGGGGAGTTTGTTTAGGAACGCGTAAATTTCTCGCTATGCCATCTTATTTAGTGTATTGTTATCGATGGTTATATTTAGTTATCCTCGTAGGAAGGCAAATTTGTGTTTTTAAATGTGCGTTAAGTGACAGCGAATACAATAAGAGTGAAATACTGAGAAAGACTGCTCAAGCACGTCCTATACATCGTCTTCTCTCAGTATCCACTAACGTAACCAAATACTGGGGGCGAAAAGTGTAACTAGCAACTTTACATTCATCCTTAGGAGTCAGATTCAGGACTCATTATACCCCTGACATACATCCCCTTGATGGTTATAATTATATCAGCAGAGAGCCGCAGTCAAAGAGAACGTTCTCTCTCACCAAGATTCACCTTATTTTTTGTTTTAACCCAGTCATGCCCTCATTCTGTTTCGCCCTGTTTTTAACATTATCTGAATTTTCATCAGCTATGCTTTAAGTATATTTAGTTTTTGTGATGATAAAAGAACTCCCCCCCCTACAATCAGAGCTCAAACTGGGCCGGAACTCGGCTCCAGTGCTTCTTAGTTCTTGTAATAAATCATAATTCTAGCCGGAGCGCACCGGAGCCCTAAATAAGAAGGTAGCGGCACTTCTTTTATGAACTGAATAACAATTTCCGTAGAAATTTTAACTCGAAAATTTTATTTTTACCAATAAAATTATATTAAGAATCGCTTATTAGATTTTAATTTGTCGCTTTACATTTTATTTATTTTTAATGATTTCAATAAATAAAAATTGATTAACTATATGATAACTATTGATTAAATAAATCTATAAACATTAATTAAATAGCTATTAATTAATTTGATAATAATTAACTACTTAATTTCAAAATTATTAATGAGTTTAATAGTCATTTTATTTATTAATTTACTCTTATTGCTCTTTGCTGGCGGTCTTACATAGGACTCCGGCACTTCTAATTTTAAAGATTAAGGCCTGCAGCAGAGTGAACTATCAGCACGACGACCATTATTTTGGCTTCCCTTGAAAATGCAGCATAGAGAGAGACGGTGATTCTGGTGCACCGAAGGACAAAGTGGATACAAAAATGTCGTCTTTTCAGACGAGTCTCTGTTCAGCGTGCAATATTCTGAAGGCCGTATACGTGTCTGGAGGCTGCGAGGAGACCGCACTTCGCCTGCCTTGCATTCGATATCGGCATAGGTACCCTGCACTTGGTGTGATGGATTGGGCAGCATCTGGGTACATGGCATGCACATCTCTAGTTCGGATCGACAGTAATTTGAACGCAGATCGGTACATTTCTAACATCATACGTCCATTTCTTGTGCTTATCTTCCAGGCCTGCCAAACGCTATCTTCCAACAAGATAATGCAAGACCACATGTCGCACGTCGTGTTCTGACCTCCCTCGATACACAGGGTATTCGATTGCTGCCCTAGCCAGCACGATCTCCAGATCTGTCACCCTTGGAAACATCTGGTCATAGGTTGCTGAGAGACTGTCCCGCCACCCCTCTCCAGCTAATGATGATGAAGTGTGGCATAGACTTGAAGCAGCATGGAGCGAGCTGCCCGTTTCTGTCATCCAATCCCAGTTCGACTTACCCGGTTAGGCATATGCCTAACCGGGTAAGAGCCGTTCGTTTTAGCAGCCAGGGGTGCAGCTGTTTCTACTAATTTTGGTCCTCTGTAAACCCCCAAACTGCTTACAAGTTTAATCATTTTGTTTTCATGCCATACTGTTTACGTGCAATAAATATCTTTTTTGTATTTGCTTTTCTTCATGGTAATGCTATTTTAATGGCCATCAGTGTACTATTGAAGTGTTCCTAGCCGAAACATGTTTCGTTGAAAATTGTGTCCTGCCTAGCTAGCAAGATATTTTGATACTGAACTGAAAATGTTCCGTTTAAAGCACTGTTTCTCGTTTGACTTCTCCATAGAACCGGTTTTTGCATAAGTCAACTGATCAAACAAAGATTATGTATTCGACGTTGTACGCATAGACGTTCTTTATGCACCTTCCCAGGCATTGACAGCATTCTGAAATTTCACATTAATTCTCCTAACACTAAATTTCATGAAATGTTTAAGCCAGCCCATAAATTTTACGAGTCATTCATTTTAAGCAATATAGTCTGCTTCTTATTCGATCTAGTATTTTTCTCCCAGTCTTTTTTAAATTGTTAATTCTTCATCAATTTACTACATAGCGCTGTTGATTTATGTCATAGTGAATAAACTTCATTGCATTTTTCTGTGATTACAATTCGCTTATTTTGTGACATTGCATCCCCTTTTTGTTTCTAGAAACAATGAACTGTTTGTGCTTTCTGAAATATTAATGCTAGATAATTCATTGCTATGCAGCAACTTAATCAATATGGTTCAAAAGAACCGACTCACTTGGGCCAAGATTCGAATTTCAAATAAGCTATTTTTTATTATTATGCTTAAGCACATTAATTACACTTGAAATCTGTCAGTTCAAAAGTGCTCTGATGTGGATGGTAGAAAGGAAACAAAAGGTGTAAACCACAGGAATCTGTCTTTTCGGGTTTTATGTATCGAATCTAAGAAATAATTACCAATACTCCTGCAGCATAAACACCACACCAAGCAACAGGTATAAAATTGCACTATTATGATTATTCAAGATCTTTCCACATGTAAAGACTCAGAATAAATTAACAGCACATTTATTGATAGTATAACAGACTTGCTTTTCCAGCAGATGATAATCTCCTTTTCATCGAGTTAGCATGTCATAGAAAAAACAGTCCATGTTTAAAAGCATCTAGCTTATTTCCTGGTCTTAATCCTATATCAAGTAGAGTTATACCTGACTTACGCAACTTGAAGTTACATGTTTATTGGAATCATTTTTTCAAAACTCCAATATATCCATACAACCAATGATTGCAAAAACAGAGGTTGCATAAGAACTCCTGATGGACAAGTGGTATAAGCAATGTACATAGTAAGTTAGACATAACTTACATTTCGCAAAAATTTAGACCAGATTTTATGACAGCAGTATAACTAAGAATGCTTTAGATGTATGAAAAAGATTGAATATTGTAAAGAGTAAAATTATTTTGTTTCCCAGTTGCGTAATGATTTCACTCCTATATACATATGCCAGTACTGGGCTAAAACACTAGTCCTGCATGTAACTATATTTAGTTTATTAAATGAAAACTTTAGTTATCTTCCCTTTTTTAAGTGCATTATGTAAATATATATATATACATATTCAGAAACAGGTTTGAAACATATTCATATAGATATTAGATTTTTTTTAATATGTACGTATACAGTATTCTTTATTAGTTCAAAACTGAACTTCACAATATTATCTTCTAAGATACAGGTTTCCAAACTTTTCCATGTCTAACAGTTCTAAAAAATTGTTATGTTCTTGCAGCCCCTAACAAAGTTTCTGGGGTGGGGAGGAAAAATAAAACAGTTATGTAATCAAATTTTAATAATAAACAAAAATAAAACATGGAACTAAAAAATATTACAAAATTTAATATTTGCATAAATTTTTCAAAACAATAATTAATAACTATTTCTGTTCCTGTGTATTAGATTTTTTTTTTTTCAAATTGAGGCACTTAATTACTAATAGCAATTCTCATATCTGCTTGTGCATCCAAGCGATTTCTGAATTTTGTTTTGATTGACAAAAGAGCATTAAGTCATACTTCACAAAGAAGTCCTTCCCATACAGAAAGGCATCTTTTTCTTTTGTGATAGTTTTCATGTCTTCACAGAAGAAGACATCTTCCATTATAGCAACACTATGCAGTAGCACCCAGATAGGATAGTAGTTAGTGACGCTGCCTACCATACCAAAAGGTTCGAATTCAAATCCCAAAGAAGGCATGGATGTTGTAATGTAAGAGTGTAATGGTTGTTTAGCAAAGAGCACTAAAAGTAGAAGGTGAGGCGAAATTCTTGAGAGGTTGGTGATAGGGGACTTTCCGACCACATTCAGAGCATTCTTCCTCAAAATTCCATCTGGGTGGAAGCTTAGTACTTAGCAAGGCCCAGCAATACCTAAAGTACCCACCTAGATATACAGGTGCTGGTTTTCCTTCAACCTGTCCGGTACTAAAACAAGCTTACTTTCGTTGCCCATCAGTTATTATGAAGGGACAAACAAACATAAGCTTGATTTAGGTAATTCTGATTATAGATACTAAAATATACATTATGAATATAAACTCTTTAGAACAAAACAATTTCAATAAATATCTATTTGATTATATTCAAACATTGTACAAACTAATATTTTCAGATTTTTTACCATACAATGTTTACAAGAGAAGGATTTGGAGACAATTACAAATTATTATTATTATTTTACAAATCTCTGGGATATTTTTATCAGTTTTGAAAATTATTTGAATGAAACAAATTTGAATTTACTTAAAAGACCTTAATACTCATTTCACAAAGCCAGAGGAACTTTTTTTAAACACGTGGAAATATTTCATTTACAGTATAAGGAGCAATTATGTTATACTATGTGGTGTGATGATAAAAAATGAAACAAACTTTTTGATAAAAGCTCAACCTCAATCACAAGTTTTCTAGTTTCAATCAAGTTGGTTAAATTTTTTATTGAAATAAAAAAGGCTGAAATTTTCATATTTTAATCCTTTAACAGAGATTCTCACAGGTATATGCACTTTTTGCTTTATGTATTGTGACTCAGCACAAATTCAAACATTAAAATGATCTATAATCCGGACCTCAAAGCTGCAAACTTTCTGCGCATGCGTAGCGTTTACGCATGCGCGTTTAATGTATAACGGATGGTATAAGCTAGGCTAAAATTATCTAAATATCTATTTCAGTTAATGTTGCAGATTGCGTTATTCTTTAATTGGATCCAGCTTTTTATTTTTTGCAGACTGTTAGAGCAATTTTAGAAAAAGTAAGCTTGAACTTTCGATTATGTCAAAAAGAGTTTCCGATGCTGGAGCTCCCAAAGGATCTACAAAGCGAAAGCATGTTTCGATGTTCATCGAGCAAAAAGTGGAATTGCTGCAAAAAATGGATAAAGACATGAAGAAAGTGACAGAGAGGTTAGTGAATACGAAAAAATTTCGATTGACAAGTTAGTCGGTATTTTCGGCACAGCAATTACAGGACTTGAACAGCTGAACTGTGTAACTGAACAAGAAATTATGTCTGTTTATTGAATTAAAGAGAACTTATTAGCAAATAAAACGAAGCAACTTAAACAACTTACATTGAAAGAAATGTTTAATAAAGTAAACAAATAAATATTAAGCTCTTTTTTTTTTTTTTTTTTTTTTTTTGTAAATTTTGATACCCTTTAGATTATAATTGCTCTTTATTTCATAAATTACGGTTTCATATTTTTAATTTTATAATTTCTGCATGCCATAAATTGATGATCTATAATCTGGAAAAACCCCTAATCCGGAATCGCCGATGTCCCGACGAGCCCGGATTAAAGACTTTGGTTGCATTAAAAGTTAGATTTCCTGTGTACTGGTGTTGTACTGTATATATAATAAAATTTAATTCACGTGGACGCCAGGACTTCCTATTAATTTATACACATTTTTTGCTGCACTTCATTTAAACTTATTTCCTCAGATTACTTTAAATTAACTGATCCCTTAAGGAAAGTTGAAAATGATAAATTTAATATTTTGCTCAATTTTTTCATACATAAGGAACTGGTTGGTTGGTTGCATTAAAAGTTAGATTTCCTGTGTACTGGTGTGTTATTTGTTGAAAATTAATTAAAAAAAAAAAATTTAACCTTGCCAAAATGCGAATATTTTCATCATTTAAAGCACTTCGATAATTAGAAGTATGTTTGGTACTGGCAATTACAATAAGAAAGGGAGATGCACAACTAGATGTTATAGCCCTCCCATATAGAAAATTTTAATATTTTGTGGCTAATCTTTTTGAGTTATGCGAGATAAATACATATGTATGTACAGACGCCATGAACAAAATCCCTCCTGGGAGGGAAAGTTCTTTATTCTGTGCATACATACAGACATCATCAAAAAAAAATCGAAATACATAATTTTTCGTGATTTATTTTCAATCAACATATTATCACTGCATTACATTAATATACATATGAAAATCTTTATTTGAGCTAAGTGGGCCATTAATAGAAAACTGAATATTGAACAGAGCTGTCCAAGATACAGCCAGGACCAATCTAATAAAATGGATTCTCACATTCTAACATTTTTCAGTTCCTTTTTTCTTGAAAATGTGTCTAATTACTTGTGTGCTTTTCTAATTTATTACATTATATATGATTTATTATATTTTAAAAATGTATACTCCTATAATAATGTAATATTAGGCAAAGAAACAGTCATAGATTGACAAAGATGTTAAATAAAACTACAAACTTTGAGGGAATCTGACACAGGAGCAAATTTTTTTATATAGTAATGCTCAAAGCTGAAAGTTTTATTTAAAATTCCTGTTAAAGGTTGTTTTCTTTGTTTGATTTCACACTATTTATTATCTTAATATTATATTATGATTTACAGTATAAAATAGGTGAATAACCAGAACATTGTTTAGTTTTTAGTCATTCTCAACTTTGGGACAACAAATTAACGAATAGTATTAAAAAGTGTCAGGTAACATTTTTTAATCTTGTGACAAAAGTGAATTAAGAAGATTAATAAGATATTCTAATTTTTATAGCATAATTCATTTAAAATTTTTCTTAAAGGAGTTTTTGCATAATGAGAATACATATGCCAGTGCACTAAATTTAATAACTTTGCTAAGTATTATGAATTTAAATCTCTTTTTCTCAAAGTTTGCCTTAAAGCAGCTCTTTTGCATAGTAGGAATAATTATGCCTTTGAGCTTATTAGCCTTTCTATCCATCTAACTGTTAGATATATTTTAAAAGAGTCATCTTTATGGAAAACTTTCTGTGGGAAACTGACTCATATTCAAGTTATACCCGGGAAAAACCACAAAATCCTCACGCAGCAGTTTTTTTCAATCCCTAGGAAGATGATTTAGGTTAAACTGCAAATATTCTGTAGCCGATGACTGGCTTTCCTAGACTGTAATTAATTTGTTATACGAAAAAGTTTCAATTTTTTTTTCTTTTTTTGCAACAAAGTGCTAACAAAGGGCATGGTACAAACTGCTCCAAATTTGATCGAAGATCCCCGTCCCCCTCTTATCTAATCCACGAACTGCACGACGTTTCCTGTCCCCTATTTCTTTCCCAAGAAGATTGGGTGCTACAAAAAGTCATTTATCGCCATTAATGGGACATTCTATTGAGACTGCAAGCCTTCATTTTCGTTTATCAATAAATTGTAAAAATTGTGCATGCAAAACAAATATTAATTTAAAGTCTGGCGTGTGCTAAAGTAAAAATAAATTTCTTTTACACTCATTTTAAAGTTTTATGATGCTTAAAGAAGTGATGAGCCAGATCTTTTTTATTCTCTGTAAGAATTAAAAACTTTCCAAGTTGTAGATATAGCTACTGTTATATAGTATATATATTTATTAGTTTTGAATAATAAAATTGCTACAGTACTGACATACATAAAACGGATTCATAATCAATCTATCAAATATCGGATTTGTACCGCAACTTAAATAAGTTTTTTTTTTTTTTTTTTTTCAGAATGGTTTTAACTTTCAAATTTATCATTTTAGGTAAACAGTTCTAATTTAATTAAAAAAATTTTCTTTATTAAATCTAAAATTTGGACTTCTAAATTCACACTAATATTATTGCAATATATTCCCGTATTAAGCTTTCCATTTTTAGTCATTGAAGTTACACTGACTGCCAATAAGTATTTGGACACCTATGCAAATGACGATATCTGCGGTCCTAAGGTATTTCACGGACTCCGTCGGTATATATCGTGTAGGAAACAGCATCGGCTTTAGTCGCATGCAAGATGCCTCGCAGTTCGGAGCTCTCTGATTTCGAGAAAGGTATAATTATAGGGTATCACAAATATGGCCGATCCTTAAGGGACATATCTAGCGATCTGATGTACCCAAAATAGACAGTGGCCTATGTGATTAAGAAGTGGAAGGTGAGTGGTGATTGTCGGAATGTGCCCCGAGTCGGCAGACCAACGAAACTGGGAGATAGAGATCGACGAGTGCTGTCTTGGAATTCGGAAGAACCGCACCCAGCCGATGGCCCTCATCCGCGAGGAGTTTCAACAGGCATCCGGGAGTATTGTTTCAATGAATACCATCCGTAAGGAAACACATCTGCTTGGTTTTCATGGTCGTGCTGCTGCCCATAAGCCTTTGATCACAAAGTCCAACCGCGCTGCTCGGTTAATGTGGTGCAAAGCACATCGAAATTGGACCGTAGATCAGTGGAAACGGGTTCTTTGGAGTGACGAATCAAGAGTTCACCCTTTACCGTTCGGATCGCAGGGTCTGAGTTTGGCGTCTACCTGGAGAACGTCTCCTGCCAGAATGCATTGTGCCAACAGTCAAGTTCGGCGGAGGTGGAATTATGGTCTGGGGGTGTTTCTCCTGGTATGGGCTGGGACCCTTGGTCCCCATTCATGGTAAGCTCAACTCCGATGCCTACTGCACTATTTTGGATGACAATGTGCTTCCTACGTTGTGGCAGTTTTACGGGTTGGACTCCTGTCACTTTCAGGACGACAATGCTAGTTGTCATGTTTCGACGTTAACCAAGGCTTGGTACGGTGCCAATGGAGTTCATCAAATGGACTGGCCTGCCCAGAGTCCAGACCTGAACCCTATCGAGAACCTCTGGGACGAGTTGCATCGCCAAATTCAGGGGTGCACTACCCGTGCAAAATCGGTGAAGGAACTTCTATGCCTTTCCCAAGCCGAGTGGAAGAATATACCACTAGCTGTCATACAAAGACTTGTGGAAAGTATGCCCCGGAGGGTCCATGCTGTAATTACCTCTCATGGAGGCTCTACCAACTACTGATTTTGAATAATGTTAGTTTTTCTTTTCTATCATAGGTGTCCAAATACTTATTGGTAGTCAGTGTATTTTAAGGTTATTTAACTTTGTTACAAATTCCATATTTTAATACTAGAAACTTTAAATATTATTCTGTTTTCCACGTGATGTACTCTGGCATACATTTAATTTCTAATACAAATTTAATTAATAAATTAATAATTATGATCGTCAGCAGAATTTTCATAATTAATAAAAATAAATAAATAAAATAAAAAATAAATAAAACTCCCTTATATTCATATCTTGGGATTTTCAGTTCCTTTTAATCCATTCCTTTTTCACATATTGTTGCACTGTACTAAGTTTCCATGTATGTAGAATTTATATACTCTGTATTGTATTTATGCCAATTTATATTTAAATGATAATTTTTACAAATTCTTTCATCACAACTCTAGTTAACAGAAGATGTTTCTAACACCTTGACAAAGCTTAATCTTCAGCATGTAGCTTATTTTCTAGCCTAGTTTCAGGCTGAATTATTTGTAAAATTAATTACTTGAAATTATTTAACAAAGATGGTCGTTAAATCACGCTAATAATATTTCTAACTGTTGTAATTTATAATGCAGAGTTCATGTGATTTATAATATAATTCATTTATAATTTTTTCAACAGTATTGAAATTAATAGCAGATACTGATAATGTTATACATTTAGATTACAATGATTTAAATTGCCATTGCCTTCTTCACTCATTCTTTTATGCTATATGGCCCACCAGCGGCCGAGCAGTAAAGTCGCTGAACGCTGGTAGTTCGGTTCGAATCCCGCGAACGGGCTGGCTGCATGGGTGTTTTCATCGTTTTACCCATGTGTAACGTGTATACGAGCCAGTTTCCCTTAGAAAGTCCTTCGCGAAGACATCCCTGCCCTTAGGTAGATAGCCCTCGAGGATTTGCTATAATTGAATAACCTAATCTTTTATGCTATATTCCTTATAGTTCATAATGGAATACAGGTAAGTTTAACTCATTCATTAAGCATGTAAATCTCTAATTCAGCCCACTTTTGTTCTTACATGTGCTGTATCTTCTATTTTCTTTAATATAATGTTCAGCCTAATTTCAAAAGGTCTTATGATCAAGCGGAAAAGTAACTAAACATTGGTAGTTCGAACCAAGTTCCTAGTCCCAGTGATACCCCAGCTCTTTCTTTTTTTGCACTTATTTACTGCGTAAAAATGTAGCTTGAAAATTTCATTTCATGAAGTAAAAATATTTTTTTAATTTATTCTTTAAAAATATTACAAAAATTCTCACCTTTACCTTAGCATTTCTTTTTACAAATCCCTCTAATAAGAAAAAATAAGGAAAGAAATTAACTCGGTTTCGGTGATTGATACCTCGGTGCAAATTATATGTAACATTTTTCCAAAAGCATAGAGTTTACATGGATATCAATAAATTAAGGATTATTTCTCCATCTAATTTTTTTAACATGTTTTTTCCAGAATTTTCTTTTCACACGGTAGTGCTTAACTTTATAGTTTTCTATAATCATTCAATTTCTCTAGCCATGGCAACTCTGCATACCTTCTGACAAGTAGTTATGTTTTTAACCACTGCGTTTTGATTCCTGTTGACTATCAGTACATTATTCATTATTTGTTTCACAAGTGCAACGTTTATTTTATACGCAAATCTACGTAAAATAGCATTAAAACTTCAGAAATGCGGAGCTCTTGATCGATAGCTTGTTTTAGATTGAATGAAATTAAGCTTAATGTCACTGTTAATTAGCTTGTTATTAATTTAATTATACATTTCTAATTAATTATATGTTGAGATATTTCCAAGTATATTACTCAAACTTTTCCATCCCAATTTTTAATTTTTGGTTATAAAAATAAACTTTTATTTATTGAGAGGCCTGATTGATTATATTAATTTGCAGTATTGTTTATCTAATTCCTTTCTTCTAGATAAATTTTAGAAAATACTTCTTAGCATAATGATTTTAATTTATTTACAATTTATACGTCAGTGTTCCAAATGCATAGAAATGTTGTTATAATAGATTTCATGCTAAGCTTTTTTAAAATTTAACTAAATTTAATTTCTGCAAACATTTACATGATTACTTTAATTAACAAAAAATATTTTTAACACACTTTGATATGGAATAATTTTTTGCACGTTAGTGAACTCTATTAAATTTTCCAGTCTAGTTCAGACATCTTGACTATTATTGATGTAATTTATTAAAAATATAATTTACATGCTTTATAATTATTTAATGTATGACATTACAGTCAAAAGTCGTTAATCCGGACTCGTCGGGACTTCGGCGATTCCGGATTATAGATCATCAGTTTAAATCTCGTAAGATGGCATGCAGAAATTATAAAATTAAAAATATGAATTGCCTTTGAAAAGTTAAATTGTAACCCTTTAGGCAGCAGGGGGAAGAAATTTTGATTGGCGCAGTTGGATTATAACTCGACCCGGGGGGGATTTTCATTAGCGCAGTTGGAGTACACCCTAACAAAGATACACAAAACAAACATGTTTTTTGATAATGTTTTATTACATATTATGAATAAATTAATTATATTGAAATTACATGAATATATGAAAACACCATAAAAAAGGCTATCCCTGCATTATTGAGATTTCTTAAAAACTATATCTTTTGTTAAATATTTTAATTTTATTAATCTTAAACCAGAAAGTTGTACTAAAATTTTTAACAAGCTAAATTTTTACGATGTAACAACATACATTCTGACACTTCAAAGCAAACTTTTGTCAATTATTTGAATATATTTTTTAAAAAACTGTGAATAAGCAGTAAACTACAGTCACAAAAAAATCAGCAATTCACATAAATAAAATTAAACAAACAAACAAACAAAAATTATAACAATGTGGCGGCATGGTAATTCATTAGAGAATTCCATCAGATGCTTTGACTGTAACACACCTCTACAGTCAAAGAACATATTTTTTAAATTTTCCTAGTATTTGATAAGAGCACTTTTTTAACCTGTTGGGTTAGGTAACATGCTCTGCAGTTCAGACATTAATGCTCCACAATTTTTTAGTTCATTTTCAGTACAATTTAATACAGAAAGCAGAAAAATCTCATTTTGAATTATCTTTAATTTAACGGTAATTATTTTCTGTTTAAATGTGAGACTGACTCTGGAAAGATTACATGCTTGCTTGCATGCAAAAAAAGGAATGAATTTTATGTATATGCTTGCATCGGTTATGCATCTAATGGATTTCCACAATCACAAAAAGTACATACGACTACACAAATTTAAACATGGAAGTTTAATACAGTTTAAATAACAACGGTCAATTAAAGGGCATACTTTATTAATAATTTTAAGTCTATATAAAATACTATTATTACTTTTAGATTTGATAACCCAAGATGAAGGATCAAATTTAATTACAGAATCCTCAGGAATCTTCATTCCAGAGTCATGTTTTTTATGGTACAAAGGGGGATATATGCCTGTTTTGCACTAATTTTTATTTTACAATTACGGGAAATAAATGTGTCCTCTTCAATTTTCAAAAGCACATTTATCAAATTAGCCAACCTTCTATTAAATTTACGTTTAAAATAAATATTTTTATTTTATTATGAAAAGATTCACAATAAATATTTGTATCGGTAAAAGCATGAGAAAACTTCCTATATGACATAGCCCAGAGATCAGCCCTACAGTAATACCGTTCTTCAAAATATCTAATAAATGATGGTGCAAATTTCAAAAACTTCTGCAAGAAATTTTTCATCATGATTGAAAATTCAGCTAAATTTTTCCCTCCATTATTGTTGCCAAATTAAAATGCAGTTCTTTTCATAGTTGGCAATCTGGAACCACTGAAAACAATTCACGCAGCCAAGTTTGGTATATGTGCCATTTATTAACAGATGCTTATCATCTGGACAAAAAAAGTTGATTAACTTTTTACACGCCAAACTATGATGCAAAAGTAAAATAAACATCTTGTTGTGAAAAATCGATTTAAAACTCAAATATAAGAATTATGAAGGAAAAAAAAAATAAATAAAAAAAATAAATAAATAAAAATAAAAATAAAAAATGATTTTAATGATTTATATTTATATTTTTAATGATTCCATAAATGGAACATTGGCGGGAAACAGTTGGTTTTTTTACATGATTTTTGTAAAACATGATTATTGACATTTTAATTCGAAGCTTCATTTTTGACTGCACTTTTTCAGCATTAGCAAGTGGATTTGTCAACGTTATTCGGAAGTAACATAGATTAAGCAGAAAAATAGGGAGCCTACACCTTTATAACCGCAAAGCTATTCCACCAAAGCAAAATTTACATAGTTGATAAGCAAGAATTTATAAAAGAATTCTACATTAATTGTTAGCAGTTTATACTGAAACAAGGAAAAGAGTTTTAGAAATAAGTAACAAATAATCTCCATACAAAAATTCACACTGCAGGAATGGAAGATACCGAACTGTTGAAAGTTTTTTCCAGTTCTTCATAAAAAGGAGAAACTTTTCCTGTTTTATCGCCTAATGCCAATTTGGTATTATTTATAATATGAAAATACTTTTTCAGTTTTTGAAATCTATTTCTTGGCATTACAGAAGAAACTACTGGGACAAATAAATCCTCTTGAATGCTCCAGTATATATCTTCGCCGGGCACTCCATGATACCCACTAAACAGACAGTAATCCAAAAAAACTGTCCAATACCGTTTTCATCTACAGCTAAAACTTTTGCTTTCTGCATTGCGTAAAGACTTGTCATATTTGCTAAATGCAGCAAATATTCTCTAGTTAGGAATTTATGAAAAATTTCAACTGGAGATAAACTAACTAGTTCAGGAAACACTTTGCAAATATTTTCAATGCTGCCAGTTTTTAGAATTTTGTTAAAATTTAACTTTTTCCACCACCGATGTTCAATGTTTTTCTCTTTCGCATTTAGTTTTCGCTTCAAATTCTTCCTTCCCTTTGAAAATGAAGGTTCTTGGGGATCGAATAAAATTTGAGATATTTCATCATCATCTATTTTATTAGAAATTTCGATTTTCCCACATACATCCGCTGGCAGAACAGGCTCAAAACTATCTTGATTTACATCTTCCTCATGTCAAACATTCAGTTTCTTTTGAAGGCAGTTGACAAATATCAATACACTCTTCATCATCTGCTAATGTATAAAAATATTCCAATGCTTCTTCAATAGACTGAAATGGTTTTGAATGAGACATCTTATCAGTGTAGCGTATCTTCACTGAAAAAAATGCAAACAATGGGAAAATAATGAAATCCACACTCCAAAATATACACCTTTTTCACTGAGTCCTAAACAACCTTTAGCATCTAGCCTATCAAGAAACGCCACATGCTTTTCTCTAGCAGCTGTGAGTAACCCACTTCAAACCTTTACGGAAATCATGGAGGATGGGACTGTATGAAAGGAGAGGAGGGGGATATACGGGAGTCGAAAACAGATTAACAGTCATAAACATCTGTTTTCCACACTTACTGGAACTTTTCACATTTGGAAAATCTTTCTCCATGCCTCTATTCATGGCAATCAAAGTAATTTCATCATGTTAAAATATATACCTTTACATGCCAATGTTCCCTTTATGGAACATCCATATTTCTTATACTAAAAAATAATAATCATCTTTCTATGATAACTTACTATCATACTATGCATAAAATGATCTTCTTTACATATCCTCAATGAATTTTAAATTTTATATGAATTTCTGAATTTTGCTCTTAGAAAAGAAGGAAAAAAGGTGAAATAATGAATTTTTTATCAAGATAACGTTTCTTTTAGAAGAAATATATTGCTACTAAAACATTAATTCATATTTACTCTCCATGTAATAATTTATACAAAGTAATATTAATAAAATTGTGTTTTTTATAAAATTTTAAATTCGATGCTCCATTTATGGAATATTGGCGTGTAAAAGGTTAAGAGCAGTAAAACTTATCATCATCCATCATGATACAATTTATATTTAGAACAGGTACTGCCCATTTGATGCTTAGAAACAAATGATACATTGTATTATAATCTAAATGATTAGTGATGAAATCAGTTACAGGATAACCAGTACCAAATTCATTGGGAACGATTACATGTATCAGAAAGAAATCATACTGATTTGTTTTATGAATCTATGCAAAGAATTCTATTACTACCTTGGATCATGGCTTTCTGTTCTTCAGTTTTGAAACCAAGTGCAAAAGATTTGTGAGCAAAAGGCAATTCATCCAGACCTTTAGGACCATACAAAATATATCCTTCCTGAGGTTTATACAGAAGTACAGAATTGTATGATACTTTCTTAAGATTTTCAATCATAATGGCAAGTGAAATAACATCACTATGCGAATGCAATGATGATGCTAATGATTTTGTATTAATAATTTATGCGCTTTTGTGTTATAACATCCTAGCTATCTCTATTTTCCCAAGAACACAGCCCATCTGTAATAATATCCTAAATCTTTTTACCACAGATACCTAACTGCACACATGCTTTAATCTGATCATGACAACTTTTACTTAATTGCTGAAATTTTGTATTTATCTAAGCACAGATCATGATTATGACTTGAATAAAAAAATGTTAATGACATTAGGTCCCCATTAAAATTCTTGAAGGACATTTGATATTCTACAGGTATAGTGCCTTTAATATTTTTTTTCTTGACAGCCTTGTTGGTTTAATCTGTGTTATGTAAAATTGACAACAGTAATAGTGATAAGTTTTACTGGCTTAATGGCAATTTTCTTCCCACAACATTTTTTAAATGAATTGAATGAATTATTCTCATTCTAACCACAACTGATAACGGTTTAAAAGTATGCTCTTGTAAAGGTACATTTATGCAATGGGCATGAACTAAATGTTTATTACATTGACTAATAAATCTAAAAGACATCTGACAATCAGGAAAGATACATGGAACATATTTATCTCAATCATTTTCGGCATTACAAACTTTTACATGATTAAAAAAACTTACCAAATCTCACAATTTTTGCGACATTTATTATAATCTCGGATAATTTACATGGGAATACCAATAACTCTGCTAGAAAGTTCAACCTCATCATCATTAACACATTTATTAATTGTTCCAACATCAGACTGTTTAATACCCGATATTTCTACTGAACCAGATGAAGCTCTACATTTACTCTTATGATTATAAAAAGACTGCTTTGAAGTACACACCTCTTACAAACCTCACAAATTTTTAAATGCTTACTTTTAATATCTTTCATACAACTATTAGTTCCTTCAGGATAATCTGTATGAAACATACTTACTATAAGTGAATAGAAGTAAACATTTGGATTAGAACTTTCAGTTACATCTGCCGAAATTATTGCAGATGCCGTAAAATTTCCATGATCAATAACAGAGCTTATTTGCATTTTGCAGCTGAAATCTGATGATGAAATATTGTTCATTTAAGAGTTTGAAAGAATTACACTCCCCTACCACTACCTCGGAACACACACAACTGGATCAAAACCTTGGCTGCCTTTGAACAATGCACTTGGCTGTAAAATTTATTCTGGTAACGTTAAGTTGTTACAGCGGTTTCAAAAGGCATCATGGGAAAAAGTACACATTTTTGGTAAACTTCAGGTATTAGGGTCTCAGTTATCTGTAAAATTCAGACCAGAATTAATGTTTTAAATGCAGGATACTGAACACATAAGCTTTCCAAAATCTAAATTTTAAATATTTTCATTATTAAAAGGGAGTTCCAAAGGCTAATGAGGAAGAGAGAAATACATAAATTCTACAGTACTTAAAGATACCACAAAGGATATATTTCACATTGTGTATTTTTTACAAAAATGCAATAAAAAGTAGATTACAGTGTAAAATGTGAATGTAATTTGTATTTAAATGAAAATGTAAAGTGTTTTCAAGCTTTCAAGCAATTCAGATAACAATACATGAATGGGATGAATGCGATATCTATAAAATTTCCCGATTCAAAACAGTATAACGAGTGTCTAACCTTTCGTTGTTCAAATATGCTGTTTTAAACTTTTCATTACTAATTAAATACTAAGGATAAGAAAATGTTGCTTTAAAGCAGTACTACTTTAAAATGACTTGTAACTTATCTCACAAACATATAGTTTTTCTCTTGTGGGAAAAAATAAATAATTTATTAACAAGTGAGATGAAATGAAAAGTTAAACGCACTTCATACAAAGACATTTCTTTATAGCATAGATAAGTCATTACTACAGATATAACTAAAGGCTCTTAGCAAGCGAAATTTTCCATAAAAGACACAAGCCTTCTATAATCTGTAGACATGAGTCTTTCAATTATTCTATCTCCAAGTGATTTTTTACAAATATAACTCACGGAATTTCTGTCCAGTGAGAATAAGTGTATGCTTTTTCAAATGCTCTTTTAGTCTAAATGATTTATTACATACCTCACAAACATGAGGTTTCTCACCTGCACGAATAATATATGGTTGATTAAATTGAATTTTAGAGTAAATACTTATTACATACCTAACACATGACATTTCGCTCCAGTATGACTAAGCATATGTACCTTTAAATGAACCTTTTGAATAAATGACTTATTACATATCTCACATACATGAGGTTTTTTTCCTGTATGAATAAGTATATGTCGATTTAAATTAAATTTTTTAATAAACGACTTGTTACATATCTCACAAACATAAGGCTTCTCTTCTGCGTGAATAAGTACATGTCTGTTTAAACAAGCTTTTTGAAAAAATGACTTATTACATATCTCACACACATGAGGTTTCTTTCCAGCGTGAATAAGTATATGATGGTTTAAATAAGATTTTTGAGTAAATGACTTGTTACATACCTCACAAACATGAGGTTTCTCACCTGTGTGAATACACATATGCCTTTTTAATTGACCTTTTAGAGTAAATGACTTAGTACACACTTCACACACATGTGGTTTCTGTCCTGCATGAGTAAACATATGCCTTTTTAATTGACTTTTTAGAGTAAATGACTTAGTACATACTTCACACACATGGAGTTTCTCTCGTGCATGA
Organism: Stegodyphus dumicola; assembly: GCF_044657685.1. Lineage (NCBI taxonomy): Eukaryota > Metazoa > Arthropoda > Arachnida > Araneae > Eresidae > Stegodyphus > Stegodyphus dumicola. Next base: position 56,102,005 of record NC_140778.1, read on the forward strand.
AAAAGCACATGGGTTTTTAACCCACTTTTGTCAGTAAATGACTTGGTACATACTTCACATACATAAGGTTTCTCTCCTGTGTGAGTAAGCATATGAGAATTTAAACGATAATTTCCAGTAAATGACTTATTACATATGTCACACACATGAGGTTTCTCTCCCGTGTGAGTAAGTATATGGATTTTTAAATTATTTTTTTGAGTAAACTTCTTATTACATATCTCACAAACATGAGGTTTCTCTCCAGTGTGAATACGCACATGGGTTTTTAAATGTCTTTCTTCAGTAAATGACTTATAACATATCTCACACATATGAAGTTTTTCGCCTGTGTGTGTAAGTTTATGGATGTTTAGAGAACGAGTTCGAGCAAATGACTTGCTGCATACATCACACACATGAAGTTTCTCCCCCGTGTGAATACGCATATGCACATTTAAATTACATTTTTTAGTAAATGATTTGCTGCATACTTCACATATGTAAAGTTTCTTCCCTGCATAAATAATCATATGCATGTTTAAAATGCACTTTCATTCAAATGCACTCTTACATACCTTACACATACATTGAGTTATTGAGAAATGATTTATTACATACCTGACATCATGCATTTAACAGTAAACATAGGTTTAATCCCCATTTCAGTCTAAACGACATTTACCTTCGTCACATACGAGAGGTTTTCCTGTTGGGTGAGTAGACATGAGTTCTTTTATGAAGTTTCTTTCGACATATGACATTTTCCAATATACACTGTACTCAAATATATGGGGAAAACTGAGAGGGTCACTTTGGAAGTACAATCAAGAATTTATTGCTTATTTATTGCTTTCTGGGAAATGTTACAATTTCAGGATGAAACCTGGAATGCTCTTAAGCCAAGTACCTGGTGCACGCATATGTGATATGAAATAATCATATATACTAATACATACTGCACAGAAGGCACATCTAGTGCGATATACTAATACACACTGCACAGAAGGCACATCTAGTGCGATATACTAATACACACTGCACAGAAGGCACATCTAGTGCGATATACTATTGGCATGATTTTCAGGATTTCATGAAATCAAGTTTTTTTTATTTCGGACTAACATGATTTATCACCAAAGCACTCATGAAGTTTAGTCTGTTCATTCATTGCTTCAAATTACCCATAAACCATTTTAAAACTACAACAATGTTTCCAGGAAATATTCACGAGATACAGCAGAAGAATTAGGAGCCGTTACGTTATTTTCCGTGCTGTATAAAGATCTACAACTTATTTCTACCTCAAGTTATTTGCTAGGAGTTTTGGCCTCAAGCGCACTTCAAGCGGCAAAGTGTTCGCGCATTGAATCTCATGGACTTTTTAACAAGCCTCAGACACTAAAACGATGATCTTCCTCTGTTCAGAATCAAATGTAATGAGTTTATTCCATTTCTCAGATATAAACAGGATAAATAGAAGGAGTAGCTCATTTCTTTGTTCGACTCCTCGCTGACGCGAGCCTAATGGGGGGACGTAACAGGCAATAATCTGACGTCACTGTGATGCCACCTGTTCCCGCGTTTAAAACAGTAGTTTCATTGAGCTGCGAGACGATTTTCTAAAGGTTACATATCCCACATTAATTTTAATAATATATATATATGTTTTCTAATAATGTATACATTTAAAATAATTTATATATATGTAATTTTAGTCAGCTTTATTTTAAATTCTATATTGTAAAGTATCGTTTACGTAATATGGCATTTTGCGCTGCAGTAACGTGCCGTAGCACTTACAGAAGTATGAAAGGATGAGATATTTTATTTCATGGGACCAAAGCATCCGAATGAGATTTTGCTTTTGACAAAAGAATGGATACACAAATGTCAAAGAGAAGATTTTATTAATGTGAAGAGCGGAAAAATCTGCAGTGAACATTTTCTATGCAGTGTTTATGAAGTTGATATGAAAAATCGCTTGTTTGGATGGCCACAAAAAGAAACTGTTGAAATGAAATGCTGTGCCGAAAGTAAATTATGATGACAATAATAAATCGAAATTGATGATGACAATAATAAATCAAATTTTAATGATTTTGAAATAAAACTCACAAATGAAAATGTAGATCATCCTGAATGTTTAAGGATAAACTGGAATGCATTGATAATTTGAAGAACAAAATAATATCCTTAGAAAATTGTATTAAATTGTATTAAAGTATTGAAAAATAGAGAAAAGAAAATTTTAGAATGTTTTTTCAGCGACAAAGAAGGTGGACGACATCTAGACAGAAATTGGTATCAGAAATTAAAATCTCAAATAGCGAAATTTCGGGGGGGGGGGAAGCACAAATCGGAGAATTTGGAAAAATGTCTATTTTTATAAAGACGCAGATTAATGCATTACTAAAAAAGAAGAAAAAAATCAGGTGGACTAGTGAAAATATTTCACGTTGCATCGTCATAAGAGCTCTGTCATCTTAAAGATATGATTTTTGGAAAGAAAATAAATTAAGAAAAAAATAGGAATTTCTTTACCTAGATTCAAATTAAAGAAATGGTGTTTATTTTATTTTTTAATGTTTTCTAAATTTTAGTGTAGTCCAAGAATTCAAAGTAATGTTCTTACTCTAAAGAAGGAAAGAGGCGAATATTTGTATTCTGTAGAAAAAATATGAGTTCCCAGTTTCGACGAAATACATATAGATTGAAAACTCTGCTATGACTCTAAACTGGACTAAGTTGGTTCTTTTCAAAATGTGCAGTTTGTTTTAATCAGAGGTCTCATTTCGTGCTCTGCCTCAAATTACTGAGAAACCGCGTTTTAGATAGAGGATTTGTTTTAGAAGATGTAACTTTTAAATTTTTTTTATTATTAAAGAGGTTTTAAATAGAGATTGAGAAGAAATCAAATTGTGTCACAAACTACTAAAACCAAATTATTTAATGGTCAAGGAAAACGAGAGACAAAAAGTCGCTCCAGAGAAAACATTATTTTCAAAAAGTACCGCAAAAGGTATACTCTACCCCACAGGAAATCAGAAAGCATCTGACTTTTATGAGTTAATCGATAATATCTCCGGTATTATGAATAATACCAAAATAGTACCAACAAGATTAACAAGTATTTAACAAACTAATTTTGTTAAGTACTTGTTAAAGTTATTCTTATTGTATCCTTTGTAACTAATTATTGATTAGATTTTGTGCTAGATTAGCATTCTAGATAAAATATAATAGTATAAAACATCGAAGTAATTGGCATAAAAAGACCTGCTTCCTTTACTCACACTTTTTAAAAATTAAATAACTGTTTTAGGTACTTTGAATAAAGCTATTTTGTCAAAATTAAGGTAACAAACAATCTTATATACATTTATTTAATTGTAATATAGATATAAGTATAAATTACAAAATTATTTAAAAAATATCTATTATATTGAATCGGAAGAGAATTATAACAATGTAAAATTTACAATTAGGCAAAAAATCAAACGTAGGTTAGCAGAAATGTTGCCATATATGTCATATATGTTTAAACCTATGTCAATGTAAAGTTGTTTTTTGAGTATATTTAAATTGCTGCTATTATAGTTATCTTAGAAGCAGTATAAAAATTCTCTCAGTTAGCATGCAAATAAAGAAATGATTAGAAATAAACGTGCATTAAATAAAAAAAAACCTGCAAATAAAAATAAAATTAAAAAAAAAAAAAAACCCACGGAACTTTATGTTAAAAGTGTAGCACATTTTATCTATTATTTTAAAATTGAGTAAGCATTATTAAATTTTTTAATGGTTCAGTCTAAAATGCATAAAGCAGTAACATTGCCTCTTCCAAGTAATAGCTATCTTTCACACACACATCATTTTAAACGCTGGTTCAAAAACGCTAATTTCCAAGCTGTAAATTATATTGGCGCGCTCAGTGTCATCATGGCTACGTCATCACTTCTCCCTTTCTGCTTCAGGGGAAAAGCTGTATGAGCTAGCCCTTCTCTTCTAAGTCCTGGATATAAAGAAGGGAAAAGGGATTTTGAGTATAGGGAATTTTAATGGATAGTGTTGTTTACATCCGGTTCGTGTGTAATACTGTAAATACAGGACTTAGAAGAGAAGGGCTAGCTCATAGAGCTTTTGCAGAAAGTGAGAAGTGATGACGTAGCCATGATGACACTGAGCGCGCAGATGTAATTCACAGCTTGAAAATTAGCGATTTTGAACCAGCGTTTGAAATGAGCTGTGCGTGAAAGATAGCTATAATGAGATACATTCCGGTGACGTCGGAGGTCACGTGATGTAAGGACTGCTAATGTAAACAAACAAGCTTGTGCTGTTGTAGCTGTGTTGAAAAATCGGAAACTTTGTTTATTTTTAATTAGTTATGAAATTTGCATTTCAGTTTTAAGTATTATTTCAAACGTTAATTAACTGTTCATTCATTTGGTTAGTATAATTTTTGCCACTCTTATATGTTATTGTTATCTTCATGATACTCTCTTGTTCGCTGCTTTACCATGTTCTGATTGTTAATATTTATTTATGAATTCTTTCCTTGATCTGATAATTCATTTATCATTTTCCCATTATAGTTTTAATCTTTAGTTTGATTTCTAAATTCCTGTTTACATTTCCAGTTTTTGAGTGTTGACAATGCCTACTACATGTTGTGCATACGGTTGTTCAAATAACAACATGAAAGACAGATGCAAAGAAAATAAGATTTCCTTCCATCTGTTTCCTAAGGATGAAAATCTGCGTAAAGAGTGGATAGTAAGAATAAAAAGGGAAAACTTCAATCCAACTCCCAACCAGAATTTGCTCTGAACATTTTGAAGAAGAATGTTTCACATACCAGCCATTCACGAACAGGAGGTCATTAAAGGCAGATGCTGTGCCAACGAAATTTATTTTTATTTCGACTAAAGGAACCACTCGTAAGCGAACTAGTTATGTATTTGGTGAACCATCACAGGAAAGTTCAAGAGAAAAGAGGTATTTATCTACTAGTTTTATCAGAAATACATAGAGCATTTGTATGTGAAAACTAAAGATTGTATTTTTTTTTTTTTTTTTTTTAAATTTTAAATTTTCTACACTTTTGGTTTTAGAAAAAGATAAAAGCATAATTGGTGTGCTATGAAATTTAATTACTTTCTTCCTGTTTCAATGTTTTTTGCAGCTGATAGTTTTCGAAATGAAAATTGCCTTGATCGCAACTTAATTGCTGTCTATGGCATGATACATATTATTTCGTATTTGACAGGGTTTTTATTGCTTATGTGTTAAGGACTTGTTGTTTTATTCTTTTATAATGTTTCTTACTTCAATTCTTACAACTTTGGTAGACACTTCACTGACGAAGCAGTTAGCGAGGTTTCCACCTAATTTTAATACTTATTTCTATAATATGACACTTTCTATGCTTATTTCTTTGGTGTTTCTTACTTCAGTTTTTACCACTGCTAATAATACTTTTTAATAAATTCATTGAATTTGATTTCTGGGTTGTTATTATTTACTTCACCAGATTCTGATTACTAGCATCACATTGTAAGGTATCATATTAGACGCTAGCCTTAAGTTTATCCTTGCAAATAGCTTACTACATAGAAATTTTAAGCTTCTAAATGCTTCAGTATTGCTGATTTAAAAATAATTTTTATTGTTAGTTCGTCCTCTATTTTGTATACCTTATGTTTATTTGCATGTAAAAGTTTCACAAAAAAATTGAAAATTTAGTAAAATGTCCCCCAAATTTAATTACTAATCAACCAAGATGTAACATGTAATGAGGTATGAGAAATATGTGGAAAGATTTCAATGAGATGTTTCAGTTGATTAGTGATTCAGTCTTGGGAACTGCTTTAATAAAGAATTCTATATATTACAAAAGTATTTAAATAGTTCAACAAAAGAATGCCAAATAAATGAGAGAACTTTTCTGTTATATATCTGCCATGCAAATTTTGGTGTGTGTGTGCGAAGTGGTATATGTGTACACACATACCTCATTTTTCTGTTATTCACACATACACATCAAAATGCATGGCAAGTGCATAATGGAAAAGTACCTAAATCAGTTACATTGTACCTTTCTAGTTAAGAGAATGCATTTTTTTATTAAGTTGTTGTACTGTAATCAGAATAGATATTTTAGAAATGTCTTTTCATAATAAAACGTTATTTATACTTGTAGTCAGATATTTTAAATTTATCAGTTATTTTGGTACTTTAGCTAGATGCAAGTGATAAATTAGATGTTTGCAACGTGTAGCATGGTGTAGTGTCACCAAAATGGGGGAAGGGGATTGTTATTCATAACATATATACTTTATACCCAGTTGAGTACCTGTATTTTATACATATATTTATTCCCAAATTATTAAAAGCACTGTTTTCTTTTATTATTTCTTTCTTTCATTATTATCTTTATTTTTCAAATTATTAAAAGGACACTTATGCATTTATTTTGGTCTTGGAGCTTGTTGTCTACAATATATTTTTTTATAATATTGAATATAACCCATCCTTAGTTACATATATACCGTCTTGAAATTTTCATGTATAATATCTAGAAATTGTAAATATATTTAAAAAAATAGCAATAATATGACTATGAATGTTGTTTGCCTGTCTATCACAACATTAAAAAAAGAAAATGAAAAAAAAAAAAAAGCATATTGCTTGACTAATTGCTGATTAGGAAAATTCCTATTCACCAATTCCATAACCACAGAATAGTTATGGTTGAAATCAACCATAACTATTCTGTGGTGTAGGAGCTGCAATTCATGCTTTAAATTTTGGACATTACTATTAAAGAAAAGTATTTATTTTAATATTAGAACTTTTGTTTTATTTAAACTGTCAAACTATTTATTACAGTACATATTTTCTTTTCCTTTTCAGAGCAAATATTCCTGTTTGCATAAGGAAGACAGTATCATCACAAACTGACGAGTCTTTTTTGTTAATTTTAAACGAATTTTGTCAAATGAGAGACCAATTGGATGCTGCACAAAATAATGTTTTATTGAATGTGTTTTCTTCAGCTAATGAGAGGATAAAAGTAAACATGAAATGCGTAACAGGTTTCTCTCATGAGACGTTTATGACAATATTCAACTTTTTAAATTTATCGGAAGATTTGTTAAAGAAAGATAGAATGCCACCTATTGATCAATTTTTCATGTTTCTAGTGAAAATTCGAACTGGAACCACAAATGAATTCCTAGGAATAATTTTTAAGATAGCTTCTTCTACAGTTTCAAAGATTTTCAATTGTGTAACGAGAATTGTTTCTACTAAGCTTAAATGTGTGAATATATGGCCAAAAAAGGCCCAAGTTAAAGAGTTCATGCCTCTGCAATTCTTACATCAATATCCAAATTGCCGAGTAATCATTGATTGCACAGAGCTCGAAATACAGAGGCCATGCAATCCTACAGAACAGCAACTAACTTTCAGCTACTACAAAAATGCCAATACGCTGAAAGCACTAGTCGGCATCTCTCCTTCTGGAGCAGTCACCTTTATTTCAGATTTGTGGTGTGGTGCAATATCAGATAAAGCTCTCTTTTTAAAAAGCCAGTTACTTGATTTGCTCGAGGAAGGAGATTTAGTATTAGCTGATAAAGGATTTACAATTAATTCAGAATTATCTAAAAAAGGGTGTCATTTAAAAATACCGCACTTTTTGAAAGGAAACATTCAGTTCACTCTTGAACAAAGAAGTGAAAATAAAGCTATTTCCAATAAAAGAGTGCATATTGAACGGGCAATAGGAAGAATAAAAATATTCTGCCATTTTGAGGGAGCTATTCCATATAATAGCCTACATAATTTAAATGAGGTGTTTTTTATTGTTGCATTTTTAACGAATTTTAATAAACCTCTGATAAATGTTTTACCATTAAATTCTGAAAAAAAAAATAGTTAGATGGTTAATGTATTCCCAAATATGTGTACATATATTTTACTTCATACCATTTGTTAATGGAAATATTTTTTGTTTTATAAATCTGTGTACTTTTTAAAATCATATATAAAATGATTAATTTTAAAAAGTAGTTTCATATTCTTTTGTTATATAATGAAAAAATTAACATAGATCATTAGTCATTTGAAGATAAAAATGTATTATCATTATTCTACCATTGTATTTAGTTTTATTATCGCCGCTCTATGAGAAATGTAAATTTCGATATGCATGTATAGAACAAGGAAAATAATTGTATAATATAAATAATAAATCAGAGGTGCAATATAAAAATTAACACAAATAAACACATCATCAGAACTCCTTCCATATTAGCAACATAACTTTGATAAAGCAAATTCCAGTGAAATTTCAACCACTAATACATTTATATGGCTAATCTTTGGAATATGGTAACAAGTAGTTGGCGACATTTTGGTAAGGCGATAAAGGTTACTAGCTAGGACTTTAGCACTGTACATGGATAAAGTCAAGAGTGTGCGCAATGCCATTTTTGTGTAATTCTGGGATGTTTTTTTAAGTGAAAATAGGTTGACATGTACATGGATACCGAGTATGTGCAATTCTTAAAAACGCACAAGCAGTGGGCGATTCTGCACTTTCTCCCAATTTCGCACCTAATCTTCGTCATGATTAAGCATTTTTGTTCCATAAAAGTTCTAGTATAAGCGTAATTCGGCTAGCAGATTGTTGGAAAAATGTTGAGTAAAAAAAAAAAAAAAAAAAAAAAAAACATGCCTTTACTTCATGAAAACAAAATGGCGTCCAAAACAAAAATAGCAGGTTGCTGTAGCGGGGTTGGTTGCCAAATTTTTGCCAAGTTACCATAATCCAAAGATTATTTATTGATTTGTTTTATTGCTATGTATATACTGTATATACTCGCATATAAGTGACAAATTTTAAGAAAAAAATCAAAGTTCATAGTAGGGGTCGACTTATACACAGAACCTAAAAATATATCCAGCGGCAATGCCACCGATTGATGGCACGTCGGAGAACTTGATTATTAAATATATCGTTCATGCAGTAATTTTTTTTTAATTTATGTTTTTTTTTTTTTTTTTTTTTTTTTTTAATTCAACATCTGATGTCGCAGACCAATTCAATCTGTACGATATCTGTGAGGCGCTCTTATATCGAATCAGTAACTGTAACATAGAATTTGATGATGGCAGAGAATATGGCGCAGTCTATCCAAGTGAGGCTTATTATCTGCTAAAATGGAAATTAAAAAAATTCACTAAATCGTGAATTAAATTTTATTGTGAACATTGGAATGTTGTTTTTATTAGTGGCAATGGCATTGCTCAACAAGTTTGTTTTCCCAAAAATGTTTCTGAAATGTAGGAGAGTGAACTTATACAGGGTGTGTATAATATATATACACTGATATATGTATAAATGGGTCAAATTGGCAGGGCTTTTGTTTGTATTCAAGTTATTCATGTAAAAAAGTTTTTAGTGTGATTATAGCCACACAGTGGGAATTAACAGACTCTAAGCATGGAATGGTAGTTGGAGCTAGATGCATGGGACATTCCATTTTGGAAATTAGGGAATTCAACATAGAGAGGTAACAAGAACGTGCCGGGAATACGTAAGTTCAGGTATAACCTCCCATCATGGACACAGTGGCCAATCACCTGCACTTAATGACTGAAACAACACTGCATGAAATAACTGCAGAAATCAATGTGGGATGTATGATAGACATGTCTGGTAGGAAATTTGGTTTTAATGGGCTATGGCAGCAGAAGACCAAGCAGAGTCTTCTATGTCAGTGGCAAGTAGCAAACTATGTATGTGCGATGACAATAGTAAAAAGTATGGTCATTACTTACACTTTCTCGGTTCAAGTATAATACAAAGTCCGAAATCCGGACCTTAAAGCCACGAACATTTTTTTTTGGGGGGGGGTATACTTTACGCATACGCATTTGATTTTTCCTTCTGTAATAAAACGTGGAGATTTTCACTTAAAAATTCCGATTGTTAATTTCACTTAGGCACTAAAAAAATACCTCATGGAAAAACAATCATGTAAGCATAAATTTGTGAGATTAATAATTTGGATCCTTAGTTGAGTATCTGCTTAGCATACATCTCAAATCAAACATTCACCTATTTTATATCACCAACAGCGATCTGGCGAGTCATTATTCATTATATTTTGCTTTCATCACCGCATGTTTATCAATACATGGCAGCTTCAGTAATAACTCGTGCAGTGATGTCTAAACTTTTCTTTTTCATATATATTAGTAATTGAATAACAAGAGTATGGCAACCTTTTATGCTAACATTATGCTTGGCGATGATTATAGATTTTTAAATGCTTTAAGAAATGTTGACAAAGAAAAATTTAACAAAAATTTCTTTTCATATGCTAAAAATAGATTTTGTTAATGAAACTCTTAGGCCAAAGGATTACATTTAGTGCTATTTTAATTAAGAATAACTGATATGTTACTCACCATAAACCCAGAAGCGGCAGCAGAATTTAGGGAAGACAAAATTTTTGGAATTTGGGGAAGCACCAAGTGGCAAAATTAAGGGATGAGAAGTTTTTATGATTTAGGGAAAGCACCTGGGATCCAAAGTTTAGGCGCGGTGAAAATTTATAACTTAAATAGGCGCTTTGTAGCAGAATTTAGGACCCGTACAGACTGCACCAGGCGGTATCTAGCACCGCCCCTAGATAAAATCTTAATAGAGTAAACAAATAAATATTAAGCTTTTTTTTGTAAATTTTGATACCCTTTTGTTTAACCATAATTGTTCTTTATTTCATAAAATATGAATTCATATTTTTAATTGTATAATTTCTGTATCCCGTCTCACCAGATTTAAATTGATGATCTGATATCTGGAAAAATCCCAAATCCAGAATCGCCAAGGTCCCGACGAGTCCAGATTTCGGACTTTGTACTGTATTGGCCATTGTGTTACAGCTTGTAATTTGATTTATTTTAAACTCTTTCATATAGAAAACAATATCAGTCTGTGCACCTTATAGATCCATTTTAACTGAATTATTTTATTAGTAAGATTTGTTAAGTATCACATCAGATTTTAAGAAATGGTCAAATTCCTTTTTCCAATGATTTAAATCAAAGAACTAAAGTTGTAAGAAATTTAGCTAGTTTTCAGTCACATCAAACATGCTAAGGAAATATTGATTTCATACTGATCCCAATACATAATTATACCTTAAATGAGTTAAGTCCACCAAAGGCTTGATGAAAGAATGATCAATTATTGATGATTATTTAAAGTAATTACAGCCTTAATGTAAAATGGTATGCAGGTCCCCGAGAACAAATTCTCTATTATCCACTATACTGTGGGGGTATCACTGTTACCAACAGCTCATTGTTGCCTGCTTTTATACATAAAGGCAATTAACATATTTATATAATTCTTTTTACAGCTAGAACATGTCAATAATAGCATATTGCTCACAATGTATATATGAGATTTCAGATATACTGCCAAGATAAAATTTAACATCTTAAACAGAACTTAATGTAATGATTAAAATAAAAATTTTTAAGTTGTTGTTTCAAATTATTCCAAAATACAGGATCAAAATGTATAATCTGTGTATGAATATAATTTGGATATTTGTAATAAAAAGTAAACTGACATTCTGTTAAATTACTTATCGCTAATTGCCCTTGAATCTGATAAAAGTATGCATGAGTTGTTTTAAGCTTCCAAATTCCATCTACATTGTATAAACAAAAATTTGGTCTTTTGGCAAGCTGATTCAGCTCAACATTTTCAGGATTGTAACAGCATTTTATTTCGACAAGCCGAACATTTTCTTTGTTAAAAAGTAAGCCATCAGGTGATGCACACAAAAATGGAATACGTGGGTTGGTAACAACCCCAACTTTTCTCAAAATATAAGATTCATTTTGGCTCCTGATAAAATTTCTAATAACACTTTCATGTCTGGAACCAAATGAGACTGCTGGCAATTTGCTGAGGTCTTTTTCATGATTTCTGTATATATTTGCTGCCAGTGTATCAAAGTCTGCCATCCTGTGAGCAATACTATGAAAGGCAGAAGCTGTTAGTCTTATCTGACGGTGGTTCTTCCACAAATTGCTCTCACTCTGTTCTGTAGTTTTAAGCTCTATCTCCCATGCTTCTTCTAGGCTACATTTTATGTTTTGATGAAAGTAAAACACCTCTTCTATATTTAAGAAATCGGGCATTTCAATATTTATCCTGGTACATACCAATGCAGGTAGGGGAATTGTTCCGACTTGAAATAGATGGTCTGTACATTCCAGTACAGAGAATATTGGGAAATTACAGTTTTCTCCAAAAAGTGCTGAAAAGTTAACAGAATTCGTGGTTGAATAATTGGAAGCATGTGGCTTAAATATATCTGAACTCTTTTTTGGTGATAAGAGTTTTGGCCTTGGTTGATGCCATTGTTGTAGCTGTTCAGTTGGGGCTTCATATAATTTTTTTTGACTATAATCAACTAATGCATAAAGCAATGCAAAAACATGCTTGCAACTTGCAGGATTAGATCCACCAGGGCACTCACAAATAGCAGTCTGAATCTATAATAAAAAATATGAACATTAATGAAATTCTGGGACCAACTATGCAAAGTTGTTACAATTTATTCAGTGGGTTTCAAAGTCCAATAATTTTTAAGTTATGAATCACACACACATTCATATATGTAAACTTAAATATGTTAAATATTTAAGTTTACACATAGAGGCATTCTTGTGTTCATCTCATGCAGCCAATAATTGACCATTTATGAAAATGTTGAAGTATTTTGTGTTTTGGAAATATGCAACATTTATATTTTTGTTACTATGCAAAATTATTTCAAAGCACCACAATGCAACTGTATATTCCAAAAAGCCACCAGAATATGAGATGGTATAGACAATTTAAGAATAATACTTGCCTATGTAAAGGCAACGACTTTAGATGGCCAAGCATTTCTAAAGAAACAGTGTCGAAAAAGTTACAATACATGTTGGGAAGATTGGGATACTCATTTCTATGTACATCATAAAACCAGAACAACACACATTGAACATTTATAGTTTTATCAGTAAAATATGAAATATTTCTACTTGATTTCAAATAGTATTAATTAACTTAATAGTTTTTTAATAATTATAGTTTTTAAAATTATTTTCAGTACTTTTTTGAAATCTTATGAATCATTTGCAATAATAATTCTGTATACTGCAAGAGGAAATACATAAAATAATGCTCATGTATGTTGTTCTACAATAATAATGTAATTACTATTATAAGTCACAATTTTATCAGCCTGACAAGCACAAGATGGTTTTCAAAAATGTTAGACTAAAATGTCTGGAACATTATAAATACAGTTGCCCTAAAATTATGTGACGGTAGTGATACTAATATGATACACATTTCAAAATTAATACATAATTTTGTACCCCTTGAAATTTAATTGTTCATAACTGATTCTAAATCTATAGATAGCATGAACTTCATATTAAAATTTATTTTTTATATTACAGTAAAAATGTCGAAAAGAAAATTGTATTGATTTGCACAACTGAGTTTGCTGTAATTCTAGCTGTGAAATTAATAATTTTTTTATCATAGATATTTCTTTATTTTATAGTAGAAAGCGATAAAAAATACTACATTTATGCGTATTGATTAAAACTAGATTCTAACAGCCACATTATTAAAACACAACGTAACGAAATTAATAAAAATTCAGTGGTATAATATGTTCTCTATGGCACTCAATTAATAAGAGAAAATTAGCTTGGTGTTTATGTTTTTGCAAATAAGCAGATCTTGCGTGAATTCAACTATTTCAATAATTTAGAACAACTATGCATAAACTATTAACAAATATTTACATGATTATGTTTGCATTTTAAAGTTTGGAAAACATTATTCAAGGTCTAGGGAATATTTTTCAACTATTGATATACACTTAATATTCCTAGGAAAGTAAAACATGAATATTGGTAGGTATTATGCATAAAAGAAAATTTATGAATCTTACCTCATTTTCTGCAGAAATTTGCACAGACGTTTTATAATTAACTGTTTTCTTCATTTCTGCCTTAACGCAGCTTACTATAAATACCCTACTATCTGACATTACTTGAAAACAAATGTTATTCACATGCTTTTCCTTGAACAAGAGAAGGCCCTTTTTATTGACATCAAGAAAAGAGAAATCACTTCCAAGAGTACTTTTTAATTTTTCACAATAGCTGTAAATTTCTAAATTAGAAAAATCAATTAATTTTAGTGGTACATCTGCTATAGACTCCATCGTAAACAGCGCACGTGCGGAGATTGTTGTCACTAGATCACGGGACCACTTTTATCCTCTTCTTCTCTTGCGGAACGTATCTCATTTGGAAGAGACAATGTTACTGCTTTATGCATTTTAGACTGAACCATTAAAAAATTTAATAATACTTACTCAATTTTAAAATAATAGCTAAAATGTGCTACTCTTTTAACATAAAGTTCCGTGGGTTTTTTTTAATTTTTATTTGCAGGTTTTTTATTTAATGAACGTTTATTTCTAATCATTTCTTTATCTGCATGTGAACTGAGAGAATTTTTATACTGCTTCTGAGATAACTATAATAGCAGCTATTTAAATTTACTCAAAAAACAATTTTACATTGACACAGTTTTAAACATATATGACATATATGGCAACATTTCTGCTAACCTACATTTGATTTTTTGCCTAATTGTAAATTTCACATTGTTATAATTCTCTTCCGATTGAATATAATAATTTTTTTTAAATAATTTTGTAATTTATACTGATATCTATATTACAATTAAATAAATGTATGTAAGATTGTTACCTTAATTTTGACAAAATAGCTTTATTCAGAGTACCTAATACAGTTATTTAATTTTTAAAAAGTGTGAGTAAAGGAAGCAAGTCTTTTTATGCCAATAACTTTAACTATATACTATTATATTTTATCTAGAATGCTAATTTAGCACAAAATCTAATCAATAATTAGTTACAAAGGATACAATAAGAATAATTTTAACAAGTACTTAACAAAATTAGTTTGTTAAATACTTGTTATTCTTGTTGGTACTATTCATAATACCGAAGATATTATCGATTAACTCATAGAAGTCAGATGCTTTTTGATTTCCTGTGGGGTGGAGTATACCTTTTGCGGTACTTTTTGAAAATAATGTTTTCTCTGGAGCGAATTTTTGTCTCTCGTTTTCCTTGACCATTAAATAATTCGGTTTTAGTTAGTGACACAATTTGATTTCTTCTCAATCTCTATTTAAAACCTCTTTAATAATAGCAAAATTTAAAACAGTTCCATCTTCTAAAACAAATCCTTTATCTAAAACGTGGTTTCTCAGTAATTTGAGGCAGAGCACGAAATGAGACCTCTCTGATTAAAACAAACTCTGATTAAAACAAATGCACATTTTGAATGCACAAAATGACTCTGATTAAAACAAACTGCACATTTTGAAAAGAACCGAGAACTTGGTCCAGTTTAGAGTCATAGCAGAGTTTTCAATCTATATGCATTTCGTCGAAACTGAGAACGCATATTTTTTCTACAGAATACAAATATTCGCCTCTTTCCTTCTTTAGAGTAAGAACATCACTTTGAATTCTTGGACTACACTAAAATTTAGCGCACCATTCCTTTAATTTGCTAATACTAGGTAAAGATATTCCAGGTTTTTTTCTTAATTTTTTTATAAAAAATTTTAATTTTATAAAAATAGGCTTTAGACATTTTTTCAAATTCTCTGATTTGTGCTCCCCCCCCCAAATTTCGCTATTTGAGATTTTAATTTCTGATACCAATTTCTGTCTAGATGTCGTCCTCCTTCTTTGCCGCTGAACAAACATTCTAAAATTTTTCTTTTCTGTATTTTTCAATACTTTAATACAATTTTCTAAGGATATTACTTTGTTCTTCAAATTATCAATGCATTCTTGTTTATCCTTAAACTTAGGGCATTCAGGAATATCTATATTTTCATTTGTGAGTTTTATTTCAAAATCATTAAAATTTGATTTACTATTGTCATCATCAATTTCGATTTATTATTGTCATCATAATTTACTTTCGGCACAGCATTCCATTTCAACAGTTTCTTTTGTGGCTATCCAAACAAGCGATTTTTCATATCATCTTCATAAACACTGCATAGAAAATGTTCGCTGCAGATTTTTCCGCTCTTCGCATTAATAGAATCTTGTCTTTGACATTTATGTATCCATTCTTTCGTCAAAAGCAAAATCTCATTTGGATCCTTTGGTCCCATGAAATAAAATATCTCATCCTTTCGTACTTCTGTAAGTGCTACGGCAAGTTACTACAGCGCAAAAGGCCATATTACGTAAATGGTACTTTACAATATAGAATTTTAAATAAAAACTGACTAAAATTACACACATATAAATTATTTTAAATATGTACATTATTAGAAAACAGATATATATATATATGACTAAAATTAATTTGGGATATGTAGCCTCTAGAAAATCGTCTCGCAGCTGAATGAAACTACAGTTTTAAAAGCGGGAAATCAGAACAGGTGGCATCACAGTGACGTCAGATTACTGTCTGTTAATTTTCCTCATTAGGCTCGCGTCGGCGAGGAGTCGAACAAAGAAATGAGCTAGCCCTTTCTATTTATCCCTGCTGTAAATATATATTCAGAAAATATTAATGTGTCTTCTGAAATAATAAAACATTTTTCTCAGGGACAAATAATATCGCATCGAAAAATCAGCCGATATCATTGGAAACAACTGTAAAGTCTTTCCAGAGCCAAATAATTCCTGGCATGGAGAATCAACTGTTGACTCCCATGAACTGAGGAAAAAGATACACTATATTTTTTAGCTGAAAAAGACATGTAGCTAATATTCATCCCACAAAATTATATGATTTAAAGCTCAGGAAAGAATGCGAATTTAAAAGTTATAGTTGTATGCGTCAGTTTTCCAAATTATTGAATATAAAAGCTCATGAACAGCAGAAACGTACATTAGCTTCGTTACCACTGCACCAATCTCTCTATGCGATTCTTAATTTATTAAGCGCAATAGCATTTTGCCTTTTGAATGTGATTATGAGGTAAGAATAGATGAGGAACATTTAGAATGTTCTTCAGTAGAGAAATTTCATAATTGATAAGTAGGTATTTAGAAAGAATCAAAGTATACTGTCAAAAGCACACCCACCAAACCAAATTCTTTTTTAACTTACTGTGAGCAATAACCCAGCAGAGGCATGGCCAAAATGCTGCTGAAGTTATTTGCTTTTCAAAATGGTTATGAAATATCACAAGAAGGAGAAATCTGTTGTGTTACTTCTGGCCATTGTTGGCAAATAAAAATATAGACAATTTGACTTTTACATCTTCAGTACTTGCAGCAGGGCAGTAAAAAACAGTGAAAAATATTCTTGACAAGTTTGACGAACATTGTAATTTGCATCGTAATGTCATTCTGGTACCTTTTGTGTTTAATAGTATAATTCAAAAAACTGAACAATACTGTTAATTCATTCCTAAGGGAGATCAAATTACACGTCAATCGATGAGAATATGGTGCACTTATGATTGCAGCATAAAAGATCATATCATGCAAGGCTATGGACCTTGTCACATAAGAAAATCAGAACTCAATTTACAGAGAACTATTGATATTTGTAAATAACTGAACTTTTCAAATTACACTTGTATTCAGGCAGGACAGCCAGAGCCACACTTAAAAGTAGCAAAATCAAAACAATTCTCATTTGCAGCGTACACAAAGACCTTACTAGTGTTGTGGTTCAGATCTCAGTCAAGACATTGCAGGTTTATGGATAAGATGTGCAATAAATGTGGAATGCAGAATCATTTTTCCAGTGTTCGCAGCAACCCAGAAAATAACAAACATCAAGACACTAATATCAGATTTCCTCAATTGATTAAATATATCCAAATATTGCTAGAATTTAAATTCAAAATAAAGTAATTAGAAGCAAATTTAAAAGCCTATGACTTGCGTGATTAGACATAAATATAAGCAAGGTGTTTCAGCAAATCAGTCACACTTTATCAAGAGAGGCAGAATACAACTAGACGATCGGAAATTACAGAGCAACTGCATGGTCGGAAACGCATTCCTAGCGCAGTAGTAAAGACACAAAAGAAAGGCAGAACACGAACAGGATGAGAAAACATTTTTTATTATTCTTAGTACAGCTAAAATATTGTGATGGCTTTGGCTGGTGTACGAGGTAGAAAAATTGAAACTCTGTAGTAGTGAAGGTGGCGACACGGTGGTCAGTGCATTGGTTTGCGAGCTTGGCAGACCTCGCTTGCATTGATTACTTCCTCTGGACGTACGTCAAGACTGTAGTGTGTAAAACCCCTGTTAACAATGCTTTGAAACTTGTCGCACGCATCGTAGCAGCTGCTGTGAAGTCTGGGACGCGCTTCGTATTATCCAGAAGATCGGATCTTCCATACACGGGAGCTGTGAGCCAGCGTCAAGGTCCGGCGTCGTAATTTACACCTTCATAACCATCGTGGTCTGTTTTTGTCTTTATTTCTTGGTTTCTACTGTACTAAGCATAATAAAAATGTTTTTCCATCCTATTCTTGTCCTTCCTTTGTTGTGTTTTGTATCATCACTACCGAGGCAGGAAAGTGTGTCCTACCATATTGTTACGTGATTCTGCATCGTCTATGTGTACTCTATCTCCTTCTGAAAGACTGCAACCAATTTGCTGAAAGATCGTGTATAAATCATCTCTAACACAAATGTATATGAAAAAAGAGCTTTCTAAGAAAGAATATTTATAGTTTCAAAGAAAATACTTTTTGAGAAGTATACTTTTTGAGAAGCTTCTAGGTAAAAGTTCTATTTGGGTCGACATACATCATACAACTACTTATGTACAGAAAGCTTCCTAAGCTATTAAAGTTTTCCGTACGCACAATAATTCGATACGTTTAAGAAATCTGGCTAGGACTCCATTTTCATGCACTGTATATGCAAAATAATTGATTTTCCTTATCGCCCTTTCTCTGATTTGAAAAGCGAATGTCTATGTATCTCCATTTGAAACCAAGCATGCAATGTCAGTATAGCCTATGTTTGCTAAAACGATCATCCTATTAAAATGACTCTTCTGAAAGGCCCACAGCTCAGAGTATTATATCAATTTTTGCGAGCCTGATCATTCATTGTAATATATACTTTATCCTTATGTTGCAAGAGGTTAAAAATGCATTTGCAACGATTGTTAATTACCGTATTAGTTATATCGATCAAGTTTTTATTATCAGTATTCGTAGTCCTTAACCTACGAATACTACTAAGCTTTTGTGGGTAAACTTTTGCCTTAATGGGCAAGCTTCAGTTGCTGAGACTCTTCGCCTTCAGCCAATGGCTCCCCAAGCCTACATTCAGCTCATCTTCTCGTTCCCTACTTCAGACGTTTGGCCCGCTTCATTTATTTACTTCAACTGATAAAGGCTACTTTTTTAGGCCCCTTTTAGCAAAAGGCCTTAGCATTTTGCCTCGTGTTAGCCGCATGGCCACTAAAGCCCACTTGACATCTGACTTAACAACACTTCTCCTCCCGGCTAATAAGGAGTGAGATAAATGAAGTAATTTAATACTATTTCTTCTCCCGCTGAAGGAGTGAGAAAACTAAATATTCTGAAACGTGGATTCAAACCCACTTGCTGCCAGACGACCATTTGCAAACAAGCCGTAGTTGCTTTAAGTAGCAGGAGCAGGCTATAGAGTTTCTTGTGTTAACTTAATCTAAATCGTTTTCCTTCTCTTCGGCTGAAAGTGTTTTAACTAATATCATTTTGGTTTCAGATACAGTTTTACATATTACGGCTTGTGCTTCCTTCTAAGACATTAAATGAGGATGAGAGGAAATTTACCTTTCAATACTTTTCAATAAAAATTTTAATTTTGCGAATTTTTATAAAAAGTTCGAGTTTAAACGAAATTATCTTAGTCTATCCTATTTGATTTATTTCATAAATTGAAGGCTACGATCAGCTGCTACAGAAGATGTTTAACCATGCATATCCTTTCAAAACATCCTGTACAGTAGCGTTTCATAACCAAGTTATGTGTGTAAAGTTTTTCAAAGAAGTGCATTTAAGCATTCGATCAAGGAGTGATGTTTTTATAGATAGCTACTTTTTATAATACATAGTAAACATACTGATAAATTTGTAAGAATTTACTTGCCTTAAATGAGGGAAAAACATACATACACTGTTAATATTATACATATCTGAATATTTAATGATAATTCCATAACATACACAAGATTCAATCTGTATCAATACAAAGACAATCACAGGTCTTTTTATAATTAATTTGCATATGTAAAAACATAAAAATATTATTCAGCTTCTGATCTGTAGACTAAGTCCTCTAATAACAAACGTAAGAAAAACATATATTTTGAAAATAAAGCAAAAATAGAAATTTTTTCACTCTTTTTTTCCTAACGTAGTGCAGTTCATTCCATTATATTCAAATTTTATTAAAACATACAGCAGTAGTTTATTGTGTTAACTTTTCATTTACGAGAAAATTGATATATGGTAGTAATGAAAAATCACTTCCAGAAATTAGGAGTTCTAGCAAAAGATATTCCTAGTGTTCTCCTTTATTTCTAGTGAACTGCAAATGCTCGTCTGACTGGGAATGAAAACAACTATGAACAGCTTTTTTTTATGTTGCATTCAAATTTACTTTCAGCTAAAATTTTGATGCCCATAACACAGTAATATAGTTTGTCTAAGGTTCTTTTATCATATGAAGTTCATATTTTATAGAAGCCATTATTTTTTAAGGTATAAGCTTAAAAATGTAGCTCGGTGTAACACATAGGTTCTCAACCTTATTTTGCCCACTGTCCATTGTGAGAAGTTTTTTTTTTTTTTCTAAACTAACCGAATTTTTCTTACTTGCGAATCTGAAACAGCTATTGCCACAATTACATTTAAATGTGTAACTATATAGTCGTAAAATAGGATATGACCCTGTCCTTATTCAGAGTTTAAAGAAAACTGTTTCAATGAGGACAATTAAGACGCATACTTAATTATATTAAGAAGTATCTTTTTAATATTAAAAAGACATTGAATTTATTACTTATCTAATGAGAAGGTTGATTAATGATGCATTTTAAGGAGTTTGTTAACTCTTTGAAGGGCGGTGGTTACCTACAGTAAACAGCTTTTCTATTGAACGCCTTACTCACTCGTGTGAGTGGTTTTCAAGACTGACCGTTTATGAAGTTTCCTTGTAGCTCACTAGATGGCAATCAAGGAACATAAGCCAATCAAGAAACATAAGCCAGTAGTTGATGCAGCAATCATCTTAAAAAAATAAGCATCAGCCATCGAAGACAACATCATTTCGATGTACACTCTGCAGCGCCGAAAAAAAGAATGTAAGAACAGTGTGGAAATGCAGCACATGCAGAGTTGCACTCTTTTTGAAAAAGAAAATCTGTTTCCGTTCGTACTATAAAGACTGATTTGTATGAATGTGTTCTGTGGGCGGTGGTCACTGACACTAACCACCTGATATAGTAAATAAAACAAGAGTTTTGCTGATAAAGTTAATTGCCTTTTTCTGAGCTTCAAAGAGAATATCAGGCTCTATTTTACTTAAAAACAACCGCAAGTCGCCGCGTTAAGTAACATGCAGCCGATTCTCTTTTTAGTTACCAACGTTGCTATAGCGCTAAATCCACGGTCAGCTAAATAGGAAGATTGGAATGCCACCAGAAATCGTTGAACAATCAACCATAATCCTGGGTACAGTTGCAAAATCGGCTTCTGCAGTCAAAATTCTTTGTAGCCATTCTTGAATTTAATTTCTAATTTTCAGTTGTCGTCAGATCGATTAGTTCTTCTAACTGGGATGATCATGCTGTGTTGGCATTTCAAAAAGGATCCAAAACCCAGTTCGGTATGTCCATGTTAAGAATGAGTTGGAATTGTTCCGTTAAATCACTGTGGAAGTTTTTCAAATGTTGACAGTAAACAAGCAAGTCGTCGTGCTTGAATTATACTGCTGATAAATTTGGGAAGTTAATGAATTTGCGTCTGCCAATATTTCTTTTGTATAATAGCAGTTTTAACACGAAAGCAGGAACGCTATTTTTTGTCTTTATAAAGTTTATGTCGTCGGCTTGAAGTTAGAAATTGACATCATTAAACAATTTATACAGGTCTGGCAAGTACGCAATAGTGTTCTTTGATGAGATGAAGTTGTCGCGCAGTTCCGTGTCTTTGTTTTCTAGGGAACGCTATAACAGATATAAACAGATTGTAAAATCAAGTCAAACAAGTACGTTTTGACAGCCAAGCGCACCTCTGTGTGAAGCAGCAATCGGTTGAAGTCTTCATCATTGTCAGGGCAAAGCTGACTAAATAATCTGTCATTCAACGAGTTACTTCTGATTTTATTAACAGCTCTGATAACATATTGCAGTGATGTACGGAGACACTCACTCAAATTTTTGGCAATTTCAAATGCTGGCGACGAATTACGCAATGTACAGCAACCACGTCAAGAACTTTATTTTTAAGCACGCTATGAAGCCATTGTGACGCCCTGTTATAGCCGATGCGCTATCTGTAACAACTGACAAAAGATTATTCAAACGAATTTCTTTTTCGTCACAAAACTTTTCCAGTGTATTGAACATGGTTTCTGCTTTTGTATATGTTTCCAGTTTGGTTGCAAACAATAGTTCTTGACATATTTTTGCATCTTTGATTTCCTCACGATGACAATAACAATGCTTTATTGGTTGGTAAAGTGGACTCTTCCAGCTGAATTGAAAATTGGCAAGTCTGAAGATGATTGCACAATGATTCTTCAATGTTTTCAGCCATCTCATCAATTCATCTTTGCACGGAACTATTGCTCGAAGAATATTTCGGATGATATCTGTAGCTGGTTTTATGGAAAACAGTGCTTATTACTTCTTTTACTGTTGGGTAGAATTAAATCTTCCCAATAGTATGTGGTTTGCCTGTTTTAGCAATCAACAATGAGATATTGTACTAAGCTCGAAGTCCATCATCGTGTTGCTTAGAACCTGATGAAAAACGTTTTGATATTAGTTGGCTGAATTTCGTACTTCTTTTTAATATCTTGAAATAGGTCACATCTTTGTCTTTCTTATTCGGGTGTACTTTATTAAATGATCTTAAAGCCTAGAAGCCTTCATCAGTTCATTTGAAAATGTTTTTTTGACAAATAGCACATTGGCGATGATGGATTTGTGGCATTTTCGATAAATCCGCATTTAATATAATCTACACTATGCAGCCGTCTGCTCGTTGTTGCTTCCGACATAGTTTATACTTTACAGATACGCGAGTAGCAGTATTGAATGTTAGATATATTCAAATTAAGGGTTATTTATTATAAAATACTATATATACTCTGACCACTGTGACAAGAAACTTGATATCCAGAGCTTATTGGCAATTAGCTATCACAAGCTAGTAAAAAAAATTGTGCCAAAAGACGTTGGTCTCAATTAACTATTTATGTTACCCAAAAAATACCTGCAAACAGCGCAAATTCTCAATTAACGATTTCTTTTTCTCATAGGAAAAACTGGTGTTAATCATCCTGCGGGAAATCCGCACAGGGATACACAAGAGAACGCTAAAAGATGCGCAGAGAACTGTGATGGATGCGCTGTGAATAGGCGCAAAGATTGCGTCCGCGGAAACGAATGGTCTGCTTCGGTTTTATTCAATGCTCCAATGCTAAATTTAACACATTTCATCTTTTCTATAACCAAGAATTAATTTGTTAAGTTTTCATTAACCCGTTCAGGATCAACGTCCCACAACGATTCCAGTCCTATTAGCCCAGCGTAGCGTACATGCAACTTTAAAACTTAACGATTTATTTGAATTTGTAAAAGCCAGTAGATGGAGCTAAATGGTAACTGTTTTCAACATGGGTTGATTCACATGTCATGTGACCTTTATGTACTTACTGGCATTAGTTCCTGTTCTGTGCTTCTGCTTTTGACAGATTTATTGGTATAAACAAACTAGGAATCACGATAGCCCTTTATAAGTGCACCTGTGAATTAAAGGGGCACAGGCGTTTTTGTTTATTTCGTTAGCAACTTCTTTTTTTTTTTTTTTTTTTTTTGCTTTTTTGTTCTTTGCTTTTCCGTTATTAGAATCTGGGTAAGTGCATCCAACTCCTTGTTTTCCTTTATATTATTATATTATTTGCTTTGTTTGCTAGGAAAGTGCATTCAGCTGACTACAGGTGTAACGTCGCCAAACTTCCGTTAGGAAAAAACTCAAGACCAGTAGTTCTCTTTACTTCCTTGTACGAAGTAAAAAGGAAGTAATGTGATCGGGAAAAGTTTCAGGCAGCATATTTCAACGAAAATATCCATTTTGATCACTTTCGAATGCAATTTAACGATGTTTCTGCATGATATCTGTACGTAAGGACAGAATAAAACACTCTTTTCCTCCAAAAGAATTATAAAAACTACTTTAAAATGAATTCTGAAGACAATTTTTCGTGGCATCTGTACGAACGTATGTACGTACGTATCTCGCATAACTCAAAAACGAGTAGCCTCAGAACGTTGAAATTTTGTATATAGGACTATTATAACATGTAGATGTGCACCTCGTATTTTGGTTGCAATCGGCCGCACCAAACGTATACAAATATATTTATATGTATATCCACTCTGTTACCCGGCTCAGTGATCTCAGTTTCTTTACTCTTATATGTTTGTAAATTATACATTTTTTGCTTTAAAAATGATTGAATTATGTTGCTCTTATCTTCCGGTTCAGGATTTTATGCCTTTAGTAAATCTATATGCAATATTTTTAGAATTATCAACAATTTTAAAGTTGTTTAAGAGGCGCTAAGCCTAATAATTTTTTTGATGGTGGCCATTGCTTGTTTACATTTGAAACGGCAGACTAGTGGATTTGTTGCCAATCTAGAGAAACTTAGCTTCTCAACAACAAAGATAACGCCTTCATTTATTATTGCGAATTCAATCATGCTTAATCCTTTCTGGAATTTTTTCGAGGAAAGAAGTGTTTAAGATTTACTTCGTAATTTTTAATACAAATATTTTGAATTTTTATGTATTTTGCCTTGTCGCGAAGTGAGAACTGAATTAATTGAATGAGAAATACTCAATCGTCCGTGAAAAACTGTTTCTTTTTTGTTTTGTTTGCCTAATTTCTTTTATACATCGTTGTAGCTTTATTATAGTATTTGAATAGAACATGTGGCAACGATTAGATAATTCTTTAAATGATATAAATTTTTTGCATTCTGAGTTATAATATGAACGAAATATAATACTGTTAAGTGAACCGAGCGCCAGAGTGTCACTATGGTAAACAAATAGAGTGAATTTTAATTGAATGCATTTATTCTATTGTGGTTTATGCGCTGTCGGGGAAGTAGGTTTAATTCAATCCAATAAGTTTAAATGAATTGCAAGTAAACATGAGTATAATTTAATATTCCGTACAAGGAAGTCATGTGGTATACACATCAGATTTTTTTAATTAGGCTTAACTGGTGAAAATGAGCGAGCCGGTGGCGACGATCCATGTCAGCTGGTTCGTTTCCGTGACTGCACTTCGTTCTCCGCGCGCTGGTCCTTAAGGGGTTAAAAATCAAATAGGCAACCTGTCTGTTTATTCTCCCATCTCTGGAAAACACGGCGACGTTACAGTGCTCTCAACGTATCTCTTAACAGTGAGAAGATCAACTTAAAAAAAAAGTCATCAATTGGAGATAATGCTAACGAAAATAAAACGAACAATCATTGCCTTTATATAGGTTGGAGACATATAACGCTCATCGACAGAAATAAGATAAACATGCAGTGCCTCGTTTATAACACTCGGCGCGAAAGTAAAGCGCGGGGCAAGGGTAATGCGCCAGTAGACTGCGGTTTATAATAAGGGCAGATAATACTATCAATTCCTGCAGGATTGCAAAAATCATGTTATTAAAAAATATTATTATAACTTCAGTTATAGGAATAGTAGAAAGCCCGGCGGTCATACGAAATGACCGCTGGTCTAGATATTCTAAATTGCAATTAAAATGATTTGTGCAAAGGTGTGTGCTAATTCAAACTGAGTTACCCAGGGCAGGCGGCGAGGATGCCCCTTTGCTTACTGCCCCACGGGGTTTTCCCCTTCTACTTGCTTAGTTGCTTAAAGTAGAGTGCAATGAACGAAACCACTAGCGGTACATTTCTCAAGAGCCATCGCTAGTTCGATAAATAAAGGTGATTTAAATAATAAAATGTTAATTCACATGTCAAAGATCTCTTTGTACACAACATTTCTTGTGCAGATCTTTCCATAATTTTTAAGCTCGCCTTGCGGAGGACCATGAATTATTTTTAATTCGACGTCCGTTCTTTCACGAACTCTTGAAGAGGCAACATAAAGTTGACCGTGTCCAAATGCAAATGCGTTTGACCCTGAGACTTATTGATGGTCACAGCAAAAGCAAGTTTTACAGGAAATTGTCTACGTCTCAATTGAAACGGCAACCCTGTGCCGTGGCAACTTCCCCCCATTGGCTAGTACAGTTACGCAAGCAACCAATAAACTATCGGCGACAAACAGACACTTAAGCCGCATATAATAAAGATATTTATTTATTTCATGTGATTTGTTTTTTCATCGTTGCCGGATTTTGCCGGTTGGATATTTCCGAATTCTGTTATATAAAGATGTTAAATTTATTTATTAAATGTTAAATGCACGTGCTCTTGTATTTTTAACTTTTCCGGCTTAGTTTTCTCATAATATTCGTCACGCGCTGCACTGCACGGGGAATAAAACAATTTACAGTTACGCAAGCAACAATAAACTATTGACGACAAACACTTAAGCCGCTTATATATATAGATTTTACTTCAGTTATAACAAAAAATTGTTATACCTTAAGTACTACAAGCATATGTTTTTGCTACTTTCTATTAACAAGCTTTTGTTAACTTTTCCTGTATGAGATATTTCACGTGAAATTGGGTTATTTGAAAATTTTTAATTCAAATTTAAAATTAAAAATTTTTATATCATCCAAGTTAATGTAGATATGACTGTAATGGAATCTTTAAGTTCAATTTTCATCCACTTTCTGAAATACATAAATATGTGAATTTTCAGACGTCATAAAAGTGATTGCAATACATACAAAAATAAAACTTAATCAATATTGGCGCTAGTTCAGTTTTCCTACCTCCTCAAATATTTATAAACAACTAAAAAGTAAACATTTAAACATAATCTATTGGTTTATTATTGAAAAGGCAGAATTTTATATAAATCATTAATAAAATTTAGCAGTGGCCATAAAACAACTTTTCCTATATACTTAACTAGCTTTAGAAATAAAGTTAGGTTATTAGGTTATGTTTAGTACCTCCTCTTGCGAGGTGTAGTTGTATAAACTACAATCATACATTTGTAGAGAAATTAGTGTGTATTCCAGAAACAGTAACAAAATCATGCTAAAATTTATTTTTTCTCACTACTGCTGAGTAAAAAGGAACAGCGTTAATCCAAGTATAACTCTTTCTTGTTACAAAAAAATCTGATGTGTACACCACATGATTTGCTTGCACGGAATATTAAATTATACGCATTTTTTCTTGCATTTCATTTAAACTTATTGGATTGAATTAAATATATTTCTTCTATAGTGTATAAACCACAATAGAATAAATGCACTCTTTAAAATTCACTATATTTTTTTACTATAGCGACCTTCTGGTGCTACGTTCACTTAACAGCGTTACATTTCGATCATATTATAACTCAGAATGCATATTAATTTATATCATTTGAAGAATTATCTAATCGTTGTCATATGTTCTATTCAGATATTATAATAAATCTAGAACGATGTATAAAAGAAATTAAGCAAACAGAACAGAAAAGAAAGTTTTTTACAGACAATTCGGTATTTTTCATTCAATTAATTCAGTTCTCACTTCCCGACAAGGCAAAAGTACATAAAAATTCAAAATATCTATATTAAAAATTACGAAGTAAATCTGAAACACTTCTTTCTTCGAATAAATTCCAGAATGGATTAAACAAGATTTAGTTCACAATTATAAAAGATGTTATCTTTGTTGTTGCGAAGCTTAATTTCTCTAGCTTGGCAACAAATCTGCTATTTTGCCAAGTTTAAAATGTAAACAAACATGTCCGCTATCGAGAAATTAATTAGTCTTAGATGCACTTAAACAACTTTTAAATTGTTGATAACTCCACAAATATTAAATGCAGATTTACTAAAGGCATAAAAAGCTTAACTGGAAGATAAGAAAAACGTAATTCAATCATTTTCAAAGGAAAAAATGCACAACTTACAAACATATAAGGGCCTTAAGAAAGACTGACGTTAATCGCTCAAGGAAAAGAACGATTCTGTTCAGAATCCTTTAATTTTCTTTTAGGTGCAGGTTGCTTTAGCAAAAGCTTATCTAATAACACTCGCTTCTGTCTCCTTTTTAAGATGCCTTTAAAATGCGACACATAACACAGGTTCATGGTGCGCCCACACACTGCTTTATTAGGGTGATTTCCTTCAAAGTTTTCACTTCTTCCCTCTTTGCCAAAACTTCTTTAATCTTACTTTAAGAAAGGGCATCATCTCCTGTTCTCTCCTTCTCTAAGGAGAACTCTTCTACCATCTCTTGTGCTGCTCCTTGTGAAGTTCTTCCGTTGTAAGTTCTTCACTATACTCTTCCGCTAACTCATCCAGATCAGCACCATCCACATCCAGACCCATACCGTTTCGCAGAGATACAATTTCTTCGACTAGTTGCACTGTGTTATCCACAGGTTAAGGATCGAAACCTAAAACAGAAACACTCTTAGACCACAGTTTTTTCCATGCTAAATTCAGGGTCCACACTGAGACGTCTTTCCATGCCTTACCAATGAGGTTTAAACAATTTAGAGTGTTGAAGACTTAGGTGCGAAGCAGTGCTTTGCGCCGGAGCCCACCGGTGTCCGGCTCCGGTACTTCTCAATTTTTAAAATATAATTCTAGCCGGAGCCCTAAATAATCTCGGGTACTTCTTTTTATAAAACTGAACCACAATTTCAAGAAAGAAAAATAGAATTCCTAACGTTTTAATTTAAAGCAGTAAGCAGACCTTGCAATACTCTATTTCTCTAGAAATACGAGCTCATGAGAACATGAGACGTTGAAGTAAAGTCCCCTCACTCACCTTTCACTTTAAGAACGGCAATAAATTTGGGGAGTTTGTCTATGAACGCGTAAATTTCTCGCCATGCAATCGCATCTAGTGTATTCTTATCGATGGTTACAGTTAGTTATCCTCGCAAGAAGGAAAATTTGTGTTCTTAAATGTGCGTTAAGTGAGAGCGAGTACAATACGAGTGAAATACTGAGATAAACTGCTCAAGCACGTCTTATACATCGTCTTCCTACAGTATCCACTAATGTAACCAAGTACGGGTGGGGCGAAAAGCTTAACCAGCAATTTTACATTCATCGTTAGGAGTCAGATTCAGGACTCATTTTAACATTGACACACATCCGCTTGATGGCTATAATTATATCAGCAAAGAGCCGCGGTCAAAGAAAACGTTCTCTCTCACCAAGATTCCCCTCATTTTTTGTTTCCACCCACTCATACCCTCATTATCTGAATTTTCATCAGCTATATTTTAAGTATATTTAATTTTTGTGATGATAAAAGAAATTTCCCCCTACGATCAGAGCTTAAA
Organism: Stegodyphus dumicola; assembly: GCF_044657685.1. Lineage (NCBI taxonomy): Eukaryota > Metazoa > Arthropoda > Arachnida > Araneae > Eresidae > Stegodyphus > Stegodyphus dumicola. Next base: position 56,131,859 of record NC_140778.1, read on the forward strand.
TTGCGCTCACCGGATTCCTGCTCCGATGCATCTTAGTTTTTCTAATTAAATCGTAATTCTAGCCGGAGCGCCCTAAAATAAGAAGGTTGCGGCACTTCTTTTATGTAACTGAATAACAATTTCACTAGAAATTTTATCACGAAAATTTAATTTTTAGCAATAAAATTATATTAAAAATCGCTTATTAAATTTTAATTTATCTCTTTACATTCAATTTAATTTTAATTATTTAATAATTATTGATTAAACAACAATTTATAAACATTAATTAAATAGCTATTAATTAATTTGATAGTAATTAACTATTTAATTTTAAAACTATTAATGAGTTTAATAGTTATTTTATTTCTTCCTTGTACGAAGTAAAAAGGAAGTATTGTAATCGCGAAAAGTTTCAGGCAGCATATTTCAACGAAAATATCCATTTTGACCGCTATCGAATGCAATTTAACGATGTTTTTGCGTGATATCTGTACGTAAGGACAGAATAAAACACTCTTCTCCTTCAAAAAAATTATAAAATTGCTTTAAAATTAATTCTGAAGAGAATTTTTCGTGGCGTCTGTACGAACGTATGTACGTACGTATCTCGCATAACTCAAAAACGAGTAGCCTCAGAACGTTGAAATTTTCTATATAGGACTGCTATAATATGTAGATGTGCACCTCGTATTTTGGTTGCAATCGGCCGCACCAAACATATATAAATATATTTTTATATATATCCACTGTGTTACCTGGCTCAGTGATCTCTGTTTCTTTACTCTTATATGTTTGTACATTGTACATTTTTTGCTTTAAAAATGATTGTATTATGTCGTTTTTATCTTCCGGTTAAGGTTTTTATGCCTTTAGTAAATCTGTATGCAATATTTTTGGAATCATCAACAATTTTAAAGTTGTCCAAGTGCCGCTAAGCCTTTTTTATATGGCGGCCATTGATGTTTACATTTGAAACAGAGACTAGTGGATTTGTTGCCAATCTAGAGAAATTTAGAACAACAAACATAACGCATCCATTTATTAATGCCAATTAAATCATGCTTAATTCTTTCTGGATTTTTTTCGAGGAAATAAGTGTTTAAGATTTACTTCGTAATTTTTAATATAGATATTTTGAGTTTTTATGCATTTTTGCCTTCTCGCGAAGTGAGAACTGAATTAATTAAATGAGAAATACTCAATCGTCTGTGAAAAACTGTTTCTTTTTTGTTTTGTTTGCTTAATTTCCTTTATACATCATTCTAGCTTTATTATAGTATTTGAATAGAACATGTGGCAATGATTAGATAATTCTATTCTTTAAATGATATAAATTTTGTGCAATATGAGTTATAATATGAACGAAATATATAAGTTAACTGTTATATAATTATTGGATTATATAACAGTTAACTTAGTTTCCATTATATAATTATCACATAAGTTAACTGCCATATAATTATTAATACTGTTAAGCGAATCTAGCGCAAGAGTGTCGCTATGGTTAACAAATACTAGAGCGAATTTTAAAGAATGCATTTATTCTATTGAGGTTTATGTGCTGTCGGCGAAGTAGATTTAATTCAATCCAATAAGTTTAAATGAAATGCAAGAAAAAATGCGTATAATTTAATATTCCGTACGAGGAAGTCATGTGGTGTACACATCAGATTTTTTATTTATTTACTCATGTTCCTCTTTGCTGACGGTCTTCCATAGGGATCCGGCACTTCTAATCTTAGAAATTAAGCCCTGGCGCAAAGTCACTTCAAAACCGGCCCCTGGGCGAAAGCTGCATTCTGAATATAACAAGTAACACTTGCATAACATACAGGAATTCGCCTTCCAGGCGAAAAGCTTTCAAAACTAGACAGTGGGCAACACTGCTTAGTAGAAGCGCGGGACAACCAGATGACAGGTGTCCCAGTTTACTCTGGACAGATGGCTTCATAAAGGTGGCCTACTCGCCGACTATACTCAACCCTATATACCACTGACAGGAGCCCATCGGCACCATTTACAATGGTGTAGAGAACAGCTTTCTCCCAAAATTTGGGGATATTTTAAAAATATACAATCTCACATGGCAGTCAGCGGTATTACAAGCATAGCAAATTTTATTTAAATACTGTGAACCTTTCTTTACTGTTGTTCTGTATTTTTAAAGTACCAACTATTTTTTTAAGTCGTTTAACTTTTCTTTTTCTTTTCAGTAAAAGTACCTTTTAGTTTTAATAATATATCTATTATTTCATTATATTCATTAATTAGTATCATTTCATTATATTTATTAATATGCTTCTAGGAACGCAAAAAAAAATTTCAAATTTACTTCAGCTTCTATGCAATTAGCGATGTTCATAATATGCATTACAACCTTACTTATCTAAAAATTGCTAGTGTACTTTACTTTCACAGTTCATAAGCAGAAATAAAAATTTCCAATAACATGGAATTTAAATATCTTAACTCTTCAATGCAGGGTGATGCATATATGAAATCATACCAATTTTTACTGAATTTAGCATTAAAAAAATATTGTTACATTATTTTCTTCCTTCATGTTCATACGGGGTTCGTTTGGATTTGAAGTGAATAATGACGACACTTGATGAAGTATCAAAACACACTTTATTTACCAATATTCTCAGTACAGCTCCAAAATCACTTTTTCACGAACTGTCATAAACACGCTGACACGTTCAGCGACACAGCCTTCACACTGTCAGGCAATAACGGTGGAGACAGCTTCACCGCAAAGCACAGTTTCCGACTCTGGTCGTTCTCGGAACTCCACGTACTTTTGGGACTCTCCACATGATGCACTCGACGATACACAAAAGTAAAGCTCTCGACTCAGCACAGTCTAAGACAAAACTCGACGATGCACTAAAAGGCTCTCTCGATGCACTCGACGACCAACTGGGCACTAAACTTCGAGACACTCGCTCAATGACTATCAGCTCGCTAGACAAGGCACACACACTAACTGACTATGAACCAGCAGGGTTTATATAGCTTTCGGCTTGTGTTCAGGAACATTCTGGGCTAAACCAGTAAGAATTCGTTCCAGAAGGTTCTCCAACCGTCCATGGTATATCGCCAATTTTGTCGCCAAATGTGGCAACCCTGCCCTCCTTTGCCATTTTATGGCAACCCTAAAACTGCTTTGCGGAGAAGCTATCTTACCACGCCTTTACATTTCGTAACAATATAAAGCAGACAGTTTACTGGGTTGATTTTTATCTTAATATATCCATATCAATGTTTAGGTCTTCTTTTCCTCAGTAGATGCAGCATAAAAGTGAACTCTTTATTTTATTAGTGCCAAGTACATAGAATTCATTTCTGTTTTTTTCAGTGGTAAAGCTAGTTTTATTTGATATTAGAGACTTAAAAATTTTATTATATATAGCTGAAGGTATGTACTTTTCATTTCTATGTTAAAATTCAACCACGGAATTGTTTTAAATTGAAATATTTCAATTTTTCTCCGATTACTTTCATCATGCATCACTATGTTTTACTCTAGAGTGCAGTTTGATGCATATATGAACCAGTTTAAAATCTGGAGTGGATTTTTAATTATAAGACTTCATAATACCTTTTATTTCTGGCTTGTTTTTATATAAGTAATACCTACTCGATATTTGCATGCATTGTTATTATTCAGAGTCATAAAATATTAATTTTATTTCTCTAACTATGTAGCATGTATATTATTTGTTTATATTAAAAATTCCTTTGATTTTGTTCATTTAGTGGGTAATTAATTATTTTCAAACCATTTTTATGTGGACTCGATGGATTTGCTCATAAGTTTGAGATATACTCCACAATCGCTTAGCAAATGAGGCAGAACTGGGCGCCAGTGGAAATGTCATTAAACACTATAGAAAGATTCCTCGAAATTAAAATTTCAAATTGTATTTCAACAACTTTCATAACTTCAATTGACATAATGAAGAGTTTAGTTGATCAGTGCATTCTTTATTTGGGAACTGTGCGAAGAAACAGAATTTCTCATTGCAAGCCTCATTGCAGATGGGAGACTGAAGAAAGAGTCGAGGGGAACAATCTTTGAATACGTTGCAGACTGTGATGGAACTGAAATATGTAATTTAGTGTAGAAAGGCAATAAGAATGTGCTCCTGTTGTATACGTTTACTGGGAAATACCCTATTGAACAGATATCTAGATTTGATAGGAGAAAAAAGAAACAGTTACTGCGGGCTGCCTAAATGTTGCGAAACGATACAACAAACATATGGGGCAATGTAGATTTGCCGAATAGCCACATAAAAAGATAGAAAATAACTCAGAGTTCAAGAAAGTGGTATATGAGACATTTTTTTTTTTTTTTTAAACCACTTCTTAGACTCTGTAGTCATAAATGTGTGGCTGCTGTAAAAATATGTGTCTCTACAGAATGGATCCAACTCCTAAGGATTTGCTAAACCTGGTTGCCTTTTGGGTTGAGCTATCTGTTGAACTGTGCAAAATGGGCGAAAGTTCAGTTCCTAAATGTGGAAGAGCAAACGGTCTTTTAAAAAATGATTACAATGTGAACAGACAGATGGGCCCTGCATTAAACATTCCTCCATCCTGCGTCAGACAGGATCAAGTTCAACATGTTCCCATATGAAAATGAAAATTGCACTCCTTCTAAAATACCAAATTGCAAATTTCAAACATTTATTGTATGCGAATTTTATTTAGACATAATGCGTTGTATCATTATGTCTAAATATGGATGGAAATGGTTTCAAAATTTTCCATACAACATAACTTGCACGATAAATGTAAATGCACAAAGTATTTGAAACATCATTTTTATTTAAATTTTCATCACAATTTAAATTTTTATTAAGTCTGAACATGATTAATTAGAATTAAGTTTCAATAAAATTTTAATTAAAGTCAGTATCTTCTAAAAACAAAAAATCATGCTCTGAAGGGTTAAGTGTCCAAATCCCGTAAGTTAAATACAGAGACATCTGATGGCAATAAATGCTATTGGCCACTGAACTTTGGTACGTGTAAATCCAACGCAATAGTGTAAACGGTCTTTCACCTGCATATGCGTTTCCCCTATGACGCTATGTGTTTGCAATGCACAAATGGAAACGGGGCTTTACAGTAAACATTTAAAAAGAAGGACTAAGCTTAACAGAAAATCTCGAGTCATTTTTCTTGAATGCCGACCCTTCCGCTGAAAGAAGCCGAAAATTCAAAATGGAGCTGCAAAATTGTCTACCTCGATATCGAGAAATTTACAATGACATGGTAAAAACTAGTAAACAAAGTAAAATTACAGATTTTTTAAAGAGGAAAGAAGGTTCCAGAACTTTAAACGAAGAAAAAAAAATTCTGAAAATGAAAGCGATCTCATTCCACCGAAAAAACGTTCTCGGTTGATTATACTGAGCAATGAATGACAAAAAAACTAATTAAAGTTGCGTTATTTTTTTGTTCGACATACATTTAGATTTTTAATAAAAAATTAAAGTTATTTATGTAGAAATAAAAAAAATACTTGGTTTTAATAAGCTTTCAGAATGTAACTCTCTTTTTTTGTATTGGCTCTGAGCCTTGTACAAATGGTTTTTTCACACAACACGGCATTTTCTAGGAATCTATCTACCGTGTTATAGGAGTGTTACCAGTAATATAAAGAGAGAGCAATGCAGAATAAATAATATAGTACTTTTTATTGATCTAAAAGGAATGGTTTGATTACCTTCGATATTTCTACCATTTTGAGGTACTTTTGAAGGATATGGTTCAGTTAAAATCATTTAGGCATAAATCTTATACATTATTCACAATACTACTCTTCTATCATTGAGCAAAGTGAGAGTAATACTCTATTACAGACGGTGTTTACACATTTTTGTAACGAATGGTTACACATTTTCCATGAATTTAAATATTCATTTAAAAATACAAACGTGAGTGTCATCAAATTGGAATAAGGTTTATTTATCCTCTGCAGCATTAAAAATATTCTTTTCTTTAAAATGTTGCTGAAAATAAACAATGTATCGAAGGCTATATTTTTGCGCTGTCCATAGGAAAACACTCTTAATCAGTTATTAAAAAAGATGTGAAAAACATGGTTTTAATATTTCTACTCATAAAATAAATGACATAATTAATATGAAAGGAAAGAAACGTCAAAGTTTACATGTCACTGGGAAAATGGAAAAAAAATGTGTACCCAACAAAGGTAGGTACAGTTCTTATTAAATTTAAAGTCGCATCTCATGTTTTAAAGAAAAATCTAATCCCCCCAAAGAGCTATTGCAAAATCTTTAAATATCTCTGTAGGAACTGTGAACAAAATTTTAAAATCTGATTTAAATCTAATCGAAAAAAAAAAAAAAAAAAACCATGACGTTCATCGCCCAATGCCGAAACATGTTTCTCAGCATAAGACTATGTACAGATTGCTGTATGAAAATTATTTCGCAAGTGAAAAATGGAAATATACAGTTACAATTGATGAGGCTCAGATATACTTATCTGATTGCAATAGAAAAAAATCGATTTATTGGCCGAAAAAGACTTAATATGTTGGATCACAGAAAACGAGTTTTTTTAAAGGTTTTACGGTTATTACTGGATTCTCTTATAATGAAAACTTAAAATCAGGAAAGTAGGAAAAAAAGTCAAAATTAATTCGGATTACTATTAGAAATATGTTAACGCTTGTTTTAAAAGTAGAAATTCCATCTCTTTATCCAAACAATCTTCAGTGCGTTAAGTTCCATCAGGATAAAGCTCCAAGCCATACCTCTAAATCTTGCTGCTCTATTTTTTGAAGAAATGAAACTGGAAGGATTTGAAGAAGTCCGATTTTAGAAATTTTGGATAATCATCAGTTCTTAAAAGTAAGGCAGATAATCTGCATTGCAAAAGAAAACTTCATACTGAGATACTTTCAAATGTTCCTTAGTTCTCTCAGCAAATAAACCATCCAAATGCGAGTAAACACGGTATTTAGTTAGCATCATATTGCTATACGCAAAACTGCTTTTGCAAGTTATATTATCATTGCTCTTCAGAAAATGGTTTTACAATTTATCTTTAAAAGCTAGTAATGAAATATCCAATGTGAATCACCTGAAAAATTAGAGGTATAATAACTTAACGATGGAGCAACTGCAACAAGTCATGAATGTTTCGTAAGCCACTCACTAAAAATTTTATAATATTCAAAGTACTTATAGGTTACAAATGATTTCAGAATTTTTCCGTGCATTGCTCCCAAACACTATAATATAAAAACTATACAAATATTTCAGAAAAATTCAGCGTATAAAAATTCAGTGCAATAATGTATTTATTAATGTAATTAAGTACAGTATAACATGTGAAATTTGCCTTTTGCAAGACAGTCTCTCATATTTAATCTTTGAATGTTTCGTAATCATTGCACTGTTTTCTATTCTTGCTATAAATACTTCAGTGATTTGCACAACATAAGTTTATGCCAATCACATACGATTTTGTGCAAACTGTAATAAAATTGAGATACATTCTTTTACCTATAATATAATATCACTTTTAGGAGATGGTGTGAAATAGATGTCAGAATAAAAATCTCTTAAAATTTTAACTTCCCTAACACAATGTAATAACTCAGTTTCTCTTCTGAAACAGCTTATGTTATATCTTGCACTACATTGCTCAGCATAAAATACCAACAAATCACCAACTCAGAGCTTGCAGGTCTAAGTGGTCCAACCTTTTCTTTCACATGTTCAAAGTCTAAATTACAAGTGTCTAAATTGCTCAAAACTGTCATGTCTGAATGAACATGACTCAAACTGTCATGTCTCAGGTTTGCATCAGCTCAGTCAAATTACCATTCAAAAGCAGCCATTCAGATGAGATTAAAATTCATGTGTGTTTCTTGGACTCGGAAATTGTTGATGCAAATGAACCTTTGGAATATTCCTAGGGTACACTGAGTACTGATGCTGGATGACGGCTGAAAGAAAAAAAAAAAAAATTAATGTATCAGATGCATTATTTTCTGACTATATAAAAATTCTAGCTACCGTCTTTTTCTGAAAATAAAACACTGTCTTACTTTCTTTTTTGGTCCAAAATTCGCACTAGGGCTTATTTTCGGGGAAAGGCAAAAATAAAAGTATATTTATATATTTTTATTTACTATTTATTTTACACAGAATACAGAAATTTAAATTTATTCAATTACAGTCATGTCATCTTCTTCTGGAACATCGTCATAAATAAAATTCTGAATCATATTCTAATTTTCTTCCAAATCCATGTCCTGTTGAATCATTGGTTCGAATCTCTCATGTCTTGTAATATAGCTATTGGTAAATGAATACTTCTTGTCTAAGTAGCCTGTTCGTAGGGCATTGGAAACATCACTATCAGTTATTTTGTCCCATGAATTTTTTACCCATCAATCACCCCTTTTGATTTTCGACTCATTCTGTGGGGGTTGGAAAAAGGTCGCTGCGTCGTATGTGTCTCAGGGGTTACGATTCAGCCCAAATTTCATCCCGATGAGAGTCTGCCGATGCTAACGGATGATGAAGCCTTTCCTGTGAACATATCTCTCTCGGGGCAAATGGTGAACTGGTTAAGATAAATTCCAAGAATTAATTTGAAACGAACTGTAGAGGTAAACAATTAATTTCTCAGAATATTTTGTTTAAAAAATTTCTCTGAAATATGAGTTAAATCAACAGCATCTTTTAACGAATTCTTTTTGTCACATTATTTTAACTAGGGATTATTTTCGTGAGATGTCTTATTTTACAAAAAGTTCCGAAAATCACAATAGGGCTTATTTTTGGAGGATGTCTTATTTTCAGAAAAAGACAGTAATATCAAAAACTGATAAAATTTTTGAAATATGAAGTATTGATAAATTATTGTACACCTTACACAAAAAAGGGGGCACAGTTCTCCCATTCTACTGGGCCGATTGACGAAATTTAACTTTTGTTTATCATATCTTGGGAACGCGACTTGGAATATATATTAGATTTACACACAACATTGTTCTGACCAGGGCTGTGGAGTCGAGTCATGGAGTAGGGCAGATTTTTGGGGTAAAAGAAGTCAGAGCTGGAGTCACTAAAAACAGTTCAACTCCAGTTTTCATTGGACAGTTTAAATTTGAAATGAAATTAAAATTGAATTGAAAAAATTAATGACAAACTGAGTTATTATCTTTATTTATGGACTATATACATTAATAAATAGTTATTTTCTATTTTATTGACATATTAATTAATAAATATAAGGGAGGAGGATGGATGTGATATTTGCCATTAGTGATTAAACTGATTCATTTAGTTACAAATTTCACTGGTAAATTTATGTAAGCAACAATAGCAGCAAAAACTCCCATAATTGATGGCATTTTGAAGAAGTGAGCAGGAAAATGAGCAATTATTGAACAAGCAAAGTCATAAAGAAGTACATATTTAATGATAAAGAGGTTGTTAGAATTAAGAACTTTTTAGAAGATTTAGATAACCCTAATGTTTCACTACGTGTGAACGTAGTGAGTGTGGAATGATCTTGCAGAATTGGAAACTCTTCTTTCTACACTGTCTATATCCACAAAAAAAGCTGCGATCTGAAGAATTCACAGAAATCTTATGCAGTTTGTTGGAACATAGAAATCTTATGCAACAGTTTGTTGGAAGGTTTTAATGCCTGTAAAATTTGAAAGGTGTACAACCAGAATTGTAGATGTTTTTGTAACATATGCCACATTGTTACATGAGCAGGACTGGATTTAGATTTGATGAGATCCTAAGCTATTTGAGATATGGGGCCCTTTATGAGGGATATGAGTCATTTTTTTTATATGGGATATGCTATAATTATTCAGGGGAGCCCAAGCTATAGCTTGTTCAACTTAAACATAAATCCGGCATTGTATTTGAGGCATGACAAGCTGATTTTGTAAGACTTTGTAGAAACATTTCATGAATTTTTTGACAGTTGTTCATCCTGGGCTGCTTTTTTTACAGAAGCAGCCCATGTCCTGAAGCTGCTCCACCCATCGTTCAATGGTTCTTTACCAAATTTTGTGGAAAAATGTCTTTGAACAACAATAAATGATGATGTTTGGTGTATTTCAAAATACAGTACATTTTCTCCTGCATGGATGGTGCCATACTGATTAACTGCGCCTCTAGTGGTGATTCGAAACAGAAATATTTTTCATTGTTCCCGGATACAACATGTATAATTGTATTTTCAGAATTAATTTGTTTTGGCTTAATAAATCAATTACGTAATTTGTACTGTGCTATTCTTTTCACACCATTCAATATGAAACAGCCTGTATATTTTATCTGGCAACCAACTTATGCAAGTGGTTCTAGAATTCGAGGGTTACGTTTGTGATTTCTGCTTCTGATTAATATATAAACACGAGATATAATAAAATATGATGGCTACGCTAAGAAATGATTGGCAACCTTAAAGCTGACTAATCTAAATTTGGTGCTCTCCTCTCTAAATCAATCTGATCTCCCAAATTTCAGACCTTTCTAAGTTAAATAATACTCCTGAAAAAGGAACAAAAACCTAAAATTAACCAATCACAGCTTAGCTATACTTATGCACCTACTTAGTATAAATACTGCTTCGCAAGCAGCTACATCGTTCCTTTTCCTAACCTCTGCCATCTCTAATCTGCTAGGCCCTCCTTTATTCTTTATCTAAGATGGCATTATGTGTAGATAAAAATTATTGTAATTGCTTGATCAGAAAGTTTATCATCTACAAAGAAATGATTCCGATGTGCCTAAAAATAAAGATGGTCACTCAGCCATCAAGACTATGCCTTTAAATATCACATATGAAAGAGCAGGTAGGCTGTGTACCTGCTGCCTCAACTCTAGTGGAAAAGTATCTGCAAGTTCGTCACTCTAAAAGTTAGATATCATCAAGGTGATTTAACGGTGTGTTCAAAAGTGCTTTGATGGTCACCGAACTGCTTGCTTCCTTCAGCTGTTACGCAAATAAAATATCACAGTGATCCTGTAACAGTGATAAAGAGCATGATTTATTTCCCATAAAAATCCCAATGGATACTGTGCACATGTCTACTGAATGTTGTTTTTCCTGTGTCTACACTAATGTGAATCAAGATCGATCTCTGTAGCATGATCAGTGATGACATCTGTGAAAATTTCTAATGGTGTGTTTACGTGTGTTATCCAATATTCAAGTATTGTGCACCCCCCCCTTTTTTTTTTTTTTTTTTTTCAAAAGTGTGAAATTCATTCACTGTCACAATTAGTGCAAATTCTTAAAAAAAAAAAAAAAAAAAAAAAAAAAAAAAAAAAAAAGCGTACTTCATTCTGCAAATTCTTCAGAAAAAATGCGATTCAGTGGTGATTATTGCAAATTTTTCAGTGTTTAGTTTTTGAAAAAAAAAGTAAAAATTAACAATAGAAACAAAGTCTCAAGCTAAGTCAACAGAAAAAAACATCATTATGGCCTGACAGCATTAGAAAGAACATTCAAATTGGAGGTGATGAGAAAAAAAAAACAAAATAACAGGAAAATATGGTTCAAACTACTTAAAATTTGGATTTATTGCAGAACTTGGGAACTGAGCTGGCAACTTTGTATTATCTGTTCTAAGAGTTTATCTAACGTTGCTGTAAAACCTTCAAAACTTGAAATCAAAACACCCAGATTTAGTTAAGAAAAAAATTGAATATTTCCAAAGGATGCATAAAAATATGCAAAAACAAGTAGGTGTTTTAAAAAATATGGTTGTTGAAGATAAGTCCTTATTATAGGCTTCTTATCTGATAGCACTTCAAATGGCAAAAAGTACAAAGCCATACACAATTGGAGAAGAATTACTTAAGCCTTGCATGTTGCAAGCCTGAGAAGAGGTTTTGAGAAAAAAAGCTGCACAGAAATTGAAAATAATTCCTTTGTCCACTAACACTGTTAAGCACAGAATTGAACAAATGGCTGCTGAAAATATTTAAAATCAAGTTATAAAAATGGTAAATTTCACCATTTTATTCAACTTGATGAATCTATGGACATAAGCAACAAGGCACTTCTTTGTTTTATGAGGGTTGAGCGTGAAGGAAAATTACATGAACTCGCTTAACTTGCCAGGCAGAACAACGAGCTGTGAGATTTTTAAAGCGCTTGATAGTTATTTCCTGGAACGTAGAATTGAATGGAAAAAATGTGTTGGGATATGTACAGACAGTGTTGCAAACATGACTGAACATTACTCAGGAGTTATTGCAAAGGTGAAGAATGTTAGTCATCCAGACTTTCTGCCTACACACTGCATTACACATAGTGAGCACCTTGCGGCGAAAAAAATTTCCCCAGAACTACAATAAGTATTATCAGATGCTATCAAAATCACAAATGAAATTCGACACAAAGCCTTAATTCTTGAATATTTAAAACGCTATGTGAAGAAATCAATCCGCATTATACTCATCTAAACACTGAGGTGAGATGGCTTTCGAGGGGCAAAATACTGACCCGACTCTTCATTCTGCATAAAAAAATATCAAATAATATTTTCAGCAGGAAAATAATATAAATTTGAATATGAGGGGTAAAAAAACTGTTTATGATACAGGTCATCTTTCAGCGTTAAAACTGTTGCACACTGGTAGTTAGTCCTGGCTAATGAGCTTCCCTCCTCTTTAGCACATAGCTCAGAAGTGCTTTTCATATTGTAAATAATTCTAATCCTATCATGGACATAATTAGAAAAAGGGCATTTGGTAACATGATTTCAGGAAGCTCGCCCGGTGCCTCTTATTTGAGTATTCCTGGTAAAATTATATTTAAGATTAATGCAGAATCCTCCCTCTCATTATTCTTTAGTGTTATATCTGTTGGAGACGGCTGCTGCAGACAGTCGATTACGTAACAGCTGGGCGAAGTCGACAGAAGGAGCGCCACATTTGATTGAACTATTTTTTATTATTCTTATTTTTTTTCTTTAACTGCGAACAAAGCAGGGAAATTCCCTTTTCACAAAGTTATATATATGCACTTGATAGAGTAATGTAACGTTTTCCACTCATGTGAGATATCCATATTAAAATCTTTATATTAATAATGCCTGTCGTGATTATTTAATTTGTAACCTGCACATTGTAGTCCTGAGAGTTGCAACATAGTAAATCCGCAACTTTATATTTTTGATGAAATATGGATATAAAAGTTTTGAAGGCAAAGCAAAAGTTGCTGAGAACAGCATTTACGGTATGCTGCAACGATATAGCTCAGAAGATCAAAAACAACAGTTTAAAAAGTGACGAAGTCAGTGCGTTGTTTAAACAGATTCGGGACAAATTCACACGTTTGGAAACAACTGAAGAAGTTTCGAATTTGCTGCTAAGTGATGATACCCTTCAAGACGAATATTCCGAAGATATTTTGAAAGCAGAAGAATACCGAGACAAGTTCTGCTTGATTTGTTCGCTGTTAGAAAATGCAAAGAAGGGAAATTCGGTTACGGAAGGAACAACTGAGCAAAAAAGGAAATTCAAGCTTCCAAAACTTGAAATGAGGAAATTTAGTGGAGAACCGAAAGACTTTCTTGCCTTTTGGTCTCAGTTTGAAAAAATTCACAAAGATGATTCTATTGTGGATGAAGACAAATTTCAATATCTGTTACAATGTGTGGTAGCAGATTCTAAGACTGGTAGCAAGTTTTCCGCCAACTAAAGAAAGCTATTCAAAGGTGATTGCACAATTTAAAGAACGCTTCGGGAGCGATGAACTTTTGGTTTAGATTTATGTACGGGATCTACTTTCCATAGTAATGAAAAATGCTGCTGGTCGGAATAAAGGAGATTTAGATGAACTTTATGATTTACTTGAGAGCAAGCTTATGGCACTCGAAAGCCTAAGAACTAAGGAAAAATTTGCAGAATTTTTAGAACCACTTCTTGAGTCTTTACCAGAAACTGTTCTTCGTGCGTGGGAAAGAAGCCGCTCGATGGAAGATACTACGTCACAGCAAGATAGTGAACATTCTTTGGATAAACTTTTGTGCTTTCTCTGAAACGAAGTGCAAAGTGAGGAAATGATTAAGCTCGCTCTTACCGGGTTGGGAGCTTCACGTTCTGCACATTCGCGTCCACATTCCGATGATGCGGATTGCTCTACAGTTGCTACCTTGGTAAATGTTCAAGACAATACAAGTAGGCAAAATTTACATTGTATTTTTTGTGAGAAATCTCACAATTCTGCCGAATGTTTTTCTGCTCACAAAATGTCTTTAGAAGATAAACGAAAGCTTTCGGTGCAAAAGCGTGCCTGTTTTCGCTGCCTACGAGTTGGACATAGTTCACAGGCATGCAAAAATAAAGTAAAATGTTTAACTTGTGATAAATTTCACTATACCATTATGTGCTCAAATGGCGAACCTGTAAAGCCAAATGAAACTGACAGTACTGTTATTTCAAGTAATGTATTGTCTAATCAGTCAATTGTTAATGAAAATGTGTATTTGCAAACACTTGTTTTAAAAATAGTACTCGAAGGTAGACAACTTACAGTTCGTACGATTTTGGAAGTGGTTTTCAGAAATCTTATCTTTCAGAAAGGGTCATCGTGCTTTTGCAACTGCGTCCTAAATCGAAACAAACCATTATACACGGTTTGTTTGGGGGGAGAGAGACAAGTCCTTATTCCAATTTAGTGTTTGATGCTAATTAAAAAAATTTTGAGGGCACATATGACCAAGTACTTTCTCAAAACAAAATATGTGAATGTGTTCCAAAAGTAGTTGACTCCAATATCCTAAAAGAATTAAAAGAAAGAAATATTTCCTTGTCTGATTTGCAAGCTAAAGAATATGACATTGAGTTGCTTTTAGGAGCAGATGCCATTGGGGACATTATTACTGGCAGCTCTCTGAAACTGTACTTGGGTGTAACTGTATTTGAGACTAAATTCGGATACCCTGTAGTTGGTAAAGTAAACAGCTTATCCAAAGAAACTACTTCAGCTACTATTCCAACATTACCAGAAAATAATTTGTGCAATAATGTAGTTTCGTTGCATTGTGCTAATATTAGCGTACCCAAACTCTGGAATTTAGATGCCTTTCGTCAAAATTCGATTGATCAGAGCCGAATCCAGGGTAGCATCGTTAAAATCTCTGACAATACCCCGGTTAGAATCGATGTCCTGATGCATAGAAGCGAGACTGGTTCACTCAGTATACGCTGCCTTAGATTTGCCTGATTTGAAAATTATTGCATGGAGTGACTCTATGGTAGCACTCTGATGGATTAAGAACTGTGGTGATTGGTCAGTTTTCGTTATGAACAGAGTAAAAGAAATAAACAGTCTGATTAACCGGATGATTTAATCCCACTTTCCCCAGCCATGTTTTTCTTTCCGGATGTTGATTTCTGCAATTCAAAAGGTCTCCGAAAAAGGGCTAGACATCACGAAATACTGCTTAATGATTTAAGGCATAGATTTAGGAAAGAATATTTAGGCCTTCTGATTCAAAATAAGAAGGATCCATCGTCAGAGCTACGGTTGGGTGAAATTGTCCTAATGGGAGATGACATCAAAAAACGGATGTATTGGCCTTTAGCTAAGGTCCTTTGACTAATTCCTGGGAAAGATGGCAAGGTGAGAACTGTAGAACTGAAGACTCATGCTGGTACGCTGCTTCGTCCCATTCAATGGGTCTTTCCGTTGAAAGTGCAGTTAACGGACACACCCATTCATCCCATACACGATAACTTTTTACTAATCATATTTATTCTATTTCTAATGATGAGCATTCAGATTCTAATTACTCTAGTAACATCCTGCAAGGTGCTAAAGTGTCAAGATTTGGACATATGATCAAGGTGCTTTAGAAATTAGATCTTTTCGATCAGGTACTGTATGTCTTCGAGCCAACCTGCAGTCGATTCAAAGAGGGGGAGAATGTTGGAGACGGCTGCTGCAGACAGACGATTACGTAACGGCTGGGTGAAGTCGACAGAAGGAGCACCGCATTTGATTGGACTATTATTAATTATTCTTATTTTTTTCTTTAACTGTGAACTAAGCGGGGAAATTCCCTTTTCACTCAGTTATATGCATGCACTTGATAGAGTAACGTAACGTTTTCCGCTTGTGTGAGATATCCATATTAAAATCTTTATATTAATAATCCCTGCTGTGATTATTTGTAACCTGCACGTTGTAGCCCTGAGAGTTGCAACAATACCCTTTCCAATATATTATATTGTAGTGCCATCAATATCTTTCTTCAATAACTCTGAGCAAAGTTCTGGCACAGTGGTTATGCACAGCAACTAAAAAACATTCTTTTGTTTCTTGGCAAGTCCACTGCATACCCACTGGGACAGAGAGATATGACCAACACATAGTTAACATCAGTTAAAAAATACAATATTGTTGAAGTTTTTCTTGAACTTCAACAATATTGTATATTTTAACTGACTTTATATAAATTTATATAAAGAACATGTTTTCAAACATATAACCATTATTACAGATAATTGTTCAAATTAATGGTAAGAATTAAAAAAGAGAAGTATAAAAGTTAATAATACTGGAGTTATATATATATCATAATATAAAATATTAAGATGAAAAAAAGTACGTAGATTTAATTAATCACAACAATAATTAATCATTTACAATGTGTTCTATGTGTGTGGTTTACCATCTCAATGCAAATGCTACACTTTGCCTTACGCGATTTTCTCCCCCAGCAGAGCTTTTCCCCAGATACTGGGCTGAAGAGGGAATTTTTGGAAAGTGCCATTTCCCTCTTGGCATCAAAAACTTCCTCACGAGGATACAGCGATTTTTTGTGATTCAAGATGGCGGAAAAAACTGCACTAAGTTCCACTTATCTGAGTTTTCCCAGCACCGAGCATAAATGAAACAAATGAATAAATAAAAATTAAGAAACTGACTTTTGATGCTATCTTCATTTTGGTGCCACTTCAATTTGAAGTAGAGCTTGATTTAATTTTTTTTTTTTTTTTTTTTTTTTGGTGCACTTTCTTTCAGAGTGAATTGATTGTTCCTGAAGAAATTTTATGGAAGATGTTTCATCATTAGTCAAGTTCTAAATTTTCATAACCATAGTAAATACAATAATAATAAAAATACAAATGATTGTTACACCTTTAGAGTTTGTATTTTCGTTGCCAATTTTAAAAAGGAATTCTTTTACTTTTTAAACAACTAAACACTGCAACGACTTTAAACATTGGCGACTTTATGAAACAATATCTTTGGCAAGTTTACCCAAACATTTGGTGATGACTACGGTCCCAATAACAGAACAGAAAGAAATTATTTAATAACAATAATATTGAATCATCAAATAATTGAAGAATTTGATGAAAAGTTTTTTTTTATTTAATAGTAATCTAATTTAATAATAAATTATTTTAATTACAAATATTCTATGATATGTTTTAACAGTTTGTTTTAATTCTCTTTCCCAAACAAAATGTGATTTAATTTTTTCGCTAATCTTTGGAATATGGTAACAGGCAGTTTGGCGACATTTTGGTAGGCGACAAAGGTTACTTACCTAGGACTTTGGCAATAATGTGAAAAGTACCCAGTTCCAATTATGGATTATTTTGTCTGACAGAAATGAGAGATCATGAGATATGTCATGTGACATTTATGGACAAATGACAGCTCTTTAACCCCTTCGCGCCGACTGTCACGTATACGTGCCAGCAACGAACACACTTATCTACCGGTCGACACGCAGGCGTGCTAGAGCATTGTTGCATTTACTACCGACTGTCACGTATTTGTGCCAGTACCTTGGAACGTTTTTCAAACTATAATTTCTGCTACAAGATGGCACTGTATGTCCATATGGTTTCAGATACACGTACATCAGACCTTCTACTCGAAATGAGAGAAGCATGACTCACATACATGTGTTTTTGATTATATAAACAAACGGGGAACTAAATGTTTCCGAATGGCGTGATTTATGACGTCTCTTTAAATCGCACTTTATTCGCATGTGGTAGTTGTTTATTGTAAGTTTTATATGGACTAAAGCGTTGAGTATTTCGGTTTACAGTTCAGTTTTTAAAAAATAATTAGATCTCGTTAGACGTGAATTCTTTCTGTTTTTACCGTTTCGATGTCGAAGCGTTGAAAATGTTTAACAGAGCATGAAATAGCAGAAATGATGCAAAATATTTCAGATATTGATTCTGAAATTCTAATATTCTGATATTGATTCTGAAAGATTAACTGAAAGACATTTTCCAAAACTTTGTTCAAAAGAGACTGATAAGAAAATGAGACGACGATGCTTCGTTTGTTCACATTCCCGGAAAAATCCTCCAAAACGGCAAATGAGTTATTACGAGTTCAAGGAATGTAACGTAGGACTGTGTGTAGATCCCTGTTTTAAAATTTTTCATACGAAAAGAGAATTTTAAGTAATATATTTAGTTTTCCGATGTATAATGTTAAAAGTCATAAAATGGTGAGTAATTAAAATAAAATGTGTAAAATATGCATTTAAACAAGAAATAAGGTAATTAAAGTATATATATATAAAAATATCTATAAAGCATAAGCCGTTTAAAAACTCTATAGAGCATTATTAAACAATGCGTTGATACTTCGGAAATTTCATGGATTTAGGCTTAGTAGCAAAAAAGCCCCCGGCCCTGAAGAGACGCTCGCGGAAGACACTGCCGGCCTCCGCGATAAGCACGCGTTTTCGCTACCCGGCTCGAAGGGGTTAATCGGAAAAGGGGGGAAATTTGGAAAAGTATCTGCTGTACTTTATAGCATATTGTATTTAGCTTCATTTTGTATTGTGTGAAACAGTGTTGCTTAATTTTTGGATCTTATGGCCCTATCTAAAGTGAATTTGAAATTTTTATTGCGTTTATCTGATAATCCAAAAGAATTGCTTGAATAGTGTATGAGTGTAGAATTAATTGCAGATAAGTATGAATGTCCAACATGTGGGAATGAAATGAGATTGTGTGAAAGGAAGGATATTACAGATAAGTTTGAATGGCGGTGCAAGAAATCTGGTGAAAATGGACATTTTGTGATCTGCCATGCACTCAAGATTCTGTAGAAGATTAGGTAAGTTAATATTTTTAATCATTTCAGGATATTATTTTTATGCATTGTTCTAAATATAAGGAATAAATAAATGAATATGCTATTACTGGAAAATTTTTATTAGCAATGAATTAGTTTAAAGTAATTAAAATTTTAAGCTAATTTTTATGAATTTAATGTATGTGTTTATATTTTAAGTAGTGTTTTTTAATTTAATTATATTTTAATTAAATGATAGTTATTTTGTGAATTATATGTTTGTAGCATTTTGGAATACGTTTCAGTAGAAGTAAACGTGCATGGAAATAATTTAAATATTTGACACTAAGTATTTGCAACCATTTTTAATGTTTGCGTTATAAATTCGCAGGTGACGTTTATAATAGATAATTTAGTGGGAAAAGTTTTTGGATATTTTATTTATTTTATATGTGCAAATGTTCATCCTTCGAAAGGGTATATACTTTTTCGCGATCAGGTAATTTCGTATATGCCCTTTTTACCAACTTTAAAGATTCACAAAATTTTCCTGCATTTTCGTGCAAATTTTTTTAATTTATGAGAAAAAAGCAGTGTACATGGATAAAGTCAAGAGTGTGTGCAATGCCATTTTTTTGCAATTCTGGGATGTTTTTTAAGTAAAAATAGGTCGACGTGTACATGGTTACCGTGTATGTGCCATTCTGAAAATTGCGGCACGGAGTTTGCAATTCTGCACTTTCTCCCAATTTTGCAATTAATATTCGTCATGTTTAAGCACCTTTATTCCATAAAATTTCTAGCATAAGCGTAATTCGGCTAGCAGATTGTTGGAAAAAATGTTGAGTAAATAAAAAAAAAGAAATATGTCTTTACTTTGTGAAGACAAAATGGCGCCGGAAAAAAAAGTAGAAGGTTGCTGTAGCAGGGCTGGTCGCCAAATTTTCGCCAAAAATCAACAAGTTACCATAATCCAAAGATTAACCAAATTGATAATCCGGAATCGCGGAAGTCCCGATGAGTCCGGATTAACGACTTTTGACTGTAGATGATTTAAATGTAAAACTTTTTGGATATTTTATTTATTTTATATGTGGAAATGTTCATATTTGGAAAGGGTAAATACTTTTTCGTGATCAGGTAATTTCATATATGTTCTTTTTACCGGGTTTAAAGATTGAGAAAATTGTCATGTATTTTTGTGAAATTTTTCTAATTTATGAGAAAAAAGCAGTGTACATGGATATAGTGAAGAGTGTGGGCAATGCCATTTTTGTGCAATTCTGGGATTTTTTTTAAGTAAAAGTAAGTCGGCGTGTACATGGTTTATGTGTATGTGTTATTTTGAAAAATGCGTAAGGAGTATGGTATTCTGCACTTTTTCCCAATTTTGCAGTGAATATTTGTCATGATTAAGCAGTTTTGTTAGATAAAATTTCTAGCATAAGTGTAATTCGGCTAGTAGATTGTTGGAAGAAGTGTTCAGTAGATAAAAAGAAAAGAAACATATCTTTACTTCGTGAAGACAAAATGGCGGCGGGGAAAAAATAGAGGGTTGCTGTAGGAGATTTGGTCGCCAAATTTTAGCCAAAAAAACGTAAAGTTACCATAATGTAAAGATCAACAATCGATTTTTCCAGATTATAGATCATCAGTTTAAATCTCGTAAGATGGCATGCAGAAATTCTAAAATTAAAAATATGAAACCGTAATTTATGAAATAAAGAACAATTATGATCTAAAGGGTATCAAAATTTACAAAAAAAAAAAAAAAAAAAAAAAAAAAAAAAGCTTAATATTTATTTGTTTACTTTATTAAACATTTCTTTCAATGTAAGTTGTTTAAGTTGCTTCATTTTATGTGATAATACTTTCTCTTTAATTCTATAAACAGAAATAATTTCTTGTTCAGTTACAAAGTTCCGCTGTTCAAGTCCCGTTAATTGCTGTGCCGAGAATACCGACTATCTTGTCAATCGAAATTTTTTCGTTTTCACTAACCTCTCTGTCACATTCTTCATGTCTTTATTCATTTTTTGCACCAATTCCACTTTTTGTTTGTTGGACATCGAAACATACTTTCGTTTTGTAGATCCTTTGGAAAATCCAGCATCGGAAATTCTATTTGACATAATCGAAAGTTCAAGTTTACTTTTATAAAATTGCTCTTACAGTCTGAAAAAAATAATAAGCGGGATACAATTCGAAGATTAAGAAACAACGCAATCATTAACATTAAGTGAAATAGATAATAATTTTAGCTTACACCGTCCGTTATACATTAAACGCGCAGGCGAAAACGTATTCTGCACTTGCGCACACGCATATGCGCAGTAGTCAAGGTCTTACGCGCATGCGTAAAACGCCTGAGCGCATGTGCCAACGCGGCGCATGCGCAGAAAGTTTTTAGTTTTAAGATCCGGATTATAGATCATTCCGGATTATGGGTGTCTGAATTAACGACTTTTGACTGTATTACATTATACACGTCACCAAAGAATTCATAGCGCAAGCATTACAAATACTTATTATCAAATATTTAAATTATTTCCATGCACGTTTACTTCAACTTAAATGTGTACCAAATTCCTACAAACATAAAATTCACAAAATAACTATCATTTAATTAAAATATCACTAAACCATGTACACGTCGACTTATTTTTACTTAAAAAAACATCCCACAATTGCACAAAAATGGCATTGCGCACACTCTTCACTATATCCATGTACACTGCTTTTTTCTCATAAATTAGAAAAATTTCACGAAAATACATGACAATTTTCTCAATCTTTAAACCCGGTAAAAAGAACATATATGAAATTACCTGATCGTGAAAAAGTATTTGCCCTTTCCAAATATGAACATTTCCACATATAAAATAAATAAAATATCCAAAAACGTTTACCTCTAAATCATCTATTACATTATACACGTCACCAACGAATTCATACCGCAACCATTACAAACACTTATTGTCAGATATTTAAATTATTTCCATGCACGTTTACTTCAACTAAAACGTATACCAAATTCCTACAAACATAAAATTCACAAAATAACTATCATTTAATTAAAATATAATTAAATTCAAAAACACTACTTAAAAAATATAAATGAGCACATACATTAAATTAATACATACGTAAATACCCATTTCGAATTCACTTTAGTTACGGCCATGGGATCCAAAAATTCACGAACACTGTTTCACACAACAGAGAATAAAGCCAAATACAAAATTTCCAGATTTTTTCCTGATTTCCCCCCTTTTCCGATTAAAGAACCGTAATTCGTCCATTAATATCACATGACATATCCCATGATCTCTCATTTCCCTCACACAAAATAATGCGTAATCGGAACTGAGTACTGCTCACATTATTACCAAAGTGCCAGGTAGTAACCTTTATCGCCTCCAAAATGTCGCCAAACTACCAGTTACCATATTGTAAAGATCAACCTAAAAATGAAGTTTCTTTCATCAGAGGTTGAAAAAAAGATACATAGTTTTCCATCGACCCCGAAAGTTGAGAGATCCTGCTAAAGTTGTGATAGTTGTTCATACTGATTATTGAAAATATTCAATAAATAATCACAGATCACTCTTTCTTTGGTTAAATAAGTGACAAATACAGATCTCGCAGAAAATTATTCCAGTGAATTATTATCTTTTAAGCCACATCTAGATGTTCTTTCTGACACTCAACTGCTGCTAATTCACTTGACAGTCACAAAAGTGACTTCAGAGTACTTGGACTACATTCCTTTTTTAAAAGATATTCACTAGCTGCAGAGCAAATATTTATCCATTTTCAAATATAAAGTACCATGCATACCATGCAAATTAATACATATTAGTATTGATGATATGATCCTATTACTCTGAAAATACCTTGTTGCTTCCTGTTCTGCAAAAGGCATGTTCAAAATTTAAATTAAAACACAGCAGTAACAGAGTTCATATTCTTTTATATAAAAACATTTACTGAGAATTAATTAGGGTTACATAAAATGAAAGGAAAGATGTTAAGAGTGTTTTGACATCATGCTCATCCATTACTGCAACTTATTCATGCTGCTTAGAGACAGTTATACAGTAGACAGAAAAATATGCATATGACAGTAAATCACAGTTCAGTTTTTGAATAAATATCTAGTATACATAAATTTCTTACCTGCACAATGTTTCCCAAGTTATTCATTTTTACAAGCACCTTCTTATATATTTCAGATAGTGGATTTCTTTACAATATAGGCAAAACCAAGACTCGCCTGAGAACATTTGAGAAAGCATCTATTCTTATTTTCCAG
This sequence comes from Stegodyphus dumicola, assembly GCF_044657685.1. NCBI lineage: Eukaryota > Metazoa > Arthropoda > Arachnida > Araneae > Eresidae > Stegodyphus > Stegodyphus dumicola. The sequence goes on from NC_140778.1 coordinate 56,155,257, forward strand.
CATCAGATGTGAAAGTCTGGTCTAGATTTTCTGAACAACATACACTAAGGTGTTTGATCCTTGAGCTGGATAGCTCCACTCTTCGGTATCTGGTCATAATACATGGAAATACTTAAAACAATTTTTCATGATGGGCATGAAGAATAACAGCACAGCTTTGATAGGAATTAGTGTTAAAATCAAAAAGAGCCAAATTTATCACAAAGCATATACATGTTACTGAATACACATGATGATAAAACATTTAGTCATGGTGCCTAGAAATTTCAGTATTAGAAGTATTTCAGAATGATAACTTGTATATGAAACATAAAGTCAGACAGGAACAGATGCAAACATTAACTACTTATGGCTAGAGGGTGAAAGCTGTCTATTATGTAAATATATCTTGAAAACCACTTGCATAGACCCACAAGAAAGGGAAAAAGCCTTACTGTTTCTAGAAAGTGTTTGAAAATAATACAATATGCATATTGTGGCTATGGCAATAGTGGCACAGTCTGAAACTGATCTCCTAATCTTTTAATAAGCACATAACGAAGCTCTCTTTTGATCAGAAATCAAAAAATGCCAGCTTGCAGTCCTAATGAGCATGTTACAAAAGAGTACTTTTCAAATTTTTTACTCTTCACAAAATGCAGAGAACCAACCAATTCAGTATAAAGGATTAAAATTTGAGATAGGGTGGGGAAGAAATGTAAAATTCTTAGAATCAGCTGATTCTGAATAAAGTGGATAAGTTTAAACCTTTCCAATGAGCGTAAGTATACATTGCTTTAAACTTCTATTATAAGAAGATATCCTGTAGAGCGCAGATAGGCAACAGCTACTTTAAGCCAAAATTACTTTAACTGACTCATGATTAATCTTCCATGAATTAAATCCTTTCCTTGTACATACAAATAAATGGTTAAAAAAGCATCAGGCTCAAGTGACAAATTACATACCTCATGTAATGAGATTCCCTTGCTATATGGCCAAGCACTTAGTGCATTGGTTAAATGGAGGTTCGTCAAAAGACGCAAGACTTTTCTTTTATATAAATATGTTTCTTCAAATTCTTTTTCTGCCCAAATCCTTTATAAACCATAGTCATTTAAATCATCCATTAGTACAAGAGAGCTTTTACATACCTCACACACAAGATTCCTTTACTGTGTGAATATGCATATGCTTGCTTATATACCATTTTGTCTTAACAATTTGTTACATAATTGATACAGATGAGATTTCTGCCCTGTATGAATAAACTTGTGTTCTTAAATAACTCTTTTCCCTAAGTCACTTGTTATATACTTCACACCTTCTCTTTTGAGTGAATAAGTATATGCTTATTTAAATTACCCTTTTGACTAAATGATTTCTTACATATTTCACATATATGAGGTTTCTCTCCTGTGTGAATAAGCATATGATTATTTAAAAGACACTTTAGACTAAATGACTTCTTGCATTCTTCACACATATGACGTTTTTCTCCTGTATGAACATGCATATGTTTGTTTAAACTACTCTTATGACTAAATGACTTCTTGCATACATCACACACATGAGGCTTCTCTCCTGTGTGCATAAGCATATGGTCCTTTAAATGACCCTTTTGACTAAAGGACTTCATACATATTTCACATATATGAGGTTTTTCTCCTGTATGAATAAGTATGTGATCATATAAACTATTCTTTCGACTAAATGACTTCTTACATACATCACACACATGAGGTTTCTCTCCAGTGTGAATAAGCATATGGTTGTTTAAATTACCCTTCTGACTAAACAATTTTTTACACACCTCACACGCATGAGGTTTTTCTCCTGTGTGAATAAGCATGTGATCGTTTAAACTACCCTTTTGACTAAATGACTTTTTACATATTCCACACACATGAGGCTTTCCTCTTTTGTGAATAAACATATGTTTGATAAATTCACTGTTTTAAATTAGCCTTTTGTGTGAATGATTGATTACATACTTCTTATTTATCTTCCGTACAGGTATGCATGTAATCTTTTAAAATAGTCCTATTTCCAAATGATTCGTTACATATCTGAAACTCCTGCATTTTATAGATAACTATACGCTGACAGCTTTGATATCGTATTACTTACTTACAGACCTCAATATAACGTTCATGCTCTGGATGGATGAAAAGTATACTGCTCAACAGAAATTTGAGTCACAGTACTTCTTGGTGGCTTCATTCTAGCTTTCGGTGTCTTGCGCAAATACATATGTGTTTATCTTGATAAATATATAAATACATATTATGTATAAGACTTCTCTGGTGTGTGATGTATGTGTTTCGATACGATGACTAAATCAAAAAACAGGGAGAGCAATAAACAGTCAATTATGAAGATTTATAACCAAACACAATATTTAAGTAATACTTTTCACAACAACATACACGTTCGAAACTATCCTCATGCACATATAACAACAGTTTATACAAAAACTTGTACCATAGAACACCTTAAAAAGTCGGAACAAATAATTATCTCAGTAATGTAAATAAACGAAAGTGGGATATTGTTCGGAGAACAGCCTTTTGTGCGCCAACTTCGCTCCTTTAAAGATATGGGCGACGCATGTGACGAATAGGGAGAAAAGGAAAATATATGGGGAAAAGCGGGATGAAGATCTGTTTATTTTTGTTTCGTATGTGATTGCTAATTTGGTTCCGTTATATTGCTAAATTAGCATTAAAAGTCGAGTAATGTGTGCTTATAGCAAAAACGCAGAGCAATTACTTTTCGATCCGATTTCATATATGTATTAATATATCACATTCCTGTTCATATGATCTACACATGTATCAGATAACTAGCCACTTTTGACACTTATTTCTGGATGTGTATTATTTTACAACGTTTTTCGCTTTGAAAACCCCAAGTATTGAAACATTATGTGTATGCTTGTGAAAATATTAGATTATATTAGAAATATTAGAAGATATTCTCGTATAACTAACTATACTGTAATCTCATATAACTACGATAGAAATATGCTTCTATTATTTACTTTAAAAATGCAGTATTTGATAGCCTTCCACATACTAGCCATTCTAGAATTAGTTCTGTAATATTATATAATGTTCATTAAATTGTCTTATGCATTATTTTGTCTAAATATTCATTTTCATAAAGAATACATAATCAATGTAGAAAATGCGAGTTCAATATATTTTAAAGACAGGTATAATAAATAAAAGGGAGACTACACATGCAGCCAGATAAAAGTTACCATATTCTAAAAAAAATTAATAAACTGGAAATGATACGAAAGCATAGCCCATGCCACAAAATTCGCTCATGTATTGCTGAGTGGTAAAGCAGAGAATATATATATTTTCTATACCTGAAAAAAAATTTGTTATTAATTGCTGACGAAAAAGCAAGAAAACAATTTTTATGGATAGAAATTTATGTAGCTGAGTATTGAAAGTCTGATACTTCATCGACACTGAAACAGCAATTTATATATTTTATGAAAGTAAAAAAAAAAAAAAAAACGTTCTTTTTTAAAAACTTCAAAAATCGGAATAATTTTCAGAACATATTCTTAAAACAAATTAAGAATACAGTCAAATGTCTTTAATCCGGACTCGTCGGGACTTCGGCGATTATGGATTATCGGTTTTTTCGGATTATAGATCATCAATTTAAATCTGGTAAGATGGCATGCAGAAATTATAAAATTAAAAATATGAAACCGTAATTTATGAAATAAAGAGTAATTATGATCTAAAGGGTAACAAAATTTACAAAAAAAAAGCTTAATATTTATTTGTTTATTTTATTAAACATTTCTTTCAACGCGCACATATGTAAGCATACATTACACATAGTTGATTAGAAAATTGCAACCAGAAAATTATTTGATGTGTATTCGTGATATTTATAATGACGAGAAATTTGATTTAAATCATACCAAAGACGGAGTACATCGAGATGAAATACTACATTTAGTAAGGAATTATAAGGCGAATAAAATAAAAATATCTGCCCTGAAGATAAAGATAGTGCTGACAGATCAACTTCCAGTTCATTGCGCGCTGTGATGTCCCCCCCCCCCCGCAGAGGAGCGTGAAATTGATAAACAGATTTCGGAATGATTAGAAAAACAAAGGATATGCCTTTATCCATTTTTTGCAGCAACTCCACTTTTTGTTTGATGGACATCGAAACATGCTTTCGCTTTGTAGATAGATCCTTTGGCAGCTCCATAATCGGAAATTCTGTTTGACATAATCGAAAGTTCAAGCTTATTTTTATAAAATTGCTCTAACAGTATGCAAAAAAAAAAAAAAAAAAAAAAAAAAAAATAAGCCAGATCTAGTTTGAAGATTAAGGAACAAAGCAACATGCAACATTAACTGAAATAGATAATTAGATAATTTTAGCTTAGCTTATATTGTCCGTTATACATTAAACTCGCATGCGTAAACGTATTATGCACATGCGTAAAGGTATTACATGCATGCGTGAACGCCTATGCGTTGACACATGAGCAGAAAGTTTGTAGCTTTGAGGTCCGTTTTATGGGTGTCCGGATTAACAACTTTTGACTGTATAATGTTTCTTAGAAATTATTTTTTATAATTATATGGCATATACCTTATGTACAAATCAAGCATGGCCAAACTGAGACTCGGAATTCATAATTTACTCACGTTATATTCATAATTTACTAACGTTATTTTGCTCTTGAAACAGAATTCGTGTAATAAGATGTCTTTTTAATAATTACTAATTTAATTTTTTGAAATCACGTTGTGTATATAATAATTTCAAACTATGCCTTATTTGCTAATCTCTGATAAGTAAAAACAAAAGGCAAATAGTGCCATATCTGTAACTACTATGTTGATATTACTCTTGAAATGTGTAGTGGTCATCAATATAGCAGAAAAGATAAATGTTTTATATCCTGGTAACACCTGCATTCACAACGTACCTCAAATTGTACTGAAAGCCCTATAAATATTTCTATTGTGATTTGCATTAGGAAAAGCAAAACGTATCTAATGATCCAAATTTCCAACGAATTAGTTGTAATATGATGCAGTAGTGAGGTTTGATCCCTATATTGGCCCTGAAGTGGGCTGAAGGCCCACGTAATAGAAAAAACTAACTATAATTTTCTATAACTCCCAATAGTTTGACAGCTTGCAGTCTCATTGCCCTCTTTTTTTTTTTCATGCTTTTTACTATTACCATGAGGAGATTGCACAGATTAAGAGCAAAGTAAAAATCCATAGTTCTAAATTTTCAAATTACTGCTTTATTTTTACATTACTGTAAACAGCAGTATGTCGCATCTTTTATTTTCAGTTCTTTGACATTAAAATCAGTTTTTTAACTATAACCAAAAAAGGAAAATTGAAAATCTGAAGGAAAAGTATTTATTAGCTTTAAAATGTACAGAAAAGTTTACAATTTGTACATCCAAGGAATATGCTTCCTCGGATACTTAGCAAAAACAGTAACAGTTTAACAGTTATTTTGTACTATTCTGTTATTGGGGGGGGACTGGATTCAGAAATGTATGAACATGTGTTGGTATGCATGTGCTTATATGTGTATTTGTATGCACATATACATTTGTACTTATGCATACTATGAACACATACATGTATACATAAACACATACATACATTTCTGAACCTGATCCTGGTAACAGAACGGTAGCGCTATTTCTTTATTTGTGTAAGTAAGCATTATTGTTGAACTAAGATACTTTTGTCAATTTACTTAAAATACTTCTTTTTTATTGAAAAGCTTTGCTAATTTTGAAACATGATAAGCATCTAATTGTGTTTCTTGAATATTTCTGAATTGTAACATGCAGTTCTTACTGACATGATGTCTGATGACTTTGAAACAGAATTAGCTAGTACAGGAATCGAACGAAGCAAATACAGTCAAAAGTCGTTAATTCGGACACCCATAATCCGGACCTCAAAGCTAAAAACTTTCTGCGCATGCGCCGCGTTGGCACATGCGCACAGGCGTTTTACGCGTGCGCGTAAGACCTTGACTACTGCGCATATGCGTATGCGCAAGTGCAGAATACGTTTTCGCCTGCGCATTTAATGTATAACGGACGGTGTAAGCTAAAATTATCTATTTCAGTTAATGTTAATGATTGCGTTTTTCCTTAATCTTCGAATTGGATCCCGCTTATTATTTTTTGCAGACTGTAAGAGCAATTTTATAAAAGTAAACTTGAACTTTCGATTATGTCAAATAGAATTTCCGATGCTGGAACTTCAGAAGGACCTACAAAACGAAAGTATGTTTCGAAGTCCAACAAACAAAAAATGGAATTGCTGCAAAAAATGGATAAAGGTATGAAGAATGTGACAGAGAGGTTAGTGAAAACGAAAAAATTTCGATTGACAAGTTAGTCGGTATTCTTGGCACAGCAATTAACGGGACTTGAACAGCGGGACTTTGTAACTGAACAAGAAATTGTGTCTGTTTATAGAATTAAAGAGAAAGTATTATCACATAAAATGAAGCAACTTAAACAACTTACATTGAGAGAAATGTTTAATAAAGTAAACAAATAAATATTAAGCTTTTTTTTTTTTTTTTGTTTTGTTTTGTAAATTTTGATACCCTTTAGATCATAATTGTTCTTTATTTCATAAAGTACGGTTTCATATTTTTAATTTTAGAATTTCTGCATGCCATCTTACGAGATTTAAACTGATGATCTATAATCCGGAAAAATCGATAATCCGGAATAGCCGAAGTCCCGACTAGTCCGGATTAACGACTTTTGACTGTATTCTTAAATCTTTGTGAAACTTGTCCAGTCTTTATGAACCAGCATGTGTAAAACACCATTAAACACTAACAGGTGGTTTCTAGAATTGGTTGCATAGTCTGATTTTTACCGTTTTCAACTCTTCTTAATTTTCAGTATCTACTCAACATTTTGTGAATTTGAAAGTTCTGTGCAATTAAACATTTGTCAATTTATTTTTCTTTTTAGCCAAACTAAAGTTGTAAACTGGAAAATGATAATAAAGTGCACAGGTGTTGAGAACATAAATGTTACGGTAGCATGACTAATCCGAGAATACATTGGAAGTACAGTGCTTTATGGACTTTCTTTTTCCTTCCCTTTCACAAAGACCACAAAAATACTTCCTATGTACATATTTTAGATAATATTTATGATGGTAATGTGTTTTTGAATGAATATTAAAGGATATTACTTTGATTCATCAATTATAAAAGTATCTCAAAGGCACGGCTTGAGTTATAATAAATACTATAACATAGATGTATTAAAAATAGTAAAACAACCCATTCTGCCCCATGCATCTCTTTCACCATTGCTAGAAAATCCTTCTCCCCTCTCCAGCTCTTGAAAAATACATATACATTTATTTAGATTCGGACTATGTTTCAACTTGTTTTATAAATGAAACAACAAAAGTGTAGAAAATGTTGATAAGTGTCAAAACTTGAACAGAAGTAGATTTTGATATTCATGAACTAAAACTAAATACTTAACATATAAATAAAAGGCTATACTTAACATATAAATAAAAGGCTGACCATGTTCTTCCCCCTGAAGTCATGAAATTTTCCCTTGGTTCGAAATCCCTGTTGTAGAAGATATATCAAGATAGGGGCAGAAAGAAAATTTTAAAAAAAGTAACATATTTTTCAAAACAAGTTGAATGTTTACCTCACAAAAGCATTCAAGGGATGGCTGCTATGAAATAAATACACTCATGTCCATAAATTAAGGATAATGCAAAATCAGGCAAAGAAAGAGTGAGTGAGTGAGAGATTATGGCGCAAAAACCAAAGATGATTATAGCACGCCAAACACGAGATGGGATGATTACAATTGATGACTTAAAATTCAATAAATTAACAAGTAGACAAATATACCAAATCCAGAGGATGGAGTCATATAAAAACAAATTAAAAGCACATATTAAAATTCAAGACACAGTCTTCAAAACAAATTACATTTGGTAATAAATGCCAGTCTCTTTCAAATAATAAAACAAACCACAATTGACCTCTCTTCCGATTAAACGGTCGAGAGGCAAGTCACAGCTATTAAAATATTTCTGGCGAAGCCTATTAAAACATGGACACTCAATTAAAATATGACGAACAGATAAACAAACATTACAGTTAAAACACGAACAGATAAACAAACATTACAGTTAAAACAAACAGGCTCATTTTCAGCTTTTAAAAGGTAGCTATGTGTCACTCTAGTGTGACCAATTCTGAGGCGAGTCAAAAGAACTTCCTCCTTACGATTTTTGGTTAATTCCCAGTGCTCAACTCTAGGTTTTACATGTCTTAATTTATTTTGAAGCTGAACATCCCAAAGTTGCTGCCATTTTTTTCGGATCTTTTGTTTCACAACACAACAGATGTCTGCAAAAGGGATGAGACGACTGGACAGTTCAACAGCACATTTTGCTGTGATATCTGCCAGCTCATTCCCTTTTATTCCCACATGCCCGGGAACCCAGCAGTACAGGATTTCATATCCACGATTCATTAATTTTATATGTATTTTGAGAATACCCACTATTACTGGATTTTGAGTATTAGGAAAAGCTTCTATTGATTTAAGAGCACTATACGAATCTGTATAAATTATAAACTTTTTGTAGCAGAGCCTTGAGATGTATAAAAGACTATAATATATCGCAGTTAGTTCGGATGTCAAGACAGAGAAAGCATTGTCCAAGCGTCTACCCTCCATGTGGTCTTTAATTACAAATGCCATCCCGACATGATCTTCTGACTTGGACCCATCTGTATAAATTGGAAGATAACTGCTATATTTGTTCCTGTGCTCAGCGAAGAGTTGTCTGTAAATAATCTCGTTAGTGCTTGCCTTCACATGATACTTAAAAACATCAAGAAGCTGAATCTGTGCATTTTCCCAAGGTGGGATTTCAAAATTCTGTACTGCTTGGGGGTGCATATCAGAGAGGGAAAGTTCCTCAATGACAGGGCGAACTCTTAAAAGAAATGTAGGAACACAAGATGGACGTGTTTCAAATAACGCGTTACACACATCATCAAGTAAGCAGAGCTTATTGGGATGTTCAAGTTGGGATAGAATATTAAAATATTGCAGAAGGAACAATTGTTCACGCCTCAGATAAAGTGATGGTTCATTACAGTCAACATACAGGCTCTGGACAGGAGAAGTCCTGAAAGCTCCTGAACAGATCCGTAGAGCTTGATTATGAACAGGATCCAGTTTTAACAATACTGATGACCGGGCGGATCCGTAAACAACTGAGCCATAGTCCAGTCTAGAGCGAATTAGAGCTCTGTAAATGCGAAGCATGGAGCAACGCTCTGCACCCCAGGAGGTGTTCGCCAAGACATTTAGAATATTTAAAACTTCGGTACACTTTTTTCTCAAGTTTAAGACATGAGGAAGGAAAGTCAATTTTCGGTCGAACATCACCCCTAAAAATTTTACTTCCGGTGCAACTGGAATTACAGACTCATGGAGGTATAATTGAGGCTCAGGATGCAGACCTCGCTTTTTACAAAAATGCACGCACACAATCTTCTGTTTTGAAAACGTAAATCCTTGTCTTTTTGCCCATTCCTGGATCCTGTTCAAAGCGATCTGGAGCTGCCTCTCTACATGTCTCATATCCGCACCCCGACAGCTAATTTGTAGATCATCAACATATAAAGATCCTGAAATGGTGGGAGGAAGTTGTTTTAATACAGAATTTATTTTTAGGCTGAACATAGTTACACTAAGCACACAGCCTTGAGGCACACCCTCTTCCTGTTCAAAAATATCTGAAAAAACAGAGCCAATCCTTACTTGAAAAGTCCTAGTATTCAAGAAATTCTGAATGAAAATTGGTAGGTTGCCGCGCAAGCCACTCTCGTGAAGATCGCGAAGTATACCATATCTCCATGCCTTATCATAAGCTTTCTCAATATCAAAGAATACCGAGACTAGGTGACTTCTTCTTACAAAAGCTTTTCGAATGGATGTCTCTAAGAGGAGCATATTATCTACGGTAGTCCTCCCCTTTCGTAAACCACTTTGATAAGGCGATATAATATTATTCTTTTCCAAGAAGTAGACTAGGCGGCTGTTTACCATTCTTTCAAACAGCTTGCATAGGCAACTCGTAAGGGCAATTGGCCGATAGTTGGAGGGATTCCTTGGATCTTTCCCTGGCTTGGCAATAGGAATTACAACAGCTTTCTTCCATGCACTGGGAAAAGTATGCTCTTCCACACTCTATTGTAAAGCGTGAGAAGGGCATTCAGTGACTTATAGGACAGATGCTTTAGCATATCGTAATTCACGCCATCGAGACCCGGAGACGACCTATGTGTCTGTAACAAAGCTCTCTTTAACTTTAGCACAGTAAAATCTCTATTATAAGGCTCAAATTTGGAAGAGTTGAAAGCGATGGGATTTTTTCTCAGAGCGTTGCTTGATAGAAAGAAATGCAGGTGAGTAATTTCGGCTGGAAGAAACGGCAGCAAATGTCTCACCAAAAGTATTAGCAATTTCTTCTATGGGGCTAATCACTCGGCCATCTTTTTCCAAAAAGGAAAGTGAGTGGTCTTTATATATGCCGCATGCTTTTCGAACTCTTTCCCAAACCCGCTTACTCGGCGTAGAGGATGTTATTGACGACACATATAAAATCCAGGAATCCCTCTGGCTCTGCCTTCTTACTTTTCGTGCATTTGCTTTGGCTCTTTTAAAGGCTATGAGGTTTTGCAGGGTAGGATATCTACGAAAAATACCCCATGCTTTTTTCTGTTTTTTCAGTGCTTCATGACAGTCGGGATTCCACCATGGTTTCGTATATTTAAGCATTTTTCCTGATGTTCTAGGAATCGAAAGCATAGCTGCCTGAATAATAGTATTAGTAACAGCTTCCACAGCGTCATCGATATGCACATCTTCTACCATTTCCTCTGTGAGCTCTGCGGAGGAAGAGAAGAGTTCCCAGTCTGCCCTGTCCAGTATAAACCGAGGGAGTCTCGACAGGGGGTTTGCTCCTCTTCGTGCAAGAGATACAAAAATGGGATAATGATCGCTGTTGTACAGGTCATTTCCGACACTAAAAGTGCAAAATGGCAACAGAGATGGTGAACAGATGGCAAGGTCGAGAGCGTGGAATGTCCTTGAAGGCTCATGGAAGTACATTTCCTGCCCATTATTTAGGAGACAAAGGCTATGATCTTCGATCATCTGCTCAATTTGTTTTCCTCGGCAATTTGTATCTTTACTACACCAGAGTGGACTATGGCCGTTAAAATCACCTATTATGATGAAAGGCTCAGGCAGCTGCTCTAAAAGGCCATTTAAATCTTGCTGATCAATATGCTCATTTGGAGGCAAATACAAAGAAACGACTGTAACAACAATATCAAAATTTGTTTGAATAGCGACAACTTGGAGGGATGTCGTCAAAGAAAGCACATTTGAGGGATAATCCAGTGAGGTGAGGAGACCTACACCTCCAGTGGCACGCTCACCTGCAAGGTTATCTTTCCTGACGAAGGAAAACCTCCGAAGTTTTGCCTGTTGTTCTGGTTTTAGATTTGTTTCCTGTACTGCGAAGCATACAGGATGATAAGCATTAATTATGGCTTTGATGTCGAGCAAATTTCGGTGGAAACCGCGACAGTTCCATGAGACGAGGGTGGCCATTATGACTGGTTTTTGTTCTTTCTGTGCTCTTGTTTGGTTTTTCGTGGAAGTAGATGCCTGGGAACTTCTAGACCCTCTTCTACTTCCATACCGTCTGAATCCGCAGATTCAGAAATCATATCGTCAAGAGAGCTATTGCTAGGACTTCTATTTTTATTAATTATTTTGTGACTTTCAGTTTTAGGTTTACTTTGAATGACTGTTTCTTTTTTTTTTGTATTAAATGAGTTGCATTTTCCGTTTTCTTGGTGGATGTGGTTGGTTGGGTTTTATTTGGTTTAGTCTGCGTGCCTATTGATGTTTGAATGGCAATGCTACGTGTTGTTTTAACTGCACTGGCATAAGATTTGTTTGATTGGAGCTGTGTGCTTTGAATTAGTTTTCTGGCTTCAGCATACGAGATGTTCCTGGTAACTTTAAGAGTCTGTACTTCTTTTTCGGATTTCCATTTTGGGCACAGGCGTGAAAATGCTGGGTGCTGACCCTTGCAATTTATACACGAAGGCGCAGCGGTACAATTTTCAGAATCGTGGCCAATCTGTGATCATCGGGTGCATGTGAGGCTGCCACGACAAGTCATCTTAGAATGGCCGAAACGCTGGCACTGGAAACATCGCATAGGGTTAGGAATATAAGGTCTTACAGGAAGATTTAGATATCCAGCCTTAATATTCTTAGGCAGATCAGGCGTGTTGAAGGTAAGGATCACGTGTTTTGTATCGATCAACTTACCTTCCTTTCGCATCTTGATCCGCCTAGCACCACAGACATTTTGGTCAGCTAACTCGGAGACGAACTCTTCTTCTGAAACACACAGAAGGTCGATCTCCGAGATCACACCTCTACAAAAATTAAGTGTTTTGTGCGCTGACACAGTTATAGATATTTCTCCAAATTTGGTTTGTCGGAAAAGAGAAGCAGACTGGGTGGCCGACATTGTATCAACACGCAAGTCTCCTGATCGGAGACGCTTTATGTTCCTTGGCTCACTATACATGAATGTATATATTTGTTTACCAGAAAAGGAGACATCTTTTGCAGTTCACCAGAAGGACTAGAGATAACAATAAAGCGCGGACAATCAGTAGATTCTTTGGCATTTGCATCGGTTCGGATCTTCTTGGTACTGGATTTGTCAATAATTTCAGTATCTTTGTCATTTTCATCGGTACGGGTCTTCTTGTTAATTGATTTATCAACAATTTCAATATCTTGGTTGGTGTCTTTTGAGTCAGTTTTTTTAGAATAAATGGAGAAGCCATAATTGAAAGAGAAAAAATTCGGGCCCCGCATACCACGGAGCCCAACAAGGGAACACAGATTCCTGTGTTAGGGCTAGCCGGACCTATACGCAAACTGAAGCCCCACAGTCGGCTTTCCCGAAAGCAGGTACTCCCGAGAGCTTGACTCCAAGCCACTGACACAAGGACTAGTGACCAGCCGATTGACACCCGTGAGGACGACTAAGGTGCCTCCCGTTTAGCTGAAGCAGAGGCCAAAGCAGCGTGTTGGGGACAGTACCTCTCCCCTCAACTACCAGGACCCTCCTTTCCAGCGACACGGGTCTCCACGCACGGCAAACACGTGGGCAGTTTCCTCGCCATTCGAAAACTAGAAGCAAGGACTGCTCCAGTCTCTCGTGACGAGCCCCAAACTCCGCAGAGAGAAACCACGAGGGAGAAGGGAAGGGAAAAGTTCCAGCCAAGAGGAGAGGAGACGGAAAAGAGGATAGATCACTGGGGCTCCAGGATCGTGACACCCGTCTCACCAAGATGATCCCCTGAAGGGCTAGGGTACCTCGGGAATGCCACACCCGTACAGTCGGTCACAAAAGTATTCGAACACCGGTACCCTATCAGAAAATGACAAGATGGCGTTTTTTTTCTCTTTCTCTCTGTGTGTCGTGTTATTCCATCCTAGGTTTTCTTCTCCCCCCATCTTGGAAAAAACTGGAAAAAATTGGTTACGATCTCTTTTTGAATGGGGAGATGCCATTTTGAGCAAAAGCTGACGACCCTATCTTGGAGAATGAACATGACCGCTCTACACACCCTTTTACTCTCTCTCTCTCTCATTCTCTCTCTCTTTTTGAATTGGGAAGCCATTTTGGGAAAAAGCAGACGACCCTATCTTGGAGAATGGAAATGAACGCCTCTCCCTCTCTCTTTGAAATGGGAAGCCATTTTGGGACCCTCTATTCTTGGGGAGGGAGAAAACTGAAGTCTGCATTTCGCTGTCTCTGAATGCGGAAAGCCCTTTTGGGAAAAGCGGACCCTCTTCTTCTGATCTTGGAGAACTGGAAATGAACGCTCTACACGATCTCTCTTTGAATTCAGAAGGTATTTTGGGACCTTCTAATGTTGGAAAACTGAAATGAACGCTCTACACCTTCTCTCTCTCTCTCTTTCTCTGAAATGGGTAGCCATTTGAAAACTCCCTAACTTTGGAAAAAAACAGAAATGAACGCTCTACACCATCTCTCTTTGAAAATGGGGGGGGTGTCATTTTGAGACCTCCCTCCCCTAAACTTGAAAAAAAAAAACTGAAATGAATGCTCTACACTTTCTCTCTTTGGACATGGGTAACCCTTTGGAGACCCTCTCCTCTTGGTATATAAAAAAAAGAACTGAAGTGAAGGCTCTACACAATCTCTCTTGGAATGGGATCCATATTTCGGGAAACGTGGATCACCTCATGCTGGAAAACTGAAGTGAACCACCAAGATTGGACTCCATATAATATTTTTTTTAATTGACATCATGACCCTCCTCCCATTTGTTATTAAAAAAAATTGTTTTTTTTGTTTTGGTTTTTATCCCATTTCCGATGTGATTTCAGAAATGCAATTCCATAACAGTTCAATTTCATTCGAGGTTAAATGATCTAAACAGTCTTTGACCCACCCATCCATATGATTATTTTCTTCTCCTTCCTGTTGCACCAAATTTTGTAAGTCCATATAATCATTCCAAACACTTGGAGTCTCTTTGGGATGAGTGGAGGGATCTAGGATGTCTGGACCCGGCTGCGATTCTACCTCCATTATTTCTGGACCCGTTGGAACTTGTTTACCCGGCTGAAATTCTACCTCCATGATTTCTGGACCCGTTGGAACTTGTTTACCCGGCTGTGATTCTGCCTCCATGATTTCTGGACCTGTTGGAACTTGTGGACCCGGCTGACATTCTACCTCTACGATGTCGGGACTTTTTGAAGCTTGTGGACCCGTCTGACATTCTACCTCTACGATGTCGGGACAGGTTGGAGGAGGAGAAGAAGAAGAGGATACTGGAAGAGGTTCTGTCTGTGAGGAGTCCGAAAGAGGTTGCCTGTTGGAACAAGTCGGGGAAGAAGAAGAAGAAGAAGAAGAAGCTTCTGGATTCTGAAGCGGATCTTGCACGCCAGGTAGGTTCCGGTAAGTCGACCGTTTTTTAAGAGGTAATTTTTTTCTTCCTCCTCATCTTCAATTGTGATGACTTCAATTTCATTCCGTTGCCGGGTCGATTTTGTTTCGGGAAATAACGGTTTGGTCCAGCTCCTCTTATCATCTAAGGAAGGAATGGGTAAAGGTGGCGGAGGGTTTTCTTCTTCTTTTTCTTGAAACATCATC
The DNA here is from genome assembly GCF_044657685.1 of Stegodyphus dumicola. Taxonomy (NCBI): domain Eukaryota; kingdom Metazoa; phylum Arthropoda; class Arachnida; order Araneae; family Eresidae; genus Stegodyphus; species Stegodyphus dumicola. Next base: position 56,170,577 of record NC_140778.1, read on the forward strand.
GGCGATTGGAAAGAAATCTCCTCTTTCAATTGTTTCCAAAGCAAGTACGAGCACCGATCGACGAGAAAGAGACTCTTCTGGGTTGTGACGATGAGATATTGCGTTTTCGGGGGAACGACATAGTTTTGAAAAGGTCTTAGAATATATTTCTTATATTTCATCCTGTCGCTGACTTTAAAACTTCTTTCCTTCAGATTAGGGGACGATGATTCGTGATAGGCGAGAGGAGCGGCTGTGGTTTGAACAATATGAACTTCGTCCTCAGCCGTCGTTCTCACTCCAAACGTAAAATATCGTTTCGTGAGAAAAATATTCTTCCACCGAAAACTCGTGCGCGGATCTGTATATCGCCGGTCTGTTTGAATGGGCCGTGTCAAAGCTCGATCCATCCGATTCCAAGAGAAGGGAGATTCCTCTTTCGTTTGTTGCGATTCGAATAAATTTCTGTATATATTCTGAACGAGCAGGTTGGAGGATTCGACATCTTGGTTGAAAGAAACGATCGCTTGATGAGGTGGTAAATGCGGAATAAATGTCGCACAATGACACGCCAAAAAGATTTTCAAGTTGGAGATTTGCTTTAGCGTCTTCAAATCCTCCCCGTACTAAATCCGTTGAGTTGGAAAAACGTGTAATAGCGACATGGCTCCCAATGGAAAAGAAATGATCTCGCACAGTACTCTCGTCTTTTTATATATCTATATAGACACACACAGACACACATAGAGGCTCTATGACGTCCGTTTTATTTGTTTTTTTTTGTTTCTATCTCTCTTCTTTCCAAGAAATCTTATCTCCATGACCTCTTTTTCTTTTCTTAAAAAGATGAATGTGTGTGGGAATGAGGAAGTGAAAGTAATAATTTAATAAACAAAAAATTATCCAACCATGACCCTCTTTTTTTTTTAAAGTCAACCTTTCCAATCCAAGGACGTCCAGAGATAGAGGAAGCAGGGAGAGAGGAGGAGGAGGGAAGGGAAGGTCACACCCTCTTTCTCTCTATAAATAAAAGGGGAGAGCCCCAAAGTCGTATTTTTGTCCAAGTGGATCATGAGGAGGCATCCCCAGCTCACTACGTGTATTCCTTTCAAATATAAATATGTTGATCTTTCCTTTTATATCATCCAAGGAGTCGTTTACCTGAAAGCCTCCGATTTTTCAAAATGTGCGGGTTATTATACCGTGGGGAGTTATCAAAAGATGCGGGATGAATATTTGTCCGACGAAAACGTGTTGATGGCTCGTGACATTCCACCTTTGGATGCAAAAATTTTGTTAATGAAACGAGCCAAATATTTTTACACGTCCCACTTTCTAACCGTCTCGCAAATGAATAGGATTATGGATCGTCTTGAGAAGACAAAAGGGATTCTCGTTCATTTTAGTGAATGGTTGCACAAATGTTTGCACGAACCTCTCTCGATCGAGAAGACTGGGAAGAATACCTATTATATTCTTCTCGAGGACTCTCCTCCTTCGTCTCATCATAGAGAGGCCACGACTTTTGAAAAAATCCTCGAGCAAGAAAAAATAGAATGGTGGAACAACTACCCCATCCCTCTCCCCGAGCATCAAGAGGAGCCTGTTCAGAAGAAAAAGAAAAAACCTTTCCAAAAGCCTATCCTCATCCTCGTCGATAATGATGGGGATGAGGAGAAGCCTGTTCAGATTCCTCTCAGTTTGTCAAAACTCTCCCATTGTCAAACCTCCTCGAAGATGAAAAACCTCTCCCTTTCTCAAGACCCATCGAAGATGGAAAACCTCTCCATTTATCAAGACCCCTCGAAAATGAGGGACCTCTCGATTTGTCAAAACCCCTCGAGGATAAGGGAACCAAAACTTCTCTCTCTTTCGAAGAGGAGGGACCTCTCAATTTGTCAAGACCCCTCGAGAATAAGGGAACCGAAAATCCTCTCCCTTTCTCAAGACTTCTCGAGGAGGAGGAGGAGGAGAGACCGCTTCATGTCTCAAGACAGGACCCCCCTCTATCTCTTGAGGATCCGAGGGAAACGATTCCTATTGAAAAACCATCTATCGACGATCCCCAGAAAAGGTCTTCGGAGGAGATTAGACTTCCATGTAGAAAACGAATCTGCCACAATCATCATCATCACCATAATAATAATAATAATAATAATAATAATAATAATAATAATATACCCCCTTCTCAACAACAGAATCCTACAACATTTGCAGATAAATGCATTCAAACCAATCCCTTTATAGTAACCCTTTTGATTGGAGAACCCGTGCATTAGCCTTGAAAAATAAAATGAGATTCTAGACTGTTTCTATGACCAGAATGTTAAGCCAATAGATAGGTCTAGCTCAGAATTTTTCTTTTAAAAGAAAATGAATAAATAATCCAAAGACTATTCGTAAATATAAATGGTAAAGTCTTGAGTCGGCTGGAAAAAAATTTTCAGAGCTGAAAAAAATTCTACAACTCAAAAAAAAAAAAAAAAACTTTTTGTTAATTTTTATCATGTCTTAGACATGATAAAAATTAATGACCCCCTTCCCTTTTCGTCTGGGAATGTTGTCTCACTCTTTTGAAAAACAAATCGTGATTCATTCATGGAATGATTGCCATTAGAGAAAGGATGAGTCATGGTCTATTTTTAGAAAGGGTGAGACATCCTTCCCAGACAAAAAGGGAGGGTCATTAATTTTTATCATGTCTAAAGACATGATAAAAATTAACCAAAAGTTTTTTTTTTTTTTTTCAGCTCTGAGAAATTTTTTTTCTCCCAGCCGATTCGAGACTTTACCATTTTTTTTAAGAATGATTTCTCTCTGATCTATTATTTCAAAATCCAAGTTTCGCTTCAGAACCATCTATGCTGTTGAAGAAGTAACGTGATATATGTATTTTTTTTTTAATGAGTTCTGTCAAGATTGAATTGTGCAGGATCGACCTTGCGAATTTCTTCTCTGTGTCTTTAAATAATAATGATACCGAACTGCTTTTTGTAGAGCGCAATGGAAAAAACCTTTTGTATGGTTAGGACAATTCATGTGTTCGATCCCATTGTATTTGAGAATCTCTTGCGTCGATCCCGAAATGTAATAAATGGATCTTTGCAACCATTTCTCTAAAAACCGCCGTTTCATTTCTCCTCGCACCCAAATCATGGAAAAAGGTTCCGTCAACATCCATGGAAAATAACTGTACGGAATTTCTCCTTCGTACCACGACAAACCGTGATAATAATCACTAGCCCACACAGCGGTTCGTTTTTCTTTCTCGGTGAGCATTTGCCATGGAAACGGGGGTTTAAAAACAAATACCCCTCGAGAAGTACCGTCCAATGTGACGTAAGCCAATTCTTTCACAATAAAGGCTCCTTGAGAATCGTAGAAACCTTCAAAGTCGAGCACGAGTTCCCTGTTTTTTATTTCTTTTTCTTTCCAAGGTGACCTTTATTATTATGATGATGGATGTGTATTGAGATACGCACGATATTATTCAAAAAACAAATATATATATACGAATGTGACCTTTCCCAGAATTCATACGACCTGTCACGTGCAACCTTCTCTCTATATATATATAAAAGAGGAGACGGCGAGAGAACGCTATCCATTTTTTCCTTCAGGACACACTGCGAGAGAGAGAGAGAGAGAATTTTGTTTTCTTTTTTTCCTCAATTGAAGAAGATGGACATTTTGAGTACCAAACCTCTCAAAGATTCCTACATTGTTCTGGACATGGAATACTTTCACTGTTATGATCCAAAGACGGGAGATATATGTTTCATCTTGAAAGAACTGGGCTACATCACTTGCGATTTAACCTTATGCGGATCCATGATTTTTCTCCCTCCTGTCCATTACGATGACTTATCGTCCCGCAATCAAGCTGTGGTCAACCAGACTACAAATAATCGACACGGCCTGCAATGGACCGAGGGTCGTCTTTCCTACGAGCATCTTCCTACGATCCTGAAAATGCTGACCGAAAATGTGGAGGTGATCTACGTCAATGGATACGATAAAGCCGAATTTTTCAGCAAGCTCTGCCAGCGATCCGTTTACGAGTTTTACATCCCAGGGAAAACCGAGTGGCGGAACAAGTCGAAATGCACGCGACACCAATATTTCCAAAAGATGATTCATTGTGCCGAGAACAAGGTGAGAAATTTTCGATACCATTTGATGGAGGGTAGTTACGTTTTCCGGAAATTACATTGTTACCCCTCCGAAAACAAAGCTGTCGAAGACGAAGAGGAGGCGGAAGAATCTCCCCAGGAGAAATCGTGCGACGATGAGGAGGAGGAGGAGGATGAACTTTCTAATAATAATAATAATACATGTCTAAGTTGGGATGCTTTAGAGACCCAAGAATATTGGTCTCAACCCTTATCTCACCTAGACCTGAAAGAGGATCCTCAAGTGTACTCTTTGTGGTCCTCTTCTAAAATTTGGTCTTGGAGAGAACCCTTGAATGTTCATGAATGAAATGGTATGTAAATCCCTAGAGAAAAAAAAATAGAAAAAAAAAAGTTCTTTTTTTTGTAATATGTTGATTTCTTTCCAATCCCATTTCTTTTCCATAACTCCAGCCCAATCGACGAGAAGAAGAAGAATTTTCCAAGTTACACAAGACGAATCTTCCAAGTTACACAAGACGTAGAAAGATTTCACAAGGATTTATAAATCACACGCTCCCACATGATATATGTATAGAGAGAAAAAGACCCTCTGTTCTCTAGCCAATACGTCAAGACTTTCCTAAACTAAGAGAGACCATGAGTACCGAGGAAACCTTAGCAGGGCAAGTGGAAAGACTTTCAAAGAGATTAGAAGAGTTAAGACGGGATAGATTTACAGTTCCGCCGACTAAAGAGGAAACTATCATCGATTTCAACAAACCGCTGTACTTTCATCCTCTACCCCAAAGAATGAGACGAATGGACTCGCCGTTGAACAGTTCCAATGAGAAACAAAATGTCACTTATTTGAATAGTCAATTTCAACACATGAATATTTCATAAGTATTTTCTTGTTTTTTTTTCCCTAAAGCGTAGGGAGATCGGATCAGTAGTTTTTCCATTTTCATCGTCGAAAACGATTGGGAGGAAAAATCTTTCTCAGCTCTCTCAGAAAAATTTTTCAGCCTTAAAAAAAAAAAAAAAAAAAAAAAAAAAAAAAAAAAACTTTTTGTTAATTTTTATCATGTCTTAGACATGATAAAAATTAACTCTACCCCCTTTTTGTCTGGGAATGTTGTCTCACACTTTCTAAAAATAGACCATCACTCCTCCTTTCCTAAAGAATAGAATTCCAAGAATGGGATCTGGTCTATTTTTAGAAACGGTGAGACCCTATTCCCAGACAAAAGGCGGGTAGAGTTAATTTTTATCATGTCTAAAGTTCAGGGTCCATCCATCTTCTTATGTGAAACGCTGACCCTGACAAGATCGAGATAAACAAGTCTTGTGAGTTGTTTTGTAATCTTGACGCGATCCAAGAAAGACTTTTTATTTTTATTTTTTTTTTGAAATAGGCGGGGGGTGGGGAGAGAAAATGTTCTCACGACCCTCAGATATCTTTTCATAAATATATTTTTTATCAAAGTGTTTCTTTCATTCCGATCCTTTTAAGAGGTTGGAATGACCCTGACATTTAGATGGGGTCGCGATCCCGACAGATGTCGCGCGAGTATAAAAGTGTGTATCCTCCGCGAGATTTCTTCAGAGAACAGAAGAAGACGTGAACTGAGCTGGTAAGTCCCTTTGGTCCTATGAATATGGTTTAATCATAACTTCATTTAAAAAGACCTTTGAAACTTTGAAACTTCTTAACCCTTTGAAAAGAAAAATGTCTCTTTCAAGACGACGACTCTAAAACGTTTTATTGTTTTTCCCCCCCTTTCTAGATCTTCCCTGTTATACATATATGCCTTTTCGATTCTTTTTTTGCTCCTGTTTGTGGAAGACATCACCGTATTCATCGCCATGGCGTGTTCAGAAAACTTTATCGTGCTCGATCTAGAGGGTTTCCAGTCCTACAACCACAAGAAGGGTGAATTTACCTACGTTTTAAAAGAATTGGGCTATGCAACAAAAGATTTTTTGACCGTGGGATCGTTGAAGTTTGCTCCTCCTCACCCCTTCCACCAACTGACGAGAAACCGGCACGGACTTCGTTGGAACGAGGGTCATATTCCCTACAACCATTTAGGACGCATTCTCCAATCGCTCACTCACAGCTTCTCCACGATTTATGTGGTGGGATGTCAGAAAGCTAAATTCTTTGCTAAATCCTTGGATTATCAAAAACCCGTGACGGAAATTTATGTGCCAGATGGAATCATTTGGAAGTATCGGGAAAAATGTGCCCGACATCATCAAAGGATGAAATATTTCCATTGTGCCGAAAACAAAGTGCGCAACTATCGATGGCATATTACGGAAGGAGATTTTCATATCAATCACGTCTATCCAGACGGAACGGAGAAAGAGGAGAGGATTCAGGAGGAAGCAGACAATCCTCTGCAAGCTTTTGATAAGGCCTACGATCAGTTAGAGAAGGATCCGTCCCCAAAAGCGTACGATAACCTCATCCAGAAATGGGATAATCTGTCCTGTTTCCAAGTGATGGAACATCCGGATGAGCATACGCCTTTAAACTTGATGGGCTCTTCTACTTCTTCTTCTTTGTCGTCAACTTCCTCCAATAACTCGAGGAAGACGGAGGGTTGGGGAGACATACCTGAAAATATTCCCCATTACGATCCAGCAGCCTGTTGGGACGAACCTTCCAAAGAATCTCATGAGACCCCCAAAATATCTTCAGAGGATCCAAAGACAAAATCCACTGAGTGTTGGGACAATGAACGGACGACTCATGCTCTAAAATCCACTAAGACTATGTCCACTGAGTGTTGGGACAATGAACAGACGACTCATGCTCCAAAATCTACTGAGACTATGTCCACTGAATGTTGGGACAATGAACGGACGACCCATGCTCCAAAATCTACTGAGACTATGTCCACTGAGTGTTGGGACGATGAAACCGAAAAGACGACAGAGAATTGGGATGACCGTTCTCAAAAGTATTTGAATTGATATATACATAAACTCAGGAGAAAAAAAAAAGAAAAGATTTTTAGAAATAAGTAGAGAAAGGTTCTCCGCTTTCCCTATGTTTATGGAAATGGACTGAGGTGAGAGAAAGAGAGACGAATCAGGAGACCAAAAAAAAATGGGAATGAGTGCAAATGCATTCGATTCCTTCCAAGACCCATTTTTTTGGGTCCCTCTCTCATCCAATCTTGGAAAAGAACTTTTTCCTATTTTTATAGGTCCATTCAAAAAGAAATGAATCTATCCATAAATTTTCTTAAAAGAAAAAAAAAAAACAAAAAGATCCTTTACCTCTTGACGGTCCAAAGTCGAGAATCTTGGAAAAAGTCATCCACTCTCCATCCAGTCAAGCTTCTCTCTAGAAAATCTAGTAGGTGCATCTGCATTCTTGAACACCCGGCAGTTATTATTGGACGCGAAACGTCGAATGCTGAAATAGTTAACAGTGAGCCCATTCTTAAAGAAACGGGGATGTTTTATTCATCCAGTCGAGTGCGGAAAAATTTCTTAGAGCCGGAGAAAAATTTCTCTGACTGAAAAAAAAAAAAAAAAAAAAAAAAAAAAAATACCCCCCTTTTAGTCTGAAAATTGATGTCTTCAATTTTTCGAAAATTGAAGACATCAATTTTCAAATTTTCAGACTAAAAAGGGGGGTAATTTATTTTTCAGAAACTTTTCCCAGCCGACTCAATGTGAATAAAACTTTACTGTTTGTTAAGAATGTTATTTAATGGATCGATTTCAACCTATCGAGTTTCGCTTGAGTTCCGGCCGTGCTGTGGGCCCACCTGGATACAAGTTTTCCCCTTTTGGAATAGAATAAAACTTTACTGTTTTTTAAGAATGTTATTTAATGGATCGATTTCAACCTATCGAGTTTCGCTTGAGTTTTAGATGTGAATAAAACTTTACTGTTTTTTAAGAATGTTATTTAATGGATCGATTTCAACCTATCGAGTTTCGCTTGAGTTCCGGCCGTGCTGTGGGCCCACCTGGATACAAGTTTTCCCCTTTTGGAATAGAATTTCCGTCAAGGTAGGCTACTTTTCCTCTTTTTGCATTTTTCATGTCATTTCATTTGTATTACAATATACTGAATACGGGCGTTCGAACTGATTTCTAGGCTATTTCTATACAAATGGAGCTCGATCCAAGAAAGAAATGATGTCTTTTTTTTTATTTTGTGGACTGCCAATTTGTATTGGAATATACTGTAAACGGGTGTTTGAGTCGATTTTCAGTATATTTCAATACAAATGGAGCTCGGTCCAAGAAAGAAATGATGTCTTTTTTTTTATTTTGTGAACTGCCAATTTGTATTGGAATATACTGGAAACGGGTGTTTGAGTCGGTTTTCAGTATATTTCAATACAAATAGAGCTCGATCCAAGAAAGAAATGATGTCTTTTTTTTTTTTATTTTGTGGACTGCCAATTTGTATTGGAATATACTGAAAACGGGTGTTTGAGTCGGTTTTCAGTATATTTCAATACAAATAGAGCTCGATCCAAGAAAGAAATGATGTCTTTTTTTTTATTTTGTGGACTGCCAATTTGTATTGGAATATACTGAAAACGGGTGTTTGAGTCGGTTTTCAGTATATTTCAATACAAGTGGAGCTCGATCCAAGAAAAAAATGATGTCTTTTTTTTATTTTGTGGACTGCCAATTTTGTATTGGAATATACTGAAAACGGGCCGTTCACGTCGGTTTTCAGTATATTTCAATACAAATGGAGCTGGATCCAAGAAAAAAATGATGTCTTTTTTTAGGTTGTGGACAGCCAATTTTGTATTGGAATATACTGAAAACGGGCCGTTCACGTCGGTTTTCAGTATATTGCAATACAAATGGAGCTGGATCCAAGAAAAAATTGATGTCTTTTTTTTATGTTGTGGACAGCCAATTTTGTATTGGAATATACTGAAAACGGGCGTTCACGTTGGTTTTCAGTATATTTCAATACAAGTGGAGCTCCATCCAAGAAGAAAATGATGTCTTTTTTTTATTTTGTGGACTGCCAATTTTGTATTGGAATATACTGAAAACGGGCGTTCACGTCGGTTTTCACTATATTTCAATACAAATGGAGCTCCATCCAAGAAAAAAATGATGTCTTTTTTTTATGTTGTGGACTGCCCTATTTTGTATTAGAATATACTGAAAACGGGCGTTCACGTTGGTTTTCAGTATATTCCAATACAAATGGAGCTCCATCCAACAAAAAAATGATGTCTTTTTTTTATGTTGTGGACTGCCCTATTTTGTATTGGAATATACTGAAAACGGGCGCTCACCTTGGTTTTCAGTATATTCCAATACAAATGGAGCTGGATCCAAGAAAAAATGATGTCTTTTTTTTATGTTGTGGACTGCCCTATTTTGTATTGGAATATACTGAAAACGGGCGTTCACGTCGGTTTTCAGTATATTACAATACAAGTGGAGCTCCATCCAAGAAAAAAATGATGTCTTTTTTTTATGTTGTGGACAGCCAATTTTGTATTCGAATATACTGAAAACGGACGTTCACGTCGGTTTTCAGTATATTTCAATACAAGTGGAGCTCCATCCAAGAAAAAAATGATGTCTTTTTTTTTTTTATTTTGTGGACTGCCAATTTGTATTGGAATATACTGAAAACGGGTGTTTGAGTCGGTTTTCAGTATATTTCAATACAAATGGAGCTCGGTCCAAGAAAGAAATGATGTCTTTTTTTTTATTTTGTGAACTGCCAATTTGTATTGGAATATACTGGAAACGGGTGTTTGAGTCGGTTTTCAGTATATTTCAATACAAATAGAGCTCGATCCAAGAAAGAAATGATGTCTTTTTTTTTTTTATTTTGTGGACTGCCAATTTGTATTGGAATATACTGAAAACGGGTGTTTGAGTCGGTTTTCAGTATATTTCAATACAAATAGAGCTCGATCCAAGAAAGAAATGATGTCTTTTTTTTTATTTTGTGGACTGCCAATTTGTATTGGAATATACTGAAAACGGGTGTTTGAGTCGGTTTTCAGTATATTTCAATACAAGTGGAGCTCGATCCAAGAAAAAAATGATGTCTTTTTTTTATTTTGTGGACTGCCAATTTTGTATTGGAATATACTGAAAACGGGCCGTTCACGTCGGTTTTCAGTATATTTCAATACAAATGGAGCTGGATCCAAGAAAAAAATGATGTCTTTTTTTAGGTTGTGGACAGCCAATTTTGTATTGGAATATACTGAAAACGGGCCGTTCACGTCGGTTTTCAGTATATTGCAATACAAATGGAGCTGGATCCAAGAAAAAATTGATGTCTTTTTTTTATGTTGTGGACAGCCAATTTTGTATTGGAATATACTGAAAACGGGCGTTCACGTTGGTTTTCAGTATATTTCAATACAAGTGGAGCTCCATCCAAGAAGAAAATGATGTCTTTTTTTTATTTTGTGGACTGCCAATTTTGTATTGGAATATACTGAAAACGGGCGTTCACGTCGGTTTTCACTATATTTCAATACAAATGGAGCTCCATCCAAGAAAAAAATGATGTCTTTTTTTTATGTTGTGGACTGCCCTATTTTGTATTAGAATATACTGAAAACGGGCGTTCACGTTGGTTTTCAGTATATTCCAATACAAATGGAGCTCCATCCAACAAAAAAATGATGTCTTTTTTTTATGTTGTGGACTGCCCTATTTTGTATTGGAATATACTGAAAACGGGCGCTCACCTTGGTTTTCAGTATATTCCAATACAAATGGAGCTGGATCCAAGAAAAAATGATGTCTTTTTTTTATGTTGTGGACTGCCCTATTTTGTATTGGAATATACTGAAAACGGGCGTTCACGTCGGTTTTCAGTATATTACAATACAAGTGGAGCTCCATCCAAGAAAAAAATGATGTCTTTTTTTTATGTTGTGGACAGCCAATTTTGTATTCGAATATACTGAAAACGGACGTTCACGTCGGTTTTCAGTATATTTCAATACAAGTGGAGCTCCATCCAAGAAAAAAATGATGTCTTTTTTTTATGTTGTGGACTGCCCTATTTTGTATTGGAATATACTGAAAACGGGCGTTCACGTTGGTTTTCAGTATATTCCAATACAAATGGAGCTGGATCCAAGAAAAAAAATGATGTCTCTTTTTTATGTTGTGGACAGCCAATTTTGTATTGGAATATACTGAAAACGGGCGTTCACGTCGGTTTTCAGTATATTACAATACAAGTGGAGCTCGATCCAAGAAAAAAATGATGTCTTTTTTTTATTTTGTGGACTGCCAATTTTGTATTGGAATATACTGAAAACGGGCGTTCACGTCGGTTTTCAGTATATTACAATACAAGTGGAGCTCGATCCAAGAAAAAATGATGTCTTTTTTTTATTTTGTGGACTGCCAATTTTGTATTGGAATATACTGAAAACAGGCGTTCACGTTGGTTTTCAGTATATTCTAATACAAGTGGAGCTCCATCCAAGAAAAAAATGATGTCTTTTTTTATGTTGTGGACTGCCCTATTTTGTATTGGAATATGCTGAAAACGGGCGTTCGAGTCGGTTTTCAGTATATTCAAATACAAATGGAGCTCTATCCAAGAAAAGAATGATGTCTTTTTTTATGTTGTGGACAATCAATTTTGTATTGGAATATACTGAAAACGGGCGTTCGAGTCCTTTTTCCGACTATTTCTACACACATTCCACTATATTAAAATGACGTCATGGTTGAGTCCAAACAGAGTCGTCCCCGGACAGAGTCGTCTCCGGACAAAGTCGTCCCCGGACAATTTTATACCGAATTTGTATAGAGATATACTTAAAATGGGCTTGGAGGGGAGGGCGCTTTCTAGTATATTCCTATATACATTCGGTTGGATTCAGAAACAAAAAGAATGTCTTTTTGAATGGACAAAAAACTTTTTGTTAATTTTTATCATGTCTTCTAGACATGATAAAAATTAACTCATCCCCCTTTTGTCTGGGTATGTTGTCTCACCGTTTCTAAAAATAGACCAGAACCCAGTCTTTTCTTGGAATTCTATTCTTTAAAAGGATGAGTCATGGTCTATTTTTAGAAAGTGGGAGACAACATTCCCAGACAAAAGGGGGGTGAGTTAATTTTTATCATGTCTAGAAGACATGATAAAAATTAACAGAAAGTTTTCTTTTTTTTTTTTTTTTTTTTTTTTTTTTACATCTCATAATTTTTTTCTGAGCTCTGAGAAATTTTTCCTAGCCGATCCCATTTCGTTTTTCGACTTTCACTTTCAACTCTTCACTTTTCCTATTCACTGTCGTTGGAATTGTGTTCACTGGAGGCTATTTCTTTTTTTGCAATCTCGCTTTTAGTTTTCTCTGAGATTCTTTAGAAATGGCTATACAAATTTCACCATCTATATAGAGATGATGTCCAAACAAAGTCGTCCCCGGACCATCTTGATGACCGAATATGTATAGAAATAGTCTGAAAATGGGCTTGAGGGCCGGTTTCTGGACGATTCCTCTACAAATTCGGCCGCATCCAGAAAAACAAAAATACATAGTTTCTTTTTTGGGTGGACAGGAGATGATAAATTTCTTTTCTCTCTCTCTCTCTCTCCCAATATTGGAGGAGAGAGTGGCCCAAAAAAATGGGTCTCGGAAGGAATCGAATGCATTTTGAAATGCACACATTCCTTCCAAGACCCATTTTTTTGGTCTCCTGATTCAACTCTCCAGTCTATGGAATAGGGAAAGCGGAGAACGTTTCCCCTTCCTTAAGCGACTGGAGACCATATCGCATCATCATCATCATCATCACCATCACCATCATCCTCTTTCTGATACTTTTCAACGAAGGCTTGATGTCTCTGGATGAGTTTGGGGAGATGATGGATCCCGAATTGAGTGATGAAAAAGAGAGGACTCTTTTTCCTTTCTTGTTCGTCTTGCACAGTCTCTCGGACGGTGATATACGTTTCCCCGTCCTCCTCAATTTTCGTCAGAGGTCTCATGAATATTTTACACATCCAAGGGAAGAGCGACTTGTTATGCAGGGATTTCGAAGCGACGAAGGCCGCTTCATTCGAAGTGAGGACAATCTGGTTCGGTTGACCCCATTCTTTGGAGTAGTTGTCCAAATCGCCTAGTCGAAGAAAATAGTGTCGATTAGGAAAAAAGACTTGGAGAACACTCGTCGCATGCGAGACGTTCGTAGGCAAGGGAGTCAAGATATCTTTGGCATTCCAGTACAGGAATCCTAGATCCACATACGCGTGCACGTAATAGTCATCGTTTTATTCCAGTTTGAGCAGCATGGCTTTTGTATTTTTTTTTCCGTTCTCAAGGCGAAATACTCGTCTGATATGAACAAGAGCTCGCTGGCGATCCGTTTATATAGACTCCTCAGAGAGAGAGAGGGAGAGGGGAGGAGGAGGAACAAGGTTGATGAATTCTAAAATAAAAAAAATGATAAAACATGAGTGTTTGTGAAGGTCATAGAGAGATGATTATAGAGTTGTTTTATTTTTTATTTTCTCAAAAGAAAAAACCAAAAGGGTCCCATTCCATACGACATGGCCTTTGAGAAGGTGACGGGGTCATGTGTCTACAAAGTTGATAAACTTTAGAATAAAAAAAAGCTTTCATCACGTAGCTCTCGAGAAGAAAATGACAGGGGTCTCTAGGAGAAGGTCATAGGTAGTATACAAAGGATGGTTGTTTTTTTTTCTTTCGTTCCTCTTAATCCCATGACCTTTGAAAAGGTGACGGGGTGTCCTTTAGGAAAAAAATAGAAGGTCATAGAGAGAGATATAGACAAAGTTGATTTTTTTTTCTAGAAGTCAACCGTCACGTCGCCCATCACGTGGTCTTCTCGTATATATAGAGAGGCGAGTGGAAGTTTCAATCCCTCTTAAGAGAGAGAGGGAGGAGAAAAGAAAGAGAGTTCTGAGGAAGCAAAAGAAATGGGTCTGGAAGGAAACGGGTGCATTGCGAGAAAAAGAGGGTCCTCTTTTCTTTTCTCGAAATGCACCCTTTTCCTTCCAGACCCATTTTTTTTGATCACTTCTTCAAACCAATCTTGGAAAGGTGGGGATACAATAAATTGTGCGTAAAGTCCATTTCGATCAAGACTGGATTTTTTTTTGAAAAGAAAACATAATGTTATATATAGATAGCTAAATCTTTATCATGATATTCTTTAAGAATTTCTTAGCCATTTGTCAAAGAAGGGGACTATAATTGAAGAATTTATGAATTTGGGAACATGTCACCCATGACAAATCTAAAATCTTGGAAGTGGATACTGGAAAGCCCCGCTCTGATTATAATTCTGAGTTCTAGCATGGGACATTTTTTAGATCAATAAGCTAAACTATTTTTCTAGTCTCATATTCTCTCGTGACTAGGGTTTCAGATTTGGGTAGAGAGAGACACTGTTCTGAACAGAAACGTGGAATGCTTTTATAGAAAAGTGAAGAGTTGAAAGTGAAAGTCGAAAAACGAAATGAGATCGGCTAGGAAAAATTTCTCAGAGCTCAGAAAAAAAATTCTGGAAAAAAAAAAAAACTTTTTGTTAATTTTTATCATGTCTTCTAGACATGATAAAAATTAACTCACCCCGCCTTTTTGTCTGGGAATGTTGTCTCTTACTTTCCAAAAATAGACCATGACTCATCCTTTTAAAGAATAGAATCCAAGAAAAGACTGGGTTCTGGTCTATTTTTAGAAACGGTGAGACAACATACCCAGACAAAAGAGGGGTGAGTTATTTTTATCATGTCTAGAAAACATGATAAAAATTAACAAAAAGTTTTTTTTTTTTTTTTTTTTTTTACATCTCAGAATTTTTTTCTGAGCTCTGAAAATATTTTGCCAGCCGATCTCATTTCGTTATGATTTTTTTTATTTTAGAATTCATCAACCTTGTTCCTCCTCCTCCCCTCTCCCTCTCTCTCTCTGAGGAGTCTATATAAACGGATCGCCAGCGAGCTCTTGTTCATATCAGACGAGTATTTCGCCTTGAGAACGGGAAAAAAAATACAAAAGCCATGCTGCTCAAACTGGAATAAAACGATGACTATTACGTGCACGCGTATGTGGATCTAGGATTCCTGTACTGGAATGCCAAAGATATCTTGACTCTCTTGCCTACGAACGTCTCGCATGCGACGAGTGTTCTCCAAGTCTTTTTTCCTAATCGACACCATTTTCTTCGACTAGGCGATTTGGACAACTACTCCAAAGAATGGGGTCAACCGAACCAGATTGTCCTCACTTCGAATGAAGCGGCCTTCGTCGCTTCGAAATCTCTGCATAACAAGTCGCTCTTCCCTTGGATGTGTAAAATATTCATGAGACCTCTGACGAAAATTGAGGAGGACGGGGAAACGTATATCACCGTCCGAGAGACTGTGCAAGACGAACAAGAAAGGAAAAAACGTCCTCTCTTTTTCATCACTCAATTCGGGATCCATCATCTCCCCAAAATCATCCAGAGACATCAAGCCTTCGTTGAAAAGTATCAGAAAGAGGATGATGGTGATGGTGATGATGATGATGATGATGCGATATGGTCTCCAGTCGCTTAAGGAAGGGGAAACGTTCTCCGCTTTCCCTGTTCCATAGACTGGAGAGTTGAATCAGGAGACCAAAAAATGGGTCTTGGAAGGAATGAGTGCATTTCAAAATGCATTCGATTCCTTCCGAGACCCATTTTTTTGGGCCACTCTCTCCTCCAATATTGGGAGAGAGAGAGAGAGAGAAAAGAAATTTATCATCTCCTGTCCACCCAAAAAAGAAACTATGTATTTTTGTTTTTCTGGATGCGGCCGAATTTGTAGAGGAATCGTCCAGAAACCGGCCCTCAAGCCCATTTTCAGACTATTTCTATACATATTCGGTCATCAAGATGGTCCGGGGACGACTTTGTTTGGACATCATCTCTATATAGATGGTGAAATTTGTATAGCCATTTCTAAAGAATCTCAGAGAAAACTAAAAGCGAGATTGCAAAAAAAGAAATAGCCTCCAGTGAACACAATTCCAACGACAGTGAATAGGAAAAGTGAAGAGTTGAAAGTGAAAGTCGAAAAACGAAATGGGATCGGCTAGGAAAAATTTCTCAGAGCTCAGAAAAAAATTATGAGATGTAAAAAAAAAAAAAAAAAAAAAAAAAAAGAAAACTTTCTGTTAATTTTTATCATGTCTTCTAGACATGATAAAAATTAACTCACCCCCCTTTTGTCTGGGAATGTTGTCTCCCACTTTCTAAAAATAGACCATGAGTCATCCTTTTAAAGAATAGAATTCCAAGAAAAGCCTGGGTTCTGGTCTATTTTTAGAAACGGTGAGACAACATACCCAGACAAAAGGGGGATGAGTTAATTTTTATCATGTCTAGAAGACATGATAAAAATTAACAAAAAGTTTTTTGTCCATTCAAAAAGACATTCTTTTTGTTTCTGAATGCAACCGAATGTATATAGGAATATACTAGAAAGCGCCCTCCCCTCCAAGCCCATTTTAAGTATATCTCTATACAAATTCGGTATAAAATTGTCCGGGGACGACTTTGTCCGGAGACGACTATGTCCGGGGACGACTCTGTTTGGACTCAACCATGACGTCATTTTAATATAGTGGAATGTGTGTAGAAATAGTCGGAAAAAGGACTCGAACGCCCGTTTTCTGTATATTCCAATACAAAATTGATTGTCCACAACATAAAAAAAGACATCATTTTTTCTTGGATAGAGCTCCATTTGTATTTGAATATACTGAAAACCGACTCGAACGCCCGTTTTCAGTATATTCCAATACAAAATAGGGCAGTCTACAACATAAAAAAAAGACATCATTTTTTTCTTGGATGGAGCTCCACTTGTATTAGAATATACTGAAAACCAACTTCAACGCCCGTTTTCAGTATATTCTAATACAAAATAGGGCAGTCCACAAAATAAAAAAAAGACATAATTTTTTTCTTGGATGGAGCTCCATTTGTATTGAAATATACTGAAAACCGAAGTGAACGCCCGTTTTCAGTATATTCCAATACAAAATTGGCAGTCCACAAAATAAAAAAAAGACATCATTTTTTTCTTGGATCGAGCTCCACTTGTATTGTAATATACTGAAAACCGACGTGAACGCCCGTTTTCAGTATATTCCAATACAAAATAGGGCAGTCCACAACATAAAAAAAAGACATCATTTTTTTCTTGGATGGAGCTCCACTTGTATTAGAATATACTGAAAACCAACGTGAACGCCCGTTTTCAGTATATTCCAATACAAAATAGGGCAATCCACAACATAAAAAAAAGACATTTTTTTCTTGGATGGAGCTCCATTTGTATTGAAATATACTGAAAACCGACTCAAACACCCGTTTTCAGTATATTCCAATACAAAATTGGCTGTCCACAACATAAAAAAAAGACATCATTTTTTTCTTGGATGGAGCTCCACTTGTATTGTAATGTACTGAAAACGGACGTGAACGCCCGTTTTCAGTATATTCCAATACAAAATAGGGCAGTCCACAATATAAAAAAAAGACATCATTTTTTTCTTGGATCGAGCTCCACTTGTTTTGAAATATACTGAAAACCGTCTCAAACACCCGTTTTCAGTATATTCCAATACAAATTGGCAGTCCACAAAATAAAATAAAAGACATCATTTCTTTCTTGGATCGAGCTCTATTTGTATTGGAATATACTGAAAACCAACGTGAACGTCCGTTTTCAGTATATTCCAATACAAAATTGGCTGTCCACAAAATAAAAAAAAGACATCATTTTTTTCTTGGATCCAGGTCCACTTGTATTCTAATATACTGAAAACCAACGTGAACGCCCGTTTTCAGTATATTCCAATACAAAATTGGCAGTCCACAAAATAAAAAAAAGACATCATTTTTTTCTTGGATCGAGCTCCACTTCTATTGAAATATACTGAAAACCGTCTCAAACACCCGTTTTCAGTATATTCCAATACAAATTGGCAGTCCACAAAATAAAATAAAAGACATCATTTCTTTCTTGGATCGAGCTCTATTTGTATTGAAATATACTGAAAACCGACTCAAACACCCGTTTTCAGTATATTCCAATACAAATTGGCAGTCCACAAAATAAAAAAAAAAGACATCATTTCTTTCTTGGATCGAGCTCTATTTGTATTGAAATATACTGAAAATCGACTCAAACACCCGTTTTCAGTATATTCCAATACAAATTGGCAGTCCACAAAATAAAAAAAAAGACATCATTTCTTTCTTGGATCGAGCTCCATTTGTATAGAAATAGCCTAGAAATCAGTTCGAACGCCCGTATTCAGTATATTGTAATACAAATGAAATGACATGAAAAATGCAAAAAGAGGAAAAGTAGCCTACCTTGACGGAAATTCTATTCCAAAAGGGGAAAACTTGTATCCAGGTGGGCCCACAGCACGGCCGGAACTCAAGCGAAACTCGATAGGTTGAAATCGATCCATTAAATAACATTCTTAAAAAACAGTAAAGTTTTATTCACATCTAAAACTCAAGCGAAACTCGATAGGTTGAAATCGATCCATTAAATAACATTCTTAAAAAACAGTAAAGTTTTATTCTATTCCAAAAGGGGAAAACTTGTATCCAGGTGGGCCCACAGCACGGCCGGAACTCAAGCGAAACTCGATAGGTTGAAATCGATCCATTAAATAACATTCTTAACAAACAGTAAAGTTTTATTCACATTGAGTCGGCTGGGAAAAGTTTCTGAAAAATAAATTACCCCCCTTTTTAGTCTGAAAATTTGAAAATTGATGTCTTCAATTTTCGAAAAATTGAAGACATCAATTTTCAGACTAAAAGGGGGGTATTTTTTTTTTTTTTTTTTTCAGTCAGAGAAATTTTTCTCCGGCTCTAAGAAATTTTTCCGCACTCGACTGGATGAATAAAACATCCCCGTTTCTTTAAGAATGGGCTCACTGTTAACTATTTCAGCATTCGACGTTTCGCGTCCAATAATAACTGCCGGGTGTTCAAGAATGCAGATGCACCTACTAGATTTTCTAGAGAGAAGCTTGACTGGATGGAGAGTAGATGACTTTTTCCAAGATTCTCGACTTTGGACCGTCAAGAGGTAAAGGATCTTTTTTTTTTTTTTTTTTTTCTTTTAAGAAAATTTATGGATAGATTCATTTCTTTTTGAATGGACCTATAAAAATAGGAAAAAGTTCTTTTCCAAGATTGGATGAGAGAGGGAAACAAAAAAATGGGTCTTGGAAGGAATCGAATGCATTTGCACTCATTCCCATTTTTTTTTGGTCTCCTGATTCGTCTCTCTTTCTCTCACCTCAGTCCATTTCCATAAACATAGGGAAAGCGGAGAACCTTTCTCTACTTATTTCTAAAAATCTTTTCTTTTTTTTTTCTCCTGAGTTTATGTATATATCAATTCAAATACTTTTGAGAACGGTCATCCCAATTCTCTGTCGTCTTTTCGGTTTCATCGTCCCAACACTCAGTGGACATAGTCTCAGTAGATTTTGGAGCATGGGTCGTCCGTTCATTGTCCCAACATTCAGTGGACATAGTCTCAGTAGATTTTGGAGCATGAGTCGTCTGTTCATTGTCCCAACACTCAGTGGACATAGTCTTAGTGGATTTTAGAGCATGAGTCGTCCGTTCATTGTCCCAACACTCAGTGGATTTTGTCTTTGGATCCTCTGAAGATATTTTGGGGGTCTCATGAGATTCTTTGGAAGGTTCGTCCCAACAGGCTGCTGGATCGTAATGGGGAATATTTTCAGGTATGTCTCCCCAACCCTCCGTCTTCCTCGAGTTATTGGAGGAAGTTGACGACAAAGAAGAAGAAGTAGAAGAGCCCATCAAGTTTAAAGGCGTATGCTCATCCGGATGTTCCATCACTTGGAAACAGGACAGATTATCCCATTTCTGGATGAGGTTATCGTACGCTTTTGGGGACGGATCCTTCTCTAACTGATCGTAGGCCTTATCAAAAGCTTGCAGAGGATTGTCTGCTTCCTCCTGAATCCTCTCCTCTTTCTCCGTTCCGTCTGGATAGACGTGATTGATATGAAAATCTCCTTCCGTAATATGCCATCGATAGTTGCGCACTTTGTTTTCGGCACAATGGAAATATTTCATCCTTTGATGATGTCGGGCACATTTTTCCCGATACTTCCAAATGATTCCATCTGGCACATAAATTTCCGTCACGGGTTTTTGATAATCCAAGGATTTAGCAAAGAATTTAGCTTTCTGACATCCCACCACATAAATCGTGGAGAAGCTGTGAGTGAGCGATTGGAGAATGCGTCCTAAATGGTTGTAGGGAATATGACCCTCGTTCCAACGAAGTCCGTGCCGGTTTCTCGTCAGTTGGTGGAAGGGGTGAGGAGGAGCAAACTTCAACGATCCCACGGTCAAAAAATCTTTTGTTGCATAGCCCAATTCTTTTAAAACGTAGGTAAATTCACCCTTCTTGTGGTTGTAGGACTGGAAACCCTCTAGATCGAGCACGATAAAGTTTTCTGAACACGCCATGGCGATGAATACGGTGATGTCTTCCACAAACAGGAGCAAAAAAAGAATCGAAAAGGCATATATGTATAACAGGGAAGATCTAGAAAGGGGGGGAAAAACAATAAAACGTTTTAGAGTCGTCGTCTTGAAAGAGACATTTTTCTTTTCAAAGGGTTAAGAAGTTTCAAAGTTTCAAAGGTCTTTTTAAATGAAGTTATGATTAAACCATATTCATAGGACCAAAGGGACTTACCAGCTCATTTCACGTCTTCTTCTGTTCTCTGAAGAAATCTCGCGGAGGATACACACTTTTATACTCGCGCGACATCTGTCGGGATCGCGACCCCATCTAAATGTCAGGGTCATTCCAACCTCTTAAAAGGATCGGAATGAAAGAAACACTTTGATAAAAAATATATTTATGAAAAGATATCTGAGGGTCGTGAGAACATTTTCTCTCCCCACCCCCCGGCTATTTCAAAAAAAAATAAAAATAAAAAGTCTTTCTTGGATCGCGTCAAGATTACAAAACAACTCACAAGACTTGTTTATCTCGATCTTGTCAGGGTCAGCGTTTCACATAAGAAGATGGATGGACCCTGAACTTTAGACATGATAAAAATTAACTCTACCCGCCTTTTGTCTGGGAATAGGGTCTCACCGTTTCTAAAAATAGACCAGATCCCATTCTTGGAATTCTATTCTTTAGGAAAGGAGGAGTGATGGTCTATTTTTAGAAAGTGTGAGACAACATTCCCAGACAAAAAGGGGGTAGAGTTAATTTTTATCATGTCTAAGACATGATAAAAATTAACAAAAAGTTTTTTTTTTTTTTTTTTTTTTTTTTTTTTTTAAGGCTGAAAAATTTTTCTGAGAGAGCTGAGAAAGATTTTTCCTCCCAATCGTTTTCGACGATGAAAAGGGAAAAACTACTGATCCGATCTCCCTAGGCTTTAGGGAAAAAAAAAATACTTATGAAATATTCATGTGTTGAAATTGACTATTCAAATAAGTGACATTTTGTTTCTCATTGGAACTGTTCAACGGCGAGTCTATTCGTCTCATTCTTTGGGGTAGAGGATGAAAGTACAGCGGTTTGTTGAAATCGATGATAGTTTCCTCTTTAGTCGGCGGAACTGTAAATCTATCCCGTCTTAACTCTTCTAATCTCTTTGAAAGTCTTTGCACTTGCTCTGCTAAGGTTTCCTCGGTACTCATGGTCTCTCTTAGTTTAGGGAAGTCTTGACGTATTGGCTAGAGAACAGAGGGTCTTTTTCTCTCTATACATATATCATGTGGGAGCGTGTGATTTATAAATCCTTGTGAAATCTTTCTACGTCTTGTGTAACTTGGAAGATTCGTCTTGTGTAACTTGGAAAATTCTTCTTCTTCTCGTCGATTGGGCTAGAGTTATGGAAAAGAAATGGGATTGGAAAGAAATCAAGATATTACAAAAAAAAAAGAACTTTTTTTTCTATTTTTTTTTCTCTAGGGATTTACATACCATTTCATTCATGAACATTCAAGGGTTCTCTCCAAGACCAAATTTTAGAAGAGGACCACAAAGAGTACACTTGAGGATCCTCTTTCAGGTCTAGGTGAGATAAGGGTTGAGACCAATATTCTTGGGTCTCTAAAGCATCCCAACTTAGACATTTATTATTATTATTATTAGAAAGTTCATCCTCCTCCTCCTCCTCCTCCTCATCGTCGCACGAGTTCTCCTGGGCAGATTCTTCCGCCTCCTCTTCGTCTTCGACAGCTTTGCTTTCGGAGGGGTAACAATGTAATTTCCGGAAAACGTAACTACCCTCCATCAAACGGTATCGAAAATTTCTCACCTTGTTCTCGGCACAATGAATCATCTTTTGGAAATATTAATGTCGCGTGCATTTCGACTTGTTCCGCCACTCGGTTTTCCCTGGGATGTAAAACTCGTAAACGGATCGCTGGCAGAGCTTGCTGAAAAATTCGGCTTTATCGTATCCATTGACGTAGATCACCTCCACATTTTCGGTCAGCATTTTCAGGATCGTAGGAAGATGCTCGTAGGAAAGACGACCCTCGGTCCATTGCAGGCCGTGTCGATTATTTGTAGTCTGGTTGACCACAGCTTGATTGCGGGACGATAAGTCATCGTAATGGACAGGAGGGAGAAAAATCATGGATCCGCATAAGGTTAAATCGCAAGTGATGTAGCCCAGTTCTTTCAAGATGAAACATATATCTCCCGTCTTTGGATCATAACAGTGAAAGTATTCCATGTCCAGAACAATGTAGGAATCTTTGAGAGGTTTGGTACTCAAAATGTCCATCTTCTTCAATTGAGGAAAAAAAGAAAACAAAATTCTCTCTCTCTCTCTCTCGCAGTGTGTCCTGAAGGAAAAAATGGATAGCGTTCTCTCGCCGTCTCCTCTTTTATATATATAGAGAGAGAAGGTTGCACGTGACAGGTCGTATGAATTCTGGGAAAGGTCACATTCGTATATATATTTGTTTTTTGAATAATATCGTGCGTATCTCAATACACATCCATCATCATAATAATAAAGGTCACCTTGGAAAGAAAAATAAATAAAAAACATGGAACTCGTGCTCGACTTTGAAGGTTTCTACGATTCTCAAGGAGCCTTTATTGTGAAAGAATTGGCTTACGTCACATTGGACGGTACTTCTCGAGGGGTATTTGTTTTTAAACCCCCGTTTCCATGGCAAATGCTCACCGAGAAAGAAAAACGAACCGCTGTGTGGGCTAGTGATTATTATCACGGCTTGTCGTGGTACGAAGGAGAAATTCCGTACAGTTATTTTCCATGGGTGTTAACGATGTTGACGGAACCTTTTTCCATGATTTGGGTGCGAGGAGAAATGAAACGGCGGTTTTTAGAGAAATGGTTGCAAAGATCCATTTATTACATTTCGGGATCGACGCAAGAGATTCTCAAATACAATTTGGATCGAACACATGAATTGTCCTAACCATACAAAAGGTTTTTTCCATTGCGCTCTACAAAAAGCAGTTCGGTATCATTATTATTTAAAGACACAGAGAAGAAATTCGCAAGGTCGATCCTGCACAATTCAATCTTGACAGAACTCATTAAAAAAAATACATATATCACGTTATTTCTTCAACAGCATAGATGGTTCTGAAGCGAAACTTGGAATTTTGAAATAATAGATCTGAGAGAAATCATTCTTAAAAAAAATGGTAAAGTCTCGAATCGGCTGGGAGAAAAAAAATTTCTCAGAGCTGAAAAAAAAAAAACTTTTGGTTAATTTTTATCATGTCTTTAGACATGATAAAAATTAATGACCCTCCCTTTTTGTCTGGGAAGGATGTCTCACCCTTTCTAAAAATAGACCATGACTCATCCTTTCTCTAATGGCAATCATTCCATGAATGAATCACGATTTGTTTTTCAAAAGAGTGAGACAACATTCCCAGACGAAAAGGGAAGGGGGTCATTAATTTTTATCATGTCTAAGACATGATAAAAATTAACAAAAAGTTTTTTTTTTTTTTTTTTTTGAGTTGTAGAATTTTTTTCAGCTCTGAAAATTTTTTTCCAGCCGACTCAAGACTTTACCATTTATATTTACGAATAGTCTTTGGATTATTTATTCATTTTCTTTTAAAAGAAAAATTCTGAGCTAGACCTATCTATTGGCTTAACATTCTGGTCATAGAAACAGTCTAGAATCTCATTTTATTTTTCAAGGCTAATGCACGGGTTCTCCAATCAAAAGGGTTACTATAAAGGGATTGGTTTGAATGCATTTATCTGCAAATGTTGTAGGATTCTGTTGTTGAGAAGGGGGTATATTATTATTATTATTATTATTATTATTATTATTATTATTATGGTGATGATGATGATTGTGGCAGATTCGTTTTCTACATGGAAGTCTAATCTCCTCCGAAGACCTTTTCTGGGGATCGTCGATAGATGGTTTTTCAATAGGAATCGTTTCCCTCGGATCCTCAAGAGATAGAGGGGGGTCCTGTCTTGAGACATGAAGCGGTCTCTCCTCCTCCTCCTCCTCGAGAAGTCTTGAGAAAGGGAGAGGATTTTCGGTTCCCTTATTCTCGAGGGGTCTTGACAAATTGAGAGGTCCCTCCTCTTCGAAAGAGAGAGAAGTTTTGGTTCCCTTATCCTCGAGGGGTTTTGACAAATCGAGAGGTTCCTCATTTTCGAGGGGTCTTGATAAATGGAGAGGTTTTTCATCTTCGATGGGTCTTGAGAAAGGGAGAGGTTTTTCATCTTCGAGGAGGTTTGACAATGGGAGAGATCTCTCCTTCTCGAGGGGTCTCTCTTCCTCAAGGGGTTTTGAGGAAGGGAGAGGTTTTTCATCCTCGACGGGTTTTGACAAACTGAGAGGAATCTGAACAGGCTTCTCCTCATCCCCATCATTATCGACGAGGATGAGGATAGGCTTTTGGAAAGGTTTTTTCTTTTTCTTCTGAACAGGCTCCTCTTGATGCTCGGGGAGAGGGATGGGGTAGTTGTTCCACCATTCTATTTTTTCTTGCTCGAGGATTTTTTCAAAAGTCGTGGCCTCTCTATGATGAGACGAAGGAGGAGAGTCCTCGAGAAGAATATAATAGGTATTCTTCCCAGTCTTCTCGATCGAGAGAGGTTCGTGCAAACATTTGTGCAACCATTCACTAAAATGAACGAGAATCCCTTTTGTCTTCTCAAGACGATCCATAATCCTATTCATTTGCGAGACGGTTAGAAAGTGGGACGTGTAAAAATATTTGGCTCGTTTCAGTAACAAAATTTGTGCATCCAAAGGCGGAATGTCACGAGCCATCAACACGTTTTCGTCGGACAAAAATTCGTCCCGCATCTTTTGATAACTCCCCACGGTATAATAACCCGCACATTTTGAAAAATCAGAGGCTTTCAGGTAAACGACTCCTTGGATGATATAAAAGGAAAGATCAACATATTTATATTTGAAAGGAATACACGTAGTGAGCTGGGGATGCCTCCTCATGATCCACTTGGACAAAAATACGACTTTTATTTATAGAGGTCTCTCCCCTTTTATTTATAGAGAGAAAGAGAGTGTGACCTTCCCTTCCCTCCTCCTCCTCTCTCCCTGCTTCCTCTATCTCAGGACGTCCTTGGATTGGAAAGGTTGACTTTGAAAAAAAAAAAAGAAGGTCATGGTTGGATAATTTTTTGTTTATTAAATTATTACTTTCACTTCCTCATTCCCACACACATTCATCTTTTTAAGAAAAGAAAAAGAGGTCATGGAGATAAGATTTCTTGGAAAGAAGAGAGAGAGAAACAAAAAAAAACAAATAAAACTGACGTCATAGAGCCTCTATGTGTGTCTGTGTGTGTCTATATAGATATATAAAAAGACGAGAGTACTGTGCGAGATCATTTCTTTTCCATTGGGAGCCATGTCGCTATTACACGTTTTTCCAACTCAACGGATTTCGAACGGGGAGGATTTGAAGACGCTAAAGCAAATCTCCAACTTGAAAATCTTTTTGGCGTGTCATTGTGCGACATTTATTCCGCATTTACCACCTCATCAAGCGATCGTTTCTTTCAACCAAGATGTCGAATCCTCCAACCTGCTCGTTCAGAATATATACAGAAATTTATTCGAATCGCAACAAACGAAAGAGGAATCCCCCTTCTCTTGGAATCGGATGGATCGAGCTTTGAGACGGCCCATTCAAACAGACCGGCGATATACAGATATGCGCACGAGTTTTCGGTGGAAGAATATTTTTCTCACGAAACGATATTTTACGTTTGGAGTGAGAACGACGGCTGAGGACGAAGTTCATATTGTTCAAACCGCAGCCGCTCCTCTCGCCTATTACGAATCATCGTCCCCCAATCTGAAGGAAAGAAGTTTTAAAGTCAGCGACAGGATGAAATATAAGAAATATATTCTAAGACCTTTTCAAAACTATGTCGTTACCCCGAAAACGCAATATCTCATCGTCAGAACTCAGAACAGTCTCTTTCTCGTCGATCGGTGCTCGTACTCGCTTTGGAAACAATTGAAAGAGGAGATTTCTTTCTAATCGCCGATGATGTTTCAAGAAAAAGAAGAAGAAAACCCTCCGCCACCTTTACCCATTCCTTCCTTAGATGATAAGAGGAGCTGGACCAAACCGTTATTTCCCGAAACAAAATCGACCCGGCAACGGAATGAAATTGAAGTCATCACAATTGAAGATGAGGAGGAAGAAAAAAAATTACCTCTTAAAAAACGGTCGACTTACCGGAACCTACCTGGCGTGCAAGATCCGCTTCAGAATCCAGAAGCTTCTTCTTCTTCTTCTTCTTCTTCCCCGACTTGTTCCAACAGGCAACCTCTTTCGGACTCCTCACAGACAGAACCTCTTCCAGTATCCTCTTCTTCTTCTCCTCCTCCAACCTGTCCCGACATCGTAGAGGTAGAATGTCAGACGGGTCCACAAGCTTCAAAAAGTCCCGACATCGTAGAGGTAGAATGTCAGCCGGGTCCACAAGTTCCAACAGGTCCAGAAATCATGGAGGCAGAATCACAGCCGGGTAAACAAGTTCCAACGGGTCCAGAAATCATGGAGGTAGAATTTCAGCCGGGTAAACAAGTTCCAACGGGTCCAGAAATCATGGAGGTAGAATCGCAGCCGGGTCCAGACATCCTAGATCCCTCCACTCATCCCAAAGAGACTCCAAGTGTTTCAAGACAGCCTTGTGAGGATCCAGCCCTTCCCGTATGGAATGATTATATGGACTTACAAAATTTGGTGCAACAGGAAGGAGAAGAAAATAATCATACGGATGGGTGGGTCAAAGACTGTTTAGATAATTTAACCTCGAATGAAATTGAACTGTTATGGAATTGCATTTCTGAAATCACATCGGAAATGGGATAAAAACCAAAACAAAAAAAAAACAATTTTTTTTAATAACAAATGGGAGGAGGGTCATGATGTCAATTAAAAAAAATATTATATAGAGTCCAATCTTGGTGGTTCACTTCAGTTTTCCAGCATGAGGTGATCCACGTTTCCCGAAATATGGATCCCATTCCAAGAGAGATTGTGTAGAGCCTTCACTTCAGTTCTTTTTTTTTATATACCAAGAGGAGAGGGTCCCCAAAGGGTTACCCATGTCCAAAGAGAGAAAGTGTAGAGCATTCATTTCAGTTTTTTTTTCAAGTTTAGGGGAGGGAGGTCTCAAAATGACACCCCCCATTTTCAAAGAGAGATGGTGTAGAGCGTTCATTTCTGTTTTTTTCCAAAGTTAGGGAGTTTTCAAATGGCTACCCATTTCAGAGAAAGAGAGAGAGAGAGAGAGAAGGTGTAGAGCGTTCATTTCAGTTTTCCAACATTAGAAGGTCCCAAAATACCTTCTGAATTCAAAGAGAGATCGTGTAGAGCGTTCATTTCCAGTTCTCCAAAATCAGAAGAAGAGGGTCCGCTTTTCCCAAAAGGGCTTTCCGCATTCAGAGACAGCGAAATGCAGACTTCAGTTTTCTCCCTCCCCAAGAATAGAGGGTCCCAAAATGGCTTCCCATTTCAAAGAGAGAGGGAGAGGCGTTCATTTCCATTCTCCAAGATAGGGTCGTCTGCTTTTTCCCAAAATGGCTTCCCAATTCAAAGAGAGAGAGAGAGAGAGAGAGTAAAAGGGTGTGTAGAGCGGTCATGTTCATTCTCCAAGATAAGGTCGTCAGCTTTTGCTCAAAATGGCATCTCCCCATTCAAAAAAAGATCGTAACCAATTTTTTCCAGTTTTTTCCAAGATGGGGGGGGAGAAGAAAACCTAGGATGGAATAACACGACACACAGAGAGAAAGAGAAAAAAAAACGCCATCTTGTCATTTTCTGATAGGGTACCGGTGTTCCAATACTTTTGTGACCGACTGTCTGATTATACTGGGAGAACCATAAAATCGGAAAAGCGATGGGTTTCACAGTTAACGAGGCAATCGAAGACAGACTGGGAAAGAGAGATCCTTTTTTTTTAGCTGAGAAGCAGATTGCCCTGGAAATCCGTAACTCTGACCATATAATTTCTCCATAGACTCTTTGAACGGTATTCAGGAGACATCCTCCATGAGGAAAAAAAAAATCTCCCCTTCCCCTTCTAAATCGACTGGAAAGTGAATGAGGTGGAAGAGATCCATCCACGAGAGATCATACTCTTGAACGTCAGACAAATATGAAGTCGAATAGCTTAAACAAAAAATGCTTGAAATGTCATCGAGTCTCGAAAATTTAGGTCTCTCTCTCTCTGAAGGAAATGAGAAAATGGGAATCTGCGTTTTTCTTCCTCAACGGCTGACATTCATCTGAAGTGACACTCGAAATGTTTAAATAGATAAACGAGAATCCATTCTTAAAAAAATGACGCTGTGTCGTCAATTGGAGAATCGAGTCGGCTGGGAAAATATTTTTGAGAGCCAGGAAAAGAATTTTCTAACTCTGAAAAAAAAAAAAACTTTTTGTTAATTTTTATCATGTCTTTAGACATGATAAAAATTAACTACCTTCCCCTTTTGTCTGGGAATGTTGTCTCACCGTTTCTAAAAATAGACCATCACTCATCCTTTCTAAAAAGAATAAAATTCCAAGAATGGGTTGTGGTCTATTTTTAGAAACGGAGAGACAACATTCCCAGACAAAAGGAGGGTAGAGTTAATTTTTATCATGTCTAGAAGACATGAGAAAAATTACCAAAAGTTTTTTTTTTTTTTTTTTTTTTTTTTTTTTTTACAGTTAGAGAATTTTTTTTTCCCGGCTCTCAAAATTTTTTCCCAGCCGACTCGATTCTCCATTGACAAGACAGCGCCATTTTTTTAAGAATAAACTCTCGCTTATCTATTTAAGCATTCCCAGTTTGGCTTTAGATGAGTGTCAGCCGTTGAAGAAGAAGCATCCTGTCACTTGGGAGAGACATATTTTGAGGAGTCAACATGTTGTGTGGACCGTTGAGATCGATTTTTCTCTTCCCATTGTGTGGACATTGTTGAGCGTTTTGTGAAGCTTTGAAAGAATGGAGGGGTTTTGATGGAGAATATTTCTTTTTATTGAATTTTTAAAAAAAGATTTAAGATTCACATTTTATAACAGGTTTTACATGGAAAGAAGGTTTTTCTTCTAGTTTGACGACTTCTTTTTCTTGGGAGATGTTTCTATTGGAAAGATGGAAGGAAAGACGATTCCCACATTGAAGAAGGTTCATGAGAAACTCGTACGGATCTTGGTTCTCTTCTCGAGCCGATATATCATACGGAATCCGGGACATGTTTTGCAATCGCTCCAGTTCCTCCTCGTATTTTTGCTTGCTCGCCAATTTCATGCGGGGACGAAACTGGTCCAGAATATACAATCCCTGGGGTTGAGTCACTCGAGAAAAAGCGACATATTGCTGAAATCGATTAAAAGGTCCGTGTATGTAAATTGCGATCGACGGAAAGGTGGCTCCTTGGGCTTTATGAGCCGTAATCGCTTCGGCTAACATCAAAGGAAACTGTTCGCGATAAAATGCGAGTGTTTTTGTCGAACAGGTGTCAATACGAATGGATGTCTCACCGTTTGAAAAAACAAACCATAACTCATCCTTTCTCATGGCA
Organism: Stegodyphus dumicola; assembly: GCF_044657685.1. Taxonomy (NCBI): domain Eukaryota; kingdom Metazoa; phylum Arthropoda; class Arachnida; order Araneae; family Eresidae; genus Stegodyphus; species Stegodyphus dumicola. Next base: position 56,200,792 of record NC_140778.1, read on the forward strand.
ATCATTGCAAGAATGAGTCACGGTTTGTTTTTCGAAACGGTGAGACATCCTTCCCAGCCAAAAAGAAGAGAGAGTTAATTTTTATCATGTCTTAAAGACATGATAAAAATTAACAAAAAGTTTTTTTTTTTTTTTTTTTTTTTAAGCTCTCAGAAATTTTTTCCAGCCGACTCGATTCACAAGACATTTCAAGATGACGTCATCGTTTCAAGAATTGTGTATATCAATGGATAACTTTCGCACTTCTTGTGAGTTGAGTTCCTAGCTGAGCTAAGGGAATCACCATTTCTCAATCTACAGATATTTGTTTCGTTTTTTTTTTCTCTTTACAACAGAACACATGGAGAGGAAACTGGTCGTTCCATAAATTCAATTCTTAACCGGACAATATCGAGAAATTTTCGAGCTTCCCGACTTAGGCGAATGACGATCGGGGACGATGAATTTCTTGGTACAATGATACCTTCTTCTTCTTCGGTTTCGACCGTTTCGGCCGAAAAGCATATTTTATGTCGAGCCAAAGTTAGAGCCAATTGAAAGAGTTTCAGATTGCCGTACCTGATTTCTGGATCCGTGGAACGATTCTGATGATAAAACTCCAGCCATGATTGAACCAGGTAAGGTAGATGAGCATAGGGTTTAGCAAGTGGAACTGGTTTTTCTTCTTCGATTTTGGTCAGACACCATAAATCATGAGGAATGGAAGCATATCGAACTCGGTGAAGCGCATGCTGACAATCGTGTTCGTAACTCTCGAGAAACGTCAATTCGCTCACATCTGTGACGGATGGAACAGACACGCCGTGTTTCTATTAGCAGGTTGTTTCAGATGAGATTCGAGCATGACATAACTTAAACATAAGAAAGCCTTTTTGTATTCAAACCCGATGATCGTCGAACAGAGTACGACCGGTTGAAGTGGATACGTGGTTTCTGGTTCGTAAAGAATAGGAATCCAGTGCACGGTCGTGGGGATGGCTTGATATTCCATGTACCGCTGATACGGTGATCGAACATATAAAATCGTTTCCGGTTCAGAACCGTTGACGACGAGTCCAATGCATTTCCCGTTAGGATTCGATCGAGTAGCATTTTCGAACCCGATTTGAAACGGGTATTCAATCAAGAGTCCGACCTTCTCAAGCGAATTTCTCTGATCGTACGTATTCAAAATATCTTGGACAATATATTGAGGATGGTGCTGATACGTCCATTGTTTTTGAATGAGCGCCGTACTCTTATTGTACTCAATGGGAAACGGGATGGGTTTCTCAGGATTCACGGACGGTAAAAATTCAATAAAGGAAGACGGAAAAGCCGTTCGCGTTTTCAGAGGATCGTAATAAACGTCCGGTCGATCTTTCCATTCGTTGATGAAATTATGGACGAGGTCATTCTCGTGATGGACCTGGTTGGACAAAAACAAAGACGATACCTTTTCCCTCCGTCATCTTCTGGTAAATGTAATCTGGGCCCGTTATCATCATCAAAGTAATGTCCTCCTGGATACGGTATATCCCATTCGTCTAAATATAGAATTGTATGATTATTTTGGGAGCGGTACACGTTTTCGAACACGAGATTTTGTAAATACCGTTCGATCGTTTTAGGATCTTTCACAAAAAATGGTGTGGCGAAAAGTTTGAAAAGATTGTGGGAGGATTCCGATGAATTCGGGATCGTGGGGAAAATGACCCGTTCGTTTTCTAAAAGAAGGATCCATGATGCATTGCGTTGAAGAAAAACGATACACGACAAGTCCGACATTTTACAATAGGCGGCTAGGGCGAGAACGAGTGGTTTCTGACTCTAGACGACTTTATCGAAATGAGCGAGTTTTCGAATCACAGAAGGTTGAAGCCACATATGGGCTAAGGGAAAAAAAATCGTATCTTGAATCACATTGAATCCTCCTAAATGCAAGCCATGAAATTGGCTGTAAAGTGTAGCGTATTTATGAATATTCATTATCCTTTGTTTTTGAGAGGGTCGGATTAAAAAAAGAAGAAAATAGACATCTGAGAAAGTATCCGCAAGTGGAAAAGCTTACGATGAGCCGATTTTATAGTTGGCGTAGTATCCGAACTGACATTCGCTAAGGGGTCTAATAAAATCTAAAATCCATGGCTAGAGAATAGATGGGAAAGTCTTTTATGCTTCTGATAAAAACCGCTCGTTGTAAATCCAGAATCCATTGGTTAGAACAGATGCGGGAAATGTATTTGGAATTCTAATAAACAGACCAAACTGCCTTGAGTATCTGCAAGTAAAAAATCTTACGATGAGTCAATTTTATAGTTGAAGTAGAATCTTAGATCCATTAAGGATATTGATAGAACTTGTATGTAAATAGAGAGAAAGGAATGAACAAGATAAAATGAGTTATGAATCATTTCTCCGATCCGTTTTTGGATCTAATTATAAGACATTTATGCCTTTTATTCATACTATTCAGCTTTACTGTTTATTTGTCATTACATTAGTAACTTGCCTGACCATCTACATGATTTATGAAACACAGCAAGATAAACATTAGGAAAACTATGTTCCCCCTTCATGGTATTTGTTTTTCAGACATATATATTATGGATTAAGTTATTTCTTTATCAATAGCGTCAGATCCTGGCACCCATTCAAAAAAATCATTAATAATAATTTAATATCATTAATAAAATTTTGAAACCTTCTAGTATAAACCTTTTTATCAAATTTTTAGTAAAATAACAAAGATCCTAAAATCCTTACCTTTTAAATGTAGTGTGTCCCATAGGACAAACCGGTTTGTCCTATGGGACACACTACATTTAAAAGGTAAGGATTTTAGGATCTTTGTTATTTTACGGTCAAGGAAAATTTAAAAATTTTATGGAATCCTTATATTTTTTTTAATCAATTTACATTTTAGGTACCAAAAAAGGATTAGATTAAAAAATATAAGACGAAGTGAAAAATAATAGATAATAATTAATAATGAAGGGTAGGAATCAAGATGGATACTGAGGAACCTACAACTTTATCTGAAAGGAAAAGAAAAAGAAAAGCATATTTGAAACATTATTGGTCACTGGAACGAGTAAAAGAAGCAAATCGATGGAGAAAACGAGAAAGGCGAAAAGATCCAAACGTTCGATTCAAAGAAAAAGAATACCAACGAATGAGACGATGGAAATGTTGGGATAACGCTCTTCCTAAACATAGACATAAGCCTGACAATACAGTATTCAAACAATGTCCGTCGATGGAGGAATGTCAAAATATTATTAAACGTATGAATATTTCGGAAGGAACACGAGCTAAGTATGAATTTTATTTTAATGAATTCTATGATTGGTATCAAAAACATGGTGACGGTATAAAATATCATTATAAAAGAGCACTAGAGATATATGAAAAGTATCTGACTGAGGAAAAGAGGAAATCGTATAATAAAATAAAAAATAAAATCGTATTTTTATACCGTTTGCTCGGTGAAAAAAGGGAGCGCTCGAACCAAATTCATATTAAAAGATGTCAAGGTCCTCTTCTTACATTAAATGATCTCAAAAAACTTAGAAAAATAGTTATAGATCGCTATGAATATGAAGAGATGGCTTTATTTATTCTTGTCATTCTTGAAACTGACTTAAAAGCAAACGAAATTTTAAAACTTCTGAACGAAACAGATCTTCGACGACATTATGCAGAAAAGAAATTGGCATCGTCCAATATATGGGATCAACGTAATCGGTTTTTGTATGAATTTTTGGCTTGGGTTATTGCCGGCCCACTTTTCCCTCGATCATTAGATGGTTGCTTAAGAAAATTAAAACGATTCTTTCGAAAGTATTTTCCGTATCGACCCTTTAATCCTTCCTATACCATCATTAAACGTTCCATGAAAATTGCAAAATATCGTAAATATATACGAGAAGAAGCTAAAAAAGAGATGGAATCAGTAACACAAGAGTCTATTCTTTAAAAAACTTTCAAAAAATATAGGGATCATTGCTTTTATGGATTGAAAAAGATAACCAGATTGGATCTTCAAAAGCACTTCGTAATCTGAAGTAGAACTCAAAACACTTAGATAGGTTCAAAAAAAATAGGATAATCATTTCTTTCTAGTAAAACGAAAAATAATTAAGAAGGAAAAATCTCTTACCTTTATTGAAGCATTTGTCGTAACGTAGAAGCTGCGTTGAAAGATGTTACCTCTTCAGCAGTACAGACTGATCTTTAGGGAATGTCGGATTGTTTAAATAGATAAGTGAGAGTCTGGATAATTAAAAAACCATAAGGATCAAATCGATTGAATTGGTAGGAAAAAAAAAATCTCTCTTTTCGTCCGAAATTGATGTCTTCAATTTTTCGAAATTGTGAGACATCATTTTCGGACGAAAAGAGGGGTAATTTCTAATTGCACCCAATGTAAGATAGAGTCACGGTTTGTTTTTTCAAAAAATTTGAGACATTTTCAGACGTACATTTTTTAATGATCCAGTTCATTACGGATCCCGATAAAACCGAGCTATATTCCTATGCACACACTGAGGTTTTCCTTGAATCATAGCCTTTACTTGTGGAAATTGACACATGCATTCATGCTGATTGAACCCCCTATAGATAAATGTACCATTTTGACAAACGTCTTTCGCCAATTCTCCACAATCCGGTCCATTGTAAAAAGCTGGATCCGTACAGTAACACGACCACTGATAGAATCCATTTTTTTCGGTAAGAATAATCATACCCCCTTTTTCAGTTTGACACGGGTAAGGATTCAGTTTGGGCATACAGAGTCCTCGAACACATTGCATTTCTTCCCCGTTTGTGCAAAGAAAATCACATGTATCCACACACCAGACTTTTTCTCGTCGACAATCTTTAAGCGGTATAGATTCGTTCATGGGGATGGAATCCGATTCTATGACAGAAGTAGGAAAGAAAAATAGAAAGAGACCAAACATCATCAAGAATATATACATTTCAGCCATCTTTTTTTTTCTTTGGACAAAAAACAAAGGATAAGGATATGGAAAGACGAGTTGATCAACACGAAGAACGTCGATCTTGTCGTCAAACGGCTCTTCAGTCTAAAATTAATACTTGGCGAGATGCTTGTACGGCATGCTTTAAAATCATGGATGATTGGGCCACGATCGATTTAAAAAAATTCCATTTCATATTTGAACGATGGGTCTCGATTCTCAATCGTATCTTGGAAAATCCAATTCGTCGATTGGACCGTTACGAAATGTCCATGTATTATTCTGAAGAGCCAGGAGGACCCAAAGAGGTTATTCAGTTATATATTAATGATTCCGAAACCGAGGAAGGAAAAATTCCCGTCTACGTTATTTTTAATCTTTTCGAGTTTATTAAAATTCATCGCAATTACTGCTTAAACTATTCCACTTCGAACAAGATGCTGGTAGATCAAAACAGGGGCACGATCAATATGAACACCTATTATGCTAATCAGGTCAATGTAGATCAAACTCGATTTTATCGTAATGAAACGACATGGCAATTATTATTCATTTTTACTTTACATGCCTTCGCTCATTTAGATGTGTTTGATTTATACGATCACGCTTACTATGATACACACCAGCACGTTCGAGATTCAGTTTTCTTCCGATTATATTTCTATGGACAAGTCATTTGGGGAATATAAAGCAAAAAAAAAATGTCTTATCCTTCCAAAGTTCCTATTGAGTATGTTCAAAAAGTGTTAGAAGAGAAATTAAATCGAAACGTGCATCGTTCTGAATTGACAGGGACATGTTCGTTGGGGCACGTTTTATTCGACTTGTCTCATTTAGAAAAATTTTTTCCCCGCTATAGTCCAGAAGAGTTTATAAAGTTTCGAGACGATAAATTTATAATCATTCCGGGAAATTACTGGTATGACGCTATGAGTGAAGAACCTCGTGTCCAAGACTATGTAAAACGTTTCTTAAACCGTAATAAAGTAGAAATAAATCCAAATATGCGGCGTCGATCTCAACGTCAACGTTCTAGAAGTCGATCGAGAAGTCGATCTCAAAGTCCAACGAGAGTCCGAACACGATCTCAAAGTCCAACAAGAGTCCGAAGTCGATCTCCAAGTCCAACAAGAGTCCGAAATCGATCCCGAAGTCGCTCTTCGAGTATAGATATACCCATTCGGCATTACTTGGCTCCTCTACCCAAAAAAAGAGGGAGAAAGAGAAAGTCCAAACTCAAAGCTCGTGTTGGCTACGATCAAAAGTTTATAAAAGCCCTCGAGACAAACGAATCGGGTCTGATTCTAAAACCGACTCGAGGAATGGATCGAGATTTAAATTTGCCGGGATCTATTTGTCGGGGTATTCGCCAAGTCTGTCGCTACAAGGATCCTCAAACGAAACGTTACATCAATTTTGTTCGTGACGGGAGTGAAGACGATGAGTACGTGCTGCAACTGGAATATTAACAAATGATGGGATTTTCTAACGGATTAAAAGCCAGCGGGACAAGAGCTTTCCAGTGATCCGAATAATATAAATTATAAGGATCGTAATCATATACATAAGACGGTAAAATGGCTTTATCGGTATGATTCTTCCAAGCATAATCATCTCGAAGGGACAATAATACTGATTTAGAAGTGCACGGTGACAATAAACCTTGAATCATGCGTGTTTCCAGTAAAAGAGATGAACGAGGTCCAAAATATTCGGGATCCATAGCTTGATGAGTGATCTTGGCCGTTTTATAGTTATACACCCATAGTCGTATGGACTGGGGTAAATATCGAGTACTTTCGTCGTGAGTTAAGTTCAAAAATTCTCGAATGGCAGGAATGTTACTATTCAGATACATTATGAAATTATAAATTTGTTCTTCGAACATCTTGTATTTAAACATATCAAATTCAGCAAGATGGTGACTGGACAGTTTAACACGAAAACATTTTTCCGGATATTGATTTATATTAAAATCTTTAGGATCGATTTGTCGTCGAATAACCAATTTACTACTCTCGTCCGAAGTGATAAATTCCAGTTTATATGGATTGGGTTCTTCTAAATATCTTTGATTCAACTCGAAACATGGGGAGTCGAATTGTTTTACTTTCCCGTCTGATTTATAAACCTCTTTGTAATAAATATCCATGACCACATAACCCAATAAAATGGGATATTTTTTCTGTTTCAATAAATCGAGGACGAGTTGTTTATAATCCATCTTCTTGTTTATCTCGCAGAAAGCCACGTTCGAATGAGTTGACGAATAGGCTCATGGGCCATGAGTTCTTGAAAAGTATCTAAAACCTCGGCCAGACTGCGTTGTCGACTTTTACAAATCAGTTGATGCGTTACATCGTTGAAGACGACTTTCTCGGAGAGAATGCATTGACCGCGACATTTCTTCTTAAAATAATCCGGATGCATGAGTTTCACGTACCGAATAATGTCTCGAGTCGTTCGTCGTTTCAAGAACCGATGCCATTTCTTCTCGTTTAAAAATTCTCGATGACCGATGCGTTCTCCCTTTTCCACATTCAGAGCTCCAATATCCACGAGCACGGGATGATGGTCCGTGTACACAAAAGAACATAATTTTAAAACGGGAGCCGTTCCTCCGAGTCGATAACAAATACTACACAAGAAAACAATGAACGTGTAAAACGTTTCTGCTAAATATTCCGGTTGAAGAATGCGAGCACTATAAAGTCCAGGATTCATTTCAAAGAGACCTATTGTATATCCCGAACGTTCTCGGAAATGCGTTGCAAAAGGCAACACATACTCCGAACTCAATTGTCGATGAAGAAGGATCAAATCGAAAAAATGTTCGGGCAAGTCACAAGAGCTGCTGGCACTGTAAGATCTCCACTGCATCGAGTGGGAAGTAAACAGGCAGTGGAATCGTTTTTGATTGAAATTATTTAAAATGAGAAAACAGGCATAATCAAAATGCCAAGGACATTTGGAAGGAGCATAATAAACAATTTCTTTCACGTGTTCAATAATAGTATGAGTGGTGGATCGACTCATATTCTTCTTTCTTTAAAAAAGAAAGATGGTGGTGGTCTGTGTCTTAGATATGGATGAGACGCTTGGATACTTTGAAGGAGAAACATTTCAAATTCGACCCAAAACCAATTTCCTGATCCAGTTTTTACGTCTTTGCAATATCGATATCATTTTGTGGAGTAAAGGTTCGGATGATTATGTCGAGCGAGTGATCAACAGTTCATTGCACGATATTGCACGATATGCGTATCGGATATTTGGCCGCACGCAATGTGAAAAGTCGTGCCGAAAGTATAATATTTCAAAATGTTCGGAACATATCAGAGTCTTGTACGATTACGACATTCTTTTAATTGGGGTCGATGATAACGTCAATGAAAATATGGACGAGCGCTATGATTTAAGAATTCACGTGAAGCTGAAGCCGTACAAGCAGATAGATCCCCGTGATCAAGAACTGTATAAAGTCGTGGAAAAAATTACCCAATTTTGTATAGATCATCAACGAGAGTTGTAGATGAAGCGAGATAGGGTTTTTGCTATGTCAGCTGGGAACCCCATTCCGTATAGAGAAGTGAGTACGAGAAAGTTATGTGTATATAGTTCTTGAAGCAATGACGTCATTTTTAAACAAACCAATAGCGAGCCAGTTTTAAAAAATGATGATTGGGAAAAGGTCGGTTGAAAATCTGGCTGGAAAAAATATGTCAGGAAAAAAAAAAAAAACACTTTTTGTTAATTTTTATCATGTCTTCTAGACATGATAAAAATTAATGACCCCCCTTTTTTGTTTTCAATGATGTCTCAGCACCATGTTTCTAAAATACTCCATGACTCACCATTTCTAAAAATAAAATTCCAAGAAAAGAATGAGTCATAGTTTATTTTTAGAAATGGTAAGACATCATTCAGAGACAAAAGGGTGGTAGTGTTAATTTTTATCATGTCTTAAGACATGATAAAAATTAACAAAAAGTTTTTTTTTTTTTTTTTTTTTTTTTTACTCTCCAGATATTTTTGTTCCAGCTCTCACAAAATTTTTTTTTTCCACTCGACTTCATCAACCAAACAAGACATTGCAAAATTCCTTCTAGAATGAATTCTCGCTTATCTATTTAAGTCATCCCATTTTCGCTTCAAATCAGTTTGTGCTGCTAAAGAGGTAACATCTCCTAAGGCCAATAGTCTAATAACCAAGATACTACATTCTACTTTGTTCGAAAAGAAGAAATCTATTGAGTAAGAATGGATTATTCGTTGATTATCAAGAATATTCTTTCTTCTCCCATCCTTGAGAAAGCTATCGACGAATTAAAAGAACGTCAAGGTGCTCTCAACTTAATATGTCCCAACTGGGAAGATGTTTTAAATCACAATCCGCTGTACGAGACACATTGTCAACAAAAAGTTCAATTTTTCAAAGGAACTCGAAAAGATACTGTTCACATCCGAAACATTATTGGTTTACAAAATTGCTGTAATGTTCTCGTGGCTGGTTATTGGTATTTGAAACCGGGGGAGAATAATAAAACAGGAACTTCGTTCATGACTCGACTGTGTGCTCCTTTAACTAAAATTGGCGAAAGCATGAAAGAGAATCCGCAACACAAATTTGCGGAGAATTGTCGTTTTTTCATGGACCGGTGCGATCCCGCGTTTTGCTCTGCTTGTAAAGGAGCCCAAGATAAATTTCAAATTCATAGAAATATGTGGTGTATACGAAAGAGTCGGATCTTTAATGGAGAGGGTTTAAAAAATACTTTTCAGTGTTCGATTGAAAATATGTTTGGTACGACGACTTCTTTTCTAGGTATTCTAAACCTTCAAATTTCTAACCGGTACACTTTCGGAGAAAATTCGTACAAGGTAGGAGGTTTAGTTCGCGAATTTATCTTATTTAAAGAATCTGTTCTGTTCTCGACCGATCTGGATATTGAAACTCCTCTTTCCCTCCCTGTAGTCGAAGAGATGGAAGAAGGGGAAGAGAAGTGTCCCGAAATTATCGGCATTCCCAATTACTTCAAACCCGTTACTCATTTTTAAATAAGAAGAAAGCATTTAGAAATGGATTTATGGAAAATCCATCGTCGACATTTATTATCCAAACGACGTTACCGATTTTTTGCCAAGATGGCTCAAAAAGAAATGGATCAACTTCCCTATCTCACCCCTCATAATATGTTTATTCATCGAGGTTTATCGGAATCGCTGTTGATTAACAGTTTTGTGATTACCGATCATATGCTTTCCAGCATTATACACCGAAAAGATAATATTGATCCTCAGTACAGTCAATATTTGAACAAAATCGTTCCTTGCCGCAATTTTAATCAACCTCTCCTCCTTCAGTTAATAGCCACCTCGATCGCGGAAAAGGTGAAACCGGAACAGAAAGAATTACCGATGGACACAAGAGGACTTCCTAAAGACCCAATAGAGGATCCTAATGCTAGAAAAGTAAGTGTTATTAAGGGGGGTCCAGGAACCTCCACGGAGGATGCACTGAATCAAATGTTTGGCGTAAACAAGTAATTTAAAAAATAATGGACGACCCTGTCAAAATGGTGAAGGTTCAACGAAACGATATGGTCTACAGTGTTCGAAAATATTTATTATCAATCCAGAATCTACAAACCAAATATAAACTTTTGCAATATTTTGAACAAATAGGGGCCCAACGAGATAATGCCGGTCTGGTGCATGAAGATCGAGGCAATAAAATAAAAGTTGTGAACCTCTATTGAAAAAAAGAAGATGACGCTTTGGATATTTCTTCTCGTCTTTTATCTTTACCTGATCATGATCTACCTGTTTCGAAACGAGTCCCAAACGACTACAACCCCTCCTTGGCAATCCATTTCCTACCACCCTCCTCAGCGGACGACGCTTTATTCGACTTGCATTCATGCAACCGATTGTGACGACGATCAAATATGTTTTCGGGGTGAATGTCTTCTCAAACTCCTTCCCCATACCACTTGTTCTTCAGCTACGGGAGAGTGGGTTCTGGTGAATCAAAAAGGATTGAAATTCGCGACCTGTTTTTGTAAATACCCTCATCTCGTCACGCAAAAAGAACGCGGGGGGAATTGTGACGTAGACATTGCTTGCGGACCTCACGGCCGATTAGAAAGTTTAGACAAAGATCCTTTGAAAGAAGGTAAATGTGTTTGCGATTTTGGATACAAACCGCTTTTGCAAGGTTTCGGGTGTGAAGAAATGACCGCTCACGAACGATTAGCGTTTTCGAAGGAAGAAGAAAAAAACAACGTATGGGATCCGACTGTATTTTCCGAAAAGTATCTCGCGTCTTTCCAAAAACCCGGTTACTTCCAGCAGCCCTGTTCCTTCGATGCTTTTACAGGTCAGCCTTTAAAACGTACTTTTTATCATGCAGAATTTGGAAGTTGTGTGTGTGATCCGAGGTATGGGAATATTGGGGTGCGACTCGATCATCCCTATTATTTGAAAAATAACGATAAGGGCTATAATGCTTGCGCGAATATTTTTAAAAGCGAACCCGATTCCCCGATCCATCATGTGAAACTGTTTGCCTATTTCTACATGTTTGATTATTCGCCGGTCGCGTTCATCGAATTTGAGAATTTAGACCCGACTCAATTATCCTATCCTTTCAATTATTACGTGGTTCAATCCAAGAAACACCATCTACAAATCGAAGAAACGTGGCCTTTTGACTACATGCAATATGTTTTTAAGTACCTTCCCTTTACGGTGCATACGCGTCACTGCCACGAAGATCCTATTTTTCATGTCAAAACGTGCTACGAAACCATTATTCGACAAAACCAGCTCACGCGTTGCCAGTTGATCGAGCAAGAACTGGATGGAAAATTAAGTCAACACGCAAACGCCTACACGCTCCTGTATCGATATCCCGTATGTCTTTTTTCAGAACAGGATCGACGCGTTCCCGAAATTTATCAAGGCCATGTCGTTCTCAATCCTTTCCTTTTACTGTTGAAAACCCTCCCAAACCTTCTTCGATCGAACGGTATTCAGATGAAACCGAATGAGGAAGGCATGTGGCATGTCACGTTTGCTCGAGCTCCTTATGTAGAAACATATGCGGCGACGTTAGATCCAGCCGTCTTTCCCGATATTAAAGGAGAACCCACGAAAGCGTTGGAAAAAGGTCATTTCTTTTAAAGAGAAAGAGAGAGAAAATCAAAATAAAAGAAAGGGAGACATATAATCAAAATAAAAATGAAACGCGCTCATGAAGAATCCGAAAAGGAAATGGACCATGAAGAAGGGGAGAAGGAGGAAGAAGAACCTACCCATAAACGAATTAAAGAGTCGGACGTGTCTCTATTATTAGAGCTTCAAAATAAACACACGGATCCCGGTCAGCAAATGAATCGAGAATTGGAAACGGCTCGCGAAAAATATCTCGTTTCTTATCTACGGAAAGTCATTGAAAAACTGCCCATGAGTAAACACGTTCTAGATTCAACGACCGAAATTCCAGAAGGCTACGAAGGATTTTTAAAAATGTACAGTATCGCTAAAACATGCGTCCATTCGGAAATTCAGTTAAAAAAATTGATGGCGTTTAATTCCATCTTTGACATGTTGAATGGCGTGATCGGAAAAGTCATTCACGATAAATATATCGCTCCATATTTAACGAAACTCGTCACCGATCACGATTTGAATCGGGCTTTTGCCGTATTCCAAGAAACTCTGCAAGCAGACGATACGAACGTATCCACGGAACTCCATTGCGTTTCGTTTTTGATTCAAGACGAATTGTCAAAGAAGGAACCTCTCAAAGTCCCCAACCCTTTGTATAATCGTTTCACGCAGCAAATGTATGCCGTCAGTAAATACGTGACAAGTATATTAATGGCGATCGCAGCGAATCATGCAACTGCATCTACGCCTGACTTTGAAATGATCGGAACACCTAGAAAAGGAGAAAAATAACCAATGAAAAAAAAAAAGCTTAGGAATATGAAAAGTCCATTAGTAACAAAACATGATAATGTCAGTTGGAAAAATTTTCTAACAGCTGAAAAAAAAAAAAAAAAAAAAAAAAAAAAAAAAAAACTTTTTGTTAATTTTTATCATGTCTTTAGACATGATAAAAATTAACTCTACCCCCTTTTTCTTTTTTGATGTGAATGATGTCTCACACTTTCTAAAACTAGATTTCTAAGCAAAAGAATGAGTCATATCGTTCTTGGAAATTTATTTTAGAAACATGTTAACACCTGATTCAAACCAAAATAAGGGGTGAGGGGTGGTAAAGTTAATTTTTATCATGTCTAAAGACATAATAAAAATTAACAAAAAGTTGTTTTTTTTTTTTTTTTTTTTTTTTTTTAATAGTCAATTCGATGTGGACAAGAAGTTACCCTTTTTTAACCAGAATAAACTTTCACTTAACTATTTAAATCGTCAGTCAGTGCTGTGGCCTGGATCCAAGCTTATACTCCATCATAGGAAAAACCTTCTTATTTGGGTCCATATTCTTAAAAGAATTTCTTTTTTTGAATGTCTATTCTCCATTCGATAAACCACGCAACCAACACCAGAAACACGATCCATCGAAACTGAAATATATAGAAGAGTTTAGGAAAGAAATGAAATCCATGGAATATAGTTTCGGCCGCTTCATGGTATCGTAAACGCCGATCAAGGTTGACGAGCTGTTTAACCGGTTCAGGAGCGATTAATAATTGTCTGTCTTGATTCACCAGAATCACGGAATGAGCCCAATTCACCTCATTTAAAGAATCCACGTTGAATTTTTCTGCCGAGGGGTAATTGGGATAAACATGTTCCGTTACATATCGTAAATGCGCGTCTAAGAGTTGAGCTGTAAAAATAATATTTTTGGGATACGTCAATAACAATTGACTTCTTAGAAATTCTTCCTGATAAGGAATCCAAGCTGATGAACGATCAAGAATCGTTTCCATCATGATATTATTTCATTTACTCTGTTTTTTTTCTTCTTTACCTATTCCAATGTTTCATGTACCGAAATTTACTCGTCTATTATTCGGGACAATCGATCCCTTTTCATTTCAATCTTCTTCAATGGTATCGACAAGTCCATCAAGAAATCACATAATAAATGAATCATTAGTGGATAAAACAATGTTTGGTTTTAATCTCCGTTCGACTCTCGCCATAACCATTTTAATATGTCTGGTGACAACACTGGTCATCATGGCCCTCATCGTATATCGTCTCTCCTACGGCAGTGTGGCTTTCGTTTACGATGCTGCTGATCCGAATAAAGTCACGACCAAAGGAACGACAGCGAGCGATTTCTGGGCCAACAATAAAATGTTGCTCATTGCTCCAACGGTTGTCAATGTGATCAATATACTAATGGTCGGTTTATTACTTTACGTGTAACCGAAAAGAGAATAAAGGCTAGATTCAAAAATACATCACGATGGATACAAAGGCTATCATGATAATTATCTTATTAGGAATTTGTCTCGTTACTCAATTTCGGCTACCTGGCAACAGCTATTTACAGTGATGCGACACCCAAAACAGGAGCCGAACATTTTAATCAACGCAACTGGATGTTTTACGGAAATATAATGCTACATATTATAGCTCTGATGCTAGGTGGAGGCATTTTTATGAAAAAGTAATGATTTAATTAAAAAAAATATGACAAGACCTACCCAAGATGAATCCAAAATCTTTCAGAGAAATACTTTCATAGATAACGATGAGTCACTCGTATTCATAAACACGATCAAGGTGATGGACGGGCGTAACTTCAATCTAAGAAGAAATATACCAACAACTGCTTTTATTGACATCTTGCCCACTCAAGAAGGAAGAACAAGAATGATCAGAGTCAGCTAGAAAAATTTCCCAAAAGCTGAAAAAAAAAAAAAAAAAAAAAAACACTTTTTGTTAATTTTTATCATGTCTTCATGATAAAAATTCATTCTACCCTCCTTTTCGTTTTGAATGATGTCAACATGTTTCTAAAAATAGATCTCTAAGAATGAATCATACTTTTCTTGGAAATCTATTTTTAGACACATGTTGACATCATTCAAAACGAAAAGGAGGGTAGAGTTAATTTTTATCATGTCTAGAAGACATAATAAAAATTAACAAAAAGTTGTTTTTTTTTTTTTTTTTTTTTTTTTTTTTTTTTTTACTACTAGAAAATATTTTTCTCAGCTCTCAGAAATTTTCCCAGTCAACTCGATTGACCAGATATCACCATTTTCTTACAATAATGAACTTTCACTTATTTATTTAAACCATCCCAGTTTCACTTCAAATCAGTTTGTGCTTGAATACAAGCTTCTGTTCAGGTATGTTTATTTTTTATTTCTTTGGCTTTTCGCGTTTAGTTTATGTGATTCGTCTTTCGCTATAGAGATCCAATATTTTATAATGGCAATTTTGATTTAAGATGGTCACCATTTTCGCCCTTTTCCGTAGCGCTTGATCTGCTCGAGTGTCCATGTTGCGTCTATCTTCATAAGACATATCTAAATACAGCTCATTGGCGTTCGGTTCAATATTTAGGTGATACACTTCATGATTGCGTTCTTTGTCCATGAGAAACTTGAACACATCAAATTCATTTGGCCGGCGATCGGATTTGCACGGTTTCAGGACTCTCGGACTGTAAAGTCGTTTCCCCTTCGGATCAAAGACGAAACCCGGACAAGGTCCACCTTTTTGAGAACGAACTTCCACCTCGTCCGGTTCGACATCTTCTTCGACCTGTCGGCCATTGTCGGAACGATACTGTAATTTAAACCGTCGCCAATTGTCAATAAACGCGTCGAGAGTATCCTCCGATTCTGGAAAATATTGTCGGTAAAGCGTTTCGGCTTGAGTTTGTTCTTCGGGTAATAAATTGGCATAGTCCACATATTCAGTGAACAATTTCCGGAAAATAGGATCTTTCTCACTTAAATAAGTGGCCATTTCATCCAACGTCATTTCGTATAACTGTTCGACAAAATTCATGATGGAAGTGCTTTTTTCTTCTTATTATTATTATTGAATTTTCAAAGCGGACATTATATCTTCCATTCTCTCACATTGATAGCGGTATTTTAAATATTTGAAAGATGTGATGGCCATGAGCGCTAGAAAAATGACGAGCGTTAAGACCGTGAAATGAAATTTAAAGTGAGTTTCTTCCTCATGCACAATCAACACGCAAATGGAATAGAGTAATCCGCCCGCTAAAGCAAAGATACCGAACGGTTCTAGCTTCGAAATATTCATGGGGATCCTAAAAGCGACTGGGCAACTCTCAAGTTAGTAAATACTTTATTCCAAAATTCTTTGTGAATAGTGAACGAATTTTCTAAAGAGGCCTGGAACGTTTCGTACTGAGGCAGAGTTTGAGCAAACGATAAAATACAGTCTTTGGGATTCTGCATCGGCGTATGAACTAACCATTCGCGTAACCGGTTCCACGTCTCGGGCCAACATTGAATTTCTTGGTTGAACCGATCGGCAATCGAGGGACCGAACGTTTCATTCAAAAACCAAGAAATGCAAGCTACAGTTTGTTTCATAATCGTTTCTGAATTCATGGTTCCTTATTTTTAAATATTTTTTTTCATTTATTTCAGAAAAAGAAAAAGAAGAGCAAAGAATGAATCATTTAGACGAATTGTTTCAGTACCTTCTCCAACACAAGAAAACAATTGTGTTTGGGAACCTGAGTCGATTACCCTATGTGATCAACGATTACATTTCCAAACATTTATCCCACCTCACCATTTTTGTCATTTGTCCCTTTTATACGTACCCGTCTTCCCCTCATGTGCGTGTAATTAAACCGGAAGAATTGAGCACGAACACGTGCGATTTATTATTCTACATTGAACCTTTTCCGCATGCCGTTTTACACCACGACATTAAAACGGCTCAACACCTCGTCATTTTAACGAGCCACATGATTTTTATCGATCGATACCATACGTGTTCCTATTTATCCTATTTTCATTTCCCGGGAAGTTTAGAAAGGTATATGGAAAAAACCAAACAGCTGATGGATTTGGAACAGACGTTCCTTTACAAAACGGATCTACCCGAAGTTAAAGAATCCAAGAAAGCTCTTTCGATCGGTCCTAGTCCTACCCTGGATCGATGGATCAGTCCCGAGAATCCCGATCCGACTCCCTTAGAAAACATGTCATGGATTTTAATCGATCTCACGTCCTTCCGGAATACGTCGTCACTGTTATTTCATTTTTGGACAGCTTTTGATTACATGCTGAATCATATCGATCGCATTGAAGGCTGGCAATTGTGTTTTAAAACGTCCGCGGAAGCTCGTGCTTATAAGAAACTCGTTCAGAAATGGATCGATTATCTCTGTTGTAGGGAATTCCAGCACGGGACTGTGTTACAATTGAATGAAATTCTCTCCCTCACGCCTTTTTATCGAGCAGGGACGGTCGATCTTCCCATTATTTTAGAAAAGAAACGATTCGGACCTTTGGAATATATTCTTTGCACATCGGTTCAAGATGCGTATCGAGCTTCTATGCGATATAACTTAGATCCTGTCGTTGGATCCGTGTTTCGATTGAAATAAAGTCAGAATGAATGATCCTAACGAGGATGATGTTTCGAAGGAAATTCCACCTCTTGGAACACCCGAAGTTATTATGACGATATTCTACCTTCACAAATTCAAAACCAAGTCGACCTTCCCGACGATTTCGAACTTCCATTTCCTCTCCACACGTATGCCAAATCCGATGTAACCACTAGCCCTTACATTATTCGACCGTCCGTTTCTCCTTCTTCTCGAAGTTCGAGTCCAAGTTCAAGAAGAAGTCCAAGAAAACGCAGTCCGAGTCCAAGAAGGAGCAGAAGTCCAAGTCTAAGCAGGAGCAGAAGTCCAAGTCCAAGAAGAAGAAAAAGTCAGAGAAATCGTAGTCGTAGTTTAGAAATACGTCATTCTAGAAGAAGAAGTCCTGTAAAAAGAAGTCGTTCGGCTTCCTTTTCATCGTCTGCATCTTCTTCTTCCTCTCCTTCCAATATCAATCGTAGAGGAACACAAACACCCATTCGTAGAAGACCTATGAGAAAACGTCGAGGATACGTTCTTGGATCTCGAACCGTTCGTGTGGGTCCTAATCGATTGCTTCATAAATATGGTAACCATTCCATTACGTTTGTGACCGAAGGTGGGGTCCACATACGAAATAAGAAAATTCCCAATAAAGCTTGTCGATATCTATTAAGTCATTGCTCACGGCGGCATCCAACAGCTCGAGATCGATTGCCACGACAAGCTCGTATTGTTTTGAGAAAGAAAAGAGCTTAAACACAACGAGTTGAAAAAGAAACAATATCCAAGCAATTCACAAAAGCCAAAAAACAATTCAACAAAATAATAAAGTTCACTTACCAAAATGTGTATATAATAGACTTTAACTGAAGATCTTTCGAGGCTGGTATCCAAAGCACAAACTGATCTGAAACCGAAACTCGAGTAATTTAAATAGTTAAGTGGAAATCCTTTTTCTGGTTTTATCGATCGAACCAACTGGGAAAAATTTCCAGAGCTGTATTTAAAAAAAAAAAAAAAAAAAAAAAAAAAAAACTTTTTGTTAATTTTAATCATGTCTTCAGACATGATAAAAATTAACTATCCCCCTTTTGTTCAAATGATGTTAATCTGTTGTCTCAATATGTTTCTAAAAATAGAACATGACTCATTTCTTTCTTGGAAATTTATTTTTAGAAATATGTTCGAAAAGATGAGACATCATTCCCAGACAAAAAGAAGAGAGAGTTAATTTTTATCATGTCTAAAGACATGATAAAAATTAACAAAAAGTTTTTTTTTTAAGCTAAATTTTTTCCTACTACCCAACTTTTGCTTCTCCTTTCTACCTCCCCCCTTTCGTTTCACAGTATATAAACAGCTGGAGCTGAGACGATTTTCTCATTTCATACTGAGGACAAGATGGATCAGGAAAACACTGTAACCCTGGAACCTTTGACATTACCCTTGAAGGATCGTCTCAAGTACGTGTTGGATGAAGTCGTGCTGGAAGAATTTAATCAATCTAATTTGTTTACGACTAAAACCACCGTTCAGTTGAGAGTTTTAAAAAGAATAGCTAATATGATGATGTTTCCGTGGACCTTGATTCAAGATTTGAAACCTCTTCTCTTATACCCGTCCATCGATACTGTTTAAATACCATTTGGCGTTTATGGATGGATGTGCAACAGCAGTTGGTACAAAATAAAACCATCTCCACGCCAGATGAATGGAATATGATCGAGAAAGTTTTATCTAAAGACTATTCTAGATCGACCGATCTAATAAGACTTTCTAACATCTTATTCAAACGACAGGAAAAACCTAAGATAGAAGTGTATAAATTATTTGCCGTAGACGGATTGCTGGGCGAGGATCTGCAAAAGTATGTTTTTAATCTACAGTACGGAGGAGATGAAAAAACACCTTTAAACGAACAAGAAGCTCTAGATTTTAAAGCAGTTCATGCTCGAATCGTCCGTTGTTTATATCACGAAGTTTCCAAACGATCGGAATCTCTTCTCTACGTGGATGTGATTCGACGTACTATAGAAGAAATAATAAACACTACACCTTCTACCAGTGATGAAGTAAGCGAATGGGGTGCATTGTATTTAAAGTATCTTGGAGAGGATTTATTTTCAAATATATTTTACGAAATTAAAGTCTGGAAGACGAAAGAATTGGAACAATACCAAGCGAAAAAGAATCAACAAGAAAATAATTCTCAAAAGAGAAAGAATGTGAGAGAGGATCCTAGAATCAAGAAGAAAAACAGAAATAATATGTCGGACCTTACTTTAGCTTCGAGTGATTATTTCGACCCTTCGATTGTCGATTTGCAACCTGATCGTTATCCTTCTCCCAAGAGTCCACCTCCATCGGAAAAGGGGGAAGAAGATCCTATTTCTCCCGAGAGTCCACCTCCATCGGAAAGGGGAGGAGAAGATCCTGTAGAAGCTTCCTTCGAAAGACTAGAGTGTGAAGACGAAAATGTAGAAACTACAAGTAGTGAACAAGGCAAAATGAACCCCTAGAGACTCGGAACATTTTTTCCATGGCTCTTTAATGGAATATAAAGAGTGGACAGTCTAATAATACATTGAAGGTATGTGGGAGACTATATATATATTTTTTGGAATAGATTTAAATACTTTAGATGCACAAATATTAGACGAAATGAACTTGTTTTTGTCCTTTACAAGAAGAACTACTAACCATGATAAAATGTTTTTCGAATAGCATCCTTTCCAAAATATTTTTTCATCAGGTTCCATCCTCAACTGTAAAATCTGATTTTGACAAGATTTTATAGATAAGATAGTTCATTAAAAAATTTTTGAGAACTGGTTTTTATCGCTATTCCATACGCAACTGTAAAAACTAAAATTTATAGAATTTTATAGTTGAGACAATTTATTTTTTAATTAAAAAAAATTTTTTTTGGAACTGGTTTTTGTATATGTTCCATACGCAACTGTAAATACTGAATTGAATCTCATTTTATACTTGTTACTATATAAAAAATGAATCCTTTTATTTTTGTTGTTAAAAAAAGCAACAACATCGAACTTTTTTTCGATATATAGGAACAAAGCCCTCCTTCAAGATGAAATGGGATTCGTTTCAAAATAGAAATGAATATACTGTCACTTCTTACGATCTCGATCACGCTATTCGGTATGCTCAAGAAGCGACTCAACTCTATATTTACGAACAAGCTCTTCAAAGTCGGTACGCTTTTATTTTGAAACATACCACCTTCCAAATAAGAAAAGCCGACTTCAAACGGGATTACTACATACCTAAAACCCTCGATCCGGAACAATATCACGTCGTCGAAAAATTTGTTTTTACGCAAACGGGATGTGACATGATTGCCTGCTTCCCTTTCCAAGAAAATTTAGAATCGTGTTTCCCGGAAGATGAACCGCGATGGATTCGACTCGGAACGGGTTTCAGTTTAGCTTGCCAACCCGCCTGCGATCGTTTATATTCCAACACGCAGCAGAGTATGGACACGGAATATCGAAATGGAAAATGTATAGCCGTAAATCTCGCCAAGAAATTATTAGCTCTCTTGCCCGAACAAGTTTTCTTTCAATCAAATCATCCTTCTCTTCCTCGTCATCATGCCGGCCTCAATCTCGTCGAGGGTCATTTACGACTCAATCAGCCTTATTGTGAAGCGTACGGTCTTGTTTTCAACGGGTCTGATTGTGTGACGACGACGGGGCAAGATATTGGCGAATTTTTCTTGGGAAGCAGTATCTATCGATCTATTTCCACTCTGCAAAAAAATCATACATTACCACCATATCCTCCTCATCTTCCCGACTTTATACAAAACTGGCCTAAGAAACATGTGAAACGGTCCTTGGTTCATGAATTGGCGATTGATGTAGGGATCGATATCGGATTAGAAGCCGCGCAAAAAATCCTTGAAAAACGGATGCCTAAACTCTTAACCAAATTGAGTGAGAGAGTGAGTGAGTGAGCGCCACCAAGGAAGACCACTGACCTGGCCTTAGCCTCACAGTGTGTTATCTTCCTGGCAGAAATCATCTACTCTCTGCTCCATCCTGCTCCGGGAACGCAGCCGAATAGACGGCTAAGAGCCTCATATAGTCTACATATAAGCTTGGATGTTGTTGTACGGGGAAAGAGTATCCTGTTAGGAACTACTTAAAATTAAGCAAAGAAGCAATCAAAAGACTGTTAAGAATCGCTGTTAGAATAGACAGAAACTTGTGTTAGATAAAGTAAAGATAGAAGGACTTTGCCTGAAAAATTAACTGCCGTGGATTTTCTGGACTTGCTAAATGTCTACATGCGGGTGCTTATCGTGACACAACCGTCGTATCTTTATGAGGCTTCTGTGAAATCGTTGGTCCTGCATGGAGGAAAGTTGTAACCTATTAAATTATTGCACATAGTAAACTTTAAAAAAATAAATAAAAAATAAAAAAAAATAATTAAGAGAGAGATTAAAAGATGATTAAAAAAAATCCTAGCGCCCAAACATAATTTAACTTTCCATGTGCCTGACTCTTATGTAAGAACATTTAAAAGATTGTGTACCTGTTATCACTAAGATAACAAATTCCTGCATAATTTAGTTCTTTGCGCATACTTAAACTGTAGTTGTTTTACAAATTGAACCATTCACCCACATTTTCTTTCGTAGTACTTGCAGACAGGATAATACATACATAAGTACAAAACTGAATATTAAAGTGAAAAACTAACATGATACTGAGTACAGAAATACAGAAAGCTGATCCCTAATGCCTGTATACATAACACTTAAAAATGCATACATAATACATGAAAATTAAAAATAAAACTGATAAGCATAATACATAAAACTGATCATTAAGTACTGCTATGTAGTCTAAAGAGAAACTTACCTACATTAATTCCATAGTTAGTTTTATCACCTTAGAACATGCACATAATTTATACAAAACAAATTAAGCACGTAATGCTGATCACTAGGGAAGAGATTCAAACATGCAATTGATCACATAAATACAGATATTTCTTCCCTAAGATTTGCATAAAAAGTTGAATATTTATTAAAATTAAGAAGGCAAAAATGCCATACCAATAATAATATCATTCATAAACTTGAGGTGATAACATAAGTTGACCCTGCCCTTCTTGAACCTATTTATCACAAACTTGTAATTTAAATACACGATTAGTAAGTGTAGGAAAAACTCATTGCTGTTGAAGATTTTACTGGCACGATCTGGTCTTGCGAGTCCTAGACCTGTACATTAATTGCAAAAGTAAACATTATAAAGAATATAGGCAGGTTGTTGCCATAGTCCTAATTATCTAAGTTAGTCTTGGGTTGAGAGGTTCGAGGTGTGTGCCCAGATTGATTTAGTGTGATTTATACATTTTATGATTCAGAGCGCTAAGCACTTGATTATTTCTATTTGGGGACACTTATCGTCGTATTAGAGAATACTTTCTCTGACAATGGCTGATTACCGCTTGTAGCTTTTTATTTGCTGTTTTGTTTGTTCTCCTATTTGCCGCCCATTGTGGCCAGTAAGCTTGACTTGGCTTTCTTATATGGTACTGTGCCGTGTTTGTGCAGTGGAAGACGTAGTGGTCTGGATCCCCCACCTCTCCACATTGACATCTTTCTGTGTCACTCAGGCTGAATCTATGCAGATAGGTCAGGAATGGGCCATGACCTGTATAAAACTGTGTCTGACTACCACTATTGCAGTTTAACTCTAGCGTTGTTTTTGGGAAGAATATATACGTTCTCCTTCCTGTATCTGCTGTGTCCCATCTGGCTTGCCATCTGTCTATCAGTTGTTTTAGAGTGATCTTTTTGAGATGAGACCTAGGTAATTTATCTGGCAGTTCTGTTCTTGAGACCTCCTTTGCCGCTTCTTTTGCCAGGGTGTCTGCTTCCTCATTGCCTTTAATGCCCACGTGAGCCGGAACCCACGTAAGGCATGGCCTTTCTGATGGTGGAAGACTGAGGAGGATTTTTCTAATTTCTTGGACATACTGGCTTCTACTTTTGTAACCTTTGATTGCGTCAAGGCTAGAGGCAGAATCACTGTAAATAGTAATGTGGAGAAGTCTGTTCCTCTTCACATAATTAATTGCTGCTTTAAGTGCTGCCAGCTCAGCTTGGAATACTGAGTTCCTACTGCCAAGTCTTCTTTTCCATTTATACACAGCTGTATTACCTTTTAGAACGCAGAAGGCACTGCCAGTACCCGTCTCGGTTTTTGAGCCATCTGTAAATATAGCTGTGTGGTTATCTTTTGGTGTCACATAGTGGCCTAGAATACACTTTTTTAGATGTGTTTCAGCCGGATGTCCTTGAGTCACTGGCTTGTGTTTTTCAAAGTCTTCAGCAAAGTGGTGTTGTTCCCATAGAACTCCATCCTCACCTAGCCTTAACACTCTTGAAATTAACGACTCCCTTTCCGCTTGCAGGTCTAGTGGAGGAATTCCTGCTAGAACGTGCAGAGCTGTCGTTGAAGTAGTTCTGTAGCTTTTGCAGATGAGCAAGAGTTGCAGCCTTTGCATGGACAGAAGTAATCTACGCATGCTTACGTTGAGTGTATTTCCCCAGATCGCTACGCCGTAGAGAACAATTCTTTCTGTTATTGCTTGGTACCACCTCTTAAGCACCCATGGTGGTGCTCCCCACTGCAGTCTTGTTGTGCGTAGCATTGTGTTTGTGAGTGCGATACATCTTTTCCTGAGTTCTTTTAAGTGGGGAATCCAAGAGAGATTATTGTTGAGGATAAATCCTAGGTATTTTATGTTTGAAGAGCATTTTATTGAGCTACCGTTGAGTCTAATGGTAGGATTTCTTTTCATTACTCTTTTACGCCCTATAAATAGCATGGTAGTTTTTTCTGCTGAGATCGTAAGTTTGTGTGTTTGTGCCCACTCTAAGAACCTATTTAGTGCATTTTGTGTAATTTTCTCTATATTCTTTCTTCCCGAAGTTACTAGAAGGAAATCATCCGCAAAAGCCTGCAGATGTATTTCGCTCTCCATCTCAAAAATTTGGAACGCTGAATTAGCTACTAGGTTCCACAGGGTTGGCCCTAGACAAGAACCCTGTGGACAGCCTTTCTCCAGTTTATGCTGGATTATTCCATCGTTTGTAGTTACTTGGACTTGTCTGTCTTCAAGGTAGCTCCTTATCAACTTTAAGATCTGAATTGGGCAGTTGATTGAATCTAATTCTTTTGTTACATCAGGCCACCAGACATTATCGAAGGCTCCCTTTATGTCAATAGATATTACTATTGAGTGATTGTCTTCCTCTCTGTTCTTTTTCAGCACTTTCAGGAGATCTGCTACTGCCTGTTCCGTAGATATTCCTTCACGGAAGCCATACTGTTTTTTTATTAATTACTGAACTTTTATTCAGGAAATAATTTAGCCTCATTAGAATGATTTTTTCTAGAACTTTGCTAATTGTGGGAAGGAGACTTACCGGGCGGTAGGAGGTCGGATCCGAGGGATCTTTCCCCTTTTTGTGAAACAGAGCGATCTCTGCCAGCTTCATATCTTTCGGAAAGTGTCCTACTTTCCAGCATGCTTTGCAGACTGAGTGGATCAGCTCTGGAAACTCATTATGCAATGCCTTGAGTATTATATTGTCTAGGCCATCCGGCCCCGGTGCCTTTTTCCTTGCCAAACCATTTATGATTAGGTCTACCTCCTCTATTGTTGGTGGCAGATAGTCTCCATTTATGGAAGACCAGAATTTTTCCTGAAATTGCGTCCTTATTAATGTATGCGTTTCTGAGTCATTGGCGGGATCATCTGAAGGAAAAACCGTTTTCAGTATTACCGAAAGAATATTTCTTGTATTTGGTGCGTCAGGGGCCACATTCGCAGTCAATTGAGTCGGTCTAAAGACCTTACCTGCGGCGATTTTTTGTATTTTCCCAAAAATTTCCGGTATTCTACTACAGTGTTCCTGCCAGGAGTCGGATTTGGCCTTTATTATCTGTAGTTTGTATTGCGCAAGTGCCTTCTTGTACGTCTGCATTTTTTGGTTCCTTTGTATGGAATCTGTTTCTGACTGTGCCAGTCTTCTGAGCGCCCGAACTCTGCTTCTGTTTGCCGTTAGTTTGTCATTCCACCAGGAAAGTTCTTTCTTCTGGCTGGGTGTTTTTTTCTTATATGTTTGTTTTGCTGCACTTGTTAGAGTTCCAATTAAATGCCTGTAAGCATCATCCAGTCCGTCTAACCAAATTGAGTATGCAGTCTCTTCCCATTCAATCGGCCATCCTTCAAGCCGTCGTTAGGACCCAATTAAGTACGCTCGCAACACTTTCCAGAATCGCCGCGACAGGATTCTCGGTTACTTCCAATGTGCTGACGGGTATAAGTATTCTGTCCGCCGTACTCGATATATTGGATCCGTTTCATTTCAATAAAGTGCTGACCGCTCGAACTCTTTACGATATCGACTGGCGATTAGACGTTCAGTTTTATCAATCGGAAACGGACCATGTTCTAGAAATCACACCCGATCTTCTATGGGACGTGTTAGAAGAAGATGCGAGCGATCGATACCTCTTCTTTGCCGAGAAAGTGCAAGAATATTTAGATGCTATCCATAAAGTGCCCATGACCGATCGACCCCAAACGCGAATGTCATTTCTCCAAAAATCACGAACAGACGAAAGAGCCCCGAAA
Organism: Stegodyphus dumicola; assembly: GCF_044657685.1. NCBI lineage: Eukaryota > Metazoa > Arthropoda > Arachnida > Araneae > Eresidae > Stegodyphus > Stegodyphus dumicola. Next base: position 56,227,024 of record NC_140778.1, read on the forward strand.
AATTGGATTTATTTCACGATAATTGTTTATTTGTTAACAGGATTCACCTTCCTATTTCAACCCTACATGCATTACTTATGCGTGACCATCTTTTTCCTATTTGTGTTTTATTTTTATCGTCATTCTAAATGAAAGCTGAAGATTTTTGGAGGGGAAAAAAAACGAATGACTTGGAGAGGAAGTAACTAACCAGTGAATAAACTAAAAAATCAGTTAGTACTTACAAATTATAAGAAGATGTTTCTTCTTTCACAGCACAGAGTGATCTGAAGTGAAACTTGGAGTTTAAATAGATAAGCAAGAATCCCTTCCAGAAACAATTTTGACATGTCTGGTTTTGTGGATCAAGTCGGCTGGGGAAAAACTGTAAGAGCTGAAAAACATTTCTAGATTTAAAAAAAAAAAAAAAAAACTTTTGGTTAATTTTTATCATGTCTTTAGACATGATAAAAATTAACTACCTTCCCTTTTGTCTGGGAATGTTGTCTCACACTTTCTAAAAATAGACCATCACTCCTTTCTAAAGAATAGAATTCCAAGAATGAGTCCTGGTTTGTTTTTTCGAATGGGTGAGACATCCTTCCCAGACAAAAAGAGGGGACAGTTAATTTTTATCATGTCTATAAGACATGATAAAAATTAACCAAAAGTGTTTTTTTTTTTTTTTTTTTTTTTTTTTTTTTTTTTTTTCAGCTGTGAAAAATTTTTTCCCAGCCGACTCGATGGACAAGATACCATTTTTTAAGAATGGACTCTCGTTTACCTATTTAAGCTTTCCAAGTTTCGTTTCAAATGAGTCCGTGCTGCGGATACTGTTTTCCTGAAGATCTTTCAATAATACCACTTTCTCGGATAAAATTCATCACCATTCGCTTTTTTAGCATAACTTAGATAGATATAGAGAAATTCCTCGTTTTTATGATCTTTCGGGTAATACTCATTTCCATTTTCGTCTCGTGCATATCGGATGTAATTCGTCTCTGGCTTTTCCCGAATTCTATCCTGTATATAATATTCTTTTCCAATGCTGGATTTAGGATAAATCTCTCCTCCCCTCGCATTGACAACATACGTTTTCACATTTGCATCCAATGAATTTAACGGGTATTCTCCTCCATTGTTTAATTTAGGATAAAATTCGTCTCCGGAATTGGATTTGGCGTACCGACGAGGAAGAGCTATATATTCATGACCCCGATATTCCACAGCGTAATATTCATTTCCATGCTCGTCTTTGGCAAAAATAGGTCGATTGTCATTATCGAAATAATACAGCTCCTGTTTAGGTTTTTTAGGATCTTTTGGATATCGTTCTTTTCCAAATTCATCTATGGTGTAAACCGAAACCATGTTTTTTTCCTTTACCGATCTTGATATTTACATGAGTCACCTCCGATTATCCAGTTATCTTTTGATACATCTTTCGAATCCAGTCTTCAATCGATTGGCCCGTCGTTTTCAGATGTTCGGAATTATGAACGGTCAAATAAGCCATGTAAGCGGCTAGACCAAATGTGAGGACTAATAAAAATAAAAAGATGAGCCGGTTCGTTAAGAGGGTGCCTGCGACTAGGATGATGCTGATATAAACCGTAGAGTAAAACAATATGCCTTGACCTAAATAACGATCCATTTTTTTTTCTACTTTATTCCATTTCAATCAATGAGTCGGCCGAGACCGGATAGTCATCGGTCAAGACGGGCTTTTCACCTGTGTACAACAACGTCATGTCAGGATCGGGGAGGGCTTTTAATTTTCGGTCTTCCCAGTAAGCTGAACGAGGATGCGTGACGAGAATTCTAAAAAACAATTTCATGTCGCGCTCGGTCCAAATTTCATAGACTGAGGTAAGGAGGGGGATACCTTCGGGATGCTGCGTCGCATCAAAAACAGCTTCTCGTCCATCTATTTTATATAGCGCTCCATGTTCCGGTATAATACGACTCAGCTCTTGAACTTCAAGTCGAAGGGTTAATCCAGCCGGTAAAATCCCTTCATAGGCTTCTTCTTTGGGTACGCATACGTGATACCCGTACGGAGTGGCTCGAATTCCTTCTGTGGAGGAAGAAGGACAAAAGACAAAAGGTTGACGCCAATTACAAGTGGCGTATAATACGGAATCGGGAATAAATCGTCCCGATCGTATGCGATGGCCTTCACGACACGTTTCGGGAACACTATAAGTCGAAGCCTGTTTCACGAATCGCTGCGACCAAAATTTCAAACCTTGCCGTCGAACGCGTTTTTTTCGAATTTTTCCCTTTTCGAAAAGACACATGTGAGGAGAAGTGGGTAAATAAATAGCTGTTTTCAATTGTTTGAGGAATGGGTACGGCGTGCAGTCGGGATGAGAACAAATATTATAGCCGGGAATATAAACTTCTTCGTTGGTTTCGTCACAAGAGGTACGAGGTTCATAATCAAGAGTCGTCCAGGGCCGAATCCAATTCGCAACGATCGATAAATGATCGAATTTAAACACATCGAGATGCCGATACTGAAACGCGCCGGGGATGCGCGGTCGACATTCATTTCCGTCAAAAAATGTTTGAGGAAGACACGTTTGAATTTCCCTCCGAGCGCAATCAAAATATTGATCGCTCGTATCGCCTATCGCGAGTTTTGACGACGACCACTTATCCTCACAAGCCCATTCAACCGTATATTGATCCGACACTCGATAGCCTGGTTCTAGAACCGTACGTTTTCGGGTTGGATCACACGTGTAAGCTACAGCTCGATCCAAAGATGTTGAAAATTGATAGGACGGGAGATGTTTCGTATACTCGTGAGCGGGAACGACAATTTCTTTTGAGCTCGGTTGAACATTTTCACAGAAAAGAGGCGGTTGACATGTTTGGGACGTTTCGTCGTACACCATCGGTAAATGGAATAAGGCATCGCCGGTCCATGTGTCCCAGGAAAGAGGACAGGATATAGTGTCGCGAACCATTCCGTTTTCACAAATCGCGTAACCCGGAGAGTACAGAAAAGATCCTTTTTGGACGATGGGGAGAGGTCGTTGCGTATTATCCGGAAATCCGTCGCAGAGATCAGACACGCATCGCCGATAATGTGTCGAATATTTTTCTCCTGGCGAACATCGAATCATTTTCGGTCGATGGCCACGACACTCGATATACGTCACCTCGTCAATCGGAAAATGTTGACCGTCTTCACAGTAAGATACGAAATGTTTTCGCGAAGTGCAAGCGTCGTAGTAGAAAAATGTCTTGGGCGGACAGGCGATTCGAATCGGTTGTTCGTTCTGGCATTCGTAATAAAAACGTCGATTGGTTGGATCGGGTAAAACCGATCCGTCATGCTGATCGATGCAGGGATTGACAGGAATGCAGGTAGAAGGAGAATGTTCTTCTTGACACATGAGCACGTCTAGAACACGACCGTGCCGACATCGATAATAATAATACATCATGGACTTTTCGCGGGGTACAAAACTCTGCGATCGTAATAAAAACAGGTAGAGGTTTTTCCCCGTTGCGGGGAGCTGAGTATCATCGGGCTGTCCAAAACATTCATCTTTTTCCCAAATCCGTCCTTCCGCGAAATAATATTCGAGTGGGAGAGGAAACGTCCATGTTTTTCCCGTGGAGGTGTGAAACGAAACCTCGTTGTCGTTTGAGGTCTCGATCTGATATTGGAAACGCGTCGTTGTCGTCGGAGGAGAAGAAGGAACTTTCGGGGACGGGACCGAAAAATTATAGAAATACAAGTAGCAGTAGTATAAACCCAAAACGAATAAAAGTATGGCGAGCATCCAGCCTTTATTCATAAACGAGATGTGCCAATTATGGAAAGAGCAAAAAATTCCGAAAAAGGACGCAGCAGCGTGTTGTTCCAAACCGAATTATCGACATTTTTTAAAACAAGATCGCGCGTTGGATGAAATGCCGGCTCTGTATCGTGAATGTTTATCCTGTCAACAAAAAAGAAAGATCTTGGCGCGATAAAAATGTAAGTCAGAATGGATTCGTATCGTCTAACCCGACGTTATTTTCGTCAATTGCAACGGCTTCACTTCCTCTCGCAAATGCGGCAACGCGATTGGTATCATCATATCGTCATCCAATACGTGATGGATCCCCAAAAAGGACGCCATTTCACACTTTTTCATCCGGCTATGGATACCCATACAGAAGAGTCGCTGGTTTTCTTTGGAAAACGTCGCTTGTTTCTTACGTTTATGTTGAAACGGATCGTTCACCAAGGTTTGAATGCCGAACAACGGTTACAACCGAACGCGTTATTACCTCTCAAATCGCTCGACGATCCCGTCTATGAAACACGACGCAAGGCTATTCAAAATATTTGGGAGGTCGATGCTCATTGGTATACTACGGAGAATAAAAACGATATTGCCGTGAAGAATACGGCTCCTTTCATCAAAACCGAACCTTAAGCTCTGTAATTTAAAATATCCATCGGATGGGTGAGATGATTCGGATACGACACGATTTCAATCGTATGAGGCCATTTTAGCATGTATTTATAATGTAAAAGATCGTGCCGCTTCAGCGTATCGAGCCGGATAGCTGAAATATAGGTTTTTTCTTCGTTGGTTTTCTCGTACAAATAACAAATACCTTGATCGACGAACACGTAAACGTCTTGAGGAAACAGTTGCAGAAGCGACTTGTCCTTGGAAAAGTGTCGAATCACAGTATAATGAGAACTCGTAGGGATTGGAACCGGTTCTAATTTATAAAGGAGGAAAGAAAGAAAAATGATACACCCGAGCGCGATCATTCTATGCATTGTATTTCTAGTGACTCTCTTGAATCTTTTTTATAAACCCGATCTCCGGATGCCTTCTATTCCTCCCTCATCATCATTAGCCTTACCAGAAATTTCAACCGAGACGTATTGCCTTTTCCAAATCTTTCAGTGTCCCGATAGCCATTGCGATTGTTCTCAGCTCTGTGAAACAAATCCCACGTTTTACGAAAAACTCACTCTTTCTGATAAAACATGGAATCATCTCGAACCGGGTACTTATTGTATTCCCCAAGGAATCCGGACCGCTTGTCTTTCTTCCTCGGAAATTCCTATTTTTTCGGCCTCGGGATGGCTCTGTGCTCCTCGTTCCTCTTTCACCCATCCCTGTCAACATCCAGAAGCCCGTGATCCTTCTCTCAATGTTTTAATAGATCGTCGAACCCAACAACCCGCTCAAGAAGTAGCCGATTATTACGAAACGTTAGAAGATGGATCGTTCCGATACCAATGTCAATGCCATTCTTTAGATCGACGAGGTAATCGAATGATTCAAACATCTCCGTGGGTCTGTTCTGTCGATTACTGCGTTCAAAATTTGTGGAACGTGCCCGGACTAGGATGGGACGCCGAACGACACGTCTGTGAATGTTGACCCTACGTGCATCGAGTTCTGGGCGATCTATCTTCCCCCTGTGTTTTGGAATATACACACATAGACGAAAAGCATAGGTTAACGGGAAAACGAGAATGTATGACCGACCAATCTGTTGAATTCCGACCGATTTATTGTCCAGAGAATCAGTCGGTCTTACGGTTCACAAAACGGGTCTTGCGAGGCAACACAGCGTACGATTATGTCATTGTACATGGAACAAGTGTTCCTAAAATTTCGAGAGGTCAAGAATGACATCTCATTTCAAACGAATCGAGAAAAATTTTCAAACGGACCAAGAATTGAGTCGGTTTGAAAAGGAAGACGAAAGCCCCAAAGAGGAAGGATGGTCGAAGAGACAAACGTTCGCCATTCATTTACTACTGGTAACGGCGGGTCCTACGATTCTTTTCGCTTTACTGGGCAACGTATTGAAGATTCATTATTATGTCGTCTGTTTAATTCTATTATTTTACTTTGGAGCTCTGGCCTACTTGATACGATACCGATTTCAGTGGCTATTGCAAGCTTTTAAAGAAAGCCAGAAATATATTCGTTGAATATGGGACTTGAAGAGTGGATTATATAAAAAAACTTTGAAAAAATGAAGAGGGAGAAGAGGAATAAAAAAGGAAGAAGCAATAATTTAACCATGGCGATGGATCCTGTACTTATTCATCTATCTCCCAAAAATTCTGAAGGTAAAGAGTTAGATTTGGAAATATGGATAAACCCCGATGATACGGATGACAAGATTATAGAAATACATCGTCATGATCGCAAAGACAAAACGAAAGAATTTGAACCCTGTTGTCAAAATCCTTTTTTAACTCCCGCTATCCTCCAACGTAGAGAAAATGAAAAGAATAAAACGATAGATAAAACATTAGAATTGACCAAAGAAGCCATCCACATGTTGAAAGAAGTCTTTTCGGGAAATGGAGAATTCAGTACAATGGAATTTGATGCATCGTCCACTGAGGTAAGAGCTGATTTTAGACAGCCGACCAAAAAACCTGAAGTTGAGAAAGCAACAAGTTGTCAAGGTCGTAAACATAAGAAAAGAGTTAATAAAAAGAAATAGTACATTTAAAAAGACCTCCCCATCTTTCCATGAATTTCTTGAACAATGAACTGTTTTCACGAGACTCAATCCACATCTTTGCTGGATCTAAAGAGAATCTTGAGAGAAGACATGGCTTAAACTGTTTCCAGGAGAGTTGAAGTGCAGGCTTTTTCAACAGCACAGAGGGATCTGAAGCAACAGTTGAAATGTTGAAATATATAGAACAGAAATTCCATTCTTAAAAAAAACTGGGATGTCTTGTCAATCGAATCGGGTAGAAAAAATTCTTGGCTAAAAAAAAAAAAAAAAAAAAAAAAAACTTTTTGTTAATTTTTATCATGTCTTTAGACATGATAAAAATTAACTCTACCCTCCTTTTTGTTTTGAATGATGTCTCACCTTTCCTAAAAATAGATTTCTAAGAATGATCATGTTTTTCTTGGAAGTCTATTGTTTACAAACATGTCTAGACAACATGTTGACATCATTCAAAACGAAAAGGAGGGTAGAGTTAATTTTTATCATGTCTAAAAGACATGATAAAAATTAACAAAAAGTTTTTTTTTTTTTTTTTTTTTTTTACTGAAGAATTTTTTCTCCTAGTTCTTAAAAATATTTTTCAACGATATCTCGATACCTCTACCTATTTTATTCCCCCCTCTCGTAGTATATAAATGGTTGAAAAAGAAATCGGGGTTCATTCTGTTTCGTAAAAAGATAGCGAACACATGGCAACGGATAACTTAGTCATTTCATGTGAAGAAGATCCCTTTGAGGATATTCCAGATACGGAACCCACTTTTTATGGACCATTTTCACCCGTTTTTAGAGTACCGAAAAAGTCTTCTCCTTCTCCAACTCATTCTTTGGAAATACTGTCTTCTCCTCCCTCGTCATCCACTCATCAGCGCTCTAGAAAGAAGAAGTCCTCACAGACCAAGCTCCACCAAAAAATTGTTGGTGTGTTGGCTGTCACCTCTGATGGATATACTCTTACGAACTGCGTCCGGTTTATAGCCAGAGACCTGAAAACACATACGAAGGAATTTATTCAGCAATTGAATGCGGATCTGGAACGACTTCATATTGAAAAACTGTACGTGGCGAATGAACCCACTCGAGAAAAAATTCATCAAAAGGTACATCTCAAGTTTTTATGGACTGTTATTTACAAACCTCAACATCGTCAGCCACAGCAATGTCCATCTTGTCGATCGAAATCTTGTCATCGATTTATGGCCATGCTAGCGCTCCAACAATTAGTGAAATTTGCTGTTCATAAATGTATTCATTGAGTGGATAGGTAATCAAGGAATTTTTCTCTCTTTTTCCTTTTTTCAGATGATCCAGAGAAACAAATACTCTACTTCCTATGGTTTAGTGGTAAAGACCTCATCAGGACAGGTGGTGATGATTCATCGAAAAATGCCATACTGTTTTCAAAATTATTTAATTCAGCTTTTAAAAAATAAACGTATCGAACCACCCTTCGATTTGGAAAAAATATCGGTGCTTCAAGATGAATTTGAAAACCATATTTATCCGACTCTCCATCCCAATTTACAAGACGATTATGATCGGTACAAGGCTAAATTAGCTTATGAAGATGAATGGGATTTCCCGCATGGACAAATGGATAAAAGACGCTTCAAGAAAGACGACGACCCTCGATTCAAATGGTTCAGAGTCGCGTATCAGGAATTTGAAGAAGAGTCCGGCTACCGATTCGCCTACCAACCCTCGGACGTGGCTCAGTATCCCTTAATCAAACTAGAATTTACGGGATTAGATCAATGCATTTATACACAATATTTTTTATAGTCGAACATCCTAAACATTTACGCCGTAATACCTACTTTGATAATTATTCTCCTTTCCAATCTCAAGCTGCTTATAGAATGGCTCTCGAACGCAATATCGGGAGTATTGATGATCGGATGGTCTATCGGGGTTACTTAATTAAAATCGAAGAGGCTCTAAAGTATCTAACACGTCAACAGGAAGTGAAAAAGGACGGGAAGGATCAAGTGTTGCTATATTTTTTAGAAGGAGATAAATGGAATCCACCCGATTCTATTTGTTATTTAGAAAAGTAAAAAAAATGGAATAAGATCCCTTAGCCACCCCGCATTTCCCATTTGAAGAAGCCATCCTATCTATTCTTTTTTAAATGTCTCGGGATGTCATCCGACGCATTCTCTCCACCAAAAAAAAACGAATTCCTCCCACCTACCCCAAAAAGAAGAAGAAGAAGAAATTTCCCATGAGTCTTTTCGAGAACACTCCTTCCCCTCTCTCTTCCTATATATAAGAGAAGCCGAGAGAAAAGTTGTCTTTTCTTTTTTTTTCCATCTCGTCCTCAGGAGAGAGAGAGAGAGAGAGAAAACCAAACGCCATGGAGTGGTTACGGCGAGAGTCTTTTTCCCTCGCGATTCGTTTCCGTTTCGCCAAGACAATTCCCCTCACGTTTTACTTGGGGTCGGGCACGCTCTATTTTCGAGGATCGGAACTCGTGACTTGCCTTTCCCAGCAAGGGACTTGGATGAGTTCGAAAAGTCAACGGACTATTCAGCAATGGATCTCTCGAGCCCCTTTTCGCCCTTACCGATCCTTAACGACGGTTCTCTGGATTGATACGTCGGACCGCCCTAGCCGGATTCTCCGCTATACCCCTTTTACCACCTTCAATTCCCTGGAAAGACTCCTCAACGATTTGGGTCCAGACGCTCTCCTCTTTTCGACCTGGCTTCAGAGTGTGATGAGAGAACCTCTTCAAATCCAAGAAGATTCTCAGACCGGGGAAACTTATTTTAGTCCCGTGGAGAACAAGGTGATGGACTTTCAGTTTCAAAATTTATCGGAACTGTTTCAATGTGCTTTATGTTTTTATTCTTCTTAAAGAGTGTGGGGGGAAACTAAAAATTGTAGAATAATCATAAAAAATCATTTTGTTTTTCTTTAAAAAAATATTGAGATATCATCAGGACAGGTGGTGATGATTCATCGAAAAATGCCATACTGTTTTCAAAATTATTTAATTCAGCTTTTAAAAAATAAACGTATCGAACCACCCTTCGATTTGGAAAAAATATCGGTGCTTCAAGATGAATTTGAAAACCATATTTATCCGACTCTCCATCCCAATTTACAAGACGATTATGATGAGAGAACCTCTTCAAATCCAAGAAGATTCTCAGACCGGGGAAACTTATTTTAGTCCCGTGGAGAACAAGGTGATGGACTTTCAGTTTCAAAATTTATCGGAACTGTTTCAATGTGCTTTATGTTTTTATTCTTCTTAAAGAGTGTGGGGGGAAACTAAAAATTGTAGAATAATCATAAAAAATCATTTTGTTTTTCTTTAAAAAAAATATTGAGATATCATCAGGACAGGTGGTGATGATTCATCGAAAAATGCCATACTGTTTTCAAAATTATTTAATTCAGCTTTTAAAAAATAAACGTATCGAACCACCCTTCGATTTGGAAAAAATATCGGTGCTTCAAGATGAATTTGAAAACCATATTTATCCGACTCTCCATCCCAATTTACAAGACGATTATGATCGGTACAAGGCTAAATTAGCTTATGAAGATGAATGGGATTTCCCGCATGGACAAATGGATAAAAGACGCTTCAAGAAAGACGACGACCCTCGATTCAAATGGTTCAGAGTCGCGTATCAGGAATTTGAAGAAGAGTCCGGCTACCGATTCGCCTACCAACCCTCGGACGTGGCTCAGTATCCCTTAATCAAACTAGAATTTACGGGATTAGATCAATGCATTTATACACAATATTTTTTTATAGTCGAACATCCTAAACATTTACGCCGTAATACCTACTTTGATAATTATTCTCCTTTCCAATCTCAAGCTGCTTATAGAATGGCTCTCGAACGCAATATCGGGAGTATTGATGATCGGATGGTCTATCGGGGTTACTTAATTAAAATCGAAGAGGCTCTAAAGTATCTAACACGTCAACAGGAAGTGAAAAAGGACGGGAAGGATCAAGTGTTGCTATATTTTTTAGAAGGAGATAAATGGAATCCACCCGATTCTATTTGTTATTTAGAAAAGTAAAAAAAATGGAATAAGATCCCTTAGCCACCCCGCATTTCCCATTTGAAGAAGCCATCCTATCTATTCTTTTTTAAATGTCTCGGGATGTCATCCGACGCATTCTCTCCACCAAAAAAAAACGAATTCCTCCCACCTACCCCAAAAAGAAGAAGAAGAAGAAATTTCCCATGAGTCTTTTCGAGAACACTCCTTCCCCTCTCTCTTCCTATATATAAGAGAAGCCGAGAGAAAAGTTGTCTTTTCTTTTTTTTTCCATCTCGTCCTCAGGAGAGAGAGAGAGAGAGAGAGAACCAAACGCCATGGAGTGGTTACGGCGAGAGTCTTTTTCCCTCGCGATTCGTTTCCGTTTCGCCAAGACAATTCCCCTCACGTTTTACTTGGGGTCGGGCACGCTCTATTTTCGAGGATCGGAACTCGTGACTTGCCTTTCCCAGCAAGGGACTTGGATGAGTTCGAAAAGTCAACGGACTATTCAGCAATGGATCTCTGGAGCCCCTTTTCGCCCTTACCGATCCTTAACGACGGTTCTCTGGATTGATACGTCGGACCGCCCTAGCCGGATTCTCCGCTATACCCCTTTTACCACCTTCAATTCCCTGGAAAGACTCCTCAACGATTTGGGTCCAGACGCTCTCCTCTTTTCGACCTGGCTTCAGAGTGTGATGAGAGAACCTCTTCAAATCCAAGAAGATTCTCAGACCGGGGAAACTTATTTTAGTCCCGTGGAGAACAAGGTGATGGACTTTCAGTTTCAAAATTTATCGGAACTGTTTCAATGTGCTTTATGTTTTTATTCTTCTTAAAGAGTGTGGGGGGAAACTAAAAATTGTAGAATAATCATAAAAAATCATTTTGTTTTTCTTTAAAAAAATATTGAGATATCATCAGGACAGGTGGTGATGATTCATCGAAAAATGCCATACTGTTTTCAAAATTATTTAATTCAGCTTTTAAAAAATAAACGTATCGAACCACCCTTCGATTTGGAAAAAATATCGGTGCTTCAAGATGAATTTGAAAACCATATTTATCCGACTCTCCATCCCAATTTACAAGACGATTATGATGAGAGAACCTCTTCAAATCCAAGAAGATTCTCAGACCGGGGAAACTTATTTTAGTCCCGTGGAGAACAAGGTGATGGACTTTCAGTTTCAAAATTTATCGGAACTGTTTCAATGTGCTTTATGTTTTTATTCTTCTTAAAGAGTGTGGGGGGAAACTAAAAATTGTAGAATAATCATAAAAAATCATTTTGTTTTTCTTTAAAAAAAATATTGAGATATCATCAGGACAGGTGGTGATGATTCATCGAAAAATGCCATACTGTTTTCAAAATTATTTAATTCAGCTTTTAAAAAATAAACGTATCGAACCACCCTTCGATTTGGAAAAAATATCGGTGCTTCAAGATGAATTTGAAAACCATATTTATCCGACTCTCCATCCCAATTTACAAGACGATTATGATCGGTACAAGGCTAAATTAGCTTATGAAGATGAATGGGATTTCCCGCATGGACAAATGGATAAAAGACGCTTCAAGAAAGACGACGACCCTCGATTCAAATGGTTCAGAGTCGCGTATCAGGAATTTGAAGAAGAGTCCGGAAAGAATCAGGAATTTGAAGAAGTTTTTTCCAATCTTGGGGAGGAGGTGAAAATTCAAAACTATTATCTAAAACAGATATGGCGGTCAGTCCATTTCGATCCACGGAGGAGGATATGTGTGAGATTCTCTGATCCATAGAGGGTTTCAGAAAAAAAAACTGCGAAAGTTTCCCCTCTATCTCCAAAGAATGGGTATCCAGGTTGAATGCAGAGTACAGACTGATGGGAAGCCGAAACTCAAGTTCCTTAAATAGAAAAAAATGAGAGCTCCTTCTAGAAAGAATTTTAGATGTCTTGTTTGGATGAGTGAGTCGACTGGGAAAAATTTCTCAGCGCTGTGGAAAAAAATTTTGAGTTAAAAAAAAAAAAAAAAAAAAAAAAAAAAAAACCTTTTGGTTAATTTTTATCATGTCTTATAGACATGATAAAAATTAACTCTCTCTTCTTTTTGTCTGGGAATGATGTCTAACCGTTTCGAAAAATAGAACATATCCCATTCTTGAAATTCTATTGTTTTAGAAAGGATGATGAGTGATGGTCTATTTTTCGAAACGGTGAGACATCATTCCCAGACAAAAAGAAGAGAGAGTTAATTTTTATCATGTCTATAAGACATAATAAAAATTAACAAAAAGTTTTTTTTTTTTTCAGAAAATGTTTTCTCTGAGCTTTGCCAATTTTTTTCCCCGCCAGCTCCATCCATAAAACAACACCTCTCAAAATCTTTTCTCACTTATCTATTTAAACCACTCGAATTTTTTTGCTTCCAATGAGTCCACGCATCTTGGCCTTTCTTCCAATCTGCTCTGAGAAAGATAAGGTAGATTGTTTTCGGTGGACCGTCCTGTTGACGCTTCCGATTTATATAGAGAGTTATATATAGATAGGGTCCCTCCTAACTCCCTCTATTATGACTATTAGTCTTTTTTTTCCAAGAAATATACAAAGAATGATCCACAGTTTTTTTTTTCGTTAATGAAAAAACAAATATGCTTCTACCTTCCGACTTCTTTTTAGTACCTCTTTAGGTGTCTCCTCCTTCTGGATCTTTTCCTTCTCCTCTCTTCCTCGCGAGCAGGGAATTGGAAATGCTGTTCAGGATGCAACGCTCGTAAAGACTCCATTTTCTTCCTGGAGAGGGCGTCTACGGCAAACACCGTCTTGTCATGAAATTGGAGTTGATAGTAAAGAGGTCCGTGAATAATGTACACGGAGCGAGCTCGCAGTCGATAGGGAATCATACGATACCCGTCGGCTTCTGATTCCATTTCCCATCCATAAAGACGGATAGAAGCTTCTCCGGTTTGAAGAATATGAACCCACTCGGCTGAAACGTAAAACAGTTTTAAAACAGTTCCAGCCTCGACGGCGATCACATTTTCCCATCGCAGATAAGCGTGTAAGCGAAAGGTTCCTGCCTCCATCATCGATTGGAAAGCAAAGTGCTTGAAAACTTCGATGGACGAAAAATAATGCAGGATTTTTCCATCGTAACAGGATAAATAGCACATGGTTTCTTGGACGATTTGTTCCATACGCTCCGGGTCCCGAAACCATTCTTCGAAACGGGAGAGAGGTTCCCATTGATCAGCTACTTCGAGATGACAGACGGGCGTGATTTCCACCAGGGTAGGTAGAACTGCAACAGCATCGGTCGACATTTTAGTTTTGCTCGGTTGAGAAGGAAGAACGAGAATGAACCCCGTAGGCAGAAAAACTCGGATCTATATAAATACTAGTGGAAAAAAGGCGGGGGGAAGGGAAGTTCTTCCTTCCTCCCAAAGAATAAGAAAAGTGGGTGGAAAGAAAAAAATCATTTCACTCTCAGGAAAAAAAAAAGAATTTTTTTCTTGTCAACATGTTGTCTAGACATGTTTCTAAAAATAGATTTCCAACAAAGGTTCATTCTTTTCTTAGAAATCTATTTTTAGAAAAGAATTGACATATCCTTCACAACAAATTTCTTTTTTTTTCCCTCCCTCCAGCAGCCAACTGGATGGGCAAGCGTTTCGGGTCAGATCAGTCCGTGCTGACATTATTTTTTTTAAATACAATGGAATTAGTATAGGAATGTACTAGAAACTGACCCAAGGTTGAAAAGAAAATATCAAAATCAATACTCACTTCTTGACGATTTCTTTTTTCCAAAAACCTGTCGAAGAATTCTTGATAGGTTATCCAATCTCTAGACCTGTCTGAAGGGAATTCAATCTAAGGTGAGCGCGCATTTACCTGACGCGAAACTCGGAATATCTGCATAAATAACAAAACGTCCATTCTTAAAAACTTATCGTCTAGTCCATTGAGTTGGTTGGAGGGGGAGAAAAAATTTCTGAGCAATAAAAAAAAAAAAAAAAAAAACTTTTTGTTAATTTTTATCATGTCTTATAGACATGATAAAAATTAACTGTCCCCTCTTTTTGTCAAGGAAGGATGTCTCACCGTTTCGAAAACGAAACCAAAACTCATCCTTCTCATGGCAATTATTCCAAGAATGAGTCACGGTTTGTTTTTCGAAACGGTGAGACATCCTTCCCAGACAAAAAGAAGAGAGAGTTAATTTTTATCATGTCTAGAAGACATGATAAAAATTAACCAAAAGTTTTTTTTTTTTTTTTTTTTTTATCACTCAGAAATTTTTTCCAAAGCTCTGAGAATTTTTTCCCAGCCGACTCGATGATCCAAACAAGACAGATCCAAATTGTTTCTAGAAGGAACTCTCCCTTCTCTATTTAAACCACTCGTGTTTCCAACTTTAGTTCAGTCTGTGCTGTGAATTCGACCTGGATACACACTTCTCCCTCCTGGAAAGAATTTCTGTGAAGGTATGCGAACATTTTTCTCAGCTCTTAGAAAAATTTTACCAGCTGACTTGATCGACGACAGACATCTCGAACATTCTGTTATCTGCGGAAGTCGTTTCATTTTCGTGCAGTCCATGCTGTGGACTCACCTGAATATCCATTGCTCCCTCCCCTTCTGGAAAGAGTCGTAGCTTTTTTAGATCCTCGTCGCTCTTTTTACGTTTCGTTGCATATCTAGGACGAACTTTTTTACCCTATTCCTTTCAAACTCTAATATTGAGGTTGGAGAGCCATCATGGAAAATCAGCCATGATCCTGACGAATCTAAACCGACTCCTTGAAAGCAGAGCTATGTCATGTTTTTTTTATGACAGATTTCCAAGCTCCGAGTGATGAGAAATTTAGAAATTTTGCAGTGTTAACGGAAAGGAGGAGACAGAAACCTGGAGAATGGAAATGAAACTGAGAAAAAATGCTAAGAGCTCAGAAAAAAAAGGCTCTTTCCAGGAGGGAGGAGAAGCGCAATTCTAGTCTGAGTGCATAGCACACACGGATCTGAAGTTGGAAACGCGAGGGGTTTAAATAGAGAAGCGAGAGTTTCTTCTAGAAACAATTTTGGATGTCTTGTTGTTTGGATCATCGAGTCGACTGGGAAAAAAATTCTCAGGGCTCTGAAAAAAATTTTCTGAGTGATAAAAAAAAAAAAAACTTTTGGTTAATTTTTATCATGTCTTCTAGACATGATAAAATTAACTGTCCCTCCTTTTTGTCAAGGAAGGTTGTCTCACCGTTTCTAAAAATAGATCATGACTCATTCTTGGAATAATTGCCTTGAGAAAGGGTGAGTGATGGTCTATTTTTAGAAAGGGTGAGACATCCTTCCCAGACAAAAAAGAAGAGAGAGTTAATTTTTATCATGTCTTAAGACATGATAAAAATTAACCAAAAGTTTTTTTTTTATCATCTAGAGAATTTTTTCTAGCCGACTCGATCGACAAGACATGACATGACCATTGTTTTTTTTAATAATGGACTTTCACCTATCCCTTTCAACCCTCCGAATTTGGCTTTGGATCCGTGTCCTTGCTTCCACATTCAGAGCTCTTTTCTTCAACATTTCGATGCAGGGGAAGAATCAATTCTCTCAATAGAAAACTCATTCAAAGAAGAAGTATCTAAGGGTGGAGTTGCCGGTTGAGGAAAATTCACGAGTCTTGGAACCGGATTATGCGAATCCGTCTGTATGCCAAACTGTAAAGGTGAACCACCCGCTTTAGGAGAGCAGATAATAGTAAGATCCATCTTTTTCCAATTTTTGATTTGAATATACTTGTTTCTTCTTACTCGGAACATTTTCCTTTTTCTTCCTCCTCATCCAGGAACTGAATTCCAGGTGGAACGGAAGCATTTGTAATAAACTGTTGTTTCTTGGTTCCACACGCCTGACATTTTCCCGTGACCATCGGCCGTCGATTTTTCGACATGCGATAGTAGACGTCGACCGTATCGGTCTTGGTTCGGCATTTCACACACCAAATGGAATACGAAACAGGTTCCGCGTCAGAATGCTCCATTGCAGTAACACACTCTTTATTATTTTCTTCTCTTTCGATAGAGAGAGAGAGAGATCTTAACCAGAAGTGTAGATATAAAATTTAGGATACGTTTCGGATCCGTCGGCTCTTTTCGCATACCCCACTTCTTCACAGAGGTATTCCGTTTGCTGATCCGCTCTTCGAGGATAAAACTCGTTTCCCCAAGCATCGCGAGCATAACGAATTCGATCGCCGGCCGTTAAACAATATTCGACTCCATCCGCCTTTTTAGGATACATTTCATGCCCCGATTCGTCTTTGGCATAAGGGAATAAAACAGACGTATAAAGCGAATACTCGTCCCCATTTTGAAATTTCGGGTAGTATTCTCGTCCAAAAGCCGTTCGGGCATACCGTCGAGGAGCTAAAATGTATTGGTTTCCGTTTAAATCTACCGCATAATACTCATGACCATTTTCGTCTCGAGCCAAGATAGGATTTCCTTCAGGATCCGTAACGTATAATTCGTAATGAGGATGTTGGGGGTCGGTCGGGTATCGTTCTTTCCCCGATGCGTCTACTCGATAAACAGACATGCTTAGTTCTCGTCGCCTGCTCCTTTTTTCCTCCCACTCGAGACCCGTTGAGATGAAGGTATGAGGTTGATATCTATAAAATGGGTTGACCCTTTCAAACTATTCCATTGTTTAAAGACGGGTGGGTTAGGAAAAAAAAATATTAATAAAAGCAAATATCTGAACGGTTCAACACAACGGGTGAATGGAAAAAGGAATAGTTCTCTCTCTCCACTCACAGGATGGTTTCTTCTTCTTGAACGGCTCACACTCAACTGAAGCGAAACTCGGAACTCGAAATGTTTAAATAGATCATAGAGTCCATTCCAGAAAGAATCCGGAGATGTCTTGTCCATCCAAGTCGGCTAGAAAAAAAATTCTCAAAGCTTTGAAAAAAAAAAAAAACTTTTGGTTAATTTTTATTATGTCTTATAGACATGATAAAAATTAACTGTCCCGTTTTTTTGTCTGGGAATGTTGTCTCTCCGTTTCTAAAAATAGACCAGAACCCATTCTTGGAATTTTATTCTTTTTAGAAAGGATGAGTGATGGTCTATTTTTAGAAACGGTGAGACATCCTTCCCAGACAAAAGGGGAAGGTAGTTAATTTTTATCATGTCTAAAGACATGATAAAAATTAACAAAAAGTTTTTTTTTTTTTTTTTTTTTTTTTCAGAGTTACAGAAATTTTTTCCAGCCCACTCGATCGACAAGACGTCCCCATTTTTTATTTAAGAATGGATTCTTGTTTATTTGTGTAAGCATTCCGAGTTTCGTTTTAGATGAGTCTATGTTGTTGAAGAGGAAACATGGGTACCCTCATTTTTTTTTCCTATCTGATTTCTAAGATGAATTCAGTGAGTTCACCTTGACCTTTTCAAATTTTGTTTGTTTACTTTTAGCCTAGAGGTCGACGGATAAATCATTCTGATTTTTTATATATATTTTTTTGTGTCCCTCTCTCTCTCTAAGAAACCTATCTCGTTCCATGTCTTCTCGAAGTGCTATTGGTTCGTTTCGAGACGAGGTCATTTCACATCCCCCCTCCTCTTCAAAAAGTATATGTATATAAATTAAAGGAAGTGATTTTCTATACACACACTTCACCTTTTTGAGTGGTGTCACGATGAGCCTATCCAGTAGAGAACGTCTTAGGGAAAGAATGCGTGAACAGAAACGACGCTGGCGAAGCAATTCAACTAATCGAGAGCGAGATCGAATACTTCAAAGGGAACGTTATGCTGTTCTTAAAAAGAACTCCCGACCGCGAAAGAAACATCTTCCTCCCAAGCAGTGGGAAAGCTATACGAATTTGCAGTATAAGGATATGTGGTCCGAAGAAGCCTATCAAAAATGTATTCGACAATGCAATAAAGAGCAATACAATTTCCTGATCTACGTTCTCGTCCGTTTGTACACCTATTACGCGTTACCTGAATCGAAACGTCCCCCTCCTCTGGATATTATTGTGCAAGGATCTGCCGGAACGGGTAAATCTTTCCTGATCCAAGCTTTATACCAAACTCTGATTCGAACGCCTCTTTTTAGCGAAGCGTGCTCGGTTCTCAAACTCGCACTTAGTGCTCAAGGAGCGGTTTACATTACGGGAGATACTTTGCGTCATGCCCTGCGTCTTCAAATGAACGGGACTTTTGTTCGACCTCTGACCCAAGAGACTTTAGACTATTACAGACCCCTGTATGCTCCTTTACGGATGGTGATTTTGGATGACGTTTCCACAATCGGATCCAATTTATTTTCGCGCCTCGACCAGCAACTTCGACAATTGTGTAATGTGCCGGATAAACCGTTTGGGAATGTGCATATGATTAAATTCGGAGATTTGCAGCAGCTCCAACCGATTCGCGACACGCCCATTTTTTTATTCTGAAGGGTGGTGGACGCCTCAATCCACGCTCTACTATGAACTAGTCGAATGTATGCGATTCTCTCTGGATTACGAGGAGAGACTCGATCGTTTAACGAGAAATCACTTTTTAGAACCGGACGATGTGGCATTTTTCCAGTCCCGCGTTCGCAGTTTCGACGAAATTCCTCGCGAAGCTATTATTCTCTGTTTTTCGAGCAAGGATGCAGAGAAATATAATATGAAACGTCTCCAATCCCGAGGGACGTACTGTTCGTGTCTGGCTCGAGACGTGATTTATTCCGAGAGCGAAAAATTGCGGAAGAGGATGATGAAACGGAGTCAACATTTACATCGATCTCAGATGGCGAATCTCGAATCCGTCCTCCATTTACAAAGAGGAGCGCGATATCATTTGACTAAAACGCTCGACAGATCCAAAGGATGGATGAATGGAGCGATTGGAACACTACACCAAATAGACCAGGATGAAGACGGAGTTGTGACGCGAGTCTGGCTGCAATTTTCGAATAGTCTAGCTCCTATCGATCGCGTCTCCATTCGTATTGACACCTGTTCGACAAAAACACTCGCATTTTATCGCGAACAGTTTCCTTTGATGTTAGCCGAAGCGATTACGGCTCATAAAGCCCAAGGAGCCACCTTTCCGTCGATCGCAATTTACATGCACGGACCTTTTAATCGATTTCAGCAATATGTCGCTTTTTCTCGAGTGACTCAACCCCAGGGATTGTATATTCTGGACCAGTTTCGTCCCCGCATGAAATTGGCGAGCAAGCAAAAATACGAGGAGGAACTGGAGCGATTGCAAAACATGTCCCGGATTCCGTATGATATATCGGCTCGAGAAGAGAACCAAGATCCGTACGAGTTTCTCATGAACCTTCTTCAATGTGGGAATCGTCTTTCCTTCCATCTTTCCAATAGAAACATCTCCCAAGAAAAAGAAGTCGTCAAACTAGAAGAAAAACCTTCTTTCCATGTAAAACCTGTTATAAAATGTGAATCTTAAATCTTTTTTTAAAAATTCAATAAAAAGAAATATTCTCCATCAAAACCCCTCCATTCTTTCAAAGCTTCACAAAACGCTCAACAATGTCCACACAATGGGAAGAGAAAAATCGATCTCAACGGTCCACACAACATGTTGACTCCTCAAAATATGTCTCTCCCAAGTGACAGGATGCTTCTTCTTCAACGGCTGACACTCATCTAAAGCCAAACTGGGAATGCTTAAATAGATAAGCGAGAGTTTATTCTTAAAAAAAATGGCGCTGTCTTGTCAATGGAGAATCGAGTCGGCTGGGAAAAAATTTTGAGAGCCGGGAAAAAAAAATTCTCTAACTCTAAAAAAAAAAAAAAAAAAAAAAAAAAAAAAAAAAAAAAAAAAACTTTTGGTAATTTTTCTTATGTCTTCTAGACATGATAAAAATTAATTCTACCCTCCTTTTGTCTGGGAATGTTGTCTCTCCGTTTCTAAAAATAGACCACAACCCATTCTTGGAATTTTATTCTTTTTAGAAAGGATGAGTGATGGTCTATTTTTAGAAACGGTGAGACAACATTCCCAGACAAAAGGGGAAGGTAGTTAATTTTTATCATGTCTAAAGACATGATAAAAATTAACAAAAAGTTTTTTTTTTTTTTCAGAGTTAGAAAATTTTTTTTCCTGGCTCTCAAAAATATTTTCCCAGCCGACTCGATTCTCCAATTCACGACACAGCGTCATTTTTTTAAGAATGGATTCTCGTTTATCTATTTAAACATTTCGAGTGTCACTTCAGATGAATGTCAGCCGTTGAGGAAGAAAAACGCAGATTCCCATTTTCTCATTTCCTTCAGAGAGAGAGAGACCTAAATTTTCGAGACTCGATGACATTTCAAGCATTTTTTGTTTAAGCTATTCGACTTCATATTTGTCTGACGTTCAAGAGTATGATCTCTCGTGGATGGATCTCTTCCACCTCATTCTCTTTCCAGTCGATTTAGAAGGGGAAGGGGAGATTTTTTTTCCCTCATGGAGGATGTCTCCTGAATACTGTTCAAAGAGTCTATGGAGAAATTATATGGTCAGAGTTACGGATTTCCAGGGCAATCTGCTTCTCAGCTAAAAAAAAGGATCTCTCTTTCACAGTCTGTCTTCGATTGCCTCGTTAACTGTGAAACCCATCGCTTGTCCGATTTTATGGTTCTCCCAGTATAAGCAGACAGTCGGTCACAAAAGTATTGGAACACCGGTACCCTATCAGAAAATGACAAGATGGCGTTTTTTTCTCTTTCTCTCTGTGTGTCGTGTTATTCCATCCTAGGTTTTCTTCTCCCCCCATCTTGGAAAAAACTGGAAAAAATTGGTTACGATCTCTTTTTGAATGGGGAGATGCCATTTTGAGCAAAAGCTGACGACCCTATCTTGGAGAATGAACATGACCGCTCTATACACCCTTTTACTCTCTCTCTCTCTCTTTTTGAATTGGGAAGCCATTTTGGGAAAAAGCAGACGACCCTATCTTGGAGAATGGAAATGAACGCCTCTCCCTCTCTCTTTGAAATGGGAAGCCATTTTGGGACCCTCTATTCTTGGGGAGGGAGAAAACTGAAGTCTGCATTTCGCTGTCTCTGAATGCGGAAAGCCCTTTTGAGAAAAGCGGACCCTCTTCTTCTGATCTTGGAGAACTGGAAATGAACGCTCTACACGATCTCTCTTTGAATTCAGAAGGTATTTTGGGACCTTCTAATGTTGGAAAACTGAAATGAACGCTCTACACCTTCTCTCTCTCTCTCTCTCTTTCTCTGAAATGGGTAGCCATTTGAAAACTCCCTAACTTTGGAAAAAAACAGAAATGAACGCTCTACACCATCTCTCTTTGAAAATGGGGGGGGGGTATGTCATTTTGAGACCTCCCTCCCCTAAACTTGAAAAAAAAACTGAAATGAATGCTCTACACTTTCTCTCTTTGGACATGGGTAACTCTTTGGAGACCCTCTCCTCTTGGTATATAAAAAAAAAGAACTGAAGTGAAGGCTCTACACAATCTCTCTTGGAATGGGATCCATATTTCGGGAAACGTGGATCACCTCATGCTGGAAAACTGAAGTGAACCACCAAGATTGGACTCTATATAATATTTTTTTTAATTGACATCATGACCCTCCTCCCATTTGTTATTAAAAAAATTGTTTTTTTTGTTTTGGTTTTTATCCCATTTCCGATGTGATTTCAGAAATTCAATTCCATAACAGTTCAATTTCATTCGAGGTTAAATGATCTAAACAGTCTTTGACCCACCCATCCGTATGATTATTTTCTTCTCCTTCCTGTTGCACCAAATTTTGTATGTCCATATAATCATTCCATACGGGAAGGGCTGGATCCTCACAAGGCTGTCTTGAAAGACTTGGAGTCTCTTTGGGATGAGTGGAGGGATCTAGGATGTCTGGACCCGGCTGCGATTCTACCTCCATTATTTCTGGACCCGTTGGAACTTGTTTACCCGGCTGAAATTCTACCTCCATGATTTCTGGACCCGTTGGAACTTGTTTACCCGGCTGTGATTCTGCCTCCATGATTTCTGGACCTGTTGGAACTTGTGGACCCGGCTGACATTCTACCTCTACGATGTCGGGCCTTTTTGAAGCTTGTGGACCGTTTTTTAAGAGGTAATTTTTTTTCTTCCTCCTCATCTTCAATTGTGATGACTTCAATTTCATTCCGTTGCCGGGTCGATTTTGTTTCGGGCCATGACGACGGTTTGGTCCAGCTCCTCTTATCATCTAAGGAAAGGATGGGTAAAGGTGGCAGAGGGTTTTCTTCTTCTTTTTCTTGAAACATCATCGGCGATTGGAAAGAAATCTCCTCTTTCAATTGTTTCCAAAGCGAGTACGAGCACCGATCGACGAGAAAGAGACTCTTCTGGGTTGTGACGATGAGATATTGCGTTTTCGGGGAAACGACATAGTTTTGAAAAGGTCTTAGAATATATTTCTTATATTTCATCCTGTCGCTGACTTTAAAACTTCTTTCCTTCAGATTGGGGGACGATGATTCGTAATAGGCGAGAGGAGCGGCTGTGGTTTGAACAATATGAACTTCGTCCTCAGCCGTCGTTCTCACTCCAAACGTAAAATATCGTTTCGTGAGAAAAATATTCTTCCACCGAAAACTCGTGCGCGGATCTGTATATCGCCGGTCTGTTTGAATGGGAAGTCTCAAAGCTCGATCCATCCGATTCCAAGAGAAGGGAGATTCCTCTTTCGTTTGTTGCGATTCGAATAAATTTCTGTATATATTCTGAACGAGCAGGTTGGAGGATTCGACATCTTGGTTGAAAGAAACGATCGCTTGATGAGGTGTTAATGCGGAATAAATGTCGCACAATGACACGCCAAAAAGATTTTCAAGTTAGAGATTTGCTTTAGCGTCTTCAAATCCTCCCCGTTCGAAATCCGTTGAGTTGGAAAAACGTCTAATAGCGACATGGCACCCAATGGAAAAGAAATGATCTCGCACAGTACTCTCGTCTTTTTATATATCTATATAGACGCACACAGACACACATAGAGGCTCTATGACGTCCGTTTTATTCGTTTTTTTTTGTTTCTCTCTCTCTTCTTTCCAAGAAATCTTATCTCCATGACCTCTTTTTCTTTTCTTAAAAAGATGAATGTGTGTGGGAATGAGGAAGTGAAAGTAATAATTTAATAAACAAAAAATTATCCAACCATGACCTTCTTTTTTTTTCAAAGTCAACCTTTCCAATCCAAGGACGTCCAGAGATAGAGGAAGCAGGGAGAGAGGAAGAGGAGGGAAGGGAAGGTCACACTCTCTTTCTCTCTATAAATAAAAGGGGAGAGCCCCAAAGTCGTATTCTTGTCCAAGTGGATCATGAGGAGGCATCCCCAGCTCACTACGTGTATTCCTTTCAAATATAAATATGTTGATCTTTCCTTTTATATCATCCAAGGAGTCGTTTACCTGAAAGCCTCCGATTTTTCAAAATGTGCGGGTTATTATACCGTGGGGAGTTATCAAAAGATGCGGGATGAATATTTGTCCGACGAAAACGTGTTGATGGCTCGTGACATTCCACCTTTGGATGCACAAATTTTGTTAATGAAACGAGCCAAATATTTTTACACGTCCCACTTTCTAACCGTCTCGCAAATGAATAGGATTATGGATCGTCTTGAGAAGACAAAAGGGATTCTCGTTCATTTTAGTGAATGGTTGCACAAATGTTTGCACGAACCTCTCTCGATCGAGAAGACTGGGAAGAATACCTATTATATTCTTCTCGAGGACTCTCCTCCTTCGTCTCATCATAGAGAGGCCACGACTTTTGAAAAAATCCTCGAGCAAGAAAAAATAGAATGGTGGAACAACTACCCCATCCCTCTCCCCGAGCATCAAGAGGAGCCTGTTCAGAAGAAAAAGAAAAAACCTTTCCTAAAGCCTATCCTCATCCTCCTCGATAATGATGGGGATGAGGAGAAGCCTGTTCAGATTCCTCTCAGTTTGTCAAAACCCGTCGAGGATGAAAAACCTCTCCCTTCCTCAAAACCCCTTGAGGAAGAGAGACCCCTCGAGAAGGAGAGATCTCTCTCATTGTCAAACCTCCTCGAAGATGAAAAAACCTCTCCCTTTCTCAAGACCCATCGAAGATGAAAAACCTCTCCATTTATCAAGATCCCTCGAAAATGAGGGACCTCTCGATCTGTCAAAACCCCTCGAGGATAAGGGAACCAAAACTTCTCTCTCTTTCGAAGAGGAGGGACCTCTCAATTTGTCAAGACCCCTCGAGAATAAGGGAACCGAAAATCCTCTCCCTTTCTCAAGACTTCTCGAGGAGGAGGAGGAGGAGAGACCGCTTCATGTCTCAAGACAGGACCCCCCTCTATCTCTTGAGGATCCGAGGGAAACGATTCCTATTGAAAAACCATCTATCGACGATCCCCAGAAAAGGTCTTCGGAGGAGATTAGACTTCCATGTAGAAAACGAATCTGCCACAATCATAATAATAATAATAATAATAATATACCCCCTTCTCAACAACAGAATCCTACAACATTTGCAGATAAATGCATTCAAACCAATCCCTTTATAGTAACCCTTTTGATTGGAGAACCCGTGCATTAGCCTCGAAAAATAAAATGAGATTCTAGACTGTTTCTATGACCAGAATGTTAAGCCAATAGATAGGTCTAGCTCAGAATTTTTCTTTTAAAAGGAAATAAATAAATAATCCAAAGACTATTCGTAAATATAAATGGTAAAGTCTTGAGTCGGCTGGAAAAAAAATTTCAGAGCTGAAAAAAATTCTACAACTCAAAAAAAAAAAAAAAAAAAAAAACTTTTTGTTAATTTTTATCATGTCTTAGACATGATAAAAATTAATGACCGCCTTCCCTTTTCGTCTGGGAATGTTGTCTCACTCTTTTGAAAAACAAATCGTGATTCATTCATGGAATGATTGCCATTAGAGAAAGGATGAGTCATGGTCAATTTTTAGAAAGGGTGAGACATCCTTCCCAGACAAAAAGGGAGGGACATTAATTTTTATCATGTCTAAAGACATGATAAAAATTAACCAAAAGTTTTTTTTTTTTTTTTTTCAGCTCTGAGAAATTTTTTTTCTCCCAGCCGATTCGAGACTTTACCATTTTTTTTAAGAATGATTTCTCTCTGATCTATTATTTCAAAATTCCAAGTTTCGCTTCAGAACCATCTATGCTGTTGAAGAATTAACATGATATATGTATTTTTTTTTTAATGAGTTCTGTCAAGATTGAATTGTGCAGGATCGACCTTGCGAATTTCTTCTCTGTGTCTTTAAATAATAATGATACCGAACTGCTTTTTGTAGAGCGCAATGGAAAAAACCTTTTGTATGGTTAGGACAATTCATGTGTTCGATCCCATTGTATTTGAGAATCTCTTGCGTCGATCCCGAAATGTAATAAATGGATCTTTGCAACCATTTCTCTAAAAACCGCCGTTTCATTTCTCCTCGCACCCAAATCATGGAAAAAGGTTCCGTCAACATCGTTAACACCCATGGAAAATAACTGTACGGAATTTCTCCTTCGTACCACGACAAGCCGTGATAATAATCACTTGCCCACACAGCGGTTCGTTTTTCTTTCTCGGTTAGCATTTGCCATGGAAACGGGGGTTTAAAAACAAATACCCCTCGAGAAGTACCGTCCAATGTGACGTAAGCCAATTCTTTCACAATAAAGGCTCCTTGAGAATCGTAGAAACCTTCAAAGTCGAGCACGAGTTCCATGTTTTTTATTTCTTTTTCTTTCCAAGGTGATCTTTATTATTATGATGATGGATGTGTATTGAGATACGCACGATATTATTCAAAAAACAAATATATATACGAATGTGACCTTTCCCAGAATTCATACGACCTGTCACGTGCAACCTTCTCTCTCTATATATATAAAGGAGGAGACGGCGAGAGAGCGCTATCCATTTTTTCCTTCAGGACACACAGCGAGAGAGAGAGAGAGAATTTTGTTTTCTTTTTTTCCTCAATTGAAGAAGATGGACATTTTGAGTACCAAACCTCTCAAAGATTCCTACATTGTTCTGGACATGGAATACTTTCACTGTTATGATCCAAAGACGGGAGATATATGTTTCATCTTGAAAGAACTGGGCTACATCACTTGCGATTTAACCTTATGCGGATCCATGATTTTTCTCCCTCCTGTCCATTACGATGACTTATCGTCCCGCAATCAAGCTGTGGTCAACCAGACTACAAATAATCGACACGGCCTGCAATGGACCGAGGGTCGTCTTTCCTACGAGCATCTTCCTACGATCCTGAAAATGCTGACCGAAAATGTGGAGGTGATCTACGTCAATGGATACGATAAAGCCGAATTTTTCAGCAAGCTCTGCCAGCGATCCGTTTACGAGTTTTACATCCCAGGGAAAACCGAGTGGCGGAACAAGTCGAAATGCACGCGACACCAATATTTCCAAAAGATGATTCATTGTGCCGAGAACAAGGTGAGAAATTTTCGATACCATTTGATGGAGGGTAGTTACGTTTTCCGGAAATTACATTGTTACCCCTCCGAAAACAAAGCTGTCGAAGACGAAGAGGAGGCGGAAGAATCTCCCCAGGAGAAATCGTGCGACGATGAGGAGGAGGAGGAGGAGGAGGATGAACTTTCTAATAATAATAATAATACATGTCTAAGTTGGGATGCTTTAGAGACCCAAGAATATTGGTCTCAACCCTTATCTCACCTAGACCTGAAAGAGGATCCTCAAGTGTACTCTTTGTGGTCCTCTTCTAAAATTTGGTCTTGGAGAGAACCCTTGAATGTTCATGAATGAAATGGTATGTAAATCCCTAGAGAAAAAAAATAGAAAAAAAAGTTCTTTTTTTTGTAATATGTTGATTTCTTTCCAATCCCATTTCTTTTCCATAACTCCAGCCCAATCGACGAGAAGAAGAAGAATTTTCCAAGTTACACATGACGAATCTTCCAAGTTACACAAGACGTAGAAAGATTTCACAAGGATTTATAAATCACACGCTCCCACATGATATATGTATAGAGAGAAAAAGACCCTCTGTTCTCTAGCCAATACGTCAAGACTTCCCTAAACTAAGAGAGACCATGAGTACCGAGGAAACCTTAGCAGAGCAAGTGGAAAGACTTTCAAAGAGATTAGAAGAGTTAAGACGGGATAGATTTACAGTTCCGCCGACTAAAGAGGAAACTATCATCGATTTCAACAAACCGCTGTACTTTCATCCTCTACCCCAAAGAATGAGACGAATGGACTCCCCGTTGAACAGTTCCAATGAGAAACAAAATGTCACTTATTTGAATAGTCAATTTCAATTTTGGGAGGAAAAATCTTTCTCAGCTCTCTCAGAAAAATTTTTCAGCCTTAAAAAAAAAAAAAAAAAAAAAAAAAACTTTTTCTTAATTTTTATCATGTCTTAGACATGATAAAAATTAACTCTACCCCCTTTTTGTCTGGGAATGTTGTCTCACACTTTCTAAAAATAGACCATCACTCCTCCATTCCTAAAGAATAGAATTCCAAGAATGGGATCTGGTCTATTTTTAGAAACGGTGAGACCCTATTCCCAGACAAAAGGCGGGTAGAGT
Source organism: Stegodyphus dumicola (assembly GCF_044657685.1). Classification (NCBI taxonomy): domain Eukaryota; kingdom Metazoa; phylum Arthropoda; class Arachnida; order Araneae; family Eresidae; genus Stegodyphus; species Stegodyphus dumicola. The sequence goes on from NC_140778.1 coordinate 56,255,124, forward strand.
TAATTTTTATCATGTCTAAAGTTCAAGGTCCATCCATCTTCTTATGTGAAACGGTGACCCTGACAAGATCGAGATAAACAAGTCTTGTGAGTTGTTTTGTAATCTTGACGCGATCCAAGAAAGACTTTTTATTATTTTTTTTTTTGAAATAGGCGGGGGGTGGGGAGAGAAAATGTTCTCACGACCCTCAGATATCTTTTCATAAATATATTTTTTATCAAAGTGTTTCTTTCATTCCGATCCTTTTAAGAGGTTGGAATGACCCTGACATTTAGATGGGGTCGCGATCCCGACAGATGTCGCGCGAGTATAAAAGTGTGTATCCTCCGCGAGATTTCTTCAGAGAACAGAAGAAGACGTGAACTGAGCTGGTAAGTCCCTTTGGTCCTATGAATATGGTTTAATCATAACTTCATTTAAAAAGACCTTTGAAACTTTGAACTTCTTAACCCTTTGAAAAGAAAAATGTCTCTTTCAAGACGACGACTCTAAAACGTTTTATTGTTTTCCCCCCCTTTCTAGATCTTCCCTGTTATACATATATACCTTTTCGATCCTTTTTTTGCTCCTGTTTGTGGAAGACATCACCGTATTCATCGCCATGGCGTGTTCAGAAAACTTTATCGTGCTCGATCTAGAGGGTTTCCAGTCCTACAACCACAAGAAGGGTGAATTTACCTACGTTTTAAAAGAATTGGGCTATGCGACAAAAGATTTTTTGACCGTGGGATCGTTGACGTTTGCTCCTCCTCACCCCTTCCACCAACTGAATGAAAAAAAACAAAAGACGAATGCCTGGCTGACGAGAAACCGGCACGGACTTCGTTGGAACGAGGGTCATATTCCCTACAACCATTTAGGACGCATTCTCCAATCGCTCACTCACAGCTTCTCCACAATTTATGTGGTGGGATGTCAGAAAGCTAAATTCTTTGCTAAATCCTTGGATTATCAAAAACCCGTGACGGAAATTTATGTGCCAGATGGAATCATTTGGAAGTATCGGGAAAAATGTGCCCGACATCATCAAAGGATGAAATATTTCCATTGTGCCGAAAACAAAGTGCGCAACTATCGATGGCATATTACGGAAGGAGATTTTCATATCAATCACGTCTATCCAGACGGAACGGAGAAAGAGGAGAGGATTCAGGAGGAAGCAGACAATCCTCTGCAAGCTTTTGATAAGGCCTACGATCAGTTAGAGAAGGATCCGTCCCCAAAAGCGTACGATAACCTCATCCAGAAATGGGATAATCTGTCCTGTTTCCAAGTGATGGAACATCCGGATGAGCATACGCCTTTAAACTTGATGGGCTCTTCTACTTCTTCTTCTTTGTCGTCAACTTCCTCCAATAACTCGAGGAAGACGGAGGGTTGGGGAGACATACCTGAAAATATTCCCCATTACGATCCAGCAGCCTGTTGGGACGAACCTTCCAAAGAATCTCATGAGACCCCCAAAATATCTTCAGAGGATCCAAAGACAAAATCCACTGAGTGTTGGGACAATGAACGGACGACTCATGCTCTAAAATCCACTAAGACTATGTCCACTGAGTGTTGGGACAATGAACAGACGACTCATGCTCCAAAATCTACTGAGACTATGTCCACTGAATGTTGGGACAATGAACGGACGACCCATGCTCCAAAATCTACTGAGACTATGTCCACTGAGTGTTGGGACGATGAAACCGAAAAGACGACAGAGAATTGGGATGACCGTTCTCAAAAGTATTTGAATTGATATATACATAAACTCAGGAGAAAAAAAAAAGAAAAGATTTTTAGAAATAAGTAGAGAAAGGTTCTCCGCTTTCCCTATATTTATGGAAATGGACTGAGGAGAGAGAAAGAGAGACGAATCAGGAGACCAAAAAAAAATGGGTCTTGGAAGGAATGAGTGCAAATGCATTCGATTCCTTCCAAGACCCATTTTTTTTTGGGTCCCTCTCTCATCCAATCTTGGAAAAGAACTTTGTCCTATTTTTCTAGGTCCATTCAAAAAGAAATGAATCTATCCATAAATTTTCTTAAAAGAAAAAAAAAAACAAAAAGATCCTTTACCTCTTGACGGTCCAAAGTCGAGAATCTTGGAAAACGTCATCCACTCTCCATCCAGTCAAGTTTCTCTGTAGAAAATCTAGTAGGTGCATCTGCATTCTTGAACACCCGGCAGTTATTATTGGACGCGAAACGTCAAATGCTGAAATAGTTAACAGTGAGCCCATTCTTAAAGAAACGGGGATGTTTTATTCATCCAGTCGAGTGCGGAAAAATTTCTGAGAGCCGGAGAAAAATTTCTCTGACTGGAAAAAAAAAAAAAAAAAAAAAAAAAAAAAACCTTTTAGTCTGAAAATTGATGTCTTCAATTTTTCGAAAATTGAAGACATCAATTTTCAAATTTTCAGACTAAAAAGGGGGGTAATTTATTTTTCAGAAACTTTTCCCAGCCGACTCGATGTGAATAAAACTTTACTGTTTGTTAAGATTGTTATTTAATGGATCGATTTCAACCTATCGAGTTTCGCTTGAGTTTTAGATGTGAATAAAACTTTACTGTTTTTTAAGAATGTTATTTAATGGATCGATTTCAACCTATCGAGTTTCGCTTGAGTTCCGGCCGTGCTGTGGGCCCACCTGGATACAAGTTTTCCCGTTTTGGAATAGAATTTCCGTCAAGGTAGGCTACTTTTCCTCTTTTTGCATTTTTCATGTCATTTCATTTGTATTACAATATACTGAATACGGGCGTTCGAACTGATTTCTAGGCTATTTCTATACAAATGGAGCTCGATCCAAGAAAGAAATGATGTCTTTTTTTATTTTGTGGACTGCCAATTTGTATTGGAATATACTGAAAACGGGTGTTTGAGTCGATTTTCAGTATATTTCAATACAAATAGAGCTCGGACCAAGAAAGAAATGATGTCTTTTTTTTATTTTGCGGACTGCCAATTTGTATTGGAATATACTGAAAACGGGTGTTTTAGTCAGTTTTCAGTACATTTCAATACAAGTGGAGCTCCATCCAAGAAAAAAATGATGTCTTTTTTTTATTTTGTGGACTGCCAATTTTGTATTGGAATATACTGAAAACGGGCCGTTCACGTCGGTTTTCAGTATATTTCAATACAAATGGAGCTCGATCCAAGAAAAAAATGATGTCTTTTTTTTATGTTGTGGACAGCCAATTTTGTATTGGAATATACTGAAAACGGGCGTTCACGTTGGTTTTCAGTATATTACAATACAAGTGGAGCTGGATCCAAGAAAAAAATGATGTCTTTTTTTATTTTGTGGACAGCCAATTTTGTATTGGAATATACTGAAAACGGGCGTTCACGTCGGTTTTCAGTATATTACAATACTAGTGGAGCTCGATCCAAGAAAAAAATGATGCCTTTTTTTTATTTTGTGGACTGCCAATTTTGTATTGGAATATACTGAAAACGGGCCGTTCACGTCGGTTTTCAGTATATTTCAATACAAATGGAGCTCGATCCAAGAATGAAATGATGTCTTTTTTTATTTTGTGGACAACCAATTTTGTATTGGAATATACTGGAAACGGACATTCACGTCGGTTTTCAGTATATTTCAATACAAATGGAGCTGGATCCAAGAAAAAAATTATGTCTTTTTTTTATGTTGTGGACAGCCAATTTTGTATTGGAATATACTGAAAACGGGCGTTCACGTCGGTTTTCAGTATATTACAATACAAGTGGAGCTCCATCCAAAAAAAAAATGATGTCTTTTTTTTATGTTGTGGACTGCCCTATTTTGTATTGGAATATACTGAAAACGGGCGTTCACGTCGGTTTTCAGTATATTACAATACAAGTGGAGCTCGATCCAAAAAAAAATTATGTCTTTTTTTTATTTTGTGGACAGCCAATTTTGTATTGGAATATACTGAAAACGGGCGTTCACGTCGGTTTTCAGTATATTAGAATACAAGTGGAGCTCCATCGAAGAAAAAAATGATGTCTTTTTTTTATGTTGTGGACAGCCCTATTTTGTATTGGAATATACTGAAAACGGGCGTTCACGTTATTTTTCAGTATATTCCAATAAAAATGGAGCTCGATCCAAGAAAAAAAATGATGTCTTTTTTTATGTTGTGGACAGCCAATTTTGTATTGGAATATACTGAAAACGGGCGTTCACGTCGGTTTTCAGTATATTACAATACAAGAGGAGCTCGATCCAAGAAAAAAATGATGTCTTTTTTTTATTTTGTGGACTGCCAATTTTGTATTGGAATATACTGAAAACGGGCCGTTCACGTCGGTTTTCAGTATATTTCAATACAAATGGAGCTCGATGCAAGAATGAAATGATGTCTTTTTTTATTTTGTGGACAACCAATTTTGTATTGGAATATACTGGAAACGGACATTCACGTCGGTTTTCAGTATATTTCAATACAAATGGAGCTGGATCCAAGAAAAAAATTATGTCTTTTTTTTATGTTGTGGACAGCCAATTTTGTATTGGAATATACTGAAAACGGGCGTTCACGTCGGTTTTCAGTATATTACAATACAAGTGGAGCTCCATCCAAAAAAAAATGATGTCTTTTTTTTATGTTGTGGACTGCCCTATTTTGTATTGGAATATACTGAAAACGGGCGTTCACGTCGGTTTTCAGTATATTACAATACAAGTGGAGCTCGATCCAAAAAAAAATTATGTCTTTTTTTTATTTTGTGGACAGCCAATTTTGTATTGGAATATACTGAAAACGGGCGTTCACGTCGGTTTTCAGTATATTAGAATACAAGTGGAGCTCCATCCAAGAAAAAAATGATGTCTTTTTTTTATGTTGTGGACAGCCAATTTTGTATTGGAATATACTGAAAACGTGCGTTCACCTCGGTTTTCAGTATATTTCAATACAAATGGAGCTCCATCCAAGAAAAAAATGATGTCTTTTTTTTTTATGTTGTGGACTGCCCTATTTTGTATTGGAATATACTGAAAACGGGCGTTCACGTTATTTTTCAGTATATTCCAATAAAAATGGAGCTCGATCCAAGAAAAAAAATGATGTCTTTTTTTATGTTGTGGACAGCCAATTTTGTATTGGAATATACTGAAAACGGGCGTTCACGTCGGTTTTCAGTATATTACAATACAAGAGGAGCTCGATCCAAGAAAAAAATGATGTCTTTTTTTTATTTTGTGGACTGCCAATTTTGTATTGGAATATACTGAAAACGGGCCGTTCACGTCGGTTTTCAGTATATTTCAATACAAATGGAGCTCGATGCAAGAATGAAATGATGTCTTTTTTTATTTTGTGGACAACCAATTTTGTATTGGAATATACTGGAAACGGACATTCACGTCGGTTTTCAGTATATTTCAATACAAATGGAGCTGGATCCAAGAAAAAAATTATGTCTTTTTTTTATGTTGTGGACAGCCAATTTTGTATTGGAATATACTGAAAACGGGCGTTCACGTTGGTTTTCAGTATATTCCAATACAAATGGAGCTGGATCCAAGAAAAAAATGATGTCTTTTTTTTATGTTGTGGACTGCCCTATTTTGTATTGGAATATACTGAAAACGGGCGTTCACGTTGGTTTTCAGTATATTCTAATACAAGTTGAGCTCCATCCAAGAAAAAAATGATGTCTTTTTTTTATGTTGTGGACTGCCCTATTTTGTATTGGAATATACTGAAAACGGGCGTTCGAGTCGGTTTTCAGTATATTCAAATACAAATGGATCTCTATCCAAGAAAAAAATGATGTCTTTTTTTATGTTGTGGACAATCAATTTTGTATTGGAATATACTGAAAACGGGCGTTCGAGTCCTTTTTCCGACTATTTCTACACACATTCCACTATATTAAAATGACGTCATGGTTGAGTCCAAACAGAGTCGTCCCCGGACAGAGACGTCTCCGGACAAAGTCGTCCCCGGACAATTTTATACCGAATTTTTATAGAGATATACTTAAAATGGGCTTGGAGGGGAGGGCGCTTTCTATTATATTCCTATATACATTCGGTTGCATTCAGAAACAAAAAGAATGTCTTTTTGAATGGACAAAAAACTTTTTGTTAATTTTTATCATGTCTTCTAAACATGATAAAAATTAACTCATCCCCCTTTTGTCTGGGTATGTTGTCTCACCGTTTCTAAAAATAGACCAGAACCCAGTCTTTTCTTGGAATTCTATTCTTTAAAAGGATGAGTCATGGTCTATTTTTAGAAAGTGGGAGACAACATTCCCAGACAAAAGGGGGGTGAATTAATTTTTATCATGTCTAGAAGACATGATAAAAATTAACAAAAAGTTTTTTTTTTTTTTTTTTTTTTTTTTTTTTTTTTTTTTTTACATCTCATAATTTTTTTCTGAGCTCTGAGAAATTTTTCCTAGCCGATCCCATTTCGTTTTTCGACTTTCACTTTCAACTCTTCACTTTTCCTATTCACTGTCGTTGGAATTGTGTTCACTGGAGGCTATTTCTTTTTTTGCAATCTCGCTTTTAGTTTTCTCTGAGATTCTTTAGAAATGGCTCTACAAATTTCACCATCTATATAGAGATGATGTCCAAACAAAGTCGTCCCCGGACCATCTTGATGACCGAATATGTATAGAAATAGTCTGAAAATGGGCTTGAGGGCCGGTTTCTGGACGATTCCTCTACAAATTCGGCCGCATCCAGAAAAACAAAAATACATAGTTTCTTTTTTGGGTGGACAGGAGATGATAAATTTCTTTTCTCTCTCTCTCTCTCCCAATATTGGAGAAGAGAGTGGCCCAAAAAAATGGGTCTCGGAAGGAATCGAATGCATTTTGAAATGCACTCATTCCTTCCAAGACACATTTCTTTGGTCTCCTGATTCAACTCTCCAGTCTATGGAATAGGGAAAGCGGAGAACGTTTCCCCTTCCTTAAGCGACTGGAGACCATATCGCATCATCATCATCATCATCACCATCACCATCATCCTCTTTCTGATACTTTTCAACGAAGGCTTGATGTCTCTGGATGATTTTGGGGAGATGATGGATCCCGAATTGAGTGATGAAAAAGAGAGGACTCTTTTTCCTTTCTTGTTCGTCTTGCACAGTCTCTCGGAGGGTAATATACGTTTCCCCGTCCTCCTCAATTTTCGTCAGAGGTCTCATGAATATTTTACACATCCAAGGGAAGAGCGACTTGTTATGCAGGGATTTCGAAGCGACGAAGGCCGCTTCATTCGAAGTGAGGACAATCTGGTTCGGTTGACCCCATTCTTTGGAGTAGTTGTCCAGATCGCCTAGTCGAAGAAAATGGTGTCGATTAGGAAAAAAGACTTGGAGAACACTCGTCGTATGCGAGACGTTCGTAGGCAAGAGAGTCAAGATATCTTTGGCATTCCAGTACAGGAATCCTTGATCCACATAGGCGTGCACGTAATAGTCATCGTTATATTCCAGTTTGAGCAGCAAGGCTTTTGTATTTTTTTCCGTTCTCAAGGCGAAATACTCGTCTGATATGAACAAGAGCTCGCTGGCGATCCGTTTATATAGACTCCTCAGAGAGAGAGAGGGAGAGGGGAGGAGGAGGAACAAGGTTGATGAATTCTAAAATAAAAAAAAATGATAAAACATGAGTGTTTGTGAAGGTCATAGAGAGATGATTATAGAGTTGTTTTATTTTTTATTTTCTCAAAAGAAAAAACCAAAAGGGTCCCATTCCATACGACATGGCCTTTGAGAAGGTGACGGAGTCATGTGTCTACAAAGTTGATAAACTTTAGAATAAAAAAAAAGCTTTCAACACGTAGCTCTCGAGAAGAAAATGACAGGGGTCTCTAGGAGAAGGTCATAGGTAGTATACAAAGGATGGTTGTTTTTTTTTCTTTCGTTCCTCTCAATCCCATGACCTTTGAAAAGGTGACGGGGTGTCCTTTAGGAAAAAAATAGAAGGTCATAGAGAGAGAGATAGACAAAGTTGATTTTTTTTTCTAGAAGTCAACCGTCACGTCGCCCATCACGTGGTCTTCTCGTATATATAGAGAGGCGAGTGGAAGACAGACTATTTCCCAGAGAGAGAGACTGCTGTGCGTATCCATATTTCTACTCAAGATGATGATCCGCGTCTTATATAATGAGTTTGTGAGCATTCGCTGTTATGTGGATGACGGAAGATTGTTTTGGAACGCTACGGACATTTTGCCTCTGATTCATACTTCCAGTAAAAGAACCTGGGACATTCTCTCCGTGTTTTTCGACGAACACCACGTCTTCAGGAAAATAAAAGATCTTGAGAGTCTCGGCAGTTCTCAAGAGGGATATGTCCTCTCCAGCGAAGAAATGTTACATCTGGCCGAAAATAATCCTAAAAATAATCAGGTTCTGGCCTGGGTGTATAGCATTTTAACTCAGCCGCTGGTTCGAGTTGTACCCAATCAACCCGTTTACCGACTGCTCTATCCGGGGGAGAAATTTCCCTTCATCACCCTCTTTAATCTGGGAGTGCGCTACATACCGCCTCATCCAGCCATGACGGATTCTTCTACTTACCCTAAACAATATGCCAGCGCTTATTGCCAGACAGACCCCCGTCAAGAAAAGGTCGTCGAGACTCAAACGGATCCTCTGGTGGTCTCTTTAAATGTCACTAAAGTTATCACCTTCTAAAAAAAACAACCACCACCACCCAAAAAAATTTGCTCCTCCTCCAAATTTTTTTTATCTTCTCGAAAGAAAAAAAAAAGAAACTTTTCCATCTAGCCTCTTTCTTTCAATCCCTCTTAAGAGAGAGAGGGAGGAGAAAAGAAAGAGAGTTCTGAGGAGGCAAAAGAAATGGGTCTGGAAGAAAACGGGTGCATTGCGAGAAAAAGAGGGTCCTCTTTTCTTTTCTCGAAATGCACCCTTTTCCTTCCAGACCCATTTTTTTTGATCACTTCTTCAAACCAATCTTGGAAAGGTGGGGATACAATAAATTGTGCGTAAAGTCCATTTCGATCAAGACTGGATTTTTTTTTGAAAAGAAAACATAATGTTATATATAGATAGCTAAATCTTTATCATGATATTCTTTAAGAATTTCTTAGCCATTTGTCAAAGAAGGGGACTATAATTGAAGAATTTATGAATTTGGGAACATGTCACCCATGACAAATCTAAAATCTTGGAAGTGGATACTGGAAAGCCCCGCTCTGATTATAATTCTGAATTCTAGCATGGGACATTTTTTAGATCAATAAGCTAAACTATTTTTCTAGTCTCATATTCTCTCGTGACTAGGGTTTCAGATTTGGGTAGAGAGAGACACTGTTCTGAACAGAAACGTGGAATGCTTTTATAGAAAAGTGAAGAGTTGAAAGTGAAAGTCGAAAAACGAAATGAGATCGGCTAGGAAAAATTTCTCAGAGCTCAGAAAAAAAATTCTGAAAAAAAAAAAAAAAAAAAAAAACACTTTTTGTTAATTTTTATCATGTCTTCTAGACATAATAAAAATTAACTCACCCCCCCTTTTTGTCTGGGAATGTTGTCTCCTACTTTCTAAAAATAGACCATGACTCATCCTTTTAAAGAATAGAATCCAAGAAAAGACTGGGTTCTGGTCTATTTTTAGAAACGGTGAGACAACATACCCAGACAAAAGGGGGGTGAGTTAATTTTTATCATGTCTAGAAGACATGATAAAAATTAACAAAAAGTTTTTTTTTTTTTTTTTTTACATCTCAGAATTTTTTTCTGAGCTCTGAAAATATTTTGCCGGCCGATCTCATTTCGTTATCATTTTTTTTATTTTAGAATTCATCAACCTAGTTCCTCCTCCTCCCCTCTCCCTCTCTCTCTCTGAGGAGTCTATATAAACGGATCGCGAGCGAGCTCTTGTTCATATCAGACGAGTATTTCGCCTTGAGAACGGGAAAAAAAATACAAAAGCCATGCTGCTCAAACTGGAATATAACGATGACTATTACGTGCACGCGTATGTGGATCTAGGATTCCTGTACTGGAATGCCAAAGATATCTTGACTCTCTTGCCTACGAACGTCTCGCATACGACGAGTGTTCTCCAAGCTTTTTTTCTAATCGACACCATTTTCTTCGACTAGGCGATTTGGACAACTACTCCAAAGAATGGGGTCAACCGAACATGGATTGTCCTCACTTCGAATGAAGCGGCCTTCGTCGCTTCGAAATCCCTGCATAACAAGTCGCTCTTCCCTTGGATGTGTAAAATATTCATGAGACCTCTGACGAAAATTGAGGAGGACGGGGAAACGTATATTACCCTCCGAGAGACTGTGCAAGACGAACAAGAAAGGAAAAAGAGTCCTCTCTTTTTCATCACTCAATTCGGGATCCATCATCTCCCCAAAATCATCCAGAGACATCAAGCCTTCGTTGAAAAGTATCAGAAAGAGGATGATGGTGATGGTGATGATGATGATGATGATGCGATATGGTCTCCAGTCGCTTAAGGAAGGGGAAACGTTCTCCGCTTTCCCTATTCCATAGACTGGAGAGTTGAATCAGGAGACCAAAGAAATGTGTCTTGGAAGGAATGAGTGCATTTCAAAATGCATTCGATTCCTTCCGAGACCCATTTTTTTGGGCCACTCTCTTCTCCAATATTGGGAGAGAGAGAGAAAAGAAATTTATCATCTCCTGTCCACCCAGAAAAGAAACTATGTATTTTTGTTTTTCTGGATGCGGCCGAATTTGTAGAGGAATCGTCCAGAAACCGGCCCTCAAGCCCATTTTCAGACTATTTCTATACATATTCGGTCATCAAGATGGTCCGGGGACGACTTTCTTTGGACATCATCTCTATATAGATGGTGAAATTTGTAGAGCCATTTCTAAAGAATCTCAGAGAAAACTAAAAGCGAGATTGCAAAAAAAGAAATAGCCTCCAGTGAACACAATTCCAACGACAGTGAATAGGAAAAGTGAAGAGTTGAAAGTGAAAGTCGAAAAACGAAATGGGATCGGCTAGGAAAAATTTCTCAGAGCTCGGAAAAAATATATGAGATGTAAAAAAAAAAAAAAAAAACTTTTTGTTAATTTTTATCATGTCTTCTAGACATGATAAAAATTAACTCACCCCCCTTTTGTCTGGGAATGTTGTCTCCCACTTTCTAAAAATAGACCATGACTCATCCTTTTAAAGAATAGAATTCCAAGAAAAGACTGGGTTCTGGTCTATTTTTAGAAACGGTGAGACAACATACCCAGACAAAAGGGGGATGAGATAATTTTTATCATGTCTAGAAGACATGATAAAAATTAACAAAATTTTTTTGTCCATTCAAAAAGACATTCTTTTTGTTTCTGAATGCAACCGAATGTATATAGGAATATACTAGAAAGCGCCCTCCCCTCCAAGCCCATTTTAAGTATATCTCTATACAAATTCGGTATAAAATTGTCTGGGGACGACTTTGTCCGGAGACGACTCTGTCCGGGGACGACTCTGTTTGGACTCAACCATGACGTCATTTTAATATAGTGGAATGTGTGTAGAAATAGTCGGAAAAAGGACTCGAACGCCCGTTTTCAGTATATTCCAATACAAAATTGGCTGTCCACAACATAAAAAAAAGACATCATTTTTTTCTTGGATCCAGCTCCATTTGTATTGAAATATACTGAAAACCGACGTGAATGCCCGTTTCCAGTATATTCCAATACAAAATTGGTTGTCCACAAAATAAAAAAAGACATCATTTCATTCTTGGATCGAGCTCCATTTGTATTGAAATATACTGAAAACCGACGTGAACGGCCCGTTTTCAGTATATTCCAATACAAAATTGGCAGTCCACAAAATAAAAAAAAAGACATCATTTCTTTCTTGGATCGAGCTCTATTTGTATTGAAATATACTGAAAACCGACTCAAACACCCGTTTTCAGTATATTCCAATACAAATTGGCAGTCCACAAAATAAAAAAAAAGACATCATTTCTTTCTTGGATCGAGCTCTATTTGTATTGAAATATACTGAAAACCGACTCAAACACCCGTTTTCAGTATATTCCAATACAAATTGGCAGTCCACAAAATAAAAAAAAGACATCATTTTTTCTTGGTCCGAGCTCTATTTGTATTGAAATATACTGAAAATCGACTCAAACACCCGTTTTCAGTATATTCCAATACAAATTGGCAGTCCACAAAATAAAAAAAGACATCATTTCTTTCTTGGATCGAGCTCCATTTGTATAGAAATAGCCTAGAAATCAGTTCGAACGCCCGTATTCAGTATATTGTAATACAAATGAAATGACATGAAAAATGCAAAAAGAGGAAAAGTAGCCTACCTTGACGGAAATTCTATTCCAAAAGGGGAAAACTTGTATCCAGGTGGGCCCACAGCACGGCCGGAACTCAAGCGAAACTCGATAGGTTGAAATCGATCCATTAAATAACATTCTTAAAAAACAGTAAAGTTTTATTCACATCTAAAACTCAAGCGAAACTCGATAGGTTGAAATCGATCCATTAAATAACATTCTTAAAAAACAGTAAAGTTTTATTCTATTCCAAAAGGGGAAAACTTGTATTAAGGTGGGCCCACAGCACGGCCGGAACTCAAGCGAAACTCGATAGGTTGAAATCGATCCATTAAATAACAATCTTAACAAACAGTAAAGTTTTATTCACATCGAGTCGGCTGGGAAAAGTTTCTGAAAAATAAATTACCCCCCTTTTTAGTCTGAAAATTTGAAAATTGATGTCTTCAATTTTCGAAAAATTGAAGACATCAATTTTCAGACTAAAAGGTTTTTTTTTTTTTTTTTTTTTTTTTTTTTTCCAGTCAGAGAAATTTTTCTCCGGCTCTCAGAAATTTTTCCGCACTCGACTGGATGAATAAAACATCCCCGTTTCTTTAAGAATGGGCTCACTGTTAACTATTTCAGCATTTGACGTTTCGCGTCCAATAATAACTGCCGGGTGTTCAAGAATGCAGATGCACCTACTAGATTTTCTACAGAGAAACTTGACTGGATGGAGAGTGGATGACGTTTTCCAAGATTCTCGACTTTGGACCGTCCAGAGGTAAAGGATCTTTTTGTTTTTTTTTTCTTTTAAGAAAATTTATGGATAGATTCATTTCTTTTTGAATGGACCTAGAAAAATAGGACAAAGTTCTTTTCCAAGATTGGATGAGAGAGGGACCCAAAAAAAAATGGGTCTTGGAAGGAATCGAATGCATTTGCACTCATTCCTTCCAAGACCCATTTTTTTTTGGTCTCCTGATTCGTCTCTCTTTCTCTCTCCTCAGTCCATTTCCATAAATATAGGGAAAGCGGAGAACCTTTCTCTACTTATTTCTAAAAATCTTTTCTTTTTTTTTTCTCCTGAGTTTATGTATATATCAATTCAAATACTTTTGAGAACGGTCATCCCAATTCTCTGTCGTCTTTTCGGTTTCATCGTCCCAACACTCAGTGGACATAGTCTCAGTAGATTTTGGAGCATGGGTCGTCCGTTCATTGTCCCAACATTCAGTGGACATAGTCTCAGTAGATTTTGGAGCATGAGTCGTCTGTTCATTGTCCCAACACTCAGTGGACATAGTCTTAGTGGATTTTAGAGCATGAGTCGTCCGTTCATTGTCCCAACACTCAGTGGATTTTGTCTTTGGATCCTCTGAAGATATTTTGGGGGTCTCATGAGATTCTTTGGAAGGTTCGTCCCAACAGGCTGCTGGATCGTAATGGGGAATATTTTCAGGTATGTCTCCCCAACCCTCCGTCTTCCTCGAGTTATTGGAGGAAGTTGACGACAAAGAAGAAGAAGTAGAAGAGCCCATCAAGTTTAAAGGCGTATGCTCATCCGGATGTTCCATCACTTGGAAACAGGACAGATTATCCCATTTTTGGATGAGGTTATCGTACGCTTTTGGGGACGGATCCTTCTCTAACTGATCGTAGGCCTTATCAAAAGCTTGCAGAGGATTGTCTGCTTCCTCCTGAATCCTCTCCTCTTTCTCCGTTCCGTCTGGATAGACGTGATTGATATGAAAATCTCCTTCCGTAATATGCCATCGATAGTTGCGCACTTTGTTTTCGGCACAATGGAAATATTTCATCCTTTGATGATGTCGGGCACATTTTTCGCGATACTTCCAAATGATTCCATCTGGCACATAAATTTCCGTCACGGGTTTTTGATAATCCAAGGATTTAGCAAAGAATTTAGCTTTCTGACATCCCACCACATAAATCGTGGAGAAGCTGTGAGTGAGCGATTGGAGAATGCGTCCTAAATGGTTGTAGGGAATATGGCCCTCGTTCCAACGAAGTCCGTGTCGGTTTCTCGTCAGCCAGGCATTCGTCTTTTGTTTTTTTCATTCAGTTGGTGGAAGGGGTGAGGAGGAGCAAACGTCAACGATCCCACGGTCAAAAAATCTTTTGTCGCATAGCCCAATTCTTTTAAAACGTAGGTAAATTCACCCTTCTTGTGGTTGTAGGTCTGGAAACCCTCTAGATCGAGCACGATAAAGTTTTCTGAACACGCCATGGCGATGAATACGGTGATGTCTTCCACAAACAGGAGCAAAAAAAGGATCGAAAAGGTATATATGTATAACAGGGAAGATCTAGAAAGGGGGGAAAAACAATAAAACGTTTTAGAGTCGTCGTCTTGAAAGAGACATTTTTCTTTTCAAAGAGTTAAGAAGTTTCAAAGTTTCAAATGTCTTTTTAAATGAAGTTATGATTAAACCATATTCATAGGACCAAAGGGACTTACCAGCTCAGTTCACGTCTTCTTCTGTTCTCTGAAGAAATCTCGCGGAGGATACACACTTTTATACTCGCGCGACATCTGTCACACTCACAAGACTTGTTTATCTCGACCTTGTCAGGGTCACCGTTTCACATAAGAAGATGGATGGACCCTGAACTTTAGACATGATAAAAATTAACTCTACCCGCCTTTTGTCTGGGAATAGGGTCTCACCGTTTCTAAAAATAGACCAGATCCCATTCTTGGAATTCTATTCTTTAGGAAAGGAGGAGTGATGGTCTATTTTTAGAAAGTGTGAGACAACATTCCCAGACAAAAAGGGGGTAGAGTTAATTTTTATCATGTCTAAGACATGATAAAAATTAACAAAAAGTTTTTTTTTTTTTTTTTTTTTTTTTTAAGGCTGAAAAATTTTTCTGAGAGAGCTGAGAAAGATTTTTCCTCCCAATCGTTTTCGACGATGAAAAGGGAAAAACTACTGATCCGATCTCCCTAGGCTTTAGGGAAAAAAAACAAAAAAATACTTATGAAATATTCATGTGTTGAAATTGACTATTCAAATAAGTGACATTTTGTTTCTCATTGGAACTGTTCAACGGCGAGTCCATTCGTCTCATTCTTTGGGGTAGAGGATGAAAGTACAGCGGTTTGTTGAAATCGATGATAGTTTCCTCTTTAGTCGGCGGAACTGTAAATCTATCCCGTCTTAACTCTTCTAATCTCTTTGAAAGTCTTTCCACTTGCTCTGCTAAGGTTTCCTCGGTACTCATGGTCTCTCTTAGTTTAGGGAAGTCTTGACGTATTGGCTAGAGAACAGAGGGTCTTTTTCTCTCTATACATATATCATGTGGGAGCGTGTGATTTATAAATCCTTGTGAAATCTTTCTACGTCTTGTGTAACTTGGAAGATTCGTCTTGTGTAACTTGGAAAATTCTTCTTCTTCTCGTCGATTGGGCTAGAGTTATGGAAAAGAAATGGGATTGGAAAGAAATCAACATATTACAAAAAAAAGAACTTTTTTTTTCTATTTTTTTTCCTCTAGGGATTTACATACCATTTCATTCATGAACATTCAAGGGTTCTCTCCAAGACCAAATTTTAGAAGAGGACCACAAAGAGTACACTTGAGGATCCTCTTTCAGGTCTAGGTGAGATAAGGGTTGAGACCAATATTCTTGGGTCTCTAAAGCATCCCAACTTAGACATGTATTATTATTATTATTAGAAAGTTCATCCTCCTCCTCCTCCTCATCGTCGCACGATTTCTCCTGGGGAGATTCTTCCGCCTCCTCTTCGTCTTCGACAGCTTTGCTTTCGGAGGGGTAACAATGTAATTTCCGGAAAACGTAACTACCCTCCATCAAATGGTATCGAAAATTTCTCACCTTGTTCTCGGCACAATGAATCATCTTTTGGAAATATTGGTGTCGCGTGCATTTCGACTTGTTCCGCCACTCGGTTTTCCCTGGGATGTAAAACTCGTAAACGGATCGCTGGCAGAGCTTGCTGAAAAATTCGGCTTTATCGTATCCATTGACGTAGATCACCTCCACATTTTCGGTCAGCATTTTCAGGATGGTAGGAAGATGCTCGTAGGAAAGACGACCCTCGGTCCATTGCAGGCCGTGTCGATTATTTGTAGTCTGGTTGACCACCGCTTGATTGCGGGACGATAAGTCATCGTAATGGACAGGAGGGAGAAAAATCATGGATCCGCATAAGGTTAAATCGCAAGTGATGTAGCCCAGTTCTTTCAAGATGAAACATATATCTCCCGTCTTTGGATCATAACAGTGAAAGTATTCCATGTCCAGAACAATGTAGGAATCTTTGAGAGGTTTGGTACTCAAAATGTCCATCTTCTTCAATTGAGGAAAAAAAGAAAACAAAATTCTCTCTCTCTCTCTCGCTGTGTGTCCTGAAGGAAAAAATGGATAGCGCTCTCTCGCCGTCTCCTCTTTTATATATATAGAGAGAGAAGGTTGCACGTGACAGGTCGTATGAATTCTGGGAAAGGTCACATTCGTATATATATTTGTTTTTTGAATAATATCGTGCGTATCTCAATACACATCCATCATCATAATAATAAAGGTCATCTTGGAAAGAAAAAGAAATAAAAAACATGGAACTCGTGCTCGACTTTGAAGGTTTCTACGATTCTCAAGGAGCCTTTATTGTGAAAGAATTGGCTTACGTCACATTGGACGGTACTTCTCGAGGGGTATTTGTTTTTAAACCCCCGTTTCCATGGCAAATGCTCACCGAGAAAGAAAAACGAACCGCTGTGTGGGCAAGTGATTATTATCACGGCTTGTCGTGGTACGAAGGAGAAATTCCGTACAGTTATTTTCCATGGGTGTTAACGATGTTGACGGAACCTTTTTCCATGATTTGGGTGCGAGGAGAAATGAAACGGCGGTTTTTAGAAAAATGGTTGCAAAGATCCATTTATTACATTTCGGGATCGACGCAAGAGATTCTCAAATACAATGGGATCGAACACATGAATTGTCCTAACCATACAAAAGGTTTTTTCCATTGCGCTCTACAAAAAGCAGTTCGGTATCATTATTATTTAAAGACACAGAGAAGAAATTCGCAAGGTCGATCCTGCACAATTCAATCTTGACAGAACTCATTAAAAAAAAAATACATATATCACGTTAATTCTTCAACAGCATAGATGGTTCTGAAGCGAAACTTGGAATTTTGAAATAATAGATCAGAGAGAAATCATTCTTAAAAAAAATGGTAAAGTCTCGAATCGGCTGGGAGAAAAAAAATTTCTCAGAGCTGAAAAAAAAAAAAAAAAAAAAAAAAACTTTTGGTTAATTTTTATCATGTCTTTAGACATGATAAAAATTAATGACCCTCCCTTTTTGTCTGGGAAGGATGTCTCGCCCTTTCTAAAAATAGACCATGACTCATCCTTTCTCTAATGGCAATCATTCCATGAATGAATCACGATTTGTTTTTCAAAAGAGTGAGACAACATTCCCAGACGAAAAGGGAAGGGGGTCATTAATTTTTATCATGTCTAAGACATGATAAAAATTAACAAAAAGTTTTTTTTTTTTTTTTTTTTTTTTTTTTTTTGAGTTGTAGAATTTTTCTCAGCTCTGAAATTTTTTTTCCAGCCGACTCAAGACTTTACCATTTATATTTACGAATAGTCTTTGGATTATTTATTTATTTTCTTTTAAAAGAAAAATTCTGAGCTAGACCTATCTATTGGCTTAACATTCTGGTCATAGAAACAGTCTAGAATCTCA
Source organism: Stegodyphus dumicola (assembly GCF_044657685.1). NCBI lineage: Eukaryota > Metazoa > Arthropoda > Arachnida > Araneae > Eresidae > Stegodyphus > Stegodyphus dumicola. The sequence goes on from NC_140778.1 coordinate 56,273,134, forward strand.
TTTTATTTTTCGAGGCTAATGCACGGGTTCTCCAATCAAAAGGGTTACTATAAAGGGATTGGTTTGAATGCATTTATCTGCAAATGTTGTAGGATTCTGTTGTTGAGAAGGGGGTATATTATTATTATTATTATTATTATGATTGTGGCAGATTCGTTTTCTACATGGAAGTCTAATCTCCTCCGAAGACCTTTTCTGGGGATCGTCGATAGATGGTTTTTCAATAGGAATCGTTTCCCTCGGATCCTCAAGAGATAGAGGGGGGTCCTGTCTTGAGACATGAAGCGGTCTCTCCTCCTCCTCCTCCTCGAGAAGTCTTGAGAAAGGGAGAGGATTTTCGGTTCCCTTATTCTCGAGGGGTCTTGACAAATTGAGAGGTCCCTCCTCTTCGAAAGAGAGAGAAGTTTTGGTTCCCTTATCCTCGAGGGGTTTTGACAAATCGAGAGGTCCCTCATTTTCGAGGGATCTTGATAAATGGAGAGGTTTTTCATCTTCGATGGGTCTTGAGAAAGGGAGAGGATTTTCGGTTCCCTTATTCTCGAGGGGTCTTGACAAATTGAGAGGTCCCTCCTCTTCGAAAGAGAGAGAAGTTTTGGTTCCCTTATCCTCGAGGGGTTTTGACAAATCGAGAGGTCCCTCATTTTCGAGGGATCTTGATAAATGGAGAGGTTTTTCATCTTCGATGGGTCTTGAGAAAGGGAGAGGTTTTTCATCTTCGAGGAGGTTTGACAATGGGAGAGATCTCTCCTTCTCGAGGGGTCTCTCTTCCTCAAGGGGTTTTGAGGAAGGGAGAGGTTTTTCATCCTCGACGGGTTTTGACAAACTGAGAGGAATCTGAACAGGCTTCTCCTCATCCCCATCATTATCGAGGAGGATGAGGATAGGCTTTTGGAAAGGTTTTTTCTTTTTCTTCTGAACAGGCTCCTCTTGATGCTCGGGGAGAGGGATGGGGTAGTTGTTCCACCATTCTATTTTTTCTTGCTCGAGGATTTTTTCAAAAGTCGTGGCCTCTCTATGATGAGACGAAGGAGGAGAGTCCTCGAGAAGAATATAATAGGTATTCTTCCCAGTCTTCTCGATCGAGAGAGGTTCGTGCAAACATTTGTGCAACCATTCACTAAAATGAACGAGAATCCCTTTTGTCTTCTCAAGACGATCCATAATCCTATTCATTTGCGGCGCGGTTAGAAAGTGGGACGTGTAAAAATATTTGGCTCGTTTCATTAACAAAATTTGTGCATCCAAAGGTGGAATGTCACGAGCCATCAACACGTTTTCGTCGGACAAATATTCATCCCGCATCTTTTGATAACTCCCCACGGTATAATAACCCGCACATTTTGAAAAATCGGAGGCTTTCAGGTAAACGACTCCTTGGATGATATAAAAGGAAAGATCAACATATTTATATTTGAAAGGAATACACGTAGTGAGCTGGGGATGCCTCCTCATGATCCACTTGGACAAAAATACGACTTTGGGGCTCTCCCCTTTTATTTATAGAGAGAAAGAGAGTGTGACCTTCCCTTCCCTCCTCCTCCTCTCTCCCTGCTTCCTCTATCTCTGGACGTCCTTCGATTGGAAAGGTTGACTTTGAAAAAAAAAAGAAGGTCATGGTTGGATAATTTTTGTTTATTAAATTATTACTTTCACTTCCTCATTCCCACACACATTCATCTTTTTAAGAAAAGAAAAAGAGGTCATGGAGATAAGATTTCTTGGAAAGAAGAGAGAGAGAAACAAAAAAAAACAAATAAAACGGACGTCATAGAGCCTCTATGTGTGCCTGTGTGTGTCTATATAGATATATAAAAAGACGAGAGTACTGTGCGAGATCATTTCTTTTCCATTGGGTGCCATGTCGCTATTAGACGTTTTCCCAACTCAACGGATTTCGTACGGGGAGGATTTGAAGACGCTAAAGCAAATCTCCAACTTGAAAATCTTTTTGGCGTGTCATTGTGCGACATTTATACCGCATTTACCGCCTCATCAAGCGATCGTTTCTTTCAACCAAGATGTCGAATCCTCCAACCTGCTCGTTCAGAATATATACAGAAATTTATTCGAATCGCAACAAACGAAAGAGGAATCTCCCTTCTCTTGGAATCGGATGGATCGAGCTTTGAGACGGCCCATTCAAACAAACCGGCGATATACAGATCCGCGCACGAGTTTTCGGTGGAAGAATATTTTTCTCACGAAACGATATTTTACGTTTGGAGTGAGAACGACGGCTGAGGACGAAGTTCATATTGTTCAAACCACAGCCGCTCCTCTCGCCTATTACGAATCATCGTCCCCCAATCTGAAGGAAAGAAGTTTTAAAGTCAGCGACAGGATGAAATATAAGAAATATATTCTAAGACCTTTTCAAAACTATGTCGTTCCCCCGAAAACGCAATATCTCATCGTCACAACCCAGAAGAGTCTCTTTCTCGTCGATCGGTGCTCGTACTCGCTTTGGAAACAATTGAAAGAGGAGATTTCTTTCCAATCGCCGATGATGTTTCAAGAAAAAGAAGAAAACCCTCTGCCACCTTTACCCATCCCTTCCTTAGATGATAAGAGGAGCTGGACCAAACCGTTATTTCCCGAAACAAAATCGACCCGGCAACGGAATGAAATTGAAGTCATCACAATTGAAGATGAGGAGGAAGAAAAAAAATTACCTCTTAAAAAACGGTCGACTTACCGGAACCTACCTGGCGTGCAAGATCCGCTTCAGAATCCAGAAGCTTCTTCTTCTTCTTCTTCCCCGACTTGTTCCAACAGGCAACCTCTTTCGGACTCCTCACAGACAGAACCTCTTCCAGTATCCTCTTCTTCTTCTCCTCCTCCAACCTGTCCCGACATCGTAGAGGTAGAATGTCAGACGGGTCCACAAGCTTCAAAAAGTCCCGACATCGTAGAGGTAGAATGCCAGCCGGGTCCACAAGTTCCAACAGGTCCAGAAATCATGGAGGCAGAATCACAGCCGGGTAAACAAGTTCCAACGGGTCCAGAAATCATGGAGGTAGAATCGCAGCCGGGTCCAGACATCCTAGATCCCTCCACTCATCCCAAAGAGACTCCGAGTGTTTCAAGACAGCCTTGTGAGGATCCAGCCCTTCCCGTATGGAATGATTATATGGACTTACAAAATTTGGTGCAACAGGAAGGAGAAGAAAATAATCATACGGATGGGTGGGTCAAAGACTGTTTAGATCATTTAACCTCGAATGAAATTGAACTGTTATGGAATTGAATTTCTGAAATCACATCGGAAATGGGATAAAAACCAAAACAAAAAAAAAACAATTTTTTTAATAACAAATGGGAGGAGGGTCATGATGTCAATTAAAAAAATATTATATAGAGTCCAATCTTGGTGGTTCACTTCAGTTTTCCAGCATGAGGTGATCCACGTTTCCCGAAATATGGATCCCATTCCAAGAGAGATTGTGTAGAGCCTTCACTTCAGTTCTTTTTTTTTATATACCAAGAGGAGAGGGTCTCCAAAGAGTTACCCATGTCCAAAGAGAGAAAGTGTAGAGCATTCATTTCAGTTTTTTTTTCAAGTTTAGGGGAGGGAGGTCTCAAAATGACATACCCCCCCCATTTTCAAAGAGAGATGGTGTAGAGCGTTCATTTCTGTTTTTTTCCAAAGTTAGGGAGTTTTCAAATGGCTACCCATTTCAGAGAAAGAGAGAGAGAGAGAGAGAAGGTGTAGAGCGTTCATTTCAGTTTTCCAACATTAGAAGGTCCCAAAATACCTTCTGAATTCAAAGAGAGATCGTGTAGAGCGTTCATTTCCAGTTCTCCAAGATCAGAAGAAGAGGGTCCGCTTTTCCCAAAAGGGCTTTCCGCATTCAGAGACAGCGAAATGCAGACTTCAGTTTTCTCCCTCCCCAAGAATAGAGGGTCCCAAAATGGCTTCCCATTTCAAAGAGAGAGGGAGAGGCGTTCATTTCCATTCTCCAAGATAGGGTCGTCTGCTTTTTCCCAAAATGGCTTCCCAATTCAAAAAGAGAGAGAGAATGAGAGAGAGAGAGAGTAAAAGGGTGTGTAGAGCGGTCATGTTCATTCTCCAAGATAGGGTCGTCAGCTTTTGCTCAAAATGGCATCTCCCCATTCAAAAAGAGATCGTAACCAATTTTTTCCAGTTTTTTCCAAGATGAGGGGGGAGAAGAAAACCTAGGATGGAATAACACAACACACAGAGAGAAAGAGAAAAAAAAACGCCATCTTGTCATTTTCTGATAGGGTACCGGTGTTCGAATACTTTTGTGACCGACTGTACTCACAACAGTGAGCCCCCTGAGGGTCAGGCAAAGGAAGAGTTAGAAGCGAAACAAATTTGACTTATTTGTAAAGCTTATTTATTAAACAAAAGGTAAAGAGCAAAAAAAGATGCTATATGTTTGATATTATTAAAAAAATAGCGATCTTTTCAACCTGGAGTAAATTACAAAAAAAACCTATTTACAAAAAACCAATATTACATGGTTGGTATAATTGTTAATACATTGTATATCTCCCAGACGATGCAATACAGTCCGTACAACGCCTAGGCATGCTGAGTATCAAATTATCGATCTGATCTTGGGGAATATTACACCACTCAAAAAGCAACGCTCTCCAAAGTTCCGGTAGACATGTAGGAGGAGCTTGAGGGGCTGCAACTCGTCGGCCAAGCATGTCCCACACGTGCTCTACTGGATTCACGTCCGGTGAGAATGCTGGCCAGTCCATACGAGTGATATCCTTCGATTGAAGGCATTCGCTTACGATGTTTGCACGGTGAGGACGGGCGTTGTCATCCATACACACAAATTGTGCGCCCATGGCGCCCCGAAACAAACGTACATGTTGTTCCAGAATGACGTCCCGATAGATCTGGCTTGTCATGGTTCTAATTTGAACATGCAGGTCAGTTCTGGAACCCAGAGTAATTCCACCCCAAACGAGCACTCCTGCACCACCGTAACGGTGTCGTTCAATGATGTTTTCTTGGTGGTAACGGGTACCTGTAACTCTCCATGTGAAAGTTCGGCGAGAATCAGACTGCAAGCTAAACCTGGACTCGTCGGAAAACATCACACAAGCCCACTGCTGCGGTGTCCACAATGCATGCTCTCTACTCCAGGCTAACCGCAGGCGACAGTGAGTTGCAGTAAGTGGAACTCATCTGACAGGTCTACGAGCATATAGACCAATCTGCCCTAAGCATTTGTACACGCTCTGCCTTGAAATTCTTGTACCAGTGGCTGAAGACAGCTGACGAGACAGATCTGAGGCTGTGCTCCGCCTGTTTCTTTTGGCAGTAACTGCCAAATACCGGTCCTCATTCGGCGTTGTAACTCTGGGGCGACCTCTGCTGTAACGTCTACTCACAATACCATCATCTTGGAATCGTTGCCAAAGCCTGGAGATGACTCTCTGGGCAATTCCAAGTTTGTCTGATACTTTCAGTTGGGTACGCCCACATTCCAGACGGCCGATAATTCTATCACGTAAAAAATCATTCAAATGCGTCCTTTGAGTCATAACTATTCGGTTAATGCACTGAAATGCTTATTAAGCGCCTCCGAACAATTTTACTTCTTTGCCTGTATTCCTTATATATCACGTTCTTACACTCTCTTCATTGTGACGTACCATCGGTGTCATCTGGTTACTTCCTGAAATTTGCATATGATTCTTGAAATTGTGTGTAGTGATTTTACAGGTGATATATTTATTTTAGAGTTCGATTTCCGCTTGACTCCGAATTATCCTTAATTTATGGACATGAGTGTACTTGGCTAAAGGGTTTTTTCTAAGCATTATTAATATGTATTTATGTAAATTTTTTCACCACTGGGAAGTGAATGTTTTATCAAGTGAGGTATCAATTAGGCATTAGCAGTTGTTACCTGTTATATAGAGTGATGAAATTATATTACAGGATATTCAGTAATGATTATTAACTTGTTTAATTATGAGTACACATTTAGTGTATGTGACACCATAAATACTGGATCAAAGTACTATCACTAATACCGATCATGGTAATACAGTAAATTTTAACTTTCATTGAAATCAGTAATCTATATTTGTAACATGCAATACATTGTAGCATTTAATGGTGTTAAAATTAACCAGATCTATTTTCTAAGTATAACGATGTTGGTACTGTTAATAAACGACTCGATTTATAATATTGGTGGCCTTTGAATGTGGTAGATATCACTAATGATATTATTTATGTAAATAATGTACAGTACATTTACATATAAAGTATTTTGTGAAATAGCCTTACATTCAACAATATTTATTTGTTCTTATTTAAAGGAAAAAATATGTCACCTTTTTGAATGTTTTGTTTTTATGGTTTCAGTTTATTATCTACTGTATCACATATAAACTTGCACATTTTTAACACAGTTTTTTTCTTCTTTTTTATCTGAAAGAAACAGAAAATATGAAGTACTTTAAAATACATACTGAATTTGTGCTAAACTTTTATCAAGTTACAGATATGTGACAGTTTAATGCAATTAAATTGTTTATCAATTCAACAATGAAGAAATAAAATATAAAAACTTTTTTTTTCAACCATGAAAGAAATAATTTGGTCTAACAAATCTTCCTTTGGTATTTATATCTTAAAAATTAATTTTGAATTGTTTAAGAAATCATGTTATTTTGCTTTTCATAATTTATTATATAAAATTTTAAATGAAAAAGATGGCAGTTCTTTTTTATATTTTATATCTCTATAATTAGTCATCAATTAAAATTTTGAAAAAATGCTTCAGTAAGTAGAATATTTTAACAAAAATGGTCTGTTGAAAAAGGAACATTGATACAGTTTTGATTAGACTTTATTCAAAAATAGCACTGCCCTGCAAGAGTATGAGATAAAAATACAAGGTCTGATAAAAAGCTGAAATACAAAGTTTGACATTTCATACCTATTTTGTGTAGTTTTTCTAACTAGCCCACCAGCGACCAAGTGAATAAGAAAGCTGAATATTGGAAGTGTGAGTCATGTTCAAATCCCAATGAGCAGGCTGGCTGCATGAGTGTTTGGATGAACTTTCCATATGAAACATAAATACAAACCAGTTTCCTCTAGAAAATCCTCCACAAAGATATATTTCTCCTTAGGCAGATAGTCTCGTGTGTTTTGCTTTAATAAATTAATCTGACCTAATCCTGATTATTAGTTCCATTCCCTTATAGAGATGAAATCTCAAGCATACCTGAATTCTGTGGATGTTTGTGTCTTCTATACTATAAACAAACATCCACCAGTGGTGAAATCCCTAAATATGGATGCTTCAAATCCTTGTGAATGGGCTGGCTTTTGTAGTTTTGGTCATGTTTAACGTAATACCAGCCAGCTCTCGTTAAGAAAGTTCTTCACAAAAGTACCCCCCTCCTTCTGCACATAACCCTCATGTGCTGTGTAATATAAATAATATGACCTAATTTAGTATAAACATATCTATTAACAACAGCAGTTTTGCCATATAACTGTGGCTCAAGTCTATGGTATTAATAAAGAAATACATTTTGGTACTTTTCCATTTTGCCAGCGCAAATGATAAAGTCGCCAAAAATAGTACAACCGATGCCAAACGGAATATCCTCGCTGGTAACCTTTTACGCCTCGTTTTCAAAACAAGTCGCAGCCATTTCTTACCAGATTTATTGTTTATTTCAATACTGGCATACAACTACATAGAATTTTTACCACATAGTTAACTTTTATGCCCTAAGGCCATTCGCAGTAATTAAGTCAATTAGGATGCAATTACACCGCTCATCCGAAAATATAGAAAAAGCAAAGGGTTAAATTCATCAATTCTAATGACACTGCACTAGCGAAGTAAAACACTGCGGTTTTTCACAATTTCTGAGTAAGCTATTCATAGGAATTGAAATAATTCTTGCATTTAAACTTGTATTTCAAATTAAGATTTAACTTAAAATTAAAGTAGATAATTACTGAAAGAATTAGATTTTTGTAGCGTAGTCTACGTGAGAAGAGATCACTTGGTTCACGTGATATGAAACGGCAAATCAAGATGTCGTACAATAAAAGCATAGTGAATTCTTTAATTAATGTCTTTTTACAAATTTATCATCTTTATTTATTGTCTTTTTATAAAATTTCAAACGATATTAAAATGTTTATGCCTTCAAAATAAAAAATTCCTAAGAACTAATATTTGTTAACATTTTTTATGTGTATACTGTGTGTTGTCGCCAATAAAGTCTGCTTGGCGAGATATGCGCCGGCGAAACGGAAAAGTACCTACATTTTTTTTTAGAATTAAAACTATTCTGCCTCTTTTAACTATTGCTTGTATGTGTATGTTGTGCCTTCAGACATAACATGAACGTTTTGATTTTGCATCTTATTACATGCAGAACAACAAAGTTCTTTAATATTATCCAAATATATTGAAAATCTTCTGTCATTACCAAATTTATCAACGGAAAAGTACCTACATTTTTTTTTAGAATTAAAACTATTCTGCCTCTTTTAACTATTGCTTGTATGTGTATGTTGTGCCTTCAGACATAACATGAACGTTTTGATTTTGCATCTTATTACATGCAGAACAACAAAGTTCTTTAATATTATCCAAATATATTGAAAATCTTCTGTCATTACCAAATTTATCAACGGAAAAGTACCTACATTTTTTTTTAGAATTAAAACTATTCTGCCTCTTTTAACTATTGCTTGTATGTGTATGTTGTGCCTTCAGACATAACATGAACGTTTTGATTTTGCATCTTATTACATGCAGAACAACAAAGTTCTTTAATATTATTCAAATATATTGAAAATCTTCTGTCATTACCAAACTAAGTTTAGTAACAGTTTGCACACAAATTGAAAAATTTTTGTTATTACCACATAGATTCTTTAAACAATCTCTGAAAACAATACATTGTCACTTGTGAAATGTGGTGTTACATAGGTTACTGCCATATGTTCTTTTTTTTTCTTTTTTTTTTTTTTTTCTGAATTTTGTATAACCTTTGCTTTATTTTCTCATATAACAGCATTAGTGCTATGTATTAAACAATTTTTATTGTGAGCATGTTGAAATCTTGCTTTCATGTTTGAAATCATACACATTGGAAAATAGGGAACACACTGAGATGGCATAAAATCCATAAATGTGATTAACAACTGTATCTGTAATATACACAGCCTACTGTGGAATCTGCTGGGTAAGACTGCTAACATTGATTGTTAGACAAACTCCAAATTCTGGTGAACAAATTCACTGCATGGATGCTTCCGTGGTTTTTCCCTATATATAACATTAACAGAAGCAGTTCTTCTTAGAAAGTTATCCATGAAGGCATCTTTTTCCATTCACAGCCCAGCAGGTAAAACAGCTGAGCACTGATAGTTCAGTCCAAGTTCAAATTCCAGTGAACTGAGTTTTTATAGATTCCACCCTTGTGTAACATGAGTACAAGACAGCTTCTTTCAGAACGCCCTCCATAACTGCATTATTCCATCAGGGAATATACAGTAGCATACTTTTCCATAACTTAATAAATCCATATCTCTTTAGACAGACAGTTCGTGTCTTAAATCAGAACTATAGATATTAAAGTTTTTCCCACATATACATTTAAAAAATACTTCGGAAAATAGAATATCAATTTTTTAATATTTCTTGTATGTTGTTAAGCATATATCTAGAGACAGATAAAAACTATGTAAATCAAAATTCTAATTTAAATTTGTTTTGCCCTTAACTCATCATTTTAATTTAGGTATTTTCCCTTTCTGTACTAATAATAGTAACTGCTTATAATAAACCTCTCTGGACTGCGTCATTCCTTTATTAATCCATGTCAAGTGACTTCCTACATACACATTTCTAGTAATGTCTGTCTACATAATGCTGGTGATGTTTTGTGATCCGAAACTCAACCAGCCAATAATACTTTTAGAGTGCTTTTTTTTTTTTTTTATCAAGCAGTTAAATAACATTGAACTAATTCACTCTGAATTAAGATTTTGTACTGACCACAAAAAAAACTAAATCATTTTGGATTCTCCCCACCACCAATAAGCTATAATTTCGGCAACATACTTGTCCGCAATTTCGTCTTTTAACACAAACCATTAAGGCTCGTTTCCAGTACTGCGTACGAACGCGTTGCGTCAATTGCAGACATGCCTACAGCATCCGTACAAGTGTTTCCACTGCCGCGTATCCATAGATTATTTTCATTTTCCGCTGCTAGGTGTCACTGTAATATTTTGGTGCCAAACAACCAGTTCGCGAGTTACAACGCTGAGCATCTGAATTTTTCCCGCTTAAGCGAATATTGTTTGTTTTGGATTTAGAACGCAGAAAAGTTTTGTTTACTAAATTCCATATTATTGATTTCTGCTTATGAACTGCGAAAGTAAAGTATGCTAGCAATTTTTAGATAAGTATGGTTATAATGCATATTATGGGTAGCAGAATTTAAGATCCGCAGGACATCAGGCAGTAAGATACCTAGAGCCAGCCCTCGATATTTCTTAAGTATATGTGAGATTTTATTTATTCACGACTCAGATAAGCCTTAAACAGGTGCAAGAAATAGATATAAGTATAGTAAATAACTAAACTAATATAATTAGGGTTAATTGTCTCTGTGCACGATAGAAGCAAGACAAAATTTAGTGGAATAATTGTCTTTTGTTGCCATTAATGTATAGCCGAGACCATTAAGCTAGGCTAATATTATACTTCACTGATTCCAAGGAATTTCAATCAGTATAGAAGATTGTGTTATTCCTTAACTTTCTGATTTGAACAAGCTTAATTATTTTTTGCAGGCTGTTTTTATTACAGCAATTTTATGGAAATTAAAGTTTCAACTTTGATCATCTCGTAAAGAGTTTCCAATTCTGGAGCTGCAACAGAATCTACAAAGCGAAAGCATATTTCAATGTCCATTAAACAAAAAGTGGAACTTCTACAAAAAATGGATAAAGGTATACATGTCTCAAAATTATACAAGGATTATCGCATTGGAAAGTCAACTGTATATGACATGAAAAAACAGAAAAAGGAACTTTTTGTGGATTCTGATACCCCACTTGAAATGAATAACAGAAAAATGATTCATTACGCTAAGAGTGAAGATCATGACAAAGTGATGAATGCATGAACCAGTCACTGTCGCAGCGAGAGCATTCCATTAATGGGTCAAATGCTAATGGCTCAAAAATATTTCACTAAGAAATGAACTTAAAAACGAAGATCACATGCTCAACAGGTTGGTTATCATATTTTAAAATTGCCATGGTGAAAAAGCGTCAGGTAATACTAAAACTGTCGAACTATTTGCTAATAAATTTCTTGAACTCATGAATAGCTAAAAGTTGTCTCCAGAACAAAAGACTGATGAAACTGGACTTTTCTGGCAATATGTACTGTAAAGTACCTTTGCAACCGCTATAGGAAAGGTTCCAATTTGTGTGAAAGATTCCGAAGCGTGACTAAGAATTTTAGCATGCGCAAATGCTGTACGAATACACAAGTGTAAACTTTTCGTAATCAGAAAAAATACACATCAAGCGTTTAAAGGAGGAAAGATTTTTCCGTTATATATCTTGTAAATAAAATAACACAGATGAGACAAACTTTAATGAATGGTTAAAATCATTTCATACATGCTCGGCAGAATTCATCCATCATCATCATGTGTATGTCCATCATTCAGCCTACTTTATTTTTGAATAATTTATTTTTGAATGAGGTTCAAACTTTGGATAGATTACGTAAAAGTATGTACAGAATAAAATATGCAATGAGGTAAAAATAAAAAGATAATTTAAGCAAGAGGTGGAGATATATTATTACGGAAGGGATTAAAGGTTTCTATGTACAGTGCACTATTTTAACTAAATTGAAAACAATAAGAATAGAAAACAGTGATAATAACAGAAAAAATAAGAATGAAATGATACTTGATTAAATATAAGAACCAAGTTTCAAAATAACAAAAGCTAGTGTTAGAGTAGACTGAAGGGTACCCCTTGTATTATCTCGAAGTTGTTTCATTTTTAGTGACCTGAGTAGTTGAAAGTTCTGTAAATATACTTTTACCTGGAATTGGCTGCTCCTTTGACTTTTTATGTGAAAATACATCGATGTGCACATGGACAAAGTCAAAGAACTGTGCAATGCCAAGTTTGTGCAATTCTCTGATCTTTTTTAAGTGAAAATAGGTTGACGTGTACATGGATAAAGTCAAGGGAGTAATTCAAAGAACTGCACAATCTTTGTATCCATGTGCCAACAAAAATTGCCATATTTTTGTCCATGGAAAATTTTTTCCCATGAACAAAAATATGAAGCCCGTAAATATACTTTTACCAAAGCTAGTGATAAACCAAAATTTGTAGCAGAGGGAAACAAATTTGAATTAAAGTGTTAACGAGTGAAGTCTGAACTTTCAATTTGCAATCCAGTGTGCTGATTACTACTCAGCTATGATAATCATTTGCTGGAAAAAAAAAAAAAAAAAGGAGCAAGGCCCTGCAATGGTAATTTAATTGATGTTCAATAAATGGATGTCATATGGCCCAGACTGTAACTGTTTTTGAAAATTTCTTAGCCATATTTTATTAAATACAGTACAAAGTCCGTAATTTGGACTCGTCTGAACCTAGGTGATTCTGGATTAGGGGTTTTTCCAGATTATAGATCAATTTAAATCTGGCATGCAGAAATTATACAATTAAAAATATGAAACCATATATTATGAAATAAAGAGCAAATATGATCTAAAGGGTATCAAAACTCACAAAAAAAATAATATTTGTTTACTTTATTAAACATTTCTTTCAATGTAAGTTGTTTCATTGTTTTTTGTGCTAATACTTTCTCTTTAATTCTATAAACAGACATCATTTCTTGTTCAGTTACGAAGTTCCACCGATCAGAAGCGGTATTTTTTTTACCTAGAACCATACTACAGATTTTGCCGTCCGTTAATTAATTGATGATTTGGACATTGTCATCACAATGAAAAACTTCTGTTATATCATCTTCATTTAGTACCACTTCTCCACATTTCTTTACAAAATCCAATAACTGGAAAAATTCACCTTTAGTTTGCGAGGTCCGAAAACCTTCAAATTTGCGGCTATCATCTTCATCGTCCTTACCACGAAATAGAGTAGCTGGCCATAAATTATGCTAAACATTTTTTAACGCATCTGGAGACACATCCTCCCAATGTACATGCACATGCCTAAATGCGCATGCGTAAAGCATACAAAAAAAAAGTTTGTGGCTTTGAGGTCCATATTATAGATCATTCCGGATAATGGACGTCCAGATTACAGACTTTGTACTGTACTATTTTACATTCAAATGCTTAATTTTAGAAGCTACTACTTTGGTGAAGTTAGTTTTTGATGCCGAGATACGTATAGATGCTTCTTGTTACACATGAAATAGCAAACATTTGGGTACTATTCGGTTTCGAGGGCAGTAAAAAAATCGCCAAACTATTGTTGATGCCAATGCTGCCAAAAGTAATTGTGGCAACCTTAATATAATTGCGACAAGAAAAGAAGTGTAATAGTAAATAACTATCTAAGATTGATGTTTTAATTTAGATGAAAGGGTAATTTCATATAATACTTTTTAATTATTATAATTTATATGAAAAAGGCTAAACATTTCAGATCATTATTATAATTTATATAAAAAATTGCTAACATAACTGAATGGATGCCTGCATCGCTATTTCGCTACTGACTTATCGCTAAAGCATAATTTCATCTCGTTGATTGTTCAAACGTAATTTTCTATAATGAATGATGCCTTTTCTTTGAAAATATTCTCGGTAAAGTGCAGAATCGCTCACGTATTTGCTTGCCGCTTTTTGCAAGGGTAAAAACCATAGACGTATTATATACTAGACGGAGCATCGCCATTAAAAACCGGGTGAAAAAGCGGCACAGGAATGAGCTGCAGGAGTTTGGGCATGAAATGGAGCTGAACCCAGACTTTGGCGTACTATCGCCATGGCTGGTGATTTTTTCCCCCTCTTTTCTTTCAGTTCGAAATGCGAACTTGGAAAGATGTCATTTCGCATTGTCATTGCCGCTGAATTTGCAGAAGAGGTTAGATCGATAAACACCAGCCAAAATTAATAATTTCCCTAAAATTGGACACTTTATTTTAAAATTTAAGCCAGACAAATAGTCATACTAGCTTAGCAGCACATAGGCAGGCAAAGAGAAAAAAGACAAAAACAGAATGAGATGAAGCAGTGTGCAATAAATACAACATATCAGAAAAATGGTAATAGGAATAAATAAAGTACAAATAAAATAAATATAAAAAAAAAGATTTTTTTCATTTAAAAATAAATAAAAAGTGATTTAGGCAAAGTATTAATACATACTAAAGATAGTGGATGAAAAATAAAATAATTAAAAAATTAAAAATAAATAAAATTCATATATATATATATATATACTTATTGTAATGCATAAACAAGAAGCAAAGATAATTTAAGAAATGATTTTGAATGAAAAAGAGATTAAAATAAAACAGGAAAATTATAAACCTAAAAGGAAAAAAAAGGGCCAGGAAAAAAATAAATAAATAAAAAAGAATGTTTTTTTTTTAGTACTTAGGACAGAATAAAAAAGAAAAAAAAAAATAGATAACATAAGAAAAATGAGAGAAAACAGAAAATTGTACAAAAACGAAATTTTATATTTATACGAAAAGGAAATTTAATGTTAATACGGTGTATTACAGAGAACTACAAAGTAGGCCAATCAAAGTGAGATATTAAATTAAATGAACTTAAAATGAATGTCAATATAGCAGATATAAGTTAAAAGGAATTGAGAGAGAGGTAAATAATTAAATTATGAAACAAAAAAGTGGTAAATTAAGACTTCCTTTTACTAGCAAATATATATATATATATATTATGCACGTTGCACAATGTAATTGCACATATTTTAAATAATTTTAGAAGGTAAAATTTAAATAATGTTCATTATTTTAAAAAAGAAACTTAAAACTATTAAAGTTTTGAAATTTAACTGCTATATAATTACTATTTTCTTAATACTTAACGAATTCTTAATATTTGAATAAATGCCAGAAACATGATATAAGAAAGAAAATAAGTGATTGAAAGTAAACATATTTGTTATATTTGGATGCAAGAAAAGGGGATAAAATAAAGTCATTCATGTCCCCCCCCCAAAAAAACATAATTTTATGTAGTTCTTACACAGTGTTACATGAACATTACCAAGTATTAAATACATACATTACTACTTCGCACATGTCCGCATAAGCAAACGCATACAAAGAATATTTAAACAAACGCATTCAAAGCAGTCTGTTGGCGTATAAAAAATGTCGCCAAAGCAGAATACTAGACTAATTAAAATTATATTATATTACTAAAATTTTAACATTTTTTTAGAACACAGTTATTAGAAACATACATATATATTAAGATACTTTTATTTAAATGTTATTTCAAGTATGTATATATTATATAAAATTAGAAAATCTATTTTTTATTAGAAAGCAGCAAGTAGAGTGGATAAAAAAAACCTCTACATTTTAAAAAATTAGGTTTTAAAACATTAGAAAAAGCTTTCCTGTGAAATGTTACTCCTCCACCTTTCACGTATCTGGAATTACATCCATATACAGAGCACGAAAGTACCATTTTTGAAGTCCGAAACAATGCGCGTACAAGCAAAACACTTGCTTCTCACAAATTCTCCATAGAACTGTAATGGTAAGGAAGATTCGCGGGAAATACAATCTGGGAAATGTTCCAAATGTCACGTGGTTCCCATTCCTGTTCCCCTTCAGGGTTGCCGTTTCTCTCTCTAGTACATTACAGCTCTATGGTAAAAACAATTGAATTTTTGTCAATTTTCTTTTACTTTTTAAGTGAAAATAGGTCTATGTGTACATAGATAAAGTCAATGGTGTGTGCAGTGCCATTTTTGTGCAATTCTAGGATTTTTTTTCAAGTGAAAATAGGTCGATGTGCACATGGATACCGAGTATGTGCCATTCTTAAAAACACGTCAAGCAGTGGGTGATTCTGCACTTTAACCAAAATTCTATTGCCTTCTTTTCGTCATGTGCAATTCCTAAATTGTTAAATCCATAGGATATCAAAAAAAGGATTTAAAAATTAAACTAGTATGTCAATGGCATCTTAAGAAATATAAAAATATATAAACTTACACAATCTGAAATCAACGCGTACACTGGATTTGGTGCGCTGTTAAATGGGAGCATTTGCTAGATTTGGCGCTTTTGCGCATACATTTTCGCTGCAATTTTTTTACGGCGCTCAAAACCGAATAGTACCAACATTTGTAACAAATAAGGAAAATTTTACACTAAAATCTTCTGACACTAGCCATGAAGTTATGTCTCTTGCACTGTCAAATTGAATGAATTATTACATCTGTGGTGTCAAAAATATGTCGTATGACACCCTGTAAAAGTTTGGAAGCAGTGATTTGCAGTGACTACACACACAATTTTTCTCATCTCTGTGCGGTCTACCGCAACAATTTCCGCTATTTAAATTATGTTTACCTATTGTATTTTATTTTGTAATATTCAGAAATAAAAAAAATGTCACATATGAAATTAATCTTTCATCTAAATTAAAATATTGCTCTTAGGATAGTTATTCACTATTAAATTTCCTTTCTTGCATTATGGTTACAAGAAGCACTTTTGGTATCTTTTGCGTTAATGTGTCAAAGATACCAAAATTGATGTCATTTTAGGTCTTGATAATGGAATTCTATAGATAGTATTTAGAAAACAATAGCAAAGAAAACTGTTTGAGTACTCATGAAAAATGAGAGATGAATTCTTTAAAATAAACTATCTGTATGTCTCATTCACTAAAAATATTTGACATGAATGATGTCAATTTTATTTCAATTAATTCTTTTTATTAAATTAGTGATAGCAAACTTTTCCATTTCATGTACCCCTTATTGAAACTTGATTAATTTGTGTCACCTTTAATGAGACAGACTGTCATTTTAAAGAACTCCTAACCTCATCCTCAAGAACTTATAACCCTGACACTCCTTCGGTATTCTCACAACATAATGGTCGTTATAATGGAACTGTTACAACAAATGTTTTTTTTTTTTTTTTGGCTAGACTGGAGATTACGGTTCAGTCACCAAGTGAAGCAAAATCGCACCAAATCTGGTAACCTCTTCGCTTAAATAGGAATCGATGCTTTCTGGTCTTTTATTGCTTATTTAGTGCTTATTACAATTTCTTAAATTTTGTGATAAAATGCTTTACTCCATTTTGCTGCTGTCTTAAAAATGGTATAAGATATTATGAAAACTTTTAATATTGTTGATACTATAAAATACATAGTTATTAACTTTCAAATATTTTAGGTAAAGTGCAGAATCGCCCACTTATTTGTTTGGCGTTTGCAAGAGTAAGAAGAATCGGATTTCTGTCAATTTTCATTGACTTTTTTAAGTGAAAATAGGTGGATGTGTAAAGTCAAGGGAGTGCAGAATGCCATTTTTGTGCAATTCTGCGATGTTTCTTAAAGTGAAAATCGGTCGATGTGTATATGGATACCGAATATGTGCAATTACTAAAAACGTGCCAAGCAGTGGGTGATTCTGCACTTTCCCACCTTTTTTGTTGTTTATCTTGAAGTCCTGTTTTCGATATTTTTGCATGTTTACAGGTTGTTTAGATATTTTTGCATGTTTACAGGTTGTTTAGATATTTTTGCATGTTTACAGAATTAATTCAAATTCGCAACCATCTAATATGGCAATGTGATGAGTTAGCGATTTTCTTAAATTAATCTTCTTTTCTAATTTCTAAAACCTGCAAAAACAACCGATTTGGCGACTTGGCAATTTTTTGAAAATGCACCAAACTGGACAGTAATATCCAGTTTTACCATTTTTTCCCTTTAATGAGAATAAATAATATTTCATCATGTTTATAACAATTAGGTTATCAATGCTGAAAGATGTTCTACATTCTATCATTATTCAAGCCATATAATTTAATGCATTTTCAATAGCAGACCCATGGAAACAATATAAAAAAAATTAAAAAAGTTTTATGAATAATGGGCATACCTGCTGATCTTATATGAGACTGAATACTTCAGCCAAAAAGTTTAAAATATCAGTTTCCTTTTTTTGGGGGGGGGGGTCAATATCATCAAAGCATTAAAAGTCATTTTTTCCCTTCATAAAACAGTCATGAAAACAGAGTTCTTAAGAAACAGAAACAGGTAATGAAAACAGTTCTTTAGAGGTTGCTTTTTTTGTACACATCTAGCACATTCTACACAAGTTATTTGCACATTTTTTAGATGATGTTCAATGTATTTACAGAAATATTTTACCTAAAATTTTGGTGTTTTAAATGCTCCATTTGATAACCCTTAAACTTCACTATCTTTCGACACCATAATTTCCATGACAATAAAGCTTTTTTCTAATACGAAAAGAGGTATTTTATCCCATTTCTCTTGGACAGTTTTCCAGAGTCTACAGAGGATTGTTAAGTCGACATATGGATGATTCCTTTTTAAAAAGTCCAGAAGTGCAAAGATCCATGGATCACACATCAGGAGAATTTAGAAGGGATATGATTTAAGCATATGGCTTCGATATCCATTTATTGTTCCAGCTTTTTCCAAGAAAATTAACAGAAGATTTTGACGTTTGACGTGTGGCTGCTTGTTTTGTGTGATGCACTGTGGGTACAGAGAAGGTATTTCATATTTGAGAATTGGGTATAAAATATGTTCCTGCAATGTCTATTTTCTGTTATATCAACAACCAACAAGAATGATTGCTTTAGCCTTTGAAAAGCTTTCTTTAGATTCTTTGAACATGTTCTAAGATTTTTTTCTTTTATTTGATAATATTAAATGGATCTACTTTTATAGTGAACATTTAAATAAAGCCAAGGTTCATCTATTGTTACAACATTTTTGTTCAAATAATTGTTCCTCATAGAGAATTCTGCAGTACATCTTGCTATATATCATGGAGAAAGATGAACCACATTGCATTTTTACACTTTTTTAACACTCAAATCAGAATTAATTATTTTATTCACAGTTGACACTGAGCATTTAAACGATTATTCAACTGTCCTTTGAATTTACAGATTTTCTTTTAATATTAAAGTTCTTACCTTTGCAACATTTCAAACATTCATTTTTTTTCTTCAGATATGTAGTTTTAACAATTATTCTCCTTAGAGCCAAACTTTGATGTTTTTTTCTTTGTTATTGACAATATTATTTATTGTTGCTTTAGATACCAGAAAACCATGGCTTTCACAGTATTTTTGAATGACTAGATACGAATAATTTTCTTCGGAAAGAGCACACATCGCTTCTTAAAAAGCGCTATTATACATAAAAATAACACTGTCATCCAGTAGATGATAATTTATACTTTCAAAAATATAGCTGCAGTAAAAATCTTCCAAGCAAGCGATTTTTTTTTTCAGAGCAAAACAAAGGCACCTAAACTGTGTGCAAACAGACTTAGTATATATATGCCTCTTTCAGAATACATTTTAACTCCTTGATACCTTAATTCATGTACGATTTCCTGAAGAAAGAGATTTTCCCTCTTTGTATATAAACATGTTTCAAATGGTTTGTTATATTCATGATTTGTTACACGCATGGGATGAATATATGCATCAGATCTCACGATTTGTTATATGCATAGTCATGATTTGTTAGATACTAATTTTAATATCAGAACTCTATGATTTGTTACAGGCATAGTATGAATATGCTCACTTAAATTACACTTACTTCTCCACCTGTGAATACGCTTATGGTTGTTTAAATTAACCTCTTCACTAAATGACATTTTACATAGTTCACACACATGAGATTTCTCTCCTGTATGAATGAGCAGATGCTTGTTTAAACTGTATTTATGACAAAATGTATCTTTACATATTTCACACACATGAGGTTTCCCTCCAGTGTGAATAAGCATATGACTGTCTAAAGCACCCTTTTCACTAAATGTCTTCTTACAAATTTCACAGTTGTGAGGCTTAACACCTGTGTGAATAAGCATATGTGTGTCTAAATTACGCTTATCTGTAAATAACACCTTACATATTTCACACTGATGAGGTTTCTCTCCTGTGTGAATAAGCATATGTGTTTTTAAATTAATTTTATGAGTAAATGACTTCCTACATATTTCACATACATGAGGTTTCTCTCCTGTGTGAATAAGCATATGGGTTTTTAAATTACCTTTTTGAGTAAATGACTTATTACATATCTCACACACATGAGGCTTCTCTCCAGTGTGAATAAACATATGAATGTCTAAAGTACCATTTCCACTAAATGTCTGCTTACAGCTGTAAGGCTTCTCTCCTGTGTGGGTAAGGTTATGCATTTTTAAACTGATTTTATGACGAAATGATTCCTTACATATTTCACACACATGAGGCTTCTCTCCAGTGTGAATAAGCATATGATTGTTTAAAACGCACTTACCTCTAAATGACTTATTACATATTTCACACACATGAGGTTTCTCTCCAGTGTGAATAAGCATATGCTTGTATAAACCACACTTACCTCTAAATGACTTCTTACATATTTCACACACATGAGCTTTTTCTCCTGTGTGGGTAAGCATATGCAAGTTCAAATGACCCTTTCTTCTATATGATTTCTTACATACATCACACACATAAGGTTTCTCTCCTGTGTGAATACGCATATGCATATTTAAATCATCCTTTCTTCTGCATGATTTCTTACATATATCACACACAAAAGGTTTCTCTTCTGTGTGAATACGCACATGCAGCATTAAATTACATTTGCGATTAAATGACTTCATACACACTTCACACACATACGGTTTTTCTCCTTTGTGGGTAAGCATATGCTTGTTTAAATGCCCTTCACTTCGAAATGACTTCTTACATACTTCGCACACGTAAGTTTTCTCTCCTGTGCGAGTAAGTAAATGCTTGTTTAAGTCAATGACTTGCATCATAGTTTTAAAACAGTCATTAACACAGAAAACTATACCTACGGTGACGCAGAGTAAAATCAGTTTCAACGAAAACAAACTTTATCATGGAAAAAAAAAAAAAAAAAAAAAGTAAGTGGTAGACTGAATCATTTGGTTATCAGTTGCGGTCATTGTTCCTGCGCGAAGTTGGCTCGTCGAAACTGTTGTTGAATATGAATTTAAGCATTTATTTTGTAATTTACTTGATTATGCTTCCCTCTTTTTATTAAATGTCCAACTCCGTTGCCATGCGCTAATTACTAAACTAGACTGACAAAATTTAAGTGAAGCTTGCTCTCACTTCGGAAGCTTCAAACTATATGACGATCTTCGACCACGACTGGGTAAACCGAAGGTTGAAAGACGAGCATAGCCAAGGAGTTTTGCCTTGGCATACCATGCGGCAGAAATTCTCAAGATTCAGATCTTCACATCGTGGGTTCGGTTCTCAGCCCCGCTCACGCTCACTACAATTTTGGATTCGGAGGGTGACTTTCGAACCAGTCAACGTGTGGAGAATGAGCTCCCCAACCACGCCACCGAATTTAGCAATGTGGGAAGAAATGGCAGGCGCTTCCTTTAACGCCTCCGTTGATATGGATGCATCGGCTACTGCGGAACCGACAGATCCTATCTCTAATTCTACTGATTCTTCTCGTCTAGACTCATCGTTTCCTTAAGTTTCTGGTCCTGAAACCCTGCTGATTGAAATTAAGCAGTTATACTAGCTTAAAGCCAGATTCACCGAGCTGGAGCAGAACCCGAGCAGAGCTCGGAGATCTACGCGTCTCTCCAACTTCGACCTCAATAAGGCTCCTCTAAACCAGGCTGAATCACCAACTTTTCTCTCTTGGCGAGGGAGGGAACGCGCTACCAATTTTGGCGCGTTTATCGCACACACTGGCTGAATGTCTGCTGTTTTTTTTTTAAAGATTTATTTTATAGACGCGCGGCATTCAGCGCACATAAACTTTTCGGATAATTAATTAATTCTCGAATAGTATATAGACGTTTTCACTTAAATAAAAATTTCGCGTATATTTTGTAAACATATTCAAAATAACTTATTCTTTAGATGTTTCAGTTTCGTTAGCAGACTAAAATAAATAAGATATGAATAAAAACTTTCAATAGTGTCAAATGGGGAAATAGTTAAAGCGTAGAGTGTGCAAATAAATTTATCTTAATGACATTTTAACAAAAATTTCCATAAAAACACTGTAAATTCATACTAAAAAAATAACTTCAGAATATGTTGTCATTTTAGTCTGAGGTATATGGAAATAATTGTGCAAGACTCTGAAGAAACACTTTCTTTTAAATGTGTGAAATATTTCATAACATATATGGAAGAAGAAAGTACAGCATTCTGTGTTTTGGATGACTTTCACCAAATGTAATATAAATACGAACTAGAAACCGTAATAAAAAGTCCTTCCTCTCCAATCAGATCACCTTTGTGTTGCATTGTATTTGTAATACTTCTAAAAATCCAATTTTTACCTAAATTAAAAAACAGTTATTCCATAAAAGATAATAAATTTGAACGTATATAGAATGAATTTTGTAATTTGAGTTATGTTACAAAATAATTCATAGTTTATATATTTTATACTAATAATTTAGATAAAACCTGTCCAATTTAAGAATGTGTGTTAACCACATTCTTAAATTGTAAAAGGACGACTTAACCACATGTAATTCATTTCAAAGCATAAAAGAAAGCTTATTTTTTATTTTACACAGCAACAGCATTTTCATGCAGTCAAGTTTTTTTAATTGTTAGTTATTATACATAATACTTAATTTTTAACACATTCTTATTAGAAAGCATAACTAAGAAACTTCTTTTTAAAGCCCCACAGTAATTGCAAAGAATGTCGTTAAATTTACAAAAGTATTGAAGATATATTGAACAGCATTATAACAAGAAACTACTGTACAAAATATGTAAATTTAACATAACTTCTTTTTTGGTATTTGCATAGTTTCCTCCAAATGAACCTTAATGGGAAGTTATCTTGCAAAAATTTAAAAGTATTAAAATGGCCTCTATTAAAGATGTAACTGCATTTATAATTATTTTGTAATTGTAAATAGATTATATTATTGCAATTAGATTATGCACTTACAACATAATTGCATAAAGTAATGAAATTAAGAGTTCACAGATACAATGTAATATAATTACAAAGCAATTATCTAAATTGTAATTATAATCACTTATTTAATACCACAATATTATTACAATCACAATGTAATTTAAATTGGGTACTATATTTGTATACCCTCCACTCAAAAGGAGGTACTGATAAGCCTGGAAGTTATTATCAACAAAAAGCCTGTTCAGGACAGTTTGATGACAATTTCCACCGGGCGAAAAGTACATTCTTAAGCCCAGGCAAATCATGACAATAAAAATCATTTAGTCTCATGATTCACTATATTTCAAACCCTAAATTTGAATTCTGCACCAAATTATTTACCTATATTTTAATATACTTTATGAATTATTAGAAGCGATATGGCAAATATCTTCTAAAAATAACTGTAAAATATTTGTATCCATTAATTGATTCAGATACACACTTTTATTATTTAAGTATATCAAAATAACAGTTTCATGTTCCTGAAATACAAAAGTTATGAAAAAAGTTAAAGTAATATTCTTAGAAGCATATGATATTAGTCACCAGCTGCAAAACAGTTAATTTTTTGCCCTAAATACAAGTTTATTACACAGTAGTCATACGTGTAACTTAATAACATGGTATATAAAAAATTAATGATAATAAGTTTATCAGAAATGAATTAATTCTGCAAATAAACTTTCTGCATTTGAAAATTTTCTACACCTGAGGGGAGGGAGAGATCTAGTAAAATTAGATTTATTATAACTTCAGTTGGACCAAATACCTTCTCTCTCTATATATATATGCATCACTAAAGAAATAAATAAAATTATCATGCTTAAAAAACAGATGTACCATACCAGTTTTTTTCCCCTTGTTACCCTTTACATTGAGAAATAACAAACAGTACAACGCTGAAAAATACTATCTTTGAAATTTTATTTAAATGAAGAAACACACACCATCTTTTTATTTAAGCATTACACTTCAAAAACAGATACACATACCAATTTATTTTCACTAGCCTTTATACTAATAACATGCCATATAAAAATGAAAAGAATTATCCTTGAAATTTAGATAAAATGAAGTAACACAATGAAAAATTTATGCACACGGACATCTTTTTTCTATTGCATGTTGTCTGACATGATCCACAAGTGCCTAAAAATGTACCCAAGGAAACACATTTCAATATTAACAAAAAATTGTTTACAGATTAAAATTCATTCAGTTCATACCAGTATTATAAAGATCATGCATGAAACAAATCTGCTTTCCCATACTTTTAAGTAAAACTGAACTGAAATTTTATACTGGAAAATATGCTATATTTCTATATATTAGAAACAAGAAAATAATACCATAGTAATATACTCATAGCCTAGCAGAAAGTAACATATATAACATCAAACACAGAAATTTATATACTCGTAGCCTAGGAAAAAGTAATACATATTACATAAAACACATAAATTATTTAATATAAAACATACATACCTTCTAAAATTATTTTACTTTTTGTTTCTTATTGGCTGATGCTGATGAATATGAAACGTTATGGGCTCTTTTGTTGATAAGATGCTGTGTAAGGCCTTTGCATCTAGTAATAAAAAAATTATCAATAATTACTTTCTTAAGATTACAGCATTCTGGCATGGCCACATGCGTACATTTATCAATTATTCTTTCAACTAATTCTTTTGTGATGGCTGATTGTAAACGAAGGAGTACATCTTTACATTTTTGAAATTCTCGTTCAGCTTCCCTACATATTTGATACATTCCTGAAGAGATGACCTTCAGTCCACCTTTATTGCTATGTTTTGTAAGAATTGTGCGATGCTCGGGTATGTCAGGTTCCAGCATGTCCTCTGAAATGGTCATAGCTGTTTTACAATTTTCACATATGCTTTTTTTTTTTCAACAACTTATTATATATGGCTCCTGCGATGTAATGTATATCATTTTCTTCCACAGCTGGGGGCAAGCGACGTGTCACTGCCACTGCAGAAGAGGTAGATGGCACTACAGAATTGGAGATAGGATGCAAGACCTCCTTTCTGATAGCAACCTCTAATTCAGAAGCATCAAAGAGGCTGTGGTCACTTTCAGAACAATAATTTGGATTATTGATATCTGAAATGAACTGTGATAGGCACACTAATTTCAGTGCTCTCTTGGCTTGCAAAGCAGTAGGCTTTGCACCCAACTTTCGTCTAATCTGTGAAAAGGCATTTTCCAGCGCATCTTGTGTCAACCTGCCTGGTAAGAAAAATGTAAACCCCTCGGAAAATAATTCTTTTGAGAGTTTCACAACACTCAATGTGCTCATAATAATGCCAGTTTGAAATGGCTTCCATGCTTTCCCAAACTGAACAGTTTCAGTCACATGAATGAATTTCAATAAAATATTAAATTTCTCATCTTGATTTTTGATAGTGATGCCTTTTTTTGGATGCTTTGTAGTCATAATTGTAAACCATTCTGCTACAAGTCTCAGCCACCATGCAGAAGTTAATGCTTCTTTTGCAACTTGGTGTAAAATACCTGCTTTTTCAATAGCAGCAGCTGTTTTTACAGAAAACAATTGCACAGCAGATGCCCCATTCATCGAGGAAAAGTGTGTTGGGAAGAGATGAACTCTGTTCAAGTGATGTAGAGATCTCAGGGCAGTATCTGCTTCTATCTCACTTGACCAGAGTCGTTTCACATACACTGAAGATACTATCCTCGATGGCAAGGCATGCTGGTGGCGAAATTCCTCTGGTAATATTATAATACTTGAAAGAAATGTATTTCTCATATTTTTAATGAGATGTGGTACATCTGCAATACTGTGAATGAAAACATCAGGTCCTCCAATGTTGTAATTTGTCTTCCTATCTCTCCTAGAGACAGACACATCCAATGACGACCACATTGCTCTGTTATTGCTTCCCATATCTGAAACAGAGGCTCTTACAGTTAAACCTATTTCTGTAGCTGCTACTACAGTTCTATGAATTAGATCTTTCATGTCAGAACCTGATGTTGAAGGCCCTGTTAATTCATTGGCAACAATCTGTTTCCATGATGTTTTAAGGCCTCTAAGCATTACAATAGTGTAATGCTTAGCTTCCTAACGTAACATTTCCAATGAATGACTTAGACGATGTATCAAAATCTTGATATGAAGCTATTTCCATTTCGTCAACTAAAAGGCAGCAGTTCCTATCAAGAGCATCCAATGAATGAACTTTTGTCTTGAGGAAAAAAAAACAAATTTTCTAAAATGCCGAAATTAATTTTTATGTCCCTAATCCTCCTGTTCAAGGTACTGTACGATGGTGCTGGATATCCAGTACTTCTGAGGTAATTATATCCATGTTTGCTCAAAGCAAATCGCATCTTCAGTCCTTTTATAATGGACTTTTCTGACCAGTTCCTTTTTGACTGCACAGCAAGGGTTCCTACTTGCTCATCAGACAAAAATGATGTCAATTTTGCATCTTTTTCTTGAAGCTGTTGCTCAAGGAATTCTATTTTTTTTTTAACAACTCTTCATTTGAAGCAGGTAGAGTTTCCTAAATTCAAAAAGAAATAGTAAACATGTTATGCTGTGATTATTTTTTTAAACAATGGTTGACTGAATTAATATATTTGTAATAACAATGATTTTTTCAACAATTTTTTTGGAGAATATTAAATAATTTACCACTTCAGTATTTGGCTTAGGACATCTTACTTCTCTTATCCTCTTGTCAGTTACAGATGGTGGTGGATTTGGAATGCTAAAGAGTGTTGGTACTGCAGTTTTTCTTAGTTTTTAACTATCTTTGCATAGTGACTCAAATTGAGATTCCTCAAAATGATCCTGTAAATACATAAAGTAATAAAAAAAAGTATACAAAATAAATAAAAGTACAAAAAACAAACCACACGAAAGAAATGTGAGAAAAGTGTTTCACACAGTGAGGTTGTGCCAAAGGCAGCAAGCATGAACTGTAAGTAAGTATAGGCAATAAATAAATATGCAGGTAATTAAATTAGGCCCAGTATTATAAAAAACTGAAACAATAAACAAACCATGTCTAACATATCAGCAGCAGCATCTTGTAAGCTTGGGCAGAATTTAATTATCCAATATTTATTTTTTGCCTATAATTTAAAGTGTTCTTTAGAACATTATCCAAAAATTAAATGAAGTAGTGTTTTGCTATAAAATTAAAAACAACTAAAATAAAACTTTATATTTCTTGCTATAGTGCTCTTACAATAGATAAGAAAATATGAGTTCACTTCACCCAACTTTTAAGATACTAGGCCGATAAATACATTTATAATTAGAGCAGACTATGATTCTTGTTATAATTCTAGTAATGTTTATTGCTTTAATTGAAATATTTAATTTTTAATTCTCTAATCATTCAAAACATAGGCCTAATTTCGAAGCACAGTGCCAACATGCATTTTAAAAAGCATCAAGGCCAGTTTAAACGACAATTTTTTAAATTACATCCCCACAGACATATCCAATTAAAGTTATTAAAAACTCTAGAACGTAGTTCAGTAGCTTTCTGAATTTGTAGGCAATTTCTTATTTAGAGATGGCAACACAAAATAACGCTTCAGAAAATATTATTTATCATGTATAAAAATCTGCTTTGTAACACATATCAGTAATAACTGTTTATCAATGTCATGAGGATTTAATTTGACGAGATCACATTCTTTAGAAGTATCAAATTCATGAAAGGATTTTGGCTTGGCCTTTGAAATTCATCATTATAGGCAGATTTATTTGATTGTTATGCATGCATTAAACACTACACATGCATTAAAAACACTACAATTATTTTTGAAAAATACACATGCAGTTTCACAAGTTTTCTGTGCTTATTTGAATGTTCTGCATTCATTTCTAAATCTTTACTCCATTGCCAAATTGTATAATACTGTGATTATAAATATATGGTACTTGCAATTATTGAAGTCAGATTATATATATTTTGTCTCATACTATTCAATTTATTCTATTGACTTCAGATGTCAATGTCAAAATTCTGGAAGTTATTTTAACCAAGAAACATTCGTGGGCACCGTGCATAAAAAACTCATCTAACTTTTTAACAATAGTGATTATAAAATAAAGAAAAAAATTATATATCATTCCAACGATATTGCAACTATAATATAATGTTACATATATCTTTAGCAAACATTCAGATTTTATCTTGACTTTCCAAATTATGATTTGTTTTTTAATAAATTTCAATATGCTAATGATTTTCATGTTACATTAGTATAATTTCCACAATTAGCACAGGAAAACAAAATTTGCGCTTTATATTAGAAGAGAAATTTCTTTTCCACATTCAAAACATCCACATTGGCGATGTTTGGCGACGGGTACATTAACCCTAGACTAATTTAATTATAGCTATTATTACAGAAATTAGCAGATACTTAGGTTATTGTACACAAGAATTTCACTTTACTTACACATTATAAACATCAGAGAAGATATAAACTCTAAATCAAGGCGTAATTAACATTATACTTACTAAGCAAATTTCAGCGCTTGGACCAGGTTTCCAATTGTCTCTTCGGCAATTATTTACCCATATTTTTCTTCTTTCTTCATTTTTAGGAAATTTTAC
Source organism: Stegodyphus dumicola (assembly GCF_044657685.1). NCBI lineage: Eukaryota > Metazoa > Arthropoda > Arachnida > Araneae > Eresidae > Stegodyphus > Stegodyphus dumicola. The sequence goes on from NC_140778.1 coordinate 56,302,020, forward strand.
CAATGTATGACCTTTCCGTGAATGATATGAACAATTAATAGCTGCACATCCGCCCATTTTACACAAAAAAAAAACACAAAAAATTGTTGCACCGTAACTACACAGCCGCCATTTAATCTCCCACTTGGGATAGCGAATGCCTGATGATTCAGCCTGGTATATAGGAGCCTTAGACCTCAAATGTGAGTAGTAAGCTACCGTACTCGGGAGGCAGAAGTGACGTCACAGGAAAGGGGCGTGGTCTCCGCCAGCTTGGATTTTACCGGAAGTGACGGCACCAGCGCTATCTTGTATCACGTGACGGAATGACATCATCAAAATTTCGTTTTGATTCTGCGGTGACGACCCGATTTTTCAAAGTTTTTATTTTTTGTGGCAATGACAATATTTTTTATGTTTATGGCAACGGGCTCTTGAACCACGTGTTTGGAATGACGTCACTTTTAATTTCTTATTTTTAATTATTTAGTACGTCATTAATTTTAATTATTTACTCTTTTTAATAAGTATTTTAATTATTTATTATGTCATTATTTTAATTATTACCTTTAATTAATTTTTATTGAATTTAATATTATTTTCCCTGAATTTTAAAAATAACTCCACGAGTGGGATCCGAAACCGGCATCTCTTGCAAGGTAGAAAAGAGCGTTATCTCTCAGCTACTGCCCACCAGCGGCCGAGCGGTAAAATCGCTGAACACTGGTAGTTCGGTCCGAGGTTCGAATTCCGTGAACGGCATGGCTCCATGGACTTTTCGTGGTTTTCCCTATGTGTAACGTGTATACGAGCCAGTTCCCCTTAGAAAGTCCTCCACAAAGGCATCCCCCCGTTAAGCAGAGAGCCCTAGTGTGCTTTGCTGTATTCTCAATGCACCCACACCTACCTCTCAGCTACCCTTCGTCTTATCAAACTTGTTATTTCACATTGTGGACCACTGGTGTCAGAAGGATGAAAGTCTGCGCATGCGTGAGCCTGCCTTGGCATAAAAATGGCGTCACACATTTGTTTTATCACGACGGTGAACGAATGCAATGTTGATGACCAATCAGATTCTTGCTAATAATATCCTTTTTTGTAACCAAAGAGCATGTTTATGTTTCTTGAAACCGACAAGGATTTCTTTTGGCTTCGAAATCATTACATTATTCATTGCTGTTTTAAATGGAAGATTTTCCCATATTTTAAATTTCTCTTTTTTATTTTATTGGGATATTTTTAATTGTTTTCTTTTCTTCTTCTCATTCTAAGTTAATTTAGACACAATAACACGCCGAATAATTAATTCAGAAGTCAAACAACAAAAATCAGCGTTATATTTTCAAAATTTTCACAGTACAACAGTACACAGTACACAGGCTTTTACAAGAGTTTCACCAATGTTTCAGTGGAAGGTGCATTAAGATGTCTAGAAACCAGACTTCGCGAATTTCATTTCTCTTGCATCGAAATTGATGAGCTAATTTCTCTCACTCAACTCTGTTTGAAACAAACACATTTTGTTTTCCAAAATAAATATTGCAAGCAAACTGAGGGATTAGCCATGGGAAGCCCCCTCAGTCCGATCCTGGCTGATACATGCATTATTATGAATCAAAATTGTTTGAAACTTTAAACTTCCCGGTATGGTTCCGCTACGTAGACGATACTTTACCCTGTTTGAAAGTAATAAAGATGATTTAAATAAAGTTCTTTCAACAATGAATTCTATTGATCCTGCTATTCAGTTCACTTTTGAACTTGAGACTTGCAATTCTCTTCCGTTTCTCGACATTTTGGTCACACGTAACACATCCAACTTCAGTACTACGGTTTATCGTAAACCAACATCGGTTTGCCTTCCACCACACTTTAAATCATGTCATCCGACTAAACAAAAGTTAGCTTCATTTTATTCCTATGTTTTCCGTGCTCTTCAAGTTTGCTCCTCCAAACTATCCCTTGATGAAGAACTAAATTATTTAAAAGCAATTGCTATTGACAGGGGCTTTTCACCCAACATTATTAATCAGCAGTTAAAAAATTCTCATCTCAACACACTAAAAGGCACACTCTTGTTTTAGGAGATTATAAAAATTCTGTTGTCATTCCAATCTTCCCATCAATTAGCTATAAAGTTGCACATATTTTGCAGAAATTTAACTTTCGGGTCGTTTATTCTCCAATCAGTAAAATTCCGAGTTCCATACTCAAGGACCCCATTCTGGATATGAATTCCTGGGGTATTTATAGGATTCCTTACCAGTGTGGTTTAATTTACATTGGCCAAACTAAGAAAGCCTTAAAATTTCGCGTCAAGGAACATGAGGCATATGTTAGAAAAAAGGAAATATAGAAGTCTTCTGTTGCTCAAGTTTGTTGGTCCAAAAATCACACTTTCAATTTTTCTGCTGCCAAAATTATTCAAAAAAACATCTTCCATTGGAGAACTGGATTTTCTAGAGGCATTTCACATTCGAAAAAAATCTTTCTCTCCTAGTTAACGATCCTAATTCCAATCCATCTTTGCCTTCGGCCTTTAAAGAAATTATGGTTTAGTGCTGGTTTCACCAACAGATGGCGCCACTTGCTTATTCTTGTCCAGGCTTTCTTATCTTATCTAATCATTATGTTCATTTGCGGTTTTGCAGCTGAGGATAATGGTTCGGTAAAACCATCGAAACTAGTCCTGTGAAAATTTTGAAAATATAACGCTGATTTTTGTTGTTTGACTTCTGAATTATTAATTTTTAAGTTAATTTATTAATTTTTCATTCCATTTTTTTTCTTTCCCAAACATAAATTTTATTTTTAACTTTCGGAATTTGACGTTTATTTCTACAAAAATGAATTTATATTTTCTTTTTACTTTTATTTTGCAAAAGTTTTTTTTGATGATAGATTTTTTTTTTTAAATTTATTCCTTTTTGTATTTTTACTTTAAAATTTTTTTATATTTAACTTTCTTTTTTTGGTTTTACAAAAGTAATATTTTATGTTTACGCATTTATATTTTCCTTTCCAATTTTTTATTTTGAAAGAGTTTTTTTTTTTTTTTTTTCAAATTTATTCCTTTTTGTACTTTTAACATTATTTTTTATTTACATTTAACTTTTTTACTTATTTTTTTTACAAAAGTAATATTTATTTTTACGAATTGAATTTTTCCTTTTCACTTTTTTATTTTTGCAACAGTTTTTTCTAAATTTATTCGTTTTCGTATTTTTACTTTATTTTATTTAAACTTATTTTTTTTTTACAAGAATAATATTTATTTTTTCCTTTTCGCTTTTCATTTAAAAAAGTTGTTACTACATTTTTAACTTTATTTTTTTTTACAAAAGTAATATTTATTTTCATAAGTTTAATATTTTTTTCAGTTTTTTGTTTACACAAATACAGTTTTTTGTTTTTATTTTTTCCCTTTTTTTTTTTACTTCCAAAAGTAAATTTTAGTTTTTTTTTCTTTCCTTTAATATTTTGTTTTGTTACATTTTTATTTTACCCTAAACTTTTCCCCTAGTTTTAAATACAACATGATGTTACATTTCTATATCTCCAAAAGTAAACTTACTTACATTTCTTTGTCTACAAAATTTTAAGTTGGAATTTACATGCATATAACTTAACTGTGAGGCTTTCATGGATAATATTTTCTGTAACTTCCAACCAATACGCACAATGTTCATTCTATATAGTTTAACTTGAACACTACATTTCTTACTTTTTTCTATACTACTAAGTTCGAGATACTCGGAACTTTCTCTTCTATTGTATTGCATTAATTACTAATGACTATGCTAACTTTTTGGCCAACCATACAAAACTTCGCGGATTCTCTTTTACACGTCTTACCTTTATTCAAAGGATTCACCAAACTATGTCTGAAAAATGTAATTTTCCCACTTTCCATTTACACATTTACGATAATATTTAATTTATAAAACATATTCATGCTGTATTTATGATTCCTTCGCCCCAAAAATTAAATGCAGACTTACACAAATTTTGTTATTGCAAGACCTACTGACTTTGAACAAATCTTATAAGGAGTAATATATTTTCATGGAATGAAGTCCATTCAAACCAATGCATGGGGCATTTCTACCCAGTTAAGTTTAGATACGTACCAATAGTACTGTATTTCTTATTATTTTAGTCTACAGACATTTATACATATATATTCAGAACACTTCTTTTTATTCAGTAAGATTCATTTATGCTAATTAACACAAATTTTTCTAACTCTTTGAAATATTTTACAAAAAAAAATTCACATCCTATTTAAATCACCAACCATACACTGAATCTTGATTTTTCCTTCATGTAAAAACGTCACTCGGATTTGTAATATGCTTCCACCATTTACCGCAGAAGTTTATTAACACTACTGTATTTGAATTTATCACAGCCTTACTCTCTTAACAAGGGACATGAGAATATCGACATTGTAACGTATTATTTTAAATTTGAATTATAGTCACATTTGGGAAGGAGAACTCAAAGTCTATAATACACATGGAATTAATATTCACCATGAAATGAAACTTTGTCTCCTTTTTCCCAACTTGGAATATAAAAATTTGTTAACTTGGAATATTTTTTTCAACCGCTAAGTATGATCATTAATTTTTGCTGAGTCTCACAGCATTTTAACGTATTTATTGTAACTTAACTGAAGTATTTATTGTAATATAACTGAAACGTATTTATTGTAACATAATTAAAAGATACCCATATTTTACATTGAAAATAATTTATTTAGCACTGAACATGACACATAATAAGTAAATAAAATACATTTCACAAAGTACGAAACACATTTCTCTTTTAACCGAATGTATTCTTAAGAAAAATGCAGTATGGAATGCTTAGAACCACTCGATCCCACAGTTCCTCATTTCTCCACGCATTGATCAAAATATATATGTACTTTAAAATCAGTTAAACAAATTCAAATAGGAATACTTCACAAATTAGATAAATGATAAGTACACAATGAACTTAAGTGATAAATACAGAAAAGCATGTAAGAACCAAGAAACAAAAATGTATTCGCGGAGAACTTTTTAAGATAAACTTGCCCCATTTTTGCACATGGGTTGCATTTTTGTTTCAGATTAAGCAAACATTCAAGATAATTCCTGTATAACTAGAGATTCACACTTGTTAGTAATGTAATTTATTAGAATACTGGCAGACATATAGAGAACTATGCCATATCCATGGAAAAAGAATTTCCCAAGCCAGACTAACAGTGAAATATAAAATGGAATAAGAAAATTTTGCTTAATCTGAAACAAAAATACAACCCATGTACTACTCTCATGTATCAGAGAAATGTGATAAATTACAGCGTGGATTAAGTCGTATTGCACGCAACACATACGGTATTAATTACAACGTTCATTCGCTCATCTATAAACAAGGAATTGCCCCCTTCATTATTGTATGGCTCTAGAGTCTGGGGTATATCGCTCAAGAAGAAGATAAATTATAGATATTTACGACGTGTTCAAAGGCGGATACTTCTGCGGGTCATATGGGATATCGTATCGTAAGCTGTGAGTCTGTTTATGCAATTTCTGTCTTTCCTCCAATTGGCATTGCCATTCTTCATTCTATTGCTTATAAGGAAAATATTTCTGCTTCTACTGTCTCTCAGTATGATTGTATATTACCTCTATCTGATCTCCCTCATCCTTCAGAAAGAAATGCTGTTAATTTTATTCAGTTTAGCAATAAAATCGTAAATGATTCGCCTGTAACTTGCTATACTGATGGCAGCAAAATTGATGGCAAGGTTGGTCTCGCATTTGTTGTCTTCAAAAATGGTCTTGAATTTGAGCACTTTCAATTTAGAATCAGAGATGAATGTACCGTTTTCATAGCTGAACTTTTGTGCTTAAACTTCGCCGTCAAATGGGTCTCTAAACAAAACAGTGCTGTTTCAGACAATCTCATATGTACTGATTCCCTTTCATCTTTGGAGATCTTAAAATGCATTTCTTCTTCTAATAATATCATTATCGAGATTCAAAAAGAACTGAAAAATCTAAAGGATAAAAATATTTCGGTTTCATTTTCATTTGTTTGTGGTTATACAGGTGTTGTTGGGAACGAACGAGCCGATTTCCTTGCTAAGACTGCGACTAAGCGGGAAATTGACACTTTTGTCAATATCCCTAATTCCTTCTATAAGAAGGTCATGTATGAAAGCATTGTGGAGTCGTGGAATCACGAATTCATTAATTCAAATAAAGGGAGTTTAACTAGAAGATTTTTCCCTTCTATTAAAATGAGATTGTCGTGTCATCATTTCTTCACAAATTATAAATTAACCCAGTTTCTTACTGGACATGAGAATTTTAAAAGTTATTTGAACAGATTTAAGTTGAGTCCTGAGTCTGTCTGTGACTGTGTCCTCGGCGGCGAGGAGAATGTTGAACATGTGCTTTTTCTATGTCCTAAATATGAGAGCGAAAGAAAAGTCTTGAAACTTGGACTGAAAAATTTTAATATTAACTGGCCTCCAGAGTTTTACCAATTTATTTCCAAGAGAAGTGCTTTTAACACTTTTTGTCAATTCATTGTAAAACTGTGTAATCATCCTTAATTTTATTTCAATTTTCTCTTCTGTTTAGTTTGTATTGTGTTTCATACTTACTTCTGTAAGCCCCATGTGATACTATGTGGTACATGGGGAACTTGTTATGTTTCTTTTAATAAAAAAAATGTACTACAGTCAAAATAAAATTAACAATACTTCATTGTTATTCACGCTCTGTTCATGAAACTAGTCAAGGTTCTTATTTCTGACTTCTTTTGCCCTATTTCCAACAAAATTAGTATGAAAAAAATGAGTATTGCAAACATGAACAAGAAGTGAATATGTTTTTCTGAAAATGTTCCGAATGGCATAAGTCAGAAATAAGAACCTTGACTAGTTTCATGAACAGAGCGTGAATAACAATGAAGTATTGTTAATTTTATTTTGACTGTAGTACATTTACTTATATTAAAATCTTCCATTTTGATGACTGTATATTTAGACACAAGTTGATAAATCAGAGTGATTTTGTGCTTTAAAGTTTCAGATTCAGAAATATTACAACTTCAGAAATAATAGAACTCAAAAGTAAAAGATTAAAACGACAAGAAAATATACTGTAAGCAAGCGATCGTGATAAATGACATTTTGAGCTGACGTTTTGATTCATAGAGCGTTAGCAAAATTTTAATGCACTATATATGAACTATTTTTTCAAATGTATTACGATCACTGTTTTCCAACTTTATAGACTTTAAGTAAACATTTCATGTTAATTTACCATTTTGCCTGATATTTATCTACATATTTACTAAATTTTTGCATTTTGTTTACAATTATGATACCGAAAGAACATAAGAGAACATTTGTTTCTTGCAAATGTCCATATTTTTACTCAACTGTTATTTCTTTCATATCTTTGAAGTAATCTATTAAAAACATAGTTATCTTGTATTGCCCTGACAACCGTTGGTCTTGCCAATGTCTGAAAGAAGTCAGAAAGCTAGAGAATCTAAGTAATATTTTATCATTACGGAGAACTTCTTACTTCGTTTTTGATGAAAATTGACCGAATTTAGTGGAATTTTTATCTTATTATCTATGTAAAGGATAGATTAATTTTCTCTGACATTGACGTATTCGTATGTAGATAAAAGAGACTTTTAACCCAGCTCATATTACAGACTTGGAATATTTTTCTAAGTCATCACGATCACTGACTTGCATTGTCATAGATTTTCTCGTGAATAGATTTTCTCAATTTCTTTTTAAAAATTTATATACTAATTTCATTAGAAACATGTCTAAGGAAATACCTCATCTTCATAAGAAACATCAGCGGTTTGATTTAAATTAGTAATAAAATAAGAATCATTGTTTTGTAAATATGTTTCTATTTGACTCAAAAGTTTCTTCTTTAACATATTCGAAATGAACAATTAACTGTTCATAACTAATATAATGTATTGATGAATCACAGTTATATTTTAACTTACTGCATTACTTTTCAAGTGAATGTGTTTATTGCATCTTTTAATAAAATTTTAAAGGCTGAAATGAATGTTTCATTACCAAATTTGTACTTTCTAACTTCATTGTACTGAAATGAAAACTTTCATGACTTATTGCGAAGAAAAGTTTTTACATGTTTTACTTTTTGATTGATTTTCATACCACAGTATTATTTTTAAAATTTTGTTTCTTAGTCCACTGAAAATACATTACTAATTTTCTCTCTCTCAATACATTTCGTACGTGACAAAAAAACTCAGTTTAGAAACTTTTTTACTTAACAACTTGTATTGCATTACTGAACCGTGGCCATGCTTTTATTTTTATTACATATCATGCGAATATTTTTAAAAAGGCATATTTTTTCCTTCTGTCAGCACAATTTTAAACAGCATTTTACTATCACAGAGACTTCTTTAGTAAAATCTCAAGGGTTACATTGAACGTTTCATTACTAATTTTGAAGATTCTGGATATATCCTACTTAAAAGTTCATAACCGATTAGCAAAATAATTTATATATATACTTCGTTCTGCTCTTGGTTAATTTTTAAATCGTTGTTCAATTATAACACTTGATTTCTAGTGAAGTATCAAAATGATTATTTACTTTCCTCCAAAGAATTTCGTACATGCATATGTTCCCTATAGAAAATTTTCCTAACTTAAAAGTATTATTGCCAAAATAGAAAACATGCAAAATTTTCCTAAAAATTTATATATATATATATATATTACAAAAATGTACACGAATACCCACATTTAATTACTTGATATGTATTTTACTATATCAGAATTAAAATTTCGAACGAAAATTTTTAAATAATGTCATGTTCCACAAAATTTATGTATTTGTGATGTCATTGTCTTTTCGCAAACGTTTTGAGGGTGTGCTGTAGGTAGTTGTTTAGACATTTCGAAGCTGTTTTCTCTTTGCTATTGGAAACTATTTTATCTTTGCTGTTTTATCTCTTTGAATATATGCCAATAAATTCTCGATACGTTTTTGGTTTATCTTCAGCTTGTGAAATATTTAAATGCTTAAAAATATATTTGTAGGTCGTTATGTTGACACTTGTGATAGATTTCCTGGATGTTTGTTTTCGAGAATGTATTTATTTTATTCATGTGCATGAAGCTGATGTTTTCTTAAAATTTTATTTTTCAGAGTATTAGTCAATTATGACAGAAGGACGGATTTGTTCTCTTTATTCAACATTCATATGGACTTCAGTATTCCAAATCTCTTACATAAATGTAATTTTTTCTATCAGTAATAGGAAGATGAATGGAATAAATGCAAGTTATGCAGACATAAGGTAAAAATATGGTAGTAAAAATTCTTCAGATCTAGACAATTCAGTAGAATGTGCAAACATTCATCCTATTCGAAGCTTATTTTTTGAATGACATAGCATATAAAATGTAAATTTAATAAAAAAGAGATATAATAAAGATCAAGTACTCTCCAAAATCTGGACTGTAATTATTCAAAATTAGTTATATGGCAGTTTTTCATAAAAAGTGGTTCCAGCGAAAGAAATATGCCAGGAATCTCCTGAAACTGTAAGTGAACACCTGATCTTTGCTCTTACAAAAGTTAAGTAGAATTGTAAATGCTACGTAAGAGCGAAGATCAAACGCCCGCTTAGAATTTCAGGTGATTGCTGGCATGTTTCTTTCGCTGGAACCGCTTTTTATGAAAAACTGCCATATAACTAATTTTGTATATTTACCGTCCAGATTTTGCAGAGTACTTGATCTACATTATATCACTTTTTTTTTATTAAATTTACATTTTATATGCTATGTCATTCAAAAAATAAGCTTCGAATAGGATGAATATTTGCACTGAATTGTCTAGATCTGAAGAATTTTTACTATTCGATTCACCAGACTTACGAGCACCACATGGACCTCTTCCTCGTTCAGGAGACACATCTGGTTTCTGGTTGAGGGACTTAGTACGAACATCGCGAATTATTACTGCTACCACAATGATAGAGCGGACTGCTTCAGTGTCACTGCTCGTGCTAGTGGCGGTACTGGCATATATGTAAAGCGCACACTTAAGCATTCCAGAATGCCTACACCACAACTGGAGGCCTTAGAATCGACTATTCTATTATCCAAATTCATAATAGAAATTGCTCCCCATAGCAGTAGCGTCCTGCTACATGCCTCCGAGATAGGGACCTGCATTTATACCTGATATCAGAAAACTTAATGGTATTTCTAATAACCTGATTACCGCAGGAGATTTAAATGCTCGTCATAGAAGTTGGGATTGTGTCACTGCCAACAATTATGGCGATAAACTAAAACTCTGGGCTCAGAACTCCCATATCCAAATTATTGCGTCGAACACACCTCCACTTTCAGTTTCCTGGGAGTACTGGTGCTCCTTCTATCATAGATTTGGCCTTATTTAAAAATATTCCTGCAGATTATCCCTGATCTCAGAAAACTTAATGGTATTTCTAATAACCTGATTACCGCAGGAGATTTAAATGCTCGTCATAGAAGTTGGGATTGTGTCACTGCCAACAATTATGGCGATAAACTAAAACTTTGGGCTCAGAACTCCCATATCCAAATTATTGCGTCGAACACACCTCCACTTTCAGTTTCCTGGGAGTACAGTCGGTCACAAAAGTATTCGAACACCGGTACCCATTCAGAAAATTTACTTTTCCGTTGAGAAACAAAATTGTCTCCAGAGTCCATCTTGGTTCGATAGAAAAAAAAAACAAAAGGATGGCTCATGTCCAAAATTGGCTAGGTGTATGAAACAAAATACAACATGACCTATCTGGGTGAGATGGGAAACAAAATGGCTGCTCACGTGATCCATTATTGCGCTCATAGAAAACGCAAAGTGTGGCTGCGGCTCGTCTTGGTTCGCGAAGAGTGAAAACCCAAAACGGTCTGTAGTGTCTATCTTTGTTGGATGAGAAAACAAAAGGATGGCTCATGTCCAATTTATTTAGGTGTGGGAAAAAATATAACGTGACCTATCTGGATGAGATGTCTCCAGCGATCCAGTATAGACTTTTTCCCCATCTGCAATAGGTGACATCTATAAACAATTTTATTGAAATCTCCTCGAAATATAAGAAACAGCTAGCTCGTGAAATTGTAAGGTATTCCCAAAAAATTCCACTTCTTGAAGAAGGAAAAACATCCTAGCTGCAGATGAGGTAGAGAGAGAAAAAGCATGTTGCACTATGGAGAGCCCGCACGGTTCTGAACAGAAAACGTGGAATGCTTTTATAGAAAAGAGTTGAAAGTGAAAGTAAAAGCCGATTGCAAATTTTTCACTTGGTTGCCGACTGGGAAAAAATTTTCAGAGCTCAGAAAAAAAATTCTGAGATGTAAAAAAAAAAAAAAAAACTTTTTGTTAATTTTTATCGTGTCTTCTAGACAAGATAAAAATTTACCCTACCTCCTTTTTGTGTGGGAATGTTGTCTCACTGTTTCTAAAAATAGACCATGACTCATTCTAGGAATTATATGTTTTAGAAAGGATGAGTCATGGTCTTTGGGTTTCTCCATTCCAAAGTAAACAAAGTGAAGACATCAAATTAATAAAAAAAAGGAAGAGTTTTTTTTTTTTCAGTTCTGGAAATATTTTTCCCATTCAACAGCCAAGAAATATTTCCAGTCAATACAATTTCATTTTTACTTTCACTTTCAATTCATTTCTTATATCTATAAGAACATTTCATGTTTCTGTTCAGATCAGTGTGGGTTGTTCAAGACGCAGCAACTCTACTCCATCCCACAACCACGAAAAAAACAGCCCACTCAATCGCTGAAATGGATTAAAAATAAATTCTTTCATACATTTTTAAACCTCAAGAGTGTTAGCTGTCATGGAAAGAGCCTTTTTTTCCCCTGAGCTCTAAGAAAATGTTTCCCAGCAGACTCAATCGCTGAAATGGATTAAAAATAAATTCTTTCATACATTTTTAAACCTCAAGAGTGTTAGTTCTCATGGAAAGAGCCTTTTTTTCCCCTGAGCTCTAAGAAAATGTTTCCCAGTCCACTCAATCGCTGAAATGCATTAAAAACAAATTTCTTCATATATTTTTAAAGCTCAAGCGTGTTAGCTGTCATGGAAAGGGCCTTTTTTTTCCCAGCCCACTCAATCGCTGAAATGGATTAAAAAAAACTTCTTTCATACATTTTTAAAGCTCAAGCGTGTTAGCTGTCATAGAAACTGAAATTTATGTCATGGTTTGTGTCTCACACGTCGTCAACGGTATGGTTTGAGGTGTCTTTCAATATCATGACATCTCCTTTCAAATAGGATTGAAGGATTTTTCTTAAACTATGTTGAAATATTGTTGCATCCAAACCACGGATGGGAAATTCTGATTCATGGATGGATCATCCAATTTCGCTAGAACCTGATAAACGGTTGCTGATGAAATCCAAACGAGGGGTCCTAGCTTTTCAAAAGGGAAACATTTTCCCCTAAACAGAAGAATGATTTCTATTCTGTGAGACATTAAAAAGTGGAAAGAAACTTGTGTTCACAGAAGCTCTTTCTAGAAGAATGTTCCTGGGTCCAGATGAGATAGAGAAAGAGAAAAAGCATGCTGCCCCTTGGATAGCCCGCACGGTTCTGAATAGAAAACGTGGAATACTTTTATAGAAAAGCGATGAAAGTGAAAGTAAAAGCCAAATCGTCTTGGCTGAAAAAGTTCACTTGGTTGCCGACTGGGAAAAAATTTTCAGAGCTCAGAAAAAAAAATCTGAGATGTTTAAAAAAAAAAAAAAAAAAAAAAAAACTTTTTCTTAATTTTTATGATGTCTTCTAGACATGATAAAAATTAACCCTCCCCCCCTTTTGTGTGAGAATGTTGTCTCCCTGTTTCTAAAAATAGACCATGACTCATTCTAGGAATTATATGTTTTAGAAAGGATGAGTCATAGTCTTTGGGTTTCTCCATTCCAAAGTAAACAAAGTGAAGACATCAAATTAATAGAAAAAAAGGAAGAGTTTTTTTTTTTTTTTTTTTTCAGCTCTGGAAATATTTTTCCCATTCAACAGCCAAGAAATATTTCCAGCCAATACAATTTCACTTTCAGTTCATTACTTTCACTTTCAGTTCATTTCTTATATCTATAAAAACATTTCATATTTCTGTTCAGATCAGTGTGGGTTGTTCAAGATGCAGAAACTCTACTCTATCCCACAACCAGGAAAAAAAAGATGTTCTTTCATGAGGAATTCTTTTGGCTTTCATGCATTTAACCTGGAGACACATTCCCTGAGCTCTAAGAAAATTTTCCGAGGCCCCTCAATCGCTGAAATGGATTAAAAATAAATTGTTTCATACATTTTTAAAGCTCAAGCGTGTTAGGTATCATGGAAAGAGCCTTTTTTCCCCGTGAGCTCTAAGAAAATGTTTCCCAGCCCCCTCAATCGCTGAAATGGATTAAAAATAAATTCTTTCATACATTTTTAAAGCTCAAGCTTGTTAGGTGTCATGGAAAGAGCTTTTTCTTTTCACAGCCCACTCAATCACTGAAATCGATTAAAAATAAATTCTTTCATACATTTTTAAAGCTCAAGAGTGTTAGGTGTCATGGAAAGAGCTTTTTTCTTTTCACAGCCCACTCAATCGCTGAAATCGATTAAAAACAAATTCTTTCATACATTTTTAAAGCTCAAGCGTGTTAGCTGTCATGGAAAGGGCCTTTTTTTTCCGCAGCCCACTCAATCGCTGAAATCGATTAAAAATAAATTCTTTCATACATATTTAAAGCTCAAGCGTGTTAGCTGTCATGGAAAGAGCCTTTTTTTCCAGCCCACTCAATCTCTGAAACGGTTAAAAAATAAATTCTTTCATACATTTGTTTAAACCTCAAGACTCTTAGCTGTCATGGAAACTGAAATTTATGTCACGGTTTGTGTGTCACACGTCGTCAACGGTATGATTTGAGATGAAAATTGAAAACCCGGTATGATTTGAGATGAAAATTGAAAACCCGGTATGAAAAATCTCTTTAACTTCACTTTAGAAGAAGGTGTGGGATAGAGAGATTTCGTCATGGGAAAATGTCTTTCAATATCATGTCATCTCCTTTCAAATAGGATTGAAGGATTTTTCTTAAACTATGTTGAAATCTTGATGCATAAAAACCACGGATGGGAAATTCTAATCCATGGATGGATCATCCAATTTCGCTAGACCCTGATAAACGGCTGCTGATGAAATCCAAACGAGGGGTCCTAGCGTTTCAAATGGGAAACATTTTCCCCTAAACGGAGGAATGATTTCTATTCTGTGAGACGTCAAAAATTGGAAAAAAGCTTGTGTTCACAGAAGCTCTTTCTAGAAGAGTGGTCCTGGGTCCAGATGAGGTAGAGAGAGAAAAAGCATGCTGCACCTTGGACAGCCCGCACAGTTCTGAACAGAAAACGTAGAATACTTTTATAGAAAAGTGTTGAAAGTGAAAGTACAAGTCTTGGCTGGAGAATTTTCACTTGGTTCCTGACTGGGAAAAATTTTTCAAAGCTCAGAAAAAAATTTTGAAATGTAAAAAAAAAAAAAAAAAAAAAAAAAAAAAAAAAAAAAAAAATTTGTTAATTTTTATCATGTTATCTAGATTTATCATGTCTTGTACACATGATAAAAATTAACCCTACCCCCCTTTTGTCTGGGAATGTTGTCTCACCCTTTCTAAAAATAGACCATGTATACCAATATACTACAAACGGACTTGAACGCGTGTTCTCAGTATGTAGCTATACAAATTTGAAGGTAAAATTAAAAAAAAAAGACATCTTTTTGGGGAAAAGGGAGTAACTTTGTATAGGAATATACTACAAACGGAATTTAAGGCCTGTTTTCAGTATATAGCTATAAAAATTGGAAGGTAAAAAAAAATAAAGAAAAGACATCTTTTTTTTTCGGGGGGGGGAAGCCACTGAATTTGTATAGGAATATACTACAAACGGACTTTAAAGCCTGTTTTCAGCATATAGCTATACAAATTGGAAGGTAAAAAAAATAAAAAAAGACATCTTTTTTTTTCGGGGGGGAGGGCAGTGAATTTGTATAGGAATATACTACAAACGGACTTTAAAGCCTGTTTTCAGCATATAGCTATACAAATTGGAAGGTAAAAAAAAATAAAAAAAAAGACATATTTTTTTTTTTTCGGGAAATTAAGTGAATTTGTATAGGAATATACTACAAACTGACTTTAATGCCTGTTTTCAGTATATAGCTATACAAATTGGAAGGTAAATAAAATAAAAAAAAGATATCTTTTTTGGGGAAAAGGAGTGAATTTGTATAGAAATATACTACAAGAACATCAATAAAAGAACATCATGGGTCCAAGAATTGAAACTGAAAGTCCAAAAACGAAATGTTAACGACTGGGAAGAAAATTTTCAAAGCTGAAAAAAGATTTTAAAAAAAAAATACTTCCTTTTTCTTTCTTAATTTGATGTCTTCATTCTTTTGACCTTGTAGAAATAAAAAAAGTGAAGACATCAAATTAAGAAAGAAAAAAGGAAGGTTTTTTTTTTTTTTTTTTTTTTAATGTGTTAAAATTTTTCCAGAGCTCTGAGAATTTTTTCCAGTCGGTTTCTAGAAGCAACTCGTTAATGTATTTAAACCACTTGCGTTTCAGTTTCAGATCAGTCTGTGCTGTGCACTCAACGTGGATACACGCTTCTCACTCTCCTGGGAAGAGCTTCTGTGAAGGTATGTGAACATTTTTTTCTTACTCTTTTGTATTTCATAGACTACAAATATTTATTGAGTCACCCATTTTATAGAAATGTATTCTTATTTCCTTTCAATACTTTGAGGTAGGGTAATATTTTTCCCCGTGCTACCGTTTTTGCTTTTCAAGGCTAGAAATGTTTTACTCAATAGCTGTTTTTATAGAAAACATGCTATTATTTCGTATACTGATATATTTTGTGAAACTTTAACAAATCCTTTTCAACAAAGCAAGATCATGTGATCCACAGCTGGCTAGACCCGTCAGTGTAATCGGATCACGATTGTTCCATCATATGCTGATATATTTTGTGAAACTTTAACAAATTCCTTTCAAGAAGCCAAGATCTCGTGATCCACAGTTGGCTAGACCCGTCAGTGTAATCGGATCACGATTGTTCCATCATATACTGATATATTTTGTGAAACTTTAACAAATTCCTTTCAAGAAGCCAAGATCTCGTGATCCACAGCTGGCTAGACTCGTCAGTGTAATTGGATCACGATTGTTCCATCATATACTGATATATTTTGTGAAACTTTAACAAATTCCTTTCAGGAAGCCAAGATCTCGTGATCCACAGCTGACTCCATTAGTCAGGAAAAACGGATCACGATTTTATCAATCGTATACTGATATATTTTGTGAAACTATAACAAATCCCTTTCAACAGGGCAAGATCTCGTGATCCATAGCTGGCTAGAGCAGTCAGGATCAATGGATCACGATTGTTCCCTCGTATACTGATATATTTTGTGAAACTTTAACAAGGCAAGATCTCGTGATCCAGAACTGACTCAATCAGTCAGGATTAACGGATCACGATTGTTCTATTGTATACTGATATATTTTGTGAAACTTCTTTAACAAATGATTTTGAAGAAGGCAAGATCTCGTGATCCACAGCTGACTAGACTTGTCAGAATTAACGGATCACGATTGTTCCATTGTATACTGATATATTTTGTGAAACTTCTTTAACAAATGACTTTCAAGAAGGCAAGATCTCGTGATCCACAGCTGACTAGACCCGTCAGAATTAACGGATCACGATAGTTCCATTGTATACTAATATATTTTGTGGAACTTTAACAAATCCTTTTCAAAAAAGGCAAGGTCTTGTGATCCACAGCTGACTCCATCAGTCAGAATAACGGATCACGATGGTTCCATCTTATACTGATATATATTTTGTGAAATGTTAACAAATGACTTTCAAGAAGGCAAGATCATGTGATTCAATAGAATTGGTTAATCGTATACTGGTATATTCTGATAAAACAATAGAATGATCCAATTTTGAATACGATCCCAATATGTTTTTATAAAATCCATTTCAGATTTTGTTAAACGTGAACGACTGACTTTCAAGCTGGCTGCATGGGTGTTCTTTTTTCGTGGTTTTTCCCCATGTGTAACGTGAATACGAGCCAGTTTCCCTTCCAAAGTCCTCCACGAAGGCATTTCTTAAGGCAAATAGCCCTCAAATGCTTTACCGTCCTCCGAATCGACTTGACCTCTCTCCAACTTCCACGGTGTCATTTGAACGATCGAGTCGGCTGTTGGAAAAAAATGTCTGACAGCTGAAAACAATATCTCCACACACCTTCACAAAACCTCTTTCCAGGAGGAAGAAGCGTGTATTCAGTTCCAGTGCACAGCACAGACTGATTTAAAGCTGAAACGCGACTGGTTTAAATAGATGAGAACCCTCTATAGAAATAATTTGAATATATCTGGTTTTGTGAATCAAGCCGACTGGGAAAAAAAATTCTCAGAGCTCAGAAAAAAATTCTGAGATGTAAAAAAAAAAAAAAAAAAACTCTTTTTGTTAATATGTTGACTATGACTCATTCTTGTGGAATTCTGTTGGGCTTTTACTTTCGATTGGGTTTTGACTTTGTTTCAATTCCCCAGTTATCTATAAAAGCATTCCGCGTTTCACTTCAGATCCGTGTGGGCTGTGGAAGAGGCAACACATCTCTCTCTTTACCCAATCTCATGATATTCTTTAAGAATTTCTTAGCCATTTGTCAAAGAAGGGGACTATAATTGAAGAATTTATGAATTTGGGAACATGTCACCCATGGCAAATCTAAAATCTTGGAAGTGGATACTGGAAAGCCCCGCTCTGATTATAATTCTGAGTTCTAGCATGGGACATTTTTTAAATCAATAAGCTAAACTATTTTTCTAGTCTCATATTCTCTCGTGACTAGGGTTCCAGATTTGGGTAGAGAGAGACATGTTGCCTCATCAACAGCCCGCACTGTTCTGAACAGAAACGTGGAATGCTTTTATAGAAAAGTGAAGAGTTGAAAGTGAAAGTCGAAAAACGAAATGTGATCGGCTAGGAAAAATTTCTCAGAGCTCAGAAAAAAATTCTGAGATGTTAAAAAAAAATCTTTTTGTTAATTTTTATCATGTCGTCTAGACATGATAAAATTAACTCCCTTCTCTTTTTGTCTGGGAATGTTGTCTCACTCTTTCTAAAAATAGACAATGACTCATTCTTTCTAAAGAATATAATTCCAAGAAAAGATTGGATGAGTCATGGTCTATTTTTAGAAAATGGGAGACAACATTCCCATACAAAAGGGGGGTGAGTTAATTTTTATCATGTCTAGAAGACATTGTAAAAATTAACAAAAAGTTTTTTCTTTTTTTTTTTTTTTTTTTTTTTACATCTCAGAATTTTTTCTGAGCTCTGAAAATATTTTCCCAGCCGATCCCATTTCGTTTTTCGACTTTCACTTTCAACTCTTCTGTTTTCTATAAAAGTATTTCGAGTTTCTGTTCAGAACACTGTGGGCTGTTGAAAAGGCAACACGTCTCCCTCTCTACATTAATTGGGAATCCAAGATGTTCTAAAGAAGAATTCTTTGAGAATCTCTTAACCTTTCTGAACTTTAGACGAGCTAGCTGGATATTTCTTCATTTCTTTTTCAAGTATGGGTTCAAAGGATTCTTTTAAATAGTTGCAAGTAAGACGTTGTATTATTTTCTGTTGATCATGAATCTATTAAAAAATTTCAATGCCTAATTTTAGGGCTACCTATACCCAACATGATTCATATGTTTTACTCAACGTTTTAGATAAGACCCTCTCTTAAAAACATGATTTTCCTATTCAAAGTTGAAATGATTTTCCAAAAGCATGATCCTTTTAAAAAAAAACATGTGTGTTTTTGTAGGTGTGGTGGGACGGTTAGCTTTCTTTCTTACGAGACAGTCATCTCCACGAGATGTGTTTTGGATATCTTCTCCAGTCTCTCTCTTTACCCAATCTCATGGTATTCTTTAAGAATTTCTTAGCCATTTGTCAAAGAAGGGGACTATAATTGAAGAATTTATGAATTTGGGAACATGTCACCCATGGCAAATCTAAAATCTTGGAAGTGGATAATGGAAAGCCCCGCTCTGATTATAATTCTGAGTTCTAGCATGGGACATTTTTTAAATCAATAAGCTAAACTATTTTTCTAGTCTCATATTCTCTCGTGACTAGGGTTCCAGATTTGTGTAGAGAGAGACATGTTGCCTCATCAACAGCCCGCACTGTTCTGAACAAAAACGTGGAATGCTTTTATAGAAAAGTGAAGAGTTGAAAGTGAAAGTCGAAAAACGAAATGGGATCGACTAGGAAAAAATTCTCAGAGCACAGAAAAAAATTCTGAGATGTTAAAAAAAAAATCTTTTTGTTAATTTTTATCATGTCTTCTAGACATGATAAAAATTAACTCCCTTCTCTTTTTGTCTGGGAATGTTGTCTCCCACTTTCTAAAAATAGACCATGACTCATCCTTTCTAAAGAATAGAATTCCAAGAAAAGATTGGGTTCTGGTCTATTTTTAGAAACGGTAAGACAACATTCCCAGATAAAAGGGGGGTGAGTTAATTTTTATCATCTCTAGAAGACATGATAAAAATTAACAAAAAGTTTTTTTTTTTTTTTTTTTTTTTTTTTTTTTTTTTTTTTTACATCTCAGAATTTTTTTCTGAGCTCTGAAAATATTTTCCCAGCCGATCTCATTTCGTTTTTCGACTTTCACTTTCAACTCTTCTCTTTTCTATAAAAGTATTCCACGTTTCTGTTCAGAACACTGTGGGCTGTTGAAAAGGCAACACGTCTCCCTCTCTATCCTAATCGGGAATCCATGATGTTCTTAAGAAGAATTCTTTGAGAATCTCTTAACCTTTCTGAACTTTAGAAGAGCTAGCTGGATGTTTCTTCATTTCTTTTTCAAGTATGGGTTCAAAGGATTCTTTTAAATAGTTGCAAGTAAGACGTTGTATCATTTTCTGTTGATCATGAATCTATTAAAAAGTTTCAATGCCTAATTTTAGGGCTACCTATACCCGGCATGATTTATATGTTTTACTCTACGTTTTAGATGAGACCCTCTCTTAAAAACACGATTTTCCTATTCAAAGTTGAAATGAGTTTCTAAAAGCATGATTCTTTTAAAAAAACGTGTGTTTGTGTAGGTGTGGTGGGACGGTTAGATTTATTCTCTTACGAGATAGTCATCTCCACCCTCTCGTGGTCGCTGAAATCTCGTGATGGCTCAAGTGAAAAGGGTTCGTTTATTTTGACTCACAACCACGTTATATTTTATTGGATATCTCCTCCAACGACTCGTGGAAGTCTTTTCCCTGAAATCAGGTATGTTTAGCAAGCCCTCTGAAGTGAAGCTCGGAATACTTTGACAAATCCTGTCGAGTGGATTCTGAAACCATTTTTAAAGGATCTCAGAGAAACACCTATGAAGACAATAGCAACGTGTCTTTTTTTCGGAAAGGATGAAGCAGGCTCATGGTGAGAGATGTTGCTGTAAAATGTTTTTTTTCTTAGAAATTTGAAAAAAAAAATAGAGAGTAGTAAGACACAGTCGCTTTTTTCGAAACTGAGTAGGAGGGTCATTTTGAGATGAGCTGGAAAATATTTTCTGAGAGATTTGAAAAAAATTTTTAAAAAATTAAAAAATATATATATTATATAATATATATATTATATAATATATATTATAAATACTTTTTGTTCATTTTTATCATGTCTTCAGACATGATAAAAATGAACGACATATCTCTTTTCTCTTTGAAACCTCTTTCAACCTATCTCGTCATGTTTCTCAAGTAACATTTCTTTCCTGAAAAGCTAATTTCTTTAGAAACCTAAGACAACTCCTTTCCTGAAAAGCTAATTTCTTTAGACACCTAAGACAACAGATAGAGACATACTTCGAACCAAAAAGAGAGTAGAGATCCTTTTGAATAATGTCGAATAGACAAAAACACGAGTAGTCATTTCCGTTCTGTGCTTTTTCCTAGGGACGATCCACGAAGGTTCCTGTTTTGTTCACGACCCGTGGTTAACCCATGAATTAAACACGTAGGCTCGAAACTTTCTAACATCTGAACCTCCACGGTGCAGTTTGAAAGGAAGGTGACCCACCCATCACCCCAGCTATGAAATGAAACGTCAAAATAGTGCACACGTTCTAGAATAAGAACCCTTGTAGACATTTGGGGGCTCTACAGCACAGACTCAACAGAAACAAAACGATAAAAATTTTCATAGGTCCCAGAGAGTGGATGCTTAAAAATAAGGTAATGTCTCGTCGATCAAATCAGCTGTAAATAAATGTCTAAGAGCTGTGAAGAATGGATGGCCTACCTTCACAAAAGCTCTTTCTAGGAGGGAAAAGTGTGTATCCAAGCAGAATACACAGCACAGACTGATGTTAAGTCGAAACTGGAGTGATTTCAATACACAAGTATGAATTCGTTCTAATAACCCTTTAGATAGGTCTCGTTTGACTCATCGAGTAGAGGGGGAAAACATTGACGTGTTGCCTTTCCAACAGCCCACACTGTTCTGAACAGAAACGTAGAATGCTTTTATAGATAAGAGAAGAATTGAAAGTGAAAGTAAAAAAACGAAATCAGATCGGCTGGGAAAATTTCTGAGCCGAGAAAAAATTATGAGTCAGAAAAAAAAAAAACTCTTCCTTTTTCTTTATTAATTTGATGTCTTCACTTTTTGACTTTATACAAGGTCAAAAGAGTGAAGACATCAAATTAATAAAGAAAAAGGAAGAGTTTTTTTTTTTTTTTTTTTTTCCAATCTCATAATTATTCCTGAGCTCTGAAAAATTTTTTCCCAGCCGATCCCATTTCGTTTTTTGACTTTCACTTTCAATTCTTCTCTTTTCTATAAAAGTATTGCGCGTTTTTGTTCAGAACAGTGTGGGCTCTTGAAAAGGTAACACGTCTCCCTCTCTCTTTACCCAAATCTGGAACCCATGATGATCTTAAGAAGAATTCTTTACGAATCTCTTACAATTCCTGAACCTTAGACAAGCTGAATGTTTCTTTTTCGTATTTCGAAGCTATTGATGGATCAAAGAAGAAGATTTCAATGGGATGACTTCATTGTTCTAGGATAGAATATTTTTTCGAAATCTCTTCCTACTTTCGTCTACACAGAAATGCTTTTCACGAAAGTTTGGTCCTCTTTTACATTTACTTTTTAAATAGTTGTTCAAAGGGATTTTCGTTCTACTGATTCAGGTCTCCCGCGCTTCACGCTAACCATCCTCACCCATTTCTAAAGGATCTCAGAGAAAATTAAAAGGGAAAGAAATAGCTTCCAGTGAACACAACTCCAACAACGACAGTGGATAGTTTTTTTCTGTCCTTCCAGAGATATCACCGGTGACCGATAGGTTGTTCAGCCACACGGGTGTCGTGAAAAGGCACACCATGTCTGTTTCCCTCCCAAAAATGTTTCTTCGGAAAAGGGAAAGTTTTTTTCCCACCCCTTTGGAGATTCCTTTTCCGCATCGATACCCAAACCCATCGGCCATAAAAATAAATTTTTTTAAGAACGTTAGGTTTCTGAAATATATTACAAACATACGTATTCATTTTAATATTTTACCTTCATTGGATGAAATAGTCTGTAAACTCTAAATTTCTTAAATGATTCCAACAAGATGAGATTTTAGTGTTATTTCATCAATCTTTTAAGTATATTGTGTGTCGTCAAATCCTTTTTATTTGAGATGGATGATTGCTAAACAAAATGGTTGAAATAGCATGATAAGAAGGAAAAATATGTTATGTTAGCAAATAATTTACGTGACATAAATATTATCTAACTATTTACACGGATTCAGCTAACTCAAACTGACTGTATATAAATTGTTTTGAGGGGGGGGAATTAAATTCATCTTGTCACAGGTTTTAGCTAAATTGTATATACAATGTATTAGAAATTCCTTAGAAACTTTAAACAATATAGTTGTAAGAGGTTAGAAGAAAGAAATAATAATACGGTTCTTCCAAGCTACTTTACGTAAGATTGACGAAGCATTGTAAGAAATAATAGATAAGCTCGTAAAATACATGTATGCATAATTTATTAAAAATATTAGACTGAATACGTATCTTATATTGAGTTTCAAGAATGGAAATGTTCTTAAAAATATTTATTTTTCTGGCCGATGGGTTTGGGTATCGATGCGGAAAAGGAATCTCCAAAGGGGTGGGAAAAAAACTTTCCCTTTTCCGAAGAAACATTTTTGGGAGCGAAACAGGCATGGTGTGCCTTTTCACGACACCCGTGTGGCTGAACAACCTATCGGTCACCGGTGATATCTCTGGAAGGACAGAAAAAAACTATCCACTGTCGTTGTTGGAGTTGTGTTCACTGGAGGCTATTTCTTTCCCTTTTAATTTTCTCTGAGATCCTTTAGAAATGGGTGAGGATGGTTAGCGTGAAGCGCGGGAGACCTGAATCAGCAGAACGAAAATCCCTTTGAACAACTATTTAAAAAGTAAATGTAAAAGAGGACCAAACTTTCGTGAAAAGCATTTCTGTGTAGACGAAAGTAGGAAGAGATTTCGAAAAAATATTCTATCCTAGAACAATGAAGTCATCCCATTGAAATCTTCTTCTTTGATCCATCAATAGCTTCGAAATACGAAAAAGAAACATTCAGCTTGTCTAAGGTTCAGGAATTGTAAGAGATTCGTAAAGAATTCTTCTTAAGATCATCATGGGTTCCAGATTTGGGTAAAGAGAGAGGGAGACGTGTTACCTTTTCAAGAGCCCACACTGTTCTGAACAAAAACGCGCAATACTTTTATAGAAAAGAGAAGAATTGAAAGTGAAAGTCAAAAAACGAAATGGGATCGGCTGGGAAAAAATTTTTCAGAGCTCAGGAATAATTATGAGATTGGAAAAAAAAAAAAAAAAAAAACTCTTCTTTTTTCTTTATTAATTTGATGTCTTCACTCTTTTGACCTTGTAGAAAGTCAAAAAGTGAAGACATCAAATTAATAAAGAAAAAGGAAGAGTTTTTTTTTTTTTTTTTTTTCTGACTCATAATTTTTTCTCGGCTCAGAAATTTTCCCAGCCGATCTGATTTCGTTTTTTTACTTTCACTTTCAATTCTTCTCTTATCTATAAAAGCATTCTACGTTTCTGTTCAGAACAGTGTGGGCTGTTGGAAAGGCAACACGTCAATGTTTTCCCCCTCTACTCGATGAGTCAAACGAGACCTATCTAAAGGGTTATTAGAACGAATTCATACTTGTGTATTGAAATCACTCCAGTTTCGACTTAACATCAGTCTGTGCTGTGTATTCTGCTTGGATACACACTTTTCCCTCCTAGAAAGAGCTTTTGTGAAGGTAGGCCATCCATTCTTCACAGCTCTTAGACATTTATTTACAGCTGATTTGATCGACGAGACATCACCTTATTTTTAAGCATCCACTCTCTGGGACCTATGAAAATTTTTATCGTTTTGTTTCTGTTGAGTCTGTGCTGTAGAGCCCCCAAATGTCTACAAGGGTTCTTATTCTAGAACGTGTGCACTATTTTGACGTTTCATTTCATAGCTGGGGTGATGGGTGGGTCACCTTCCTTTCAAACTGCACCGTGGAGGTTCAGATGTTAGAAAGTTTCGAGCCTACGTGTTTAATTCATGGGTTAACCACGGGTCGTGAACAAAACAGGAACCTTCGTGGATCGTCCCTAGGAAAAAGCACAGAACGGAAATGGCTACTCGTGTTTTTGTCTATTCGACATTATTCAAAAGGATCTCTACTCTCTTTTTGGTTCGAAGTATGTCTCTATCTGTTGTCTTAGGTGTCTAAAGAAATTAGCTTTTCAGGAAAGGAGTTGTCTTAGGTTTCTAAAGAAATTAGCTTTTCAGGAAAGAAATGTTACTTGAGAAACATGACGAGATAGGTTGAAAGAGGTTTCAAAGAGAAAAGAGATATGTCGTTCATTTTTATCATGTCTGAAGACATGATAAAAATGAACAAAAAGTATTTATAATATATATTATATAATATATATATTATATAATATATATATTTTTTAATTTTTTAAAATTTTTTTTCAAATCTCTCAGAAAATATTTTCCAGCTCATCTAAAAATGACCCTCCTACTCAGTTTCGAAAAAAGCGACTGTGTCTTACTACTCTCTATTTTTTTTGTCAAATTTCTAAGAAAAAAAAACATTTTACAGCAGCATCTCTCACCATGAGCCTGCTTCATCCTTTCCGAAAAAAAGACACGTTGCTATTGTCTTCATAGGTGTTTCTCTGAGATCCTTTAAAAATGGTTTCAGAATCCACTCGACAGGATTTGTCAAAGTATTCCGAGCTTCACTTCAGAGGGCTTGCTAAACTTACCTGATTTCAGGGAAAAGACTTCCACGAGTCGTTGGAGGAGATATCCAAAAAAAATATAACGTGGTTGTGAGTCAAAATAAACGAACCCTTTTCACTTGAGCCATCACGAGATTTCAGCGACCACGAGAGGGTGGAGATGACTATCTCGTAAGAGAATAAATCTAACCGTCCCACCACACCTACACAAACACACGTTTTTTTAAAAGAATCATGCTTTTAGAAACTCATTTCAACTTTGAATAGGAAAATCGTGTTTTTAAGAGAGGGTCTCATCTAAAACGTAGAGTAAAACATATAAATCATGCCGGGTATAGGTAGCCCTAAAATTAGGCATTGAAATTTTTTAATAGATTCATGATCAACAGAAAATGATACAACGTCTTACTTGCAACTATTTAAAAGAATCCTTTGAACCCATACTTGAAAAAGAAATGAAGAAACATCCAGCTAGCTCTTCTAAAGTTCAGAAAGGTTAAGAGATTCTCAAAGAATTCTTCTTAAGAACATCATGGATTCCCGATTAGGGTAGAGAGGGAGACGTGTTGCCTTTTCAACAGCCCACAGTGTTCTGAACAGAAACGTGGAATACTTTTATAGAAAAGAGAAGAGTTGAAAGTGAAAGTCGAAAAACGAAATGAGATCGGCTGGGAAAATATTTTCAGAGCTCAGAAAAAAATTCTGAGATGTAAAAAAAAAAAAAAAACTTTTTGTTAATTTTTATCATGTCTTCTAGACATGATAAAAATTAACTCACCCCCCTTTTATCTGGGAATGTTGTCTTACCGTTTCTAAAAATAGACCAGAACCCAATCCTTTCTTGGAATTCTATTCTTTAGAAAGGATGAGTCATGGTCTATTTTTAGAAAGTGGGAGACAACATTCCCAGACAAAAAGAGAAGGGAGTTAATTTTTATCATGTCTAGAAGACATGATAAAAATTAACAAAAAGATTTTTTTTTTTAACATCTCACAATTTTTTTCTGTGCTCTGAGAAATTTTTCCTAGCCGATCCCATTTCGTTTTTCGACTTTCACTTTCAACTCTTCACTTTTCTATAAAAGCATTCCACGTTTCTGTTGAGAACAGTGCGGGCTGTTGATGAGGCAACATGTCTCTCTCTACACAAATCTGGAACCCTAGTCACGAGAGAATATGAGACTAGAAAAATAGTTTAGCTTATTGATTTAAGAAATGTCCCATGCTAGAACTCAGAATTATAATCAGAGCGGGGCTTTCCATTATCCACTTCCAAGATTTTAGATTTGCCATGGGTGACATGTTCCCAAATTCATAAATTCTTCAATTATAGTCCCCTTCTTTGACAAATGGCTAAGAAATTCTTAAAGAATACCATGAGATTGGGTAAAGAGAGAGACTGGAGAAGATATCCAAAACACATCTCGTGGAGATGACTATCTCGTAAGAAAGAAAGCTAGCCGTCCCACCACACCTACACAAACACACATGTTTTTTTAAAAGGATCATGCTTTTGGAAAATCATTTCAACTTTGAATAGGAAAATCATGTTTTTAAGAGAGGGTCTTATCTAAAACGTTGAGTAAAACATATGAATCATGTTGGGTATAGGTAGCCCTAAAATTAGGCATTGAAATTTTTTAATAGATTCATGATCAACAGAAAATAATACAACGTCTTACTTGCAACTATTTAAAAGAATCCTTTGAACCCATACTTGAAAAAGAAATGAAGAAATATCCAGCTAGCTCGTCTAAAGTTCAGAAAGGTTAAGAGATTCTCAAAAAATTCTTCTTTAGAACATCTTGGATTCCCAATTAATGTAGAGAGGGAGACGTGTTGCCTTTTCAACAGCCCACAGTGTTCTGAACAGAAACTCGAAATACTTTTATAGAAAAGAGAAGAGTTGAAAGTGAAAGTCGAAAAACGAAATGGGATCGGCTGGGAAAATATTTTCAGAGCTCAGAAAAAAATTCTGAGATGTAAAAAAAAAAAAAAAAAAAAAAAAGAAAAAACTTTTTGTTAATTTTTACAATGTCTTCTAGACATGATAAAAATTAACTCACCCCCCTTTTGTATGGGAATGTTGTCTCCCATTTTCTAAAAATAGACCATGACTCATCCAATCTTTTCTTGGAATTATATTCTTTAGAAAGAATGAGTCATTGTCTATTTTTAGAAAGAGTGAGACAACATTCCCAGACAAAAAGAGAAGGGAGTTAATTTTATCATGTCTAGACGACATGATAAAAATTAACAAAAAGATTTTTTTTTAACATCTCAGAATTTTTTTCTGAGTTCTGAGAAATTTTTCCTAGCCGATCACATTTCGTTTTTCGACTTTCACTTTCAACTCTTCACTTTTCTATAAAAGCATTCCACGTTTCTGTTCAGAACAGTGCGGGCTGTTGATGAGGCAACATGTCTCTCTCTACCCAAATCTGGAACCCTAGTCACGAGAGAATATGAGACTAGAAAAATAGTTTAGCTTATTGATTTAAAAAATGTCCCATGCTAGAACTCAGAATTATAATCAGAGCGGGGCTTTCCAGTATCCACTTCCAAGATTTTAGATTTGCCATGGGTGACATGTTCCCAAATTCATAAATTCTTCAATTATAGTCCCCTTCTTTGACAAATGGCTAAGAAATTCTTAAAGAATATCATGAGATTGGGTAAAGAGAGAGATGTGTTGCCTCTTCCACAGCCCACACGGATCTGAAGTGAAACGCGGAATGCTTTTATAGATAACTGGGGAATTGAAACAAAGTCAAAACCCAATCGAAAGTAAAAGCCCAACAGAATTCCACAAGAATGAGTCATAGTCTATTTTTAGAAAGAGTGAGAGAACATTCCCAGACAAAAAGAGAAGGGAGTTAATTTTTATCATGTCTAGAAGACATGATAAAAAAGATTGTTTTTTTTTTTTTTTTTTTTTTACATCTCAGAATTTTTTTCTGAGCTCTGAGAATTTTTTTTCCCAGTCGGCTTGATTCACAAAACCAGATATATTCAAATTATTTCTATAGAGGGTTCTCATCTATTTAAACCAGTCGCGTTTCAGCTTTAAATCAGTCTGTGCTGTGCACTGGAACTGAATACTCGCTTCTTCCTCCTGGAAAGAGGTTTTGTGAAGGTGTGTGGAGATACTGTTTTCAGCTGTCAGACATTTTTTTCCAACAGCCGACTCGATCGTTCAAATGACACCGTGGAAGTTGGAGAGAGGTCAAGTCGATTCGGAGGACGGTAAAGCATTTGAGGGCTATTTGCCTTAAGAAATGCCTTCGTGGAGGACTTTGGAAGGGAAACTGGCTCGTATTCACGTTACACATGGGGAAAAACCACGAAAAAAGAACACCCATGCAGCCAGCTTGAAAGTCAGTCGTTCACGTTTAACAAAATCTGAAATGGATTTTATAAAAACATATTGGGATCGTATTCAAAATTGGATCATTCTATTGTTTTATCAGAATGTACCAGTATACGATTAACCAATTCTATTGAATCACATGATCTTGCCTTCTTGAAAGTCATTTGTTAACATTTCACAAAATATATATCAGTATAAGATGGAACCATCGTGATCCGTTATTCTGACTGATGGAGTCAGCTGTGGATCACAAGACCTTGCCTTTTTTGAAAAGGATTTGTTAAAGTTCCACAAAATATATTAGTATACAATGGAACTATCGTGATCCGTTAATTCTGACGGGTCTAGTCAGCTGTGGATCACGAGATCTTGCCTTCTTGAAAGTCATTTGTTAAAGAAGTTTCACAAAATATATCAGTATACAATGGAACAATCGTGATCCGTTAATTCTGACAAGTCTAGTCAGCTGTGGATCACGAGATCTTGCCTTCTTCAAAATCATTTGTTAAAGAAGTTTCACAAAATATATCAGTATACAATAGAACAATCGTGATCCGTTAATCCTGACTGCTCTAGCCAGCTATGGATCACGAGATCTTGCCCTGTTCAAAGGGATTTGTTATAGTTTCACAAAATATATCAGTATACGATTGATAAAATCGTGATCCGTTAATCCTGACTAGTCTAGCCAGCTGTGGATCACGAGATCTTGCCTTGTTAAAGTTTCACAAAATATATCAGTATACGAGGGAACAATCGTGATCCATTGATCCTGACTGCTCTAGCCAGCTATGGATCACGAGATCTTGCCCTGTTGAAAGGGATTTGTTATAGTTTCACAAAATATATCAGTATACGATTGATAAAATCGTGATCCGTTTTTCCTGACTAATGGAGTCAGCTGTGGATCACGAGATCTTGGCTTCTTGAAAGGAATTTGTTAAAGTTTCACAAAATATATCAGTATATGATGGAACAATCGTGATCCGATTACACTGACGGGTCTAGCCAACTGTGGATCACGAGATCTTGGCTTCTTGAAAGGAATTTGTTAAAGTTTCACAAAATATATCTGTATATGATGGAACAATCGTGATCCGATTACACTGACGGGTCTAGCCAGCTGTGGATCACATGATCTTGCTTTGTTGAAAAGGATTTGTTAAAGTTTCACAAAATATATCAGTATACGAAATAATAGCATGTTTTCTATAAAAACAGCTATTGAGTAAAACATTTCTAGCCTTGAAAAGCAAAAACAGTAGCACGGGGAAAAATATTACCCTACCTCAAAGTATTGAAAGGAAATAAGAATACATTTCTATAAAATGGGTGACTCAATAAATATTTGTAGTCTATGAAATACAAAAGAGTAAGAAAAAAATGTTCACATACCTTCACAGAAGCTCTTCCCAGGAGAGTGAGAAGCGTGTATCCACGTTGAGTGCACAGCACAGACTGATCTGAAACTGAAACGCAAGTGGTTTAAATACATTAACGAGTTGCTTCTAGAAACCGACTGGAAAAAATTCTCAGAGCTCTGGAAAAATTTTAACACATTAAAAAAAAAAAAAAAAAACCTTCCTTTTTTCTTTCTTAATTTGATGTCTTCACTTTTTTTATTTCTACAAGGTCAAAAGAATGAAGACATCAAATTAAGAAAGAAAAAGGAAGTATTTTTTTTTTTAAATCTTTTTTCAGCTTTGAAAATTTTCTTCCCAGTCGTTAACATTTCGTTTTTGGACTTTCAGTTTCAATTCTTGGACCCATGATGTTCTTTTATTGATGTTCTTGTAGTATATTTCTATACAAATTCACTCCTTTTCCCCAAAAAAGATATCTTTTTTTTATTTTTTTTTTACCTTCCAATTTGTATAGCTATATACTGAAAACAGGCATTAAAGTCAGTTTGTAGTATATTCCTATACAAATTCACTTAATTTCCCGAAAAAAAAAATATGTCTTTTTTTTATTTTTTTTTACCTTCCAATTTGTATAGCTATATGCTGAAAACAGGCTTTAAAGTCCGTTTGTAGTATATTCCTATACAAATTCACTGCCCTCCCCCCCGAAAAAAAAAGATGTCTTTTTTTTATTTTTTTTACCTTCCAATTTGTATAGCTATATGCTGAAAACAGGCTTTAAAGTCCGTTTGTAGTATATTCCTATACAAATTCAGTGGCTTCCCCTCCCCGAAAAAAAAAGATGTCTTTTTTTTATTTTTTTTTACCTTCCAATTTTTATAGCTATATACTGAAAACAGGCCTTAAATTCCGTTTGTAGTATATTCCTATACAAATTTACTCCCTTTTCCCCAAAAAGATGTCTTTTTTTTTAATTTTACCTTCAAATTTGTATAGCTACACACTGAGAACACGCGTTCAAGTCCGTTTGTAGTATATTGGTATACATGGTCTATTTTTAGAAGGGGTGAGACAACATTCCCAGACAAAAGGGGGTAGGGTTAATTTTTATCATGTGTACAAGACATGATAAAAATTAACAAAAAGTTTTTTTTTTTTTTTTTTTTTTTTTTTTTTTTTTTTTTTTTACATTTCAAAATTTTTTTCTGAGCTTTGAAAAATTTTTCCCAGTCGGCAACCAAGTGAAAATTCTCCAGCCAAGACTTTTACTTTCACTTTCAACACTTTTCTATAAAAGTATTCTACGTTTTCTGTTCAGAACTGTGCGGGCTGTCCAAGGTGCAGCATGTTTTTCTTTCTCTACCTCATCTGGACCCAGGACCACTCTTCTAGAAAGAGCTTCTGTGAACACAAGTTTCTTTCCACTTTTTAATGTCTCACAGAATAGAAATCATTCTTCTGTTTAGGGGAAAATGTTTCCCATTTGAAACGCTAGGACCCTTTTTTTTTTTTTTTTTTACATGTCAGATTTTTTTTTTCTGAGCTCTGAAAATTTTTTCCCAGTCGGCAACCAAGTGAAATTTTTCAGCCAAGACGATTTGGCTTTTACTTTCACTTTCATTGCTTTTCTATAAAAGTATTCCACGTTTTCTATTCAGAACCGTGCGGGCTATCCAAGGGGCAGCATGCTTATTCTCTTTCTCTATCTCATCTGGACCCAGGAACATTCTTCTAGAAAGAGCTTCTGTGAACACAAGTTTCTTTCCACTTTTTAATGTCTCACAGAATAGAAATCATTTTTCTGTTTAGGGGAAAATGTTTCCCTTTTGAAAAGCTAGGACCCCTCGTTTGGATTTCATCAGCAACCGTTTATCAGGTTCTGGCGAAATTGGATGATCCATCCATGAATCAGAATTTCCCATCCGTGGTTTGGATGCAACAATATTTCAACATAGTTTAAGAAAAATCCTTCAATCCTATTTGAAAGGAGATGTCATGATATTGAAAGACACCTCAAACCATACCGTTGACGACGTGTGAGACACAAACCATGACATAAATTTCAGTTTCTATGACAGCTAACACGCTTGAGCTTTAAAAATGTATGAAAGAAGTTATTTTCAATCCATTTCAGCGATTGAGTGGGCTGGGAAAAAAAGGCCCTTTCCATGACAGCTAACACGTTTGAGCTTTAAAACTATATGAAGAAATTTGTTTTGAATCCATTTCAGCGACTGAGTGGACTGGGAAACATTTTCTTAGAGCTCAGGGGAAAAAAAGGCTCTTTCCATGAGAACTAACACTCTTGAGGTTTAAAAATGTATGAAAGAATTTGTTTTTAATTCATTTCAGCTATTGAGTCTGCTGGGAAAAATTTTCTCAGAGCTCAAGGGAAAAAAGGCTCTTTCCATGACAGCTAACACGCTTAAGCTTTAAAAATGTATGAAAGAATTTATTTTTAATCCATTTCAGCGATTGAGTCTGCTGGGAAACATTTTCTCAGAGCTCAGGGGAAAAAGGCTCTTTCCATGACAGCTAACACGCTTAAGCTTTAAAAATGTATGAAAGAATTTATTTTTAATCCATTTCAGCGATTGAGTGGGCTGTTTTTTTCCTGGTTGTGGGATGGAGTAGAGTTGCTGCGTCTTGAACAACCCACACTGATCTGAACAGAAACATGAAATGTTCTTATAGATATAAGAAATGAATTGAAAGTGAAAGTAAAAATGAAATTGTATTGGCTGGAAATATTTCTTGGCTGTTGAATGGGAAAAATATTTCCAGAACTGAAAAAAAAAAAAAAACTCTTCCTTTTTTTTATTAATTTGATGTCTTCACTTTGTTTACTTTGGAATGGAGAAACCCAAAGACCATGACTCATCCTTTCTAAAACATATAATTCCTAGAATGAGTCATGGTCTATTTTTAGAAACAGTGAGACAACATTCCCACACAAAAAGGGGGTAGGGTTAATTTTTATCATGTCTAGAAGACATGATAAAAATTAACAAAAAGATTTTTTTTTTTAACATCTCACAATTTTTTTCTGTGCTCTGAGAAATTTTTCCTAGCCGATCCCATTTCGTTTTTCGACTTTCACTTTCAACTCTTCACTTTTCTATAAAAGCATTCCACGTTTCTGTTGAGAACAGTGCGGGCTGTTGATGAGGCAACATGTCTCTCTCTACACAAATCTGGAACCCTAGTCACGAGAGAATATGAGACTAGAAAAATAGTTTAGCTTATTGATTTAAGAAATGTCCCATGCTAGAACTCAGAATTATAATCAGAGCGGGGCTTTCCATTATCCACTTCCAAGATTTTAGATTTGCCATGGGTGACATGTTCCCAAATTCATAAATTCTTCAATTATAGTCCCCTTCTTTGACAAATGGCTAAGAAATTCTTAAAGAATACCATGAGATTGGGTAAAGAGAGAGACTGGAGAAGATATCCAAAACACATCTCGTGGAGATGACTATCTCGTAAGAAAGAAAGCTAGCCGTCCCACCACACCTACACAAACACACATGTTTTTTTAAAAGGATCATGCTTTTGGAAAATCATTTCAACTTTGAATAGGAAAATCATGTTTTTAAGAGAGGGTCTTATCTAAAACGTTGAGTAAAACATATGAATCATGTTGGGTATAGGTAGCCCTAAAATTAGGCATTGAAATTTTTTAATAGATTCATGATCAACAGAAAATAATACAACGTCTTACTTGCAACTATTTAAAAGAATCCTTTGAACCCATACTTGAAAAAGAAATGAAGAAATATCCAGCTAGCTCGTCTAAAGTTCAGAAAGGTTAAGAGATTCTCAAAAAATTCTTCTTTAGAACATCTTGGATTCCCAATTAATGTAGAGAGGGAGACGTGTTGCCTTTTCAACAGCCCACAGTGTTCTGAACAGAAACTCGAAATACTTTTATAGAAAAGAGAAGAGTTGAAAGTGAAAGTCGAAAAACGAAATGGGATCGGCTGGGAAAATATTTTCAGAGCTCAGAAAAAAATTCTGAGATGTAAAAAAAAAAAAAAAAAAAAAAAAGAAAAAACTTTTTGTTAATTTTTACAATGTCTTCTAGACATGATAAAAATTAACTCACCCCCCTTTTGTATGGGAATGTTGTCTCCCATTTTCTAAAAATAGACCATGACTCATCCAATCTTTTCTTGGAATTATATTCTTTAGAAAGAATGAGTCATTGTCTATTTTTAGAAAGAGTGAGACAACATTCCCAGACAAAAAGAGAAGGGAGTTAATTTTATCATGTCTAGACGACATGATAAAAATTAACAAAAAGATTTTTTTTTAACATCTCAGAATTTTTTTCTGAGCTCTGAGAAATTTTTCCTAGCCGATCACATTTCGTTTTTCGACTTTCACTTTCAACTCTTCACTTTTCTATAAAAGCATTCCACGTTTCTGTTCAGAACAGTGCGGGCTGTTGATGAGGCAACATGTCTCTCTCTACCCAAATCTGGAACCCTAGTCACGAGAGAATATGAGACTAGAAAAATAGTTTAGCTTATTGATTTAAAAAATGTCCCATGCTAGAACTCAGAATTATAATCAGAGCGGGGCTTTCCAGTATCCACTTCCAAGATTTTAGATTTGCCATGGGTGACATGTTCCCAAATTCATAAATTCTTCAATTATAGTCCCCTTCTTTGACAAATGGCTAAGAAATTCTTAAAGAATATCATGAGATTGGGTAAAGAGAGAGATGTGTTGCCTCTTCCACAGCCCACACGGATCTGAAGTGAAACGCGGAATGCTTTTATAGATAACTGGGGAATTGAAACAAAGTCAAAACCCAATCGAAAGTAAAAGCCCAACAGAATTCCACAAGAATGAGTCATAGTCTATTTTTAGAAAGAGTGAGAGAACATTCCCAGACAAAAAGAGAAGGGAGTTAATTTTTATCATGTCTAGAAGACATGATAAAAATTAACAAAAAGATTGTTTTTTTTTTTTTTTTTTTTTTTTTTTTTTTTTTTTTTTTTGTTTTTACATCTCAGAATTTTTTTCTGAGCTCTGAGAATTTTTTTTCCCAGTCGGCTTGATTCACAAAACCAGATATATTCAAATTATTTCTATAGAGGGTTCTCATCTATTTAAACCAGTCGCGTTTCAGCTTTAAATCAGTCTGTGCTGTGCACTGGAACTGAATACTCGCTTCTTCCTCCTGGAAAGAGGTTTTGTGAAGGTGTGTGGAGATACTGTTTTCAGCTGTCAGACATTTTTTTCCAACAGCCGACTCGATCGTTCAAATGACACCGTGGAAGTTGGAGAGAGGTCAAGTCGATTCGGAGGACGGTAAAGCATTTGAGGGCTATTTGCCTTAAGAAATGCCTTCGTGGAGGACTTTGGAAGGGAAACTGGCTCGTATTCACGTTACACATGGGGAAAAACCACGAAAAAAGAACACCCATGCAGCCAGCTTGAAAGTCAGTCGTTCACGTTTAACAAAATCTGAAATGGATTTTATAAAAACATATTGGGATCGTATTCAAAATTGGATCATTCTATTGTTTTATCAGAATGTACCAGTATACGATTAACCAATTCTATTGAATCACATGATCTTGCCTTCTTGAAAGTCATTTGTTAACATTTCACAAAATATATATCAGTATAAGATGGAACCATCGTGATCCGTTATTCTGACTGATGGAGTCAGCTGTGGATCACAAGACCTTGCCTTTTTTGAAAAGGATTTGTTAAAGTTCCACAAAATATATTAGTATACAATGGAACTATCGTGATCCGTTAATTCTGACGGGTCTAGTCAGCTGTGGATCACGAGATCTTGCCTTCTTGAAAGTCATTTGTTAAAGAAGTTTCACAAAATATATCAGTATACAATGGAACAATCGTGATCCGTTAATTCTGACAAGTCTAGTCAGCTGTGGATCACGAGATCTTGCCTTCTTCAAAATCATTTGTTAAAGAAGTTTCACAAAATATATCAGTATACAATAGAACAATCGTGATCCGTTAATCCTGACTGCTCTAGCCAGCTATGGATCACGAGATCTTGCCCTGTTGAAAGGGATTTGTTATAGTTTCACAAAATATATCAGTATACGATTGATAAAATCGTGATCCGTTAATCCTGACTAGTCTAGCCAGCTGTGGATCACGAGATCTTGCCTTGTTAAAGTTTCACAAAATATATCAGTATACGAGGGAACAATCGTGATCCATTGATCCTGACTGCTCTAGCCAGCTATGGATCACGAGATCTTGCCCTGTTGAAAGGGATTTGTTATAGTTTCACAAAATATATCAGTATACGATTGATAAAATCGTGATCCGTTTTTCCTGACTAATGGAGTCAGCTGTGGATCACGAGATCTTGGCTTCTTGATAGGAATTTGTTAAAGTTTCACAAAATATATCAGTATATGATGGAACAATCGTGATCCGATTACACTGACGGGTCTAGCCAACTGTGGATCACGAGATCTTGGCTTCTTGAAAGGAATTTGTTAAAGTTTCACAAAATATATCTGTATATGATGGAACAATCGTGATCCGATTACACTGACGGGTCTAGCCAGCTGTGGATCACATGATCTTGCTTTGTTGAAAAGGATTTGTTAAAGTTTCACAAAATATATCAGTATACGAAATAATAGCATGTTTTCTATAAAAACAGCTATTGAGTAAAACATTTCTAGCCTTGAAAAGCAAAAACAGTAGCACGGGGAAAAATATTACCCTACCTCAAAGTATTGAAAGGAAATAAGAATACATTTCTATAAAATGGGTGACTCAATAAATATTTGTAGTCTATGAAATACAAAAGAGTAAGAAAAAAATGTTCACATACCTTCACAGAAGCTCTTCCCAGGAGAGTGAGAAGCGTGTATCCACGTTGAGTGCACAGCACAGACTGATCTGAAACTGAAACGCAAGTGGTTTAAATACATTAACGAGTTGCTTCTAGAAACCGACTGGAAAAAATTCTCAGAGCTCTGGAAAAATTTTAACACATTAAAAAAAAAAAAAAAAAACCTTCCTTTTTTCTTTCTTAATTTGATGTCTTCACTTTTTTTATTTCTACAAGGTCAAAAGAATGAAGACATCAAATTAAGAAAGAAAAAGGAAGTATTTTTTTTTTTAAATCTTTTTTCAGCTTTGAAAATTTTCTTCCCAGTCGTTAACATTTCGTTTTTGGACTTTCAGTTTCAATTCTTGGACCCATGATGTTCTTTTATTGATGTTCTTGTAGTATATTTCTATACAAATTCACTCCTTTTCCCCAAAAAAGATATCTTTTTTTTATTTTTTTTTTACCTTCCAATTTGTATAGCTATATGCTGAAAACAGGCTTTAAAGTCCGTTTGTAGTATATTCCTATACAAATTCACTGCCCTCCCCCCCGAAAAAAAAAGATGTCTTTTTTTTATTTTTTTTACCTTCCAATTTGTATAGCTATATGCTGAAAACAGGCTTTAAAGTCCGTTTGTAGTATATTCCTATACAAATTCAGTGGCTTCCCCTCCCCGAAAAAAAAAGATGTCTTTTTTTTATTTTTTTTTACCTTCCAATTTTTATAGCTATATACTGAAAACAGGCCTTAAATTCCGTTTGTAGTATATTCCTATACAAATTTACTCCCTTTTCCCCAAAAAGATGTCTTTTTTTTTAATTTTACCTTCAAATTTGTATAGCTACACACTGAGAACACGCGTTCAAGTCCGTTTGTAGTATATTGGTATACATGGTCTATTTTTAGAAGGGGTGAGACAACATTCCCAGACAAAAGGGGGTAGGGTTAATTTTTATCATGTGTACAAGACATGATAAAAATTAACAAAAAGTTTTTTTTTTTTTTTTTTTTTTTTTTTTTTTTTTTTTTTACATTTCAAAATTTTTTTCTGAGCTTTGAAAAATTTTTCCCAGTCGGCAACCAAGTGAAAATTCTCCAGCCAAGACTTTTACTTTCACTTTC
The DNA here is from genome assembly GCF_044657685.1 of Stegodyphus dumicola. Lineage (NCBI taxonomy): Eukaryota > Metazoa > Arthropoda > Arachnida > Araneae > Eresidae > Stegodyphus > Stegodyphus dumicola. Next base: position 56,340,201 of record NC_140778.1, read on the forward strand.
AACACTTTTCTATAAAAGTATTCTACGTTTTCTGTTCAGAACTGTGCGGGCTGTCCAAGGTGCAGCATGTTTTTCTTTCTCTACCTCATCTGGACCCAGGACCACTCTTCTAGAAAGAGCTTCTGTGAACACAAGTTTCTTTCCACTTTTTAATGTCTCACAGAATAGAAATCATTCTTCTGTTTAGGGGAAAATGTTTCCCATTTGAAACGCTAGGACCCTTTTTTTTTTTTTTTTTTTTACATGTCAGATTTTTTTTTTCTGAGCTCTGAAAATTTTTTCCCAGTCGGCAACCAAGTGAAATTTTTCAGCCAAGACGATTTGGCTTTTACTTTCACTTTCATTGCTTTTCTATAAAAGTATTCCACGTTTTCTATTCAGAACCGTGCGGGCTATCCAAGGGGCAGCATGCTTTTTCTCTTTCTCTATCTCATCTGGACCCAGGAACATTCTTCTAGAAAGAGCTTCTGTGAACACAAGTTTCTTTCCACTTTTTAATGTCTCACAGAATAGAAATCATTTTTCTGTTTAGGGGAAAATGTTTCCCTTTTGAAAAGCTAGGACCCCTCGTTTGGATTTCATCAGCAACCGTTTATCAGGTTCTGGCGAAATTGGATGATCCATCCATGAATCAGAATTTCCCATCCGTGGTTTGGATGCAACAATATTTCAACATAGTTTAAGAAAAATCCTTCAATCCTATTTGAAAGGAGATGTCATGATATTGAAAGACACCTCAAACCATACCGTTGACGACGTGTGAGACACAAACCATGACATAAATTTCAGTTTCTATGACAGCTAACACGCTTGAGCTTTAAAAATGTATGAAAGAAGTTATTTTTAATCCATTTCAGCGATTGAGTGGGCTGGGAAAAAAAGGCCCTTTCCATGACAGCTAACACGTTTGAGCTTTAAAACTATATGAAGAAATTTGTTTTGAATCCATTTCAGCGACTGAGTGGACTGGGAAACATTTTCTTAGAGCTCAGGGGGAAAAAAGGCTCTTTCCATGAGAACTAACACTCTTGAGGTTTAAAAATGTATGAAAGAATTTGTTTTTAATTCATTTCAGCTATTGAGTCTGCTGGGAAACATTTTCTCAGAGCTCAAGGGAAAAAAGGCTCTTTCCATGACAGCTAACACGCTTAAGCTTTAAAAATGTATGAAAGAATTTATTTTTAATCCATTTCAGCGATTGAGTCTGCTGGGAAACATTTTCTCAGAGCTCAGGGGAAAAAGGCTCTTTCCATGACAGCTAACACGCTTAAGCTTTAAAAATGTATGAAAGAATTTATTTTTAATCCATTTCAGCGATTGAGAGGGCTGTTTTTTTCCTGGTTGTGGGATGGAGTAGAGTTGCTGCGTCTTGAACAACCCACACTGATCTGAACAGAAACATGAAATGTTCTTATAGATATAAGAAATGAATTGAAAGTGAAAGTAAAAATGAAATTGTATTGGCTGGAAATATTTCTTGGCTGTTGAATGGGAAAAATATTTCCAGAACTGAAAAAAAAAAAAAAACTCTTCCTTTTTTTTATTAATTTGATGTCTTCACTTTGTTTACTTTGGAATGGAGAAACCCAAAGACCATGACTCATCCTTTCTAAAACATATAATTCCTAGAATGAGTCATGGTCTATTTTTAGAAACAGTGAGACAACATTCCCACACAAAAAGGGGGTAGGGTTAATTTTTATCATGTCTAGAAGACATAATAAAAATTAACAAAAAGTTTTTTTTTTTTTTTTTACATCTCAGTTTTTTTTCTGAGCTCTGAAAATTTTTTCCCAGTCGGCAACCAAGTGAAAAATTTGCAATCGGCTTTTACTTTCACTTTCAACTCTTTTCTATAAAAGCATTCCACGTTTTCTGTTCAGAACCGTGCGGGCTCTCCATAGTGCAACATGCTTTATCTCTCTCTACCTCATCTGCAGCTAGGATGTTTTTCCTTCTTCAAGAAGTGGAATTTTTTGGGAATACCTTACAATTTCACGAGCTAGCTGTTTCTTATATTTCGAGGAGATTTCAATAAAATTGTTTATAGATGTCACCTATTGCAGATGGGGAAAAAGCCTATACTGGATCGCTGGAGACATCTCATCCAGATAGGTCACGTTATATTTTTTCCCACACTTAAATAAATTGGACATTAGCCATCCTTTTGTTTTCTCATCCAACAAAGATAGACACTACAGACCGTTTTGGGTTTTCACTCTTCGCGAACCAAGACGAGCCGCAGCCACACTTTGCGTTTTCTATGAGCGCAATAATGGATCACGTGAGCAGCCATTTTGTTTCCCATCTCACCCAGATAGGTCATGTTGTATTTTGTTTCATACACCTAGCCAATTTTGGACATGAGCCATCCTTTTGTTTTTTTTTCTATCGAACCAAGATGGACTCTGGAGACAATTTTGTTTCTCAACGGAAAAGTAAATTTTCTGAATGGGTACCGGTGTTCGAATACTTTTGTGACCGACTGTCTGATTATACTGTTACAACCACGAAATCTCGAAATGGATGGGTTTTACAGTTGACTACGGTAAGACGCAGGGAGACCTGTCATCCCTAGCTCCTCCTAGGAATTCTGAAGATACTATTACAACCCCAAAATCTCAAAAATGATACGATTTACAATTGACATCGAGTCCCGAAACCAAACCAGCTGACCCTAGAGAGATTGGAAAGGAAGATGGATTCGATGGGAGGGAGATTATTCTTCTTTCGGGATGGAAACAATATTTGTACTTCTTTTCTTTCAAGAGGAAAAGGGGCATCCAATCCCATAACCTGTCGAGTGGACCCTAGCGAGGTTGAAAAGGCAGACAGATTCAACTGGGGTCGGTTTCGGGTTAAAAAGAAGAGCTGTTCCGCTTTTCTTCCTACATGGAAAAGGGTATCTAGTCTCACAACCTATAAACGCATCTTCTTTCAAAAAGTTAGAAAGGATTTTAAAATAGGTTGGAAACTATTTTCTTCTTAAAAATTCGGAAAAACAACAACATAAGCTTGGGTTCCAAAAAATAGTTAAAGAAGGTTAAATGAACAGCCCATCTAAAGTGAAATTCCGAAGAGAATAAATGGGTAAGGACTCATCCATCGAGTCGGCTGGGCAATGGTTTTCTTAGAAATTGAAACGGTCCACAATTAAACAACGTGGTAAACAATATCAACAAAATGGTAAAGCAAATCTATTGAGCTGGTCTCTCAAATCTCACCCCGCAAAATATTTTAAACGTAAACAAGTCAACAACATAGTAAATACCATCAATAGAATAGGATAATAACATCGTCTAGAAGGGGAAAAACCTGTCAGAGAAGCAAAAACACAAAAGAGTGGAAGAAAAAATGTTAACATACCTTCACAGAAGCTTTTTCCAGGAGAGATAGAAGCGTGTATCCACGTTGAGTGCCCCGCACAGACTGATTGGAAGCTGAAACACGAGTGGTTTAAATAGCTAAGTGAGAGTTCTTTCTAGAAACAATTTGGAAGTCTTATTTTGATCATCGAGTCGACTGGGAAAAAATTCTCAGAGCTCAAAAAAAAAAAATTCTGAGATGTAAAAAAAAAAAAAAAAATTTTCTGAGCTCTGAGAATTTTTTCCCAGTCCACTCGATGATCAAAACAAGACTTCCAAATTGTTTTTACAAAGAACTCTCACTTAGCTATTTAAACCACTCCAGTTTCAGCTTCAGATCAGTCTGTGCTGGGCAGTTCACCTGGATATAGGCTTTTGGATACAAGAATGGTTTTTCTCAACTCGCAGAAATTTGTTTCCAGCCGACTCGTTTTCACTTTCCCATTCAACTCGTCTCTGATCTATAAAAACATTCCGAGTTTCAGTTCAGTTCGGAACGGGCTGTTGGACACGTGGAGTCAGCTGTGGATCACAGGATCTTGCCTTGTTGAAAACAATTTGTTAAAGTTCCACAAAATATATTAGTATACAATGGAACTATCGTGATCCGTTAATTCTGACGGGTCTAGTCAGCTGTGGATCACGAGATCTTGCCTTCTTGAAAGTCATTTGTTAAAGAAGTTTCACAAAATATATCAGTATACAATGGAACAATCGTGATCCGTTAATTCTGACAAGTCTAGTCAGCTGTGGATCACGAGATCTTGCCTTCTTGAAAATCATTTGTTAAAGAAGTTTCACAAAATATATCAGTATACAATAGAACAATCGTGATCCGTTAATCCTGACTGATTCAGTCAGTTCTGGATCACGAGATCTTGCCTTCTTGAAAGTCATTCGTTAAAATTTCACAAAATATATCAGTATACGAGGGAACAGTCGTGATCCGATTATACTGACTGCTCTAGCGAGCTGTGGATCACGAGATCTTGCGTTCTTCAAAAAGGATTTGTTAAAGAAGTTTCACAAAATATATCAGTATACGATTGATAAAATCGTGATCCGTTAATCCTGACTAGTCTAGCCAGCTGTGGATCACGAGATCTTGCCTTGTTAAAGTTTCACAAAATATATCAGTATACGAGGGAACAATCGTGATCCATTGATCCTGACTGCTCTAGCCAGCTATGGATCACGAGATCTTGCCCTGTTGAAAGGGATTTGTTAAAGTTTCACAAAATATATCAGTATACGATTGATAAAATCGTGATCCGTTTTTCCTGACTAATGGAGTCAGCTGTGGATCACGAGATCTTGGCTTCTTGAAAGGAATTTGTTAAGGTTTCACAAAATATATCAGTATATGATGGAACAATCGTGATCCAATTACACTGACGAGTCTAGCCAGCTGTGGATCACGAGATCTTGGCTTCTTGAAAGGAATTTGTTAAAGTTTCACAAAATATATCAGTATAGGATGGAACAATCGTGATCCAATTACACTGACGAGTCTAGCCAGTGTGGATCACGAGATCTTGGCTTCTTGAAAGGAATTTGTTAAAGTTTCACAAAATATATCAGTATATGATGGAACAATCGTGATCCGATTACACTGACGGGTCTAGCCAGCTGTGGATCACATGATCTTGCTTTGTTGAAAAGGATTTGTTAAAGTTTCACAAAATATATCAGTATACGAAATAATAGCATGTTTTCTATAAAAACAGCTATTGAGTAAAAATTTTAACACATAAAAAAAAAAAAAAAAAAAAAAAAAAAAAAAAAAAAACCTTCCTTTTTACTTTCTTAATTTGATGTCTTCACTTTTTTTATTTCTACAAGGTCAAAAGAATGAAGACATCAAATTAAGAAAGAAAAAGAAAGTATTTTTTTTTTAAATCTTTTTTCAGCTTTGAAAATTTTCTTCCCAGTCGTTAACATTTCGTTATTGGACTTTCAGTTTCAATCTTGGACCCATGATGTTCTTTTATTGATGTTCTTGTAGTATATTTCTATACAAATTCACTCCTTTTCCCCAAAAAAGATATCTTTTTTTTATTTTTTTTTTACCTTCCAATTTGTATAGCTATATACTGAAAACAGGCATTAAAGTCAGTTTGTAGTATATTCCTATACAAATTCACTTAATTTCCCCTTTTTTTTTTATTTTTTTTACCTTCCAATTTGTATAGCTATATGCTGAAAACAGGCTTTAAAGTCCGTTTGTAGTATATTCCTATAAAAATTCACTGCCTTCCCCCCCGAAAAAAAAAGATGTCTTTTTTTTATTTTTTTTACCTTCCAATTTGTATAGCTATATGCTGAAAACAGGCTTTAAATTCCGTTTGTAGTATATTCCTATACAAATTCACTGCCTTCCCCCCCGAAAGAAAAGATGTCTTTTTTTTATTTTTTTTACCTTCCAATTAGTATAGCTATATGCTGAAAACAGGCTTTAAAGTCCGTTTGTAGTATATTCCTATACAAATTCACTGCCTTCCCCCCCCCGAAAAAAAAAGATGTCTTTTTTTTATTTTTTTTTTACCTTCCAATTTGTATAGCTATATGCTGAAAACAGGCTTTAAAGTCCGTTTGTAGTATATTCCTATACAAATTCACTCCCTTCCCCCCCGAAAAAAAAGATGTCTTTTTTTTTATTTTTTTTTACCTTCCAATTTGTATAGCTATATGCTGAAAACAGGCTTTAAAGTCCGTTTGTAGTATATTCCTATACAAATTCACTGCCTTCCCCCCCCCCGAAAAAAAAAGATATCTTTTTTTTTATTTTTTTTACCTTCCAATTTGTATAGCTATATGCTGAAAACAGGCTTTAAAGTCCGTTTGTAGTATATTCCTATACAAATTCACTGCCTTCCCCCCCCGAAAAAAAAAAGATGTCTTTTTTTTTATTTTTTTTACCTTCCAATTTGTATAGCTATATGCTGAAAACAGGCTTTAAAGTCCGTTTGTAGTATATTCCTATACAAATTCACTGCCTTCCCCCCCGAAAAAAAGAGATGTCTTTTTTTTATTTTTTTTTACCTTCCAATTTGTATAGCTATATACTGAAAACAGGCCTTAAATTCCGTTTGTAGTATATTCCTATACAAATTTACTCCCTTTTCCCCAAAAAGATGTCTTTTTTTTTAATTTTACCTTCAAATTTGTATAGCTACATACTGAGAACACGCGTTCAAGACCGTTTGTAGTATATTGGTATACATGGTCTATTTTTAGAAAGGGTGAGACAACATTCCCAGACAAAAGGGGATAGGTTAATTTTTATCATGTCTAGAAGACATGATAAAAATTAACAAAAAGTTTTTTTTTTTTTTTTTTTTTTTTTACATTTCAAAATTTTTTTCTGAGCTTTGAAAAATTTTTCCCAGTCGGCAACCAAGTGAAAATTCTCCAGCCCAGACTTTTACTTTCACTTTCAACACTTTTCTATAAAAGTATTCTACGTTTTCTGTTCAGAACTGTGCGGGCTGTCCATGGTGCAGCATGCTTTTTCTCTCTCTACCTCATCTGAACCCAGGACCACTCTTCTAGAAAGAGCTTCTGTGAACACAAGGTTTTTTCCAATTTTTGACGTCTCACAGAATAGAAATCATTCCTACGTTTAGGGGAAAATGTTTCCCATTTGAAACGCTAAGACCCTTCGTTTGGATTTCATCAGCAGCCGTTTATCAGGGTCTAGCGAAATTGGATGATCCATCCATGGATTAGAATTTCCCATCCGTGGTGTTTATGCATCAAGATTTCAACATAGTTTAAGAAAAATCCTTCAATCCTATTTGAAAGGAGATGACATGATATTGAAAGACATTTTCCCATGACGAAATCTCTCTATCCCACACCTTCTTCTAAAGTGAAGTTAAAGAGATTTTTCACACCGGGTTTTCAATTTTCATCTCAAATCATACCGTTGACGACGTGTGACACACAAACCGTGACATAAATTTTAGTTTCCATGACAGCTAAGAGTCTTGAGGTTTAAACAAATGTATGAAAGAATTTATTTTTTAACCGTTTCAGAGATTGAGTGGGCTGGAAAAAAAGGCTCTTTCCATGACAGCTAACACGCTTGAGCTTTAAATATGTATGAAATAATTTATTTTTAATCGATTTCAGCGATTGAGTGGGCTGCGGAAAAAAAAGGCCCTTTCCATGACAGCTAACACGCTTGAGCTTTAAAAATGTATGAAAGAATTTGTTTTTAATCGATTTCAGCGATTGAGTGGGCTGTGAAAAGAAAAAAGCTCTTTCCATGACACCTAACACTCTTGAGCTTTAAAAATGTATGAAAGAATTTATTTTTAATCGATTTCAGTGATTGAGTGGGCTGTGAAAAGAAAAAGCTCTTTCCATGACACCTAACACGCTTGAGCTTTAAAAATGTATGAAAGAATTTATTTTTAATCCATTTCAGCGATTGAGGGGGCTGGGAAACATTTTCTTAGAGCTCAGGGGGAAAAAAAGGCTCTTTCCATGATACCTAACACGCTTGAGCTTTAAAAATGTATGAAACAATTTATTTTTAATCCATTTCAGCGATTGAGGGGGCTCGGAAAATTTTCTTAGAGCTCAGGGAATGTGTCTCCAGGTTGAATGCATGAAAGCCAAAAGAATTCCTCATGAAAGAACATCTTTTTTTTCCTGGTTGTGGGATGGAGTGGAGTTGCTGCATCTTGAACAACCCACACTGATCTGAACAGAAATATGAAATGTTTTTATAGATATAAGAAATGAACTGAAAGTGAAAGTAAAAATGAAATTGTATTGGCTGGAAATATTTCTTGGCTGTTGAATGGGAAAAATATTTCCAGAGCTGAAAAAAAAAAAAAAAAACTCTTCCTTTTTTTCTATTAATTTGATGTCTTCACTTTGTTTACTTTGGAATGGAGAAACCCAAAGACTATGACTCATCCTTTCTAAAGCATATAATTCCTAGAATGAGTCATGGTCTATTTTTAGAAACAGGGAGACAACATTCTCACACAAAAGGGGGGTAGGGTTAATTTTTATCATGTCTAGAAGACATGATAAAAATTAACAAAAAGTTTTTTTTTTTTTTTTTTTTTTTTTTTTTTTTACATCTCAGATTTTTTTTCTGAGCTCTGAAAATTTTTTCCTAGTCGACAACCAAGTGAAATTTTCCAGCCAAGACGATTTGGCTTTTACTTTCACTTTCATCGCTTTTCTATAAAAGTATTCCACGTTTTCTATTCAGAACCGTGCGGGCTATCAAAGGTGCAGCATGCTTTTTCTCTTTCTCTATCTCATCTGGACCCAGGAACATTCTTCTAGAACGAGCTTCTGTGAACACAAGTTTCTTTCCACTTTTTAATGTCTCACAGAATAGAAATCATTCTTCTGTTTAGGGGAAAATGTTTCCCTTTTGAAAAGCTAGGACCCCTCGTTTGGATTTCATCAGCAACCGTTTATCAGGTTCTAGCGAAATTGGATGATCCATCCATGAATCAGAATTTCCCATCCGTGGTTTGGATGCAACAATATTTCAACATAGTTTAAGAAAAATCCTTCAATCCTATTTGAAAGGAGATGTCATGATATTGAAAGACACCTCAAACCATACCGTTGACGACGTGTGAGACACAAACCATGACATAAATTTCAGTTTCTATGACAGCTAACACGCTTGAGCTTTAAAAATGTATGAAAGAAGTTATTTTTAATCCCTTTCAGCGATTGAGTGGGCTGGGAAAAAAAAGGCCCTTTCCATGACAGCTAACACGCTTGAGCTTTAAAAATATATGAAGAAATTTGTTTTTAATGCATTTCAGCGATTGAGTGGACTGGGAAACATTTTCTTAGAGCTCAGGGGAAAAAAAGGCTCTTTCCATGAGAACTAACACTCTTGAGGTTTAAAAATGTATGAAAGAATTTCTTTTTAATTCATTTCAGCTATTGAATCTGCTGGGAAACATTTTCTCAGAGCTCAGGGGAAAAAAGGCTCTTTCCATGACAGCTAACTCGCTTAAGCTTTAAAAATGTATGAAAGAATTTATTTTTAATCCATTTCAGCGATTGAGTGTGCTGGGAAACATTTTCTTAGAGCTCAGGGGAAAAAAAGGCTCTTTCCATGACAGCTAACACTCTTGAGGTTTAAAAATGTATGAAAGAATTTATTTTTAATCCATTTCAGCGATTGAGTCTGCTGGGAAACATTTTCTCAGAGCTCAGGGGGAAAAAAGGCTCTTTCCATGACAGCTAACACTCTTCAGGTTTAAAAATGTATGAAAGAATTAATTTTTAATCCATTTCAGCGATTGAGTGGGCTGTTTTTTTCCTGGTTGTGGGATGGAGTAGAGTTGCTGCGTCTTGAACAACCCACACTGATCTGAACAGAAACCTGAAATGTTCTTATAGATATAAGAAATGAATTGAAAGTGAAAGTAAAAATGAAATTGTATTGGCTGGAAATATTTCTTGGCTGTTGAATGGGAAAAATATTTCCAGAACTGGAAAAAAAAAAAAAAACTCTTCCTTTTTTTTATTAATTTGATGTCTTCACTTTGTTTACTTTGGAATGGAGAAACCCAAAGACCATGACTCATCCTTTCTAAAACATATAATTCCTAGAATGAGTCATAGTCTATTTTTAGAAACAGTGAGACAACATTCCCACACAAAAAGGGGGTAGGGTTAATTTTTATCATGTCTAGAAGACATAATAAAAATTAACAAAAAGGTTTTTTTTTTTTTTTTTTTTTACATCTCAGAATTTTTTTTCGGAGCTCTGAAAATTTTTTCCCAGTCGGCAACCAAGTGAAAAATTTGCAATCGGCTTTTACTTTCACTTTCAACTCTTTTCTATAAAAGCATTCCACGTTTTCTGTTCAGAACCGTGCGGGCTCTCCATAGTGCAACATGCATTTTCTCTCTCTACCTCATCTGCAGCTAGGATGTTTTTCCTTCTTCAAGAAGTGGAATTTTTTGGGAATACCTTACAATTTCACGAGCTAGCTGTTTCTTATATTTCGAGGACATTTCAATAAAATTGTTTATAGATGTCACCTATTGCAGATGGGGAAAAAGTCTATACTGGATCGCTGGAGACATCTAATCCAGATAGGTCACGTTATATTTTTTCCCACACCTAAATAAATTGGACATGAGCCATCCTTTTGTTTTCTCATCCAACAAAGATAGACACTACAGACCGTTTTGGGTTTCCACTCTTCGCGAACCAAGACGAGCCGCAGCCACACTTTGCGTTTTCTATGAGCGCAATAATGGATCACGTGAGCAGCCATTTTGTTTCCCATCTCACCCAGATAGGTCATGTTGTATTTTGTTTCATACACCTAGCTTATTTTGGACATGAGCCATCCTTTTGTTTTTTTTTCTATCGAACCAAGATGGACTCTGGAGACAATTTTGTTTCTCAACGGAAAAGTAAATTTTCTGAATGGGTACCGGTGTTCGAATACTTTTGTGACCGACTGTACTGGTGCTCCTTCTATCATAGATTGGGCCTTATTTAAAAATATTCCTGCAGATTATCCCCGATCTCAGAAAACTTAATGGTATTTCTAATAACCTGATTACCGCAGGAGATTTAAATGCTCGTCATAGAAGTTGGGATTGTGTCACTGCCAACAATTATGGCGATAAACTAAAACTCTGGGCTCAGAACTCCCATATCCAAATTATTGCGTCGAACACACCTCCACTTTCAGTTTCCTGGGAGTACTGGTGCTCCTTCTATCATAGATTTGGCCTTATTTAAAAATATTCCTGCAGATTATTCGATCGTAGTGACCCAGGAATTGTCCTCGGACCACTATCCGGTTCACCTCACCCTTAAAACTACCAAAATCAATCAAAATTTACCAGCGCAAGTCTCTACCAATTGGGACAACTTTCAGTATGTTTTGGAAAATGGTATTCCCCCTATCAAAATTAACGATAATCAGGAGGTTGACTCAGCCATTAACAGGCTCGACCAAACCCTCGATAGAGCATTTACAGCTGCTTCCATACCCAAATTCAGGTCTAATCACTATAAATTACCTGACTTCATTAAAGAAAAAAATCAAAAACAAAAACCTTCTTCGCAGAAATTGGCAAAATACACGACTTGAAACCTTTCGAGTAAACCTGCGAAGACTCCAGAATGAGATCAAGTCTGATATTAAGGAATACGCAGACGAAAAATACTCAAATTACATTAAGTTCTTCAAACAATAGCCTTTGGGAAGCTAGCGCTCGGCTACGCAAACCTAAACACGACATTCTCCCCCGTAATGGGCACGGTCAGTGACCGGGTGGCATTAACAGACACCGAGAAGGCTGAACGCATAGCAGACAGTTTTCAAAACCAATTTTCACCAAACACTGGACTCCTGTTCGATACATGTGCTGAGCATACGCAGGAAGTCCAACACCAAGTTGAAGAGTTTCTCTCCTCAGATAATCACTCTGAGGAACCCATTATCACAACAATGTCCGAGATTTCTGATATTATCAAAAATTTTAAACCTGGAAAAGCACCTGGCCTGGATAGGATTTCTAATCGCATGATTCAGAACTTACCAGTCAAATTCATATTTTACCTAGCAGTTTTGATTAATTCAATGCTAAGGTTAAAATATTTTCCTGATAGCTGGAAGAATGCTTGTGTCATTTCTATTCTAAAACCTGCGTTAGACCCCAAGGTCCCTCAAAATTACAGACCGATCAGCCTCCTGTCTTCACTTAGTAAACTTTACGAAGCTATACTGTTTAGATACCTGAATGATTTCTGCCGAAACCGAAACATTATTATTTCTCAGCAATTCGGTTTTCGAGCACTCAACTCAGACCCAGCTACTGAGAGGAGTGGAAATCATTCATGCAGGTTCTCGCAGTGGTAAGCCTACAGCTATTGTGTATCTTGACGTAGCAAAGGCATTCGACAGGTGTTGGCATATCGGTATCAATTTCAAGCTCATGCGACTTGGAATTTCGGCTAATTTTGTGCACTTAATGCACTCTTACCTCACTAATCGTTCCTTTTCTGTCAAAGTAAAGTATTCTCTTTCTTCTCGTCATCCTCTCCTTGCTGGAGTCACACAGGGCGGGCTAACTAGTCCTTATCTCTTCAATTTGTATGTAAATGACACACCACCATCACCTAATGTCGATCTAGCACTTTATGCTGACGACACAGCCATCATTTCACAGCACCCATCACTGCATCTCCCTCTCAGTCACCTCCAACTGTATTTGTCAGACTTAGAGTCCTGGCTCATTACCTGGAAAATCAAAATAACGTCGTCAAAAGTGCCGCCACAGTTTTCTTTTCCAGAAAGAGGAATTTCCATGGTCAACTCCAACCACTCAGGTTGCTGAAGAAAACATATCCTGGGTGGATTCCTACAAATATCTGGGAGTTCATCTAAATGCAAAGCTGCTCTGGAATACCCATATCAACTACGCTATCTCCAAAGCAAGAAACACCAGAAATCAACTTATGTCTTTAATCAATAGAACCAGCAACTTCTTCCTCAGCAACAGGATCCTACTGTACAAGAGCACTATCCTCCCCCTTCTGACGAACGCAGCCGTCGTGCGGTCTACTGCAGCCAATAGCCATTTGAAGAAAATTCAAGTATTCCAGAAAATCACGCTTCGTATCTTGACTAATGCTAATTATTTCGTCCGTAAGGAAGTGCTACATAGCGATCTCCAAATTCTACCCCTTGATGCCTTCTTTCGGCAAAATTCGGCCAAGTTTTTCAATAGATTAACACAGATTGAAAACCCAATCTTGCATTCACTTCCTGCATATAACCCAGCAGAACCTAGCTCTGCTAAGCGACCTAGGAGCGTTCTTGATAGAACATTCAAAATCTTTCCTAGGAAGCCTAAGCGGAGGTGTTTACTTGACTAGGAATTCTCTCTGAATTAAAACTACTAGCACTTCAGGGGCCTAACCCGGCAATCCTTAATGTTTTCCATACACCCACCAGACCTAACCCGGCCTCGTTCAAATGGCATTTAAATCCGTGCTGCTAACAATATTTTTGCTCCTCCATTTGCCAAGACATCTCCTTTACATCACACACGGTCCAGACTTATATTTTTAAATTTTGGGGAAAAAAATAATTATTTTTCTTAATCCTTAACTAATTCCTCAAATTAGATAGTTAATTTGTAATTATTCCATTAAATTCATCTTATTTAATCCTTAATAGTCTAATCTTAACTTAGCATCTCTCATTCAAAGTTAACTTTAAAGCTAAGTATTAATTTAATTTTTATCTCTTTCATCTTAAAAGTCTTTTATTCCGCGCCAAAAGAAGTTCTTTCATTTAGCTAAGGGCTCGAACGAACTTCACTTATCGTTCCTCGCACAACAGCTGACTCCATCCGCCCTACCTCGTTTCTCATTCTTCTCCTCGCGCTCTTCATTCCTCCCTATAATACCAGTTCTTTAGGTCTCTGACCTCCTCCCCTACCATTACCAAGGCATTAGTGATTTCCGCGGCTCTTCGAGTTTCCATGACAAATTTACCCAGGACTTCGAGAATTCTCCTCCCGTTCCATCTTCTTTCAATCTGTTTTCGATATCATCCACTCTGGCGCGTGCAGATAATCGCCTTAATCCTTACCTCTTTCTCTTCTCAATTGCCGCAGCGGGAGGTCTTTGACGCCTACTTAGGCAAAGATAGGAGTTGAAAGAAGTTTTCCTCCCATTGTGTGGACTTCTTATCGATCTCTTATACCTTTAAACCCTTAACGGTTCTCGTTCTTTACTTCAGCCATACTTAACTCTTAATTATTCAGTTTTTCTTAGCGAAGTTATAGAGGTTATTGCTGTTTTCAGCCAAGGTACTCCGTAAGCCAACGCCTTGGTCCCAAGGTTGAGTGAAAATAGACACCCGGTTAGAAACCTATCCCAGTAGAGCAGCATTTTCCCATTTTTCGAATGTTGACGAGCATGGTACTGGAAAAATATGATGCAAGTCCAAAATTAACGTGAACAAGTAGGTTAATGTTGTCGACAAGAGTTCTAAAATAAGCAACCGACTTGACAGGAAAAACGATATCTACTTCCAAAGGCCAGTTAAAGCTGAGTGAGTAGCTGTGTACAGCTGGCAGAGAACTTAAGAGATTATCACACATGGCTACAGTCCCTGCTAGACGGGACTTTTCTGAGAAACGAGATTTTGGTAGCACTGTTTTAAACGGGAGGATTCCTAGAAAAAAGAGCTCCGCCTGAAGCGAAATCCCGCCTAGATACGGAAAAATGTTGCGGCTACGCGGGATTTTCTCCAACCTCACTGAAAATGTTCCGGTCGGACCTCAGTCCAGGGTAGAGACAACCCGAATCAGACGAAAATTCTTCTTCTGAAGCCTCCGTGATCCCAATCTGAGTGATAATCGATTAGCGTTACGTGGTTTTCCTGGAAATGTGCGGGTTCTGAGAATTGTCCCTTTCGACGTCAAGTCCCGCTGAAACATAATGTGATTGGGACTTTAGGAGGAGCAGCATACGTGGCGCCCTGTAATGACCATTCCATGAAGATCTTGAATCTTGGGAGGAGTCAGAGCAGTCTTTGGCCAAGGAGGAGAAAGGTGATAGGTGGGCGAGAGTTCCTCAGTGTGCAAGGGGGCTCTTTTCCTTTTCTGCTATTGCCGTGTGAAGCTTGCAGATAGCAAGCTGTATACAGGCTGTCATGAATAAATAAGTACACTGAAGGTATATAGCAAATGCATGAGTGTGTCCGGAGGACAGGATGCAAAGTGAAAAAGGGCGTGACTGCTTTGTCACGTGAGGGCTGTTTTCATTGCCATACAATTTTGAATGGGTAGCCGAAAGTGAGGGGTGAACCTGCTAGATGAGAGTTTTCATAAATGTAAAAATTTAAGATGATTACTGAAGAATTACAAATACGAGAAGATTGACGAGTTTATTATTTATAGAAATATCTAATTAATTAGTATTGGAGTAATTTGATTCTTCGAGCACTAGAAATAATATATAAATTTTTTCCATAATTGTATTAGCATTTCTTAACTCATTTAGTTTTTGGTTGATAAGTAGTGTTAATTTGGGAAGTTGAATACCGAAAATTGATTCAAGTTCTTTAGCATCCTCGAACAAGATGTTCCTTTCAATGGGCGTCTGGACTGAAGTGTCCTATCCCAATTGAAGATATGTCACTTTTCGAACATTGAATACGATAGTGAGTGAAAGGCATAACCTTTTGATTTTTCGAAGAGCAATTATTAATGACTTCCTTTCAATATTCGTAGTTTAGTCATTTAGTTGATGGTCGCTATTTGTCTGGCAATTGTAAGGCCGTGGTAGGAGTACCAGATCAAGACATCGGGAATACTTTTGGGCATCGTTCAGCGAAAGCGAAGGTACGTCCTTCTGAGTCGAGTCTGAGCGGGAACTGGGCGGGTGGAGAGCTGTACTGGCAGGAGTTGAAGATGGTCACGTGATTCAGGAACATCCACTGGTTGGCTGGTGAATAGCTGTATTCTGATAGGTTGAGGGGATCACATACAGACAGTGATTCTAGAAGTGTAAGAGTGTATTAAGTTAGAATTAAGCTGTAACAATAGTACTAGGTTTGTTTACAAACATTTAACTTGAAATTACCGGCAGAGCGGACAATACACAACGGCATATGAGGAATATTACCGAACAGCCATTCAAGTTCTTTAATTGCGTTGAAAAATTCTAGGAAGGCTGAGGGAGAGTTGTTTGTAAATTTTTGAATATGATTAAGTTTAGATGTGGTATGAGTAGGGTTAGACTGGTTTAAGTTAATTTTTCTCTCCTGACATTTAGGTTTCTGTGGTTTGTTTAGAATTACTTCAGAGTATGATTTTTTGGGTTGATTTCCCTGCTAAAAATGCCCCGTAGAAACCCATAAAATTTTTTTACGGGGAATTGGCCTACGGGTACCCGTACAGCTCTGTGGGTACCCGTAGGCCAAATCCCCGTAAAAACCCACAGACAGAAACCCGTACAATTGTACGGGTACCCGTAGGCCAAATCCCCATAAAAACCCATAGAAAGAAACCCGTACGGTACCCGTAGGCCAAATCCCTGTAAAAAGAAACCCGTACGTTTGTACGGGTACCCATAGGCCGAATACCCGTAAAAACCCATAGAAAGAAATATGCACGGCTGTATAGGTACCTGTAGGCGAAATAACCGTAAAAAACCTGTAAACGGAAACCCGTACGACTGTACGGTTACGAGTAGGCCAAATCTCTGTAGAACTGTAGGCACTATAAACAAAATCCCAGTAAAAACCCATAGCCAAAAATCAAAACTTTATATGCATATCCATTGGCCAAATTTCCATTAAAAAAATGGATATTCCGTAGGTCTATGCCTTGTAAAAACCAGTAAACAAAAGCATGTACACCTATACAGGCACCCATACGCCAAATCCTGTAAAAACCACTACACAAAAATCCACAGACCAATGAAGGTACCTCTTGGAAAAATCGCTGCACAAAACCCATAAACAGAACCAATAGCATTATACCATAGTGGAGTATCCATACATAGAATCGTACATAGAACGGGTATCCATATACAGAATCCCTATAAAAAACAATACACAAAAATAGAACTGTAAATCAAATTTCCATAAAAACATAAACCAGCAGAAGTACATAATTAGCACTGATCAAATGTACAGAACTAAATTGCGGAGATAGCATGTAAAGTAATTTTAAATAAAACTCAGTGCGAATAAATAAAAATTTTAAAATATCTAGAAGCCTACGAGCCCGTCCTTCTTAATGCACGTCAATATCTATAAACATATTACAAAATATTCGTATAAATTCTCTTTACAAAATTTTAAACTACCTTTATATAATTCTGAAAATAAAATGAATAGAAAGATAATAACCAAGGTCATGATTCACAACCATCGAATGATATATGTACATATATATATGTAAGAAAAATAAGGAATATGCAAAAGATTAAATTAGCAGCGTAAAATTAATTGTCCTTCTCTATTCTAAAAACAGTAATCTTTCTGCACTGCATCATTTGGAGATTAATTCATGTCATATGACTCTTACATAATTTGATGTTGTAAAAGAAACTAAAACTCAAACAGCCAATAGTAATTTTACAGCAGAATTAACTATCAAAGACGAGTAAAAATGCATCGAGAACGAAAATTAACTCGGTCTGAATTAAGATTTCACCCTTAACGTAACGCATTTGCTTTTTACGCTTTGTATTAGCTGGATTGCAGTCTGTCTGCTCCTTGTTTCTTACTACACATTTATCAAAAACGTTAATTTTTGGAATAGGCATAAATTGCCAACTTGTTTGTGGCTGCAACATATTTGCTGAAAGAAAAGTTGAATTAAATCTACCTCGACTGCCAAATTTCTTATTCATTGTGGATTGGAGTTTCAACATCTCTAAGCCATCAAAATTCTTGCTGTTCATTACGGATTCAGCTGCTTGTATTTGACTACAGAATCCATTACATATATATATAATATCATTTCATTTGATGGTTGCGAATCATTACATTGACTGTATATATATTATTGATTTCATTATAAATATATACATATAGTACTGTACCTCACTGCATATATTTGTATTTCAGTTCTTTAATTGGGAAATTAAACAATTGTATTTAATCACATCAGCTTGTTTAACAATTTGATACCTAATGAGAAATGTATTGCCAAAGGATGGTACTTTCTAGCATCTGCTTAAATTTTAAGTTACCTACAATGCACTAAACCAAATTAAAAAACAAAACTAGAAGAAACCCAAATTTTCAGAAAGAGAAACATTATTAACAAGCAAGCAAAAAGAATACGGGACTTGCAAATTAGAAACTTAACACAAAGTTCAAATTTAGCATACTTGCTATCCCCTTAAAGCTCGCTTACTGATGATAGTAACACCCTGCAGCTTATTATGACATGCATACACATAGATGTTTTGCGTGGAAGAAAGGATGAATCCAAGAATATAATGTAGTGAAGAAATAATAATATACAAATACTGTGTCGACCCCTTATTACAATACTTTGAATGTTACCTGTATCTCTCAAAAGATAAATGAAACATGAAGATAACATATAATAAACTTAATAGTACCCAAAATACAATAAATTATATTGTAACAAAATGAATTTTAAAAAATTTACAAGTTTCAACAAATACCAATTCTCAACGCACAGTTCGGGAATTAAGAAAATATCTCATAGCGTATAATGTTTTATTCCGTATCTCACTTTTAGTGCTATATAATCTTCCACAGATTTTATATAAATAAAATCTATAACATAATGGGTATTTATAGTATATGTAGTTCTTGATGTAAAAAAGATAAACTTTCGTACTGTAAAAATTCCATCTATGTGAATAAGTATGAATATACTCATATACACATAATTATACTAAATAACTAATTTAATGAAACTAAATTCCTATAGAAAAATGGGGAAAGTGTAGAATCGCCCACTGCTTGGCGTGTTTTTAAGAATTGCACATACTCAGTATCCATCGACCTATTTTCACTTTAAAAAAAATCTCAGAATTGCACAAAAATGCCATTGTGCACTCCTTTGACTTTATTCATGTACACATCAACCTATTTTCACTTAAAAAGTCAAAAGAAAATTGACAAAAATCCAATTCCTTTTACTTTTGTATAAAGTGCCAAATAAATAAGTGGGCGATTCTGCACTTTACCCGAAAAAATATATAAAAATACCATTTACCTATATATATTAATAATTTATTATTACACAAGGTTTTTCATATATCATCTCAAAGGAACATAAATTTAATTAAAGCGATGCATTATTGGAATAAATTTGAGTCAGTGTTTTACGTGCAAGTTATTTAGATTTCTATTGTAGAAAGAATACTTGAAATAATGTATAGAAATATTATTTTGAACCATAAAAATTCTCAATAGTAAAATTTAAAGTACTGAAAAGGTAGCTATTGTTTTTGACGGTAGATTATATAATATAAAAATACCTCATGCTGAGCATTTTCTGAAATTACAATGCTAAATGAAATTGATATAGTGCAGTATTTAGCAATAATAACTTTTTGTAAACAAATGTGGCTATATTCGCTTAATTGTAATGACAGTAAGTTTAACTGCATTCGTATAAGGCTGTACAGAAGATTTATTTATATGGGTTTTCATCCGCAGAGAACAACCGGATTCCCTGTGGAAGTGATTCCGAAAATAAATGTTTAAATATTACTCTAACTATATTTGAAAGCAATGCTATAACAGTGCCCTTATAAGACTCATGATCCGAAAAGCTTTGGTTTTAAATGTCTCGTAAAAACTTTCAATTACTTCTGCAAAATTCATACCCACGTAAAAATTACTACACCAATTGATTATACAGCAAAACGTTCCTAAAACAATCAACTCCACAATTCGAGATAATGCGAGTTTCCTGTAGCCTGACAAAACTATGAATGATTTTTAAGTCCTGTTATTTAATTATTGTCCTGACAAATGTGCCATTATCAGAGGTGGTCATTTAAGAAAATAACCACTATATGAGGTTTCAACTAAATGTAATTTTTTTCAAATAAATAATTCACTTTTTATACTCCCAAGACTAGTACATTTAATATTACATAAATCTTATTCACAAATCTACTTCTATTTCAAAAGCAATTTAGGAAAAACACATTTGAAATTTTCTTCATCAAACTAATAATAATGAAAATTAAAGTATGCATAAAAATGATTATATGTGTTTTAACAAAATAGCACAAAATATTTAATGTAAAAATGTGGTTCTAGTCTCATACTTGTAAAGAAAAATAGACCAAAAAGAAAAAACAATGTAAGCTACTATGATCATCTAAATTTTCACATAATTTTAGTAGTGGAAAAAAAGATTCCTTAAGCTTGTATGTCTTGTCTACCCCATTCAATAAGTAATAAACACATTAAATACTTCAATGTTTATTTCATTAATAAAACTTACCTTTTTTGCTCGCGAAATATAATTAGTACATTTTTTAAAACATAAAAAAACATTCTTTTTGCTCGGCCACATCACATTAGTCGAAAAATTCAAAATTAAATCATGCAAGATCATTTTTAAGTAAGGTATGCTCAAATTTATTAGTACATAATATTCAAATGATAAAGCATCTACATGAACAAGCTTTAAAAAAGTATTTCTAAACTGCAATCAAAAAAATAAATTTTCCAAAATACAGTTTCAGTAGAATGCAAAAACTACATTTCTGCATCTGCACACTGAAACAAATTATCAAGCCTGAAATTATCACTTTACAGTCTTTAAGCACATTGTTTTTCAGAATAAAAGTAAAGATGGAAAATCAATTTCACGCTCAGAAACTACATTTCACAAATAGTCAGTTATCAGCAACGTTCTCTCAAACATTAGACACGTTTACACGTGCATGGCTTTAGTGGTATATTCATAGTCAGTGCTGGTATTTTATTATTTATTACTAATTTCTAAACAGTAAAACATAGTAAAATTTGTAATACAGTAAATCCTAGTAAATAATATATTGCATTACTACAACCACGAAGAAAATAACACCACCATCACACAACAATAACTAGCGCGGCGCCATATTGCTTGTTTGGGAAACTTCTGAGAGTGGGAGAGGGAGGGAGAATTTTTTTCTTCACGTCAGCGTTAACAGGGAGAAAAGTTTTGCGATTGTGAATGAACTTGTTCGCGTTAAAGAGATGTTGGTTGATACCGGTGTTTATTTGTAAAATCAGAAATGTAAGTGCTTATGTGTGTGTATTCAGAGAACCAACTCGTAGCAAAAACCACCTCCCTAAGACGACCGCCTCTGAAAGAAACCAGTATTTCTGAAAACATAAGTATACTTCGGTATTGAATATTCCCTCTGTAAGGCGACCATTCACAAAGAAAATTCTGCAAGTGTGTCTGGTCGCCTTAGAGAGATTCATTCCGTAGATGTAATCTCCCTAAGACGACCACCTCTAAAAGATAAACGTATCTCTGAGAACGTGAGTATCTATTGGTATTGAGAATCACCTCTCTAAGGCGACCACTTGCAAAGATGAATTTTTATTTGCGGCTGGTCGCCTTGGAGAGACCTCGTTGTGTGTAGTGTATATGATTACTGTTATTGTTTCCGAAAAAAAATTTAAATAAAAAAATAGCATATTTAGTAAAAACCCTCTCTAAAACGACCACCTGCGTTTACAGGTTACTCTGGTGGTCTTAAAGAGATCATATTTTCATAATTTTGTTTACAAGAAGTATATTAACGTCAGATAAAAAAATAGCACAAACCCATATAAACCAACAGAAGATTTATTATTATATTGATACCAGGAAGAAAACCAGCAAAAGTCAATATAAACCTATACAAACCAGTACAAAGTTCTGCCATTGAATGTTGGTTGTATTGGGGTATTCAAATCGGTTTTGTATTGTTGTTGTGGGTGTCAATTGATACCAGAAAGAAAAACCCACAGAGATCAATAGAAACCAGTAAAAGTCAATAGAAACCATCAAAAATTCTATAGGTACCAGTAGAAAGTTTTACTGGTTTCTATGGGTCATTTTGAAACCAGTAAAAAAAACCCACAGAGACCAACAGAAACCAGTAAAAGTCAATAAAAACCCATAAAATCTTATGGGTACCCATAAAAAGTTTTACTGGTTTCTATGGGGCATTTTTAGTAGGGAAAGCAATTAATTTGGAAGTCAAAGAACAAAAATCAGCGTTATATTTTCAAATTTTCACAGGACTAGTTTCGATGGTTTTACCGAACCATCATCTTCAGCTGCAAAAGCGCAAATGAACGAGATAAGATATAATGAAAATTAGATTGTGAAAATTTGAAAATATAACGCTGATTTTTGTTGTTTGACTTCCAATTTAATGTTTGTTCGGCTTGTTATTGTATCTTAATTAAACAAAGCAATGTTGTTACTTATTAGCTTACAATATAATTTATTCAATATGGTATTTTTGTAAAGAAAGAGTGTCGCTGTACATTTGGTAAAGTATAAATAAGCATTTCATTTAATAATTATAAAAGTTATTAATTATTTAATAATTAATCATAAGAATATGAATAATTAAATATTTTTTGGAAATATATTTTCCGGCGGTCTTTTTTTTTTTTCTAGGGATCCCAGCATACATTTTTGAAGCATTATGCTCTAAATAAATGTCTTGTTTAAACATAGCATTTATTGTTGACAAATCTCCAACCAAAGGAAATACCTTACTAGGGAGGATATTCAAACAAAAATTTTTATTAGAATAAATATTTTCGTTATTTTAATACTACTAATAATATACAAACATTAGTTTAAGTTCACTATAGTTGAGTGAAAAAGATTGCTGGATGTTGGTATTTTGTTGTTGGCAACCGAACAGTTTAGCTGCTTGTGGTATTTATGATTTTCTCGATGCGTAACGTGAATTCAAGCCAATTTTATTTAGAAAATTGCCCACGAAGGTGTTCTCTTAAAGCAGATAACCCATGACTTCTTAAAAACTGTAAAATATAATCTGTGGATATTTTCCGTTATACGATAACACGAAGAAAATGATTTCCTATACGAAACATATGATCAGCGCTGTTATTGCCCGCCGTGTAATTAAATGCATCCATCTTATTCCTTACAATTAATTTTCCTTTTTCAAAGAAAGTTAGATTTCAGTAAAATGTACTATTTACAATGTGTCATTTTATTTTGCTCGTTTTTTATGCAAATATTCAAATTCAGATAGATATTGCGTAAGTTCAGAAAGCCAACTAGTCTCCAAGCGGTAAGATAGCTGAGCACCGGTAAATTCTAGCGGCTGCATGGGAGGCTTAGGGGTTTTTCATAAGTACACAATTGATTGTGAATTAACAGTTTGTTTCCAACAAAAAAAAAATCTACTCTGAAGACTTCCTTTTCCTTAGACAAATAGGTCCTGTGTGCTTTATCATAATCCAAAATCTTAAGCGTATAAATCTTTTATCATAGCCGATGATGACGATAAAATATTTTCTATCTGATGTGTCAAGTTAGCATAATTGTATATTTCTAACGAAAATTGTTTGGCTCATGTTACCCTATAATGAAAAAAAGATTCAAATCGGTTTTTAGCTTAAACAGTATTTTCATTATTAATTATATCACGAATTTTATCAATAGTATTCTTAGTATTAATTGCAGGCATGTATTCAAGAATATAATATACACAAAGCTGTGTCTAATGATTACGGCTAATTTTTATATAAAATTTTATAGTATAAAAATTTAGGTTCATAGGTCAGCCATATTTGAAAGAGTACTTGTGTATTATAAGAAAAGAGAGAGAGAAATTTAAGAATAAAAAATTTACCACGATGTAATATAAAAATGCAATAGAATACAAGAGAGTACAATACTATTTCATGTTTTGTGGATATACTTGAAGGCAGAAGCATGTTTCAGCTGTATTCGTTCATTGGAGAAAAACTTTTCATATGAAGCTATTTTTTTCAAATCTTTCACTATACAAGTAATACAAAAGCAGTATAGGAATTTCTTTTCTTAATACCCAACCGAAGAACTGAGGGGACGTACAATGATTAACATACAATGGGTGCCTTGAATTATTTTGCTTTACATGCAGTTTCCTTATATATGTAAAACAAAATAAACTTTCACCCATTCCAAGATTTCAAGAACTCACAGAGAGAAAGAAATATCTATAACAAATTTTATTGCTGTCTGACTTCGGGAACATCTTCCAACTCAAGCTTTCAAGCTTCAAGCTATTCAAATACGAACGCTTCTCAGAAAAGCCATTTGGACCGCATCTGCTTTGTTAAAGAAAACCTTTTGGGGGTAAAATCATCCACTTCATCGGGTTTTTCAAACAAAGCAGTCAGCGGTCCTGTTACTACCTGCTAGCCTAGAGAAATTTCTCAGAAACATTTGTTCGAAAAAAACGAATTTCATATTTTTAAGAATTTCCATTCTGACAGCAAGATTTTGTTATTTTTCATATATAGATGAAAAGAAACTAATTTGTTTTTAATAAAGAAGAAAAAATTAATAAGCTTATTTAAATTTTTTACACAGCACCGAGTAAGGAGACGAAATTTAATTTTCTTTATAAATATTTTTCTCAGACAATACTTTAGTGTTTTTCAAATTACGAGAATAGCGCGTTAGTGCATGCATTTTCAAATCAGATTTATTTAATTAATATATATGGATATGCCGAACAAGCACACTTTCGCACACATACACTGTATATTAGTACATACATAAAAAGGAAATAAAATTTGAAAACAAGCAATTTAAAAACTACTGTATTGAAAAATTATTGAAAATTTGTTTTTACCTCATTTTTTTTCGTTATATACATTTACTTCAGTTTTTTTATATGCATTTACTTAATTTATTTTCTTATATGAATTTACTTAATTTTATTTTGTTATATGCATCTGTTAGTGTTTTTGAAAAATTTTTAGATTTTTTGAGTATGGCAAAGGAAACGAGATCTATCAGCCGAAGGCAATGAATGTCTCCATGAACGACTTTCTAAGTAAAACGTACTCATGTTCATGTTACACATAGAAAAATCACAAAATTCAACCAGTTCGTTTGTTTGGGTTCGAATACGAGTCGAAATAGCAATAATCAGATATCTTAGCCAGGAGGCCATTGATTGGGTTTGACAGATTTGAAAACCTAATAAACAGTATTTAATAAATATAATATTATTAAACGAATCGGATTTATATAAACCAAATAAAATTCTTATATCGAACACAACTAAAACTCGATATAACTTACACTGATAAACTGATGTGTAATAACACTGATAAATTAAAATACTAAACGGAATATACATTAATTCTACATAGATAATTTTTTGTAATTTATTTCGCTGGGAATGTCTGGCCGCAAAATCCTGATTATATATACCCTTATTTTAAGGTTATCACATATCTGATGGTTTGACTTTTACCTCAAAACACAAAGAATCCACAAAATTCAGTAAAATTAATAACTTTATTTCCATGTTGAAAATTCTCTGAATCTTTTCAGATATAAAAGCACACTCGCCAAGCAGTTTACTTTAAATAAATATATGCAGGAACGAGAAGATGCGCTTTTGACAGCAACTCGTTTCGAAAATCGAAAATTTTTCTAAATGTAAGAGATTTGCCGCTTAAATTAATGTTTCATTAAACAAAAAAACAAAATAAAATCGCATATTATTAAAAGAATTTTATTGATAATTCAGATTCTGAAAACAAGAACATTGTTGTTATAAAAAACAAAGAAAAAATAAACAACATATTTCATTCAACGGGGGCCAACTTTGGCGCATGAACTTTTCAACATAAAAATATTTGAAGCATGTTATGGATAAAGGTTTATTTGATTATGGCAAAGTACTCGATGGTTATTTGCCTAAGGTGAAGGATGCCTTCGTTCGAGGACTGCCTAACGGAAATTGGCTTGCATACATGTTACACATATGGAAATCTAAGAATATCATCCTGCCAACCAGCTCGTTTCCCGGGATTCGAACCCCGGACAGCTCCACCAGTTGTTCCGTTAGACTCCGCTCAGTCCCTGGTGGGCTGTCCGATAACGGAAAAGTTCAAAATTTCATATTAGAGGAAAAGTAGTAGCATAGTATAATTCGAAGTTATTGCCATTTCAGTAATGTGAAGAGATTTCAAGAATGTTTAATTATTTTATTCTTGGAATCGCTTCTCTTAACATACTGGTAGTTTGACCTGCATTCAAACCCCCGTGAACAAGCTGATTGCATGGGCGTTTTTATGGTTTTAACTTTTTGCAGTGCGAGATTGTTTCCCTTAGAAAATCTGTCACGAAAGCATACCTCCCCTTAGACAGATCGCCTTCACGTGCTTAATAATCTAACAAGCCAAACCAAACACAACCCGAGCGAGGACTCGTAGTCAAGGCACGTCATCATGGTGTTGGTGTATTTAATTATGGCAAAGCACACGAGGGCTATCTGCCTAAAGGGAGGGATGCCTTTCGTGGAGGACTTTCTAAGGGAAACTGGCTCGTATACACGTTACACATGGGGAAAACCACGAAAACGCCCATGCAGCCAGCCCGTTCGCGGGATTCGAACCTCAGACCGAACTACCAGTGTTCAGCGCCTTTACCGCTCGGCCGCTGGTGGGCCGCACGTCATCATGAAAAGCTAAATAAATTGTCTCATATTCACATTAAACATGCGCAACAAACATTCGCTAAAACTGGTATGCAGGCAATCCATTCATCAGGATTTGAACCCGCTTCAAACTATTAGTATTCAACGATTTTATCGCTACTTCGTTGGCGGCCTTTTGTAGTATCTATAAGAAAAGTAATCGCAAAGACACAATCATTGCGTACTGACGGATGAACTAAGTTCGGAATTTAAAGAATAACTTTCATTCGTGCTATTGCTGTTAGCATTGACATTTGGACAGATGTTAATTTATTTTAAATTCTTTTAATGTAATTAATTTATATCTTTAAATAATTGATCTTCTGACTGTAATTTTTTTGTGCGCAGTATATCTAATCCTTCCGTACACTAACTGTTTTAATTAATTTACACTCCATTAATTTTAAGAGATTTTATATCGATAGATTTCTTTCCAAAAATGTTTCAAGGATTACATATTTTTTTTTTCTTTAGATTTCAAAACATTTTGTATTTAAAATCTTAATAATAAAATTTTTAAAACAAATATTTCTATAAATTCCTTCGGCGTATTCATTTATTCCATTTAGTTGAAGTTTCGAGTAGAATATCTTCCTTTCAACATTCATATAATTTTTATATGTCCGTTCGCCATTTCTACCGAGCATAGAGCCACACATACGAGTACAAAACTCAGGTATGCTGAAAGCACAGTTTTAACATTTAAGAATGTAAAAAGAAGAATATACCATTATAATAACGCGCATTTGAAATACGAAGGCAAACAAGAAAGCTGGTTGCAACATTTTATATTGTTTCCTGACGAATCAGAAATTGTAATCATTTTTCAATACAAAAATAAAATATTTGATTCTATAACATATAGGCATAAAGGCGTCCTCTGTTACAATTCTTATTTTTTCTTGTTTCTACTAAAATTCGGCAATGTACTATAACAACGTCGGATCCTGTTTGACTTTCATTTGTATAAAGTACCACAAGGCAAACAGTTGTAAAACGATTTATCTTCTTTCGCAAACTTTTAGTCGGCACACAGATAATACATACCTGCTGTCAGACAAAGAAACTTCACTCTGAGGACTTTTTCCTAAAGTGCTCTTTTGAAAGAGACTTCACACCCTATTAAGAGCTTTGTGTCAACTGACAGCCGCCTGCAGAAAGGTAGGGGAAGGAAGACCAGATCGCGTCGTCTAAACACGTCTTAAGCAATCTTCGCGAAATTCGGGCTTCGTGTATACACGTCTTAAGCATTTTTCGTGCGATTTGAAATTCGTGTAAAGACGTCTTAAGCATTTTTAAAGAAATTCCAAAAACGTTTAAACACGTCTTAAGCAGTTAAAGGGTTAACAATCATACCAACCATGGAATATTGGTTTTTTGTAAATAGGTGTTTTTTGTAATTTGCTCCAGGGAGAAAAAATCTCTAATTTTTTTAATAATATCCAACACATAGTATTTTTTTTGCTGTTTACCTTTTGTTTAATAAATAAGCTTTTAACTCTTCCTTTGCCTGATTTTGCATTATCCTTAATTTATGGACATGAGTGTATATGAACAAGCGTTTTCAACTATGAACCTTAGAGAGAATTATTTCAGAATTGGACTAACAGATGAGCATTTAGACTCGTTCCTTAAAATCAGTACATCTCACTTCGAACCTCAATACAAGGGACTTTTAAAAATGAAATCGCAATTTCATTCATCTCATCAGCATATTTAAATTGTAATACTTGTATATAGTTTTTAAAATTTTAGAAAAATTTATCTTGGCACACCAAACTTCTTTTTTTTTTTTTTTTTTTTTCCCCGATTTTTGGCCGAAAACGTTTGCCCATCCCTGCTTTAAGTTGTTTAGCTGTGCCGTTCAAACTAGGTGCGAGAGGCTGTAATAAAAGGGGTTAACACATTGGAAGTACGAACAGTTTTAAGTGCTGCTAGTAAGGAATTAAGATGCAACAGGAGCAAGTTAACATATGGAGAAAACACACAGTAATACGACAATAAAATGCAAGAATATACATACTAAATATACAATAAGCAGTAACTACAGATTCAATACAGAAGATCCAATAAAAACCAGATTACATGTTATAAACATTCAGGATGAGAATAAGTTGTTTAAATTGGACAGAAGATTATTAAAATCATAATCATAGATTTTAATAGCTGCATTGTGGTTTTTAGACCGGCTTTCATGAAATTTCTTGGTAACGTTGTAACAGTGCGTTCTAAGTAATGTGACGTTAAATTCTTCGTGTATGCGGCTACTGCGTAAGTACCAAAGCGAATTTGTAATTTGGCGGACAACACAATTCTGCGCCGTTTTCAATCTTTTTCTATTTGATTTACAGGCATAAGCCCAGACTGGACATGCATAACAACGTAATGGGCGTAGAACGGACTTATAAATGAGTAACTTGTTATCTAAGGAAAAAAAAACTCTTTCGAGCAATTAGGGAGAACAATTGAGCTTTACGTTCTCGAAACTTCTGTATAATAGATATGATGTGTTGGGTCCATATGAGAGTATTATTGAGAATCACCCCAGGATAAAGGACTTGCTTGACCCAGGGTAGAACAGCTCCATAACACTTGAGATTCTTTTTGATATTCGTTTTCCTTGTGAATAAGATAACTTGGGTCTTGTCGACATTCACAAGATTATTCCACTTTGGTAAGCCAAATCTCTAAAGCTTGTATGCGTTATTGTAACCATTGGATGATTGGGCCTAGAAATGCACTTTGTGCTAGGATCGCTGTGTCATCAGCGTGCATTGCAAATGTCGTGTTGGATGTGGTAGGAATGTCGTTCACATAAATGTTAAATAATGTAGGTTCAAGTAAGGATCCTTGTGGTACACCGGCCTGGATTGCTCGGCGAGGGTATATGTGCCAGAGATACCAAAGACAAAGTGTCTACATGTTAGGTAGGACTCCATAATGTTTACAGTGCAGTCTCGGAAACCCAGGCAGTGTAACTTGTAGAGGAGTGCATCCAGCCACACACAATCGAAAGCCGTAGCGATGTCGAGGAAAATTCCTCCGGAGACTTCTCTTTCAGCCAGACCTTCACACATATTATGCACGACCCTGTATAGCTGGTTACTTGTCGAAAGATTTCTTCGAAATCCGAACTAATAAGGGTATACTCCTTTTTCCGATGCGGTCGTTGAGTCGTTTAAGTAGAATGGCTTCCATAATTCTGCTCAGGCATGACAAGTTGATGGGTCTGAAAGATTCTGGTGCTGCAGCAGGCTTACCGGGTTTCTGGATGGAAGTAATAGAAGCCGTCTTCCATTCGCTTGCGAAGTATTGCCATTTTAAGGTGATATTGCATATTTTTGTGAACAGGAAAACAGTTTTCAGCGGAAATTTCTTAATCATGAGGTTGAAGATTCTGTCGATGCCAGGGCTCTTTTTCTTTTTCAAATTTTGCATGTAGCTAACGACATCCGCTGGCATGACTAGAATGAGATACATTCCGCAAGAGAAGAAGAGGAAGAATGACCTTGCTTATTTGCTTTAGCTGTACATAAGTCACGTGATCTCTGAGGTCATCTGCATTGTTTGTTTAGAAAAGGTATACATAAGTCACGTGATCAATGAGGTCATCGTCATCATGTATCTCATTATGTTGTACGTCATGTATCTCAATATGTTTGTGGTCGTCATTTCGTCACGTATCTCATTATGTTACACGTGTGTGGGTTTGTACAGTAATGTGTACTGCAGTTCTGGACTAAGTTTTCTGTTGTAGTATCATGAATGCTGTTTATGCGAAATTGAGATTCCAGACGCTATGCTAAAAGTTCTGCTTTCTCAGTTTCGGTGTAGTGGATCATGCTTTGGCCTTTAAGGCACGGAACGTTATTGTGGCATTTCGTATACTTTGCAATTGCTTTCCGTATGGAGTTATAATCTGTAGAGAAAAAAATTAAGTATTCAGTCTAGTCCAGTTGCACTCGTACATTTGCAAGACGCTTGACTGCATTATTTAACCTGTTGAATCTATGCTTGACATCTCTGTTTCCTGTTCTTTGAAACTGCCTCCTAGCAGCCTTTTGTTCCTTGATGAGTTTAGCAAGCTCTTTAGTTCTTTTTACTTTTCACACTTTGTTTTCTGTTTTGGCAAATTCATGAGCATTTTGAATAGCGTTTGTGAATACCTTGATTAAACTGTCAATGTCCTCCCCCAAGTGTATCGTTGGAGTGGTGTAATGCATGTTGTGCAGAGCTTTGGCGAATTTATGCCAGTTTGTAGTAAAGGCTTTGTTGTCTGTTGAGGTATAAGTGCTAATATTCAGGATGATTCCGACCGGATTATGGTCAGATAAGAGCTCATCCAAAAACGAAATATCCAACATAAAGCTGGAATTTCTGAGAAGGAAGAAATTGATGATCCCTGTATAATTTGCAGCATACAGTGTTGGGGTTTTGGGAGCTGCTATGTGTAATCCCGCCGTAGAGGCCAAGTCATAGATTATAGTGCCAGTGGTGTTAGAATTATAGCAGGTCCACGCGCAGTGTCGTGCATTTAAATGTCCATCTATTATAACATGTGTATCAAGTGTAAGTAGTATACGTATGTTAGCTTTGACCTGTAACGGATCCCGGCGTGGTGGAATTATAGGTAGAAATAAAAGTGTATGATATGGAAGTGTTGGTTGCGAGTGTAATAGCTGAGGCCTCAAAGCTGAAAGCTGTGGTATTGTAAACGGATAGTCACACCGCCGCTGTCACATCGAAGGCGACTTTACTTTTAATATAGAACAACACATCGTATCCGAACGAAATAATGAGTTGATCTCGCAAGAAATCTACGATGATGACATGTATTTTTTAATGAGTTTGCACAATAAATTGAAAAATATGGATGAAACTCGTAAAGCGAATGTTAAGCTCGTGCATGATCTTCGAGATGATTGATCATATCTATTATTTTTCATTTTATTATGAAAATTCTTTAAAAAATGCATGCTTGGAAAAACTTTACTTTTTCTGTGTAAATTATTATTATTACTTTCTTTTATTTATTATTTTGTATAAGTTATTAATATCATTTTCTTCCTGTTTAAGTACTTTTGTATTTAAGAAGAAATTTATTGAAAAAGCTGGAAATATTGTATTGCTATTTGCTTCAAATGCTGATTTTCTTTCCAAACAAACTTCATGAATTAATTTTACTAAAAGATCAAATCAATATCAAGTATCTGCTTTTTTTTTTACAGCAAAGATATTACTTAAAAAAAAGAAAAAAATATTTTCACTTATTTAAGAATAGTCACAATAGTCAATTCAATTGTGTAAGCGTTGTATAAGTAATAAAAAATTATTTTTTTGAGAAAATGCTCTTATGAAGTCCAAGAAGGAAAAAATGTAATGAAATATCCTTAAAACTAGAGTCAACAGTCCAGACAGTTTTGTCTCCTGATGATGTTCTGTTCTGTTTTTTAATTACGTTCTCCATGAAAGGAATTTATTTTTAATGAAACTGAATAGCACACATAATTCATAACACAGATTATAATTTAATGAATAGTATTTGTTATTATTATCTACTCTTTATTAATATCATTTGAATGGAATTTTGATCATTAAATTCATGCTATTTCTCTGGTAGAAATTCCTGGATAAGGTATGAATATTTATAATTTTGTTGCATTTGAAGACTGGCGTACCTAAAATTTGTCAATGGGAAATTACCATTGAGATATTGATCGTAAACAGAAATGACAACATATGTTGAAATTAACCTTTTTTTGGTGCTTTAATATGCATGTCTGCCAGTGAGTGAAGAATTCTCATAATCTGTCAGCAAATGAAAAATCATTAAAAGTAACATTACTGACAACAGACTTGGGTGAAATTTACATCTATGACATCTCAAAGCAGAGCAGAGTTTAATTTGAATGACTCATTTGGTACAAACATACCAGTTTGCAGAATTATCTACAAAAATTCCTGAAAGTTATTGTTTACTTTGTACTGTATTCTCTCGAGTGTAACCCCCCTTTTTTTTCAGAAAAAGCATATGAAATTCAGGGGTGCGGCTTATACATGCAAATAATTAGAAATAGATGCATACAAACAGCTGCAACACAGCAAAATGTATTTAATAATTGAGCATAAAATACATTGTTGGGTGAACGTTTCATAGTATTATACTAGTTGTGGTTGCTGGTTATGGTGACCAGTTGTGGGATACTAGTACTAGTGATAATTGATACTGGTAGTGCAGCCAATTACTGTAGTGATCGACAGTAACAGTGAATAAGGAGTGCCAAACACAGAAACATGTTCCTTTTGATTGAAAATT
The DNA here is from genome assembly GCF_044657685.1 of Stegodyphus dumicola. Lineage (NCBI taxonomy): Eukaryota > Metazoa > Arthropoda > Arachnida > Araneae > Eresidae > Stegodyphus > Stegodyphus dumicola. The sequence goes on from NC_140778.1 coordinate 56,373,106, forward strand.
AAATGGTAAGTACTGTTTTCCGCTTAAGTACTTTCACACCAGCAAAATGGAAAAATATCATACACAGGCTATCTCTCACTTATCTTCAAGATCTTTTTTTAATTAGGCATATTTGGAATATCGCATTTCTCCTAAAAGAAATTACATATAAAAATTGTAGAAGGTTTTTATATATATAAATATGTATGCACATGTTTATAGTATAGAGAGTACTACAGTGCAATGCAAAAATTTTCCATAGTGCTTTACACAAAGTATGTGCTAAACAAGTATTGGTTTTCCAAAAAAATATCTCTAGACCGTTTCGTTCATTTTCTTTTTTTACCTTGTTCCGTTGCCTCTTGGCTAATAAGAAAGGCAGATAAAAGAGCATTCTGTTGAGTCAGTAAAACTTTGTGGTGAGTTGAAAAAGCCAAGACACAAAATAATGAAAACAAGCAGAGCGAACGCGGGAAATCACTCGAGCGGAAAACAGCGTGCGAGAGGTGTAGACACATCCACACATGCGCAAATTTAGCTTCTCTCATTGGCCACAGACAGAGGCGTAGCTAGGGTTATCAGCGCCCGGAGACAAGTGAAGATTTCGCGCGCCCCCTTCCTCTGCCAAAATGCAGTGGGGAACGAAAAGAAAACTTTAAAAATAATAACATTTAAATTGCTTAAAATAATAAAAATTTGCTAAAATATGAAATATTTTTAATTTTAAATAGTTTAAATTATTAAATATTTTAATTTTTAAAGTACTTTTAAGCGTATATTTTAAAAGTTTCTCTAAAGTCACCAACTTAGAACGTAGTAAAATAATTAAGACAATAATGATAGTTCGAAAATATGATTATTACATCATATTGGATATAATAATATAATAACTTGAAAATGTATAATGACAGTTTTATGTATAATGCTTCAAACGTAATCACTAATTTCAAAGTGAAATTTTCCTAGCTTTAGCTGCTGCAAATTTATCGATTAGTTCATCAAAATTTATACTCTGGGCAACCTGCTACTCCACACTGTGCAAATCTAAGGTAGACAATCTTTCCTGTACCATGGATAATATCAGGTAGGAGAAGATAATATTTAGTTTATTGAAAGATCTTTCACAGCTGGCGATGGAGGTTCCAATAGTGAGTAAAATCTGAAGACCAACTCTTAGATTGGGAAATACATCTTCTCCGTACTGTACAATAAAGCGAAGCAGGTCCTCTGGCGTCGAAAGCTTAACATCAGCTCTTGTCTTGAGTAGCATTCGGCAGTCCATTATTTCAGTTTACATCTCCAAACCATTTAAGTCTGTATCGTAAAAGTTTTCCATAGAAATGCAGCACTGTTTCAAGCTACTTTCGTTGCCTGTAGCCATTAGTCCGTTTATATCTAAAAGAAAGCCAAAACTAGAGTCTACTTTCTTTAAGCTGATGAATCTGTCTGCCATTTCTATGTGTATTTTGTCCAGCATACTTTTCATCAATCGCGGCATTTCATTTTCTGATGTGAGTCCTATATCTTCTGCAATTTCTCCAGGCATTTTCTTCTTCTTTCTCTGTCGTCTTTCAGCTTGGACATCACAAGCATTACACAGTTCCTTGGCGTCTCCAAGAGATTTCATGCATATCTCATCTCTGTTTTGTAGAAGATAGTCTTGTAAAGCTTGAATATCTCGAGCAGCATTGTGGAAATTACAGTGGGGTCTTGAAGCCTTTTCGGAACCCTGTCAATCTTGGCAAGTACTGTATTCCGGAATCGAAGAACAAAAAACTCAAAAGTTAAGATCCGATGCAACAATTGAATTGTATCACTTCTTAAACCTGCATTTTCATCATGATCCTCTGCAATATTTTCAAATAACTCTACTAAGGTTTCGAGTTGATCATGTACCAGTTTAACAGCTTCTACTCTGGCACTCCAACGAGTTTCTGACTTCGACTTCAACGATACACCTAGAGCAGTTTTCAGTCTTATCCATCGGAGAGTTGATCTTGAAAAATAAACATAGATAGCTTGTATGGTACTAAAAAACATCAAAGAAGCTACCTCATGATTAGCAGCATGAACCCCAACTAAATTAAGTGTATGATTATCACAGTTAACAAATATAGCTTTTGGGTTAAGTGCTATGAGTCTTTGTTGCACTCCTGATTTGTAGCTGGACATTACAGGCGCATTGTCATAATACTGTGATCGAGTCTTTGAAAGCTAATTTGTCTTTTTCTAGTTGTTGTAATATTATACCTGCTATACTTGCTGCATCTTTTTTATGAGTTTGAATGAATCCTAGGAAACACTTTTATAACAACGGTTTTCTCCTCAAAGTCAATATCTACATATCTAATAGTTTCCGACATTTGCTCTTCATTAGCAGCGTCAAGAGTTGAATCAAACAGTATACCATAGTATATGGCACGTTGGATATCACACACAAGTTTTTCTCTAACTGCAGCTGCTAGAAACTGGATAAATTCATTTTGAATTTCTGGCGAAAGGTATGTAGTTGATCCTGGATTTTGCTGCACATACGAAAGGTGGCAATTCATAATTGGATCAAATTCTGCGATGAGCTTCAGAAGTTCTATTAAATTTCCAGCGTTTCTTTGACTCTCAGTGATACTTTCTCTGTGGCCTCTTAGGACCAAATTTTGTTTGGCTAAATACTGAATGCAACACAACACCCTCTTAAGTATTTATCGCCATTTTTCTTTCTCTGTAGCAATTTGATTTTGAAGCTGGGCATCTATTAAACTTCCTTTTTTATCAGCCTTCTTTCCATTTCTTTCCAGGTTGTGAAAGAATTTCGGTGCCTTTGAGAATTCTCATGTGCAGTAATTTTTTCTAGTTTCTTCCAACTATTAAAACCACTTTCAGTTTCTAAAGAACAGCTACTGATTGCATCTTTTGATGGAAAAAGTAGACACGAAAAACAGAATGCTGCTCTTTTTAAAGGAGAGTACACCAACCAAGATCTATTCACCATACCTACTTTTCCTTTTCCTAACTGTTTCATAAACCATGCTGAGGTCATCGGTCTGTTATTTTTTTGTGCAAAAGGCCCAACATTATTCTGAAAATAAATCGACCCTTTCTCCACTATTTCTATACGAAGTGCATCTGGTAAGATTGCTTTTCCTGTTGCCTTGTCAAAATTCAGATATCGAAAGTCACGATGGTAAATCACATCAGCTATGGTTTCAATACTTTTCGGCTTGTCTTGTTGAGTTGAATCAGGTGAATCCTCGTCAGAATTTTTTTCAGAATTTGATGAATACTTGCATTCCTTTTTATTCAAGTCTATTTCACTTCTGTGCCTCTCTTCTAAGTTTTCTTGCTCAAATATTTTAATACAGGGAGATGATGCATGTATCTTTACATCTTTTTCCTATTTTAATGTGAATGATTCCGAATCTTTATTACTTTTCAAAAATTCTGTCAGAATTTTGCTTGAATTCACACATTCTTCATTTTGAGCTTTCCTTCGTTTACTTCCTTCTGCTCCACTTAATTTTTTCTGTTGTACTCGTTTCATTTAAATGAGTATCTGTAAAATATTGAAATATACATAAATTCGATTTCAATATCGTTTTGATTGGCAAAATAATAAAGCTCTAAAATAGTTATAGGCGGAAGACTTATGTAAGTTATTTTCGTCCAAGCGTTACAGCATTAGCAAATGAGAAAAATATAATTTTGGAAAATACAAGTCATAATGCTAAAGAACTTCTGAGCCAGATTATTTGCCACAAATTATTATTGCTCTTGTAATATACCAGAGAATTTAGCTATTCTTTTCAATAGAAGAATGTTTCTTGCTGTCCAAGCATTTACAGAAATTTCAAACAGTATACTGACTTTTAGAAAATTAGTTGCACTTGTCATAAATTATCTTTTGATGAAGATTTACTTCGTCTAGTTTTTGAAAGGCTAGAAAACAAAATTTCCTTTCTGTTCTCGACTGTACAATAAACGGAAAAGAGAGCATGATGAACAGTATGCACCATACTTTAACTGTAAACCATCAAAGCCACTCATGTTAGAAACTCAATTTTTTTTTCATCCAGACATTTTTGTTTTTGGAAATACATAAAAGTATGGAGGCTGAAAATGATTTGTGAAGAATGCGAATTAGGTGTTTTCGCTAATAAATGGTAGTTTGTTTTGAAGGAATATAGTGCTGATGTCCAAAGCAGGTGAAAGAACAGAAAGAAGAGAGAATTTCTGTTGAGAATTGGAATGTTATGACGAAAATGAAGTAGAATTGGAATTGTTCTCTAGAATTTTCTCGGTTTATCTTTTATCTACACATATGAGAAGCGACTTCATCTTATAAATTTCACATTTTATTTACAAAGGATGCAGAAAATTCTACACAAGCGTACCCTTCCTTCATATAAAATTTTACTGGAGTATTTTAAGTAAAATGTAATTTTAAGTACAATGCAATTTCCAGCATGAAAGTTATTCATGCTGGAAACAATATTTTACTATCGCTATTTCATGCGGTGATTTTCGTTAAATTGATAACAGTTTTTATGGAGACTATAATTATTTCTGAAAAAATAAACTTTGTTCGAACACTTAAATTATGAACAAAATAAATGGATAAAATTAAAATATAATAACGTATTTGGTGCGACTTTTATGAATATTTGTGAAAGAAAGATAAACTTTTATAATAATTTATCTTACTTTTTGAAACTGAGAAGTAACGAGTTATAAAACTTAAGTTGCTCAGAGATGATTATTCCAACAAAGTTCATGCTTTGCTCCGAGAAAAGTTAACCTGAAATCCCAGAGAAATGTACCAGCACTACATACCAGCCATGTAAATACATCCTAATGAAGATATTTAGCAAAAAAGCTTCAGTTATAATTATTTGTTTAAATGTAACGAAGCACACAAGGCCTATGAAGGCTTTCTAAGAGAACTATCTAATACGTACGTTACACATTGTGGAAATTTAAAACATTAATGCAAGCAGCTTACTTGTCTTGATTCGAACCCACGTTGAATAAAAGTATTCAACGCTCTTATTTATTTGCCCACTGCTAGGCTTTTTATGCTATTAAAAATCATTGAAAATTCTATTTATAAATAAAAGCAATACATAAATAATTCAGCTTCTATTTGGAAGTCTGAGTAACTTTTTAGATTGTTGCTGCTAAATATGTTATCGCTCTGTATTATTTTTAAAGAAATTAAATAATGAAGAATCTGCATATATTGTAAAAAACGATGGTACGTAGAGCTATTAAATTTTGAATAATGTAATCCTTCACCTAGTTAGGTTATTTAATTACGGCAAAGCCTCGAGGGCTATCTGCCTAAGGGGAGAGATGCCTTCGTAGAGGACTTTCTAAGGGAAACTGGCTCGTTTACACGTGACACATGAGGAAAACCTTGAACCTCGGATCGAACAACCAGTGTTCAGCGACTTTACCGCTCGGTGGCTCAATCTTTCACCTGAAAGCACGAACTTTGAATTTAGAATTTGTTTTATTATTTTTTCATATTTTTTTAAAACTTTAATTTTTAATTAACAATATCAACGTTTGAAAGCGAGAAGTGGCAACATTGTTCTATTTTAACATTAACATTTTTATCTCCAACTCGGGAGGCAGCTGCAATTCGGGAAAAATGTAAGAAGAAACAGGTAAAACGACAACCTTGATTTTAGCTTAGATTTTGTAAATTCTCAATCGAAGGCAAACGGGTCCCTTTTCATCGATTGAGAATTTACATATCTACACCAAATACAAGGTTGTCGCTTTACCTATTTTATGTTCTACTTTGGCGCCTTGAAAAATGTAGCATATTTATCTTTCAATATCAAATATTATGTGATTTTGTTGCTGAATTGAATTTTATGTAACGAAAGTTTATATTTAATAAATAAAGTTAACATACACAAAGTTAGTAATGAAAAGGCAGGAAACAAGTTTTGTAAGCCATCTTTTACTAATATTGAGCATTGATAATATGAAATGAGAAAACACTGAATAAAATATAAAAATATATGGCAACATTTAACACTGCATCGGGAATTCTAAAAATATGCTGATTTTAAAAAAATTGTGATTTTGCTGGTGAATTGTATGTGGCTAAGTGCATGAAAGCAATGCTTAATAATACAACTAAAAAGACAAATAAAAGTGGGTTAGCAGGAGGGACGGGAGTTATATGACTTAGGAGGAGTTAGATGGGAGTGTAAGAGCCTTTGTCTGTACGTACAGATGTTATACAAAAAAATTGTCCGAGTTGATTCGTGAAAGGTCAAAATGAATATTTGTATTGAAATATGATACCCGAAATTCTTCGTGATTACAATATATCCTTTATTTTTCATTCAAAGAAGTAAAAATGTTTTCATTTTATTGTTTTTATTAAACATGAAAAAAATTCAAAAATAATATAGTTTTTATTAACTTACTTTTAAATTACTGAGATTATAATTTAAGTTAAAATTATTTCTAAACTTTTATTTTAATTCTGAGTTTACTAATTTATGAATTAGAATTTTGTGATAGATTCTATAATACTTTAAATATGCTCAATTACACCTTAACTCTTTCTTAAGTGAAAAGTCAAATTATATTAATTCTTTTTAATTGATAGAAGCAGCAAAGATTATAACTTGTTTACAGTTAATTCTTCACTGTTAAAGAAGTAGAAAGGGGGCTTTATTCTTTTCCCCACATCATTAATTCAGTGGTTCTCACATTTCTTAGAATTTTTTAATACAGCATAAGAGTTTTAAGCACTTCAATTCCTGTATATGGGAACAATGAAAATGTTTCGGCATATAAATAAGTTTAAGATCCCTCTACAGCTCTATAAAATCAGTAAAGTTCAGGCATTATTAGCAAATCTTAATTCAATCAATCATTTGTGATCAGCTACTCTTCGAAGAAAAATTTTTACATAAGAATTAAAATAACTATCCTCTTACTAATATCATACATTAAAGGAATAATTTTGTTAAGACAATGATTTTGTCTAACTGCACAACGAGGAATCAGTAACTCTCTGTGTAATAGCATCACTGAATAGCATATTTAATAAAATTGAGATTACTGCAAAAGAAAAAAAAAGTTTCAAGTACAATTCTTAATCAGATAATTAATAATTGAACAAATTACCATTAATAGAAATTTTCAGCTTAGGTAAATACATTTAAAAACACAACTGCAATGAATTTTTAATGACATAAAAAGTTTTCTCATTATAAATTATATAATATCCATAACTTTCAAAAAAGGGGGGAATTGCTTACCTATTCCAAAACAGAAGTGCACTGAGTAGAATTCATTTAGAAAATGTAGAATTTCTTAGAAAACACTCATAAAAGGTTTTTATTTATTTATTTATTTATTTTTTCTAATTACTTTTATTCAGGACGTCCCATATTAAATTTTTTATAGTAACTCATTACAAATTAAAACATTATTTTTGTAACATACAACTAAATTTTTATGAAAACTTTCAAAGTATCTTTCGAAGATGTTAGATCCTTACTGTTCACTTTCTCATTCTCGGGTCAAGTTGGCTGCACCCCTCCTACTCTTTTTATCCCTAAGGCTGATTGCGCCTCCTGTGGTCATTCTCGCAATTGCGTCCCTTCTATTCGTTCACACGCCTTTGTTCTTAAGTAGAAAAAGAGTTTCTTGCTACATTTAAATGTTTACTTTCTATGAAAAAAGAAAAGAAGCTTTATAACTGGGAAAAAAAATTTAATAATAAATACGTCTAGAATTGAAAAATGAATAACTTTCATATTAAAATTTTAGAACTTAAATCTAAACTATTATATGATAAATCAAAAAAAAAAAAAAAAAAAAAAAAAAAAGAATATGTTTGCATTCCCGTCCGAGGACATCAGTGATACCCTGATACCCTTTAATATTAATACTGCACTTTTTTGTTTTTCATTATGATTAAAAGTATAATGAATTTGTTTTTGATAAGCGTATTAGAATTATAGTGTAGAAGAAAGGTTTTCAGCGGGGTCGATGTTGACCCCCTGGTTGTCGATAAAATTTTAAAGGAGGTAAATAATGATCAAGGAATACAATGAGAGTCGATAGCCGAATATGCATGGGCAGTTAATTGGCACAATAAAGATCCCATTAATTGCGAAACTTTGTTTGATAAAAGTGATATTTAATTAGTTATTCATATAATGCTATATCACAGGAAGACAAGACTTATTCAAAATACATGCGTATAAGTTGAATTTTGGAGTATAATTATAACAACTTTAAGTCTTGGAAGTCATTCGAAAGAAGTATCACAAAATAAAAGCTTTTATCTAGCCCAGCACCATTCATTTCCCCATCTTCTTACTTAACTGAAGAAAGCTTTAGTCAACTTATTACGGGAAACAAGGAATAATATGGCATAAGCAATTTTATGCTAAATATTTAAATATTTGCATCAATATATGAAGCGCAGTGATTAAAATCGAACTTTTAGAAAATTAAAATCTGTAATTTTTTTCCTGAAAACTTTTTACATTTGTAAACTTAATAATTATACAAAACATAATAAAACATAAATCTAGTAAACCACTTTTTTCAAAACTTTTGTGCATTCTTAGTCTGAATATTATCTTTGAATCATATATGTGCATTTTTTCAAAATTTTTGTTTATGTTCTTAGTTCTAATTATTATCTTTAAGTCACATATATGCAATTATTATTATTGTTATGCTGCAGACTGTATATTATAAGGAAAAATGTAAGTGGGTAGATGAAGAAACCTTTAACAGGGATCGATCTAAGAACAGATTTGGGAATGCCTGGTGTAGAACATCGATTTTTGCAAAATCAAGCCCATACCAAAAATTTATGAAGGAAAGTTATTATTCTCTCCTGCATTTAAGAGAAAAATTCTTTTTTTCTGCATAAAACTGATTTCGTTAATATGTGGTTTTGGTTTGCTGTTGATGATGTATGTAATCTTACAAATACAAACTTTATGTCGCTATAATTAGCATTTTATATATTATTGAACTGAGTACGGCAAAGCAAGTGGAGGTTATCCATCTATGAGAAGGGATGGCTTTATGGAAGACTTTCTAAGGGAAACTGGCTTGTATTTGAATTTCATATAAGAGAAAATTATAAAAGCATTTATGCAGCCAGCCTGTTCGCTGAGATTGTAAACAATTTCGAACGAGCACCGTTGACCAGACTTATACATTCTACCCACTAATGAACTATATAAACCATCTGCATATTTAACACCTGCTCCCTTAGATAATTTTAAATAGAGGATTTAAATTACTAGATGATTAAAAGCGTAAAATTCATTGTACTTAACGCAGCAAAGTTGGCTTTCTCTCTATATTATAAAAAATAATAATAACAAAGTAAAATAAATTAATATTTTTGTTACGTTTAACTGACTTAGCTTCTTCCCCCTCTCTTGCGCAATATTTGTTTAATAATAAATTATAAATGTAAAATTAAATACCCTAACTTTTTTTTTTCTTTTTTGGAATACTTAATTCTCTTAATCATTGTGATTTTAAATATTTGGTTCAAAATGAAAGGGCTTTTGCTATTTTTAGTGTCTCCACTTTCAAAGAATCGCGACGCTAAACTTGATTGCTACAGGGAAAATGGGACCGGATACGTAGGGTTATTCAAAGCTGTAAAAGGACAAAAGCTTTACGACTTAAAAGTATCACATAACCTTCGAAGTATTTTCTCGCTGTTTGTTTAGGGATGAATGGGAAAGGGACTTGTGGGGAAGGATGACTTTCACTGACCTTACTTTTAAATCGAAAACCTACCTTTTCTATTCAATCTTTGCTAATCACATGACAAAAAATGTAGGAAAAAGATATCCTTATTATGATGGGGCGATAGACTAAGTATGCGAATTTTTTTAATTAATTTTTTATTGCATTTAAAAAGAAAAATAATTTATTCTAAAATTTCATAACATCCATTTGGCGCCCCCTAAATGCTGCGCCCGGAGACAGATTCCCCCTTAGCTACGCCACTGGCCACAGCTTACACCCCGTTTCACAGCTGCGAACGGAACTCCCGTATTTTATGATCTTATGACTATGCCTCTATGCCCTTTATGCCACCGTCTGAACGCAGCCTAAGATATACATTAATAGGATGTTGTATGGCAACACTTCTTATCTATATAAAAGGTACTGCAAACCTATTGTTTTCTTATTCTATACTTCAAGCAGTAAGGTACGAAAGAAAAATGTTGCCAGTTTATTGAATCATTACAGTAAATTTTAGCAATAGTTGATTGCAGAATGTCTGCAAAACCTTTTCGAGCATTTGTCGTCGAACAGTTGGACTTCTTGAGAAAGGACTAGGTTTCACTGAATTTGCCAAAGCTAATACGCATCCTATTATTAAATAAAGCTGCTGAATGTGGTGATGATGCTGTGTAAAAACATGCTGGAGGACTTAGGAGGGCCACGAAAGCACCAGAAGGTAAGTATGTCACCCTAGACGCAGAAGGGATTAGAAATGCTACTCCTAGTCAGATAGCCACAAACCTTACCGATGTTATCGAGATACATATTTGCAAGAACCATTTCTATGCAATTAAATAAGGTTGGCTTGCATGCATGGAAGCATATTTCGAATGCATTCCACAAAGAAGACAGCATCATTAGAAAATATTATATTGGTATAATAAACATATTCTTCTGGGTTACGAAAACTGGACCAGTGTCTAAAAATATCTTGTTTTAGCATGAACAGTGTTTCTGGGCAACCAGTAGTGCGAAGAAAGAAAGAGAGGAACTAATTAACTATCCAGGAAATTCATTGTTACGGCCAAAGAGTAACTACAAACATGGGCATGCATAACATGCAGAAGTTCACCTCTTTTTCACATCTTTGACATGAAACAGACGTGACAATTGCATCGAAATTCTCCTGGATAATGTTTACCTTTTCTAAGATCATTTAATCCAGATGTTTTGTTCAAGGAAGACAAAACTCACCTGCACTGATCAGATTAAGTGTCTGACACTAGCAAATGAAGACACTGAATAAGATCTGGATCCCATTTTGCACCGCACAGATAATTAGCTCATAGATAGCATTTTCTTTAAACCAGATTAGAGCAGAGATTTGTCTTAACCAATGAATGAATTCCCCAAGATGACCTCAATAATTCAGTGGACAATTCGCATGACAGATGCAAAATGTGCATCAGTATCCAAGGAAGTCGCAGCCCATTATGGCAGATAAAAATATCTGTCGTCCTTAATTCAAGTAAAACAAGCATTTTCTGTAATTGCTGAAAATAGTTATAAGAAGCACCGCTATTTTTCTTTTCACTTATTCAGTTTTAACACATGACAGTATCTGTACAACTCAGTGTATGATGATAATTTAGAATCTCTATTATGTATATGCCAGGCGTCATTTTGTTGAAGGTGTCTAAGATTAATTTGGATGAGAAATGGCATAGTTCGTTCGCAAGTGTCAAGCAATGTATAACTATAACTATGCCAACGTACTGATTATAGAATGTAAATTCTATAATACTACTACTTAGAAGACTATACAATACAGTACAAAGTCCATAATCCGGACTTGTCGGGACTTCGGCGATTCCGGATTATAGATCATCAATTTAAATCCGGTAAGATGGCATGCAGAAATTATACAATTAAAAATATGAAACCGTAATTTATGAAATAAAGAGCAATTATGATCTAAAGGGTATCAAAATTTACAAAAAAAAAAAAAAAAAAAAAAAAAAAGTCATATTTATTTTTTTACTTTATTAAATATTTTTCTCAATGTAACTTTCTTCACTATCGGAAGCGTGCATGGGTAAAAGCTTTACTGGCTTTACGCGCATGCGTAAGTTTGTGGCTTTGAGGTTCGGATTATAGATCATTCCGGATAATGGACGTCCGGATTACTGACTTTGTACTGTAATATCATTCAAAACACATTTTCCGTATACATATTTCTCCATTAACAAAATACTTAGTTTCTACGCTTTTTACTTGTAGTAAAATTGTTTGCAAATAATAGCATAAGCGATATAAATATATGTATATATTATTCTATTAAATGGGGGGATACTTCTTCATATTAAGATTCCGGATTGTAGATCATCAGTTTAAATCTGGTAACATGGCAAGCAGAAATATGAAACCGTTATTTATGAAATAAAGAGCAATTATGATCTAAAGGGTATCAAAATTTACAATAAAAAAAAGCTTTATATCAGTATGAATTTACAAATATAGTTATTAAGTGAAATAAATAAATCATTTAAAATAATATGACTCTATTTGCCTTCTAAATTATATTGCAAGTAGGAGCTAATGTAATTTGTATGTGCCTCTTTTTATTCATTTATCTGTGTATGGCTTGGCTTATCTGTTTATGGCAAAGCACTCGAAGGCTACTTCCCCAAGGGGAGGGGCAAATTACAATTTATGTGATAATACTTTCTCTTTAATTCTATAAACAGACATAATTTCTTGTTCAGTTACAAAGTTCCACTGTTCAAGTACCGTAATTGCTGTGCCGAGAATACCAACTAACTTGTCAATCGAAATTTTTTCGTTTTCACTAACCTCTCTGTCACCTTCTTCATGTCTTTATCCATTTTTTGCAGCAATTCCACTTTTTGTTTGATGGACATCGAAACATACTTTCGTTTTGTAGATCCTTTGGGAGCTCCAACATCTGAAATTCTATTTGACATAATCGAAAGTTCAAGTTTACTTTTATAAAATTGCTCTTACAGTCTGCAAAAAATAATAAACCAGATCCAATTCGAAGATTAAGGAACTACGCAATCATCAACATTAACTGAAATAGATAATTAGATAATTACGTAAAACATACATTACGCATAGTCGAAATTAGAAAATTGCAACCAGAAAACTATTTGATGTGTATTCGTGATATTTATAATGACGAGGAATTTGATTTAAATCATATCAAAGACGGAGTACATCGAGATGAAATACTACATTTAGTAAGGAATTATAAGGCGAACAAAATAAAAACATCTGCCCTGAAGATAAGGATAGTGCTGACAGATCAACTTCCAGTTCATTGCGTGCCACATCGCCCCCCCCCCCCCGCAGAGCACAGTGAAATTGATAAACATATTTCGGAATGATTAGAGAATCAAAGGATGTGCCTTTATCCATTTTTTTTCAGGAATTCTACTTTTTGTTTGATGGACATCGAAACATGCTTTTGCTTTGTAGATCCTTTGGTAGCTCCAGAATCGGAAATTCTTTTTGACATAATCGAAATTTCAAGCTTACTTTTATAAAATTGCTCTCACAGTCAGCAAAAAATAATAAGCCGGATCCAATCAGAAGATTACGTTAACAACGCAATCTGCAACACTAACTGAAATAGATAATTTTAGCTTAGATTATTTTAGATGTTTTTCTAAGTGAAAATAGGTTGATGTGTATATGGACACCAAGTTTGTGAAATTGTTTTTGTCTTGTCATTTTGGTTTTGTGTAGCGATGATTTTTACACAAGCCAAAATAACTAGTCAAAGAATTAGACAAATGCGATATCCATGTACCGCCAAATTTTGCCAAGGGTACCCTAAAATATACTATTACCCAGTTATCATATGCATAAATAAGTTTTTATGCAAACTAAGATTTATAAAATTGTTTTGAAATATAGTATATAAAGATAATTAACACCAACCATCATGTAATAAAATCAACATCATATTTATTTATAGTTCTTCCTCCCTTGGCTTGCTTGTTTATGTCTAGTGTGGGAGCAGTGTAAAGGACTTTGTGTAGTAAATAAAGCACTTCAGAATTTGATTATTCTCTGTATATTTCTATGCATATAAATTAGAAGAAAAAATTTCATCCAATGAAATTTATTTGTTGCAGATTAAAATTTAATGGCTTATAGAGAAAATTACTCTCACAACAAAAGATTAAAATTAAATAATTTTTCTGTAAAAAAAGTAAATATGAACTTTTATGTAAAAATTGTTAAAGTATCACATTTTGATTTTTAGTGCTTCTAAGTGATTGCTTATTTCTATAGACTGAAAGGGCATAAGTTCTTACATTAAATTTTTTAAATAATATTTCTGAATTAATGTTCTTGTACTTAAAATAAACCACAATTCCACTAAAATATTTATACCCTATACACATCAGATGTGCATTTATTCTGAAAAGTTTTCTTAAAAATGCTGACTATAATTCCTCAGATATTTTTCTTTTCATTAAATATACAATGTATTCAGTGTAATATTAAAATTTTCTGGTAATTCTAGTAATAATATTCTTTATTCGAAACATTGAGGGATTAAATTCATTACTTATCTTATGAAACTGTGTTTTTTATTGTTTCTTACTGATGCTAAATGTCTTTCTAGACTTAAAGCAGAATACAGTACAAAGTCCGAGATCCGGATGTCCAATATCCAATGACCTAAAATCTGAACCTTAAAACCGGGAACAATTTTATTTAATGCCTTACATTTGGTTTTTTCACATATAAAACATGTGGAGAGTCCTGATTCTTAATTTTCCTTCAGAATTAAATACCTCATTATTGAAGAAATAATACTTTAGCATAAATTTGTGTGATCATTAATTTGCCTCCGTAGTTGCATATCTGCTAGGTAGATATGTCAAAATGAAAACATTCTAGATAGAAACATCATTGATTTTAGACCCACTATTTTATATCACTGACGCGAACCTGGCGAATCATTATTTATTATATTTTGCTTTCGTCACTGCTTGTTTATCAACACAGTTAATATTAGTAATTTAATACACAAATTATATGGTAATCCTTTATGTTGACAAATATTACAGATTTAAGTTAAATGCACTAAGAAATGTTGACTAGAAAAAATTTAAGAAACATTTCTTTCCATATGCTAAAAATAGATTTTTTTAATGATACTCATAGGCCGAAAGATTACATATTTGAATTAAGAATAACTGATTAGCTTTTCACATAAACCCAGAACCGGCACCAGAGTGCTCCAACAGGCAATTTAGGGAAGACACGATTTTTGGAATTAGAGCAACAAAATAAAGGGATAAAAATATTTTTGTAATTTTGAAAAAGCAATGGGATCCAAAATTTAGGGTCAGGAAAAATTAGGTACTTAGGAAGGCGATTGGTACCAGAATTTAGGAACCACAGGACATCAGGTAGTAAGATACTTTGCCAGCCCTCGATAAGTCTTAAGTATATGTGGGAATTTATTTCTTCAGGACTCAGCCTTAAGCAGGTGCAAGAAATAGACATAAGTATAATAAATAACTAACACAATTCAGTCTTAATTGTCTCAGTGCACAGTAGAAGGAAGATAAAATTTAGGAGAATAACTTGTTTTTTGTTGCCAATCTCATGCTACATAGCCAATAATGTATAGCCAACATTATTAAACTATGCTAAAATTATACGTCATTGATTCCAAGGAATTTTGATCAATATAGCAGATTGCGCTATTCCTTAACATTCTGATTTGAACCAGCTTAATTATTTTTCACAGGCTGTTTTCATTAGAGGAATTTAATAAAAATTAAAGTTACCACTTTCGATTATGTTGAAAACAGTTTCTAATTCTGAAGCAGCAACAGAATCTAAAAGCGAAAGCATATTTTGATGTGCATTAAATGGATAAACGTAATGCGTCTCGAAATTATATGAGGATTATGGCATTGGAAAGTCGACTGTATATGAGATAAGAAAATAGAATTTTTTATGGATTCTGATACCCCACTTGCAACTTGCAATAAATAACAGAAAAATTATCTGTTATCATGACAAAGAGAAAAATTATCATGACAAAGAGATGACTGCATGACTCAGACAGCACTGCAGCGAGGATGTGCCATTGACGGTTCAAATGCTAATGTCTCAAGTTAAAATATTTCACCAAGAAATGAACTGAAAAAAGGAGGTCACATATTCGAAAGTTAGTTACCCAAATTTTAAAATCGACATGATATAAGGTAATTAAGAATTTCAGGTGAAAAAGCTTGAGCTGATACTGAAACTGCTGAACTATTTGCAGATGAATTCACTGAACTCATATATAGATAAAAGTTATCTCCAGAATAAATTAACATCGCTGCTGAAACTGGTCTTTTCTGGCTACAAGTACTGCAAAATACCTTGGCAACCACTATAGGAAAGGCGCCAACTGGTGTCAAAGATTCCAAAGTGAGACTACCAATTGCGTCTGTGATGTCAAAAACATGTTGTGTTACACATCGTAAAAGCTTGCGGGAACCGCACTCACATTTTCTCATCTGTGTGTGGTCTACTGCAAAATAAAAAATTGTATGCCTTCCATTTACTTTCAATTATGCTCAGCTGTTTCGCTTTATTTTGTTACAGTTTGACATTAAAAAATGCAATATATGGAATTAATCTTGCATTTAAATTAAAATAATGGTTAATCTTTGGATTATAGTAACTTGGTGACCAACCATGCTACAGCAACCTGCTAGTTTTTGTTTGGACGCCATTTTCTTTTCAAGTAAAGGCATTTTTTTTTTTTTTTTACATTCAACATTTTTTTCTAACAATCTGCTAGCCGAATTATGCTTATGCTAGAAATTTTATGGAACAAAAGTGCTTAATCATGGCGAAGATTAGGTGCGAAATTGGGAGAAAGTGCAGAATCGCAAACTGCTTGCCCCGTTTTTAAGAATTGCACATACACTGTATCCATGTACACGTCGACCTATTTTCACTTAAAAAAACATCCCACTATTGCACAAAAATGGCACTGCCCACACTCTTGACTTTATCCATGCACACTGCTCAAGTCCTAGCAGTGGCGTAGCTAATATTCCAGCACCCGGGGACAACTGAAGAATTTGCGCCCCTTTCTGTGTGCCAAAAATGGAAAACATTTCCTTAAAAAATTTCATAGCATCAATTTGGCACCGCCTGGATGCTGCACCCGGACACAGATGTCCCTTCTTGCCCCACCCTAGCTACGCCACTGAGTCCTAGCTACTAACCTTTATAGCCTTACCAAATTGTCGCCAAACTACCTGTTGCCATATTCCAAAGATTAGCCAAAATAGGTTAAATAATATTCTTAAACAGTTATTCATTATTAGAATTATTTTCTTGAATTAGGGTTACAAAAATAATTTTTGGCATCAACAATACATTGATGATATTTTAGAGTCTTGATAATGGAATTGTATCGATAGTATTTACAGTAAATAGCAAAGAAAATTGTCTTAGTACTCATGAAAAATGACTGATGAAATATTTAAAATAAATTGAATGGACCCATGGAAACAATATAAAACAAGTTTAACCAGTTTTGTAAATACTAGGCAATTCTGTTTCTCTTATTTGAGGCTGAATACTTTAGCCCCAAAATTTAAAATACAGTCAAGACTTTAATCTGGACTCGTCGGGACTTTTGCGATTCCAGATTATAGATCATCAATTTAAAACTGGTAAGATGGCATGCAGAAATTATAAAATTAAAAATTTGAGACCGTAATTTATGAAATAAAGAGCAATCATGATCTAAAGGGTATCTAAATTAAAAAAAAAAAAAAAAAAAAGCTTAATATTTGTTTACTTTATTAAACATTTCTTTCAACGTGCGCATGCATAAAGCATACATTAAGCACAGTCAAAATTAGAAAATTGCAACCAGAAAACTATTTGATGTGTATTTGCGATATTCATGAGGATGAGGACTTTGATTTAAATCATATCAAAGATGGAGTACATAGAGATGAAATACTACATTTAGTAAATCTGCAACATTAACTGAAATAGATAATTTTAGCTTAGCTTATACCATCCGTTATACATTAAACGCACATGCATAAAAGTATTATACGCATGTGTTTGCAACATTAACTGAAATAGATAACTAGATAATTTTAACTTAGCTTATACTATCTGTTATACATTAAACGCACATGCATAAAATATTATGCGCATGCGTAAACGCATGCACAGAGTTTGTAGCTTTGAGGTCCGGATTATAGATCATTCTGGATTAAAGACTTTCGACTGTATCAATTTTTCTTTTGTCAATTTTCTCAAAGCAATTAAAGTCATTTTTTCCTTCATAAAACAGGACTCATGTCATGAAAAGAGAGTTCTTTCAAAACAGAAAAAAAAGCTGAAAACAGTTTTTTTGTATACATCTAGCACATTCAACAGAGGCTATCTGCACATCTTTTAGATGGTTTTCGATGTATTTACAGAAATACTTTACCTAAAATTTTGGTGTTTTAAATGTTCCATTTGATAAACTTTAAACCTCACAATCTTTGTACACCCTAATTTCCAAGCCAATAAAGGTTCTTTTCTATATGAAAAGAGGTATTTTATCCCATTCCTTTTGAACAGTTTTCCAGAGAGAATATATGGACCATTTCCTTTTTAAAAGTCCAGAAGAGCAGACAACCATGAATCATACAATGGGAGATTTAGGAGGCATATGAGTGAAGGGTAGAGCTTCCATACCCATTTATTGTTCAATTTTTTTCTAGGAAATTAACAGATTTTTACATGCAGCTGCTTATTTTGTGTTGATGCAATGTAGCTAAAGAGAAGGTATTTCATATCTGAGAATAGGGTACAAAATATGTTCCTGATAATATATAGAGTTGACCTTCACACTTTCCTCCCTCTAATTTCTATTTGCTGTTATATCAAGATCCAGTAAAAATTATAAATCCTTTTGAAAAACTGTCCTTAGATTCTTTGAACATGTTCTAAGATTTTGTTCAAATAATTATTTATCATATACAATTCTGCAGCATGTCCTGCTTTCAGCTATATGTCGTGAAGAAAGAAAATGCACATTGCATTTTTTAACCTTTTTAAGATTCAATTGAGCATTAGTAATTTTATTTACAGATGATATTGAGCATTTTAGTGATTATGCAACCGTTCTTTGATTTGATAATGCGGATTTTCTTTTACCATTAAGGTTCTTAGCTTTGCAACATTCGATACATTCCGTTTTTAACTTGGATATGTGTTTGACAAATTTTCCTCCCTAGAGCCAAAAGGACATTTTTTCCCTTTGTTATTGGCAATATTATTCATTGTTGCATTAGATAACACAAAATCATGGCTTTCACAACATTACTGAATAACTAGATATGAATAACTTTCTTTGGAAAGAGCACGCATTGCTCTTTTTAAAAGCGAAATTTTGCATAAAAACAAAACTGCATACAACAGATAATAATTTATACGGTACTATTCGGTTTCGAGGGCCGTAAAAAATCGCCAAACTATTGTTGATGCCAATGCTGCCAAAAATAATTGCGGCAACCCTAACGCAAGAAAGGAAGTGTAATAGTAAATAACTATCAAGATTGATATTTTAATCTAGATGAAAAGTTAATTTCATATAATACTTTTTTATTATTATAATTTATATGAAAAAGGCTAACATGACTGAATGGAAGCGTAATAGTAAATAACTATTTCAGATCATTATTATCATTTTTATAAAAATTGCTAAACATAACCGAATGGACGCCTGCATCGCTATTTCGCTACCGACTTATTGCTAAAGCATAATTTCATCTCGTTGGTTGTTCAAACGTAATTTTTCTATAATGAATGAAAATATTTGAAAATATTCTCGGTAAAGTGCAGAATCGCTCACTTATTTGTTTGCCGCTTTTTACAAGGGTAAAAACAATTGGATTTTTGTCAATTTTCTTTTACTTTTTAAGTGAAAATAGGTCGATGTGTACATAGATAAAGTCAAAGGTGTGCGCAGTGCCGTTTTTGTGCAATTCTAGAAATTTTTTTTAAGTGAAAATAGGTCGATGTGCACATGGATACCGAGTATGTGCAATTCTTAAAAACGCGTCACAGTGGATGATTCCGCACTTTACCCAAAATTCTATTGCCGACTTTTCGTCATGGGCAATTCCCAAATTGTTAAATCCACAGGATATTATAAAAGGATTTAAAATCAAAAAAAGGATTTAAAAATTAAGCTAGTATTTCAGTGGCGTCTCAAGAAATATAAAACTATATAAACTTACGCAATCTGAAATCAGCGCGTACGCTAGATTTGGCGCGCTGTTAAATGGACGCGTTTTCTAGATTTGGCGATTTTGCGCATACATTTTCGCTGCAATTTTTTACGGTCCTCAAAACGGAATAGTACCATTTATACTTTCAAAAATATTGCAGTTTAAAAAAAATTTTCAAGCAAGCAATTTTTTTTAATAGCAATGCAAGGTTGTCTAAAAAATGTGCAAACAGCCTTAGCATATATGCTTCTTTCAGAATATATTTTAACTCCTTCATACCTTATCTAGTAATGTATTGAGAGAGAAAAGTTTTATTCCTCTATATAGTTAAGCACGTTTCTTAAAATTCTTTATGTGCCCAAATGGTTTGTTATATTCTTGAATTGTTACATGCATAGTACGAATCTATGTATCAGAACTCATGATTTGTTATATACAGTCAAAGGTCGTTAATCCAGACTCGTCGGTACTTTGGCGATTCCGGATTATAGATCATCAGTTTAAATCTGGTAAGATGGCATGCAGAAATTATAAAATTAAAAATATGAAAATAATTTATGAAATAAAGGACAATTATGATCTAAAGGGTATCAAAATTTACAAAAAAAGCTTAATATTTATTTACTTTATTAAACGTTTCTTTCAATGTAAGTTAAGTTGCTTTGTTTTTTATGTGATAATACATTCTCTTTAATTCTATAAACAGACATAATTTCTTGTTCAGTTACAAAGTTTCCCTGTTCAAGTCCTATATTTGCTGTGTCGAGAATACTGACTAATTTGTCAATCGAAATTTTTTCGTTTTCAATAACCTCTGTCACTTTCTTCGCTATCGGAAGCGAATTATAATGACGAGGGACTTGATTTAAATCATATCAAAGACGGAGTACATCGAGATGAAATACTACATTTAGTAAGGAATTATAAGCCAAATAAAATAAAAACATCTGCCCTGAAGATAAGGATAGTGCTCACAGATCAACTTCCAATTCATTGCACGCCACGACATTCCCCCTCCTCCCCCGCCGCCGCAGAGCAGCGTGAAATTGATAAAACGGATTTCGGAATGGTAAGAGAAACAAAGGATATGCTTTATCCAATTTTTGCAGCAATTCCACTTTTTGTTTGATGGACATTGAGACATACTTTCACTTTGTAGATCTTTTGAAATTCTATTTGACATAATCGAAAGTTCAAGCTTACTTTTATAAAATTGCTCTAACAGTCTGGAAAAAATAATAAGCCGGATCTAATTCAAAGATTAAGGAACAACGCAATCTGCAACATTATCTGAAATAGATAATTAGATAATTTTAGTTTCGCTTATACCGTCCGTTATACATTAAACGCATATGCGTAAACATATTATGCGCAGGCGTAAAAGTATTACGCGCATGCATGGATGCATTATGCGATGACGCATGCGCAGAAAGTTTCTAGCTTTGAGGTCCAGATTATAGATCATTCCGGATTAACGACTTTTGACTGTACTAATCTTACTATCAGAACTCGATGATTTTTTACTTGAATAGTATGAATATGCTTGCGTAAATTACATTTACTTCTCCGCATGTGAATACGCCGATGGTTGTTTAAATTAACTTCTTCACTAAAAGACATTTTACATACTTCACAGACATGAGGTTTCTCTCCTGTATGAATAAGCTGATGCATGTTTAAACTGGATTTATGACGATATGACTCCTTACATATTTCACAAACATGAGGTTTCTCTCCTGTGTGAGTAAGCCGATGCGACTTTAAACCTTGTTTATGACGAAATGACTTCTTACATATTTCACACACATGAGGTTTCTCTCCTGAGTGAATAAGCCGATGCATGTTTAAAGCGTGTTTATGACGAAATGACTCCTTACATATTTCACACACATGAGGTTTCTCTCCTGTATGAATAATCATATGATTGTATAAAATACCCTTTTGACTAAATGTCTTCTCACAGATTTCACACTTGTGAGGCTTTTCTCCTGTGTGAATAAGCACATGCATGCTTAAATGGCCCTTACTTCTAAATGATTTCTTACATACATCACACACATAAGGTTTCTCTTCTGTGTGAATACGCACATGCTGCATTAAATTACACTTGTGATTAAATGATTTCATACACAATTCACACACATAAGGTTTCTCGCCTGTGTGGGTAAGCATATGCTGCTGTAAATTCCAACTGCGACTGTATGACTTTTTACATACTTCACACACATATGGTTTCTCTCCTGTGTGGGTAAGTATATGCTTGTTTAAATGGTTCTTACTTCTAAATGGCTTCTTACATACTTCACACACGTAAGTTTTCTCTCCAGCGTGAGTAAGTATATGCTTGTTTAAGTGAGTGACTTGCATCATAATTTTATAACAGTCATTAGCACATAAAATTATACCTGCATTAACGCAGTGTAAAATCAGTTTCAACGAAATCAAATTTTATCGCTTGGATTATTAACAGTTTCGTTCATTGCTCTTGGGCGTAAGTCTGCTCGTCGAAAGTGCTGTTGCCAATACCCGTGATTAAAAGTTACGGTGTGCCTATGGTTCCAATCCAATCTTTTACTTTCGCAAACAGTTTCGCTTGACTTTACATTACTATACTAGGAGTATAATAGGAGTATAATATTACTAGGAGTATAATAGGAGTATTAATCCGGTCGATTAGTGAATAAAAATCAGCGGTGTATACACTCCTCACCCGAGGGCGAAAAATAACAAAGACATGGGAGTTTTGCAATTAAGTCAAAACGAAGCTAAGATGTTGCGTTAAAGTTCATGAAGAGCTAAAACTTCAAAAAATACGTCGGAGGATAGAACCCGTGACGTCAGATTTTGGCAATTTATCAGGTCTTGGAGAAATTGCGTGGATAGCGCATGCGCAGAGCTGAACGAACTATCGTGATGATATGTCAAAGAAAGTCTATGTACATATTCTATAATTCATATTCTTTGGATATGTCGTATTTTCTATCGTGATACTTGATCGCTGATATTTCGTAATATGTAATTGTGTATGTGTCAAACATAATTACTGAAGCAGCAAACTTCATATGTGATTAGTGGGTGGTATTAAATACAGAAAAATGGCGTTTTCCAACAGAGTGTACTTATGGTGCTTTTTTTTTTATGGTGTCGAGCTATTGGCAGTTACTAGCACTGCATATGGTTAACGTGGTCAACTGTAATGCGACCGTTTAATATTTAAGTATATACGCGGGGTGGAAACTCCTTCAGCTGAGCATGAGCTCATATGATATGATAGTAATGTAGTGCAGCAACCATGCAACGAACTTTTAAATTAAATATTAACTGTTTGTGTTTTGATGTATAGCAGTGCTGCAACTAAACTCTGTACTTTTCTCTCAAGTGAAGTGAACTGATTTCTTGTTGTTAGAGTTTTCCTCATGCGTGTGCAACTCGGATGCTGGAAAGCGAGGAAGAAAGACGTGTTTTTCTACTCTCTCCTAGCTTTAGTACCGCACCCACTCCTCCACCGTACAGCCAGCGCGGGAGCGTCGGCCAACGATCTGGGCGAACTCAACGGTCGCCGATTTTTGCTTATCTCACTGCTGCCTTTCTCCTATAAGGATTTATACGTTGCTTAACTTAACCCAAGTTTCATTTTTAGATTGAAGTCAGGAACCTTAAGCGGCTCCAGCTACTGCATCTGTCTCGGGGTTCTCTCGGCTGAGAGTTAACCTCGCCCAGGGCAGAAGCCAGCGATTCATTTCTAATATCTCGTCCACTGATAGACATTTTAGTTCGAAATACCGAAATGAATATAGACAATACACAAGGAAACGGATCGATGATGACTAATGATACCAATGAAACTTCCCAGAATACTGATACCAATGATGGAGAACTCCACCCAGCACGGTTTTTGAATCAGGAAATCTTCAACCTATTTAGCAATAAAATTACACTTTCCGCTGACACAGAAACAACCCGCATAGTCGTACAAGATAATCAAGAAGCTATCCATAAAAACCACCCCACATGAATCTCCTGCTTTAATTAAAGAAATCAATTACCTGTTCACCAAAACAATAAATCAACTACGAATGCAAGAGAATGAAACTGCCTCCAAACGTATTAACGATCTAGTTACCAGGAACCAAAACCTAACCCGAAAAATAGAAGAAATCCAGAAATTTTGCGAAACCCGGTGGCCCTTTTAAGGAACCACGAAAACGAAAGCACAATTCAAACTCCTCAGACTCAGAAATCGAAAATGACCATAATTACACAAAGGTATAAAATATAATCATATATATAAACACCTGGTAGATGAAAATAAATATCAACACCTGGTAGATGAAACTGATACAATGAACATCGAGGATACCGTCGAGAAAGAAGATATCACTTCCAATTCAAAGAATAACGAAACAACCGCCGATAAAAGTCAACCTCAGAAATCGAAAACAAATAGGAAAAATGATAATGAAGGAAAATCAAATCAAATACGAGTTCCCCCCATATTGTTCGATGACATAGTAAAACCCGATGAATTCATAGAGAATCTAAATATACAAACAGGCAAGGAAATTATAGGACAGATAAAAGCAAATAAACTACACAGCAGACACAGATACGCGCGTAACGTTGTAACGGACACTAATCTCAAAGCACACACCTATCAACTTCCAGTGTAAAAAGTCCTCAAAATTGTTATCAGAGGCCTCCCAACTACAATGAATCCAGTGGACATTACCCAAGACTTAAAAGATAAAGGATTCAACGTCAAATACATCACTCTTCTCAGAAATTGACATGAAAATAGACCAATGGCCCTTTTTCTTATACACCTTGAAAAAACTGATGCAAATAAGGCTATACACCAAGTAAAAAGAATTGGCTACCTCAATGTTCAGATTGAATCACTCAAGAAAAAAGGGACCTCCCCAATGTTATAAATGTCAATCATTTTTTCACAACTCCCTGCTTTGCACCAGAGATTGGGTATGTGTCAAGTGCGGAGGCCCGCATGCCCCTAAAACGTGCCCATTCTCATTCTGAGCATATGTCACAGAAATTAAAAAAATTATGCACAATGTTCCATCGATTTAATTTAATTTCTGCTAGACTTTTTTTTTTGGCTGTGCTAAGCAGCATTTCCGAAACAACAAAATGTTGTTAAGACCATGAACATCCTTGAAAAAGAAACTGTCACTGCAATTTTTTATATAATGTTATATGTATAGCATTATATAATGTTAATGTATAGCATGGCTTTATACTCACTGCTGTTAGAGATATAGTACAAAGTCAAAGATCTAGAATATTCATGACATTGGCAATTTCAGATTTGGGATTTTGCTGCATATTAGATTTTAAGTTTATATCCAGTAAGATGTTAATTATAAAATTAAAAATATGAAATGGTGTTTTATGAAATAACAAAGAATAAAGTATGTATGATCTAAAAGGAATCAAAATGTACAAAAAAGAAAAGCGAAAACACTTTCTGTTATATATGTAACTGTAACTGTATCTATTATTATCTTTAACCATAACTAATATAGTATAGTAGATGAGTAATGCAGAATAAACGATGTTTGTGTACATCTCGTAATCATCACTGAGCACGTACCCAACACATATAAAATATAACACATGGCGCAGCCCGTCGTTGATTAAAAAAGAAAATCTTTTTTGAAGAACCATGCAGCCTCGGTAAAGATGTTCTAAACAAAAACATCATGGGAAGTTGTTTACAGTGAAATCGAAACTTATATCGCTGGTAAGTGAGTTGTTTCTTTTTATTGGAAGTGGCTAAAAATACTGTTACGAATTTGGTACTTAAAAAGCTAATGTTTGTTCAATTATAAATTAATTGGTTTTATTTCCCGCGCAGTGCAGCGCGTGACGAATATTAAAAGAAGAAAGCTAAGCCGGAAAATTAAAAATACAAGAGCGCGTGCATTAAATAAATAAATATCTCTTTTTGATTTCGAGAAAGTACTGGAAAATTCTAGCGCGTGATTTTAAAAGCTTATAAAAGGAGGAAAACATCTCAGTTCGTAGTTGTTGCTTAGTTTGTTGTTGTTTCGAAAAACTGCTCTTGTTGATTGTAGCGAATTCGCGGATTAGCGTTCTTTAGCTGTTTTGAATTACGTTCTATTAGACATTTGAGTAGTTAAAAGATAACTACTGTGAGATATTGTAATACTGCATGATAATTTGAGAAAATTTAAGCATTTTTTTGTTGTGATAATAATAAATTTTGGTTCATTTTTCATCGGACTTGTGCATTCATTTCATAACGAACCCGTACGCACGCAACAATTTTTGGTGTCAGGAGTGGGGTTTGAATGCCAATAACAAGAGCGATGGAAGAACAATTCAGGCAAATGATGACTGCATTTGCTGCTTTCCAAGAAAAGAGGGAAGGGGCCGTCAACTCCGTTAAGGAAGAAATGAAATTGGGCCAGGAATCCGTTAAGGAAGAAATGAAATTGGGCCAGGAATCCGTTAAGGAAGAAATGAAATTGGGCCAGGAATCCGTTAAGGAAGAAATGAAATTGGGCCAGGAATCCGTTAAGGACGAAATGAAAGCCGTTCAAGCTGGTCAAGAAGAAATGAAAAGAGAAATTACCTGCATAATAGAAAATAAATTTGAAGCTATAGAAGGCAGAATCGACACAGTTGAAAATAAATTTGGACAAATTGAAAAAAAAAGTTTCTTCCGTAAGAGATCAAATTGAAGAAAGAGTTTCTTCGGTGAAAGAAGAAATAGAAGAAAAAGTTTCTTTTGTAAAAGAACATATAGAAGGGAGAGTTTCTGCTGTGGAGGAACGAATTGAAGGAAGAGTTTGTGCCGTCCAACACCAAATCTAACAACAAATTAATGATAGGGTTTCTTCAGTAGCCAAAGAAGTGGATATTTTAAAGAAATTCGTAGCGACGGCAGGGAATAATAGTGATGGTTTTAAATTCTTACCGATGCCTACTCGTCCATCTCTGAAGCTATCCACATATGATGGGAAGACATCCTGGCAAGTGTATAAAACACAATTTGCTATAGTGGCGGATGCGAATGGATGGGATTCCCAAACTAAGGCCTGTCATCTCGCCGCTTCTTTGAGAGCAGACGCAGCGGATATCCTGCAGACTCTTCCCGAAAACCAGAGACTAGACTTTGAAGCTCTATCCGGCGCATTGGAGCTGCGCTTTGGAGAGAAGTGTTTAAAAAACTACAGCAGGCTTCAACTAAAATCCCGTCAGCAGAAGCGAACCGAAACACTTCAGGAGCTCGCCACGGATGTTGAAAGGCTGTCCCACCTTGCCTTTACGGAGTGCCCGAGAGAAACGAGGGAAATCCTGTCGCTGCAATATTTCATCGATGGCATCCGGGACCCTGAAATACAGAAAGCACTGCGAATGGCGGATGTAAAAGATTTGAAAAGCGCTCTGTTGTACGCCATGAAATTCGAAGCAGCCCAGGAAGCAACTAATAGAGATCGCTACCCAGTTAGAGCTGTGCGAGTCCATGGGCCAGTGGATAAACTGATGGCTCGTTTAGAAGATTTAGCCAGACAATTCGACGCTTTGATACGGAGTAGGAGCGAAAAGAAAGTGGCTCTAAGGTGTTGGAGATGTGGTAGTGAAGGTCACCTAAGACGGAATTGTAGAACGCCCCAGGGTACGGAATATAAAGCAGATGATTTTACCACACAAGTCAGTGGCTTGAGACGGAACAGAAGTGAAAAGAAACTAGTTCTAAAGTGCTGGAACTGCGGAGTTGAAGGCCACATACGAAGAAACTGCAAAACACCCCGAGGTACGGAAAATAAGACCATTTCCCAGCAACGACGCAGTAAACAAATTAGTGACCATATCGAGGAACGGAGGTTGCCAGATAGGGAAAAACCTTGTTTTAAAGCGCTTAAAATTTATACAGTGAGTGGCAACAGTAACGGAATGTCCATTAATGGGAATGTCGATGGAGTTCCTTGCAATATGATCATTGACACAGGAGCTAATGTTACCATCATTAGGAAAGATTTAGCTGAACAGTTTAAAGATAAACTTATTTGGACGCCATCCTGTGTTACTACTCAGACTATTTCTGGTGATAAAATCGACATAACTGGGAAGTTAAACGTAAGCATCACGTTTGGAAATGCCGCCTACCATCACACGGCTTATGTGGAGGATATCACAGATCCATGCATACTCGGATTGGACTTTTTAAGGAAATACAGTTTTTCCTTAGACTTGAAAAACAACAAACTGCTTTCAGCTAAAGCTACTAGAGATACAGGCTGACTCGTCAGCCATTTTGAATCTAAGCTTTAGGGTTGCAATTTAGGTGTGGAGCGGCAACTTTGGCTCTTTAGCGCTGTCCGCTAAAATTTAACATTCTAGAGAATCCGAATTTCAGCTTTTTTCTGCACTCCTATAAAGATGTGTGGCTGTGGCTTTTTCCCCTTCTTTTTTCTGAAGTGCAGATTCTTTCTCGTATTTTTTTTTAAATTGCCAAATTTCTGGTATGATTCAAGTTATTTTAAAAGTTTCTAAAACATTTTCACATATCATATTTCAAATTTGTATTTTTAGTTAAAAATACTTTCTTTTTGAATTCCTTTATTGAATTTTCAATTTTTTCTTTTAAATACACGCATAATGTTATTCATCTCAAAATGTATTTTTTGACAAGAGCTTTCCCTCAACCACATTCTTAATATGGTTGAGGGAAATCCCTCAACCTCCATTGATTTAGGACAAGATTTAATCTTTAATTATTGTTTTTTATTTTTAATATGTTATTTGAATTTTGCTCACATGGAATCAAACGTCTATTACTGTAGCAAATTTGTTAAAAATGTTATTTTGTGTGTGTTTCCAGAAAAAGCTGCTAAACACTTTATGATTTTAAATACTTATTCGGGATATACACCTTTAAATTATAATGCTTTTAGAATGAAATGCAGAATGCTATAAAAATTACTTCAATGCTCAGATGACTGTGGGATTCATAGATTTAATAGAGTAAAAAATTCCATTAAATATTTTTTGTGATATAAAATGAAATGTATGATACAAATTTTACAAACGGTATAAACTTTTCACGATAACAAAAGAAACAACATGAAACAACGATATTTTACTGCACAAACACATACACATTCCGCAGTTGATTTTGTACTTATAAAATCAGTTGATCGTCAATAAGTGTCAGTTAAATGAAAATAAATATTTTAAAGTACCAAGAAGAGTAATTTTTCTAACATTCTATGGAAAAATACGAAGCTGAACTACCTCACAAAGATACGCTCCTGGGCCCGGGATCCATTGATCTCGACGAGAATTAACTATCCATTTTCTTCGTCTTTCTTCATTTCTAGGGAAACGAAACATCCTAAAGTTATTTTGAGACTGATTCGAACAATTTGGTGCAGCACAACCACCCATATTTCTGAAAATTAGGTCGGAATTGATCCACAAATATGTCAACAAATCAGTGCAAATCCAATAGCGAATACCAACAAGTTAGCTTCAAAATGGATGATGATTCAGCTCCCCTTTATAGTAGCCTTACTTTCAGCATCTGATGGTATGACTATCCATCCTCAAAAGGGATCCTCACTTGGAAATGCCGACGCCTTGTCCGAAAGACCCAGCTCGGGAAGCTGCCGAAATCGTGCTAGGGCCAAAAAGAAACTCAAGACTACCAGCTATTCTCCATCTCAGATGCTCTTTGGTCGAGACCTTCGTCTCCCTTGTGACCGCCTGTTTGATCGCCGTACGGATGCTCCTTCATCGCCTGAGAAACACATCCAAGATCTCCAGGCCCGTTTTGAAGTGATGCACCGTTCCGCACGAAAGCGAGTGAACTTGGCGACGGAGAAGGTGAAGACCATATACTACACGACAGCTACTGGACATAAATTCAAACAAGGAGACAAGGTGAGGTTGTGGAACCCGATTCAACGAAAAGGACTCAGTCCCAAACTACAGTCACCTTCGGATGGTCCATGTACAGTCGGTCACAAAAGTATTCGAACACCGGTACCCATTCAGAAAATTTACTTTTCCGTTGAGAAACAAAATTGTCTCCAGAGTCCAACTTGGTTCGATAGAAAAAAAAAGGATGGCTCATGTCCAAAATTGGCTAGGTGCATGAAACAAAATACAACATGACCTATCTGGGTGAGATGGGAAACAAAATGGCTGCTCACGTGATCCATTATTGCGCTCAGAGAAAACGCAAAGTGTGGCTGCGGCTCGTCTCGGTTCGCGAAGAGTGAAAACCCAAAACGGTCTGCAGTGTCTATCTTTGTTGCATGAGAAAACAAAAGGATGGCTCATGTCCAGTTTATTTAGGTGTGGGAAAACATATAACGTGACCTATCTGGATGAGATGTCTCCAGCGATCCAGTATAGACTTTTTCCCCATCTGCAATAGATGACATCTATAAACATTTTCATTGGAATCTCCTCCAAATATAAGAAACAGCTAGGTCGTGAAGTTCTAAGGTATTCCCAAAAAATTCCACTTCCTGAAGAAGGAAAAACATCCTAGATGCAGATGAGGTAGAGAGAGAAAAAGCATGTTGCACCATGGAGAGCCCGCACGGTTCTGAACAGAAAACGTGGAATGCTTTTATAGAAAAGAGTTGAAAGTGAAAGTAAAAGCCGATTGGAAATTTTTCAATTGGTTGCCGACTGGGAAAAAATTTTCAGAGCTCAGAAAAAAAATTCTGAGATGTAAAAAAAAAAAAACTTTTTGTTAATTTTTATCATGTCTTCTTGACATGATAAAAATTAACCCTACCCCCCTTTTGTGTGGGAATGTTATCTCACTGTTTCTAAAAATAGACCATGACTCATTCTAGGAATTATATGTTTTAGAAAGGATGACTCATAGTCTTTGGGTTTCTCCATTCCAAAGTAAACAAAGTGAAGACATCAAATTAATAGAAAAAAAAGGAAGAGGTTTTTTTTTTTTTTTTTTTTTTTCCAGCTCTGGAAATATTTTTCCCATCCAACAGCCAAGAAATATTTCCAGCCAATACAATTTCATTTTTCCTTTCACTTTCAATTCATTTCTTATATCTATAAGAACATTTCATGTTTCTGTTCAGATCAGTGTGGGTTGTTCAAGACGCAGCAACTCTACTCCATCCCACAACCAGGAAAAAAACAGCCCACTCAATCGCTGAAATGGATTAAAAATAAATTCTTTCATACATTTTTAAACCTCAAGAGTGTTAGCTGTCATGGAAAGAGCCTTTTTTTCCCCTGAGCTCTAAGAAAATGTTTCCCAACAGACTCAATCGCTGAAATGGATTAAAAATAAATTTTTTTCATACATTTTTAAACCTCAAGAGTGTTAGGTGGCATGGAAAGAGCATTTTTTTCCCCTGAGCTCTAAGAAAATGTTTCCCAGCAGACTCAATCGCTGAAATGGATTAAAAATAAATTCTTTCATACATTTTTAAAGCTTAAGCGTGTTAGTTCTCATGGAAAGACCCTTTTTTTCCCCTGAGCTCTAAGAAAATTTTTCCCAGTCCACTCAATCGCTGAAATGGATTAAAAATAAATTCTTTCATATATTTTTAAAGCTCAAGCGTATTAACTGTCATAGAAAGGGCCTTTTTTTTCCAGCCCACTCAATCGCTGAAATGGATTAAAAATAACTTCTTTCATACATTTTTAAAGCTCAAGCGTGTTAGCTGTCATAGAGCTGCAGATGAGGTAGAGAGAGAAAAAGCATGTTGCACCATGGAGAGCCCACACGGTTCTGAACAGAAAACGTGGAATACTTTTATAGAAAAGAGTTGAAAGTGAAAGTAAAAGCCGATTGGAAATTTTTCACTTGGTTGCCGACTGGGAAAAAATTTTCAGAGCTCAGAAAAAAATTATGAGATGTAAAAAAAAAAAAAAAAAAAAAAAAAACTTTTTGTTAATTTTTATCATGTCTTTTAGACATGATAAAAATTAACTCTACCCCCTTTTGTGTGGGAATGTTGTCTCACTGTTTCTAAAAATAGACCATGACTCATTCTAGGAATTATATGTTTAAGAAAGGATGAGTCATGGTCTTTGGGTTTCTCCATTCCAAAGTAAACAAAGTGAAGACATCAATTTAATAGAAAAAAAGAAAGAGTTTTTTTTTTTTTTCAGCTTTGGAAATATTTTTCCCATTCAACAGCCAAGAAATATTTCCAGCCAATACAATTTCATTTTTACTTTCACTTTCATTTCATTTCTTATATCTATAAAAACATTTCATATTTCTGTTCAGATCAGTGTGGGTTGTTCAAGATGCAGCAACTCTACTCCATCCCACAACCAGGAAAAAAAGATGTTCTTTCAGGAGGAATTCTTTTGGCTTTCGAAAACAATGATGACATGATGATTGTAATACATTTCTGTTCTCATGTCCCATGCTTGAACTCAGAATTATTTCCAGAACCCTGAGAAATTTTCCTAGTCCACTCAATGACCCAAATTTCGTATATTTATTTAAGCTACTCGAGTTTCGACTACCCATCCGTGTGTGCTGTGCATTCAACCTGGACACACATTCCCTGAGCTCTAAGAAAATGTTTCCCAGCCCCCTCAATCGCTGAAATGGATTAAAAATAAATTCTTTCATACATTTTTAAAGCTCAAGAGTGTTAGGTATCATGGAATGAGCTTTTTCTTTCCACAGCCCACTCAATCGCTGAAATGGATTAAAAACAAATTCTTTGATACATTTTTAAAGCTCAAGCGTGTTAGCTGTCATAGAAAGGGCCTTTTTTTCCCCAGCCCACTCAATCGTTGAAATGGATTAAAAATAAATTCTTTCATACATCTTTAAAGCTCAAGCGTGTTAGCTGTCATGGAAAGAGCCTTTTTTATCCCAGCCCACTCAATCGCTGAAATGGATTAAAAATAAATTCTTTCATATAATTATTTAAGCTACTCGAGTTTAAAGCTCAAGCGTGTTAGCTGTCATGGAAACTGAAATTTATGTCACGGTTTGTGTGTCACACGTCGTCAACGGTATGATTTGAGGTGAAAATTGAAAACCCGGTATAAAAATCTCTTTAACTTTATTTTAGAAGAAAGTGTGGGATAGAGAGATTTCGTCATGGGAAAATGTCTTTCAATGTCTTTCAATGTCCGTCATGGGAAAATGTCTTTCAATATCATGTCATCTCCTTTCAAATAGGATTGAAGGATTTTTCTTAAACTATGTTGAAACCTTGATGCATAAAATCCACGGATGGGAAATTCTGATTTATGGATGGATCATCCAATTTCGCTAGACCCTGATAAACGGTTGCTGATGAAATCCAAACGAGGGGTCCTAGCTTTTCAAATGGGAAACATTTTCCCCTAAACGGAGGAATGATTTCTATTCTGTGCGACGTCAAAAATTGGAAAAAAGCTTATGTTCACAGAAGCTCTTTCTAGAAGAGTGGTCCTGGGTCCAGATGAGGTAGAGAGAGAAAAAGCATGTTGCACCTTGGACAGCCCGCACAGTTCTGAACAGAAAACGCAGAATACTTTTATAGAAAAGTGTTGAAAGTGAAAGTAAAAGGCCAATCGTCTTGGCTGGAGAATTTTCACTTGGTTGCCGACTGGGAAAAATTTTTCAAAGCTCAAAAAAAAAAAAAAAAAAAATTTGATGTAAAAAAAAAAAAAACTTTTTGTTAATTTTTATCATGTTTTCTAGACATGATAAAAATTAACCCTATCCCCCTTTTGTGTGGGAATGTTGTCTCACTGTTTCTAAAAATAGACGATGTATACCAATATACTACAAACGGACTTGAACGCCTGTTCTCAGTATGTAGCTATATAAATTTGAAGGTAAAATTAAAAAAAAAATCTTTTTGGGGAAAAGGGAGTAAATTTGTATAGGAATATACTACAAACGGAATTTAAGGCCTCTTTTCAGTATATAGCTATACAAATTGGAAGGTAAAAAAAATAAAAAAAAAGACATCTTTTTTTTTTCGGGGGGAAGGCAGTGAATTTGTATAGGAATATACTACAAACGGACTTTAAAGCCTGTTTTCAGCATATAGCTATACAAATTGGAAGGTAAAAAAAAATAAAAAAAAGACATCTTTTTTTTTCGGGGGGGAAGGCAGTGAATTTGTATAGGAATATACTACAAACGGACTTTAAAACCTGTTTTCAGCATATAGCTATACAAATTGGAAGGTGAAAAAAAATAAAAAAAAAGACATCTTTTTTTTTTCGTGAAATTAAGTGAATTTGTATAGGAATATACTACAAACGGACTTTAAAGCCTGTTTTCAGCATATAGCTATACAAATTGGAAGGTAAAAAAAATAAAAAAAGACATCTTTTTTTTTTCGGGGGGGAAGGCAGTGAATTTAACGGACTTTAAAGCCTGTTTTCAGCATATAGCTATACAAATTGGAAGGTAAAAAAAAAATAAAAAAAAAGACATCTTTTTTGTTTTCGGGAAATTAAGTGAATTTGTATAGGAATATACTTCAAACTGACTTTAATGCCTGTTTTCAGTATATAGCTATACAAATTGGAAGGTAAAAAAAAAAATAAAAAAAAGATATCTTTTTTGGGGAAAAGGAGTGAATTTGTGTAGAAATATACTACAAGAACATCAAGAAAAGAACATCATGGGTCCAAGAATTGAAACTGAAAGTCCAAAAACGAAATGTTAACGACTGGGAAGAAAATTTTTAAAGCTGAAAAAAGATTAAAAAAAAAAAAAAAAACTTCCTTCTTCTTTCTTAATTTGATGTCTTCATTCTTTTGACCTTGTAGAAATAAAAAAAGTGAAGACATCCAATTAAGAAAGAAAAAAGGAAGGTTTTTTTTTTTTTTTTTAATGTGTAAAATTTTTCCAGAGCTCTGAGAATTTTTCCCAGTCGGTTTCTAGAAGCAACTCGTTAATGTATTTAAACCACTTGCGTTTCAGTTTCACATCAGTCTGTGCTGTGCACTCAACGTGGATACACGCTTCTCACTCTCCTGGGAAGAGCTTCTGTGAAGGTATGTGAACATTTTTTTCTTACTCTTTTGTATTTCATAGACTACAAATATTTATTGAGTCACCCATTTTATTGAAATGTATTCTTATTTCCTTTCAATACTTTGAGGTAGGGTAATATTTTCCCCCCTGCTACTGTTTTTGTTTTTCAAGGCTAGAATTGTTTTACTCAATAGCTGTTTTTATAGAAAACATGCTATTATTTCGTATACTGATATATTTTGTGAAACTTTAACAAATTCCTTTCAAGAAGCCAAGATCTCGTGATCCACAGCTGGCTAGACCCGTCAGTGTAATCGGATCACGATTGTTCCATCAAATACTGATATATTTTGTGAAACTTTAACAAATTCCTTTCAAGAAGCCAAGATCTCGTGATCCACAGCTGGCTAGATACGTCAGTGTAATCGGATCACGATTGTTCCATCGTATACTGATATATTTTGTGAAACTTTAACAAATTCCTTTCAAGAAGCCAAGATCTCGTGATCCACAGCTGGCTAGATACGTCAGTGTAATTGGATCACGATTGTTCCATCCTATACTGATATATTTTGTGAAACTTTAACAAATTCCTTTCAAGAAGCCAAGATCTCGTGATCCACAGCTGGCTAGATTCGTCAGTGTAATTGGATCACGATTGTTCCATCATATACTGATATATTTTGTGAAACTTTAACAAATTCCTTTCAAGAAGCCAAGATCTCGTGATCCACAGCTGACTCCATTAGTCAGGAAAAACGGATCACGACTTTATCAATCGTATACTGACATATTTTGTGAAACTTTAACAAATCCCTTTCAACAGGGCAAGATCTCGTGATCCATAGCTGGCTAGAGCAGTCAGGATCAATGGATCACGATGGTTCCCTCGTATACTGATATATTTTGTGAAACTTTAACAAGGCAAGATCTCGTGATCCACAGCTGGCTAGACTAGTCAGGATTAGCGGATCACGATTTTATCAATCGTATACTGATATATTTTGTGAAACTTCTTTAACAAATCCTTTTCAATTAGGCAAGATCTCGTGATCCACAGCTGGCTAGAGCAGTCAGTATAATCGGATCACGACTGTTCCCTCGTATACTGATATATTTTGTGAAATTTTAACAAATGACTTTCAAGAAGGCAAGATCTCGTGATCCACAGCTGACTCAATCAGTCAGGATTAACGGATCACGATTGTTCCATTGTATACTGATATATTTTGTGAAACTTCTTTAACAAATGACTTTCAAGAAGGCAAGATCTCGTGATCCACAGCTGACTAGACTTGTCAGAATTAACGGATCACGATAGTTCCATTATATACTAATATATTTTGTGGAACTTTAACAAATTGTTTTCAACAAGGCAAGATCCTGTGATCCACAGCTGACTCAATCAGTCAGGATTAACGGATCACGATTGTTCCATTGTATACTGATATATTTTGTGAAACTTCTTTAACAAATGACTTTCAAGAAGGCAAGATCATGTGATTCAATAGAATTGTTCAATCGTATACCTGGCATATTCTGATAAAACAACAGAATGATCCAATTTTGAATACGATCCCAATATGTTTTTATAAAATCCATTTCATATTTTGTTAAACGTGAACGACTGACATTCAAGCTGGCTGCATGGGTGTTTCTTTTCGTGGTTTTTCCTCTTGTGTAACGTGAATACGAGCCAGTTTCCCTTCCAAAGTCCTCCACGAAGGCATTTCTTAAGGCAAATGCTTTACCGTCATCCGAATCGACTTGACCTCTCTCCAACTTCCACGGTGTCATTTGAACGATCGAGTCGGCTGTTGGAAAAAAATGTCTGACATCTGAAAACAATATCTCCACACACCTTCACAAAACCTCTTTCCAGGAGAAAGAAGCGTGTATTCAGCTCCAGTGCACAGCACAGACTGATTTAAAGCTGAAACGCGAGTGGTTTAAATAGATGAGAACCCTCTATAGAAATAATTTGAATCTGGGAATGTTGTCGCACTCTTTCTAAAAATAGACTATGACTCATTCTTGTGGAATTCTGTTCGGATTTTACTTTCGATTGGCTTTTGACTTTGTTTCAATTCCCCAGTTATCTATAAAAGTATTCAGCGTTTCACTTCAGATCCGTGTGGGCTGTGGAAGAGGCAACACGTCTCTCTCTTTACCCAATCTCATGATATTCTTTAAGAATTTCTTAGCCATTTGTCAAAGAAGGGGACTATAATTGAAGAATTTATGAATTTGGGAACATGTCACCATGGCAAATCTAAAATCTTGGAAGTGGATACTGGAAAGCCCCGCTCTGATTATAATTCTGAGTTCTAGCATGGGACATTTTTTAAATCAATAAGCTAAACTATTTTTCTAGTCTCATATTCTCTCGTGACTAGGGTTCCAGATTTGGGTAGAGAGAGACATGTTGCCTCATCAACAGCCCGCACTGTTCTGAACAGAAACGTGGAATGCTTTTATAGAAAAGTGAAGAGTCGAAAGTGAAAGTCGAAAAACGAAATGGGATCGGCTAGGAAATATTTCTCAGAGCTAAGAAAAAAAATTCTGAGATTAAAAAAAAAAAAATCTTTTTTTAATTTTTATCATGTGTTCTAGACATGATAAAAATTAACTCCCTTCTCTTTTTGTCTGGGAATGTTGTCTCACTTTCTAAAAATAGACAATGACTCATTCTTTCTAAAGAATAGAATTCCAAGAAAAGATTGGATGAGTCATGGTCTATTTTTAGAAAATGGGAGACAACATTCCCATACAAAAGGGGGGATGAGTTAATTTGTATCATGTCTAGAAGACATGATAAAAATTAAGAAAAAGTTTTTTTTTTTTTTTTTTTTTTTTTTTTTTTTTTTTACATCTTAAGATTTTTTTCTGAGCTCTGAAAATATTTTCCCAGCCGATCTCATTTCGTTTTTCGACTTTCACTTTCAAATATTTTCTTTTCTATAAAAGTATTTCGAGTTTCTGTTCGAAACACTGTGGGCTGTTGAAAAGGAACACGTCTCCCTCTCTACATTAATTGGGAATCCAAGATGTTCTAAAAAAGAATTCTTTGAGAATCTCTTAACCTTTCTGAACTTTAGACGAGCTAGCTGGATATTTCTTCATTTCTTTTTCAAGTATGGGTTCAAAGGATTCTTTTAAATAGTTGCAAGTAAGACGTTGTATTATTTTCTGTTGATCATGAATCCATTAAAAAATTTCAACGCCTAATTTTAGGGCTACCTATACCCGGCATGATTCATATGTTTTACTCTACGTTTTAGATGAGACCCTCTCTTAAAAACATGATTTTCCTATTCAAAGTTGAAATGAGTTTCCAAAAGCTTGATCCTTTAAAAAAAACATGTGTGTTTGTGTAGGTGTGGTGGGACGGTTAGCTTTCTTTCTTACGAGATAGTCATCTCCACGAGATGTGTTTTGGATATCTTCTCCAGTCTCTCTCTTTACCCAATCTCATGATATTCTTTAAGAATTTCTTAGCCATTTGTCAAAGAACGGGACTATAATTGAAGAATTTATGAATTTGGGAACATGTCACCATGGCAAATCTAAAATCTTGGCACTGGATATTGGAAAGCCCCGCTCTGATTATAATTCTGAGTTCTAGCATGGGACATTTTTTAAATCAATAAGCTAAACTATTTTTCTAGTCTCATATTCTCTCGTGACTAGGGTTCTAGATTTGGGTAGAGAGAGACATGTTGCCTCATCAATAGCCCGCACTGTTCTGAACAGAAACGTGGAATGCTTTTATAGAAAAGTGAAGAGTTGAAAGTGAAAGTCGAAAAACGAAATGTGATCGGCTAGGAAAAATTTCTCAGAGCTCAGAAAAAAATTCTGAGATGTTAAAAAAAAATCTTTTTGTTAATTTTTATCATGTCGTCTAGACATGATAAAATTAACTCCCTTCTCTTTTTGTCTGGGAATGTTGTCTCACTCTTTCTAAAAATAGACTATGGCTCATTCTTGTGGAACTCTGTTGGGATTTTACTTTCGATTGGCTTTTGACTTTGTTTCAATTCCCCAGTTATCTATAAAAGCATTCCGCGTTTCACTTCAGATCCGTGTGGGCTGTGGAAGAGGCAACATGTCTCTCCCTTTACCCAATCTCATGATATTCTTTAAGAATTTCTTAGCCATTTGTCAAAGAAGGGGACTATAATTGAAGAATTTATGAATTTGGGAACATGTCACCATGGCAAATCTAAAATCTTGGAAGTGGACACTGGAAAGCCCCGCTCTGATTATAATTCTGAGTTCTAGCATGGGACATTTTTTAAATCAATAAGCTAAACTACTTTTCTAGTCTCATATTCTCTCGTGACTAGGGTTCCAGATTTGGGTAGAGAGAGACATGTTGCCTCATCAACAGCCCGCACTGTTCTGAACAGAAACGTGGAATGCTTTTATAGAAAAGTGAAGAGTTGAAAGTGAAAGTCGAAAAACGAAATGTGATCGGCTAGGAAAAATTTCTCAGAGCTCAGAAAAAAATTCTGAGATGTTAAAAAAAAATCTTTTTGTTAATTTTTATCATGTCGTCTAGACATGATAAAATTAACTCCCTTCTCTTTTTGTCTGGGAATGTTGTCTCACTCTTTCTAAAAATAGACAATGACTCATTCTTTCTAAAGAATAGAATTCCAAGAAAAGATTGGATGAGTCATGGTCTATTTTTAGAAAATGGAAGACAACATTCCCATACAAAAGGGGGGGGTGAGTTAATTTTTATCATGTCTAGAAGACATGATAAAAATTAACAAAACGTGTCTTTTTTTTTTTTTTTTTTTTTACATCTCAAGATTTTTTTCTGAGCTCTGAAAATATTTTCCCAGCCGATCTCATTTCGTTTTTCGACTTTCACTTTCAAATATTTTCTTTTCTACAAAAGTATTTCGAGTTTCTGTTAAAAACACTGTGGGCTGTTGAAAAGGAACACGTCTCCCTCTCTACATTAATTGGGAATCCAAGATGTTCTAAAAAAGAATTCTTTGAGAATCTCTTAACCTTTCTGAACTTTAGACGAGCTAGCTGGATATTTCTTCATTTCTTTTTCAAGTATGGGTTCAAAGGATTCTTTTAAATAGTTGCAAGTAAGACGTTGTATTATTTTCTGTTGATCATGAATCTATTAAAAAATTTCAATGCCTAATTTTAGGGCTACCTATACCCAACATGATTCATATGTTTTACTCAACGTTTTAGATAAGACCCTCTCTTAGAAACATGATTTTCCTATTCAAAGTTGAAATGAGTTTCCAAAAGCATGATCCTTTTAAAAAAACATGTGTGTTTGTGTAGGTGTGGTGGGACGGTTAGCTTTCTTTCTTACGAGATAGTCATCTCCACGTGATGGCTCAAGTGAAAAGGGTTCGTTTATTTTGACTCACAACCACGTTATATTTTTTTGGATATCTCCTCCAACGACTCGTGGAACTCTTTTCCGTGAAATCAGGTATGTTTAGCAGCGCACGCCCTCTGAAGTGAAGCTCGGAATACTTTGACAAATCCTGACGAGTGGATTCTGAAACCATTTTTAAAGGATCTCAGAGAAACACCCATGAAGACAATACGAACGTGTCGTTTTTCAGAATGCATGTAGGTGGCTCATGGTGAGAGATGAGGTGGTAAAATAGTTTTTTTTTCTTAGAAAGTTGAAAAAAAAATATAGAGTAGTAAGACACAGTCTCTTTTTTCGAAACTGAGTAGGAGGGTCATTTTGAGATGAGCTGGAAAATATTTTCTGAGAGATTTGAAAAAAATTTTTAAAAATAAAAAATATATATATTATATAATATATATTATAAATACTTTTTGTTCATTTTTATCATGTCTTCAGACATAATAAAAATGAACGACATCTCTCTTTTTTCTTTGAAACCTCTCTCAACCTATCTCGTCCTGTTTCTCAAGTAACATTCCTTTCCTGAAAAGCTAATTTCTTTAGAAACCTAAGACAGCTCTTTTCCTGAAAAGCTAATTTCTTTAGACACCTACGACAACAGGTAGAGACATACTTCGAACCAAAAAGTGAGTAGAGATCCTTTTGAATAATGTCGAATAGACAAAGCACGGCTAGCCATTTCCGTTCTGTGCTTTTTCCTAGGGACGATCCACAAAAGGTTCCTCTTTTCTTCACGACCCGTGGTTAACCCATGAATTAAGCACGTAGGCTCGAAACTTTCTAACATCTCTACCTCCACGGTGCAGTTTGAAAGGAAGGTGACCCACCCATCACCCCAGCTATGAAATGAAACGTCAAAACAGTGCACACGTTCTAGAATAAGAACCCTTGTAGACATTTGGGGGCTCTACAGCACAGACGCAACAGAAACAAAACGATAAAAACTTTCATAGATCCCAGAGAGTGGATGCTTAAAAATAAGGTGATGTCTCGTCGATCAAATCAGCTGTAAATAAATGTCTAAGAGCTGTGAAGAATGGATGGCCTACCTTCACAAAAGCTCTTTCTAGGAGGGAAAAGTGTGTATCCAAGCAGAATACACAGCACAGACTGATGTTAAGTCGAAACTGGAGTGATTTCAATACACAAGTATGAATTCGTTCTAATAACCCTTTAGATAGGTCTCGTTTGACTCATCGAGTCGAGGGGGAAAACATTGACGTGTTGCCTTTCCAACAGCCCACATTGTTCTGAACAGAAACGTAGAATGCTTTTATAGATAAGAGAAGAATTGAAAGTGAAAGTAAAAAAACGAAATCAGATCGGCTGGGAAAATTTCTGAGCCGAGAAAAAATTCTGAGTCAGAAAAAAAAAAATCTCTTCCTTTTTCTTTATTAATTTGATGTCTTCACTTTTTGACTTTATACAAGGTCAAAAGAGTGAAGACATCAAATTAATAAAGAAAAAGGAAGAGTTTTTTTTTTTTCTTTTTTTTCAATCTCATAATTTTTCCTGAGCTCTGAAAAATTTTTTCCCAGCCGATCCCATTTCGTTTTTTGACTTTCACTTTCAATTCTTCTCTTTTCTATAAAAGTATTCCGCGTTTTTGTTCAGAACAGTGTGGGCTCTTGAAAAGGTAACATGTCTCCCTCTCTCTTTACCCAAATCTGGAACCCATGATGATCTTAAGAAGAATTCTTTAAGAATCTCTTACAATTCCTGAACCTTAGACAAGCTGAATGTTTCTTTTTCGTATTTCGAAGCTATTGATGGATCAAAGAAGAAGATTTCAATGGTATGACTTCATCGTTCTAGGATAGAATATTTTTTCGAAATCTCTTCCTACTTTCGTCTACACAGAAATGCTTTTCACGAAAGTTTGGTCCTCTTTTACATTTACTTTTTAAATAGTTGTTCAAAGGGATTTTCGTTCTGCTGATTCAGGTTTCCCGCGCTTCACGCTACCCATCCTCACCCATTTCTAAAGGATCTCAGAGAAAATTAAAAGGGAAAGAAATAGCCTCCAGTGAACACTACTCCAACAACGACAGTGGATAGTTTTTTTCTGTCCTTCCAGAGATATCACCGGTGACCGATAGGTTGTTCAGCCACACGGGTGTCGTGAAAA
Organism: Stegodyphus dumicola; assembly: GCF_044657685.1. Lineage (NCBI taxonomy): Eukaryota > Metazoa > Arthropoda > Arachnida > Araneae > Eresidae > Stegodyphus > Stegodyphus dumicola. The sequence continues at coordinate 56,415,654 of NC_140778.1, forward strand.
GGCACACCATGCCTGTTTCCCTCCCAAAATGTTTCTTCGGAAAAGGGAAAGTTTTTTTCCCACCCCTTTGGAGATTCCTTTTCCGCATCGATACCCAAACCCATCGGCCAGAAAAATAAATTTTTTTAAGAACATTAGGTTCCTGAAATATATTACAAACATACGTATTCATTTTAATATTTTACCTTCATTGGATGAAATAGTCTGTAAACTCTAAATTTCTTAAATGATTCCAACAACATGAGATTTTAGTGTTATTTCATCAATCTTTTAAGTATATTGTGTCTCGTCAAATCCTTTTTATTTGAGATGGATGATTGCTAAACAAAATGGTTGAAATAGCATGATAAGAAGGAAAAATATGTTATGTTAGCAAATAATTTACGTGACATAAATATTATCTAACTTTTTACACGGATTCAGCTAACTCAAACTGACTGTATATAAATTGTTTTGAGGGGGGGGGAATTAAATTCATCTTGTCACAGGTTTCTGCTAAATTGTATACACAATGTATTAGAAATTCCTTAGAAACTTTAAACAATATAGTTGTAAGAGGTTAGAAGAAAGAAATAATAATACGGTTCTTCCAAGCTACTTTACGTAAGATTGACGAAGCATTGTAAGAAATAATGGATAAGCTCGTAAAATACATGTATGCATAATTTATTAAAAATATTACAATGAATACGTATCTTATATTGGGTTTCAAGAGTAGAAAGGTTCTTAAAAAATTTATTTTACTGGCCGATGGGTTTGGGTATCGATGCGGAAAAGGAATCTCCAAAGGGGTGGGAAAAAAACTTTCCCTTTTCCGAAGAAACATTTTTGGGAGGGAAACAGGCATGGTGTGCCTTTTCACGACACCCCTGTGGCTGAACAACCTATCGGTCACCGGTGATATCTCTGGAAGGACAGAAAAAAACTATCCACTGTCGTTGTTGGAGTTGTGTTCACTGGAGGCTATTTCTTTCCCTTTTAATTTTCTCTGAGATCCTTTAGAAATGGTGAGGATGGGTAGCGTGAAGCGCGGGAAACCTGAATCAGCAGAACGAAAATCCCTTTGAACAACTATTTAAAAAGTAAGTGTAAAAGAGGACCAAACTTTCGTGAAAAGCATTTCTGTGTAGACGAAAGTAGGAAGAGATTTCGAAAAAATATTCTATCCTAGAACGATGAAGTCATACCATTGAAATCTTCTTCTTTGATCCATCAATAGCTTCGAAATACGAAAAAGAAACATTCAGCTTGTCTAAGGTTCAGGAATTGTAAGCGATTCTTAAAGAATTCTTCTTAAGATCATCATGGGTTCCAGATTTGGGTAAAGAGAGAGGGAGACATGTTACCTTTTCAAGAGCCCACACTGTTCTGAACAAAAACGCGGAATACTTTTATAGAAAAGAGAAGAATTGAAAGTGAAAGTCAAAAAACGAAATGGGATCGGCTGGGAAAAAATTTTTCAGAGCTCAGGAAAAATTATGAGATTGAAAAAAAAAAAAAAAAAAAAAAAACTCTTCCTTTTTCTTTATTAATTTGATGTCTTCACTCTTTTGACCTTGTATAAAGTCAAAAAGTGAAGACACCAAATTAATAAAGAAAAAGAAGAGATTTTTTTTTTTTTTCTGACTCAGAATTTTTTCTCGGCTCAGAAATTTTCCCAGCCGATCTGATTTCGTTTTTTTACTTTCACTTTCAATTCTTCTCTTATCTATAAAAGCATTCTACGTTTCTGTTCAGAACAGTGTGGGCTGTTGGAAAGGCAACACGTCAATGTTTTCTCCCTCGACTCGATGATTCAAACGAGACCTATCTAAAGGGTTATTAGAACGAATTCATACTTGCGTATTGAAATCACTCCAGTTTCGACTTAACATCAGTCTGTGCTGTGTATTCTGCTTGGATACACACTTTTCCCTCCTAGAAAGAGCTTTTGTGAAGGTAGGCCATCCATTCTTCACAGCTCTTAGACATTTATTTACAGCTGATTTGATCGACGAGACATCACCTTATTTTTAAGCATCCACTCTCTGGGATCTATGAAAGTTTTTATCGTTTTGTTTCTGTTGAGTCTGTGCTGTAGAGCCCCCAAATGTCTACAAGGGTTCTTATTCTAGAACGTGTGCACTGTTTTGACGTTTCATTTCATAGCTGGGGTGATGAGTGGGTCACCTTCCTTTCAAACTGCACGGTGGAGGTAGAGATGTTAGAAAGTTTCGAGCCTATGTGTTTAATTCATGGGTTAACCACGGGTCGTGAACAAAAGAGGAACCTTTTGTGGATCGTCCCTAGGAAAAAGCACAGAACGGAAATGGCTAGCCGTGTTTTGTCTATTCGACATTATTCAAAAGGATCTCTACTCTCTTTTTGGTTCGAAGTATATCTCTACCTGTTGTCTTAGGTGTCTAAAGAAATTAGCTTTTCAGGAAAAGAGTTGTCTTAGGTTTCTAAAGAAATTAGCTTTTCAGGAAAGGAATGTTACTTGAGAAACAGTACGAGATAGGTTGAGAGAGGTTTCAAAGAAAAAAGAGAGATGTCGTTCATTTTGATTATGTCTGAAGACATGATAAAAATGAACAAAAAGTATTTATATTATATATTATATAATATATATATTATATAATATATATATTTTTTATTTTTAAAAATTTTTTTCAAATGTCTCAGAAAATATTTTCCAGCTCATCTCAAAATGACCCTCCTACTCAGTTTCGAAAAAAGAGACTGTGTCTTACTACTCTATATTTTTTTTTTCAACTTTCTAAGAAAAAAAAAACTATTTTACCACCTCATCTCTCACCATGAGCCACCTACATGCTTTCTGAAAAACGACACGTTGGTATCGTCTTCATGGGTGTTTCTCTGAGATCCTTTAAAAATGGTTTCAGAATCCACTCGTCAGGATTTGTCAAAGTATTCCGAGCTTCACTTCAGAGGGCGTGCGCTGCTAAACATACCTGATTTCACGGAAAAGAGTTCCACGAGTCGTTGGAGGAGATATCCAAAAAAATATAACGTGGTTGTGAGTCAAAATAAACGAACCCTTTTCACTTGAGCCATCACGTGGAGATGACTATCTCGTAAGAAAGAAAGCTAACCGTCCCACCACACCTACACAAACACACATGTTTTTTTAAAAAGGATCATGCTTTTGGAAACTCATTTCAACTTTGAATAGGAAAATCATGTTTCTAAGAGAGGGTCTTATCTAAAACGTTGAGTAAAACATATGAATCATGTTGGGTATAGGTAGCCCTAAAATTAGGCATTGAAATTTTTTAATAGATTCATGATCAACAGAAAATAATACAACGTCTTACTTGCAACTATTTAAAAGAATCCTTTGAACCCATACTTGAAAAAGAAATGAAGAAATATCCAGCTAGCTCGTCTAAAGTTCAGAAAGGTTAAGAGATTCTCAAAGAATTCTTTTTTAGAACATCTTGGATTCCCAATTAATGTAGAGAGGGAGACGTGTTCCTTTTCAACAGCCCACAGTGTTTTTAACAGAAACTCGAAATACTTTTGTAGAAAAGAAAATATTTGAAAGTGAAAGTCGAAAAACGAAATGAGATCGGCTGGGAAAATATTTTCAGAGCTCAGAAAAAAATCTTGAGATGTAAAAAAAAAAAAAAAAAAAAAGACACGTTTTGTTAATTTTTATCATGTCTTCTAGACATGATAAAAATTAACTCACCCCCCCCTTTTGTATGGGAATGTTGTCTTCCATTTTCTAAAAATAGACCATGACTCATCCAATCTTTTCTTGGAATTCTATTCTTTAGAAAGAATGAGTCATTGTCTATTTTTAGAAAGAGTGAGACAACATTCCCAGACAAAAAGAGAAGGGAGTTAATTTTATCATGTCTAGACGACATGATAAAAATTAACAAAAAGATTTTTTTTTAACATCTCAGAATTTTTTTCTGAGCTCTGAGAAATTTTTCCTAGCCGATCACATTTCGTTTTTCGACTTTCACTTTCAACTCTTCACTTTTCTATAAAAGCATTCCACGTTTCTGTTCAGAACAGTGCGGGCTGTTGATGAGGCAACATGTCTCTCTCTACCCAAATCTGGAACCCTAGTCACGAGAGAATATGAGACTAGAAAAGTAGTTTAGCTTATTGATTTAAAAAATGTCCCATGCTAGAACTCAGAATTATAATCAGAGCGGGGCTTTCCAGTGTCCACTTCCAAGATTTTAGATTTGCCATGGTGACATGTTCCCAAATTCATAAATTCTTCAATTATAGTCCCCTTCTTTGACAAATGGCTAAGAAATTCTTAAAGAATATCATGAGATTGGGTAAAGGGAGAGACATGTTGCCTCTTCCACAGCCCACACGGATCTGAAGTGAAACGCGGAATGCTTTTATAGATAACTGGGGAATTGAAACAAAGTCAAAAGCCAATCGAAAGTAAAATCCCAACAGAGTTCCACAAGAATGAGCCATAGTCTATTTTTAGAAAGAGTGAGACAACATTCCCAGACAAAAAGAGAAGGGAGTTCATTTTATCATGTCTAGAAGACATGATAAAAATTAACAAAAAGAGTTTTTTTTTTTTTTTTTTTTTTTTTTTTACATCTCAGAATTTTTTTCTGAGCTCTGAGAATTTTTTCTCAGTCGGCTTGATTCACAAAACCAGATATATTCAAATTATTTCTATAGAGGGTTCTCATCTATTTAAACCACTCGCGTTTCAGCTTTAAATCAGTCTGTGCTGTGCACTGGAGCTGAATACATGCTTCTTTCTCCTGGAAAGAGGCTTTGTGAAGGTGTGTGGAGATATTGTTTTCAGATGTCAGACATTTTTTTCCAACAGCCGACTCGATCGTTCAAATGACACCGTGGAAGTTGGAGAGAGGTCAAGTCGATTCGGATGACGGTAAAGCATTTGAGGGCTATTTGCCTTAAGAAATGCCTTCGTGGAGGACTTTGGAAGGGAAACTGGCTCGTATTCACGTTACACATGGGGAAAAACCACGAAAAAAAATCACCCATGCAGCCAGCTTGAAAGTCAGTCGTTCACGTTTAATAAAATATGAACTGGATTTTATAAAAACATATTGGGATCGTATTCAAAATTGGATCATTCTGTTGTTTTATCAGAATATGCCAGGTATACGATTGAACAATTCTATTGAATCACATGATCTTGCCTTCTTGAAAGTCATTTGTTAAAGAAGTTTCACAAAATATATCAGTATACAATGGAACAATCGTGATCCGTTAATCCTGACTGATTGAGTCAGCTGTGGATCACAGGATCTTGCCTTGTTGAAAACAATTTGTTAAAGTTCCACAAAATATATTAGTATACAATGGAACGATCGTGATCCGTTAATTCTGACAAGTCTAGTCAGCTGTGGATCACGAGATCTTCCCTTCTTGAAAGTCATTTGTTAAAGAAGTTTCACAAAATATATCAGTATACAATGGAACAATCGTGATCCGTTAATCCTGACTGATTGAGTCAGCTGTGGATCACGAGATCTTGCCTTGTTGAAAACAATTTGTTAAAGAAGTTTCACAAAATATATCAGTATACAATGGAACAATCGTGATCCGTTAATCCTGACTGATTGAGTCAGTTCTGGATCACGAGATCTTGCCTTCTTGAAAGTCATTTGTTAAAATTTCACAAAATATATCAGTATACGAGGGAACAGTCGTGATCCGATTATACTGACTGCTCTAGCCAGCTGTGGATCACGAGATCTTGCCTTCTTGAAAAGGATTTGTTAAAGAAGTTTCACAAAATATATCAGTATACGATTGATAAAATCGTGATCCGCTAATCCTGACTAGTCTAGCCAGCTGTGGATCACGAGATCTTGCCTTGTTAAAGTTTCACAAAATATATTAGTATACGAGGGAACCATCGTGATCCATTGATCCTGACTGCTCTAGCCAGCTATGGATCACGAGATCTTGCCCTGTTGAAAGGGATTTGTTAAAGTTTCACAAAATATGTCAGTATACGATTGATAAAATCGTGATCCGTTTTTCCTGACTAATGGAGTCAGCTGTGGATCACGAGATCTTGGCTTCTTGAAAGGAATTTGTTAAAGTTTCACAAAATATATCAGTATATGATGGAACAATCGTGATCCAATTACACTGACGAGTCTAGCCAGCTGTGGATCACGAGATCTTGTCTTCTTGAAAGGAATTTGCTAAAGTTTCACAAAATATATCAGTATAGGATGGAACAATCGTGATCCAATTACACTGACGTATCTAGCCAGCTGTGGATCACGAGATCTTGGCTTCTTGAAAGGAATTTGTTAAAGTTTCACAAAATATATCAGTATACGAAATAATAGCATGTTTTCTATAAAAACAGCTATTGAGTAAAACATTTCTAGCCTTGAAAAACAAAAACAGTAGCAGGGGGAAAAATATTACCCTACCTCAAAGTATTGAAAGGAAATAAGAATACATTTCAATAAAATGGGTGACTCAATAAATATTTGTAGTCTATGAAATACAAAAGAGTAAGAAAAAAATGTTCACATACCTCCACAGAAGCTCTTCCCAGGAGAGTGAGAAGCGTGTATCCACGTTGAGTGCACAGCACAGACTGATGTGAAACTGAAACGCAAGTGGTTTAAATACATTAACGAGTTGCTTCTAGAAATCGACTGGGAAAAATTCTCAGAGCTCTGGAAAAATTTTACACATTAAAAAAAAAAAAAAAAAAACCTTCCTTTTTTTCTTTCTTAATTGGATGTCTTCCCTTTTTTTATTTCTACAAGGTCAAAAGAATGAAGACATCCAATTAAGAAAGAAAAAGGAAGTTTTTTTTTTTTTTTTTTTTTTTTTTTTTTTTTTTTTTTTTTAAATCTTTTTTCAGCTTTGAAAATTTTCTTCCCAGTCGTTAACATTTCGTTTTTGGACTTTCAGTTTCAATTCTTGGACCCATGATGTTCTTTTCTTGATGTTCTTGTAGTATATTTCTATACAAATTCACTCCTTTTCCCCAAAAAAGATATCTTTTTTTTATTTTTTTTCTACCTTCCAATTTGTATAGCTATATACTGAAAACAGGCATTAAAGTCAGTTTGTAGTATATTCCTATACAAATTCACTTAATTTCCCGAAAAAAAAAAGATGTCTTTTTTTTTATTTTTTTTTAGCTTCCAATTTGTATAGCTATATGCTGAAAACAGGCTTTAAAGTCCGTTTGTAGTATATTCCTATACAAATTCACTGCCTTCCCCCCCGAAAAAAAAAGATGTCTTTTTTTAATTTCTTTTACCTTCCAATTTGTATAGCTATATGCTGAAAACAGGCTTTAAAGTCCGTTTGTAGTATATTCCTATACAAATTCACTGCCTTCCCCCCGAAAAAAAAAGATGTCTTTTTTTTTTTTTATTTTTTTTACCTTCCAATTTGTATAGCTATATGCTGAAAACAGGTTTTAAAGTCCGTTTGTAGTATATTCCTATACAAATTCACTGCCTTCCCCCCCGAAAAAAAAAAGATGTCTTTTTTTTTTATTTTTTTTTACCTTCCAATTTGTATAGCTATATACTGAAAACAGGCCTTAAATTCCGTTTGTAGTATATTCCTATACAAATTTACTCCCTTTTCCCCAAAAAGATGTTTTTTTTTAATTTTACCTTCAATTTTATATAGCTACATACTGAGAACAGGCGTTCAAGTCCGTTTGTAGTATATTGGTATACATGGTCTATTTTTAGAAACAGTGAGACAACATTCCCACACAAAAGGGGGATAGGGTTAATTTTTATCATATCTAGAAGACATGATAAAAATTAACAAAAAGTTTTTTTTTTTTTTTTTTTTTTTTTTTTTACATCTCAAATTTTTTTTCTGAGCTTTGAAAAATTTTTCCCAGTCGGCAACCAAGTGAAAATTCTCCAGCCAAGACGATTGGCCTTTTACTTTCACTTTCAACACTTTTCTATAAAAGTATTCTACGTTTTCTGTTCAGAACTGTGCGGGCTATCCAAGGTGCAATATGCTTTTTCTCTCTCTACCTCATCTGGACCCAGGACCACTCTTCTAGAAAGAGCTTCTGTGAACACAAGCTTTTTTCCAATTTTTGACGTCTCACAGAATAGAAATCATTCCTCCGTTTAGGGGAAAATGTTTCCCATTTGAAAAGCTAGGACCCCTCGTTTGGATTTCATCAGCAACCGTTTATCAGGGTCTAGCGAAATTGGATGATCCATCCATAAATCAGAATTTCCCATCCGTGGTTTTTATGCATCAAGATTTCAACATAGTTTAAGAAAAATCCTTCAATCCTATTTGAAAGGAGATACCATGATATTGAAAGACATTTTCCCATGACGGACATTGAAAGACATTTTCCCATGATGAAATCTCTCTATCCCACACCTTCTTCTAAAGTGAAGTTAAAGAGATTTTTTATACCGGGTTTTCAATTTTCACCTCAAATCATACCGTTGACGACGTGTGACACACAAACCGTGACATAAATTTCAGTTTCCATGACAGCTAACACGCTTGAGCTTTAAACTCGAGTAGCTTAAATAAATATATGAAAGAATTTATTTTTAATCCATTTCAGCGATTGAGTGGGCTGGGATAAAAAAGGCTCTTTCCATGACAGCTAACACGCTTGAGCTTTAAAGATGTATGAAAGAATTTTTTTTTAATCCATTTCAACGATTGAGTGGGCTGGGGAAAAAAAGGCCCTTTCTATGACAGCTAACACGCTTGAGCTTTAAAAATGTATGAAAGAATTTGTTTTTAATCCATTTCAGCGATTGAGTGGGCTGGGGAAAAAAAAGGCCCTTTCTATGACAGCTAACACGCTTGAGCTTTAAAAATGTATCAAAGAATTTGTTTTTAATCCATTTCAGCGATTGAGTGGGCTGTGGAAAGAAAAAGCTCTCTCCATGATACCTAACACTCTTGAGCTTTAAAAATGTATGAAAGAATTTATTTTTAATCTATTTCAGCGATTGAGGGGGCTGGGAAACATTTTCTTAGAGCTCAGGGGAAAAAAAGGCTCTTTCCATGACACCTAACACTCTTGAGCTTTAAAAATGTATGAAACAATTTATTTTAAATCCATTTCAGCGATTGAGTGGGCTCGGAAAATTTTCTTAGAGCTCAGGGAATGTGTGTCAAGGTTGAATGCACAGTACACACGGATGGGTAGTCGAAACTCGAGTAGCTTAAATAAATATACGAAATTTGGGTCATGGAGTGGACTAGGAAAAATTCTCAGAGTTCTGGAAATAATTCTGAGTTCAAGCATGGGACATGAGATTAGAAATGTATTACAATCATCATGTCATCATTGTTTTCGAAAGCCAAAAGAATTCCTCATCAAAGAACATCTTTTTTTCCTGGTTGTGGGATGGAGTAGAGTTGCTGTATCTTGAACAACCCACACTGATCTGAACAGAAATATGAAATGTTTTTATAGATATAAGAAATGAACTGAAAGTGAAAGTAAAAATGAAATTGTATTGGCTGGAAATATTTCTTGGCTGTTGAATGGGAAAAATATTTCCAAAGCTGAAAAAAAAAAACTCTTTCTTTTTTTCTATTAAATTGATGTCTTCACTTTGTTTACTTTGGAATGGAGAAACCCAAAGACTATGACTCATCCTTTCTAAAACATAAAACATATAATTCCTAGAATGAGTCATGGTCTATTTTTAGAAACAGTGAGACAACATTCCCACACAAAAGGGGGGTAGGGTTAATTTTTATCATGTCTAGAAGACATGATAAAAATTAACAAAAAGTTTTTTTTTTCTTTTTCTTTTTTTTTTTACATCTCAGATTTTTTTTTTCTGAGCTCTGAAAATTTTTTCCCAGTCGGCAACCAAGTGAAAATTTTTCAGCGAAGACGATTTGGCTTTTACTTTCACTTTCATCGCTTTTCTATAAAAGTATTCCACGTTTTCTATTCAGAACCGTGCGGGCTATCCAAGGTGCAGCATGCTTTTTCTCTTTCTCTATCTCATCTGGACCCAGGAACATTCTTCTAGAAAGAGCTTCTGTGAACACAAGTTTCTTTCCACTTTTTAATGTCTCACAGAATAAAAACCATTCTTCTGTTTAGGGGAAAATATTTCGCTTTTGAAAAGCTAGGACCCCTCGTTTGGATTTCATCAGCAACCGTTTATCAGTTTCTAGCGAAATTGGATGATCCATCCATGAATCAGAATTTCCCATCCGTGGTTTGGATGCAACAAGATTTTAACATAGTTTAAGAAAAATCCTATTTGAAAGGAGATGTCATGATATTGAAAGACACCTCAAACCATACCGTTGACGACGTGTGAGACACAAACCATGACATAAATTTCAGTTTCTATGACAGCTAACACGCTTGAGCTTTAAAAATGTATGAAAGAAGTTATTTTTAATCCATTTCAGCGATTGAGTGGGCTGGGGAAAAAAAAGGCCCTTTCCATGACAGCTAACACGCTTGAGCTTTAAAAATATATGAAGAAATTTGTTTTTAATGCATTTCAGCGATTGAGTGGACTGGGAAACATTTTCTTAGAGCTCAGGGGAAAAAAGGCTCTTTCCATGAGAACTAACACTCTTGAGGTTTAAAAATGTATGAAAGAATTTCTTTTTAATTCATTTCAGCTATTGAGTGGGCTGGGGAAAAAAAAGCACTTTTCATGAGAGCTAACATGCTTGAGCTTTAAAAATATAGGAACGAATTTATTTTTAATCCATTTCAGCGATTGAGTTGGCTGGGAAACATTTTCTTAGAGCTCAGGGAAAAAAAGGATCTTTCCATGACAGCTAACACGCTTGAGCTTTAAAAATGTATGAAAGAATTTTTTGTAATCCATTTCAGCGATTGAGTGGGCTGGGAAACATTTTCTTAGAGCTCAGGGAATGTGTGTCTCGGTTGAATGCACAGCACACACGGATGGGAAGTCGAAACTCGAGTGGCTTAAAAAATAAATATACGAAATTTGGTTCATCGAGCTGACTAGGAAAAATTCTCAGAGTTCTGGAAATAATTCTGAGTTCAATCATGGGACATGAGAACAGAAATGTATTACAATCATCATGTCATCATTGTTTACGAAAGCCAAAAAAATTCCTCATGAAAGAACATCTTTTCTTCGTGGTTGTGGGATGGAGTAGAGATGTTGCATCTTGAACAATCCACACTGATCTGAACAGAAACATGAAATGTTTTTATAGATATAAGAAATGAATTGAAAGTGAAAGTAAAAATGAAATTGTATTGGCTGGAAATATTTCTTGGCTGTTGAATGGGAAAAATATTTCCAAAGAAAAAAAAACAAAAAAAAAAAACAAAAAAAAAACTCTTCCTTTTTTTTCTATTAAATTGATGTCTTCACTTTGTTTACTTTGGAATGGAGAAACCCAAAGACCATGACTCATCCTTTCTTAAACATATAATTCCTAGAATGAGTCATGGTCTATTTTTAGAAACAGTGAGACAACATTCCCACACAAAAGGGGGTAGAGTTAATTTTTATCATGTCTAGAAGACATGATAAAAATTAACAAAAAGTTTTTTTTTTTTTTTTTTTTTTTTTTTACATCTCATAATTTTTTTCTGAGCTCTGAAAATTTTTTCCCAGTCGGCAACCAAGTGAAAAATTTCCAATCGGCTTTTACTTTCACTTTCAACTCTTTTCTATAAAAGTATTCCACGTTTTCTGTTCAGAACCGTGTGGGCTCTCCATGGTGCGACATGCTTTTTCTCTCTCTACCTCACCTGCAGCTCTATGACAGCTAACACGCTTGAGCTTTAAACATGTATGAAAGAAGTTATTTTTAATCAATTTCAGCGATTGAGTGGGCTAGAAAAAAAAGGCCCTTTCTATGACAGTTAACACGCTTGAGCTTTAAAAATATATGAAAGAATTTATTTTTAATCCATTTCAGCGATTGAGTGGACTGGGAAACATTTTCTTAGAGCTCAGGGGAAAAAAGGCTCTTTCCATGACAGCTAACACGCTTAAGCTTTAAAAATGTATGAAAGAATTTATTTTTAATCCATTTCAGCGATTGAGTCTGCTGGGAAACATTTTCTTAGAGCTCAGGGAAAAAAAGGCTCTTTCCATGACAGCTAACACGCTTAAGCTTTAAAAATGTATGAAAGAATTTATTTTTAATCCATTTCAGCGATTGAGTCTGCTGGGAAACATTTTCTTAGAGCTCAGGGAAAAAAAGGCTCTTTCCATGACAGCTAACACGCTTAAGCTTTAAAAATGTATGAAAGAATTTATTTTTAATCCATTTCAGCGATTGAGTCTGCTGGGAAACATTTTCTTAGAGCTCAGGGAAAAAAAGGCTCTTTCCATGACACCTAACACTCTTGAGGTTTAAAAATGTATGAAAGAATTTATTTTTAATCCATTTCAGCGATTGAGTCTGCTGGGAAACATTTTCTTAGAGCTCAGGAGAAAAAAAGGCTCTTTCCATGACACCTAACACTCTTGAGGTTTAAAAATGTATGAAAGAAATTATTTTTAATCCATTTCAGCGATTGAGTTGGCTGGGAAACATTTTCTTAGAGCTCAGGGAAAAAAAGGATCTTTCCATGACAGCTAACACGCTTGAGCTTTAAAAATGTATGAAAGAATTTTTTGTAATCCATTTCAGCGATTGAGTGGGCTGGGAAACATTTTCTTAGAGCTCAGGGAATGTGTGTCTAGGTTGAATGCACAGCACACACGGATGGGAAGTCGAAACTCGAGTGGCTTAAAAAATAAATATACGAAATTTGGTTCATCGAGCTGACTAGGAAAAATTCTCAGAGTTCTGGAAATAATTCTGAGTTCAATCATGGGACATGAGAACAGAAATGTATTACAATCATCATGTCATCATTGTTTACGAAAGCCAAAAAAATTCCTCATGAAAGAACATCTTTTCTTCGTGGTTGTGGGATGGAGTAGAGATGTTGCATCTTGAACAATCCACACTGATCTGAACAGAAACATGAAATGTTTTTATAGATATAAGAAATGAATTGAAAGTGAAAGTAAAAATGAAATTGTATTGGCTGGAAATATTTCTTGGCTGTTGAATGGGAAAAATATTTCCAAAGAAAAAAAAACAAAAAAAAAAAAAAAAAAAAAAAAAAACTCTTCCTTTTTTTTCTATTAAATTGATGTCTTCACTTTGTTTACTTTGGAATGGAGAAACCCAAAGACCATGACTCATCCTTTCTTAAACATATAATTCCTAGAATGAGTCATGGTCTATTTTTAGAAACAGTGAGACAACATTCCCACACAAAAGGGGGTAGAGTTAATTTTTATCATGTCTAGAAGACATGATAAAAATTAACAAAAAGTTTTTTTTTTTTTTTTTTTTTTTTTTTTTACATCTCATAATTTTTTTCTGAGCTCTGAAAATTTTTTCCCAGTCGGCAACCAAGTGAAAAATTTCCAATCGGCTTTTACTTTCACTTTCAACTCTTTTCTATAAAAGTATTCCACGTTTTCTGTTCAGAACCGTGTGGGCTCTCCATGGTGCGACATGCTTTTTCTCTCTCTACCTCACCTGCAGCTCTATGACAGCTAACACGCTTGCGCTTTAAATATGTATGAAAGAAGTTATTTTTAATCAATTTCAGCGATTGAGTGGGCTAGAAAAAAAAGGCCCTTTCTATGACAGTTAACACGCTTGAGCTTTAAAAATATATGAAAGAATTTATTTTTAATCCATTTCAGCGATTGAGTGGACTGGGAAACATTTTCTTAGAGCTCAGGGGAAAAAAGGCTCTTTCCATGACAGCTAACACGCTTAAGCTTTAAAAATGTATGAAAGAATTTATTTTTAATCCATTTCAGCGATTGAGTCTGCTGGGAAACATTTTCTTAGAGCTCAGGGAAAAAAAGGCTCTTTCCATGACAGCTAACACGCTTAAGCTTTAAAAATGTATGAAAGAATTTATTTTTAATCCATTTCAGCGATTGAGTCTGCTGGGAAACATTTTCTTAGAGCTCAGGGAAAAAAAGGCTCTTTCCATGACAGCTAACACGCTTAAGCTTTAAAAATGTATGAAAGAATTTATTTTTAATCCATTTCAGCGATTGAGTCTGCTGGGAAACATTTTCTTAGAGCTCAGGGAAAAAAAGGCTCTTTCCATGACACCTAACACTCTTGAGGTTTAAAAATGTATGAAAGAATTTATTTTTAATCCATTTCAGCGATTGAGTCTGCTGGGAAACATTTTCTTAGAGCTCAGGAGAAAAAAAGGCTCTTTCCATGACACCTAACACTCTTGAGGTTTAAAAATGTATGAAAGAATTTATTTTTAATCCATTTCAGCGATTGAGTCTGCTGCGAAACATTTTCTTAGAGCTCAGGGGAAAAAAAGGCTCTTTCCATGACAGCTAACACTCTTGAGGTTTAAAAATGTATGAAAGAATTTATTTTTAGTCCATTTCAGCGATTGAGTGGGCTGTTTTTTTCCTGGTTATGGCATGGAGTAGAGTTGCTGCGTCTTGAACAACCCACACTGATCTGAACAGAAACATGAACTGTTCTTATAGATATAAGAAATGAATTGAAAGTGAAAGTAAAAATGAAATTGTATTGGCTGGAAATATTTCTTGGCTGTTGATTGGGAAAAATATTTCCAGAGCTGGAAAAAAAAAAAAACTCTTCCTTTTTTTCTATTAATTTGATGTCTTCACTTTGTTTACTTTGGAATGGAGAAACCCAAAGACTATGACTCATACTTTCTAAAACATATAATTCCTAGAATGAGTAATGGTCTATTTTTAGAAACAGTGAGACAACTTTCCCACACAAAAGGGGGGTAGGGTTAATTTTTATCATGTCTAGAAGACATGATAAAAATTAACAAAAAGTTTTTTTTTTTTTTAATCTCAGAATTTTTTTTCTGAGCTCTGAAAATTTTTTCCCAGTCGGCAACCAATTGAAAAATTTCCTATCGGCTTTTACTTTCACTTTCAACTCTTTTCTATAAAAGCATTGCACGTTTTCTGTTGAGAACCGTGCGGGCTCTCCATGGTGCAACATGCTTTTTCTCTCTCTACCTCATCTGCATCTAGGATGTTTTTCCTTCTTCAAGAAGTGGAATTTTTTGGGAATACCTTACAATTTCACGAGCTAGCTGTTTCTTATATTTCGAGGAGATTTCAATGAAATTGTTTATAGATGTTATCTATTGCAGAAGGGGAAAAAGTCTATACTGGATCGCTGGAGACATCTCATCCAGATAGGTCACGTTATATGGTTTCCCACACCTAAATAATCTGGACATGAGCCATCCTTTTGTTTTCTCATCCAACAAAGATAGACACTGCAGACCGTTTTGGGTTTTCCCTCTTCGCGAACCGAGACGAGCCGCAGCCACACTTTGCGTTTTCTCTGAGCGCAATAATGGATCACGTGAGCAGCCATTTTGTTTCCCATCTCACCCAGATAGGTCATGTTGTATTTTGTTTCATGCACCTAGCCAAATTTGGACATGAGCCATACTTTTCTTTTCTATCGAACCAAGATGGACTCTGGAGACAATTTTGTTTCTCAACGGAAAAGTAAATTTTCTGAATGGGTACCGGTGTTCGAATACTTTTGTGACCGACTGTCTGATTATACTGTTACAACCACGAAATCTCGAAATGGATGGGTTTTACAGTTGACTACGGTAAGACGCAGGGAGACCTGTCATCCCTAGCTCCTCCTAGGAATTCTGAAGATACTATTACAACCCCAAAATCTCAAAAATGATACGATTTACAATTGACATCGAGTCCCGAAACCAAACCAGCTGACCCTAGAGAGATTGGAAAGGAAGATGGATTCGATGGGAGGGAGATTATTCTTCTTTCGGGATGGAAACAATATTTGTACTACTTTTCTTTCAAGAGGAAAAGGGGCATCCAATCCCACAACCTGTCGAGTGGACCCTAGCGAGGTTGAAAAGGCAGACAGATTCAACTGGGGTCGGTTTCGGGTTAAAAAGAAGAGCTGTTCCGCTTTTCTTCCTACATGGAAAAGGGTATCTAGTCTCACAACCTATAAACGCATCTTCTTTGAAAAAGTTAGAAAGGATTTTAAAATAGGTTGGAAACTATTTTCTTCTTAAAAATTCGGAGAAACAACAACATACGCTTGGGTTCCAAAAAATAGTTAAAGAAGGTTAAATGAACGGCCCATCTAAAGTGAAATTCCGAAGAGAATAAATGGGTAAGGACTCATCCATCGAGTCGGCTGGGCAATGGTTTTCTTAGAAATTGAAACGGTCCACAATTAAACAACGTGGTAAACAATATCAACAAAATGGTAAAGCAAATCTATTGAGCTGGTCTCTCAAATCTCACCCCGCAAAATATTTTAAACGTAAACAAGTCAACAACATAGTAAATACCATCAATAGAATAGGATAATAACATCGTCTAGAATGGGAAAAACCTGTCAGAGAAGCAAAAACACAAAAGAGTGGAAGAAAAAATGTTAACATACCTTCACAGAAGCTTTTTCCAGGAGAGAGAGAAGCGTGTATCCACGTTGAGTGCCACGCACAGAGTGATTGAAAGCTGAAACACGAGTGGTTTAAATAGCTAAGTGAGAGTTCTTTCTAGAAACAATTTGGAAGTCTTATTTTGATCATCGAGTGGACTGGGAAAAAATTCTCAGAGCTGAAAAAAAAAAAAAAAACTTTTTGTTAATTTTTATCATGTCTTCTAGACATGATAAAAATTAACCCTACCCCCTTTTGTCTGGGAATGTTTCCCACTTTCTAAAAATAGACAATGACTCATTCTTTCTAAAGAATAGAATTCCAAGAAAAGATTGGATGAGTCATGGTCTATTTTTAGAAACGGTGAGACAACATTCCCAGACAAAAAGAGAAGGGAGTTAATTTTTATCATGTCTAGAAAACATGATAAAAATTAACAAAAAGTTTTTTTTTTTTTTTTTTTTTCCATCTCAGAATTTTTTTTCTCAGCTCTGAGAATTTTTTCCCAGTCCACTCGATGATCAAAACAAGACTTCCAAATTGTTTCTAGAAAGAACTCTCACTTAGCTATTTAAACCACTCCAGTTTCAGCTTCAGATCAGTCTCTGCTGGGCAGTTCACCTGGATATAGGCTTTTGGATTACAAGAATGGTTTTTCTCAACTCGCAGAAATTTGTTTCCAGCCGACTCGTTTTCACTTTCCCATTCAACTCGTCTCTGATCTATAAAAACATTCCGAGTTTCAGTTCAGTTCGGAACGGGCTGTTGGACACGCAATACAACAAGATGCTTCTCCTCCAGACCTGGAAAATACTTCCCTATTAGGAAGATAGAGATACGTAAAAGAATAAGCTGTTAAGTTATTATTGATTCCATCTCCTTTTTAGCTTCTTCTCGTATGTGTTTACGATACTTTGTAATTTTCATAGAACGTTTAATGATGGTATAGGAAGGATTAAAAGATCGATACGGGAAATACTTTCGAAAGAATCGTTTTAACCTTCTCGAGCAACTATCTAATCTTCGAGGGAAAAGGGGGCCGGCAATAACCCAAGCAAGAAATTCATACAAAAATCGATTACGTTGATCCCATATATTGGACGAAGCCAATTTCTTTTCTGCATAATGTCGTCGAAGATCTGTTTCGTTCAGAAGTTTTAAAATTTCAGTTGCTTTTAAGTCAGTTTCAAGAATGACAAGAATAAATAAAGCCATCTCTTCATATTCATAGCGATCTATAACTATTTTTCTAAGTTTTTTGAGGTCATCTAATGTAAGCAGAGGACCTTGACATCTTTTAATATTGGTTTGTTTTGGATGTTCCCATTTCTCACTTAACAAGCGATACAAAAACCAGAGTTTATTCTTCACTTGATTGCGCGATTTCTTCTTTACTTCAGTCAGATACTTTTCATATTCCTCTAATGCTCTCTTATAATGATATTTAATGCCATCACCATGTTTTCGATACCAGTCATAGAATTCATTAAAATAATATTCATAGTTAGTTCTTGTTGCTTCCGAAATATTCATAAGTTTAATAATAATTTGACATTCCTCCATTGTCGGATTTGGTATGAATACTGTACTGTCATGCTTGTGTCTATGTTTAGGAAGAGAGTTTTCCAAACATTTCCACCGTCTCATTCGTTGGTATTCCCTCTCTTTGAATCGAACATTTGGATCTCTTCTCCTTTCTCGTAATCTCCATCGATTTGCTTCTTTTACTCTTTCCAATGACCAATAATGTTTCATGTAGGCCTTCTTTTTCCTTTTCCTTTCAGATAAAATTGTGGATTCCTCATTATTCATCTTGATTCGAACCCTTCATTATTCATTATTATCTATGTTATTTTTGATTCCGTCTTATATTTTTTTTAATCTAGTTCTTTTTTGGTACCTAAAAATTAAATTGATTAAAAAAATATAGGGTTTCTATAAACCTTTTCAATATCCTTTAACCGTAAAATAGAAAAGAGAATAAAAACCTAACCCCTTTCATATTACCCCATTTCTCGCTCAAGGCACCTTGATCAAGTAATGGGATAATGATAGAAGGGTTAGGACTTTAGGATTCTTTTTATTTCACTATAAATTGATAAAAAAGATTTATACTAAAGGATTTCAAAATTTTATTAATGATATTAAATTATTATTAATGATTTTTTGAATGGGTGTCAGGATCTGACGATATTGAAAAAGAAATAACTTTATCAATAATATATATGTTTGAAAAATGAATATCATGAAGGGAGGAAAAAAAACATAATTTTTCCTAACATCTAGCTTGTTGTGTTTGATAAATCATGTAAATGGTCAAACAAATCACTAATGTAATTACAAATAAACAGTAAAGCTGGACACTATGAATGAAAGACATAAACTTACCCCTTTTCAATTTGAAGATTTGAAAAGGATAGAATATGTTATCTTCTTTAAGTGGAAGAGATTCCGGCTATTATATTTCACCTTGAACTGAAGATTGGAAATCTAAATACTTCTATCGATAACAATCAATCCACTGTTTTTTTTCTGAAAAAAAAACTAGTAGTGACACACGTCGGCTGGAAACATTTAGCCTTCTCCATATAAACTCCTTGCATGTTTAGAAGTGATTTTTCTTTCTCCCATTTCAATAGCAAAACAAAATTGTTGATGATAACGTTCTCCTTTTTCCAATATCACTTTAAAGAATATCTTTTGAGATCTTTTACGTATCTCTATCTTCCTAATAGGGAAGTATTTTCCATGTCTGTAGGAGAAGCATCTTGTTGTATTGCGTGTCCAACAGCCCGTTCCGAACTGAACTGAAACTCGGAAAGTTTTTATAGATCAGAGACGAGTTGAATGGGAAAGTGAAAACGAGTCGGCTGGAAACAAATTTCTGCGAGTTGAGAAAAACCATTCTTGTAATCCAAAAGCCTATATCCAGGTGAACTGTCCAGCACAGACTGATCTGAAGCTGAAACTGGAGTGGTTTAAATAGCTAAGTGAGAGTTCTTTCTAGAAACAATTTGGAAGTCTTGTTTTGATCATCGAGTGGACTGGGAAAAAATTCTCAGAGCTGAGAAAAAAAATTCTGAGATGTAAAAAAAAAAAAAAAAACTTTTTGTTAATTTTTATCATGTCTTCTAGACATGATAAAAATTAACTCCCTTCTCTTTTTGTCTGGGAATGTTGCTCACCGTTTCTAAAAATAGACCATGACTCATCCAATCTTTTCTTGGAATTCTATTCTTTAGAAAGAATGAGTCATGGTCTATTTTTAGAAAGTGGGAAACATTCCCAGACAAAAGGGGGTAGGGTTAATTTTTATCATGTCTAGAAGTCATGATAAAAATTAACAAAATGTTTTTTTTTTTTTTTTTTCAGCTCTGAGAATTTTTTCCCTGTCCACTCGATGATCAAAATAAGACTTCCAAATTGTTTCTAGAAAGAACTCTCACTTAGCTATTTAAACCACTCGTGTTTCAGCTTTCAATCACTCTGTGCGTGGCACTCAACGTGGATACACGCTTCTCTCTCTCCTGGAAAAAGCTTCTGTGAAGGTATGTTAACATTTTTTCTTACACTCTTTTGTGTTTTTGCTTCTCTGACAGGTTTTTCCCCTTCTAGTCGATGTTATTATCCTATTCTATTGATGGTATTTACTATGTTGTTGACGTGTTTACGTTTAAAATATTTTGCGGGGTGAGATTTGAGAGACCAGCTCAATAGATTTGCTTTACCATTTTGTTGATATTGTTTACCACGTTGTTTATTTGTGGACCGTTTCAATTTCTAAGAAAACCATTGCCCAGTCGACTCGATGGATGAGTCCTTACCCATTTATTCTCTTCGGAATTTCACTTTAGATGGGCTGTTCATTTAACATTCTTTAACTATTTTTTGGAAACCAAGCGTATGTTGTTGTTTTTCCGAATTTTTAAGAAGAAAATAGTTTCCAACCTATTTTAAAATCCTTTCTAACTTTTTGAAAGAAGATGCGTTTATAGGTTGTGAGACTAGATACCCTTTTCCATGTAGGAAGAAAAGCGGAACAGCTCTTCTTTTTAACCCGAAACCGACCCCAGTTGAATCTGTCTGCCTTTTCAACCTCGCTAGGGTCCATTCGACAGGTTGTGGGATTGGATGCCACTTTTCCTCTTGAAAGAAAAGTAGTACAAATCGTGTTTCCATCCCGAAAGAAGAATAATCTCCCTCCCATCGAATCCATCTTCCTTTCCAATCTCTCTAGGGTCAGCTGGATTGGTTTCGGGACTCGATGTCAATTGTAAATCCTATCATTTTTGAGATTTTGGGGTTGTAATAGTATCTTCAGAATTCCTAGGAGGAGCTAGGGATGACAGGTCTCCCTGCGTCTTACCGTAGTCAACTGTAAAACCCATCCATTTCGAGATTTCGTGGTTGTAACAGTATAATCAGACAGTCGGTCACAAAAGTATTCGAACACCGGTACCCATTCAGAAAATTTACTTTTCCGTTGAGAAACAAAATTGTCTCCAGAGTCCATCTTGGTTCGATAGAAAAGAAAAGTATGGCTCATGTCCAAATTTGGCTAGGTGCATGAAACAAAATACAACATGACCTATCTGGGTGAGATGGGAAACAAAATGGCTGCTCACGTGATCCATTATTGCGCTCAGAGAAAACGCAAAGTGTGGCTGCGGCTCGTCTCGGTTCGCGAAGAGTGAAAACCCAAAACGGTCTGCAGTGTCTATCTTTGTTGGATGAGAAAACAAAAGGATGGCTCATGTCCAGTTTATTTAGGTGTGGGAAAACATATAACGTGACCTATCTGGATGAGATGTCTCCAGCGATCCAGTATAGACTTTTTCCCCATCTGCAATAGATGACATCTGTAAACAATTTCATTGAAATCTCCTCGAAATATAAGAAACAGCTAGCTCGTGAAATTGTAAGGTATTCCCAAAAAATTCCACTTCTTGAAGAAGCAAAAACATCCTAGATGCAGATGAGGTAGAGAGAGAAAAAGCATGTTGCACCATGGAGAGCCCGCACGGTTCTGAACAGAAAACGTGCAATGCTTTTATAGAAAAGAGTTGAAAGTGAAAGTAAAAGCCGATTGGAAATTTTTCAATTGGTTGCCGACTGGGAAAAAATTTTCAGAGCTCAGAAAAAAAATTCTGAGATTAAAAAAAAAAAAAAAAACTTTTTGTTAATTTTTATCATGTCTTCTAGACATGATAAAAATTAACCCTACCCCCTTTTGTGTGGGAATGTTGTCTCACTGTTTCTAAAAATAGACCATGACTCATTCTAGGAATTATATGTTTTAGAAAGGATGAGTCATAGTCTTTGGGTTTCTCCATTCCAAAGTAAACAAAGTGAAGACATCAAATTAATAGAAAAAAAAAGGAAGAGTTTTTTTTTTTTTTTTTTTTTTTTTTCTTTTCAGCTCTGGAAATATTTTTCCTATCCAACAGCCAAGAAATATTTCCAGCCAATACAATTTCATTTTTACTTTCAATTCATTTCTTATATCTATAAGAACATTTCATGTTTCTGTTCAGATCAGTGTGGGTTGTTCAAGACGCAGCAACTCTACTCCATCCCACAACCAGGAAAAAAACAGCCCACTCAATCGCTGAAATGGATTAAAAATAAATTCTTTCATACATTTTTAAACCTCAAGAATGTTAGCTGTCATGGAAAGAGCCTTTTTTTCCCCTGAGCTCTAAGAAAATGTGTCCCAGCAGACTCAATCGCTGAAATGGATTAAAAATAAATTCTTTCATACATTTTTAAACCTCAAGAGTGTTAGGTGTCATGGAAAGAGCCTTTTTTTCCCCTGAGCTCTAAGAAAATGTTTCCCAGCAGACTCAATCGCTGAAATGGATTAAAAATAATTTCTTTCATACATTTTTAAACCTCAAGAGTGTTAGGTGTCATGGAAAGAGCCCTTTTTTCCCTGAGCTCTAAGAAAATGTTTCCCAGCAGACTCAATCGCTGAAATGGATTAAAAATAAATTCTTTCATACATTTTTAAAGCTTAAGCGTGTTAGCTGTCATGGAAAGAGCCTTTTTTTCCCTGAGCTCTAAGAAAATGTTTCCCAGCAGACTCAATCGCTAAAATGGATTAAAAATAAATTCTTTCATACATTTTTAAAGCTTAATCGTGTTAGCTGTCATGGAAAGAGCCTTTTTTTCCCCTGAGCTCTGCGAAAATGTTTCCCAGCAGACTCAATCGCTGAAATGGATTAAAAATAAATTCTTTCATACATTTTTAAAGCTTAAGCGTGTTAGTTCTCATGGAAAGAGCCTTTTTTTCCCCTGAGCTCTAAGAAAATGTTTCCCAGTCCACTCAATCGCTGAAATAGATTAAAAATAAATTCTTTCATATATTTTTAAAGCTCAAGTGTGTTAACTGTCATAGAAAGGGCCTTTTTTTTCCAGCCCACTCAATCGCTGAAATGGATTAAAAATAACTTCTTTCATACATTTTTAAAGCTCAAGCGTGTTAGCTGTCATAGAGCTGCAGATGAGGTAGAGAGAGAAAAAGCACGTTGCACCATGGAGAGCCCACACGGTTCTGAACAGAAAACGTGGAATACTTTTATAGAAAAAAGTTGAAAGTGAAAGTAAAAGCCGATTGGAAATTCACTTGTTTGCCGACTGGGAAAAAAATTTCAGAGCTCAGAAAAAAATTATGAGATGTAAAAAAAAAAAAAAAATTTGTTAAGTTTTTGGGTTTCTCCATTCCAAAGTAAACAAAGTGAAGACATCAATTTAATAGAAAAAAAGGAAGAGTTTTTTTTTTTTTTTTTTTTCCTTTTTCAGCTCTGGAAATATTTTTCCCATTCAACAGCCAAGAAATATTTCCAGCCAATACAATTTCATTTTTACTTTCACTTTCAATTCATTTCTTATATCTATAAAAACATTTCATGTTTCTGTTCAGATCAGTGTGGGTTGTTCAAGATGCAACATCTCTACTCCATCCCACAACCACGAAGAAAAGATGTTCTTTCATGAGGAATTTTTTTGGCTTTCGTAAACAATGATGACATGATGATTGTAATACATTTGTGTTCTCATGTCCCATGATTGAACTCAGAATTATTTCCAGAACTCTGAGAATTTTTCCTAGTCAGCTCGATGAACCAAATTTCGTATATTTATTTTTTAAGCCACGCGAGTTTCGACTTCCCATCCGTGTGTGCTGTGCATTCAACCTAGACACACATTCCCTGAGCTCTAAGAAAATGTTTCCCAGCTCACTCAATGGCTGAAATGGATTAAAAAAATTCTTTCATACATTTTTAAAGCTCAAGCGTGTTAGCTGTCATGGAAAGAACCTTTTTTTCCCTGTGCTCTAAGAAAATGTTTCCCAGCCCACTCAATCGCTGAAATGGTTTAAAAATAAATTCATTCCTGTATTTTTAAAGCTCAAGCATGTTAGCTCTCATGAAAGGTGCCTTTTTTTTTCCCCAGCCCACTCAATAGCTGAAATGAATTAAAAATAACTTCTTTCATACATTTTTAAAGCTCAAGCGTGTTAGCTGTCATAGAAACTGAAATTTATGTCATGGTTTGTGTCTCACACGTCGTCAACGGTATCGTTTGAGGTGTCTTTCAATATCATGACATCTCCTTTCAAATAGGATTTTTCTTAAATAATGTTAAAATCTTGTTGCATCCAAACCACGGATGGGAAATTCTGATTCATGGATGGATCATCCAATTTCGCTAGAACCTGATAAACGGTTGCTGATGAAATCCAAACGAGGGGTCCTAGCTTTTCAAAAGGGAAATATTTTCCCCTAAACAGAAGAATGATTTCTATTCTGTGAGACATTAAAAAGTGGAAAGAAACTTGTGTTCACAGAAGCTCTTTCTAGAAGAATGTTCCTGGGTCCATATGACATAGAGAAAGAGAAAAAGCATGCTGCACCTTGGATAGCCCGCACGGTTCTGAATAGAAAACGTGGAATACTTTTATAGAAAAGCGATGAAAGTGAAAGTAAAAGCCAAATCGTCTTCGCTGAAAAATTTTCACTTGGTTGCCGACTGGGAAAAAATTTTCAGAGCTCAGAAAAAAAAATCTGAGATGTAAAAAAAAAAAAAAAAAAAAAAACTTTTTGTTAATTTTTATCATGTCTTCTAGACATGATAAAAATTAACCCTACCCCCCTTTTGTGTGGGAATGTTGTCTCACTGTTTCTAAAAATAGACCATGACTCATTCTAGGAATTATATGTTTTATGTTTTAGAAAGGATGAGTCATAGTCTTTGGGTTTCTCCATTCCAAAGTAAACAAAGTGAAGACATCAATTTAATAGAAAAAAAGAAAGAGTTTTTTTTTTCAGCTTTGGAAATATTTTTCCCATTCAACAGCCAAGAAATATTTCCAGCCAATACAATTTCATTTTTACTTTCACTTTCAGTTCATTTCTTATATCTATAAAAACATTTCATATTTCTGTTCAGATCAGTGTGGGTTGTTCAAGATGCAGCAACTCTACTCCATCCCACAACCAGGAAAAAAAGATGTTCTTTCATGAGGAATTCTTTTGGCTTTCGAAAACAATGATGACATGATGATTGTAATACATTTCTGTTCTCATGTCCCATGCTTGAACTCAGAATTATTTCCAGAACTCTGAGAATTTTTCCTAGTCCACTCGATGACCCAAATTTCGTATATTTATTTAAGCTACTCGAGTTTCGACTACCCATCCGTGTGTGCTGTGCATTCAACCTGGACACACATTCCCTGAGCTCTAAGAAAATGTTTCCCAGCCCCCTCAATCGCTGAAATGGATTAAAAATAAATTCTTTCATACATTTTTAAAGCTCAAGAGTGTTAGGTATCATGGAATGAGCTTTTTCTTTCCACAGCCCACTCAATCGCTGAAATGGATTAAAAACAAATTCTTTGATACATTTTTAAAGCTCAAGCGTGTTAGCTGTCATAGAAAGGGCCTTTTTTTCCCCAGCCCACTCAATCGTTGAAATGGATTAAAAATAAATTCTTTCATACATCTTTAAAGCTCAAGCGTGTTAGCTGTCATGGAAAGAGCCTTTTTTATCCCAGCCCACTCAATCGCTGAAATGGATTAAAAATAAATTCTTTCATATATTTATTTAAGCTACTCGAGTTTAAAGCTCAAGCGTGTTAGCTGTCATGGAAACTGAAATTTATGTCACGGTTTGTGTGTCACACGTCGTCAACGGTATGATTTGAGGTGAAAATTGAAAACCCGGTATAAAAAATCTCTTTAACTTCACTTTAGAAGAAGGTGTGGGATAGAGAGATTTCGTCATGGGAAAATGTCTTTCAATGTCTTTCAATGTCCGTCATGGGAAAATGTCTTTCAATATCATGTCATCTCCTTTCAAATAGGATTGAAGGATTTTTCTTAAACTATGTTGAAACCTTGATGCATAAAAACCACGGATGGGAAATTCTGATTTATGGATGGATCATCCAATTTCGCTAGACCCTGATAAACGGTTGCTGATGAAATCCAAACGAGGGGTCCTAGCTTTTCAAATGGGAAACATTTTCCCCTAAACGGAGGAATGATTTCTATTCTGTGAGACGTCAAAAATTGGAAAAAAGCTTGTGTTCACAGAAGCTCTTTCTAGAAGAGTGGTCCTGGGTCCAGATGAGGTAGAGAGAGAAAAAGCATGTTGCACCTTGGACAGCCCGCACAGTTCTGAACAGAAAACGTAGAATACTTTTATAGAAAAGTGTTGAAAGTGAAAGTAAAAGGCCAATCGTCTTGGCTGGAGAATTTTCACTTGTTTGCCGACTGGGAAAAATTTTTCAAAGGTCAGAAGAAAAAATTTGAGATGTAAAAAAAAAAAAAAAAAAAAAAAAAAAAAATCTTTTTGTTAATTTTTATCATGTTTTCTAGACATGATAAAAATTAACCCTATCCCCCTTTTGTGTGGGAATGTTGTCTCACTGTTTCTAAAAATAGACCATGTATACCAATATACTACAAACGGACTTGAACGCCTGTTCTCAGTATGTAGCTATATAAATTTGAAGGTAAAATTTTAAAAACATCTTTTTGGGGAAAAGGGAGTAAATTTGTATAGGAATATACTACAAACGGAATTTAAGGCCTGTTTTCAGTATATAGCTATACAAATTGGAAGGTAAAAAAAAATAAAAAAAAAAAAGACATCTTTTTTTTCGGGGGGAAGGCAGTGAATGTGTATAGGAATATACTACAAACGGACTTTAAAACCTGTTTTCAGCATATAGCTATACAAATTGGAAGGTAAAAAAAAATAAAAAAAAAGACATATTTTTTTTTTCGGGAAATTAAGTGAATTTGTATAGGAATATACTACAAACTGACTTTAATGCCTGTTTTCAGTATATAGCTATAC
The DNA here is from genome assembly GCF_044657685.1 of Stegodyphus dumicola. Taxonomy (NCBI): domain Eukaryota; kingdom Metazoa; phylum Arthropoda; class Arachnida; order Araneae; family Eresidae; genus Stegodyphus; species Stegodyphus dumicola. The sequence goes on from NC_140778.1 coordinate 56,442,481, forward strand.
AAATTGGAAGGTAAAAAAAAATAAAAAAAGATATCTTTTTTGGGGAAAAGGAGTGAATTTGTATAGAAATATACTACAAGAACATCAAGAAAAGAACATCATGGGTCCAAGAATTGAAACTGAAAGTCCAAAAACGAAATGTTAACGACTGGGAAGAAAATTTTCAAAGCTGAAAAAAGATTTAAAAAAAAAAAAACCCTCTTTTTTCTTTCTTAATTTGATGTCTTCATTCTTTTGACCTTGTAGAAATAAAAAAAGGGAAGACATCCAATTAAGAAAGAAAAAAGGAAGGTTTTTTTTTTTTTTTTTTTTAATGTGTAAAATTTTTCCAGAGCTCTGAGAATTTTTCCCAGTCGGTTTCTAGAAGCAACTCGTTAATGTATTTAAACCACTTGCGTTTCAGTTTCAGATCAGTCTGTGCTGTGCACTCAACGTGGATACACGCTTCTCACTCTCCTGGGAAGAGCTTCTGTGAAGGTATGTGAACATTTTTTTCTTACTCTTTTGTATTTCATAGACTACAAATATTTATTGAGTCACCAATTTTATTGAAATGTATTCTTATTTCCTTTCAATACTTTGAGGTAGGGTAATATTTTTCCCCCTGCTACTGTTTTTGTTTTTCAAGGCTAGAAATGTTTTACTCAATAGCTGTTTTTATAGAAAACATGCTATTATTTCGTATACTGATATATTTTGTGAAACTTTACCAATTCCTTTCAAGAAGCCAAGATTTCGTGATCCACAGCTGGCTAGCTCCGTCAGTGTAATCGGATCACGATTGTTCCATCATATACTGATATATTTTGTGAAACTTTAACAAATTCCTTTCAAGAAGCCAAGATCTCGTGATCCACAGCTGGCTAGATACGTCAGTGTATTCGGATCACGATTGTTCCATCATATACTGATATATTTTGTGAAACTTTAACAAATTCCTTTCAAGAAGCCAAGATCTCGTGATCCACAGCTGGCTAGATACGTCAGTGTAATTGGATCACGATTGTTCCATCCTATACTGATATATTTTGTGAAACTTTAACAAATTCCTTTCAAGAAGCCAAGATCTCGTGATCCACAGCTGGCTAGACTCGTTAGTGTAATTGGATCACGATTGTTCCATCATATACTGATATATTTTGTGAAACTTTAACAAATTCCTTTCAAGAAGCCAAGATCTCGTGATCCACAGCTGACTCCATTAGTCAGGAAAAACGGATCACGATTTTATCAATCGTATACTGACATATTTTGTGAAACTTTAACAAATCCCTTTCAACAGGGCAAGATCTCGTGATCCATAGCTGGCTAGAGCAGTCAGGATCAATGGATCACGATGGTTCCCTCGTATACTCATATATTTTGTGAAACTTTAACAAGGCAAGATCTCGTGATCCACAGCTGGCTAGACTAGTCAGAATTAGCGGATCACGATTTTATCAATCGTATACTGATATATTTTGTGAAACTTCTTTAACAAATCCTTTTCAAGAAGGCAAGATCTCGTGATCCACAGCTGGCTAGAGCAGTCAGTATAATCGGATCACGACTGTTCCGTCGTATACTGATTTCAAGAAGGCAAGATCTCGTGATCCAGAACTGACTCAATCAGTCAGGATTAACGGATCACGATTGTTCCATTGTATACTGATATATTTTGTGAAACTCTTTAACAAATGACTTTCAAGAAGGCAAGATCTCGTGATCCACAGCTGACTAGACTTGTCAGAATTAACGGATCACGATAGTTCCATTGTATACTAATATATTTTGTGGAACTTTAACAAATTGTTTTCAACAAGGCAAGATCTCGTGATCCACAGCTGACTCAATCAGTCAGGATTAACGGATCACGATTGTTCCATTGTATACTGATATATTTTGTGAAACTTCTTTAACAAATGACTTTCAAGAAGGCAAGATCTCGTGATCCACAGCTGACTAGACTTGTCAGAATTAACGGATCACGATACTTCCATTGTATACTAATATATTTTGTGGAACTTTAACAAATTGTTTTCAACAAGGCAAGATCCTGTGATCCACAGCTGACTCAATCAGTCAGGATTAACGGATCACGATTGTTCCATTGTATACTGATATATTTTGTGAAACTTCTTTAACAAATGACTTTCAAGAAGGCAAGATCATGTGATTCAATAGAATTGTTCAATCGTATACCTGGCATATTCTGATAAAACAACAGAATGATCCAATTTTGAATACGATCCCAATATGTTTTTATAAAATCCATTTCATATTTTGTTAAACGTGAACGACTGACTTTCAAGCTGGCTGCATGGGTGTTTTTTTTCGTGGTTTTTCCCCATGTGTAACGTGAATACGAGCCAGTTTCGCTTCCAAAGTCCTCCACGAAGGCATTTCATAAGGCAAATAGCCCTCAAATGCTTTACCGTCATCCGAATCGACTTGACCTCTCTCCAACTTCCACGGTGTCATTTGAACGATCGAGTCGGTTGTTGGAAAAAAATGTCTGACATCTGAAAACAATATCTCCACACACCTTCACAAAACCTCTTTCCAGGAGAAAGAAGCGTGTATTCAGCTCCAGTGCACAGCACAGACTGATTTAAAGCTGAAACGCGAGTGGTTTAAATAGATGAGAACCCTCTATAGAAATAATTTGAATATATCTGGTTTTGTGAATCAAGCCGACTGGGAAAAAATTCTCAGAGCTCAGAAAAAATTCTGAGATGTAAAAAAAAAAAAAAAAAAAAAAAACTCTTTTTGTTAATTTTTATCATGTCTTCTAGACATGATAAAATTAACTTCCTTCTCTCTTTGTCTAGGAATGTTGTCTCACTCTTTCTAAAAATAGACTATGACTTATTCTTGTGGAATTCTGTTGGGATTTTACTTTCGATTGGCTTTTGACTTTGTTTCAATTCCCCAGTTATCTATAAAAGCATTCCGCGTTTCACTTCAGATCCGTGTGGGCTGTGGAAGAGGCAACACGTCTCTCTCTTTATCCAATCTCATGATATTCTTTAAGAATTTCTTAGCCATTTGTCAAAGAAGGGGACTATAATTGAAGAATTTATGAATTTGGGAACATGTCACCATGGCAAATCTAAAATCTTGGAAGTGGATACTGGAAAGCCCCGCTCTGATTATAATTCTGAGTTCTAGCATGGGACATTTTTTAAATCAATAAGCTAAACTATTTTTCTAGTCTCATATTCTCTCGTGACTAGGGTTCCAGATTTGGGTAGAGAGAGACATGTCGCCTCATCAACAGCCCGCACTGTTCTGAACAGAAACGTGGAATGCTTTTATAGAAAAGTGAAGAGTTGAAAGTGAAAGTCGAAAAACGAAATGGGATCGGCTAGGAAATATTTCTCAGAGCTCAGAAAAAAAAATTCTGAGATGTAAAAAAAAAAAAAAAAAAAATATTTTTGTTAATTTTTATCATGTCTTCTAGACATGATAAAAATTAACTCCCTTCTCTTTTTGTCTGGGAATGTTGTCTCCCACTTTCTAAAAATAGACAATGACTCATTCTTTCTAAAGAATAGAATTCCAAGGAAAGATTGGATGAGTCATGGTCTATTTTTAGAAAGTGGGAGACAACATTCCCATACAAAAGGGGGTGAGTTAATTTTTATCATGTCTAGAAGACATGATAAAAATTAACAAAAAGATTTTTTTTTTTTTTTTACAACTCAGAATTTTTTTTCTGAGCTCTGAAAATATTTTCCCAGCCGATCTCATTTCGTTATTCGACTTTCACTTTCAACTCTTCTCTTTTCTATAAAAGTATTTCGAGTTTCTGATCAGAACACTGTGGGCTGTTGAAAAGGTAACACGTCTCCCTCTCTACATTAATGGGGAATCCAAGATGTTCTAAAGAAGAATTCTTTGAGAATCTCTTAACCTTTCTGAACTTTAGAAGAGCTAGCTGGATATTTCTTCATTTCTTTTTCAAGTATGTGTTCAAAGGATTCTTTTAAATAGTTGCAAGTAAGACGTTGTAACATTTTCTGTTGATCATGAATCTATTAAAAAAATTTCAATGCCTAGTTTTAGGGCTACCTATACCCAACATGATTCATATGTTTTACTCTACGTTTTCGATGAGACCCTCTCTTAAAAACATGATTTTCCTATTCAAAGTTGAAATGAGTTTCCAAAAGCTTGATCCTTTAAAAAAAACATGTGTGTTTGTGTAGGTGTGGTGGGACGGGAATCCAAGATGTTCTAAAGAAGAATTCTTTGAGAATCTCTTAACCTTTCTGAACTTTAGAAGAGCTAGCTGGATATTTCTTCATTTCTTTTTTCAAGTATGGGTTCAAAGGATTCTTTTAAATAGTTGCAAGTAAGACGTTGTATCATTTTCTGTTGATCATGAATCTATTAAAAAAATTTCAATGCCTAGTTTTAGGGCTACCTATACCCAACATGATTCATATGTTTTACTCTACGTTTTCGATGAGACCCTCTCTTAAAAACATGATTTTCCTATTCAAAGTTGAAATGAGTTTCCAAAAGCTTGATCCTTTAAAAAAAACATGTGTGTTTGTGTAGGTGTGGTGGGACGGTTAGCTTTCTTTCTTACGAGATAGTCATCTCCACGAGATGTGTTTTGGATATCTTCTCCAGTCTCTCTCTTTACCCAATCTCATGATATTCTTTAAGAATTTCTTAGCCATTTGTCAAAGAAGGGGACTATAATTGAAGAATTTATGAATTTGGGAACATTACACCATGGCAAATCTAAAATTTTGGCACTGGATACTGGAAAGCCCCGCTCTGATTATAATTCTGAGTTCTAGCATGGGACATTTTTTAAATCAATAAGCTAAACTATTTTTCTAGTCTCATATTCTCTCGTGACTAGGGTTCTAGATTTGAGTAGAGAGAGACATGTTGCCTTATCAACAGCCCGCACTGTTCTGAACAGAAACGTGGAATGCTTTTATAGAAAAGTGAAGAGTTGAAAGTGAAAGTCGAAAAACGAAATGGGATCGGCTAGGAAAAATTTCTCAGAGCTCAGAAAAAAAAAATTCTGAGATGTAAAAAAAAAAAAAAAATAAAACAATCATTTTGTTAATTTTTATCATGTCTTCTAGACATGATAAAAATTAACTCCCTTCTCTTTTTGTCTGGGAATGTTGTCTCACTCTTTCTAAAAATAGACAATGACTCATTCTTTCTAAAGAATAGAATTCCAAGAAAAGATTGGATGAGTCATGGTCTATTTTTAGAAAATTGGAGACAACATTCCCGTACAAAAGGGGGGGTGAGTTAATTTTTATCATGTCTAGAAGACATGATAAAAATTAACAAAAAGTGTTTTTTTTTTTTTTTTTTTTTTTTTTTTTTTTACATCTCAAGATTTTTTTCTGAGCTCTGAAAATATTTTCCCAGCCGATCTCATTTCGTTTTTCGACTTTCACTTTCAAATCTTCTCTTTTCTATAAAAGTATTTCGAGTTTCTGTTCAAAACACTGTGGGCTGTTGAAAAGGCAACACGTCTCCCTCTCTACATTAATTGGGAATCCAAGATGTTCTAAAAAAGAATTCTTTGAGAATCTCTTAACCTTTCTGAACTTTAGACGAGCTAGCTGGATATTTCTTCATTTCTTTTTCAAGTATGGGTTCAAAGGATTCTTTTAAATAGTTGCAAGTAAGACGTTGTATTATTTTCTGTTGATCATGAATCCATTAAAAAATTTCAATGCCTAATTTTAGGGCTACCTATACCCGGCATGATTCATATGTTTTACTCTACGTTTTAGATGAGACCCTCTCTTAAAAACATGATTTTCCTATTCAAAGTTGAAATGAGTTTCCAAAAGCATGATCGTTTTAAAAAAAACATGTGTGTTTGTGTAGGTGTGGTGGGACGGTTAGCTTTCTTTCTTACGAGATAGTCATCTCCACGTGATGGCTCAAGTGAAAAGGGTTCGTTTATTTTGACTCACAACCACGTTATATTTTTTTGGATATCTCCTCCAACGACTCGTGGAACTCTTTTCCCTGAAATCAGGTATGTTTAGCAGCGCACGCCCTCTGAAGTGAAGCTCGGAATACTTTGACAAATCCTGACGAGTGGATTCTGAAACCATTTTTAAAGGATCTCAGAGAAACACCCATGAAGACGATACCAACGTGTCGTTTTTCAGAAAGCATGTAGGTGGCTCATGGTGAGAGATGAGGTGGTAAAATAGTTTTTTTTTTCTTAGAAAGTTGAAAAAAAAAATATAGAGTAGTAAGACACAGTCTTTTTTTTTCGAAACTGAGTAGGAGGATCATTTTGAGATGAGCTGGAAAATATTTTCTGAGAGATTTGAAAAAAATTTTTAAAAATAAAAAATATATATATTATATAAGTAGTTAGGATTTGAGTATCCCTGCACCCCGGAAGTGCCGTCGACCTTCAAAAGTACTTGGATGTAGTAGTAGGCGGTAATGTAGGCGAGACTGTTTGTCATATACCATGTTTTTCTAAAATAGCGCGTTAAATGAAGGATGAGAGGCTTGTAAAAAAAAAAAGGGAAATGATTTAATTAAAATTCACGAGTCGAATGTAATATGCGCATTTGAAAGGGTTGGTTTCAGTTGAGTGGGCTGGGATAATATTCTGCATTGCTAAATTAGGAACGAGATGGTCGCTTTTCCTTGAGAGAGGTTAGATCAAGGTTAAGATTTTGAGGGGGAGGGGAAAGTAGTATTTGATGTAATATGTGTTTTGAAAGCGTAAACATCCTGTAAGCGCACAAGGCGAGACTTGTGAAACTTTCACTTGATCATTACATTTCGAAGCGGTGAGGTTGGTGCTATCATCCTCCATAAGGATTACAATGGAAGCTCGTAATGGTGAGTGAAACGTAAGGTTTTTTTTGTGTTATTGTTCTTTTATTGTTAAATACTTTCTGCGATAAATGTTAAGCATAAAATTATAATTAAAATTAGTTTATTTTAGAACGCAAACGTAGATGTGTTGACACGTTGGGGGATGTGCAGCCGTCGGAAGATCTTATTTTAAACCTTGCTCCCGAGGAAGGCGAAACCTCCCGCAAAAAACTCAAAAAAATTAAAATATACATTGGAAAAAATGTTTCAATAGAAACTTGTGACTTCAAAAATTTCAATTATGTTTCATTTGTAAGGGTGTATCCCGAAACCGCCGCCACCCCCAAAAGATTTAATATAAATATGAATTGTATTGATCGTATAATCGAAGCTTTGGGGGTGATTAAGAGCCACTGTATGTAAAATTAAAAAAAAAAAAGATATCAAAATGCTAATTTTGCTGGAAAGCGGTAGTGGAAGTTAGTAAATTAATATGAATTTTATATAATATTGTAAACAAAAAAGTTCCATTATTTATTTATTATTTTTTTCAAATGATGAATTTTATTCAGTTAGCGCAAGCCCACCGAGGCTATTTGCGCACTTTAAGAACAACATTCGATGCTTCTCAGAAAGATCCGTATGAGATATTCAGAACGGCACGCCCTGCCATATACAACATTTTAAATACTAGATCGAGTTTAAGACTCAGGATTTTAATATGTTTGAAAATATGTTTTGAGAAACTGGGGAAAGATGAAAAAGAAATTAATCAGTGTTTTTATTTTTGTTCTCATTGCGAAAGGATTTTATCCTCTAACCAAATCTACGAAAGCATTGACAGATGCTTTAAAAAGATTTTAAATTTGATAGATAATTTTGTGCGTAATGGAAGCGGGTGGAAAATAAAAAAGTTAGAGTACCTTGACTTACACGTTGGAAACTATCGGGAAATTCGCGGTGGTTGTAAAAACATCGCTTTACCGACGGGATTAAAAAATAGAAAAGCGTTGTTAAATATCAAATGTGGTGACGACAATTGTTTTTTATATTCTGTTGCCGCAAGTGTTTTTCCGAAATCCACTAGAAATCCTCAGAAGGCTTACTTGTATAAAAAGGATATATCACGTTTTAAATTAGGATCCCTCAAATTTCCCTTAGCGTTAGGCGATGTAAAAATGTTTGAAAACCTGAACGATGTATCCATAAACGTGTATGGATATGAGGAAAATGAAATATTACCTTTGCAATTAAGTGAAAAGCGAAATGCGACAAAAACAGTAGATTTGCTATATTTTCAAAAACATTTCTTTTGTATTCGAAATTTTAATCGTCTATTACACGCAAACGAAAAACGAGTAAATTTTTTTTGTAAAACTTGTTTAAGTGGGTTTCAGAGAAGGGAAACGTTAGAGTATCACAAAACTCTTTGCAATGAAAACAAACCGCAGAAAGTTAGCATTCCTAAAAACACACTTCTTAAATTTACAAATTTAATGAAAATGCATTATCATCCTTTTTGTGTCTTTACCAATTTTGAATGCCTCACGCGCAAGATTCAAACTGCGTTTCCTTCTCCGCAACAGAGTCATACTACCCCAATTGAACAGCATATTCCTATTAGTTATACCCTAATAGTTACTGACGTGGAAGACAAGATTATTTTTCATGAATATTTTTGCGGAGAGAATGTAATGGAACATTTTTTCACAACGTTGAACGAAATCAAATCTAAAATTTTGCAAAAGATGAAAGAGTGTTTACCGATGCAGGAGACGTCGGAAAAAAGTTACGATTCAAATATATGTCATATATGTTTGAATCCTTTCTTAGAAGGCGATGTTCGGGTCAGAGATCACTGCCACTGGAGTGATGGGCATGTGAGAGGTCTTGCACATCGCTCCTGTAATTTGAATTTTAAAGTGTCAAACTACATTCCGGTGGTAATTCATAATTTCAGGAATTATGATAGTCACCTGTTACTAAAACACATGCCGAAAATGTATGCAAATAAAGTTAACAATATTCCGGTGAATTTGGAAAAATTCACCATGTTTACACTAGATGAAATGAAATTTATTGATTCGTTTCAATTTTTAGATGCGTCTTTGGACATTTGGTGTCGAATTTGAAAACGTCACAACATGAATTTAAATTGTTTAATGCATTTTTTGAGAAAAATCCCCAACGAGAATTGTTATTGCGGAAAGGCGTATTTCCTTACTCATATTTTGCGTCAACATCGGTGTTGGATGAAATTTCGCTTCCACCGCAGAGCGCGTTTAATAATGTATTACAAGGAGAAGCAGTTTCCGACGAAGATCATGTACATGCCACACACGTGTTTCATTCGTTTGGATGTAACACTTTTGCCGATTACTTAGAGTTATATCAAAATACAGATGTTATTTTGCTAGCCGAAGTATTTTTATCCTTCAGACGCACCGCTCTAAAATATTACCAGTTGGATCCTGTACATTTTATAACGGCTGCCGAATTAACGTGGAATGCCGGACTGAAAGCGTCTAAAATTGAATTAGAGCTTCTAGGAGATGTGAATCAATACATTTGGTTTGAAAACCAAATGCGAGGAGGTATTTGTTTTCTGGGTAGACGTTATGCTCTTGCAAATAATCCTTATATCCCCGAGAATTATAAACCCGATTTACCACACACCTATATCTTAGCCTTAGACGCAAATAATCTATACGGGTGTGTAATGAGCCAGCACCTGCCATTGGGAGGTTTTTACTGGTTAAAGGAAAATGAGGTGGAGGCGTTTGATATTTTGTCTTGTGTTGAAGACGGTGATGTGGGGTATATTATCGAATCCGATCTGTTATATCCCTCCCATCTGCATGACCAACACAATGATTTACCGCTAGCACCGGAACATTTTGAACTCACTTTTGACATGCTATCGCCTTATGCCAAAACCCTGAGCAAAAAATTTCAGTTAGAGACGACACTTCCATGCAAAAAATTATTACCCAATTTTTTTGAAAAAAAAAAAATTACATCGCTCATTATTTAAATCTAAAGTTTTACGTAGAACAGGGTTTAATAATTAAAATTCATAGAATTTTGGCTTTCAAACAACGAGCGTGGCTTAAAGAATACATTGCTTTCAATAATATGAAAAGACAAAATGCGTCTAGCGAATTTGAAAAATCTTTCTTTAAAAAGATGAATAACGCTTTCTATGGAAAAACCTGTCAAAATGTTAGGAAACGTATTCGCGTACAGGGCGTTTTTAGTGAGGAACAATGCCAAAAAAAATTAAACAGTCCTCTGCTGGAATATTTTGAAATAATTAATGAAAATTTTTCAGTTTTCAAAATGAAAAATCCAAATTTGTGTCTAGATAAACCGATTTATATAGGTTTCAGCGTTTTAGAATTAGCGAAGTTGCACATGTATAAATTATTCTGTTCCCATTTTAAACACTTTTACAGAGAAAAATGCGAGTTGTTATACACAGATACAGATTCTTTGTATCTCTATATAACAACTGAAGATGTATATAGTGATTTAAAAACGAATTTTTTAAATATTTTGGATTGCAGTAATTTCGAACCCAATCATATAACGTTTAATGAAGAGAACCGTGGAAAACTGGGATTTCTGAAAAGTGAGACACTCACCCCCATATCGGAATTTGTGGGTTTGAAATGCAAAATGTACGCATTTCGTTTCGGTGATACTGTTAAAAAGACCGCGAAAGGAATCAAAAGGAGCGCGCTCAAAAACATTGGATTTGAAACGTATAAAAACGTTTTCGAAAATGCTTCCCTGATTAGGAATTCTCAATATTCAATCATTTCAAAAAAGCACGAACTGCAAACGATTTTTCAAAATAAAGCTAGCCTCTCGGGATATTATGACAAAAAATATTTGTTAGATGATGGAATTCAATCATTGTCTTATGGTCACTATAACACGCGTGAAGAAGACATGAATTAAAAAAAAATGATGGAACTTTTTTGTAACATTTTATTGTAGAGTGTGACATTGTATTTTTGCAACTTATATTTTTTTATGCTAATGATCGACAAAAAACAAAAATGTGTTTCCCTCCCATAGAATACCCAGAAGATATGGCTTTATTTCAACCAATTTCTTTGCAAGATATGTGTATTCAAACTATTTTATCTTCGATATTATGTATAGCTGAACTGTATAATGTAGAACTGAATATTCCTCGTATGATTTTAAGAGATATAATAGAGAAAGGTCGATTCTGGATTGATTTTGAAAGTAGTTTCTCCTTAGAGAACAGAGATGTATTTTGGGATGAAAGTTTAACTCTCTATGAAAGAATTCGATTTAATAAGTGGTTTTCTAAACAATTTATTGCCTGGTTTTTCTTTGATGATGATGTTATATTTCTTTTACACCTAAAGATTGCACATATCACATTTGTAAAACATGTAATTGTTCAAAATAATGAGTCTAATATTTATTTGAAAAGCTGCAACAAATGTTTAGAATTGTGGTTACGATGTCAAACAGACACTACCAGAACGAAATGTAAAATTTTCAGAAAATTCAATCATTTCTTATGTTATAATGAAAGGGATACCCTTTCTTATATGCGAAATGAAGATAACTGGTGTGAGATATGTAAGCAAAGTCCTCTGTATTTCATTTGCGACGAGAATTCATGTTGCATTTCTTTTGGAAACTTGATACACGAATGTCCCCGAATTAACCATGATCACTGTTATAATAATTGCTATGGAGGTTATGTAGAAAACTTTTCTTTTAACTGTCAAATATGAACAAAAATACTGATACATTATGGCAATATTCTGATTAATCATTTTTATTTTATAAACACCCTGAAATTTTTGTTTATATGTAATGATTCCATTTATGTTTGTAACAATGTGAAATGTACTTTTTGTTTTATTTGATTACTTATTGTATTATCAATATAACATCTCACATGGTGTAATGAAGATAATGGGTTAGTTTCTATATAAATTTACAACGAAAAATCGTTTTGATTTCTTTAAATGTTCATTTTAATTTCTGATACTTATATGCGAAATGAAGATAATTGGTGTGAGATATGTAAGCAAAGTTCTCTTTATTTCATTTGCGACAGGAATTTATGTTGCATTTCTTTTGTAAACTTGATACACGAATGTCTCGCGAATTAACCATGATGACTGTTATAATAATTGTTATGGAGGTTATGTAGAAAACTTTTCTTTTAACTGTCGAATATGAATAAAAATACTGACACATTAAGGCAATATTCTGATTTATCATTTTTATTTTATAAACACCCCCTCCATGTATGTTTCGACGAAAAAGAGGGGGGGAGGGAAAGAAATTTTTGTTGATATTTAATGATTCCATTTATGTTTGTAATAATGTGAAATGTACTTTTTGTTTCATTTGATTACTTATTGTATTATCAATATAACATCTCACATGGTATAATGAAAATAATGGGTTAGTTCCCATATTGGATTTACATCGAAAAATCGTTTTGATTTTTTTTAAATGTTCATTTTAATTTTTGATACCTTTATATATTTTACAACAGTAATATGTTTTTTGTTTCATTTGATTTTTTCATTGTATCATGCATACAAGAATGATTATTTTGTATTAAGCTTCTGTAATCCTTTAGAAAAAAAATAAAAAAAATGGACCTTATCCAAGAGGTCCGGTTTTAGTATCTTCTTGGAGGAATTTACATTTTATTAATTTCTTCAAGGCAGATTCTTTTACCGGAAAACAAAACAGTGGAATAGAAAAAGGTAGCTCATAAATAAGTGTAAAAATGTATTATTTATCTATATATCTGATATTTTTTTTCAGAGACAAAAAAAAATTGCATTTGAAAGAAAAAAATCCTTTTTATTGATTAAATTGTTTGTGTTACACACAAGTGCGATGTAATTCTCGCACAATAGCATCATCATTCAGAATAACAAAGTAAGCAATTTTAATTACATAGCTTTCATCTCTTATACATTCACTTTCATATTCAGTTTTTTTCGAAGAAACACAATCCAACATGCTATTATATAATTTACTACATGCCGAAAAAAGAGCTATTTGTTCATTTTGAATGTATAAGTAGCAATATCCATATTGTTGTTGTGGTTGATGGTCAGCTTTATGAATATGCTTGACCACTTCGGCATTCTTCAAAATTTTCAGGTAATGACGATTTCCTTTCCCGCTAGTGTTTTCATCGTAAAGAGCATTACGAATGCAGTCGCTTAGGTTTTTAAAGAAAAAATGATTAATTTTTTCAACGTGTACTTCTTCAACAGGACTGTTTTCGGAGTTTCCAGTGTGCAAATAGCCGTAACGTTCCATCGTCGACTTCTGAAGCGTTAGTGATGTTTTGCAGGAATAACACGCATATTTATCAAAGACACACAATTTTGTTTCTTGGCATGAAAAGCATGACAACAGCGGCGAGGTTTGAATTTTTTTTTAAAAAATTCCCTAATAAAAATTTCATTTTTTTTTCTTATCTTTCGTGCAGAGGTCCTTCAAAGAGTACCCTCTTACCATACAAAATAAAAAATAAAGAGCAAATTTTCCGCAGGATGTACTGGTATCATCTTGAAAGCATATTTTATTATAAAATGTTTTGTTAGCGTTGGTCATTAAAAAGTTTAAAATATTTTTGTTAGATGGAGCAAGACCATAACTGTCGAAGTAATATGCCGTGCTGTTTTTCTTAAAATATATCGAAATCCAGTGGCTCCCAGGTAAAGTATGCGGATCCGAATTCACTATAAATGAGGAGTAATGTCTCTTTCGTAAGGGTATGAAATCGGAAGGATATACACCTCCAAATGTTTTTTTGATTCGACTGTCGCCACAGGCATATTGACACAGAGTTAAAGTATCCATTACCGCCTTTGTTCGAAATGAATATTTCTGTATATGCTTTTAAACACTTCTTCGTACACTTGATGTTTCTTTGATGGGAAAATTTCAATAATTTTTTCGGCAAAAGCGAGAAAGAATGCAATGCGCAGGTTCGCTATTTTATTGGAAAACATCATATCGCCTATACTTCGAATTACCTCCTCGCCTGCACCCGCCTCCTTAGCTAGTTCGATAATTTCATTTCCGTATATCTGCAAAACTTCGTCCATGATTTTTAATAATCTGTCGTGACTCCGCGTGACTTGTCTATTTCAATTATGTTCCTGTATTCAGCATAGACTATCAGGGTAAATGTTTCTGGCAAGGCCGCTGCAAATTTGATATCAATGGCTATGTTTCCGCTCTTATTTATGCTTACGTGGCTTTCATTAGATGCCATATCTGGAGTCAAATCAACGGCATATAGTGTATACCCATCTTTGTATTCATCAAAGGAGATATTAATGTTGGGGCTTCAATGATATCGATTTAAATCTGTAAAGATGCTTAAATAACTTCGCCCATAAAATGTTTTTTCGAAATTGGGCTGATAGGGTTTGGAAGGTATCATCTGTCCCCCATTTAATATGCATAGGTAGTTTAGGTTATAGTGATGAAATTTAAAAGGATTTCTGTTGATGCTTCCATTATAGGCGGCATTAGATACAAAACCTAGAATGAGACGTGTGGGTAGCTGACCAATAAAAGCGTTTGCTATAGTTGTCGATTGCAAACCGCTCGATATTGCAAAACTTTTTATGTCAATCCTACGAATGGGCATCTTAATAACTCCTTTTTCTAAAGCCTTTTCGTGTGCTATTAGGATGGAGGGAGCCACGCTGACTTTTCTCACGTATAGTTTTGCTAGCTGAATTCTAATTTTATAATTGTCGTTTGCCGACATCAAAGTGAAAACATCTTTATGCCTTTCCAGTTTAATGCGTACATTAACCCCGTTGACTAACAATTTCGGTTGAGTGGCCAAATCGAAGTGCAATGGTCCCACGAGGTCGAGGCTTTGGCTAAGCTTGCAACGATTTGCACGCGTTGTGTAACCTTCGTTTTCGTCTCCCGCAACATCATGCTTAGATGCAGTATCTTTTGCAAATAAGCCAGCACTCAGTAGATTATCTTGACCTGATTTGGAATAGAACAACAAACTTTCCAAAAGGGCTCTATAAGAATAATTCACTTGTGACGAAACCTGTTTATCATTTAAAAATATTGAACAGTCGGAAAACAATGTGTTTAAAATATAATTAACAGGTGCCACCCCGTCGGCGTCGGTGAGATTGGTATCGTTTTTTTTTTTCGTTATTTTAAGTCGTGTGTGTAGTATCGTATGCGCCAAATCCAAATAGTGTTCACCATTACCGCTAATGTAAAATTCTATGGGCGTCTTATCAGACAATGAAGATACGGGGTGGATTTCCACGAAGGAAGAGGAATCGATGCCCAGTTGTACGGCGACACCATTAAAGAGATCCAATTCGCTCTTAAGGCATATGACCCCCTGAGTTTCCATTACTATTAATCTTTATGTAAAAATATCTGCTTTTGTCTTACAACGCTTGCTCTTTGATTGACGATTTTTCCTCTTGCGCTTTCTTTTTATACCTTCTCCCCTCTGTAATTTTTCAAAAATATCACTTTTTATTTTATTAGAGGTCTCACGTAACCTGCTCCGAGCAGAGTCCTTAAATGACGATCCCGCTGCAACATCTGACAAGACGTTCTTTCCTGTTTGCATCAACTGTTTGCCCAAATAACGACCGGCTCTAAGTGCCAACGGCGTAATGTATCGGCGCAAATCTCCAAAAAACCCATAACCTCGTTGGTGAGGTATACCTTGAAAGTAAACACCACCGCCACCACCAACTTGAGCACAATAATAGGATTCGCACTCTTTCTGATTTAAGTGCATTTCTCTAAGGATGTTTTAAGAAAGTGAGAGGAAAGCTTGAAAAATCTTCAATTTATATAGTTTTCTTACGGCGAAAAGACAGGACTACAAATGTTTTTCCTCCCGTAAAGGTAATTTTTTTCCCGCTACTCGTTCTCAGTTCTATTTCTATCGTTTCCACATAGTGCTTTCGCAAAGGAAAATATATAGTTTTTTCATAATGCTTCACAATTTGATCATTTTTTTCATTCACGCAGGGAATAACCCTTAGCAGCGGAACATGCACATCTCCAACGTGATGTGATTCGATTAAATCGCTGTACACAAAAATTTCTGTAATGCCCCCGTCCAGTTCTAAAGGATAGTCGCTTATATATTTTCCGCTCTTGAAATGGGTGTTGACGAATCCCAGCATGTCTGCCAGCCCTTTCCCAAATGCCAGCTCCGATTCTGGAGGAACTTCTAAAAACACTTTTGAATTCGCTAATTGTCTTAAATGTACGTGTTGAAATTCGCGAAATAAAGTTTCCGGTGATTTATATACGCCTGCGCTGACATGCAAATGTAAAGTTTCTTTTTCAGTCATAGTTACTTCGGGATATCCTTTAATTATAAGTTCCACAGCTTCCCCCTCCTCCACAGTTAGGGGCAAAAGCACAGGAAACTTTCGCGTTTGCGAAATTATAAGGTTTTCGCGGACGCCGAGTATCCTTAAAAGGGAGGATGCTCTTTCTTGAGTAATATGCAGCTCTGTGTTTTCTGACACCTTTATTTCTAGTTGGGACTTCGTCTGATCGTAGGTGAAAGTGACAAAATTTTCCAATTTAAGATCTTGGATATTTTTTGCTACGTCGCCAAAGAGACCCCTAGATACATCTGCTTTTATTAAGGTTAACGGAATCAAATGCAGTTTCGTGCTAGAAGGGCTCCTATTTATGATTGAAAATAACTGATCTTTGTTTTCAGCTATTGATCTGAATCTCATCACTTGAGATTTTTTAATAATAGTATCTTCATCTGGTAAGTAAAACATCTGTAACATTTTAGGAGCTTTTCTTTTAGAAATGTGTACTTCGAAACCATTTGCAAGAACCCAGCGAATACTCCTCCCTTCATGTTCTAGAACGAATTTCACAGCGTCCTCTCTACCGAGAATGGTACTAATTTTATCATTCAGTTTTGATAAAAATTCCTCTAGAGAAACATCTGCGTTTACCGAAACTAAAACGCCATAATTAAATGATAAAGTATGGCGTGAAAATTTAATAGGAATGCTTTTCTCCACATTCCTAGTTATTACATAGTCATTATTATACTCTCCCACATTATACCAATTTCGTGGAATAAAAATTTCAGTTAGACCTACTTCCCAAGAATCGTTCAATAACAGAGGAGAGGCGAGTTTTGTTCGATAAGATGATTGATTGTTTTGAGGGAAATACTGCATGCTCACATTGCTGGGTAGAGTAACGTAGAATTCGTCTGTCATTTCATCCATGACGCTTTCACCCACGAATTAAACCGTCGATCAAAGCCTTTCCACTTGACGAAATATTCTTTCTTAGCACCGACACCTCTCGTTTGCTGAATTTTTTCCACTCTCCAGAAATCGTGAGAACTCTTTAATACTTTTTGTATCTCTTGTTCGTAAAACCTTCCTTTCAGAACTGTTCCTTTTAAATCTTTAAGCAGATATGTCGGAGGACTCGAAGGATATCTCTTATATATGACAAAAACCTCATCCGTCCAACTGGGCAAATAACCTTTGCGAAATGCTCGCCTTGTTTTAGAAATCCTCACCTGGTCGTTTACCTCAAATTTGTATCTCGGTTTTATGCTATAGCCATACAGTTTTTCAAAAATTTCACTTTCTAGTTCCGGCTTCACGTCGGCAGGTGCATAACCAGTACTACGATGAATACTCAAATTATAGCTTTTCAAAACTGATTTCAAGACATGCACATACCTGTAGGAATTGGTGTAAGTAAATATTCGATAGAGTTTAGATTTTAACGTTCGATTAAATCGCTCTACAACACTCGCCTTGTATTCGCTGTTAGAGGCATAATGATGTATTCCATGTCTTCTAAAATAATCACAAACTTTTTTATTAAAAAATTCTTTTCCCTCATCTGTTTGTAAATTCACCACAAAATTTGTCTCCTTAAATAGCTTCTTAAATCCTTCGAGTACAGAATCTGCACTCTTCGATTTTAAAGGAAGGGCATACCCGCGTTTAGAAAACACATCAATTGCTGTTAATAAATATTTTACACCATCGTTATATTTAGAGAGCTTAGACAAATCAATCAAATCGCATTGCATTAATTCTCCAATGCCGAAAGACAATACCTTCCGACGTTTGAAATTAAAGCGAACTGGTTTATGTAACGTATAAGCATCCTGTTTCATTAACCATCGACGCGTCGTTTTCAACGGAAGTTGTGCGGCACGAGCCAATCTTACCACTCCGCCATACGAAGCGGGGTTTTCTACATCGTAATAGATATTTTCTAAAATTGCGTCGGCATCGTTTAAAGCTCCTCCCATTCCTCTTTATAAGGTGCTTGACTTTGGGATCTCCCTCTTCTTTCCTGCTGTACTTTATATCTCTGCTGTTTTCTTTTTGTTTGATGATCGAAGTCTTTCACATTTGATGGGGGCCATCGAAAGACATTTTCCTCGCCGCTCGAGGATTTATTTTCCGTGAGGGGGTAGTGCGATGAGGTATCTCTCATGCGAGACAAAACATTCTGATTCCCTATCCATGAGCGCGGTATATTAATTTCTTCGATAGCCTTTAGAAATACATCGAAATGCCTTGGCTCTTGAGCATTTTTTATATTTCTCATTAGGTAATTAAAGAAATCCACCATACTGGATCCCTGAATCGTTTTACCGTCAAGAATAATTTCTCCGCGATCGTTCCATGAATAAAGCCTCGATTTTAATTTTTCGGCGACCAGAGGCACCAATCTAGAAAATTTCTGGGGTGTTGATAGAATAATATCCCTAATAACAGGATCTTCCACTTGCTGGAATCCCTTCTCTTCTTTAGTTTCTTTCGCTTCATTCGCAAGGCTCACACGTATAGGTTCTGGTAGTGCGTGCACTGTTCTGTGATACCGCGTGATTAGTTGCCCCAACAACTTTGCTTTCATGTCGTCGGGTAATTTTGCTCTTTCTAATAACGTGTCTATGTCATCTTCCAGTCTCAATTCTGGCTTCTGAAGATGATAAGACGATACCAATTCTTCGGGTATGAGAGCCACTCTTTTGGCCATTGTAGCCCAAAATTGGGATTAAGAATTTTTTTTACAGTCGTTTGCTAATAACTGGTCCTAAAATACCACCCAAGGCAGATATTATTGCCGGAGCAATCAATGGTAAAAAGCCTCCCGATTGGTTGACTAAATTTTTTTTTCTTTTGTATGCTTTCGTGTGTTTTAGATAGCAACCTTAAGAGATTCTTATATTTTTTCAGCTTACGTACATTAACGGGGATATTTCCATTCAAAATATTTAAACAAACTTCGCAGAGAGATAAAATTTGATCCTTATTTGCAGTCTGTAACAAAGCACGTTTCTGCGATGGGTGGGAATGAGCTAATATTCGCAAGAAATGATACTGCTTTTTCAAATTCTTCTTCGTCATTTCGGACGAAATAACCACAGTATTCCGTCTTTATCTGGAAACAGATTTTCGCGCATCCGATACTCCTCCGATGTTTGAGGGTGTAAGTCAATAACTAAATAACCAAAGGGTTTCGTTGTTGCTTTTATATAAGCATCCGTCAAAAAATGCCAGTTCTGAGGATATAACTGTCGTCCTAAGCAACTAACTTGGGAGACATCTCTTGCATTTTTAAACAAAATGATATAATGCGCATTAAGACTAATGTCGCGCATAACTTTTAAACGAGGGAATAAGTTTTGTAATATCACTATAACGCTGACTTCACAATGGTGTGAGGCGGCAGTAAAAAGATCGGCAATTTTCTCATTTAGTCGATGCATCAGGTCATCGACCACTATCAAATCCCCTTTTTCGTATCTATCCGGAAGACCTTGAATGAATTCAATGTCTGGTTCTTCCCAAAACGAAGGTGAGGAATACGAATAACACCATTTTACTTTTCTGATAGGG
The DNA here is from genome assembly GCF_044657685.1 of Stegodyphus dumicola. Classification (NCBI taxonomy): domain Eukaryota; kingdom Metazoa; phylum Arthropoda; class Arachnida; order Araneae; family Eresidae; genus Stegodyphus; species Stegodyphus dumicola. Next base: position 56,462,253 of record NC_140778.1, read on the forward strand.
GCTTCATATATTCGATTTCGTATCATTTCGCGTACCAACGAAGTTTTACCTGATTGACTCGGGCCAATAACCAAACAGGAACTTGGATGTTTGAATTTTAACATCGCTGATAAATTCCTTTTTTTTTCTTTAACAAAAATATATTTACATTCATCCAACCGTTTCCGATATCCGAGGACTCAAATGTCTATACATTTTGTCTGCAAAAACTGCATAGTTTCATAAATTCCCCCCTCATCATTTGTACGCCAATTATATCGGCTTTCAACATATCGATATCTTTCCAAAAATAACGTATATCATAAACTGTTTTATTCTCTTTTACACATACATGCAACAACAATTTTCGACCAATATAAACCGATTCCTTACAAGTAGAATTTCTTAAATCCACTTTCCCTTCACCCCATTCACAATTCCTCATTAATTCTCCGAAAAATATTCCTACGACGACTATTGTTATTGCCAAAAATAAAACGAAATTTATAATAAAAATACTCCATTTTGTTGCACTCATCTTGCATCTACTACTCTTAATTCTCACTTTCAACTCCCTTTTTATACTAAATATTTCCAAAAAGAAAAAAAAAAAAGAAGAAAAAAAAAAACGAAAATGCACAAGCGAACTCAAGACAACGAACCCAATGAATGACCTGACGTTTTATGGGTTACTGCTGGTCGTCTCCGACCCCCCGCCGTCCAAAGAAGGTTAAAAAAACTACCAAAAAGAAAAGAAGAAGATACTACTTTTAAGAAAATCGAAGGCGTTTTATGAATGGTGTACGAGGGGGACAAGCATTCACAACGTCGCTGCTGTCCTTCACTTACACCATCCAAAAAAACGTTAAAAATACTACAAAAAAGCACTCACAGCTGGTGGCTATCAAACAAAAGAAACCTACCGAACGACAACAAACATGTTCTAAAAGTCAACAACCGAGAGGTCAGTCTCTAACTAAAGCAATCCCATTTTAGAAAAACATAGTATATGACAAACAGTCTCGCCTACATTACCGCCTACTACTACATCCAAGTACTTTTGAAGGTCGACGGCACTTCCGGGGCGCAGGGATACTCAAATCCTAAATACTTATATAATATATATATTATATAATATATATTATAAATACTTTTTGTTCATTTTTATCATGTCTTCAGACATAATAAAAATGAACGACATCTCTCTTTTTTCTTTGAAACCTCTCTCAACCTATCTCATCCTGTTTCTCAAGTAACATTCCTTTCCTGAAAAGCTAATTTCTTTAGAAACCTAAGACAACTCTTTTCCTGAAAAGCTAATTTCTTTAGACACCTAAGACAACAGGTAGAGACATACTTCGAACCAAAAAGAGAGTAGAGATCCTTTTGAATAATGTCGAATAGACAAAACACGGCTAGCCATTTCCGTTCTGTGCTTTTTCCTAGGGACGATCCACAAAAGGTTCCTCTTTTGTTCACGACCCGTGGTTAACCCATGAATTAAACACGTAGGCTCGAAACTTTCTAACATCTCTACCTCCACGGTGCAGTTTGAAAGGAAGGTGACCCACCCATCACCCCAACTATGAAATGAAACGTCAAAACAGTGCACACGTTCTAGAATAAGAACCCTTGTAGACATTTGGGGGCTCTACAGCACAGACTCAACAGAAACAAAACGATAAAAACTTTCATAGATCCCAGAGAGTGGATGCTTAAAAATAAGGTGATGTCTCGTCGATCAAATCAGCTGTAAATAAATGTCTAAGAGCTGTGAAGAATGGATGGCCTACCTTCACAAAAGCTCTTTCTAGGAGGGAAAAGTGTGTATCCAAGCAGAATACACAGCACAGACTGATGTTAAGTCGAAACTGGAGTGATTTCAATACACAAGTATGAATTCGTTCTAATAACCCTTTAGATAGGTCTCGTTTGACTCATCGAGTCGAGGGGGAAAACATTGACGTGTTGCCTTTCCAACAGCCCACACTGTTCTGAACAGAAACGTAGAATGCTTTTATAGATAAGAGAAGAATTGAAAGTGAAAGTTAAAAAACGAAATCAGATCGGCGGGGAAAATTTCTGAGCCGAGAAAAAATTCTGAGTCAGAAAAAAAAAAACTCTTTCTTTTTCTTTATTAATTTGATGTCTTCACTTTTTGACTTTCTACAAGGTCAAAAGAGTGAAGACATCAAATTAATAAAGAAAAGGAAGAGTTTTTTTTTTTTTTTTTTTTTTTTCAATCTCATAATTTTTCCTGAGCTCTGAAAAATTTTTTCCCAGCCGATCCCATTTCGTTTTTTGACTTTCACTTTCAATTCTTCTCTTTTCTATAAAAGTATTCCGCGTTTTTGTTCAGAACAGTGTGGGCTCTTGAAAAGGTAACACGTCTCCCTCTCTCTTTACCCAAATCTGGAACCCATGATGATCTTAAGAAGAATTCTTTAAGAATCTCTTACAATTCCTGAACCTTAGACAAGCTGAATGTTTCTTTTTCGTATTTCGAAGCTATTGATGGATCAAAGAAGAAGATTTCAATGGTATGACTTCATCGTTCTAGGATAGAATATTTTTTCGAAATCTCTTCCTACTTTCGTCTACACAGAAATGCTTTTCACGAAAGTTTGGTCCTCTTTTACATTTACTTTTTAAATAGTTGTTCAAAGGGATTTTCGTTCTGCTGATTCAGGTTTCCCGCGCTTCACGCTACCCATCCTCACCCATTTCTAAAGGATCTCAGAGAAAATTAAAAGGGAAAGAAATAGCTTCCAGTGAACACAACTCCAACAACGACAGTGGATAGTTTTTTTCTGTCCTTCCAGAGATATCACCGGTGACCGATAGGTTGTTCAGCCACACGGGTGTCGTGAAAAGGCACACCATGCCTGTTTCCCTCCCAAAAATGTTTCTTCGGAAAAGGGAAAGTTTTTTCCCACCCCTTTGGAGATTCCTTTTCCGCATCGATACCCAAACCCATCGGCCAGAAAAATAAATTTTTTTAAGAACGTTAGGTTTCTGAAATATATTACAAACATACGTATTCCTTTTGAATAATGTCGAATAGACAAAACACGGCTAGCCATTTCCGTTCTGTGCTTTTTCCTAGGGACGATCCACAAAAGGTTCCTCTTTTGTTCACGACCCGTGGTTAACCCATGAATTAAACACGTAGGCTCGAAACTTTCTAACATCTCTACCTCCACGGTGCAGTTTGAAAGGAAGGTGACCCACCCATCACCCCAGCTATGAAATGAAACGTCAAAACAGTGCACACGTTCTAGAATAAGAACCCTTGTAGACATTTGGGGGCTCTACAGCACAGACTCAACAGAAACAAAACGATAAAAACTTTCATAGATCCCAGAGAGTGGATGCTTAAATATAAGGTGATGTCTCGTATTTTATATTTTTTGATTTAATATTTTACCTTCATTGGATGAAATAGTCTGTAAACTCTAAATTTCTTAAATGATTCCAACAACATGAGATTTTAGTGTTATTTCATCAATCTTTTAAGTACATTGTGTGTCGTCAAATCCTTTTAATTTGAGATGGATGATTGCTAAACAAAATGGTTGAAATAGCATGATAAGAAGGAAAAATATGTTATGTTAGCAAATAATTTACGTGACATAAATATTATCTAACTATTTACACGGATTCAGCTAACTCAAACTGACTGTATATAAATTGTTTTGAGGGGGGGAATTAAATTCATCTTGTCACAGGTTTTAGCTAAATTGTATATACAATGTATTAGAAATTCCTTAGAAACTTTAAACAATATAGTTGTAAGAGGTTAGAAGAAAGAAATAATAATACGGTTCTTCCAAGCTACTTTACGTAAGATTGACGAAGCATTGTAAGAAATAATAGATAAGCTCGTAAAATACATGTATGCATAATTTATTAAAAATATTACAATGAATACGTATCTTATATTGGGTTTCAAGAGTAGAAAGGTTCTTAAAAAAATTTATTTTTCTGGCCGATGGGTTTGGGTATCGATGCGGAAAAGGAATCTCCAAAGGGGTGGGAAAAAAACTTTCCCTTTTCCGAAGAAACATTTTTGGGAGGGAAACAGGCATGGTGTGCCTTTTCACGACACCCGTGTGGCTGAACAACCTATCGGTCACCGGTGATATCTCTGGAAGGACAGAAAAAAACTATCCACTGTCGTTGTTGGAGTTGTGTTCACTGGAGGCTATTTCTTTCCCTTTTAATTTTCTCTGAGATCCTTTAGAAATGGGTGAGGATGGGTAGCGTGAAGCGCGGGAGACCTGAATCAGCAGAACGAAAATCCCTTTGAACAACTATTTAAAAAGTAAATGTAAAAGAGGACCAAACTTTCGTGAAAAGCATTTCTGTGTAGACGAAAGTAGGAAGAGATTTCGAAAAAATATTCTATCCTAGAACGATGAAGTCATACCATTGAAATCTTCTTCTTTGATCCATCAATAGCTTCGAAATACGAAAAAGAAACATTCAGCTTGTCTAAGGTTCAGGAATTGTAAGAGATTCTTAAAGAATTCTTCTTAAGATCATCATGGGTTCCAGATTTGGGTAAAGAGAGAGGGAGACGTGTTACCTTTTCAAGAGCCCACACTGTTCTGAACAAAAACGCGGAATACTTTTATAGAAAAGAGAAGAATTGAAAGTGAAAGTCAAAAAACGAAATGGGATCGGCTGGGAAAAAATTTTTCAGAGCTCAGGAAAAATTATGAGATTGAAAAAAAAAAAAAAAAACTCTTCCTTTTTCTTTATTAATTTGATGTCTTCACTCTTTTGACCTTGTATAAAGTCAAAAAGTGAAGACATCAAATTAATAAAGAAAAAGAAAGAGATTTTTTTTTTTTTTTTTTTCTGACTCAGAATTTTTCTCGGCTCAGAAATTTTCCCAGCCGATCTGATTTCGTTTTTTTACTTTCACTTTCAATTCTTCTCTTATCTATAAAAGCATTCTACGTTTCTGTTCAGAACAGTGTGGGCTGTTGGAAAGGCAACACGTCAATGTTTTCCCCCTCGACTCGATGAGTCAAACGAGACCTATCTAAAGGGTTATTAGAACGAATTCATACTTGTGTATTGAAATCACTCCAGTTTCGACTTAACATCAGTCTGTGCTGTGTATTCTGCTTGGATACACACTTTTCCCTCCTAGAAAGAGCTTTTGTGAAGGTAGGCCATCCATTCTTCACAGCTCTTAGACATTTATTTACAGCTGATTTGATCGACGAGACATCACCTTATTTTTAAGCATCCACTCTCTGGGATCTATGAAAGTTTTTATCGTTTTGTTTCTGTTGAGTCTGTGCTGTAGAGCCCCCAAATGTCTACAAGGGTTCTTATTCTAGAACGTGTGCACTGTTTTGACGTTTCATTTCATAGCTGGGGTGATGGGTGGGTCACCTTCCTTTCAAACTGCACCGTGGAGGTAGAGATCTTAGAAAGTTTCGAGCCTACGTGTTTAATTCATGGGTTAACCACGGGTCGTGAACAAAAGAGGAACCTTTTGTGGATCGTCCCTAGGAAAAAGCACAGAACGGAAATGGCTAGCCGTGTTTTGTCTATTCGACATTATTCAAAAGGATCTCTACTCTCTTTTTGGTTCGAAGTATGTCTCTACCTGTTGTCTTAGTTGTCTAAAGAAATTAGCTTTTCAGGAAAAGAGTTGTCTTAGGTTTCTAAAGAAATTAGCTTTTCAGGAAAGGAATGTTACTTGAGAAACAGGACGAGATAGGTTGAGAGAGGTTTCAAAGAAAAAAGAGAGATGTTCATTTTTATTATGTCTGAAGACATGATAAAAATGAACAAAAAGTATTTATAATATATATTATATAATATATATATTATGTAATATATATATTATATAATATATATATTTTTTATTTTTAAAAATGTTTTTCAAATCTCTCAGAAAATATTTTCCAGCTCATCTCAAAATGACCCTCCTACTCAGTTTCGAAAAAAGAGACTGTGTCTTACTACTCTATATATTTTTTCAACTTTCTAAGAAAAAAAAACCATTTTACCACCTCATCTCTCACCATGAGCCACCTACATGCTTTCTGAAAAACGACACGTTGGTATCGTCTTCATGTGTGTTTCTCTGAGATCCTTTAAAAATGGTTTCAGAATCCACTCGTCAGGATTTGTCAAAGTATTCCGAGCTTCACTTCAGAGGGCGTGCGCTGCTAAACATACCTGATTTCAGGGAAAAGAGTTCCACGAGTCGTTGGAGGAGATATCCAAAAAAATATAACGTGGTTGTGCATCAAAATAAACGAACCCTTTTCACTTGAGCCATCACGTGGAGATGACTATCTCGTAAGAAAGAAAGCTAACCGTCCCACCACACCTACACAAACACACATGTTTTTTTTAAAAGGATCATGCTTTTGGAAACTCATTTTAACTTTGAATAGGAAAATCATGTTTTTAAGAGAGGGTCTTATCTAAAACGTAGAGTAAAACATATGAATCATGCCGGGTATAGGTAGCCCTAAAATTAGGCATTGAAATTTTTTAATGGATTCATGATCAACAGAAAATAATACAACGTCTTACTTGCAACTATTTAAAAGAATCCTTTGAACCCATACTTGAAAAAAGAAATGAAGAAATATCCAGCTAGCTCTTCTAAAGTTCAGAAAAGTTAAGAGATTCTCTAAGAATTCTTCTTTAGAACATCTTGGATTCCCAATTAATGTAGAGAGGGAGACGTGTTGCCTTTTCAACAGCCCACAGTGTTTTGAACAGAAACTCGAAATAATTTTATAGAAAAGAGAAGATTTGAAAGTGAAAGTCGAAAAACGAAATGAGATCGGCTGGGAAAATATTTTCAGAGCTCAGAAAAAAATCTTGAGATGTAAAAAAAAAAAAAAAAAAAAAAAAAACACTTTTTGTTAATTTTTATCATGTCTTCTAGACATGATAAAAATTAACTCACCCCCCTTTTGTATGGGAATGTTGTCTCCCATTTTCTAAAAATAGACCATGACTCATCCAATCTTTTCTTGGAATTATATTCTTTAGAAAGAATGAGTCATTGTCTATTTTTAGAAAGAGTGAGACAACATTCCCAGACAAAAAGAGAAGGGAGTTAATTTTTATCATGTCTAGAAGACATGATAAAAATTAACAAAAAGATTTTTTTTTTTTTTTACATCTCAGAATTTTTTTTTTCTGAGCTCTGAGAAATTTTTCCTAGCCGATCCCATTACGTTTTTCGACTTTCACTTTCAACTCTTCACTTTTCTATAAAAGCATTCCACGTTTCTGTTCAGAACAGTGCGGGCTATTGATGAGGCAACATGTCTCTCTCTACCCAAATCTAGAACCCTAGTCACGAGAGAATATGAGACTAGAAAAATAGTTTAGCTTATTGATTTAAAAAATGTCCCATGCTAGAACTCAGAATTATAATCAGAGCGGGGCTTTCCAATATCCAGTGCCAAGATTTTAGATTTGCCATGGTGACATGTTCCCAAATTCATAAATTCTTCAATTATAGTCCCGTTCTTTGACAAATGGCTAAGAAATTCTTAAAGAATATCATGAGATTGGGTAAAGAGAGAGACTGGAGAAGATATCCAAAACACATCTCGTGGAGATGACTATCTCGTAAGAAAGAAAGCTAACCGTCCCACCACACCTACACAAACACACATGTTTTTTTTAAAGGATCAAGCTTTTGGAAACTCATTTCAACTTTGAATAGGAAAATCATGTTTTTAAGAGAGGGTCTTATCTAAAACGTAGAGTAAAACATATGAATCATGTTGGGTATAGGTAGCCCTAAAACTAGGCATTGAAATTTTTTTAATAGATTCATGATCAACAGAAAATGATACAACGTCTTACTTGCAACTATTTAAAAGAATCCTTTGAACCCATACTTGAAAAAAGAAATGAAGAAATATCCAGCTAGCTCTTCTAAAGTTCAGAAAGGTTAGAAGATTCTCAAAGAATTCTTCTTTAGAACATCTTGGATTCCCAATTAATGTAGAGAGGGAGACGTGTTACCTTTTCATCAGCCCACAGTGTTCTGAACAGAAACTCGAAATACTTTTATAGAAAAGAGAAGTGTTGAAAGTGAAAGTCGAAAAACGACTTTTCATGTCTTCTAGACATGATAAAATTAACTCACCCCCCTTTTGTATGGGAATGTTGTCTCCCACTTTCTAAAAATAGACCATGACTCATCCAATCTTTTCTTGGAATTCTATTCTTTAGAAAGAATGAGTCATTGTCTATTTTTAGAAAGTGGGAGACAACATTCCCAGAAAAAAGAGAAGGGAGTTAATTTTTATCATGTCTAGAAGACATGATAAAAATTAACAAAAAGTTTTTTTTTTTTTTTTACATCTCAGATTTTTTTTCTGAGCTCTGAGAAATATTTCCTAGCCGATCCCATTTCGTTTTTCGACTTTCACTTTCAACTCTTCACTTTTCTATAAAAGCATTCCACGTTTCTGTTCAGAACAGTGCGGGCTTTTGATGAGGCAACATGTCTCTCTCTACCCAAATCTGGAACCCTAGTCACGAGAGAATATGAGACTAGAAAAATAGTTTAGCTTATTGATTTAAAAAATGTCCCATGCTAGAACTCAGAATTATAATCAGAGCGGGGCTTTCCAGTATCCACTTCCAAGATTTTAGATTTGCCATGGTGACATGTTCCCAAATTCATAAATTCTTCAATTATAGTCCCGTTCTTTGACAAATGGCTAAGAAATTCTTAAAGAATATCATAAGATTGGGTAAAGAGAGAGACGTGTTGCCTCTTCCACAGCCCACACGGATCTGAAGTGAAACGCGGAATGCTTTTATAGATGACTGGGGAATTGAAACAAAGTCAAAAGCCAATCGAAAGTAAAATCCCAACAGAATTCCACAAGAATGAGTCATAGTCTATTTTTAGAAAGAGTGAGACAACATTCCCAGACAAAAAGAGAAGGGAGTTAATTTTATCATGTCTAGAAGACATGATAAATATTAACAAAAAGAGGTTTTTTTTTTTTTTTACATCTCAGAATTTTTTTCTGAGCTCTGAAAATATTTTCCCAGCCGATCTCATTTCGTTTTTCGACTTTCACTTTCAAATCTTCTCTTTTCTATAAAAGTATTTCGAGTTTCTGTTCAAAACACTGTGGGCTGTTGAAAAGGCAACACGTCTCCCTCTCTACATTAATTGGGAATCCAAGATGTTCTAAAGAAGAATTCTTTGAGAATCTCTTAACCTTTCTGAACTTTAGAAGAGCTAGCTGGGATCGTATTCAAAATTGGATCATTCTGTTGTTTTATCATAATATGCCAGGTATACGATTGAACAATTCTATTGAATCACATGATCTTGCCTTCTTGAAAGTCATTTGTTAAAGAAGTTTTACAAAATATATCAGTATACAATGGAACAATCGTGATCCGTTAATCCTGACTGATTGAGTCAGCTGTGGATCACAGGATCTTGCCTTGTTGAAAACAATTTGTTAAAGTTCCACAAAATATATTAGTATACAATGGAACTATCGTGATCCGTTAATTCTGACAAGTCTAGTCAGCTGTGGATCACGAGATCTTGCCTTCTTTAAAGTCATTTGTTAAAGAAGTTTCACAAAATATATCAGTATACAATGGAACAATCGTGATCCGTTAATCCTGACTGATTGAGTCAGTTTTGGATCACGAGATCTTGCCTTCTTGAAAGTCATTTGTTAAAATTTCACAAAATATATCAGTATACGAGGGAACAGTCGTGATCCGATTATACTGACTGCTCTAGCCAGCTGTGGATCACGAGATCTTGCCTTCTTGAAAAGGATTTGTTAAAGAAGTTTCACAAAATATATAAGTATACGATTGATAAAATCGTGATCCGCTAATCCTGACTAGTCTAGCCAGCTGTGGATCACGAGATCTTGCCTTGTTAAAGTTTCACAAAATATATCAGTATACGAGGGAACCATCGTGATCCATTGATCCTGACTGCTCTAGCCAGCTATGGATCACGAGATCTTGCCCTGTTGAAAGGGATTTGTTAAAGTTTCACAAAATATGTCAGTATACGATTGATAAAATCGTGATCCGTTTTTCCTGACTAATGGAGTCAGCTGTGGATCACGAGATCTTGGCTTCTTGAAAGGAATTTGTTAAAGTTTCACAAAATATATCAGTATATGATGGAACAATCGTGATCCAATTAAACTGACGAGTCTAGCCAGCTGTGGATCACGAGATCTTGGCTTCTTGAAAGGAATTTGTTAGTTTCACAAAATATATCAGTATAGGATGGAACAATCGTGATCCAATTACACTGACGTATCTAGCCAGCTGTGGATCACAAGATCTTGGCTTCTTGAAAGGAATTTGTTAAAGTTTCACAAAATATATCAGTATATGATGGAACAATCGTGATCCGATTACACTGACGTATCTCGCCAGCTGTGGATCACGAGATCTTGGCTTCTTGAAAGGAATTTGTTAAAGTTTCACAAAATATATCAGTATATGATGGAACAATCGTGATCCGATTACACTGACGTATCTAGCCAGCTGTGGATCACGAGATCTTCGCTTCTTGAAAGGAATTTGTTAAAGTTTCACAAAATATATCAGTATATGATGGAACAATCATGATCCGATTACACTGACGGGTCTAGCCAGCTGTGGATCACGAGATCTTGGCTTCTTGAAAGGAATTTGTTAAAGTTTCACAAAATATATCAGTATACGAAATAATAGCATGTTTTCTATAAAAACAGCTATTGAGTAAAACATTTCTAGCCTTGAAAAACAAAAACAGTAGCAGGGGGAAAAATATTACCCTACCTCAAAGTATTGAAAGGAAATAAGAATACATTTCAATAAAATGGGTGACTCAATAAATATTTGTAGTCTATGAAATACAAAAGAGTAAGAAAAAAATGTTCACATACCTTCACAGAAGCTCTTCCCAGGAGAGTGAGAAGCGTGTATCCACGTTGAGTGCACAGCACAGACTGATCTGAAACTGAAACGCAAGTGGTTTCAATACACTAACGAGTTGCTTCTAGAAACCGACTGGGAAAAATTCTCAGAGCTCTGGAAAAATTTTACACATTAAAAAAAAAAAAAACCTTCCTTTTTTCTTTCTTAATTGGATGTCTTCACTTTTTTTATTTCTACAAGGTCAAAAGAATGAAGACATCCAATTAAGAAAAAAAAGGACATTTTTTTTTTAAATCTTTTTTCAGCTTTGAAAATTTTCTTCCCAGTCGTTAACATTTCGTTTTTGGACTTTCAGTTTCAATTCTTGGACCCATGATGTTCTTTTCTTGATGTTCTTGTAGTATATTTCTATACAAATTCACTCCTTTTCCCCAAAAAAGATATCTTTTTTTTATTTTTTTTTTACCTTCCAATTTGTATAGCTATATACTGAAAACAGCCATTAAAGTCAGTTTGTAGTATATTCCTATACAAATTCACTTAATTTCCTGAAAAAAAAAAAGATGTCTTTTTTTAATTTCTTTTACCTTCCAATTTGTATAGCTATATGCTGAAAACAGGCTTTAAAGTCCGTTTGCAGTATATTCCTATACAAATTCACTGCCTTCCCCCCCGAAAAAAAAAGATGTCTTTTTTTTTATTTTTTTTCCTTCCAATTTGTATAGCTATATGCTGAAAACAGGTTTTAAAGTCCGTTTTTTTTTTTTTTTACATCACAATTTTTTTTTCTGAGCTTTGAAAATTTTTTCCCAGTCGGCAACCAAGTGAAAATTCTCCAGCCAAGACGATTGGCCTTTTACTTTCACTTTCAACACTTTTCTATAAAAGTATTCTACGTTTTCTGTTCAGAACTGTGCGGGCTGTCCAAGGTGCAACATGCTTTTTCTCTCTCTACCTCATCTGGACCCAGGACCACTCTTCTAGAAAGAGCTTCTGTGAACACAAGCTTTTTTCCAATTTTTGACTTCTCACAGAATAGAAATCATTCCTCTGTTTAGGGGAAAATGTTTCCCATTTGAAAAGCTAGGACCCCTCGTTTGGATTTCATCAGCAACCGTTTATCAGGGTCTAGCGAAATTGGATGATCCATCCATAAATCAGAATTTCCCATCCGTGGTTTTTATGCATCAAGATTTCAACATAGTTTAAGAAAAATCCTTCAATCCTATTTGAAAGGAAATGACATGATATTGAAAGACATTTTCCCATGACGGACATTGAAAGACATTGAAAGACATTTTCCCATGACGAAATCCCTCTATCCCACATCTTCTTCTAAAGTGAAGTTAAAGAGATTTTTTATACCGGGTTTTCAATTTTCACCTCAAATCATACCGTTGACGACGTGTGACACACAAACCGTGACATAAATTTCAGTTTCCATGACAGCTAACACGCTTGAGCTTTAAACTCGAGTAGCTTAAATAAATATATGAAAGAATTTATTTTTAATCCATTTCAGCGATTGAGTGGGCTGGGATAAAAAAGGCTCTTTCCATGACAGCTAACACGCTTGAGCTTTAAAGATGTATGAAAGAATTTATTTTTAATCCATTTCAACGATTGAGTGGGCTGGGGAAAAAAGGCCCTTTCTATGACAGCTAACACGCTTGAGCTTTAAAAATGTATCAAAGAATTTGTTTTAAATCCATTTCAGCGATTGAGTGGGCTGGGGAAAAAAAGGCCCTTTCTATGACAGCTAACACGCTTGAGCTTTAAAAATGTATCAAAGAATTTGTTTTTAATCCATTTCAGCGATTGAGTGGGCTGTGGAAAGAAAAAGCTCTTTCCATGATACCTAACACTCTTGAGCTTTAAAAATATGAAAGAATTTATTTTTAATCCATTTCAGCGATTGAGGGGGCTGGGAAACATTTTCTTAGAGCTCAGGGGAAAAAAAGGCTCTTTCCATGACACCTAACACTCTTGAGCTTTAAAAATGTATGAAACAATTTATTTTAAATCCATTTCAGCGATTGAGTGGGCTCGGAAAATTTTCTTAGAGCTCAGGGAATGTGTGTCCAGGTTGAATTCACAGCACACGCGGATGGGTAGTCGAAACTCGAGTAGCCTAAATAAATATACGAAATTTGGGTCATCGAGTGGACTAGGAAAAATTCTCAGAGTTCTGGAAATAATTCTGAGTTCAAGCATGGGACATGAGAACAGAAATGTATTACAATCATCATGTCATCATTGTTTTCGAAAGCCAAAAGAATTCCTCATGAAAGAACATCTTTTTTTCCTGGTTGTGGGATGGAGTAGAGTTTCTGCATCTTGAACAACCCACACTGATCTGAACAGAAATATGAAATGTTTTTATAGATATAAGAAATGAAATGAAAGTGAAAGTAAAAATGAAATTGTATTGGCTGGAAATATTTCTTGGCTGTTGAATGGGAAAAATATTTCCAAAGCTGAAAAAAAAACTCTTTCTTTTTTTCTATTAAATTGATGTCTTCACTTTGTTTACTTTGGAATGGAGAAACCCAAAGACTATGACTCATCCTTTCTAAAACATAAAACATATAATTCCTAGAATGAGTCATGGTCTATTTTTAGAAACAGTGAGACAACATTCCCACACAAAAGGGGGGTAGGGTTAATTTTCATCATGTCTAGAAGACATGATAAAAATTAACAAAAAGTTTTTTTTTTTTTTTTTTTTTTACATCTCAGATTTTTTTTTCTGAGCTGTGAAAATTTTTTCCCAATCGGCAACCAAGTGAAAATTTTTCAGCGAAGACGATTTGGCTTTTACTTTCACTTTCATCGCTTTTCTATAAAAGTATTCCACGTTTTCTATTCAGAACCGTGCGGGCTATCCAAGGTGCAGCATGCTTTTTCTCTTTCTCTATCTCATCTGGACCCAGGAACATTCTTCTAGAAAGAGCTTCTGTGAACACAAGTTCCTTTCCACTTTTTAATGTCTCACAGAATAGAAATCATTCTTCTGTTTAAGGGAAAATATTTCCCTTTTGAAAAGCTAGGACCCCTCGTTTGGATTTCATCAGCAACCGTTTATCAGGTTCTAGCGAAATTGGATGATCCATCCATGAATCAGAATTTCCCATCCGTGGTTTGGATGCAACAAGATTTTAACATAGTTTAAGAAAAATCCTATTTGAAAGGAGATGTCATGATATTGAAAGACACCTCAAACCATACCGTTGACGACGTGTGAGACACAAACCATGACATAAATTTCAGTTTCTATGACAGCTAACACGCTTGAGCTTTAAAAATGTATGAAAGAAGTTATTTTTAATCCATTTCAGCGATTGAGTGGACTGGGAAACATTTTCTTAGAGCACAGGGGAAAAAAATGCTCTTTCCATGCGAACTAACACTCTTGAGCTTTAAAAATGTATGAAAGAATTTCTTTTTAATTCATTTCAGCTATTGAGTGGGCTGGGGGAAAAAAAGGCACTTTTCATGAGAGCTAACATGCTTGAGCTTTAAAAATATAGGAACGAATTTATTTTTAATCCATTTCAGCGATTGAGTGGGCTGGGAAACATTTTCTTAGAGCTCAGGGAAAAAAGGTTCTTCCCATGAGAGCTAACACGCTTGAGCTTTAAAAATGTATGAAAGAATTTTTTTTAATCCATTTCAGCGATTGAGTGGGCTCGGAAAATTTTCTTAGAGCTCAGGGAATGTGTGTCTAGGTTGAATGCACAGCACACACGGATGGGGAGTCGAAACTCGAGTGGCTTAAAAAATAAATATACGAAATTTTGTTCATCGAGCTGACTAGGAAAAATTCTCAGAGTTCTGGAAATAATTCTGAGTTCAATCATGGGACATGAGAAAACAAATGTATCACAATCATCATGTCATCATTGTTTACGAAAGCCAAAAAAATTCCTCATGAAAGAACATCTTTTCTTCGTGGTTGTGGAATGGAGTAGAGATGTTGCATCTTGAACAACCCACACTGATCTGAACAGAAACATGAAATGTTTTTATAGATATAAGAAATGAATTGAAAGTGAAAGTAAAAATGAAATTGTATTGGCTGGAAATATTTCTTGGCTGTTGAAGGGGAAAAATATTTCCAAAGCTGAAAAAAAAACAAAAAAAAAAAAAAAAAAAAAAAAAACAAAAAAAAACTCTTCCTTTTTTTTCTATTAAATTGATGTCTTCACTTTGTTTACTTTGGAATGGAGAAACCCAAAGACCATGACTCATCCTTTCTTAAACATATAATTCCTAGAATGAGTCTTGGTCTATTTTTAGAAACAGTGAGACAACATTCCCACACAAAAGGGGGTAGAGTTAATTTTTATCATGTCTAGAAGAAATGATAAAAATTAACAAAAAGTTTTTTTTTTTTTTTTTTTTTTTTTTTTTTTTACATCTCATAATTTTTTTCTGAGCTCTGAAAATTTTTTCCCAGTCGGCAACCAAGTGAAAAATTTCCAATCGGCTTTTACTTTCACTTTCAACTCTTTTCTATAAAAGTATTCCACGTTTTCTGTTCAGAACCGTGTGGGCTCTCCATGGTGCAACATGCTTTTTCTCTCTCTACCTCATCTGCAGCTCTATGACAGCGAACACGCTTGAGCTTTAAAAATGTATGAAAGAAGTTATTTTTAATCCATTTCAGCGATTGAGTGGGCTGGAAAAAAAAGGCCCTTTCTATGACAGTTAACACGCTTGAGCATTAAAAATATATGAAAGAATTTATTTTTAATCCATTTCAGCGATTGAGTGGACTGGGAAACATTTTCTTAGAGCTCAGGGGAAAAAAAGGCTCTTTCCATGAGAACTAACACGCTTAAGCTTTAAAAATGTATGAAAGAATTTATTTTTAATCCATTTCAGCGATTGAGTCTGCTGGGAAACATTTTCTCAGAGCTCAGGGGAAAAAAGGCTCTTTCCATGACAGCTAACACGCTTAAGCTTTAAAAATGTATGAAAGAATTTATTTTTAATCCATTTCAGCGATTGAGTCTGCTGGGAAACATTTTCTTAGAGCTCAGGGAAAAAAAGGCTCTTTCCATGACACCTAACACTCTTGAGGTTTAAAAATGTATGAAAGAATTTATTTTTAATCCATTTCAGCGATTGAGTGGGCTGTTTTTTTCCTGGTTGTGGGATGGAGTAGAGTTGCTGCGTCTTGAACAACCCACACTGATCTGAACAGAAACATGAAATGTTCTTATAGATATAAGAAATGAATTGAAAGTGAAAGGAAAAATGAAATTGTATTGGCTGGAAATATTTCTTGGCTGTTGAATGGGAAAAGTATTTCCAGAGCTGAAAAAAAAAAAAAACTCTTCCTTTTTTTCTATTAATTTGATGTCTTCACTTTATTTACTTTGGAATGGAGAAACCCAAAGACTATGAGTCATCCTTTCTAAAACATATAATTCCTAGAATGAGTCATGGTCTATTTTTAGAAACAGTGAGACAACATTCCCACACAAAAGGGGGGTAGGGTTAATTTTTATCATGTCTAGAAGACATGATAAAAATTAAGAAAAAGTTTTTTTTTTTTTTTTTTTTTTTTTTTTTTTTTTTTTTTTTACATCTCAGAATTTTTTTTCTGAGCTCTGAAAATTTTTTCCCAGTCGGCAACCAATTGAAAAATTTCCAATCGGCTTTTACTTTCACTTTCAACTCTTTTCTATAAAAGCATTCCACGTTTTCTGTTCAGAACCGTGCGGGCTCTCCATGGTGCAACATGCTTTTTCTCTCTCTACCTCATCTGCATCTAGGGTGTTTTTCCTTCTTCAAGAAGTGGAATTCTTTCGGAATACCTTACAATTTCACGAGCTAGCTGTTTCTTATATTTCGAGGACATTTCAATGGAATTGTTTATAGATGTCACCTATTGCAGATGGAGAAATGTCTATACTGGATCGCTGGAGACATCTCACCCAGATAGGTCACGTTATATGTTTTCCCACACCTAAATAAATTGGACATGAGCCATCCTTTTGTTTTCTCATCCAACAAAGATAGACACTGCAGACCGTTTTGGGTTTTCACTCTTCGCGAACCGAGACGAGCCGCAGCCACACTTTGCGTTTTCTCTGAGCGCAATAATGGATCACGTGAGCAGCCATTTTGTTTCCCATCTCACCCAGATAGGTCATGTTGTATTTTGTTTCATGCACCTAGCCAATTTTGGACATGAGCCATCCTTTTCTTTTTCCTATCGAACCAAGATGGACTCTGGAGACAATTTTGTTTCTCAACGGAAAAGTAAATTTTCTGAATGGGTACCGGTGTTCGAATACTTTTGTGACCGACTGTACAGTGCTGAACAGACTGAATGACGTCTCCGTAAGTCTTCGAACTCTAAACCTAAAGTCGTTCATTACGACAAGTTAGCTCATTACTATGGCCATAGTACGTAATGTAAATAATTGTAAATAGTGTAAGACTATGGTCCTTTTTTGCTTCTAAATGTGTATTTAGTAATTGATTTGTATTTTGCATTTGATTTGTATTTTGTATTTGATTTGTTTTATTATTGCATTCATGCTTTAGTTGTAAGTTTGGCTTCCAGTGTAGGGATTGTACTGCCTGGGACGTGCAGTCCTTGGGAAGGGGGCAGTGTTACGAATTTGGTACTTAAACAGCTAATGTTTGTTCAATTATAAATTAATTGGTTTTATTTCCCGCATAGTGCAGCGCGTGACGAATATTAAAAGAAGAAAGCTAAACCGGAAAATTAAAAATACAAGAGCGCGTGCATTAAATAAATAAATATCTCTTTTTGATTTCGAGAAAGTACTGGAAAATTCTAGTGCGTGATTTTAAAAGCTTATAAAAGGAGGAAAACATCTCAGTTCGTAGTTGTTGCTTAGTTTGTTGTTGTTTAGAAAAACTGCTCTTGTTGATTGTATCGAATTCGCGGATTAGCGTTCTTTAGCTGTTTTGAATTACGTTCTATTAGACATTTGAGTAGTTAAAAGATAACTACTGTGAGATATTGTAATACTGCATGATAATTTGAGAAAATTTAAGCATTTTTTTGTTGTGATAATAATAAATTTTTGTTCATTTTTCAACGGATTTGTGCATTCATTTCATAACGAACCCGTACGCACGCAACAATACGTATATATAAACTATTTAAAGTCCTAAATTAAATATGGATGGATTAAAGCCACCAAGTAATCTAAGTTTCGAAGGAAATTTAAGCGAAAACTGGAAGAAATGGAAAATAAAATTCCAAATTTATATGTTAGAGTCTGGTGGTATTACTAAATCACCTGAAATTAAAGTAGCTATTTTATTGCATATAATTGGTGGAGAAGCACTTGAAAAATTTAATACTTTTAATTTAAGTGAAGAAGATAAGAAGGATGTTGATAAAGTAATTGAAGCTTTCGAAAATTTTTGCATATTGAAAGCAAACGAAAGTGTTGATAGACATATATTTTCTGTCGAACACAACATGTAGGTGAATCGTTTGATGATTTCTTAACCGATTTAAAGAAATTAAGTAGCAACTGTGGATTTGCAGAATTAAAAGATAGTTTAATAAGGGATAGAATAGTAAGTGGAATTCTAAATAAAAATCTCAAAGATAGATTATTAAGGGAAGATCAGTTAACATTGGAGAAATGTATTAAAATGTGTAAAGCTTCTGAATTAGCAGAACTTCAGCTGAAAACTTTAACTGAAGAAAATAAAATAGAAGCTATCAAACGTAATAAATTTCGACCTTCAGAGGAAAAACGTCAGCCTTGTAAGAAAGACTTTCATGTAAAACAAAAGCAACAAAGTACTAAATCTTCTTCAAACTATCAAGGAAATAAGTACAATAATCCAAAACCATGTAGAAAATGTGGAACTTTTCATAAGTTATACTACTGTTACGAAGAACACAGAAAATATATAAGTCAAATATATTTAAAACAGTTCGTTCAGTTGCGGGCCTGCCTCTACCCGAGGCTGGGTGCATTATGAATAAAGACAAAAAAATTCTTAATAAATCATTCTTTATTTCCATCAAAACAGTATCACTCTTCCGAGCTCAGCTTTCGTTCGTCCACACGTAAAACATTCGAAAAAAAACTCAGCACGCAGGCTGACGTCACAAGCAGCAGCGCCTCGCGCCGGTTATTACTTCAGTTCATTTCACAACATCCTCCCCCCCCTTGAGACTCAGGTTGAGTCTCAAACTCATAACAAACATTATTTAAAAGATCAAGTCTTTTTGGAACTTTTACAAGTCGTCCAGAGGAGGAATATTGTTGCATCACCATTTTATCAGGTGCAATACTCTTTTTTAACGTACACCCAGCACTAGAATTAGATTCCTCTGCACCCAGTTTCTTATCAGGAATTATGTTTCTATCATTGGACTGTATCTCCAGAGGAAAGATGCGTTGTATTGGTCGTATAACTATTCCATGCCGGGTCTTAAGTTTAACCGTACGAATCTTTCCATCACGTCCAGGGATCAATTCTGTAATTCGGGCTAAAGGCCAAAATAAACGTTTTCTGTTATCATCCCCCATCAGTACTATTTCTCCTACAACAGGTTCCCGAGATCGCTTTTCATTATGCTTTTGAACCAGTTGACTAAGGTATTCTTTTCTAAATCGTTGTCTCAGATCATTTAACAATTTAGTTCTATACTTTAATCTCTTATTAAGACTTGACGAATTTAATTCATCAAGATCTTCAACATTGGAATTTCTGTTCTCGATAAGAAACATGGCGGGTGTCAGAGGTACTAATTCTTGCGGATCTTCAGAAACATAAGTTAAGGGTCTAGAATTAATTATAGTTTCACAATCACAAATAATAGTACAAAGTTCTTCAGATGATAACACTGTTTTACCTAAAGTACGTTTTAACAATTCTTTTACTGTACGAACCAACCTCTCCCACCAGCCACCCCACCAAGCTGCAGTAGGTGGAATAAATTTCCAGATTATACTTTCAGTTCCCGTTTCCTTTACTACTTTAGTCCAATTTAGTTTTGATAAATCATTAGACGCACCCCGAAAATTTGTCCCGTTATCACTATAGATTATTCTAGGGCGTCCGCGCCTAGCAACAAATCGTCGAAGCGCCAGGAGAAACGCATCAGTAGAAAGAGAATTTACGAGTTCAAGGTGAATGGCACGGTACACAGCGCAGGTGAACAGCGCGATCCACACCTTTCCTCCATTTTTTAAAAACAGCGGTCCGGCCAAATCAATCCCTATGATTTCAAATGGCGCACAATCCGTAACTCGGTCTGGCGGCAGAGGTGTCGGTTCGCTTGACATGGCCTTAGTTTTAAATCTTTTACAAACGATACAGTTAAAGAGGACATTTTTAATGGCCTTTCTAGCTCTGACTATCCAAAATCTTTCTCGTAATATGCATTGCATCATCTGAAGACCAGCATGACAGTTCTTATTATGCACATTTCTGATTAATAACTTAGTAAAATCACATTTTTCTGGTAACAGTATTGGATACAGAAAAGATTCATAGTCATCTCTATTTAGTATTCTCGTTTTAACTCTTAGAATACCATCATCATCAATGAGCGTTTCAATAAAATTATAAGATTTCTTATCAGTCAGATAATAATTTTGAACCAAACGAATTAAATTTTTCTCAGAATTTTCAATTTCATACTGTGAAAGTTCAATCTTTCCATTCTTTTCAGAACCACCTTTACAATTATTTACAAATCTAAATATCCATGCAAATACTCTAATCATTTTATCATAATTGGATACACTGATTCGATGCCAAGGGGGTGCGTCTTTTGATAGATCAATATTCACTCTTTTTATCTTTTTCCTCTCCAATTCTACTTCTTCATGCAAATAAATAATCTCACCAGTGGGCCAGTTTTCAGGGCTTTCTCGTAACCACAAGGGGCCTTCCCACCATCTAGACCGAAGCATTTGCTTCGCAAAACATCCGCGCGACAACAAGTCGGCAATATTTAGTTTCCCTGGGATATGTCTCCATGAATGACCTCGCGTCAACTCTCGAATCTCTTTAACCCTATTTTCGACGAAAACGGACCAATTTCCTTGCTCTGTTATCCACCAAAGGGCAGTGGTTGAATCAGACCAGAAGGTAACTTTTAAATCGGGCAAACTGAGAGCTTTGATAATAGAATTTGCAAGTCTAGAACCTATACAACAGGCCATTAATTCTAAGCGAGGAATGCTTAAAGATTTCAAAGGCGATACTCTAGACTTCGCCCGTACGAGATTTATTTTTACTTCAGAATTAAATATTGATCGAACAAAGACGCACGCTGCATACGCCCCCTTGCAAGCATCCACAAATACATGTAGTTCAGACGTGTCATTGATAAACAAGTATCGAGGCAAAGTAACATCTTTCAAAACATTAAGTTCTTTAAACCAGTTCAAAAATATATTTACATCATTCGGAGACAATTCATCATCCCATGCAATTTTCACTTTCCACAATTTTTGCAACAACAGTTTTGGAAGCAATGTAGTTGGCGTTATTAAACCAATAGGATCAAAAATTGTCTGCACAATTGCCAAAATTGTCCTCTTTGTGATTTTTGTATCACAGGTCAATGTATCTGTGTCTGTGCAGCACCTCAGCGTATCATTATCCAAATTCCAAATTACCCCCAAAACGGAAGTATCCCCTGAATGTTTGTCAACATTTGTACCAGCCACATTGCTTTCAAAACCGCGCAAGTTAAAACATCCATTTGACATGATTAATTTGGAATGTTCAATAAACATAAACTGTTCATCAATACTAAAAACACTAGATAAACAATTATCCACATAAAATGACGATTTCAATTTTTGAGCAACTTCACTATATTGACGTGGACAGTTTTCTAATAGATGCATTATAGATGCGTTCAACAAGTAGGGGCTCGAAGAAACTCCAAACACAACTCTGCAATGCCTATAAATTAATTTCTCTTCATTGCATGGGAAAAAAAATCTGAGAAAATCTCTATCTTTAGATGCGACGGATAACATTAAAAAAGCCTTTTCAATATCGGCACTAATACCAATCGGATACATTCTAAAACGATCTATAATATCAGGTATTAATTCAATAAGATTTATTCCTTTACACAGACATTCGTTCAAAGAGAGTCTCCCTTTCTCAGATGCAGAAGCGTCAAAAACAGGACGAATTTTCGTGGTTTCACTTCCTAATTTGATTACAGGCCTATGCGGCAAATAATGACATTCATTATTCAATTCGTTTTCTGGTACGCGTTCAATAATATTCAACCTTTCCCATTCTTTGAACACATTTTGATAATCATCGAAAAATTTACTACATCTGAGTTTATAGATCATCTTTTGATACCTTTTCCAGGATAATTCTTTATTATCGGTTAAATGTGTCGTATCACATTTCCACGGAAGTTCTACTTCATATCTTCCATTTGGAAGAATTTTCATTTTGTTCTCAAATTCAGATAAATTAAAACTTTCATTCATTTTAACAGTTTCGTTTGGAGCGCATATTCCTATTTTTTCAAGTTCCCATAACTCATTCAGAGGAATTCTCCTGACATGCATTGAAAATGTTTTCAAAATATTATCCTTTTCACCCGAATTTCGTTTGCCAAATACCGTCCACCCAAGTTTCGTTTCGACAGCCGTTACCCCGGACTGTAATTCAATAGAATTTCCCGTCAATAACTTTCCTATAACATCTGCTCCGATTAAAAGGTTAATTTCAATTTCCTTTCGCAATGGATCCGAAAATTCGATTTCTTTTTCTTTTAATTCATTCAAAATCTCTTTATCCTTAACCTTAGGAATAAAACCGCAAATCTTTTTTTCCGATAATGCCTCAAAACTACATGCGAATGTTCCTTTTAAATTGCTGACCTCGACCGAAAACACTTCATGTTGTTTAGGTTTCGTTTCGTCCCCCCCAAACAGTGCATGTATAACTGTCTCCTCCCGAAGTGGAGATGCTATAAGCTGACTCATCATATTTTCACTAACGTAGCTACTTTGGCTTCCACTATCAATTATGCAGCGAATAATTTTCTCGCGACCTTGACACCGAATTCGAACGCAAAGCGTTTGCAAAAATACAGTTTCGCTTCTGCTACAGTTAGAAAGAGAACTCTCTTTTGAAACATTTATCTGATCATTATTTTTTAGCTTTTGATTACACATTACATCAAAATGATTACAACTTTTGCAAATAGAACAACTTAACTTACCTTTGAAAGGACAAAATTTACTAATATGACTCGCTCTTTTCAGACAAGAAAAACAAGCACCTTTTTTCAACAACAATTGTTGTTTTTCAGCTAAAGTCATTTTTTTTGCAGAGTAACATTTTTCACTAAAATGTTTCTTTTCACAAAAATTACAGTTCGGAACACTCTTACCTGAATTCTCAAGACTTACTAGAGCTGATGCTGTTACGGGATCATTTTGCTTTACCTGTTCGTGGTTATAATCTTTCTTTCGATGGTTCTGTTGGGAAGCGAAACCAGTTCTTGCGAGGAGAACCATCTCTTCCCCCTTAACTTCCTGTTTTAAGAAATTCATTAAATATTTCAAAGATCGATTCCCTTTAGTTTCAATGGAGTCGTGATTTCTGCTTCTTTCCCATGCCATCAGTACTTCTTCTGGTAAGCAACTTTCCACTAAGGGGGTCAAAAAATCCCCATATTTTTCTTGGGTTCTTCCCAAACTTTCCAACGCTCGCAATTTTCCTTCTAGTTCATCATACAGGGAGGGTAGATCCGTTTTTGCTCTTCCGGTTACAGCGTTCTTCATCACTAGGCTTAACAAGTCTCTCACATAGATTTGCACAAGTAAATCTTCGCGTCCAAAGCGCTCTTTTAGTTGTTCGATGGCTTTAGGATAATTAGCTGCCGTTGCCGGGAAGCTAAGGACTAGGCGTTCTGCTTTCGATTTGGGTTCCATGGCCTGCAATAAATACTGCATTTTATCTTCATCCGCGATACTTTTGTCATCGTGGATTTTCTGGAACTGACTCCAAAAAGTCAGGTAATCTTTAGCTTCACCACTGAATTTTTTAAGCTCAATTTTAGGCAATTTAAATTTCCTAGATTCGGAATTATTTGAAGGAGAAGAGGCTTGTATTTCCGCATCTATTTGAGCACACTGTTCTAGAAACTTATCTCGATAATTCTCCGCTTCTTGAAAATCATCACTAAATAATTTTTCTCCATCTTCAGTCTGCAGAATTTGCTGCGATATAGCACTCTGGCATACGTCAAGTCTCTGGAATTTATCACAAAGTTGACACTTCAAAATCGAAAGTATTTTCAAATCTCTTACTTCTTTAGTTAATTCACTTTCGGTTTTCCTTGAGGTTTGCGAAAACGCAATTCTAAGTCCTTTTCTTTGAGCCTTTAAAGCGATCAAATCCATCTTCAAAGTATATTCAAAATCGAAATTCAATAACAAAAGTTCAATCGGAAAATTCTAATTCAAAGCACCCGGTCCCACCGAGGGTACCACTATGTTACGAAGAACACAGAAAATATATAAGTCAAATATATTTAAAACAGTTCGTTCAGTTGCGGGCCTGCCTCTACCCGAGGCTGGGTGCATTATGAATAAAGACAAAAAAATTCTTAATAAATCATTCTTTATTTCCATCAAAACAGTATCACTCTTCCGAGCTCAGCTTTCGTTCGTCCACACGTAAAACATTCGAAAAAAAACTCAGCACGCAGGCTGACGTCACAAGCAGCAGCGCCTCGCGCCGGTTATTACTTCAGTTCATTTCACAACAACTACTGTCCTGCTTATAATAAGATTTGCTTGTACTGTAAAAAGAAAAATCACTTTTCTAAAATGTGTATGATGGATTTATAATTTTGTCAATTACTATTTTTCTGAAATATACATGAATTTTTTTGGGAACGGTAATATTTAATGTTACTTTAGTTAAAATATTATGTACATCTTTGTGATGATATATGTCTTTTCTAGTTAGGTCTCAAGATAAGGGCATACACATTACCATGTAGGAATTCAATCCCCCTTTTTTTTTTTTTTAACTTAGCTAAAGTTTGCTTCTTAAAGACACTAATTTTTGCAGATGAACTCCTTAACTACACTCATGGACACAATCGTATTTTAGGATATTTTCTACTTCTTTTCCTTTTCTTTCTATAGGCTCTTTTTATTTCTCCTCTATTATTTTTGGGCCATTTATTTTAAATTTTATTTTGTCCCATCTTTTCTTTCTGGCCTTTTGAACTCGTAAAAAATGTACGAAGTTCCTTTTTATTCTCCTCAAATACGAAATTGCCCCTCTTTCTATATACCTTTCCTTCGCACCTATGCTTGATTTTTCGCCCATCGGTGCAAAAAGACTTAGCGGGTGCAAAACAAGACATCTGTCTACTTTGTCTGTCTGTCTATAGTATAGTATTAAGGCGGTCGCCGCTTTTTCGGATGGCCAAGAGTCTCCTTTCCCCATCGATGACGACTAGCTGATAGCTTTGCACTTTGTAATCGATTACGAAGTCTCGATACTTTGTTTACGTTTTAGGCGGAATTGTGGAAAATTTTGCGGAACGGAAAAGGGCCTTCACCTTCATATTTTATTTTATTTATTTATTTTTTTGCGGTATACGAGACTGGGCGCAATGCGAATAAATCTGTATGATACACAGAAACTTGCTCATATTGCTGATACAATGATCAAGAGTATTGATATGTTTAGTTCATTTCTGTTGTTAAAATAAAAAACCGCAATTGTGCATGTAATGAGTGTAAACAATAATGAAAATTTAGATATGTCTGTATTGTTGACTAAGTAGTAATAATGCCTGATTGTAAAATATATATTAGACTACTGATTGTATATGTACGATTTAAAGTAATAATTACGTAGGGAGCAAAAGAATCACTGAATTTTTATTTATTTGAATGACCCATAATTTTTGTTTTGTTCATAGGGATATATCTTTTTTAGGTGATATATCTATTTTAATATATTGTGTACTTAATTGTGTGTGCATATATATACGAATAAACGGGCCTTAAAACTTGGGTTGATTTAGTAAAAAAATTGTGTGTTATTATAAACATTATAATACTATACCACACAAGCACTTTCTTATATATGTAATGTAATCTTAGAGAAATACCAACTGAATACTTCTTTGAATATCTATAATATTCTCTGACTGTGTTGTTTCATATACAATGATCAAGCAAAGACAGCGTTAAAATTTTGCTCCGAACAGCTGAGATGCGTGTCTTAAATTTTGTACTAAACAGCACAAACTTATGTCTGGAGGAAAGAAATTTATAAATTTTGTTTTGTCTACGATTTTCATTTCTCTACATCGAAAAATTATACTGGGGTGGGGGCACCACTTCACTTAACATTTGATTTCAAGTGGCATCTGATGTTTTATGTCAATAAAAATATGACAGTTCATCCTAATTTTAATCTCTTCTTTATTGTTAGCTTTTAAGAAATTTGCTTCTTATTTGCATTTTGTTCTCTTTCTGTCAGTAGATGATATTAAGGATTTGGTTTTTATTATTTAACCATACTCTCCAATTTCTTTCTGTTGCTTCTCATGTAGGCACATGTTTCTTTTTCATTCTTGCAGCAGATATTAAGATGTGTAGTGCTTCAAGTGAACTAATATTTTGTGGATTTTTTTTTGCTATTGATTTCTTTTTAAAGTATAATCCTGCTTAGTGTTAAGATTTATGCGCTGTTTATGTCTGGTAATTAATAATAAAAAAAACTATGTATTTTCATCATTTTGTGTACATTTTAACCATACAATTATTTTTGTATGCGAATAAATTTGTATTTATTGACTTTTCTTTACACCCAATTATCCCTAAAGTATATATGCTATGCTGAATGCATTATTTCAGATTCAAAATGTATACACAGAGAGATGCATATCACACTATGATGATAACAAAAGTGGTAATTTAATAACATTGACATCAAATATCACCTAAGACAACCACTTCCATAGAAAATTTTTTGTAGCAGCTGTGTCTGACTGTCTTACAGAAGTGTTTTGTGATTTAGAATTAACTCGCTGTAATACTGATGCAATTTAAGGTTACTAATATGTGCATTCAGCTGTTTTTCTTTATTAGTTCAAACAACCCATGTTATTGATCAAAAAGCAATACCTTATCGTTAGTCATATTATAAAAATTTAAAAATGGCTTTTGGAAATTTTCCTCCTTATGCAATGATTTCCAGTTTGGTAAAAAAGCTTTCATAAGTTGATCTTACTATGGGCACGTATTGAATTTTATTTAGTGTTAAAAATCATTTCTATGGTATATGTACATATTTTTACAGTTTTTAAAATACTTCAGAAATTCATTATCTCATGCCACAAGGCATGCATAAAATAAGCTTATTTCCTTGTACTATTATTAAGCTGTCCAGAAGAAGCCTTTTTTTGACAATGGATCACTGAAAGTTATGCTGTATCTTTCCATTAATTAGAAAATAATTTTGGATAATAAAATAAATGTATTAGAAAAATATTATATTAAAATGATATTTTTAAAACACATAATTAAATTAATGTATTAGAAATCTGTAATTTAAAGCAAACCTTCATTCTTCAACTACATATTCATTTCCGATACCCAAAGGCTAATTCCATCATAATAACTTGTATTTTAACTCGTCATTATTCAGCAAAACTTTTTGATTAAAAAATTCTGTATTCGTCCTTTGTGATAAAAGCCCAAGATACGAACCTCCACCATCTGCAAAATGCATGGCTCTCTTTGTACAGGATCTCTGTGGCTGTTACTGGAAGCCTAGAGTATGTTCAAGCAGTAGTAAATAGGCTTCCTTATTCTCTGTTTATTTAGTGTGTGATATATTTGTTTGTGTGTGTTTATTTGATAGTGTGTCTGTATAAATACTTTTGTCTGCCACTGGAAATAAAAATATATGCATTACAAATCCAAGTTATTAAGTATATTAAGGCTGTTTACATTTTTCATTCCAAAACATATATTCAATTAAAATACATTATGCAATTTGTGTTCATCTACATTTGTTAATGTTTAATTAATGCCAACAGAAACATGTTCGCATAAATTCCTCTAAGTAATTTAAACATGAGGTTGTTTAAGAAGGCCATTTTTTATCCATTCATTTATTGAAATATTTGCATTACTTCTTATATATTAAAATTTACATATATTATGTACTTTTTTCAGTAGACAATCCAAGAATATTCTATATGTTAAAATGTATGGTATATGCAATAATACCCCCCCCCCAAAAAAAAGAAAAAAAAAAACATCCTCTATTTGTGATCTTATTATCTGATTGTGTCTTCTTCAAAATACACAAATAATCTGATGGAATGAAAATATTTTGGTCATTAAAACTTTTTAATCACTGCTCTTTACATCTACATTTCTTTTTTCACATAATCTGAAGTTTTCGAGTAGTCTGAAGGTTTTCAAACTGTGTTTCATAGAAATTTTAGATACCATGCAACTCCTCTAGGGCATCTGTAAGTCAAAATTTAAAACAATTTTTAATATCACTGGACATCAAAATGAAATACTTGAAATAATCTTTGAAATTCTCTTATTATTGTTAAAAATATTAAGCAGATTTTTGTTTATGATTAAATTTATAATGAAATAATGAATTTCTTTTTACTTTCTGCATAAAATGCACAAATTTTATATTTCAATTCTTTAACATTTATTTTTCTGAGGATAGAAATTCTTCTATAGAAAAAATTACGATTTTAGAAGTTTTTCTGAATTTAAAGATTTGAAGACAACCCTGTTATAAGGGTTTACGATTATAATGTGAATGACCCAAATAATTGTAAATGGCCTATGGCCATACTTTAATACACATATTATTTAAATTGACATGCTTTACCTGTAATGTACATTTGTGACTTATGTTATAATTTAAGTGCACCAGTTTACTCACACTTATTGTATGTATGTATTATATGCATCTCTAGACTCAGGTTAAAGCTAGCTCGTTTCCCCTTTCTCAGCTTTCCCAGATGACATTTTTGGGTCTTTACTGGAACTCGACGCACACTTTATTTCGGCTAGAATAACCACTTATCTCACTCTTCTTTTATTCAAAAATTATAACATACTAATTTAAGGAAAAAATTATATTTTATGTTAGTTACTCATGACAACATTCGAAACAACCTACATGTTCGACAAGGGGTAGGGGTCTAGGAAAGCCACAACTTTTTCAATGAACTGGATGAATAAATGCAGCCCTGCCTTTTGTTGTGTTTTATGCATTTATAAATTTCTACCTGACTGTTTGTTCTTTAATTCTATATAACACAATTAATCGATGCTTGTTTCTTGTATGGAATTTTAACATTAATTCTACATAATAACATGAGTAATCTTTTTTTTTAATTGTATTTTAGCATTATTAAAAAACACTTTGGCACTATGAACTGAGAATATCTGTCAATCTGTCTTCTACGTTAATTTACAATAATATAAATGTGAATATCTGAATGGAGTTATATTGAAAGATCTACTGGATGCTATGATTCCATGATGGTCAATCCACCACATTGGAAATATTAAATCAAACAATAAGTACAGGAAAAGATTCAGCAAGACAATATATCCTCTTTTGAATGAATACATTTAACTGTAGTTATTCCATATGATGTATTATACAACACCCCAAAATCATGGAAAATAACTTTCTAAACAGAGTTTACAGTGTAAAAAAAGTAGTGGAAAAATGTTGTAGTCATGTAACTGGGCTATCTAACATAAAAATTACAGGATATTACACCAGTGTTCTTACCTTTACTGCATATTACAACCAAATAACTACAATTAGATATGAGAAAGAACAGGCAGTGTCAGTACAACCAAGAGTAAAACTTTTACAGAGTTGCTAATTTGAAAACAAGTGAACCTGTAAAACTAACCCTGCATATTGGTTTGCTTTAGATGCATTTGGTAACCAATATGCCGTAAGTCTTTACCAGATTCAGTTTTGAGTGCATTAAATACTATATTGCTCATATGTCTTGATCGTGACAATCAATGCAGCTGCAGCATTATTGAATAGAAATAAGTTATATGACTCTCAAATAAGTGTTTGTAAAGTTGTTCAGGAAATAAATATTACTAAATAATAACATGTATTATGTTTATTGAATTGTACAAAACTTATATGTTATACTTTGAATTATCGTCAATTTTAATTGTCTGAAATCTGGTATTTGATAGTATATAGTTGTAGCAGTTTTTTCACTATAAATTCTGAAGAATCCGAAAATAAATGCACATACTAAAGTATTTCAAGTATGATAATATTCAGTATTTAAGATTATCCTAAAAGTATGAAATTTATTATTTTATTTGAAAATAAGTATTAGTGTATCCATGGCATGCAGGTCCCCGAGATTACTCTATTATCCACTCAGAGGTGGGGGTGTCACCTTTGCCAAAGGCTCTTTGTAGCCTGCTTTAGGTTTTATACTAATTTTAATTACTGGCCATCTACTGAAATGGTTTCTTTATGTATATCCACCTTTATTCCAACTCTGGTATTTCTACGGCGATGGAGGTTTAGTTGACCATACTTCTTGACAATTCTTTTACTTTTTTTTAGTTTAATTTTTTTTTTCAATTTGAAGCGGTAGACCAGTATTTTCATCTAGCATAACTGTTTTTGAAGCAGACTCGAAAATCTCCTTCAAAGAGTTGGCTACATTGTGTAAATTTTCGCTATCTAAATTCCAAAGGAGTGACCGAATTGATCTGTAATTTGCATCGCACTCATTGATCAAATTTCTTTTTTTACTCAACGTTGCTTCTTCAGATATGGTGGGTAAATTATATGATGTTCCACCTGAAGGAGTTTCAGTTGATGAATAGTTTCGTTTTCTGGTGCCTGAAATACTTCTTGAGACTAAATCTTCATCAACTTTGAAAATAGGTGTTGAAAATAGCCATTCTGCAGTACATTCCAAACTCCAGGCTGGAAACTTCATGCCAGCAAACACAATATGCTTGCACAGCAGTCGGTTTCTTCTGAAATCTAAGCATGTGCATTGACACAGTTGTTTCTGTTCATCAAACGTGACAGAATAAACTGCATCATGCTTAGTTTCAGAAGAAACTTTAAAGAAGCCATGTGAAATTTTTTTTATACTACCCACATAAACTTCAGCAGCTCTTAATTTTGTTTTTATGTGATCAATTAACCATTTTGGCTTATTGATTAAATAATTTGGTACATGTTCATTGTATAATCTTGCCTGCGAAAGCATACTCAGATTTTTTCTGACGTAAATTCTATATCTTTCTGGCAGAAATTTCTCAACCAAGATCTTAATTATTTCAGACAGCATACAGTTTTTATATCCCTGAAGATATCTATATTTTAGTTCCTCATTTAAGCATTCAACACCATTGTTCGAGTTTATGAATAAGTCATTTGGTTTGTAAGCCAAAGCCCATCTCTCAATTTCCTTGAACCATGTTAATTCAAAATAATCTTTCACAGCTTCATATTGCTTCCATGATTTTAATACCTCTATTGCTGCAACCATTTCATCTTGAGTTGGAGCATTTGCTATGGCACGTAATTTACACAAAAGCTCTTCTTTGGGAACCACTGCATTCTTTTTTTTAGAAGCCCATCTTGACCATGCCTGCTCTCGATAGAAACTACATATAAAAACCTTAATTCCTGTAAAGACATTTTCCAAACTTGTAATTTCTTCCATTGCAAAATCAACCATCCCATATTTTGGTCTAACGAGAGGCGACCAATTTTTAATAATTATAAGAGCTTCTTCTAATGCTTTGGCTGTTTCATTTTGTGTAATTATTATGCTCACTATTTGATAGTTCACATTTGTTTTGACAACTAAAAAATAAAGTGGGAGAGCATACTTACAGGTTCGATAGGTCGCGTCGAGAAGAACAAGATTAGAACCATATAAGACATATAAATTTTTCATTTCTTCACTTTGATATACAAATAGCAGATTTAGTTTTGAATCTGTAAAGTCATTTGGCTCAGTACCATCATATGTATTTTCAGTACATGGTCTAAAAAAAACAGAACACTTGGAAGTATCCCAGCTATTTATTAACATTTCTGTATTTTCCTGGTCAATTTTACTAGTTCTAATATCGGATTTTGCTTGGCTTATTATTTTCCTTATTGCCTCCATTTCTGGATAAAATCGTCTGCGCGTTTTATCAGTTTCTCCCAATTCAGTTGAAACGTATACTTCTAATAGCTCTGCAATTACAGTGGCATTGCATTTTCCATTCTTAACTTTAGAAGCTATGAAATGCCGCACTCTAGCATCTATAGGTTCTATTACTGCAGCCATGTTACCCATTAGATGATTTTGATGATCTTGGCTATTAGGTAAATTAAACATGAAAACTTCTTCACCAGCAATACTATCTTTATTGGCTAGTTTTTCCTTAATTTTCCGAGATATCATAATCTTTCTTTTTCGGATTGGCACTACCTGTAACATATTTATCACAGTAAAATTTAGAAATTCCAGCACAGTCATCTAAAACTAATTATTGATAAAGGTTCAATTTTAAAAACTTTCTGTTCATAGCAAATTATTCAAAAAAAAAAAAAAAAAAAAGAGGAGTCATTTCTTTCCTTTAAAAAAAGCTGTAAAAAGGATCTTCCATTTTTATAACAATAGATCAAATTACTTCTTCAAAGAAACATAACCAATAAAACTTCACTTTGAACAACTTATTTCTATTTGTAGCAAATTGGTTAGAATATAATTAGCATAAAAAGCCTTTATTTCTGGCCTGAAAACATCATTTTATTTGCATGTCAATTACTGAATTATTTATTTAGGAAAATATTACTGTTCAAAACCCTCTTTTGGCAAAAAAAAAAAAAAAAAACTATTTAGAAAAATATGTTGAATAAAGAGACACAAAAAATCATTTCTCTTTTTTACATTGTGACTCTAAAAATACCTTTTGTTTTTATGTCAAAAAGTATGTATACTTTATCATAGAATACCTTCAATACATCTTGCTCATACGTGACAGAATTATATTTTTTCCTTAAAAAAAAATTCTCTAAAATTACTAAGACCATCTTAGAACAAAAAGTTAAATAAACTTCTACCTTGAACTGAGGCATCCTGTACATTCGGGTAACATTAATTACAGCTGGACAAATTAACTTTTTTAGTTGTCTGGTTCTTGGAATATGCTTTACCAAAAGCATGATCAGTTTGACACTAAAAAAAAAAAAAAAAACACACACACACATATATATATAATCCAAGAGGTGATATTTTTGTATAAATTTTTAAATATAACAATGTTATTTTACCTTTTCATTTTTTTCTTTAGCATAATTTTCCTTTTGACGTTTATTCAGATCTTTTCCTTGATGGCAAACATAGGTTTTTCGCCCAAAGTGGAAATAGGGAATATCATCTAACCAGTTTAATCGTAAATCTGGAGTTAGTTCAACTGGAAAGAAAATTTTGATTTAGATCACAATCTGATAAGCTTTGATTTTTAAAAGAAAGAAATTACAGATCTCTATAAACATATTATACATTTAACTGTCTCTATATATACTACATACTGTAGACACTGCTTAATGTATTGCAGCTGATGTCGTGTATATTGCTATTGAATTTCTAAGTTCTGCTCTTTCATATATGGAAACATAAAAAATGCATCATTTGCTGCAATTTTATTTGCTCAATTTGGTTAATATAATCAAAATATTATACAATAAATTTCTTAAACTGAAGAATGAAAATGATTTTAATCAAGCATTTAGAAAAAAGCGCAAAACAATAAAATTAAAAAAAAAACTTAATTTCATACGAATTTTCAATAGCTATTGATTTGGAAGGGCTTCAGCACAGTTCCCTCTTCTTCAAAAGGGAGGTAAAAATTCCTGAAAACATCTTTGCCAAAATACACTTGCGTTTTTGCCCAATTTCAGATTTTACATTGGCAAAATCTCTTTAAACAAGGATGCCCTCCAAGTATTAAGATTATAGGTATAGAATTGGTCCAATAAATTTCAGAAACATTATGGACTACTCAAATGAACTTTTGCAATGAAGACTGTAAACAATTGATAAACAAACTTTTATTTTTCCTAATTAAAATGTTAAGAAAGTGGCTAGTTATATTTATAGTTAATTCAATTCCTATTTTAAAAGATACTTTTCTCATCATCTTATATTATCAAAAATGGGCAAATGTAATCACATTAAGCAGCACCTACTGCAAACATAGAGAGATATTAAAAGCATTAAACTATTATGTAAAAATATTATGTCATTTTGTCTCATATTAAAATTATATATGCTAGGTAAAGTATAGAATGAGCTAGCTGCCTTACGCAAAAAGGATGCCTTTGAGAAGGTCTAATGGGAAACTGTCTTGTATTCACTTATATATAAGGAGAACAGGAAAATTCCCATGCAGCTAATCCATTCAACAGTATTTGTACCTTGATCAAACATCCAGTATTCAGCTATCTTATCTGCTAGTCCATTGGTGCTAAGAGTCAAAATAGACAGTAATGTGATTTTACACACAAGACAAGTAGCATTCATAGACTAAAAGCGCAGAATAGGCTGCATCAACAAAGTTCAGTATGAGGAGCTGCGTGACGCCATTAAATGGGTGGGACTAAGCTTATGACGTCACAATGTAGTCTCGCATTTACACTACGTGTACTTTCTATTTTCTCTTAAAAATAACAATAATAAATTGTTTATTATTGTAAATTAATATCAAATTCTTTACTTTTAATTTACATTTATAACATTTAAGTTTAGGCGTTACTGATAATAAGTATAATAAATCTTTTATATTTAAAATTACCATGATACAGTGAGCGAATTCTACCAATTATTAAAACGATAAACAACGTCGCAGTCTCTAATAGTTGTAGAGCTTCAATATTAAATTATTATTTTTTTATTAATTTTTTTATTTATACAAATAAACTTTTTTTTTAAAAAAAAATTTAAATTCATATTGTGGAACATTTCAATTTTATCATTTTTACAAATTACTTTCTTGCTACGTAACGACATAATTCCTTACATACCAATAATTAGACAATTTTCATTATTTCTAAAAATTTTAAACTTTACGTTAATAAAAAAAGAATATTTTTTATTGCATATGAACATCATTACACAGCTTTCATATCAGTTTCTAAAATTCCTAAATCACGCTATATTCTGTGCAGGCATGCTAGAATTCTACGCATTAATAAATAAAAAAATCTAGAATTCTACGCATTAATAAATAAAAAAATCTAATTTCTCAGAATGAAAGAAAATAATATAATAAAATAAATACTACAAACTTGGAACACTAAGCAATGCTTCACATACGCACACACACACACATATTATTTGCAATTACGATACCAAACACTACGTACTAAAATATGAGGTAAACGTTACTTCAAGGATTAAAGTTTACAGTTTTGCTACTGTTGAGTCGATCGTCGTACTATCCATATATATCGTAAATCGGAAAGCGTTATAAACATATCGAAAAACAAAAAATTAAAAATACAATTTAAATGAAAAATTATGTCTTAAATATAATTCACAATTAAAACAACAATACAAATTTAAAATACACAAACGATATGTTAAACATTGCACATAAATAAAGTTACATTACTCCTCGACATCACGCACAACCTCGTTTTCCCTTTTACACAACGATCAGTATTCGCTCGAAAAACATTAAAGAATTCCACAAACTCGGTTCCTTGTGCTCATTTATCTATTTTCACTTAAAGAAAAATCAGAGAATTGCTCAAACTCGGAATTGCGCACCACATTGGCTTTGCCCATGTGCACATCAACCTATTTTCACTTAAAAAACATCCCAGAATTGCACAAACTCGGCATTGCGCACCACATTGGCTTTGCCCATGTGAAAATCGATCTATTTTACTTAAAAAAATCAGACATCAAATAAATTCTCCATTGCTCATATACTCAGAAATTTGCTTTCACTTAAAGAAATCAGAGAAGTTTGCAAAAAATGTGTCCAGAAAAATGATACAAAAGAAAAATAAAGCTGCCAGAATAAAGGAACTACCAAACATCCAAACTGCCATATTAAGAAAAGCACCCAATATTTTACTTAATAATAATGAATGAAACTTACCTTCAGTCCTCTCCTTTTGCAGAATATATGGCTGTGATCTCACTGAGAAGTATACGCATCAGTTGGCTGGCGTCGGATTTCTTGTGCTTCCTTCTCCAAATATATTCCGCAAGATAGGAATCAAACTGTCCTTTTGCCTTACTAGAGCCACGGAAACTTCTTTTGATTGTCGCCCAAGTTCCTTCAATACTATTGGTATGCGCACCTGTTTCTGGATCTTTAAAACTCAAGCTATGATTGACTTTCAGGTGCGCATACCCTTCGAACTCGAGACAGTCGTACGCTTTCCAACAATCGGATATAATAATCGATCCTGGTAGAACATTCTCTTTGATGATTTCTAGCAATGTTTCGGCACCTCTGTTTTCAACAACTCTAAAGACGCATTTATCTGTTCCTCTCTCAACCAAACCAAAAAACCATTTTTCTTCGACTCTTTTCCCTCTATGATACTTTTGCTTGCCAAACTTGCTTTCGTCGATTTCGACAATGACACCTTCCCCACCCAACTTAACATTCTCCTTCAAACATAACTCCATGCATACTTCTCTACAAAAACTTTTCCAATCTGTCACCGTATTTTTAGCAATACGTAATTCCGTTCGTATAAAATCATTCCCGCACTTACCCAACCACATATAGGTAACTTGCAAAACATCACACATGCTCAATTTACTCTTCGCAAACCAGGAGTTCTTTCTAATTAATTTTGAAATTCGATGCCTACATTCGCCTCCAGTAACTCTGCACATCCACTCAAAACCGTCTATACGGTTTTTTCGCTCTACTAGTTTAATATTTGTTCCACAAATCGGGCACTTATACGATATTGCAATCAAACCTTTCTCCATACACCACTCAATAACACATTTTTTATCTCTTCGCTCCAACTGATAAAAGAAATCCAGATTCAAATACTCATCCATTCTGCAGTAAGCACCGAATTAAACACACTCATGAATAATCAAAACATTCTTTAAGCAAAAGAATTCTTTTCTGTATTTTCAGAAGTTACAGT
This sequence comes from Stegodyphus dumicola, assembly GCF_044657685.1. Lineage (NCBI taxonomy): Eukaryota > Metazoa > Arthropoda > Arachnida > Araneae > Eresidae > Stegodyphus > Stegodyphus dumicola. The sequence continues at coordinate 56,499,387 of NC_140778.1, forward strand.
TATAATTTTTAATTCATGCATTCAATATTTTCAATCGTTTGCTAATGATCGTTTTCAATCGTTTGGTATCTTAATAATACATTTGTGAGAGATAATTCGTTGCGTTAAATGCTAACAATACCACACAACACACAAAAGTAGATTTACAATTTAAAAAATCTCGCACAGAACATTATAAACCTACCATTTCAACTCAGTTAAAATATAATATAAGTTTTCTTTAAATACGAAGCTATAGCATACTTGTTTTGAAGAAGAGGCGTAACCAATATTACGTCATAAAAAGGCGTGTCAAAGCATAAGAGAAGTAAACACAGCATCGACTGATGCAGCCTATTCTGCGATTTAGCCGAAATATACATATCACATCACTAAAGAAATATATATACATTTCAGAAAACTTTCCTGTTTTCTAAAATTCAATATCTTTATTATTATAACTTCCTGATATTTCAATGCATTATAATTTTATGGTGAACTATTACCTGAAAATAAAACAGAATATTTTTTGAATTGGTAGTGTTTATTATAAGGTTATTTTGAAACATGTTGTTAATGATAAAACTAAAGAATGGATTTTCTTTATAGACTATTAAATGATTATATTTCAAATCAACAGACTGCATTCATACACTAAAATAGGATGAAAAATATAGTAGTCATCGAGACAATTGTCGAGTTTCTCAAGAAACAACAATAAAAATTTTCAAATCTAACACGGTATATCTTGTTTAATGTTTAATATAGTACGGAATGTTTCGTGAAGCATCAGCTATTTAAAAAAAAAAAAAAAAAAAAAAAAAAAAAAAACATGCAATACCTGACAATGAAACCAAATAAAAATCAAACATAACGCTATTACACGTTATGCAACAAAATTAATGAATATGAACGTCTATAACCCTTTTTTCAACTTGGACCGAATCTCGCAACATCAACTAGATCTTACGCAATAAAATTAATACAAATTAGTGCTGATAAGTTCTTTGGAACAAAATGGCCAAATATCAACTAAACAACCAAAGAAAGCATTTACATTCTAGAGGATTTTTATTTACTCATTACATCTTCAAAAATTACTTACTCTCTTTATCGAATGACTTTCCATAGTAGTAAACATATTTTGTTACAGTTTCTACTTCGTGTCTGCGAAGTATTTCTTTAAATTCGCTCCAAGATTTCGCAAAATTCATTTTGCCTCTAAACACAAAGGTTCATACACGAGACGGACTTTGAAACTCGTAATCGATAAACCGGCCATTCCCCTATCGTTGACACAAGTCTTTCTATCGATGGGAAAAGGAGACTCTAGGCCATCCGAAAAAGCGGCGACCGTATAAGGTCAAGGCTCCTCTAAACCAGGTTGAATCACCAACTTTTCTCTCTTAGCGAGGGTAAGGCTCCTATATACTATGTTTAGAGGAGCCTTAAGCGAGGGAGTGAACGCGCTGCCAATTTTGGCGCGTTTATCGCACACGCTGGCTGAATGTCTGCTGTTTTTTTTAAAGATTTATTTTATAGACGCGCGGCATTCAGCGCATATAAACTTTTCGGATAATTTATTAATTCTCGAATAGTATATAGACGTTTTCACTTAAATAAAAATTTCGTGTATATTTTGTAAACATATTCAAAATAACTTATTCTTTAGATGTTTCAGTTTCGTTAGCAGACTAAAATTGAATAAAAACTTTCAATAGTGTCATATGGGGAAATAGTTAAATAAAAGCGTAGAGTGTGCAAATAAATTTATCTAAATGATATTTTAACAAAAATTTCCTTAAAAACACTGTAAATTCATACTAAAAAAATAACTTAAGAATATGTTGTCATTTAAGTCTGAGGTATATGGAAATAATTGTGCAAGATTCTGAAGAAACACTTTCTTTTAAATGTGTGAAATATTTCATAACATATATGGATGAAGAAAGTACAGCATTCTGTGTTTTGGATGCTTTTCATCAAATGTAATATAAATACGAACTAGAAACCGTAATAAAAAGTCCTTCCTCTTCAATCAGATCACCTTTGTGTTGCATTGTATTTGTAATACTTCTAAAAATCCAATTTTTACCTAATTAAAAAACAGTTATTCCATAAAAGATAATAACTTTGAACATATATAGAATGAATTTTGTAATTTGAGTTATGTTACAAAATAATTCATAGTTTATATATTTTATACTAATAATTTAGATAAAACCTGTCCAATTTAAGAATGTGTGTTAACCACATTCTTAAATTGTAAAAGGACGACTTAACCACATGTAATTCATTTCAAAGCATAAAAGAAAGCTTATTTTTTATTTTACACAGCAACAGCATTTTCATGCAGTCAAGTTTTTTTAACTGCTAGTTATTATACATAATACTTAATTTTAAACCCATTCTTATTAGAAAGCATAACTAAGAAACTTCTTTTTAAAGCACCACAGTGATTGCAAAGAATGTCGTTAAATTTACAAAAGTATTGAAGATATATTGAACAGCATTATAACAAGAAAGTACTGTACAAAATATGTAAATTGCATAACTTCTTTTTTAGTATTTGCATAGTTTCCTCCAAATGAACCTTAATGGGAAGTTATCTTGCGAAAATTTAAAAGTATTAAAATGGCTTCTATTTAAGATGTAACTGCATTTATAATTATTTTGTAATTGCGAATAGATTATATTATTACAATTAGATTATGCACTTACAACATAATTGCATAAAGTAATGAAATTAAGAGTTCACAGATACAATGTAATATAATTACAATGCAATTACCTAAATTGTAATTATAATCACTTATTTAATACCACAATATTATTACAATCACAATGTAATTTAAATTGGGTACTATATTTGCATACCCTCCACTCAAAAGGAGGTACTGATAAGCCTGGAAGTTATTATCAACAAAAAGCCTGTTCAGGACAGTTTGATGACAATTTCCACCGGGCGAAAAGTACATTCTTAAGCCCAGGCAAATCATGACAATAAAAATCATTTAGTCTTATGATTCACTATATTTTAAACCCTAAATTTGAATTCTGCACCAAATTATTTACCTATATTTTAACATACTTTATGAATTATTAGAAGCGATATGGCAAATATCTTCTAAAAATAACTGTAAAATATTTGTATCCATTAATTGATTCAGATACACACTTTTATTATTTAAGTATATCAAAATAACAGTTTCATGTTCCTGAAATACAAAAATTATGGAAAAAGTTAAAGTAATATTCTTAGAAGCATATGATATTAGTCACCAGATGCAAAATTATAGTTATTTTTTTTGCCCTAATTGCAATTTTATTACACACTAGTCAAATGTTTAACTTAATAACATGTTATATAAAAAATTAATGATAATAAGTTTATCAGAAATGAATTAATTCTGCAAATAAACTTTCTGCACTTGAAAATTTTCTACACCTGAGGGGAGGGAGAGATCTAGTAAAATTAGATTTATTATAACTTCAGTTGGACCAAACACCTTCTCTCTATATATATGCATCACTAAAGAAATAAATAAAATTATCATGTTTAAAAAACAGATATACCATACCAGTTTTTTTTCCCCCTTGTTACCCTTTACATTGAGAAATAACAAACACTGAAAAATACTATCCTTGAAATTTTGTTTAAATGAAGAAACACACACCATCTTTTTATTTAAGCATTACACTTCAAAAACAGATACACATACCAATTTATTTTCACTAGCCTTTATACTGATAACATGCCATATAAAAATGAAAAGAATTATCCTTGAAATTTAGATCAATGGGAAAATTTATGCACACGGACATCTTTTTTCTATTGCATGTTGTCTGACATGATCCACAAGTGCCTAAAAATGTACCCAAAGAAACGCATTTCAATATTAACAAAAAATTGTTTACAGATTAAAATTCATTCATTTCATACCAGTATTATAAAGATCATGCATGAAACAAATCTGCTTTCCCATACTTTTAAGTAAAACTTTTATACTGGAAAATAGACTATATTTCTATATATTAGAAACAAGAAAATACTAATTTGAATGTTCTGCATTCATTCTAAATCTTTACTCCATTGCCAAATTGTATAATAATGTGATTATAAATAAAGTTGCACAATCCTTGCAATTATTGAAGTCAGATTATATATATTTTATCTCACACTATTCAATTTATTCTCGTATTGACTTCAGATGTCAATGTCAAAATTCTGGAAGTTATTTTAACCAAGAAACAGTAGTGGGCACCGTGCATAAACAACTCACCTAACTTTTTAACAATATTGATTATAAAATAAAGAAAAGAATTATATATCATTCCAACGATATTGCAACTATAGTATAATGTTACATATATCTTTAGCAAACATTCAGATTTTATCTTGACTTTCCAAATTATTATTTATTTTTTAATAAATTTCAATATGCTTATGATTTTCATGTTACATTAGTATAAATTCCACAATTAGCACAGGAAAATAAAATCCGCGCTTTATATTAGAAGAGAAATTTCTTTTCCACATTCAAAACATCTACATTGGCGATGTTTGGCGACGGGTACATTAACCCTAGACTAATTTAATTATAGCTATTATTACAGAAATTAGCAGATACTCAGGTTATTGTACACAAGAATTTCACTTTACTTGCACATTATAAACATCAGAGAAGATATAAACTCTAAATGAAGGCGTAATTAACATTATACTTACTAAGCAAAGTTCAGCGCCTGGACCAGGTTTCCAATTGTCTCTTCGGCAATTATTTACCCATATTTTTCTTCTTTCTTCATTTTTAGGAAATTTTACCAATGTATGACCTTTCCGTGAATGATTTGAACAACTAATAGCTGTACATCCGCCCATTTTACACAAAAAATTGTTGCACCGTAACTACACAGCCGCCATTAAATCTCCCACTTGGGAGCGCGAATGCCTGATGATTCAGCCTGGTATATAGGAGCCTTAGTATAGTAGATGAGTAATGTAGAATAAACGATGTTTGTGTACATCTTGTAATCATCACTGAGCACGTACCCAACACATATAAAATACAATACACTTTCTCTTTAATTCTATAGATAGAAATTCTTGTTCAATAGCTAAGTTGCCTGGTATTTACAAGAAAAAAAAAAAAAAAAAAAAAGAAGAGAGAGGAGGAATCAACATTACATCGATGTGTATGCCGAAATGAAACTTTAATCAAAGTGCACAGATTCTTTTTTACATACTCATCACGACATCTTGTATACTTATTATTTTTTAAAATTCTGACATGCAAAGCAGCTAAACATTTTTTATTTCTGAAACTAGCCTATTTCTTATTTTGTCTTGCATGTTGACACACATGGAAGACGCTATTTCGTAGGAATATCCATCAAATAAAATTTTATAAAGTTCATTTTACACTTCTTTTGAGATACTCGCGGCCATCACAAATTTGAAACATAAACCGACAGCGTTATTTACTTTCGCGCATGCGCTTGGTGTCACAATTTCGCCATAATCCAATAAATCGCCAAATTTAGTCGCGGGTTGCGTTTCGTATGGAGGAAGTAAAAATACGCCCCCGGGGACAGATGTCCCCCTTGCCCCACCCTAGCTACGCCACTGAATTCGGTCCGAGGTTCGAATCGCGCGAAGGGGCTGGCAGCATGGGCGTTTTCGTGGTTTTCCCCAAGTGTAACGAGTATACGAGCTAGTTTCCTTTAGAAAGTCCTCCACGAAGGCATCCCTTCCATTAGGCAGATAGCCGTCGAGGCTTTGCCATAACACACACACATACGTCTCTTGCGGAATGTAACCCATTAGCAAGTACATTTCTCTTCGTACTCAAGCTTGATTTTTCGCCCACAAGTGCAGAAAGACTTAGCGGGTGCAAAACAAGAGATGTGTCTACTTTGTCATTCTGTATCTCTCGTTATCATAAAGTTTGTTTTTCTTGAAATTGATTTTATTGTCTGATGATCACCGAAGTTATAGTTTTTAATTATAGTGACTGTTTTAAAACTGGTATACGAGTCTTTAATTAAAGGCTGCTTCATGATGAAGTGTGATTTATACTTGTAAGATTGGAAAGCTAAAAAAAAGTCAATGAGCTTTTTCCTTCTAAGCTTTAACAATTGTTACTAATCTTCTAACGTAACATGTAACTTATTAAAGCTATAAATCATTGTCTTAGCAACTATAGAAATTAATTCAGGTAGTCGTAACATATCGTGTGTGACACAATTTCATAAATTCCTGTTTAAATATGTTTATATGCTCTGTTTAAACCTGTTTATATGCTTGGGCAAGAAATCGTATTTTTGTGAACTATAAGAAATTCGTTTTTAATGAAACATTCCTGGAAATCAAGGCATTCATAAATTATTCTAATATCAAACAGTTGATAATTTGTATTGATACTTTAATCAAGATAAACACACGTATTAACGCGAGACATCAAACACTACAGTGAACCATTTTAGAACTACTTTAGCCGAAATTTCTGTTAAGGAGTTCATATTACATGCCTTCAGAGGATGAAATTCATTACAATGTAAGTAGCAAGTTATATTATATCAAGAGTGTCAGGTATAGTTATCAATGTAGTGCAGAAAGTAAATGCTCTGGAAGATGTATGACTACTCATTTCCAAGAGGCAGTATTTAAAAGAGCACATGCAGATATCCATATGGAATGCAAGCCTCCTGCGTGAAATTTGTAAGAGTTCATTTAGTAGAAAAGGTAATTTAAACATGCATATGCTAATTCACATAGGAGAGAAGACTGATATGATTTAAGTGTGTAAGAAGACATTTAGTTAAATGATTAATTTAGACTAGCATTTGCTTATTCTCACAGGAGACAAACCATGTATGTGTGAAGGATGTACAATATAATTTTGTCACTGTGGCAATTTAAACAGGCATATGTTTATTAACACAGGCGACAAGCTTTCATATGTGTGTGAAGTATGTAAGAAGTAATTTAGTCAAAAGTTAAATTTAAATACACACATGTTTACTCAGACAGGACAGAAATCTTATTTGTGTGAAGTGTGTAAGAAATCATTTTGTCATAAGGATAGTTTAAACAGCCATATGCTTATTCACACTGCAGAAAAAACTTATATGTGTGAAATTTGTAAAAAGTCATTTAGTTGGAAGAGTTCTTTAATTACTCATATGCGTATTCACACAGGAGAGAAACCTCATGTGTGTGAAGTATGTAAGAGGTCATTTAGTCAGAAGTGTGCTTTAAACAGCCATATGCTTATTCACACGGGAGAGAAACCGTATGTGTGTGAACTATGTAACAAGTCATTTACTCACAAGAGGGCTTTAAACATCCATATGCTTATTCACACAGAAAAGAAACCGTATATGTGTGAAGTATGTAAGAAGTCATTTAGTCAGAAGTTTAATTTAAAAATACACGTGTTGACTCACACAGGAGAAAAATCTTACGTGTGTAAAATATGTAAGAAACCATTTTGCTATAAGGATAGTTTAAACAGCCATATGTTTATTCACACTGCAGAAAGACCTTATATGTGTGAAGTTTGTAAGAATTCATTTTGTAAGAAGAGTTCTTTAATCTCTCATATGCGTATTCACACAGGAGAGAAACCTTATATGTGCGAAGTATGTAAAAAGTCATTTAGTCAGAAGAGTAATTTAGACACTCATATGCTTATTCACACAAGAGAGAAACCTTATATGTGTGAAGTATGTAATAAGTCGTTTAGACAGAAGGGTTATTTAAATATTCATATGCTTTTTCACACAGGAGAAAAACCTCATGTGTGTGAAGTATGTAAGAAGTCATTTAGACAGAAGGATCGTTTAAAGAATCATATGCGTATTCATACAGGAGAGAAACCTTATATGTGTGAAGTATGTAAGAAGTCGTTTAGTCGCAAGAGTCGTTTAAATACTCATACACTTATTCACACAGGAGAGAAACCTTATGTGTGTGAAGTATGTAAGATGTCTTTTTGTCAGAAGACCAAGTTAAACACTCATATGCTTATTCACACAAGAGAGAAACCTCATGTGTGTGAAGTATGTAAGAAGTCATTTAGACAGAGGTATTATTTAAAGAATCATATGCTTATTCATACAGGAGAGAAACCTCATTTGTGTGAAGTATGTAAGAAGTCATTTAGAAAGAAGGATTGTTTAAAGAATCATATGCTTATTCATACAGGAGAGAAACCTTATATGTGTGAAGTATGTAAGAAGTCATTTAGTCGCAAGGGTCATTTAGATAATCATTTACTTATTCACACAGGAGAGAAACCTCATTTGTGTGAAGTGTGCAAAAAGTCATTTCGTCGTAAGCAAGCTTTAGCCAGTCATATGCTTATTCACACAGGAGAAAATTCTCATGTGTAAAAAGACTTTGTGAAGTATATAAGAAGTCATTTAGTCAGAAGCGAAAGTTTAAGAAGCATATGCATATTCACACAGCAGAGAAAACTTGTGTGTGAAGTATATAAAAATTCATTCAGTTCATTTTAGTAAAGGATGAGGAAAATATGCATATCCACAGCAGGGAGAAATCTGTTATGTTATGTATGTAACAATTCATTTGGATAGTAGAAGAAATGTAAGTTTTCCTACATAGAAGAAAAACCTTTTGATGTGATGTTAAATTAGTATCAACCTCTTAATTATCTGCCTAGTAAAGATTTATCTATGCAGCAAAGAGACCTCATTTTTTGAGGAATTTGTCAGTTTTAACAGATGTCAGTATCTAGTGGGAGCAAAATTCTCGGACTTTAGAGAGGCATTCAGTGGCAAAATTTGAGATTTAAAAGCATTCTAGTGTGTGATATAAAATGTGCTGCTGATCCTTAGTGTGGCTTGTGAATTGTTGTTTAATACAAATAGGGAATAAATCATTTGTTTCTTTCCAAGAAATAAAAAAACTTCATTTATGCAAGATATATCTCAAGTCCAAGTAATACTAACTTTAAGCTACATTTGTTACTATCCTATCCTAAAGGGTCTAAAGCTGCTTATACCAATCTTGACTGAAAAGCTCTTATTCAGAATGTGACCTGATGTGTTTTGCATTTTTCGACCTTTTTCCCTAATTTGAATTCTTGATTGACTGTATTGCAATCTTCACTGTTTTTGTATAACTCATAAGTGTTCAGTGTTACCACTTTGATATACTTCTGATACTGTAATTCTGAAGCACGGCTAAATATTTCATACCATATATTGTGATGAAATACTAAAGACCTGCAATCAAATTCCATAGTTCCATTTTTTTACATACTTTTTAGCTAACTAGAGGTATTATTGGGAATTATTATTCTCAGTATTACTATCCAGCTGCAATATCAAATGTGTGTAGTGTGTAACATTCATAACACCGGTATAGGGGTATTACATATTGTACTTTTAAAGGAAAATGAGATCTTCTCAAATATATTCAGTTAAATCCTGGACATACCAAGTAGAGCAACCTATTGAGAGTGAAGTACCCAAGAAGACATTTGAACAAATGAGTCAGTATGGAAATGGCATTTCCAAGCAGGTAAGAAACCCAAATATACTACTTTTTTTTTTAAACTGTCCTGTGTTCTGTTTAAACTATTTTATTCAGTGTTCAGAGAAACTTAGTTTGCTAGAATGAACACGTTAAATGCACAAACATCTGAGTACAAAAGAAAAGCAAAAGTCTTGCAAAAGCAAAGTATCACTTGCATCTTTCATTGTGTTAAAAAATTATCTTTATAAATATCTGAAGCATAAAAAAATTGTCTCATATGGTTTGCATAATAATTTTAATAATAATAAATTTATTAGCACCTCTGCACATTTCTTTACAAAATTCATAAATTGGAAAATTTCACTTCGTTTGCGATATCCCAAAATCTTTATATTTGTGGTTATAATCTTCATCCTCTTCATGACCTATGGTAGCTGGCCATAAATTTTACCAAGCATTTTTTAAAGTACAGTCAAATGTATTTAATCGGGAATAATCTATAATCCGGACCTCAAAGCTACAAACTTGCGCATGCGCATAATACGTTTACGCATGCACATATGCATTTACACATGTGTATAATACGCTTATGCATGCTCGTTTAATGCATAATGGTTTAAGCTAAGCTAAAATTATCTAATTATCTATTTCAGTTAATGTTCCAGATTGTGTTCTTTAATCTTCTAATCAGATCCGGCTTATTATTTTTTGCAGACTGTTAGAGCAATTTTATAAAAGTAAGCTTGAACTTTCGATTATGTCAAAAAGAATTTCTGATTCTGGAGCTGCCAAAGGATCTACAAAGCGAAAGCATGTTTCGATGTCCATAAAAAAAAAAGTGGAATTGCTGCAAAAAATGGGTAAAGGCATATTCTTTGTTTCTCTTACCATTCCGAAATCTGTTTATCAATTTCACGCTGCTCTGCGGGGGGGGGGGGACATCACTGCGCACATTGAACTGGAAGTTGATCTGTCAGCAGTTTATCTTCAGGGCAGATGTTTTTATTTTATTCGGCTTATAATTCCTTACTAAATGTAGTATTTTATCTCGATGTACTCCGTTTTGATATGATTTAAATCAAATTCCTCGTCATTATAAATACAGGGGTGTTTGTGCTCCGAGGAAACCTTGGAATTCCGGGGATCGTCGTTCAAAAGAAAGTAGGAATAATAATGAATTATTTATTTTGATCTGGGTAATTTTGTTTGCTTTGAAAGCAGAAAATGCAAGGTCAGTGTGTGTGGTAAAACATTTCCTTTCTTACTCCAAAGGCAGTGATAATGCGTGAAAAGGGGGAAAAAACAGCTGATCTTTAGAATATGGTAACTGGTAGTTTGGCAACATTTTGGAAGCGATAAAGGTTACTACCTGGGACTTTGGTAATAATGTGAGCAGTACTCAGTTCCGATTACGCATTATTTTGTGTGAAGGAAATGAGAGATCATGGGATATGTCTTGATATTAATGGACGAATTACGGTTCTTTAATCGGAAAAGGGGGGAAATCGGGAAAAAATCTGGAAATTTTGTATTTGGCTTTATTCTGTGTTGTGCGAAACAGTGTTCGTTAATTTTTGGATCGCATGGCCCTAACTAAAGTGAATTTGAAATGGGTATTTAGTGGGATTGAAAGGGGTAGTAATAAGTGTTTCTTTAAGGTTGTGCGAGATAGAAGTAAAGATGTTTTATGAAGTTATTTATTTTACCTGGTACCTTGGTGTGAACTATAAGTATGATTTTAAAGATCCTGAAACAGAAATAAGAAAAGTTTATCGGACACGTAATCAAGATTCTGAACAAGAATAGGTAAGTTAGTATTTTTAATTATTTGAGGATATTTTTTTTTATGCATAGTTCTAAATGTAAGGTGGAAGTAAAGTAATTTGCGTAAACGTGCATGGAAATAATTTAAATATTTGACACTAAGTATTTGTAACCATTTGTAATGTTTGCGGTATGAATTAATTAGTGACGTTTGTAATATAATAGATAATGTAGAGGTAAAAGTTTTTGGATATTTTATTTATTTTATACGGGGAAATGTTCATATTTGGGTTGATCTTTACATTACGGTAACTTGGCGATTTTTTGGCGAAAATTTGGCGACCAACTCCCCTACAGCAACCCTCTATTTTTTTTTTCCCCGCCGCCATTTTGTCTTCACGAAGTAAAGACATGTTTCTTTTCTTCTTATCTACTGAACACTTCTTCCAACAATCTACTAGCCGAATTACACTTATGCTAGAAATTTTATCAAACAAAACTGCTTAATCATGACAAATATTCACTGCAAAATTCGGAAAAAGTGCACAATACCATACACCTTACGCGTTTTTCAAAATAACGCATACACATAAACCATGTACACGCCGACTTATTTTTACTTAAAAAAACATCCCAGAATTGCACAAAAATGGCATTGCGCACAGTCTTCACTATATCCATGTACACTGCTTTTTTCTCATAAATTCGAAAAATTTCACGAAAATACATGACAATTTTCTCAATCTTTAAACCCGGTAAAAAGAACATATATGAAATTACCTGATCGCGAAAAAGTATTTACCCTTTACAAATATGAACATTTCCACATATAAAATAAATAAAATATCCAAAAACTTTTACCTCTAAATCATCTATTACATTATACACGTCACCAACGAATTCATACATGAAGCATTACAAATATTTAGTATCAAATATTTAAATTATTTCCATGCACGTTTATTTCAACTTAAACGTAAACCAAATTCCTACAAGCATAAAATTCACAAAATAACTATCATTTCATTAAAATATCACTGAACCATGTACACGTCGACTTATTTTTACTTAAAAAAACATCCCAGAATTGCACAAAAATGGCATTGCGCACACTCTTCACTATATCCATGTACACTGCTTTTATCTCATAAATTAAAAAAATTTCACGAAAATACATGACAATTTTCTCAATCTTTAAACCCGGTAAAAAGAACATATATGAAATTACATGATCGCGAAAAAGTATTTACCCTTTACAAATATGAACATTTCCACATATAAAATAAATAAAATATCCAAAAACTTTTACCTCTAAATCATCTATTACATTATACACGTCACCAACGAATTCATACATGAAGCATTACAAATATTTATTATCAAATATTTAAATTATTTCCATGCACATTTATTTCAACTTAAACATACACCAAATTCCTACAAGTATAAAATTCACAAAATAACTATCATTTCATTAAAATATAATTAAATTCAAAAACACCACTTAAAATATACATGAGCACATACATTCAATTAATAAAAATTACCTTACAATCCTAATTACTTTAAACTAAATCATTGCTAATAACAATTTTCCCAATAATACCAAATTCCTTTCCACCTTACATTTCCAACAATGCATAAAAATAATTAAAAATACTAACTTACCTAATCTCCTTCAGAATCTTCATTACGTGGCGGATACACTTTTCTAAATTCTCTTTCAGAATCTTTAAAATCATACTTATCTTTCAAAGCAAGATACCACGTAAAATAAATAACATAATAAAACATGTTTATTTCTCTCTCACACAACCTTAAAAAACATTTCTTACTATCCTTTTCAATACCACTAAATACCCATTTCGAATTCACTTTACTTACGGCCATGGGATCCAAAAATTCACAAACACTATTTCACACAACACAGAATAAAGCCAAATACAAAATTCCCAGATTTTTCCCCATTAAAGAACAGTAATTCGTCCATTAAAATCACATGACATATCCCATGATCTCTCATTTCCCTCACACAAAATAATGCGTAATCAGAACTAAATACTACTCACATTCTTAACAAAGTCTAACTAACCTAATCTTCTTCCGAATCTTCCTTACATGGTGGATACACTTTTATTATGGATTCAATAAAATTTTTTTTCCGAATTTTTCCTCCAAACTTCCTCCGCTAAATAAAAAGCAAAATTCTCCTTCTCGCAATGCCTAGGAATGGCGCTTTTTATACCACTCCAGGTGCCCTCTATTGTGTTCGTATGCGCACCACTTTCCGGATCTTTAAAATAATACTTATGGTTTACAGCAAGATGCTTAAACCCTTCATCCTCCAAACATTGATATGATTTCCAACAATCTGAAATAATTATACTACCCGGTAAAATATATTCTTTTATAAAACTCAATAAACAATCTTTACTTCTATCTCGCACAACCTTAAAAAAACATTTATTACTACCCCTTTCAATCCCACCAAACACCCATTTTCCTTCCACTCTCCTACATCTCTCATACTTACGCTTCCCAAACTTACTCTCATCAATTTCCACAATCACATTCATACCACCAAGCATACCCATATCATTTTCGCAAAATTCCACGCACACTTCCCTACAAAAAGAATTCCAATCAGCTGCAGTCCTACTACTAATTTCTAAATCCGAAATCCAATAGTCAACTGGCAATCTATTCACCCAATAATAAGAAATCGATAAAATCTCACCCATACTCAAACGACTTTCAGCAAACCACGTACCCTTCCTTATACTCCGTTTCACAAAATGTGCATTTTCACCAGATTTCTTGCACCGCCATTCAAACTTATCACTAATATCCTTCCTTTCACACAATCTCATTTCATTCCCACATTTTGGACATTCATACTTATCCGCAATTAAACCTACACTCATGCACCATTCCACCAATTCTTTTGAATTATCACACAAACGTATTAAAAATTTCGAATTTACTTTAGACAGCGCCATACAATCCCAAAATTATTCAACCCTACTTCACACAACACACAATGAAGCTTAATACAAAATAATATACATCCACAGATACTTCTCCAAATTCCCCCCTTTTCCGATTAAAGAACCGTAATTCGTCCATTAATATCACATGACATATCCCATGATCTCTTCCGATTAAAGAACCGTAATTCGTCCATTAATATCACATGACATATCCCATGATCTCTCATTTCCCCCACACAAAATAATGCGTAATCGGAACTCAGTACTCCTCACATTATTACCAAACTCCCAGGTAGTGACCTTTATCGCCTCCAAAATGTCGCCAAACTACCAGTTACCGTAATGTAAAGATCAACCAAAAGCAGTGTACATGGATATAGAGAAGAGTGTGCGCAATGCCATTTTTGTGCAATTCTGGGATGTTTTTTTAAGTAAAAATAAGTCGACGTGTACATGGTTTAGTGATATTTTAACTAAATGATAGTTATTTTGTGAATTTTATGTTTGTAGGAATTTGGTATACGTTTTAGTTGAAGTAAACGTGCATGGAAATAATTTAAATATTTGACACTAAGTATTTGTAATGCTTGCGGTATGAATTCGTTGGTGACGTTTATAATATAATAGATGATTTAGAGGTAAAAGTTTTTTAATATTTTATTTATTTTATATGTGGAAATGTATGAAAGGGTATATACTTTTTCGCAATCAGGTAATTTCATATATGTTCTTTTTACCAGGTTTAAAGATTCAGAAAATTGTCATGTATTTTCATGAAATTTTTCTAATTTATGAGAAAAAAGCAGTGTACACGGATATAGTGAAGAGTGTGCGCAATGCCATTTTTGTGTAATTCTGGGATGTTTTTTTAAGTAAAAATAAGTCGACGTGTACATGGTTTATGTGTATGTATTATTTTGAAAAACGCGTAAGGAGTATGGTATTGTGCACTTTTTCCCAATTGTGCAGTGAATATTTGTCATGATTAAGCAGTTTTGTTAGATAAAATTTCTAGCATAAGTGTAATTCAGCTAGTAGATTGTTGGAAGAAGTGTTCAGTAGATAAAAAGAAAAGAAACATGTCTTTACTTCGTGAAGACAAAATGGCTACGGGAAAAAAAAAAAAATAGAGGGTTGCTGTTGGAGAGTTGGTCACCAAATTTTCGCCAAAAAATCGCTAAGTTACCATAATCTAAAGATCAAACAAAACATCTGCTCTGAAGATAAGGATAGTGCTGACAGATCAACTTCCAATCCGCGGCGTGAAATTGATAAACACATTTCGTATTTCAAAACATATTTTCGCTTTGTAGATACGTAAACATATATTGGAAATTCGATTTGACATAATCAAAAGTTCAAGCTTACTTTTATGAAATTGCTCTAACAGTCTGCAAAAAATAATAAGCCGGATCCAATTCGTAGATTAAGGAACACTGCAATCTGCAACATTAACTGAATTAGATAATTTTAGCTTATCTCCGTGACACATTACATGCACATGCGCACAAACATATTCGCAGCCGTAAAGGTCTTATACGCACTCGTAAACGCCTGTGCGCATGCGTGAAAGCAACGCATGCACAGAAAGTTTGTAGCTTTGAGGTCCGGATTATGGGTGTCTGAATTAACGACTTTTGACTGTATTTACATAAAATGTAGTAGTTTATATGTTTGAAAATTTATGGTTATTAATTTTGCAAAAAAAGTAATTCATTGAACTTTTATAATTAGGTCATTCAATACTTCATAATTGTAATTTTTCATTTCTCTCCTCCCCCTTCTCGAAACTCCAAAATGTCGGTAGTAAGTCCGTAAAAGTTTCAGGGGTTTTTTTGGGGTCCCACAAACACCCCTGTAAATATCACGAATACACATCAAATAGTTTTCTGTTTGCAATTTTCTAATTTCGACTATTCATAATGTATGCTTTGACATGCGCGCGTTGAAAGAAATGTTTAATAAAGTAAACAAATAAATATTAATCTTTTTTTTTTGTAAATTTTGATGCTCTTTAGATCATACTTTCTCTTTATTTCATAAGTTACAGTTTCATAATTTTATAATTTCTGCATGCCATCTTACCAGATTTAAATTGGTGATCTATAATCCGGAAAAACCGATAATCCAGAATCACTGAAGTCCCGCGATTCCGGATTAAAGACTTTTAACTGTACATGGAGACACAGCTTCCCGTGGTCCTTATAACAGATTTTATGCTAAAATACTTTAAAATTTCTTGAATAATCTTGCCATTATTCAAGAAATTGACCATGCATTTTAAAAATGCTACTTTATATTTGCTTTTCATTGGTTGCACTATTCTGATAGACATAGGCTGAATCATGGACATGCAATTTGGTAGAAATAATAATATGTATACGTGATCTTTCATTAAAACTTTAAGTGAAATATGAGCTGAACACTTGTCTGCAATTGGCATAATTTTTGCGTCAGCTGGTAAGCCAACTGAATTCTAATGATGCTGAGCCTTGGGTATGAAATGATTTTCAAATGAATCATTCTTTAACACTTCTGTCATCCATACTCTTTTATTTGCATGATATATAATAGGGAAAATCTTTGCTCCTTTAAATGCTTGAGATGCTGTACTTTTTCCCATTACAAAAAAGTTACTCTTCTACATCTGTGAAGGATTTGTACATGTTAAAATTGTTAGTGTTGCTGTGGAATCTTGGACACCAATTGGAGCCTGTTCTGTAGAGGCTGCCAAGGTATTTCCCTGTACATGTTGCAGAAAAGACCAATTTCATCAGCGTTGTAAATTTGTTCTGAAGATAACTTAAGTCAGTAAATTTGTTATGAAGTCATTATTAATGATTTTAATGAATTCATCTGCAAGTACTTCAACAGCTTCATTATCAAATGAAGCTTTTTTACCTAAAATTAATTCCCTTATATCATGCTTTTTAAAAAAAACAAAAATTAGGTTAATCAACCTGTCAAATATGTGCACCGAGTTTTTGAGTTCATATTTTCATTAAATAGTTTGGTTCGAGCGATTAGCATTGGACCCCTCAATGGCACACACCCGCTGCGATGCTGTCTGACCCATTAAATCATCACTTTGCCATGATGGTCACTTTTAACATAATGAAGTTTAAATCTGGTAAGATGGCATGCAGAAATTATAAAATTAAAAATATGAAACCATAATTTATGAAATAAAGAACAATTATGATCTAAAGGGTATCAAAATTTACCAAATAAAAGCTTAATATTTGTCTGTTTACTTTACTTTCTTCGCTATCGGAAGCGAATTATAATGACGAGGAATTTGATTTAAATCATATCAAAGACGGAGTACATCGAGATGAAATACTACATTTAGTAAGGAATTATAAGGTAAATAAAATAAAAAATCTGCCCTGAAGATAAGGATAGTGCTGACAGATCAACTTCCAATTCATTGCACGCCGCGGCGTCCCCCTGCCGCAGAGCAGCGTGAAATTGATAAACAAATTTCGGAATGGTTAGAGAAACGAAGGATATGCCTTTATCCATTTTTTGCAGCAATTCCACTTTTTGTTTAATGGACTTTGAGAAATACTTTCGCTTTGTAGATCCTTTACATATTAGTAAATATATATCGGAAATTCTATTTGACATAATCCAAAGTTCAAGCTTACTTTTATAAAATTGCTCTAACAGTCTGCAAAAAATAATAAGCTGCATCCAATTAGAAGATTAAGGAACAACACAGTCTGCAACATTAACTGAAGTAGATAATTTTAGCTTAGCTTATACCGTCCGTTATACATTAAACGCGCATGCGTAAACGTATTTTGGCCCTGCACACATGCATATTCGCAGCCGTAAAGGTCTTACGGGCATGCGTGAACGTGACGCATGCACAGAAAGTTTTTAGCTTTGAGGTCTGGATTATAGATCATTCTGGATTGTGGGTGTCCGAATTAACGACTTTTGACTGTACTTCTCGCATATCTTTGAAATGGATCTACATAAAAATGGCAACCTTTTTTTTGCAGCAATTCCACATTTTGTTCAATGGACATTAAAATATGCTTTTGCTTTGTAAATTCTGTTGCAGCTCCAATAATTACAAACTCTTTTTGACATAATTGAAAGTTGAGACATTATTTTTTATAAATTTGCTTTAATAATAACAACCTGTAAAAAAAATAATAAGCTAGATCAAATCAGAAAGTTAAAGAACAACACAATCTGCTATATTAAGTGAAATTCCTTGAAATCAGTAAAGTATAATTTTAGCTTAGCTTAATAACATCTGCTACACATTATTGGCTATGCATATCATGAAATTGGTGACGAAAGACAAGTTTTTTCGCTAAATTTTGTCTTGCTTCTATTGTGTACTGAAGCAGTTAAGCCTGAATTGTATTACTTTAGTTATTTATTAAACTTGTCTGCTTTTTGCAAATACTTAAGGCTTCTCTGAGTCCTGAATAAATAAATTCAAACATATATAAAGCTTATTGAGGGTCAGCACTAGCTCTCATACTGCCTGAGGCAGTCTCTGCTATTAAGTGCCTCCCTAAGTTCTAAATTTTGAGTCCTAGTGCTTTCCATAAATTCTAAAAATTTGTCAGTCCTTAATTTTGTAACTCGGTGCTTCTCTGAAGTCCAATAATATTTTCTTCCCTAAATTCTGACGCCTAGTCCGCCCATTTGAGCTCTGGTGCAATTCTGTGTTTATGTGAATAACAAATGTGTTATTTTTAATTCAAAAAGCACCCATTGTAATCTTTTGGCCTATGATTATCATTCACAAAATTTATTTTTAGCATATGGAAAGAAATTTTTGTTAAATTTTTCCTTGTCAACAGATCTTAGCATATTTAACTTCTATGTGTAATCATTGCCAAGTGAAATATCAACAAGAAAGGTTGCCATACACTTTGCTATTCAATTACTAATAGAAAAAAAATGTTTAGGCATGGCTGTGCGGTGATGAAAGCAATATATAATAAATATTCGCCAGGTAGGCATCAGGGATATAAAAATTTGGTACTACTCTTATATGTGCCCTCAGGTTGCCAAATGTGGCGATGGTTTTTGGCTCAATTGCATGTTCTGTGAATGTTTTGGGAACGATGTTGTTTGTATGGCAACCCTTTTGACTTTGAGACTTAATCTTTTACTGCAGTGGTTTTATTTGCTTGTTGGTTCGTGTCGTGCAGGTTTTGAAATGGAATGTTGCAATGACAGATGGAAAATTTCAGTCGTGTATTTTAGATTGTGTGCAAAGTAAATTTAGTATTAAAAATTACGATGTTGGAGTTGTTAACGAGTCTTTTGTTCACAGGTGTTTATGCAGATCGAAGTGTATTTTTGGAATTTCTTTGGGAGTCAGGACTTCTGAAGCAGAGTTTGATGTGTTCAAAATGTAGAGCTGATATGAGAAGTCGTACGAAAAAGGGCGTTTTTAATAGACTTGTGTGGGTTTGCAGGCAAATCGTTGCTGTTTAAGTACGTGGCTGTCAGCAAGTTTAAGATTTGGATAATTTTTCGTGTAGTAAGTTAACTTAGGAGGAGGAAGTTTTTATCGTTACCTTCGGAATCTTGAATCGCAGAAAGATGCATGGTATTGGAAAATCATGGCTCTTTTGTTCACAGATGTTGTGTGGCAGCAGAAATTTTATTCACAAATGTATGCTGGATTTTGTATGCTCTTGATATTTCTGCTGTTTGAAGAAGCATCCATTATGGTAAGTGCATTTTATTTTATTGCTTTTATTTTGTAGAATGTTATGTTCATTGTTTTTTTAGTATGAATTTCTGTCGTCGTTTTTTGAATTGTAATGTATTTGAGTTAGTTTATTTTGTTGATTAGTGAACAATCCCTAGATGATGCAATTCGTAGATTTGTTTTTAAGTTTAAACAGAATGCGGTTGATCTTTGAATTATGGTAACTAAGCGATTTTTTTGGCGAAAATTTGGCGACCAACTCTGCTACAGCAACCCTCTATTTTTTTTTTTTTCCACCGCCATTTTGCCTTCACGAATAAAGACATGTTTCTTTTCTTTTTATTTACCGAATACTTTTTCCAACAATCTACTAGCCAAATTACACTTATGCTAGAAATTTTATGCAACAAAACTGCTTAATCATGACAAATATTAACTGCAAAATTGGGAAAAAGTGCACAATCGCAAACTCCTTGCGCGTTTTTCAGAATAGCACATACACATAAACCATTTACACGTCGACTTATTTTTACTTAAAAAAAATCCCAGAATTGCACAAAAATGGCATTGCACACACTCTTAACTTTATCCATCTACACTGCTATTTTCTCATAAATTACAAAAATTTGCACGAAAATGCAAAAAAATTCTGTGAATCTTTATACTCGGTAAAAAGCACATATATGAAATTACCTGATCGCGAAAAAGTATATACCCTTTCCAAGGATGAACATTTCCATGTAAAAAATAAATAAAATATCCAAAAACATTTACCTCTAAATTATCTATTATATTATAAACTTCACCAACGAATTCATACCACAAACATTACAAATGGTTACAAATACTTAGTATCAAATATTTAAATTATTTCCATACACGTTTACTTCAACTGAAACGTATACCAAATTCCTACAAACATAAAATTCACAAAATAACTATCATTTAATTAAAATATCACTAAACCATGTGCACGTCGACTTATTTTTACTTAAAAAAACATCCCAGAATTGCACAAAAATGGCATTGCGCACACTCTTCACTATATCCATGTACACTGCTTTTTTCTCATAAATTAGAAACATTTCACGAAAAATGCATGAAAATACTCAACGTATTCTACTCAAACGTATTCGAAAATACTACAAACATATAACTCACAAAATCTCGATCATTAAATTTAAATATAATTAAATTAAAAAACACTACTTAAAATATAAATAAGCAGATACATTAAATTAATAAAAATTAGATTACAATCCTAATTACTTTAAACTAAATCATTGCTAATAACAATTTTCCAATAATATCATATTAATTTATTTACTTCTTACATTTAGAACAATGCATAAAAATAATATCCTCAAATGATTAAAAATACTAACTTACCTAATCTTCAGAATCTTCATTACGTGGCACGCACACTTCCACTATTTCACACAACACACAATGAAGCTTAATACAAAATAATATAGTACTACAGTTTTCCAAATTTTTCCCCCTTTTCCGATTAAAGAACAGTAATTCGTCCATTAATGTCACATGACATATCTCATGATCTCTCATTTCCCTCACACAAAATAATGTGTAATCGGAACTGAGTACCTCTCACATTATTACCAAAATCCTAGGTAAGTAACCTTTATCACCTCCAAAATGTCGCCGAACTATCATATTCCAAAGATCAGCCCACAATGCTGGTATTCTTTGGAATTTATTGTTGTTAATTTATTTAAGCGAAGTGTGCATAGTTCGTAGATTCCTTCGCTGCATAGATTGTGCAACTCTGTGATTTTTTCTAAAGTTAAAACATATCGCTGTGTGTGTGGATTCTTGTCAAATATTTTTTAGTTAGAAACTTTACTTTTTGCTGTATAAATTTTTTTTTTGTTTTTGTTTCAGATTTTTAGTTTAAATTGTGTGTTCAAAACGTGGTTTTTGCACGTGCAAATAGAAATTTATGCTAAAATGATTGTTTCTTCAATAGCTAGGTATTTTATTTAGTGTCAAAGTGAAATTAAGAATTGAGACTCTCCACATGTTAGTTAAAAAAAAAAAAAAAAAAAAAGAATCTGCATGCATAAATGATACAAAAAAAAATTTAAAAAAAAAGTTGCTGGCGGCAGATATTGGACATCCGGATCTCAGACTTTGTACTCTACTGTGCTTTAATATGTGATAAGCTTTTCCGAGGAAATAATCCTGCATTTTATACTCAAAATTAGGGCTGGGTTAACCATTAAGCAGTATAAGCACATGCTTATAGTATCTAGTAAAAGGGTCTCCAAGAAAAAAGCCTTAGATATTCTAGAAAGGGAGCATCAGAAATTTCTGAAAATCGGTTTTAAAAATCTGAAAATCCAGACCTCAAAACCACAAACTTTACGCATATGCGTAAAGAATGCAAATACATTATGCATGCACGTATAGAATGTGCATACATTACACATGCACATGTTGAAAGAAATGTTTAATAAAGTAAACAAATAAGTATTAAGCTTCTTTTTTTGTAAAATTTGATACACTTTAGATCATAATTGCTCTTTATTTCATAAATTATGATTTAATATTTTTAATTGTATAATTTCTGCATGCCATCTTACCAGATTTAAATTGATGATCTATAATCCGAAAAAACCCCAAATCCGGAATCGAAGACCCGACGAGTCTGGATTATGGACTTTGTACTGTATATAATTATGAATTATAAAACACAGATATAAATATGTTACCTGGATGAAACAAGCACAATATTTGTTTGTATTGTAATGTATTTTGCAGTAATTTACAAAACAGACAATCTTCTCAGTAGAACATAAATTTTATTTCTAGTTCTCGGTGATAGACAAATTTTATACAATTCTTAAGTGGCAAAATTTTAATACTACTCCTAGCTGGCAAAATCTTCAGAATACAAAATCTTTTTAAAGCAATATCTCTCGTTGCTGAGTATGGTTTGATACAAATATGGCATTGCCACTTCAACAATAATTATATTTATTTATTAAATAACAAGATATTACAACCTCTCCCCTTTCCAGATAAACTTTAATTTATATTTTTATAAATTAAAGTTTACAGTTTTTAAAACAATAATATCAGCACAACACAGAATTAAAATACAAGCATTTAAAGGAGAATTAAACAAGAAATAACATAATAACATACACTGAGGAAGAGAGGAAGGAACAAAATATTTTTTTTATCTATATAGAGAAACAAATTATTTAATCAGACCAGGGAGTACGACTTAATGCGTCTACATTTTTATGGTTTTTACCACTTCGATGAACGATCGTATAATTGTAGGGTTGTAGTACTAGTGCCCATCTCATAAGTCGTGGATTTAAACTCACATTATTTTTGAGCCAAACTAAGGGATTATGATTGGTCATTATGAGGAATTTAGTATGCCCGTCTAAATAACATTGAAGTTTCTTTACAGCAAATATTATGGCGGCACATTCCTTTTCTGTGGTAGAGTACTTTTTTTCAGTTTCTGTAAACTTCTTACTGAGGTATAATACTGGATGTTCATTGTCTCGTTCATCTTTTTGAGCTAAAATGACACCCATACCAGAGTCTGAAACATCAATTTGCAAAATAAACTCCTTATTGAAATCAGGTGAGTGTGCCAAAGGCTTTTGTGGCAGTTTTGCTTCTTCAATAACTCGCTCTTGTCTGTTTAGTTTCTTTAAAAACTTCTCCTTGACTTGCATCTCAAGTCTAGAACTTAGCAATTCATCTGGAACTTGTAACTGAGAATCCTTTAATTTTGTCAATTCTTTCTTGTCAGGTAGTTTTCGTTCTTTGTGAGATGAATCTTTGTTCTTATCTGCTTCTTGCACACTCATTGAATGAGGCAACTTTGAGTATCCTTTATCATGTTTGTGCCTCTTTTCTAAGTTTTCTGACATGTGCGTAGATTCTGAATGTATTTTTAATTTCTTAGCTTTAGAAGCACCTTCATGAGTTCTTTTATCAGAAGTTCTTTGATCTGCTGTTAACAAATTGTCAAACACCTCTTTGCTTTTTGGAGAAGAAGAAACTGGGAAACTTGTAGAGGAATAATCAGACACATTATCCACAGAAGATGAATCACCAGGTAAATAAGGTGAGTCAACTTCCATATAAATAACTTTAGCTTTCTCCTCAAGAGATGAACACTTAGATTGTTTGTCAGATTTCTGTGAAGCATTGACAGAAGCCTGACTTTTAGGAGGGTGAGTATTGACCAATTTACCCTGAGTTTTAGCACTATTATTTGTTTGCTTCTGAATAAAAGTTGTGTAGTTCTGCATTTGATCTCTATATTTTTCAAGAATAACAATTACTTCCCTTTCATTTGCATTTTTATCTAATTTCTTTTTCTCCTTTATTTTGAAATAATTTCCAAAATTTTCATTTTTAGCTTCACTAAGCATTGAGATTAGATCTCTGCTTTGATGCTGAGATTCAATTAATTTCTTTGAATTAGCATTAATTATTTTCTTAATTTCCTTGTCTTTCTCATCAGCTTGCGGTAAAATATCTTCGTCAGACTCAATAACAGACAGTTCTTCTTTTTCCCCCATTTCGGTGTCTCTACTTCGATCTCCTTCTCGAGATCGTTTTACTTGAGATCGTGTCAAAACCACATTTATCCTTTCTAAATTTAAGAACTGTTTATCTTTGAACAACTGAGCAGTTTTGTTACCCAATACATATCTGCCAGGATCATTTGTAACAACAGCTGCCTTTGTTTTTATGTGACCAAGTTCACAATTAATTTCAACTTCAGCTAACGGTAGACACACTAAATGGTCATTTAAGAGATATTGTACCCAGACATGTTCTCCAATCATTTTTGCTTTAGCTACGTATTTTCGAGAAATAACATCTACTGTGGCTCCTGTGTCTCGAAGAATAGGCATTTCATATCCATTAACTAAACCTTTAATTGTATACGTCTTTAATAAATCATCATTCAAAAATACGCAATTTATCTTTTCATTTGGTTTTAAGCGAGGGCACTGAGGCTTAAAATGTTTGTATGACCCACACTCGAAACAACGTGGTCGATACCTTTTGTCATATAAATTTTCTTGGTTCTTGTTTGGAAATTGATTTTTTTGTCGTTGATCTTTCTGGTATTTTGAATCATCCCATTTATCAGAATACTTAAAATGAGGCAGATGCTCTATTGTTTTCACAAAATTATCATAACGCAGTTTAAATGATCCTTTGTTAATTTTTTCAGTCTGATTGGCAGAAAATTTCGGTTTTATTGTTTTTCTCACATCTTCAAAATCTTCAATTTTCTTAACAATTTCAGTAGGTGAAATGATGGTTGTCCATTGATCCATAAAATGTTCTTTGAAATCAGGAGAAGTACGCTTTTTAATTTGATCAACCAGCATGAGATCTTTTAGCTGCTCAAAAGTTTTAATGTTTAATCCGTTAAGGCATCCTTCTAAATAATTCTTTAATTCATAGTAGAAATCATACCAAGTACTTTCAGTAGATTTTTGGTGTTTATTAAATAGTTGTCGAAATTTTTCCGCACTTAATTTAAATCGTTGTAACAGTAAAGTTTTTACATATTCATACTTTTTCGCGTCCTCTTCTGGTTCTCTAGCAATAAGCTAAACAATGTCGGGAGGCAGCAATGAAATAAGTTGAGTCACTTGATTTTCAGCAGGTATATTCATTATTTTAGCTTGACGCTCAAATAACACCAGAAATAAACTTATTTCATCTTCTTTAGGGTTGAAACGTGGCATGACATAGTGAATTCTGATTTTTAAAGGCTGCTCAGGTAACTGCGTAGTTTCTACCGGCTGTGCTGTGGCAGCCATTGCTTCCAGTTGAAGTTTCTGTAGCTCAAAGGCTCTAATTCGCTCTTCTCTTTCAAGCTCTTCTTTTCTTTCTTCTCTTCTTTCTCTTTCTTCTCTTTCGCATTCTTCTCTTCTTTCTCTTTCTTCTCTTTCGTGTTCTTTTTCTCTTTCTTCTCTTTCTCTTTCTTCTCTTTCGCATTCTTCTTTTTGTTCCCTTTCTTCTCTAATTGCAGCCAGTAGTTCTCGAGTAAACTCCTCATCATAATCAGGACTTTCCGTAATCAGTTTATGCAATTGAGCAATCTTAAATTCAGGTTTCACGATTAAACCTAACTCTTCTGCTAGTACTTTTAAATCCTGTTTTTTACTCCTAGCTAAGAATGACATGTTGACACAAGTTACTTTTAATAGGCTTCCTTTTGAAATTCAATCTAAAAGCTCGTACTTGTATTAAAAATATATAATTTCTGGCAAGATTTAATTTCTCGAATACGAAATTCACACTAACCATTTGGAGAGAATTATTTAAACAACTTTGCCAGGTTGGCACAAAATAATTTAATACTACGTCAGGTTGACGTTTTAACTCACTATTCACAAGCCTCGTTAGCTATAACTATATAAACACCTTTGCCAGTTAGGCAATACAATGGAATTTTACCAACGTCAGTTTGACGATTTTACTATCTATCTCCACGCCTGGTTGGCGAAAACAAAAACAATTTTTGCCAATTTGGCAATACAACTTTTAGAATATACAACCTGTAATACGTCGGGATGACGTTACTATCTACCACACGCCTGGATGGCGAGAACTTAGACTTTGCCAATTCTGCAGTATAATCAATTCACTGTACGTCAGTTTGACGTTATTACTTATTTTCACGTTCCTGCTTGGCAACAAATTCAAAAACTCAGCTAGCAGTTCTTTTTTTTTTTTTTTTTTTTTTTTTTATAAATGCCGGATGGCTTACACATATCAATTATCAACATAAAATTTCAATACAAATAAAAGTAAAGCATAAATAATAATTTTAAAATACTTCTTTACCACAAATATCAATTATAAATTTAAGCTGAATATTTTTAGCGTTAGTTATTTTAAACAAAATCTTACACAATAAACTATAATTCTGAATTAAAGTATTAAAATTCAATAAAATCTTTTTTTAAGAAAACCAAAAGTTAATCTTATCTTCAGAGATCAGCAGTATCCTATTTTTGACAGTTTTTGCTCGGACACAAGTTACAGAAGCACAGAAGGTAATCTTTGAATGATCCGCTTCAAATCTGGCTTTAAAACGGCAGACTTCTTACATCCATTTATCCTTGAAATAAACAAACTTGGCAATTGGTATTAGCAAACTTGTTGTAAAAAATTCAGTAAATTTCTGGGATTAGGAGACCAGCACCATCGAAATTGATAATTGCACTCCTAATTTCCAGTATCTCGGTGGAACCTCCAATTTATTAAGACTGTAATGTATTTTGCAGTAATTTACAAAACAGACAATCTTCTTAGTAGAACGTAAATTTTATTTCTAGTTCTCGGTGATAGACAAATTTTATACAATTCTTAAGTGGCAAAATTTTAATACTACTCCTAGCTGGCAAAATCTTCAGAATACAAAATCTTTTTAAAACAATATCTCTCGTTGCTGAGTAATGGTTTGATACAAATATGGCATTGCCACTTCAACAATAATTATATTTATTTATTAAATAACAAGATATTACAGTATCTAAGCGAAGTTTTTATATTATCAAGAGCTTTTAACAATTTGAAATAAAGTTAATCATTCAAATAAAGTAACACATGGTTAATTATGGATTTGATTATTTTGATTAGTACTTAACCCATACAGAAACTAATATGGGATTACTACTTATATTAATAAAATGATGGTACATACACATTAATTTCATACTTTCATTTAAAGTGTAAAAAGCTGTATTTTTGTATCTTGAATAAGAAGATGGAATTAGAAGGTTTGCATGGCATGTATTTCATGAATATTTTGAGTTATCATTATTTTGCAGAATTGCACAGATTTGAACGTATGGTAGAACTAAATAAAAAATGTATGTATATGCTCCTTACAGATATTTTTTGTAGTTAAAAAAAAATTATTTTCAATGCGCAGTTATTTGTCCTGTGACTACACAGTGATCAGGAATAACATTCGCATAAATGAATTATTTCTTAATAATTTTCAAGCTGTACTTGTTCTTAGTGAATAGCAAGCTATTTTAGTTCTTGTCAACCATGAAGATAAGATAACCAAACACCAGTAGTCTAACTCTGTACTGAATTCCATCAAATATTTTTCTTGAATAAATGTTTTTATTGTGAGTATGTTTATTGTTTATAGTATGCTATTTATAAAATACTTTCTAATATCCATAATTAAAACGAAGTTTTGGCAGGATTACAGTACAACTCCAATTATCTGAACTCCGACTATCCAAATCTCTTTCAGAATTTAAGGAAAAAAATAAAGACTAAAGGGGTTAAGAGTAGGGTTTCCACCTCTCCCAGAATTGAGTCGTAGAAATTAAAATCTCCCGGCTCCCAGAAGGAATTTAAAATAAATATTACTCTCCCTGAATATCAAGTTTCTCGAAAATAACGACACAATGCACACAGACGAAATGGTTGAGAGCATCGAAAATCACACAAATACGCACAGCAGCCAAAGAACGTCTATGTCAATACATATTCTTTGCAGCAGTGATCTACGGTGAGCGGTGAGTAAGCGCCTTATGAGATGAGTAGTGATTTTATGCCGGCGTATTGTGCACATGCGCCCTCACTCACTTCACCCTCTCATTTTCAATCCATTCTTTCATTTAGTGTGCAATTAGGTAGCTATCCACAAACAAGTGCGTATTTGAAATTATTTAAATGCTTTCATAATAATGTGTAATAAAAAAAATGATTCTGATTCTGCAAGTGAACAAATGCCACAAAGAAAGACAAAATATTCGACGTCGTTTCAAGACAAGTGGCTAACTCAATTTGATTAGCTTGTGAAGAGAGTCAACTTTAACAAAGAATGTAAAGTATGTCAGGAAACAGTTAATATTAACTACGAGGATGTTAGAGCTTTAACTGTACAGAGCTTTAACCCAAAGCAAGAAACACCAATCGTTAATATTGAATAGGGATTCATCGCAATCGGTTTCGAACTTTTTCATGAAGAAATCTTCAGAAGAACAGGACAATATATCAGCAATTGAAATAACTTCAGTCTATCTAAGATTAAGCATCATCACACTTTTAATAGCGAGGATTGCACAAATTGTATAGCACTCTATTTCCAGATTCTTCTTTGTCAAAAACGATTTCTTGTGGTAGAACAAAACGTACAAGTATTTGTGAGAGTATGCTTGCTACTGCAGTTCAAAAAATACTTTTAAATGAAATTAAGGAGGCGGAGTTTTTTTCGGTTGCGACTGAAATAAAACTTTTCTTTTCTTCTCCTGGAAACTTTTTTTCCTCTCCCGGATTTTGAGAGCCAAGAAGTGGCAATGCTAGTTAACAGTGGCCACATATAACTTCTCATTGTCAAGTGGATGCATGACTTGGCTGCCTGAAAACGGATGAAGACAGAGAAACAGCTTACTTTGACCGAGATGTTCGGCAGTCAATGACTTTCACCACTTGTAAGTATTGTACAGTACACTATATAACATGTACAGAAAAGTGTTGCTTTTTCATTTCAATTAATTAAAAACCACTTTTTTAAATAGTTTTTTCTCCCATTTTCAATATACATACATACTATGTATACTTTAATTAACTACTGTATGTACATACAGTAATTAATAAAAGTATACGTAGAACTACTGTATGTACATACAGTAATTAATTAAAGTATACGTAGACCCTTTCTTCGGAAAAAATCCAATTATGTGAATTTTTTATTATCCGAATGGGAGTCCCATCCCAATTGATTTGGATAATTGGCATTCTGCTGTATTTTGAAAGTTTGAGATATTTATTGCCATGATATACTGTAAAAGCTCCACTGTCTGGAAATATCGGAAAATGCTGAATTCTGGATATGTGAAAATTCCGGGTAGTTGAGCATATAAAAAATGGAATTTGTGTTAGAAAATTCAAATCAATGAGGAAAATTTAGCTCTAAAATTATAAAAACGACTTATTTGTTACCAACAATGAATATCATATGCCTATATTGAAAATTATATTGTTATGAATTTTAAATATATGTAAATACTTTTAATGAAATTATGTGTAAATTGTATGCCATGCATAATTAACTTGAAAGTCCTCAACAGTGTGAAGCGTTGCTGGGAAAATAAAGTTATAGTGATAAATACTTTTACTGTTGAGTTAAATGGCTGTCTTGCCATATTAGTGAGATGATGCCAAGCTGGCAGTGATCTTGGCAACTAATTTTTGTCTCTAAATTTGGTGTCTGTACTTATGTAACTGTAGTCCTGTACTTATGTAACTGGTCCAATCTCAATGTAACTGTTTCCCACCCTGTGTAGCTGTGTGCTTTCCAGCAATTGCAAGAAATCAAAAGGTGCTGGAAATATCTCAGTGGACAGGGGAAAACTGTATAAGCCTGGATCAGTTGAGTTTAATTCAGAAGTTACTTCAGAGTAGTGAGCAACCTTATGCATTTGAAGCTTTTTATATTATCTTATCTTTAATGATCTTAAAAGCATGAAATGATAGCTACTGATCTCTTCCATCATACTGAGAAGAACTGTACAAGTACTTTTGTTAAAACTTCCAGACTTTAACTCTTCTTTTGAAAAAATAAATTTCATGAAGCTATCATTGGATGTGGGTGCATTTAGTGCATTACAAAGCTGTACACATGTAACAGTATCAAATTTTGAAAAAGAATAATGCTTTTCAGTCATATAAACTCACAGACTTTGTTGTACTTTAGCATGAAAGTAAAATATGTTATCTGATTATGAAAGTTGAAGGAGACATTCCCAGTCATTTCAGCAGAAGCAGATAATTCTTTAATTTGTTAGATATTATTGAGACTTGAATTATGGATATTGCATGTAAAAAAACTAAAATTGTTTAGAATTTTTCACATTACATCTCCATTCTTTATCTGTTTTCAAAGTTGCATATCATGCCTTTTGTTAATGAATAGATGTTGTAACTCTAAAAATATCCCACTTCATTCAGTCTCAAATGTTAGTAATTTTTTTCAAAATGTGAAGAAAAAAAATAGAACTTAAGCCATCTTTACAAAATTTAAATCAGCTTATCAAGAATTTTACAATAAAAGCAAAACAGACTTACTATGATTGTATTGTGACATCATGCTTATTCATTATTGGAGTAAATCACACTTTTGCGATAGTGCATATGCAGTGACATGCTTATTTATTATTGGAGTAAATCACACTTTGGTGACAGTGCATATATGTTAACAGTATTATGGCTCTATTGTGGCATTACAAATCTCTCACTAAATTTTTCTGAGGGAAACATTTTTTGAAATATGCCAGTTATTTGAACTTTATGGTTAGTTGAATGCTGAATAGTCGAGCTTTTACTATATGTATGCAGAAATTCTTTCAGGCAGACTTTATTTATCATAAGTTGCATAAAATTTAAGTTCTCTTCTTCTCAGCTGTGATATGAAATATTTGCTCTTCAATAACTACTGTGCTTTAACTATACAAGATGATTAGAAACCTATATATACACTAAATTAGGGGACCTCGTTAGAAACAAATTACTGCTCATTTGGCTGTTATAATGAGTGCCACATGAAGAAGGATTTGAAACCCTGTTGACCCACAGTCTGTGTTACTTGGCCACAGGTAAGCTGATGTAAAAAAATTAATAAATAGAGATACAATCAGCAAACATTTGTCTTTGCAAAGGTTCCTGTGTGAAGCAAATACTTCCAGCAAGAAAAATATAGTTTTCCCTTCAGCTCATTTTGCAGTATAAAACTTGCTGAAAAATAAGAGTTATACCTCCTAGTTTAATTACTCCAACAAAACAACAACAACAAAAAAAAAAAAAAAAAAAAAAAAAAAAATGTAAAGTTTCAGATGTTAAATTAAGTCCAAAGTGGAATTTTTTTAACGTTTTGTGTGTTAGTTTTATTTATTAAATATCATGTTCTTTGCACTTAAACCATAAAATTCAAATCAATAGCAATGTCACAAAATAATTTTAAAATGAGCATATCTTTAGAATTTTCTGCAGTTGTGTGCAGTAAAATGCAATTCAGATTTCTATTGATTCACAGTTCTGCATGCTGGTGATAAAAAGCCCCCTATCCCCGTAGAGTGTTGCTATTGCTTGCTTTTAAATCTTTGAGTTTGTTACGTAAAAATTCATTAAAGTTTTACAAAATATGAAATCAATAATAAAACAAATTTCAAATTTGGTCTTCCACATGCCCATATTCGTAGGAAGATTGCGTCATTCAAAATTCGATGGCTCTAGTTACCGATGTTTTATCACAATGCGAGAACTATATATACATTTACGCAGATTTTTTTATTATTGAATAAGTTGCAGAGTCATTAGGGTTATTTTGAAACAGGAGACCTGAGAAACGTGCAATGCCGTCATTAAGACTTGAACCCAGACCTCTGGAATATGCACTGTGCTACCATTAAGCCACGAAGGCATGTTGGAAAGAGGGAGAAAATGTCTTATGTGCACCCCCTTTCAAAGGGCGACTGGGATTAAGGGACTCATTCGTCAAATAATAGTGGTGACGACTTATTGTTCACTACCTTTTAGTTCAGGCACTACCATAGAGTCCTGAGGGTTTTTGATGCTGGAATGTGAAAAATGAGGAATGCCTTCGCTGGGACTTGAACTTAGACCTTCTGAATACTTGCCAAATGTGCTACAATTACACAGTGAAAGCATGCTGGAAGGAGGGAGAAAATACCTTATAAGAACTGCAAATTTAATTTTACCAGCAGCCAACAGCACATCTGTTGTCCTACAATAGAAAGGATAAAAAAAAGGTAAAAACCTCACTGTCTTCTTATCAAAATTTAAAATAATGAAAAAATAAAAAGGAGGTTTCCATTTCAGGACATGGAAGTTAGTTTTTTTCTAGACAGATGGACATTAATATTTTCAATAAGAAAACATTCATCATTAGGTTATTTTGAATGTAGAAAAAATCTTTCTAGATAAAAGAAATGCATCTGGTTATTTCAATAAGAAGTAGTAAAGTATATTGACTCACTTTAAATTCTTTTTATTGGCAGTATTTTTCTTCAAAACCTGAACTTTTTTATAGCAGTTAAGGCTAAAACACATTTAGTCCTGGTTACAGATATATCTTTCCATAGAAAATTATTTGGTACATATTTCCCTGCAACAAAAAAGACTTAACATTGCACCTTTCAGAAAAATCTAAAATAGTTTCCAGCATTACTGCAGTGTTGTTAGAAAAGCAAAACCTTGGGTCCTATGAATGCAGTGTATCATTAGCTACTGGCTGCTATCCGAGTAGATTAAGCGGGTAGTTTTTTTATTTCCATCTTTAACATTATTGAAAACACATCTGTGTATCCCAAAAATATAGTCCTTTCTACTTATCTGCCCAATGGTAAAATTAATTCACCAGTGTCAAGTTAAACAGCCTATAAGATCACAAAAAGATGTGAGAACTGAGATATTCAGCACATAAATGCAGGTTTTGGCTTTTTAATTTGTATAGTAATTTTTTTCGTTAATGCTTACTCTGTGTAGTTGGGTTGACACATTTTTTTTCTTCTAAGGAATAGTAAAGGGACTGTGAAGTTTGCAGGCAGATGAAATTAAAAAGTTGCATTTCTTCAGAAATGTGGCAGTTTGCCTGATATTAGAGAATGCAAAAATTCACATTCTGTTAAGATGTATTTTGTAAACAATCGAATTTATCCTCTGATGCTGAAATTTGTTCAGGTCCCGATTGTTTTCAAGTGAAAAAACATCACTGAACACGGAAAATCAGCAGTGCGTGCATTGCGAAATTTGTTCAATGGTCTGATTTTTTCTTCGTGAAACCATATTACTATGCACCGGTGAGCAGCAGTGTGATTTCCATGCTGATTTCTGTGTAGTGCAAAATTTCTCCAGTTGTGGGCAATACAAATTTTTGTTGTTTTTTTAAGCAGATCATTGTGTATATAATAAAGGAACAGAATATATATATATATGTCTAATTGTTAGGGATGTTTCTTGCATTTTTAATTTTGTTAATTGGTTGTATTAGTAATGCTTAGTGTGCTGCTAATTTTAAAAATGGCAGTTGTTGTCTTTTGCATCTCAAGTTGGGGGAATCAGTTGGGTGGAATCAGAAAAATACCACAAATTTTAGCACATTCAAATCAAATTTAAATATTGTGTTAGTTTTTGTCATATAAAGATAAAAATCTCAACAGAACTAAGTAAACAGAGACTTCTGTGTAACTGAAAATTTGTCTCGGGTGTTTATATAGGGCTGCAGAATTAAAAAATTTTCTTGTTACTTAAAAAAAATTTTGTGTAATATTGTTTTCATTTTTCCAGTGTCAATCAAATGAAAATATTTTAAATAAGCTTTGCCTTAGTAGATAACGTTTGCCATATTACTCTTGTATTTTTCCACTTTTTCTCTAATTTTATTGAAATTTCTGCATTTAATTAGGAAGGATGCGGTTGCAGTAAGAACATAACAAATGAAACATATACATGGATAGATTATCAGTAACTCTCAGTTTTATTTATTAAAAAAAACTGCCTTTGAGTTAGGCTACATAGTAATATTGTATAGTCATATTTATTTATCTGAATCCTGACTCTTATCCACTCTCATTGTTGTCCTCTACTCTCTCTACATCTCAAATCATGTAATACTGCTGATATTGCTGTCTGTGTTGTCGCCTTCAGCTTTTAGGTCATCACCGTTCAGTCTGCCTTCCCACACGGAGTTATCTTCAGATTCGTAAGGACCATTATTTATCACCATTTTCTTGAAGGTCTTCTGTATTATTGCTTCATGAATAAGAGTCCAGTTACAAGCAAATCATTTATTAAAAAGAAATGAACCACTATGTACAGAAATTACTTTTAAAATTTAGAAGCACTTGCTTTCCTTGAAGAAATTGAAATTTGCATGGATACTTAAAAAATTTTTGGTACCTTGTGCTAAAATGCTTATGAGAGTCATTTGAAAAATGAGTTATATAGTTAAGGAGCTAATATAGTTAAGGAGACACAATTGCAGTATTAATGTAGAAACCTATCTTTTATTTTTGTTTATCTTGTGCATAAATGTATTAAGTTTATTATAATTTAAATTATAATAAACTAAGTGTACTTACAATGCTGAACTGTGCATTATAATTTATCAATGTATTATACTGTAAAAAGTTATTAGTTTAATTATTAACGAGAATTTTTATATAGCAAAAGAATTATGCATATAATTCATCTGAATAATTTGTCTTTTTCAGCATTCATCTAAAGGTGATACTTAACATACCCTAAACTGGCAAACTCTGAGCATGAGTTTAAACAAAGCCTGAAACTGAACTGAATGGATAAACTGATTCCCAGCCTGAGCTGGAACATGTGTACTTGGTGGCTCCATTAATGTAATCTGAACATGTGCGTTTGAATGTTTATTTGACCAGGAAAACAAAAAACTTGTTGATATGAAATATGATCAGCCAGAGACTTGAAAGTTATCAGGAGGTATTTTGTTGATATTGCATGCTGAGCAATATGGCACAAAATTCAACGGAGGATTTTAGATGTTTCAAAAGTGTACAGATATGCTATTTTATATGATAAAAAAACTAAAAAGTTCTCAAACTAAAAATAGTATTCTTGTTATTTGTAATTTGCTGGAGAGATCAAAAGCAAGTTTATGTAAATTTAGTTCATAATTGTCATTGATAGGTGTATGTCAAGATATCAGTTTACTAGGTCATAATTAATGCTATGTGATATATATATATATATATAAATATATATTTATGTAAGTATATGGAGAATGTTATTTGTATAAATACAGCAATAAGAATATGTGATATAATAATATGTGATATAAGAATATGTGAATAATATATAAACTACAGCAATAAGAATATGTGATATATAAATTTAAATATCCAATATAATTTGATTTTGAATTAAAATACTTACGTATATAAATCTAAAAAAAAAAAAAAAAAAAAAGAGAATATTCTTACATTTAATTAATTACAATTCGGGCAATATTTAAAATGGTATTCATTGCATTTATTATATATTCTTTTTCAGCTGTTATTCCTCTTGCTTATTCTAATTGTTTTTAATGTCTTTAGAAAATCATATGCTTAATTTCCACCCACATTAATCTATGATTTCACTAAATGCAGTTGAAATATATTTTTTCACACTTTGAAACTTAATAAATCTTAATTATAATTATTCAATGCTACAGGATTTCAATGCAAAATTCTAACTCATTGTGATAGCTAAGAAATTTGTTCAATGTGAAATTCATTGTGATATTTGGAAGAGTTCCAAATTAAAAAAAAAATAATTAAAAATATATGGATAATTTCTATGTGCATAATTTCTTGACTTTAATCATTGGTTTATTTAACCATTTGATCGTTATCAGTTTATTAGTAACCATTATAAGGTTTAACCATTCGATCACCTAATGAATGGGAAATGAGTTTATAACCGAAAAAAATATATATTTTTTAAATTTTTTTGAATATGAACCTATTGTTTTCAATGCTCTCTGCATTTGACCTCAATATTTTAAAGTTTTTTTTTTTTTTTTTTCTGTCTGTTAAAAAATAAAATTTTTCCTCTCTGATTAAGGGGATGCTAGACGCAGTTACACAGGAAAAGATTAGATGTGATAATATGTTTTGTTCAGAGTGAGTGCTTGAGTACTTATGCATTGATGTCATTGCAAATAAAAGGGATGAATTAATAACAATTTTCACTTGAATTTTTTATTTGCTTTTTTAATAAATGTTGTTGATTATTTTAAATCAGAAACAGGATTTTCCAGTTAAAATACAGAAGAAACATGAACAGAACATCCATCATGACCTCAAAGTGTGCTCATTTGAATTCATGTGGAATGGGTAACAACATGAGGCTAACATGGGTTGCAACATGAGGCTAACATGCATGTTTCTTGCTAACAAAATCAGCAGTTTTATGCTTCTTGTGTAATGTGAAATTAAAGGCTAAAAGTTCGAGCTAAAAATATTTTAATAGTTTCTTTTTTCTTTTTATCAAACACTGCATTTAACCACATCATTTTAAATTCTAGTTTTACATTAATTTATTAAAAAATGATACAGAGTAAAAAAGTGGTCAAACAAAATTTTTTTCCATATCGAATTTCTGGATTGAAAATTAGATATCTTCTAAATTGCATTATATAAAATACATATAACTTAATGCTTTGTCGAAATTTAAATGTTTCTAAAGCATAGCTGAAATGTCTACTAATAGGGACAAAATGTTTTCAGATATTACAGGGCAGTTTTCAAATTACAGAGCTGTTGGTGACTCATGGTGAGGTTTGAAAAGCATGAGATGACGCCAATCAGAGCAGGCTGTTGTTCCTAAGTTACTGAAGAAATATTTTGAAAAATAGAGAAAATTAATTTTCTTCTGTGAAAAAATTCTTGTCTTTTGAATCTAGAAATATTTCATGAAAGAATTTTTATAAACATAATGTATAGAAATGAAGTAAACAGTTTCTATTTCCCTTATAAAACTGGTATTTTTGTTTAAAAAATATTTGTCATAATAACTTCCATTGATTTAAGAATACCAGGATTTTGATATTAGATTAGAATTAGTGCATTCAATCAATTTTAAATGAGGTCTATTAAATATTAATGAGAGTTATTCTAATCTTAAAAGAATTTCTAGAATGATGAATCTGTGTGGAATTAATGTATTCTTCTCGTGTTGCGGCAAGCATGTTAGTTCGACTAACTGCAAATTGAACTGATTGGACATTTTTTTATTCATAGTTGAGGAAAAAAACAAACTTAACTTATGCAGCATAAACTAAACTACATCAGACAAAAAAAAAAAAAAAAAAAAAAAAAAAAGGCCCTTGAGAGGAAAAGGAAGAGAAGTAGAAAATATCTTTATATGTTATAGCGTCCATTAATAATTTAAAATTGATGTTTCTGCATATTTCAAGAATTTGTTTGGGTTTTAGAAACATCCTGTTGGGTATACATTCCAATTGTTTCTGCAAGAAGTGATATTTCTGATTTATTTGCACTATTATCATAATTTATTAAAGAATCATTTGAAATCATTTTAACCTGAAATTAACAGCAGATAATTATCTAAAAAAATGGTAATATCTTGCATTTTTTTTAAATAAAAGTTTTAAATAGATTCTTTTCGCAACCAACAACCTTATATCAACAAGAAAATAAATATTAATAAAATAAAACATATTTATGGGAATTCAATGATTTCAGTTTATGCGCGTTTCATATTTATGAATCTCTAAGAAATTGCCTTGAATTAAGCTGAATTACAGAAGTATACATATATAAATTTTTGGATATATCTTTCCACATGTTCAATTGTGTAAATATTTTACTTACGTTCATCGCTATACTGCCCAGAAATTTGTAAGTTTATGCAAAAACATTTTAACAACAGAAGAGTTTATCTTGATCAAATGCACAAATTATATTCGTAACAGTTCACGAAACTTAAAAATGAATAATAATTAATACATAAAGAAAAGCATTGCTTTATTTAACACCTTTACAATTCATAAAAATAGTAACAACTGATTTCTTACTTTTCATGAAAATTATGAA
Organism: Stegodyphus dumicola; assembly: GCF_044657685.1. NCBI lineage: Eukaryota > Metazoa > Arthropoda > Arachnida > Araneae > Eresidae > Stegodyphus > Stegodyphus dumicola. The sequence goes on from NC_140778.1 coordinate 56,537,958, forward strand.
ACGAATTATCTAAAACGTTCAAATTGTACAGTTTAAATCCTAGCATATATCAATGTATGTTACGGAACGAAGATGCCAGCTATAAACAGAAACATTAAAATATATTTAACATATTTTGATTATTATTAAGTCCCTTTTTTGTGTCTATGGATGTGTCAAAAACCGGGGGGTACCTCCTCTGATTAGGAATGTAACGTAAAATAAACAAAATTAACATAAATTTGGAATATATAGATACCCTAGCATAATTTTGTAAATGAGCTTATAAAAGAGATTTAGTGTGTAACTTCTATAATATATCATATAATTTTGAGCATCACTAGGAAGACAAGGCATGCTAATATAAGGAAAACCTTACCGGTAAATACCTATACAAACTGTTTTTTTTATTTTGTGATCTCCGGTCGTTGTTTGAAGGATAATTTAGTATGACTGGTTTCTGAGTCGTTGAAGCTGTTTCAGCACTTTGTATTGCAGCAATCAAGAACCTGTAAATAAGTTCGTCCTTGGTTTCGATATCAGATCTATGAAATCCACTGTTGTAAGGTATAACAGCCAACAGTAATCGGGGTAGAAACTTCACTGCGCGAAAATTGTCTTTTGCGCGCAAAAGACAATCCTAAAAAGGAAAAAAGTATATTTACTCCAGGAGATATGACTTTATTGCAAAAATTTACGTTTTTTTCCGGAGCGCTACAAAAGTGCGACCGCCTGTGTCGGTGATCGCAGCGCCCTCCCTAAACTACATCATAGCCACATGGTTATCAGTATATATATCAGGTTACAGTTAGGAAAACCCACAAAATCACAGTTACATATAAAAATTTAGAAGACACACAAATAATACAAAAGAAATCTGAAAATTACCACACTTGGTCTAAAAATATGAATATATACTATTACAGTTATTTAGCAGTGAACAAACAATTATTCCATTTTTCTTTCTTAATTTAAATTAATTTTCATCAATTCCTTATCTATCACCGGGCCACTGAAATACAACTTCCAAATCCAATATATTGACTGGTGCAACCATCTAGTGGCATTTGGCCAAGTTAATATTTATGTGCCAACAAGCACATCTGGTAAGTTAACGGTAGGCACGTTGAACCCGTTAATGGAAAGTCGTACATTTCACTCTTGATAGGGCATTTTCAGTTTCTATAGAAGAACCACAAAATTTGTTTCAATTTCCGAGATTCTCCGAAAATTAAAATGTAAAGAATATTGTGCCTCTTTTAGGCATTCGAAGCAGTATCATGCTGACACATTTTAATCTAATGAATTTTGAAAATTACAGCAAACATAAATACTTCGTTGTACCCATTTTTACTTGTTTGTACGAAGTAAAGGAAGTACTGTAATCAAGAAAAACTTCGGGTATGATACTTCAACGAAAATATCTATTTTGACCTCTATCGAATGCAATTTAACGATGTTTTTGCTTAACATTACGTGAGGACAGGATAAAGGACTAAATTATAAAACATTTAAAATTGTTCAGAAGAGATTTTGTCGTGTCCTCTGTATGTACGGACGTCTGTATGAATTTAAGATGATACAATATATATATATATATATATATACCTACTGTGTTACTCTATGAGCTCAATTTTTTATTCTTATATGTTGGTAAATTGCGCAATTTATATTTTAAAAATAATTGAATTATTTTGTTCTTATCTTTCGATTAACGTTTATATGCCTTTAGTTAATCTGCATGGAATAGTTGTAGAATTATCAACAATTTAAAAGTTGTTTAATTGCTGCTAAGCCTAATTTTTCTTACCATTGGAGCCATATTTTTTAAAATTTCAACCTTAGCAGAACCAAGGAGGTTAGAAAAGAAGGAGGGAGGTTTCGCAGTTTCCTCCACACTTCTTCCTTCCGAAGAAGCGGCGTCCGTTTTTGTAACTTCAAAACATTGCGATACGGCAGTGAAACATACTTGTTTCTAAGGTGTTCCGTGCATGTATTTTCCAGTAAAAATATGTTAAATTTATAATGACATGCTTTGCTATTGCTAGTTTTTTGTTTTAAAGTTACAAAGATGATATCCGTAATTTACTACGTACAGAAAATTATTAAGAAATAAGTTGAAATCTAAATGCATGTGCGTAACATTAAAGCCTTTAAAATTGATTTTTCTGCATATTTCAAGAATTTGTTTGGGTTTTAGAAACATCCTGTTGGGTATACATTCCAATTGTTTCTGCAAGAAGTGATATTTCTGATTTATTTGCACTATTATCATAATTTATTAAAGAATCATTTGAAATCATTTTAACCTGAAATTAACAGCAGATAATTATCTAAAAAAATGGTAATATCTTGCATTTTTTTTAAATAAAAGTTTTAAATAGATTCTTTTCGCAACCAACAACCTTATATCAACAAGAAAATAAATATTAATAAAATAAAACATATTTATGGGAATTCAATGATTTCAGTTTATGCGCATTTCATATTTATGAATCTCTAAGAAATTGCCTTGAATTAAGCTGAATTACAGAAGTATACATATATAAATTTTTGGATATATCTTTCCACATGTTCAATTGTGTAAATATTTTACTTACGTTCATCGCTATACTGCCCAGAAATTTGTAAGTTTATGCAAAAACATTTTAACAACAGAAGAGTTTATCTTGATCAAATGCACAAATTATATTCGTAACAGTTCACAAAACTTAAAAATGAATAATAATTAACACATAAAGAAAGGCATTGCTTTATTTAACACCTTTACAATTCATAAAAATAGTAACAACTGATTTCTTACTTTTCATGAAAATTATAAAACGAATTATCTAAAACGTTCAAATTGTACAGTTTAAATCCTAGCATATATCAATGTATGTTACGGAACGAAGATGCCGGCTATAAACAGAAACATTAAAATATATTTAACATATTTTGATTATTATTAAGTCCCTTTTTTCACATCTGGAAAGAAAACAACATGACGTGATATTTTTTAACATAGTTATCAAATTACATAAAAAAAAGAAAGTCAATACTTACGAGTGAAAAGTAATCCCAGGAATCGTTTTCGAAAATCTATTTGTGCATCCATATGCAACATAAGCTGACATGCTTCGAAAAAGAAAAGGGGGAAAAAATGTTACAATTACAGACTTACATGTCTACAACAAGTCACAGCGATAATAGTAACATGGCCGCCAAGCTTCACCGTTTGAGTTCCCTCAGGAAATCACAATCTTGCACAGATCCATTGTATATTTCCTGAACATAGGTGTTATATTCTGCAAGAAGTCCTAACTTCTTGTCGACCAAAAAGTGCATTAGCATTATATAGTAAACAAACTGAAAATGACTGAGAATGCATTTCTGTAAGAAAAGATGCTTAAAAGATGATTGCACTTCATGGTTACTTAAGTTTGCCATTGAAAAGCCCAGCGTATTGCTCAATTCCTAGACGAAAAAGAAAAATGGAAAATAATCACCGCGAATGTTATATGTCATAAATGTTACATTTTATTTTTATGTTACCTTGACAGTGTAACTTATGAGTTGACAAAAATATCGCGCTAGAATAAATTCTACTCAGTTTTATTTTTGCCGTCAAACAAATGTTGCTTACTTATAATTAGTAAAGAAACAGCCTTGTATTTGCCGTGGATTTAAACAAAATCAATTTCGAGGGCATCAGGTCCCTCTTCATGAGGAGCAAAGAAATTTGCAAGACTGGAAAGAATCGGACGGCAACGTCCTATTTATACCCTACTAGTGGAAGTACTCGATGCCAGTAAAGTTAGATTGAGAGTAATGCATCTAACAACAGAGAGAACGATATAGCTGTAATCCTTCTCTAATTATTGATATTTGATGTAAGAAAATCGGATTAGGGTGTTTTCTTCTGTTATGAGGTATTTTTATTAAAAGAAGACAATTCACTTAATGCATTTTTATTGTAAAGCTGTGCCATATACAATATTTCGAGTTTCACCACCAGGAGAGAAATGTACAAATTCTTTCCGGTTCCTACTCTTGAACATGCTACGTGCAATCGACCACGTGAAAAGCATGGAGTTCCCAGATGAATACCAGCAACTTTAAGGCACTGACCTTGAGCTTTATTGATAGACACTGCAAAAGCAAGACGCACTGGAAACTGAAGATGCTTGAATTCAAACGGCAGATCATAAAGAACCTTGGAAATTCGTTGTATGAAAATGTCTTCTACTTTCGCGCAGCCTGTTAAGATACCTGCTTCAATCACATGGAGTATTAGACTAAGCCATGTACCATTAGAAAGTCTTGGTGCATCTAAATTTCTTAGAAGTATTATCGGAGAACCAACCTCGAGTACCAGACTGTGTACTGAGTTCCAAGAGGTTCTAGCGAGTTGAGAAATTCGGTAAGATATTGTACTGCTTGGTCAATGTCCACAACCATATCGAGTGAGTTGTATGATACATCTACTCCAGGTAACTGTCGTAACTACAAGTAACTGTAAGTTAATCATATCCACGCTTTCATTTTTCGGAGCAAGGATAGCACGTTCACATAGCCATTTGTGGTCATTGAAATAGCTTCGAATATCTCGAAATAGACTGTTTTTGAGAGTGCATCCACTATATTAGAAAAAATATTTGGTATTGTAAAAAGTCCATTAGTCAGATCAGCAACTATTTTTCCGTCTCTAAGACTAAGTAGTTGTTGAGCAAATTGGTCTGTTCTAGTTAAAGACCCTAATTCAATTCCATCTTTGCCTTCAACCTTTAAAGAAATTATGTTTTAGTTCTGGTTTCATCAACAGATGGCGCCAGTAGCTGATTTCCTGTCCAGGCTTTCTTATCTTTCCTAATCATTATATCTTATTTCGTTCATTTGCGCTTTTGCAGCTGAGGATGATGGTTCGGTAAAACCATCGAAACTAGTCCAGCGAAAATTTGAATATATAACGCTGATTTTTGTTGTTTGACTTCTAAATTAATATTTGTTCGGGGTATTGTTGTATCTTAATTATCAAGTATTCATATTTTATTAGATAAATATACCTTACATTAATATATTTAGATGAAATAAAGTAATGAAACATTGCAAAATAAATCTTATGCGGACTTCAGATTCTTCAAAGGACAGATTTAGTCTCTTTTCATTCTAAAAGTAACGCTGATGAACTATGAAAAAGATGCTAAAACGACCACGTCTAAAAGCGGCCATATCACGACCTTTCAGTGACGTCGACAAATTGCCAAGATGCAACGGCAAATATTTTGCGTTGTAAAGACGTCTTAAAAGTTACCATTACCACTTTGCAACCTCTTGGACCAGTTTGCAACGTCGTGTGGTACTTGGGTGCAGTGGCGCTGCGATGAGGAAGTGGGTTCTATATAAGCCAGCTCATAGATGATGATTCAGAAAACGTGACGATCACATTCCGACTGAAGAAGGATTTTAGTAAACGAATAATGTCAGGTAGACGTGGAAGAAGATATTTCTAACAGTTAAGCGAGTTTGAGAGGGATCTGATCATCGGCATGAAAACCGCCGGCTTGCTCCTTCGTCTTTGTTCCTCAGGTCGATTGTTTGGAGTGACGCGTCAGAACATATTGGGAGGTGGTACCCACATGCGAAGAATCTTTAGCAACCAGAAAGACGACGAGGCGAGAGGATCGTGTGGCAAGCGTTCATGTGACCACAGAGTTAATTTGCATACAATTAGGCTTAGGGGTGGCAGATGTTCCACAAACCATTTCCAAACGCCTTGCGGAAGCTAATCTGTAATGGAAGCACATTTTTCGTGTACTGCATTTAACACCGAAACATCGGCGATTCTCTACAATGGTGCCAAGCCAAAACTACGTGCAATGCCACAGTTTGGCAAAACATGGTGTTTAGTGAAGAATCCGGCTTCGTTTTGGAGGCAGACGATAACCGCGTACGGTTGTGGAGGCGCCCTCTTGAATCGCAGAATTCCAACGACGCTGTTCAGCGGCAAACTGGCCGCAGAGCATGCATAACGGTTTGAGGGGCAGAGCTTACGTCATGTGCTACTTGGGATACTGTCGCAAGGTACATGAATCATGTTTTTCACGAATATCTGAAATAGAAGGAGATCTTGTTGACTATCTGGTAGTTCTGTACTAATAACGCTGTCTATTTCATCTGGTTTCATTTTGTCTGTCAACTATATCAATATACGAGTATGAGGTATACCTTTCTTTTGCCATTCAATACAATACATCCCATCTTACTGGTCCGAATACACGGCTTTTGGTGATAATATTCATCAATTTTATGGGCTTTAGCCTGAATATTCTTGCCAGCAGTTCATGACGATTGGACGGATTTTGATCATCTAATAATTCTTGAAATTTTTCTCATGTTGAATTGCAGGTGAATGTCACAAATAAATCATGTCTTCCGCAGTTTCTCACGTATGTCTTAACATCTTGTGTATACTTCTGTATGTGGCGAGGACTTCCAGCGAATGTAGATGGCAGTATTACTAACCGACCGAGGCTATCAGCGTTGCCATGATTAGCTATTCCGACTCTTAAATGAATGTATTCGTCTACTCTAAGTTTCTTTAAGTCTTATAAACCGTAACAGCTCACTTTCAATTTTGGGGTACATATTAAGGATAAATTGATGGGAAATTTGACGACATCTTAAGATATGATTTATGGAACGTTCGGGGAGGAATTTAGAGCGTTGAAATTCGGCGCTTAAAGTCATCCCACACATGCTCAATCGGATTTAATTCGGGTGAGTAAAGTGACCAATCCGTTCGTGTGACACATATCTTCTATTTGCAAGCATTCTGACACCACATATGCTCTGTGAGGCCGAGCATTGCCATCCCTTAGCAAAAACTCTAGCCAACAGCACCCTAAGTAACCTAACTTGGTGTTCCAATACCTCGTCCACATATCTCTGAAAAACCTCCCAAAAACATCTTTGAAAATATGCAGGTCTGTGCGGTCATTTATTATGATTTATCCCCAAACCATTTAACGGCGGTGGAGGAAACGAGACATTTCACGGACAAGATGAGAAGTTGCATGTTGTCTCATCTCTCCAGATCCAAATACGTCTAGAATCGCTATTTTTGGAACAAGGTAAGCAATTTTGTTTTAAATTGATAAATTAGTTGAAGTGTGAATAACACTAAATAATAATAATAACTCGTCAGCAAAAAATACTTGGATCCAGTCGTTGTGACTGCAATGACGAAGCCACGAGTTTAAACGGGAACCTGCACAAGCTGGAGTGAGTGGGACACGAACCATTGGTTTTCTCGTATACTGTCAACCACGTTCAGCTTTCGTGCAGCAACTGAACGGCTAATTCGAGTTCCTGTGGCGGCCTGAAGTTTTAAAACCAAATCGCTTAGTCGATTCGCGGTTTCTTCGAGTCGACAAGGATAGAAAACGGTCTTCTGAAACATTTGTTGCTCTTGGTCGCCCTTGACCAGGCTGTCAATCAACTGATCCAACGTTTAAAAAGTGGCTAGAAACTCTTGATATGAGGCTCTGAGAGATATTAAAATCTTGCGCGACCTCAATTTGTGTTTATCTCCCTCGATTTCATCAACTGTTCACCACTTTTAACCTTCACTAAAATAATGCCTTTGAGCCATAACTCCTGAATACTAATTTTTCTCAGAAACCGCACTCAGTTTTAAAAAAGATTACGGACCGGAGTTCCAACATGCATCCATTGCGCAGCACATTGTCAATCACCGAATTATCGTATTTCCGACGCTAGCGTATGCGCGACTGTCAATCACCGAATTTTCGTATTTCCGATGCTAGCGTATGCGCGAAATTGCAGTTTGGTGTCGAATTGTATTTAATTAAATTATTACAGCACTGGGCATTAGTTGCAACATTAACTTAGTAAGCATAATTTTTCTCATTAACTTACAGTTTTGATGACCAGTGTATATAATACTGTTGCCTGCGTACGGGTTCGTTGCGAAATGAATGCTGTTGCGCCTAATGAAAAATGAAGAAAATTTATTATTATCACAACAGATATGATTAAATGTCCTCAAATAATCGTGCAGTATCCCAATATATCACACTAGTTATCTTCTAACTACTCAAACGTTCAAGAGAACTTAATTCAAAACAGCTAAAGAAAGCTAATCCGCGAATTCGCTACAGTCCACAAGAGCAGTTTTCTAAGCAAAGTCTTAAAACAACAACAAACTAACTAATCAACGAATTGAGAGGTTTTCCTCCTATTTATAAGATTTTAAATCGCGCGCGAGAATTTTCTGGAACTTTCTCGAAATCAAAAAGAGATATTTATTTATTAAATGTTAAATGCACGCGCTCTTGTATTTTTAACGTTCCGGCTTAGCTTTCCGTGTCCGTGAATATTCGTCACGCGCTGCACTGCACGGGGAATAAAACAATTTAATTTATAATTCTACCAACATTAGCTATTTCAATGTCAAATTCGTAACAATACTGTATTTCCTCGTTTATTTACTTCCTTATTCTCCCCATCTGCAGTTTGATATAATCGTACACTGCCGTCCAAAAGTTAAGGAACAGCATGTTTTTTGTGTCTAATTTGAAAATGAAGCAACATAGAAAACAGAAATTTAGTGGACATGTTCACTAAACAGTTCCTTAATGAATGCGACATAGAATGTTTCTAGAGTTCAACACAAACATGAATTACAACAAAATACTGCGCTCTTGGCAGAGGAATCCAGTCTAGGAGAAACAGTATATCACAGTTTTTGGAGGGAAAAATTGAGTGGTAACATTACAAAAATGGGTTCTAATAAGGAATGTGTCCACCCCAAGCTGCAATACATTGGCGGCAGCGACGTTCCATGCTGTCAATTAAGTTTTCGGTCAGTGAAATGAGAAGCAACGACCGGACACGGAGTAATCCTTGTTCAAGCGCATTTATCGACCTTGGAGGAGGACTTAAGGCAGACACCTGTCTCCCAAGATAGTCCAAAGATGCTCTATCCGATTCAGATCTGGGTATTGAGCCCTCGATACTGTGACCCCCAAGGTATTCTTCAGCAACCCGAGCTCGGTGAACTCGCGCATTGTCGCCCGTCAGAAAAACAATCCAGGACCAATAGGAGCGACATATGGGCGGACATATTGATCAAGGATCTCGTCTCGATATCTCACACCGGTCAAAGTTCCTCCATGGAACAAATGCAGGTCAGTGTGACCACCAAGAGAGATTCCAGCCCATACCGCTATTCCACCACCTCTGAAACTTTGTCTTTTCACAGTGTGGGGTTTGTCGTATCTGGTGCGTTTTCCCTCCAGATCAACTGACGACCTGTGTCACTGTCCAGTGTGAACCTGGACTCGTCTGTGAAGAGAAAAGACGCCCATTGTTGACTGGTTCACGAGACGTGTTCTCTTGCCCAACATAAACGGTCACCTCCTGCAGTACGTAACTCTGCCTGGAACATGTCTTCTTGACACAGAATCCTCGGATTCAAACTGATTCCATAGTCGGTGGCTAGTTCCCATAGTTCCACGAGAGACATTGAGACTCCTAGCAGCACCAGCTTGTGACATCCCCATTTCCGTTCATCCGATCTCCCGCCACCTGAAAGAATCGGGCAAGCGACTTCTCCTGGACATTGATAGACTCTCCTGGATATTATCAACGAAGCTGCTAATAACAATTGAAGATCAACACTCGTGGACAAATCTTACAATTTTTGAATTTTTTAACCAAATTAAAGTTAATTTATAGAAATTGAAGTATGAATTTCTATATATATTATATAAATTAAAGTATTAATTTATATAAAATAAAACTGGTAGCGATTATTGTTTCATATATTTTCTTAAGCAAGAGAGAGGAAGGAGTTAGTAGAAGCAGGCCGCTTGCCTTAGCAGTTTTTACTCGGTTGCTGGTTGCCTTCCAGGCCAGAGGTTTAATCCTCTGGATAATTTTAAACGTATTGTAGTGTTAACAGTGCTCTGTACTACATACGGCTCCCTGTTAATATATGGCCAATCTTCCACGTAGGCCCTTGTTTATTATTCCAAAGTTAAGTTAGAGTTTAGTTAATATTTTTATATTCTTACGTTCAGACCACAAGTGGTTGGTCTCTGTATTCCGAAGTCCGGAAATCTTTGTAAAGAGAGAAAAATATAGGGTTTCGTATACCCTTCCTGTGTGTCTTGTCTACTTCCCACATTTATTGAACATAGCTTTAGTAAGCTCCCTGTTCCGAGTCAGGTTCTTGAATGTTCCCCAAGCAAGTAAGGCGGAACATTGAACCTGATAATATATTATATAAATTAATTTTGTATGTAAATTAAAGTATTAATTTCTATAAAATAAAGGTGGTAGCAATTATTTTTGAATATATTTTCTTAAATTTCGTTACCATCATGCATATAAACTGTGAATTTTAATGTTACTGACATTTTTGTAATAGTGAGCTTTGAAAAATTTGGTGTACCTTTACTTTTGGAGGGCAGTGTATATAGTTTATTTATAAATACTTTTGGTTTTATAAGCACAGTAAGGAAACAACAAATGGAAAGTTTTTATGGATAAACTGCTGTTTGCACCATGCTACGGGGGGGGAGTAAGTCGAAAATTATGTGGGAAAATACGTCTATGTTTCTTCTACAATAATATAAAATGTTGTTTTGAGGCAGTCATGTTTTGTTTACTTATACACTGTATTAGACAGACGGAAATGTTTCCTTTAAAAATAAAATCAAAGTTACCAGTTATTACGTGTAGATATTTTATTTTAGTTAACAGTTTTAATAAATAATACATTAAAAATCTTCTTGCTGTCTCAGGTTACAAAATTCACAAAATATTGAGTTGAAAACTTAACAGCATGCATTAGAAACGAATCATAACTTCATATTCTCTTGCTGTTGATTTCCTTAAGTTGATGCAGACTTTGCATGTCTGTAAAAAGGAAATAATGGAAAAAGGAAAGTGAATAAATAATACAAATTTCACTCTAACAAAAGCAAAGACAGATACATAGTGCATCTAGATAGTTATTGGACTGATTTTTTTCAACATTTACCAACAAACTTGATTAATAACAACTTTTATTACTGTAACATCTTATTATTATTATTTACGGGTTCTTGACTAAGGAACTACACGGAAGGGAGGGATGCCTTCTTGTAAGTCTTTCTAGGGGAAACTAGCTCGTATTAATATTGTTACGTTATTTTCTTCCTTTACGTTCGTACGGGGCTCGTAGATTTGGAGTGAATAACGACGACACTTGATGAAGTATCGAAACACACTTTATTTACCAATATCAATCAAGACAGCTCCAAAACACTTTTACAGTCAGCGAAGATCTGCTATAAACAGGCTGGAACAATCAGCGACACAGCCTTCAAACTGTCCGGCAATAACGGTGGAGACGGCTTCACTGCGAAGCACCAGAATACAGATTCCGACTCTGCTTGGTCGTTCTTGGAACTCCACGTACTCTCGAGACTCTCCACGCTACGACTCGCGATGCACAAGTGTATAGCTCTCGACTCAGCCCAGTCTAAGACGAAACTCGACGAAGCACTAATTCGCGATGCACTAAAAGACTCTCTGGATGCACTCGACGACGAACTCGACGCTAGAGTTCGAGACACTGGCTCAATGACTGACTATCAGCTCGCTAGACGAGGCACACACACTAACTGGCTGCGGAATAGCTTTTGGCTTGTGTTCGAGAACATTCTGGGCTAAACCGGTAAGAATTCGTTCCAGAAGGTTCTCCATCCGTCCATGGTATATCGCCAATTTTGTCGCCTAATGGGCGATTTTTCGCCAAATGTGACAACCCCGCTTTCCCTTGCCATGTTATGGCAACCCTAAAACTAGTTTGCGGGGAAACCATGTCATTGCGCCTATACATTTCGTAACAATATGTTACACATGAAGTATCGAAACCAATGAGGGAAAACACGAGAACGCCCATGTAACCAGCCCGTTCACGGGATTCGAACCTCTGACAGAACTACCAGTGTTCATGCACTTTACCGCTCTGTCGTTGGTGGGTCTTTTATAACATCTTAACTTGTTTTTTTCTAACCGCCGAACCGAGATAGTGGTTAATGACACTGACTACCGTACCGAATGCTTTTTTGGGTTGGAATCTCCAAGAAATGTTACATTTGTAAATGTAAGTGTTTGCGCGGCATAGGGGAACTCTAAATATGCGGCGAGCCGAAAGTCCTCTCGAAATGTTGGTGGTAAGTGAAGAGATTCGGTATACTCTCAGACCCGTCTCCTCGCAATGTTCCCTTTCAGAACTGGTGACGGAAATTAGCTAAAGTTGAACTTTCTCCTATATTGGGCTCAAGGTTCTTGCCAACGACAGGCGCATTTGAACCCTTGTTTCAGTGAATGTTGAGGGCTTGTGCTGACTGTTGTCATACAAGTGAAAATGATAATAACAACTTGCCGTATCCAAAATGCTGTTTGCTTTCGTACAAAATTGTTTATGCATTTATTAGTTTGCTTTGAATCAGTAAACATGTGTTGTCATGCAAAGGTAAACTTAGCGAAGATTACCAAAATATATGCTGCAAATTAGAAATAACAGTAATTGTAGTATCCGAGACGCTAAATTAAGCATATGTTGTTCCAGAATGAATGTGTTCCAGAATGAATGCAATGCTTTTCACCGATACCGATCATTTCGTGTCGGAACATGGGGGAAGTATTGATGAGGAAATCATGGTTGGCTGGCGTTTGTAATCTCGAAGGCATTATTCACGCAATGGCTTTTCGGTCGTAATTTCACTCAGTGGCTTTGCGGTCGTAAGAGGTCTAAGCCGAGCCTTTTTTCTAGACAGTCAGACTATGCTACGTCACAGAAAATAGTCTGAGAATTTTGCTTAGAATTTCTAATTTTTCTGTTTTAGCTATAGGAACCTACCACAGCGAAGCAAACAGGAACTCCTATTCGGTCCACGGTTTCGTTGACGCAACTGCACGTTTACCTGCATGTCCGACTTTCACTTTCCCTGTTTAATTACGGCTTATACCTTGTCACACAGGTGTGAACGACCATAAATCTTTCGTTTGAATGAATCTTGAAGTCAACTTCAAGCTTTCATTCGATGGAAAGCTTTATGGTTTAAGGCGGGAGCTGGGATTTAAGTTCTGTACTTTGGAGGCTCACCAAAGGCCCAAGGTACAGAACCTATTTGGGGGTTTTAGTTCTGTACCTTCGGTGCCCCTTATTTGGGGCTCACCATAGGGATAAGTGATAAGTAATAAATGGCGGATTACGTGGTCACTCTCCCTTTAGCATAGTACAGCACCGCACCCACCATTATCTAGAGAACATGATTAACATATGTAACTAGTATTACAAATAAAGTATGGTACAATGTATATACCAGGAGTAATTACATCTAGAAGAATAGGTATAAACTTATGTAAATATTTACAGATTGTTGTGAGTCCATACTACCTTCGCAAGGGATGCTATACCAGAGAGACATATTCATACGCATACTAAAAATGCGTGCACATATTATGTGACATGTAAGATAAAATATTACACTAGTTCAATAGAGAAATGCGGATGTAATACATAGAGCAAAGCGCAGTAATGGAATATATAGTCATGCGTATAAACATGCGATATAGTCAACTGCTAATAAATAATTTGGAAATTACTATATGGTGCGACTACTATATAAGAAGATATTGCAATGTTACAGTTGAAAAATTAATACAACGTTTACATATTTATGTGGTGGTTCTATTATGGCATGAAACGATGTACATAGCAGGAGTAATGACATCTCGGGGGTTGGGGCAAGATATAAACAATATAACATATTCAGATTGTTATGCGATCAGCCGACATTCGTAATAGTTATGTTATACCAGAGGTACGGATATATGTTGGACAGTTTGCATGACCTATATGACATTTGAAGAGTACGGCTAAAGGATGCAATATAGTTACCATAAAAGTACAGGTTACAATATTACGTACAGACTGATTATAACAACGTTGTTCATGTGAACTACAACATAAAATACAATAAATACATATCTGGATCAACATGTTACTGATATTCTAGAGTAAATACATTCAAGGGTATAGTGTATGTAATGGCATTCAAGATACTATATACAAGATACAATAACACGCCAAAAAATATTAATTTAGAAATCATATTTTCAAATTTTCACAGGACTAATTTCGATGGTTTTATCGAACCATCATTCTCAGCTGCAAAAGCGCAAATCTGTGAAAATTTGAAAATACACGGGTTGTCATAAATTAAGGAAAAATCATGAAAATCACGATTACTGAAAAATTTACATGTAGAATTTTATGAAACACACGCACAATATACAACACATAGTAAGATATCAACTAACTTAAAAAGAATTACCAGACAATTATGGTAGTATAGAAATTAGCACATGAATAAAATGAACAAATCGAAGATGTCAGTTTGCTATAGTAAAAATACCTTCAATATGGAATATAATTGCCTCTGGAAGCAATACAGCACATTCAGCGATGTGTGATGCTTTCAATTATGCGGTCTACCAGTTCCATAGGAAGTGGCAAATGGTTGTTCGCCTCGCATACAAGACCACCTTCGTGAAGCCTTCTACCCACAGTTGGCGTTGACGTGGCTGCAGCAAGGGAGAATCTAAGAAGAGTCGGAGTAGCGGTTCTATTCCTGCGTGCACATAATGTCAAATATCGGTCATCGGCGCTCGTCGTTGACCATCCTTCGCTTAACCTCCTAGATGCCGAATGTGTGGTTTGAAATCGCCTTCAAAGTCTACGAACCATAGAAGGACTCACATTTAGCCATCTGGTTACTTCTATTTGACTATCCTGCCTTTAGTCTCCCAATGGCTTTCTATCGTAGTTCAGCTGGCAAGTGATGCCTGGAGGTCATTGTTACGAATTGGCTATCTCAGATTTCTGATGTCACTATCATATATTTGTTTATGCAACACACAATGTATATATTGTATAGTGAAATATGTGGGCTTGCTCTCAAACATGGACTTTTATGCTCCTTGCAGATAACGTATTTCGAGTGCAGCGCCACTAATTTGCATATTAGAATTTTACTCAGCTACTCTTACTTGGCAACATATTCAAATTTTACACGGTTTGGCTTATTGTTGAGGGAGTTATCGCTATTTTTGTGATTTTTCCTTAATTTATGATAACCAGTGTATAACGCTGATTTTTGTTGTTTGACTTTTAAATTACTACATACAGGTTATACAACACAGTATAATTACCATACGAACTACGAGTTAGAAGATTACTGAAAGATAAATTGTTACATTTCAACAGTATAAACAGTACATTTCAGTAGTAAGCGTGTATTTCAGTAGTAAAGCGCTCGAAATATCTTCTGGAGTGAGTACAAATCAATGCTAAAGACTGCTAAACATACCTATATAAAGACTATGTCATACGAGCTCCTACATATAAAATAGCGACAGTACTCGTCACAACGTTACCGGTAGATTAATCATACAGTGTTATTCTATCAAGGTGTGTTACATACTATATGCAGTATGGGTAGACAAAGTGCTAGAATCATTACATAAGATACTATTGTCATTTCAAATGAAAATACATTTGGGAAGAAGGATAAGAAATTCTTGCCAATACTATGTAAGACTAGGAGAATAAAGATAAGGCGCTATATACAATATATACACTGGGTGTTGCATAAACAAATATTGTTACAGTAGTAGAGTATTGGTATTTTACATAATATTGTAGCGAAAATTGCTCTTTTCGACCGAGCTCCTCATAGCTTAGGGAAGAAGACGCAGGACTCGAAACCCATGCAAAATGCCTGATAATTGGTTTTTAGGTAAATTTCCTTCTTGTTAATGTTATCTTATTTATGTAAATTTCCTTCTTATTCTTCCAGAATATTTCGTGTCTGGAATGTTCCAGTATGTGCACCAACTGTATATAAGTAGTTCTTCATTCAGTTCGAGTTAATAAAAAGGCTTGAGTTTAGACTTGAATACTTGCCTGTTCATTTGTAGAATCCCTTCATCTACGCGACAATATGATAAATACTCACCATAGGGAAAGAGATTAAAGCTGCAAATCACTGACAGGTTTCGTGATATCAGTCCTGACCAAGACGGAACAAATCTCACTTCTGAAGATCTGGCTGACTAGTTTGTTCTTGGAATATCTTAAATGTGTACAAATTAGTCGGGGAACACATTGTGAGGATTGTGTGGACGTGAGTTATTGTCCGTTAACAGGAAATTGCAACACACAGTTAATCGGGAAAAGCCTGATGCATGGATGGAGGACTTAAATTCTTTTAAAATATATTATTCGCAGTTGATAAAGGCGATAGTAGACTTGGACACCGGCAGTTTAACCCGAAACATAGATATTGAGGTTTTGTCCTTCGCCTTCTGTCCAGATGCAGCACGTACCTCGTGACTCAAGGAGAGCATCGGGAATACAATTTAAGCGTACTGCATCTAATCATGATAGAGTGGTATTTGTTTACGTTTTATTTACATGTTATTATTATAACGTTTAGGTTTTATAGCTCAAAGAGCTGCGAGGTTCTTGGGTTAAACTTGTAGAGACATTAGGTATTTTTTGGAACCAGGCAAGATGAAAAATTAGCAACCGTCTTCGCCGGGAATCGAACAACGAACCTCTGGAATACCGGCCCAGCTTTCAGAGTCACTACACCACGAAGACACGCTTGGAAGGCGGTAGAAATACTTTATAAACTAACCAGTTATTATGATTTTGATCTTTAACTTCTTTCCGCATTCCTCACCAGAATGCGTTTAGGGAGAAAAAGAGACACTGCTTTGAATAGTCGGTGGACAAATATATGTACTCAATGTTAAAACTAATTTTGTAATTCGTTATTAATGTTATGTTTAATATATTTAACGTTTCACTAAGACGTGGCCTCTTCATTTCTGAGTTACTCGTTTGACTTTTAAGTTCAGCGTACGAGGAGAGCAGTCCCTCCGCAACAAAAAAATAGGCTAAATTTTGATGTTTCTATTAACTCTTTCGCATCGGTAGATGTCAAAATCTGTTTTTCGCAAACATCTGAAACGCACTTACATATGGATTTTTGTTGCAATGGATTTCCTTCCCATATGCCAATAAGAATGCTACAGCATTAAATGTAACATACTAAAGTGGAGCGATTACTTCTCTATTGGGGATCTTTGTACGGTTTCATCCATCATGTCCTTAGGACATGATTTCAACTGCCAGCATCAATAGTTAAATGTTGATGCTAAACAAAGGCGAGGGAAGGTGCATTCAAATAACAGAGCTACTTTTAGTGGCTTCAAAAGCATGAGTGGCATGCCATTTAACAACTCCGAAAACCAGTGAGCCATGGAGTAACTGTGATGGGGGGAGAAGTAAAAGGTAGAATAGGGATGCAAGGCGTTCGGTCAACCTACACCTGCCCATGTCTAAATAGTAGGCCGTTTCGGGCAACTTCGCCCTGAAAGAGTTAAAATAAAAAGGTCTATCTTTGACGAAATAAAAAGTTAATAAATTATTTTTTAACAATTTTCATACTATAAGATATTTTTTCCCCGCTTCCAGCATGCCTTCGTGATGTAATGGTGGCACATTCGGCGCGCATTCGAGAGGTCCAGGTTTGCACATTTTTCACATTTTCTGCTTCATAAAAAACCTAATGACTAGAATACAACATCTTAGTTTTCTAATCAACTTAACGTATAAGAATAAAGTGCTGTCTTATCATTATTTAATGGATAATATTATCCATTTTCATCGCTTGAATTGTTCCTAATTGCAAATGGAATCATCCACATACTCATAGCTGAAGCCATTGTGATACTTACCAACGGATAAGTCTCAAAGGCTCAAAGGAGTGCCTAGACTAGGCTAGACTTGTTAAGATGTCGCAGTGAGCCACTCCTTTGACATGGAGTTGTAACTCGAGGTTGATATAGTTCAGCTCTAGAACGTACTATTTCTTCCTAAAAATGATTTTATGAAGATATTGGGTATCCTAAAACAGACTGACGGTTTTCAAAAATGTATAAGAGGAAAACGGTTAGGGAAAGAAAAAAAAAAATCCTTGCAGAAAAACTCACGTGACATGGCACAAATGTTTCCTTCCAGAGTTCCTGGTTTCAGTTAAAAAAAATTTCCGCCACATGTCGCTGTAAATATCTTCAACCATTTTTCCGAGTTTTGATGTACGCATATGATTTCAGAAGAGATTGATGTTTTGTGTGTGGGTGTGTGTGTGTGTGTGTGATGATGGCAAAGCACACTAGGGCTATCTGCCTAAGGGAAAGGATGGCTTCGTGGAGGACTTTCTAAGGGAAACTGGCTCGTATACACGTTACACATGGGGAAAACCACGAAAACGCCCGTGAAGTCAGCCCGTTTGCAGGATTCGAACCTCGGACCGAACTACCAGTGTTCAGCGACTTCACCGCTCGGCCGCTGGTGGGCGCTAATTGATGTTTTGACTTGAAGGAGTGTTATCTGTGACTGGATGAGTAGCAGAAAGCTGAACAGCAGATTCGGAAGGATTTTATTAAAAATGATGAATTCGTTGGGGGGGGAAGGACTTTCCTTGTATTTGAATTCCACCGACTCAGGAGGAGATTTACAACAAGAAGAAGCTTTCAAAGCAACAACAAGAAGCTTTCAATGCAAATACCATGTCACTAATGACCGCAGCCGAATATAATAAAAACATTGCATAAGACATTCAAATGAACAAGTAATATCGCGGATGAGAAAGTCTAAACTCTTGGTCGAAACCATTCTGCTGTTACAGAAACACATGTACAAGTCGTTGGGGAAACTATTGCATGCTTCCCTAAGAAATCGGTCCTTAACATGCCAGCGCCCTCACTGGCTCCAGTGGACCCATTCGATTAAACAACCCTTTCCCAAAGCACGCATATTTCACGCAAGTGGCTGAAGTCCAGTGTAATCGTGTCTGAGGTCGACCACTTTATATTTCTCAAGATTTTTTGCTGGGGTTTTTCATTCGGAATCTTGATGTTGATCGGATCGTGCTCTTTAGACCCAGCGCGCCTATTCGTATTATTATTACACATAGTTGCTTTGCGACAGCATAGAAAGCGGCAATCGTGCTATAAGGTATTTTTGCCGCCTTTTTACCATGCCTTCTTAGTGTAGCGGTCAGCACGCTCGGTGCGTATTCGAGCGGTCCGCGGTTCGATTCCCAGAGAGGGCATTGCTTCGAAATAACTTAATGTCTCTGCAGTGTCATGTTATTTATCTTACAAGGAAGAAATGTTGCAGACGTTATTAGACGCATCAACTGGCGAAGAATACATTAAAGAAATGAGGATGGAAAGTGATCATGAATTTTTATTTGACATGATATTGAGTCTCAGAAGTTGATATAGATTGTAAAAATGAGAGCGAGTGTGACATAAATTGCTTTAGTGGAAAAAAAATAGGGCAAACAATAAAAAAGAGAGGAGAAAAAGAAGGAGTGTTTGCCAGCAAAAAAGCACATAAAAACGAAAGCGCGCTGCACTGAATGTGAAAAATATTTGTCTTTGGAACACACGACAACGCTTTATTCAACGTGCTGTACACTTGTACATTTTGTTCAATGATCAAACATTTGTTGTTACATTTTTTTCTCTGTCTGTGTTCTTTCTGTGTCTATAGTGCTAAAAAAGAGAACAAAGAATCGATACAGAGTAATGGTAGAATACTTTTTTCTACGCTAATATATAATATGATTATTTGTTCTTTTAAGAAATTTTATTTCCTAAAAGCATCGGGAGAAATCTCAAAATGTCCAAAGAGCCTTACAACATTCTATGCCCTCTCCCCAAACAAAAATTTATTTAAATCTCTTACAACCTTGTACCAAGAAAGATCCCACTGCAATAATCAAAGAAAAGGGTGACAATACCATTGAGGAACTCACGACCTTAAGATCTGACGATCGCCTACACAGACGGCTCTTCCGACTCCAATCTGAACAGAGGAGGACCGGGAGTCTTTTTCATCGGACCAGACGGAGTGCAGAAATGCCACAGTATTCCTGTTGGGAAAATCGCCTCCAACTATACATGCGAGCTCGTCGCCATCAAACGTGCTGTGGAGATTTATCTCTCTAAAGAAGACCAGAGTTCCAAGGGCATCATCATCTTCTCTGACTGCAGATCAGCATTGCAAGCGATCCAGAAGATAAATGTCAACTCAGTCATCAGATCATTGAGCTCACAAACAAAATCATTGCTACCCAAAGATCCTGCATCTTACAATGGATACCGGCTCATGTAAATATTTCTGGTAATGAGAAGGCCGATGAGCTTGCAAAGGCATCCCGTGATTCTCCTCAGCCATCCAACTGCCTAACCCTCATTGATGCCGATGCAGTTGCCAGCCAAAGACTAATCGGTCAAGTTAAAGGAAACTCCATCCCGGAATTGTACTGTGACAGAGCCATATCGACTATCATAACCAGGCTTAGGACAAATCACTTAAAAGGGATGAGGATTTCTGCAGACGGACAGCGTAGTTCCACCAACATTTGTCCTCATTGCCCAGATGACATCCCACTGTCTCGCCATCACATCTTCAGCTGCCCAGCAATCCAAGCCAGACTGTTTAACATCGGCATTGAAGACCCAGTGGACCTACTTTATACTGATAGAGCTGCCGAGGTTGCAAAAGCTGTCTTTGACAGCTTCGGAGCTATATAATTGCACTTTGTCATAGACACGACACCATCACCATCATCGGGAGAAATTAAATGTTTTAGTGTGCATATTTACTAAGTGTGATCATGAAATTTATTATTCGCATAGATATAACACTTTTTCTGAAGATTTACAACTTTTTTCTTCAAAAAACATTTATACCCCAAGGACGTCGAAAGAGGCGAGAGAGTAGGGTATAAATATGTTCGTAAGTTGGTTTTTCATTTGCAGATTTCTTTGCTCCTGATGAAGAAGTTCTTTGTTCGCCGTCGAAATCGATCGAGTTTCTATGTTAAAAATCTAGGCCTAACACAATATGTTGCCTCGCTTTTATGATTTATTTGAGGCGTGTGCCTCTTCAGTCCTGATTTTGGATAGTGTCGTCAACAGCAAAAGTACTATACATTAAAGACTTTAGTGTGCTACTAATTGATTAAAATAAAGCTTACTTCAAATATCTCCACAGTATGCAACTCAAAGCGAACAGCAAAGCTCCTAAAATCATCGTTGAAATTGAAAAACCCACAATCAAGGCAGAATTACCTGTAAGAGAATGAAATATGTTAATATCAGCATTAAAATATTTGATATATCTTATGTCCCGAATAGCAGTTATTTGCTAGAGAATTAGTAACTTATTGGATATATGAAGTAGATGTATCAAATTGCTTCCACCTCTAAATACCTTTTTGAACGATTGGTCGTAATTTTGTGATTCTAGTTTAGAAAATAAAGGTATACCTTCAGATTATGATAGTTTAGGAAATGAATCAAATCAGGTTTACCTTCGGATTGTGATAGTTTAGGAAATGAATCATATTAGGTATACCTTCAGATTATGATAGTTTAAAATGTGAATCAAATTAGGCATACATTCAGATTATGATAGTTTAGGAAAGGAATCAAATTAGGTATACCTTCAGACTGCGATAGTTTAGGAAATGAATCAAATCAGATATACCTACAGATTATGAAAGTTTAGGAAATGAATCGAATTCAGAAAATTAGGTGTACCTTCAGATTGTGATAGTTTAGGAATGAATCAAATTAGGTATACCTTCAGATTATGGTAGTTTAGGAAATGATTTAAATTAGGTATACCTTCAGATTATGACAGTTTATTTTAATGTTACACATTTTAGGAAAAGAAAGAGCATATATTTTTATACCATTTCCTAGTCAATAAAAAGTTATCTCCCGTTACTGAATGAGTCAAACGGAAACTGTCAATTAGTAACTGTCAATCTCCCTTAAGTTATTCGAGGTGTCACAGGTTAAAAGTTCCAGCAATCATACATAAATGTTGTTATTAAGCCCATAGTTAATTAGGAATTATTTCCCATAATCGAGTTAAAAATTTAATCGCAATATATCGCTTATACTATCGCAATTTTCCGAGGTGACACTAATCAAAATTTTTGCAGAACGTATAGAAGTTTTTATAACGTCCCTGTGAACAACGAAGAAAGGACTTTACATACATTAGTCATTTAAAAAATTATAAAAAAAAAATTGAAAGGATTCAGATTTTAACAGTACCCAAAAGAGTTTGTTAAGGTTTTACACCTCTCGCTGAGCTCGCAGTCTACCAGGCTGTTGTTAAATTCACTCGTACTAATCATTTGTTTTAGATCTACTACTAAGCAGAATTTTTCTTCACACCTACGTAATCAACAGTAAAATTATAAAATTTTAACAGCAGCATAGCAGTATACGTTTGTTAAAGTTTTGTGTGTTTATTTTATTTATTAAATAGCACGTTTGAGCCACATAAAATTAGATTCAACAGTAAAGTAACAAAGTATGTAAAAAAGCATATCTTAAGAGTTTCCGATAGACAATATCGAGCGCTGGGAAAAAAAAAATTATTTCGTACAGTGTTGCCACTGCTCGCTTTGAAATCGTTCAGTTTGTTAATTAAAAATTTGTTAACGTTTTGCAAAATTCGAATTAGATAATTAAACAAATTCGAAATTCAAAATTCGGGCTGGCAGGTGCCTATGTTCCGGTAGAGGACTATGTTATTCAAAATTTGATGGTTCTAGCTACCGTTGTTTTTTCGCAGTGCGAGAAATACACATACATTCATGTAGATTCCTCATTATTTAATTTCTTTAAATATAATACAAGGCGATAATATTCACTGGCAACAATTTGAAAAGGGATACAACGCATTTAAGAGTTTCGGTGCAAAAAACTCTTTCGGTACTAATATCTCGTTCGAGGCTAGGGCTAACAAGAAAGTAATAATTTTTTCAATACAATAATTTCCCGAGGTGCCACTAATTAATATTCTAATACAGCGTACAGAAAGTTTATACAGGTTTCCTAGTCAATGACAAAACAATTTCCCATAATCTTATTGGGAAAAAAATAATAATTTTCTTACTAGTATAATTACTTATGTAGCTTTAAATGAATTGTTTTTTTTTGGGGGGGGTCAGTATAAAACACTTTTACACTTGCTGATAATTAGTAAAATGATTAATTTTTCTTAATTGATTGAATTAGAATAGTTAAAAAAACATTCATTATCTCACAATTGCACGATATAAAATTATTAATTATAATTTTGGATAAATGTACATAAATTTCATTGAAAAATGGATATTCATGTTACGTTCTTAAGGATAACTTAAGTTAGAAAATTTCATTTTAGAATACTGTTTTAAAATTAACGTTTGGAGATATTGGTTTAAAATTAAATATTATTAAATTAAATATTAATAGAATATTGTTTTAAAATTTTCTGAAGAAATACTAAAATTCGAAATCCTTTACTGAATAAAATTCAGTTTTTTTTTTATGACGTTCGAAAACTGAAAATTGTTCTTCAGGTGAGAGGAATGATATTCATTTAATTTTAACAGTACTGAACATTTGCGAAAAGAATATCTCTCACTTTGGTAGGAAGAAGCCCATATATAGGATATATTCGATGCATCAGATAATTTTTTTTATTGTTTATTATTTTTTTTATGAAGGCCTGTGTGCGTCACAGTTTCTAAGCAGTGAATTGGTAACTGGGAGAGCAAGAAATAAAAAATCGAAACGTTCCAAAATATATGGAACTTCAATCTTTGCAATTTAAGGACAATTTTGTTATTTATTTTTGCTATCACAGATTTTAGTAGTGTAGAATATCTCTCTATGTAAAGAAGAATGTCTGTTTGTGCGTTTGTTTGTTTGTTCGCGATTAACTCAGTCACTACTACAACTGTCGTCACGAAACTTTCCTTTCCACAATTCTTTTCTGGGTCCTGGAAGAGTTCGAGGAGAAATTAGTTCCAAAATTGTAGCTAAAATCAGAGATAATAATTAAAAACTCTGAAAACGCTAATTTTCGTCGACATATTTCTGAGTGGCAATAGTCTCGCACGCTGGAGATAAAAATCTGCTTTATTTCGAGAAGTGTTGCCACTCCTCGCTTTCAAATCGTTGTAGTCTGTTAATAAAAAATGTCTAAGTTTTAAAAAATATGAAATAAAAATAGCATTGCCAAACATTAAATATATTTTTCACGATACCAAAAGCTCGTGGGAAGCCATTTCGACTTTTTTTTATCTTCGTACGGTTTTAAGCAGCCGACATATTAATTAAAAACTCTGAAAACACTCATTTTTCCGAGTAGCAACAGTCTCGCGCGTTGGAGATAAAAATGCTTTATTTCGAAAAGTGTTGCTACTGCTGGCATTCATATCGTAGTGTTTGTTAATAAAAAATTTGTAAGTTTTACAAAATCTATATATAAAGAAGAATATCTGTTTGTGTGTTTGTTCGCGTAACTGATTTCTAATCAGTTGTGATCCATTTTTTGCAACATTAAATCGCTAAATCTGAATATAGGTGAAATGTTGGATGAAACTTGAGCTTTTACAACCATTTGATTAGAAGGACGAAAAATTTTTAAAAACTGCGTGCCGTTGTTACTGGATATAATGAAAGAGATTTAGTTTATTTTTTTTAATCAACATTTTATATGTGGGTTCCATATCGCATCAGAGTGAAAAATGTATGACTGCGGGTATGATTCTCTTGTGTTGTTAAATAAATTACTCTTAATCTAACTTCGGATGCTTCCGCTAGTAAACAATATTTATTACGTATTTTATTTCTGTTGATAACGAAATAGCCTATGTCGAATCGGCTGCTAACGGATTGTCCTGTCGGCAAAATAGTTCCGGCGAAACAGCGACAACGGCAGAAAGTGCAACACCAGGAAGTGCAACACCAGTAAGTGCAACACCAGGTGCAACACCGGCAACCCCAACACCAGGATTAGTGCTTCATGACTAAAAAAAATACACGTACTTACATCTCTGCAGATAGCAGAAAAAGTTATAATTTTGTTTCATAAACAATTCATAGCACTAACATTTTGTTTCATAAACATTCATAACCTTTATTTCAATTTGTGATCATTGATCACTAACTCGGTGAAATGCGTCCGGCAGCAAATCATGCAGCTTAAATTAAAAATAGTTCCTGTAATAGGGTCTTATGGCCAAGATGCTAATTCAGTAACAGTTGATGGGTGCCCCATTATCAGCATAAAATTAAAAATAAAGTCATACCTGGAATCTTCAGAACTTTCATGTCGCAGTGTTTTCCACTATAGCCTTCGTCGCATCTGTAACAAAAAATTACAATCCAAGTTAAAGTCCATTTTGTATTTTCAAAGCTTAACATCAAGTTTCAAGAAACGAAACCGACATCTGAAAGCTATTGCTACACTCATCTGCAACTTTTCTAAATATCTTTACCACAGTGAGAATTTTCTTGCGGCGGACCACACAAAGATGAGAAATTCGTGTGTGCGGTTCTCCCATCTGTTTTCACGATGTGTCAGAGGACATCACAGATGCAATAATTCGTTCCGGTTGGCAGTACTACAGACACAACTTCACGATCAGTGTCAAGAGATTTTAGCATTCTGCACTGTCCGTCGTCACAGCGTCTCGATTTCAGGAGGGCTGCAGAACCAATGACCTTGTTTTCCTCTGATATCGTTCCATATATAACGAATCAGAGGATATAAAATACAACTGAAAAATTAAAGAAGCGTGGCTAAATTAGTCTCCAGATTTTTTCCATCGGAAAACATGCCAGAATGCTCTGAAACTCTCGATTAACGACTTGCGTTAGCAAGATCATCACATAACGAGGACAGTAATCTTACCTACATTAATTGTTCTATGTTTTCAATGTTATCAGATACTGTAGCAGCGTTTCTCATAAATTCGGTAATAAATATGTTTTGGGTTCAAAATGCGGTAGGTATTAGGCATCCTCAACAAATGTACTAATACTTTCATGAGATCATCAGGACGATCTGCCGCCACTTACCACACTCTAAATGCAGAGAACCGCCTGCGGGTGCTTCTCTGTTTATGGTAGCATTACATGCTTCCACACTAATCGTAATTTGTGTGCACGGACGATTGAACAAAAGCATTTAACTCAAAGCCTATCTTATTACAATATGGGCCAAAATATACAGTACTGAAACGAAAAGGTAACAAAATTACATTATTGTCATCTGTGAGTTTATTTCTCCTGAAAGAAATTAGCATACACACTTCATATATACATATACACAGTATTAGCATGTTGATTTACCACGGTATGCGTATTGTAAGTCTGCACCTCCTAGCTGTAGACAGTGTTCATATCGTTCACGCAGATTCTTAAACATATCCTGGAACAAATATTGCTGCAGACTCCTGCAAATAGACATGATTTGCTCACGTAATTCGGGCACAGTTCTTGGTGGATCTTCACAGTTGAAGACACTCCCCTTTAACATTCCCTGCAAGTAGGTATCAGGTGGTGTAACATCGGGGGAATGGGCATGGGCATGGGAAATCAGTACCAAGTGAAATGATTCGGGCTAAATCGCAGAATAGGCTGCATCAGTCGATGCTGTGTTTACTCCTCTTATGCTTGGACACGCCTTTTTATGACGTAATATTGGTTACGCCTCTCCTTAAAAACAAGTTATAAGTATGCTATAGCTTCGTATTTAAAGAAAACTTAAATGAAATTTTAACTGAGTTGAAATGGTAGGTTTATAATGTTCTGCGCGAGATTTTTTAATTATAAATCTATTTTTGTGTGGTTTGTGTTAGTGTTAGCATTTAACGCAACGAATTATCTCTGACAAATGTATTATTAAGATACCAAACGATTGAAAACGATCATTACCAAACGATTGAAAATATTGAATGCATGAGTTAAAAATTATAACCGTAACTTCTGAAAATACATAGAATAGAATGTTTTGATTATTGATGAGTATGTCAAAATCGGTGCTTACTGCAGAATGGATGAGTATCTGAATCTGGATTTTTTTTATCAGTTGGAGCGAAGAGGCAAAAAGAGCGTTATTGAGTGGTGTATGGAGAAAAGTTTGATTGCAATATCGTATAAGTGCCCAATTTGTGGAACAAATATGAAACTAGTAGAGAGACGGTTTTGAGACGTATAGACGATTTTGAGTGGTGCGCAAAGCCGAGTTTGTGCAACTCTGAGATGTTTTTTTAAGTGAAAATTGATCGATGTGCAAATGGGCAAAGCCAACGCTGTTCGCGATGCCGAGTTTGTGCAATTCTAGGATTTTTTTAAGTGAAGATAGATCAATGTGCACATGGGCAAAGCCAGTGTGGTGCCCAATGCCGAGTTTGTGCAATTCTGGGATTTTTTAGGTGAAAAAGATCGATGTGTACATGGGCAAAGCCAATGTAGTGCGCAATGCCGAGGTTGTGCGCGATGCCGAGTTTGTGCAATTCTGGGATTCTTTTAAGTGAAAATAGATTGATGTGCACATAGGCAAAGCCAATGTGATGCGCAATGCCGAGGTTGTGCGCGATGCCGAGTTTGTGTAACTCTGGGATGTTTTTTATGTGAAAATAGATCGATGTGCACATGGTCAATGTCAATGTGGTGCGCAATGCCGAGTTTGAGCAATTCTCTGATTTTTCTTTAAGTGAAAATAGATCGATGTGGACATGGGCAAAGCCAATGTGGTGCGCAATGCCGAGGTTGTACGCGATGCAAAGTTTGTGCAACTCTGGGATGTTTTTTAAGTGAAAATAGGTCGATGTGCACATGGTCAATGTCAATGTGGTGTGCAATGCCGAGTTTGAGCAATACTCTGATTTTTCTTTAAGTGAAAATAGATCGATGTGCACATGGGCAAAGCCAATGTGATGCGCAATGCCGAGGTTGTTCGCGATGCTGAGTTTGTGCAATTCTGGGATGTTTTTTTAAGTGAAAATTGATCGATGTGCACATGGGCAAAGCCAATGCTGTGCGCGATGCCGAGTTTGTGCAATTCTGGGATATCTTTTTAAGTGAAAATAGATCGATGTGCACGTGGGCAAAGGCAGTGTGGTGCGCAATGCCGAGGTTGTGCGCGATGCCGAATTTGTGCAATTCTGGGATGTTTTTTGAAGTGAAAATAGATCGATGTGCACATGGGCAAGCCAATGTGGTGCGCAATGCCGAGTTTATGCAACTCTGGGATTTTTTTTAAGTGAAAATAGATCGATGTGCACATGGTCAAAGTCAATTTGGTGCGCAATGCCGAGTTTGAGCAATTCTGTGATTTTTCTTTAAGTGAAAATAGATGGATGAGCACATGGACACCGAGTTTGTGGAATTCTTTGATGTTTTTCGAGCGAATACTGATCGTTGTGTAGAAGAGAAAACGAGGTTGTGTGTGATGCCGAGCAGTAATGTAACTTTATTTATGTGCAATGTTTAACATATCGTAAGTGTATTTTAAATTTGTATTGTGCATTATATTTAAGACGTTATTTTTCATTTAAATTGTATTTTTAATTTTTTGGCTTTGATATGTTTATAACGCTTTCCGACTTACGACATATATCGATAGCCCGACGATCTACTGAACAGTAGCAAAATTTTTAACTTTAACTCTTGAAGTAACGTTTACCTCATATTTTAATACGTAGTGTTTGGTATCGTAATTGCACTTGATAATATGAGTTCATTGATAATATGTGTGTGTGTGCATATGTGAAGCATTGCTTAGTGTTCCAAGTTTGTAGTATTTATTTTATTATATTATTTTCTTTCATTCTGAGAAATTAGATTTTTTTTATTTATTAATGCGTAGAATTCTAGCATGCCTACACAGAATATGACGTGATTTAGGAATTTTAGAAACTGATATGAAAGCTATGTAATGATGTTCATATGCAATATAAAATATTCTTCTTTTTTACTAATGTAAAGTTTAAAAATTTTAGAAATAATGAAAATTGTCTAATTATTGGTATGTAAGGAATTATGTCGTTACGTTGCAAGAAGGTAATTTGTAAAAATGATAAAATTGAAATGTTCCACAATATGAATTTAAAAAGAAATAATTTTATTTGTATAAATAAAAAATTAATAAAAATAATAATAATAAAAAATAATAATAATTTAATAAAAATCTTTGAAAATATTGAAGCTCTACAAGTATTAGAGACTGCGACGTTGTTTATCGTTTTAATAATTGGTAGAATTCGCTCACTGTATCATGGTAATTTTAAATATAAACAATTTATTATACTTATTATCAGTAACGCCTAAGCTTAAATATTATAAATGTAAATTAAAAGTAAAGAATTTGATATTAATTTACAATAATAAACAATTTATTATTGTTATTTTTAAGAAAAAGTGGAAAGTACACGTAGTGTAAATGCGAGACTACATTGTGACGTCATAAGCTTAGTCCCACCCATTTAGGGACGTCACACAGCTCCTCCTACTGGACTTTGTTGATGCAGCCTATTCTCCGCTTTTACCATGATTCGTCCTGGAATTTTTCTGCAGCATATCTAGGGATTCTTGAGCGGTATGGCTGGTCGCCGGGTTCTGTTGATACCACTGTCTATTCTTATGAATGCTCTTTGCACGACAGAACTTTCTCAAATCCTGAAGAAATGGCTCCATCACTAAACACCTATACCGTTTTTGGGTGACGTTAAGAGCATTGCCTTCCTAATCTTCGACAAAATAGGGGCCTAGTAAACCGTGTTCTGAGATGACACACTATTTTATGACACACGTACTATGTAGCGGTTTCTGGACGATCACATCTAACAGCTCAAAACTAAGGAAGCGAGTTGTCTGGCGATTGGTATAGCCAATTCTAGTGACTGTGACTTCCGTCGGAGAACCACACATTCTTCAAGAAATCCGGATCCTGTGCACCATAGCCAAAAATATTCCATAATACACCATCTTGGCTCGCATATCTGGCTCTGTCAAGCGTTGTCCAATTTGCATCCGATACGGAACCGATGTCTTAAATAATCGGCGAACGGACGTAGTGTTGACTTTCAGTTTCAAGGCCGTTTGTCGTAGACTTTGCCGGGCCGAATGCAGTATCTGCTGGAGAGCATGTGCATCGTTCTCATTTTTCGAGACAGTTACTGGTAGACTAGACGATTCCTTCCGTTGACACAGTACACTACCAGAACGGCAACTTTTATAACAATAGACAGCATAACTGTGTTACTTGATGCCGTTGTAACGTCTTAAGCTATTTTATCAACCATCACGAAGTTCTCAGAAAAAGAATGACCACCACGAAAGTTCCCACGGACAGAGTATTTCTTAGCGAATTCTCGGAAAGAGGAAGTGACCAGCAGTAACAAAACAATCTCAGCTTTTTGTTCCTCTCATAGCTGTTCAAAGGGAGACATTGTTATGTTCTTTTTCATCAGTATATAGGTTCAGTGTCTCAGACCACCCGGTTTTAGAGCCCCAGTTGGAATCGAAAAGGTCCCACGGACTTTTCCCCAGGCTGTCTTCATCATATCCAGTTTTTACTCAAAGTGCTCTCGCCAATTAAGAGGCACTTCTAAAAATTACGGACAAATAAGGATCCTAGAAGTTTTTCCGACATGCCCAGGACAACTTGAACAAAATCATGGAACGCAGTTCCAGAGAGAAAAAAGTGAGAGTTAGTTGCAGAAAGGAGAAAGAGAAACCTTCTCTCGCGTTTTCTAGCTCGGCCACGAGCAAATTTTTGCTTCGCTCTGCGTAGAGCGATATTAATATCTCTCTTACAGCGAGATTTACAGCGAGGTATCTGGGTTCGCCGCTACCTTACGAAGAGCATCTTGCTCGGACACAGCTCAGTCCGGCAACCACCGGCTTAGAGATTCGATTAATTTAAGACAGCCTCATCTTGAGCGTACCCTCATCTTGAACTATTTCCAAACAAGAACTTTCATTTTATTCACCCTACTGCGAGAACAATATTTTACAAGTTTATTTATTTTTATTTTTTTGCATATAGCCTAGAAAGAACCCAAATAAAATCAGTTACGCTACCTTTTGTCTTTCGAATTCGTCACACCATCTTATTTTACTCCTCTAAGAATTGTTCATCCACTTTTTTCAATCTTATCCCACCTTTATAACTGCTTCCCTATGAACGGAAATAATGCTCAAATATAAATACTTTTTCCTCCGTCGAGAAACCCATTTCCGGAAACAAGTGTACAACACAACCTCTTTTTCACTACTGAGAACACGTGCAGCTGGAACTAATCCCCATCCACAAACAAGATGCTCGAGTTTCAGTACTGTATATTTTGGCGCGTACTGCATTTCTCAGCGATTTTTGAGTGATAACCGCTTTTAGAAATAAGAATATTCTGCGTACCACCCTACCCTTCTCCTCTTCCGAAACAATTTATTTTTGCATGTATTTCTACAGGTACAGGCGAATATTATAACATGCAGTTTATTAAAATTCATTTAATTAAAAAATTTGTGTTAGGTATAGGATGCACATGAAATATTGGTAGATCTTTGTCTGTGCGCAATATAATAAAATCAAAAAATCTGATATTGTAACACATAGTAAATAATAATAAGACTAGAGAAAAATAAGTTTAAATATGAAAAGAGTAGAAGGGCCGTTGCAAATGTCAATAAATGTTTATTTCAAGTGGAAACTGTTTCTATATTGCCTCTCTAATGGAATCGAATTAATTCCTCCGACTTCCTTCTTTCTTCAAATAAATTCTGACAGGTAGGGCATGAGATACTGACAAGAACAACAACGCGATGAAACAAAACGAAACTCAAAAAGAGAATTTCGGAAATAAAAATGGCCACCAAAACATAATGAGATACGATTGCCAGATTTCAGGGCAGAATCTCTAGCGGCCTATTGCTCAACAAATCAAAATTAATTGTCATTTAAAGGTATGCCCTCGAGAATGTGGTGATTCAAAACAATAGAGCTCTCCATGTTACGTTTACAGTATAAACATTTCGAAATTTTCGAATGGCAACATCATATTTTTTTCTGCGCAAACTGATAAAAACCACCAAATCGTTTGAAATACTTGTGATGAAAATTGCCGGCATAGAACATTTGCAAAGTACAGTATTGTAAAGAGCAAACGACAATCCAGAAAGGAGAGGAGGAGAATAAATACGTAGGTAAGTTGAAAAATAAGTTTCCCCTGTCGACTGTGGTCAGAGTTGTGTATGAAAGTCAAAAAATAGAATGAGACATTAAAGATATGACATACCTTTATTTTATTATTCTCGTACGAGTACGTTGAGACATTTGTCATATCGCTTGATAAGCTTCAAAAAGTCCTCGAAGAAAAATTCACGCTTTGCATATGGAAGAAGCGTTGAACGGCTATGGGCGAAAGGCGACACAGCAGGAAAACGCGTAAGTCACCGATACACCATTGTGTAGAGGTTGCTGCAAATCAAGCAGATGGCGGTGTTGCAGTGCCTGCGGAAAGCGGAGACCAGCCTCTCATTTGAGCCCCGGTAGGTATGGAGAGAAGGTGCGTTTTGAATTCGTGGTCAAAGGAGGAAGTGAGAGCGGTTATCCGCTATGAATGGACACGTGGAGTATCAGAAACAGAAATTCATAACCGCCTCGTGGAAGTCTATGGGCCAGGTGTGATGTCGAAGCAAATGGTGCGGAGATGGTGTCGCACATTCAGTGATGGACGTCAGCAAGTGGAGGACATACCGAGAGCTGGACGGACGCGCACGGCCACTACAGATGCAAATGTCAGGAAGGTGGATGACATGATTAGAGCGAACCGGCGTATCACCATCGATGAAGTAGCGGAAGAACTTCGAATCTCACATGAGCGAACTTAAAACATCATCCACGACATTCTTCGATACAGAAAAGTATCAGCACGACGGGTGCCCCGGCAATTGACCTCGACACACAAGGAACAACGCATGGGGGTCAGCCTGGAACATCTCGTGCGTTACCATGAAGATGGCAATGAATTTCTGTTTCGGATAGTGACGGGGGATGAAACGTGGGTCCACCATTTCACGCCAGAATCGAAGGTCGCATCTATGGAGTGGAAACATCCGTCATCACCTGTCCGAAAGAAGTTCAAAACAACTCCCTCTGCAGGTAAAGTGCTCCTCACAGTTTTCTGGGACGCCCAAGGAGTTTTGTTGCTGGACTTTTTGGAGGTTGGAACCATCAATGCTACGCGCTACTGTGACACCCTGTCGAAATTGAAAGAGGCGATTCGGAAAAAGCGGCCTGGCCTTCTCACATCTGGCGTTCTGCTGTTGGATGACAATGCCAGACCACATTCGGCGACGGCAACGCAAAACCATATTGCAACTCTTGTTTGGGAGCGCCTACACCATCCGCCATACAGTCCTGATCCCGCACCAAGCGACTTCCATGTGTTTCCGGCTTTGAAGAAAAATCTCGGGGAAAGGCGCTTTGGAAGCAATACTGAAGTGAAACAAGCCGTTCAACGCTTCTTCCATATGCAAAGCCCTGATTTTTTCCTGGAGGGCTTTTTGAAGCTTATCAAAGCGATATGACAAATGTCTCAATGTACTTGGTACCAATGTGGAAAAATAAAGGTATGTCATATCTTTAATGCCTCATTCTATTTTTTGACTTTCCTACACAACTCTGACCACAGTCGACAGGGGAAACTTATTTTTCAACTTACCCTCGTACTTACATATTAACACAATCCCCACGTTGCCGCAATTTGGGAATTTTTTACGTATGAAAAAGGTAAAAGTGACTTATCGGGTACAAATTTGTGGTTTTCGCCCCTTTTTCTTAGAAAGATTCCCAAACTATCGATATTTACTGTGAGTTGGTAAATATTATCAATGTATATGAAAAGGAAACATACTTTAGCAATTTTAAATATTTTGAATTGTTAAATAAAAATTACGTGATACATTAAAGAAGTAAAACCCTCACAAGCTTCTTCAAATCTTTCGGTGATTTTTTTGCGCTATTGTTCTCCTGAAGTACACAGAGATCTGTTTTAGCTAAAAAAGTCATCAGAGAAGATCTGCGGAGACCCGCCGGCTTCGTCCAATCCTTGGGAATAGCGGCTTATCGAGAAAGCGCAGTTCCTTGTTGTTCCTTTTAGAAAATTTTCATAAAAATTCTATATTCTTGCAGAAATTTCGCCGCAGCTTCTTCCACTGTTGGAAAATTCCAGAAGCTCATATTTTAAAACTAAGTTTGTGACCAAAAATATTAAGATTTGTTTATAAAAACTGTTGGAATTTGCAATACAACTGTAGAGACATTTTCGAAGCAGGAGAGATGAAAAATGAGCAGTGCCTTCGCCGGGACTTGAACCACTGACCTCTCGAATGCTCGTCGAGCGTGCTGACCACTACACCACGAAGGCATGCTAAGAAGGCGTTAGAAATACTTTATATACTCACCCCTTTAATGGATGACTGGGGATTAGGGGACCCAATCGCCAAATCCTGGTGGCGGAGAATCATCATCCACCACCTTTTTTAGTTCGGGCGCCACTGTAAAGTTATTAGAATTTTTCGGAAACAGGAGATAAGAAAAATGAGGAATGCCCTCACCGGGACTCGAATTACGACCTCACTTCGAGCGCGTTGACCACTACACCACGAAAGCATGCTAAGAAGGCTCCCCTTTTAAAAGGCTCCCCCTTTTGAAGAGCTTCCGCTTTTTATGTACTCCCCCTTTTAAAGGGCAACTGCCGATTAGGTGCCCCAATCACCAAATCCTGGGAATGGAGAATCATCCACCACCTTTCTTAGTTGGGGTGCCACTCTAGAGACATTAGTATTTTTCGAAGCAGGAGAGAAGAATAATTAGCAGTGCTCGAACCACTGACCTCTCGAATGCGCGTCGAGCGTGCTGACCACTACACCACGAAGGCATACTAGGAAGGCGGAAAAAATGCCTTATACAGCAATACATTTAAAAAAATGCTTACAAAAATGAGGGCCTTGCTTGACTGAAAGTTTGTTAAGAGCATGGTTGTCCCAAAAATGGTTAATAGCATAGTTGGCAGAGTTGACACATTCTGAAAAACCTGGCGACTTCTATTAAGTTCGTTTCGTTAATACGTAAGTACCAAAAAACTTTTATTGCAATTTCAAATTTATTGGCATTCTTTCTTCATGCCCACCTTCGCAGAGAATATCGCACTGCGTGCGGGAGACCGTTGACAACAATCACGAACGTTAACATCGCAGGAAGAATCTGTATAAGTTAGCGTTTTATGACATCTTTCACCTCTGACATATCTCGTGGATTTGATGTGTGGAGGATCGAGGTGGCCACGGTACTGCACCTTTACGTAAGATGCCTCTATTTTTAGACCTTGCACAGGTTGAAGACGTGCGATTCGAATGAAAGCTTTTTCTTAATCTCATCTCTTGTTTTGTTCATTGGTCTTTTATAACGCTCGCCTTTACAAAGGTTTCAAGCCGGTAATTCTCGTAATATATGTATCGTTCTAACTCCATTTATGGTTATTTATGGTTTCGTAGCGTGAGAGTTACAAATTCGCATATCCTGTTCTCTGTATGAGTTAATAGAGAATAATAACGATTGAAACACATTTGAATTCATCGATTACGATTGAAAGGTATTTGAATTGATCGATTACGATTGAAAGATATTTGAATTTCTATAGCGAGAGGATTCATAACACTGCGAAAACATGTATGAAATATTGAACACATACATACATTCACCAAAAAATATACGAGTTTTGTTCAAATATTCTTCACCCTAGAGAGAATTTTCTTCGTTTGAGCCGAACTAACTTCTGATTAGATTAGTACCTGAATATCTAAGTAATTCTAGAATTAAATGAAGTTTCAGTTTTAGTATTCTTTTAATATTACGACCTTTTAAAGTGGACATAGCTCAGTTTTAAAAGGTAAGGATTGGAAATTGAAAATTAAATGACAGCAGTTATAAAGCTAGTAATTTGCAATTTGAGAGCTAAACTGTTTTAAACGTTATTGCTTCCGCTTCAATTTGGATTGTTTTATAATTACACATATTTCAGATGAAAATTTTTATTCAAATCCTTCCGCAGTCCTTTTGTCTCTTATAAATTTTTATTAATATGCCGTACAATTTTCAGAAAAAATTGTCAGGAATAATACTGAATGAATACTGTCAATTATAAAATGTTAGGGAAAATTGTCATTAATAACACTGAAGGAATACTGTCAATTATAACATGTTAGGAAAAATTGTCATTAATAACACTGTAAAACTTCTGTAACAATTATATTGTAAGAATTGTCAGGAAAAATATTAGTAATAATAGTGTAAGATTACTGTTAATAATAATATTGTAAGAGTTTGCAGGAAAAAATTATCAGTAGTAATACTGTAAGGATACTGTCAGTAATAATATGTAAGCATTGTCAGAAAACGTATCAGTAAAAGTAGTGTAAGATAATGTCAGTAATAATATTATAAGAATTGCCATAAAATTGTCAGTAATATACTGTAAGAGGACTGTCAGTAATAATATTGCATGAATTGTCAGAAAATTTGGCAGTAATAATACAGTAAGAATTGTCAGAAAAATTGTGAGTGACGATACCGTAAGTAAACTGTCAGTAATAATATTGTCAGAAAAAATTGTGAGTAATAATATTGTCAGAAAAAATTGTGAGTAATAATACTGTAAGAATAAATACTTACATGCATTCATAAGTATTTCCAATTATATTGCATTTTCCAGCGTTACAGTCGTCAGGAAGACATATCTCTAAAATACAAAAAAATTCAAACTAACTTTCATTAGAAAAGATTAAATAAAAACTGTTTTTTTTTCTTATCCTGATATGAAATTTAAATATATGCCAAAAGAATGAAAATAAAAGATACTTTGCTAGATTTTCAGAATGCGCCAAACTCTGGCAAGCGCGTAACTGTTGTTCTGACAACCATGCTCCTAATAAGTCGCTAGTCAAGCAACGTCGCTATTTTCGTATAGCGTTCTTTTTTGTTGTATTCAAAGTTCCAGCAGTTTTTATAAACAGATCGTGATATTTTTTCTCCTTAGTTTTAAAGTATGAGTTTGTGGAATTTACCAACAAGGCAAGAAACTGCAGTAATACAGAATCTTGGTCAAAGTTTTCTAAAAGGATTGAATTGGATTGATTTATTTAATTACGGCAAAGCAGACGAGGGCTATCTGCTTAAAGGAGGGGATGCATTCGCGGAGGACTTTCTAAGGGAACCTGGCTCGTATACACGTTACACATGGGGAAAACCACGAAAAAGCCCATGCAGCCAGCCCGTTCCCGGGATTCGAACCGAAGGAAATGCGTCTTCTAGATAACCGCTGTTGCCAAGGTTTGCACGAAGCGGTGTCTCCGCAATTCTTTGATGTACTTTTAAGCCAAAACGTGTGTACCTAGAAAGGAGAACAGCGCAAAAAACTGAGATAAGATTTGAAGAAGAAATTTTTTTTCCAATGACGGGCACTTGCCTATAACGGCATTGGCCGCTCCTAAGTGGTGGCTATTTTATTGTGGAGGCACCTAATAGGCGGCCAGCATTACCTCCTATGAAGCGCCAGACAATTTTAAATCCATGCCATCTCCGGGATTCGAACCCGAGCCCTTCGGTATCGCATTAATGCTCTCCTAGCCACTATACCGTCTGGGCGGCTTTGAAGAACAATGTTATTAGGAGATAGTATTTTATACCTAACATAAACATAAGGTATAGAACAAGAAAAAGACATTTTATGAAGACAAAAACGTAAGTGATGCCATTCACAAAAAGGGTAATGTTATTTTTAATGTTTCGCTGGCTTTGCCGCAACATCCTCCCCACCCTGGTCAACCTCCAGGGGAATGACCAGCTGCACAGGTCGGGTAATGGTATGTTCATTGGTGCGCAGAACACAAGTACGGACTTTCTTGTCGCGGCCAAGAATTAGCTCCTCAACACGGGCCCTTTTCCAGGTGTGGCGAGGTCTAACATCTTCTTGTAGTAGGACAATGTCCCCTTTCCGTATTTTATTTGTTTCAGATGGATTCCGCACTTGATGAAATGTACGCAAGTCCATCAAATATTCCTTTTGCCATCTTTTCCAAAAGAAGTTCATCAAATGTTGACGATTCTTCCACATACGATTTAAATTTTCCAAATAAACAATTAGATAGAGCTCCTACTGAGTTTACAAAATCCAATTTTTGAACTTCATGCACATCCTTAGAACTGAAACATTTACTGTCCATAAAATTAGGCATTCCTTTATCAAGTTTGAACTTTCCAAATAAATTGTGTGAAGTTCCTTCTGAAGTCGTAGAATCCAGTTCTTGAATTTCATGCTCTTTAGACGTTTGTTTGTCAAAACTAGACATAAAAGCAACTGAGGTCATTGCGGGTTTTAAGATATTTTTTTCAGATTTTTTTGTATTATTGATTGTAACAGTATCTTGTGAGATAGCACACTTATCAACCGAGTTCTCTACGTCAAGGTCAGAACTTGTACATTTTGAAGAATGCATGTTTTGAAAAAGCGAAACTCTATGCTCATGTTCATTAGTTACAGTCTTTAATTGATCCTGACTTATATTAACATTAGTACAACCAACATGCATATCTTCATGTAATTGTACAAGTTTATTTACTTGACTATTCACAGTAAGACTTTTATTTAAACATGTATTGAAATTACTTTGAAAAGTTTTTGTGCTGCTGCTTTTTTCCTCATTTACGATATGCAGATCACCACTGTTAAGACTAACTGAGGGTATTAAAGCTTTATTAACTGCAGACAAACTATTTGTCCTATCAAGATTCTGAGGTGCAGTAGGATTATATTTCATATCTATATTTTCAACTGAAAGTAATTTTCTTAATTCTGGACTACGTAAAGCTTCTTCTTGGAGTGTCTCTTTAAAAGTTACATCTGGCAATACTTTTGTTAAAATAAAAGGTTAATGAGTGTAGTAGTAGTATTTTCATTGGTATTAACTGAATAATGATGCTGAAATTCTTTACTAGCAGGAACAACAGAATTAGACTAGAAGAGAAACACGCTAATGTGACAATCAAAATCGTAAAAATAACCTTGTATTTAGCGGAAGTATATTGAAACACTTAATCGATTTCGAGAGCAGCTAAAGGTCCCTCCTCATCAGGAGAAAGAAATACCTAGAAAGAAAAAAAAAAATAAAGGGGAAGAAGTCTCAGAAACACGTGGTCCTTATCAGCACTGCATGTGGTTATAACCGGATTTTTAATCAGAGTTACAGTGGCCGCCTACTTTTACTGAGCCAGGCTATCTGATCAAACATGTAACACAAAGTACAAAGAATTAGCGAAGTTAAAAATAGGGAGCGAAGGGCAACTGCACCTTCATGCTCAAAATCTGAACTTCGAATAATGGAAAGACCACTGAACGGATTTTTAAACCCTCTGGTAGTACCAAACGCGAGGAGGTAACGCCATCTATCGGCAAAAATAGTAACTGAATTAAGATAGTAGAATTTTAAATGCATTAGGAAGGACTGGATTGGACTTAAAATCATTAACTAAACATGCTAAATCTTTGTGAATATGAAAAGCCTCAAGAAAATCCAATTCACCTATGGAAGAAGCCTTTTGGATAATTTTTGCAAAAATTAAATGGAAGAAGCCTTTTGGATAATTTTTGCAAAAAAAGGAAGAAGCCTTTTCGATAATTTTTGCAAAAATTATCCAAAAGGCTTCTTCCATAGGTGAATTGCATTTTCTTGAGGCTTTTCATATTCACAAAGATTTAGCATGTTTAGTTAATGATTTTAAGTCCAATCCAATCCTTCCTAATGAATTAAAATTCTCCTTTAAAATTCTACTATTTTAATTCAATTACTATTTTTGCCGATAGATGGCGCTACCTCCTCGCGTTTGGTACTACCAGAGGGTATAAAAATCCGTTCAGTGGTTGCTTTCCATTATTCGAAGTTCAGATTTTGAGCGTGAAGTTGCAGTTGCACCTCGCTCCCTATTTTTAACTTCGCTAATTTTCTTGTCCTTTGTGTTACATGTTTGATCAGATAGCCTGGCTCAGTAAAAGTAGGCGGCCACTGTATCTTCTTTCTAGGTATTTCTTTCTCCTGATGAGGAGGGACCTTTAGCTGCCCTCGAAATCGATTGAGTGTTTCAATATACTTACGCTAAATACAAGGTTGTTATTACGATTTTGATTAACAACAGAATTATTTAAAATTTCACGTTTATCTAGGACAGGTTGAATATCATGACCTGAATCTACTAGCAAGACACAGTCATCTTTATCATCTATCAATTCACTTGCTTTGTTAGTTTTTCCTTCTTTCTTTTCCTCGCCACTTGCCT
This sequence comes from Stegodyphus dumicola, assembly GCF_044657685.1. Classification (NCBI taxonomy): domain Eukaryota; kingdom Metazoa; phylum Arthropoda; class Arachnida; order Araneae; family Eresidae; genus Stegodyphus; species Stegodyphus dumicola. The sequence continues at coordinate 56,578,342 of NC_140778.1, forward strand.
ACTACATTTTTAGTAGTACTACATTTTTAACCACTTTTTCCATTACATCATTAAATTCATTTTCTCGAGAACTTGAAATGTTATAATTACCACTACTTTTAGAATTTTCTGCATTCAAAATATTTGGGCGTGTACGTAAGATGAATTTATTTATTTGATTAGGATACTCAGCGTCATTTAAATTCATACCTGAGCTATTTAGTTTACTTTTTGCTGGATCACTCAAGTGTGAAGCTGTACACCTCAACTCCGTAGTGCTATTTTCTATAATTATACAATCCAAATTTGACGCTGTTGGTATTTTATCACATGGAACAAACTATTTCTTTTCAAAGTCACATACTGTTTTCACTGTTCTGAAGCTCATTAACTGTCTTAACTTCTTTTAACAAATCTGATTTAACATCATTGCACACTTTCTCAGCAACAAACTCTTTAGGTGACTTGTTCTCACTTTCTGAAATACATAATTGATTTCTTTGTGAATCACCAGGTTGTGAACTTGTATGCTGAAAATCTGAAGACTCAGGTGATAGAAACACTTCTCAGCAGGCACCCGGGTTAAAAAAGCACATCCTGTGTAGAACTCGTACGAAAAAGACATATCTTTTCTAACCTAACGTGACAAAGTTTGTAATTGAGATAAAAATCTGGTGAAAGTGCAATTTTAGAGTCTTCAGATACAGCAAGCGTTGAGACAGTTCTCCCGTAGATGTCCAGCGGTGTAAATGCAAGTGTTATCAAAACCCTAGGCATGCAGTAATGCATATCTGTTGCTGCGTGCTAGCGTCAGAATGGCGAGAGCTCGTCTGGATTGAAGGCGTTGTCTCTGAAGGTACTTGAGTAAAGAGGGCGGAGCTACTGGTCGTCTTGGCCAATGGCGAATCTGAAAAGGAAGTGTATCCACTTGCAAGACAGGCATTGGTCGCGGGGAGGGGTTAAAAGGAATAACATAATGAACAATATCATTGAATGGTGTGAGTCTATTTTGAAGGTAATAAGAGTTACTTCGATTGAATTAAATTAAGTTAAAGATTAACTGGATGAGATACAAAATAACTGAGTTAATTTAATAGATAACATATTGGTAAAACTTATGTGACAGAACTTTCTACCAGATGGCGACATATATTTTTCAGATTCTATCAGTTGTTAAGAAATTAAACCCTAGATGGCGACAGATATGTAGCGATATAAAGCAGAGTATAACTAAATGAGAATAAATCATTATAAGATGATCAAATGAGATTTTAATGTAAATTATCAAGGGGAATAGAGAAAACAATCACAGTTTAGGTATTTAAATGTATAAGGACCGGTTTCAGTCGTTTTCTGTTGTCTCTATCCTGGTAATTATACACTGATTTAGCATCATTGCACACTTTTAAAAAACAAAAGTACAAAAATTAAGAACGAGACGGTTTTTTCAATATAACTTTGTATAAAAGCTTTCCAAATCAACACATTTAATACCGTAAGATCCCCAATACGTAAGGACATGAGTCATGTAAGCAACACTTACTAAAAGAGAAATCAGAGGGATAAAAAGAAGCTTTATTGAAAAAGTAGCATGGAGCGCAATGCGAGTGAAGGCCGAAACATCCCTGTGACGGGTGTCCAGCAATAAACATCCGGTCTTTAATAGGGGATATGATCTCTCCTGACTGCTAGGCAGGTTTCACAGCGTCTGCCCATGCTGAGAATGAGAGGGTGTCAATGAGTTGTTGAGGCATTGCTGCCCATTCGTCTTGCAGCGCCAATCGAAGCTCCGGAATCGTTACTGGTGGTAAGGTACGAGCTGCTAAGCGTCTGCCTAGAAAATCCCATACATGCTTGATGGGATTGAGATCCGGAGATCGTGCCGGCCAATCCATACGTTCAATAGCCTCACTCTCTAAGAGCTGTTCTGCAGCTACTGTGCGATGACATGGTGCATTGTCGTCCATGAAAAGGAACTGCCGACCCATAGCGCCTCTAAAAAGACGCACATATGGAAGAAGAATCTCGTTACAATAACGGGTCCCGTTGACTGAACCTGCGTCGAAGATGTGAAGGTCTGTACGACTACCAAGCATGATGCCTCCCCAAACGAGAACACCGCCACCTCCATACCTGTCCCTTTCAATGATGTTCGAGGGATGATTGCGGCTTCCCCGCTCTCTCCAGATGAGTATGCGATGTGAATCGCTACTCAGACTGAATCTTCTCTCATCTGTAAAGAGTACTCGTCTCCATTCATTGTCTCTCCAATTCCGGTGTTCCAATTCCGGCACCACAGAGAACGCCTTCTCCGATGGGCAGGCGTTAGAGGTACACACCGTACAGGGCGTCGTGCAAAGAGACCACCACCGTGCAGTCTTCTGGCCACGGTAAAACGCGATATCGGTCGTCCAGTCGCCTGTGTCGTGTGTCTAGCGATTTCTCCCGCTGTCTGCCGCCTGTTTCTTCTGGCCTGTAAGGCAATATACCGGTCATCTGCGAGTGGGGTTCCTCGTGGACGACCACTACTAAACCCCCGGATAGCTGTTCCTGTAGTTTGAAATTGTCTCCAAAGTCGTGAAACGATGCTGTGAGCAATTCCGAACTCTGCAGCCACACTTGTCACACTGCGGCCTTCCTCCAACTTCCCAATGATTCGACCTCGGGTAAAAGCATCCAGATGTCGTCTAACAGATTGATTATTCGCCATTTCTCGCTGAGGCAGCAACTCGGTGTGATTTTAACTGCTATACGGCGTGGAATCTCTTTTCCAGAAATACTGATCTTACACCGACAACATGCTTTATACTACTCAGACACTCCCCCATTACGTCTACTTGCATATCTGCGCATGTGCTACCGTACACCATCTTACTTAATATCCTGATTGGTCTTTCTGTCTGCTCTGCCTCTTCGTTCAGCTGATATGCTAATTTTTCGACTTCGTCCTTAATTTTTTCACACCAGTGTAGTGCAGCTGTGGGATTGAGCTATTATTCACTTTGTGAATATCCCTGAAAGATTTTCTTGCAATTTTTGCAAAGCAGACGTTGATTTTTTCTACATTGAGTTCACGAAGAATTGTATCGTTCCTAATGAACCAGCGGCAATTTGCCATCTGTCTCAAAATCATATTTTGCACTTGTTGAATTTTTTTCATAGTTGTGTCACAAAGGAAACCCCAGACTGGACAGGCATAAGTGATGATGGGACGCAAAATGGATTGAAATACAAGAACTTTATTTTGAGTAGACAAACTCGAGTTTCGGGCATTTAGGGGGTTGAGTAAAGCTTTAACACCCCGAAACTTGTTTAAAGTATATGTAACGTGTGGGGCCTATGTGAGTCTTTCGTCTAAAATGACACCAAGGTATTTAACTTGCTTGGCCAAGAGAATACTGATACCATACATTTTGAGGATGATATCCAGATCCAGGTTAGTTTTGTAGGTGGAGTAAACAGCTTCTGATTTCTCTACATTCGTCTTAGTTTTCCATTTTATCATCCAGGACTCTAGTGCATGGATGTGTTCTTGTAATGTTTGTACAACTGTGGCCATAGACGCGTTTTGGTAGAGGATCGCAGTATCGTCTGCTTAAAGTGCTAGTGTAGTGAGGGGGTTGTGTAGGATGCATACTTTGATACTTTGATTAGTACACTGATACATTATGAATTTAATTAACTATTTAAAAAAATAAGAACATTTTATCAACAGGATCCGTTAATTCTCTCAGCTTAGGCATGAAAGTTTTAAATACATTATTCATTATCTTTATGTTATGAATTCAAAAAATATTGTTAAATTCTGCACAAATTCTCAACATTGATTTTTCTCCTGCGGAGAACTGGAAGCATTATTTTCAGAAGAGATTTGCTTAGTATTTTTTACATTGGAAACATTTAGATTTTTCAGAGCATTACTAATATCAATAACATTAAATTGCACATTATTCTTAACTGATTGGTTTTGTGCAGCAGTAGCTGAGCTGGGGGATAGCACATTAGATTTATCGTTAAAATTAGGAATTTGATTTTTAGTCATAGCTGCATATGAGATTCCATTTTTTACATAATTATCTTTTTTCTGTTGGTTACTCTTATTTTTAGGAAATTTTCGCATCCACGATACGACGCGACATGATTTTTTTAACAGTTGCTGCATTTAGGTTCTTCAATGCGTCCCTATGTTGAACAATCCAGTCTTATGTTCTAATGAACATTTCACACATCTAGGCGTGAAGAAGCAGTTCTCCGAAGAATGGTGCCACTTTTGGCAATTACAGCACTGTGGCACCTGATTCCTGGAGACGCACTTCTCCACCGTCACAGCAAACAGCAACAGATCAGTAACATAAAAGATTTGGTCTGACATTTCATTTTTCATTACTTGAACAAGAAATAATGGCATAGGGACACGTGTTTTTCGTCTAGCCAATTGGGATAATCCTCTAAAAGCTACTTTAATGGGTCGAGCATAGTTCGCATTTGTAACAAAATGTTCGATATTTTTTTTTTTCTTGAAATAACGCACTAAGAATTCTTTGATCATCAGCTGTCCGTGGTAGAATTTTTAGCAGCTCGTCATTAACTTTTCCGAGAAATTTTGCCTCAGTCATTAAAGCCAAATTTTTTAGAAATTCCTCGTGTTTAAATTTGCCTGGGTTTACCATTATAGGCGGGACAGTCTGAGACTGTGTATTTGTCTGTCGCTGCTGCACTGCCTGTTGACTGGGGGTAGCATTACCAGAAGTTTCATCATTATCATCATTTAACACATTAAATTTATTATTACATTCAACATTCAAAGGTACTTTTTCTAATTTTTGAAGTTTAGCAGTTTTAGTTGGTAATTTGAATCCGTCATCATCAACTTTCTTAGAGTTACTATTAATTTTACGTTTTACCTTAGCATCACTATTTTTCTCTTAAGAGTAAGAACATTTTGGGGGCCAATGCCTGAATTACAAGGAAGATCACACTTACCTTTTATATCTGCAGCCTGGGACTGGAGCGTATGTAGAGCTTTCAGAAGAGGTTCCGTAGTCGTGTCTGCATTCGTGACCGGTCGTAATTTCTGGCACTCAGTAATAGTAGTCTTAATCGCGGCGATCTTGACTTCCAAATCGTTGAGAAGATTAATCCATTAGTTAGTATCGTTAGTATCCAAAATTCAGCATGCGGTAGTCCAACACAGCTTTCCCTGACAGAAGGCGACTCCGGAGGGGCGCTAACATCCATAGAGAGATTCACATCGTCGTAGTCGGAGCGCTCATGATTAGCAACCTACACTCGTGAAAGTGCAGTGAAAATCTGCAGTCTAACTCTGAATCTTCTGAAATTCTATCACATGGTGCACAATTTTCTCTTCTTAATGCAGCAGATTCTTCACTGCTTTTAAGTTCATGAGCTTTCGTATCAATTTCTGTCATTACATCTAATTTAATGTAACTCGTATGCTGTTTTTTAATGATATTCTCTGCCACAATATCTGATCCATATTCAGCTGAATCACTACGATGTAATGATATATTGTCTTCTGCAACTATATCAGCAGTATGCTTCAGAGAATGAGTATCACTTGTAAAAAAGTTTAAGGTTGATAGCTCATCATCATCAGATAAATCTTAAACTAAAATTTCCTTCAGAGAAAAGACAGACGCTATTTTAATGCCAAAAAAAGAAATATTTGCAGCATGCTCATCTCTGATTGTAGGCAATGAAATTTTTTGGTTGAGCTCTTCAGGATTATTTAATGTTAGTTCGTCATTTGATCTCGACACATCATTCCTTTCCTGGTCTGAATGTACAGAAAGACAGTTTCTTTGATTATGTGAGGATACTGCACTTAGGTCAAAAATGCTATTGTGCTTTACTTGTTCTTTGTGAGTATTTTGTTCTTCCAAATTTATTTATTTATGTCTGCCAACAGGTTCTGGAGAAGAACATAATGCATGAGCTAAACTATCAATGTAGCTATCTTTTCTCAATAAAACATAACATGATGGTAATAACTTTGTGTTATTCCAGCTAAGACTTTGTGAATCAGTAAATGTGTTCATGTCTTGTGCAGTATGGTCTTGTAAATTTTCAGAACAAATTTTCTTATATTTTGAACAAAATCAATATGATCAAAATCGTAAAAATAACCTTGTACTTAGCGTAAGTATATTGAAACACTCAATCGATTTCGAGGGCAGCTAAAAGTCCCTCCTCATCAGGAGAAAGAAATACCTAGAAAGAAGAAAAATAAAGGGGAAGGAGTCACAGAAACACGTGGTCCTTATCAGCACTACACGTGGTTATAACCGGATTTTTACACTGGCCGCCTATTTTTACTTACAGTTACACTGCCCGCCTACTTTTACTGAGCCAGGCTATCTGATCAAACATGTAACACAAAGGACAAGAAAATTAGCGAAGTTAAAAATAGGGAGCGAAGCGCAACTGCACCTTCACGCTCAAAATCTGAACTTCGAATAATGGAAAGCAACCGCTGAACGGATTTTTATACCCTCTGGTAGTACGAAAACACGAGGAGGTAACGCCATCTATCGGCAAAAATAGAAACTGAATTAAGATAGTAGAATTTTAAAGACATTAGGAAGGACTGGATTGGACTTAAAATCATTAACTAAAAATGCTAAATCTTTGTGAATATGAAAAGCTTCAAGAAAATCCAATTCACCTATGGAAGAAGCCTTTTGGATAATTTTTGCAGACCCAAAGTCAAAATTTTGGTTAAATGTCCAACTATGATACGCTATTGAAGACTTTTTAATTTCGCCTTTTCTGACATAAAATTCATGTTCCTTGATAGGAAACTTCAAAGCTCGTTTTGTTTGGCATACATATCTTAAACCACACTGACACGATATACTATAAATTCCCCAAGAATTCAAGACAGAAACGCAATCTTTTAGAATCGAAGGGTGAATTTTATTAATAGGGGAAAAACCGACTTGAAAATTGAATGTCTGAAGAATCCGTGCAATTTTATAGCTAACAGAAGGATGAAATGGAAGCACGACAAGGTTATTAATATTATTTCTAACAGTGGAATGTCTTCTTTGATGGGAATCTGAAAATTTTTTAACGGCTTTATCAATAATCACGGGAGAAAATACACGGTCAATCGCAACTGCTCTCAAATAATTAAGTTCATTGGTAAGCAAAGATTCAGAAAAACAAACTTTAAGCGCGCGGAATACATAATAGTAAAAAGAAGCCATTTTTTGCTTAACAGAGTGGCATGACTTGGCATGGGGTGGTAAACAAACTGCAAAGGGTTTACGGTACACAGTAGTGCTAAAATTAGTTTCATTGCGGATTATAAGAATATCAAGGAAGGGGAGGGTATTGTTGGATTCAATTTCAAGAGTGAATTGGATGGCTGGATCAATTGAATTCATTAATAGATAGAATCTCGGATAAATCCTCTTAGAATTCGAGACAGAATCTCGGATAAACCGTCAAAAAACGCGAAAGTGTCGTCTACATACCGAATCCAAAGACGAAAAGATAGTTTATCAAATAATTTCATCTCAAAATAGTGCATATAAATGTCAGCAAGTACCGGACTGAGAGGATTATCCATAGCCAATCCTTCAACTTGACGAAAATATTCATTTTGGAAAACAAAGTGGGTTTGACTGAGAGAGACTTTAGTAAGCGAAACCAACTCATTAATTTCAGTATGTGTGAAGTGAAATTCCCGAAGCCTAGTTTCAAGACAATTTAGTGCTCCTTCGACCGGAACATTAGTAAACAGTGATTTGACATCAAATGAAATCATAATGGAACGTGGAGAAATATTTTTAAGTTTATCAATGACTTCAACAGAATTTTTTACAGTGTGAATATTGTTAGCAAGTAAAGGACAAAATCTGGAAACTAAATATTTGGCCAAAGGATATGAAGCAGTACCTATGTTGGAAACAATTGGTCGAAAAGGAATACCGGTTTTGTGGACTTTTGGAAGAGCATAAAGCCTAGCGCAATTAGTAATAGGTGGAATAAGTGATTTCTTCAAGTGCGTTGGCAGAATATGAGAAGATTTGATAGCACTTTTAACTTTCGTGAGGTCCGAAGTTGAAGGATCTTTAGGGATCGAGCAGTATGGGCCTTCATTTATCAGTTTAGAGACTCCAGTAATATAAGTGTGTTTGTCCATAACAACGATCTGTCCGCCCTTATCAGCTTTAGAGATAATGATATTAGTATCAGAATGAATTTCACGTAAGATCTTATTTTCCTTTTTGCTAAGATTCGAACCCAAAGATTTGTTGTTAAAATTAACGTTATGAGTAATTAGGTGGCGGATTGTATCCTTCTGCGTTTCCGAAATTTTGGAGAATTTAAAGGCTTTCTCAATAGGTGTGATGATTTGAGGAATTGAAGGTTTAGATGTCTTTGAAAAGTTGAAATTATATTTTAATACAATTAACTGATCCTCCGAAAGATTCCTATTGGAGGTATTAACGATGGGGTTAACGTTTACAGTGGGAAGATTAGCTAGATAGAATCAATATGGTTTGATAATACGAGTATATCTGCTTCATTTTCAAAAGTACATGATATATTGCCAATGTGGGTATTTCGCTTCTTAGCTGAATTTCTGATATTCATATTGAACTCAATATGAGTGATGAGGGTAATGTTATTTTTAATAGTTCGCTGGCTTTGCCGCATCAAATTTTTAACGCATAATCTTTATTTAATAATTAAATTATTTTAAATTGCTAAAGTATGTTCTCTTTTCATATGTTGATAATATTTACCGACTCACGATAAATATCGATAGTTTAGGAATATTTCTAAAAGCTGTAACCATAATTCCACTCTTTTTGCTTTCCAGAAATCTCGAGAAACAGAAAGTACTGGAAATATTTCGCGACTGGTTGAAATCTATAAAAGAGAGCATCTCAGCTCAGCTGCTTAGTTACTTTTTTGCGAGTAGTTTAGTTCCGCATGAACTAAGATATTAGATTTCGCTTTCCCTTTAAATGCGCTTTACACTGCGTTGTATATTAACGTTTTTAGTAGTTTGAAGTATAACTACTGATTATTATAGCGTGATAGTGTGAATGCATGTACTAATATCTCCGAGGAAAATTCCAGAGTTCTGATACATTTCTTTTGATAAGAATATATTTCTTTTGATAAAAATATATTTCTTTTGATAAGAATAAGAATATATTTCTTTTGATCTTTGAATCAAAAGAAAAATATCTTTTGAATATTTCTTTTGATAAGAATACATTTTATTAACCTATTATCAGACTTGTGCATTCAAACAAAACTTATTCTAATAAGTTTTACTTTCTGTAGTGATTATTTTCTAAAAATTGTGGTGAATATCTTGTTTTGACCACTGGATGATTTTTCAAAAATCTCCAAGTTTGGCGCGTTTTGTGCACTGTCTCTTTTAGGTATAACTCTCCAAGAGACAATGCATTATGCAAGCACGTAAGAAATATAAACAATAAAAACTATTGGGGGGGGAGGAAGCCTACAAACTTTTGACTTATTTTGATCTTTTCCAGTCTCTGTGTAGATTAGATGTTCTTAATATTCTTAAAAAAAGCACGAGACACGTCATCATCTAACGAATGACCTTGCAATTTTCTCCACATAAATTCGAATTAAATACGAGTAAAAAATATGGATACCGATAAGGTTATCTGGACCATTATTTCTTCTAACTGCTTTGGCAAACATGTTGGAGTCCTGAGTAGGAACAGGGAGTTTGGTGTGGTGGTGTATTTAATTATGGCAAAGCACACGAGGGCTATCTGCCTAAAGGGAGGGATGCCTTTCGTGGAGGACTTTCTAAGGGAAACTGGCTCGTTTACACGTTACACATGGGAAAAACCACGAAAACGCCCATGCAGCCAGCCCGTTCGCGGGATTCGAACCTCAGACCGAACTACCAGTGTTCAGCGTCTTTACCGCTCGGCCGCTGATGGGCTGGAACAGGGAGTTTACTAAAAACTATGTTCCTTAAAGTGTAGAAGGTTCAACACACGTGGAAAGGGATTAACTACCCTTTATTCTTCACAGTTTACAGCTGCTCCCGCATTTCGGGATACAAAGACCACTACTTGTGGTCTGAACGTAAAAAAAATATAAGAACTACTAGTGGTCTGAACGTAGAAAAAAAAAAAAAATAAGAACTACAAACTACTAAATTTAAATAAGAGCGAAACTCAAATACTTTACAAAGACTAGTAATACTAAGTTTGGCATTTTACATTTTTACGTATGTAGTACACAGAATGCGGGAAAATTACAATACGTCTTTAGTATCAATAGGACTAAATTACAGGAACTGTTTGAAAAGCGCGCGTGAAATAAGTTAGCGAGAAGTCTCTCTCTCTAACTCGTTATTGGCTAAAAGCTACAACTTAAATAACAGCAACTTAATTAACAACTTAATTAACAGTTTACATACATACAACTTAATTAACAGTTTGCAAGCTCAATTTGCATATTAAAATTAACCGCGTTTATTCTGGCAGGAAGTAGAAAAGAAGAGGGGACAGTAAAGTTTTAAAATAAAATAAACATTAGTAAAACTTAAAATTCTTACAAGGTTTCTTCTTCCATTTCATTCCGTACTGGGATGAAATCTATCTGTCTTCTCATAAATAAAAAAACCCACCTTTGATAACATTGAGAATTTTTATTTAGACTTTTTTAAAGCACAGACAGAAAATACTCCATCTTAAACAGAACTACATTTCGTCTTAAGTAAAAATGCTCGTACAGTTTTTTACATGGCATTCTTAGAAGATTCTTTTGAAGTTGGCATTCCGGCAAAGCATAATTCTTTTTCCATTATAATTGCACGAGATATTTATTTTTATTTATGGTCTGTAAAAACCATTTTAATTTTTACAATTATTCGAATAAATTGCTTATTCGAAGCTTATATAGCTTATAATATATTCGAATACGCTATTAGAGCTTGTTCAAATAAATACGAATAAGCTCGGACGCTGATCTTTGGAGTCACCAGCCTTCCTTAATTGGTCAAACTATCAGTGACGAAACAGCGCTTGCTTGATGTCTCAGGCGACATCATCATGAAAAAGCTATCCCTGGCTCCATTTCGAGAAGCGTTTCAAATATTGGCGCGGTTATCGCCATTTGGCGTAATAAGTGGTCTGAACAGCATTCCATCCAAAATGGCCTCGGCTTGAGGAACAAGTGTCCCAGTTTTAGCAAAAAATATTATGGTAAGCTTAATCATAATTGACTTTCATTAATATGCGAAAGTTAATTGTATCTTCCCTCGAAGATTGTCGAACATCATCGAAAGTTTTGCCACTTGAGCTATTTAAGCAATTACATAGAATACCTTCTCTACTTGTAGCTGGGTAGCTTCTATAAATTTTAGTGAATAAAATGTGATATATGACAAAAATATGAGGCATCAAATAATTGAAATTATTTTGGGAAAACCGTTTTGATAAACATAAACGTCAGGTACTTCGGCCATTTATATTACTTGCGTTTCCTATTTCAACTTGATAAGAAAATTAGGTTAAAAAAGAAATAAAAAAATGTTTTAAAACCTCTTACCTCTGCATCCGTATTTATTTGGATCTTGCAAACCTGAATTCTTATCAAAAATTGGAATGAAGCCTTCGGCACAAACACATTCATACCCTCCTCCTTCCCTGTCTACGCATTTTGTTGTGACAGGACAAGCGTTAGGTTTATTGCAGTTCTCAATTACTGAAATGATAAAATTATATATATAAAAAATCTGAAAATCTGAAAGCTTTTAAATTTTATTACGCCCAAAAGGTTTTCTAACATTTTGTGTGTTACCTTTATTGATTAAATATCATGTTCTTTGCACTTAAAACAGATAAAATTCAATTCAACAGTAGTATCACAAAATACTTAAAAACAGCATATCTTTAGAATTTGCGATACAAAGTCTCGCGAGCTGGAGATAAAAATGTTCTTTCCCGTACAGTGTTGCCATTGCTCGCTTTGAAATCGTTAAGTTTGTTAATCAACAATTCTTTAAAGTTTGACAAAATTTTAACTAGAAAATAAAACAAATTTGAAATTAAAAATTCCGGCTTCCAGGTAACCATTTTCGGTTGGGGGACTACGTCTATCAAATCTGGAGGTCTCTAGGTACTGTAGTTTCTTCGCAATATGTGAAACATTCATATATTCAAGCCCACCAAGCGGCCGAGCGGTGAAGTCGCTGAATCACCGGTAGTTCGGTCCGAGGTTCGAATCCCGCTAACGGGCTGGCTGCATGGGTGTTTTCGTGGTTTTCCCCACGTGTAACGTGTATTACGAGCCAGTTTCCCTTAGAAAGTCCTCCACGAAGGCATCCCTCCCCATAGGCAGATAGCCCTCGAGGCTTTGCCGTAATTAAATAACCTAACCTAACCTAACCATTCATATATTCATGCAGATTCCTCATTATTCAGTTTCTTTAAATATAATACATGGCGATAATGTTTGGTGGCAACAGTTTGAAAAGTAAATCGACCAAAATGCGATTTCGAAAGTAATGGCCCTTCTGGGCTAACGTTCTTTGGGCTAAAAATGTAAACCTCGAGCATAAAATATCCATGCTTGAAGATGCACGCGATATTAATGTTAATGGAAGGTTTTGAAATTGTTTAGTTTGTTAATAAAAAATTCTTTAAAGTTTTAAAAAATATGAAATAGATAATAAAACAAATTTGGGTTTCCTGATGCCCATATTCGAGTGGAAGAACACATTATTCAAAATTTGACGTCTCTAGGTACCGTTGTTTCTTCACAATGCGTGAAACATACATACATTCATGCAGATTCTTCATTATTCAATTTCTTTAAATAGAATGCAGGGCTCTAATGTTTGGTGGGAATAATTTGAAAACTTATACATATTTTTATTCACGAACGGAAAATGTCCAAACGAAATTAACAGCCCTTCTGAGTTAACGCTCGTGTGGGCTAAATGATGTTTAGTTTCTTTTGATTGAATGTTTTCCTCTTTCATATGAAAGCTTTTCTCTACTATAAAGAAAATACTGATACGAATAGTAGGAAATCCCACTCACAAGAAGTAGGATATATTACAGTTAGAAACAGTTCAAAAGAGCAATATTAAGTATTATTTTATTATATTTATTGACTTGCATTATTAAGTATTAAAAAGATATGTGCTTAATATTAGGAATAAGAATAACAGTTATTGCATTGCAATATCATAAAATGAAACCTAAAATGATTCTATAACGATTTTATCAATAATATGCAAGATTCTAGAAAACGCATAGTTCCAGTTTAACAACTGAGTTAAAGATTATATTAGTTGAATTTTCGAGGGGCACAAGGGCTATGGGCTTAAGGGAAGAAGTGTTTCATGGAGGAGTTTCAAAGGGAAATCGGCTTGTATTCGTTTCCCTTGGAGAAAACCATGAAAAACAAACTGTTTGCCTGCGCTCGTACTTCCACAGCATCAATTGCAATATTCGGAGGGCTTAAATACGAGGGTTGGGGCAAAAGTCATGGCAACTATTTTCTTCTTGTAGATATGTGAACGGATCACAAAACGTATATGTGTCGTGTGGAAGTTCTGCAGGCATAGTGTGTATGTAGAACAACATATGGCTCTGTGATAGCTGGCTCTGTGGTAGCGAGGGCTCTGAAATCAGTCAATTGGCGAGTGTCGTGCAAGATGGAAGTAACCCGTGTTGAGCAGCGCGTTTACATGAAAATAGCCGTTCTCCGAGGGAAAAATGCGATGCAATGTCACAGTGAATTAGTAGAAGCCCTTGGGAATAATGCCCTACCATATCGTACAGTAGCACGGTGGGTAAGGTAGTTTCAGCAAGGACGTGTGTCAACCAGTGATAAGCAACGTACGGGACGACCGGTGACTTGGTACGTGCTGTCATCGAGCACCTCATGGATAAAGACAGACGATGGACGTTACTGGAGTTAGAGAGGGCAAGTGGCATCAAGAAATGCACCGTCCACAGGATATTGCGTAATGAGCTACAGCTACGCAAAATCGCTTCGCGGTGGATACCGCATGCACTGATGGAAGTTCAAAGGTGGGTGCGTTATGCAATATACTCCTACCACTTTGCACGCTGGCAACAGGACGACGATCAATTCTTGTCACGAATAATCGCCATCGTTGAATTTTGGGCCAGGGCATACGAACCAGAACTGAAACGTCAGTCCGCGAAGTGGCGACATTCTGGATCACCAAGGCAGCAGAAGTTCCGTCAGAATCCTTCCCCAGTCAAATTGATGGTGATCGTCGCGTATGACGTCAGGGGTGTCATTGTTTGCCACTCTGTTCCTCATGGCAGAACAGTGACCGCACAGTACTACAGGGACTTCCTGGTGCGATAGGTACGACGTGGCATTCGGGGTAAACGTCCAGATCTTGTGGACAGTGCGATAATTCTGCACAACAATGCAATACCACATAAAGCAGAGTGTGTATGGCAACTACTCTGACGTTGGGGATGGGAAAAATTGGAGCACCCACCGTACTCTCCTGACCTTTTGCCCTGTGACTTTGATCTCATTCCCAAGATTAAGGAACCAATACGTGGTAGGCGGTTTGCAACACGAGAGGCATCTGCGCCAACAAATGACCCGATTCATTTATGGTGCGGCAAATGCTGAGGCTGATGGTATTCAGCGCCTACCACATCGTTGGCAGCGTGTGGGGACAGTTGCAGGGGACTACATTGGGGGTATTTAGGCCCAGGTTTGTCATGTCAACTTTATGTGTATTGTGTTATCAATCTTTTGCACCGTGAAGGCCCTATTGCTCTGTATACTACGGTAATAAATTCGTGTGTTACGATATTTCAGTGCTATTCATTGTCCACACATGTAGTTACGACCTTGTCCTTTCGTCTGTATATGTCACATTTTCCAACCGGACTGGTATCTTCAAGAAAAAAAATAGTTGCCATGACTTTTGCCCCAACCTACGTATTTGTTCCGTTTGTAGAGCTAAGGAGATTGGTTATATAATATAAGGTTTGACAATGATAGCTTTTAATAAAAATCTGATATGGGCACAACATGGCTTCCTTGTACGGCCAATTGAATTATGCAAACTTTTTTGCTGTACTTGCTCTCATGGTTACGTTTGCAACGAAAATATTTTTCGCCATTTTCGAATGGCAAAACCGATGTTTTTCCTGCGCAAATTCATCAGCGCACTGAAAATCCATAAATGGTGTTGCAACTGTACACGTAAGATGACGTAAAAGATTTACAAAGAAGATCATTGTGAAAGTCCACTGTCAGTACAAGAAACGAAGACCGGCAAAAATGTTTATCTGAATTACAAGTTTTCAACGTTTCAAGGTAGACTCAAGTCCCGTGATGTTCTTGACCTCCGCGATCTCCCGATCCCACTCCGATGCATTTCTGGTTCTGTTGTTATCAGAAATATCAGTTATAAACGCGAGATCCACGTGATTTGTCAGAACTGAAAGATGTCATAAACATGAAGTTATACAGATTCCTCTCCTCGTCATAATTGCCAATAATCTGTTGCATGCAGTGCGTTGTCGTTTGCGAAGGGAAGCACGTTGAAAACTTGTAGTTCCAAAATAGGTTCTCCCCCTGTTCTTTCTTGTGCTGTCATTGGTTCTTTATAATGCTCTTCTTTGCAAAAATGTTGCGAAAATACGAAAATTACACCTGCAATTTTCGTCGTATGTGTAACGCTCCAACGCCATTTATGATTTTTCTATGCGCTGAACAATTTGCGCCAGGGAAAAAAAATGTGTGTTGTCATTCGAAAATTTTGACGCTTTTTACCGTAACCTTGAGAGCTGTGTTATTTGAAGGACCCCAATCTGAAGCGCATTCCTTCAAATTACAATACCTGAAATTTCATTTCGATTGGTTATGCAAGTAGACCACTAGGAGTTCATATATCGTTGAAAGTTTTATATGACTACCTTGTACACTGCGAAAAAAAAAAGGGGGAGAGTTCTATATCTCCCGTTCTACTGGGCAGATTGACAAAATTCAATTTACGTTTTTCATGTCTCGAAAGCGCGACTTATGATATATATTAGATTTATATATAGCATTGTTCTAACATACGAATTTTGACACAAAATCGGACTTTTTCTGAAATATCATACCAATTTTTTTCCATATATTGATCTACGGCTCAGATTATGCCTACATATTAAATTTTGTAAACTTTGCTGCGAAATTTACGGAGAAATTCAAAAATTCATTTTGGCGTGTTTTTTTAGTTTGCGCCAAGAATAATTCACTTGGCGAACTTCTTCATATATGTCAACCAATTTTCATTTCCCTTATGCTGGAGCGAAAAAAAACATCTCGTTGCTACCTTTTTACATTGCGCATGAGCCGAAAATAAGTGACATCATTCTAACTTTCAAATAATTCTCGAAAGTTGCAAGAATTGATCTCCAATCAGCTCATTAAGAAATTTTTTAGTTTTGAAACCTTTCTGAAACATCTTGTATTAGGTAATTTAATTTTCATTATAGTTTCCATTTAATCATAAGATTATTTTTTAATTTTTAGATCACACTAAAAATGTCAGAACTTCTATTATAATAACATACTTACGAAAGCAAGTTCCATTTTTTTCTTCGTAATATTCGGGACAAGAACATTGCTTGCCGGTGTAATAAAAGGTGCAGTTTGCTCCTCTACCGCATTTGCATTCTGAAAATAGATTTTATTAATTAGTATAATACGTAAAACCTTTGGGGACATAATATTTTACAGTACAACTCTCTTATAACCAGCCCTTATTTAACGAGAATCCGATTTTAAAGAGGAAATCAAAAATACTTGATTGGTTTATAGCCTCACGTGACAAAGTAGTCACGCCTTCTTTCACTTTGCATCCTGCCCTCCGGACATACTCATGCATTTGCTATACCTGCAGTGACTTTTTGATTCATGACAGCCGGTATACAGCTTGCCATCTGTAAGCTACATACGGCAATAGTGGGTAAAGGAAGGAAAGGATACTTGATTGGTACACTGCGAAAAAAAAAAAAGGTGGGGGACTGTTATGTATTTCCTGTTCTACTGGGCCGATGGACGAAATTCAAATTGCGTTTTTCGTCTTGAAAGCGTGACTTAGCATATGTATTAGATTTATGTAGACCATTGTTATAATATAGGTATTTTGACATAAAATTGGATTTTTTCTGAAATAGTAATAAATTTTGTAAAATTTGGTGCTAAATTTACTGAGAAATTCAAAAATTTAGCTTTACGCGTTTTTTCAGTTTGCGTCAAGAATAATTCCCTTGGCAAACTTCTTAATATATGGCAACTTATTTTCCTTTCCCTTTTCACATTGTGCATGAACGGAAGAAAAGTCACATCGTTCCTACTTTCAAATAAGCTTTAACAAGGGCCTAAATCCCCTTTGATGCTATTATCGCTTTCAACAGATATGCCAAATTTCAAAACGCGCCATTATATTAATTCACGTATATCTTCGGAAATTTTGAATAAAAGAGTTGAATTTTGCACTCTTGCATAGAAATAAATCTACTTTAAAATGATGATAAGAATGTTAAAGATTATAATTCAAAATTTTTTTCAAAAATTTTTTTAAATTATTTAAAATACAAATTTTAAAAATAAATCGTAAAAAATGAGCGAATATTATTTAGAATGGGCCTAAATTTCGAAACGTGAAGGGAAAAATCAAATAGGTTCAATAAAAAAAAAACCTTGCGATTTTTACAAAACTTGGCAGTTTGGCAAAATGTGAATCGTAGAATTGAAATATGTAAAAAAAGTGGCATGTCATTTCAGTCCGATTTTGTGTGAAAATACCTATATTAAAACAATACTATATATAAGTGTAGTACATATCCTAAGTTGCTCTTTCGAGGCATCAAAAACGCAAGTTGAATTTCATCAATCGGCACAGTAGAACGGAGTATATAGAATTGTCCATTTTTTTGCGGGTAGTGTACAATTTTAAGTTTACGAGAGAATAACCCGCTTTTAAGAAGCAAGCTCCAGTTAAAGTGAGCAGTAGTTTTGTGATTCGTAAAATTTCTATCGACTTCCACCTCTCCAGCTCAGCTAATCTTTCCTTGAAAAATTTTCTTTAACATTCCAAACCAACCGAATGTTAGTGTTGAGTCATAAATCCTGCGCGTGCGTGGAGAGTGATCAGGATTGAATTTTTACCACCGAATTCTACAAGTGTTATCCAGTCTATGAACTAAAGCAGCGGTACCCAACCTTGTGCTCGCTGATCGTTTTGTATGTGCTCGCCAGCCCGATTGCGTACTATGAACAAAAAATATTTTTAAAATAACCATTCATTTATATTTCTTAATTGTAAAAATATGGTAAGCATTTATAATCATAAGAGATATTTTGCAAGATGTTATAAAACAATTGATTGCTGACTGATAAACTTGATAGCGAACATGGAATCTTCTTCTTCATTCCGATGTTAGATGGCTCAGCAGGGGAAAAGTACTTCAACGACTTTTAGGACTTCTTTCGCCAATAAAGTAGTTTTGGAAATCCAGAAACGAAAGTTATAAAGAGTTGGACGATAACAATTGATTATCCGATGTGTATTTTCTCACAGATACAACAGCTAAACTGAACAAACTGAACGAAGATCTCCAGGGAAAAGGAAATAAAAACCCTTTTCAATTGACTGAAACTGTAACTACTTTTCAGTTAAAGTTAAATTTGTGGACAAATCAGATGAAACAAAAAGTTCACCCATTTTCAGAATTTATTAAGCCACATTAATAACCACAAGGCAATTGAAACAAAGAAATACTCGGAAAACCTAAATGCACTGAAAAATAATTTTGAACTCCGCTTCTCTGATTTCCATAAAGTTCAGTCAATATTATTATTCATCTCAAAACCATTTGCCGAAATTAATATTTCGGATGTATCACATAAAATTGGAAATATAATTAACAAAACTGTTGATGTTTTGGAAATGTGCTCGCGATAGGCCAAAGGTTGGGCACCACTGGACTAAAGGATCGTAAGAAGTTTTAAACCAAACTTTCGTAAGCATTGCTAATTTCCATGCTTCTCGATGGAACAGAAAAAATATGAACAACCTTAAATGCTAATGTAAACGTACTCGAAGCGGTACGTTTAATGAAGGACGCATGGGGACATTGCCAGTTGTTTCTGTATGGACTGGCCGAATCTTAAGAGGGGCAAATCACTGGCAGAAATGGACGTCCTGGGAAATTTGCAACTGAGTAAAACAGAGATTGGAAAATTATCTATCTGTTGACGCCAACGTTATCACTTCCTTACCTATTTCCGAGGATATTTTAGCTGAATTTCAAGCTAAATTAGATGTAAAAAGTAATGAAAGCGGTGATAACTACCAATATGAAGAATTTAAAGCTGAAACGAGCCCAACAAACTCAGTGACTTTTGAGCGCCCAGAAAAACGTCAAAATTTTGGGCCCAGAAAAACGTTAAAATTTTACGGAACCAGGGGTGCAAATGACGATGTTTTTCGGGCCATGAATCTTCCGCGAAGAACACTAAAACAATAAGACAGTTGAAACCAAATTAACCATAGTATGCAGGGATAAAAATAAACTGGTGTGCAAAGCTTAAGCAACAATGTAAAAAATTTAGAAGATAGCCATGAAATTGCAGAAAAGGTCTGGAGATCAGTACAATGAACAGGTAAGTCAGTAGAAACGTCATGCGTATGCAAATATCAGAAATGAAACGTCCGAGGCGACGTGAGCGTACACAAAACGCGTGATGTCGGCGCGCGCAGCTCAACAATAGAATAAAAGGAAGGACGGAGACGCAATTGAATATATTCGCTGCAAGTGCCAGTGAGTCAGTTCGTGAAATATGTCTAGAAGAAATCACCTGGACGACTTCACACGTGGAAGAATTATCGGAAAGCTGGAGGAGGGGCGTACTGTCACCAGTGTAGCTGCAGAGTTCGGAATCAACAAAAGTGTCGTTTCGCGCACTTGGAAATCGTTCGAAACCACAGGTACAGCTATTAGAAAGGTTGGTGGTGGCCGCCCGAGGACGACAACTGCAGAGGATGACCGATATGTCGTCTTGCAGGCGAAAAGAGACCGACAGCAGTCAGCAAGCGCCATTGCTCAGCAACTCTGTACAGCAACGGGGCGACACGTATCGCGGTTTACTGTGGCCAGACACCTTCACAAAGGGGGCTCATTCGCACGCCGTCCTGAATGCTGCCTCCCGTTGAAAGTTGGCAACCGACGCCACCGTTTACAGTGGTACAGAGAGCACAAAAACTGGACAACTGATCAATGGAGTCGTGTCCTCTTTACGGATGAGAGTCGGTTCAGTACCAGAAGCGATTCTCAACGCGTTTTGATTGGGAGAGAGGTTGGGACCCGGTTTTATCGCAGTAACATCAAGGAATGACACCGTAACGGTGGTCCTGGAGTTCTTGTCAGGAAAGGCATTATGCTAAACGGGCGAACTGAGCTTCACGTTTTCGACAGAGGGTCTGTAACCGGGGATCGCTATTGTGAGGAGGTACTCCTTCCACATGTGCGTCTGTTCCGAGGTGCCATTGGCCCAGACTTAATTTTTATGGATGACAATGCACGGCCACATCGGACTGTTGAGGAGCTACTGGAAAGGGAAGATATCACTCGAATGGATTGGCCAGCGTACTCCCCAGATTTAAATCCCATCGAACATGTGTGGGATGCTTTGGGGAGACGCATTGCAGAACGCTTGCATCCTCCGGAGAACACCCAACAACTCAAACAGATGCTGATTGAGGAATGGGCACTCCTACCGCAAGAAATGTTGCACCAGCTGGTTCTGAGTATGGGGAGACGGTGAGAAGCAACTATTGCAGTGAGGGGAGGGCATATCCCATATTAAGGAACATCTGCTTGTTTTTCTTCCTCTTGGATAGACAATTATGAGTCACGATACTATGCGTTCGATAAAGCTTGTTTTTGTTTGATTCCATACCGTATGCATTGTATTCCTTTTCCAGCTCTGATGCTTTCGTCATCCTTTACATACATAATACTCTCCTTCATTTCTGCATTTCATGTCTCTCAGTTGATTTCTCGTGGAGTTAAGGCAAAAAATCCTACTGTTGTTAAGTTTTGCAGAGCAGTGTATATAATATGGTAAGTATGCATTTTTAAGATTTTGTTTCATAAACCCATTTTTACGTGTACTCGGTTATAACGAGTAAATATCTCTGTCCTTTCACGCTCGATATAAGCGAGTTCGGGTGTATATGCATAGTTATTAAAAGTTAATGCCTTTATCTGTAACTGAAACTTTAATTTTCTTTAATGCTTTGCATATTTCAAGGCTGTCATTATTCAAAATTATTCATATGATTTTAGAAGTACAGAATAAGTAATGGTTGGTTTTGGTTTAGCTGATTAGGACAAAGCACTCTTTTGCTATCTGCCTGAGGGAAGTGATGCACACGTTACACAAGAGGACAAACACGAAAACGCCCATGCTGCCAGCCCTTTGCCTGGAATCAGGTCACTTTCCAAGGAAGCTTCCATTATCACCTTGTAGAGACATTAGGTTATTTGGAAGCAGAAGAGATGACGAGAAACACCTTCGCCGGGACTCGAATCACAGGCCTCTCGAATACGCGCCGAACGTGCTGACCACTAAGAAGGCATGCTAAGAAGTAGGAAGAAATATCTTATATACTCCCCCTTTTAAAGGGCGACTGAGGTTTTAGGGGACCCAGTCGCCAACTCCTGGTGGTGAAGAATGATCATTCACCACATTTTACATCGGGGGCCACTGTAGAGACATTAGGTTATTTGGAAGCAGGAAAGATGAAAAATGAGAAATGCCCTCGAGCGGAATCGAACCACGGACCTCTGGAATACGAGCCCAGCGTGCTGACCACTGCACTACGAAGGCATACTAAGAAGGCGGGAGAAATACCTTACAATCTTCCAGCACTCGTATGCCACCTTATGCAAATAATCAAAACAACTATCATTACAGCAATGGCAGTATTCTCTGAACAACAACGTGTTTAGTTTAGTTTACGAGTATCCTGCAACCCTCCTGGCCGACAATAATCAACCTCATGGTTAACGCAGCACACTCGAGGCAGACAAACAAAAATATTTAAAAGATTAAAATATTTAATGTCCTATTCCTATGATAGTCTTGTTTTCATTCACAATCCTCATGATTTCTGTTGCATAGCTATTCAAGAATTTTCTTTTTTCAATTACATTCTGTTCATTTATTTTTCCAAATCTCGTCCTCACACTCTCGGTCAGTTTATATTCTTCCATAAAATGAGCTGCATTTCCGTACTTCCCACAAGCCAAGCATTGATCATTGCCCTGGAGATTAAAACGTTTAAATAGGCTGGGAATCTACCATGATCCGTGACAACTTGAATAATATCTATATTATTAAATAGATCCATTTTTCTTTTTATGGTCAAAATCCTCAAGTAACCCTTATTTTTATTTGAACCATTCCATTCCCGAGCCCATTTCTCAATTATACTTGCTTTAATTTTTCTCAATGTAATTCTTCTGGAATCATTAATAGCGTCGTAAATATTACCCTCTCCCAGGGCTGCCTCTTTAGCTAGCATATCCGCCCTCTCATTCCCGGTAACACCTGTATGAGCCTTGACACAATGAAAATATATACCATTTTTCTCTTTTAGTTTGTTATAATAGTTTTTTTTTATATCCAAAAGAAGTATATTGCTTGGTTCCGGATTTGCCAAGCCTTGTAGGGCCGACGAACAACGACGTGTATATGAAATTCATCCTGAAGCAATGGCGGGTAGGCTATTCTTAGCACCATGACTCATGTGATTTGTAAGTTGCCATGGCGTCTATCATCTTTTTACAACAGGCCCGCAGTCTCAGAAACTGAGTTTGTGCCTTCGGGAAACAGGGCACTAAATAGCCTCCCGCTTCTTGACATCATATCCGTCTACCATTAACAGATATTAATGCATATAAAAGACATTAAAACTCCAGTTATCTGACTGTTCATAGTAACCATTTGTGTCCTATTATCAATGTGATAGGAGTTAGGTTGAAGGTTTCCTCACTTCTTTTGTCTAAGATGAAACGTCGAGGAACTTATCGCTGAGTTCAAACAACTAAACACGTTGACTCGAGAAGGGTCAAAATGCACCTTATTTAAATCAGATAAGAATAACAGTCGGCCCCTTCTCGGGCTTATAGGAAAGCCTCTACTCCGGCTTTAACTCAGAGTAAGAAATAAGAAACTAAACTATAAGTAACTAAACGAGACTTAGTTGTAGCTAAACACAATTATCTAACGTAGTTGGCCCTTAATTTAAACTAGCCGGCGAATATCAAAAGGCACGTCATAACACGGCCGAGCGTAACAGCTTCAAGAGTGACTTAGATCAAAGGTAAACACGCAATACAAAAGATTTCTAGCACTATCTATTTAAGTAAGTTGAACCTTCCTTAAATACTTCTCATTTACATTCAACGCAATTCTAAAAACGCATTCTGGTAGAGAGTTGTAAGTAAAACAAGAATTAATAGAAAAGGGCTTTAAAATTAAAATAACTATTACAAAATTAAAATATACCCTGCAAGGTGCATGCAATTAAGTTAGTTGCAATTAAGAACATAAGGATTGAGCAATTCAGAATGCAGCCACTTCGTCCACCTGGGACCGAACCCAGGCCGAAACTACAAACGTTCAGCGATTACCGTTCAGCCGTGACCGTGCAAAACATTAATTTAGATTATTCAGAATGGTGAAATGAAAAAAACTTTTTTACATTGCATCACACACACAAAAAAAGTATCAGATAGCAGCTTTTTCGTATATTTTCCGAAATTTATATGACAATAGATGCAATTTGGTGACTTTCAGTTTGAAAATGTAATTAAGTCTTTTGGCAATTACCTCGCAAGAGTTTATAATATTTTTCGGCAACGCAACTTATATGAATTTTTGAAAAATACCCGCCCTACAGCTGTTCCATTAGTGTTTAGAAGAGCATAAAATGTAAGTAGAGCTGCACAAATAGATAAAAATAATACAATAGGCAATTACGTAATGTCAAAAATCAAAACTGTGCTTCAGGCATCATATCTTGAGAAACTACGATCACAAGTGAATTCTCACAAAGTAGGTCCCAGGACTTTCCATTACGTGTTTTAAATGGATTGGATTGGATTATTCAATTATGGCAAAGCACACGAGGGCTGTCTACCTAAGGGGAGGGATGCCTTCGTGGAGGACTTTCTAAGGGAAACTGGCTGGTATACAACGTTACACATGGGGAAAACCAGGAAAACGCCCATACAGCCAGCCCGTTCGCGGGATTCGAACCTCGGACCAAACTATCAGTGTTCAGCGTCTTTAGCGCTCGGCCGCTGGTGGGCTTCGTGTTTGAAATGACTCTGCTTGAAAACTTTGTAAGCTGAATTAGATAACATCTTTAAAGAGCCAAAGCAAATAGTATAACTAGGTTTTTCCCAAACTGTGTCTCCCTTTTCGGAGAGAAAATAATTAGGTAACGGGAAAGAAAGTCTAAGGCAGTGCCGATTTGATTGCTTTTGTGGATCTCGATGGGAATTTTCGATACTCATCGAAGCAAAACGTCTTGTATCTTAATTATCCGGTGACTACTTAGTATAAAATAGTCCGAGAAATGTTTGGAAATCGTTGCAAAAGTACCAAGATTGTGGATCGACGGATCTGACGAATTTTGTCGTCAATTTGTTTGACAAGATTAGAAATCTCATGCACTAACGTACTACATCTTCACTCATATTTTTGGGCCGTACATTACATACAATTCACGATGAACGTCTGCCGCTGACAGTTTTTTCTCCGAAGAAATCGTATTACTCTTCTTACCAGGCATTTGGCGGTATTTTCTATAGCAGCGCACATTTTAGGATGTTATAACCAGCACACACGCGCTGCAATACGACACTCTCACTAGAATAGCAGGAAACTTATGGAATCGCAGATTGTTTCGTGTAACAATGTTTGCTTCTCACCCACCACTACAAGCGTTACGCCTCAACGGAAATTTCCGAATTACTCTCGTATATTGGTTAATTCGTTTCTAAGAATCCGCATTGAAATGCGCGTTACTTGAATTGCTAACATCAGAAAACATTTTGTAAACTGATATTTTATAGAGTGTCCGAATAGAAACGCCAGGTTTAAGAGGTCTAATAAAATATTTTATTCCATTTAGGCTCATGCCTCCTGACTGCCTTGCGAAAATTCGAAAGTGTTCAGGCAAAGGCGACAAAATTTATTAACGGTGCAGTGTCTTCCACCGATAATTTAAAAATAATTCAGGAATGTGTTCTCGAAAGCCTATAGAAAAGAGCACAGTATAATGTAACAAAATTTACAAGTAAGGCAAGAAGCTGTTCACCAGAACACATCCCTAGAAAAACCTTTGATGAGCATAACGGCAGAACTAGACTAAATAGGTCATCTACTGTGCAGTTTGACAAAGATATTAGAACAGTTTTTAACCTCGATCGCAACAAATTTTTAGCTTCACTTGCGAGCTTTTGGCAATAGCTGAGGCACTTAACATGTACTTTCCCACTTCTGAACATGCAAAAGGACTCGTTGTCTTCTGTGACTCAAAGGAAATCCTAGACAGAAACTTCCTGATCACCAGCTGGATCGAACTTCGCCTGAACGAGGTTCAAATGTTAGAAAAATTCTGCATTCTGTACTGGGTCGCCAGCACATGTCAACATCACAGGTAACGTATTTAAAATATAAACTGGCAAAAGGGGTGCGAAATCTTAACAATAATAATACCGTAAAAGTCATCCTATCGGTCGCAAACGGCATGTGCAAGTATAGATTGAAGGAGTATTTAATTACAAAAGAGCACCAGCTCCATAAGAAGATCGATTTATAAACCAGGGTTTAATTTCTAAAATCAGAAGTGCGGGAGCCCTCTGGAACTTCGTCAGGAAGAAGGGAAAAAGTAAATTAATGAAATAAGTAATAACTAAAACAATTAAATTTAGACTCAATAAATATAAAGATATAAATAAAAAAATTTAATTATTAAATTAATTATAAATAGTTAAATAAAAGAAATAATATATCGAACTTTGTTTTATTTGGGAGCTTCGACTGGACTTACCATTTACAAAAAAAAAATCTAAGAAATAGCTCAGCCCGCTTCCGGCTGAGTTTAGTCTCTAAAACGTACGATTTCAATGGAGGAGGACTTCTTTTTCCAGCACACCATAAAACGATTAAAGCGTCACTAATGGAAATAGAGAGGATGCTAGAAACAATATGTGAGTATGGAAAGAAGTTTTAATGGAGAATTGTAGCTTCGAAACCAAAGACAGAAGAGCTCAACGCTTTCTGACTGCGATGCCCCGCCAATATAAGCCCTGTCAACCAGAATGTCACTGGGCAAAAACGTTTTCCCCGAATCCGAGCCGATCATCTCAAGTGAAAATTTCTCAGTATTTAGTTACATAGTTCAAGTCCGCAGGAGGAATGCAGTGAGAGATCACTAGCGCTTGGACATGGAAGATCAAGGTAATCATTACTAATACATTCGGGAACAACACATCTTAAAATTTATTGCGATAATCTGGAAAATGAGCCTTTGACATATGAATTGAGGCTTTTCTTTCCTTAAAAATCTTAATCTCTGTCAATGTGTTTGTTCCCCAGAGAAAGACAGGCATAAATTCGGAAGTTACAATCGATTTTAGAGGTATATTTATTTTTAAAATAAAATTTTTCTGCCGAAATTGTGTTTCAGTTACATAACAGAAGTACCGGGGCTCTTTTAGTCAGGGCTCCGGTGCGCTCCGACTAGAATTACGAATTATCTCAGAAATTGAGAAGTACCGGAACCAGGATCCGGTGGGTTCCGCCGCAATTTAAGCTCTGCTTATAAGTGAAATCATTCTCAGGTTTAGAACTGGCCATCACAGAGGATTGAAATTCTGGTAACTGCCTATATACAGAACTGACAGCTAAACACATTTTTGATTGTCCAGCCGTCCTTGCTGAATTGCTAAAAATTGGTGGTCTTGTTTAAGATACGGAACGTCTACGATGATAATATTTTGCAATTGCCAGGGCTGTCATCTGCGACCATTGCACAGTTTGAATAGGATTTATGCCAAACATAAAATACTAATTCGGAAAAAAATCAGTAATTCGTAAATTATATTTTCAAATTTTCACAGGACTAGTTTCGATGGTTTTACCGAACCACCATCCTCAGCTGCAAAAAGCGCAAATGAACAATCGCAAATGAATTCAAAAAAAATCTTTCTGTTCTAGTTAACGATCCTAATTCCAGTCCATCTTTGCCTTCGGCCTTTAAAGAAATTATGTTTTAGTTCTGGTTTCATCAACAGATGGCGCCACTAGCTTCTTTTCTGTCCAGGCTTTCTTATCTTATCTGATCATTATATCCTATCTCGTTCATTTGCGCTTTTTGCAGCTGAGGATGGTGGTTCGGTAAAACCATCGAAATTTGTCCTGTGAAAATTTGAAAATATAACGCTTATTTTTGTTATTTGACTTGTGATCTGAGTCACACAATGATACCACCAATACAAAAATAACATAGCATTATAACTCACATCACATCCATCTTCCCATATGCTAAGGCATTCCTCCAAGCACACCAACAAATGTCAAACTGCAACACCTAATTAATTGTAACATGTTATCTCCATTTTGATTCCTGTATACCAATATATCTGTACCCCAGTTTATCTTTATAATTGTTCTTCCTATGTAAATAACTTTTTACTTTAATGTAATTTATTATGTCAACTGCGTAATGTAATAAATGCCAGAAAAGGTTAGTGCAGTGGGGCATTACCATTTTTGCCTATGACGATGTCGTGGTGCCCCCTGCACTTTTTCCTGTCCTGTCGTGTCCTGTTTGACTTCTGAATTAGTATTTGTTCGGCGTGTTATTGTGTCTTAAACATAAAATACTTTATTTTCAGGAAATGGAAAACATTTTTAACACATATAGCACATGTAAAATGCGCCGACTTAAATATGAAAAATAACGTATGTGGTAAGATCTTCTTTTTATATGTAAGAGTGGCAAAGCACTGACCAGCGAGGAAATGCAAGGTCACGTGACCACTTCTCGGAGAGACACGTGACATGAGCAACGACGAAGTTCATAAAAACTAAAAGAACGCTGAATTATGATTATTATGATGTTATTCCTTTTTTAAATGATGGTATGGATCGACTTTCTCTTGTTATTTCTTTTTATTTTTATGTGTCATCTTCGTGTTAATTGCATTCGTTATGTTTGCGTGTTTTCATAATTAAACTATTAAATGTTACGACCGTCGTCTTCATAAGCATGTTGCTATAGTTCGGAAGTACTACTACATCCCACATGTATGGCATATCATACATGTGGGATACATTAAATCTCTAATTATCTATGACATTACAGAAGCGAGTGAGCTCAATGAAATTCCTATAATCACTTTTTTTTCGTATCTGCCTATCGAAATGGCTAATAAATAATACATTTATATTTTCTCTTTAATTTGTTTGCTATTTCGCTTCAAGTTCGAATTTTTTGGGACCTTTGAATAACTCTAACAGGCAAAATAGCGGTATTTTTAACAGATCGGCTGGATCGATTGCGTGGTGATTTCATGTCTACTGTCGAATATGTCCTCAAATTTCTTTTAACAGTCTGCAAAATGTTGCTTCATTTGGCGCACGATCACGTCCAGAGATTGCAAGGAGCTTTATGATAATCTGTGCATAATACTCTGTATTCTTGAAATAAATTTTTACAATCTGTTTCTTTATATAAGCTCTCTGTGGAGACACCGTTGCAATGAACCAGTGCAGTGAAGTGACCGTGATGAAATACCACTGCTACCAGCTCATATCAAACTGGACATATTAAATCAGAATATATGAAAAATTGCACGTATTTTCCATTGCCTAAGAATGAAATGTAACCTTTCGCGCATATTAAATCCAGGGTTTTTTGGGGACACCCTATATTTTTAGTTACACCCATTTCATTCATCTGTTTGTAGTGCTGTTGTCGTTGTTGTTGTCTTGTTTATGTATATCATGAAATAATGGTTGCCAGAACCTCAAGGAGGTTGGACTTCTACTTCTACCTCAGTTTTGAGGGAGAGCACCTGTGAGGAAGGTCGTCCGAGGGTCTCCCCCCCTTCTGCTTTGCTACCAAACCACATCAGCGGATTTTCGGCTCGCCGTATATTTAGAGTGCTCCCAAGCCGCAAAGACACTATACACTTACAAACATACATGCACTTCTCCGGGATTCGAACCCGGGTCCTTCGGTTTCGCAGCAGGCTCCCCTAATTACTATACCGTCTGTCCGGCGTTTGTAGTGCTAGATGATCGACTTTAATACCAAATAGCCCATCAGCGGCTGAGCGGTAAAGTCGCTAAACACTGGTAGTTCGGTCCGAGGTTCGAATCCCGCGAACGGGCTGGCTGCATGGGTGTTTTCTTGGTTTTCCCCATGTGTAACGTGTATACGAGCCAGTTCCCTTAGAAAGTCATCCACGAAGGCATCCCTCCCCTTAGGCAGATAGCCTTCGAGGCTTTGTCGTAATTAAATAACCTAACCTAACCTTAATACCAAATATATTGGTCAATTCTTATAGTATGGGAATTAAACGTTTTGTGGCTTATTTATTGTAATGAGTGCAATATTTACCTAAACATAAATATGGACGACCGGGGGAACTTACATAGTTAGATAATTTAATTTTTAAACATAAAAATGCCAAAATATTAATCTTTGTGTCATTTGACGGTACTCTTGTGTTATCGGGACCGGATTCAGAAATTTATGTATGTAGGCATGTGTGCGTTCATATATTGCATGTATATAAATATGTACTTATGTATGCTACTCACATACATACATACGGACGTGCATGCATACATACATTTCTGAATCCGGTCCTGATAATGGAAAAGTACTCATTTAAAACATTTTTGTAATTGGAAATATATGCCTAGCACCAACGGTTGCGAAATTAAAGGCCTGATGTCTTTATTTTCGACAACCCTTGGACAATCGGTGTATACATATGTTACCTTACCTTCACAGTATCCATCCTTTTCGCCGTACCCTGGAAGGCAGTCACAAACTGGTGATCCGAAGCTATTCAAACTGCATCTTCCGTGCTGTCCACAGTTGCAATCTGCAAGAATAACAGGTAAAGGGGCTTAGAACTTGAAACTTAAAATAAAAGCAGCGCTTTTAACGCACTCTTATGCTTGTAGAAACAAATGTATATTACACACATACACAAACATATTATACATAATCAAACGTGTGTATTAATTTAGAATTTAAACAGCAAAAATGAGTGTTATATTTGCAAATTTTCACAGGTTTAGTTTCGATGGTTTTACCGAACCATCAGCCTCAGCTGTCAAAGGGCAAATGAACGACATAAGATATAGTGATAAGTTAAGATAAAAATGGCCATACAGGAGTTAAGTTACTAGCGCCATCTATTGATAAAAACAAAACTAAAACTTAATCTCTTTAAAGGCTGAAGTTAAAGATACATTGGAATTAGGGTCGTTATCTAGAACAGAAAGTTTTTTTGAATATAAAACGCCTTTAGAAAATTTAGTTCACCAAGCCTTCACTTATCAAATCGTCAATTAATTCACAGGGTCATTAATTGTCTTCAGCCTTTAAGGAAATTATGTTTTAGTTTTTGTTTCATCAATAGATGGCGCCTTAACTACTGTCTTACCATTCTTATCTTACCTTATCACTATATCTTCTCTCCTTCATTTGCACTTTGACAGCTGAGGGTGATGGATCGAAACTAGTCCATCGAAACAAGTCCTAAGAAAATTTGCAAATATAACGCTGATTTTTGCTGCTTGAGATCTAAATTAATATTTGTTCGGCGTGTTATTTTACCTTAAATGTGTCTATATCATAAACAATTTTTTTTTAAATGTTCAGTCATTTGCATAGTGACAGTTGATATAATAGTCACCAAAAGAGAATGAATCTGCCATTTGCAGCTTTTTGGGTGTGAACATTTTGCCATGTTGTAGCTGCAATTATTCCAATCCTGTCCAGTTCCAACGTACACGCTGCAAAAAAAGAGATAGTTCTGTATCTCCTGTTCTACTACCCCGATTGACGAAATTTAATTACAGTTTCATGTCTCGAATGCGCGACTTAGGATTTGTATTAGATTTATATATAGCTCTGTTCTGACATAGGCATTTCGACGCAAAATCGAACGTTGTCTGAAATGACATACCAATTTTTTCCATATTTCGATTTTATTATAAATTCATTATATTATATTAATATATGTTATGATTTTATTTTATTAATATTTTCAAATTATGTCTAAATATTATAAACTTGTCAGAAACTTACCGAGAAATTTTAAAATTTATCTTGGCAAGCTTTTTTTAGCTTGCGCCAAGAACAATTCTCTTGGCAAAATTCTTAATTTATGGTAACCTTTCATTGTGCGAGAGCAGAAGAAAAGTTCACCGTTCATTTTTTCGAATAACTTTTATAAAGTGTGTAAACCATATTTGGTGTTATTATCGCTTATAATCAATATGCCAAATTTTGAATAAAAATTCTAATTTTTGGCCAGTCAGCCTAAAAAATGAGTATAATTTAAGCGAATGGTAAAAATGCTGTATGTTATATTTCAAATATTTCTTCCAAAAAATTAAAAAAAATAACTAAAAAGTAAACATTTTAAAAACAAAATCAGAAAATACCTGTGAATTGTATTTGGATTAAACTTTAATTTGGAATGTGAAAGAAGGAGTTTAATAAAAAACGAGATATTACTAAATTAAGTTTAATAAAAAGTAATGTTAGTTTAATAAAATTAATGTTTGTTTAACAAGATAATAAAATTTAGTTTAATAAAATTAGTTAATAAAAGTTAGTTTAATAAAATTAATGTTAAGTTTAACAAGATAAATAAGATATTAATAAACATGTACCAAATTCAATTAACATCGAGAAGCTTAAATTTTAAAAGCTAACTTTTCAAAATCTAATATAAATTTTTAAGTTATGCTTTGAGGCGTTGGCATACGTACAATTTTTGCATACAAGCGTAAAACGCTTTCATTGAAGCGAAATACAGTTAAGTATTTAAGGTTTCATTACTCGGAAAATCTGCTCGATCAATGAATCTGATGAAATGTAAACGTGAGAAAACAAAGAAACACTATGGTAATTCAAAAGTTGATAAGATTGTAAGGATGCTAAGTTTTACTAACGTTTATTTTATTTTAAAACTGTACTATCACTTCTTATTTTCTACTTCCGGCCAGAATTAAATGCTTTAACTTATTTATGCAATTTGCCTTGCAACGCCAAGTACTTTAAGTTGTGGCTTTTTGCCAAGAGAGAGGAAGGAATTATAGGAAGCAAGCCGCTTGCCACTGTAGTTTTACGAGTTTTCACTCTGTTGCTGGTTGCCTTTAACCCCTTCGAGCCGGGTAGCGAAAACGCGCGCTTATCGCTGAGGCCGGCAGTGTCTTACGCGAGCGTCTCTCCAGGGCCGGGGGCTTTTTTGCTACTAAGCCTAAATCCATGAAATTTCTGAAGTATCAACGCATTGTTTAATAATGCTCTATAGAGTATTTAAACGGCTTATGCTTTATAGATATTTTTATATATATATATTTTAATTACCTTATTTCTTGTTTAAATGCATATTTTACACATTTTATTTTAATTACTCACCATTTTATGAATTTTAACATTATACCTCTGAAAACTAAATATATTACTTAAAATTCTCTTTTCGTATGAAAAATTTGAAAACAGGGATCTACACACAGTCCTACGTTACATTCCTTGCACTCGTAATAACTAATTTGCCGTTTTGGAGGATTTTTTCCGGGAATGTGAACAAACGAAGCATAGTCGTCTCATTTTCTTATCAGTCTCTTCTGAACAAAGTTTTGCAAAATGTCTTTCAGTTAATCTTTCAGAATCAATATCTGAAATATTTTGCATCATTTCTGCTATTTCATGCTCTGTTAAACATTTTCGACGCTTCGACATTGCAACGGTAAAAACAAAGAATTCACGTCTAACAAGATCTAATTATTTTCTAAAAACTGAACTGCAAACCGAAATACCCAACGCTTTAGAGCAAATAAAACTTCTCTACTTACAGTAAACAACTACCACGTGCGAATAAAGTGCGATTTAAAGAGACGTCATAAATCACGCCATTCGGAAACATTTACTTCCTCGTTTGTTTATATAATCAAAAACACGTGTATGTGAGTCATGCTTCTCTCATTTCCAGTAGAAGGTCTAATGTACATGTATCTGAAACCATATGGACGTACAGTGCCATCTTGTGGCAGAAATTATAGTTTGAAAAACGTTCCAAAGTACTGGCACAAATACGTGACAGTAGGTAGAGAACGGAACAATCCTCTGGCACGCCTGCGTGTCGGCCGGTAGATAAGTGTGTTCGTTGCTGGCACGTATACGTGACAGTCGGCGCGAAGGGGTTAAGGTCAGAGGTTTAGCCCTCTTGCTATTTGCAAACGTATTGTAGTTTAAACAGCTCGGCGTACTACATACGTACCTTTCTTTAAATAAAGGCCAATCTTAGTGCTAGGCATTTGTATACTAATTCAAAGTTAGTTTTTAGTTAGAGTTTTAGTTAGTAGTTTTTATATTCTTACGTTCAGACCACAAGTGGTTGATCTTTGTATTCCGAAGCTCGGAAGATCATGTAAAAGATAGAAAATAAAGGGTTTCGTATACCCTTCTGCTTGTGTTGTCTACTTCACACTTTCTTGAACATAGCTTGAGTAAGCTCCCTGTTCCGATTCAGGACCATTCATGTTTCCAACGCAAATCAAGAGAAATACAAGTCCTGATAAGATAATAGTTCCCAAAGGAGAATAAAACTGGGTTTGCGAATATTTCGCGAAGTGGTACTTGCAATTATTCTAGCCCTGTCCAGTTGCAACGTACGTGCTGAGATAAAAGATTTTTCTACTGTGTCAAAAAGGATTAGCTATGTAGTTGGTTTGGTTTATGTGATTACGGCAAAGCCTTGAGGGCTATCTGCCTTAGAGAAGTAATCATGTAACTGTGCAAGTATTTAGCATACTGTTCGATTGACGCAATGTATTATTTAGCAGTCAGTAACTATTATTAATGCAACTTCTCACGCATAACGTTGCACCCTTGAATTTTGTATTATATGCGTAACTGTACACGTATAATGGTGCGTCGGTTATGCTTGCACGGTTGCGTCGAACAACCGTGCAAGCATAACTGTGCACTTTCGCATGATGTATGATTAATGTATTATATAAATAGCACTCTACATTAATAAGCATTCGGTATGAATAATGTAATGCACTCAGCATACTTTATGAATACTGCATTGTATAATTTAGCAGACTGTAAGTACTATATAATGTTACTCCGAACGTCAACTCTACTTTCGAATCTTATATATATGCGGCTTAAGTGTTTGTCGCCGATAGTTTGTTGGTTGCTTGCGTAACTGTAAATTGTTTTATTCCCCGTGCAGTGCAGCGCGTGACAAATAATATGAGAAAGCTAAGCCGGAAAAATTAAAAATCACCTTTATTTATTGAGCTAGCGGTGGCTCTTAAGAAATGTACCTCCAGTGGTTTCCTTCATTGCACAATTAAGCAATTAAGCAAGTAGAAGGGGGAAACCCCGTATGACAGTTAGCAAAGGGATGTCGTCGCTGCCTGCCTTGGGTAATTCAGTTTGAATTAGCAGACACCTTTGCACAAATCATTTTAATTACAATTTATAATATCTAGAACAGCGTCATTTCGTATGCCGGCCGAGCTTTCTAGTATTGTAAGACTGTGTAACAGCGCATGTATAACTCTATTTACTGACTGTGCATGCATAACTGCGTGGTGTATTTAATTATGGCAAAGCACACTAGGGCTATCTGCCTAAGGGAAGGGATGCCTTCGTGGAGGACTTTCTAAGGGAAACTGGCTCATATACACGTTATACATGGGGAAAACCACGAAAACACCCATGCAGCTAGCCCGTTCGCTGGATTCGAACCTCGGACCGAACTACCACTGTTCAGCGACTTTACCGCTCGGCCGCTGGTGGGGCCTCTCTATACGAATAAGCATATTGCATGAATATTGTGTATAAATATTGTAGTATATTTAGCATCTTGTATAAATAAGGCAATGTATAATAATGTAATATAATACAATAACGTAATATATGTTTCTCACTCTGTAAGTACCAAATAATGTATGCACACCTATGCACCCCTGAATTTAATATAACAGCGTAACTGTGCATGTATTAGCATTCCATATGAATGACGCAATAGTAAGTATTAAATAATATAACTTCGCACGCATAACTGTGCTCTTTTGAATATAGTATAACTGCGTTACTGTGCACATATAATTATACTGAATATGTGAACATGCATATCTGCGTATCTTTGCAAAATGTATGAATAATGTATTGTATAATATAGCATTCAGTACGAATAAGTATTCTGCATGAATAAGGTAATGTATTCAGTGTACTTTATGAATAATGTACTGTATAATTAAGCAGATTGTAAGTACAATGTAATGTTACTCCGCATGTATAACTGTACCTTTCAATATTATATAACTGTATAATTGCGGTATTATATAACTGTATAATTACCATAACGGTGCATATATAACTGTATTATACCCTGCACATGCATAACTGTGTACACAATGCATGAATACTGTAATGCACAAGTAATGCAGAATTTAACTTCCTGTACGAATAACATCAATGTAAAAATCCTGTCAGTTCCTGTTAACATCAATGTAAATATCTACTACGCATGTATGACTAACGCATTGCGTTTTGTTCCGCATGTTAAACGTAATGTGCCTAGGTGCGTTCATGTTAAACATAGTGCGTTTTGATTCTCACGTGCTCTCGTGTGTTTTTTGTTTTCTTATATAAGTTTTATGTGTTTAATGTAATGTGTGTGTTTAACGTAATGTTTATATATGTTTTATGCTGTTTAATGTCGTATTGTGTGTACTTTGTATCGTGTACGCTTATGTTTTGTATATTGTCTGTTGAACTGTGTTTTCTCAATATCTATTTGTCATGTATTTCAAACGTGTATGCTTAAGCTGTATGTATGTCTAACCATTAAGATGCCAAATCGTATGTCTACCAAATTTCCATTGTACACATAAGACGCCCCTGTCTGGCCACGTGAACAAACTTATTTTGATATCTCAATAAACTCCCGGTGCGGGCATCTTGGGGCTCCAGGGAGTTGTTGCCTCTAAGTAGGGTAGGCATGGGATACATGCCTGTTTACCTCTGTTAAACATCAGGCGTCCCCGTCCTCCGTCACTTGTCACCTGCCTAAGGGGAGGGATATCTCCGTAGAGGACTTTCTACCGGCAATTGCCTCGTGTACACGTTACACATGGGGAAAACCACGGAGCACACATGCAGCCGGCCCGTTCGCGGGATTCGAACCTCGGACCGAACTAGGAATGTTCAGCGACTTTACCGCTCGGCCGCTGGGAGAGGCTATGTTCTTAATAAATGTTTAAATACTTACCATAATGATTAATTAAGACTATTAAAATTTCATTCTGTGCTAAAAACAGATTTGGAATTTTTATTACTTGTGATGTTAGTTTATGGTAGCTGATCCAACACGATGTTGCGTTGGACTAGCGATGTTGTGTTGGATTATGTTGTTTCACAAATATTTATTCCTTTCTGACAAATATTTATGATTTTTCACAGATATTTATCCCCTTCTCACAAATATTTATCCCTTTTTAACAAATATTTATCCTTTTTTCACAAATATTTATCCCCTTTTTTCACAAATACTTATCCCTTTTTCACAAATATTTATTCTTGTTTCACAAATATTTATCCCTTTTTCACGAATATTTATTTCTTTCTCACAAATATTTATCTTTTTTCACAAATATTTATCCCTTTTTCACAAATGTTTATCCTTTTCTCACAAATATTTATTTTCTTTTCACAAATATTTATCTCTTTTTCACAAATATTTATCCTTTTTTTCACAAATATTTATCCCCTTTTTCACAAATATTTATCCCTTTCTCACAAATATTTATCTCGTTTTCACAAATATTTATTCCTTTCTCACAAATATTTATCCTTTTTTCACAAATATATATCCCTTTTCACAAATATTTATCCTTTTTTTACAAATATTTATGGCTTTTTCACAAATATTTATTCCTTTCTGACAAATATTTATCCTTTTTCCCAAATATTTATTTTGAAAAGGGATCTTTTCACAAAGATTTATCCCTTTCTCACAAAGATTTATTACTTTTTCAGAAATATTTATCCCTTTTTCACAAATGTTTATCCTTTTCTCACAAATATTTATTTTCTTTTCACAAATATTTATCCCTTTTTCACAAATTTTTATCCCTTTCTCACAAATATTTATCCCCTTTTTCACAAATATTTATCCCTTTCTCACAAATATTTATCTCTTTTTCACAAATATTTATTCCTTTCTCACAAATATATATCCTTTTTTCACAAATATATATCCCTTTTCACAAATATTTATCCCTTTTTTTACAAATATTTATGGCTTTTTCACAAATATTTATTCCTTTCTGACAAATATTTATCCTTTTTCCCAAATATTTATTTTGAAAAGGGATCTTTTCACAAAGATTTATCCCTTTCTCACAAAGATTTATTACTTTTTCAGAAATATTTATTCCTTTCTTACAAATATTTATCCTTTTTTCACAAATATTTATCACTTCTTCACAAATATTTATCCTTTTTTCACAAATATTTATACCCTTTTTCACAAATATTTATCCCTTTTCACAAATATTTATCCCTTTTTCAAAAATATTTATCTCTTTCGATACTACTGCAGGCCATTGGCGGTGGTCACGAAACATTGTCTGGGTATTACCGCCGTCCAGTGAAATCGGTCACGAAACATTCTTTGGCTGCGACTGCAGCGCCACCTAAAATAAGGATTCACAGAAAGTTATGTGGGTATGATTACTCTCTATAAAAGCAATCTAAGGGGGGGGAGTTCTCAGCACAGATTTAGTGGATGAGTGGTGGTAGAGTGAACTTCACATTTTCGAATCCCATCTTCAAGTGTTCTGTACCCAAAACCGGCACAAAGTTCCAACCATGCATATCATGGTGCTATGTGTATAAGTGAACCGCACATGGTTTTCAACGAACACATAAATTTTCAACTCTACACACTGATTTGTATTTCTCAGCGTCACCTTCAGTTATCAGACAGACTATATATAAGTGACTTGTAAGCGAGCCGTAAATAAGTGAATAACACAAGTGACTACAATAAATGTAAAGAGCAAATCTTACACAAAACTCTGCAAATATGTGAACAGCACATATGATGTACATTAATATACTCAGTTGATGTTATTCGGTATAAATGCATCTAAATTACTTCATATATCCATGCTACCACCGATTTCTAGAGTAAACAATCTCTATAAACTCAGAATCTCAATGCATGCAAGTTGCTAAAATCCTCATTGTACCACTTACTCAAAGTCTGGACAGGGTCTCTTTAATAACCACAGATCACAAATGCCCATCATTCGAAGTAACTTTATAAATTCTGCTACGAATTTTAATACTCTGTAGAGATTTTTTGTTTGGACCTAGCGACAATAAAATGCTACAATGATCACGCAACACTAGTTGACTATAAAACCAGCGATTATGAAGAAGATATAACGCCTTTAACTTAGAGTGAGGGAGTGAGATTTTTGGCGCAAAACCAAAGATGATTATAATGCGCCAGATACAAGGTAGGATGATCTAATTTGATGACGATTTATTAATAAATAAAAAAGGACAGACAAATGTACCAAATACAGCGGATGAAGTCATATAAAAAACCATGTAAAAGCACACATTAAAATACAATGCACAATCTTCAGAACAGATTACATTAAGTAATAAAAGTCAGTCTCATTTAAATAATAAAATAAATTACAACTGACCTCTCTTCGGATTAAACGGTCGAGAGGTAAGTCACAGCTATTAAAATATTTCTGACGAAAGCTATTAAAACATGCACACTGAATTAAAATATGGCGGACTGATAAGCGATAAGCGCCGGAGGAACAGGGCACTGTCCCTTTACCACAACATATGTCTCGAAAAGGGATGAGGCAACGGGACAGTTCAACAGCACATTTCGCTGTGATATCTGCCAGCTCATTCCCTTTTATTCCCACATGCTCGGGAACTCAGCAGTACAGGATTTCATATCCACGACTCGCTACGTTTATATGAATCTTCAGAACATCCACTATTTCAGTATTTTGAGTGTTTGAAAAGCTTCTAATGATTTCAGCGCACTATAGGAGTCCGTATATACTATGAACTTTTTGTGCAGAGCTTTGAGATGTAAAAAAGACTATAATATATTGCAGTTAGTTCAGATGTTAAGACAAAGAAAGCATGGTGCAAGCGTCTGCCCTCTATGTGGTCTTCAATTACAAATGCCATCCCGACGTGATCATTAGACTTGGATGCATCTGTATATACTAGAATATAACTGCTATATTTATGCCTGGGCTCAGCAAAGAGTGGTCTGTAAACGATGTCGATAGTGCTTCCCTTCACGTGATGGTTGAAAACATCAAGAAGCTGGATCCGTGCTATTTCCCAAGGTGGGATTTCTAAATTCTGCACTGTTTGGGGACATAGATCGGAGAGGGAGAGTTCCTCAGTGATAGGGCGAGCTCTTAAAGGAAAGGTAGGCACACAGGATGGACGTGTTTCAAATAAAGTGCTACACACATTATCAAATAAGCACAGATTATTAGGATGTTCAGGTTGCTATAATATATTAAAATACTGCAAAAGTGACAACTGCTCACGCCTCAGATAAAGTGATGGTTCGTTAGAGTCAACATACAGGATCTGGACAGGAGATGTCCTGAAAGCTCCAGAACAAATTCGCACAGCTTGATGGTGAACAGGATCTAGTTTTATCAATACTGATGACCGAGCGGATCCATAAACAACTGAGCCATAGTCCAGTCTAGAGCGGACAAGCGCTCTGTAAATGCGAAGCATACAGCAACGCTCTGCACTCCAGGAGGTATTCGCCAAGACTTTTAAAATATTTATTGTTTTAAACACTTTTTTAGGTTTAAAATATGAGAAAGGAAAGTCAATTTTCGGTCAAACGTCACTCCTAAAAATTTTACTTCAGGTGCAACAGGAATAATTGTACTATTCAGATATAATTCAGGCTCAGGATGGAGACCTCGCTTCCTACAAAAGTGCACGCACAAAGGTTTTTGTCTGGAAAATTTAAATCCCTGTTTGTCTGACCATTCTTGGATCTTATTCAGAGCGATCTGCAATCGCCTCTCTACGTATCTCATGTCTGCCCCTCGACAGCTAATCTGTAATCCCGAGATTATGGGAGGAAGTTCGTTTAATACACAGTTTATTTTTAAGCTAAACAGGATTACACTAAGCACACAGCCTTGAGGCATACCTCTTCTTGTTAAAAAACATTTGACAAAACAGAGCTAGTCCTTACTTAAAACGTTCTAGGGTTCAATAAATTCTAAATGAAAATTGGTAGGTTGCCGGGCAAGCCACTCTCGTGAAGATCCCGAAGTATACCGTATCTCCATGCCTTATCATAAGCTTTCTCAATGTCAAAGAATATTGAGACAAGGTGACTTCTTCTTACAAAAGCTTTTCGAATGGATATCTCTAAGAGGAGCATGTTTTCTACGGTAGTTCTCTCCTTTCGAAACCGCTTTGATAAAGCGATATAATATTATTCTTTTCCAAGAAGTAGACTAGGCGGCTGTTTACCATTTCTTCAAACAGCTTGCATACGCAACTCGTAAGGGCCAATTGGCCGATAGTTGGAGGGATTTCTTGGATCTTTCCCTGGCTTAACAATAGGAATCACAACAGCTCTCTTCCACGCACTGAGAAAAGTGCGCTCCTTCCACACCCTTTTGTAAAGATTGAGAAGGGCAGTCAGTGACTTATACGACAGATGCTTCAGCATTTCATAATACACATTATCCAGACCTGGACAAGACCTATGAGTCTGTAACAAAGCTCTCTTTAACTCTAGCACAGTAAAATATCTATTATAAGGCTTAAAGTTGGAAGAGTTGAAAGCGATGGAATTATTCTCAGAGCGCTGCCTGATAGAAAGAAATGCAGGTGAGTAATTTCTGCTGGAAGAAACGGCAGCAAATGTCTCACCAATTTCTTTCTATGGAGCTAATAACTCGGCCATCTTTGTCCAGAAAGGAAAGTTGAGTGGTCTTTATATATTCCGAATGCTTTACTTACTTTTTCCCAAACCCGTTTACTAGGCGTAGAGGATGTTATTGATGACACATATGAAATCCAGGAATCCCTCTGGCTCTGCCTTCTTACTTTTCGTGCATTTGCTTTGGCTCTTTTAAATGCTATGAGGTTTCGCTGAGTAGGAATCTACGAAAAATACCCCATGCTTTTTTCTGTTTTTCAGTCCTTCATGACAGTCACGATTCCACCATGGTTTCGTACATTTTAGTATTTTTCCTGATGTTCTAGGAATGGAAAGCATAGCTGCCTCAATAATAGTATTAGTAACAGCTTCAACAGCGTCATCGATATACACATCTTCTACCATGTTCTATGGGAGCTCTGCAGTGGAAGAGAAGAGTTCCAAGTCTGCCCTATCGAGTATGAACCAAGGGGATCTCGACATAGGATTTGCTCCTCTTCGTGCAAGAGGTATAAAAATGGAATAGTGATCGCTGTTGTAAAGATCATTTCCCACAATAAAAGGGCAAGCAACATAAATGGTGAACAGATGGCAAGGTCGAGAGCGTGGAATGCCCTTGAAGGTTCATGGAAGTAAGTATCTTGCCCATTATTCAGGAGACAAAGGCTATGATCTTCAATCATCTGCTCAATTTGTCTTCCTCGGCAATTTGTATCTTTACTACCCCAGAGCGTACAATGGCCGTTAAAATCTCCTATTATGATAAATGGCTCAGGCAGCTGCTCTATAAGACCATTTAAATCTTGCTGATCGATGTGCTCATTTGGAGGCAAATACAGAGAAACGAGTGAAACAACAATATCAAAGTTTGAGAAGCGACAACTTGGAGGGATGTCGTCAAAGGAAAGGAACTTGATGGATAGTCCAGTGAGGTGAGGAGACCTACACCTCCACT
Source organism: Stegodyphus dumicola (assembly GCF_044657685.1). Lineage (NCBI taxonomy): Eukaryota > Metazoa > Arthropoda > Arachnida > Araneae > Eresidae > Stegodyphus > Stegodyphus dumicola. Next base: position 56,620,657 of record NC_140778.1, read on the forward strand.
GGCACATTCACCTGCAAGGTGATCCTTTCTGACGAAAGAAAACCTCCGAAGTTTTGCCTATTGTTCTTGTTTCAGATTTGTTTCCTGTATTGCGAAGCATACAGGATGATAAGCATTGATTATAGCTTTGATGTCGAGCAAATTTCGGTGGAAACCGCGACAGTTCCATGAAACGAGGGTGGCCATTATGAATGGTTTTTGTTTTTCCTGTGCTGCTTTTTAGTTTTTCGTGGAAGTAAATGCCTTGGAACTTCTAGATCCTGTTCAACTTCCATACTATCTGAATCAACAGATATCATCCCATCAAAAGAGCTATTGCTGGAGCTTCTGCTTTTATTTATTATTTTCTGAGTCACATTTTTAGGTTTGCCTTGAATTACTGTTTCTTTTCTTTTTGTACCATATGCGTTGCATTTTCTTTTTTCTTGTTGCTTGTAATCTGTTGAGTTTTTGGTGGAGTCTGCATACCAACTGAAGTTTGGGTGGCAACTGTATGAGATGTTTTAAGAGCATTGGCGTAAGATGTATTTGGTCTGACTTGTGTGCTTTGGGCTAATCTTCTGGCTGCAGCATATGTGATGTTCCTAGTTACTTTTGCAGTCCGCACTTCTTTTTCGGATTTCCATTTTAGGCATAAGCGAGAGAATGCTGGGTGTTCACACTTACAATTCATACACAAATATGCACCGGTACAGTTATCACAATCGCGACCAATCTGTGAGCATCGGGCGCATGTGAGGCTGCCACGACAAGACGTCTTGGTTTGGAATATTAGGTCTTACAGGACAATTTAGGTATTCGGCCTTAATATTCTTAGGCAGATCAGGCGTGTTGAAGGTAAGGATCATGTATTTCATATCGATCAACTTACCTTCTTTATGCATCTTGATCTGCTTTGCACCACAGACATTTTGGCTAGATAGCTCGGATGCGATCTCTTTTCGGGAACACACAGAAGGTCGATTTCCAAGATTACACAACTATAGTAATTAAAGGTCTTATGTGCTGTCACAGTGACATTCGCTTGCCCAAGTTTGGTTACTTGAAGTAAAGAAGCAGATTGGGTGGCTAAATTTGTATCCACAAGCAAGTCTCCAGAGCGGAGACGCTTTATATTTCTGGGCTTACCAGTACAAGAATGAATGCACTTATTTATCACAAAAGGTGACATCTTTTGCAGCTCGCCAGAAGGACTAGAGGTAACAAGGAAATGGGGACTATTGTTAGGATTATTTGCATTTCATCTCTACGTACGTTTTTAGCAGCAGATTTTTCAGAACTAGTGCTTTGACGGACTTGACTAACTTCGAAGTCTTTAATTAGATAAATGTGAGAGTTTGCCATATTGAAGAAAGGAAAGATTCGGGTCCGACGGCCCCTCCCACCACTAAACCCAACAACGGAACACAGATTCCTGTGTTAGGGTTAGCCAGACCTATACGCAAACTGAAGCCCCACAGTCGGCTTTCCCAAAAGCAGATAGTTCCGAGAGCTTATCCCCAAGCCACTGACAGAAGGACTAGTGACCAGCCGATTGACATCCGTGAGGACGACTAAGGTGCCTCCCGTTTAGCTGAATCAGAGGTCAAAGCAGTGTGTTGGGGACAGTACCTCAACTACCAGGACCCTCCTTTCCAGCGACACGGATCTCTATGCACGGCAAACACGTGGGCAGTTTTCTCGCCACTCGAAAACTAGAGACAAGAGCTGTTCCAGTTTCTCGTGACGAGCGACAAACTCCGAAGACGGAAACCACAAGGGAGAAGGGAAGGGAAAGAGTTCCAGCCAAGAGGAGAGGAGACGGAAAAGAGGATACATCACAGGGGCTCCACGATCGTGACACCCGTCTCACCAAGAAAATGATACCCTGAAGGGCTAGGGTACCTCGGGATAGCCACACCCATACTCACAAGAGTGAGTTCCTGAGGGGCCTTTAACTTAGAAGAAGTTAAATGAATTGTTGAAAAAGTTACAGGAACTGCTTCATTTAGCAGTGGAGATAGCTGCGTATTTAAGAAGAAAGAGGACACATTATTTTTCCACAGACAAAATTTTCCCATTCCTTGTAAGAAACTTAAAAAAGTTTCTATAATATATAATACAGAAGCTTTATTTATTGCGTATAGAATTGTGTGTTCTTCTTTAACACGCTCATTTATTCAGACATTTTGTACCAATTTTATATATTTTTCATGCAAATAACAGAATTATTTCTGTGCACATATTAACCGGTTTTTATCTTGATATAATTCATTTACTTTGTTTTTACACTTGAGACTACTTTATACACAGTCAGGCCAGCTTCCCCCAACCATGGATAATCCCACCTCCCGGCAAAGTTCTCCTGTTAAGATCTTGCTCTGGAACGCGCAGAACGTTACCTCCAAGATACCGGAACTTCATGAATTTATCCAGCAAAATGACGTAGACATCTGCTTAATTACAGAAACCCATGCTAACCCTTCGCACTCCTTAAGGATAGCCAATTATTTCAGCTACCGTAGTGACAGACTCCACCATCGTGGTGGCGAAGTGCTCATTTATGTTAAAAAGAAATTTGATTCATATCTGAAAAGTGCAGAAAATTGTGATGGAATGGAAAGTGTTAAAGTGATGGTGAATCTACCCAACATTGGGGATGTTTTTTTCTGTGCGGTGTATAACCGCCCTGGGAACAAGCTCAGTGCTGAAATTCTGGATAGACTTATTAACTCAGACTCCCCCACCTTTCTAGGTGGCAATTTAAACGCCAAGCATCTCGACTGGGGATGCCGCAACTCGAATTATAATGGACGCATAGTGCATGATTTTGTGTGTAATTACCCTGTCTTTCTGCATGTGCCGTATGAGCCTACCTATAGGCCAAATATACTCAACCATCGGCCTGACATTCTGGATATTTTTATTACGACGTTCAATATTCCTATGGCTATTACGGTAACATGTGACATGTCTTCTGATCATGTACCTGTGCTTGCTTACCTTGGAGTGGAAAATGCTAAGAACCTACCGCCAATTAAGCATACTGATTGGAATCTTTATCATAATACTTTGATGACCACTCATTTTAATTGTGACTCGTTACAAAGCACTTCGGATATTGAACGTGCTATAACAGACTTTACTTCGTACCTGCATTCTGCTAAGTCCCTAGCTACGACTGAGGTTGACCGTGTCAGACATGAGCACACGCTTCCTGCCAATATTCGCGAAATAATCTGCTCTCGAAATCATCTCCGAAAGGAATTTAATCTCACCTGGGATCCTGCTATCAAAACTCAAATTAACAGGCTTAATAGGAAAATCAAGCAAAAGATTCAGGACCATCGTTCTAGCTTATGGCAGGATAAGATGGAAAAGATCAACAACGAACCTGGCGCCATCTGGCGTCATACAAGGACACTAAAACGCCCCTGCTCTGCCAGAAAACCTCTTAAATGCGATAATGGATTTGCTTACTCCGATCAAGACAAAGCGGAACTTTTTGCGGAACACCTTTCTAAACAGTTCATTCCAAATTCCTTCCCCTCAGATCATAGTTCGGACATTCAAGTTCATTACCTTAACGATCAATGGCTGCACTCCCCTTCTACGGAACCATCTATCAAACTAACCACGCCGCACGAAGTGCAGAACATTATTAAGGGGCTTAAATTAAAGAAAGCTCCAGGAAAGGACAAGATCACGAACCAGATGCTGAAAAACATGCCTTTTAAGACCGTATGCAAATTAACAGGCATTCTCAATGCATGATTGTATCAAAATTATTTTCCGCTTTTCTGGAAGCAAGCAAGCATCCTGATGATTCCTAAGCCAGGGAAAACACAGGATTACCCGGCAAACTTTAGACCCATCAGCCTTCTGTCCTCCATAAGCAAGATTCTGGAACGCATTATTTATCTCAGAATGCAAGAAAACTTGGACTTTCTCGTTGATCACCAGCACGGTTTCCGGAAAGGACTTTCGACCACAACGCAGTTAGTCAGGCTCACGGAGTTCATCGGCGCGGCTATGCACAACAGAATGAGTGTTGCTATCCTGATGCTAAACGTGGCAAAGGCTTTTGACCGCGTCTGGCATCCAGGGCTAATCTATAAGCTAATTCATCTCGGTTTCCCCAGAAATCTGATACTCATTATCAAGTCCTTCCTTGAAAATAGAACTTGCACCGTTGGAGTTGGAAATGCAACTTCATGTGTCAAAAATATTTACGCAGGTATTCCTCAAGGGTCAATTTTAGGCCCTCTTTTTTACATCATCTATATCAACGATTTCCCTTGCTTTTCCGAGGATACAAATGTTCTCGCAGCCAGCTACGCTGATGTTACAGCGATAGCCACCAAGTCTCTAAACCCAGAGTATGCCTTGTAAAGAATTCAGGCGAAAATCCCTGCTATTGAGGGGTGGTGCAGTCGCTGGAAAACGTGCATTCAGCCAGAAAAGTCCAAGATTCTACTCATTCGAAATCGCAGACAGAGGAAACGGGTCAGAACTGAGGTTAAACGTTTTGGCAAAATCATCCCTACAGTTGATAAAGCTAATTACCTGGGAGTTACCCTTAACAAGAACTACAATTGGAAGGATCATATGCTTAGAGTAAGCGGAAAAGCACACGGGATCATTTTCAGGCTTTTTCCTCTCCTAAAGAATGAAAACCTCACCCTCAGACTGAAAAAGAGGATTTATGAAACTGTCATCCGACCCATTCTCACGTATGCTTCCCCAGCCTGGGCAAACTACAAAGCAAACGAAATTAGCAAACTCCAAGTGCTTCAAAATAAGGTGCTAAGAATCATCACAAAAGCTCCTTACTATGTTCGGAATAGGACTCTCCACTCCGACTTGAAAATAGATACTATTCAGGACTACCTCAGCAGAATAAACAACAACTTTTTTAATAATATTATCAATGTGAATCCCGCTAATTTCACGGACATTCTTATCTACGAAATCCTGGCTGAAGACAAAAACCTCCGCCCATTTGCCGCCCAACTCTTGAGTTCAGAATTCTAAGTTCCAGTTTTCTGGTTTTCAAGCAGCATCAATCGGGGTCAGTTTCTGGGAGGGTGACCTCCCACGTGACTGGCTCCGACGAATGAACAGTTAGTATTCGGGCTATCCTACACAGGTCATCCGAAATTTCTTTCTCCGGCCCCTGCTTGGCAGATTCCATCCAAGATGTAGCAGTACAGGAGCAAAGTGCTTCTTTTTCTCTCTCCAGCACACTTCTACCTCCACGATAGAAAATTTCTTTCAGGTTTCTACTCTGTCAGGCCCCACATGGGATCACATCAGGAACTGGCAAGAGCAGGACTTTAATTTCCTGCTGAAAGCCAGTATAACCGCAAAGTTCCAAAGACTACTTTATCTTCTAGTTCACTATGTAATACCCAGCAGTGGCTGGGCGGTAAAATCGCTGAACACTGGTAGTTTGTTCTGGGGCTCAAGTACCGGCGAACGGGCTAGCTGCATGGGAGACTTCGGGGTTTTTCCCATGCTTAATGTGTGTATAAGGCAGTTTCCTTTAAGTCTTTGTTGAACCATCGCCCATCCAATGAGTAACAGTAACCACCACCATTTTTCTATTGAATGTCTTACTCACTCATGTGAGTAGTTTTCAAGAAGTAACGTTTCTGAAGTTCCCTTATAGCTCACTAGATAGCAGTAAAGAAACATAAGCCAGTAGCTGATGCAACATTTCGTCATCGAGAAAATAGGTATCAGCCACCGAAGACATTACGACGATGTGCACTCTGCAGCACCAAGAAAAAGCCTGTAAGAACAGTGTGGGAATACAGCACATTCAAAGTTGCACTGTACTTGAAAAGAAAAACTGCTTCCATGAGTACCATAGAGACTTATTTGTAGGGATGTGTTCTGTGGGCGATGGTCATCGAAACTAACCACCAGAAGTGGTCATTTTTTTCACTCGTCTTGGAGAAAATATGCCTAATTGTCGCAAATAATTTCATTGTAATACTTGATATAGTAAATGAAACAAGAGTTTTACTGAAAAAGTTAATTGCCTTTTCCTGCCTCTCAAAGAGTCAAAGCGTCTTCCACGAAAGCATCTCTCCCCTCAGACAAAGAGCCCTCGAGAGCTTTGCTACAATTAAATAAACCAAATCATTACGCAACACTCAGCTCTTAAGCAGATAAATTTTAGCCACAGTGGTAGCTTGAAGACAGATTTATACTGGTTTCTTTCCATTTGTAGGGGGGAACTACTGCCTTGTGATAAGCAACAGTTAAGTTTGATTACCTCTGATAGATAAATATTTCATTGGGAAAGATTTACTTGAATTATCACGTCTCCTCGAAATCTAACTTATCTTGTGACATACAAAATGCTTTGTGGGTGGAAGTCACAAGTTAATTTACTTCAAAAAGGAAAGATAAATGTACGGAAAAATATGTTTACTTACATTTGCATTTTCCGGCATACTCCACGTAATCTATGTAGCAAAAACATATTTTTTGAGTTCCATTATAAGAGCAAAATCCACCTCTTCCACAGTCACATTCTGCAATACATTTAAATAAATTAGGGACTTCTGATTGTATTTCCTTCTTATTATCACGATTAATACTGATAAAATTAAAAGCAAATCTTATATTATATATATTTATATATTATTTATTTTATATATTATAATTAAATTTTATTATATATATAATTTATAAATTTTTATATAAGACATATTTAACATCTCTTAACACAAGATTAGAGATGTTTTCGATGACGAGATTTTCATTATTGCATGTCGAACATAATTAATTACATTTAAGTCGATATAACTGACTTAGAAACACAGTTAAATCGATATCATTGACTTAGATGTTTATTAATGATACTGAGATTCTTCAAATTCGATATCATCGACATCGAAGACTATCCGCAAAAGAGACACAGGATGCGACAGTTCAGTTCCTGGATTGCACCTTTGATAAATATACACGTGGACCTTTTAGAAGGACATTTCATATCCTTTTCAAAGTACATTGCTTGCACATCTATACACTAATAGAAATGGTATTGCCAATTCTTGTAAATATACGTGGGACTTTTTCTTACGAAATGCAGTTAAGTTTTCGAATCGCATTATTTTAGATATCATTTCTACTTTTTTATACGAAGTAAAGGAAGTATTGTGATCAAGAAAAATTTCGGGTATCACATTTTAGCCAAAGTATCCATTTTGGCAGCTCTCGAAACCAATTTAGCTATATTTTTTTGTGTCATGTGTACGTATGGACAGAAACACGACGACCGGGACCTTCGGCCCGGGTCCGGGAATTTCACCCGGCATCCATACGAGCTTTGATGAATCCAGGTCGTAGAAGACCTCTTAGTGGCGGCGCAGGCTCCACAGTCTCTGCCCGGCTTTATACAAGACCCCAGTGGGACAGAGATTCACCGCTCAGACAGGATAAATATTCGCTAGGACACCTTTGCTTCGGGGCACTACTCCCTTAGCATAAAACGTTGTTGTAAATCGGTGCTCCACCTTGCCATGTCAGTCCCCGCTACGAAGACTGAGAAGGCTGAACCCCCATCAAAAAGGCCCGATTCATCAACTATGTACCTCCACCACAGCCGAAGGAACGGACACGACAGTACCAGTACGGTCCCTGCCAAGCCTGAACCTACCTGAGTATAAATTCGGGTTCTAGTCCTGTGAAGATGATTTGTATACCCCCGTGGTTGAGACTGTCTAGGTACAGATCCTAACCAGTACTTCCCAGGAATTCTCCTGAGTAAACCCCCGGGGGTGTACCTAGGGACAGAATAAGGGACTCTTTTCCCCAAAACGGATTGTAAAATGGATTCAGAAGAGATCTTTTTTGTAACATCTGTACGTATGTACACTGCGCAAAAAAAAGGGGGAAGTTCTATATCCCCCGTTCTACTGGGCCCATTGACGAAATTGAAATTGCGTTTTCCATGTCATGAATGCGCGACTTAAGATATGTATTAGATTTTTATATAGAGTGGTTCTAACATAGGTATTTTGACACAAAATCGGACTTTTTCTGAGATGACATATGAATTTTTTCCCATATTTTGGTTCTACGACTCATATTATGCCTAGATATTAAATTTTGTAATATTTGGTGAGACATTTATGGAGAAATTTAAAAATTTATCTTGGCGAATTTTTTTCCGTTTGCACCAAGGGTAATTCCCTTGGCGAACTTCTTAATTAATAGCAACGTATTTTCCTTTCCTTTATTGTCCACGAGCAGGAAAAAAGTTATCGTTCATATTTTTAAATAATTTTAACAAAGTGCGTGAACCTTATTTTTGTTATTATCGCTTATACGCCAGATTTTAAAACGTGCCAAAATGTAAATTCACGTATATCTTACGACATTTTGAATAAAAAACTCCAATTTTTTGCAGGTATGCTTAGAAATACATGTACCTTAAAGTAACGGTAAAACTTTCATAGGTTATAATTCAAAATGTTTTCCGAAAAACTTATAAAAAATTATTTAAAAATACAAATTTTTAAAAACGAATCATAAAAAATAGGCGAATTTTATTTGGAATGAACCTAAATTTCGAAATATGAAAGGAGGAATCAAATAAGTTTAAAAAAAAGAGATATTAATAAATATATATCAAACACAATTAACATGGGTTAACATTTTGAGAGCCAATTTTTTGGAAACTACTAATGCTATTTTTACAAAACTTCGCAGTTTGGCATAATTTGAATCGTAGAATAGAAATATGGAATAATATTGTCATGTCATTTCAGAAATAGACCGATTTTGTGTCAAAATACCTATATTAGAACAATGTTATATATAAATCTTATACATGCCCTAAGTCGCTCTTTCGAGACATGAAAAATGCAAGTTGAATTTTGTCAATTGGCCCAGTAGGACGGCAGATATACAGGGTGTGGCAGCGTTCATAGCGTAATTTGACTTGCATAACACAATGACGTACCGCATGAATGCGCATAAGCTCGTGCCATATTCGTGTACTAATGAGCTGCCATTTCGAGTGTGACAGTGATATGGATCGATGGAGTGCACATCATCCTGCCTTTGCTGTTGAAAGTTATTTCAAAAATAACTCCTCTGTTATTGTTCCCCCAGCCTCTATTTCGGCAACATTTCAACTTGTGACGTCATGGGAAAGTTCCAGATGGACGGACCATTGCAACAGACATTTCCAGGTAGAGTAATTTCCCGTTTTAGTAACATTTCCTGGCCGCCTCGCTCACCTGATCTTTCATGTGCAGACGTTTTCCTTTGGGGGCCACCTGAAGCAAGAAGTTTTCCGAACACGATGTGCCAACATTCCTGAGTTGAGGGATCGCATCAGAACTGCCGTCGGCAATATCCCAGGGAATACGTTACGCTGAATTATGGCAAGCTTCCAACGCCGCCTAGATGAATGTGTTGTGCAAAGGGGGCATTATTTGACAGGCCACATTCAAAAAGCAATCCACGCAATGGGCAATGACTTACACATTAGTAAATGGCATACCTTTAACTATTAATTGACATAAGAAAGTAATAAATACATTACAGTTACTGCCTTATGGTGTGTTTTAAATATCCTACTATGAAACTGCCGCACTTTAGAGAACCATCCGCCCCCTTTTTTTTGCGCAGTTTACGTATCTCGCATAACTCAAAAACGAGTAGACTCAGAACACTGAAATTTTGTTGTAATAACATGACGCCAAGAAAGCTGCCGAAAAGCAATGTTTCAAAGAAGGCTTTGACTAAAACCATACCGAAAACGTATGTGATAAGGTTTGTTCCGTTGGTTGTGTTGGTAAAAGTATATGCCACATGTTGTGAAAAAGATGAATATAATGGCAACTTACCCCAGGACAAGATCCAGGTCTATTGCCCGCCGTGGCGAGAGAGTGACAAACACGAAACCGATTTAATTCTTGCTTTATTGATACTACTAATGTTGAAGAGATATCCTTTTTGAATCTGATGTGTCACATGGCGATATGAGGCCTCCTCACTCAGAGAAATAAGTAGACCAACGTTTCGACGGAACCCTTCGAAGGCGTGGTATATTGCAGCTCAATCACATGAAGGTGCTCCTCATCGGGATCAGATCGGTTGCCGGGCGAAAATGCCAAGCCCGGGAAGGAAGAGATCAGCTAAAATTTTGTAACTACAGCATCAGAAAGAAAGAAAACTCCCTTTCTGCATTCACACAGGGAGACTAAGAAAGTTTGCACGATAAGTTCCAAAAGTTTGCATTTCACCCCACTCTTATAGTCTTTTTCCCATCTCCATCTCGCACCTTCACAATCTCCTCCTCCTTAGGCGAACAAAATTACCGCCTTCAACTCCAACTTCCTCTGTATGCCACGATTAACCTGCAAAGAATGCAGGTTGTTTTCCGGCTATCTCAGTTAGATGCTTCGATGAGGGATGTAGGAAGGGAAATGCTGAAAGTAGTTCTGGGGAAGGCAGGATATCAGGTACTAGGGGCGTGGCCAGTTTTCCCGTGATGAGCTTTGAGACATCTGAAATCGAAATCGAGTGAGTGGTTAGGCGGCATTTAGTAGCCTCTGCTACTTTAACCGTCTCTGTTGGAGATATGCCCTAAGGCATTGGAAAGAATTAGAAAATTAGGGTGATTTACACCGCACCGATGAAGGTGAAGCTGGAACATGTGCTAATGCACTTGAGTTGGGAAAGTTGACTTAGGAGAAGGAGGGTTTAAGCATCTTGTTCTTCATTGGCCGCCGTACAAGCTATGATGTATCTTCACTAGTGCGACATCTGAACAAATTACCGCCTTTTATAAAGTTCCACAGTTATACTCACAGTTAAGTTTTGCAGCCAATGAAAACAATCCAGCATCAGAAGGCAACCAATCGCAAAATACCTTCAGCTACACAGGCAAATACAAGTGAAGTGGCTAGTTGTCTGATGCAATACTTTCCTCCGCTTACAACAGTTGTCTAATGTAATACTTTCTTCCGCTTACAAAAAAAGTTGGAGAAAAAAAGGAAACTTTCAACAGTGGAATCTGACGCAAACATCTAAATATTGCCATAACGTTGTAAATAATTAAGTCAATGTGACCTCGTCACAACATATGTTGCAAAAACTACAAAAGTGCTCACCTCGTTTGTTCTTGGCTACGTCTCATGATTAGTGTCCAATGATTGCGGCACATACAACTCTTTATTCAACTCATATAATTATGGAATGAATCCTCCTGTTCCTGATTCCGGTAGCGGCGGCGCTATATAAATTCCGCAAGGTAGGAATCAAAAATGTCGTCCCACGACTTCCGAAGACCTAGCGCTTAATATGCGTTTAATGTGCTTGCGCTTAATGTGGCTAGCGCTTAATGTGCATGCAAACCTAGCGTTTAATGTGGATCCGCATGTTTTCAGTGGTGCTGGCATGAACGTCAGTTTTGAGCACCTTTCTCGCAGCAAACCCATCATAGCCATCAGATTCATCCTTAAGCTCGACCAGACGCGTTTCTTTCGCACAAAACTGACATTTAAGGAGAGAGCCATTTAAACCTTCATTTATACACCAACTAGTTGCAGCTTCTTATCCTTTCTCTCTAAATCACGGGGGGGGGGGAACGAATATTCATTTTGCCAGAGATACTTTGAGTGGAAGCGACAGGACAATGACTAGTTAGAACCATCCAGCTAACGAAAGCCAGAGGGCAGTTAAAGTTTTGTGATTCAAAATATAATCAAAATTCAAAATGCGTGATTTGTATTTTATGTTACACGCATTATAAATCACGTAGTCATCGATCACTAAACTAATGAGTTCCAATAAGCCTAAACTTAAGAAAAACACTGGCACGTAACAAAAAAGAGCTGTTATAAAGCTAAGGAAACTGAGTCCAATCTGGGTTATTAGAAAACTAGCAGCAGCGTCTGTATTGGGCACCGAATCAAAGGGTCCTTTTCTTGGCATGTAACAAAAAATGGCTGTTATAGCACTAAAGAAAATGAGTCCAATCTGGGTTATTAGAAAACTAGCAGCAGCGTCGGTGTTGGGCGCCGAATCAAAAGGTACCCTTTTCTTGGCACATAACAAAAAAAAAAACAAAAAAAAAAAATGTCTATTATAACACTAGAGAGACTGAGTCCAATCTGGGCTATTAGAAAACTGGTTGCAGCGTCGGTATTGGGCGCCGAATCAAAGGATACATATTCTTTTCTACATTAGAACCAGAAACTCCATTCATGACTGTGGCGACTTGCCTACTACAACTCAACGCTGCCAGTTTGGTAACTCATAGCAACGCAAAACAAAATAATGTTTATTCTATTGTTAATATAGATACCAAAAAATTATATTAACTATCTATTTTTGTTATCATAGTTGCTTGTCCAACTACGCTTTATTTGTTATTGTTCAAAACGGCTGATTATATAAATTAAATTATTATATTAAAAGTAGCGTGTAATTATCTGTCTCAAAAAATTGTACTATCATAATGACAGACATCATAACTCAAACTGAAACTATTTATGCATCCTTAAACGTCTTAAAAATCCTTATGCATCCTGAAACATTTTCGGCCTGCTGTTTTGTAGTGTATTCTCACAACATACTTCGTAACATATGATCAGCATAAGGCAAACTTCCAGACATATGACATTATCATTGTGGATAGGATTTAACGGTGATGCTTACGTGGTCTGTCATTGGGGAGCTTCATGCGGTTGTTGTAGCAATGTATAGTTTGCTAATATGCGTCCAAGAGACGGATCCGAGAGTCTTCCATTCCTCTTCGCCTATCATCAAGCATCTCGAGTGAAATTTTGCTTCTACATGTACTTTAAGTGCCCTCATGCCTCAGAGACACTATATATTTACAGACATTCAAGCATCTTCCGGGATCCGAACCCGGATTGAAAGATGAAGCAGTCAGCATCGCTAACCACTATACCAACCAGGATGGCAGATAGTAAGTGTCCTTAGTTTGTTGAAAACGGGTAGCGTAACTATATGGTAAATATTTACTTATTCGAAATTACAGGGACTATATAGCATGCAATAGTTATAATGTATTCCTCCTTTCTTCATGCCTTCGTGGTGTAACGGTAGCACACCCGGCGTGTATTCGAGACGTCCAGGTTCGAGTTCCGGCAAGAAGATTTTTCATGTCCTCTGCTTCAAAAAATCCTAATGACTCTACTGTGGCGCCCGAACTAATGGTGGTCGATGATAATTCTTCACCACCAGGATTTAGAGACTGGTTCTCCTAATCCCCACTCACCCTCTAAAAGGGGAAGTATATACGGTATTTTCTTCCTCTTTCCAGTATGCCTTGTGGAGTAACGGTTAGCACACTCGGCGGATATTTGAGAGGTCAAAGTTCGGGTCCAGACGAGGGCATCCCACATTTTTCACCTCTTCAACTGCCAAAAATTCCGAATGTCTCTACATAGTAACCCATAAATTTTATGATAGCAGTTTGCTCACAATATAAATGCAAAAGCATTTTACATTGGAAACTTTATTTCGAACATTTCACACTTCATTTAATGTAATGTTGTATTGGAAAAGTTTACTTTTTATGAAGAATTAGATGTCAAAACTAATATTCGTCTGAAAACAGATAGCAGTTACACGTTATAAAATAGATTCATGTTTTTAGCTTACCGAGGCATTCTTCATTGACTTCTCTATCCCCATAATGACACCTGCAAAGCCTTTGTCCCTCGGTGCTGAATGAACAAACTCCTCCTTTGCATCTACAAGCTGGGAAAATAAATAAATAAAAATTGAATAAGCATAAAAAGAAAGAACGAAAATCTGAAAAGATTCAGATTTTAACGTCGGTCCAGAAGACTTGTAATTGTTTTGTATCCTATCGCTGAACAGTTTACCAAACTGCTCTTGAACTCACTCCTGCCAGAGAATGTTTTTGTCTTTTTAGCTTTAGTATCAAGCAACGCTTTCCTCGAAATTACGCTACATAATTCAAGCGTGAAATCGCATAATATTTAACAGCAACATATCATTTTAGAACTCCTGATAGAGTTCCACGGGTTGCTAAATAATTTTTATATTCGCTATATTATTTCTTTGAAAACTAGCCGTTCGGGTTGCCAGTCGACTGAAAGATTATCTTAGAAAAAAATATATAATGATTTCAATGAGTCCACATGTTGTCATTTCATAAAAGTTGTTACGAAAGTTCTAGATCAAAGTCGAATCACTCATAATCCAAAAAATGACATGTATGGCCTGGAGGGTTTTCCATAAATTTTAATTAGACTTAATATTTACATATATACAATGTTGGCTAAAATGCCTGAATCGAATATTTAAGGCTCAAAAGGCAATAACTGAATAGTTCCAGCTAATATATAAATCGAATTCTATTGCGTAGTGCATCGAAATTCTACCTTCAAGAAGAAGAATATTTTTTCAAGTCACGTGTTCAGAAGGGGAAAGGTTAAGTAAGCCAATAGATGGACTCCTAACGCCATCTCTTGGCGATATCAAAGAATATTCCTTAACAAAAGTATTTAATGTTTCTAACTAGACAACTCATGGTTTAAATGCATTTTTATTTAAATCATTCAGATTAAGAAGGAGAAGATATATTTTTAATATATGCATTTGCTGCTTTACAATCTACTACTCAGCAATGCAAAGATTAAATTTGAAAGTTAAATATAGTACGCTTTGCTCAGTGGCAACAAGCTGGTGAATGGAGATTACAAGTATTCTATTTGAGCCAGTGGCAACACACTGCTTTCAAATAATCCAATTTGTGAGTTTAATTTGAAAGACTCATCTTACATTTTGTCGATTGGCAACAGTTTGGCGCGCTGGAGATAAAACGTTTTATTTTGAACAGTGTTGTCAGTTACCGATGTTTGTTACACAAAAATTCGTTAAAATTTGTACAAAATATGACATAAGTCAGAAAGAAATTTTAAATTCAAAATTCGGGTTTATATTAATGCCCATATTAGGGTGAAGTGCTACATGTATTCAAATGTCGGTGGCTCTTGGTACCTTCGTTTTAACACAATGCAAGGGATATACATACACACAGCAGATTTTTCATTATTTATTTTTTTAAAGTGATGCATGGAGGTAACATTTGGTGGCAATCTGGAAAATGATTGGAATGCAAAAGTGATACGGACAAAAAGTGAGTTTCGAGACTAATATCACCTCTGTAGCTGTTGTTGCTTATGCTCACTTGTCTGACGTAGTCAGCCCAAGCCCGCCAAATATCTTATGGCAAGGAGCGCTAGAATACACCTGCCGTTTGTACCAGCCTTGAGCACCATTCATGGTGACAGTGCGATTTAGCTCAGTTTCGATCCCAATTTTGGTGGAGACCATCCCAAGGAGACGGATCCGAAGGCCTAACCACACGAGAGGATTTTCGCCTCGCCGCATATTTAGAGCTACCCCATGCCGCACCGACATTATACATTTAAAAACACCCATGCCTTCTCCGGGGTTCGAACCCGGACCCTTCGACACGGCAACCAGTGACGCTAACCACTATACCAGTTGGGCGGCAATAGCACCTCTGGTACTAATAAACGTTAGGTAAAGTTAAAAAAAAATACATTTGTTTGATATGCAAATTTTCTTTTGGTTCATTCTTGATATGCATTTTTGAATTCCATTCAACTTTGACTTGTTCTCGATATGCGTTCAAATTTGACTGTCTATGCTTAAGCCATTATTACCTTTTCTTGCCCTGTTGGGTTCAAATTTCCTAGCTAAATTTTGCAAGCCGACGGCTAGTATATCTGTCATTAGCTACTCCTCCACGTATGTTTATTGATGTTTTCAACTACAATCTACAGAATTTCAAAATTCAGACATGTAAACGTACAACAGTTTTACTTGACTGTAATTTATGAGTGAACGTATGTCGGAAGTGTTGAATGTTTACTGCTAGTAGACCGAAACAGGTAACAAAACTGTGTCACCAAACCTATGATTTTGTATTGTGATATAAATATACTCAAGAGCATTGAAAACAGCGCACTAAGAAGGGAGTATCGGAAAAAAAATTAATATATATAATTAATGATACAAATGAGAGATTAACTTGATCCCCAAACCAAGACAATTAAACAAATACAGTGTGTAAATTAGACAAATACAGTGCAACTTCAGTAGAGGGTCGGATGGCCTCCTACTGAAAATACATGCCACGACACGGACCGGCTCTGACTTGATTAGACGTCTCCTGAGTCTGATGAGCCTGAATCGTGAACAGTCACCTTCAAATCATGTATAGAATGACATGGCGTGGCGTTTCAGCTTTTCCCACACACGCTCTGTAGACAAATCAGGAGAGCGGGACAGCTATGGAAGAGTCTGAACAGGGCGTAGGAAGTCTTCAGTAACTCGACTTGTTTGCGTACGAGCATTACTTTTGCTGGAAAATCGCCACTGGGAAGCCATTTAGGAAAGGTCCCACGGGGAGATTAAGTATGTCAGAGACATAACGTGGTCCGCTAAGGTTCCATGAACCATACTTAGAGTGGACCCGCTATGACAGGCTATGCCCCCCAAACCATTACGCGTGCTGTGCTGCCAGTGTGTCGCGCAACGGCCTGGTTGGAATTCGGGGATTCACGAAGGCCCGAATTTCACCACACACGAAGGCCTGAAACCACGTGGCCCGAATTCCACCACACACGAAGACCCGATTCACGAAAGTCCGAATTCCACCACACAACCGTACGTGGTTATCGTCTGTTTACAAAACGAACCGGGATTCGTCACTAAACACCATGTTTAGCCAATCTGTGGCATTGCATGTCGTTCTGGCTTGGTACCATTGTAGAGAATCGCCGATGTTTCGTGTTAAAGTCAGTACTTGAAAAGGGTGCTTGGATTACAGATTGGCTTCCGCAAGGCGCTTGGAAATTGTTTGTGGAACAACTGCCACCCCTATACATAATTGCATTCAACGTCAACTGTGGCCACATGAACGCTTGCCATACGATCCTTCGATCCTCTAGCCTCGTCGTTTTCCTGGTCGCTTCAGATTCCGCATGTGGGTACCACCTCCCAAGATGTTCTGAGGGCACACTCCGAACCATCGACCTGGGAAGCAAGACGGTGCTTAGACCCAGCTGGCGGTTTTCATGTCGATGATCAGATCCCTCTCAAACACGCTTTAACAGTCAGAAATGTCTTTCTGTAGTCGGAATGTGATCGTCGCATTTATGAATCATCATCCATGCGCTGGCTTATATAAAACCCACTTCCCCATCGCAGCGCCACTGCAGGGTGCGTGGTCATGCGCACTGGCACCAAAAAAAAACTTGGACCATTTGCATATCTTTCTTCCTTTCTGGCTCGCTGAGTGAATGTTCCTGAGTGAATTTGCATAATTCCTCACAACACCCTTTCTTTCGCAAACAAAAGAAGCTTATGTCCATCAACGACCAATTCATATGAAACAACTCAATGAGAGTGTGCTTACCATGAAGGATAAGTGAAATACATGGATGGGGCACGGTTTTCATGACAGTTTTATAGTTAGTAGTTCAAAAAGTAGTACTGTCAGAAACAGAAAGAGGCTTCACTGGAATTTATTAATATTGTTACGAATTTTGTATTTAAATAGCTAATTATGGTAGAATTATAATTAAAATTGTTATATTTCCCCATGCAATGCAGCGCGAGACTAATGTTAAGTGAAAGCTGTGCCGGAAAGGTAAGAGTACTGGGGCACGTGCGTTTAACATTGAGTAAATGGATATCTCAGTAATTTGTAATGAAATTGAATAAATGTGATTGACCACTATGTTAGCTGTAACCGTAATTCCATTCTATTATTACTTTCCAGAAATCTCGAGAAGCAGAAAATGCTAGAAATTCCTCGTGACCGGATGAAATTTATAAAAGGCCGGAGTGAGAGTGTTTCAGTTAGTTGCTTAGTTACGCTTGATACGAATAGTTTAGTTCCGTGAGAACTGAGATATTTGAAGTAGCTTTCTCTTTAGATTTTCTTTACACTTTTCGTTGCATTTTAACGTTTTTAGTAGTCTGAAGTATAACTACCGGTTATTACTGCATGATATTAAGAACACTTGTACGAATATCTCCAAGGAAAGTTCCAGCGTTCTGCTACATTTCTTTTGATAAGAATAAATTCTATTAACCTCTTATCGGACTTGTGCATTCAATCTATTACGAACCCGGACGCAGTCAGCAATTTTTGGTGTCACAAGTGGGACTGAATGCCAGTAACAAGAGCGCTGGGGGAGCAGTTAAGATAGCTGGTGGCAGCCTTTGATGCATTTAAAGAAGATATGAAAAATTGCGTAAAAGCAGAAAGGAAAGCTGGTCAAGAATCTGTTAAACAAGTGATGAAAACCGGTCAAGAATTCGTTATATAATTGCAAAAGAATCTCATGGGGTGTCCACACCAATGTTTTTAATTTTTACGTTATTATTGTAACCACGTTCTTTGCAAATAAAATTACTCGCATAATTCCCCTTTCGATTTTAGATTTTTTTCTTAATTAAAAAAATAGGGAAAATCTGCAAAGAGATATGTTACTGAATTTTTGAATTTTATTTTTAAGTTAAACACAGAGCTAATTTCATATTCTTCAAGCACTACAAATCGCTTTATGATTTATCAAAACACCTTTAAATTTAAATGCATTTAAAAGGCAAAACATAAAATGAGATATTAAATATAACTCAGAAACATTCAATAATAACTTACGCTTGCATGTGCCTTCAAATTCGGCGTATCCTTCATGGCACTTGCATTTTTTACCGTACCAATAACTACAGTCTCCATTTGGTCCACAATCGCATTCTGCAAATAAAAATTCAGCCAATTATGCACATGCTACGGTTTGTCATAATTGCTTGTGCAAATGCGAATCTACAAAACTGAAAAGTCGGAATACTCTTTTAAGAAATCGGGAGAATTATATCAGTCATAAAATATTTGTAAACGATAAAAATATATAAACAGAAGCCATTTTTTATATAAAAAAATCTGAAAGGTTTCAGATTTCATCGATCGTGCAAAAAGGTTTATTAAGGTTTTTCAAATTCCAAATGGCCATATTCGGGTGGAGGACTATATTATTGAAAATTTGATGGTACTAGACACCGTTATTTTTTATACATATATTCCGTGTATGTGAGAGAGAGAGAGAGATTATGGCAAAGCCTCGAGGGCTATCTGCCTAAGAGGAGGGATGCCTTCGTGGAGGACTTTCTAAGGGAAACTGGCTCGTATACACGTTACACATGGGGAAAACCACGAAAACGCCCATGCAGCCAGCCCGTTCGCGGGATTCGAACCTCGGACCGAACTACCAGTGTTCAGCGATTTTACCGCTCGGCCGCTGGTGGGCTATACATATATTCATCAGATACTTCATTATTTAATTTCCTTATATATTGATACGCCGTTTTATTGTTAATCAAAGCAAAATGCCGTTTCGAGATTAACAACCCATTGGGGCTAATGCGCCTTTTGGGTTTAAAAGTAAATAAAGAAAGATGATCTGAAAGTTTTCAGATTTTATATTACTCCCAAAGAGGGCTTTTTTTATTTTTCGTGTGTCACTTTTAATTATTAAATACCACGTTCTTCGCACTTAAAGCACATAGTTGTTGCGGTATATTCTTCCTTCACTTTCGTACGTTGTTCGTGTGGATTTGGAGTGAATAACGTCGACAGCACTTGATGGAATATCGAAACACACTTTGTTTAGCCAATATTAATCAGGGCAGCTCCAAAGACACGTTTTACAGTCGTCGAAGATCTACTATACACTCGCTGGAACAATCAGCGACACAGCCCGCGGTTTTATCAAACTATAACGGTGGAGACAGCTTCACTGCAAAGCACCTGAGTGCAGCTTCCGACTCTGCTGGGTCGTTCTCGGAACTCCACGTACTCTGGAGACTCTCCACGCTACAACTCGCGATTCACTCGACGACACACAGAGCACAGCTCCCGACTCTTCTGTTCAGTCATTCCCAGAGCTCAATACACATTCTCAACGATGCACTAACTGCGATGCACTACGAGACTCTTTCGATGCGCTCCACGACCCAGTCGCCACTCGCTGCCCTGCTGGCAACTCGATGGACTCCGCACGGACTGACTAACTCGAGACTAACTATCTCGCACCTTGACTATCCGCGTACCAGCAGGGTTTATATAGTTTTTGGCTTGTGCTCGAGAACATTCTGGGATAAACCGGTAAGAATACGTTCCAGAAGGTTCTCCATCTGTCCATGTCATATCGGCAATTTTGTCGCCAAATGAGGGATTTCTTGCCAAATGTAGCAATCGTGCATTCCCTTGCCATTTTGTGGCATCCCTAAACCTGCTTTGCGGGAAGCTATCTCACCGCGCCTGTACATTTCGTAACACACATAAAATTAAATTCAACGGCATATCACAAAATAATTAAAAACCACATTTCTTTAGAATTTCTGATAGACACTCTGGAGTGCTGGAGATAAAAAATGTTGTTTTCGGTACAGCGTTGCCACTGCTAGCTTTCAAATTGTTCAGTGCGTTAAAAGTTCATTAAAATTTTACAAAATATAAAATGCAAAATTTTCAATTCAAAATGCGGGCTTCCAGGTGCCCATGTTTGGATGGATCATTACGTCATTCAAAATTTCATGGCTCTGATGAGTATCGTTGATTTTTCGTAATGGGAGAAACGTGCAAACAGTATTGCAGATTATCCATTATTTAATTTCATGTTAAAATATCATGTTTTCAGATATCATGTTCTTGGCACACACAACATAAAATTCAATTCAACAGCAATACCACCAAATATCTAAAGACAACGTGTCTTTAAGATTTTCCGATAGACAGTTTGCAGATAAAAATGTTTCATTCGGCAGATAAAAATGTTTCATTCGCAACAGTGTTACCACTGCTCGCTTTCAAATCGTTGAGTTTTTTAATCAAAAATTAGTTAAAATTTTACAAAAATATGAAATATCAAACTCAAAATTCTGTCTTCCAGATGCCCACGTTCGGGTGGAGGCCTATGTTATTCAAAACTAAATGGCTCTAGCTACCGTTGTTTTCTCACAGTGCTAGAAATATGCATACATTCATGCAGCTTCTTCATTAATTAGTCTATTTTTTAAATTATTATACAGGCCGATAATATTCAATGCAGCAATTTGAAAAGTGATACGCCATTTATAGTGATTTAACGTAAAATAACGTTTCCAGACTAATATCCGACTGCGTCCCTTTTGAGCTAAAAATTCAAAATTTGAAGATTTATTAACCTTTTTAACTCTCATGCCCGAAATAATCTCGGGCACAGCACTGGTATTCCAAAATGCCACGCCCGAATATTACTCGGGCTAAATTTTTTTTTTTTTTTTTTTTTTTTTTTTTTTTTTTTTTTAAGTGCATCGTATTGTTATGCCCGAATATATATCGTGAGAAGTTTATTTCGGCTTCAGTTCAACAGACGGCAGCATTTTACTGAAGGTTGCAAAGGATAGAGGTTAATGTTCAAAATGCGCGGCATATTTTTGATTTTTTGACTGTGAGGCAAACATTTCATTTTTGAAATAAAAAAGAAATTGACAATTTATGCACCCAAACCATCAAAAGAACTTGGCAGTTAAAAGGTTAAAAATTCAAAATAAATAAATAAATAAATAAATAAAAGATATTAACCTTAGAGATAATTATTTAAAACCATCGCCTGCATGAAGTTATAGACTGTCGTAAGTAAAGAAAATGCAGAAGCCTTTTCTCTTTTTACTTCCTTGTACGAAGTAAAAAGGAAGTATTGTAATCGCGAAAAATTTCAGGTCTCATATTTCAGCGAAAATATTCAATTTCACCGCTATCGAATGCAGCTTAACGATGTTTTTGCGTGACATCTGTACTTAAGGACAGAATAAAGTACACTTCTCCCCGCAAAAAATTACAAAACTGATTTAAAATGAATTCTTAAGAGAATTTTTGTGACGTCTGCGAGTACGTATCTCGCATAATTCAAAAACGAGTAGCCTCAGAACGTTGGAATTTTGTATGTAGAACTGCTATCACATCTAGATGTGCACCTCGTATTTTGGCTGCAGTTCGCCGCACCAAAAGTATATAAATATATGTATATACCCACTCTGTTATTCGGCTCAGTGAGCTCAGTTTCTTTATTCTTATATGTTTGTAAATTGTGCATTTTTTTGCTTTAAAAGGGATTGAATTATGTTGTTCTTATCCCCCGCTTAAGGTTTTCATGCCTTTAGGAAATTTGCAAGCAATATTTGTAGAATTATCCACAATTTAAAAGTTGTTTAAGTGCGGCTAAGCTTAATTTTTGATTACCATGGTGGCCATGTTTGTTTACATTTGAAACAGCAGAATAGTGGATTTGTTGAAAATCTAGAGAAACTATGCTTCGCAACAACAAAGATAACGCCTTCATTTATTATTACGTATTAAATCATGCTTAATCCATTCTGGAATTTAAACGAGGAAATAAGTGTTTAAGATTTACTTCGTTATTTTTACTATAGATATTTTGAATTTTTATGTATTTTTGCCTTGTCGTGAAATGAGAACTGAATTAATTAAATGAGAAATACTGAATCGTGAGTGAAAAACGGTTTCTATTTTTTATTATTGGTTTAATTTCTTTTATATATCGTTTTAGATTTTTATAGTATTTGAATAGAGCATGTGGCAGCGATTAGATAATTTTTAAGATGATATAAATTTTGTGCATTCTGAGTTATAAAATGAATGAAATGTAACGCTGTTAAGTGAACATAGCTCCACAGTGTCGCTATGGAAAACCAATAAAGTGAATTTTAAAGAGTGCATTTATTCTATTGTGGTTTATGCGCTATCGACGAAGTAGATTTAATTCAATCTAATAAGTTTATATGAAATGCAAGAAAAAATGCATATAATTTAATATTCCGTACAAGGATAACAAGAGTGAGTATAAGAAGAACGACCTACCTCTACATATTTTCTGCTTATTATCGAACGCCAGGGCTTTGTTTTTACAGGCGCAAGTAGTTTTAGTGGTATTTTGATCATAAATGCATATCACTGACTCGTGGTCCCCGCAGTCTCCGTACGATTTGCATTCATCGAGAGTTTCACAGAAGGACCCACTGGTGCCATCTTTACAATTGCATACTTGTTCTTCACATTTTCCTCCATTCTGGCACGTATGGGTGTCATTGCATATGGCTGTGAAAATGAGGAAATGTTATTATATGCGATCATATTTAAATATCAAAGCTTATTTAAAAATACAGCTATATGATTAATATTGGGTATTTCTTCTTATGCGGTAAAAGCCGTACTATCCGACATTTTAATAACCGGAAGGCTCAAGTAACCGAAATATTAAAGAATTTCAGAAAAATTTTGCATCCGAAAATTTTGTTAATGTGAGATTTGCAATGACATTCAGGAGCTCGCAATATTATTAATGCATGTATTTTTTCGCCAAACAGTGTGAAATAGCGCCAATAATTGGTAACCGTGACTCCACAACACAATTTTAAAAAGTTCATTTTGTTTAAGTGTAAATCCGATTAATTCTCGATAATCAAGTTTAAAGCAGGATATAAGTTAAATATTTTCATTTTTAATGGCACTTTGAAAATATATATATGTAAGATAAAAAATGTGAAAGCAAACTTCTAACTTTCATTCACTATAACCTCTTTTATTTTTTATTTCATTTGGAAGCTACATCGCTCTGTCCTAAAAATAGCACTAATAAGTCTAAACTGCATTCAAATTCATCATGCGATCTTACGTAACCCTTAATGCAGATGCCTCTTGACCAATCACCAAATTGCAAACCAAAACTAAAAACTGAAACTTTTGACTCCCTCCCTCCTTTTTATGAACTGATGCGTCACTTTTGCTTATGCTTTCCTCTTGGCCAGAAGTCTTTCTCCAATCATCTGTGTGCTGCTATATTCGCTTCTATGGCAATAATATCAAAATTGTAGATGTTCTTTAATAGGTGGCCCGAGTAGAGTGGCAAGTGAATAGTGGCACAAAATGGGAATTTAAATAAATAAAAGGAATTTAATCCGGCTCGACTGCTTCTTCTTCAAAATGCATGGACGCTTAAGCATCAAGTATCTACGCAATTAGTATTTCTACGCATCTACGTCTCAAAGTTCTTATTTCAGTGCTTCCAAAAGTGTTCTGATTTAAATTCTTCGGCCAGTTCTAATTATGAAGAAATCTACATGAGTTTGTTATTCTATATTCACAGTGAATTATGTGAAAAGTCCTGTTTCACCGAAAATTTTAATGCAAGTTTGTGCCGCATTCATAATCAATTCTTTCATGTCGTGTCATCCAACCACAGTTTCATTACAGGCATATATATATATAACAAATATTTTCTATTTGTATAAAGCAAATAAAATTTAATTAAGAAGTTTTAATTGCAAAGAAATAAAAATAATTATTATTGCTGCGAACTAATTTACAATATCATTTAAATTCTAAGAGCATATGTAAATTAATTACACTTATCTAAAACCAAGAACAAATATGGTATTCCAAAAAAATTAAATTTA
Organism: Stegodyphus dumicola; assembly: GCF_044657685.1. Taxonomy (NCBI): domain Eukaryota; kingdom Metazoa; phylum Arthropoda; class Arachnida; order Araneae; family Eresidae; genus Stegodyphus; species Stegodyphus dumicola. The sequence goes on from NC_140778.1 coordinate 56,645,224, forward strand.
TTATTCCTAAAAATTGCATAAGTGAATAATTGTTGAGCAGACAGTAGACAGACTTATCAAGGAGAAGATGTCCCCAAACCTAACTCTTCAATTACTCAATTCGTGTTTCGTCATCCATGTAGACAAGGGTAAAATTCAAAACCAAAAGTAAAATTAAATGTGAATTACTAAAAAAGAAATTTAAACAGTGGAATATTGAGAAAATAGCAATCAAACGACTAGAGTTAAAATTAAGTAAAGTAGTTAAATACCAATTAAGAGTAGAAAACCAAATTTTTTTTAAAAACCAAAGTAATTTAGAAAATCTTGCAGGAAACTTCCCCAACACGAATTATGCAAGTAAACCTAAAACAAACTATATACAACAATCAAAAAATAAAAATAATAGTAATAAAATAATAATAAAAAGGCTAGTAAATAGCAAGCTTTAATTTAACTTATCTAGATCTACATATTAGAATTTCTGCGTTGTACTAGCATTTGCTAAACTAGTTGAGTTGAGTAGTATGTTACGCTAACTGTAAAAACAGAGGGCGCTAATACAATGTAAAGTTGAGTGTAAAGCTGCTACCTGTGAGAGCTATTGTAAAAACCTATGTTGTAAATTTTAAAAATGTAAAATGCTTGTTTTGTGTTCAAAAATGTTGCTAACCTTGAGTCATTGTAAAAAAGTGAAAAAAGTAAAAAATATGTACTGCTACTGTTTGTGAAGATATGTTGCAAACTACTAAAATATGTTGCAAATGTGTTGCAATATGTTGCAAATACTACTGAAATATGTTGTAAGTATGTTGCAATATGTTGCAAATACTACTGAAATATGTTGCAAATATACTACTAAAATATATTAAAAATATGTTGCAAACTACTAAAGAGTTGTAGAGACATCAGGTTATTTCGAAAACCCGGAGAGATGGAAAATGAGCAATCGCCTTGGCCGGGAATCGTACCACGGACCTCTGGAATACCTGTCCAGCGTGCAGAACCACTACACCACGAAGGCACGTTAGGAAGGCTGGAGAAATACCTTATATACTTCCCCTTTTAAAGAGTGACTGGGATTTATAGGGGACCCAATCCCCAAATCCTGGGTGAGCAGAATCATTAATTCAACACCTGTTAAGTTCGGGCGCCACATCGCCTTCGCCGGGAATCGAACCACGGACCTCTGGAATACCGACCGGCCCAGCGTGCAGAACCACTACACCACGAAGGCACGCTAGGAAGGCGGAAGACATACCTTATAGAGTAATTTTTTTTTTTTTTTTTTTTCCAAAATGGTTTTGAAAAAAAATTTAGGAATTTAATTTAATTAAATAAATTTAAATTGAATTAGAATTGGAATAGAAAATTACGAATTAAAATAGAGAATTCTTGTAAGAAATTTTTTGTGCTAGACTACATTACTTAAAACTGAAGTTACAAGTTCAATCGAAACTTTAACTAAATACTGGCCAAAAGTAAGTAAATAAGAAAAATTACATAAAAATCTTCACTCAGTTCGGGCTATAATTGAGCTTTTTGAAAAGAGTTGGCCCTTGAAACTCTTTTTGAAAAGATTTGGGAGAGAGTTGGAAAGAATGCAGTACTGATAAAATATACATTTTTACAAAATATATTTACAAATAACACCTTAACTGTTCAAAATCCTCCATATATGTATATATGTGTGATAAAACTGCGGTTCGATGACACGGGATGAATAATTTGATTTTAAATGCTGCATAAACTTGCATTAAAATTTTCAGTGAAACAGGACTTTTCCTATGATTCACTGCGAACGTAGAATAACAAACCCGTGTAGATTTCTCCATAATTACAACTGGCCGAAGAATGGAATAACAGAAGAATTTTTGAAGCATTGAATGTAAAAACATTGAAATGTAAATGCGTAGAAATGCGGATGACGTAGATACTTGATGCTTAGAGCGCCCATCCATTATGAAAAATAAACAGTCGAGCCGAATTAAATTCCGTATTTATTTAAATACACATTTTGGTGGCAAACAATTCACTTGGTACTCCAATCGTGCCCACCTCCAGAATTTTCCAAATTCCAGAATCACAATTTTGATACCATACCGGTAGAAGCTATCATAGCAACACATAGATGATTGCAGCAAAGCGTCTTAACAGGATCAAAGCTTAAGCGAAAAGAGAAAGAGTGTCGCAGTAGTAAAGCAGAGGAAGAAAATAGGGAGAGAAAGTTTTGGTTTACAATTATTTTTCTTGGGCAAGACATATCTGCATTAAGCGTTACGTAATATTGCATGATTAATTTGAATGATGCAGTTTAGATTTATAGCGCTATTTCTAAGACAGAGAAATGATGTTCCCAAATTAAATAAAACTGAAAGAGGTTATAAATAATTAAATTTAGAAGTTCGCTTTCATACTTTTTAACGCATATATGTTGTCGCCGAACAGTGTGATATAGCGCCAATAATGACGCCACAACACAATCATTAGAAGCTCGTTGTGTGTAAGTGTAAATCCGATTAATTCTTGATAACCGGATATAAGTTAAATCTTTTCATGGCACTTTCAATATATATATATATATATATATATATATATATATATATATACATTGTGCTTACTCGAGTAATAGTCTCACTTTTTTGCCAGTTTCTCATTGTGAAAGTCTAAGTACGACTACTATGCGGGAAAATCTACCACACAATATTGTTCACTTTCGACGATATTTTCTGCTTCAGAACCGAGGTGCGACTACTACGGGAGCTCGACTATTACGCGAGTAAGAACGGTATACAGGGTGTATCAGCACAGCGAGTGACAAACTTTCAGGAGAGATCAAGTACACCTACACGATTGGAAATCACATAGGAATGCAGGGTCGGAAATGCTTTCCTGGCGCGGTAGTTACGACACAAAAGTCAAGAAAAAAAGAACACACGAACAGGGTGAGAAAACATGCTAATTATTTAGAGTACAACGAAAACAAAGAAAAAAGCAACATAAAGAGGCAACTATCACCATCAAAGAACCATCAAAGTTCGACATTGCAATCTGGACCGTGATGTAGGAACCATGCCTCGTGCATCTTCCATGCGATCTTCCATTCGTGATGCAGATCTTCCATGCGCCAGAGGTCTGTATTATGGTACGGGGACGTATTATGGTACTTTCTTTAATGACGATCATTATTTGTTTTTCTTCTTATTTGTAGGTTTCTGCTGTATTAAACCTAATATATTTTGTCTCACTGTTTGCGTCCTTTCTTTTTGAGTTTTGTGAGGTTTTTTTTTTTTTTTTTAGTTTCTCGAGTATGCATTGCTATGTGATTTTCCATCGTCTAGGTACCTCTTCTGAAAGTTTGCTACCGCTGTACTGATACACCCTGTATATTTGGAACTGCATGAAGTTCAGCATTTTCAAAGTTACAGCGTCCGGGCATAAAAAAAGCAATGATAAGCGCCAAATAAAACACTAACGTATAAACAACGATGATACGTAGGTCACTCTGAAATTTTTGAGATACATACAGACGATAAATCGCAGGAAAAAATCAACAGTTAGATTGGAAAATAGTAACGATTTTAGCCTGGTAGACAATTTTTACTGGCCAATTGCACGTAGTTTAAATTTTAGGCAGAAGGAAAAATGGAGTTGGCGCGAGAACATTACCGGGATATGATTTTAAAGTGGGATTAAATTAAGGAGAATGCGTTCAACGTCTATAGTTAGCATTTTGAAATGTAGGTCCATCTCGTTCTACTGTATTCAGGTGGCTTACAGAATTTCACAGAGGGCGTAACTCTCTTCAGGATGAAGAACACACAGGAAGGCCGTAGTCAGCAGTAATCCCGGATGGCGTGTCTGCCATATGGAGAACATTAATCGATGATAATTGATACACCTGGCAAATGATACAAAAAGAACTTGACATTGGATCCGCCGCCATATATTATTCATGGAGAATTGCATACGAAAAAACTAGTTTGCCGTTGCGTTCCCCATAATGTAACTGGGCACCAAAAAAGAGGGATGTGTCAGAACCAGTAAAGAAGCCCTTTAATTACCTAAGGATGATGGCCACCGCATGATTTCTAAAATTTTAACGAGTGATGAAACATACATACGATTTTTCGATGCTCCAACCCATCAAGAAAGATGAATCTTTGAAGATGATCTCACGCCCACAATTGTCAAAAAGCAGCGTGCCATGGAAAGGTAATGTATGCCGTTTTCCTCAGAAGTGCAGGACTGGTTATAACCATCAAGCTGGGAGGGCAGCACACAATCACTGCTAACTGATACACCACTTAAGTATCTTCCGGAAATTTTTCAAGAAGTGAATGTTAGAGGACTCAATGCTCCAACGCGGCAATGCATCTTCTCATTCAGCGAGGTTGACAGTTGAGTTTCTTGAACAAAAACACATCAAAGTAATAGAGCATCCACCCTACTCACCCGAACTAGCTATGTGTGACTCTTGACTATTTTTTAATATAAAAACGAATTTACGTGGGCTTCGTTTTCTTTCCGAAGGTAAGACTGATAAGGCTATAAATGCATGTTTTTATCTATTCCAAGAAATGAATGGCCTGAGGCATTTAATCATTCCAAAATTCACCTACAGAAGTGCATTGAGCTGCCGGAGCCTACTTTAAACACCCGTAAAATTATAATAAGTGTAATTTTAAAAAACTATGCGTATCTCAAAAATATCGAAGTGATCTTTGTATAATGTGAAACATTATGGCAAGCTTTTTAAGTTTTTTATATGCTCTATCCATAATTTGCATATCTTTGTTGTATAAGTAAATAAAGAACGTTTATGATTTCTGTGATTATTGCAAAGCCTCGAGGGATATCTGCCTAAGAGGATGGATGCCTTCTTGGAGGATTTTCTAAAGGAAACTGGCTCGTAGACACGTTACACATGGGGAAAACCACGAAAATGCCCATGCAGCCAGCCCGTTCGCGGGTGCGAACCTCGGACCAAACTACCAGTGTTCAACGACTTTACCGCTCGGCCGCTAGTGGGCTAAATAAAGAACAATCTATGTGTTTAAATTTGTGCCGCCATGACTGACGACTTGTCCGAGATTTCAGAATAATTAAAAGGCGTTTAATAGCCTCGCTCTCTACACACTCCATGGCAGCGACTGTTCGATGACATGTTGCGTGCGTTGTTATCCATGAAAACAAGTTTTTCATCGATAGAACATGCAAAACATGCGAACATGACTCAGCAGAATATCATTAATGTATTGTTGGCCAGTCATAGTCCAGCTGTCATGTGTAGCGGTGTGCGGCCATTTACCGTAGTGCCGTTCCATACCATGATATTGCATCTCGGATACAGGTCCTTTCTTGGATATTTTTCCGGACGATAAGCAGAACCACTCTCACGTCAGTTCAGTTGGCATATAATCCGGTAACAGACTCAACCTGCTCTCATTTAAGTATAGTACACAAACCCAGTTTTATTGAGTCCCATTACGATACTCGCGATACCATTGCAAACTTGCGGTACGTTGCTGTCTGGGCAATGGAATGCACACAACATGACGGAGGAGGGGCGTATAGTCCTTCTTGAAGCAAACGTCTGGCTACAGTTTTTCGGACGATTCGCTTGTCAGTAGTAGCAAATATCTGATTACCTCAGTAACTGTGCTGCACCAGTTCCCTTTTGTCGATAGCACTAGGTACATAGTATGTTAGGCAGACATCGTACTGCGTACACGACTTCCTCGTGACGTTTGCTACGTATTCCACTCATTTGAAAGATTTGCAAAGACACTGTGGCTGACGTCGGACCCCCTATTAATATTTGATATTTTTTGCTTTTCTTCAAGGTTGAAGTTCGTCAATTGATTCTGTCCTGTCAAATTTTGCTTTTGAACAAAACGGTCAATGCGCGTCAAATACGTCATATCTCTTATCAGCGCTATCATATGGCGAACAACTTCGGCAATCCAAAATCTGCAAATGCACAACACCTCTTACTGTATCCCGCGCTTATGCCTCTTTTCCCATTTTTCTCCCTTGCATTTTGAGGTTACTGTCGCTGCTACTATCTTTCGTCCTTATCAATTGAGCTGCCGAGAAGGTATAAGAAATTGACACGTTATAGCATCAAATCAAATGAAATAAAAGTGAAATGGGTAATTATCTCCTAATTTTTCGAAATATATGAAACAGTATTATTTGCATATTTATTCTGTAATATGCTAACCTGCCCTCAGAAATGGTATAATATGTGCAGTTTTCCCGCGTCAAATTTCAAGAGACAAAGGTGTGTGTAGAATATATGAATAAATAGGAAAGTATTTATTATTTAAGTTTATAACTTTGTAGAAACATTAGGATTTTCTGGAAGCCGAAGAGATTGAAAAATGAGCAACGCCTTCGCCTGGAATCGAACCACGCACCTCTGGAATACGCGCCCAGCGTGCAGACCACCACACCACGAAGACATGCGATTTTATTTTTAAATAGCGTAAGAAATACCTTATAACTTGCATTTAATTGGTTTACCCTGTATTTCACTATTGTAATAGTTAGCCACAGGGGCCATTTTGAAATTGCACCCTTGTCGGTATCACGATCTACGGGAAAGTTAATCAGTTTTCCTAATACTATTAATTTTCAATATTTTCTAATTTTGGATTAGTTTAAAGTTTTCATATATGTCATAATGACTGTGACGTATTTTTTGATGTTTCAGATATTTTAAATAGAATGAAATAAATATTAATTTGAGAAAATATCAACACCATTAAAGTATTTTTATTGATGATATACAAGGAGACTTAAAAAATCTGTGAAAAATGCAAAAGCGGATAGCGTAATAAATAGATTTTGTAATGGTATGCTTGTGCTTGTTGATGCGGTATAGACAAGCTCGTCGATGTGCATTTTATCTGTGGAATGCGGTTAAAAAGATGCAGTTACTTAAAGGATATTGATTCTAGTGTATCATTTTTGAACAAGTGTTTCGTTTTTGTCCGCAAGCCCGTAGATATAAAATGCATGTGAACGAACGCTGTATTTCTGGAGTGATGCACACACTTACATGAAAAAGTCCCGAGAGCTGCAAGCAAAATATTTTTCTTTTGTGTTGCAAAATTCACTGTTAACACTCTAGATAGCTGTAATATGATTTGCCATAGTCAACTAAACCCCACCATGCACCTTCTTTCTATGTTCTGGTCCTTCTTTCAACGTTCCTCAATTAGCGTGGCCAGTTCCCGGAGGACACAACACTAAGCTCTAAATGTAATTAATTCCCGGAGGACACAGTACTAAGCTCTTTATGTATATTTATTTATGTATTTATTTTAATTCCATCGACGGAGTCCAACAAGCTGAAAGCCACCTAACTCAGTAGGCCAGCTGTTAGTCGACGACGAAAAGAAAGAAAAGTCAACTAAACCAAATCAAGCCACATATGCCTTTTGTATTGATTGTAACTAGGCAGATAGCTCTAGTGTGATTTGCCATAGTCAACTAAACCAAACCAAGCCACACATGCCTTTCGTACTGATTGTAACTAGGCAGATAGCTCTAGTGTGATTTGCCATAGTCAACAAAACCAAATCAAGCCATATATGCCTTTCGTATTGATTGTAACTAGGCAGATAGCTGTAGTGTGATTTGCCATAGTCAACTAAACCAAATCAAGCCACATATGTCTTTCGTATTGATTGTAACTAGGCAGATAGCTCTAGTGTGATTTGCCATAGTCAACTAAACCAAATCAAGCCACATATGCCTTTCGTATTGATTGTAACTAGGCAGATAGCTCTAGTGTGATTTGCCATAGTCAACTAAACCAAATCAAGCCACATATGTCTTTCGTATTGATTGTAACTAGGCAGATAGCTCTAGTGTGATTTGCCATAGCCAACTAAAGCAAATCAAACCACACATGACTTTGGTACTGATTATAACTAGATAGATAGCCGTAGTATGATTTGCCATACTCAACTAAACCAAATCAAACTACATATGCCTTTCATATTGATTATAACTAGATACATAGCTATAGTGTGATTTGCCATAGTGAACTAAACCAAATCAAATCACATATGCATTTCGTATTGATTGTCAGGGTATAGTAAGACAAGAGGAGCAGCGTTTCTGTATATAAGTTGGTTTTCTTGAAATATTGTTAAACTCTTGACTGTTGATGGAGGACGAGGACACGGTGTATTTACAATGGAATAGTCAATTTTCCCTCACATCCAGTGAGAGACTCTCTTCAGAAGACAAACCATTCATCTGCATATTGTCCACTTTGAAAGCACTGCTATGCTGCATAATAAAAATAGTTGTATCAAGACATTCCAGAACGTAATAATAATTCTAAAACAGTCTTAAATATGCGCCATTTTATTCCTTAGTTTTTCCTAAAATATTTTCCTTGAAACATCACCAACCGACTGGGGAAGTGCGACTACATGATGTAATGATTATTAATAAATATGTTAACTAATTAAATAATACTATTATATTAAAATAAGCAACATATCTTGCATAATTCCAGTAATGCATTTTTATAAGAGAGATATGTACAAGCAAAAGAATTTTTACTTCCCGAATTTAAGAATTTACATTAAAGTATTTTAAAACATATTTAGAAAATGAAAATTACATATACTTTTATAGCGATATCTTATAATGATATCTGTAAAATACATATGCGTTTATAGTGAAATTAAACGAGAAATTAGCAATGAAAGTTTTTAATTTTAAATTTAATGGCTCTACCTTGGCATTTCTGATATTTTGGCGCAAACCCTGGTTGACATCTGCATGTGCCACCCCTATGATACCCGCAGTCAATTTGATGTGGACCGCAGTCACATTCTGGAAAGAAGTACATTTGATTATTAATTTCATGCAAAATTAATTACTTTGTTCATCAAAGTTAAAAAATTGCCTTACATAGAGTAATATTTAAGCTCGCCATCTAAGAAGGGAATTTAATCAACTGATTTTAAAAGTATAGGAAAAGAAAGAAACGTTAGAATCCGCGTGCTAGTGAACGTAAAGTCACTTTATAGCCTAAAATGAGATGCACATGTAATTGGATGTGTCACAAATTGCGTAAATATTAAAAAATAGAGTAAATTAGTTAAAGTGGTGTAAAAAAATGTCAAAAATTTTTTTGTGTCCAAATTCCATAAATTTAAAAAATGCAATTAATCAGTTAATGACGTGTCTAAGAAAACGAAAAAAATTTATGTGTCATAAATTGCATAAATTAAAAAAAACAATTAATCAGTTAAAGCAGTCGGTGTAAAAAAAAACAAAATATTTTTATGTGTCATAAATTGCATAAATTTAAAAGAAGCAATTAATCAGTTGTAACGGTGTCAAAAAATCCAAAAATGTTTGCGCCGTAAACTGCATAAATTTTAAAAATGCAAGTAAAAAAAATCAGAATCGTTTTGATGTGTCAGAAATTGCATAAATTTTGGAAATGCAATAAATTAGTTTAAGCTGTTTGAAAAAAAATCCAAAAATTTTTATGCATCGTAAGTTGCATAAATTTATAAATGCAATAAATCAGTTAAAGCATGTAACAAAATCAAATTTTTTTTACCTTATATCCTCCTATTTACAAATTCTATTTTAATACTGAGAAACGATATCTAATGAAAGTACATCTTCACTCATTTATATAGCAGTTAGTTACTTTGTCTGTGAAATGCACGATCATTTCTTTTTGTTGGTTTCGCGAACAGACCACTAGATTTCTCTTAGTTCGTCAGCAGTTTGTATTTTGTTCACATAACCACTCAGTTGACAAATAACCCCATACAAAGATTATGCAATGTGCGAAGTCACAAGACCGGGCATCCAAAAATCATAAAAAATCAGTAAAGCCCCTGAATATGATGTGTGACTTTAATAATAAATATCTTGGTCAATTTTTACGGGAAAACAAACATTTTGTGTTTTATTTTTAATAACAGGTATGCATTTTCCTACAAATGAGTAGAGACAGCAAATCTTGTAAAATGTTAGATTTGGAATATTTACAAAATTTATTTCTTTAAATTAAAAAATGCCTCATCATGAATCTTTGAGCTGTTTAAAACACATTTGTAACTAGCAGTGTATGTTTATGACCATCTGTTACGAAAATAAAGACAGGGTAATTGTTTTTATGGAACGGTATACATAGCTGAAAGATTGCGGTTTGCTGTTGGATATTATATTTTGAAGGACAGATTACCTCCTTGTACGAAGTAAAGAAAGTATTGTAATCACTAAAAATTCCGGGTTTCATAATTCAACACAAATATCCATTTTGACCGCTATCGATTGCAATTGAACGATGTTTTTGCCTGACATCTGTAGGTGAGGATAGAAAAAAAGGAGTCTTTTTCCCTAAACGACTTCTAAAACAAATTTAGAATGTATTCAAAAAAAGATTTTTTCTCGGCGTCTGTACATTGCACGTATTTTTTATATAGGGCTGCTTTAACATATAGTTGTGCACCTCCCTTTTTGGTCGCAATCGGCTGCACCAAAAGTATATAAACTAATATATATATATATATATAACAGAGTGGTAGGAGAGAGTAACAGAGTGGGTATATATGTAAGAAATAGAATATGTAAAAAATTAAATAAGCAACGTAAATTAATTTCCTTTCTCTATTCTGAAAATAGCAACATCTATTCTCACTGAGTCATTTCCAGAAAAATCTATGTCATGTGAGTCTTACGTAATTATGATGATGTAAGCCAGGGATGTCAAACTCATAGGTACACTTGGGCCAAACAAACAAGGTTTAACTTTAGGCGGGCCGCAAAAAAAAATCAATATTCATAGAAACGTAGATCTATTTCGAATAATACAATAATAAACATATATATATATATATATATTTATATAGAAAAGAACAAGAAAAATTTAATGTTTACGTCCTGATACTTGACATATATTCTCTGCTATTATCTTTCCTATTTCGGGAGAAATTTTGTTTGCAGTGATAACTTACAACGCTGACCTAAGGTGAGCATCATTAATACGGTTTCTAATAGGAGACTTATTACCTTTCATGATTGAAAATAATTGCTGGCACAGATAAGTGCTATAAGTGCAGATAAGTGCTGGCTGCATGGGCGTTTTCGTGGTTTTCCCCATGTGTAACGTGTATACGAGCCAGTTCCCCTTAGAAAGTCCTCCACGAAGGCATCCCTCCTCTTAGGCAGATAGCCCTAGTGTGCTTTGCCATAATTAAATACACCAACACCTTCGTAATTGTTATATTTCGATTTGTGTTGTTCGTAATGACGTTTAAAATTATATAACTTTGGTAAATTAATAGTATTATTACATATCAAGCAGATTATTTTATCTTTTATTTCACAGCAAAAATATTCTAATTCCCATTTTACTTGGAATGTTCTATGTTCGTCAGTGATTTTTCGTTTAATTTTAGTACTACTTGGTTTTGATATAGACATACTGAATACAAAGGGCTGGAATAAACACGGTTAACGTTAAAAAGTTAACAAAAATTTATTCTTTCCACAAGAGATAAATCAAAATGCTGAACTATTTCTTCAAAAATATTCTAACAATATCACAAAATGTCAAACGTTTAGCAAAAATCAATTCAAAACAGAGAAACTAATTCTATCTCACAGCGAAATCGCTACAAATCAATCACAGCATTAAGTAAACAAACAGTTCGCTAGAACTACAGCTACTACTGAGATGAGTTGTTTGTTCTCGGCTTTTATAAGCTTTATAAGTAATTTCTCGAATATACTGGAAACATCTATAAATATCTGGATTTTTGTGGATGGCAACAGCAATTACGAGATATTTATTTATTAGGTATTAAATGCACGCGCTGTTCTATTTTTAACCTTCCAACGCAGCTGTCTTTTCAAAAATCGTCTGCGTTGCTAAGGCAACATGAAGCAAATCTAATTACAATTCTAAATAAAAAAAACTAAATAAATAAATAACTATGAAATCCGTAACAATATAAATTAAGTAATAATTAATAATAAAGCAAAGTGCATGCACATGCATGCACCAATATATCGTACAGAACTATGATTGGAAAACTGAGACCATGAGTTCGGCTATCGGGGGATGCGTACAAGTTCTGAGTGCACGTGTCCCCCAAAAGCCGAAGGTAGCTGAACGCAAGCTACTCACACGCATTTGTAATTTAAGTAGTGTGTGTGTCAGCTCGCTGTGAGTAATCTAACAGCACTGAATAAATTATCGTTAATTACTTAGCAGTAAACATTTCATTTTTTTCTTCGTCGATATGTTATTTTATTATTATATATTATTATTTGCCGATGTATTGGCCGGGCCCGCAAAAATATTTGTTGTGGGCCGCATGCGGCCCGCGGGCCGCGAGTTTGACATCCTTGTTGCAAGCGGAACTAAAACTCTTAACAGCCAATAATAATTTTACAGAGTTGAAGATTTAATCTGTGTTCGCCTCCAAATTTATTATTCATTGTCAGTTGTAATAAATTCAAACTCAGACTCACTGTAATACGTATATTCAAGAGCAGGAATTTTGATGTCGTATTAGTGTTGATCCATAATTACTAGGAAATTGGAGGCGAAGGCACATTAAATCTTCAGTTTTATTTTCGGCAACATGTTGCGGCTACACACAAGTTGGCACATTAAATGTGCCTGTTCCAAAAGGCTTACATTTTTGATAATTTTGTTGCAAGAAAGCAGAGCAGACAGACAGCAGTGTAGCTAGGCCAAAGCGTGGAAAGCAAGTGCGTAATGTTCAGGATGGAATCTTAAGTCAGACTGATTTAGTTTTGGTTCTCAAAGCATTTTGATTGGATGGTTAATATTGCTGTAAAATTATTATTGGCTGTTAAGAGTTTTAGTTCCGCTTACATCATCATAATTACGTAAGAGTCATATGACATAGATTTTTCTCGAAATGACGCAGTGCGAATAGATGTTGTTATTTTTAGAATAGAGAAATGAGATTAATTGACTCTGCTAATTTAATTTTTTACATATTCTTTTTCTTACATATATACATATATATATATATATATATATATATATATATACACCCACTCTGTTACTCTCTCCTACCACTCTGTTATATATATATATTAGTTTATATACTTTTGGTGCAGCCGATTGCGACCAAAAAGGGAGGTGCACAACTATATGTTAAAGCAGCCCTATATAAAAAATACGTGCAATGTACAGACGCCGCCGCGAAAAAATCTTTGACCCAACTCTGTTACTCGCCTCGAGAACTTAGTTTTTTTATTCTTCCATCTTGGTAAATTGTGCGTTTTTTTTTTTTTTTTTTTTTTTTTTTGCTTTAAAAAATGATTGAATTATGTTGTTCTTATCTTCCGCTGTAAGGTTTTTATGTTTTTAGTTAATCTGCATGAAATAGTTGTAGAATTATCAACAATTAAAAGTTGTTTAAGTGCGGCTAAGCTTAATTTTTTTTTACCATAGCAGCCATATTTATTTATATTTAAAACTTAGCAGAATAGTCAATTGGGTCAGTTTCTGCACTTCAGTGTCTTTTTGCCGAGTGGAACCAAAATATAACTTTTAGTTTTGTGCACCGAAAAATCTCCCTTCTTGTCTGCTGGCAAAATTGCTTCTTTTTGCGTATAAATTGTAATTTTAATTTTAATTTATTTTTTTAACATTGTTTTAACCCTATTTAGCATTTTTTTGAAAGCTTTTTTCTTTTTTTTTTTTTTTTTTTTTTTGTATATCTTTCAATTTTTAATGAAGATAATTTAAAATTTCATGCATTTTTGCCTTGCCACGAAGTGAGAAGCGAATTAATTGAATGAGAAATCTATCTCTAATGAAATCCGAGGAAATACGTTTAAAAGAATGCAGAAAAAAATGCGTATAATTTAACACTCCGTACAAGGAAGTCGTGTGGTGTACACATCAGATTTTGTTATTAGAATGTCAGAGTTTTAAAATATGTACAACGAAGTCAATCCACAATACCTTTGCATTCTCCAAAGAGACTAGAATAACCTTTTGCACAGATGCAATGTTTACCATTCTCGTCGAAGAAGCATCCGAAGGAGTTAGTTAAACAATCACATTCTGAAAAATAAAAATAAAAATGAAACAAAATAAAATCTGAATGCTTTCAGGCTTTAGGCTAAAAATATTTAAAAACAGCATATATTCTGAATTTTCGATAGCCAGTCTCACGCGCTGGAAATAATTTTTTTTTATTCCCTACAGAGTTGCCACTGTTCGCTTTAATATTATTGAGTTTTTAAATAAAATATGCCTGAAAGTTTTACAGAGTATGAAATGGACAATAAAATAAATTCGAAATTCGGGTTCACAGGTGCCCATCTTCGGGTGGAAGACCATGTTATTCAAAATTTGATGACTTTAGGTACCTTTGTTTTTCCCAGTGCGAAAAACGTACAAACATTCACGTAGAGTTTTCAGTATTTAATTTCTTTAAATATAATACAAGGCGATAATATTTGGTGGCAACAATTTGAAAAGTGATTGGACACGAAATGCCGTTTCGAAACTAATATCTCTTCTAAGATAACTCCCTTTTGGACTAAGAACTATTCTGGTACATGATTATTGAGAAAAAGAAAATGTATCCAATAAAATATGCATATTTTCTAGGGCCCTCTAATTTCAATAATTAGGTGATTATTCATCTAAAAACTGCTTTATACTTGAATGCTGGTGAGAGGGTTCTCCCATGGGATACCATAATTCCAAAATATTGTAATTGAAAGTAAGAAATACTGTTGTAACATTTTGTGTTATTCTCAAACATATATAAAAGTTTCTTTCCCAACAGTTTGATGTAACACGCACATAATGTGAGGATTTGGTGATCCGAAAATTGAGGTCACAAGGTATATGTTAATTTTATAACAGTTATCTTGATTTTAAAATCCTTTCCTTTCAGTTCTTCTTTCCACTAACAACTCCAATGAGCTTTTAAGAGTCGCGTTGAATAGAAATGAGTTAGAAGAAGCATTAAGGAAGGTTCTACTTTTTTCGATAGAGAGAGCTAGCAGTCCTTAGAGGGCGTATTTGGCTTCTGGCTAAGTCACTCTTGAAGCTGTTACGCTCGACCTCATTATACGTGCCTATTGATATTCGCCAGCTATTTTAATTTAAGGGCCAACTACGTTCGAAAATCGTGTTTAGCTTCGGCTAAGTCTCGCTTAGCAAATTATGGTTTAGGTTCATAATTCTTATTCTGAGTTAAACCCCGAGTAGAGGCTTTCCTGTAAGCCCGAGAAGAGACCGACTGTTGTTCTTGTTTCAGTGAATAAATACTGCACGCTGGGCGCGTATTCCAGAGGTCCTAAGTTCGATTCTCGGCGAAGGCGCTTGCATATTTTTCATCTTACCTGCTTCCAAAAGAAATACCTAATGTTTCTACAAGTTTCATAAAAGAAATTTTAAAATCATATATATGATATACATTCTGAATTTTGTATACATATTTAATTTTAAAAAATTATGATTATTCATAGCTTTCATTCACAAGATTAGAAGATGCAGTTATGTAAGCTAAATTTACCATTAAATAATCATAATAGTCGAAAATTAATTTATTAAAATTATTTCTTGAAAAATTTTTAAATCATGAAAATTTGAATGTGTTAAAACAGCTGATCATATATATATATATATATATATATGAGACATATATATATGTGTGTGTCTCAGTAAACCTTTATTATAATCTTCTAGGTTTAACTTCCTAACTTATAAATGAATATTTTAATACAGTTTGTGAATTTATGTTACTGGTAGTTTGTCTACTTGAGCATAATATGCATATAAAATCGAATAATAAGTTTTAATATACATTGAAATAAGAAAAAAATTAATTCAACCCTTCTCGAGCCTACGTCGTAGTTGTTCTGAACTCAACGAGAAGTCGCTACATAGTTCACTACAGTCCGTCTGTCATAAGAAAAGCTCTCGCCAGTTAGTCTGCAGCTGTTTGTTGCCGTAGAAACGAGTCTTCACCCATTTTTTGTAGGGGTGTCTTGAAGATGAATGATAAACTCTTTTCCCCTCAGCAAACAGTTCCCCAAAACAAAATAACAATAAAGTAATCATTAATTAGCCCCTATTTGAAATACACTAGCCCTGTTGCTATAGCGACCGCCACCTGCCAGATACTCTGGCGGGGCTGTTCTTCTCGTAGACAGACAGTATGTTCCTCGGCGTTTTATCATACACAAAGGGCAAAGAACCCTACAAGGGAATTGAAGGGGAGTAGCTCCGAAGTGAATGTTTTACGCGGGGTGTTGCATGAGAAAATTTTAGGACAATATTTCCTTCATGAACAAACATTGAAGGATTTATTTATTTTTAACTCATCAATTATTTTATATTCAATACTTGATTGTCTTTCTCCTTTCCGTTTTCCTGCCTGAATGGAAATTTTAGTTCGCGCGTATTCAAATGTGGAAGAAAGACATCGTATTTATAAGAAAGTTTCAGATTGTTTAATCACAGCGTATTCCGGCTGCTGAAGGCCACGTTAATAGTTGAAACTCTCGATAGCAGTCTGCGTACGGCATTGCATTATTCTCGCCATTGGGCTTGTCGCTCCAGTAAGGCAACTTGCGAGTTATTTTTTCTGCGTAGTCTTTAAATATCTTACGACTTATTTAACTTAGCTTTAATCTGAATTCACTACTTTTGAGTTACGGCATAAATGCTGGCTGGTTTTGTAAGCAAACGAAGTGCCTTCTGTTAAAGTGCTAAGTTTTAATAAAAGAGTCTTTTACACTTTTTTACGTTTCTCTGTCTTCGTGTTGAACATAGCGATATGTCGCTTACCTTTCAGATTGAGTCTCATGTTAGTTTATGCTTCCGAAGAAGATGAAACTCTACAAGCAATAACAGTCGGAGTTTTTTAGATATATTTATCCATTGTATCTGTTTGTCGATATAGTTTGAAAGAGAAATATATCGCTTTTTGCCTAGATACTACACACTTTTCTTATGATACAGATTATTCTTTATTAGATTTGAAACATAAATAACTTCGCTTTACAGAGTGCCAACGGATTTTAATCACCAAGTTTGTTGGGCAGGAATTCCTTAAATTCGCATAAAACATTTTTGAAATTAAAAACTAATTTCAAATTTTAAACTCTGGTTTCCGTGTTCACGTGTTCGAATGGAGGATTCCGTGTGTGTAATATTTGGTGCAGACATTTTCCCGCAATGCGAGGAACATACATACAGAATCTTCATCTTTTATTATATAAGCGGCTAAAGTGTGTGTCGCCGATAGTTTATTGAGCCACTCAGAAAAATGAGCGCACAAAATTAACATTTCCGCAATTTTTAATTAATATCTCGGCCGATTAACGTCGTACGAAGATGAGAACGGTATCGATGGATTCGGAGAATTTTTTGGAATCCAAGGATACGCGTCTCGAATTTCAACTCGGCATCGTTCCGTAGATATTCTAGAAAAAAGAATTTAGCACGTAGCCAAATCCCTCTAATAGGGAAAACCCAAGAAAGAAAGTGGAAAATGTAGAGAACACGTAGGGGAAAATTAGTTTTTAATTAGTATCTCGGCTAATTAAAGTCCCAAAAAGACACGAATGGTCAAAATGGCATGTCCAATGGGTGTGCTTCGCTAAGCCCGGGAGCCAGCCGTTTCGGAGGAGATGATGTTACTTTACTCCATATATATATGCGGATTAAGTGTCTTTTTGTCGCCGATAGTTTATTGGTTTCTTGCGTAACTGTACCAGCCAATGGGGTGAAGTTGCCACGGCACAGGGTTGCCGTTTCAATTGAGGCGTAGACAATTTCCCATAAAACTTGCCTTTGCTATTACCATCAATAAGTCTCAGAGCCAAACGCTTAAGCGTGTTGGCATTTTTTTTTTTTTTTTTTTTTTTTTTTTTTTTTTTTTTTTACCTGAGCCTGCATTTGGACACGGTCAACTTTATGTTGCCTGTTCAAGAGTTCGTGAAAGAACGGACGTAAAATTAAAAGTAATGGATGGTCCTTTCCAAGGCGAGCTTAAAAATGATGGAAAGATATACACAAGAAATGCTGTGTACAAAGAGATCTTTGACATGGGAATTAACGTTTCATTATTTAAATCACCTTTATTTATTGAGCTAGCTGTGGCTCTTAAGAAATGTACCTTCAGTGGTTTCCTTGATTGCACTCTACTTTAAACAATTAAGAAAGTAGAAGGGGAAAAGCCTGTGAGACAGTAAGCAAAGGGTCGTCTTCGGCGCCTGGCCTGGGTTATTCAGTTTAAATTAGCAGACACCTTTGCACAAATCAATTAGTTACAATTTATAATATCTAGAACAGCGGACATTTTCAAATGTGTGGCCAGGCTTTCTAGTTACTTAATAACAGACGTAGAGGCCAAAGTTTTTCCTCTTGTTTGTTTCAGTGAAATTAATAAATAAATCTTATAAGCAGTGTCTTTGAATCGAAGAACTGCTGTATTTGCTCCAAAACGAATACGTTAAGTGACTGGTTATTCATCAATCGAGCAGATTTCAGACGGTGTTCACTTTTAAAAATGCAATTTAAAAGAAATATACATCGTGGAATGCAATTTCATTGTGAATAATAAACTCACCTACGCAGTATCCATTCTTATCACCAGTTCTGTAGCCGCAAACACATTCCTTACTACCGTTCGACGTTCTGCATCCAAAGCCGTAAGTACCACAACGACAATCTGAAAAGGATGAAGAGAATTACATGATTGGTAGACACAATCTTCATATAAAATACTTCCCTCTGCCCCCCTCTCGATGACTAGACAGGTACAGATAAAAATGTGTTGGGAGAACCACAAACTTCATTAAATATCGAACAGGTATAGCTGCCAGTCACTAACCAACTATAAGACGAAGAATAAAGCTGATGATAGTTCTTTTAGAGGGAAGTTTAGAAGTTTATTATTAACCCTTTGCGGCACAGTGTGCCCGGTCTGGACACACCTAAAAATTTCCTTCTGTACGCACAGAAAAACTGAATGAAAAAGAATTTATAGGTTACTATAGGTACCATCTTTATTTACTGAACCATCTTTACTTATAGTAGATGGCAGCTCAACACAAACCAGTTCATATATTTTAGCCATGTTTAGTTCTTTTAAGACCCTCATTTTTCAAAGAAACCTTCCAGATTTTTTTTAGGGTATAAAAGGAATTGTTTGAAAAGATACTTCTATGTTATTTTTTGGCTGTATGCTAATCTCCTTATTCTATATTAGTTTTAAATTTTTACCTTCAAATCTTGCCTTAAATCAAACGGCGGACCTTAGGTGTGTCCAGACCGGGCTCACCGATAATCTAGGACAACTGAGAGTCTGTATTCTTTGTTTCTCCGCATCTCATCGGTCAGTGCATTGACAACAAAGCTCGTTTCAGCACTCTTTTCGAAGCTCTATTCCAATCAGTGTGCCCACTTTGTGCACACCCACAGAATTAAAGCGATAAGTGCTATCTTCACAAAATTTTACTTGTGTACTCCTCTAGGCCTAATTAGACTGCCTACGTTTCTTTTCTTTTTTTAATCAAAACTCCGACTTTAAAAGGTAGCGTGCCGGAAAGGATTAAGAGAGGAGGATTAAAAAGAGCTAAAGGTTATTAGAAGAAAATGAAGAAAGCTAGAAGAAGGGTCATTAGAAGGGTTACTGTGTAATGGGTGAATCAATTATTAGCCCATCGGGATGAGATCAGATCTCGAACACTTTGTACCTTTGAGAAAGGAGAGAAACCTAATAAAGCAAGTTTTACTTTAAGTTAGCATAGAATATATCATATGACAAATTTAGAATAATACTTAATGTATAAAAAAACAGAAAATAAAATATAGAATAATACATAATGTGTCATATAATAAAATTTTGAATTTTCCAAATTTGGAATAAAATGCGAAAATATAGAATATATCATATGACAAATTTAAAATAATACTTAAAATAGAAAATAAAATATAGAATAATACATAAAGTATAGAATAATACATAATATATCGCGTACTAAAATTGAGAATTTAGAATGAAATGTTAAAACATAGGATAATACATAATGTATCCTATAATAAAACTAATAAAATGGAAGTATAAAATGTAGAAGAGAATAATATTGTATTTTAGAGTTCATGATCACAAATAGTTTTCAGTATTCATTAGGCAAAGTTCCTGAGCCATTAAAGTGTTCATAATTATAGAGTTCACAAAGAAAAAAATTTCATGGTTCGTGTATTTTACATGACTCATACAATATTCATGACTCATTTTTATCATGACACAGCAATCAACATCATGGCTCACTTTTTCAGTTCTAATTTGCTCTTATGACTCAATTTTTATATTTCATTTCGTTTATTACGTATTTGTAAGTATTTTGTTGTTACGATCAATGTAATTAAGTATTTATTACAAAAATCGATAACTGATCTTTAAAATTCTAAAAGGTTGAAAATTAAATATTTTGTTATATTTCGTTTGTTGTAGATAGGTTTACTCTGCATAGATCTAATCCATTTGTGTTACGTTTTTGATGAATTTCTTTCATATTAGAATTAAAATTCTGAAGTTTGATGATCACCCTTTTGAAGGATATATCAATATTTCTGGATGTACGAATATGAAAATTTATCGTGAGAGGACAAGAGACCTTTCTAGCCTCGTATACAGATATCAGTGTCTATTAAATTCGTTTGATGAAAATAAACAGGATATGCCCATGGCCAGTAATAAAACTTGTCAAAAAGGATTTTGTACTCTTGGTGTCAGTATTGTAGTTGAGGTAGAACTGGTATGTACGTCGTCCTGTAGATGCATTATTCCATTGTTTTGCCATATTTGAGTAATTTGTTCTTTTACAGAGAATCAAGATAAAATTTGGGGAATTTTATATATAGAATATTGCTTTCTTGATTAAGAGCAACTTTTTTGACAAAAAATGTGGATCGCTTCACGATTTTGCGTGTCAGCCTTGTGCAGGGGCCATGCTAATCTTCTCTGTATCATTCCAGTTTTAGTTATATACTGCCGAAGCAAGTATTCAAGGACTAGACACTTGCTCTCTAAGCTCGGAAACTCATATTCATTACCATTTAGCCATTAACTCGGTGGAAGGTGTTTGGACACACAAAAGCGACTGGCCACAGTGCCTTAACTCTTTTACAGCAAGTCAAAAGTTTTTAAAATTGTGCGCAAAATAACTAGAATAATACGAATAATTTATATATAGCTCTCTCTCTCTATATATATATACAGAAAAGCAAGAATTTTTTATGAAAGAGATGTTTTAATTTATTTCAATGTTCCTCCTCCTGACGAAGTGGCTTTGAATTTGATTGATTTCCTCTTCTTTTATCTTCTATAAAGTTCATTAAGTTTTTGAATTAGGGTTTCGTTTGTTTGAAGTATTTTAATTTTCCCATTTTTAAAATTCTTTTACACATTTTTATGATTTTTTGAAATTTACTACTTATGAATTTCGGTTTGAGGTCTTTGTGTAAAATTAGTTTTAAATTTCTTATTTTATGTCTTTACTGATAATTATTCAGCAGCTTAATGAGCGAAAATACTAGGAATGCTTATATTATGCTATTTTAAAAGTTTTTTTATAATTATATATCTCTCTATATATAAACATTAGTCTTTAATGAGTAAGTAAGAAATGGAAAATGCACAGATAAGAAGCAGAACATAAACTATACAGAACTGTGCAATGAGAACTCAAGACATAAAAATACAAAAACATTACATAAAGAATAAAGTGAGCAAAAATGCATTAAGTTTCAGCAATAAAACTTGACTTTGAAATGGTCGTAGGCCTTTTTTTGCTATTGTTAAATTTAAGATCATAATTATATATTCTGAGTTTCAGTATTATTAAGATATTTTTTAATTTTTAAATGGAAGATTCTTCCTAGGTGGCAACAGAATCTTCTAAGCTGAGTGCAGTTTGTAACTACTTTCTACTAGATTTACAAGAGTAAGCCCATATTGGAAGGCATCTCATGATCGAGAACATTATCCAAAGTGCAACACACATGTAACTAATGATATTACACTCTTCTGCTGTCGGCAGGGCAGCTGATTCACTAGATTTGGATTATTCGCTCTAAACTTGCTTCAAAGAATCTATTCATTTTACTTAGCGAATGAACAGTGAATACACAAAATGGAGTGTTAGCTCTTTGCTCTTTTTATAAGCATGGGAGAATCATTTGATTCATAGTATATAAATATTTAAATTTTTCTTTTTATTTACTGGAAATATATCTTACATTTTTATGTGTTAATGTGTGAGGCAGTGTGTGTGTGTGTATGTATGTGTGTATATGTATGCATATATCAGAGATGTGCTATTCGTTCACGAACTGATTCAAAGAGCCGATTCATTTTCTGAGCTAGCTAACACCTGATTCATAAGAAAATGTCCTGTAACTCTTTTAGATTTCACCCACCGAGATCTCTTGGTAGTTCAGTTCCCATTTTATAGAAGAAAAGAACGTTTATTCTCTTAAGTTAAAAGTGAGTTATTTTTATCATTTTCCAAGGTTTTGAAAATTTATTTTATTCTATAATTTCATTGTCAGTTTTATATAAAAAGGAAGTTTCAGGGTTTCTCAAAACTGCAGCTGAAAGAAAAAAGGCTAGGAAGGTAATGTTTGATTGAGTCAGCGCTTCCGATCCCATTGCTCGTTGGATTCTTTTCCTTCTTCACTTCATCCTCGCTAACCTTTCTTGATTGACACCTCGTTCATGGTCTTTACCTTCAAGGTTAAATCTACTGAGCGGTGAATCATATAACAGAAACGATCCAATTCAGTGAGCGAGCAGTTCTGATCTGATTGATAGAAAAATGGTTTTGACTACCCCTAGTACACAATGGGTAGTAAAAAAATATTCGAATTTTATATGATACGAAATGTGAATCTGCTGAGACTTATGGCTCATGTTTCGGACAGGGTGGAGCACTTGAGATTTCATTGCACCTTGCTACATTTATTGGTTTCAAATTATAGTTTTCGTAAACTGATGCATTTACAAAAAATTTAGTAGCTACTCTGTTTAAAATAAAGGCTGAAGCTCAAAGTGTTTAACCGCCGTGTTCCTTATGAATAAGTTTACTTTTGAGCAAGTCTTTTTTAGCATTTAAGCAAAACTTTTGACTTTTATTTTCTTTACTTGGCATCCTAATTCGGTTAACCGTTCTTTGAAGTTTATTGTATTTACTATGTATTGCAAAACAATTTTCAATTTTTTTTTTTTAAATTTTAACTCAATTTCTGTGTTTGTCTTAAATTTTGAGGATGATAATTTTAAATCTCTATTGTTAGGAATTTCTGTATATATGTAAATAATTTTAGTGAAACTATATTTAAGGTTCCCTTCCACATTCATTATACATGAAAATTTCTGCTAGCTTTTAATGTATCCTATTTCAATTTGGATGTATATTGGAAGAAAAGGAATCAAGGTACAAAATGAAAAGTCATTTTTAAATTAAAATCAAGAAAATATCACTTATTCATGACATTTTGAGGAACTTATATATAATAAGTTTTACGGCTAAACCCGTAACGGTTAACCGAAATTTCACGGCTAAACCCGTAACGCTCAGAGGGTTAAAACTGTAGTATTTTTTGCATAATGTAATATGAAATGCTAGAAAGAGACGATTCTCTGCCGAAAAAGTAAATTATCTCGCTAAATTGGCGAGTAAGTGCCAAGCTCGCGACGGTTTGGCGAATAATTTTTATCGCCAAATTCGGCGAGAACTTGCAAAAGTCACCAGAATTGGCGACATATGGGTGCGGTCCATGTAAAACTGTAATGGGTAATGTGATTGAATAAATGTAATTAATGTATATATGTAACTCTAACCGCATTCGGGTCTCATACACCTTAAAGTAATTTCAAAAAGTCGAAAGTACTAGAGATTTCTCGGGGGAAAACCAGGGGAAAACTATAGCAGACAGAAGAGAATATCGGATTCTCAGTAGTTGTTGGTTCAGAGTCGACTTCGGAGTCTTGTGGTAATCACCGTGTGAGTTTCGCTCTTTAGATGTCATTTGCATTGCGTTGAGTTTAACGATTTTAGTCGTTTGAAGTTTCAAGGAAGTCATGTGGTGACACATCAGAAATTTTTAATGTTATTTTATGTATATTTTTCTCCACTTTGGTCATAATTATACAAATACGTTTTCTCGGCAAACTTTAGTTTATTCCCCGAGTGGGTTTTAAAGAGAAATGCTCAGTATTGCATCTAGACTTCTCACCTTTGCAAGTTTTCGTGTCGTAATCAAATTGCAAATTTTTGTCAGGGCATGCGCAGTAGGCTTTACCGTACATGCCGCCTGCGTAAGAACACTTGATACTAGTGTCAGTACCGCAGTCTAATTCATTGTTTTCACAGTCATCAATTAGATGGCATTTGTCACCACGCGTGCCGACAAAGCATTTGCAGTGTTTTGGTTTGCCGTCTTCTTCCAGACAGTACCCGTACACGCAGTCAGTGTCATCTGTGCAGGTTTCTGAAAATAAAATATTAAAACGGTTAAAAAATTCGTAGAGGTTTATATCTGACACATTTGTACAGATTTAAGAATGCTTTTATCTAGTCTAAAATTTGCGATATAAATTTAAATGCTAAACATAAGTTACTAAGCAGATCATGATTAGATTCTTTCCAATATGTCTATTGAATTCAGAAGTCAAACAACAAAAATCAGCGTTATATTTTCAAATTTTCACAGCGACATTTTTCACCCAACATTATTAATCAAGCAGTTAAAAAATTCTTATCTCAACACACTAAAAGGCACACTCCTGTTTTAGGAGATTATAAAAATTCTGTTGTCATTCCCTTCTTTCCATCAATTAGCTATAAAATTGCACATATTTTGCAGAAATTTAACTTTCGGGTCGTTTATTCTCCCATCAATAAAATTCCGAGTTCCATCCTCAAGGATCCCATTCCGGATATGAATTCCTGGGGTATTTATAGGATTCCTTGCCAGTGTGGTTTACTTTACATTGGCCAAACTAAGAGAGCCTTAAAATTTCGTGTCAAAGAACATAAGGCATATTTTAGAAAAAAGGAAACACAGAAGTCTTCTGTTGCCCAACATTGTTGGTCCAAACATCACACTTTAAATTTTTATGCTGCCAAAATTATTCAAAAACCATCTTCCATTGGTGAACTGGATTTTCTAGAGGCATTTCACATTCACTGTGAAAATTTGAAAATATAAGGCTGATTTTTGTTGTTTGACTTCTGAATTAGTATTTGTTCCGCGTGTTATTGTGTTTTAATTATGTCTATTGAAGACAGCACATGTTGAAGACAGCAGATCACATCTGAGAATTCATAAGGCAAATACAGTCAGTTTACTATATACCGTGGCAATACCGCATTAGAGTAACTTAAAATCATAACTAACTGGCAGTTAGAAGAAGCTCAGGAAAGAGATATAACTCATATTATAATTTAGAGAGTTCCACCTTATAGATTCTAGTGCTTTTAGGTCACATAAACTAACAAGCTCTAAAAAAGACTACACAACAAAAAGTCAGAAGAAGGCTGTACATATCGCTTTATTCAATCATATACAGCTGAAAAGATGGCACCGCTTGGGCTTTCATAAATATAACACTTCTGGTTTAATTCCAAAAGGCAATGAACTTAAGATAAAATTTAATTAAACTAGTCTAACGGTTCACAAGATGATTTAACGCGCAGGAAGGCTCTGAATCGCAGAAGCCGGCAGAAACAAGTTTAATGGCTAGAAGCATTCAGTGCTACAGTATCAAACCGCCAGTAATTCCGAGTAACAACGTGGCCTACAATCAGGCATAACACGCTCTAATGTCACCTTCGAAAACCTTCACTTATAAGCAGTTCTTTCTACCTTAATTTGATTACACGCGTGATATCTGATTAACACCTTGGCAGGAAAGCTTGGGTGAAAACGAGACAAAAAAAAAGTTACTTTAACCAAAAAAAAAAAAAAACTGTTTCTCAAACTATATAAATCCTTACAATCTTCTTGGGAAACGTACTCTAAGTCGAGAATCTAGAGCAGTGGTGCCCGACCTTCGGCCTATCGCGAGCACATTTCCAAAACATCAACATTTTTGTTAAGCATATTTCCAATCTTATGTGATACATCCGAAATATTAATTTCGGCAAATGGGTTTGAGATGAATAATAATATTGGTTGAACTTTATGGAAATCAGAGAAGCGGAGTTCAAAATTATTTTTCAGTGCATTTAGGTTTTCTGAGTATTTCTCTGTTTCAATTGCCTTGTGGTTAATAATATGGCTTGATAAATTCTGAAAATGGGTAAATTTTTTTCTTTCATCTGATTTATCCACAAATTTAACTTTATCTGAAAAACAGTTACAGTCCCAGTCAATTGAGAAAGGGCTTTTTGTTTTTATGGAGATCTTCGTTCAGTTTATTCAGTTTAGCTGTTATATCCTTGAAAAATGCAGATCAGATAACCAATTATTATAGTCCAATTTTTTATAACTTTCGTTTCCGGATTCCAAAAACTGCTTTATCTTACAAGCTGCAAATCGTTGAAGAACTTTTCCCCTGCTGAGTAATCTAACATCGGAATGAAGCAATAAGATTCCATTTTCGCTATCAAGCTAATCAGTCAGTAATCAATTATTTTATAACGTCTTACAAGATATCTCTTATGACTATAAATGCTTACCATATTATTTTAACAATTGATGATGATGATGCCGTGTCTATGACAAAGTGCAATTATATAGCTTCAAAGCTGTCAAAGACAACTTTTGCAACCTCGGCAGCTCTAACAATATAAAGTAGGTCCACTGGGTCTTCAATGCCGATGCTAAACAATCTGGCCTGGATTGCTGGGAAGCTGAAGATGTGATGGCGAGACAGTGGGATGTCATCTGAGCAAGGAGGACAAATGTTGGTGTAACTACGCTTCCGTCTGCAGAAATCCTCATCCCTTTCAAGTGATTTGTCCTAAGTCTGGCTATGATAGTCGATATCGCTCTGTCACAGTTCGATTCCGGAATGGAGTTTCCTTTAACTTGACCGATTAGTCTTTGACTGGCAACTGCATTGGCATCAACGAGGGTTAGGCAGTTGGATGGCTGAGGAGAATCACGGGGTGCCTTTGCAAGCTCATCGGCCTTCTCATTAACAAAAATATATTAATAGTTAAGAAATATAAATGAATGGTAATTTTTGAAATATTTTTTGTTCATAATACCTAATCGGGCTGGCCAGCACATACAAAACGATCCGCGAGCACTTGTGCTCGCAAGTACATTGTTGAGCACCGCAGCTCTAGAGGACTAAAGCGAATTATCGCTATGCCTTGTTAATCAAACAGAAAACGTAACAAGGGTGTAAAAGATCCTTTTATTAAGAGGATGAGAGATGTCAAATATTTGACCAAAAGGAACTTCTTATGCTTACAAAGTCAGCCGCCATTTACGGCGTAACTCAAAAATAAGGAAGTACAAATTAAAACTAAGATAAGTCGTAAAATAATTAAAGTTTAAACAGAAATTATTATCACGCAATTTTGCTGAAACCTGTACTGACGTGATAAACACTACTGGCAAGAATAAAGCAAAGCCGAAGACAGATAGCTATCGTAGAATTTCAACACTAGTAACTTGGCCTTCAGCAGGGGGAACACGCTCTGTCTAAACAATATGGTGTGTGTATTTAATTATGGCAAAGCACACCAGGGCTATCTGCCTAAGAGGAGGGATGCCTTTCGTGGAGGACTTTCTAAGGTAAACTGGCTCGTATACACGTTACACATGGGGAAAACCACGAAAACACCCATGCAGCCAGCCCGTTCGCGGGATTCGAACCTCGGGCCGAACTACCAGTGTTCAGCGACTTTTACCGCTCGGCCGCTGGTGGGCCCGTCTAAACAATATGAAATCTCTCTTTAAATACTATCGCTTTCTACCGCATTTGAAAAATCGCGAATTAAAATTAGCAATCTGGCAGGAAAACGGAAAGACAGAATGAGAGTAAAGACACATATCGTAAAACAACTGGTTAGATAAAATAAATAAATACCTTACAAAATTAAATGAAAAATTTAATAATTTAATAATTATGTGATTTTAATCAACCAGATATGGCCGGTAAGCTCACTTGGTTAAATAAATTAAATCAATACTCAAAACAAAAGGAACACACTGTAAAGTATAGAAGAATAAACAACATTTGAAAAGGAGAAACTCTGTTAAGTGTGAGATTAAATAATTATATTTACATCAGAAGTTCACAAAAATATCACTGACGTTTTGAATTAACACTCATGTAAAACAAAATCATCTAGAGCATTTTTGTGGGTTTAGGAATTTCATTTGGCAGAAATTGTGCGTTGCCATTACATGGAATTTTTTTTTTCAGTTTCCATACAAGCAATTTTTACGGGCAATTTTACTTCCTTGTAGGAAGTCAAAGAAGTATACTAATGCTAAGTAACGCACGTACGTATGTATGTAACTCCCATAACTCAAAAATGACTAACCTCAGAACGCTGAAATTTTGTGTATCGGACTGCTACGACATATAGTTGCGCAACTCGCTTGCACCAGACGTAGATATACATATACATACGCACTCTGTTACCAGGCTCAGTGAGCTCAGTTTTTTATTCTTATATATTGGTGAATTGTGTATTTTTTGCTTTAAAAGTGATTGAATTATGTTGTTCTTAATTTCGTGCTAAGAGTTTTATCTCTTTAGTTAATCTGTATGCAAGAGTTGTAGAATTATCAAAATTTTTTTTAAATTTTAATTGGTGCTAAGCCTAAAAAAGCCGCCATTTACTTACATCTGAAACTCTTAGTAGATAAGTGAATTAAGTCAGTCTAGGCACCATTTTCCGTCTTTTTTCCGAGTGAGAGCAAACGTAAAGGTTAAGTTTTGTGCACAGAAAAATCTCTCTTCCTGCCCGCTGGTTGAATTCCTTCATTTG
This sequence comes from Stegodyphus dumicola, assembly GCF_044657685.1. Lineage (NCBI taxonomy): Eukaryota > Metazoa > Arthropoda > Arachnida > Araneae > Eresidae > Stegodyphus > Stegodyphus dumicola. Next base: position 56,674,237 of record NC_140778.1, read on the forward strand.
TGTTGAAATTCTAATTTTAATTGTAAAATATTTTTCTTTACTGTTTTTAACTGTATTTGGTGTTTTATGCTTTTCTGTATTTTACAGTTTTTAATGAAGATGTTTTGAGTTTTTATGTATTTTTGCCTTACCGCGAAGTGAGAACGGAATGAATTGAATGAGAAATATATTTCTAATGAAATTCAAGTGTAAAATAAATTCAGGAAACAATGTCTATAATTTAATAGCCGTACAAGGAAGTCATGAGGCGTCCACATCAGGATTTTGCTTTTATTGCGTCGATTTTTACTTCTTTGCACGAAGTATAGGAAGAATTGTAAAATTTTGGGTATCATGCTTCAACATAAATATCCATTTTGACCATTCCCGGTTGAATTTGGGTGAATTCTGCACGTACAGTTCAGGACTCTACCTACAAAATGTCATAATCTGTTTAAAGTGGATTGTAAAATGGTTTCAGAATAAATTCAAAAAGTATTTTTTGTGACGTCTATACGTACGTACGTACGTACATATGTATACGTACGTAAGTACGTACGTATATATGTATCTCGAATAACTCAAAACGACTATCCGTATAATGGTAAAATTATGTATATGTGATTGCTATAACATTTAATTGTGCACTGCCTTTTTTTCTTGCTTTAGTAGTGGCAAAGTATATGAAATAATAAAAAGCACAAGGAAAAGCCGGAGCTGTGTCGATACGTGCTTGAAGAAGACTTTTGATTGCGTAGTATGCTAGTAATGTTAACTTGGTAATATCTAAAGAACTTGGCACTTGAGGCAATTTTATTTTTATTTTTATTTGCAATTGATTTTTGTGGCCACAATCACCTGCCACTCTATTTACATTTTTAATATTGTTGAGATAGAAAGCAAGCCAGCGAAATTACACCTTAGCAAGATAGAGAGCAAAGCTGAAATGCGTAGTTAAGCAAGATGGAAGCACGCGAAAATAAAAGTTTTGGTTTGCAATTGGGTGATTGGTCAAAAGGCATCTGAATTAAGGGTTACGTAAGATACCATGATTAATTTGAATGACGCAGTTTAGACTTACGGCGCTATTTTTAGGACAGATAAATGAAGTTTCCAAATGAAATAGAAAATAAAAGAGGTTATAGTGAATTAAATTTAAAAGTTTGCTTTCATATTATTTATCTTACATATATACCTTTGGCACTGCGAAACGCAACAAAAAAGGCAGTGCACAATTAAATGTTATAGCAATCACATATACATACTTATATATATATAATGTTATAGCAATCATGTAAATGGCGGCATAATTATATATATATAATGTTATAGCAATCATGTATAAATAATTATATATATATAATGTTATAGCAATCATGTATACATAATTATATATATATAATGTTATAGCAATCACAGACATATACATATACCGGGTGGCCATAATTAAACTGACAGTGCTCACAGTGTTCTGTAGCGCGATCTATTTGCGAGAAAGACGCCACATTTTGTAGGAAAATTAAACAAGACGGGGGACGAAGGATTCCGCGAAAAAAAAAATTAGTTCCAAAAGTCACAACTAGGGGAATATTTGGTGCTGTGTAATAGAAAATAGAGTGTTAACAAATGCAAATTAATACGGAATAAAATTTATCGTAGGTCCATTCTTCTATGAAAACATTACCCCGACAGGACCGGAAACCTGTTCTGTTACCAGAGAGAAATATCGCCACATGTTGAACAGCTTTGTCATTCCGGCACTTCAGCAAAGACAATGCCTGGGGGAAATCATTTTCATGCAAGATGTAGCACCTCCACGCGTTGCTGTACGGGTGCAAAATGTGCTACGACAGAAATTCACAACAGAAAGAGTCATTAGCCGCTACTTTCCAACTGCATGGCCACCTCGGTCGCCTGTTCTTACCCCATGCGATTTCTGGCTATGGGGTTACCTTAAGTCCAAGGTCTATCAAGGAGTGGTCCAGGACCTGGCTACGGTGAAAGATAACATATCACGGACTGTACGGGAGATTCCAGCAGACATGTTACTTTCTGCTGATGTGCATACTGTGCACAAAATGCAATATGTAGTCCACAACAGCGGTAGCCACACTGAACCTTATTTGAATGCAAAGTAAAATGTAATTTCCGTATTGATTTGCATTTGTTAACACTATTTTCTATTACACAGCGGCAAATATTCCCTTAGCGGTGACTTTTGGAACTAAATTTTTTTTCGGGAATCCTTCGTTCCCGTCTTGCTTAATCTTCCTACAAAATGTGGCGTCATTCTCGCAAATAGATCTCGCTACAGAACACTATGAGCACTGTCAGTTTAATTATGGCCACGCGTTATATATATGCCTAGGAGCCAAAACAATAGGATCACCTACTCAATAACGCAACTGTGGACCTTTGGCTTGCGAAATAGCTGAAAGTCGCTTTGGCATGGCTGTGTTGAACTCTGAGCTGCCGCTGCATGATACGCCAAATGTATTAAATCCTTATGCTCCTCGAACCATGCCAGCACAATTCGAGCCTTTTGACATAGGGCGTTGTCTTGCGGGAAGATTCCATTTTCATTTGCGAAGACAAACGCCAAAGGGATTATCTCTTCTATCGACAGTCCCTGCCAGACTAGTCTCGTTTAGCTACAAAAAAGATGTTGCACCTACGTGGGAGTTTTTCAAACCTCACCGAAAATGTCAAGGAGTTCTGTCCCGGGTAGAGTCAACCTATCGCACGAAAGTTCTGCTTCTGAAGGATACCCCCCGGGGACCGACGTAGAGAACTCTGCAAAGGTACTGGCTAGGATCTGTACCTAGGCAGTTTCGGCCACGGGGTATAAAATTTATGAACTTGGTGGTTCTGAAGGCCCTGGGAAAGGTCACTATTGGCCGGCATAGGGGTCTGGCATGTTCTGAGCGGTGTGGATCTGTAGCTGGGGAGTTTCTCCCCCCCCCCGGTTTGCTGGGTAACGGCCCTCTGCGACGGGCTCGCCCATGTGACTGCCAGGTAGCAATTGACGACCAGTGCTGCCTGGAGATTTTTCCAGGTGGTGCGCCGCTCCTCTGGAGGGGTAATAGTGGAGGTTGAACCTCCACGAAGTGCCGAAAGGGAGAGTGGACCTGCAATGTGTTTAAGTTCACGAGGCAGGACAGCCAAATTTACCTTCTGAAGGATCACGTGAACTCAATCTGAGAGATAATCGATTAGTGTTTGGCGTTCAAGTTTTTGTAGTAAGTGAAAATGGTAACCTAACTACGTGTGTTTCCTAAAAATGTGCGGGTTCTGATAATTGTCGGTTTCGACGTCCAGTCCCGCGTAGCCGAAGCGTAATGCGATCGGGACATAAGGGTGCAAGCGGTCCTCAGTGGTGTTCAGATATTCCCGCAAGTTTTATGGTCTGTTCTACCACAACTAAGAGCGCCCATGAGAACGTCACCTAATAATGCTGCTACCACCAGACCTGCTGTACAGAAGAGGATAGTATTCGCCTGGAAGACGACTATCGACGTGATAAATGAGAATTCGTGATTCATCAGAGTACTTAACCATGTTAGGGAAGAAAGGTGCTGAAAAGGTCGCTTGCATTTTATGGAAACGATTTTCTGCTTAAATTTTTCTCGCTGCATAATCGTTTCCGCTTAAATCGTCTGATATTGTTTCAATTTAATTAGAAAATAAAACAGGAGATTTATTTTGGAAATGGTTCCTAAAACTCACAAATATGTCGAAAATTCAGTAAAAAAAAGAATATTCTTATTAATAAATCGTAAAGCTGTGTAAAAATTGATGATACTGCGTTTCAAAGAAATGTATACTGCGCCAAAAGAATGGGATAGTTGTATATCAAAACATCTTCATTAAAAATTGTAAAATTCAGGAAAACCTAAAATACAAAATACAGTTAAAAAGCAGTTAAAAGGAACATTTTTTTTATAATTAAAATTAGATTTGGAAATAACTAATGGGCTAAACTCTTCTTTCCCCCCCCCTCACAAAGGAAACATTTATGAACAAATTAAAAAATATTTGAAATACATTTTTTTAAAATTTCGCTCACTAAACATTTATCAAAACATAACAAACAATAATAATAATAATATCATAAATGAAAAAAACTTCAGCTTTATATTTCCCTCCTTCCAACCTGCCTTCGTGGTGTAACGGGCTGCACACTTGGCGCGTATTCGAAAGGTCCAGGTTTGAGTTCCCGCGAGGGTATTGCTCGTTCTTTACGTCTCTCGAATTTAAAATAAACTAATGTCTTTACAGTGGCGTCCGAACTGAAAGGTGGTGGATGATGATTCTTCACCACCAGGATTTGGCGACTACGTCCCCTAATGCCCAGTCGCCCTTTGAAAGAGGGAGTATATGAAGTATTTTCTCCCTCCTTCCGACATGCCTTCGTGGTGCAACGGTTGGCCCACTCGGAGCTTATTCGAGAGGTCTAGGCTCGAGTCCTGGTGAGAGCTTTGATCATTTTTCTTGTCTCCCGTATCAAAAATCCTAATCACTCTACAATTTTCTATCTGAAACTAAAGTTGAATACTTGAAAAAGACTTTTGCTGATAACACTTTGTAATTTAAGTTTATCGACAGCTAAATTTTAAATTCTTAGCCTGGCATTTCTTTCAAATAAATCTAACATTTTAATTAGTCAGTCAATAATTTAATTTAAATTAAAAATAAACAAATGATGAAATTTTCTAAGTTTTCCGGAAAACTTTTCTGTGTGATACAAAAGCTGAGAATAAATAATGAAAACCAGTTTCTTTCTCTTATTTACTAAATTTTTTTTCACGCATAAATAAAAATAATTACAGTTGTAGTTGTTATTTTAAGTGTTGTAGCCATGGAGAGAAAATTACTCAAAATTATCGCTGATTGTAGATGATCTTCGGTCAGTCTGATTATTTTCTTATCAACTTTCAATTGCAGAGAAAAGCTGTTAAAGTTTTTCCAAACAAAGCTATCATTGTTAGTACAAGAATTCGTAAATCCTCGAATAAGATTTATTAGCCCAGCGGCGCAATTTACACAGAAGGGCTATTAATTTCGTTTTGGCATTTTGCGTTGGTTCACTATGAAAGTCTGAGTCACTTTCAAACCGTTGCCACCAAATATTAGAGCCCTGCATTATATTTAAAGAAATTAAATAATGAAGGATTCGCATGTATGTAAGCATGTTTTTCACGCTGTGAAAAACCAGCGGTACCTAGATACACCAAATTTTGAATAACGTAGTACTCCATTCGAATATGGGCATCTGGATGCAAAAATTTGGAATTTGTTTTATTACCTATTTTATATTTTGTAAAGCTTTAGAGAATTTTTGATTAACAAACTCAACGATTTCAAAGTGAGCAATGGCAACACTATACGAAAAAAATCTGGTGTGTACACCACGTGACTTCCTTGTACGGAATATTAAATTATAAGCATTTTTTCTTGCATTTTGTTTAAACTTATTGAATTTAATTATATCTACTTCGCCGACAGCGCATAAACCACAATAGAATAAGTGCATTCTTTAAAATTCACTCTATTTGTTTACTATAGCGACACTCTGGCGCTAGGTTCACTTAACAGTATTATATTTCGTTCATATTATAACTCAGAATGCACAAAATTTGTATCATCTCAAGAATTTTCTAATCGTTGCCACATGTTCTATTCAAGTACTATAATAAAGCTAGAACGATGTATGAAAGAAATTAAGCAAACAAAACAGAAAACAAACAGTTTTTCACAGACGATTGAGTATTTCTCATTCAATTAATTCAGTTCTCACTTCGCGACAAGGCAAAAATACATAAAAACTCAAAATATCTGTATTAAAAATTACGAAGTAAATCTTAAATGCTTATTTCCTCGAAAAAATTCGAGAAAGGATTAAGCATGATTTAAATAATAAATGAAGGCGTCATCTTTGTTGTTGCGAAGCTAAGTTTCTCTAGATTGGCAACAAATCCGCTATCCTGCTGTTTCAAATGTAAACAAGCAATGGCCGCCATCAAAAACATTATTAGGCTTAGCCGCACTTAAACAACTTTTTTAAATTGTTGATAATTCTAAAAATATTGCATACAGATTTACTAAAGGCATAAAAACCTTAACCGGAAGATAAGAACAACATAATTCAATCATTTTTAAAGAAAATAATGTACAATTTACAAACATATAAGAGTAAAGAAACTGAGATCACTGAACCGGGTAACAGAGTGGATATATATATAAATATATTTATATACGTTTGGCACGGCCGATTGCAACCAAAATACGAGGTGCACATCTACATGTTATAGCAGCCCTATATACAAAATTTCAACGGTCTGAGGCTACTCGTTTTTGAGTTATACGAGATACGTACGTACATACGTTCGTACAGACGCCACGAAAATTTCTCTTCAGAATTCATTTTAAAGCAATTTTATAATTTCTTTTTGGAGGAAAAGAGTGTTTTATTCTGTCCTTACGTACAGATATCACGGAAATACATCGTTAAATTGCATTTGAAAGAGGTCAGAATGGGATATTTTCGTTGAAATATGCTGCCTGTAACTTTTCGCGATTACAATACTTCCTTTTTACTTAGTACAAGGAAGTAAAAAAGGGGATTTTTTATCTCCAGCGCGCGAGACTGAATGTCAAAAATTCTAAATATATGCTCTTTTTTAATTATTTTGTGATACTGCTGTTAAACTGAATTTTATGGTTTAAGTGCAACAGAAATGATACTTAATTAATAAAGGTAACGCAAAAAAAGTTAAAGAAACGCCCTTTTGGGCGTAATATAAATATAGTTTTTTCGTATTTATTTATTTAACATTTTAAATTAATTACCTCCATTTACAGAAGTAGTTAGGATTTGAGTATCCCTGCACCCCGGAAGTGCCGTCGTCCTTCAAAAGTACTTGGATGTAGTAGTAGGCGGTAATGTAGGCGAGACTGTTTGTCATATACTATGTTTTTCTAAAATAGTGCGTTAAATGAAGGATGAGAGGCTTGTAAAAAAAAAAAAAAAAAAAAAAAAAAAATGGGGGAAATGATTTAATTAAAATTCACGAGTCGAATGTAATATGCGCATTTGAAAGGGTTGGTTTCAGTTGAGTGGGCTGGGATAATATTCTGCATTGCTAAATTAGGAACGAAATGGTCGCTTTTCCTTGAGAAAGGTTAGATCAAGGTTAAGATTTTGAGGGGGAGGGGAAAGTAGTATTTGATGTAATATGTGTTTTGAAAGCGTAAACATCCTGTAAGCGCACAAGGCGAGACTTGTGAAACTTTCACTTGATCATTACATTTCGAAGCGGTGAGGTTGGTGCTATCATCCTCCATAAGGATTACAATGGAAGCTCGTAATGGTGAGTGAAACGTAAGGTTTTTTTTTTGTGTTATTGTTCTTTTATTGTTAAATACTTTCTGCGATAAATGTTAAGCATAAAATTATAATTAAAATTAGTTTATTTTAGAACGCAAACGTAGATGTGTTGACACGTTGGGGGATGTGCAGCCGTCGGAAGATCTTATTTTAAACCTTGTTCCCGAGGAAGGCGAAACCTCCCGCAAAAAACTCAAAAAAATTAAAATATACATTGGAAAAAATGTTTCAATAGAAACTTGTGACTTCAAAAATTTCAATTATGTTTCATTTGTAAGGGTGTATCCCGAAACCGCCGCCACCCCCAAAAGATTTAATATAAATATGAATTGTATTGATCGTATAATCGAAGCTTTGGGGGTGATTAAGAGCCACTGTATGTAAAATTAAAAAAAAAAAAAGATATCAAAATGCTAATTTTGCTGGAAAGCGGTAGTGGAAGTTAGTAAATTAATATGAATTTTATATAATATTGTAAACAAAAAAGTTCCATTATTTATTTATTATTTTTTTCAAATGATGAATTTTATTCAGTTAGCGCAAGCCCACCGAGGCTATTTGCGCACTTTAAGAACAACATTCGATGCTTCTCAGAAAGATCCGTATGAGATATTCAGAACGGCACGCCCTGCCATATACAACATTTTAAATACTAGATCGAGTTTAAGACTCAGGATTTTAATATGTTTGAAAATATGTTTTGAGAAACTGGGGAAAGATGAAAAAGAAATTAATCAGTGTTTTTATTTTTGTTCTCATTGCGAAAGGATTTTATCCTCTAACCAAATCTACGAAAGCATTGACAGATGCTTTAAAAAGATTTTAAATTTGATAGATAATTTTGTGCGTAATGGAAGCGGGTGGAAAATAAAAAAGTTAGAGTACCTTGACTTACACGTTGGAAACTATCGGGAAATTCGCGGTGGTTGTAAAAACATCGCTTTACCGACGGGATTAAAAAATAGAAAAGCGTTGTTAAATATCAAATGTGGTGACGACAATTGTTTTTTATATTCTGTTGCCGCAAGTGTTTTTCCGAAATCCACTAGAAATCCTCAGAAGGCTTACTTGTATAAAAAGGATATATCACGTTTTAAATTAGGATCCCTCAAATTTCCCTTAGCGTTAGGCGATGTAAAAATGTTTGAAAACCTGAACGATGTATCCATAAACGTGTATGGATATGAGGAAAATGAAATATTACCTTTGCAATTAAGTGAAAAGCGAAATGCGACAAAAACAGTAGATTTGCTATATTTTCAAAAACATTTCTTTTGTATTCGAAATTTTAATCGTCTATTACACGCAAACGAAAAACGAGTAAATTTTTTTTGTAAAACTTGTTTAAGTGGGTTTCAGAGAAGGGAAACGTTAGAGTATCACAAAACTCTTTGCAATGAAAACAAACCGCAGAAAGTTAGCATTCCTAAAAACACACTTCTTAAATTTACAAATTTAATGAAAATGCATTATCATCCTTTTTGTGTCTTTACCAATTTTGAATGCCTCACGCGCAAGATTCAAACTGCGTTTCCTTCTCCGCAACAGAGTCATACTACCCCAATTGAACAGCATATTCCTATTAGTTATACCCTAATAGTTACTGACGTGGAAGACAAGATTATTTTTCATGAATATTTTTGCGGAGAGAATGTAATGGAACATTTTTTCACAACGTTGAGCGAAATCAAATCTAAAATTTTGCAAAAGATGAAAGAGTGTTTACCGATGCAGGAGACGTCGGAAAAAAGTTACGATTCAAATATATGTCATATATGTTTGAATCCTTTCTTAGAAGGCGATGTTCGGGTCAGAGATCACTGCCACTGGAGTGATGGGCATGTGAGAGGTCTTGCACATCGCTCCTGTAATTTGAATTTTAAAGTGTCAAACTACATTCCGGTGGTAATTCATAATTTCAGGAATTATGATAGTCACCTGTTACTAAAACACATGCCGAAAATGTATGCAAATAAAGTTAACATTATTCCGGTGAATTTGGAAAAATTCACCATGTTTACACTAGATGAAATGAAATTTATTGATTCGTTTCAATTTTTAGATGCGTCTTTGGACACTTTGGTGTCGAATTTGAAAACGTCACAACATGAATTTAAATTGTTTAATGCATTTTTTGAGAAAAATCCCCAACGAGAATTGTTATTGCGGAAAGGCGTATTTCCTTACTCATATTTTGCGTCAACATCGGTGTTGGATGAAACTTCGCTTCCACCGCAGAGCGCGTTTAATAATGTATTACAAGGAGAAGCAGTTTCCGACGAAGATTATGTACATGCCACACACGTGTTTCATTCGTTTGGATGTAACACTTTTGCCGATTACTTAGAGTTATATCAAAATACAGATGTTATTTTGCTAGCCGAAGTATTTTTATCCTTCAGACGCACCGCTCTAAAATATTATCAGTTGGATCCTGTACATTTTATAACGGCTGCCGAATTAACGTGGAATGCCGGACTGAAAGCGTCTAAAATTGAATTAGAGCTTCTAGGAGATGTGAATCAATACATTTGGTTTGAAAACCAAATGCGAGGAGGTATTTGTTTTCTGGGTAGACGTTATGCTCTTGCAAATAATCCTTATATCCCCGAGAGTTATAAACCCGATTTACCACACACCTATATCTTAGCCTTAGACGCAAATAATCTATACGGGTGTGTAATGAGCCAGCACCTGCCATTGGGAGGTTTTTACTGGTTAAAGGAAAATGAGGTGGAGGCGTTTGATATTTTGTCTTGTGTTGAAGACGGTGATGTGGGGTATATTATCGAATCCGATCTGTTATATCCCTCCCATCTGCATGACCAACACAATGATTTACCGCTAGCACCGGAACATTTTGAACTCACTTTTGACATGCTATCGCCTTATGCCAAAACCCTGAGCAAAAAATTTCAGTTAGAGACGACACTTCCATGCAAAAAATTATTACCCAATTTTTTTGAAAAAAAAAATTACATCGCTCATTATTTAAATCTAAAGTTTTACGTAGAACAGGGTTTAATAATTAAGAAAATTCATAGAATTTTAGCTTTCAAACAACGAGCGTGGCTTAAAGAATACATTGCTTTCAATAATATGAAAAGACAAAATGCGTCTAGCGAATTTGAAAAATCTTTCTTTAAAAAGATGAATAACGCTTTCTATGGAAAAACCTGTCAAAATGTTAGGAAACGTATTCGCGTACAGGGCGTTTTTAGTGAGGAACAATGCCAAAAAAAATTAAACAGTCCTCTGCTGGAATATTTTGAAATAATTAATGAAAATTTTTCAGTTTTCAAAATGAAAAATCCAAATTTGTGTCTAGATAAACCGATTTATATAGGTTTCAGCGTTTTAGAATTAGCGAAGTTGCACATGTATAAATTATTCTATTCCCATTTTAAACACTTTTACAGAGAAAAATGCGAGTTGTTATACACAGATACAGATTCTTTGTATCTCTATATAACAACTGAAGATGTATATAGTGATTTAAAAACGAATTTTTTAAATATTTTGGATTGCAGTAATTTCGAACCCAATCATATAATGTTTAATGAAGAGAACCGTGGAAAACTGGGATTTCTGAAAAGTGAGACACTCACCCCCATATCGGAATTTGTGGGTTTGAAATGCAAAATGTACGCATTTCGTTTCGGTGATACTGTTAAAAAGACCGCGAAAGGAATCAAAAGGAGCGCGCTCAAAAACATTGGATTTGAAACGTATAAAAACGTTTTCGAAAATGCTTCCCTGATTAGGAATTCTCAATATTCAATCATTTCAAAAAAGCACGAACTGCAAACGATTTTTCAAAATAAAGCTAGCCTCTCGGGATATTATGACAAAAAATATTTGTTAGATGATGGAATTCAATCTTTGTCTTATGGTCACTATAACACGCGTGAAGAAGACATGAATTAAAAAAAAATGATGGAACTTTTTTGTAACATTTTATTGTAGAGTGTGACATTGTATTTTTGCAACTTATATTTTTTTATGCTAATGATCGACAAAAAACAAAAATGTGTTTCCCTCCCATAGAATACCCAGAAGATATGGCTTTATTTCAACCAATTTCTTTGCAAGATATGTGTATTCAAACTATTTTATCTTCGATATTATGTATAGCTGAACTGTATAATGTAGAACTGAATATTCCTCGTATGATTTTAAGAGATATAATAGAGAAAGGTCGATTCTGGATTGATTTTGAAAGTAGTTTCTCCTTAGAGAACAGAGATGTATTTTGGGATGAAAGTTTAACTCTCTATGAAAGAATTCGATTTAATAAGTGGATTTCTAAACAATTTATTGCACGGTTTTTCTTTGATGATGATGTTATATTTCTTTTACACCTAAAGATTGCACATATCACATTTGTAAAACATGTAATTGTTCAAAATAATGAGTCTAATATTTATTTGAATAGCTGCAACAAGTGTTTAGAATTGTGGTTACGATGTCAAACAGACACTACCAGAACGAAATGTAAAATTTTCAGAAAATTCAATCATTTCTTATGTTATAATGAAAGGGATACCCTTTCTTATATGCGAAATGAAGATAACTGGTGTGAGATATGTAAGCAAAGTCCTCTGTATTTCATTTGCGACGAGAATTCATGTTGCATTTCTTTTGGAAACTTGATACACGAATGTCCCCGAATTAACCATGATCACTGTTATAATAATTGCTATGGAGGTTATGTAGAAAACTTTTCTTTTAACTGTCAAATATGAACAAAAATACTGATACATTATGGCAATATTCTGATTAATCATTTTTATTTTATAAACACCCTGAAATTTTTGTTTATATGTAATGATTCCATTTATGTTTGTAACAATGTGAAATGTACTTTTTGTTTTATTTGATTACTTATTGTATTATCAATATAACATCTCACATGGTGTAATGAAGATAATGGGTTAGTTTCTATATAAATTTACAACGAAAAATCGTTTTGATTTCTTTAAATGTTCATTTTAATTTCTGATACTTATATGCGAAATGAAGATAATTGGTGTGAGATATGTAAGCAAAGTTCTCTTTATTTCATTTGCGACAGGAATTTATGTTGCATTTCTTTTGTAAACTTGATACACGAATGTCTCGCGAATTAACCATGATGACTGTTATAATAATTGTTATGGAGGTTATGTAGAAAACTTTTCTTTTAACTGTCGAATATGAATAAAAATACTGACACATTAAGGCAATATTCTGATTTATCATTTTTATTTTATAAACACCCCCTCCATGTATGTTTCGACGAAAAAGAGGGGGGGAGGGAAAGAAATTTTTGTTGATATTTAATGATTCCATTTATGTTTGTAATAATGTGAAATGTACTTTTTGTTTCATTTGATTACTTATTGTATTATCAATATAACATCTCACATGGTATAATGAAAATAATGGGTTAGTTCCCATATTGGATTTACATCGAAAAATCGTTTTGATTTTTTTTAAATGTTCATTTTAATTTTTGATACCTTTATATATTTTACAACAGTAATATGTTTTTTGTTTCATTTGATTTTTTCATTGTATCATGCATACAAGAATGATTATTTTGTATTAAGCTTCTGTAATCCTTTAGAAAAAAAATAAAAAAAATGGACCTTATCCAAGAGGTCCGGTTTTAGTATCTTCTTGGAGGAATTTACATTTTATTAATTTCTTCAAGGCAGATGCTTTTACCGGAAAACAAAACAGTGGAATAGAAAAAGGTAGCTCATAAATAAGTGTAAAAATGTATTATTTATCTATATATCTGATATTTTTTTTCAGAGACAAAAAAAATTGCATTTGAAAGAAAAAAATCCTTTTTATTGATTAAATTGTTTGTGTTACACACAAGTGCGATGTAATTCTCGCACAATAGCATCATCATTCAGAATAACAAAGTAAGCAATTTTAATTACATAGCTTTCATCTCTTATACATTCACTTTCATATTCAGTTTTTTTCGAAGAAACACAATCCAACATGCTATTATATAATTTACTACATGCCGAAAAAAGAGCTATTTGTTCATTTTGAATGTATAAGTAGCAATATCCATATTGTTGTTGTGGTTGATGGTCAGCTTTATGAATATGCTTGACCACTTCGGCATTCTTCAAAATTTTCAGGTAATGACGATTTCCTTTCCCGCTAGTGTTTTCATCGTAAAGAGCATTACGAATGCAGTCGCTTAGGTTTTTAAAGAAAAAATGATTAATTTTTTCAACGTGTACTTCTTCAACAGGACTGTTTTCGGAGTTTCCAGTGTGCAAATAGCCGTAACGTTCCATCGTCGACTTCTGAAGCGTTAGTGATGTTTTGCAGGAATAACACGCATATTTATCAAAGACACACAATTTTGTTTCTTGGCATGAAAAGCATGACAACAGCGGCGAGGTTTGAATTTTTTTTTTAAAAATTCCCTAATAAAAATTTCATTTTTTTTCTTATCTTTCGTGCAGAGGTCCTTCAAAGAGTACCCTCTTACCATACAAAATAAAAAATAAAGAGCAAATTTTCCGCAGGATGTACTGGTATCATCTTGAAAGCATATTTTATTATAAAATGTTTTGTTAGCGTTGGTCATTAAAAAGTTTAAAATATTTTTGTTAGATGGAGCAAGACCATAACTGTCGAAGTAATATGCCGTGCTGTTTTTCTTAAAATATATCGAAATCCAGTGGCTCCCAGGTAAAGTATGCGGATCCGAATTCACTATAAATGAGGAGTAATGTCTCTTTCGTAAGGGTATGAAATCGGAAGGATATACACCTCCAAATGTTTTTTTGATTCGACTGTCGCCACAGGCATATTGACACAGAGTTAAAGTATCCATTACCGCCTTTGTTCGAAATGAATATTTCTGTATATGCTTTTAAACACTTCTTCGTACACTTGATGTTTCTTTGATGGGAAAATTTCAATAATTTTTTCGGCAAAAGCGAGAAAGAATGCAATGCGCAGGTTCGCTATTTTATTGGAAAACATCATATCGCCTATACTTCGAATTACCTCCTCGCCTGCACCCGCCTCCTTAGCTAGTTCGATAATTTCATTTCCGTATATCTGCAAAACTTCGTCCATGATTTTTAATAATCTGTCGTGACTCCGCGTGACTTGTCTATTTCAATTATGTTCCTGTATTCAGCATAGACTATCAGGGTAAATGTTTCTGGCAAGGCCGCTGCAAATTTGATATCAATGGCTATGTTTCCGCTCTTATTTATGCTTACGTGGCTTTCATTAGATGCCATATCTGGAGTCAAATCAACGGCATATAGTGTATACCCATCTTTGTATTCATCAAAGGAGATATTAATGTTGGGGCTTCAATGATATCGATTTAAATCTGTAAAGATGCTTAAATAACTTCGCCCATAAAATGTTTTTTCGAAATTGGGCTGATAGGGTTTGGAAGGTATCATCTGTCCCCCATTTAATATGCATAGGTAGTTTAGGTTATAGTGATGAAATTTAAAAGGATTTCTGTTGATGCTTCCATTATAGGCGGCATTAGATACAAAACCTAGAATGAGACGTGTGGGTAGCTGACCAATAAAAGCGTTTGCTATAGTTGTCGATTGCAAACCGCTCGATATTGCAAAACTTTTTATGTCAATCCTACGAATGGGCATCTTAATAACTCCTTTTTCTAAAGCCTTTTCGTGTGCTATTAGGATGGAGGGAGCCACGCTGACTTTTCTCACGTATAGTTTTGCTAGCTGAATTCTAATTTTATAATTGTCGTTTGCCGACATCAAAGTGAAAACATCTTTATGCCTTTCCAGTTTAATGCGTACATTAACCCCGTTGACTAACAATTTCGGTTGAGTGGCCAAATCGAAGTGCAATGGTCCCACGAGGTCGAGGCTTTGGCTAAGCTTGCAACGATTTGCACGCGTTGTGTAACCTTCGTTTTCGTCTCCCGCAACATCATGCTTAGATGCAGTATCTTTTGCAAATAAGCCAGCACTCAGTAGATTATCTTGACCTGATTTGGAATAGAACAACAAACTTTCCAAAAGGGCTCTATAAGAATAATTCACTTGTGACGAAACCTGTTTATCATTTAAAAATATTGAACAGTCGGAAAACAATGTGTTTAAAATATAATTAACAGGTGCCACCCCGTCGGCGTCGGTGAGATTGGTATCGTTTTTTTTTTTCGTTATTTTAAGTCGTGTGTGTAGTATCGTATGCGCCAAATCCAAATAGTGTTCACCATTACCGCTAATGTAAAATTCTATGGGCGTCTTATCAGACAATGAAGATACGGGGTGGATTTCCACGAAGGAAGAGGAATCGATGCCCAGTTGTACGGCGACACCATTAAAGAGATCCAATTCGCTCTTAAGGCATATGACCCCCTGAGTTTCCATTACTATTAATCTTTATGTAAAAATATCTGCTTTTGTCTTACAACGCTTGCTCTTTGATTGACGATTTTTCCTCTTGCGCTTTCTTTTTATACCTTCTCCCCTCTGTAATTTTTCAAAAATATCACTTTTTATTTTATTAGAGGTCTCACGTAACCTGCTCCGAGCAGAGTCCTTAAATGACGATCCCGCTGCAACATCTGACAAGACGTTCTTTCCTGTTTGCATCAACTGTTTGCCCAAATAACGACCGGCTCTAAGTGCCAACGGCGTAATGTATCGGCGCAAATCTCCAAAAAACCCATAACCTCGTTGGTGAGGTATACCTTGAAAGTAAACACCACCGCCACCACCAACTTGAGCACAATAATAGGATTCGCACTCTTTCTGATTTAAGTGCATTTCTCTAAGGATGTTTTAAGAAAGTGAGAGGAAAGCTTGAAAAATCTTCAATTTATATAGTTTTCTTACGGCGAAAAGACAGGACTACAAATGTTTTTCCTCCCGTAAAGGTAATTTTTTTCCCGCTACTCGTTCTCAGTTCTATTTCTATCGTTTCCACATAGTGCTTTCGCAAAGGAAAATATATAGTTTTTTCATAATGCTTCACAATTTGATCATTTTTTTCATTCACGCAGGGAATAACCCTTAGCAGCGGAACATGCACATCTCCAACGTGATGTGATTCGATTAAATCGCTGTACACAAAAATTTCTGTAATGCCCCCGTCCAGTTCTAAAGGATAGTCGCTTATATATTTTCCGCTCTTGAAATGGGTGTTGACGAATCCCAGCATGTCTGCCAGCCCTTTCCCAAATGCCAGCTCCGATTCTGGAGGAACTTCTAAAAACACTTTTGAATTCGCTAATTGTCTTAAATGTACGTGTTGAAATTCGCGAAATAAAGTTTCCGGTGATTTATATACGCCTGCGCTGACATGCAAATGTAAAGTTTCTTTTTCAGTCATAGTTACTTCGGGATATCCTTTAATTAAAAGTTCCACAGCTTCCCCCTCCTCCACAGTTAGGGGCAAAAGCACAGGAAACTTTCGCGTTTGCGAAATTATAAGGTTTTCGCGGACGCCGAGTATCCTTAAAAGGGAGGATGCTCTTTCTTGAGTAATATGCAGCTCTGTGTTTTCTGACACCTTTATTTCTAGTTGGGACTTCGTCTGATCGTAGGTGAAAGTGACAAAATTTTCCAATTTAAGATCTTGGATATTTTTTGCTACGTCGCCAAAGAGACCCCTAGATACATCTGCTTTTATTAAGGTTAACGGAATCAAATGCAGTTTCGTGCTAGAAGGGCTCCTATTTATGATTGAAAATAACTGATCTTTGTTTTCAGCTATTGATCTGAATCTCATCACTTGAGATTTTTTAATAATAGTATCTTCATCTGGTAAGTAAAACATCTGTAACATTTTAGGAGCTTTTCTTTTAGAAATGTGTACTTCGAAACCATTTGCAAGAACCCAGCGAATACTCCTCCCTTCATGTTCTAGAACGAATTTCACAGCGTCCTCTCTACCGAGAATGGTACTAATTTTATCATTCAGTTTTGATAAAAATTCCTCTAGAGAAACATCTGCGTTTACCGAAACTAAAACGCCATAATTAAATGATAAAGTATTTAATAGGAATGCTTTTCTCCACATTCCTAGTTATTACATAGTCATTATTATACTCTCCCACATTATACCAATTTCGTGGAATAAAAATTTCAGTTAGACCTACTTCCCAAGAATCGTTCAATAACAGAGGAGAGGCGAGTTTTGTTCGATAAGATGATTGATTGTTTAGAGGGAAATACTGCATGCTCGCATTGCTGGGTAGAGTAACGTAGAATTCGTCTGTCATTTCATCCATGACGCTTTCACCCACGAATTAAACCGTCGATCAAAGCCTTTCCACTTGACGAAATATTCTTTCTTAGCACCGACACCTCTCGTTTGCTGAATTTTTTCCACTCTCCAGAAATCGTGAGAACTCTTTAATACTTTTTGTATCTCTTGTTCGTAAAACCTTCCTTTCAGAACTGTTCCTTTTAAATCTTTAAGCAGATATGTCGGAGGACTCGAAGGATATCTCTTATATATGACAAAAACCTCATCTGTCCAACTGGGCAAATAACCTTTGCGAAATGCTCGCCTTGTTTTAGAAATCCTCACCTGGTCGTTTACCTCAAATTTGTATCTCGGTTTTATGCTATAGCCATACAGTTTTTCAAAAATTTCACTTTCTAGTTCCGGCTTCACGTCGGCAGGTGCATAACCAGTACTACGATGAATACTCAAATTATAGCTTTTCAAAACTGATTTCAAGACATGCACATACCTGTAGGAATTGGTGTAAGTAAATATTCGATAGAGTTTAGATTTTAACGTTCGATTAAATCGCTCTACAACACTCGCCTTGTATTCGCTGTTAGAGGCATAATGATGTATTCCATGTCTTCTAAAATAGTCACAAACTTTTTTATTAAAAAATTCTTTTCCCTCATCTGTTTGTAAATTCACCACAAAATTTGTCTCCTTAAATAGCTTCTTAAATCCTTCGAGTACAGAATCTGCACTCTTCGATTTTAAAGGAAGGGCATACCCGCGTTTAGAAAACACATCAATTGCTGTTAATAAATATTTTACACCATCGTTATATTTAGAGAGCTTAGACAAATCAATCAAATCGCATTGCATTAATTCTCCAATGCCGAAAGACAACACCTTCCGTCGTTTGAAATTAAAGCGAACTGGTTTATGTAACGTATAAGCATCCTGTTTCATTAACCATCGAAGCGTCGTTTTCAACGCAAGTTGTGCGGCACGAGCCAATCTTACCACTCCGCCATACGAAGCGGAGTTTTCTACATCGTAATAGATATTTTCTAAAATTGCGTCGGCATCGTTTAAAGCTCCTCCCATTCCTCTTTATAAGGTGCTTGACTTTGGGATCTCCCTCTTCTTTCCTGCTGTACTTTATATCTCTGCTGTTTTCTTTTTGTTTGATGATCGAAGTCTTTCACATTTGATGGGGGCCATCGAAAGACATTTTCCTCGCCGCTCGAGGATTTATTTTCCGTGAGGGGGTAGTGCGATGAGGTATCTCTCATGCGAGACGAAACATTCTGATTCCCTATCCATGAGCGCGGTATATTAATTTCTTCGATAGCCTTTAGAAATACATCGAAATGCCTTGGCTCTTGAGCATTTTTTATATTTCTCATTAGGTAATTAAAGAAATCCACCATACTGGATCCCTGAATCGTTTTACCGTCAAGAATAATTTCTCCGCGATCGTTCCATGAATAAAGCCTCGATTTTAATTTTTCGGCGACCAGAGGCACCAATCTAGAAAATTTCTGGGGTGTTGATAGAATAATATCCCTAATAACAGGATCTTCCACTTGCTGGAATCCCTTCTCTTCTTTAGTTTCTTTCGCTTCATTCGCAAGGCTCACACGTATAGGTTCTGGTAGTGCGTGCACTGTTCTGTGATACCGCGTGATTAGTTGCCCCAACAACTTTGCTTTCATGTCGTCGGGTAATTTTGCTCTTTCTAATAACGTGTCTATGTCATCTTCCAATCTCAATTCTGGCTTCTGAAGATGATAAGACGATACCAATTCTTCGGGTATGAGAGCCACTCTTTTGGCCATTGTAGCCCAAAATTGGGATTAAGAATTTTTTTTACAGTCGTTTGCTAATAACTGGTCCTAAAATACCACCCAAGGCAGATATTATTGCCGGAGCAATCAATGGTAAAAAGCCTCCCGATTGGTTGACTAAATTTTTTTTTTTCTTTTGTATGCTTTCGTGTTTTTTAGATAGCAACCTTAAGAGATTCTTATATTTTTTCAGCTTACGTACATTAACGGGGATATTTCCATTCAAAATATTTAAACAAACTTCGCAGAGAGATAAAATTTGATCCTTATTTGCAGTCTGTAACAAAGCACGTTTCTGCGATGGGTGGGAATGAGCTAATATTCGCAAGAAATGATACTGCTTTTTCAAATTCTTCTTCGTCATTTCGGACGAAATAACCACAGTATTCCGTCTTTATCTGGAAACAGATTTTCGCGCATCCGATACTCCTCCGATGTTTGAGGGTGTAAGTCAATAACTAAATAACCAAAGGGTTTCGTTGTTGCTTTTATATAAGCATCCGTCAAAAAATGCCAGTTCTGAGGATATAACTGTCGTCCTAAGCAACTAACTTGGGAGACATCTCTTGCATTTTTAAACAAAATGATATAATGCGCATTAAGACTAATGTCGCGCATAACTTTTAAACGAGGGAATAAGTTTTGTAATATCACTATAACGCTGACTTCACAATGGTGTGAGGCGGCAGTAAAAAGATCGGCAATTTTCTCATTTAGTCGATGCATCAGGTCATCGACCACTATCAAATCCCCTTTTTCGTATCTATCCGGAAGACCTTGAATGAATTCAATGTCTGGTTCTTCCCAAAACCAAGGTGAGGAATACGAATAACACCATTTTACTTTTCTGATAGGGGCTTCATATATTCGATTTCGTATCATTTCGCGTACCAACGAAGTTTTACCTGATTGACTCGGGCCAATAACCAAACAGGAACTTGGATGTTTGAATTTTAACATCGTTGATAAATTTCTTTTTTTTTTCTTTAACAAAAATATATTTACATTCATCCAACCGTTTCCGATATCCGAGGACTCAAATGTCTATACATTTTGTCTGCAAAAACTGCATAGTTTCATAAATTCCCCCCTCATCATTTGTACGCCAATTATATCGGCTTTCAACATATCGATATCTTTCCAAAAATAACGTATATCATAAACTGTTTTATTCTCTTTTACACATACATGCAAAAACAATTTTCGACCAATATAAACCGATTCCTTACAAGTAGAATTTCTTAAATCCACTTTCCCTTCACCCCATTCACAATTCCTCATTAATTCTCCGAAAAATATTCCTACGACGACTATTGTTATTGCCAAAAATAAAACGAAATTTATAATAAAAATACTCCATTTTGTTGCACTCATCTTGCATCTACTACTCTTAATTCTCACTTTCAACTCCCTTTTTATACTAAATATTTCCAAAAAGAAAAAAAAAAAAAAAAGAAAAACGAAAATGCACAAGCGAACTCAAGACAACGAACCCAATGAATGACCTGACGTTTTATGGGTTACTGCTGGTCGTCTCCGACCCCCCGCCGTCCAAAGAAGGTTAAAAAAACTACCAAAAAGAAAAGAAGAAGATACTACTTTTAAGAAAATCGAAGGCGTTTTATGAATGGTGTACGAGGGGGACAAGCATTCACAACGTCGCTGCTGTCCTTCACTTACACCATCCAAAAAAACGTTAAAAATACTACAAAAAAGCACTCACAGCTGGTGGCTATCAAACAAAAGAAACCTACCGAACGACAACAAACATGTTCCAAAAGTCAACAACCGAGAGGTCAGTCTCTAACTAAAGCAATCCCATTTTAGAAAAACATAGTATATGACAAACAGTCTCGCCTACATTACCGCCTACTACTACATCCAAGTACTTTTGAAGGACGACGGCACTTCCGGGGTGCAGGGATACTCAAATCCTAACTACTTACAGATTTTGTGGCACTTTATTCATGTTCGTTTTTAATGATAAAGAAAATAATATGAAACCGAACGAAATAAGACAATCTTAAAATATTTGTAACATAGTATTTGTGACAAATACATAATTGAAAATCTTCAAAGGCAGCTTAAAATTCCTTTAGGGGACCACATGCGTCTCGCAGGCCTCCTATCTAAAACCACTGAGATATAATCCTTTATTATGTCCCGCACCTGAGTATTGCCATTTGGCAAAGCGTAAGATATTTAACTTCCAAATGTTATCTTTCTGTTAATGAGTGACAAGTCATTCAAAAGCAATAAAAGCAGTATATAAAAATATCATTTCTAGTATTTAATTTCATTGATTTAACTAAAACTACATTTATATCTTGAGATATATGATTGAAATATTAAATATTTTTATGGAAACACACTTAGATGGTCGGATAAGAATAATTATACGCTTATTTTCTTTTTTATGATAACTTTTTTAGAAGGCTGGTTGCTCGAGTAATTAGTTTTGAACGAAATAATATAGCAAATACACAGACTTTTTTCCCCCCCTCAATCTGAAAGGTTTCAGATTTTAGCGGTGATCCAAAAGGGTTTGTTAAGGTTTTTTAGGCTCTCTCTGAGTTCCCAACAGTCTGTTGTTACACTCATTTTTTTTTTTTTTTTTTTTTTTTTTTTTTTTTTTTTTTTTTTTGTCCTTTTAGCTTTATTATTAGAAGCATCATTTTTTTGCACTTGAGCCATAGCTATACATCACTTGAGCCAATTCAACTGCAAAATTACAAAAATTTTTAACAGCAGCATAGCGATGTACGTTTAGAATTTCCGATGCAGTGCTGGCATACATTTTTCTGATTTTTCAGTCTTTTCGCAGTTTAGCATGTCAATGTTCCGTTTCCTTACTAAGATGGCTTTGGAAACCTTTTTTTAATTCTTTTTATTATTAACATTTTGTGTATCACCCATTAAATGTCATGTTACGCCACATAAAATTCGATTCAATAGTAAAATCACAAAATATTTAAAAACAACATATCTTTAGAATTTCCGATACACAGTCTCGTGCGCTGGAGATAACAATGTTTTTATTTTCGTACAGTGTTGCTATTGCTGGCTTTGAAAGCATTGAGTTGGTTACTTAAAAATTCGTTTACGTTTTCTAAAATTCGAAAGAGATAATAAACCAAATTCGAAGTTCAATATTTCGTGCTTCCAGGTGCTCATGTTTGGGTGGAGGACTACGTTATTCAAACTTTGATGGCTCTAGGCACCGTTGTTTTTACTTCCTTCTAGGAAGTAAAAAGGAAGTATTGTAATCGCGAAAAGTTTCAGGCAGCATATTTCAACGAAAATATCCATTTTGACCGCTATCGAATGCAATTTAACGATGTTTTTGTGTGATATCTGTACGTAAGGACAGAATAAAAGACTCGTTTCCTCCAAAAAAATTATAAAACTGCTCTAAAATTAATTCTGAAGGGAAATTTTCGTGGCGTCTGTACGAACGTACGTACATACGTATGTACGAAAGTATCTCGCATAACTCAAAAACGAGTACCCTCAGAACGTTGAAATTTTGTATATAGGACTGCTATAGCATGTAGATGTGCACCTCGTATTTTGGTTGCAATCGGCCGCACCAAACGTATATAAATAATATTTATATATATATCCAGTTTGTTACCCGGCTCAGTGATCTCAGTTTCTTTACTCTTATATATTTGTAAATTGTACATTTTTTGCTTTAAAGTGATAGAATTATGTTGTTTTTATCTTCCGGTTAAGGTTTTTATGCCTTTAGTAATTCTGTGTGCAATATTTTTAGAATTATCAACAATTTTAAAGTTGTTTAAGTGCCGCTAAGCCTTTTTCTAATGGCGGCCATTGATTGTTTACATCTGAAACAGCAGACTAGTGGATTTGTTGCCAATCTAGAGAAACGTAACTTCCCAACAACAAAGATAACGCCTTCATTTATTATTGCGAATTAAATCATGCCTAATGCTTTCTGGAATTTTTTCCAGGAAATAAGTGTTTAAGATTTACTTAATTTTTAATAATTAGTAATTTTTAAAACAGATATTTTGAACATTTATGTATTTTTGTCTTGTCGCGAAGTCAGAACTGAATTAATTGAATGAGAAATACTCAATCGTCTGTAAAAAACTGTTTCTTTTTTATTTTGTTTGCTTAATTTATTTTATACATCTTTCTAGCTTTATTATAGTATTTGAAAAGAACATGTGGCAACGATTAGATAATTCTTTAAATGATATAAATTTTGTGCATCCTGAGTTATAATATGATATATTGGTAGAGGCTGTTAATGGTCGATTGCCTCTTACTAAGTGATAAGACATAGATATAGACATAGACATAGTTATAATATGAACGAAATATAATACTGTTAAGTGAACCTAGTGCCAGAGTGTCGCTATGTTAAACAAATAGAGTGAATTTTAAAGAATGCCTTTATTCTATCGTGGTTTATGCGCTGTCGGCGAAGTAGATTTAATAAAATCCAATAAGTTTAAACGAAATGCAAGAAACAAATGCGTATAATTTAATATTCCGTACAAGGAAGTCATGTGGTGTACACATCAGATTTTTTCTACATATATTCACACAGATTTTTCATTATTTAATTTCTTTAAACGTAATACATGGCGATAATATTTGTTGGCAAAAATTTGTTGGCAAGAATACTAGTTTGTTGTGATTCAAAGCAAAATGCCATTTCGAGATTAACGTTACACTCGGGGCTGATGTCTTTCTGGGTTAAAAAATACATATATAGCAACTAAGAATTTTCTGTCGGGAATTATAAATGCAGTTTTTAAATATTTTGTGATTTTGCTGTTGAAATTTTGTGGCGTAAGCGCGAAGAAAGCGATGTTAATAATAAAGCTAAAAAGACAAACAAACAAACAAAAAATAAATATGCTAATTAGGAGAGAGTCTAAGAATAGATTGGTAACTAACGATGTTCCGCGAGAGACTAAAAACACTTTAACAAATCCTTCTGTGCGACGTCTAAAAATCTGGATCTTTTCAAATTGTTTTTCTTTTTATTATTGTTATTATTTTTGAATATCCATCTATCTGCCTAAGGAAAAAAAGAGAGGATTTCTGAGACCCGCCGTTACAAAATACATTTCATGCTTTATTACAAATTAAATTTTACCTGTGATATTCACTGGGTCCAAAACATCTACCTTTTCACTTTTCTTTAATTCTGTGTCAATAATCTCACGGCTAACATCATCTGCTTTTAATACATCCGATGCATAGATGAATGTTGACGAAAGAAAAATTGAAACAACAATTATGTCCAATATTTTCGAAGTCATTTTCTTTAAGATCACAGAAAAACTATTTTTCTTTCATTAATTTCAAAGTTCTTAATTACATTTACTACTTTGAAAACATCAGAGGAATAAGAAAATTTTATTGTACTTTCGGGTAGCATTGATTTACGATTAGATTTGAGGAAGGTTTTACACACTTTGCGTAACGAAATATAGATAATTATAAGCTTTTCAGTATGTGCCTCGATACATCTATATCATTTATCACAAATGAGATAACGTCAGAAAGAATTTATTTTGGAACTTCTCAATTGCATATTCAGAGCACAATAGCATCCAAATTGGCTGATCTATAATTCGGTAACGTATTGCAGATTGCTGTAATAATTAAGTTTATCATAACATTTTGATATGAGTAACGTATTGCTGTTTACTACGAAAACTTTCTTCAATCCATGTAATACATGACCATGATTAAATGGCGTAATACGAGTAACAGTAAATAATATCTCTTAGATGTAATGAAAGTAATATTGGACCTTTGAGTGAAACAATATATATATAAATTTAACAAATATTCTGTATTCGTATAAAGCTAACATACATTTAAAATTTAATTAAGAAATTTTAATTGCAAAAATAAAAAATAAAAATAAAATTAATTATTGCTGCGAACTGATTTACAGTACCATTTAAATTCTAAGAATATATGTAAATTAAGTGCCCGTATCTCAAACCAATGTTTTTATATTTATATGTTAAGTTGTGCAATTTTTCCTTTAAAGCGACTGAATTATGTTCTTATATTCCGATTAAATTTTTTATTTATTTATTAATTCAACATCCATTTGTTGCAGAATTAGCAAACATTTAAAAGTTAAACTAGTGCTAACCCTAACGAGGCCGTCTCTTTGCACCGTTAGGACAAAAAGTAAACTTTCAATTTTGTGCATCGAAAAATCCTACAAACCCTAATTTTAATTGCAGAAATTGTTTTTCAACTGTGTTTTACCCTATCTCATGTCTTATATTTTTCTCTATTTTGCTAATTTTTACTTCCTTGTACGAAGTGAAAAGGAAGTATTGTAATCGCGAAAAGTTCCAGGCAGCATATTTCAACAAAAATATCCATTTTGACCGCTATCGAATGCAATTTAACGATGTTTTTGCGTGCTATCTGTACGTAAGGACAGAATAAAAGACTCGTTTCCTCCAAAAAAATTATAAAACTGCTTTAAAATGAATTCTGAAGAGAATTTTTCGGGGCGTCTGTACGAACGTACGTACGTACGTACGTATCTCACATAACTTAAAAACGAGTAGCCTCAGAACGTGGAAATTTTGTATATAGGACTACTATAACATGTAGATGTGCACCTCGTATTTTGGTTGCAATCGGCCGCCCCAAACGTATATAAATATATTTATATATATATCCACTCTGTTACCCGGCTCAGTGATCTCAGTTTCTTTACTCTTATATGATTGTAAATTGTACATCTTTTGCTTTAAAAATGATGGAATTATGTTGTTCTTATCTTCCGGTTAAAGTTTTTACGCCTTTAGTAAATCTATATGCAATATTTTTAGAATTATCAACAATTTTAAAGTTGTTAAAGCGCCACTAAGCCTAATAATTTTTTTTATGGTGGCCATTGCTTGTTTACATTTGAAACAGCAGGATAGTGAACCTGCAGCCAATCTAGAGAAACTTAGCTTCGGAACAACAAAGATAACGCCTTCATTTATTATTGCGAATTAAATCATGCCAAATCATTTCTGGAATTTTTCGAGGAAATAAGTGTTTAAGATTTACTTCGTCATTTTTAATACAGATATTTTGAGTTTTTATATATTTTTGCCTTGTCGCGAAGTGAGAACTGAATTAATTGAATGAGAAGTACTCAATCGTCTGTGAAAAACTGTTTCTTTTTTGTTTTGTTTGCTTAATTTCTTTTATACATCGTTCTAGCTTTATTATAGTATTTGAACAGAACATGTGGCAACGATTAGATAGTTCTT
The DNA here is from genome assembly GCF_044657685.1 of Stegodyphus dumicola. Lineage (NCBI taxonomy): Eukaryota > Metazoa > Arthropoda > Arachnida > Araneae > Eresidae > Stegodyphus > Stegodyphus dumicola. The sequence goes on from NC_140778.1 coordinate 56,700,936, forward strand.
TAAATCATATAAATTTTGTGCATTCTGAGTTATAATATGAATGAAATATAATACTGTTAAGTGAACCTAGCGCCAGAGTGTCTTATTCTATTGTGGTTTATGCGCTGTCGGCGAAGTAGATTTAATTCAATCCAATACGTTTAAATGAAATGCAAGAAAAAGTGCGTATAATTTAATATTCCGTACAAGGAAGTCATATGGTGTACACATCAGATTTTTATGTAGATGCTTTGAGTTTTTATGCATTTTTGCCTTGCTGCGAAGTGAGAAATCAATTGATCGGATGAGAAGTATATCTCTGATGAAATTTGAGAAAATAAGTTTAAACGAAAAATGTGTATAATTTAACAGGCCGTACAAGGACGCCACGTAAAAGGTAACCATATTAATAAATCAACAAAGCTTTTGTTGTACGTTGATGTTCAAGGTTGTAGTTGAAGCGTAAAACTGAGAAGTGCCGATTGAGTTTGATAAACTTTTTTGCATTGTGTATGACAAATGCCATAGATAACTTTGGCAGCGATAAACACCAAGGCTTCTTTGTTACTAAAACAAATGCCTCATTTAGATTTGTTAACTCGATCGAATGTGAAAAGGAAATTTAACCCTAGATGTTAATGTTATTATAGCAGGTTTTAACATAAGCATCCCTAAAATTTCTGTTATTTAACGCCTTTTTCCTTTTAGGAATTACTTGCAACAGTTAAATTTAGACATGAAAGTAACCTATTTTTCGTAGATTTTCAATAAAATTCTATCTTTTTCGAGGTCAATCAGGCACAGATCCTTCTTCATCAGAAGTAAAAATCTTTAACTCCTGAACGCCCATCAGTGGCTTATGGTTAAGACCAATGAATATTGCGGTTAGACCACTAGCAATAATTATTACCGTTGAATATTGCCTAATGTTTCAAATTAGAAGAATGAGCACGTTGTATGATTGGATTTCTCCATGTGTAACGTGAATACGAGGTATTCCCCCCAAAAAATAGTCGTCCACGAATGCATCCCTTCCTCTAGAAAGATAGCTCTCATGCTTTTTGCCATATTCAAATAAATTTGTAAGGATCCTAAGTTTTACTATTGTTTATTTTATTTTAAAACTGTACTATCACTTCTTATTTTCTACTTCCGGCCAGAATTAAATGCTTTAACTTGTTTATGCAAATTGTCTTGCTAACGCCCAAGTATTTAAGTTGTGGCTTTTTGCCAAGAGTTAAGGGACAGAGGAGTTTTAGGAAGCAAGCCGCTTGCCACTGCAGTTTTACGAGTTTTCACTCGGTTGCTGGTTGCCTTTAAGGCCAGAGGTTTAGCCCTCTTGATATTTCCAAACGTATTGTAGTTTCACCAGCTCGGCGTACTACATACGTACCCTTTTAAATAAAGGCCAGTTTTAGTGCTAGGCATTTGTATACTAATTCAAAGTTAGATTTTAGTTAGAGTTTTAGTTAGTAGTTTTATATTCTTGCGTTCATACCACAAGTGGTTGGTCTCTGTATTCCCAAGTTCGGAAGTACCTGTAAAGTATTGAAAATAAAGGTTTTCGTATACCCTTCCTGCTTGTGTCATCTGTTATACACAAATCTTGAACATAGCTTGAGTAAGCTCCCTGTTCTTATTCAGGTCATACTTTGTTTCCAAAGCAAATCAAGAGAAACACAAGTCCTGATAACTTCCCCTAACCTTTTGCTACTGAAGGAGAAAGACCGCGTCTGATCTGTCTTTTAAAATTTTTAGAAAGCCAGGAAAAGTTGTACCTTATCCTGGATTCGACCCACAGTTCCTCCAAATGCAAGCTGTACATACTGATAAATTACACAATTAGAACATGCACGGGGTAAATACAGTAATTTCTCATATTCTCTCCCGGTTAGAGCGAATGAAGAGAGGCACGAGATGCAGTAGATCATATCCAGATGTAACGATTGACTGTCCAGTGCACTTTAGTTCGGGCGCCACTGCAGAAATCCATTAGGGTTTCCAGCTGGCAAGTGCGAAACTAATTGTGCTCTCCACCTGATTCGAACCACGGATCTTTCAATTACTAACTGGATGTACAAGCAAAAACGTGCGCAGTCGAATGGGATAATTTTTTACAACCTTTAATGTATTAGTTGTCTATTTCCTCAAACCACTCGCTTGCGATCTTCCTCAGAATGCAGGCTTTCGTGAAGACCTTCGAAATGAAACTGGCCCATATTCACTTTACATTTGCAGAAAAACATGATTTTTTTTTTTAATCCGGCTTCCTCATTCTTTACGATAGAAGCCCGTGATCCTTATAACTTTTTAATATATGGCAACCTAGTTTCCTTACCCGTGAGAGGAAAGAAAGTCACCATCGTTCCTTTTTTCCAAATAATATTCTTTATATTATATTTTTAATTATAACTGTTATTATTTTAGGTAATTTTTTCTTTTTCGAATTTCATTTTAATTGTTTAAGTTGCATGGTTTTTTTCGAATAACCGTTTTAAAAATTTCTATTTACCTATTCGAACTGCGTAAATAAAGGTGCAGCGTTTATTTTTTTTTTCAAATAGTTTTCTTTATACATATATTTTTGTCATAGTTATTATTTTAGGTAATTTTTAAATTTTTATACTTTTATTTTAATTTTTTGTGTTGCATTGTCTCTTCAGATAATTGTTTTAAAATTTTCTATTTATTCCTTCGAACTGAGCATTTTAAATATATTTATTAATATAAATTTTCCAGAATTTGATTTTATTTATTTGAAATGCTTTTCTTTCGGAAGAATACTTTGCAACCCAGACTACGATGCTTTTGAAATCTGCATATATTAAAAGAGAAAATACAGTAAAGCACAGTTAACACGCCTTTCAATGTTATGTTCAGAAAAGATATATATAAATAAGAGAGATGTATAACTGACATTTTAACTTAGGATGACTTGCATACACTGCTTTAAACAGTTTTATCATTGTGCCCATTGCTTTACACAATTTTATCCTACATTTGGTTTCTTAAAATGTTATTCTACTTTAGTCAAATATTTTATTTTTGAAATCGCAAGAATCAAATATCATAAGATTAAAAGATTTTAAATTAAAAAAAAAAAAAATACAAATACTAAATTTTACGCAAAAATTTATTTTTTCTTCTCTTTTTCTTCAGGCATTCTACTTTATTCTTGCTCTTTTTCTTTAGGCATTCTGCAAGTGTATGCTCATTGAACCACTAGTGAATGAGGGACTGGATTAAGCTAGCAAATTAGAATAAAAATGATCTCAATATTCTTTCCAAAGGGTAATTCTTCATAACGTCCTCCAAAGAGTAACTCGTTTTAAACTGATCATTTTCAGTTTGAAAAATATTAAAGGCCTTTCATTTAAGGAAATTATACGGTGCAAACTCATTCAACCTGTCACTGCCTATTTTTGACTCTTAGTTACCTTAATTCAGATTAATGATATGGTGGTAAATTAAAAGATAATTTGATATCTTCCAGAATATATTTCTATAACTTGTCTAAACTTTAATTTTTTTTTTCAGTAATGATAGAATTTAGGATAGAAATTAAACTAAATATAGAAATATTAGATTCTTTGACAGAATTTAGAATAAATGTTGAAATGTTATCTTCTTTGACAATTTAGATTATTTTATAGGATTATAATAAAAGCAATAATGTTAGATTTTTGAATATTTAGAATAAATGTAGAAATGTTATATTTCTTGATATTTAGAAAAAATGCAAAAATATTAGATTTTTTGATCGAATTTAAAATATAGAAATGTTATAGTCTTTGATAAAATTTTTACTCTTTGATAGAATTTAAATTATTTGACAGAATTTTAGATTAAATATAAAACTGTTAGATTCATTGATATTTAGAATAAATACAAAAAAGCTAGATTGCTTGTTATTTAAAATAAATGTAGAAATATTAGATTTTTTGATAGCATGCACAATAAATGTAGAAATGTCAGATACTTTGACAGAATTTTAAATAAACGTAGAAATATAGTCTTAGACAGAATTTAGATTCTTTATAGGATTTAAAATAAATGCAAATATATTAGATTCACTGATATTTAGCATAAATGCAGAATTGTTATGTTTCTTGATAGGATTTAGAATAATTGCAGAAAAGTTGGACTCTTTGACACTTAGAATAAATGTAGACTAGGATCGTTAACAGAATAAAGGAATAAGAACTGTTAGATTCTTTGACAGAATTCAAAATAAATTCAGAAATATTATATTCTTTGACAGAATTCAGAATAAATACAGGAATATTATATTCTTTGATAGAATTTAGATTCTTTGTTACAGTGTAAGAATTTGGACTGTGTACTTTTAAGTTACAGTTTAAGTTGAAGGATCTTAAGAACTGAGAAGCGAACGATCGCTTGAGCTCGTGAGACAGAGATTAAGACGTGAAAAGGGTTAAATCAACACCTCCTTATAGAAGGAAGCCGGGACACTGAAGCGAGGGGAAGCTCTGACGTCACAGGTAGTCGTCTCTGACTCACCTCGCTCCTTCAAACAAAATCAAAGCCCCGTAGTTGAGCCAAGAGCGACGAACGTGGAGCGGTTATTTGCGTTAGCGACAGAGTTTTTATATTGTCTCGTGCTTTTATAATTTCATACGATGCCTCATAAATGTGCTGTAGCCACATGTCGTGGTAATTATAAAAACGGACCAAAAGTGGCTGTATTCAAGTTTCCAAATGAGACTTAACTCCGGATGAAATGGATAAGGAGTCTACGAAGAAAAGATGGCTTTCAACCTACTAAACATACCAGAGTAAGTTCAATTTTACTGCATTTTTTATGTTTTGTATCTTTACATTTTTTTATTACTTTTATTGATAGGTATGTGATGTTTATGCTTACGATATTAGATTTTGATCTGTGGGTAAGAAGTTTTATGTTTGAAAGATTTTAATCTTGCCTGTTTTAATCATTTCAAAAAAAATATTTTCCTTCAAAGTTTTATGAATGAAATAAAGTTCCATATAACAGGAATAATTCTAAATTTAGTAGTTAATAATTTGTAAATGCTTTCTAGTATACTGTGCAGGCAGATTCTGTAGTTATTCCAAATTTATCATAATTTATATGACAAGGAACTACTAAGTAATCATAATAGGTTTCATTTTAAAATTTTTGTAATGATATATGAAAGTTTGGTATGATGTATTCAAGGTAATTATTTGTATTTGGTAACCAGTGTTTGTTGTAAACAATTATCTCAAATATATAATTTTCTTTAAATGTAAATAAAGCTGTAATCATTATGATGAGCATTCCAGATTTTACAAATTACTTAAATTATACACGTAATTGAAATGATATTACTGGTTTTTTAATTCGTATTTATGTATCAAATTATTTATTTAAATCATAGGGCTTATTGACTTCTGTTACTAAATATTAACATGCATCTAACTTTTGTACTCACAACAAGTTGATTTTTGAATATTTTCTTTTATAGGTATGTGAACTACATTTTCGATCAGATGAAATAATACGAGAAATCGAAATGTATGATGAGAAATCAGCGAAGTTAATTAAAGCCCCAATTTCTAGGCCACGTTTGAAAAAAGGATGCATACCTTCTCAGTTCCCTGATGGCCCATCCTACATGTCATCAAATTCTGTATCGAGAATGTCACCAGAAAAGAAGAAAGCTCGTTTAGAAGAGAAATACCTGGAGAAAGCGATAGAAGAAAGTTTGAAAATGAAAGAACGGTATGATAATGAACGATCATTTGAAAGTTTAATTGAATTCAATAATTGCCTAGAACATCAGATTTTAGAAACATTTTGGACAACTGTACATACTGAAAATTCAACTATGTTACTTGATATTTTAAGTCACCCAGCTCCAGAAATCGGTAGTAATAAATGAGGATTTAACAGTATGTGTTTATATTAAAAACATCGCTATAAAATCTATTGGTAAATTTGTTTTCCCTCTAAAAATTAGTAATGTAAATATGTTTCTAGAAGTACTAAAGGAAGTTGAAAGTCTGTCTCATAACTTACAAAATGAAGAATATATTAAGAATTCTATACAAATTGTGGATGATATGCTTTCAGAATTGAAAAGAGTGTTACCTGAAAAAGAAACTGAACTGAACTTCCTTTCAGAGCAAGTAAATAAACTAAATGTAAAGAAAGAGAAGTATCGATATACTCCAGATTTACTTATTTTTTGCAGTTTGTTAAACTCGATCTCACCGCATGCATACAAGTTTTTACGACATTCAGGTTACATTTCTATTCCCCATCCACGTACTATTCGTAGAATTTGTTCAATGTTTTCTCTTAATCCTATTACTGAGCAATTTAATGATGACTTTTTAGGATGTGTTAAACAAAGATGCAAGGATTTAGAAGAAAATGATAAAACTGTAATTATTATGATGGATGAAGTGCATTTAAATTCATGTTTCGATTTTAAAGGAGGAAATTTGTGTGGCATGGCCTACAACTGTGAAAAAGCTGCTACAAGTGCTTATGTTTTTATGATACGTAGCTTATTATCACCTTTCAAGGATGTGGCACATATATTACCAGTTAAATCATTAAATGCTGAGGATATGTATCAATATCTTAAGAAAATTATAATTGGTTTAGAAAATATAGGTTATAGAATTGTGGCAGTTGTCTCTGACAATAATTCAATAAATAAAAAAGCCATGTCATTATTTTGTATGCCTCCAAAAATTAGTATTGTGTATAAAAACCCTGCAGACTTATCTCGGCCACTATTTTTTGTTATTGACTCAGTGCACATCTTGAAGTGTGTCAGGAACAACTGGATAAATCAAAAAACTTCTGGGCAATGTTTATTTTATCCAAATTTTGAAAATTTTTCCAAGGTCGAAACAGCGGCATTTGCATGCATAAAAAGTCTCCATTCATTAGAGGCAGGCAGAATTGTAAAATATAGTTATGGTTTGACTCTGAAAGCTCTGTATCCAACCAATTTGGAAAGACAAAATGTCAAGCTAGCATTACAAATATTTGACAGTCGTCTTGCAGAGGCAATAATGGTTATTGATAAAGAAAATAGTATTTTAAATTACGAAACAACAGCTGAATTTATTAAAATTATATCTACATGGTGGTCAATAGTCAATGTCAAAAGTATCTTTAAAGGACACCATAAGATGAATGAGTATCAAAAGCCGTTAACTGTGCAAAATGATGATGTTAGATATATTTATTTAAATAAGTTACTTGAGTGGTTAGATCAGTGGAAACTTTTAGGCTGTTCTAGTGGTGGACTAACTAAGGAAACACATTTTGCATTAACACATACTAGCTATTCGTTGCTCGAAATGGCAAGGTATTGCATTGAGGAGCTAAAATTTACTTACTTTTTACCAGGAAAAGTTCAGACAGATCTCCTAGAGAATAGATTCGGAAAATATAGACAGCTGGCTGGTTCACAACATAATATTTCTATAAGGCAAGTATATGAAACTGAAGCAAAATTAAGATTACAAAGTCTTCTGCCAACTGTTATTAAATCATCAAAGTATGGAGGAATTCCTATTTATCTAAATTGTAAAAACCTGTGTATTGAATCTCTGGAGCAAGAAAATATTGGATGCACTTTCTCAGGAAGAATAACTATTACAAATGAAGATATACAAAATGTTCAAAATGACATACCAATTTTAATGTATATAGCTGGTTACTGTAGTTATAAAGTTGTGAAACTATTAAGCTATGATATTTGTAAAGGCAATCTAACTATTGATAAAGAATTAATTGTAGAAAATGAAGGACAGTCTTGGATAAAAAGATTTGATAGAGGACTTCTATATCCTCATGCTGATGTACTAAATTCAGTAATATATAATTATGTTGTTATTCAAAAACTTGTATCTGAAGAATTTGAGAATGAATTTTTATTTTCTGCAAATCAGAGGGATATAGCATGTAACTTAACTCTAGACATACTGATAGAAAATGACATTTTTTTAAATCTAGATGATTGCCCTAAAGCTCATGAGTCACAGAAAGTGTTAAAGCAGATTCTTTGGTCATCAACGAACACATTTTTAAATAATTATTGCAAATTAAAGAATGATACACTAAACCAGAAAAGCATTGCAAAAGAGCGCAAATTAAAAACTTTAAAGCATAAATAAAAATATAATGGGTGTTTAGCAATTAAACATTTAAAAAATGTAGGTTTTAATTCAAATGATGCTGTATTTCATAGACTAGTAAGTTTAGTAACTTTAATGCATGTAACAAGACACAAAAAATTAATTGAGCAAAGCCTAGTGATGTTAGTTCAGATTTATTTCTGTTGAAAAAATATTTTCGCATCTAACAGTTACTGTTACACATTATTGTGAATTCCTTATTATTTTTTTTCTACTCATGTATGCTGTCTGTTTAACCTTGAGATCACTTGAAAAGTAATAGTAACGAAAAATTCATTTCTATGCATCTATGTAAATAAGTGCCTGGGTTGTATTTTAAGTGGTCCTTATTATTAATGTGGATATCAAATTAGTGTTAACATATGGTAAGATTCTTTATCATTATAATTGACTTGAAATATTGAAAAATTCATTTCCTTGCCCTTAATTTGTTGTGTAAAAAAGTGTCTGCGTTATGTTTTTATGTGGCCACTACTTTTATCATTTGGGTATAATTTTGGTGTTAACATGATAAAATACTTTATCAAAGTAACAGTGATATGTTTCAAAATGCTTACAAAATGTTATGTATATAATAACTGCCACTGTTATACTGGTAATGGATCATTATACTTTTGTTGATATGGACAGATATTGACTGTTTTACATTCAGATGACTTGAAATATTGAAGAAGGCATGTCCTTTTTTTAATTTCTCATCGCGTAAAAAAGTGTCTCGGTTTGTGTTTTAGTGCGGCCACTACTTTTATCATTTGGATATAAGTTTGGTGTTGACATATGGTAAAATGCTTTCTCCTGATAAAAGTGATATGTTTCAGCATAGGTACAAAATGATATGTATATAATAACTGCCACTGTTATACTGGTAATGGGTCATTATACTTTTGTTGATATGGACAGATACTGACTGTTTAACATTCAGATGACTTGAAATATTGAAGAAGGCATTTCCTTGCCTTTAAATTGTCATTGCGTAAAAAGGTGTCTCGGTTTGTGTTTTAGCGCAGCCACTACTTTTATCATTTGGGTATAAGTTTGGTGTTGACATATGGTAAAATGCTTTCTCCTGATAAAAGTTATGTTTCAGCATGCTTACCGAATGATATGTATATAATAACTGCCACTGTTATACTGGTAATGGGTCATTATAATTTTGTTGATATGAACATATACTGACTGTTTTATATTTAGATGACTTAAAATATTGAAGAAGGCATGTCCTTTTTACTTCCTTGTACGAAGTAAAAAGGAAGTATTGTAATCGCGAAAAGTTTCAGGCAGCATATTTCACCGAAAATATCCATTTTGACCGCTATCGAATGCAATTTAACGATGTTTTTGCACCATATCTGTACGTAAGGACAGAATAAAATACTCTTTTCCTTCAAAAAAATTATAAAACTTATTAAAAAAACTGAAACTAAAATTAATTCTGAACAGAATTTTTCGTGGCTTCTGTACGAACGTCTGTACGTACGTTCGTGCGTACGTACATATCTCACATAACTCAAAAACGAGTAGCCTCAGAACGTTGAAATTTTGTATATAGGACTGCTATAACATGTATATGTGCACCTCGTATTTTGGTTGCAATCGGCCACACCAAACGTATATAAATATATTTATATATATATCCACTCTATGACTTGAAATATTGAAGAAGGAATTTCCTTGCCTTTAATTTGTCATCGCATAAAAATGTGTGTGGGTTATGTTTTAAGTGGCCACTACTCTTATCATTTTGATATAATTTTTGTGTTAACATATGGTAAAATGTTTTATCGAGGTAACAGTTATATGTTTCCAGCATGATTAGAAAATTGTATGTTTATAATAGCTGCTGCTATTATACTGGGAATGGGTCATTATAATTTTGTTCATATGGACATGCACTGACTGTTTTATATTCAGAGCACTTGAAAGATGATAATATTGAAAAATTCATTTTCGTGCTGTTAAATGTTTGCTGCATAAAATGGTATCTGGGTTGTATTTAAATGGCTACCACTTAATATTTAGTAAGTGGTTATCATTTGGTGTTAACATACTGTAAAATGCTTTCTCATGATAAAAGTTGTGTTTCAGCATGTTTACAAGATGACAAATTTATGGTAACTGCTGCATTTATACTGAGAATGGGTCATTATAATTTATATTTTTTATATGGGCATGTACTGACTGTTTTACACTTAAAAATATTGAAAAATTCATTTCCTTGTCTTTAATTTGTTGTTGTGTAAAAAAGGGTCTATGTTGTGTCTTTAAGTGGCCATTACTTATATCATTTGAGTATAATTTTCATGTTACCATATGATAAATTACTTTATCAAGATAACAGTTATGTGTTTCAGCATGGCGACAAAATAACAGGTTTGTAATAACTCCTACTATTATTCTGGGAATTGGCTGAATAAAGGGTGTCTCTGATTAGGAGCACTCATTTCACAAACCTGTGATTTTCATGTGCATTTTGAAATTACCGGTGTCCCATAATTAAGACTGGTGGCTTTCTGGACAAATCATTTTGATATATTCTTTGCTTAAATTAAACAAGCCTGATAGCGAGTAACTTAGAAGATCACGATTTTAGCTTGGAAAAATTACAACAAAATTGTGTTGCATGTAGTGACCAGATACTTTCAAATTGGATACTGGTGCATAGGTAAAACATTTTTATTATTTTCTATATTTGAAACATTAACTGATAATCACTTCCTTTACACAACATCAATAAATGTTTTTACATATACTGGTGATGCTGACATCCATTTGCTGTTGAATGTATCTTTATATGCTTCATAAATAATAATAGCCATCGTATAAAATTTAATATCATTTTGCACTTGAAGTGTTTTAAATGGTAATGGACGGTCTTCTCAAGTGTTTGCCCGATATTTATCCATATTATGGCAGTATCGTAATACATTTTGAAACTATTAATTGGCTGTTGTAATAAGTTAATAACGGTGTTTGTAATTGCCAGACAAAATGGGTTGAAATTTAACGAATAGAAACTTGAACTTGCAGTATCAAAATTTAAATATTAAGGTCACATAGTCTCATCTTATTGTTTCTGATGAGACCCAATTAATATAGAAGCAGTTTTGAAATTTTCACACCTGTTAATAAATAAGAATTGATGAGATTTCTTAGTATGGCAATATGCTTAATGAGATTTCTGCTTCAATTTTTACAAGAAAGTTTGAATAATTTATTGATAAAAAGAGATCAGCTGGTTTTAACTTATTTGTATGTTATAACTTAGGTGTTGTGTTGTTATGCTGACTGCTTGCTTAAAATTGTAAATAATTTTTTTTTATTTTTCACTTGTGAATCTTTATTTTCAAGTTCAGCTATATAACTAACACAATACAGTTAAGTACATATACAACTAATATTATTGGTTCTACAGATTTAAGCAATAATTTTAAATTACACATTGAATTATTTGCTAAGCAAACCTCTGATATACTAATTTATTTGAAACTTGCAAGACACATAGCATATTATAGACAAAATTTAGTGCATTTTTATACCATTTTCTTTTAAAGACAAATTACTGATTGGAAAAAAAATGAAATGATAAGTAATAGTTTGTATGCAGATAATTTGGGTTTTTTTCATAAATATTAGAAAAATATAAAGCAATATTAAATTATAAGGGAAAAGTCAGAAATTCCTTTTTTGAGTTAGTATGGCTTATTTTTAACTTTTTAAATGCTGCTGTGAAACCTACAAGGAAGTATAATTCATTAAAGTCAAGAAATAAGAAACAAAAAATTCTTAAATTTATGTCAAATTTTATTGTGTTAAATTTTGAAGTAATTAAATTATTCATTATATATAATTGAATCTCTGAATAAAATCCCACCCAAGTATCTATATCAAATAGTGAAATCAACGTTAAGTACGGCACTAGCGCGCAGCCTGTTTTGTTTCGTTGCTCTCTCGGGGTTTCGACATAGACGATTACGCGTGACGTCACAATCCAGTGTCCCTGCTTCCTTCTATAAGGAGGTGTTGGTTAAATACGCTTTATTATTCCAAATTAATTTCACAGAACTCCTTCTTGGAGTTTTACAATAAAGCCTCCATCTAAGCTTGAACTTCGTAAGCTATGAACTAAAGCTTAACTAATCGTAACTAAAAAGATATAGCCGAAGTTTTCAAATTCTAACAGAGTTGGACCCTTAACGCTAACTCTTAACGCCCTTAACGCGAAGCTATCAAGAGCCTAAAGTACGGCCGAGCGTAATAATAGCTTAAGAGAGAGTAGCCTACAAAGGCGAACGCGCGCTATTCAGAAACACTGGTTCTCTCTAGGGAAGTCAGTAGAACTTTACGGTTAAATACTTCTCCTCATTTGCATTCAAACGCGATTCTAAAAGTACGTTCTGGCTGGAAGTCGCAAGTTGAAATTCAGGAAGACAGAAAAGGAACTTTAATTCAAAATTTAACTGTTAGATAAATTAGCATAATCCTTACAAGAGTTCAGATTTTTTGGTAGAATTTAGAATAAATACAAAATTTTCACATTCTTTGATATTTAGAATAAATATACTGATGTTATATTCTTTGACAGAATTTAGAATAAATGTAGAAAGGTTACATTCTTTGATTAGAATAATGCAAAAATGTTAAATTATTTTTTTATTTAGAATAAATGTAGAAATATTACATTCTTCGCTAGAATTTAGAATAAATGTTCTATTAGATTCTTTGAAAAAATTTAGAAGAAATGTAGACATGTTATAGGTTTTATAGAATTTAGATTCTTAGAATTAGATAGAATGTAATGTAGAAATGTAAGATTCTTTGATATTTGGAATAAATGTAGCAATGTTAGATTCTTTGATATTTAAAATAAATGTAGCTATGTTAGTTTCGTTGACACAGTTTATAAGGTATTTTTCTCGCCTTCTTGGCATGCCTTCGTGGTGTGGTGGTCTGCACGCCGGGCGAGTATTCCAGAGGTCCGTGGTTCGATTCCCGGCGAAGGCACTGTTCTGCCTGCTTCCAAAAAATACCTAATGCCTCTACAGTGGCCCCCGAAATAAAAGGGTGGTGGATGATGATTCTCCCCACCCAGGATTTGGCGATTCGGTCCCCCTAAATATCCCAGCTGCCCTTAAAAGGGGGAGTTTATAAGGTATTTCTCCCGCCTTCTTGGCTTGTCTTCGTGGTGTTGTAGTCTGCATGTTGAGCGCCTATTCCAGAGGTTCGTAGTTCGATTTCCGGGGAAGGCATTGCTATTTTTGACACTGCCTGCTTCCAAAGAATACGAAATGTCTCTACAGTGGCATCCGAAATAAAAGGGTGGTGGGTGATGATTGTCCCCATTCAGGATTTGGCGATTGGGTCCCCTAAAACTCCTTGCAGAAAACGTGAGCACTTTAAAGCTGTGTTTTTCATTATTTGGCAACCTTCATTCCTTGATATGGTCATTAATTTGTTTCCTCCGTCGTTGCCAGAAAATGGTCTTATTTCCCGAACCCTGAGTTTTATCTACCCGTACCCTGGGAGGTGTTCTGCAATTCCTTCGTACGTGGCCTATAGCTCCACAGTTCCAGCACTTTGGTTTCTTATCACTCAAATTTTCGTCCGATGGTATTTAATTGTCTGTTCAATTCGTCTCTCTTATTTTCCGTGCTCTGGGGTGTTCTGCAGTTCCTTCTTATGTGGCTTTCAACATCGACGTTAGAATTGATTTCTTTTCACTTCTATTCCGTCTCAAGCCACTCAGTTGTCTGGTAAAATCATCTATTTTATTTTCCGTAACCTGGGGTGCTCTGCAATTCCCTCGTAGGTGACCTTCAGTATCACATCTCCAGCACCTTAGCCATTTTGTTCTGATTCCTACTCCGTATCAAAGCGTCGACTTGTCTGGATAAATCATCTTTGATTTAATGTAAATTCGACGAATTCCTGATAAGCCGGTTTAATTTTTGTAAAGATGGGTTAAGTTCCATTATCTCTTCCCATTTTGAAAAAATGGTTAATCTTTGAGACTGAATGAAGTGGAATATTTTCAAAGTTCTGTTCTTTAACAAAAATCATATGTAACTTTAAGAATAGATAAAGAATGGTGATGCAACATGAAAAATTCTAAATGAGTTTAGTTTTCTACATGTAATGTCCATAATTTGATTCTTTTTATGGTCTAAGAAATTATATAACTATCTGCTTGAGCTGGAATAATTGGCTATGTGTCCACAAATTTTCATGATGTTTGGTGGAATTTTATAATCAGATCAAATATTATACTTTCATGGTAGAGGCCAACAAAATCTATGAGCTTATATATCTGAAACTTTTTTTTCTTTCAAAATTTGATATTGTTACGTGTGTACAGGTTTGTAATAGACTAAATGCACTCATATCCAATGATATCTTCATGAAATTTACTTTCCCAAAAGAAGAGTTAGAGTCTGGAAGTTTTTACAAAAGTACTTGTACAACTCTTCTCAGTACGACAGATCAGATCAGTAGTTACTATTTCAAGCTTTCAAGATCATTAAACACTAGATAATATAAAAAGCCTCAAATCACTCAGAGTATTGATCAACTCAAAGGTTGATCTGAGGTAACCTCTGGACTAAACTGATCCAAACTTATAGTTTTCCCCTGTCTACTGAGAAATTTCCAACACCTTTGCTTTCTTGCAATTGCTGAAAAGCACACAGTTACATAGGGTGGGATACTGTTACATGGAGATTGGACCGGTTAGTTACGTAAGTATAGGACTTACAGTTATATAAGTACAGGACTACAGTTACATAAGTATAGACTCCAAATTTGGTGACTTTTGGGGATTTGTCACCATATGTAGGGACAAACATCAGTTACCAACAGTGATGCCAGCTTGGCGCCATCTCACTAATTTGGCAAGACAGCCATTTAATTCAATGTTAAATGCACTTATCACTATAAACTTGATTTCCTAGCAATGCTACACACTGTTGAAGCCTTTATGCATGACATACAATTTGCATAATTTTAATAAAAGTATTTACGTATATTCAAAATTCATAACAATATAATTTTAAATGTAGGATTTTGATATTCATGTTGGTAACAAATAAGATGATTGTCTTTATAATTTTAGAGCTGAATTTTCCTTATTCATTTGATCTTTCTAACCCGAATTCCACTTTTTATATGCTCAACTACCCGGAATTTTTACGTATCAGGAATTCAGCATTTCCCAATATTTCCAGACAATGGAGCTTTTACAGTATATCATGGCAATAAATATCTTGAACTTTCAAAATATTTCATGCCAAAATTTAATTTTAATTATGGATATTAGAAAGCATTTTAAAAATAATATACTATATAGTCACAATAAAAACATTTATTATACATTTATTAGTTAATTTTACAATATGGGTAAATTTGTGGAATTGTGCATCATAATGATAATTTAGAATATTTATCAAATACATGCTATTTTGTTAAACATCATTATGATAAAAAATCCCACTGCTCATTAGCAGTTTTCAAGCAGTGTATAAAAATGATTATGTTAATATTTTGATTTTCGACACAAAACTCTATAATACTGTTACTCAAAAAATAATGCAAATATATCACTTAAAACACATTTTAGATATGCACATTTTCCATTATGTAAGTAACAAACTATCCACTCAAAACCTCAGCCACATTTCTTCCTTTCAGTAAACAGGCTTGCAAGTAACAACATACAAGTTGGTATAAGCAATAATATTTTTTTTTCATTCTAATCATCTATTGTATGTATAAACACCTAGCATCCTCTGAAAAGTAATTGTTAGCACTTCCGCAAAGGATCCGTTAAATGTAAACATTGCCAAAAATGGCGATAAAAGTTCAAAGCTGGTAACTTGGCGAATTGGTTTGTCGGAGGTAGCAACCTGGTTTTGCCTTTCGACAAAAAATATTTCTCGTTTGTTTGGGGCTCCGTTTTGCCGCTGGCTAGTGGTGCGAGTATGGGTGTGTTCTTATGTAATTTTTAAAAGACTTTAAACACGCAGAACCATAGGGCTCCTAAAATATCATGATTAACGTGGGCCGCAATAACATACGTTTTAAATAATTAAGTTTTTATTTTTATTAGTGTTATTTTTACCTAAAACAATAAGAATTTAATCAGTTTTCGTGCTTAAAAATTTGATATATTTTTCCCGCATTTTAACAATTACTTTTAAGAGGATGTTAGGTGTACAATAGATGATTAGAATGAAATAAAAATTATTATTGGTTCTCTTAGATGACAAAATACTTTTATGTATTCCCAGGGTCATCAAAGTTAGTAAACCACTGCTTTGAGTAATTAATCAAAGTTTGAATGAATCTTGAAAGATAACAAGATGCATAATGTTTATTCTAGTTTTATTTACAATGCTTCTTTAAAGGATTTGAATATTATTGAAGATTCTCGGCATTGTCAAATTTATTATGAAAAAGGCAGTTGTTTCAAAATAAAATACTTTAAGCAAGTAAATTCAAAAAAACATTTTTGAAAAATTGCTTGTGTAAAATATATGTTTTAAATCAATTATTTAGTAATGAATCTATTAATTAATTAACTAATTCTTAAACATAATTTTGAGAATATCGACAAGCAAAGCCCTTGATGAAAAAGACACTTTTTACTAAAAATATTAGCATTCTGTATGAATGACAGAGACCAAATGTATTGAATACCATAACCAACCTATATAAAGAAAAAGAACAAACCAAAAAAAAAAGTATTCTTTACCTCTACACTTGAAAAAGTAATCCTGCTATGCAACACATAGTTAATTTCTGATTACATGATAGTGCAAGTATTTTCTTCAGATTTTTCTTACAACTGGTTAAGACCATTGAATACTGGTAGTTTGATCTGGTTTCATATCATGGTTAAAGGGCTGCAAAGCTGATTTTTCTAGTTTTCTTCATATGTAATGCAAATACAAGCCAGTTCCCTTAGAAAGTTATTCAAAAAGGCATCCTTCTTCAGGTCGATAGCCGGTATTCTTTGCCATATTCGAATAACCTAAACTTTCTACATTGAGTTAAATCTGTTGTAAGCAGGACAATGATCCTTCAGCCTCTATCTGTGTGGCTGGAGTATATTTAAAACATGTCAAAACCATGGGATTCATAACAAAATAGACCATGTTTTAATCTTGAAAACTTTATAAATTTTCCCGATTTTCTTACGTCATGGGTTTCACTAACAAGATATTCATACTTTTGTTCAAGTTCACAAGCAGCTGAGCAATACAATTGCTGAATACTGGTAGTTTAACCCAAGTTTGAATCTTCAGTATCTTGGGCGATCACACTATCATGCCCCTCAAGTTATTAATGCTTGGCATAATAACAATCTCCATGACCATGTTAATCCAATTTGATCTTGTTCCCCACTACAAATTTGACCCTGTTACCTACTCCAAATTTGACCATGTTACCCACTTTGTCAAAACTAATACAGTCAAAAGTCTTTAATCCGGACCTCAAAGCTACAAACTTTCTGAGCTCGCGAATGCATAAATGCTTTGCGTGAAAGGTTCATGAATTGTGGCCTATTTCTATTGACAAACCTATTTGTATTCTAAGAAAGATTTGTTTTAAATGTCTGTTATAGTGAAAGTCTTTGGAGAGACTGCAGCTGATATACAGTCAAAAGTCTTTAATCGGGACTCGTCGGGACTTGACTTCGGTTTGTAGATACTTTGGGAGCTCCAGAATCGGAAATTCTTTATGACATAATCGAAAGTTCAAGCTTACTTTTATAGAATTGCTCTAACAGTCCGCGAAAAATAATAAGCCAGATCCAATTCGAAGATTAAGGAACAACGGAATCTGCAACATTAACTGAAATAGATAATTATATAATTTTAGCTTAGCTTATCCCGTCCGTTATACATTAAACGCGCATGCTTAAACGTATTATGCGCATGCGTAAAGGTATTATGTAGTTTAAAGGTAAAGGTATTATGCGCATGCGTAAAGGCGTTTCTGCGCACGCAAAGCATTTTCCCACATCCGTTAAAAGGAGAAATAATTTCAATAATATTCTGGAAATGGAATTATCCTAGGGTACATTTGTCAACAGCATTGGTTATTTCATAAATGGAAATGAGAATATTGCTTTTTTCATTCTCACTTTGGATATTCTAAATTGAAAAATGTATACAGCATTGAATTATGTTCATTTTAAGGTAAATTTGCGGAACATCATTTCTTATAAGTTTCCAAACATCTTTTTAGAGATGGGCTTTCTTACAAGATTCAGGTAATGAAGATCTATTTAGCGATCATCAGTCTGAATCAGTCCCCTTCGAATTCAAAGACGCATGGCTTCCCATAATATCATAAAAAATTGCCTGGCAATAGACATACTGTATATCTTGTGGCTTCACCTATCGATGCATGGAAGCTAATATTTGATGACACAATGATTGAAATGATTGCGAGATGCTCTAATATTTATGTAAAAAATATTTCGGGAAATTTTAAAAGAGACGCAATACGTATGGAGAAAGAAGAGTTTCTTGCTTTTTTAGGACTCTTATACATAGCTGGATTGCACAAATGCTCCCATGTCCCTGAATCTGATCCCGATAACTGTTGAATACCTAATATTTATATCTAAACAGTGCACAGAATGCCGAAATAGATGCATGCTGCAAAGGTATTTTACATTCAATTCATGAGGATATCACGAAAAACGTATTATGTCCATGCAACAATAAACTTACATGCATAAATTTCAGAAGTTACTGACTAAACATTAAAATATCTATGCTTGAAGTGTAAAAATTTAAAAAAAAAAACTGAAGAATTTGTTTATTAAAACATGCAAAATTTCTCCCATACTTCCATTAACATTAAGTGGTAAAAACGGAACAGCTTGCCTATAACCCCATTTTTTCGCCAACGGTAAATATCGCCAAAACTCTCACCAATCTGTAACACTGTGGTCTGGCAACCTGATATAAGCAGCAGAACTGAATTTTCACGTAGTTAAACACCCGAATTTTATTTTTATTATTATTACAGTCAAAAGTCTTTAATCCGGACTCGTCGGGACTTCGGCGATTCCGGATTATAGATCATCAGTTTAAATCTGGTAAGATGGCATGCAGAAATTATAAAATTAAAAATATGAAACCGTAATTTATGAAGTAAAGAAGAATTATAGTCTAAAGGGTATCAAAATTTACAAAAACAAAAAGCTTAATATTTATTTGTTTACTTTATTAAACATTTCTTTTAATGTAAGTTGTTTAAGTTGCTTTGTTTTACGTGCTAATACTTTCTCTAATTCTATATAAACAGACATAATTTCTTGTTCAGTTACAAAGTTCCGCTGTTCAAGTCCTGTAACTGCTGTGCCGAGAATACCGACTAACTTGTCAATCGAAATTTTTTCCCTTTCACTAACCTCTCTGTCACTTTCTTCATGCCTTTATCCATTTCTTGCAGCAATTCCACTTTTTGTTTGATGGACATCGAAACATACTTTCGCTTTGTAGATCCTTTGGAAGCTCCAGTATCGGAAATTCTATTTGACATAATCGAAAGTTCAAGCTTACTTTTATAAAACTGCTCTAACAGTCTGCAAAAAATAATAAGCCGGATCCAGTTCGAAGATTAAGGAACAACGCAATCTGCAACATTAACTGAAATAGATAATTAGATAATTTTAGCTTATACCGTCTGTTATACATTAACCGCGCATGCGTAAACGTACTATGCGCTTGCGCACACGCATATAAGCTGCCTTAAAGGTTTTACGCACATGCGTCAACAGGACGCATGCGCAGAAAGTTTGTAGCTTTGAGGCCCGGATTATAGATCATTCCGGATTATGGGTGTCCGAATTAACAACTTTTGACTGTATTAGATTTGCAGTATTATTAAAATGGCAAACAGACAATAAGAATTGATAACTGTGGCATTTTATCATTTTTATTGCAAGACTAGCATTTTATCAATGTTTAAAATGGGTATTTTCAAATTTTTACGTGTTAAATCAAAAAATTTGTTGAAAATTTAGATATTTCTTAATTTCTTTATGAAATATAATTCAGATTTTTTTTCCTCTGAAGAGGAAGATGGAATTATAATCATCTTATTTACATTTTGGGAATTGGGAGAAATTATTCAATGACTAACAAATTATTTGATTCAAATCCTTAAAGTTATTTAACTTTATGCAATAACCATTCTTGAGAGTGAAATTTCCATTCTATTTAATTCACTTAAATTTTTATACTCCCTTATTTTATGAAAAATTGCCTGATGTGGCAAAATTATTTTTTGAAGAGCATCGAATAAATTTCAGTATATTTTATCTTTGAGAAAGCACACATATGCACGCAAAAAAAGACTTACTTTGATTTCATTCATAAAATTATTTCCTTAATGCAAATTTAGAAAACTTATAATCATATATGTTAAAAATTTATTGATAAGATTTTCACAATACTAACATATACACAAATACTTCTTAATGATGCTTTTGAATAACCATGCAAAAGTCACCATTCGATTTCACGAACAATTTCTAAAAATTTTGTGCAACTACTCTGATATGCGCCCTCAAGTCGCCAAATTTCTCGCCAAACATTTTTGGCGATAAACTCCACGCTGCCATATTGCTATCTAAATTTTTTGTCTACATTTCGAACTTTAAGCCTAAAACGTCTCCAAAAACACTGTTTTCGCGAAAGCAAAAACCACGTTTTGAACACACAATTTAAGCTAAAAATCCGAAACAGAAACAAAAATTTTAGATAGCAAAACTGTAAAGTTTCCAACCGAAATTATTTCACAAGAATCCATGTACACAGTGATGTGTTTTAACTTTAAAAAAAATCTACGAATGGCACCATCTAGGCAACGAACGAATCTACGAACTACACACACCTCACTTTAATAAATTAAGATAACAATAAATTTCAAAGAATACCATGTACACAGCATCCTGTTTAAACTTAAGGTGTGGTGGTGTATTTAATTATGGCAAAGCACACTAGGGCTATCTGCCTAAGGGGAGGGATGCCTTCGTGGAGGACTTTCTAAGGGAAACTGGCTCGTATACACGTTACACATGGGGAAAACCACGAAAACACCCATACAGCCAGCCCGTTCGCGGGATTCGAACCTCGGACCGAACTACCAGTGTTCAGCGACTTTACCGCTCGGCCGCTGGTGGGCCTGTTTAAACTTAAAAAAATCTACGAATCACACAATTTAGGCAACAAACGAATCTACGAACTATGCACACCTCACTTTAATAAATTAACATAACAATAAATTTAAAAGAATACTATATACACAGCGTTCTGTTTCAACTTTATAAAACATCTACGAAGTGCACAATTTAGGCGGTACGCACTAATCAACAAAATTACTAAAATAAATTTCAAACAATTTAAAAAACAACAATAACAACAGAAATTCATACTAAGAAAACAATGAACATAATATTCTACAAAATAAGAACAAGAATAAAATAAAATGCACTTACCATGAATTAATGCTTTCTCGAACAGCACAAATACCAATTTCATACCGCCTTTAATATGCCGCCGTGTAATCACTATCGTATTTATATGACAGCCAGACACACAAGCCAGAAAATTCATACTATGGTTCACAAATAAATAAAATAACAAATAATCACAAATCCTTACTTCTATCATGCACAGCCACTAAAAATAATCTCCGAGACCCTCTTTCCACACTTCCAAATACCCACTGCCCCTCAACAGGATGGCCACGGCGATATTTCCTTTTGCCGAACTTCAATTCAACAACTTCCACCAATTTATCTTTGCCCCCTAGCTTCCCAGACACAGAGCATGACGCGAACCAACGAACTCCAGCGAAAGATTTTTCAACGTCAACAGGTTGCCATACAATAAGCTTTTGCTGCATATTGTTTCGAGAACATGTATTCTGCTAAATACAATGCAGAGTCTACATTTCTGTTCCATTGGGGGTAGCTGCGTTTTAATATGCCGCCACGTACCTTAAATTACATTAGTGTGTGCTCCTGTAATTTCATCCACAAAAGAAATGCTATGGTTTACAGCTAAGTGGTCAAATTCCAGGGTGTTTAAGCTTCGATAAGGCCTCCGGCAGTCTGATATTATAGTTGTTTCTGGGCGAATCCACTCTGAATAACACTATTTGTGTTGTACGATCATGTACAGCCACAAAAAAAGAGTCTCCACTATCACGTTCAACACCTCCAAACACCCACTGCCCTTTAACATGATGGCCCCGATGATATTTTCTTTTCCGAATTTACTTTCATCAATTTCAACTGTTTTACCAGGTCCACCAATCATCTGGCTGTTCATTTCAATGTACTCCAGAATTGTCTCTCTTATGCATTGGCTCCAGGAGGCCATTGTGTTTGATCCAAAATCATATTCTTTCACTATCTTTGATGTAGCAATTTTTTTCGAGCACATCATATGTCAACACAAAGATTTCAGCTATCGTCAGTTAGCTTTTTTAAAACCATGATGATACTCGAATAGACTTTGAAGCATAGCAAACACTGCTGTTATTTGTTTTTTTCCCACAGTACCACAGTGGAGTAGCAAGCATAACTGGCGCCCGGGGCAAACTGCCTTTTTGGCGCCCTGCCCCCTCAAAAAAAAAAAAAAAAACACTTACAGTAATATAATGAATAGAATATATTTGTAATAAGAAAATAATACCAATAGTAATAAAATGCTGAATCTGCCATAAAAATACTCTAAAACATGTTAAGAATAGTCACTACCTAACTACACTAGCACTGGATTCGGAAATGTATCTGTGTCGGCTGAAAAATCAAACATACGATGATCTGGAATTAGTTAAAAAGGTATTATTTATTTTACATATTTATGTAATTGTTTTTAAAAAAAGTACAATTTTTAATCAATTAAAAGTTTAATATATATTACAGATAAGTAGATATATTTATTAATAATAATATAATATTATAATACATTGATACAATTAATTACTATGCATATATTTTTATTGGCTTAGATAAAGGAAATTTATCCATTACTTCATCAAAGATCATTTCAAATTCTTCTCTTTCCACATTTAAAGATGCTATATTACTTAGGGGATCTTGTCCCACCGTTGACAGTAAATAGTCAAAATTTATTTTAATTTGCTGAACAAACGTACATAGCTAGCATATGATAATGATATAGTAAGGAGTATTTGAAGTGCGACTCTTAGGTTTGGAAAAACATTTTCTCCATAGATTTGTAAGGGACGTTTAGGTTCAATTTCTTTTCTACTGCGGAGAAATATCTCGCAGTCACATTCCCTGCTCAAAACAATTAGGAGATACTGTGAGTTCGGTTATAATCGACAACCATTTTAATTAAAAGAAATAGAAGAGATTATAAAGAAAAAATATAACCTTTACAAAATATGAAAATTTAGTATGTTATGTTGAAATCTGTGCGTATTAGATATGGAGTAAGGAGCGACCTGCAGCATTCCTTTGCAGTACATTAAAAGCAATTGATACGCATTGAATGCTTTTTAGCAGTTTGTTAAACATAGAAAATGCCGTGGTTCGCAAAACAAATATTTATTACTAAGATATGCAGAGTAATACGCAGAGTTACATGCAAGCAGAATAATACTTAGTACAAGCAATAGCACAGATAAATAAGTACAGGCAGAATAATACTAAGCAAGCAGAATAACAGAATAATACTAAGCGGCGATAAGCACCTCCCAGTAGAGCAGTGTTTGCGACACCAGGGTGCCTAGGCCAAAGGCCTTACCCCTTGTAGAACATATCTGGTTCCATTTAATATTATGATTACAGTTAGCCATTCAATATAAGCATATAAATAATTGCCAAAATAATATTTTTTTGTTTTGTTTTGTTTAATTTTTTAATATATATCTTTTAAATTTTTAGGTCGTTAGAGGGTAAATTGCTGTTATGGTGGAAGCCCAGAAAAGCTGTCGAGCCGTGACTACAAATTACATGGTAAGGTAAGCGAGTAAGTTAATAGTCTGGATCCATAAAGTTTATGATACATGATACAGAAAATATATGCAAGAAGTAATGAATGATATATATGCAATAGGTAAAGATACATTAGAAGATAATAAATAAGAACATACATGACATCAGAGGCAGGTAAAAGATGAGAAATAGTAAACACAAGCAGGAATAAATTACATGATGTAAACATTGAGCTGAGCAAGGGGACGATCAATATTCACGAGATCATTATAATCATATTCACAGATTTTTATGCAGGGATTATCAATAATTTGCTGCCTACTGTGAAAACGTTTGGCCAGCCTGTAGTAGAATGATTTGAGCTGCATCATGCCCAGCTCTTCATGTATTCTATTATTCCTGATATACCATTCTGCGTTGGTAATTTGCCTTAGAACAATATTCTGACAAGCCTGCAGCCTGCCTCTGTTAGTTTTGCGCGTGTGGGCCCAGATAGGGCTGGCATAACAGAGTAATGGTCTGAGAATGGACTTGTAAATAAGTAACTTGTTGTCTATAGATAACACACTGTTCCGAGCAATTAGGGGGTTGAGTTGCGCTTTACGAACCCGGAACCTTTGGATAATAGAAGTGATGTGTGGGGACCATGTGAGAGTATTGTTGAGGATCACCCCAAGGTATAAAACTTGCTTGGCCCAGGGAATGGTGGTACGAAAGAACTGGAGATTTTTCTTGATCTTGGTTTTCCTAGTGAACAGGATGGCCTTGGTTTTGTCGACATTAACTGCAATCTTCCACTGGGTGAGCCAGGTCTCTAGTGCATGGATGTGATTCTGAAGTCGTTGTATTGCTGGACCAATAAATGCACTTTGTGCCAGGATCGCAGTGTCGTCTGCATACATAGCTAATGTTGTGTCATGTGTAGTGGGAATATCGTTCACGTAAATGTTAAAATATGTAGGTCCAAGCAAGGACCCCTGAGGGACCCCTGCTTGGATGGGGTGGAAAGTTGAGTTTGTGCCTGCTACATGAACGACAAAGTATCTACCTGTTAGGTAGGAATTGGTGATGTTAATGATGTATTCTGGGAAACCCAGAACATGTAACTTGTATGTGAGTGCTTCCAACCAGACTCTATCAAAAGCCTTTGCAATATCAAGAAAAATTCCACCAGTGATCCTCTTGTTAGCCATTCCTTCAGCGATGGTCTCAACAACCCTGTAGAGCTGATTTGCAGTGGAGAGTTGCTTCCTGAAGCTGAACTGATGGGGAATCAGAATGTTGTTGTCCTCCAGGTGTGCATTGATTCTTTTGAGCAGGACTGCTTCGAACACTTTGCTTATGGACGAAAGCAGGCTTATAGGCCTGTATGATTCTGGTTTGTTTGGTGGTTTTTTAGGCTTCAGTATAGGGACTATTTTAGCCTTTTTCCAACACTCAGGAAAGTATTGCCATTTCAGGATGATGTTACAGATCTTGGTGAGAATGAAGATGACTTTGACTGGCAGCTTCTTAAGCATGATGTTTGTGATGTTGTCGATGCCAGGGCTTTTCCTGTTCTTGAGTTTCTTGATAATAGCTAGGACTTCTGAAGGTAAGGTTGGAATGATGTTGTCAGTGCGTGGGCTTGTAGAAAAAGTGGAATGAAAGTGTTGAACAGTGCTCTCAGTGATAGAGTCATGAATGTTGTTTCTGCGAAATTGAGATTCCAGATGCTGCGCTAAAAGTTCTGCTTTCTCAATTTCGGTGTAATGGATCCCTTGAGGCCCTTTAAGGGGCAGAATGTTGTTGTGGCATTTCGTATACCTTTTAATGGCTCTCCACAGCAAGTTGTCGTCTGTGGAGAGGTTTTGAAGGTACCTGGTCCAGCTGAGTTGTGCCTGGGTATTGAGTAGAGATCTGACCTCTCCGCAGAGTCTGTTGAATCTTTGTTTGTCCTCTCGGTTGCGGGACCTCTGGAACTGTTTGGCTGCGTTGCGTTGTCTGATGAGAAGTCTGAGCTCTTGGCTTCTGTAAGTGTGCCCCTTCGGCACAGGCTTTCTAGCTGCAGAGTAAGCATGAATGATATTATCAGTGAAAGTCTTGATTAAACTATCAATGTCATCCCTCGATTGTACTGTGGGGGTAGTGTAGTGTATGTTGTTTAGAGTTTTGGCGAAGGCTCGCCAGTCTGTGCGAAAGACTCTTGTGTCTGGTGGAGTATAGCTGCTGACGTTCAGAATCAGTCTGACCGGATTGTGATCAGAAGAGAGTTCGTCGTGCACAGAAATATCCAGCGGGACGCTGGTATTTTTCAGCAGGAAGAAATCCAGGATTCCAGTAGAACGGGCAGTTACCATGTTGGTGTTTTAGGAGCTGCTATGTGTAGATTCGCCGATTTGGCCAAGTTGAAAACTACACGTCCTTATGTCATTTGAATTGTAGCAGTTCCATGCGCGGTGTCTAGCGTTAAGGTCTCCACCAATAATAACATCGGATTGAATCGGATCTGCGCAGGTTGTCAGCCATGTCGCATGGTGTGATGGTGTGTGGTTTTTAAAATGTTTATAATTCCGTGCATATTTAATTTTGCTTTGTGAAACCACTTTTAAATGATTGCTTAGTTGCCCGGTTTGCGAAAAGGTGCTACACTTTACTGGATGCTGGATACTTTTGAAGATATGAAGATTTTTAAATTCAGCGTCGGCCAACCAGCTCATCTGCATATGAAAAGTTTTTTTTTCCTTTATATCTTTTTACATATTATGTGTAAATAACTTCTGATTGTATATTTAGAAACCTTGTTACTTACTCTAACTATATATGAAAAAGGACGGCTCTAGCTCTCTTGGTTTTAAAGAAATACGTGTTTTAAAACTTTGAGTGGTGTTGGATTTTAATGGATGCCGATTGTTGACAATTGAAAGCCTTGTATTTTGCACCTTCCGGTCAAGTCTTATTACGAAGTGGAAAAATCTTTTGAAACTGTTTTTATGTTTTCTAGGAGTAACTAATTGATAAACTGGTGCACTTGCGTATGAAACTTTCGGCTCGTTGGTCGATTTTTCTATTTTTGTGTAGAAGTCAATTTTAAGCATGTTTGAATGTTTTTTGGCCTGTTTCAAAAGTATTTTAGGCCATTTTTGAATATTTTATGGAATTTTATTGTGGGATTTTGTTTATTTGCTTATTGTGCTACTTTTATGTAATATTGATGTATTTAAATAGGAAATTTTGAATGTTGTGGTATTTTATTGATTTTTAGAGATTTTTAAATTTATCATAGCACGATTGTATAGCGTGCATTGTGCAAACATATATTTTTTATTTGCTTTTATTAAGCTTTAAATGTAGTTGGATTGCAAATTAGTATTCTGCGTATTTAGAATTTTGTAAATTCTTGTAGTGTTATAAATTTGTATATTAATAATTCTTTTAAACTGTCTGTAAGTAGAGTGTGCGGAGTTTTGATAAAAGATTGCAATTGGATGTTTTTAACTGTATTTATGTGTTTTTAATACATTATATTTGGAGCCCGGCCACTTAATATAATTTCATTATGCCTAATGCAGATGATAAAATAGAAGATGAGGTTAATACAACTGAAGATGAAGAAAGGGACATTGTGCAAATCGTTAATAGTTTACATAGAGTTGTCGATAAAATCAAAGCACAGCGTAAAATTGGATGTACTTTAATTGACAAATTGACTTATGGACTAAACATGATTTTGACTTGTGCTGGAGTTCTTGGAGATAGGAAAAACTCTCAAGTTACCGGGTGTGTTGGATGTGAAAATTCTAATGAAGTAATTGCTTTGAGAGAAGAGATTATGAAAATGAGAAGTGAAATGACCTCCGAATTTGAGAAACTGCACGGAGATGGATCTCCTACATATGCTAAGGTCACGGCTAAAGGATGCGGTTCCAGATATTAACGCATATGATGAAATTTGCGGTAAGTTTAAACCGGAAGAGATTAGGATTAATATTAAAAAGTCTTCATTTGGAGAAAAAGGTGAATTGAGATTGAAATTGGGAGATAGAGAGGAAGTTAAGAGGCTGGAAAGAGCAATTGCTGATGATGAAGGCCTACAAAAGAATTTGATTATTAGGAGGAAACGCTTTATAAAGCCTCGAGTGATTGTATGCGATGTTGATAATAGTTTTACAAATGAGGAATTGGGAATTCTTTTAAAGAGAAATTGTTTGTGTTCCGGAGATTGCGTTAGACCTCTTTTCAATTTACCAACAAGAAACCGGAATCATAGTCATAGAGTATTCTTAGTGAGCGCTTCTTGCCAGAAAGATCAATTACTGTCAAGAGGTATTAACCGAGGTTGGAGAAATTATGACCTAAAACTGTTTCTTAGACCTAGACAATGCACAAGATGTTTTTCGTTTAGTCATTCCAAAAAGAATTGTCAAGCTGAAATTTGCTGTTCCAAATGTACGGGGGCTCACTTGAGTAAAGAATGCAGTAGTAAAGAATTTAATTGCATTAATTGTACTTATTCTAATGAAAAATTTCAGACTAACTTTGATATGAAACATAATGCCATGGATAAAAATTGTCCATGTTACTTGAGTGAGTTAAATTTCCTGAAGGATCATCTAGATATTGATTGTGAGTTTTAAACTTTTTTGATTTTTTGTGGTTGGGTTCCAAGTTTTTCTGTTTTTTCTGTTTTATTGAATTTTATTGTAAAATTTTATTGTAATTTTATTGAATTTTTATAATACATTTGTTTTTTGGAGATTAATCATGAAAGGGACTGGTATGAAAATTTTGAGTATAAACTTAAATCATTGCGCACTCGCCCAAGCCCAGCTCCAAGTACTTAAAGAGATTATTGGTTCCTCTCCTGAAATAATTTGTATGCAGGAGCCCTATGCGGTACAGAATGAATTGGCTTTTCAAAATCCTGAATGGAGATCCGCATATAATAGTGGAGGAAGAACGGGAATTATAGTAACTAAACCAGATGTTGATTTCACACGAGACTATGAAACTGATATTATTACAGCTATTTCTATTTATTTGTCTTCGGGCAGACTGGGCATCATTACAGTTTACTTCTCTGCGGCAGAACACATAGAGGAATATCTCTCTCAATTGGAATCTGTGATGAAAAATTATAATAAATTCATTGTTACTGGTGATTTTAACTCTAAACATCCAAGCTGGGGCGCAGGAGATATTGATGCAAGAGGGCGATTGGTATTTGACTTTATTGTCTCTAATAATATAATTTTACTAAATGAGTTGAGTTTTCCTGCAACTTTCAAATCTACCATCGGTGAGAGATGGACTGATCTTGTTATGACCTCACCAGGTTTGTCTATCAAATCTGGAGCTCTGCAAGTTCTGATGGATGAGAGTCTTAGTGATCGTTATTTGCAGTTGAATTATGATGAAAATATTCATTGTGCTCCTAAGATTGTTTTAACAAGAGATGTCCACCGGATTACAAGATATTGTTATAAAATTGCTCCGATAATGCAGAAATTTAAATTAGATTTATTGAAGTGTGAGGACTCTGATACAATTGAAAACTGTATTGAAATATTTTTTGAGGATCTGTCTATCGATGTTAAAAAGAAGTTACAAACAAAACAAAAGGGAAGTAGGCAGATTTCGTGGTGGACTCCACAACTTACTTGTATGCGACGCCGGATACGTGCTTTGAGGAAAAGTTCGCAAATTTTGAATTTAGCAGACAATGTACGTAATGAAAGGAAAATTGCATATAAAAAAGAATTGGCAACTTATAAACGTGTAGTTCGGAAGACAAAATTTGAAACTAAGAAGAAATTTTTTCTTAATAATCTTTATTATTATGATGGTTTTTATCGAATTGCCTCTAAAAAAGTGAGACGTGCTGTTGCTCTGTATAATCCTCAGCACGTTGACAATTTGATTGAACTCAATAGACAGAAGCTTTTGCAATCACTCAAATTGGGAGCACCTGGGAATATTTCATTAGATGAGGATAGAATTTCTGATTGTCCATTGGATGACGCTGTAATTACAGAGGCAGAGATAAGAAGTGCAGTTGAACAAATGAGGTGTCGAAGCGCTCCGGGCCCGGACTGTTTTAATCCTATATTTGTTCAGATTTTAATTTTTACATCTGGATATTTTTATATTGCTTTTTAATTACTGTTTTAAATTTTATGTGTTTCCAAGAAATTGGAAAATCGGTCGAGTTGTTTTAATTCCAAAGCAGACAGAATGACAGATATAGACCAATTGTACTTTTGAGTGTTTTTGGAAAAGTGTATGAAAGAATCTTGGTTGAGAGATTGAAGTTTTACCTGAATAGTAGAATGATGCTCAGTCGGCGACAGTATGGTTTCACAGCTGGCTGTTCTACAGATGATGCATTATATGATACTATTGACTTTATTAGAAGCTATAAGAGTTCGCATCACGTAGTGCTGCTGTCCTTGGATGTTTCGTCTGCATTCGATTCAGTGTGCTGGAACTCTATTTTACAAACCATGATTAACCTTAAATTGCCAAGGAATTTGATTCAATGTTATAGGAGTTATTTTAACAATCGCAAAATCTTGTTTAATGCTTTTAAGGATGAAACTGCAGAGATAGAACTAGAGATTTTCATTGGTTGTCCGCAGGGCTCCTGCAGTACTCCCCTGCTCTGGAATATCATATTAAATAAATTTCTTATTTTGGAATTCCCCAGTGATGTTAACTTTATTGCATATGCAGATGATCTTGCTGTTCTGATGTATTGTGCATCATTGGAAAAACTCGAGAAATCATTTGAGAATGTTATGTTAAAACTGGAAAACTGGAGAATCGGCGAGGGTCTTGAATTGAACTTAGAAAAAACTTTTGCAATCATTTTCCCGCGGGCTGGGATCAAAGTGAGAGCTCCACGATTTAGATATCAAGGGAAAAGAATAAAGTTCGTTGATGTTATTAAATATTTGGGAGTCAAAATTGATTGCAAGTTGACCTTCGCAAATCATTTTAAAACAATTCATCGGCTCTCAGATGATATGTTAATGTTTTACAGGAGATCTTTTTCTAGTGAGACACTCTGTAACAAATCATGCATTCTTAAAGATATTTTGAATAATGTAATTATCCCTAGAGTTTTCTATGGAATTGGTGCCTGGGGATCCAGAGCCGGGGATTTGGTCAGGTTGAGGAACAAACTCGATGTGATACAGAGGAGCTGGTGCTTAATGATTACAAGATGTTTCCGTACTGTTTCAACTGAGGTGCTCTGCGTTCTAGCCGGCACGCCGCCTCTTTCAATTTTATATAAATTATATTTTGAAAAATTTTTGTTCAGAACTGGTAGACTTGATTTTAAATTGTATAAAGATATTTTGATTACAAGGCATATGTTTGAAAGAATTAATAATATTTTGGTACATCCTTCTGATTTATGTGTTTTTGAATTTGATTGTAAACTCCCAATAATTGGAGAATTGGATATTTATACTGACGGGTCCAGGCAAGATGATAAATTGGGTGCAGCATTTGTGATTTATCATTATGGAACTGAAATTGAATATAAAAAATATAAGCTTAATAATTATAATTCTGTATTTCAATCGGAATGCTATGCTTTACTTAAAGCCCTTCAATGGGTTAAGAAAAATTTGACTTGTGTTAATTCTATTCATATATATACTGATTGTATGTCTTTGCTTCAATCCTTGACCTCGGCCCGTCCTACTAATTTATTAATATTTGATATTAAATGTCTATTGAAATTTTTGATGCAGAATATGTGCATTCATTTACACTGGATAAAAGCCCATGTTGGCTTTGTTGGAAATGAAAGGGCCGACGTGCTGGCTAAAGAGGCGACCACTAATGATGATTGTGAATATATAAAAATTTCTGGTTCGAGAAGTTATGCAATTAGAAACATGAAAAATTTTTATGATGATATTTGGAATACTAGATGGAATGAATCAGAGAGGTGCGTGGGTCTTTTGAAGTCTATTAAAATTCAAAATGGTATGCGACCAATTAGTGATATTGATTTAAACCAGTTTTTAACTGGGCATGGAAGATTTCCCGCGTACCTCTCGAGATTTAATTTACAAAATTCAGGCTTGTGTGGTCATTGCCATCAAGTTGGTAACGCAGATCACTTCTTGAATCATTGTTCCTTACTGGAAAATTTGAGAAAGAAATGTTTGGGAGATAAGTCATGGAACTTGGAAATCTTAAAAACATATTCTAAATGTGCAATGAATTTGATTAATTCTAATAGAGTTGAATTTGGAATATTTGTTTAGTATCGTGTATATTTATCTTTTGATTATATGTATTATATTCCCAGTTATGAGTATTTATAGGTTTACTACGAAAATTTTGAAATTTTTTTGTGTATTGTTTTATTTAGTGCATTGTGGATGTTTTGTGCATGTGGCCTTGCAGATGTTGAGAATCCTGATGGATTACCAGATTTAAATTATCGAAATCAATGGTGGTTTTGAGTTTCAGGAATTTGATTTTTAAATTTTAAATTTTATGGAATTTTTATATTTTTTCTTAAATTTTAAATTGTAGTTTTTGATTTTAAAATGTTCTGAAATTTTAAAGTTTTAAAATTTTTCTTATATTCTGTTCTTGATGGAGTAATTGCTGGGGTTTTAATATGATGCATGGCAATCTTGGATTTTTCCAGTTTTGGTTTTGGTTTGGTTTTTGGCAGTTTTGGAGCTTCTTTTCTATGTTTATTAAAGATAATTAATACATTTGAATTCAGATAGTGGTAGGACTATTAAAGTAAATTTTTGAAATAAATTAATAGTTTAAATAGAATTATGATTATACAAATAATATGCTATTAAAGTAATATTGTGGGGAATTCGGTTTGACCTTCTACAGGTTATTTAAATTGGGAATTCCTCGATGGCTTTGGACCGCCTGTGCCTGTTCCGAAAATTCATGTGAATGAATGTTTCTTGAGAGTTTCCGCCACTCTGTTTGCCCGTGGGGTTTTTGTTTTTGGATTTTGAATGTTTCGTGCTGTGCTTCGTTGTTTGTATGTCTCTTCCTTATTTTTAGTTTGTTAATTAACCTCCAATTATTTTTAGTTAATTAGCTTCTTTTTCTCTCTTCTTTCCTTTTGTGGTCTTGAGGGAGTCGACACTTTATGGTCATATGGTCCAGTGGGACTAGGAGGATTGGGTCTTCCCTGTATTATGACCAATAATAACATGTGTGCCAAGTGAGAGTAAAACCTGCAAGTCCATACGGACAAGTTGTGGGTGGAATGTACGTGGAGACAAAAATGTATGATATATTATTGCTTGTTATGAGTGAGATGGCTGAGGCCTCAATAGCTGAAAGCCGTGGAATTGGAACTGGGTTGTGAGGAATGCAGCGTTTAATAAGAAGTGCTGTGCCCCCGCCATGAGGGTTCTGATCTGTAGCTGGTCTGTTATATCTGTATACAGCATAATTCTGCACAAAGATAGGTGATGAAGGGCCAAGGCGGTGTTCTTGTAGGAAGAAGATATCGGGGTCGTACTTATTTACAAAATCCCGAAGTTCATGAATTTTACGGGATAGTTCATTCGCATTCCATGTAAAAATATGCACACAATTATTCATCAAGTTATTCATTATTTACATTATTAGAGCCAAATATGTCCTCACAAATGTTAAAGACAACAAATAGCTTGTCAATGGCATTATTAGCTGCTTGTAACTCTGGCAGCCTGGCACTAATTTTACTCATAACATTGCCTACTGAGAGGCCTTTAAAAACACAGCTTAATTCTTTCAATAATTTAACAATGTCCATAATGGCGCTAAAGCCTCCCTCAGCAGAGGGGTTACAATTTTGAGCAATATCAATATGAGATTTAATATTTTCATTTTTATGAGGCTTAGTAGGTGGCTTATTTGCAACATTTTCAGAATTATCAATATTAACATTTTTAACTGCCGCAGCATAGGTACGACCGTTAGACACATGAGCATTTTGAACATTGGTTTCGCTCTGCTTGGGAGCGCTTAGGGTATCAGAACCAACTTTGTCACCTGCATTTTTGTTTTTAACAGTGTTGTTGACAGGGAACTTAGGGCACCCCCTATAATTAGCAGTATGCCCTGTTTGCAAGCAGTTACAGCATTTAACAATATCGAGCCTTTTGGCAGAGCATTCAGCAGATTTGTGTGGCCCAGCACACTTTACACATCTTGGTTTAAATTTGCAGTTATCTGAAGAATGGTGGAAGTGTTGGCAGTTGTGACACTGCACAACACTTCCGTTTGATTGGTAAGCAGTCACTTTAACATAAAATCCCAGGAGTTTGACAATGTCATACACCTGCTCAACACCAGGTACATTGCTAATTTGGGCCTGATAGAGTGGCATAGGAACTCTGGTTTTTATTCTGTGCATTTGAGTGACTCGTCGAACCTTGAATCCTTGGTCTTACAGCGCTTCGCTTATTTCTTCCACTGGGCAGTCGATTGGCAACCCTCTGATTACCACCTTGATCAGTCTGTCATGCTTTGTGAGTATAACATAATGATCCACTTTTTTAGAGTCCAGGTAGCTCGTAACAATTCTGTGGTCAGGAAGATTTTCAGGAATTCTCCACTGACTTTGCCTACAAAGTCAGCTTTGCTGTCAGTTTTTAATATCTTAATGAAGTCGCTGAATTTTATATCAGGCTTAACCATGATAGGCCGAATTTTTGGCGATAGAGCCGGTGGTATGACATTATCAGAACCCTGTTGTGTGTCCATTTCAATAATTTCAACTTCATTTTCATTACAGTTATTTGGTACATTTTTATTAGCATCACTGTTTGCACAAGACAGTTTTTCGAATTTATTGGCCAAAGGGAGATCAATATTGTTTTTAACTAATTTAACAGAGCAGGAGGTATTCTTCGGGAGAATAAAACCCTCGTCATCCCTAGTATCATTAATTGATCTTTTAACTCGTTTGACCGAGTTTTTTCTAGCCTTGGGCTTAAGTTTGTTGTCATTGGCAGTAGTATTATGGGCATCAATAACATTACACATATTCAAAACATCAGAAATATCAGATAAATTAAGATTCCTATTAATTACATTTTCCTTAAATCGATTAACAAAACCAGGATCCAGACTACTAAAGAACTCGCACTTACCTGTGCATGCAGAAATAAGTCCTTCGGCAATCGCTCTGGTCTTTCTGTAATTTTCTTCCACAATCTGTTTCTGGGTATCATCGGTCATAATCCTTAGGCTGTTTGCACAATATCGACGTTGTGAGTTAATATACGCATTGATTCTGTCCCGAAATTGCACACAGGCGATGTAATCTCTAGGTCCGAAATCCTCTTTATGAAGAATGTCACACCAGTTTCCACCTAAAACCGAGTTACCGTATTCGATGTAATCCTCAGAGAAATTAACAATTTGCCGAGCAGCCTTTTCCATAATTTTCGCACAATTATCACCTTCACTCATGATGAGTGAAAAGAATTTTACAAATCACACGTTGTAGGTTCACAAAACACACTGAAAAAACTTCTAATCACATAGCAATCACAGTAATCCAGGAACGAAAAAAGCACGAGGTGAGTAAAAAACTCAATATGGCGTCGAAAATGGCACTCAGCACCAAAAAACGCTGCGATAAGCAGTTACAGAGGTCATATATATAACTTTACAACAGATCATGGTTTAACAAATCAAGAACAAGACACAATAAATAACCAATCAAAAGTAACATGCAGAATGAGATTTAAGTTTCAGAATAACTCGGACCTGGCTGAAAGCTAATGAATGTTTCGGACTTGACAGAAAGCTATACTTCCTTCTAACCAGTAAGAATGCGATTACAAATATCTCAACACTCCCCCTTAATCGCATGTTATACAAAAAATAAAAGAATTACACAATTTTTAAACAGATCAATGATAACAGTTCATAGAATTTTGTTTTGGACAAAGCCTTAGTTAAGATATCTGCAATTTGTAAACCTGATTGTACATATTCAATTGTAATATCATTTTCCTTAACAGTCTTACGAGTGAACTTTAATTTTATATCTATATGTTTCAACCTACCTACCTGAAAAGTTTTCATTAACAATACTTTTGATACATGACTGGTTATCCTCAAAAATATAAACATTTTTAACAATGGAAATTTCATTTACTACATTTTTTTTATCCATAAAACATCTTGAATACCTTTACATAAAGCAATTATTTCAGCTTCTGTTGATGAAAGTGCAATACACTTTTGCTTGTTACAGCACCACATAATAGGACAGTTTGAAAACATTACAAAATAACCAGTAATTGATTTCCTTCTTGAGTATCTCCCACCCCCCCAATCTGCATCTACATACAAACACAAGTTTGCCCTTTCCAAATCACCCTTTTTGTACATCAATTTTAAATTTAAGGTGTTTTTCAAGTACCTAAGAATTCTTTTTAGAGCACACCAGGCAACATCAGTAGGATGCTCCTGCAGTTGGCTCAAGCAATTTACTGCAAAAATAATATCTGGCCGTGTGATATATGCTAAGTAAAGATCCAATTAATTCTTTGTATGGGCCATGAAATGCATTTCCTTTCTGAAAATCAGCTGCTGTAGATTTTGGTTGAATGGGAGTTTGGGCTGTTTTACAATCAGACATTTTAAATTTATCAAGTAATTTTTCAATATATGGTTTCTGATCTAAATACAAACAACCAGACTCAAATTTCAGTCTAATACCCAAAAATTCCGAGACACTTTCAGATTTTGACATTTTAAATTCATTTGATAACAATGATATTATAATATTTGTTTCTTTTACATCTGAACCTGCAATTAATAAGTCATCTACATAAAGAGCCATAATTACTTTCTTACAATTTAAATTTCTGATAAAAATACATGGTTCAGAGTCCAATTGCTTAAAATCTAATTTAATAACAAAATTAAGAAATTTCTGATACTATTGTCGAGGAGACTGTTTAAGACCATATAAACTCTTTTTAAGTTTACATTTCTTACCACTCATATCATCATATCTTTTTGGCTGGTCCATGTAGATGATTTCATCTAACTTACCGTTCAAGAAAGCTGTCTTGACATCTAAAGTAAAAGTTTGCAAACCTTCATTATTGATAATTACCAGGATTAAACGTAAAGAGCACATACTAATCACTGGAGAAAACGTTTCTGTATAATCTAGGCCTTCTTTTTGCATAAAGCCACGAGCAACAAGCCTCGCTTTGTAAGTTCCATCTCGTTTTTGACGTAGAACCCATTTGCAGGAAATAGCTCTTTTATCAGGGGGTAAACTTTGTAGATCCCAGACATCGTTATCTTCCATAGATTTCATTTCCTCGTCCATAGCTCTTTTTCATGGTTCTTGTTCTACTTGTGGTAGATTTGCAATATCTTCAAATGTCAGAGTGTCTTGTGCAAACATTACTTGGTAAATCTCAGGATCAGGATACCCAACTGGCTGTTTCTTTTCTCTTGAGGATTTTCTTTGTTCCTCCTTCTTATTTGCAGCATTTAATTCGCCGTTATCAGTGTCTGAAATTGATTTGTCTTCATTTTTAATGTCATCATTGTCATTTTCACTCAAATCAGAACTATCGGAAATATATTTTTGATTTTCTACTTTCTTCTTTTCTTCATTAAATTTAACATTTCTGGAAACAATGATGCGTCTTGTTTCTGGAATCATTAAACGATATCCCATTGTGGAATAACCTACAAATATCATTCTGACAGATTTTTCATCTAGTTTCTTTCTTTGCGATAGTGGCACTAGAGTGTAAGCATCACAGCCAAATACACGAATGTTTGTTAAATCAGGATCTTCACCATACTTCACAAAATAAGGAACATGATTGTCAATTCAATATTTGGGAGTCGGTTATTTATGTAAGCAGCCGTAAGTACTGCTTCACCCCAAAGGAATTTTGGTAATTTTGCTTCAAGTATCATTGCTCTAGCCTTTTCCAGTACAGTTCTATTTGCTCGTTCAGCAACACCATTTAGAAAAGGTGTATAGGGAGGTTCAGGATCTATTTTTACACCTGCTCTTTTAGCAACTTCATGCAATTCTCCACTGACATATTCTTTGGCATTGTCACAGCGCAGTTTTGCAACAGTTGGATTCAATTTAAAGAATAGCTTTAGTTCAGCAGCAATTTCACTTTTTCTTTTGAGCAATCTGATTTCCATAAATCTCGAATAGTCATCAATTATAATATCGAATAGTCATAAAATACCTTTCCCCATGGAGTGTTTGAGGTTCTATTGGACCATATATATCAGTGTGTATAGTTATAAGCGGTTTGGATTCTTTTATGCGAGGACCCTTTCCTATAGGCAAAACACTGTTTGGCACGAACACATACTTCACAAAAGGAATCATTTGCAGGAAGATTCATCAGTTTTAATTTTTGATCACAGCAGTGTCCTAACCTTCTGTGCCATAAATCATCATTCTTTACTGCTAAAGCTGTAAATAAATTTGGTGAAAAATCACTAAAATATTGTCCGCACTTATCCAAGTATCCAAATCTAAAACGCTTGTTTTTGTTTTCAATATAAACTATTTCATTTTTAAAAATTACGCTCAAACCTGATGCTTCAATATTTTTAACAGAAATTAATTGTCCGTTTAATTTTGGAACGTAAAGAACATCTTTTAACATTATTTCAACACCATTCTTAGTTTTACCGCAAATATCACCAATTCCTTCCACTTGTAAAACCACCGACTTAAACGCACTTAACAGTTCCAGTCTTAGGCTTAATTGAGGTGAACCATTCCTTGTGAGAAGACATATGAGAAGTTGCACCAGAATCAATAATAAATTGATCATGCACAAGATTTCCAGCCATAAAGGATATTGCAGGGGAAGCATACTTATTACTATTTGAATCTGCCTGCTTTTTAGAATTATCAAAACATTGACTTTTAAAATGACCAGTTTTCCCACAGTTATGACAAACGCAGTTCTTTTTTCTACAAAATTTAACAGAATGTCCTTTTCTTTTACAATAAGTACAATTCTTTACGAGCACTAATAAAAACAGAGTTATCTGTATTTGGTTTAGAATACTTATTTTCATTTTTATAATCAAACATAAGAGATTCACAATCAATAAGTCTACTTGTAACAAAATCTAAACTCAAATTATTGCTTGGCTGATTTTCGAGAGATGCTCTAATATTTTCATATTCTTTTGGCAAAGACATTAAAATGTAAATAATAATATCAAAATCGCTTACTTCAGAGCCAGAGACGCGTAAACTACTGACCAGGTTCATTATGCTGTCGATATGCTGTCTCATTGACACATCCTTGGATTTCCTTATGGTAGCTAGACGTTTACGCGTTAAAATTTGACTCACTACACCTTTAGCGCTATACGTAGCTTGTAGTTTCTTCCATATTTTACATGCAGTGTCTTCACGTTGAAGAGAAGCAATAACATTGTCATTTAGAAGGGCAAGTATTAAGGCATAAGCCTTTTTTGATTTCAAAACATCTGCAACTCTGTCCGCAACTGCTTCTGTTTCCAAAAACGTATCCAATTCTCTTGCCGTAAATACTGCTCGAACTCTTTGACACCAAACAGTAAAGTTATTAACACCGTCAAATGGCGCTACACCAAAAGCTTCCCTTTCACCTCCAGAAAAAGCCATCATTCACAATATACCAAATCAAAATCACGCGAACGAGAAATTAGTACACTGAAGGTTCAATTAGGGAAACTGTCAGCGAATTATAACTTTTGAAGGAACCACGCTCTGCTGTTAAACATAGAAAATGCCGTGGTTCGCAAAACAAATATTTATTACTGAGATATGCAGTGAGATATGCAGAGTAATACGCAGAGTTACATGCAAGCAGAATAATACTAAGTACAAGCAATAGCACAGATAAATAAGTACAGGAAGAATAATACTAAGCAAGCAGAATAACAGAATAATACTAAGCGGCGATAAGGAGTTACAGAGGTCATATATATAACTTTACAACAGATCATGGTTTAACAAATCATAAACAAGACACAATAAATAACCAATCAAAAGTAACATGCAGAATGAGATTTAAGTTTCAGAATAACTCGGACCTGGCTGAAAGCTAATGAATGTTCGGACTTGACAGAAAGCTATACTTCCTTCTAACCAGTAAGAATGCGATTACAAATATCTCAACACGGTTAATATACGATGTCTCAGCAACATGACTTAGTTGAATCGGCAGTCAGGAAGACCATCAGTCGTTTACAGGAGAGTCAAACGAAATCCATTGTAGCGAAAGTGTCAGGTGTTTCCAAAAATGTCATTTTCAGAGTATGTAATCGTTTTTCGAAACTGGATATGTTTGAGAATTCGGGACAAGGTCGTGCTATCGTTTTAAAATAAAAAGGCGGGAGCTATATGCGCATTTCGTTTAAAAAAAAAACACCTATATCTCTAATTTAGAGAAATAAAGTAGTCAGAAAGAACGTTTTGTATGCGGAGATATTTGGTTGATGTACTGCAAACATTTTATTACACATTTTATCAGACAAACCAAGAAAATAAATAAATAACTATATAGCAATAATTATTAATTTTAAATATGTTTTCCAGAAATCGATCAAAATAAAAAATTTTCCGGAAAATCTTGTTTGAGACCATTTGTCGCCCCTCTGCGAGCGGCGCCAGGGGCATCATACACCCCCTTGCTACGCCACTGCAGTACCATGTTATGCCTTCTGAGAGTTTGCGATCATTTTTTAGAACCATCTAACAGTTGCATTTAGGACACAACATACTACTCTGATTTAGCTCAGCCTCCTTTAAAAGTTCGAGCAAAATGTCTTGTTTAGTGCACAGAAACACGAAGAACAGCCTAGTGGGGATACCATTTTTCCCCAAACAATTACCAATGGCTGGCAGCTGACAAGAACTGGCTATAATGCTTTGATATTTTTCTATTATACTCTTTAGTGGTGCCATATTACTACAATATATATATTTCTTTAAATAGTTTTTAATATAAAATTACACTTAGAATAATGTATGAAAATACAATAAGTAAAAGAGTGTAAAATTAAAATAAATATGTAATATAATTTTTATAATAGCAAAATATCTGTAAAATGAAATATAATGAATTATAACTAAATAAAGAATAAATAATATATAAATAATACAATAATAAGTTGAATAAGATCAAAATGAATAATAAAAAACTATATTAAATGTTAAAATAAAATGGTAAAATAAAATTAAGTATAATAAATAATAATACACTGAAATGGTAACAAAATATCAGTATTTAAGATTAAAGAAAACTACTAATAACAAAAAACGGTACTATTCGATTTCGAGGACCGTAAAAAAATTGCAGCGAAAATGTATGCGCAAAAGCGCAAAATCTAGCAAACGCGCCCATTTAACAGCGCGCCAAATCTAGCGTACGCGCTGATTTCAGTTTGCGTAAGTTTATATAGTTCTATGTTTCTTAAGACACCATGGAAATACTAGTTTAATTTTTAATTCATTATTTGATTTTAATCCTTTTTTGTTATCCTATGGATTTAACAATTTGAGAATTGCCCATGACGAAAAGTCGGCAATAGAATTTTGGGTAAAGTGCAGAATCACCCATTGCTTGACGCGTTTTTAAGAATTGCACACACTCGGTATCCATGTGCACATCGACCTATTTTCACTTTAAAAAAAAATCCTAGAATTGAACAAAAACGGCCCTGCGCACACCCTTGACTTTATCTATGTACACATCGACCTATTTTCACTTAAAAAGTCAAAGAAAATTGACAAAAATTCAGTTGTTTTTACCCTTGTAAAAAGCGGCAAACAAATAAGTGAGCGATTCTGCACTTTACCGAAAATATTTTCAAAGAAAAGGCATCATTCATTATAGAAAATTACGTTTGAACAACCAACGAGATGAAATTATGCTTTAGCGATAAGTCGGTAGCGAAATAGCGATGTAGGCATCCATTCTGTTATGTTTAGCAATTTTTATATAAATTATAATAGTGATCTGAACTAGTTATTTACTCTTAGGCTTCCATTCAGTCATGTTTAGCCTTTTTCATATAAATTATAATAATAAAAAAGTATTATATGAAATTAACCTTTCATCTAAATTAAAACATCAATCTTAACTAGTTATTTACTATTACAGTACTTCCTTACTTGCGTTAGAGTTGCCGCAATTATTTTTGGCAGCATCGGCATCAACAATAGTTTGGCGTTTTTTACGGCCCTCAAAACAGAATAGTACCCAAAAAACAAGAAGAGTCTGGCACACGCACTACGTAAAGAAGTAGATTCTCTTTCCGGTCTTCTGTAGCGTTTCTGGCACGGCTACGATAAGTGGCGCATTATCTGCCACTTGGCGAGTAAGAATAGAGTTGCTGAGAAATTGGGGTTATATGCAAGTTTAGCCTTAAAAACATTTAAAATATAAAATATTTATATTAAAAATTTTTTTTAATCTTAATATGTCGATAATTTCAATATTTTTTACCCATTTCACCCTTTAGACTATAAATAAATTATAAAAAAGCAATTATGATTACAGTCAAGAGTTTTTAATCCGAACTCGTCGGGACTTCTGCGATTCCGGATTATTGGTTTTTCCGGATTATAGATCATCAGTTTAAATCTGCTAGGATGGCACACAGAAATTATAAAATTAAAAATATGAAACCGTAATTTATGAAATAAAGAGTAATTATGATCTAAAGGGTATCAAAATTTACGAAAAAAAACTTAATATTTATTTGTTTAATTTATTAAACATTTTTTTCAACACACGCATGCCTAAAGTATACATTACGCAAAGTCGAAATTAAAAAATTGCAACCAGAAAACTATTTGATGTGTATTCGTGATATTTATAATGACGAGGAATTTGATTTAAATCATATCAAAGACGGAGTACATCGAGATGAAATACTACATTTAGTAAGGAATTATAAGCCGAATAAAATAAAAGCATCTGCCCTGAAGATAACGATAGTGCTGACAGATCAACTTCCAGTTCATTGCGCGCCTGACGATTTAATTAGATGCAAAGTATGTAAATAAAATAAAACTATGTAATTTGCTGCATGTCTTTAGTATTTTACACAATACAGAAATCACCTAATATATTATTTCATTACAGGTTCAAGAAATGCATCTCTATCATTAATTCAATAATTTTGATTGTTAAACTCAGAAACGTTTTTAATGCAAAGAACATACAAGTTACAGTACACATATGGAATAAAACATTTGGCCTTGATACAGAATTGCATCTCAAAAGTATGTCAAAGTGGTAACAAGCATATGATCAACACAGTGCATTTTGGTAGGTAACAGATGTAACACTGAATATGAGTGATACGAAAATCTGTGAAAACTGATATCCAGGGTCAAATTTCGGATAAGACGGAGGAAACACAGAACACATGATGCCAGACGCTGATTAGAGTAACAATCCAAGCGGGTCGGTATGAGCAGCTTTAAACTCTTTAGGACAGGATAGATAAGCAAATGTAGCTTCAAGTCGGCATTAGTTGAAAATTCAACTGAGATATAACTTGCATATATACTTTTTTCGTTTTCTGAAAGAAATAATTAGATTATGATTTATTTGTATCAAATGACAATTCAAAAACCTCATCAAAGCGTCAACAGTACGTTTTATAGCACCCGGTACAATACCTTTAATTCTAAAATTCTGTCAGTCAATGCCTCTCTTATTAACAAGTTTTCCCACCACTTAATACTGACAATTGGGG
The DNA here is from genome assembly GCF_044657685.1 of Stegodyphus dumicola. NCBI lineage: Eukaryota > Metazoa > Arthropoda > Arachnida > Araneae > Eresidae > Stegodyphus > Stegodyphus dumicola. Next base: position 56,744,839 of record NC_140778.1, read on the forward strand.
TGATTCAGACTTAACCGCAAAAATTGAGCTTTCTTTGCTGCATAGAGAAATCTTTACTACACTGATAAATAAATGTTGATACCAATTTAAACTCTCCTCAAAATATAGAAGGCTTCTCTTCTGCTTAGATCAACACATATCTTTTCACATTATTCTAGTGTCCAAACGAATTCTTACACACATGACAGATTCCTCTCTTCTGTCGATATACATATCTTAATAATCCCTTATCAAAAGTTAACTTTTCCATAGTTTATACACAAGTCTTTCCCCCTGTGTGAATAAGCATATGAGCTTTTATACTACCCTTCCAACGAAATAACTTCTTACATATTTCACACGCATAAGGTTTCTCTCCTGTGTGACTAAGCATATGGTTCCTTAAAGTAGACTTCAGACTAAAGGACTTCTTACATACTTCACACGCATAAGGTTTCTCTCCTGTGTGAATAAGCATATGCCTGTTTAAAGCATTCTTGTGTTTAAATGACTTCTTACATACTTCACACACATGAGACTTCTCTTCTGTGTGAATAAGCATATGTCTCTTTAAAGTGGACTTCTGACTAAAAGACTTTTTACATATCTCACACACATAAGATTTCTCTCCAGTGTGTATAAGCATATGCCTATTTAAAGACCCCTTGTGTTTAAATGACTTCTTACATACTTCACACACATGAGGTTTCTCTCCCGTGTGAATAAGCATATGGCTGAGCAAACCACCCTTGTGACTAAATGAGTTCTTACATACTTCAGATACATGACGTTTCAATCCTGTGTGAATAAGCATATGGCTGTTTAAAGAAGACTTTTGATTAAAGGACGAGTTACATTCTTCACAAATATAAGGTTTTTCTCGTGTGTGAATAAGCATATGCCTATTTAAAGACCCCTTGTGTTTAAATGACACCTTACATACTTCACACACATGAGGTTTCTCTCCTGTGTGAATAAGCATATGCCTGTTTAAAGCACTCTTGTGTTTAAATGACTTCTTACATACTTCACACACATACGACTTCTCTTCTGTGTGAATAAGCATATGGCTGTTTAAAGTAGACTTTCGACTAAAGGAATTCTTACATACTTCACACACATGAGGTTTCTCTCCCGTGTGAATAAGCATATGCCTGTTTAAAGCACTCTTGTGTTTAAATGACTTCTTACATACTTCACACACATACGACTTCTCTTGTGTGTGAATAAGCATATGGCTGTTTAAAGTAGACTTCCGACTAAAGGAATTCTTGCATACTTCACACACATGAGGTTTCTCTCCCGTGTGAATAAGCATATGGCTGATCAAACTACCCTTGTGACTAAATGAGTTTTTACATACTTCACATACATGACGTTTCACTCCTGTGTGAATAAGCATATGGCTGTTTAAAGAAGACTTTTGACTAAAGGACTTGTTACATACTTCACACATATAAGTTTTTTCTCGTGTGTGAATACGCATATGGATATTTAAATTACTCTTATTGCGAAATGTCTTGTTACATATTTCACATATATAAGGCTTCTCTCCTGCGTGAGTAGGCACATGCATATTTAAACTGAACTTAATGATTTCTTAAATACTTCACACACATGAGCTTTTTCTCCTGTGTGAAGAAGCAGACGACTGTCTGAATTAATTTTTTAAATAAATGTGTACATAACTCACGTATAAGAGCTTTCTCTCCAATGTAAATTAGCATATATTACATTTTTGACTAAATGACATACAAATTTCATGCATATGAGATTTATGTTCAGTATGGATGTAGTGTTTTAAATATTACCTCTAGAAAATGATTAGTTACCTTGTAATAAACCATGAGCCTAGAACATCCTCCTAATAGAACACGTAATTTCAGAACACGAACATAGAACATCCTCCTTCTAGAACATGCAATTTCTGCACAATATTGATAACTGTAACTGGCAGTCTTAATATAATATGACTTGCTACATATCTCGTGATGAAGTTCATCCTCTGAAGGAATGTAAAACGGGCTTCTTAACAGAAATTTCGGTAAAAGTAGTTTTAAGACGGTTTACTCTAGCAATTCATGTGTCATGTAAATACGCGTCCTTTTCTTCGTAAAAGAATCAACATAAATTATTCATATGACGTATCAGCTACTTGCTATTAGAATACCTTCATGTTTCACTGAAATTAGTTTCTTATAGTTCACTAAAGTAAGGCTTCCTGCGTGATCGTAGTAACAAGTTTAAACAGGAATTTTTAAAACTGGTCACATATGGTACGTTACGACTACATGAAATTTTTGTATAGTAGCTAGTCAATGATCTATAGCTTGAAGAAGTTACATGTCACGTTCGAAATTTAGTAACAACTGTTAAAACTTATACGGAAAAAGTAATCGGCTTTTCAAGATTTGAATACTTAAAAGTATTAATCACACTTAAACATGAAGTAAACCTTAATTAAATACACACATCATAGTTTTAAAACAGCCACTTTTACTAAATAACTATAATTGCGGTAATTATTCAAATAATAAAATCAGTTTCAACGTAAACAAACCTTATTATCACGAAAGAAAACATTTACTGTGGTTTAACGTCTTTAAACTTGAATATCTATCATTATTGCCATACACAAATTAATAAACTATACTAGCAAAATTTAAGTGAGGCTTGCTAATGAGCCAGGAAATTTAAAATGCACAACAATAAACATTAAAATAAATAGTGTATTATTAACATCCTCCCATCTTTTCATTATAAATTAATATCAAAAGTGGCGATTTTGCTTTTTGAATATAAACGTTTGTTATATTATTATTATATATTATAAATGTTTGATTATAAACGTTGCGTTAGATGATAAATTTTTAAAAATGTTTTTGATAATAAGTTATAATCAAAACGCAGAATCACCACTGTCTCATTAGTCTTATAAAATACATGTATGTCCTAACCAGAGATAAGTTATGGAGAACAGCCTTAACACCAAAAAGGGGAGAAACAGCTTATTATGGTAGACCACGCTATGGTTGTCATCATGGACCTTATAAAAGATAGACCAACACAGTGGGCGGGGCTCTCGTCACCGACATGTCGGCAAGAAAGAGTAGGGACGATATGGTTTACTTTAACACTGAAACCTATGGCGTTTGTATCACATAACTCTCTTTAATTATTAAATGTGATACGTTGTATAGTGATGCAATTTTGAAACCCACAGTTTCTTCCAAATAGGATTTAGTATATCTCATTAAAGCACTTTTTACTGCTTTTCGCGCATTTTTCTTCACTCGTGTTGTACACACATATGTATTTTGGTAAAACGGTAAAAACTCTAAGCATAAAATTTATTAACTTAATTTCGTGTAAAAATAAAATTAAATCCGATCGATAGTACGCGATGCTTTGAAATAAATAAGTATAATTAAACATGATCTGATAATTTTTTTTTTTTAATTTAATGAACATTTTTCAGGCAGTGATTTTCTAAACTATAATAACATTACAAAATGATCATATTTATTTGATTATATAATCATTATATTATTAACATTAAAGTGGATTATTTATTTTAATAATTCATAAAATTTGGAGCATAAAATTTTCTGAGCGTAATGAAGGGAAAAAAGATAAATTAAAATCTAAAAGCACTCTTTTTTTAAAGTTTTGTGTGTTACCTATATTTATTGAATATCATGTTCTTCGCCCGTAAACCACATACATTTGAAAACAGTATATCTTTAGAATTTCCGCACTGGAGATAAAACTGTTATTTTCCGTACAGTGCTCGCTCTGAACTCGTTGAGTTTGTTAATCAAAAATTCGTTAAATGTTTACAAAATATGAAACAGATTAAAACCAATTCGAAATTCGGACGTCCAGATGCCTATGTTCGGTGGAGGATTACATTATTAAAAATTTGATGGCTCTAGATACTTTCGTTTTTGTCACAGTGCGAGAAACATACATATATTCATGCAGATTCTTCATTATTTAATTTCTTTATATATAATACAGGGCGTTAATATTTGGTAACAACAATTTGCAAGGAGACACGGACATTTATACTAAAACAGCGCAAAATGCCGCTTCGCAACCAACAGCCTTTCTACGCTACCGCCCCTTCGGGCTAATAAATTAAATTAACAGTAAATAAAAAAATCTTAGGCAAAACTAAAAATAAATTTAATAAAAATAATCACTATAAAATACAAGCAAAATTAATTATTACGGTTAAATACAATTTTAATATTAGAATCAAATGTGTAAATTTTTTAAGGAGTCAAAAGTCTTTATCACTATGATGTATTATGAAATATAATTAAAATAAAACTCCTTTATTGAAATTGTGTTATAACACTCATCTATAATTTTAAAAAAGCAGCACGATTTAGAATTTTATACAAAACTTTAAAAAATTCGTTTTTAAATATTTTGGTATTTTCTACTCATTTACACCAATAAAAGACATAAAAATTGCAAGAGAAAATTGCTTGTTTGAAATTTTCTATTAGTTCAGATTTAAAATATTATTTTCTAAAAGAAGTAGTTATAAATTTCCTTACAGCATAGGAAAAGCTTAAAAAATATCCAGTCCTGAGAGCATGCAATAGCTTTATAATTATTCGGAATGTTAATTATGCTTGATAAATATGCTAAATATTAAAAATCAATCTCAATTTCAAAAATAAAAATATGTAGAAATTCTAATTTGTGAAATGAGGCGCTAGAACCAGCTTTTTCTTAACAATTATACACGCTGTAATAGGCAACCACTGTTAAATTTTTGCAGGTCGTCCCTACTCCTCCGGATGTGATCAAGGCTACAGCCAACAACGCCTCAGACTAGAGCTACTAAAGATACAGGCTGACTCGTCAGCCATTTTGAATCTAAGCTTTAGGGTTGCAATTTAGGTGTGGAGCGGCAACTTTGGCTCTTTAGCGCTGTCCGCTAAAATTTAACATTCTAGAGAATCCGAATTTCAGCTTTTTTCTGCATCCATATAAAAATGTGTGGCTTTTTCCCCTTCTTTTGTCTGCAGTCCAGATTCTTTCTCGTATTTTTTTTTTTTTTTTTTTTTTTAAATTGCCAAATTTCTCGTATGATTCAAGTTATTTTAAAAGTTTCTAAAACATTTTCACATATCATATTTCAAATTTGTATTTTTAGTTAAACATACTTTCTTTTTGAATTCCTTTATTGAATTTTCAATTTTTTCTTTTAAATACATGCATAATGTTATTCATCTCAAAATGTATTTTTTGACAAGAGCTTTCCCTCAACCACATTCTTAATATGGTTGAGGGAAATCCCTCAACCTCCATTAATTTAGGACAAGATTTAATCTTTAATTCTTGTTTTTTATTTTTAATATGTTATTTGAATTTTGCTCACATGGAATCAAACGTCTATTACTGTAGCAAATTTGTTAAAAATGTTATTTTGTGTGTGTTTCCAGAAAAAGCTGCTAAACACTTTATGATTTTAAATACTGATTCAGGATATACACCTTTAAATTATAATGCTTTTAGAATGAAGTGCAGAATGCTATAAAAATTACTTCAATGCTCAGATGACTGTGGGATTCATAGATTTAATAGAGTAAAAAATTCCATTAAATATATATATTTTTTTCTTTATTTAGTTAAAAACAATATTGAAATAATACACACACAAATAAATAAAAATAAAAATAATACCTTTACATACAGAATTTACAGATACTATTTACTTATAAGTTTATTTGTTGTTGATGGTTACTTTTTATTATACTTGGAAAAATTATACTTACATACATATGCTCTTAATATTACACGATCTGAATATTTAAATGATAATTCCATAAAATAATAAGATTCAATCTATATCATAGCAAAGACAATACTTAAATCACAGTTCTTTTTATTAATTAATTTGCATAAGTAAAAACATAAAAATATTATTCAGCTTCAAATCTATAAAATAAGTCCTCTAGTAACAAACATATGACAAACACATATAGTGAAAATAAAGATAAATAAATAAAAATGTTTTGCTTTTTTGTCTAATGTAGTGCAATTCAGTCTATTATATTCAAATTTTATTAAAACATACTGCAGTAATTGAATTTTTTCCATTATACATCAAACTGCTTTATATAGAATGATATTATATTAGTTTTACTTTTAAAACTAATATAATATAATTAATTCTCATTTATATGCGGAGATGTTTGAATAAATGCAAAAAACCATCTGAATAAATCTTAGCCAACACTATTCAGATAGTATTCTTGTTTTCAAGGTATATCATTTTTATTTTGTTCTTTTTCCATTAAAGGAGCTAACCTAAGAGACTTATTTCATTTACATATATCTCATTGATATTATAAATATAGCTTAAACATGTTTTATGTGCATACTCAAAGGGGGGTGGGAAGTAAGCCTTGATTCAAAATCTGTTTTAAAGCAATAAGTAAATAAATAAAATACACTGGTTCTATTAGAATGTCAAAAAATACTGTTATGTATTCTATAAACAAATACAAATTATCACATCATACTACATAACCCTGGTACAAAAGAAGAAATGTCTGATTAGGAACATACTCTATTTATTTGGTAAAAAAGAAGAGTAAAACATATGCAACATCTCATTATGAAAAATCCTGCAAGCCATTACAATACTATAAGACATTGATTAGTAAGGTAAACATCAGTTGATCATTCTTTCACAACAGCAATAAATGTTTTATTCAAAATTCCTAATAACATGCCAAAACAGATTCACAATTGATGCCTCATTTAAGGTCACACAAAAGTAAATCCGATTTAGCTGACTATGAGATCTTCTATTGTAGAGGACTTTCTAAGGAGAACTGGCTTGTATTCACATTACACATGGGGAAAAACCACAAAAAAACCAACCATGCAGCCAGCCTGTTCGGAAATAGAACAGAAGATGGAACTCCCAGCATTCAGTAACTTTAACCATTCAGCTGTTGGTGGGCCTAATTATTATTCGAAGAGACAAGCAGCAATTTTTCAGTGACAACTACTCTACTTTTTTACAGACAGAACTGAACAGCAAAAACTTCTTAAACTCTTGATTAGATTCTAGTTTACTTTCTTCCTTTTAAAAGCAGGAGATGCAAAACTTTGCCGCTGATGCCTTTTATTTTGAAGAAGCTTCTTGAGACCAATTCCATGGGCAGTCAAATAATATTTTATTATCTTTGTTTTGATATTGCAACAGGAGGGAATATTTACCTTGCCTGCTTTCTTACAAATCATATTAACAAATTCCACATCCATAGTTACATTTCCATGTATTATTTCGTCTCGAAAATTTTGAATTATTTTTTCACACAGAAGGCACAATTTAAAAATTTCTGGAGAAGGACATTTAAGCCCACCTAAATTTGCAAAATTAATTTTTGCAAAATTAATTATGTACTGCTTATTTTCATCAATGGAAGGAGTATTTTGCTCACAAACTAAGAGAAACTGTGAGCATGAATTACAAACATTTTTCAAAACAGAATTTATTGCAGCTCCTGCAATATAACAGATGTTATTTTCCTCACTAAGGGTGAGATTCTGTAGAGATACATCAGAAACTTCTGGTATGGTAACAGGCTCTAAAGCTTTTTTCTCCTTCAGAAATTCAAATTCATCTTTTGCATAGTTTAATACGTAAATATCTGAATCAGTAGCATAACTGGAGTTCTTAATGTCAGTTATAAACTGAGATAAACAGATAAGCTTTAATGCCTTCACAGCTTGCAAAGCACTTGGTCTCAAACCAGCTTTTCTGCGTATCTGAGAAAATACATTTTCTAGAGCATCTTGTGTCAATCTGCTGGTCAAAATAAACTGAAAATCATTCAGAAAACATGCCTCTGCTAACTGTATGGCTGATAAAGTAGAAACAATCAAACCAGTATGTAATGATTTCCACCCTTTACCAATTTCTATAAGCTGTATGACATTAATAAATTCAAAAAGTAACTCAATTTTTTTGCTTTTATTTGTCACAGAAATTGAGTTCTTTCTACATCTAGAGGATAGCATTTGAAACCACTGACATATAAATCTTATCCACCATGCTGTTGTAAGAGCATTAGGGCTTATCTCTTTTAAAGTTACTGCCTTCTCCAATCCCACAGCTGTTTTAATTGAAAAAAACCTCACAGCAGAAGCAACATTCATTTTATCAAAATGTGAGGGGAAGAGGTCTTCTTTGCTGAGATGATGCATAGTTCTCAAACCACAATTTTGGTTTGTTTCAGTAATCCACATATCTTTTATAAATCCTGCAGATACATGCAAAGTAACCAAATTTTCTTTATTGCAAACATAACTGGGCAGTTTTATACTATGATTAAGAGTTGCAGACCAGAGATTTTTTAAAAGATGTGGCACATCTGCTAATACATAAATAATTTTGCCCTTAATTTCAGTAGTGAAATTATTTCTTTGGTTTTGAGAAACAGATATTCCCAAAGAATTCCACAGGCTTCTATTTACTGCTGCCATATCGCTAACAAGACCAACAACATTAAATCCAACAGAATTGACAGCTTCGATAACATTGACAACAAGTTGTTTGAGCTGGCATCCTGTTACCTGTCCAGTTATCTCACGGGCAACCACTTGCTTCCATTTCAGCTTCAGACCTCTTAGTAAAATAACTAAATAGTGATTTCCTGCACCCTTTTGATTTCCTAATGTACATTTACCAATAAATTTACGTTTTGAAATATCAAAATCAGGATTGCCAGAAATCTCCATTTCATCCAATGATAAAATACAGTCTTTATCACTAGCATTCATTTTTTCTCCTTTAATTTTCAAAAGTTCAATCATGTCACTGATGACTCCAAAATTCATTTCAAGACCTTGAAGTCTTTTATTTAAAGTGCTGTATGAAGGCACAGGAAAACCTATTCTGTGCAAGTAATTATAACCATGCTTGCCCAAGGCAAATCTAACTTTGAGGCCTTTTATTATTCCCCCGTTAGACCATTTTGCAATGCTTCTACGAGGAATTTTCAACATTGCTATTTGTTCATCTGAAAGAAATGTTTTCACTCCTTTCAGCAATTCCTCATGCTGTACTTGAAGGTCATGAAGTTGAATTTCAGTGCTATGCCATTTTTTTAAAACATTAATTTCATTTTTTTTTTTTTTTGGTTGCTCTAAGTTCTTTCAGTAATATTTTGTTCTGGCATTGCAGAAGCGAGATCAATTCAGTCTGCTTTTTTATAAAAATTCCTTAAAAGAACATCCTGGAATAAAGAAAAAATCTATATGAATAATCATCAAAGAAGGGGGGGGGGAAACAAACAAAAAAGATCTGAAAGGTTTCAGATTTTAACACCCAAAGGGGCTTTTTTTGACATTTTGTGTTTTACCTTTATTTATTAAATATCAAGTTTTTTACATTTAAACTATAAAATTCAGTTCAACAGCAATATTGCAAGATAATTTTAAAATGAGCATATCTTCAGAATTCCCGATTCATTGTCTCACGCGCTGGAGATAAAAGTGTCTTTTCTGTACAACACTGCCATTGCTCGCTTTGAAATACTCAAGTTTGTTAATCAAAAATTCGTTAAAGTTTTACAACATATAAAATCTATATTAAAACAAATTCCGAATTTTAAATTCGGACTTCCAGATGTCCATATTCACAGTAGAATTAAGTCATTCAAAATTTGATGGCTCTAGGTACCGTTGTTTTATCAGAATGCGAAAACATACATGCATTTATGCAGATTCTTCACTATATAATTTCTTTAAATATAGTACAGGGTGATAATATTTGGTGGCAATAATTTCAAAAGTGATGCAACCGTTTATAGTGTTTCAATACAAAACGAAAACAATAGTCCTTCAGGGACAAAGCCCCTTTGGATTAAATGCCAAACTTAAACAGATAATAAATCCACAAAATAAAAATGAAACTTCCAGGTCTCTTTCCCTACACTGTGGTGGGTTTTTAAATTTGACTCTATTGTTTTCAGCATTTTCTAGGTTATTTTTGTTTTATTTTCTAATATTTAAAATTTATTTCACTTAAAAATAGATTTTTAAAATTTATTTCCAGCTTTTCAAGGGATCGATTATCTCCATAATCATGAGCAATTTAATAACACAAATTATCAACTTATATCACAGCCTTCACAAATGCTGATGAAATTAATTAAAATTAATTACAATTTGTTTGCAAGATGAGTCTAAAAGTTGTTTTTGCAAACAAAACTGAAATTTACATAGAGAATTTGCAACTATTGATGAAATTAATTACATTCCTTTTACCAAAAAATTACTTTATAGAACATTTTAAATGTATATAAGGAAGCAATTTAATTATACATTAGTTATCAGCTTACATCAGAGCCTTCACAAATAGATGGTATTTCATTGCAAAATGAGGCTAAAGGCTGTTCTTGCAAACAAACGTGAAATGTACACAAAGAATTTGTAAATGCTGATGAAATTAATTACATTCCTTTTACACCCCCCCAAAAAAAGTTAATAGAAACGTTTTGTATAAGCAAGCAATTTAATAATACACTAATTATCTACTTACATGAGATCCTTCACAATTAAATGGCATTTTATCACAAGATGAAGTTGAAGCTTGTTCTTGCAAACAAACCTGAAATATATATACAGTCAAAAGTCGTTAATTCGGACACCCATAATTCGGAATGATCTATAATCCGGACCTCAAAACTAAAAACTTTCTGCTCATGCGCCGCGTTGACACATGCGCATAGGCGTTTACGCGTGCGCGTAAGACCCTTTACGACTGCGCATATGAGTTTGCGCAAGTGCAGAATACGTTTTCGCGTGCGCGTTTTATTATAATGGACGTATAAGCTAAAATTATCTAATTATCTATTTCAGTTAATGTTGATGATTGCGTTGTTCCTTAATTTTCGAATTGCATCCGGCTTATTATTTTTTGCAGACTGTAAGAGCAATTTTATAAAAGTAAGCTTAAACTTTCGATTATATCAAATAGAATTTCCGATATATATTTGTTAATATGTAAAGGATCTAAAGCGAAAGTATGTTTTGAAATCCGAAATCTGTTTATCAATTTCACGCTGCTCGGCGGGGGGATCGCCGCGCGGCGGGCGCGTAATGAATTGGAAGTTGATCTGTCAACACTATCTTTATCTTCAGCGCAGATGTTTTTATTTTATTTGGCTTATAATTCCTTACCAAATGTAGTATTTCATCTCGATATGCTCCGTCTTTGATATGATTTAAAACAAGTTCCTCGTCATTATAATTCGCTTTCGATAGCGAAGAAAGTAACAGAGGTTATTGAAAACGAAAAAATTTCGATTGACAAATTAGTCGGTGTTCTCGAAACAGCAATTATAGGACTTGAACAGCGTAACTTTTTAACTGAACAAGAAATTATGTCTGTTTAATAGAATTAAAGAGAAAGTATTATCACATGAAACGAAGCAAAACTTAAACAACTTACATTGAAAGAAATGTTTAATAAAGTAAACAAATAAATATTAAGCTTTTTCTTTTTGCAAATTTTGATACCCTTTAGATCATAATTGTTCTTTATTTCATAAATTACGGTTTCATATTTTTAATTTTAGAATTTCTGCATGCCATCTTACGAGATTTAAACTGATGATCTATAATCCGGAAAAATCGATAATCCGGAATCGCCGAAGTCCCGACGAGTCCGGATTAACGACTTTTGACTGTATAAGAAATTTAGAAATACAGATAATATAAACTACATTCATTTTAAGAAATAATTATTTTACATAACATTTTATAATTCATAAATAGATAATAAATTGTTAACACTCAAAATTCAAAAACAATTCCATAGCACAACAGCCAGATATAGTACAGCTGTTTAGCAACCATAAGACAAACAATTTCATATTTCAGAAATCATATAAAAATTCATTAATATATGTAAAACATATGACATTTAATAGCTGCTCAAATGAAAACATAGCATAGATTCTTTACTAGCAGCTGTTATTTAATCAGAAGGTAATGCTAAATGTTGTTGCAAACACACTTGAGATGTACTGTAATGCACACATTTGCAACCACTGGTGAAATGAAATAAAGTGCATGATTATGAAGATGGAAACATTTAAAATACTTCAGCAGCAAAATTTATTTCTCCAAAATATGAAGCTGAAGGTTGTGGCAAATGAGCCTAAAAGAAATTATAATATATGAAATATGTGGAAGTGAAAGAAATTAACTCTGATCGGATAAAAATAAATACAAATAATCATTACCATTTTAAAAGTAACTTTCAACTTATAAAAAAGCATAAATACAGACTGTTCATAGCACTCATACTTCTTAAACATAAGTAAATATTACGTTAATATATTTTTAAATTTTAGAAACAGTGTTAATACTTTTTAGAAAAACTTTATAATACTAAATATTTAATAACTGTTCAAATGAAGACTTACAACAGATGGTTCAGCAACAGAAATCGCTTTAGTTGATAAAGGTAAACTGTGCAGCAAGCCACCCTGAAGATGCAAAAATTATGAAACACATATAAGTAGGGGAAACCTGAAAATGCTGATAAATAAAATATACTTAATGTAATTTTAATAATAAATAATATAAATAATCCTAATAAGTTTTGTAAATCTTTAAACAAAAAATAAAAACATTCAGACAAGACATATAAGACATTAAAATATACATTTAAATCAATGTATTATAACTATATTATTGTATTACTCAAGATTAAAGTTATTAATTTCAATATTATTTCTTTTACTTACTCCATACATATTTCCCTCTATTTATCTGGAATTTAAAATTAAGCAAAAAAGCAACTTTAGTTTAATACAAATTTTGATTTAAACTCTTTTGACTTTGAAGGCAATCAGATACAGGTTTCTTTCTTTTAGGAGCAAATTTGAAGAAACCAGACCCATGTATGACTGTCCTCAAAAAACTACAAAAACTTTATCCAAAAACTACATCGAATTGAGGTTTTATGCCTAATTTTCAATATATGATTATAATAACAAAGTACATACTTAATTATATATATAACAACAGCAAAATTTTAATTTTTTAATCTAATCTTAGGGACTGTAATTACAGCTTTATCACATAATGCCCTAATTTCAATATTTTGATTCTTTTATAAAGCAATTTAGTCCATTTGTAATAAAAACATATTTTTTTTATGAAAAACCATAAAAATAAAAAACACATACATTACAAAAATTGGATGTAACTGAACGGTGCTTTGGTAAACCAAAGCCTTTTAGACGCTGTGGGGTCAACATTTGTGGGGGATTAGGCACATTGAAAAGAGTTGGCACAGCATTGGGCTTGAAGTTTTTACGCCCATCTTGCCTAGAGCATTCAAATTGATTTTCTTCAAAATGTACCTGCATATTTAACAAAAGCATGCATGAAATTTAACACTAAAATCAAAAGCACTAGTATTTAATTACAGTTACATATATTATAATAATTTAAGAATGTAATTTTCTGATAAATTTAAATTTTTTTTATGAAAATAGAACAAAATTTTTAAAAAGTAATCATGTTTGTAAAACTGCTTAAAACATATTTCCTGCTCACACACTAAAAATAAATTTAAAGTACCTATAGTTAAAAATATAACATTAAGATTTACTACTACAATAAAGGATAATAATGGGATCAAAACGATTCATCGAATATTTAAATTAATATTTAACTTCTTAAAAATGTCTAAAAATACAGAATATATTTATCTTACTATAAAGAAAAAACAAAATCATTTATTATTTGGATCATACCATCCAGTTTTTAACATTGGCGCCAACTATCCGATTTGGCGACAATACATCAGAAAAAGGCACATCACATTTCTAACTGAGCACAAAGTTTACATGAAATGTATGATACACATTTTACAAACGGTTATAAACTTTTCACGATAACAAAAGAAACAACATGAAACAACGATATTTTACTGCACAAACACATACACATTCCGCAGTTGATTTTGTACTTATAAAATCAGTTGATCGTCAATAAGTGACAGTTAAATGAAAATAAATATTTTAAAGTACCAAGAAGAGTAATTTTTCTAACATTCTATGGAAAAATACGAAGCTGAACTTACCTCACAAAGATACGCTCCTGAGCCCGGGATCCATTCATCTCGACGAGAATTAACTATCCATTTTCTTCGTCTATCTTCATTTCTAGGGAAACGAAACATCCTAAAGTTATTTTTAGACTGATTCGAACAATTTGGTGCAGCACAACCACCCATTTTCTGAAAATTAGGTCGGAATCGATCCACAAATATGTCAAGAAATCAGTGCTAATCCAATAGCGAATACCAACAAGTTAGCTTCAAAATGGATACTTAAATGCTAATTGCTTATGCTTATATTAGCCCAGTTGGGCTTTAATAAGCTATATTGATCTAATTCCCTAAGGACAATCAGAATGTCAACTATCAGCTAGTTCCCAGCCAGGAAATCGGAGCGGGTAAGGAAAAGAGGGCCCATCGGCCATAGTGACAAAGTCCAATCATCAAAGTAACTTAACTCTTACCCCTGAGACAAGAGTAATAATCACGTGTATGGAGTTATGAAGATGCAAAAGAAATGAAAATACATGAAATGTGCATAGGATACAGTGTTGAACATGTAATAAACAAATGAAAGTGAAGTAATGTACGCATAAAAATGTGTTATTTACATATTTGAAAACGAGTGGGCTAAGTGACAAAATTGTGATCCCTCATTCTGTGAGCCGTGAAAGGCCTGATATTGTAGTCCTCAGGAATGCAGACATAGTGCCTCAGACAAAGAATTCTTTGCCTCAGACGAGGGAGAAACCCCGTTTGGGTTTGTCTATTTCTTGTAAGGTCTCCGACCTCTAGGCAAAGAATCTGTATTCTTTGCTCTAGGAGGACAGCGTGATACTTTTTCCCTGCTAAGGGATTATCCGTAGCAGCAGATCGGGATGCATGTTCCTAAAACGTACTCGCCGTACCCCCTGCTGTGAGAGCTGCTTCGCTCCTATTGGTTAGAAGAATTTAGACGTAACGTAGAGCTTTCGACGTCATTTGTTTTGTCACGTGGTAAAGCTTCTCGTACTCCAGCCGTACTTTTTCGAATCGGATCGCGTATAGCGGTTATGTTTTAATCCTTCAAAAAAATCAGTTAAGAAGTCAGAGATGATTTTATGTACAACTGAATTAATTCATATGTTAATATATATTTTCACTTTATGCAACACACACTTGAGAAATACCGGATCATTACAAAGGAAGGAAAATGGGTTATTTGCTTGAGAGGGTTATATCCATATTGCATTTTGCTAATGGAATGTTGGAAAACACTATTTAACATAGTTTATTAATCTTTTATCGTGATACAACCACATTTTTAAGAACAAGATTACAAAGTTTACAATTATACACCTAAGTTTATCTCAGTTTTCACTCTGAGATGGAATCCCAGGAAAAATATTGTTAATGATGGACTAGATCAAAGTAGTTATGTAGAAAAAGCACACGTGGGATCTTTTCCTTTACTGAATAACATTTGCCAGTCAATTTGCAGCAAAATATATATGCCTACATTGCCTACTGTCCATTAAATTAAATATAACATATGAATCGCTCTTAATATTATTCTTGTTTTAAAAGTAACTATTGTCAGTTAATTCTATCAGTAACCTTTAGTATGCATTAGGTAGTAAGGAATATACTTTTTAGACACATAAACATTGCTTGGATTATCGTAAATTTTCATTTATATTTTAAAATACACAGTGTCATTTCCATTCTATTTCTACTTCATTACCCCCTTTTTTTTAAAAAAAAAAGATGCGGATGATCTAGTGTGACAAATTGCATTTTGAATGTATTTTAAATTTACCATTAATATTTTAAACTACATTTTGCACCAATATTTATGTTTGCGCTCCCATTAAGGGAAACAAATATAATAATATAAGTTAAAATATAAGTTATTAAATTAAAATTCCTATATTTAAATTAAAATTCCTGTGTTTAATTCCATCTTTAACAAGAGCCATAAAATATATGGAATTTACATTCTTATCACAGATGTGGTAAGTCAGGAACTCATTGGCAACTTTGAAGAGCATTAGCAAACTTGTTGGTGAGTTAGGAAAGGGATGTTTGTTTGCATATCTTTAAATTTATTTCAACGATGCATCCACCACCACCTATTGTTTTACATTCTTCAATACAAGACGCGCACAATTCTAGGCTTTTTTTCACCGTTGTTTTCCCTATAAATCTTTTTAATAAAAAAAAATCAGAAAATTGCAAAATTTTGGCACCAGAATCCTAAAATGAGAAAGAAAAGAGAGGCATGTGATGCCTTTTATGTTGTATGCATGCAGAAAGCAACATCGCCAAAGATTTTATCAGAGACAACAGAAACTGCGGTATGTGGTCCACCCGAATGCTGAAGTACTGAAATTCCCACAGGAGGGATCATAATCTGCAACCACACTGGTGAAAATATCTGGAGAAGTGCTGTCTGGGAGAATGCTATGTGTATACTTGGGTAGCCATATAAATTATTTTTAGTGACATGTGTAGCCACATAAATTTTTCTTCGCAGCATGGTTTAGACCATCAATACTTTTTCACAGCATTCTGGTGAGGTTCAGAAAATTAGAAAGTACCAAAATTTATCATTTTAGAATTATTTTGAGTAAGTTATACACTTTGTGAACTGTGATGAACAAAAATTAATAAGCTGTGCTTCCCTCAAACCAATTTCCTTTCTTCCACATAATGATTTATTTGCATATATCAGAACTTTACTATTGCAATATGCTTTTGGGATGATTATTATTTCAATCTATGAGATTTTTACTTTACCACCAAAGAAAATGCACAGACATCATTGCTGGGAAATAACTACCTCTAAAAATCTGAGATGTATTAATAATAAATAGGTACCTTTGTCACAATTTGAATTATCATTTTTAAAGCACACTGATACTTAATTATGTTAAAAGAAAAAAAAGCACTATCCTACTTGATCTGGTTTTCCTACCTGAGCTGGTGAATGAACTCACTAGTTTGACTCACTGATTAAGATAACATAATCTGTATGTACGGCTGTTACAGTTATATTATTCTTCAGTTCAGAACTAAGTAGGTGCTACATAGCAAAAAGTTAAAGTAGTTTTTTTTTAAAGTGACCATTGTTTCAGCTAACTTTGGCAGAAAAAATAAGCAGCCCTTAGATGCTTTGCCATGTTCAAGTAACCTAACCAAACCCTCGTTAAAACATTATAAGTGACTACAGCTATAGTTATGCATAGAACTTTGCAAATAGAAGGATAAATAATATAAATTAATTTTTTCCAGATGAATCTTAATACATCAACACCATCAAGGATCACATCCATGGTCTGAATCAAAAAATGCCACATTATGTCATGCATTATGCATCCCCATACAGGTCTGAAACCAAGTGTAATCGTATGGTCCATTACATTCCAGTTGCCTTCACGTTTAATGCTCATCGGTGGCCAGGGCAACCTGTATGAGTGTAATGGGCAGCAAGACATAGGAGCGTCAAAATTTTTAGAATTTTGGCAGGAACTGGAAGGCATAATTTGCAAGCAGCAGTTATTCTATTAGGTGATAAAATATCTAGCTTTGGCTTCGCTAGCAGCCAAGCAGTAAAGTAGTTGAATACTGATAATTTGACCTGAGTTTACATTCTAGCGAACAGGTTGGCTGCACGTGTGTTTTCATAGTTTTCCGCATATATGAAATATGTATAAGCTAACTTCTCTTTGAAAGTACTCCATGAAAGTATCTCTACCCTTAGCCAAGTTACTATACTGTAATCATATAAATTAAATACCCCCCCCAGAAAAACAGCCTCCATGTTTAATGTGCAGTTGAACAGGTGCCATTGTTTAGGGCTACTGTAAATGATTTATCAGATTTAAAAATTCTAATATCGAAAATATTATGCATATTATAATGATTGAATCCAAGTAAAGAATGAGAAATTATACAAATTTTCTTTACGTACAACAAATGTTTTGCTGTGTATGTTACGTGAGCACCAGCTACATTATGTACAAAAATACCATGTGAGCACCAGGTGCATTTTGTACATAATGCACTTCCCAGTGGAGCGGTGTTTGGAACACCAGGGTGCCTGTGCCAGAGGCACTACCCTTTGTAGAGCAAATTAGATGTTTCGATTCTCGTTACAGTTAGCCAAAGATAATGAATATCGAACTGTTAATTTGAGAATGCATGTAATAATTTTTTTTTTAATTTTGTTTTTTTGATAAATATAGAAAAAATTAAAAAGATTAACTGAGCCTGAACTCATCTTTTTAGATTTAACAAGGCCAGAAAGCAGTCGAGCTGGTGAAGTGCCCTGAAAAGTAAGATGTTAATACATGGATAGAGAAGTGTGAAGATTTTGGTGCCGATCATTAGGAAAGCAGTGCGACAAAAATAGAAGCAACTGGTGAGTATTAATAATAGTACAAGTACACCATAATAACAAATACAGTATAATATTCATTAAGAGATATATAAAAATAGCATACAGTTACATTATCCAAATATTAAGTAAGGCCAGTGGCCTATCTTTGTTGTTCAGGTCATTGAAGTCATAAGTTGCAATCTTAATGGCTGGGTTAGTTAAGGTACTTTGTTTCCTGTGGAACTTCTTTGCAATTTTGTAATAAAAGGACCTTAGCATACATACACCGAGTTCCTCATGAATACGGTTGTTCCTGATATACCAGGGAGCATTTACAATCTGCCTGAGCATAATATTTTGAGCAATTTGAAGTTTTCCACGATATCGATTACACGCATATGCCCAAACAGGGCGAGCATAACAGAGTAATGGACGCATGATGGTTTTATAAATGAGCAGTTTGTTATCGACGGATAAGACACTGTTTCGAGCAATTAAGGGGTAGAGTCTAGCTTTACAAGCTCGAAACTTTTGTATACTAGCTGTAATGTGTGGGTTCCATGAGAGTGTCTTACTGAGGATCACCCCTAGATAAGGGACCTGCTTGGCCCAGGGGATGGAGTTTCCATAGAATTTCAGGTTAGACTTGAATTTTTGCTTTCTGGTGAACATTATGGCTTGAGTTTTGCTGATATTGATTTGGATTTTCCATTTGATCAGCCAAGCCTCTAGTAAATGTATGTATTTTTGTAATCATTGTATAACTGAACCAGCAAATGCACTTTGTGTTAGGATAGCAGTATCATCAGCATACATAGCTAGTGTTATGTCGTGCGATGTTGGGATGTCGTTCACGTAGATATTGAAGTATGTGGGTCCTAAAAGGGACCCTTGTGGGACCCCAGCCCTGATGGGGTGAGGTGTGGAATTTGTACCAGATACGTGAACGACAAAGTTTCTACCAGCTAGATAGGACTTAGTGATGTTTATGATGTAGCCAGGGAAACCCAGGCTGTGTAATTTGTAGGTGAGTGCCTCAAGCCAAACTCTGTCAAAGGCTTTTGCTATGTCAATGAAGACTCCTCCAGTGACTCTTCGGTTCTGGAATCCCTCAAAAATGAGTTCCATTTTGTACATAATGTATTAACAGTGCATTATGTACAAAAATGCACTCCTTAATGTTTGCCCGATGGAAGACTTCAAATGTGATAGATGATGCAGTATGGAAACTCGTACAAAAAATGTGAAATCAATAGCCATTTGGAAGTGTGCTACGTGATCAATGTTCATAAAATGTATGTAGCATGCGAGGTAATTTTTTAGTTTCTAGTTCATTTCCATAAATTTATTATTGTATGTATACTGTTTATGATATAGCAGTGTTTTTAAAATCTGATGAATCATTTGTTATTACTCTGAGGTTTTCGAAGCTCACTGCTGTCTATCTTTATAGGTTGTCTAGAACTAGTAATCAACAAGGAATGTCTGGCACATAACAGAGAACAACTCCTAAATTCCCACCATTTTTTTATTGTTCTATTAATCCCTTGATCTATGATTTCATCAGATCTTTTATCTACTGAATATATCAGGCCTATGATTATAAAAAAACTAACGTACCACATTCGACCCATGGCTACATCAACTGAACACTGGTAATAACTGAAATCTACTTTTCTCACATATTCTAAGTGCACATCCAATATCTGTTTATCTTTATGCAATGGCTGTACGAGGTGGTATACTCCAAGTTTAACTGTTTTTTTAAACCATGTACTTTAAGTCTAACTGATTTGCTTACACATGTACAGTTAAACCATGTATTAAAATTTATTTGTATCTTTATCTCCTGTCTTTAATAATGTTATGCTTTTAAGGGCCATCAGTGTTTTAAGATTACAACAGTTATTTACATTAATGTTAACCCCCCAAAATATTAAATCATTGTGGAAATCTACAAATTAGACAAACTGCAATTATCATTTTCTTCTAATATTTATTCTAAAGCAACGGTTCTCAACCTTTTGACTAACGCGTACCATCTAAACAAAAACTGAAAACCTCTAATACCACCACCACTCCTGAACAAAGCTCAAATCACATTAATTTATGAGTGTTAGAAAAAAAAACTCAATCAGGATGTTGGGTTTTAATTTTTTAATTTAATAGTTAAAAATACTTTGCTTCTTTGTATACCACCAGTTGAGAACCCCTGATCTAAAGAAATGTTCCTATGTTGTTTAGATTCATCCACACTCATTCTGCAAATAAATTGGGGAAATTTTTATATTTTTGTCTATTAACAGTCAAATGGTAATTGCGTTAAGTGATAATTCGCTGTACTGATGATTTTCATACTCTTACTCAAATGTACACATAACTACTAATAATTTATTCATAGTAAATCATTAATCGAAGATTTTACTCTTTGATGAAACACATTTTACTTAACTTATCTTTTATGCACTTTTGTAACATACATGTTAAAGGTCAGTTTACATATTTTCTAATTAATATTTCTTTCACTTAAATCATCATTTCCTAGAAACTGGTATTGCTGTTTGTTATTAATTTTACATTAAAATGCTTTCATAAGTTTTTTTTTTCCTTCTCAGAATTTTACTTCATGTGACGAATAAGCATTATTTCCATTAAGTTGGAAAATTTGGAGCTAGGAAAATATAAAGTTTGTCCAGTTTTGTCTGACATCATTCTAAATCTCAAAACAAATCTATAGCACATTACTTTAGAGACAATTTTGATTAAAAAAATCTTTGCAAAATAACATTAACAAGAGAAGTTATCCTAGCTGTATCTAAGCAAATGTTCTGTGATACATATTTATGTAGGTATAATATATTTATGATATATTTTATTATAAAGATTAAGAGTTTTACTAAACATACATCACTTAACCTAGCTTCATATTTAAAGACACAAAACATTTGTACACTGATCTCAGGCAGGTCATGGCTGGCTTCGTCTTTCATGTATTTTCTAATCAGAAAAGCAGGTATGAGACAAATATCATTTAGTAGCTTCCATGAGAGCATCTCTCAAGTAAAATACTTGTCAAAATTAATTAATTAGCTTTTAAAGGTACATTAAAAGCATGATGTTATGAAGAAGAGAAAAGTTCCACAAAGCAGAAAAAAAAAAAAAAAAAAAAATCTAAAGTACAAATTAGCAGGAAATCCAGCCTTAGTCCTACGAAGCTTTATTATAGCACTATTATATTTATTGTTTTAAACTCTAATTCATTTACTCAGAAAAACCATTCTATTAAGAAATTTTATATAACCATCATTAAGAAAAAATATTGTTTTTAATATGTTTTTATATGACAACTTCATTTTAAACAACATATTACTTTATGAAGCCAAATAATAGATATACAAGACTTAGTTGGATATCAATTGTGTAGATCTTTTGAAATTTTAATATATAATTAGGTGCTTTATTAGTGTTGGAAACATGATTTTGTAAGTAATTATTTTCTTCTCAGAAGACATGCTGTATTTTTGTCTTAAATCTGGCTGGTATTTTCTAGGGAAGATAATCTTTTAGAAGACTTTTGCTTACATTTTTGTTCGATTTATCCCTTAGAAAATTTCATGAATATCATGATGTTGACTGAGCAATGCTACTAAGGCATTAGTTTTATATCATTATGCACAATGGCAAATGGTATAAGAGCGACTAAATGGTTAGTCAATACGACAGTGATTATTTCTGGTGCTTTTTATTAAACACGATCTGTAGCTTTCATAAGTATAATAAAATCTGAGATAGAGTTAGTCATTCATCACGAATTAACTTGACTGCTTTATGTAATTTATGTAATCTTAAACAATGCCTAAGACCTATGGAAAAGCCACTTTAATAAGGGAGTGTACCAAGTGTCTTTCTAAATTTACAGCTGATATCACTCAAAACAGTTTTATGTATCTTCTCATGCACATAAATTATGTCATGCTGCAAAATATTTTCCCAACATGATGATAATGTAAGTCGAGCCTCCAGCAATGCACACTTCACATTATCAGATATACCCCATTAATAGAGAGTTCCTGATTTCGAAGCAGAGAACCACTGTACACATATATAGCAATCCTGTAACTGTCTAGTAGCGGGTGGTTTTACTATACTCCACCTTGTTGTAATGATGCTATTAATTATATCTTCAAAGATATCCCTGTCACTATGATAATGAAAAACTGCAGTTGCTTATGATAGTGTCAAACTTAATTTTTCATCTGTTCAAATATTAATTTGATCCAAGACACTCTGATATTTATTAGTAACAAAGTGTCATGCACATATCATGCGAATATAATTATTTTGGCTTTGTATATATTGTTAATGTTTACTTCAGGACAGTTTGGCTATGCTATAATTGTAAGTCACTTTGTTTTTTATTTGCAATCTACTGGTGGTTGGGAAAAGTATAAAAGAAAATCATCTAATATGAATGTGTTGTCAACTCCATTGATGGCTGCATGAAGTCTTTAGGTGCTATCTATCCTGCATCAATAATTTTTTATACAGAAATATGCAATAGTTTTATAAACTATGTAAAGTACTTACTCTTGAAGTCTCTTAGATAACTGTT
Source organism: Stegodyphus dumicola (assembly GCF_044657685.1). Classification (NCBI taxonomy): domain Eukaryota; kingdom Metazoa; phylum Arthropoda; class Arachnida; order Araneae; family Eresidae; genus Stegodyphus; species Stegodyphus dumicola. Next base: position 56,767,906 of record NC_140778.1, read on the forward strand.
AATCAATAATACACTAATAGCCATTAAAATTGATATAGCATGAAGGAAAGCAAATAAAAAAATATTTGTTGTGCATAAATAGTATGGCATGAAGACAAAATGATCAAATTTGTAAGCAGCTTGGGGGTTTACAAGGGTGCGAAATCAGTCGAAACAACTGCTCCACCTGGCAGATAAAACGGCCCTTATCCAGTTAGGCACTGAGTAGAATTTCACTTGAATGACAGAAATCGGCATCTCATTCCATTCTGATTGAAGTCTATGCCACACTTTATCAATCGTATTAGATGGAGAGGGTTGCTAGGCCAGTCCTCAGCAAACCATGAGCAGGTATTTTCAATGGGTGACAGATCTAGAGACAGTACAGGCCAGGGCAGCAATCAAATACACTGCATACCGAGGAAGGTCAGAACACAATGTGCAACATGTGGTCTTGAATTATCCTGTTAGAAGATTGCATTTGGCAGGCCTCAAAGATAGGGTACAACCCCTGGATGTAAGATGTCACAAATGTACTGATCTGGCATTCAAATTACCATCGATCCGAACTAAAAATGTGTGTGCCACGTGCTCATTGGCTGCCTATACCATCACATTAGGGTTCCTATGCTGATACTGAATGCAACCAGGCGATGTGCGGTCTCCTTGGAGCCTCTAGACACTTATACGACCACCAGAATAATGTACACAGAAACGGGACTCGTCAGAAAAGACGACATTGTACCCCTCCTATATCCAGCTTTGTTGTTGGACACACCACAGTAGCCATCTCTCTCTGTGCTGCATTGTCAAGGAAAGCTAAAGTAATGGACACTGTGCTGATAGTCTATGCTGATGCAAACGTTGACACACCGTACGAGCAGATACTGGGCATGCTGCAAATATGCCCATTTTCTGACTAATGGTCTGTGATGTGGTTGTAAATTTGGAGGGCTGACCTCACAATATGCCTGTCCTTTCAGGTATTAATCACGGGATGGCAATGAGATCCTGCATGCCATTCAGTATAATCCTCAGCATTCCATACATGCCATATTCGCTTACCAGTGGTTGGATGTCGACTAGTGCAACGGGCGATATCACAGAACGATAATCCACAAACACTATAGGCAACAATCCTGGCTCTATTGAATTCTGACCCTTGCTGGTAAGCATTTCTTCTTATTATTCAAGGCATACCATGATATTCTGAGCACATTCCAACCTTGCAAAGTGCATTCCGAATGACAAATCCACTACACAACTTTTTGAAATTATCAATTCACCATGCCAAACTTTGCCTAGAAATACCATAATGACAGTTTCCAAGTTTTTGAATGCTTATTTTGTTCCTGTGATTTACATAAATTAGTATGCAACTGAATACCCACATCCAAAACTGAAACAATGTTTTTTGATACATTACTTGTGACAATGACAAAGTAGTGTTCTAGTTTGCCTTTTTGTACCTTTTTAAAAGACGGACATCATCAGAAGTTGCTCTATATTTTTAAATAATCGAAAACAATATTCTTTTTTAGAATATCGGTTATTACTGCAAATATTAAGTCTTCCATTTTTTAATTTTATTTCCAGAAAATATTAACATACCAATGAAATATTAAAAGATTAAACTGTTCTTCTGCCAAAAATTTTCAAAAATACAAAACCAATCTTGTTTTATTATAAAATAAATAAAAAATCCTTTCATGCCAAGCTCCAACTCCCTCAAAATTGAATCTCTAATGTTAAATCCAAATTTTCTTACATTATATCACAACCTATGATATTTGAAAATCTAAAGTACAATAATAGATACTTTTATGCTGCGGTAACGAACTTTTGTATAATTATATATTTTGTTTGCCGAAATTTGTCTTCCTAGTAAACATATCTTATGCCGTCCAAATAAAATACTTCAAGCGTTATGTCTGAAGAGGTTTATGTTCTATATTGTCTACTAGAGAATTATATATTATTAGAATTATATATGCATACAAAATTTATTACGTCTTATACAGCAAACTACAAATTACACTTTCACAACACTTCAGAATCTATGCAATCGGCTTGTCACGTGACCAAACAAGTGACGTTTATTACGTGGCAAGTCGGTCAGCCAATAGTGATTCAGCATTGTCACAGCAGGGGGTACGGCGAGTACGTATTAGGAACATGCGATCGGGATACGTATTCGCAAAATATTATTACATTTGCTGTTTGCTTATCAAGCAAAGAGTATTAAATTAGAAATAGCACGTAATTGAATGAAATATTGATAATTATGTAAAAATAAGTGTCTTGAACCTGTAAATATTTATTTAATGCTTTATTTTCTGTTTTCATTTGCTTTGTTATGCTTCCCTGTACTCATCGATGTTCAAACATGGTTTATTCTATAGCTTTTTAGTATTTGTTTTATGTGCATTCATTACAAGTAATCTATAAACATTTTCTTGTACTTTTTTTCTTGCAATGTGTGCTTTCATATCCTAGTGCAATAAAACATGTCAATGTGTGCTTTCATATCATATTCATAGTTATGTACAGTAATCTGAATTCAGAGGAACTTTAAATTTGAATATAGGGTGGCAGTTTTACTTCACAGCTGTAGGAAATATCTGGCTTAAACAGACCTAAGTTCTCAGACTAAACATATTTGCAGTATATTTGTTCTGGGACATTTGTAGCGTCAGTCTATTATTTAGTTCATAGCACATTTAATATTTTTAGTATTTATTGTACGAATTAGAAATAATAATAACTTTTTAGAAATATGTATGCGATAAATTTGTGTACTGTTAGACATGGTAATGCTCTCAAGTCTTAATTGTTCAAAATTCCACAAAATGAAATGGTACCGTATTTTATTTTTTAACCGAAGTATAAATATAAAAATTTCATTAAACCTGCTAGAAGGATATATATTTTGTAGTATTTAAACACATATTTAGTTACGTGCATTATGTAATGGAAAGAGTAATTTGCATTAAACATTTCCTCCTCTTTATGTTTATAGTATTTTATATATATAATGCATTATGAACTGAGAAGTCTCAATAAATTTCAATAAATTAATATTTCTTGATGTCATAAAATAATGCTGTATGCAGTTAATAAATGTGGATTAAAATGCAATAAGAATAAACTAAAAATAGTTTGTTTCATTTTTGATTTTAAATGTCATAAATATAAATCATCTCTGACTTACAGAATGTGATAGTGAAAATTTTGCAGTATTTCCTTCATGATTTATCTAATTTAATTAAGTAAACTGAAGTTCTTGGTAATTGTTTATGATTACAGCAAGATATTTGAGAATTATTATAAATGAATTGAAAATAGATAATGCAAACTTCATGCATTACAATGACAGTGGATCTTCTTTACGAAACAGAGATTGATTCTACTGCAGACCTTGTCAGCCAATTAGCATCACTGCAGCAGAGACTTGCTGAATAACTACCTCGGGGAAACTACCTCGTATACATGGTACAGGTAGGGAAAACCATGAAAACACCCATGCAACTAACCCAATTCTTCGGAAATCGAATAGGAACTGCCAGTATTCAGTGATTTTTTTTACCACTCAGCCACTGGTTACCTATGAGTTATAAGACATGTGCTGTCATTTACACTGAGTAAAATAAATTTTACTTTATCATAATTAATGAGACTTTTGTATGTCTTGCATTAAACTCGCATTTAAAATTTTCTTACCGTAAATGCAAAATTCAAGGAGGGGGAAAAACTATCTTTTTCAAAAACATTGAGATTAATAGTTTTAGAAATTTGTATAGTAATTCTTGTAAATAGTTATTCAGAATACCAAGAGTAGTAAATTACAAATTACAATGTTATATAGAGAAGGGAATGAAATTCTAAAATAAATTGCGTTATAGATAGAACCATTGTACAGTATAGATTATCTTGTATAAATAAAGCAACAAGAAGAAGAAAATTCACAAGACTTTCAACTTTACATGTGAGTATTGAAAAACATTCTACAAAAGGATGACAAGTTTTACACTGATATTTTCCTGCTGACTAAGTTAAAAGCACAAAGGTTCAGTTATTGACCATGTGGTTTAATGTTTTATTAAGCATATTCATTTCAGGCGCTATCTGCCTAGAACAAAATGCTTCTTAGCACCAAAACCATGGTAGCAGTTCAGTTGAAAGCATCTTTAAATCTTCCATAGATTTAAAGGTAAAATTATATAACTTTTTCTAAAATTACTTACATGCACAGTATGTAAAATTTATAATAATTTAATGCCTTACTTTCAGATTTACAGGCATCTTTATCAAGAACTGCAAAAGAGGTTAATTTGATTGTCTTATCAATGCAAAAACTGAAGTTTTATAGCAAATAAGAAAAATATTGTAAATAATCTTTATTACAAAAAGAAGATAGAATATATATAGCTAAAGTAATTTTCATAAACAGCTGAAGGACACTGAAAAAAGGATCTGTCTTAATATGGGAGGAATTGCACTTGTGTCCCTGGTATTTAATGAATAATAAGAGGAAAGTTAAGCATTTAGGTAGTGAAGGAATTATTTAATGTAGGAAAAATCAATTCATTAAGCATAATTCTAACATTATTTTGATAACATTTATATTTATGAAATCAGTCTATGAAAATGCTCTATTCTAGCTATAAGATATATAGCAGTCTATGTAAGATATATGGCTGCTCTGTATGCTACCTCAGAGGCATCTGCAAATCCATGAAGTTCCACATGGTCTACTTCTGCAATAAGAATAAACCTTTCAATTTCTGTTTTACTTATAACTTCCAATTCAGTAGAGAACATCTTCCATTCATCAGCTTCCTTTTTTGGAAGTGGTTCATCCCAATTCAACTTTAACAACCACAACCGTCGGAGGAATATTTTGGCTTTACTTATGATTGGCCCTAGCGGGAGGGCGCTGTGATCACGAACGATGGAGGCAGGATCTTGGAAGAGCTCCTGAATTTTCAAAGGTGTTTTCCGGAAAATCTTCATTTATTTCAGAAAATTTTCGCGAATATCCTCTGCATTGTCTCGTTCTCAAAGCCGGGAGTTCTCCTGTACCTGGGGGGTCTTGCCTTCCTTGCAATCTTTTGCATCACTAAGACGGAGCGTTCAGATAAGTAGAACTTTTTTTCTCTAAGCTAAATCAAATATCTGTCACTAAAGTACCTTTAAATTCATTCATTTATTATGATCATTATTATTATTATGCTCATTTTATTATGTTCTGGCATTAAATACTTAGTAATTGCTTTAAATCATGTGGTTCGTTTTTGGTTACCATCTCGTAGGGACGCTATCCTTATCAGTAGCCCTTATCAGTAGTGTTAGCCCTACCCATTGGGGCCCCTTTGAGGAATGTCTCGAGAGCTAAAAACACGATCTCGGGCCTCAATGAATGTACAGAGTTGTAGTTTTTGCTCCTTTAATCTATATTTCCTATCTATTTAAATTAAAAGCATATATTAATACAGTGTGCCTCAAATAGTACACGTATAATAAATTATGACCATTAACTTAATAAATAAATAAAATGCTTATTTTTTTAAAAAATTAATTAATAATAATAATAAAAAAAACTTCGTAATATATTTACTTATTTATTTTTGCTGATATGTTCTCGCCTTGTTTTGGATTTATGATTTTATCTGATGGTGTTTTCTGAATATATAAATATGTTGGAAACCGCAATAGATGATGTTACTTAGTTTAATGTATAACTTTGCATGATATTATATGTATCTTGATCTTATGTGTCTTCTGTTACTGTGTCTCAAGGTAGAGGCTAATATTGGTTTCCATGTGAAAAAATAAAAGTTTAAATTTAAAAAATTTTAAATTTTAGTTTCCCTGTTATAGCAAAAGTTAGCTTCTAAACTTGACTTATACTGTTATGTGACTGGACCCCCAAAATTTATTATTTTATTATTAATTTTCCCCATCTTTACCTCTATTAAGCTTTACAAAACACACTCATTACACACACCTGGAAGACTGTATTTAATGTAAATGATAACAACTTTGTTTAGACTCATGAACACAATCGTGTTTTTTTTTTTAACAAAATTCTCTTACTTCCTTTCCTTTTCTTTCTATAGACCCTTTTTTTTAATTATAAATAAATTTTTTTTTCCTCTCCATTACTTTTGGGCCATTTATTTTTTACTTTATTTTGTCCCATCCTTTCTTCCTGGCCTTTCGAACTCGTATAAAATATACGAAGTTCCTTTTTACTCTCCTCTGAAATACGAAATTGCCTCCCTTTCTATATACCTTTCCTTCGCACCTATGCTTGATTTTTCGCCCATCGGTGCAGAAAGACATAGCGGGTGCAACAAAAGACATCTGTCTACTTTGTCTGTCTGTCTGATTGGCCCTAGCAAACCAATCGCGTCAAACAATCTTGCAATTGTGGATAATATCTGTCGTTTGGTAACAACTATGTCATCATCGAGTTTCACTCTAAAACAGAAACAGTCTCTCCTAGACTTCCAGGACACTCCGAGTGTTGTAGATTCTTCTTCATTAGGAAAGGGATAGGTGTGATCTTCTTCCGCAAGTTGAGCATGATTACTGCACCACTTGTGCAATGTCATTAATGCACTCTTCAATATTGCAGTTAACCGAGGTTTAAGCTCCTTAGCTGTACTCAAAGATTCCGCTCCACTAAGCACATCATCCATGTAAAAATTTTTAAGTGAGACTGGCGCAGCTAATGGAAATTGTGGACCTTCATTAATAGACAATTGTTTAAGAGTTCTCATAGCTAAGCATGGTCAAAGAATCTCTAAGGAGAAGAATGATAGCTTCCATAGACGCAATGTAAACCTGTTTCGCCTCTGCGCCGCTGTACCGAAGAGCCACGGCTATGCAGTGAAACACAAGCGCAGGGTGGAATCTAAATAGCGCAGTTCGAGGAGATAGTAAATTTTTTACTTTGAAATAAAGTGTTTTATTTTCATACAATTCTGGAGTTTTACGAGCAAAATGATGTTAGTTGGAATTTTAGGCGAATTGTAGAAATCCTGTTCAGTTTTTACTTTCAATTTAAACAGCGAGCCATACGAAGACAAAATTTAAATGAAATAAATTTCTTAATACTTAACAGGATTCGGAGACTTTTACTTTAGATAAATTGTGAAGTGGATCTTTTATGTTCTTATCTTTAATTGTTTCGCATGGAACAGCCTAAAGTTCAATTGCAAAATGAATTTAAAAAAATTAATAAATTTTATTATTTTTATATGCCATATTCCCCCCCCTTAACCCTTCTTTCTGTAAATCCACATAATTGTTTTTATTTGATATAATATCCAGCATTAATTTATAACTAACATAAGAATTAATTGAAAACAAAATTAACTACGGCTGTAATGTTAAATTTTCAACAAATCTGCAATAAATTAAATAAATAACGCTATTTTGTAATTCTTTTCATATCAAGCATATTATTAAATATTAAAATAAAGAATAACTCATTTTGAGTAAAACAATGCTATTTATTGACATTTCTCAAGTTTCAGAATATACGTATGCAAAATAATTTTCAGCATCTTCACAAATACCAAGGAATTTTTTAGACAATTATTTGGAATGACCATTATGAAAACCATGAGCAATGTTTGCAGCCAAGAGCCAAAAGCATATCACTTAAATTAACAAATACAAAGTTACACTTAAAAGGTCTTTTAAAGAATTTCGCATACATTATTAAAATAACTGATTTCATTCTTTTTTTCGTAAAATATTCAATACTTCTTACATTTATTAATACAAGATTAATTACTTAACTTGAAAATCAAACCTATCATTATTAAAACCTGGGAAGAAATTTTGTAAATAATTTACTGAATCAAATAAATATTGTTATATCAAACAAATATTGTAGTTATCGGGACAAAAATTATTTCAAATTACAAAATTAGGAATAAATTTTTTTAAATAAAAATTACAGAAATGACTATTTTCCACCTTCGCTATACAACTAATAATTGTAAAATTGCTGTATGCTTAGATTTTTCATAATTTTAATTTTGCAAAATAATCTATTTAATGCAAAATTATTCAACAAATGAGTACATTTAGTTCTGTAAACTTAAAAAGGGGGGAAACGCACCATACAATACGTAATAAATTTTTTGAATTCCACAGTTAAAATTTTACAGTGAAATTTTAAAAGCAAAATTTGCAATAACCAAATGAAACAGAAAAAATAATTAAAGACAATTAAAGGCACCCCTAAATAAATTGGAAACACTGAAATACATTATAATTATCCTACAACAACTTAAAAAGAATTACCATCAAACTTTTAGACAATTATTTGGAAAGACCATTATGAAAACCAAGAGCAAAGTTTGCACCCAAAACCATTTCACTTACAGCATTACATTTAAAAAGTCTTTTAAAGAATTTCAGATAACTAGAACCAAGTACCTCTGACTACAACAAAGAACCTTTTCGGACAACGTGGTAAAAGATTGCTAATATGGCCGACGGCATGCTGTTTTGTTTCCTTCTGATGTTACTTCGCACATGCGCAGTGAGGTACAGAGGGTGGATAACTTTGGGATGGATTGCCCCTTTAAAATAAGCTTCAGGGATATACATAATGTGTCTCTTCGGTCTGACGGAGCCACATTTACCTCAGGGAACCTTTACTTCTTCTCCTTAGATATTCTTTGGTATGGTGCACTAGCTGTACCGTAAGTCACAGTATTTAACTCGTAGCTTTTCCCAGGTGCATCACTTTCATTTCCACACAGGATTCGCTGCAAGCATCTCTGTTCAGGGTTAATTTCAATCATTTTATACATTCTTCTAATATCTGCCGTAAATGCGAATGGGTACTTTTCAAATCTACGCATCATTGAAAAGAGATCATCTTGAATAACCCCTTCATTACGTTGTAAAGAATTTAGCGAAATTCCATTTGATGTTAAACATGATGCATTAAACACTGTTCTCAATTTAGTTGCTGTTTTTTGAGGTCGGTATACACCATGATGTGGCATATAGTACACTACCCTAGGCTCATTTTTCTCTTTAACCTCAGTCATATGCCCTGGCTCTTCATACTCCTTTAAAAAGTCCTGATACAGACTTAAATAACTTAGGGTCTTTAACTAATCTTTTCCATAGGGAATTTAATCACTCAAAGGCAAAATCTTTTGAATTTTATAAGCCAATAATATCTTCCTTTAGTGGCATTGTTATAATGTATCTCCCTTCTTCATTCCGCTTATGAGTTTGCACATAGTGTTTTTCACATATTGCTGTTTCCTTATTTTTTGGAATGGCTGTTTCAACATTCTCTATTTCCCAAAATTTTCTCATTGTTTATTTTAAGTCATCAGATGTTTTCATTAATCCACAATGTACGCGGCTCTGTTCTGATGTAACGCTTCCGAACACAATAAACCCAAATACGCTGTTTTGTAAAATAAGACTCGAGTTTTCGTAGCGAATCTGTTCCGACTTTAATATTTCAAAGAAAACCTCGGCTCCTAAAAGTATCTCTATGCGTTCTGTAACGTTAAAATTCTCATCAGCTAATTTTATGTTACAAAAATCTTGCACTTCATTATCAATTTTCCTAGAAGGAATCAAATCTTGCGTAAATCTTGCGTAAGTCTAAAAGTATCACGTAACTTTTATCTTTATTGATAATGCATGCCGAAACTCTCGATCGAATTGTAAATAAGGAATCATTTAATCCGGAAATCGCGATGTTTACCTTCTCAGAGTAAAAGTTGAATTTATTCGCACAGTCTCTTCTTATAAACGATGAAGTACTGCCGCCACCAAGTAATGTTTTGACTGGATGTAGCTTACCCATAACACCATTAAAAAGGCAAATAGCCGTGCTAAGAAAGAACGTTTTTGGTTTTGTTTACACTAGTCGCTGTAAGCAGCGTAAACGAGCTACGTGTAGGCAGAAAGTTTGGCGCTAGGGGAAAAAGCACACTGGAACTACTCGGTGTTTCGTTTTTATTTTTTCCTTCGTTTTCGATGATTTATTTTCTAATGGAAAATGCAGTGTCACGTGGTGTCTTTTCCCACAAACGGAACACGAAAACATTGATTTGCAGCTTTTAACAGAATGATTTAATGCTAGACAATAAAAGCACAATTTATTACTTTTGATGATTTCAACCCGAGCATTCACTGGTTGTTTCAAGAAATTTGGGGCTTTGCCAAAAAATGATTTTCTTTACAAAGAACGCACTTTAAGCCTTTTACATCAGCAAGCAATACCTTTGAAACATTTTTCGACGTTTTGTAATTGTTGCGAGATTTTTGAAAGCTGTTTACACTTTCGGTAAGAGACTTTCCGCGAGATGTGAAAAATAAATCTACCTCTTTACCGAGCTCACTGGGTTTAAACAACTTGTCTCCTTGTTTCACACAAATATAAGTTGCTGTTTCTTTATCAAGAGTTTGATGAATTTTATCAGATATTATAAGTTGATTTAATGACTCAAAATCCTTTACGTCTCTTAATTTTAAATAATAATTAGAAAGACACACAAATAAAGGCCATTATTGATTTTCGTGGTTTTCCCATGCGTAACGTAAATATGAGCCTGTTTATCTTAATAAGTCCTCCATGAAAGCATCGTTACTCTTAAGCAGATACCCCTTGTAAGCATCGCCATATTCAATTCACTTAACCTACAATTTCAGTTGCATTTCTGTAGCATCTAAAACGACACACCAGAAAGGAGTTATCAGAATGAGACGAAAATCTGTAGATGGATTGAAAACGAAACTAGTATGATAGGAATTTAATTTTTTATTCAGGAAATATAGTTATAAAAGCAAAATTAATAAATAAATAATGCAATTGCCCACCTTTAGCCCAAATGCAAGCTCAAATCCAGTTAGGAATTGACTCGTAGAGTTGGCGGATGTCCTCCTGTAGGATTCTTTATCATATACTTTCAAACCGGCAAGTTAGATCGGCGAGATCCAGGGAGGGTCGGACATGGCTTCCCAGAGCACAAACGTGCTCAGTTGGGGAGAGATCTGGCGATCGCGCCTGCCAGGGAAGTGTTGGAAACGCACGGAAACAATTAGTAGAAAGGCATGCCGTGTCCCCCGAGCCTAATCCTGCTGATATTTAAGCCCAGACATTCGTGAACGGAAGGGCAAAAATAAAGGGCTAGAATGTCATCGAAGTGCTGCCGAGCTATAAGAGTGCCAGGCACCCCATACCATAGCTCCTGGTTGTCTCGTTGACAGTATCCAGGTGAGTTTGCACTGCTGTTCTGAACGTCGCTAGTCATCGGAACTCACTTCGAAGCAGGACTCATCGCCGAAAGCGTTTCCAATCTTTTAGATCCCAGGTCGAATACCTTCGGCACCGCTGCATACATGCTTAATGGTGTGCAATGACGATGGATAGCCGGCGTGATGCCTTCTGTGACTTCAGGCCCTGTTCCCAGAGTTTCATTATCACTTGTCATTGCACTAATGTTCCAGCTACATGTCGGATTAAAGTATCAGAGACTGAGGTTGTGAGCGTGTTCGGACGATCACTTAGTCCTTGCGTTCTGCCGTCGCTTTTGCTCGACCGTTACATTCTTGGCGCTCTCTACAACCATGGTTCACTCATTCTTGTCAACGTCATAGAATGGTCGCATCGCTCGGATCCAAATATCTAGCTATCCTGCGGCCACCCTCATTCCTTTATTCTTAAATGGTGACATCTGCTCATACGTTTGACGAACCCGTCTACGAGAAATTGGTACAGCCCACGTAGATCGACGAACCTATACTCGCTTGAAAGTTATGCATTATGAGTGGAATGTCTTCTGTTTTATGTACCATCCGTTCATAGCTTAGTTGACAGAGCAGTGGAGTGCAGAGCTGCTGATACAGCTATCCATTTCATCTGGATGCTCCGCTGGAACTCCATAGCTTGTCAATCATTCAAAACTAAACGTTAATCACTTCAATATTTCGTCGTAAGGTATGGCCATGCGCAATTCCTACCTATTTGGATAACTTCTCAATGACTCGACTTCTATGTTACAGGCTGTATGCATACCTGCCTGTACGTACGACAGATTTCAATTTATTTGCAACAGTACTTATTTGTCAACTGACAACATTACGCTGATGCCTATTAAAATTGCAAAATCATGAAGGCGACATGCAATAAATGTCAAATTGTTATGAACCCTAAGTACTGCATCCTGGATATACAACAATTGCATGCGCGCAAAACATGTATGAGTAATACCATCTGCATTGTGTATAAATGCGGAAAAAATTTAACAACGGGTTTCCATTCCGAAATCGTATTTAAGCGTGAGTTGCTCGGATTAAGATTATATTAAGCCCTCTATAAATGAAACTTACTAGTATGCGTTGGAATTCGACCACGGTCGGATTGTGGACTCTTTGGACTACGATTCATTCTTCCGCAACATTGCTGCCCGTGTTGGTCGGGATCCCATGACTGTAAGGCGAATATGAGATCAATGGGTCCAAGAGAGCCATATTCCAAGAGTCCAAGAGATATCAGCGGCTTTGGGGCAATTAAGGGGTTAAAATCCGAGAGAACGTTGCGGGCAGTGAGATCAGCATCTGCAGCACTACGGACAGTCGACACGGTGGCCACTGTTGCTGCTTCCCATGACGCTACATCAGAAACAGGTGCACGTACAGTGGACGTCATCGACGACATTGGGCACAGGAGTGCACCATGTCGTGATTCAGACGAAACCCATTCTGCGTACAGCATGATACGAACGCATTCGTGTGCTGAGGCACAAAGGAGAATGAACTTTGCCAACTTGCATTCGTGAAAATCACATGAGCCCAGCACCTGTCGTGCTGGTATGAAGCGCCAGTCTGCCTTCATCCTGGTTACGTCTTGTTCCCATAACCGGTAACCTGGGGAAACGTCTTTACATTTGATGTGTTAATGCCTGTGGCTGTTCCGCGTCTTCAAGTAACTCAGTGACGCCATCTTTCAACAATATGATACAGACCTTATGTTGCCTGTGCTGTCCTGAAGTTCCTTGAGACAGAATGCGTTCGAGTGTCGCCCTGATTAGCACATTCTCTAGATCTCTCATCTTATCATGGGTTGCCGGGAGATTTTCATGCTATCACTGGCCAGAAAAAAAAATTGAGGCTGCATGGAATGAAGTACCTGTGTTTGCCATTCCAGCTTAGTTCGATTAGATGCTCAGGCGGATTACATATGTTGCTGCTACCAGAGGTGTTAGCTTTATGTAGTGAATTGCGCATGTTATGAACCCCAAACCACTTGTTAATTTAATCATATTCTCATTACATTAATATATATGAAGTCTGCAGCACCACGGACAGTCAGCACGGTGACCACTGTTGCTGCTTCCCATAACGCTACAACAGAAACAGGTGCGCCTACAATGGACGTCATCGACAACACTGGGCACAGAAGTGCACCATATCATGATTCAAATGAAACCTATTCTGCGTACAGCATGAAAACGAACTCATCCGTGTGTGGAGGCACAGAGAATGAATGGTGCCAGCTTGCATTCGTGAAAGTCATACGGGCTCAGCACCTGGCGTGTTGGCATGAGTTGCGATTCCACCTTCATTCTGGTCACCTTTTGTTCCCATAACCCGTAATGTGGGCAAATGTCGTTACATTTGTAATGTCTTAAAGCCCGTGCCCTGTCTTCAAGGCCTGCTTGACACCATCTTTCAACAAGATGATGCACGAACTTATGCTGCCCTGAGGTTCCTTAAGACAGAATGTTTTCGGGTGTTGCTCTGATCAGCACCTTCTCCAGGCCTCTTACTTATTGAGAACATCTTACCATGGGTTGCCGGGAGATTGCCATGCCATCACTCGCCAGAAAATCGAACTAAAGCTGCGTGAAATGAAGTACGTGTATCAGATTAATTCAATTAGAAGTTCAACCGGATTACAGATGTTACTGCTGCCAGATGTGTCCGCTTTGTGTACTGAATTCCGCATGTTATGAATGCAAAACGACTTGTTAATTTAATCATATCTTCCTCTCATTATATTAATAAAGGCAATACATACGATAAATATGATTCTGTTATTTGCTTTGCTTACTGGTATAGAAATTTTAGTGAACAGCACCGTATTTGTTATCTTCCTATGAATCTGTTCTACAATCTAATTTTTTCAACAGTCTTTATTTACATCTTTATATGAGAATCTATCTCATATTCAGGTCCAGTTCTGTTGAGTGCACAGTGCGTGCATGCAAAAAGGCCACCAGATCCCAAGTTATAGTGTATTTTAAGGAATAAAATAGTGTGTTTTAAGTCCTATAAGACCTATAATGTATTTTAAGGAATAAAATTCAAACACTTGGTTATGTATCAATTTGGTGTTTCTATGCTGTTGATATGTATAGGGCTGCCGAGACGGTATAATGGTTAATGACGCTGAATGCCCTAGTGAAGGGTCTGGGTTCGAATCCCGAAGAAGGTGTAGCTATTGGTAAACTTATAATATCTACATATTATAATCCACCACGTGCATGGATGTTTGTCAGCTTATAATATGAAGCTATTATAAATTTACAATCATCCATGCTTTCGCTTGAAGCAAGAGAAAACTCAAAATACAAGGCCAGCCGAAATTCTCTCCAGAAGCTGATAGTAGAGGAATAAAAGTTGGGAGACCCTCGGAACACCCGCAGGGCCACCTTCCATTAAAAACTGAGGCGTAGCTTACTAGTTAACAAGACTCAGCAATACACAATGTACTTTCGGGAATGGACGGGTGCTTACCAATTAACTTAACCTACAACTGCCTTTTCCAGTTGGGATGTTATGAATGAAACTTCTATATGATAGAATATGTGAAAAGATTTATTTCCGTAAAATTAAAGAGTGTTTATAAACTTAATAGTCCTCGCATAATAATAAAAATGATTATTAACGGAAACCTAGTGAGATATACCTAAACACCATCAGCATTATGCAGACAGACATTACTAGAAATGTGTATGTAGGAAGTCACTTGACATGGATTAATTAATAGAGGAATGACGCAGTCCAGAGAGGTTTATTATAAGCAGTTAATATTTTTAGTACAAAAACTGAAAATACCTAAATGAAAATAATGAGTTAAGGGCAAAACAAATTTAAATTAGAATTTTGATTTGCATAGTTTTTATCTATCAATCTCTAGATATACGCTCAACAATATAAAAGGAACATTAAAAAATTAATATTCTATTTTCTGAGGTATTTGTTAACTATATATGCGGAGAAAGACTTTAATATGTGGTGATGGCGATAAGGAGCGCGCCTTGCGCCCTCCGATAAGTGTGGCAACCCTAGAGGAGAAATTTCTTACGAGTAGCGAGCAGAGCGAAACAGGCAGGCTGTCGGGAGTATGCGCGAAGTTCCGAAATAAAGCTTAATTTTTATTGTGCACTATGTCTTGTTAATATTTATATTAATGCAGTACGAACATAATCTGTGATATGGAATTCGAGGATTGGTGGTAAAAGCATAACAGGAAATAACCATAATGGTAACCCGGACTGTGTTAAATCGTATGAACAGTTCTCAAGCACTTTCGGTTTTGACTACAAGCCATCACTCAAGATCTCCAAACCAGAAGTAATGGATTACATCGGTTTTCGTCCTCCGGATCACGGATGAGTAGTAATTATAGATCATTTTATAATTCTGTTTTCTACTTATCATTTAATTTAATTTTCTTTAGTTAAATTTTTGCTTTTATTTTGGCTTAAAAACCTTGCACAATGTCTGATGTTCATGCCGTCCAAATTCCGGTTTATAACCGATCAGACCCATCTTTATGGTTTATTATGTGTGAAAGTACTTTTGCTCTTGCCACCCCCAAACCTATCACAGAATCCATTACTAAATATAATTATGTAGTTTCTCATCTTCCTCCAGATATCGCATCACTAGTACGGGATTTACTTATGAAACCAGACCCTATTGATCCATATGCAAAGCTTAAAACTGAGTTAATAAATCGTTCAGGAGAATCTTCTCAGCAAGAAATTCGCCAATTATTATCTGGAGAAGAATTAGGTTCTCGAAAACCTTCCGATTTGCTTAGAAATATGAAACGTCGAGCAGAATCTTTAAGTGTTCCTGATAACTTAATGTTAGAATTATTCCTTCAACGTTTGCCTTCGACTGTTCAGTCTATTTTGGCAGCGGTGTCCAATTTAACTGTAGATAAAGCTGCAGAAATTGCCGACAGAATTTTAGAAGTAAATCCAACCCCAGGGACTTGTGCCGTTTCTCGCACAGTCGATCAGTCTCTTGAGGATAAATTATTTAAACAAATAGAAAAATTAAACAAACGTATTGATCGCAATAAGGAAAGAAGCAATTCCAAAAGGAGAGATTATTCTGCTTGCTGGTATCATAGACGTTTTGGGAAAAAGTGTAGAGATGACAAATGTACAAAACCTTGTTCATGGCAGGGAAACGAAACCAGCAAAAAATAGAGGCGACTTATTCTTTGCCTCAAGTTTCACGTCGCCTGTTCGTTCGTGACCGTAGAACAAACCTTTCATTCTTGGTCGATACCGGCTCTGACGTGTCCTTACTTCCAGCAAATAATTCTCAAAAACGGAATTCGTCCCAACAAACACTTTTCGCTGCTAATTCTTCTACTATTCATGTTTATGGTCAAAAAACACTTTCTTTGGATTTCAAATTAAGACGACAGTTTACATGGACTTTTCTTATAGCAAATGTTAGTACACCCATTCTTGGAGCAGATTTTCTCCATTTCTTTGAATTGGTGCCTGATCTCAGAAACAAATGTCTCAAAGATTTAAAAACGCATTTTAAAACCGTCGGTTGCGTGAAAAATGCAAGCATTTATTCAGTAAAAACTGTATTTAGTGATACACCATATCACAAAATTTTAAAAGAATTTCCTTCAGTTACTAGATTACCAGATCCTAACCAACCTGTTAAACATAACACCGTTCATTATATCATAACTAAAGGTCCACCTGTGGTTGCAAAACCTCGTCGGTTAGCTCCAGATCGCTTAAAAATAGCAAAACAAGAATTTCAAACTATGATGCAATTGGGGCATTTGAGACCTTCGAGCAGCAATTATGCATCCCCACTTCACATGGTTCCAAAAAAGGGAAGTCTGGAATGGAGACCTGTAGGAGATTATCGAGCATTGAACGCTCAAACAATAAAAGACAAATACCCTATTCCATGTTTAGCCGATTTTACTGCTGCATTGCACGGTACTAAAATTTTTAGTCATGTCGACCTGATTAAGGCATACCATCAAATACCAATTAACCCAGCCGACATCCACAAAACCGCCATATGCACACCATTCGGTTTATTCGAAAGTACCCGTATGCAATTCGGCTTATGCAATGCATCCGCGACTTTTCAACGTTTTATAGATGAAGTCACGCGGGATTTAGAAGGCGTTTACGCTTTCGTCGATGACTTGCTCATAGCCTCTAAAGATTCTGAGGAACATTGCAGGCATTTGAAAGCTTTATTTTCCAAACTTCAGGAATATGGACTTTGCATAAATGTTTCAAAATGCACCTTTGGTCAAACATCTATTGATTTCTTAGGTTTTCACCTTAGTGAAAACGGAATTGAACCTCTTCCTGACAAAGTCAAATGTATTTTAGATTTTCCTCAACCTACCACTCTCACTCAGCTTCGCCGATTTTTAGGCATGTTTAACTTTTACAGATGTTTCATATCTAAAGCAGCACATATTCTTTCCCCTTTAATAAAATTGTTAGAAGGCTATATTAATAAAAAGAAATCTCGTTCTCGTGTTCAGGATTCATCCCCACAATTAAATTGGAACGAGAATGCTGAACAAGCCTTTATTGCTGCCAAAAATGCCATTGCTCAGGCCACCCTTTTGAGACACCCTATTCCCGGAGCCCAGCTAAGCATCTGGGTAGATGCCTCAGACGTCGCAATCGGCGGCACACTTATGCAGTTGTCTCAACAAACATGGGAACCTATAGCATTTTTCTCTATGAAACTCAGTAAAAGTCAACAGAAATGGTCCGCGTACGATGGGGAATTATTTTCTATTTATTCTGCAATTAAGAAATTCCGACACATGTTAGAGGGCAGAAATTTTATAATTTATACGGATCAAAAACCGTTAATATACGCTTTTAAACAGAACCCTCATAAATGTTCACCTCGACAATTGCGCCATTTAGATTTTATTTCTCAGTACTCTACTGATATTAGGCATGTGCAAGGTTCAAAAAACGTCGTTGCTGACGCTCTTTCAAGAATCGAAATTGATTCCATAACAAAATCTCCATTTTTGGATTTTAAAAAATTTTCGGAAGCTCAACGGCATGATCCGGAGGTACAAGACCTTCTCAAAAACAACACATCATCTTTGAAACTGGAATTTAAACCGTGCCAATATTCTGATGGTAATATTCTGTGTGACATATCAACAGACATTCCTCGTCCATTTGTTCCGAATTCCTTTCGCAGACTCATCTTTAATCATCTACATAATCTGTCACATCCAGGAATTGCAGCTACTACGAAGCTTATTTGTTCTCGTTATGTATGGCCCGATATGAAACGTCATATCAAAAATTGGGTGAAATCCTGTGAATCTTGCCAAAAATCGAAAATTACTAGGCATACTAAAGCACCACTGGGCACATTCTCTCTTCCTGATGCACGTTTTTCAGAAATCCATATGGATATCGTCGGACCGTTACCTCCATCAGAAGGCAACGTGTACCTTTTGACTGTAATAGATAGATTCTCCAGATGGCATGAAGCCATTCCCATCCCGGATATGAAAACGGAAACCATTTGCAGAGCCATCTTCAACTGTTGGATATCTCGTTTTGGCTGCCCATCGATCATAACAACAGACCAAGGTTCTCAAATGAGATCCGCACTTTTTGCAGAATTTACGCGCATTTTAGGTACGAACAGAATCACAACAACAGCCTATCATCCAATGTCCAACGGCATTGTTGAACGATTTCATCGACATTTAAAATCTTCTCTCAAGGCTCACGAGACCAATAACTGGACTGAAACACTACCAGTTGTTATGCTTGGTATTCGGACAGCCGTAAAGGAAGATCTACAGTCATCTTGTGCTGAACTGGTGTACGGCACAACTCTCAAGCTGCCTAGTGATATGATAACGTCATCTAAGATATCTCCGTATGACACACAATTTATCACGAATCTTAGGCATAGAATGCAACAGTTGAATCCAATAGCAACATCTGCACATTGCCAAGAAAAATGTTACGTAAGTGCTACCTTAAAGTCGTGTACGCATGTATACTTACGTGTCGATCGAGTAAAGCCACCTCTGTGCCAACCATACACAGGTCCGCATAAAGTCCTTTCTAGAACGGACAAAACTTTCACAATTGATGTTAACGGTCTGAAATCTACTGTGTCTATAGACCGTGTGAAACCAGCCTATTTGCTTTCGGACTCTAATTTGCCTGAACTGAAAACAAATAAAGACTTAAAGACAGTTCAGCAGAATAAATCTGCAAACGAACTCTCTAAGACACAAACTGTCACCAGATCGGGAAGGCATGTTCACTTCCCTAAGAAACTTGCTTCTTACATAACAATTTAAAACACTTTTTTAAAATTCATATCTTAACATATTTCTTGTATTTCATGTTTATTATATGTGTCAATACCTTGTTATATATTGAATTGCATTTTGATCTTTTCTAATTTTATATTCTAATTTTGTAATCATGTAAAAATACCCGACAGTACGGATACTCTGAGATAATTTCATAACCTATGTCGTTCCTTTGAATAGCCATTAAAGGAACTGGGGGGAAACTCTGTGGTGATGGCGATAAGGAGCGCGCCTTGCGCCCTCCGATAAGTGTGGCAACCCTAGAGGAGAAATTTCTTACGAGTAGCGAGCAGAGCGAAACAGGCAGGCTGTCGGGAGTATGCGCGAAGTTCCGAAATAAAGCTTAATTTTTATTGTGCACTATGTCTTGTTAATATTTATATTAATGCAGTACGAACATAATCTGTGATATGGAATTCGAGGATTGGTGGTAAAAACATAACAGGAAATAACCATAAATATCTATAGTTCAGATTTCAGACACGAACTGTCTGCCTAAAAAGATTTGGATTTATTAAGTTGAGGGAAAGTATGCTAGTAAATATTCCTTGATGGAATAATAGTGTTAAGGAGGGCTTTCTGACGGAAACTGTCTTGTACTTATGTTATGCAAGGGAGGAATCTATGAAAACGTGCATGCAGCCATTCTTTTCGCTGGGATTTGAACTTGGACTGAACTATCAGTGCTCAGCTGTCTTACCTGCTGGGCTGTGAAGGAAAAAAAGATGCCTTCATGTATAACTTTCTAAGAAGAACTACCTCTGTTCATGTTATATATAGTCAAAACCACGGAAGCATCCACGGAGCGAATTTTTCCATCAGAATCTGGAATTTGTCTAACTATCAATAATCAGCAGTCTTAACCACCAGATTCCATGGTAGGCTGTATATATTACAGATACATTTGTTAATCCCATTTATGGATTTTATGCCATCTCAGTGTGTTTCCTATGTTCCATTCCTTTCCAGTGTGTATGATTTCAAACATGAAAGCAAGATTTCAGTATGCAAGCAATAAAAATTGTTTAATACATAGCACTAATGCTGTTATATGAGAAAATAAAGCAAAGATTATACAAAATTGAAAAAAAAAAAAAAAAAAAATCATCTGGCAGTAAACTACGTAACACCACATTTCATAAGTGACAATGTATTGTTTTCAGAGATTGTTTAAAGAATCTACCTGGTAATAACAAAAATTTTTCAATTTGTGTGAAAACTGTGACTAAATTTAGTTTGGTAATGACACAAGATTTTCAATGTATTTTGATAATATTAAAGAACTTTGTTTTCCTGCACGTGATAGGATACAAAATCAAAATGTTCATGTAACTTGGTGTGCAAAAATTAAGAACGAAGTCGAAAAATTAGCATATCTGCTGAAAGAAGAGGCAGAGCGGATAGAAAGACTAATCAGGAAATTAAGTAAGGTGATGTACGGTAGCACATGCGCAGATATGCAGGTAGACGTAATGGGGGAGTGTCTGAGTAGTATAAAGCATGTTGTCGGTGTAAGATCAGTATTTCTGGCAAAGAGATTGCACGCCGTATAGCAGTTAAAATCACACCGAGTTGCTGCCTCAGCGAGAAATGGCGAATAATCAATCTGTTAGACGACATCTGGATGCTTTTACCCGAGGTCGAATCATTGGGAAGTTGGAGGAAAGCCGCAGTGTGACAAGTGTGGCTGCAGAGTTCGGAATTGCTCACAGCATCGTTTCACGACTCTGGAGACAATTTCAAACTACAGGAACAGCTATCCGGGGGTTTAGTAGTGGTCGTCCACGAGGAACCACACCCGCAGATGACCGGTATATTGCCTTACAGTCAACGGGACCCGTTATTGTAACGAGATTCTTCTTCCATTTGTGCGTCTTTTTAGAGGCGCTATGGGTCCGCAGTTCCTTTTCATGGACGACAATGCACCATGTATGGCACAGTAGCTGCCGAACAGCTCTTAGAAAGTGAGGATATTGAAAGTATGGATTGGCCGGCACGATCTCCGGATCTCAATCCCATCGAGCATGTATGGGATTTTCTAGGCAGACACTTGGCAGCTCGTACCTTACCACCAGTAACGAATCTGGAGCTTCGATTGGCGCTGCAAGACGAATGGGCAGCAATGCCTCAACAACTCATTGACACCCTCATTCTCAGCATGTGCAGACGCTGTGAAACCTGCCTAGCAGTCAGGGGAGATCATATCCCCTATTAAAGACCAGATGTTTCTTGCTGGACACCCATCACAGGGATGTTTCGGCCTTCAGTCGCATTGCGCTCCATGCTACTTTTTCAATAAAGCTTCTTTCTATCCCTTTTTTATTTCTCTTTTAGTAAGTGTTGCTTACATTACTCATGTCCTTACGTATTAGGGATCTTACGGTATTAAATGTGTTGATTTGGAAAGCTTTTGTACAAAGTCATATTGAAAAAACCGTCTCGTCCTTAATTTTTGCATACCAGTGTATGTCTGAAGGCATGACACACGCACACATACAGGCAATAGTTAAAAGAGGCATAATACTTTTAATTCTAAAAGAAAAATAGGTGATAATTTCTTATTAATACCATAGACTTGAGCCACAGTTATTTGGCAAAACTGTTGTTATAGTAGATATTTTTTTACTAAATTAGGTTAGATTATTTATATTGCACAGCACATGAGGGTTATCTGCAGAAGAGGGGGGGTACTTTTGTGGACAGTGGAGAAGCGAGCATAGCTGGCGCCCCCTTCCCCGGAAAAAAAAAACAGTGATATGATGAAAACCTTGTTTGGAGACCATTTGGCGCCCCTCTGTGAGCGGCGGCCGGGGCATCATACACCCCCTCGCTACTCCACTGTTTGGGGAGAACTTTCTTAAGGAGAGCTGGCTTGTATTATGTTAAACATGTTCAAAACCACAAAAACTCTTATGCAGCCAGCCCATTTACAAGGATTTGAAGCATCCTATTTAGGGATTTCGCCACTGGTGGATGTTTGTTTATAGTATGGAAGACACAAACATCCACAGAATTCAGGTATGCTTGAGATTTCAGTCTCTATAGGGGTATACTGATAATCAGGGTTAGGTCAGATTAATTTATTAAAGCAAAACACATGAGACTATCTGCTCAAGGAGAAATATATCTTCGTGGAGGATTGTCTAGAGGAATCTGGTTTGTATTTATGTTTGATATGGAAAGTCTATCCAAACACTCATGCAATCAGCCTGCTCATTGGCTGACTGCATGAGTGTTTCAAACTAACAATATTCAGTTTTTTTATTCACTTGGTCGCTGGTGGGTTGCTTAGAAAAACTACAAGAAGTAGGTACAAAATGTCAAAATTTGTATTTCAGCTTTTTATCAGCATTTGTATTTTTTCTCGTACTCTTGCAGGGCAGTGATATTTTTGAATAAAGACTATAATCAAAACTATATCAATGTCCCTTTTTCAACTGACCATTTTTGTTAAAATATTCTATTTACTGAGGCATTTTAAAAATTTTAATTGATGATTATTTAATTATAGAGATATAAAATATAAAAAGAACTGCCATCTTCTTTATTTAAACTTTTATATAATAAATTATGAAGAGCAAAAATAAAGATTTCTTAAACAATTCAAAATTAATTTTTAAGATGGTTTTAATATATAAATACCAAAGGAAGATTCATTAGACCAAATTATTTCTTTCACAGTTGAAAGAAAAAAAGTTTTTTAATTTTATATTTTATTCAGACTTCATTGTTGAATTGATAAACAATTCAATTGCATTAAACTGTCACATATCTGTAACTTGATAAAAGTGTAGCACAAATTCAGTATGTATTTTAAAGTACTTCACATTTTCTGTTTCTTTCATATAAAAAAAAAAAAAAAAAAAGAAAAAAAAAAATTGTGTTAAAAATGTGTAAGTTTATATTTAATACAGTAGATAATAAACTGAAACCATAAAAACAAAACATTCAAAAATGTGACATTTTTTCCTTTAAATAACAACAAATTAAAATTTTTTAATAATGTAGGACTATTTCACAAAATACTTTATATGCGAATGTACTGTACATTATTTACATGAATAATATCATTAACATGCATTAGTGACATCTGCCACATTCAAAACATCAGATGGCCTCCAATATTTTAAATCGAGTCCTTTATAATGGTACCAACATCATTATACTTAGAAAATAGAGCTGGTTAATTTTAACACCATTAAATGTTACAATGTATTACATGTTACAAATATAGATTACTAATTTCAATGGAAGTTAAAATTCACTGTTTTACCATGATTGTTATTAGTGGTACTTTGATCCAGTATTTATGGTGTCACATACATTGAATGTGTACTCATAATTAAACAAGTTAATAATCATTACTGAATATCCAGTAATATAATTTCATCACTGTATACAACAGGTAACAACTGCTAATGCCTAATTGAGACTTTCTAAATATATTATGAAACTGATCTCCATTAGCTAAAATATTTTTCAAAATATACTTCACTTGATAAAACATTCACTTCCCAGTGGCGAAAAAATTAACATAAATACATATTAATAATCCTTAGAAAAAACCCTTTAGCATTTATATATTTCATAGCAGCCATCCCTTGAATGCTTTTGTGAGGTAAACATTCGACTTGATTTAAAAAATTTTACTTTTTTAAAAATTTTCTTTCCTCTCCTTTCTTGATATATCTTCTACAACAGGGATTTTCAACCAAGGGGTCTTCAGGGAAAAGACCATGGTCAGCCTTTTATTTATATGTTAAGTATTTAGTTTTAGTTCATGAATATCAAAATCTACCTTGGTTCAAGTTTTGGCACTTACCAACATTTTCTACACATCTGTTGTTTAATTTATATAACAATTTGAAACATAGTCTGAATCTAAATAAATGTATATGCATTTTTCAAGAGCTGGAGAAGGGGGAAGAATTTTCTAGCAATGTCAAAAGAGATGCATGGGGCAGAATAGGTTGTTTTACTATTTTTAATACATCTATGTTATAGCATTTATTATAACTAAAGCCATGCCTTTGAAATACTTTTATAATTGATGAATCAAAGTAATATCCTTTTAATCTTCATTCAAATACACATTACCATTACAAATATTCATCTAAAATGTGTATGTAGGAAGAATTGTTTTTTGTGGAAAGGAAAGTAAAACAAAGTCCTAAAGTACTGTCCTTCCTTTGCATTCTCAGATTAGTCATGCTAATGTAACATTTATGTTCTCAAAACCTGTGCACTGTATTATCATTTTCCAGGTCACAACTTTAGTTTGACTAAAAAGCAAAATAAATTCACAAATGTTTTATTGTGCAGAACTTATAAGTTCACAAAATGTTGAGTAGATACTAAAAATTAAGAAGAGTTGGAAACAGTAAAAATTGTACTATGCAACCAACTTCAGAAACCACCTTTTAGTGTTTATTGGTCTTTTACACATGCTGGTTCATAAAGACTGGACAAATTTCACAAAGATTTAAGAATATTTGCTTAGGCAATTAGATTCCTGTATTAGCTAATTCTGTTTCAAAGTCATTAGACATCATGTCAGTAAGAACTCCATGTTGCAATTTAGAAATATTCAAGTAACACAATTATGTGTTTATCACGTTTGAAAATTAGCAAAGCTTTTCAATAAAAAAGAAATATTTTAAGTAAATTGCCAAGGGTATCTTATTTCAACAATAATGCTTAACTACAAGAATAAAGAAATGGTGGTACTGTTCTGTTATCGGGATTGGGTTCAGAAATGTATGTATGTGTTTATGTATGCACATATGTGTTCATTGTATTCATTAATACAAATATATGTGTGCATACAAATACACATATGAGCACATACACACAACACACATTCGTACATTTCTGAATCCAGTCCTGATAACAGAACAGTACCAAAATAACTGTAACTGCTTTTGCTCAGTAACCAAGGCAGCATATTCCTTGGATATACACATTGTAAACCTTTCTATATTTTACATTTTAAAACTAA
This sequence comes from Stegodyphus dumicola, assembly GCF_044657685.1. Lineage (NCBI taxonomy): Eukaryota > Metazoa > Arthropoda > Arachnida > Araneae > Eresidae > Stegodyphus > Stegodyphus dumicola. Next base: position 56,793,549 of record NC_140778.1, read on the forward strand.
TAAATAAAGCTTCTCCTTCAGATTTTCAATTTTTCTTTTTTGGTTATAGTTAAAAGCAGATTTAAATAGCAGTAAACTGAAAATAAAACAAGCAATACTTATGTTTACAATAATGTAAAAATAAAGTAGTAATTTGAAAACACAGAACTATGGATTTTTGCTCTACGCTTAATAAATACAATCTCCTCATGGTAATGGTAAAAAGCATGGAAAAAGGGAGGAATGACAGCGTAAGCTGTCAAACTATTGGGGTTATGGAAAAGTATAGCTAGTTTTTTCTATTACGTGGGTCTTCAGGCCACTTCAGGGGCAGTATAGGAATCAAACCTCACTACTGCATCACACAAGAACTAATTCGTTGGAAATTTGGATCATTAGATATGTTTTGTTTTTCCTAATGCAAATCACAGTACAGATATCTATAGGACATTCAGTACGATTTGACATACATTATGAATGCAGGTGTTACCAGGATATAAAACATTTATCTTTTCTGCTACGATGATGACCACTACACATTTGAAGTGTAATATCAACATGTTAAGTACAGATATAGCACTATTTGATTTGTTTTTACTTATCAGAGATAAGTAAATAAAGCATAGTTTGAAATTATTATTATTAACACAATGCGATTTCAAAAAATTAAATTAATAATTATTAAAAAAACATCACACAAATTCTGTTTCAAATGACAATTATGTTTCAAAAGCAAAAAAAACTTGAGTTGTTTATTATGTGATTAAATTATGAACACAATGTAAATAAATTATGAATTCCGAGTCTCAGTTTGGCCATGCTTGATCTGTACATAAGGTAATATGGCATATAATTATAAAAAAATAACTTCTAAGAAACAGTATATTCTTAATTTGTTTTAAGAATACATTCTGAAAATTATTCAGATTTTTGAAATTTTTTAAAAATAACATGTTTTATTTACTTTCGTAAAATATATAAATTGCTATTTCAGTCTCGGTGAAGTATCAGACTTTCAATACTCAGCTACATAAATTTCTATCCATAAAAATTGTTTTCTTACTTTTTCATCAGCAACTAATAACAGATTTTATTTATACTTGAGCGAATTTTGTGGCATGGGCTATGCTTTCACATCATTTTGAGTTTATTAACTTTCTTTAGAATATGGTCACTATTATCTGGTTGCATGTGTAGTCTTCCTTTTATTTTTTGTTTATTATCTCTGTCTTTAAAATATATTGAACTCGCATTCTCTACACTGATTATATACTCTTTAAGAAAATGAATATTTAGACAAAATAATGCATAAGACAATTTAATGAACAGTATATAACATTACAGAACTAATTCTAGAATGGCTATGTGGAAGGCTATCAAATACTGCATTTTTAAAGTAAATAATAGAAGCATATTTCTATCATAGTTATATGAGAACTGAATAATATGAGATTATAATATAGTTAGTTATATGAGAATATCTGAAATAATATTTTGCAAGCATACACATAATGTTTCAATATTTGGGTTTTCAAAGCAGATAAAGTTGTAAAATAATACACATCCAGAAATGAGTGTCAGAAGTAGCTAGCTATCTGATACATACGAGGGCTATCCAGAAAGTAGATTACGTTTTGGAATAAAAAAATAAACAAAGTATAGGAAACAAATTTTATTATATACATATGAAAGCCACACTCAAATACTACTTTTCTACATAGTCACCATACAAATTAAGGCATTTATCGTAGCGATGTACGAGCTTCGAAATTCCTTCGTCGAAAAATTCGGCCGCCTGCGCCTTCAACCACTTCGTTACCTCTTCTTGCAGCTGTGCGTCGTCATCAAAACGCTGCATAGCCAGCCACTTCTTCATTGCTGGGAATAGGTGGAAGTCGCTCGGTGCCAGGTCGGGACTGTACGGCGGATGAGGAAACAACTCCCACTTAAAAGATTCAAGAACTTTACGAGTGACATTTGCCATGTGGGGCCGGGCGTTGTCGTGAATCAACAAGATCTTAGAGCTCAACATTCCTCTGCGCTTGTTTTGAATTGCTCTTCTGAGTTTTTGGAGAGTTTGGCAATACCTTTGAGAGTTTATTGTAGTGCCTCTTTCCAGGAAGTCCACCAAAATTACACCTTTTCTGTCCCAAAAAACAGTCGCCATCATCTTCCTTGCCGACATTGTTTGCATGCATTTCTTGGGTTTTTGGGGAGAACTTGTGTGCCCCCACTGCATTGATTGCAATTTCGTTTCACAGTTCACATGTTTCACCCATGTTTCGTCACCAGTAACGATGCGATCGAGTAAAGAGTCACCATCCTTATGGTAAGCGTCCAAAAAGTTCAACGCTGCAGCCATTCGCTGATTTTTGTGGTCCTCTGTCAAGATTTTTGGAATCCATCTTGCACAAAACTTGTGGTAACCAAGCTTTTCGCTGATGATTTCGTGCAACAAACTTCGCGAAATTTGTGGAAAACTCAAAGAAAGTTCCGTTATTGTGAAATTTCGATTTTCACGGACTTTAGCATCGACTTTTTCGAGAAGTTCGGCGGTCACTATGCTGGGTCTCCCACTTCGATCTTCGTCGTGAACATTGGTTCGGCCATTTTGAAATCTTATGACCCACTGACGCACTCCACCTTCAGTGATAATGTTGTCCCCATACACTTCACGAAGCTGCCGATAGATTTCTATCGGTTTACAGTTTTTTGCAGTCAGAAACCTTATTACTGAGCGCACCTCGCAGGATTTTCAATTAACGCAGACATTTCACACCGTCACAGTATCTGAACGGAGCACAGCATGAACCTCTCACTAGCACGGCTAGATGCAGACTGAGCTGCGCAACGCTCTGACCCCAAGATGGCCGCGCTAGCCCCGCCCCTAGCGGACACAGACGGAAACGTAATCTACTTCCTGGATGGCCCTCGTATATAGATCATATGAGGAGGAATGTGATATATTAAATATATGAAATCAGATCGAAAAGTAATTACATTGCAGCTATCAATATAACAGAGCTAAATTAGCAATCAGATACCATACAAATATTAACTCATCTTAATCCCACTTTTTCCCATATATTATTTTCCTTTTCTCCCTAGCGCCTATTCTTGGCATGATATTTACTTCCGTTCGCATAATGAAATGTCGCCCATATCTTTAAAGGAGCCAAGTTTGTGCAACCAAGGCTGTTCTCCGAACCTTATCCACATTAATGAATGATTAGTTTGAAAATCATTTCATACCCATAGCTTGGCAACATTTGAATTTGGTTTGTTAACCTGATGGCGCAAAAATTGTCCTGATTGTAGACAACTACTCAGCTCATATTCCACTTAAAGTTTTAGTATTAATCTATCTTACAAATTGTACGTCCATTATTCAGCTTAAGGACATGGGTATAGTGTGTGTGCTGAAATGCAAGTATAAAGAAGCATTTTTAAACCTATGGTAAATTTCTTGAATAATGGCAGAACTATTCAAGAATATGCAACATATTTCAGCATAAAATCTACTGGATGGAGCATCACAAGGTCATGAGAGAATGTGTCTTCAGAAATATTTAAAAATACTTGGCATAATTTATAGCCAGCCACAATATTTCTTAGTGAAGATGATTTTGCAAATTTTAAGGTTTATGGCTATCGTAAATGAAGGGTGAAATTTTCCAATTTATGGATTTGTAAAAAAAAGTTGTAATAAATGAAGATGATATAAAGAAGTTTCTGACTGCAATGGCAGTGCTTCAATCATCCATACATTAATCGATGGCAGAATCTGTGTTTGATTCAAGAAGAAATTATGTCTGTGTAGATAAAAGAGAAAGTACAGTAGAAATCCAGAAATCCGCAAAGCTTGGGACCAACGGTAGTGTGAATTTTAGGATTTTGTGGATTTCAGGACAGAAAAGATAAATCCTAATATTCAGACGAAAAGTGCAAAATAAATAAGGCCTATTAGATACATTATAATAATAACTTATTATATGCATTAAATTATTATTACATATATAAATTGATTATATTGTTCATTGTATTATGCATACACAGCATCGAGGTTTGCCGATTTTGCCTCATGCAAAGATTTCTGGTTTCGGATTCCAGCATTAGAATCACTGTTGCTGTAAAATTTCGACAGTTTTTCTTTATTTTTTCGTATATCATACCCAATCGTATCACAATTCCATACAATTCTGCTATAAAATGCACCTGTCTCCATCTTTTGCAGAATTTGCACTTTTTGCATTACCATGTAAACCAATGTGTTTACATTTTTCAACTTTGCAAGCAGTAAAATCATGAGTGTGTTTCTTATCCGTAATTGTATTAAAAAGGGCTGAAATTTAAAATATTCTTAACTTATCCACAAAACATCCAGATTAAAAAAAGGCAGCACTAAATAATCTCGTGAAATAAAAAAGCTCAGAAAATACTACAACGTGAATCGTGAACTTGAAAGAAGAGTGAATCGTCTGCTTTCTTACCTTAACCCATTAGCCGCTGGTGTTGCATTGACGCAACGGTCAAAATAAATGCGTATATAAATATAACTACCTAAGATATTTTGTACCAGCAGATGATTTTGTGTAGGGAATATTATGAAGATTATTTCTGTAAAAAAATATTTGCCTTCAACAATTATTTTGTTTATAATAATTAATCTCATACTTTAAGCAAAATTTTCGACTGGGTATTTTTGCTGAAAATATTTAACGAAAGAATCGCCGTCTTTACGAGTGATCTATTTATAGTCAAGGTCACTGTTTATCAGAACATTACATCAGTCAGATGTTTATATTTGTGTTGGGAAGAAAGGGAAAACAGGTGTTGCGTTGACGCAATGTCAGCAGGAAACGGGTAGTCAATCTCCTTTTTCACTCATTCTTTTCGATGTTCTGGTTGTTTAAAAATGCCTAGAACAAGGTATCTTATATTAGAAGAAGCCCTTCTAAGATTTTTTGATGAAGAAACAGATGATGATAATGTTAATAATGACCAGAATGAAACTGATATTGTTGTTGTTCCCCCAGAAATTGCAGAGGCTAATGTTGAAGAAGAAAGGAATGGTAATGTTTTAAATAATGATAATAATATTTTACCAAATGATACCGCTGGGAAAGTTGAAATTCATGTGAGAAGTAAGTTTCAGCCTTCTAAAAGCAGTTATAGTCTTTTGGTTTATACATTTACTCTCTTCTGGTTGAACAGACAAATACATACGCTCAGCAAAAAAGAAAAAAAAAAAAAAAAAAGCCCAGAATTTATTGAATCTGAAGCCTATATGAGAAGATTTATTGGAATATTATTGCTTACAGGATATCATTCTTTACCTCAAGAAAAAATGTATTGGTCTTTTGATAAGGACATTTCTGTTCCTGTTGTACGAGAATTGATATCACGTTTGCAGTACAGGAATATGAAGCAAAATTTGCATTTGACAATAGTCAAATTGACAATACTGATAAATTATATGAGGTGAGACCGTATCTAAACTTACTAAATATCACTACTTTTTACTACTGGAAATATAAAGTCTCTTTTAGATTTCAGACGCGAGAATGCATTATTCCTTTTGCAAACTCCTATTGAGAGCCAGAAATAGACCAGCAAGACGAAGACCTAGTAAATTCAGCATTCAAAAACCATTGCATGGAGATGGTAGACATTTTATTGTAAAGTCCGTTGATAACAAAAGTGTTATAAAGAGTACCATAGCCAGACTGTTTATAGATGCAAAGTATGTAATGTAGCTTTACATCATGATTGTAATCAAGCTTTTCATGTTTGAATCTTTCAAATGAAATAATCTGTATTTGTAAAAGAAATACAACATATATTTTAATATTAAAATAATTACAAGTAAAGTGATATGTAGATTTATAAAACGTTATACAGCTAAAAAGTAATCCTGCGCTCCACTCGAAAGAAACATCACACGAGTACAATCCTACTCACTAAACATCCGTAGTCTTATTCCGCTGACCTTGCGCGAACTCAACACTCGCTTTTTCTACAGGTAAGAGCATTTTTTTAATTTTCAATGTAAATTTATGTTATAAATGCTTAATTTAATATTTTTTATTATTTTCATGAGAAAAGAAACATTCCTTGTAGTTTTGGCGGTTAATGCAGATAGAGAGGAAAAAACTTTTATCGCGATGTCAATAATTTGGCATTTCCATTATGACTCATTCGGTAAGTATTTTTTTCTTCTATATTTCGTACTCAATGTTGCGGTTTCCGGAACCTATAAATTGAATGTTTATATTTTGAGGGGCAACGTGGATTTCAGGTCAGCAGATTTTCGGTATTTGACTGTATTAGCAAACCTATATATTTTGGGATACGCCTTGGATTATCGCAAAGTTGTTGTTTCATTCATGATAACCTGAATAATTTCAGGTATGACTTAACGGGTTGTAATGCACGATCATGCTGATTTTAATCGTAGAATTGAGATTAAAACTATTTCCAAGGGCTTATTTCTGTGTTGGATATCGGTTAGGAAATACCTTGCTTATTTTGTTCTTTATACGATTAGATAGCTGCAAGCGGTAAGATTAACCTGAAATTTCTGTTCGATTTAGAGGGAATGGAAAGAAAGTATTGATTGACTGGTGTGCAAATGAAAGTTTAATTGGTAATTTAATGGAATATCTTGCCTGGAACAAGGATCATATCCAACTGCTGGAAGTCATGCAATTGTCTTTCTGATAAATGGCTTCATTAACCTCTCAGTAAATTAAGAAGCGACATTTAAGGATTCGGAAAGCAGAGCTCATATCAACACCATTGAGGTATGGGGTGTAATAAAAAGAGATTTTTAAAAGAAATGTCACCAACAGTCCGACACTATGGAGGATATTTTTGTTCTTACTTTTGTGAATTTAAGTGGCGACAGCAGTATGCAGATTCTAGTTCAGATAATTTTAAACAGTTTTTAGATGCTGTTAAGGAATTCTGCACAAAACACTCCGAAGACACAATTTCTAAATAAAGAAGTTAATATTTCCTTTTTGTACTGCCCAGATTAAATAATGTGTATTTCTGTGTTTTATTTTGATTTAAAATGCAGCTTTTTTAGATTATTTAGATTATAATTTCTTATTTTACGTTTTATTGCATTATGTTTAGGATGCCATTTTACTTCGGAGAGCACTGCACATAAACAAAAATGGCACACAAAAAAAAAAATCGATACTTCTGTCAAGTTGGGCCCTGAAATATATTTTTCCCATTAACAAACCAACTCACATTGAAAGATATGATGAAGTAAACAAATAAATATTAAGCTTTATTTTGTAAATATTTATACCCTTTTGATTAGGGTTAAGTTGTCTCACATTTGAATTTGAAGAAAAATTGCCTTATGAACTTTTTGTCGTAATTTTTTTTTTCTCTTATTATTGATATTTGAAACATTTTACTGACATGCCTGTTATTATCTGGGATAAAATTTTCTGAAAATGACGAATTTTTCAAAAATTTCATTTTATCTTATGTAATATGTGTTCCATCTGAACTTCAATTAGAATTTATAGATTTACAGTGGGACTACTGTAAAATGCAAGTTTCTTGAAAATAGTGCTACATTAATTGATTTTTATTCGAATATGTGACAGAAGACATGTATCCAGGAAATCGTAAACATGCACTCTTCATGTCTTCTATCTTCGGCAGTGCCTACATATGTGAACAGCGTTTTAGTAAAATGAAAATCCTAAAATAAAAATGGCTGACAGACAGATAATTGGAGGAAAATTTTATGAACTGTAACAACACAAATTAAACCGGATATTGAAGCTTTAATCAAGCAAAAACAATGTCAAATTTCACATTGAAACTAAAGTAACTACCATCTCCCGCCAGTAATGCAAGTTTTTAAAAATTTTTCTTATTGTAAATGCATTTTGCAACTTCGTACTGTACAGTCGTTACACTTTTTTTTTTCATAGTTAAAAAAGTTGCAAAACATTTTAATTTGATTTCCGTCTGACTTTTTGAAGCCAATTTATACATATACAAATCTGTAAGACTATCTATTCGCCTAGAATCAATTGAAGTCTTGAAAAACAAACCTCTCCTTTTTTATATAAATTTTCTGACTACACTATTTTTTTGACAGACATGTTGCCCGCGGATCTTTGTGAATTTATTGATGTGGCTCTAGGCATGAAAGGTTGAAGACACCTATTTTAGATCATAAATGCTTTATTATTTGATCTGATGATCTAATATCTGGAAACATTGCAAAGGTTACCAGTGAGGATATTCCGTTTGTCATTAGTAGTACCATTATTGGCGATTTCATCGCCTGTGCCAGCAAAACGGAAAAAGTACCAAATTTTTTGGTACACAGATGTTCCTGTTTATAAAGTATGCATCCTTGCAAATTAAAAATTAAGTTTCTTTCAACACTGGATAAAAAACATAGAACCGTTTTTGGCTGTAGTGTAGAAATGGGTGGCTTTGGGATTAGCGACAAATTTTATTCAGTTTTGGGGATGAAACCTCATTTCTGGTTAAAATCATATTTTAACTTCCTGATATTTTGTAAGTCAAAACAGGTGTGTACATGGACAAAGTTAAGACAGTGCGAAATGCCTAGTCTGTACAATTCACCGATATTCTTTAAGAGAAAAAAGATCAATGTGTTCATGGACACCAAGTTTGTGCAATTCTTTGACTTCTTATTTTGGTTTTCTACAGCAGCCATCTTGAAATTGTGCCTTCCTGGCACCAATCTTAGCATCAAAAAGGAACCGAAAAAAAAAAAAAAAAAAAGACAAGGGGCACCCAATTCTAAACTTTAAACTATGAAATTAAACTATTTAACTATGAAAAAAAAAGTGTAACGACTGTACAGTACGAAGTTGCAAAATGCATTTACAATAAGAAAAATTTTTAAAAACTTGCATTACTGGCGGGAGATGGTAGTTACTTTAGTTATCCATATGTAGTATATTTGAGTTCCTTACCTACATAGAAATAATACTGCCATACTGATTCATTTTTTCAAATGTCTTCTTAGGTACTTTATACACATGGTGCTGCTCTACTTTGTATGTCCAGGATTTGAAAGAATTTATCTTAGACCATCTTGTTTCCCTTTATCAGTATAATATGTCATAAGCGTATACAGTCAAAAGTCGTTAATCCGGACTCGTCGGGACTTCGGCGATTCCGGATTATAGATCATCAGTTTAAATCTGGTAAGATGGCATGCAGAAATTACAAAATTAAAAATATGAAACCATAATTTATGAAATAAAGAACAATTATGATCTAAAGGGTATCAAAATTTACAAAAAGAAAAAGCTTAATATTTATTTGTTTACCTTATTAAACATTTCTTTCAATGTAAGTTGTTTCGTTTCATGTGATAATACTTTCTCTTTAATTCTATTAAACAGACATAATTTCTTGTTTAGTTACAAAGTTCCGCTGTTCAAGTCCTAGCGAATTATAATGACGAGGAACTTGATTTAAATCTTATCAAAGATGGAGTACATCGAGATGAAATATTTCCTTTATTAAGGAGTTATAAGCCAAATAAAAAAAAAAAAAAATCTGCCCTGAAGATAAGCATAATGCTGACAGAAAAACTTCCAATTCATTCCCCCCCCCCCCAGCCACAGAGCAGCGTGAAATTGATAAACAGATTTCGGATTTCAAAACACACTTTCGCTTTGTAGATCCTTTACATATTAGTAAATATATATCAGAAACTCTATTTGACATAATCGAAAGTTCAAGCTTACTTTTATAAAATTGCTCTAACAGTCTGCAAAAAATAATAAGCCGGATCCAATTCGAAGATTAAGGCACAAAGCAATCTGCAACAATAACTGAATTAGATAATTTTAGCTTAGCTTATATTGTCCGTTATACATTAAACACGCATGCGTAAACGTATTATGCGCATGCGCACACTCATATTCGAAGCCGTAAAGGACTTACGCACACGCATAACCGCCTATGCACATGCGTCAACTCGATGCAGAAAGTTTGTAGCTTTGAGGTCCGAATTAACGAATCGCCAAAACAAAACAAAAAAAAAAAAAAAAAAGGGGGGGGGCACACAATTCTAAACTTTAACCATATGTACTATATTTGAGTTCCTTACTTGCATAGAAATAATATTGCCATACTGATTCATTTTTTCAAATGTCTTCTTAGGTACTTTACACACATGGTGCTGCTCTACTTGGTAGGTTCAGGATTTGAAAGAATTTATCTTAGTTTATTTCCCTTTATCAGTAAAATATGTGATAAGCGTATACTGGTTTTTTGAATGCTATACTGTGGAAATATTTGATATTGCAGGTAGATAGTTATAGTCATACTGGGAATACAAGCTAATAATAGATTTAATTAGATAAAAAGTACACAAAAAAAAAAATAGAACTATGTAATTTTTCTGCAGATCTTTAGTATTTTACCACAGTAAACAAATCACCTAATATATTATTTCATTACAGGTACAAGAAACACATCTTTAGTATTTTATCATATTAAACAAATCACATAATATATTATTTCATTACAGGTAAAAGAAACACATCTTTATCATTAATTCAATAGCACATAGAAACGTTTGTAAGCAAAACACAGATTGTTAATCACAAAGAACATACAAGGTACAGTACACATATGGGATGAAACATTTAGCACTGCTCCAGAACTGCATCTCAGAAGTATGTGAAAGTGATAACAAGCATATGATCATCTCAGTGCATTTTGGTAGGTAACAGATGTAACACAATAAAAGTTATACAAAAATCTGTGAAAAATTATATCGTGTCAAAAATTCAAATTTTGGAAAAGGCGGAAGAAACACAAAATACATCATGACAGACTCTGAATAAGAGCAATAATGCAAGCCTTTTCAATCCAGGTGAAGCAGCTTTAGACTCTTTAGATAGGATAGATAAGCAAATATAGCTTCAAGTCAGATTTAGTTAAAAATGAAGTGAGATACAACATGCATAAATGTAGTTCCTTGCTTTTTAGAAAGAAATAATTGGATTAAGATTTATTTGTATCAAATGATAATTCAAAAACCTCACGTTTTATAGCACCCGGTATAATACATTTAAATCTGAAATTCTACCACTGAGTGTCTCTCTTATTTACCAAGAATTTTCCTACCACTTAATACTGGCAACTGTTGTGATTCAAACTCGCTTGACTGCAAAAAATGAGGTTTCTTTGCTGCGTACACAAATCTGATAAATCCATATGCAACTGCTGCACTGATAAATAAATGTTGATACTAATTTAACAACTCTTCAAAAGACAGAAGTTCTGGCTTATGCTTAGATCTACATATGTTTACTCACATTATTCTAATGTCCAAACAAATTCTTACATACGCAACATATTTCTCTATTCCGTGGATATACATATCTTAATAACTCTTCATTAAATTTGAAATACTTTACACACAAGTGTTCCCTCCTGTGCGAATACGTTTACGAGTGTTTAAATTACTCTTCACACTAAATTCCTTCTTATACACACGAGGTTTCTCTCCTGCGTGAATACATGCACGAGTGTTTAAATTACGCTTCACACTAAATTACTTCTTAAATATTACATACACATGAGGTTTCTCTTGCGTGTGACTACGCATATGCTTAAAACACTTTTATTTAAATGACTTTTTACATACTTCACACACATAAAGCTTATCCCCTGTGTGATTAAGCATGTGCTTGTTTAAATGCACCTTTCGTTTAAATGACTTCTTACATACTTCACACACATGAGGCTTCTCTCTCCTGTGTGAATAAGCATATGGCTGTTTAAAGAAGAATTTTGACTAAAGGACTTATTACACCCTTCACAAATATAATGTTTCTCTCGTGTGTGAATAAGCATATGCCTATTTAAAGACCCATTGTGCTTAAATGAGTTCTTACATACTTCACACACATGGGGTTTCTCTCCTGTAAGAATAAGCGTATGCCTGTTTAAAGCACTCTTGTGTTTAAATGACTTCTTAAATACTTCACACACATGACTTCTCTTCTGTGTGAATAAGCATATGCTTGCGTAAATAACACTTTTGTTTAAATGACTTTTTACATACTTCCTATACCTAAGGTTTCTCTCTTGTGTGAATAAGCGTATCTGCTTAAATTAGACTTCTGACTAAAGGACTGCTTACATACTACACACAAATAAAGTTTCTCTCCTGTGTGAAGAAGAATATGGCTGTTTAAAGTAGACTTCTGACTAAATGCACATAGAAACTGTTGACGTACTTCACAAACATGAGGTTTATCTCCTGTGTGAATACATACATGCCTGTTTAAATCACCCTTGCGTCTAAATGACTTCTTACATACTTCACACACATAAGGTTTCTTTTCTCTGTGAGTAAGCATATGGCTGCTTAAACCAGACTTCCGACTAAATGCCTTCTTACATACTTCACATACATGAGATTTCTCTCCTGTGTGAATAAGCATATGATTGTTTCAATGAGTCTTCTGTGTAAATGAACTCTCACATACTGCACACACATGAGGTTTCTCTTCCATGTGAATAAGTATATGTACGTTTAAATGAGACTTCTCACTAAACAACTTCTTACATACTTTACATATATAAAGGTTTCCCTTGTGTGTGACTAACCATATGCTTGTTTAAATCTCGCTTCTGATTAAATGACTTCTTACATACTTCACACATATATAATTTTTCTGCAGCATGAACTTGCATGTGGATGTTTAATTTCCTCTTCTCGCGAAATGCCTTCTTACATACTTCACACGTATAAGGTTTCTCTTCTGTGTGAATAAGTATATGCTTGTTTAAAGCACCCTTCTGATAATACTTCTTACATTCTTCTTACATACTTCACACACGAGGTTTCTCTCCTGTGTGAATAAGCATATGACTATTTAAAGTACTTTTCTGACGAAATGACTTATACGTACTTCACACACATGAAGTTTCTCTCCTGTGTGAATACGCATATGTGTATTTAAAGCACACTTGTGATTAAATGACTTTATACATACTTCACACACATGAGGTTTCTCTCCTGTGTGTATAAGCATATGGCATTTTAAAACACTCTCCCGATTAAATGACTTGTTACATACTTCACACACATGAGGTTTCTCTCCTGTATGATTAAGCATATGGCTGTTTAAAGCACACTTCTGTCTAAACGACTTCTTACATACATTACATACATGAGGTTTCTCTCTTGTGTGAATAAGAATATGGCTGTTTAAAGCAGACTTCTCACTAAATGACTTCTCACATACTTCACACACATGAGGTTTCTCTCCTGTGTGAAGAAGCATATGGCTGTTTAAATTAGACGTCCATCTAAATGCTTTCTTACATACTTCACACACATGAGGTTTCTCTCCTGTGTGAATAAGCATATGCCTGTTTAAAGCACACTTCTGACTAAATGACTTCTCACATACTTTACACACATAAGGTTTTTCTCGTGTGTGAATACGCATATGAATGTTTAAATTACTCTTCTTGCAAAATGTCTTCTTACATATTTCACATATAGAAGTTTCCTCTCCTGCATGAGTAGGCCCATGCATGTTTATACTGAACGTTTGACTTAATGATTCATTAAATACTTCACACACATGAGGTTTTTCTCCTGTGTGAATAAGCATATGAGTATTTAAAGTACTTTTTTGACGAAATGACTTTATACATACTTCACACACATGAGGTTTCTCTCCTGTGTGAATACGCATATGTGTATTTAAAGCACACTTGTGAGTAAATGACTTTACACATACTTCACACACATGAGGTTTCTCTCCTGTGTGTATAAGCATATGGCATTTTAAAACACTCACCCGATTAAATGACTTGTTACATACTTCACACACATGAGGTTTCTCTCCTGTATGATTAAACATATGGCTGTTTAAAGCACACTTCTGTCTAAACGACTTCTTACATACTTTACATACATGAGATTTCTCTCTTGTGTGAATAATAATATGCCTGTTTAAATTAGACGTCCATCTAAATGCCTTCTTACATACTTCACACACATGAGGTTTCTCTCCTGTGTGTGAATAAGCATATGCCTGTTTAAAGCACACTTCTGACTAAATGACTTCTCACATACTTTACACACATAAGGTTTTTCTCGTGTGTGAATACGCATATGAATGTTTAAATTACTCTTCTTGCAAAATGTCTTCTTACATATTTCACATATATAAGTTTTCTCTCCTGCATGAGTAGGCCCATGCATGTTTACACTGAACGTTTGACTTAATGATTCATTAAATACTTCACACACATGAGGTTTTTCTCCTGTGTGAACAAGCAGATGACTTTCTGAATTAATCTTTTAAATAAATATGTACATACCCCACATATAACAGCATTCTCTCCAATGTGAATTAGCATATGCATCTTTAAAGTACGTTTTTGACTAAATGACATCATACAAATTTCATGGGCATGAGGTTTGTGTTCAGTATGAATATGCATGTGGTGTTTTTAATATTAATTCTTGAAAATGATTTGTTAGATTGTAGCTAACCATGAAGCTAGAACACCCTCTTCCTAGAACATGTAATTTCAGAAAATGAACACAGAACATCCTCCTCCTAGAACATGCCATTTCTGCAGAATATTGATAACGGTAACTGACATTCTTAATATATTTTGCTACATATCTTGTGATGAATTTCAACCTCTGAAGAAATGTAAAACGGATTGCTTCATAGAAATTTCGGTAAAAGTAGTTTTAAGATGATTCACTCTACCATTTCATGTCTCATGTAAATATGCGTGATTTTTTTCATAAAAGATTCAACACAATTTATTTATGTGACGTATCAGCTGCTTGCTATTATAATACCTTGCTTCCCTATAATGTTTCACTGAAATTAATTTCTGATAGTGCAGAAAAATAAGACTTCCTGCTTGATCATATAAACATGTTTTAACAGGAATTTATAAAACTGGGTCACATATGGTATGTTACGACTTCGATAAATTTTTCTGTAGTTGCTAGCCAATGATTTATAGCTTGAAGAAGTTACATGTTAACGTTAGAAATTTAGTAATAACGATATATATTATACGAAAAAAGTAATCGGCTTTTCAAGCTTTGAATGCTAAAAAGTATGAATCACACTACAGCATAATGTCAACTTCATAGTTTTAATAAAGTCACACATCATAGTTTTAAAACAGCCACTTTCATTAAAAAAACTAAACTGCAGTAAATATTCAAATAATAAAATCGGTTTCAAAGAAAATAAATATTTGCATCAAGGAAAAAAAAAACTTTTAATGTGTCGCAAACAAGAAACTTGAACATCTATCATTATTGCCAAGCACAAATTACTAAACTATACTAGCAAAATCTAACCGAGGCTTGCTCATGAGCAAGGAAATTTATAATACAAACCCATAAAGATTAATATAAATAATGTATTATCAATCTCCTTCGACTTTTTGATTATGAATTATAACCAAAAGTGGCGATTTTGCCTTTTGATTATAAACGTTTGTTATATTATTAATATATTTTAAATGTTTGATTATAAACGTTGCGTTGATGATAAATTTAAAAAAAAATGTGTTTGATAACGAGTTATAATTAGAACGTAAAATCGCCACTGTCTCAATTTAAGTTAGTATTATAAAATATATGTATATCCTAACGAATGAAATAAACCGCAGAAGTACTCTTCAAATATCCATAACGGATACTTTACGGAATTTTACAGATATCTGAGCAAGGCCAACTAGATATTAGAGCTACTAGAAGGCCCTTTATAGTAGCCTTACTAGATATCTACAGGCCTGCTCCACCGATTTGTGACGTCACAATCGAAGGCGATCGTTCCTCGGTAGACGCAGCCGACTGATTCATTTATGTAGTACGCAGCGTTTTATTTCAAACTCAAGTCAAGTTAAATTAATTTTTACAACTAATATTTCGAATTTTAGGAATAATAACGTACTATGTTACATCGTAATGATGGATATTTAAATACTAAATACCGTTCTACCGATTTATCAAACAGAAAATAAAAATAAGATTCGAGTGATATTGTAAGTATAGCAGAGCTGATTTAAATAAACTGAAACATATCTGAACTTTTATACAGAAATAAAATGGACACAAAATTATTTATAAAAATTATACGGTATGTTAATATCAATGAAAATATAACATATGTAATGAACTAAACATGAGATGTTTTCATTTTGTAATAAAAAGAAAAAATATGTTAAGGCTCTCAGATGATTTTATATTGCTTAAATTATGAAGACTAATTTATACTGCTTGAATACTAAACAAACATATATAGTATTTCATAATAAAATTAATATCAATTCATTAATTCTAATATAATATAATATTGCTTTATAATAATTTTTCGGTGCAATGATATTGAAGCAAAATGAACTCTCTTTTCTTCATTCCCATAAAGATTTTTCAAGATTCAATCAGAGATCCTAAGATGCTTTTTAATAATAAATACACATGTGGACATTAAGTGAAATACATAAATCTTATTAATACATTAATATATTAAAAGTATATCTGAAGTTTAGTCTACATATTGAAAAAAAGGTTCATTCTAAAGATGTTTTATAGCAAAAACATTACACAGAATATTCAAAAATATATTTCAAATTCTCTTAAAAAAAGCAAGATCATAACTATGCAATCAATCCCAATGAGCATCATATCATGCTCCAAAAAATTCGTATGAAAGAAAATCTGATTAAAAATACACTCTTAATACATCTCATTAAAAATCACAATATTAAGCAATGAAAAATCCTGAGAGTCATTATGATAGTATAAGATACTGATTAGCCAGTTGAAATTATCATTTCACATCTGCAATAAGTTGTCATTTGAATTTTTTAAATATTAATAATGGAACATTATTATTGTAGACTCTGATGTGAGGTCCACAAAAATAAACTTCAAACTTGAATAAGTTTCTACGACTCACTGATATTACAATATATCATCTATATCATTCTATATGCCAACATGGATATAGTTTACAGATGCTTAGTATTCAATTAATTTAGACATTCTTCTTCTTTTTTTTTTCTTTTAAAAATATTTAAACTTTTTGTACACCACATACTACTACATTAATTTGTATTGCTTAAATTAATTAGATTGATGTATACTGCTTAAATATTAAAAAGATATGTGATATTTCATAACAAAATTCATAAACATATTAATTTTAATAAAATTTTGATTTACATTTATGATTTTACATGCAATCCTACTGAAGCAAAAGCCAAATTTTTTTCTTTCTCATAATGACGTTTCAACATTCAATCTAATATCTTAAGTTACTTTGGTACTTACGTATTATCGCAACCAGGTTGACGCTATTCGTAAGTTTTGACGCTATTTGTAAGTTTGAGTAAAAAAGTATGAATAGAAAGAAAATGTACATTTATTAATTACAGATAATTTTTAATACAGTTTTTTTATATTATTTTCTTTTAACAAAATCTTCTACGGCGAACAAAATTGAAAGCCTAAGATTATAACGTCAGATCATGTGATCATCAGCTTGGAGCAGGCCTGTAGATATCTAGTTGGCTTTGATCTGAGCCCCTGATACCAGAAGTTTGCCGAAAATGTGTACTTTTTCCCACGATGCCTTTCGAAATCGCTGTAGCAACTTAGGCGGCTATCACACGCCGGTTTGTTTCGGAAGGACTCCTATATCCTTACTCAGGACTAAAGAGAAGGGCTAGCTCATAGAGCGTTTCCCCCTGAAACAGGCAGTGAGGAGTGATGACGTAGCAATGATGCCACTGAGCGCGGAGATGCAATTGACAACATAGAAATTAGCGTTTTAAATTTGAAGAACCAGCGTTTAAAATGAGCTGTGTGTGAAAGATAACTATAATTTGGAAGAGACAATGTTACTGCAGTATGCATTTTACACTGAACATTACAAAATTTAATAGTACTTACTCAATTTTAAAATAATAGATAAAGTGCGCTACTCTTAGCATAAAGTTCCTTTTTTTATTTGCAGGGATTTTTTTTTCTTTAAATGCCTGTTTGTTTCTAATCATTTCTTTATCTGCATGTTAACTAAGAGAACTGTACTACTGCTTCTAAGATAACTATAATAACAGCTATTTAAAATTAATCAAAAAAGAACCTTAAATTGGCATAGTTTTAAACATGTATGGTTATATATGGCAAAATTTCTGCTAATCTAAGTTTAAGTTTCAGCCTAATTGTAAATTTTACATTGGCATATTTTTCTCCCGATTCAATATAATAACATATATTTTTTTAAAATAATTTTGTAACTTAGGCTTACAACAATATTTCATTTAAATAAATACATGTAAGATTCTTATTTTAATTTAGACAAAACAACTTTACTCACAGTACCTAAAATAATTATTTAATTTTTCAAAAGTGGGGGTTAGGGGGCAGGTCTTCTTATGCCAATTACTTTAATATTATACTTTATATATATTTTATCTAGAATGCTAAGCTAACACAAAATCGAATAAATAATAACAGAGGATACAATAAAAATAACTGTAACAATAACTTAACAGAATTAGTTCTCATTTGAAATATGCTTTACGCTATTAACTTCTAAAATGCCATCTAGAAATATTTCAAATCAAAACATATTATATATGCTTACTTGTACAGTAGCAATGCAACTACAAGTTGTTGAAACATTATTTATTGGCTGCCACATTCGAAGCAATCCATTTTTTTGCCTTTTGGGTTGCTTTTCTTTGGGAAAAAACATATGCATTTCTATTTAAGAAACGTATTCTAATAAAAGTTCTCACTCTGCAAAATAAACGAATTGCTTCTCTGTTAACTTCAGGATAATATTTCTCCAGTTTATTAATTAAAGAGCCAATTACATGCTTCCCTTTATAGTAAGTTGTACCATGAACTGCACAAAATATGTTTTCGAACTCATAAACTGTATTCATCCATGAATGAGAAGGTATAGTCAAACCTCCTAAGGACAATAATTTAATCCATTCTGAATTAAATATTGGTTCATCAGCACTATTTTTAGATATTGTTCCCAATGATGGGTCTTTGTCTCGCACACGATAGGCAATATAACCTGCAACATATGTTAATGCTTCTTTTTCGGCTGTCGAAAATTGTCTGTCGGAATTCAATTCTAATTCCCAAGCCATAGGAGAAGGTTCTTCTATGAAATCCGAATCCAAATCATCAATAGTGTTTAATGGAAAAGCATCTTCCTCCTCAGTTTTCAAAGCCCTTTCAAGTATTTCGGATGTTAAATATGAATCAATATTTCTGCTTTCTTTAGTCATGCATACTTTTGAAAATAAATTTGGCAGCTTATTAGAGAGTATTAATTGCTTTAAGCGGCGTATCACTTCACTAGGTGATGGATGGTCATTAAACCTACCAAGCCATCGAATCTGACTAAAGAGACTTTCAAGTGCATCCTGAGTTAATCTAGAGGTTAAAATATATTTAGCATCATACGATGATTTCAAATCCTGGTGTAAGCCAAAAAGAGAATTTATTGAAATTATTATTCCTTTTTGGAAAGGCAGTAAGTTGGCTTTTTCCCTGAACTCTTAATCCACCAATGACTTTCTTCATTAATTCCAAAACTTGAATTTGTTTTTCACGATGTTCATTTAATCCAAATGCTGCTTTAAGTATTTTATCTGAAGTAGGGTGTGTTATGTTTATTCATAATATCGAAAAAATTGTCGATTAACTCAAAGAAGTCGGATGCTTTTTATTTCCTGTGAGGTGAAGTATACCTTTTGCTGTAGTTCTTGAAAATAATGTTTTCGCTGGAGCGACTTTTTGTCTCTCGTTTCCGTTGACCATTAAATAATTTGGTTTTAGTTTGTGACACAATTTAATTTCTCCTGAATCTTTATTTAAAACCTCTTTAATTATATCAACATTTAAAACAGTTCAATCTTCTAAAACAAATCCTTTCAAATCAAAACATATTATATATGCTTACTTGTACAATAGCAATGCAACTACAAGTTGCAACTACAATCCTTTATCTAAAAATCCTTTATCTAAATGCAACTACAATCCTTTATCTAAAAAGTGGTTTCTCAGTAATTTGAGGCAGTGCGCTAAATCTGCAAAAACCCATATTTTTTTCGTTTGGAATACTGGATTTGGAAACTGAGAACTATTAATCGAAATCTGTAACTCTTTCCACAAAGTAGTAGATCCTCCTAAATCAGACACTATTGCTTTCACTTCTACTCCAGATGATTGAATATGTCTTATGAGTGAAAAAAGAAGTTCTTTCTTCATTGGAGTGTTAAAATCAAAAAATATTGGTTGTTTCCACTGCGAAATGAGACCTCTGATTAAAACAAACTGCACTTTTTGAAAAGGACCGAGAATTTGGTCCAGTTTAAAGTCATAGCAGAGTTTAGAATCTATGTGCATTTCGTCGAAACTGAGAACGCATATTTTTTCTACAGAATTCAAATATTGGCATCTTTCCTTCATTACAGCAAGAACATCACTCTGAATTCCTGGACTACATGAAAATTTAGCACACCATCTCTTTAATGTGCTAGTGCTAGGTAAAGGAATTCCCATTTTTTTTTTCCAAAAATCGTAGCTTTTAGATGACAGAGCTCTTATGACAATGCAACGTGAAATATCTTCACAAGTCCACCTGATTTTTTCCTTCTTTTCTAGCAATGCGTTAATCTGCGTCTTTGTAAAAATATGCTTTAGACGTTTTTCCAAATTCTCCGATCTGTTCTGTTTTTTCATAAATTTCGCTGTTTGGGATTTTAATTTCTGAATTTCCGATACAAATTTCTTTACCTTCCTTCCTTCCTTGTCGTCCACCTTCTTTGTCGCTGAGCAAACATTCTAAAATTTTTCTTTTCTCTATTTTTCAATATTTTATTACAATTTTCTAAGGATATTATTTTGTTCTTCAAATTATCAATACATTCTTGTTTATCTTTACACTTAGGGCACTCAGGGATATTGTCACATAGGGCATTGTCACTTGTGAGTTTTATTTCAAAATCATTCACATTTGATTTATTATTGTCAGCTTCAGTTTCGTTCTCGGCCTCAAAATAAATTTTCTTTGGGCTTAATTCGTGTAATCTTTCAAAAGCACTCTGCATTAGTTTTCTTTTCAAATGTCTCCGATTTCTTTGTGTTATTTGGTTTACTGCACATGATAAATTTACTTTCGGCACAGCATTGCATTTCAACAGTTTCTTTTGGGGCAATCCAAACAAGCAATTTCTCATGTCATCTTCATAATCACTGCACAGAAAACGTTCGCTGCAAATTCTTGCGTTTTTCACATTAATAGAATTTCGTCTTCGACATTTATGTATCCATTCTTTCGTCAAAAGCAAATTATCCTTTGGCATGAAATACAATATCTCTTCCTTTCGTATTTCTATAAGTGTTACGGCACGTTGCTACAGCACAAGAAGCCATATTACATAAAGGATACTTTAAATATAGAATTTAAAAAGAAAAATGACTAAAATTATATATATATATATATATATATATATACACACAAATTATTTTAAATATTTGCATTATTAGAAAACAAATATGTATGATTAAAATTAATTTGGGATATGCGATCTCCAGAAAATCGTCTCGCAAATGAATGAAACTACAGTTTTAAAGGCGCGAAATCAGAGCAGGTGCAACAGAGATACGTCAGATTACTTCCTGTTTCCCCCCCCCCCCTCCATGAGGCTCGCGTCGGCGAGGAGTCGAACAAAGGAATGACCTAGCCCTTCTATTTATCCCTGGGAAGGACTACTGTTTGGAACAATTTTTCTGCTTTGTCACGTGATATACAACAGCCGATCACCGTAGATCACTTTGGGGTTAACATGTAACGGAAAAACTGGTTCTCTACTACAAACACGAAGGTTACCAAAATTAGTTATTTTTAGCGTAGTTGGCGACACATTAATTAAATCGTCTGCTTATGATTCTGTGACAATACACAGATAGAAGCAATTCTGGGAGCGAAGTAAATACGGCCATCAAACGCTATTCATGTCGAATTCAAAAGAACGTTTCATTTTAGGAGCGTATATATTTGCAGCTGCTTTCCTCATCAAGAAAAAAAAGAAAGGCTAAAAGAAAAACATGGGCAAGACAATGGCTGTTGAGACGTAAAACGCTGGGCTGCTATGAAAATTTAATGCGTGAACTGGCATTAGAGGTAAGAGTTATTTCTTTTTTAAGTTTAAATATGTGCACATATACATCCAATGTTTTACAAATAAAATGTGGATAGTTTATAATTCATGAAACGTACTTAAGACTTTCCATATAATTTTTAGGACAGAATTTCATTGCAAATGATTGTAGATAGATATTTCAAGATCTTTTTCTAAATGCTTTAATTTTTAATATTTTATTTTCATTCACTTTCATTTTTATGTAGTTGTATTAGCATTTGTATGTATGTGCATTGTAATATGTATTTAACTACATAACAAAGTACATGTGTATATATTAAAAGCATAAATTTAAGGAATGTTTTATGGTAGTCTTCTGTTATCGGTATCTGATTCAGAAATGTATACACATACATATGTTCACACATACAGGGAATGTTTTATAGTAGTCTTCTGTTATCGGAATCTGATTCAGAAATGTATACACATACATGTGTACACACATATACATATGGAGTACATGAACACATACATCCATACATTTCTGAATCTGGTCCTAATAACAGAAGAGTAAATTTATTTTTCAAATGTTGACTGTTCAAAATATTCTTTAAAATTTTATGCTGCTTGAGTACTTGCATTCTTATTTAGTTTAGTTCGAGCAGGATATTAAAGACATCGAACTATCGAACAAATATGGCGAAGCTGAATTAAATCTATGTTGAATTTTATTGTTGAAAAAAATTATGCTCTTCAGATTTAATGTTAGTTTTTATTGTTTAACAGTAATTGCTGTTTTCGAATACCTGTAAAATAAACCTAATTCTTAAATTAATTTCATGTGTATTTCTTTTGTAAGTATTACAGTTCATAATACTTCAAACAACTTGAAATTTGATACTTGTTAATTTATGTGGGATATGTTCATAATAATTTTATAATTTAAATAACTCATTGTCATCATATGAGCATAATCTAAAATGCACAGCATTTGACAACAAATTAATAAAACATTAGCCAACTTCTAATTGATTTCTTTTGTCCAGTTGTCTCCTTTTAAATCATTTAATACTATAAAGCTATTTGATGAAAAAAAGTAATTGGTATGTCCACATCAACATGTACATTTATAATGATGTTATAGAAAAAGTCACATGAGATAAATATTTAAAAACTTCAATATTCCTAAACAAATTAACTTTTTAAAATTTATCTGATATATAAGATAAAATAAAGAACATATTTAGGTAATTTTGAATTTGCATAATTTTATGAAATTAACAGTTACATTGTAAAAGGGAACTTTTTAAAAATGCCTCGATAAAGCATTTTTTTTTTTGTAGAGGTGAATTTTTAGTACTGATCTAATATATTTATAAGATTTTAAACTGAGAAATAATAGATTGCAATACATTGCAAGATTGACTGATAAATGTAAAATTTTTACATATCATAATTATGTGTGTAATTAAAACAGAAGTTACTCGATTAACTTACATGCAAATTAATATTTTCTTTAACATGTTTTGGATAAACTTAATTTTAATAAATACGTATATATTTGTGTATTATCTGAAGATATGAATGCAATATTTGTGACATTAAACATTCATCTTCAAGGAAAATAACAAAAAGTCAACTTCGTAACTATTGGAAAAGGTAAGTTTTGTACAATTTCCTGGTCTATATTTAACAATTTTAAAATTAAGCACACTCATTCAAATAATCTAAATGTATGATGTTTTCTTTTGCGCTACAGTCGTTTACTGAATATGGTAATTAACTATATTGTACTTTAGCTAGAAATTAACGTAGATATTTCCCGTATTTTACGGTACGAAAACTTGTATATTTGATAATAATTGACCTAAATCTTCCCAGTTTTCTTTGCATATGCGAATGACTTTGGTAAAAATTTAGTCCGATGTCTTCTCCTCTTTACTGTGTATAAGTGCACATTTTTGGTAAAAAATTTGCATAAATCTCCAATTTACTGCGTTTTTCGTAAAATATGCTTATTTTAATCTCATATTTTTTATATAAATCTAAGCAAAAATGTTCTATATATTATGATTAAAAGATAAAATGTTAATTTGATATCAAATTTTTACATATCCACCTTTTAGCCACCTACAGCACCACCTACAGCAATATGGAATATATATAACTGGAAAATTTAAATGCAAAAAAATTAATTTCTATTCAAAAATTACGTAACACTTAAAGGCTGAAAATCACTTAATATTTCATTTCAAAGTGACTACAAAATATGCAATGAATTTTGTAAACCTGAGTTCTATGTTTTAAATCAATGCTATCGTTCATTTACATGGCATAAGAAAATGTCCTTAGGAAAAGCAAATAATTTATTTAAAGTGTTATTTAGTAATAATTTCAATAATATTTCAATAAATTTAAATTTATGAAATGAATTTAGTAAACAAAAATGTAAATAAACGATAGCATTAATTGATTTAAAACCTAGAATTGATGCTTACAAAATTTATTGCCTATTTTGTAGTCACTTTGAAATGAAATATTAAGTGATTTTCAGCCTTTAAGTGTTACGTAATTTTTGAATAGAAATTAATTTTTTTGCATTTAAATTTTCCAGTTATATATATTCCATATTGCTGAACATACCTAAAAGGTGGATATGTAAGAATTTGATATAAAAATGACATTTTACCTCTTAATCATAGCAGGCAAAAAGTTTTTGCATAGATTTATATAAAACATATGAGATCAAAATAAGTACATTTTACGAAAAATGCAGTCAAAAAGGTAACTGAAGATTTATGCAAATTTTTTACCAAAAATGTGCACTTATACACAGTAAAGAGGAGAAGACATTGGACTAAATTTTTACCAAAGTCATTCGCATATGCAAAGAAAACATAGGGAAGATTTAGGTCAATTACTATCAAATATATACTAGAAAATCTTTGATTGAGGTTGAGCTTTTATCGAAAAGTTTGTTTCATTCTTTATCATCATATCACATGGTATAACATAATTGTTCCTTATTGTGTAAATGAAATATTTCCACGTGTTTAAAAAAAGTTTCCCTGGCTTTGTGAAATGAGTATTAAGGTGTTTTAGTCTCTTTTAAGTAAATTCAAATTTGTTTCATTCAAATAATTTTCAAAACTGATAAAAAGCTCCCAGAAATAATAATAATAATTATAAATAATAATAATTAAATGTAAAATAATAATAATAATATGTAATTGTCTCCCAAATCCTTCTCTTGTAAACATTATATGGTAAAAAATCTGAAAATATTAGTTTGTACAATGTTTGAATATAATCAAATAGGTATTTATTGAAATTGTTTTGTTCTAAAGAGTTTATAATCATAATGTATATTTTAGTATCTATAATCAGAATTACCTAAATCAAGTTTATGTTTGTTTGTCCCTTTATAATAACTGATGGGCAACGAAAATGAGCTTGTTTTAGTACTGGACAGATTGAAGGAAAACTAGCACCTTTATATCTATGTTGGTACTTTAGGTATTGCTGGGCCTTGTTAAGTACTAAGCTTCCACCCAGATGGAATTTTCAGGAAGAATGCTCTGAATGTGGTCGGAAAGTCTCCTACCAACAGCCTCTCAAGTATTTCGCCTCACCTTCTGCTTTTAGTGCTCCTTGCTAAACAACAATTACACACTTACATTACAACATCCATGCCTTCTTTGGGATTTCAATTCGAACCTTTTGGTATGGTAGGCAGCGTCAAAAACTACCATCCTGTCTGGGTGCTACTGCATAGAAAACAATCACAAAAGAAAAATATGCCTTTCTGTATGTGAAGGACTTCTTTGAGAAGTATGACTTAATGCTATTTTGTCAATCAAAATAAAATTCAGAAATCGCTTGGATGCACAATCAGATATAAGAATTGCTATTAACAGTAAAGTGCCACAATTTGAAAAAAAAAAAAAAAAAAATATATCCAATACACACGAACAGAAATATTTATTAATTATTGTTTTGAAAAATTTATGCAAATATTAAAATTTGTAATATTTTTTTAGTTCCATGTTTCATTTTCGTTTATTATTAAAATTTGATTACATAACTGTTTTCTTTTTCCTCCCCCCTAGAAACTTTGTTAGGGGCTGCAAGAATATAACAATTTTTTAGAACTGCTAGACATGGAAAAGTTTGGGAACCTGTGCCTTAGAAGATGATATTGTAAAGTTCAGTTTTGAACTAATAAATCTAATATCTATGTGAATATGTTTCAAACCTGTTTCTGAATATATATATATTTATATTTACATAATAAACTTAAAAACGAGAAGATAGCTAAAGTTTTCATTTAATAAACTAAATATTTGTTACATGAAGGAATAGTGTTTGAGCCCAGTACTGGCATATGTATATACACGAGTGAAATCATTAAACAACTGGGACACAAAATAATTTTACTCTTTACAACATTAAAGCATTCTTAGTTATATTGCTGTCATAAAATCTGGTCTAAATTTTTGTGAAATGTAAGTTAGACAGTACAGTGCTTATACCACTTGTTCATCAGAGTTCTTATGCAACCTCTGGTTTTGCAATCATTGGTTGTGTGCATATATTGGAGTTTAAAAATTATTTAAATAAACATGTAACTGTAAATAAACATTAACATTTCATGAAATTTAGTGTTAGGAGAATTAATGTGCAATTTGAGAATACAGTCATTGTGCGGGAAGGTGCAGAAAGAACGTCTATGCATACAACGTCGAATACATAATCTTTGTTTGATCAGTTGACTTATGCGAAAACCGATTCTTTGGAGAAGTCAAACGAGAAACAGTGATTCAAACGGAATGTTTTCAGTTCAGTATCAAAATATCTCGGTAGCTAGGCGGGACGCAGTTTTCAACGAAACATGTTTCGGCTAGCAACAGTTCAATAGTAACTGTTGGCCATTAAAATAGCAACATCATGAAGAAAAGCAAATACAAAAAAGATATTTATTGCACTTAAACAGTATAGCATGAAGACAAAATGATTAAACTTTCAGCAGTTTGGGGGTTTACGAAGGGGCAAAATTAGTACAAACAGCTACCCCCTGGTTGCTAAAACAAAAGGCTCTTACCCGGTTAGGCATGAAGTCGAACTGGGATTGGATGACAGAAACGGGCAGCTCGCTCCATGCTGCTTCAAGTCTATGCCCCACGTCATCATCATTAGCTGGAGAGAGGTTGCGGGACAGTCTCTCAGCAACCTATGACCAGATGTTTCGAATGGGTGACAGATCTGGGGACCGTGCTGGCCAGGGCAGCAATCAAATACCCTGTGTATCAGAACACGACGTGCGGCATGTGGTCTTGCATTATCTTGTTGGAAGATAGCGTTTGGCAGGCCTGGAAGATAAGCCACAAAAATGGACGTAAGATGTCAGAAATGTACCGATCTGCGTTCAAATTACCGTCGATCCGAATTAGAGATGTGCATGTCATGTATCCAGAGGCTGCCCAATCTGTCACACCAAGTGCAGGGTCCCTATGCCGGTATCGAAAGCAAGCAGTCGACGTGCGGTCTTCTCGCAGCCTCCAGACACGTATACGGCCTTCAGATTATTGCACGTTGAACAGGGACTCATCTGAAACGACGACACTCTTGTATCCAGTTTTGTCGTTCGGTTCACCAGAATCGCCGTCTTTCTCTATGCTGCATTTTCAAGGGAAGCCAAAGTAGTGGTCGTCGTGCTGATAGTTCACTCTGCTGCAGGGCTTAATCTCTAAAATTAGAAGTGCCGGAGCCCTATGGAACACCGCCAGCAAAGAGCAATAAGAGTAAATAAATAAATAAAATGACTATTAAACTCATTAATAATTTTTAAATTAAGTAGTTAATTATTATCGAATTAGTTAAGAACTATTTAATTAATTTTTATAGATTCATTTGATCAATAATTATTTTATAGTTAATTAATTATTATTTATTGAAAACATTAAAATTAAATAAAATGTAAAGCGACAAATTAAAATCTAATAAGCGAATTTTAATATAATTTTATTGCTGAAAATAAAATTTTCGAGTTAAAATTTCTACGGAAATTGTTATTCCGTTCATAAAAGAAGTGCCTCAGGTAGGTTCGTTCTTGGCAGGGACCGTACTGGTGCTGTCGTGTCCGTTCCTTCGGCTGTTGTGGAGCAGATATGTAGATGTAAGCGGGATTCTTCGATGAGGGTTTAGCCCTCATAGTCTGAGTGACGGGGACTGACAGAGTAAGGCAAAGCACCGAGCACAAATTAACTGATGCTGAGGGAGTGGTGCCCCGATGCAAAGGTGACATAGTGTTTCTTCTTCGTATTTAGCATTAGGAGAGACGCTCTTCGTCAAAAACTGCGTAAAAAAAGCAGCAGCACCGCAACTCCAAGAGCTGGTGTCAGGGGTGAGCAGAGAAGAGAAGCGCAAAGTGAGCTTCCTGCGAAAAACAACCCCGTTTAGACAAGACGGTGCAGCCAGCTTGGCTAAACCCCGCCCGAAAAAGTGAAAAACCCAGTTACCAAAAACTCCCGCCTTAAGAAATGCAAAATTTTACCAAACCCAACCAGTTTGAATTTTTAACGGATGTCCCAACTCACCAGAAATCGTGCTGAGATGAGGCCACGCCTAAACACCTGCGCATGTAAAACATGGCAACCCTGACAGGCGTGTGTGTGTGAATATGGCAAAGCCTCGAGGGCTATCTGCCTAAGAGGATGGATGCCTTCGTGGAGGACTTTCTAAGGGAAACCGGCTCGTATACACGTTACACATGGGGAAAACCACGAAAACGCCCATGCAGCCAGTCCGTTCGCGGGATTCGAACCTCGGACCGAACTACCAGTGTTCAGTGATTTTACCGCTCGGCCGCTGGTGGGCCCAACCTTGAGAGGAAAATGGCTTTTCCAAGTCCAAAGAACGCACATTTTTTCGTTGAGAGTGAACTTTCGAAACTCTTCTTCCCCCTTTTTTGTTAGAAGAAAAACTTAGGAAATTTCAATAATTAAAAGGCTGTAACTAAAAATTGATTAAGGCTGGGATTAAGAAAATAGTCTCAAACTAAGGAGCTAATTTTTCTGCAACTATTGATATTAAATACTGAGAGTTTAACTTAATTTTTATCATGAAAAACTGAGTTTATTACGTAAAAATCCCTTTATATCCAAGTTTGAAGACGCTATTCGCGTAAAACCAAATAACCCAAATTGATTGCAGCACATAATAATAGCCAAATAAATTAGTATATCCAAACTTGTTGTGTAGCTAAAATTTTGAATATTTACACATTAAAATTTTGATTTCTGTGATTCATTTAATTTTATTAAAATTTGCTACACAACATATCCTCCCATGATCGGGGAATTTTTGGCTGCAAGCCAAAAATTTTAGGACCCACAGACAATGGAAAAGGTTTACATAAGGAACCAATTAAGAAGAAAAAAATCATAGTAAGTGTTGGTACAACCACATGTTAATCGCAAAAAAGGATACATGTACTTATTTACAATTAATCCTACCATGAGTCATGGTTATGGTTAGCACATATATAAGTCCTACCATGAGTCATGGTTATGGTTAGTCACATATATAAATCCTACCATAATTCTATGATTAGCAAATCCAAATCCTACCATAATCGATGGTTAGCAAACATTCCATTATGAACCGAGCAAGAGGGTCAAGAAGTGTTCCTGGCACACAACTAAGTATACATCAAAACAAAAATAAAAGTGTTGTCAAACAACGCGTGACACACCCCAAGATAAAAGTGTAAAATAAAATGTAAGTTCACGATACCCCCAAAGGCAAACCAAAGTGAAAAAAAAAGTGTGTAAACAAACAAAATGTGTGTAAATAAACAAAATAAGTGTAAATAAACAAACACCACTGAGTATACGAGTGTTCAAAAGCAAAACAATTCAAGAGCTAATGGCGCTTGACACACAACAAAAATGTAAAGAAACTAAGTTCCTGCAATCACCAATTTAAGTGAAACTACAAACACAAAAGTAAGTTTAAGGAAATGTCTATTGTTTAAATCATGAATTTTCCCTAACACACATAATTTCATTTCCCTCAGCACTGACACTACACCAATACGAGAGGGCATAAGAGTAAACACCGCAACTGTACAGTGCAAACTAAACTACTAATAAATCCCTGGCAAAAGAAATTAAAGTGAGTTGCATCATTATGAACAGAAGACAATCCCCATGAAGTGTTGGCAAGAGAATTATCTAGTCAAATTCTAACCGAAACAAATCCCGACTACCATGGCTAAGGGATTTCAAGAAGAAAAAAAAAATTTTGAAGTTAAGGAAGTGGAGATAAAAGGCGAGGACCAGCCCAGCAAAACCTCAAAAAAACAAAGAAACAAACAAACAAACCAAGCTATTGAGACCAGAAAGTTCCAAACCAAGACAACTTGATCACTACTTCACATGCCAAAACATGCAAAATCCAAATGCAGCACTCGACCAAGGATAAGCCAAGAAGACTACACAACTAAGCTAATTGATTACAAATTTAGCCACATAGAATACAATTACCAATAAAACAAATAATAAGTTAACCAAATTGTATAGAAATCAAATTATATAATCCAAAATATTTCAATTCACTTTTTAGACACAAAACCATGTGCATCTCTAGGTCTTAGATGGTAATCTGAATCGTGTGACAAGTTCTGTACATTATCTGCCAAAATTATGTCATCTTTTTGAAGTGTGGGAAAAGTAATTCTCTCTGGTACTTTCGTGAGTCTGTCCACGTGTATCGTCTGATTCCGATCAGGATTAGTAATTGAAGCAATTTTATAGTTGACTTTGGTCACTTATTCAATAACTCTGAATGGTCCCTGATTCAACTTTTCTAGCCATACCTGGCTGAACTACTGGAGTGTATAAATACACCACATCTCCCACTTTTATTTCCTTATCATGAGAAATCTTTCCACGTGAATTTTCCTGCTTATCCGCAGCCTCCGTTAAATTCTGATTGACTAATTTAAAAGCCTTTTGTAATCTCAAAACCAAATATTTAGAATAGTTGTTTGTGTCATCATAAGTTCTAAAATTGGTTTGCAATAATAAATCAATTGGTAAACATAAATCCCTGCCATATAAAATAAAATCTGGACATTCCTGAAGTGCACTATGACGACCAGTTCTGTGTGCCAATAAGGCAAAAGGCAGATGTCTATCCCAATCCTCCTGAGTTTGAGAAACTAAGTGGCTAAGTGAATTAATTAAAGTGGCATTTAATCTTTCAACTACACCATCAGACTGTGGATGATAACTCGTAGTAGCATGTTTGGTAACCCCCCCAATTTCTTATAAACTTCCATTATAGCTTGAGAAATAAAATTAGTACCTTTATCTGTAACAATGTGCTGAGGTATTCCATGAGTTGAAATAAATTGCTTTAATTTCTCAATTATGGATCTGGATGTGGTGTCCTGCAAAGGATAAGCCTCAGGCCATCGTAAAAAATAGTCAGTTACGACCAAAATATATCTATTGCCTGCCAAAGTAACTGGAAGGGGACCCACTATATCCATCGCAATTCGCTCAATGGGACGGGTATCCATAGGCATTCTCATAAGAGGAGCCTTATGAGCAGGTCTATGACCCCTCCTCTGGATACAGGAGTGACAGGACTTGATGTAATTGTGTACCTGCTTATGCATACCCTTCCAGAAAAAAGACTTTTGAACCCTATGAAGTGTCCTGTGATAGCCTGAGTGTGCAGCAGTAGGAGAATCATGATGTTCCTGCAAAATTC
Source organism: Stegodyphus dumicola (assembly GCF_044657685.1). Lineage (NCBI taxonomy): Eukaryota > Metazoa > Arthropoda > Arachnida > Araneae > Eresidae > Stegodyphus > Stegodyphus dumicola. Next base: position 56,825,520 of record NC_140778.1, read on the forward strand.
TTAATAGTAGTGTTTTAGGAACAACTAGCCTATCTTGTTTCTGCCAACGTGACTTGGGTTTCTTGTATTTGCTATATAAAATATCTTCCTTTACAAAAAATATCTGAGAATTAGGTGTAGGAGACTTATTATTCTTAAGATCATTTAAAATCTGCTGGCAAGAAGGATCAGGAGCTTGTTCATTTTTGAATAATTCTAACAATTCTGGAGTAATGGAAGTTTGAATCAACTGTGTAACATTTACTGCCCTAGATAAATAATCTGCTGTTAAATTTAATCTACCAGGTTTGTGAACAATCTTATAATCAAACTGGGATAAACCCATAATCCAACGTGCAATTCTAGAAGTGGCATTCTTAAGTTTTAAAACCTGTGATAATGAACCTTGATCAGAATAAACTGTAAAAGGTTTACCAAGAAAATATTGTCTAAAATGTGCAGTGGCCCAAACAACTGCCAAAATTTCCCTCTCTACAGTATTGTAACGTGTTTCAGGACCTTTTAATTTTCTACTAGCATAACAAATTGGGTGTTGGAATTCATTAGAATCTTCCTGACATAAGACAGCACCCAGTGCATAATTAGAAGCATCAGTACACAAGGAAAAAGATTTATGAAAATCAGGTAAAGCCAAAATAGGTTCATTCAGAAGTTCAGCTTTTAGAATATCAAACGCATGCTGAGCTTCGTGAGACCAATAAAATGGAACTTTATCTTTAGTTAGCTGAGTTAAAGGAAGTGCCTTTTGGGCAAAATTTGGAATGAACCTTCTGGAAAAGCCAATAAGGCCTAAAAATCGCCTAACTTCCTTCCTATTTTTAGGTGCAATAAAACTCTGAATGATCTTTAAATTTTTATCGTCAGGCTATTTAATACCTTTGGCAACTTTGTATCCCAAATTCGAAATTTGTTCTTTCAGAAAATGACATTTTGAAGGCTTAGTTTTAAATTATGCTGTTTTAGTCTATCAAAAATTAACTTCAATTTTTGCAAATGTTCCTCGAAAGTTTTAAAAGCAATGACAATATCATCAATGTAAATCCCTATTTTTAATGGTGAAAGATTGGCCAAAAACTATAGACATCAGCCTTTGAAAGGAACTAGGAGCATTTCGCATGCCAAAAGTTGTTCGTAACCACTTATAGTGCCCAGAAGGAGTCGAGAAACCACTTTTGAAGGTGTCATCAGGATGAATTTTCATCTGAAAAAACCCTGAAGTTAAATCAAGTGTAGAAAAGTAATTCGAATCTCCCAAATGCTCTATCAACTCAATATCATGGAAGGCAGAGGAAAACTGTCTTCGATAGTTTTCTCATTCAACTTGCGGAAGTCTGACTAAACGGTAGGTGTTATGCGCTTTCTTCACAAATAAAACAGGAGCATTGTAAGGGCTGTCACTTTCCTGAATGATGTTAGCTTCAAGCAGCTCTGCCACCTGTCTATCTAGTTCATCCCTGAGATGGTAAGGTACTTTATAAGGCTTTTGCCTAACAGGAATATTGTCACGCAAGTTGATGTTGTGTAAGATGGTGTCACACCCTGTTAATTCAGTGACTGAGGCAGCAAAGTTGTTACTATACTGATTGAGAAGGTGTGATAATTGTTGCTGCTCAGGTAAATGTGTAAGATCAAAGTCACCACCCCAAGAATCGAAATCCTCACCTGTTTCTATGGTGGTACTGCTTACAAGTTCAGAGTTATGTGCGATGATATTCACAGGTTGTGCGCTGGCCAATTTCATTCCTTTATTGAGATGTAGAGTATTAGGTGAAAAATTTGCTATTTTGACATAAAATTCCTGAGATGGAGAAGTTTGGTTAACTGACCTGGCTATGGAAAATTTACTTTGATCATTTTCTATTAAAGGTTCAGTCAAAACAGTATTAGAAGTAAAATTTGCAGAACGAGTAGTGAGCTTAATGATATTTTCTGAAAAAGGTGGTAATTTATGTTTGGTTACAGAGTAACAAAATGACTGAGAAGCTGAACTAGATAAAACATTACTATTCACAGCACTAGGCTGAATGAGATTCCATTTAAGAATTACATTTGATCCTAACAGTTGAGAAGTGGAGAAATCTAAATGCATGTTATTGTCTACAAGAAATTTAGTTCCTAATAAAGCACCATACTGAGATGAAAGAGGTGTGTCAGTAATCAAAAATTCTGTTTCAAAATATTGTTGTTGGAATTCTACCACTAAATTGATCTTCTTAGTTATTTTTACTTTTTCTGCAGCTATACCCTTTAAAAACACATTACATGTGTCCAATGAGATTTTACCTCTAAAGCAATCAAGTTATTTAGCTTCTATGATGTTTACGGTTGCACCAGAGTCCAATAAAAACTTAACTTTATTCCCCAAAATAGATCCCTCTACAATAGGCAAAGAAGCCTCACTAGTGGATACAGTAAAAACTGATGGCACCTCCAAAAGGGTTTTAGGAGACGAAACGGAGACTGGTTTCTCCCCATCCTGAATTAGTTTAAATTAAAACTTGGTGCTTAGGGATTCAAAGCATTAGTAGCCATACTTGTGTTATTTGGAGTACCCGCAACAGCTGGTGTGGTGGTATTAGGATGTCTCCTGGCTGTTTGGTTACTTCTAAATCTCTGTTGACCCTGTCTAGAGTGCTCATTAGGCACAATATTTGCATAGCAGTCCCTTCTAACATGCCCTATTCTGTTGCATCTATAACAACGAGGCTGTATGGGTCTTGAACGAGTACTTTGTGATTTAAAACTCTGCACCTGTGTTTGAAGAGAACCCATCATTTTAATAAGCTGAGCTATATTTTCTTGTTGCATTTTAATAGCTGTAGTGAGCTCTGAGTTGGATACCGATGGTGTTGTAACTGACTTTTCGATTGCTGGCTTAGCAGCATTCACCGCTCTAACCTCAGCGGTTGCAAAATCACTACTAGCATGGCTCTTAGCCCACATGTCTTCTTCAATAATTGCATGCTGTTTAGCAGATGTAAATGTTTTGTGATTCTGTGGCAGCAATAAGCGTCGCAAATGCAATTGCAATCCTTCGATAAATACTGTCAGAAGTAAATCCTGCCTCTGTGCTTCTGCTGCAGGGTCACTGCTTCTTTCCACTGGTACAGTTTTGTACGAAAGAGCCTCTATACGTGCTGCAAATTGGCGCACTGACTCGTGTGGTTTCTGAAAAGCCTGGATAAGAGCACGGATGTTAGAGTACAAATTGTGCACTGAACTGAACTTCTCCTTCAGTGCTTTCACGACATATTCAAGACTGGCTTCTTTTTTTAACCTAGGATTATTCCTAATTAATTCAGCAGCCTCACCTGCCACCTTGACTCTGATCACCGTTAACTTGTCTTCATCTGACCAACCCACATGAGTGGCAATGAGATCTATCCTATCTAAGAAATCATTTAGACTAATTCGCTTGTCTGCACCCGAGAAAAGAGGGACAGAATCCAGAGGATCAGAACCAAAACTGATAGAGCCATGACTTCTTGACTCTCCTCCCAATCTAACATACTATTACTAGTCGCTCGGGCTGCTCATTTTGACACTTTCTTTGGCATTTTAAAACTGCTACCAGTAATTGCGAGTACACAAAAGTAGGGATGTATTCCAATGTGCGATTAACAAGTGTGCATTTTAAACTTATGTTGCAAACATACAGTTGGAAAATGGGAATAAGTAGTTATTCTGCCACAAGTGGAAAAACAGCATACTCAATATGTAAAAGTGTAATTCAAAATTTTGCACATAAAGAAAATACTTAACTAAGCCAATTAAGGCAACTGCATGAAAATGTTTGCATTTGGATACAATAGAGTTTCAAAGTCCAAATGTGTATCAGTAGTACATATCTAGTATGCACCCTCAAGTAATATGTATAAAATAAGGCACAAAATACGACCACTGTATAGGCCTGTCACTGTAATCCACTAACGAGTAGGGTTTCAGTAAAATGCCTAGACAAGAGGAAGAAAAATTTCACATATATATGCAATACTACACATGACAATCACCAGTCACAATTCAAAATTAAGTATTCAAAATCAATTAAAAGTGTAAACCAAAAGTGGTACGAAAGTCACGGCACCAGAAATGTTATGTGGTTCGATAAGTCACGGCACCAAAAATGTTATGTACTTTGAGTGGCACCTAAAAGGTTGCCTACTAAGGTGACAAGTAACGCTTAAATTTTTCTAACAGTTATATATATACTAATCCCAATAAGCCATAACATTGCGTTGTGTAATCGGATTAACCCTTAATTCCTTTTTGGTGACCTGGTAAAATGACATGAGTAAATAAAAAAATACACTTAAATATTTCAATGAAAACAAATTTGTTTATTGGAAAAGAACATCCTTCAATTTAAAATATCATATGATAGAATCAATATAAAAGATAAAATAGATATTACAGTTATTACAGATATTCCCGGGATATATCTAAAAATACTCAACATAAGGTAATCTCTAATTTGTAAAAATTCATCCTTAATACAAAAAGGCTTTACTTTTTTTAATAGACTTATATCTCAATATTGCACATAAAAATTTAATGCCATTATTAATTCTATTAAGTGTAACATATTTCTAGACTTTTGCTTAACGGGTTTTCTATAGAACAATTTTCAAAATTTTTAAGATATAATTGAATTTACACCCTTATTGCACACACATAAAATCAGTTTTCCAAAAGGAGAGCAACCTTAACAAAAATTTCCAGGAGGAATTATATTCCACAGAATTTATACTAGAGTAATGTCTTAATGTACAGACTATTAGCACTAATTTAGGTTTCAGAGAACACTCCTTTACTGCAGAACTACATATAACTTTTTCACATTCTCAACCTTAACTATTAATTTTAGCTGAATAATTCAGTTTACTTTTACAGTTCTTCAAATAATAATAATAGTGACAATAAAACAAGGTAATTTCTTTAAGAATGAGCTTTTAGAACTTTGTAATATTTTTTTTTCAGATAACTCTAATAATAAAGATAATGATAACGAACCAAATTAATTTTACTTCTCTTTTTTTTAGGAAAACTACTGGGATATTATTAACATTAATAATTCCAAACAAAAAAAATTCACTTTATGCAAAACTCATTTTTTTTTCTAATTTAATTGGAAAAGCAACCCTTTTCTTCTTTTAACAACTAACCTCACCCTCACCTATAACAACTCCGCGAGATCTTGCAGATTTTAAGATTAAGAAATATCTGAATTTAATGAAATAACCAGGAACATGTAACAGCTAATTCAGGACAGTGGATACAGTTGACTGTCCATCAGGATTCAGAACGGAAGAGAGGCAATTTAAAACTGGTAAACTGGATCCATAAATTTCATAACTGAGGTTCCATTGAGGTGAAATGGATCAGGTGAATGCAATAGGACTATTATTTCCTTTTCAAGATGTCATTTTCCTTTTCTTTCCTTTTTTTTAAGTTGACTAAAAGTACTTTTACCGTAGACCTGATTTTATGAGAATCGACGCATTGAATTCTCTCGGGCCCAAAGGCTCCGAGAAAGGAAAGAGACGCTCATCGTCAAAAACTGGTAAAAAAAACAGCAACACCGCAACTGCAAAAGCTGGTGTCAGGGGTGAGCAGAGAAGAGAAGCGCAAAGTGAGCTTCCCGCGAAAAACAACCCCTTTTAGACAAGACAGTGCAGCCAGCTTGGCTAAACCCCAGCCCGAAAAGGTGAAAAACCCAGTTACCAAAAACTCCCGCCTTAAGAAATGCAAAATTTTACCAAACCCAACCAGTTTGAATTTTTAACGGATCTCCCAACTCGCCAGAAATCGTGCCGAGATGAGGCCACGCCTAAACACCTGCACTTGTGTAACGTGGCAACCCTGACAGGAAATGGCTTTTCCAAGTCCAAAGAACGCACATTTTTCCGTTGAGAGTGAACTTTCGAAACTCTTCTTCCCCCCTTTTTTGTTAGAAGAAAAAACTTAGGAAGTTTCAATAATTAAAAGGCTATAACTAAAAATTGATGAAGGCTGGGATTAAGAAAATAGTCTCAAACTAAGGAGCTAATTTTTCGGCAACTATTGATATTAAATACAAAGAGTTTAACATAATTTTTATCATGAAAAACTGAGTTTATTACGTAAAAATCCACCTATATCCATTGTCTGAGTGTACAAGTTTGAAGACGCTGTTCGCGTAAAACCAAATAACCCAAATTGATTGCAGTACATAATAACAGCCAAATAAATTAATATATCCAAACTTGTTTTGTAGCTAAAATTTTGAATATTTACACATTAAAACTTTGATTTCTGTGATTCATTTAATTATATAAAAATTTGCTACACAACAAACGTGTCAACGTTCTATAACTTTGAATACCTATTTCACAGTGTTGTTTGCATTAGCTAATGAGAATGTATCCGAATACTCAATAAATGATAATCCAAATGAATAAATTCGACAGTGACTGCATTACCACTTTTATGGGAACGGACTGATCTTACTGATGAATCGTCTGACCTGAGAATCAGAATTCTGACAAGAGTGTAATACAGTTAGAAGTATATTGTTACTGAGCATTACAATAAGGCATTCAGAATAACCAAAAGGACATAGCTACAATGGCAGTTTCTGGGAAAGATCGTGGGATAGCAAGAGTTACTGCAAATTAGTTGAAAGTTTCTACCATTCAGCATCACTCACCTACATTCTGTAGACCTGTAGTTTAAAAAAAGTGTTACTAGGAAAGGTGGTTTTAATTTTCGGCGTCTGTTGCAATATCCATAATTCCTAGGCATTAAGAGCAGAACAGAAGACTGGAGAAGAACTCCTGCCCTGGATTAATTTTCAGGAAAAATCGTCAGATCACCAGGAGACCATTCAAGCTGACGTAACTCCCGCAGTCTCTTCCGGGCTTTACACACTAGTGTGCAAAACTTAAGCAACAGGGGTTCCTTTTGGCATAACTCCACGAAAAATCATCTGATAGACATAAAATTCAGAATTAAAAGACAGCATTTTGTATTTAAACGATGACGAAAGCGTAATTGCTCTAAAAATGAATACAATGCATACAGTATGGAATCAAACAAAAACAGGCTTTATTGAACTCGTAGTATCGTTACACATGATTGTCTGTACAAGAGGAAGAACAACAAGCAGGTGTTCCTTAGTATGGGATATGCCCTCCCCTTACTGCAATGGTTGCTTCGAACGGTCTCTCCATACCCAGCACCAGATTGTCCAACAGATCTTGAGGTAAGAGTGCCGATTCCTCAATCAGCATCTGCTTCAGTTGCTGGGGGTTCCCCGGAGGATGTAATCGTGTCACAAGCGTCTCCACAAAGCATCCCACACATGTTCTATGGGGTTTAAATCAAGGGAGCACGTTGGCCAATCCATTAGAGTGATTTCTTCACTTTTCAGTCCTTCTGAACAGCAAGAGTCCGGTGTGACCGTGCATTATCATCCATAAAAACAAAGTCTGCTCCAATGGCACCTCGGAACAGACGCACATAGGGAAGGATCACCTCCTGACGATAGCGATCTCCGGTTACAGAACTTCTGTCGAAAACGTGGAGCTCCGTCCGCCCGTTCAGCACAATGCCTCTCCAGACGAGATTTTCAGGACACCGTCACGGTCTCTTTGCGAAATGTTACTGAGATTAAACCGTGTCCCGACCTCTGTCCAAACCAATTCGTGTTGAGAATCGCTTGTGGCACTGAAACGATTCTCATCCGTAAGGAGGATACGACTCCATTGATGAGATGCCCAGTTTTTGCGCTCCTTGCACCACTGTAAATGGTGACGCCGATGGCCAACTTTCAAAGGGATGCAGCGTTCAGGACGGCAGGCGTATAGGCCACCTTTGTGAAGGTGTTTGGACACAGTAAACCACGACAATTGTCGCCCGTTGCTGTTCACAGTTGTTGAGCTGTGGCGCTTACTGTCTGGTTTCGGACTCTTTTCGTCTGCAGGACTATATATCGATTATTTGCTGAAGTTGTTTTCCTGGGACGGCCACCACCAACCTTTCTAATAGCTGTACCTATGGTATGGTAGGCTTTCTAAACGCGCGAAACGCCAGTTTTGTTGATTCCGAACTGTTCAGCTATACTGGTCGCACTTCGCCCCTACTCCAGATTTTAGATCATTCTTCCACGTGTCATACAGATCATTTCTTCTAGCCATTATTTCACGAAAGAACTCCTTGCACTTGCAACGAATGTCTTTAATTGATTCTCCATCCTTCCTTTTATGGTAATCACGAGTTGAGCGCGCCGACCGTAAGCTTTTTATGTACGCTCACGTAGCCTGTGACGTTTTTTCTTGCATTTGCATACGCATGACCTTTCTACTGAATCGCGTATTCATTGTACTGAACGCAAGAACCTCTTTTCTACAATTTCATGGATATCTGATTAAAATTTACATTGTTGCTTTTGCACACCAGTGTATATATGGCATTGGACGAAAGATAAATATACTTCGTACTCTGTCAATAAAAGTACGAAGTCAGCTTTAAAACTGGGTACCCCTCCGGTTGCAACGATTATATTTGATGTGGTGTTTCATCTACTAAGTCCAGCAGAGGACCGAATGCAGCCAATGACCCAATGAAAACGCCTCATATCTAATCATGTTGCGACCTATAGTCAAGAGGCAGACAAGACAGTGCCATATTGTCCCTGCAGAGCCTGAAACATCCTCTGAATCAACGGAGGTTCTAGTCCTGTAAAGACTGATTATAGCATAACAGAAGACTGTAAAGACTGATTATAGCATATATAGATCTTAGACAGTAGCTTCTCGATTTTACGACGTCGATCCCCGGGGAGTTGGCATTGAGAGCAACGTTTATTGAGGCGTTGAGGCTGATAATTTTCGAATGTATCGGGTTAGAATTGGATCATGTTCTGCGATGAATTATGATTTTCGTTAGCTTGGGATACATATGTGGAAGAAGATTGGCTTACCTTAATTCAGCATAGAAGTCCCACTGAGCTGTCTATCCTTTGTCAACGTAAAACAACCATACGTCTGTTATGCTAGTATTATTATCTAGGCAGCCATTAAGTGTATAATAACCAAATTTTTACTGATCTTTCGCAGCACTTTAAGGGCCCAATGATTTATGGACAAGATCCTGCCAACATCTGTATTGCCAAAACTATGACATTCGTCAGCGATCATCCTTGGGCAAGATAATAGCCAGCTGCATGTGGCCAACGTCTCCAAGGAATGTCTGTTTAATATTATAACCTCCCTTTTGCTTACCAGATCTTCGGATTTTCCCCAAAAGTTTTATGCATGAGCCCTGTTAGGACGACAGTTACAACCATTTATCAACGCGCAGAAACAATTAAAAACTCTTGTCAGGAAGTTTGGAAGTTATGTTTCACTTTTGTTTCTCAAGTGCTGATAGGATTGAAACCAAAGAATTGAGTTGAAAACTATTTGTGCTCCGCAATATGCTCTTCAGCCAATATGAGATCAATTACGCAAGCTGACTATCGTTCTCTTGAAAGTTAACATTAGCATCTGGTGAAATAGCATCTATAAAAGAGTGTATGCAGGGCCAATGGTAAGTTCTTTGCCGCACGGTGTAATCTTTGCTGTCTTAACTTCTGCCACGCAGTGCCTCCCTAAATTCTAAAAAATTTGTCTTCCCTAAGTTTTACCGCTCGGTACGGCTGCACAGGCTCCGACCCTGGTCCTTAGTGAATCTGATCGGCAGCGATATTGTGGTAAGCTGTAGTGCAAATAACTGTTTTCAGACTTATCAATGAAAACACTGTACTGCAGAGAAATATTTCCCAGAGCATAATTTCATTCTCGGCAGTGAATAGTTGTCTTTTTATCAGTTGTCTTTTTTCAACAGTCAGGAGTTCAGTTTTAGTGCTCTTGGGTCATGTTTATCAGTACCTCTCCGTGGGTCCTTCGTCGACTAGGGAAGAGGAGGTATGCATGAGTTGGCTGGTCTATGCGGTTAATCAGGCCTGACCTGCCCTAGCTGCTCACTTATTCTGGGCATACGTTGGGAGTGGAATATGGGGAAAATTAGCGGCCTTCACAGGACTAGAAGCACCGTTCTGTTCAGTGCGCGCTCAGGCGCGGTAGGTATTCGTAATGATACTACCAAGGTCTGACTCGGGGTGAGTGATCGCTAAATAGTTTTTAGACTCCCTTTGACGTCACAGCATTCAATACTGTATGGCTTATTGCCTAGTCGGAACTTTTTAAATCTTTATGGCATGGTAGGCCGCCAGATTCGGGCACAACAAAATATCGCAGATCTGGAGCGATAACTGAAGAATGCCTGGCAGAATGTGTCGCAGGATTACATTAGGAACCTCTACCACTCCTTGCATTGACGAATTCAAGCATGCATTGACGCCGGAGGCGGTTCCACCAACTACTAATTTGAACACTCAATGGTTGATTTTGAGCCGTGAACAGGTACCTTGACCTTTTAATCAGTTTATTATCTGTGTAGGAGTTATACACATATTCAATTTCATCAAAAACAACCCCTTCCTTCATGGTGCTTTGATGTTTTGCAAAAAAGTGCAATTTGTGTTCCGAAGTATTATCTTCAATCAATTTGAGACCAATGGTGACTAATGCATGGTGACTAAGCATAGACTCATAGGCTTCCATGATATTTTCATTTCTGTATTGTCATTGCTCTTGCATGTTTCATGATAATGATATAATTTTTCTAAATGCACACAGCTGATGGTTGAAGTACTCTGCTTTTGGACGCTAAAATTGCTACACCTGCACATATGGATACGTCCATCATGATGGCTGACGCAGAACCTCCAAAAAGAGGATGTGGTGGCATTCTTGTGTGCAATATCGTCGTTCGTCAATCTACTGGTACATACGCCTGTCTCTGCTGCGTCATCAATAAAAACCGCAATAACGGTCGCAGTCCTAATAGTCCGTGGTGCTTCAGACGTCATGACGCGGTCTGTGTAGACACTTGTCGTTCTGAACATGAGGAGCCAAATTCCTGACTCAGGGCACGTGAAGTGATTGTACAATCGCGCAAAAGCCGAGACGATATGGCAGTCCTCTGGGCGCTAGTGGGCCAATAAACTCTCCAATCCGGGAGCAGTCGAATTCTGACAGGTGCTGGTAGGAAATTTTCGTTCATAATACGTAGGCGTAATATGACTTGCTTATGATATATTCGTAGGTGTAATACTCAAACGACCTATGTTCAGTGCGATTTCTAAATGAAAATCCCGGTGTGGCTTTACATTTATACACAATGCAGATGTTATTCTTACCTGCTTTGTGGGCATGCGGTAGAATTCTGATCATTAACTATTTACACATCCCACCATCTAGTACTTCAGGCAAATTTGACATTTGTTGCATCCCGCCGTCAAGGTATAGCAAGTTTAGCAGCTAGCAGTATAATACCAATTTAAAGGAAGAAAGCAAACTATGACAGTAGAGACTCAAATAGGTGGGAAATATAGTCCTCAAAAATGTACTTTGTAGGTTATGCAATCAGCAGAGCTTGACTAAAGCAGGGGCATACGAGGCAGTTGACCCAGACCCCCACATCAAAGAAGGGCCTCCAAATTGAATAGAATATTTATTATTATAAAAATTTAAATATCTCTAAAACGCTCGCTTGTTTATTACTGAAGTAGTGAAGCATAGGGGGGGCCCCAAAAAAGATTTTGGCCCGGTCCCCATTTAAGCTAAGTAAGGCACTGGCAATCATGCTTCTTATATCATTGCTTCTCATTTCAGTTTGACAACAGTTTAAATTTTTTTCTGAAGCATATATGGCACATTATATAAGTATTAGGAACAAGCAAAGGAAACAGTGTTATTTAATTAATGCCAAGATGACCAAGAGTTACATAGCACTAATAATTTACTATTAAAATTTAGAGGTAACAACAAAAGATATAGCATTGATCAAGGAAAACAACCTGCAGTGTTTTCATATGCTAGTATCCTTAAACCAAGAATTGTGTTATTTCATAATAAATAATGCTGTATGATACATGATATCTCTAAATATTTATTAAAAATATTGCTGGTATGTTTAAAAAATTTGAATATTGATAAAACATTGCCTTCGAAAAACTTAAATTACATACCAAGGTAGATTATGTTTCATTTAACTTAAAGTGTGTAAGGGACATCTGCTAAGGGAAGGGATGCTTTTGTGGAGGATTTTTGAGATACAGGCTTCTATTCGTGTTACAATATTTAAGTTGCTTGTCAGGACGAATATGGGAAGTTCACTTTTTATCGAAGACTTCTACAAACTTGTTAACATTCCAAGTTTCAATCGATTAGAATCTTCTGAGAAGTTAGAACAACTTCTATGAATTTAGGATAAATAGGAAAAAAATAGTACCCTTTGCAAGAAGTTCAACTAACTCAAAATTTTGAATTTTGAATCCCATAGAGAGTGTGGATTATAGTTCCGTGATATCGCCCGTCGCACTGGTCCACATGCAATCACTGTCATGCGAATATACACTGACTACCAATAAGTATTTGGACACCTATGCATGACGATATATGCTGTCCTAAGGTACGTCACGGACTCCGCCGGTATATATCGTGTAGGAAACAGCATCGGCTTTAGTCGCATGCAAGATGCCTCGCAGTTCGGAGCTCTCTGATTTCGAGAAAGGTACAATTATCGGGTATCACAAATGTGGCCGATCCTTAAGGGATATATCTAGCGATCTGAAGTACCCAAAATCAACAGTGGCCTATGTGATTAAGAAATGGAAGGTGAGCGGTGATTGTCGGAATGTTCCCCGAATCGGCAGACCAACAAAACTGAGAGATAGAGACCGACGAGTGCTGCCCAGAGAAATTCGGAAGAACCGCAACCAACCGATGGCCCTCATCCGCAAGGAATTTCAACAGGCCTCCGGGAGTATTGTTTCAATGAATACCATACGTAAGGAAGCACATTTCATGGTCGTGCTGCTGCCCATAAGCCTTTGATCACAAAGTCCAACCGCGCTGCTCGGTTAATGTGGTGCAACACATCGAAATTGGACCGTAGATAAGTGGAAACCGGTTCTTTGGAGTGACGAATCAAGGTTCACCCTTTACCGTTCGGATGGCAGGGTCTAAGTCTGGCGTCTATCTGGAGAACGTCTCCTGCCAGAATTCATTATGCCAACAGTCAAGTTCGGCGGAGGTGGAATTACGGTCTGGGGGTGTTTCTCCTGGTATGGGCTGGGACCCTTGTTCCCCATTCATGGTAAGCTCAACTCCGATACCTACTGCACTATTTTGGATGAAAATGTGCTTCCTACTTTGTGGCAGTTTTACGGGTTGGACCCCTGTTACTTTCAGGACAACAATGCCAGTTGTCATGTTTCGAAGTTAACCAAGGCTTGGTATGGTGCCAATGGAGTTCATCGAATGGACTGGCCTGCCCAGAGTCCAGACCTGAACCCTATCGAGAACCTCTGGGACGAGTTGCATCACCGAATTCAGGGGTGCACTACCCGTGCAAAATCGGTGAAGGAACTTCTATGTCTTCTCCAAGCCGAGTGGAAGAAAATACCACTAGCTGTCATACAAAGACTTGTGGAAAGTATGTCCGGAGGGTCCACGCTGTAATTACCTCTCGTGGAGGCTCTACCAACTATTGATTTTGAATAGTTAGTTTTTCTTTTCTATCACAGGTGTCCAAATACTTCTTGGTAGTCAGTGTATAATCAATGGGTTTCTGAGGGTCATACTGAACGGCATGCAGGAGCTCAACGCCGTCTCCTGACTACCGCCCGAGAGGACAGACATATTGTGAGGTTAGCCTTGAAAAAAGCGCACAAACACATAACGAACCATTAGTCAGGAAATGGGTATGTTTCCAGTACGCCCAGTATCCACTCGTACGGTGAGTCGACGATTCAACAGAGCAGTGTTTAAATTGCACCGGAGCTCAGCTCCGGTACTTCTCAATTTTTAAGATAAATTACAATTCTAGCCGATATGCATCGAAGCCCTAAATAAGAAGGCTGCGGCAATTCTTTTATGTAACTGAATAACAATTTCCGTAGAAATCTTAACTTGAAAATTTTATTTTTAGCAATAAAATTATAATAAAAATCGCTTATGACATTTTAATTTGTCGCTTTACATTTAAGTTAGTTATAATTATTTCAATCAATAATAATTAATTAATTATCTAATAATTATTAATTAAATTATAATTAATTATATAATAATTATTAATCTAATAAATCTATAAACATTAATTAAATAGCTCTTAATTAATTTGATAATAATTAACTACTTAATTTTAAAATTATTAATGAGTTTAATAGTCATTTTATTTATTTATTTACTCTTATTGCTCTTTGATGGCAGTCTTCCATAAGGCTCCGGCACTTCTAATTTCAGAAATTAAGCCCTGCAGTAGAGTGAACTATCAGCACGACGACCGCTATTTTGGCTTCCCTTGAAAATGCAGCATAGAGAGAGACGGTGATTGTGGTGCACCAAACGACCAAGCTGGATAAAAGAATGTCACAATGTCGTCTTTTCAGACGAGTCCCTGTTCAGCGTGTGATATTCTGATGCGTGTGTATACGTGTCTGGAGCCTGCGAGGAGACTGAACGTCGCCTGCTTGCATTCGATAGGAACCCTGCACGTGGTGTGATGAATTGGGCAGCCTCTGGGTGCAAGACACGCACATCCCTAGTTCGGATCAACGGTAATTTGAAGGCAGATCGGTACATTTCTGGCATCTTACGTCCATTTCTTGTGGTTAAAAAGTCCTCCACGAAGGCATCCCTCCCCTTAGGCAGATAGTCCTAGTGTGCGTTGCCATAATTAAATACACCACCACTATTTCTTGTGCCTTATCTTCCAGGCCTGCCAAACGCTATCTTCCAACAAGCTAACGCAAAACCACATGTCGCACGTCGTGTTCTGACCTTCCTCGATACACAGGGTATTCCCTGGCCAACACGATCTCCAGATCTGTCACCCATTGGAAACATGCGGAAGCTGTCAAAGCCAACCTGCGCCCCTTTTTCGCTAAAAATAGCGACCTGTCACTTGATAACAAGATCTTGCTTTATAAATCTATCATAAGGCCTATTCTCACTTACGCGAGTCCCATCTGGGGCTCAGCTGCTCTGACTAACCGTAAACACGTCCAAATTTTTCAATCAAAATTTTTACGGCAGATATTAAACTCTCCATGGTTCATAAGGAACGATGACATTCATAACGACCTCAAAATTATGCCCAATAATCGCTTTATACAGCGACTTTCGGAAAGATTTTTCAAAAACATCCATCTTGTTGGAAATCCAGTATTACATACCCTGCCGGTATATGATCCTGCGGTTGCCTCTTCTAAAAAGCGACGCAGAGCAATCTTACAACCAACTACCTTTTAAACGGCGTCGGTATTGGAATACAGATGCCCAAGTGGATGCTTACCTCTCGTTCCTAAACCCCAACCGCCCCCGCGTTAACAATGCGTAAGGGCATTGACCGGAGGAATCCTGTTCTTTAACTCTTTAAGAAGAGCCTTCTAACGTTTCTTTAACAAGGGACAACCTATCTCCGCAGCCGCACGCGACTGCACTTAATTTCTCAATAGCTTCTTAAAAGCTTCTTCTCCACCCGCTAAACGGGTTGCTTTCGACCCCCTAAGGGGACCTTTTAACGTCGCACTAAATAGCGACCAATAATTTTCTTCTCCTCCTTCAGTGTATCACACTGAACTGCTACTAGAACCCGCCCAACGGGTTTCGCCCCCAGCCCTTTTTGCCCAACTCTCCGGATTGCTTGTCCTAAGGATTTTATTTTGCTGTTGATATCAAGAATCAAGGAAATGTATTGCACCTTTTTATTCTTTTCAAAACTTTTTGAATGCTGACTCCTCTCTCAAAATTTATTCCTGGCCCTTTTTAAACACAAAATTTAATTTAAAGAATTTCTAAGAGTTTTCCTTTTTTCTCATGCGGAAGGCATTATCTGAAAAGCTTTTATTTTTATAATTAGGCTTCAAAATCTTCCCTTATTAGATGAACCCCTCTTTTGATGTAATTATTCTATCTCTGATGATGTGGAGTTAAAGGCCTAGCCTAGCGCACTCCGTAAATTAACTTCCTTGATCTGGTCATAGGTTGATGAAAGACTGCCCAGCCACCCCTCTCCAGCTAATGATGATGAAGTGTGGCATAGATATGAAGCAGCATTGAGCGAGCTGCCCATTTCTGTCATCCAATCCCAGTTCGACCTTATGTGTAACCGGGTAAGAGCCGTTCGTTTTAGCAGCCAGGGTTGGTAGCTGTTTCTACTAATTTTGCACCTCCGTAAACCCCAAAATCGCTTACAAGTTCAATCATTTTATCTTCATGCTATACTGTTTAAGTGCAATAAATATCTTTTTTGTATTTGCTTTTCTTCATGGTAATGCTATTTTAATGGCCAACAGTTACTATTGAAGTGTTCCTAGCCAAAACATGTTTCGTTGAAAACTGCGTCCCGCCTAGCTACCGAGATATTTTGATACTGAACTGAAAACATTCCGTTTGAATCACTGTTTCTCGTTTGACTTCTCCAAAGAACCGGTTTTCGCATAAGTCAACTGATCAAACAAAGATTATGTATTCGACGTTGTATGCATAGACGTTCTTTCTGCACCCTCCCGCACAATGACTGTATTCTCAAATTGCACATTAATTGTCCTAACACTAAATTTCATGAAATGTTTACTCCAGCCCAGAAATTTTACGAGTCAGTCATTTTAAGCAATATAGTCTATCTAATATTTTCCAGTCTTTTTTTAATTGTTCATTTTTCATTGATTTACTACATAGCACTGTTGATTTATGTCATAGTGAATGAACTTCATTCCATTTTTCTGTGATTACATTTCGCTTATTTTGTGAACATGCATGCCCTTCTTGTTTCCAGAAACAATGAACTGTTTCTGCTTTCTGAAATATTAATGCTAGATAATTCATTGCTATGCAGCAACTTAATCAATATGGTTCAGAAGAACCGACTCACTTGGGCCAAGATTCGAATTTCAAACAATCTATTTTTTATTGTTATGCTTAAGCACATTAAGGACACTTGAAATCTGGCAGTTCAAAAGTGCTCTGATGTGGATGGTAGAAAGGAAACAAATGGTATAAACCGCAGGAATCTGTCTTTTCGGGTTTTATGTATCGAATCTAAGAAATAGTTACCAATACTCCTGCAGCATAAACCCCACAACAAGCAACAGGAATAAAGTTGCACTATTATGGTTTTTCAAGATCTTTCCGCATGTAAAGACTCGGAATAATTTAACAGCACACTTATTGATAGTAAAACAGACTTGCTTTTCCAGCAAATGACAATCTCCTTTTCATCTCCTTTAGAATGTCATAGAATAAACAGTCCATGTTTAAAAGCATCTATCTTATTTCCTGGTCTTAATGCTATATCAAGTAAAGTTATACCTGACTTACGCAACTTGAAGTTACATGTTTATTTAAATCTTTTTTTTAAAACTGTAATATATGCATACAACCAATAATTGCAAAAACAGAGGTTCTGATGGACAACTGTTATAAGCAATGTACTGTCTAACTTACATTTCACAAATATTTAGACCAGATTTTACGACAGCAATATAATTAAGAATGCTTTAGATGTATGAAAAAGATTGAATGTTGTAAAGAGCAAAATTATTTTGTTTCCCAGGTGCTTAATGATTTCACTCCTATATATACATATGTCAGTACTGGGCTCAAACACTAATCCTGCATGTAACTATATTTAGTTTATTAAATGAAATCATTAGTTTTCTTCCCTTTTTTAAGTGTATTATGTATATATATATATATATATATATGATATATACTCAGAAACAGGTTTGAAACATATTCACATATATATTAGATTTTTTTATATGTACATATACAGTATTCTTTATTAGTTCAAAACTGAACTTCACAATATCATCTTCTATGACACAGGTTCCCAAACCTTTCCATGTCTAGCAGTTCTAAAAAATTGTTATATTCTTGCAGCCCCTAGCAAAGCTTCTAGGGAGGGAGGAAAAAGAAAACAGTTATGTAATCAAATTTTAATTGTAAACAAAAATGAAACATGGAACTCAAAATTTAATATTTGCATAAATTTTTGAAAACATTAATTAATAATAACTATTTCTGCTCTTGTGTATTGAATTTTTTTTTTTCAAATTATGGCATGGCTTCTATTATGGAATGGCTTCAGGCCATCTTGTGTACCGATCAATACAAGTGAGGAGGTAAGTGTAACCATTTGAAGGAGGCAATGGGCCAACCAAGTCTAAGTGCACATGATCAAAGCGTCTTGCTGGAAGGTTAAATTGTTGAATGGGGCTGTGAGTGTGACGGGATACTTTATTCGTTGACATCTAATACATGAACGAGTCCATTCTGTGATGTCTTGATTCATTGCTGGCCAGACAAATCTGTCTGCGATCAGCTTTTTGGTGGCACGGATTCCAGGATGTGCCAAATTGTGCAAGGCATTAAACACTTCACGTCTAAAATTGACAGGAATATAGGGACGTATTCTATTGTTCTCTATGTCACAGTAAATTTTAAGCGTTGGATCAATGTGCAGCGGTTGTAACTGAAGGGAGGTTTGTGGATTTGAGATTAGGTTCTTGAGTTCCTCATCATGCAATTGAGCTTTTGCAAATTCAGAGAAATCTGGGGTAGTGATGTTGATATTGTTTACCCGAGACAAGGCACCAGCGACACAATTATCAGTACCAGAGACATATCTGATATCTGTACTAAACTGGGCGATGAAATCCAGATGTCGAAGCTGACGAGGAGAACATGAGTCAGAGTTTTTTTCTAAAAGCGAAGGTTAATGGTCGATGATCGGTGAAAATGATGAAGTCGTGTCGTTCCAAGTTGTGCCGGAAGTATTTAATAGCACAGTACACAGCAAGTAGCTCCCTGTCATATGTGCTGTATTTCCTTTCTGCAGTAGTAAGTTTTCTGGAGAAGAATGCCATTGGGGAAAGTCCTTTAGTGGTATGGGCTTGAAGCACTGCTCCTATGCCCGTGTCAGATGCATCTACCATTATAAAGAGCTGATCACTAGGTGAGTGATAAGAAAGCGTGGCTGCATTTGCCAGATCGTGTTTGCATTGCACGAATGCTGCAGATGCAGATTCAGTCCAAGGGACAGCTCGTTCATCTTTTTTTTTTTGCTATTCTTCAGAAACTCATGTAGGCAGGCTTGTGTTTTTGCGGAATTTGGCAGAAAGCGTCGGTAGAAATTTAACATTGCTAGAAAACGCTTCAGTTCAGAGATGGTTTTGGGCTGAGGTAGGTCGTTGAAAATCCATTGTCAGTAGCGTGCTCAGTCAAAAGGTCACCACTTTTGGTGGTCGTGTGCTTAATGCATGATATAATTAAAGAAAATAAGAGTTGACAATCTCCTATAACAAAAGAATATATTAAGTACTAAATTACAATTTAAATTACATTGCAGAGATCAACGCAGAGCTCGGAACACAGTTCATGCTACCGTCACGTACAGTTGTCTGACGAAAAGTCTGAGTGAGTAATGACGTCGCTTTGCTGCTCCGATTAAGAACTGGAATTTACACGTGGCGCCATCTCATGAATAGAAGTTGAAGTATCTGTCGGAACGCCACACATGTGTAGTCTTCCTTTTATTTTTTGTTTATTATCTCTGTCTTTAAAATATATTGAACTCGCATTCTCTACATTGATTACATACTCTTTAAGAAAATGAATATTTAGACAAAATAATGCATAAGGCAATTTAATAAACATTATATAACATTACAGAACTAATTCTAAAATGGCTACTATGTCGAAGGCTATCAAATACTGCATTTTTAAAGTGAATAAAAAAAGCATATTTCAATTGTAGTTATATGAGAACTGAATAATATGAGATTATAGTATAATTAGTTATACGAGAATATCTGAAGTAATATTTCGCAAGCATAATGTTTCAATATTTGGGTTTTCAAAGCAGATAAAGTTGTAAAATAATACACATCCAGAAATAAGTGTCAGAAGTAGCTAGCTATCTGATACATATGTAGATCATATGAGCAAGAATGTGATATATTAAATATATGAAATCAGATCAAAGTAATTACCCTGCTCTTTTTCAATAAACGCACATTACTCGACTTTTAATGCTAATTTAGCTATCAATATAAGAGCCAAATTAGCAATCAGATACCATACAAATATTAACACATCTTAATCCCACTTTTCCCCATATATTTTCCTTTTCTCCCTAGCGCCTATTCCTCACATGATATTTACTTCCGTTGGCATAATGAAATGTCGCCCATATCTTTAAAGAAACCAAGTTAGCACAACCAAGGCTGTTCTCCGAACCTTATCCACATTAATGAATGATTGTTTTGAAAATCATTTCATACCCGTAGCTTGGCAAAATTTGAATTTAGTTGGTTTACCTGATGACGCAAAAACTGTCCTGATTGTAGACAACTACTCAGCTCATATTCCACTTAAAGGTTTAGTATTAATCTATCCCCCAAATTGTACGTCGATTATTCAGCTTAAAGACATGGATATAATGTGTTAGCTGAAATGCAAGTATAAAGAAGCATTTTTAAACCCATGGTTAATTTCTTGAATAATGGCAAGACTATTCAAGAATATGCGAAATATTTCAGCAAAAAATCTACTGGATGGAGCATCGCAAGGTCCTGAAAGGATGTGTATTCAGAAACATTTAAAAATACTTGGCATAATTTATAGCCAGCCACAATATTTTTTAGTGAAAATGATTTTGAAAATTTTAAGGTTTATGGATATCGCAAACGAAGGGTGAAATTTTCCAATTTATGGATTTGTAAAAAAAGTGAAAAAGTGGCCATAGAAGAAGTTTCTGACTGCAGTGGCAGTGCTTCAATCATCGATACATTAATCGACGGCGAAAACTGTGTTTGATTCAAGAAGAAATTATGTCTGTGTAGATAAAAGAGAAAGTACAGTAGAAATCCAGAAATCCGCAAAGCTTGGGACCAACGGTAGTGTGAATTTTAGGACTTTGCGGATTTCAGAACAGAAAAGATAAATCATAATATTCAGACTAAAAGTGCAAAATAAATAAGGCCTATTAGATACATTTAATTAAATTATGATATACATTATAATAATAACTTATTATATGCATTAAATTATTATTACATATATAAATTGATTATATTATTCATTGTATTATATATACACAGCATCGACGTTTGCCGATTTTGCCTCATACAAAGATTTTCTCATGCAAGGATTCCAGTGTTAGAATCACTGTTGCTGTAAAGTTTCAACAGTTTTTCTTTATTTCTTCATATATCATACACAATCGTATCGCAATTCCATACGATTCTGCTATAAAATGCACCTGTCTCCATCTTTTGCAGAATTTGCACTTTTTGCATTACCGTCAATGCAACGTGTTTACGTTTTTCAACGTTGCAAGCAGTAAAATCATGAGTGTGTTTTTTTATCTGTAATTGTATTAAAAAGGGCTGAAATTTAAAATATTCTTAACTTATCCACAAAATATCCGGATTAAAAAAAGGCAGCACTAAATAATCTCTTGAAATAACAAAGCTCAGAAAATACAACGTGAATCTTGAACTTGAAAGAAGCGTGAATCGTCTGCTTTCTTACCTCAATGCAGATAAAGTCCGTTACAATTATGCGACTACAAACGCTGACGGTTTACGGAAGTTAGCGGGTCTCACGTGACTGGTGGCAACAATACGTCACAAACTATTTGTCTGGGTTACTATAATTGGCTGTTTTCCACTTTTTTATGTGAATTTCGAGAAGTTTAGTTTATAGAAAATCCTTAATATCATGATGTAAACAAACACCGATGGCAAAAAATTATTTGGTAACTACATCCATTACGTATTGATAAATGTTTCGACACGATTACATATAACTGCATTAATAACCAAATAAAACAAACATAGATTACAAATGCGTTATGTAATGGAGCATGTAACTAAAACTTCAGAATTGTAGAATGCGGAAGATTTTTTTTTCCGAGTTAGAAGTATAACAAAATACGAGCAGTGTTCTAATAATTTTTAAATCTTCATATTCTTTAATATTACTGCTGTTTTTGATAACATGATCATAACATAACTGATGATCATAACATCATTTAAAATAAAATCTAATTTAAAATAAAATCATTTAAAATAAAATCTAGTAATTCTGCTGAATACTGCTTTTCATGAAAGCACGAGAATATTTTAATGGGATTATTAAAGTATCTGTAATAAAGAAAAAAAAAAAGTAGGTTAGGAATAAACAGTAAGTAAAAGGAAGATTACTAATAATATATATTAACTATTGTATATATGTGTAATTTTGTGAATTGTGAAATAATGATATTTGTTCATTTTATAATTTAATAAATAAAAATTGTGAAAAAATTATATTTGTTCATTTTATAATTTAATAAATATTATGAAAAAGCTACGTACTTTTTAAAAAATCATTCGCACTTGTTTTTCATTATTGCATTTAAGTTTTATTCATTATTTGAATCAATATATATATAAGAATATAAGAAAATCGTATATATTTTACGAGTAAAATATTATACGCAGTATGAATGGAGATATGTTACTGTAAGATCCTAAAGTCTGGTAAATCCTAGGTTTTACCAGTAAAACCTAGCTTTTACCAGTAAAACCTAGCTTTTACCAAAGTAGCTTGTTAAAAGCTCGAAGTATGCTTTAATATGATTCCACTTCAGCCTTTGAGGTAAAACCGAGGAGTTACCAATGCCTTCTGGTAAAATCCTGAAACAAGGGATTTAAATCAACCTTGAATAAGCCTCCGCACACAAATTCCGTCATGACACTTTTCTGTTCCTGCCTCTCCTTATTTGCACCATTCGCAGTCTAACTTGGACATAATTTAAACAAGTGTAAGCAGCTACGATCTAAAAAAGAAGAAGTTTGGGCGCAAGTGCAGAATCGCCCTCTTATCGATGTTCACATGGACAAAGTCAAGGGAGTGCGTAGTGCCAAGTTTGTGTAATTCTCTGATGTTATTTTAAGCAAAAATAGGTCGTTGTGTACATGGACACTGAGTTTGTGCAATTCTTAGACTTGTTATTTTCAAGTTGGCAATTTTGAGAAATGCGCTAAGCAGGGGTGATTCTGCACTTTCCCTGAAGTTTGTTTCCATTTTTACATACTTTGCTTTTTTTATTTTGCTGATGGGAAATGAGTGATGTTATGCAGAAAAAGATTATGACATTTTGTCTGAATTTGTAAAAAATAAGCCTGATAACTGCTTTTATTTATCAAGTGAGAAATATGTGATGGAGAAAGAAACAGTTCATTACAGAAGGTTGAAACGCTGTCGTATTCTAATTGGAGGAAAGGACAAACTTATAATATCACTATTTGCAAAAATCCGATATTATGTTACAACTGATGAAGTCTTCAACACAGCACTCATATTGCAATTGGCCATGGTGAAAGAACTTGCATGATTAAAGAACTGAATCGTAAGTACAAGAATGTAACAGTAGAACCTATTTTCACATATTTAAGACTATGCGAACCATGTCAGAAGAAACAAAAAACTGTGAAAGATGGGATTGTAATAAAATCAGTTGTGCATAGTGAAATGAATTCTCGATGCCAAGTCAACCTAATAGATATGCAGTCCAATACTGATCATGATATGAAATTCATTTAAGTGCATCAAGATCATCTTACATAATTTGTCCTACTCCGAAGTTTACACAGTAAAAGAATTGTTGAAGTAGCATATCACTTTCTGGATATTTTCATAGCTTTTGAAGCTCTGAGCATTCTTCATTCTGATAATAGGAGGGAATTTTGCAACCAAATCAAATCATAAACAGTTTATGTGAAATGTGGAGTGATATAAAAATAGCTCACTGAAAACCGAGACACAGTCAGTCACAAAGTTCTGTCGTCGAACTAAGATGTTGAGAACATGTTGGAAACAAATAAGTTAGGAAATTGGTCAGAAGGATTAAAATTTGTTCAAAAATAAAAAAAACAAAGCATATCAGGAGGGATTCAAATATTCATCTTAATGAAGCTATCCTGTGATGTCCTGCAAAGTTGTCTTATGAAGCTAGGACTTGCTAACTCAGTTTTGCCACATAATTTGATTAGTAACATGACCACTGAACAGGATTTAGAAAAAAGTTATAAGTATGTATTACTAATGAATGTGTGGTTAATACAGAAAACGGGAAAACTAATCTCGAATCAACAGTTGATTTAGAATTGCAAGATAATAATAATTCATATGAAAAATAATCAGACATAACAATGGAAGCAGATACTAAAGTTTGAACTGAAATGAAAGAACCAGATATATGCTCTGACACAACGGGTGCAATTATCAAGAAAACTCAAAATGTGAAAGTGTTTCGAGAGACAGTTAAGGAAGGACTTCACAAGCAGGCAAAGAAGATGAAGACTGTGTCTACTAAAAACTTTCCGAAACCTACATTTGGACAAATACTTTTGGAAAAATGTTAAAATAAAAGTACCTGATATTGATAGATCAAAAATGGATCCAAAATCAATAATAACCGTTATTAGAGATATTTAAGATTATGAGTTTTTATGTTTTTGATAGTAAGTTCGGTAAATTAAAATCGTTGTAAACAGGAAAGCAGTTTATTTTTTGTAAAGAAAAATTTTTTGAACATTGAAGAAGTTGGTATAGAAGAAGTAAGTGTATGTGAAATAGTAAAAAAAAAAAAAAAAAAAAAAAAAAAAAAAAATTTCTTTAGTTGGGGGACAAGGACTTAGAAAATGCAGCTGTTAAAAAAAGTGTATTACGAACATCTGTTTGTGCAAATCAGCTGATCTACTTTGTAAATCCAAATGCCATAACAATCAAACTTGTTGTAACAGGTAATAAAATGTATTAAAGTAGTAGTACTAAAGTTACGTGCTTATTTAACTCTACCTTATATGTTGTGGTATTTCAATTCCTAGGTTTTTAATCTTCCTTTTTTTTTTTTTTTTTTTTCCTCGTTTTTAATCTTAGAACTTTGTATTTATCGAGTAATAAAACAGAAGCTGCTTACAGTATCATCTGTATTCAGGCTTACAGTACTGGATATTAAGATCCTTCAAGATTCAGTGTTATTCAAGTTTGGCATGTTTGATAGTGAATACAAGTAAAATATGTTACGAATAAGAAATACAGTCAAAAGTCGTTAATCCGGACTTGTCGGGACTTCGGCGATTCCGGATTATCGATTTTTCCGGATTATAGATCATCAGTTTAAATCTCAAAAGATGGCATGCAGGAATTCTAAAATTAAAAATATGAAACCTTAATTTATGAAATAAAGAACAATTATAATCTAAAGGGTATCAAAATTTACAAAAAAAAGCTTTATATTTATTTGTTTACTTTATTAAACATTTCTTTCAATGTAAGTTGTTTTAAGTTGCTTCGTTTTATGTGATAATACTTTCTCTTTAATTCTATAAACAGACACAATTTCTTGTTCAGTTACAAAGTTCCGCTGTTCAAGTCCCGTTAATTGTTGTGTCAAGAATACCGACTAACTTGTCAATCGAAATTTTCTCGTTTTCACTAACCTCTCTGTCACATTCTTCATGTCTTTATCCATTTTTTGCAGCAATTTCAGTTTTTGTTTGATGGACATAAATAGAATAAAAATATCTCCCCTGAAGATAAGGATAGAGCTAAGAGATCAACTACCAGTTCATTGCGTGCCGCGACGTTCCCCTTCCCAGCAGAGCAGCGTGAAATTGATAAACGGATTTCGGAATGGCTGGAGAAACAAAGGACATGCCTTTATCCATTTTTTGCAGCAATTCCACTTTTTGTTTGATGAACATCGAAACATACTTTCGTTTTGTACGATCCTTTGGGAGCTCCAGAATCGGAAATTCTATTTGACATAATCGAAAGTTCAAGTTTACTTTTATAAAATTGCTCTTACAGTCTGCAAAAAATAATAATCCGGATCCAATTCAAAGATTAAGGAACAACGCAATCATCAACATTAACTGAAATAGATAATTAGATAATTTTAGATTATGTCGTCCGTTATACATAAAACGTGCACGCAAAAATGAATTCTGTGCTTGCGCACACGCATATGCACAGTGGTAAAAGGTCTTACGCGCACGCATAAACGCCTATGCGCATGTGTCAACGCGGCGCATGCGCAGAAAATTTTTAGCTTTGAGGTTTGGATTATAGATCATTCTGGATTATGGGTGTCCAAATTAACGACTTTTGACTGTATTTGAATTTCAGTTATTATACTTGATACTCAAGTCATCAAAATGTTATTTATTGCTTGTTAGTTGAAATCATATTTTAGGATATTATGAGTTAAATTTTGTAAACTATATACTTAAAAAGAAAAACCTTTGAAAATTTGTCCTTAGGTGATAAAACAATATTAAAATATAGCATATAAGCATAAAATTAGAATTCAATAGCCAAGTCAGAATTTAAATTACTAAAGTTTAAAATGCTAAATTTAAATTACTAAAGTTTAAAATGCTAAATTTAAATTACTAAAGTTTAAAATAGTGTGAAAAAAGTCTCATGTTATTGCGAGCTTCCCAATTATGTTTAAGTAGAGAATTCTTTGTTAGAGCAGGACAAAGAAGGAAGTGATCACTATCCATAAAGCCAGAATGGCAGACATAATCAAGACTATTAAAAATTCCAGTCTTACTCATGTGGACAGGCCAGCAATGATATTCCACTGCTAATCAAAACACAACTATTGTATCTTCACAAGGGCACCAGTCTAGTAAATCATCAAAATCCTTGTTTTTTCCTCAATGTAAATTAAACAAAACCCTGCTGAATTTTAAGCTTCGTGGCTCAAAGTTTATCTGAGACATCTATGAATGTCTAAGAATGTTGTTGAAACTTGAGTTGGAAATTTGTATCTCATGAGACATGCACAGTTGTCCAGTTCAGTATAAAAGTAACTCTTAGGGTTGTTTTTTTCAATGCCAGTCAAGGCGAAGAATCTGATTTTGCATTTGTTCCAATTTGTTCTTCAAATCCTCAAAGGCAGTTATTAATTGAGTGCTGGAATATTTCATAACAGTAAGTAGGTTTGTAAGTTGTAAATAAAGTGGAAGTTGCATATCCCCACCTTACTCCTGTTGTTTAATTACATTGAAAAAATTATTTATCCTTAACGTTAGTTCCTCCACCCATTAATTCCAAGACCAATTCCTATTTAAGACAATTACCATGTAGTTAAAAGTTTAGAAACAATTATTTCAATGATAATTCCTCCAATCCATTAATTCCAAGACAAATTTCTATTTAAGACAATTCCCATTTAGTTAAAAGTTTAGTATTGAGGTACATGGATATTTTTATATAAAACTCCAAGTCAAAAGGCTTGTGACACAATACAAAAGTTATACAGGCAGGCTTTTCTGTTTCTTTGCATATTATTTAATTGGCACCAAGTACTCAAGTCTTCATGACATCATTTAATTAACTATTTCTGTGTACCTTTTTTGAGGATGGAAGACCATGTCACCAAATTTTCAGCATACATCAATACATTTACATCCCTATCTTCTAACATAAATATAAGGTTGTTGACATGTATATTACAAAGAAACAGCTGTACATAATATCCTAGGGAAGACGGGACTGAAGTTGCTTGTGATGAGATATGAGTAAAGTGTAATGCAATATGTTGTGTTATTCATAACACAGTGCATTTATTATAAGACAGATCATTTAAAAAAATCATTATTTGAGTTTTGCATTTCTATTTTTTATTTTATTTTCTATTACTTGATTCTCCCTTTAAAACAACTGTAATAATAGAGATACAAGACTGAAATAATGATTTTGTTTCTTACCTGCTTTAAAATGAACACACTGTATGTCAGTGTTAGACTAATATTATATGGAACTAGAAGCATATCTTCTGTCCTTCATTTCTTTCCAAATTCAGTACCAAGCATCATTTCATCATGTGGTGGAATATGCGAATTAAACTGTTGGTCATACAGGTATAATTCCACTGCGCTAATGCTGCAGCCATCCAAATTTTGATAGAGAACACCCCTGGGGATACATCTGAGTGTCTTCTATTCCTTCTTTCCAACAAGCTACTCTAATAATTTTGTGGTTCAAATGTTCGTTAAGTTCGTAAAAACGTTATTGATGCTTCTTCTAGCTTTTCCACCAAAATTTGCATTAGTGTTATCCTCACAATAGGCAATGATTTTATAGTTTAAATTATTACTTTTTAAAATAGTACTTATTGAATCAAAAATTATTTCTGAAGTTTCACCCGGCAGTGAAATAAAATCTAATATTCTAATTTTAATTTCTGTTTCTAGATCAAAAAGTTTAACAATTGTGGAAAATAATTTTAAATTTTTGTGGTTGGAAGCATCATAATATATGGATATAAATGTGCATTTAAAATCTAATTGTTTCTGCAATTGTGAAAACGAATATAGTGAAAAAACATTACAAATAATTGCTTCAGTTTTTGTCGTTGCTTCTGCAAATTTTTTGTCGTACAATGTTTTGATCATTTACGATGTACAATCAATTGATCTGAAACTTTGATTGTGGTTTATAGTGTGGAAAGCAAATAGCCCTTGAGCTAATGCTAGCTGTTCCTCCATTAACAATAGATATTCCTTGACGAGACGTAACGACAATGATCGAACACCACCGAGTAAATCTAACTCGTTACATCGCCTATTTTAGTGTACTCTGCATACATTTTATGTGTTTTTTTTATTTATGTATTTTTATTTCTTTATATTTACTATAATAATTAATAAATAATAGGTAATATATTTTAACAGTACATTTAAAATAAGAAATGCAGATGTTTTCTAAAAAAGCGGGACATTTTTAAAAATCTGTGGGGCACGGGATAGTCCTCCAAAAAGCAGGACTGTCCCACCAAAATCAGGACGTGTTATCCTAGTAATTTTGACATTAGTAATAATGAGAGCAATAATTGCATTGCTTTAGCATTTTTCTCTTCATAAAAGAAATTGAGTAATGTACTTCAACATTGATGTGATAAGATAGAATCCTTCTGTAAGTGATGCTAAAGAACTGAAAGATCTGCTAGAGAAAGGGGATAATTATTTTATTTTAGAAAATATTCACCAAATCATTGCATCAGGGACTTGAACAATGGAGATCATAATTAATTAATCATAGTGAAGAAAAAGGCCATGCATTTTGCTTCTGTTTTAGCTGTTTTTCAGTAATAAAAAATCACTCTCTTATGATGCATATAAGGACTTGGAGCATTTACATCTGCCTCTGAAAGGAAATAAAAGACATCTAAAAACCACCTGAAACCTCATGAGAGCTGGCACTAGAATCTGTGCGGTCACACCAGATGACATTATTTAGAAATAGGGGCCCACCAGCGCCCGAGCGGTAAAGTCGCTGAACACTGGTAGTTCGGTCCAAGGTTCGAATCCCGCAAATGGGTTGGCTGCATGGCCGTTTTCGTGGTTTTACCCATGTGTAACGTGTACATTAGCCAGTTTCCCTTAGAAAGTCCTCCACAAAGGCATCCCTCCCCTTAGGCAGATAGCCCTCAAGGCTTTGCCATAAGTAAATAACCTAACCTAACATTTAGAAATAGTTGAGATTACAACAAGTGGAAAAAAAATCTAGTGTTGAAAAGGCCTAATCGTGAATCCCATAAGAAATGATTCACTTGTAATCTAAAATGAGAGACAGTAGATTCGATGCAATAAAATTATTAAAAGTAGGCTTTAGTGTACAAAAGCATAGCAAAACATGTAATGGCCACTTCCCAAAGTTCAGCTGAACTTTTATATCCAAATTGTTACTGAAAATATCTAAAAGACTACTTTAAATTATTTCAGAAAAAAACATTAAAGTAAGTTGGTTTTTTTTATTTCTGGGACTAAATAAAAGAAAATAATTTATGCAGAAAAGCATTAAAATATAATGATTTATTTTGTTTCTGAGAAGATAAAACAGAAGAAAAGTTATGCAGTCAGGAATGCTAAGTAATGCGACATATTTTTAGATAATAGTCATTAAATGATATAAGCAAAATACATTATAAGGTTTCTTAATGTGGATGAAGGTATGTTCAATGTATAAAAATTTCTGAAAATTTCACATATGAAAATATATTCTGAAAATTCAATTTAAACTGAATATTTATATTAACAAACATTTATCAGATGCAAATATTCTTGTCCCAAACATGTGTGCTCAAAGTCATGACAATAGATACCACATGAAAAGAATATTTTTAGGAGTTCCATAAATAATGCATTAGGGATTTGAAGCACAGAGCTGATTTTTGTATTATCTCTTTACGTTCTCTGAATCATAAGAACTGATTGAATTGGAAATAATGCCTCAACGTTTTCTGGTGAAAGGTCTAGAAATTATGTGTTTTTATAATTATAAATATCAATACATATTTTTGAGGTTACACTGAGGAATTTTTAAAACATATATTGCAATGCTGACTCTAACTAAGTAGAGCATTACGTAGATATTTTTTTGCCTTAAGCAGAGGCATACCCCTATGTTTATTGAAATTAATGATATTTATACGCTTTCATATTCATTGAAGATAAATATTTCAAATCACAACATTCTAACACTTATAATATGTTCAATCATAGCTTTATATATTCAGAAAAATTATGTTACAATTAATGATCCATATTTATAAACTGAGAAATGTTTAAAAAATAGCAAATATCAAAGAAACAGAACAGATAGCAATGTAAAAAATGTTGTACTAATTATGTAATTTTATATACAGTCAAAAGTCGTTAATTCGGACACCCGTAATCCGGAATGACCTATAATCCGGACCTCAAATCTACAAACTTTCTGCGCATGTGTCGTTTTGACGCATGCGCGTAAGACCTTTACGGCTGCGAATATGCGTGTGCGCATGCGCATAATACGTTTACGCAAGCGCGTTTAATGTATAACGGACGGTATAAGCTAAGTTGAAATTATCTAATTCAGGTACTGTCCTTAATCTTCGAATTGGATCCGGCTTATTATTTTTTGCAGACTGTTAGAGCAATTTTATAAAAGTAAGCTTGAACTTCCGATTATGTCAAATACAATTTCTGATATATATTTACTAATATGTAAAAGATCTACAAAGCGAAAGTATGTTTCGAAGTCCATTAAACAAAAAGTGGAATTGCTGCAAAAAATGGATAAAGACATATCCTTTGTTTACCTAAACTTTAACGTTTGTTTATGTAAACTTTGTTTATCTTTAACGCCGCCGCGCAGCGCAATGAATTTGAAGTTGATCTGTCAGCACTATCCTTATCTTCAGGGCAGATGTTTTTATTTTATTTGGCTTATAATTCCTTACTAAATGTAGTATTTTATCTCGATGTACTCCGTCTTTGATATGATTTAAATCAAATTCCTCTTCATTATAATTCGCTTCCGATAGTGAAGAATGTGACACAGAGGTTATTGAAAACGAAAAAATTTCGATTGACAAATTAGTCGGTATTCTCGACACAGCAATTATAGGACTTAACCAGCGGAACTTTGTAACTGAAGAAGAAATTATGTCTGTTTATAGAATTAAAGAGAAAGTATTATCACATAAAACAAAGCAACTTAAACAACTTACATTGAAAGAAATGTTTAATAAAAAAAAAACCAAATAAATATTAAGCTTTTTTTTTTTTTTTTTGTAAATTTTGATATCCTTTAGATCATAATTGTTCTTTATTTCATAAATTACGGTTTCATATTTTTAATTTTATAACTTCTGCATGCCATCTTACCAGATTTAAACTGATGATCTATAATCTGGAAAAATCGATAATCCGGAATCGCCGAAGTCCCGACGAGTCTGGATTAAAGACTTTTGACTGTATATAATTTAATTCTCCTTACCTATATAGAACAAAATCATCAATATTTTTTCCAGAAGGAATTTGATAGCTTAATTCATATTCTATACAGAGAATAGATGAAGATGTTTCATAATTTTTTATTATTTTAAGATTATAGAAGCTTCTCTTACCATCAGCAACAGTAACTGGGAATATTAGCCTTATTTCAGCTTCAAATTTCATTATGATTGAACTAGGCTGTAATTAGAGAATTATCTTCAAAAGGTTTAAAGCAGTCTTACTGTTCAAATAACTGGTTTTTAAAGCTAGAAAGTTGTGATGAAATTTTTATTTGTATATCATTTAGGTATTTAAATGCTAAATTATAAGCTTCTTCATTTGGATAGCTTAAATTTTATTAATGTTAATTTTTCACTGATTAGAAAATGAAAGTCAAAAGATAACTCGTTAAATTGACATATCTCAGTTTTTTTTTTTTTTTTTTTTTTTGTTTGTTTGTTTTTTTGTTTGTTGTTGTTGTAAGATTAAAACGTATATTACTTCTTTCATTTCTACTACGAGAATTCTCCCCCTACAAAATTAGTTCTTTTATCAATTTATTACATTTTCACCTTCTCTTCAGATTAGGTTACTTATATTTAAAGCTAAATAACAAATTTCTAAAAAATGTTTTCAGAAATAATTTTATGTCTTCATTCTAATCAATGACAATCCCTCTTTTTTATATTTATATAAATAATTCAATTCAGTTGTAGATTGTCAGGATTTCTTTGATATGGGAGATGTGAAAAATTAGCAATGCCTTCGCCGGGACTCGAACCTAGACCTCTCGAATACGCACCGAGTGTACTACCATTACACCACGAAAGCATGCAGAAAGGAGGGGGGAAAATACCTTAGGGAACCCAATCGCCAAATCCTGATCGAAGAATCATCATCCACCATCTTTTAGGTCGGGGCCACTGTAGAGTCATTAGGTTATTTTCGAGCAAGAGGATATGGGAAATGAGAAATACCCTCGTCAGGACTCGAACATCGTCCTTTCGAATACGAAACGAGTGTGCTAACCGTTACATCACGAAGGCATGCTGAAAGGAGGGAGAATAACAAAGCAAAATAAAGGAAATTTTCTCCTGGGAAATTCGAAATGAAATTTAGAATGCAAAAGTGGGCTATTGTGGTAATAATTGGCAATTAAGAAAGCATTTTTAGATTTGAATATGAGCTACCAGATTATAAATAAAGGTACAGCAGTGTAAATAAAAACTAAATAGTAGAGTAAAGCAGAAGAATTATTGCTGATTCCATGGACAGATCCCGACTTTTTTAGGGGAATCATAATAACATACATATATATTGGGTTTTAACGAAACTTTCCCACCACCGCAAATATCGTCTTCGCAAACATAATACGCTGGCGTGTTTAATCATATTTTGTCAAATGGTTTTTGGCATTTGAAAAAAAGAGATTTGTTTTAGAACACTCATAGAGATATTAGGTATTTTTTGAAAGCAGAACAAGGGAGAAATTAGCAAGCACCTTGGCCGGGAATCAAACTACAGACCTCTAGAATACTCGCCGAGTGTGCTGACCACTACACTACGAAGGCAGGAGAAATTCTTTATATACTCTCCCTTTTAAAGGGCGTCTGGGGTTTTAGGGGACCCAATCGCCAAATCCTGGGTGTGGAGAATCATCATCAACCACCCTTTTAGTTCGGGCGCCACTGTAGAGATATTAGGTATGTTTTGGGAGCAAGAGAAGTTAAAAATGAGCAACACCTTCGCCGGTAATCGAACCACGGACCTATGGAATACGTTCAGCGTGCTGACCACTAAACTGCGAATGCATGCTAATAAGGCAGGAGAACTAGCTTATACACTGCGTTGTGAAATTTGTAAAAAATTATCGTTACTATTAAGTACAAGGTGTCTGAAATAGAACTATCACGCTACCATATTAGAACCATCATTTACTTCCAATTCTGTTTCAAAAAATCAGCTACAAAATGTCACCAAATCATGTGCTACAGCTTTAGGTACTAATGTCGTAACATATGACACTGTGAAGGTTTGGAACCGAAAGTTCAAAAAGAAGGACTGGGCTCAAAAGCAGAGCGCTCTGGCAGGCCTACTGACGTTGATGAGGCCCGCTTGCGAGAACTTGTAGAAGAAAATCAGTATAGAACTCATCGAGAGCTTGCTAAGGAGTTAGACGTTAGTCTCATATCCATTAACCGCGCTATACGTCGCATGAACTTGACGTATAAGTTCAATCGCTGGGTGCCACATGAACTGTCTAAAAAAGATAAGGATATACGTGTTCGGGCCTGCACTAATCTGCTCGAATATCAACGCAAGGACAAAATTCTGGACCGGATCGTCACTTGTGATGAAAAGTGGATTTACTTCAATAACACAGGTCGAAAAGAGGGTTGTTCTGTGGCCTGTGAGCCCGTTGGCAGCGTCGCAAAGCGCAATTTGACTAACAAAAAGATACCTTCCAGAATACGTTGGCTCATGCGAGCAGTGTGTGGTCGAGCGTTGTACTGCTGACAGAGGGCATTGGCCACTCCCCGAAGGTACAGAAGTGTCAGCAGCCGCAGCACATGATCCATGTATCATTGGGCCGTCATAGTGCCTTGAATACGAACTAGAGGTGACCTGGAATCGTAAGCAGTTGCCCCCAAACCATGATGTCGCGCAGTGGAGCGTTCCACAATTGCTGCCGGGATTGAACCTGTCTCCACATCGACGCCACACTCGTACGCGGAGACTATCATTGGAGAAACAGAAGCTTGTCTCATCCTGAGAACACGACCTTTGTGCCATTCCGTTGTCCACATCGCTCGAGCACGGCACCATTGCAGACGTTGGAGTGTATGATGTGGGGTCAATTGCAGTTTCTTAGCGGACGCCACAAATGCAGGCCACTAGCCACCAATCGACGGCAAATAGCTCTGGTCGATATTGGAGCATGCAGGTTGTCTTGAACATGCTGCAGAATGGAGGTAGAAGTGACTTGCGAGTGCACCACCTCCTGTCGTCGAATGCGTCGGTCCATACGTGCTGACGTCATTCTGGCTGCACCGGCACCCGTCGAACTTGGCACATTTCCTTGTTCCAACCATCGTTGCCACAGCTGGTACTGTGGACGCATCAAGGTGTATGTCAGCTGAGATTTGCCGTATGGACCAACCTGCCTTTCTCAGTCCGATCACCATGCCCCTCTTAAATTCTGCTGTAACTGCCTCCGTTGACGGCCTGGCATTTCCTGCTATTAGACGCGTCCTCTAAGATAAGAACAGATTTTGTACGATGATTTCCCTAGCAGAAATAACGGCACTAAAGTTGAACATTCTGCAGGTTCCTTCCCTTATATCTTTTTCAACGTGCGTTGGAGAGCTGCACATTTCACATCATTCGCATAATTCGGTGAGGTGCGTCTACCCTGAAATTTGCGTAATTTTTAGGCCTGTCCTGCTTGGTGCTGCATTTTCCAATGTTGGGTAATGTATTTTCTCTCATATCCTTGTTTTAAACAGTGCAGAATTTCGATTTTTGTACCGTTAGATAGGACGAAAAATAATATTCCAAATCAAGAGTTTTTGGAACTTCTAAAGTAATTTACCAAATTTGTACTTTAAAAAAAAATCATTCAGTTTTTTTTATTATGGCGTTATTCTTGATTGTGACGAATTTATGATTCGAAATATTTGATCCTTCGTTTTTAGCAACGTACAGTTTCAAGTGATGGGCATTTAATTTGCACACACATGTAGATTTCAGCAGGTAAATTAGGTACTAATTATGTTAACAGATGCGGGCTTGGAAGAGTTTGCCGCGTTTTAAAATATTTTGAATTTTTGGAGAGAGATTATGTTGCAATAAGACATTTTTAATCATCAAAGCGTTCCCTCAAAGCTATCGGCAAATAATGTTTACTTCTTAAATTTTATTTGAAATAAAACAGAGCCTGGTATATAACGCAATTCAAAAAAGAAGAATTTCCATATTAAAAATTAAAGGGCCTGAAATAAAAATAGAATTTTTATCTTATACAAACATACACATTATCAGGTTCAATGTTTCTTCTAACCTTCTTCGGAAACATACAGTGACCTGACTAGGAACAGAGAGCTTACTAAAGCTATGTTCACTAATTGTAGTAAGTAGACAGGATACAGACGAAGGGTATACAAAACCCTTTATTTTTCTTTATATACAATGACTTCCGTACTTCGGAATACAATGACCCTCCACTCGGGGTCTAACGTAAAAGGTATAAAAAATAAAACTAAACTCTAATTTAACTTTAGAATAACACACGTGGAAGATTGGCCTTATAATAACAGGAAGGGTATGTAGCACAGAGACTGTGAACACTACAATACGTTTAATTTATTAAGAGGATTAAAACCTCTGGCCTGGAAGGCAAATAGCAACTGCGTAACTTCTAAGGTAAGCGGCCTGCTTCGAACTCACTGCTTCCTCTCTTTCGCTTGGCAAAAAGGCCACACTTAAATACTTGGCGTTCGCCAGACAAACTTTGCATAAAAACCTTCACGCTTATAATTCTGGCCGGAAGTAGAAAATAAGAAGTGATAGTAAAGATTTAAAATAAAATAAACGTTAGTAAAACTTAAGATCCTTACATACTTCCCGCCAGAGTTAATTAGTTTGAAACTGAGGTCTAAAACGACCTTGTTGAAAACTTTTAGCTTTAGAATATAACGCGAGGCCAACCTTTTACAATCATAACTGCGTTAGAAACTAGAAAATTTAAAAGAAAGAAATTTGTTACAATAGCAGCTCCCAGGATCTACAACAATCTTTTTCTTTTTTTTTTTTTTTTTCATCTGTACTGCATCTAAACAGGAGCTTTATTCAATTCTGGTTCCTTCCAGAGATCTAGAAGGAAAACTAGTTTAATGAAATGTGACACAATGACATTGCAAATAACATATAGAATATACTTCTCTTAACATTCTTATTTCATTCATGACTATTTTAATTATCTCTCCCCTTGCTCTCTGACATGTGTTGTAAAAGAACACCAAACACGAATGTGTTTATGTCTATGTGTTCAACACTTCCTCCTACAATCAAAACACTAACGTGTTAAAATTCAACATAACGAGACCTCTTAA
This sequence comes from Stegodyphus dumicola, assembly GCF_044657685.1. Taxonomy (NCBI): domain Eukaryota; kingdom Metazoa; phylum Arthropoda; class Arachnida; order Araneae; family Eresidae; genus Stegodyphus; species Stegodyphus dumicola. The sequence continues at coordinate 56,862,609 of NC_140778.1, forward strand.
CACACCCTACTTTCAACTCTAAACCCTGAGGTACTATTCTAAAAGTGGCTAACTCTAAAGTGTAGCGTCAGAGAGCCTAACTACATCATTCAACCTTTAACACATATTCGCCATGATTTAGTCTTTACAGTCACACGAATAACAAATTTTTAACATTACTTTCACTTTTACCATATCACGGTATTTCTTAACATTTAAAATAACAGAACACATGTATATAAGAACATATCAACATGCCGTTAATTTTACACATTTGAAAACATACATTAGTAGTACATTGTTAACTTCTATTCTTTTCAAAGCAAGTGCCAATTCTTTCTACATTGAAATAATACTACATTTCAAAAAATCTTTCAGACTAAAACTTCTTTCTTGCTAGAATGTTTTAAATAAAATTTATACAACTTTTTACAATATTTAAGTCTTTACACAACGCTATTATACATTAACTTTAGTTTTACGCGCGAGTAATTGAAAAACATAATAAGAAAATCGGTCACAACTCATTTCTCGCCCTTTTGGCGATAAAGGTAGACCTCGCATGAGGTAAAACTTCTTGAAATCTGCCACTTGCAGTAAGAAAGAAAGATTAACTTAAGTTTGCAACGTAACATAAAATTTTACTTATCTTTGTAATATTCGGACATCCTTTTCTGGGCCCAGTCTTTAAAGGTACTGCAGACCGTAGCCTGGTTTATCCTCCTTCTTCTACGGGCTCGCCCTTCAGTGCTTTCCTCTGGAAGCTTCCGTTTTTCACCAGTACGGCCACCCTTGAACACCTTCCTTTTCCCCTCTGCTTGTGGTCTTGGCCGTTTGAAGGCAGCTGGTCTTGGCGGAACCGGGAAACTTCTGTCGTGATCCTGCTTGGACCTCGTTGTTGGCCGTTCAAATTTTTCTTGTACTTTTTCCTCCGCCGCTGATGGCCCTTCCGCAGTTCGGCGACTTTTGCTGCGGAGAGTTCTGTCGGATGAGTCGATCCTCCGTTTTAAAGCCGGGTTATAGTTGCCGTCCTTTCTCCTGGTCCTCTTCACATACGTCGTCCTTCTCCCTTCTTCATTCTGGGGGTGTTCGTGAACTCTGTTTTCTGGACGGTGGAACGGCTTCTTTTTCTTTTTACCTTCAATTTTTCCGCGGGGAAATTTTCTTTTCACTTGCTTCTGTCTCTCATTGGCTTGCCCTTGTACTTGTCGTTTTCCCACCTCTGGAACTTGTACCTGCGGTGTCTGCCGTGCCGGATCCTGCAAAAGATCTGAAAAGATTTGCATTTTATTACGATCGAAGTAGGGCTTAATTTGATCAATATTTGCGGAACAAGTTTCACCATTTCTGGCCTTTAACACTACAACAGCGTGAGTTATTTTTTCTATAACATATGGTCCTTCAAATCGTGGAAAAAATTTGGCAGTTTTATCTTCTGGTGCTGAAGAAAGTGAATGCTTAATTTTTAGTACTTCATCCCCTACTTTATAAGTTACTCCCCGTCGTTTCAGATCGTAATATAACTTCTGTTTTCTTTGTGCTACCTCCGTATTCTTTTTTGCTTCTTTTATTAGTTTTTCTATATCACCCATTTTAAATTCTGGGGCTCTTTGTTGCACATAAAATAATTTATCTAACGGTGTTATAATCTTTCTGCCTAGAAATAACTCAGCAGGAGTTTTTCCCGTTGTATCATGTTTTGCGGTCCTAAGGGCGAAAGCAAATTCATTGACATAGTTATCCCAGCTTTTATGAAAATTTTTAACATAACTACGGATAATTTTCACTATATTTCTGTTGACCCGTTCCGCTATATTTGATTGCGGCCGATACGGGACCATTTTTAAATGACGTATGCCCAGTTTTTGGCACATGTCTTCAAATATATTACTTACAAATTGAGGACCATTATCCGATATAACTTTTAGGGGCGCCCCGTATTTTAAAATATATTTATTTAAAATAGAATCAGTAACTAATTTCGCGGAGGCTCGTTTTAAGGGAACAATTTCGGTCCATTTACTAAAATGATCAACCATAACAAGGAGATAGCGACTTTTATTTAACTGACTTTTTGGGAAAGGGCCCAATAAATCGATGCCAATTATTTCATTTGGAAATTCGGATTTAATACGAGGGCTATCCAGAAAGTAGATTACGTTTTGGAATAAAAAAATAAACAAAGTATAGGAAACAAATTTTATTATATACAGATGAAAGCCACACTCAAATACTACTTTTCTACATAGTCACCATACAAATTAAGGCATTTATTGTAGCGATGTACGAGCTTGGAAATTCCTTCGTCGAAAAATTCGGCCGCCTGCGCCTTCAACCACTTCGTTACCTCTTCTTGCCTTCCATCTTGCACAAAACTTGTGGTAACCAAGCTTTTAGCTGATGATTTCGTGCAACAAACTTCGCGAAATTTGTGGAAAACTTAAAGAAAGTTCCGTTATTGTGAAATTTCGATTTTCACGGACTTTAGCATCGATTTTTTCGAGAAGTTCGGCGGTCACTATGCTGGGTCTCCCACTTCGATCTTCGTCGTGAACATTGGTTCGGCCATTTTGAAATCTTATGACCCACTGACGCACTCCACCTTCAGTGATAATGTTGTCCCCATACACTTCACGAAGCTGCCGATAGATTTCTATCGGTTTACAGTTTTTTGCAGTCAGAAACCTTATTACTGAGCGCACCTCGCAGCTCGCGGGATTTTCAATTAACGCAGACATTTCAAACCGTCACAGTATCTGAACGGAGCACAGCACGAACCTCTCACTAGCACGGCTAGATGCAGACTGAGCTGCGCAACGCTCTGACCCCAAGATGGCCGCGCTAGCCCCGCCCCTAGCGGACACAGACGGAAACGTAATCTACTTCCTGGATGGCGCTCGTACTATTTAGAAACCCGGCCGGGCGGAAATTAATATAATTAACGGCTTGACATGTTGGGCAGGACTGGACATACGCCCTTGTTAACTTTTGCAGTTCAGAAAAGTAGACTGCCTCGCGTACGCGTTGGATAGTTTTTCGAATACCAGCATGAGAAGCTAAAGGGCTGTCATGGAGCTCTTGCAGGATATTTAATCTAAGACTAGCTGGGATAACAGGTCGAAATTCGTTGTTGGAATTCGTAGTTTTTGTGTAGAATAATAGACCATCTATTAGTTCGTAATGGGCCGCCCTATTTCTTATCGCCACAATATCTTGGTGGCTAAAATTTTCAGGATCCTTCAAATACTCATAAATACTTCCAAACTCAGGATCCTTAACCAGTTCGGTTATTACAGTTTCTCGGGAATTTATTGTACACGCTGTAAGCATTGCAACTTTTACGGTATTACCCTGTTCGTCTAATTTAATTCGTGATAGGGCATCTGCTACGATATTTTCCTTTCCGGGGGTATGCTTGATTACCAGATTATATTCTTGCAGCTTGAGTGCCCATCTTATTAACCTTGGGGATAAATTTTTCCCTGAGTACAATCTAGTTACCGCCGCATGATCAGAATATACTGTTATCGGCGCCTTTCCAAAATAGACTCGGAACTTTTGCACTGCTAACAGAACTGCAAGTGCCTCTCTCTCGGTCGCGGAATAGTTTCTTTGTGTTTGATTTAAAGTTCGGCTAAAAAATGCCACGGGCTGCTGATTTTGCGAAAGTACCGCTCCTACCGCATAATCCGAAGCATCCGCTGAAATTTCTAAATTTTCATCCTTTTCAGGAAATTTCAACACAGGGGCTTGCGTTAATGCTTGTTTTAATTTTTCGAAAGCACTATTGGCTTCGGCCGTCCACGAGAATCTTGACCTTTTCCTTTTTAATTTTAACAATGGCTCAGCGATAGCCGCAAAATCTTTTATAAAGGACCTATAATATGAACAAAGTCCTAGAAAAGAAGAGAGCTTCTTTGCCGTGTTTGGAGTCGGATACTTTTGTACAGCGATTATTTTTGATTCATCTGTCTCGATCCCTTTTTGCGATATTTTGTAACCTAAATATTTTAATTCAGGGGCTGCAAATTTGCACTTTTCGACATTAACTTTTAGACCGGCCTCATTTAATAAAGAAAACACCTGTCTTAAATCCTGTATATGTTGGTCGAGATTATCACTAGTAATAATGATATCGTCTAAATAGATAAATGTGGACTTTCCAAGAACAGGTCTTAACACAATGTCCATGCATCGCTGAAATGTTGCTGGGGCGCCTGAAAGGCCAAACGGCATACGCAAAAATGCATAAGTGCCAGACTTGGTTATAAAAGCAGTCTTAGGCACGTCCTCAGGCCTGACCCCTATTTGAAAATAACCATTCGTTAAGTCTAAAGTCGTCATAAATTTGGTTGATTTTATGTTCCTTAAAATTTCTTCTATGATCGGTAACGGATATACCGGATATTTCGTTATGGAATTTAATTTACGGTAATCAGTAGCGAATCTCCACCTTTTTGGATGCTCCAAAGGATAATCATTATTTTTCTTACATAAAACCACCGGGCTAGCATAACTACTTGAGATGGGCGTTATGATCTTTTTACGTAGCATATCGGTAATATGCCATTCTATAATTTTTTCCTTATTCTTATCATACCGGTATGGTTTTTGACGAACCGGCAATGCATCTCCGGTGTCAATACTATGGTTAGTAACCTGAGTAAATCCTGGAATATCACTAAATAAGGAAGCAAATTCACTTACCACTTGTCGGATTCTATCTTGCTCGTCATTAGGCAGGTGGTCAAGACTTAACCTTGGCGGTTCAACCTTTTCTACACGCACTGGTTTCATTGTCAGCCTAAGGGACGCTTCATTAAAATCCAGTGTAGCTTGTGCGTCTGAAAGAAAGTCTATTCCTAGGATTAAATGTGCTTGCAAATTCTTTACTATAAAAAACATCACCTTTACTTGTTCGTCCTTGATACGGATATATAAAGGTACTTTACCTACGCACTTACATTCTTCTCCTTGCGCCGCTAATACTGTCGTATTATCCGCATTATATATGCGGTATTTGCGAAAATACTTTCTAAAAAAGACTTCTGCCACACAGGAACACTGCGCGCCGGTATCCAGGAGTGCGGTGGCCGGGATATTATTTACCAACACTTCAATCTTCGGAAGAGTCAAATTTTCACCATTACTGTATTTAACTTGAAGGAAGAGGAGTTTTCGTGGCCTTCGGATTTCTGCACCCTCTCGTCAGCAGAAATCCGTTTTAGTTTAAATTATTTTTCCTTTCCGTGCTTTCCTTCTTTTTCCCCTGGCCTTGAGACTTTTTTCCTGGGTTGCTATTGAACTGTCGACGTTCGCCGGCTGTTTTTGAATGCTCGGGTTTCCTTGCCCACTGATTCGCTTTTTCTCCGTAGCCGTATGCTTGAGTTTGTTGTAGTCTTGGCGTACCAAATTGGTTTCGCTGTTGATATTGGCGTCTTCTTTCGACGTCCGCCGTTCTTCTACTTTCAAACTGGATTGCTAGCTCAAATAACTTTTCCAGTGTAGTGGGATTTCTTAATTCAATAAAGTCTTGCACTTGGAGCAGTAACCTCGGCAAAATCACTTGAATTATTTCAGGATCCGGACGGTTTCCATACAAGAGCTTGAAAACGTGAATTTTTCTTAAAATAAAGCTCGACAGGTTTTCGATTCTTTGTTGATATATGCTAAAAAGTTCCGTTTCTAATTTCGCACGATCCCTTACAACAGGGAAAGCTTTTAGTAGGGCAGTCTTGAAATTTTCATAAGTATAGGTGGGACTTCCTGCTTGACCCAAGAGACTTCTGCCGATACATTTGAACCAGTTAAGCGCTTGGCCCCTCAAAGCGCTGGTAGCTAAGGTAACATTTTGAAACTCGTGCACGGGGTAGAGCATGAAGTGGTCATCCAATTTTTCCAAAAAACTGGTTACCGGTGAGTTTCCATTAAACGTTGCTTCTGGTTTCATCGAAGCGCGCATGGTCTGGACGATGTACCCAAATCCTTCCAGGGCGGCAGCTGGCATTTCTGGATTCTGAGCCGTTTCTGCAGGCAGCACAGGTTCTTCTTGAAATTCGGCCATGGTTATTCTTCGTCGGGCGCCACTATCAGGTTCAATGTTTCTTCTAACCTTCTTCGGAAACATACAGTGACCTGACTAGGAACAGAGAGCTTACTAAAGCTATGTTCACTAATTGTAGTAAGTAGACAGGATACAGACGAAGGGTATACAAAACCCTTTATTTTTCTTTATATACAATGACTTCCGTACTTCGGAATACAATGACCCTCCACTCGGGGTCTAACGTAAAAGGTATAAAAAATAAAACTAAACTCTAATTTAACTTTAGAATAACACACGTGGAAGATTGGCCTTATAATAACAGGAAGGGTATGTAGCACAGAGACTGTGAACACTACAATACGTTTAATTTATTAAGAGGATTAAAACCTCTGGCCTGGAAGGCAAATAGCAACTGCGTAACTTCTAAGGTAAGCGGCCTGCTTCGAACTCACTGCTTCCTCCCTTTCGCTTGGCAAAAAGGCCACACTTAAATACTTGGCGTTCGCCAGACAAACTTTGCATAAAAACCTTCACGCTTATAATTCTGGCCGGAAGTAGAAAATAAGAAGTGATAGTAAAGATTTAAAATAAAATAAACGTTAGTAAAACTTAAGATCCTTACAACATATACAAAGTGATTAAAAAATATCAGCCAAAAATGAAAGGCAGAGACAGGGGATGAAATAAAGAGATTTTGTAATGGAATATGTGTGCTTTGAGGGGATACAGGCCGTTGTTGAGCAGTAAGTAAAAGCGTTTAGCTGGCGAAAATCATCGTTACTCTTGCAGATTTGGAGCGGCATGCATCCCTAAAAAAACACGAAATTCGGCGGTAAAGCTCAGAACCAAGGATACTGCCTTGCGGGATACTGGATCTTATAGGTCTTGGAGTTGACTTGTCATTTCCTTGTGCAACGAAGAATGTACAGTTTTGTAAAAAGGAGAAGATCAGAAGAATAAGTTCTCTAGGAAGTCCTAGTTTGATGAGTCTGAAGATGAGCCTCTCATGGCAGAGGCGGTCAAATGCTTTTGCCACGTCCAGCATAAGGAGCGCAACACTTATTGTGAAATGCAGATGCGACGAATTCAACAATTCTCACGAGTTGGCAAGTCATGCTAAGATTTTTTCTGAAGCCTTATTGATCGTTAGGTAAAAGATGAAAAATATGGCTCGATTCTTGTAAGTATAATTCGTTCCTAATTTTTCCTAGGCTGGATAACAGACTGATAGGTCGATATCCGTCAGGTTTGGGGAGAAGAAAGGTCTTTGTTTGATAACAGAGATCAGGAAAGTAATTTAGTGTCAAACAGGCGTTAAGTATGCTGGCAAATTTACTGATAATATTTCTGGGCAAGTTACGAAGCATTTTGTTGGTATCTTATAATGTCGTGAAAGAAAGGAGTGGCACTTAAAAACAAAGGGCATAAATTATTGATGGGTAATTTCTTTTCATCCCCCAAACTTTTTTTTAAATTTATTAAATGAAAATAAAACAAATGCATATTGAACTATTATTCTGTATAGGAAGCATATCCAAAATGATATAAGGGGAAAAATATCTGAATAGAGGAGAAACGAACAGTGCGTTTCACAAATGGGATGACAACTGTACGCTGGAAAAATAAGCTTGATATTTTCATGTTGATTCATATGCATAATCTAGTGGTTATGCACTGACTACCAATAAGTATTTGGACACCTATGCAAATGACGATATCTGCAGTCCTAAGGTACGTCACGGACTCCGCAGGTATATATCGTGTAGGAAACAGCATCGGCTTTAGTCGCGTGCAAGATGCCTCGCAGTTCGGAGCTCTCTGATTTCGAGAAAGGTATAATTATCGGGTATCACAAATGTGGCCGATCCTTAAGGGACATATCTAATGATCTGAAGTACATCGACAGTGGCCTATGTGATTAAGAAGTGCAAGGTGTGCGATGATTGTCGGAATGTGCCCCGAGTCGGCAGACCAACGAAACTAGAAGATAGAGACCGACGAGTGCTGTCCAGAGAAATTCGGAAGAACCACACCCAACCAATGTCTCTCATCCGCGAGGAGTTTCTACAGGCATCCGGGAGTATTGTTTCAATGAATACCATCCGTAAGGAAGCACATTTGCATGGTTTTAATGGTCGTGATGCTGCCCATAAGCCTTTGATCACAAAGTCCAACTGCGCTGTTCGGTTAATGTGGTGCAAAGCACATCGAAATTGAACCGTAGATCAGTGGAAACGGGTTCTTTGGAGTGACGAATCAAGGTTCACATTTTACCGTTCGGATAGCAGGGTCTGGGTCTGGCGTCTACCTGGAGAACGTCTCCTGCCAGAATGCATTGTGCCAACAGTCAAGTTCGGCGGAGGTGGAATTATGGTCTGGGTGTGTTTCTCCTGGTATGGGCTGGGACCCTTGGTCCCCATTCATGGTAAGCTCAACTCCGATGCCTACTGCACTATTTTGGATGATAATGTGCTTCCTACGTTGTGGCAGTTTTACGGGTTTGACCCCTGTTACTTTCAGGACGATAATGCCAGTTGTCATGTTTCGACGTTAACCAAGGCTTGGTATGGTGAAAATGGAGTTCATCGAATGGACTGGCCTGCCAAGAGTCCAGACCTGAACCCTATCGAAAACCTCTGAGACGAGTTGCATCGCCGAATTCAGGGGTGCAATACCCGTGCAAAATTGGCGAAGGAACTTCTATGTCTTCTCCAAGCCGAGTGGAAGAATATACCACTAGCTGTCATACAAAGACTTGTGAAAAGTATGCCCTGGAGGGTCCACGCTGTAATTACCTCTCGTGGAGGCTCTACCAATTATTGATTTTGAATAAAATTATTTTTTCTTTTCTATCACAGGTGTCCAAATACTTATTGGTGTCCAAATATCACAGGTGTCCAAATACTTATTGGTGTCCAAATATCACAGGTGTCCAAATACTTATTGGTAGTCAGTGTAGCTGCTGGGAAGTCAAAACTCGAAATTGGAGCTTGTTGCTATTCCCTCGTGTCTAACGTGATTTATAAGCCGCTTTCTCTCGAAGTCTTCGACGAACTTAAAAGTTAAATTAATTAATTAAAGAAATTCGAGGACTATCTGTGTGGGAAGAGATGCCGTCGTAGAAGACTTCCTAAGGAAAGCAGGCACACATTTACGTTTTATATGAGGAAAGCCATGAAACCTTTCATGTTCGCCTGAATTTTAACCCCGGTTGACCTACCAGTGTTCAGCGATCTTACCACTCTTTCGCTGGTGGGTTCCTCCACAAACGTATCCATATTTTAGGCAACTAGCAATGAACTTCTGAAAACTAATGAGCAGATTTTAACGAAATTTGCTATGAATATACATTTATAACAGAGAAAGAGATGTATTATTCAAAAATCATATCATATATGCGCGATTGTCAATAAAGTTCACGATGCAAGGATGTCGAAAATTCACGTTGTGATATCGAACTAAAAATAAGTGTAATATGGGCTATGTGTCCCTCTCACAGCCAGACAGGTCGCGCAAGGTGACGCCATACTGGACATGAGGCAGTTAAGGAATCCCTGTGTCAGGCGATCCCACTTCTACAGCAAGGCAGTTTTCAACTTCGCTTTAGTTCTTGGAGGGGGAAATGGCAAGATTAAACTGGACTAACAAAAGCGTCGTCGAAGACATGTTTTATAGGATTAAGGTGAGGACATCTAGCTGGCCAGTCTATGTTGACAAATATACTTACTTTACTTTACAAGTAATGGTTGACTAGCTGAGCCCTTTATAGACGACCGTTATCGTTTATTAACAGGAACCCACCACCAACTGCGCTCCTGGAAAGTCGAAAAGAGAGCTCTAAGGTCTCTCTGTACCTTGTAATAGTCTGGAAGCATTTGTCAAACACATGCAGGGTGTGTGGCTATTCAACATAATGCCTGTTCAAACCATTACACTTCCACAACCATAATGATCTTTTTTCTGATGAAGAGGGGGTGGTATCTTGTTGCATACTCTCTCCAGATAAAGATACGCTAAGAATCAGTGCCCCAGGATGAATCGCGGCTCACCTGTGAAAAAGCACGCTGCTCCGCTGAAATCTGGCTCAAGGCACGTGTCATCTATACTATGCTAAACATGCTCTCTTCCGTGCTGCAGTGAGCAGAACGCAACCAGAGATTTTCCTGGCATACAGCCCTATCTCACGAAGCTTTGAGGCAACTCTAGACCGTAAACCTCGAGTTACATTGACAGCACACATCTCACGTAACAGCTGTAGCGGTCCTCTGTCGCCACCCTGAATGTGTTAAATTATGATTCTTTCATCGTTTTAAATGTTTGTGGACCTTGTCCAGGTCTTCTTGATATAGATCCATTGTGTACTTCTCGGAATTGCATATAAAATAGGAACGATATAGATCCATTGTACTGAAACTACTTCTTGAAATTGCAAATGACACTGGACTTTACATTGCAGCCATCTGCGCTTTTGACTGTCCTATCTCCAATCTACTGATAATTCCCCCCCCCCTTATTCCATCATCTATACATTCTTGGCTACTAATTTTACCTGATACGTCATAAAATTTACCCCCACTCTTGCGAGAAACACAGCAAATGTTGTGAAGAAGTACAAGTACACAAATCGCCGAAAACCCTTCGTGCGGCCTAGATACCCTCCGCAGATATGCGTACGCTTTATATTCGACATGTTTCATCATAATACTTTAGAGCCATAATTAGTATCTTTGGTTCAATACTTTTTGTAAATATAGACATAATTTGCAAATTTTCTTAATTTTGCACTTCAGTGTAGTTATGCCAAGGCCGTCTTAACGCATGTGTCCGCTGAGGAACACATGCGTAACCTCAAGTGCATACGCCCTATAGCCCCAAGTGCGTACGGGCCCTATGCTTATGCGTTTATATTTCACTTACATTTCATTTTTCTGAGCAGTGGCTAGCTACATATCTCTTCAGGTGTCAAACTGATGTTACGAAATTTTAGAATGTTTTTCATTCTGTAAATTTTACTACTTTCATGGGGAGGGCACAAATAACCACTATAATGGTTTGGTTTATTAGATTACGGCAAAGCATCTGCCTTAAGGGAGGGATGCCTTCATGGAGGACTTTTTATGGGAAACTAGCTCGTATACACGTTACACATGGGGAAAACCACGAAAACGCCCATGCAGCCAGCCCGTTCGCGGGATTCGAACCTCCGACCGAACTACCAGTGTTCAGCGGCGTTAGCGCTCGGTCGCTGGTGGGCCCCTATAATGACTCTTCTCATTAGGGAACAGTAATAAAGGAGCGCAGAAAAGTGATTTGGATCCTGCCTTTCTAAAGGGCTTTACAACCTTTTTTTCGCTGTTCTAAAGGATGTTTTCCGCGAAAAAGCGCGAATTAGGGAACTCAACAACATGTTTCAGCTGTTTTTAAAATGATGTCTGTTTGTGTGCGAAAATTTTTTCATTAACAATAACGCTTGCTGGAACTTCCAAAAATTCCCATTTTCCATATTTAAGCTTTCTACATTCATACATAAAGAGTTGATTAGATTTTGGGCAAAATTGGACAACTAGAAGTGGTACTTTGCTTGAAGCTCATAAGGCCTGTTTACACTACTTATACTCCAACCAAGAGCAAAACTTGTCAGCAGTCAATGTGTCAATGACATTTTTACAAATTTGAAAATGTGCATATAAAGCATATTTTTATTACCCATTTATTAATTTTTAATTAAATCATTAATTGTAATCCATTTAATTAGATTAGGTTAAAATATCTCTCTATATAAAATTGAATAAATAAAAATCTTATAAATTATATGCATATTTTATTAGAAATTTTCCTTTTATTAAAGCAGAAATATCAAAATTTACTAAAACATTATTGATGCAAATATTTTAAATCACAAATAATCATAGAGAAAATTAGAATCCATAAATCATATATATTTAGGTTTCTGAATTCTGATTTCTACAGAAAAATAAAATTTTAAAAAATTGAATTTTAGATACAGAAGAATAGTACATATAATGATCATAAAATTACTTATAATTTCTTTACAAATAATGAATATAAATATTTATAGGTAGTATGCTTAGTAAGATTAAGCTCTAAATTATGGAATTTTTTAAATAAAGTTTCTTTTCCCATTATATTTAACTTTTCAATTAGAACTGCTTCAAGAGTTTTATGCCTAAATATGGTTAAAATCCGGTCTTATCTTTTTTTTCTTTTAATGGAAAAAAATTCTTTTGCAAGCTGTATTGGAACTTAGTATAAAAAAAGATACAAAGTAAAAAAAAGATATGAATGGGTGCATTAAATACAAAGTAATGCTTTTTGCTTTAATAATAAGCAAAAACCACTACTTTGTATTTAATGCACCCATTCATATCTTTTTTAATTTTACAGTTTTTCTCCATACTATATCAAATCTGCATCTTCTCACTTTCCAGTTTTGGCATTTAAGACTTTTATATCAATGGGAACAACTAGATTTTTCTTAATACAGTCAAAAGTCGTTAATTCGGACACCCATAATCCGGAATGATCTACAATCCGGACCTCAAAGCTTCAAATATTTTGCGCATGCGTCTTGTTGACGCATGCGCATAAGGCCTTTACGGCTGAGAACATGCTTGTGCGCGTGCGCAAAATACGTTTACGAGTGCGCGTCTAATGTATAACGGACAGTATAAGCTAAGCTAAAATTATTTAATTATCTATTTCAGTTAATGTTGCAGATTGCGTTGTTCCTTAATCTTCGAATTGGATCCGGCTTATTATTTTTTGCAGACTGTTAGAGCAATTTTATAAAAGTAAGCTTGAACTTCCGATTATGTCAAATACAATTTCTGATATATATTTACTAATATGTAAAAGATCTACAAAGCGAAAGTATGTTTCGAAGTCCATTAAACAAAAAGTGGAATTGCTGCAAAAAATGGATAAAGACATATCCTTTGTTTACCTAAACTTTAACGTTTGTTTATGTAAACTTTGTTTATCTTTAACGCCGCCGCGCAGCGCAATGAATTTGAAGTTGATCTGTCAGCTTATTATTTTTTGCAGACTGTAAGAGCAATTTTATAAAAGTAAGCGTAAACTTTCGATTATATCAAATAGAATTTCCGATATATATTTGTTAATATGTAAAGGATCTAAAGCGAAAGTATGTTTTGAAACCCGAAATCTGTTTATCAATTTCACGCTGCTTGGCGGGGGGGAACGCCGCCGGCGGGCGCGTAATGAATTGGAAGTTGATCTGTCAGCACTATCCTTATCTTCAGGGCAGATGTTTTTATTTTATTTGGCTTATAATTCCTTACTAAATGTAGTATTTTATCTCGATGTACTCCGTCTTTGATATGATTTAAATCAAATTCCTCTTCATTATAATTCGCTTCCGATAGTGAAGAAAGTGACACAGAGGTTATTGAAAACGAAAAAATTTCGATTGACAAATTAGTCGGTATTCTCGACACAGCAATTATAGGACTTAACCAGCGGAACTTTGTAACTGAAGAAGAAATTATGTCTGTTTATAGAATTAAAGAGAAAGTATTATCACATAAAACAAAGCAACTTAAACAACTTACATTGAAAGAAATGTTTAATAAAAAAAAAAAACCAAATAAATATTAAGCTTTTTTTTTTGTAAATTTTGATACCCTTTAGATCATAATTGTTCTTTATTTCATAAATTACGGTTTCATATTTTTGATTTTATAATTTCTGCATGCCATCTTACCAGATTTAAACTGATGATCTATAATCCGGAAAAATCAATAATCCGAAATCGCCAAAGTCCCGACAAGTCAGGATTAACGACTTTTGACTGTATTAATACACTGGAAGTGATACTTTTAACACTTGAAACACTTGAAGCTTTTGTAAAAAGACAAGAGAAACTTCTGAAATTTGGTATTTAAAATAGGTACGTGATTGAGAACAACATATTATATTTATAAACGTTAAATGTATTTTGGAATTGTGCTAAATGCTATGAGAATAAATTCATTATGAAGCAATTAAATGTATTAGCCTTAGTCCATAATTTCATATTTATTTCACTTTTCCAATAAAAATGCTTCCACCAAATGTTACTGTTATGTGTTATTTTTAAGGATACAATTTAGCAACTATACAAAGAAATGGACTGACATAGTTGACACTATATTGAGAATTCTAAAGATTTAAAAAAATATATGATTAAGACATTGATTTGTGAATCCGAAACCATGTATGACCACAGGATGACTTCATGTATCATTATTATTTTTTTTTTTTTTTATATTTGATGGGAAGAATGAATACTAAAAAATGACTAGTGTTTATAATTAAAACTGAGCCATAAAGTTAACAAATTAATTAGATTTCATTTATAAATGATCAACTAGATACTGATAGTTCACTTAAAGCTCGTTACTATTCTGTCAATTCCACGTCTCAAAATGGTTAGAGATGTGCTGGCCACATTTCTTAAATCTGAGGAATATTTAGTTGCAATATTTGAAAATAACAGAAATCTGGAATAAAAACAAGTGAAACATATCCATCTTCTGTGAAATATACCATCTGCTTTTTTAGCAATTAACAAGAATTCAAATGTAACTTTACCAGATGTTCTTTAAATTCTATATGGGGAACATATTTTTATATGTCCTAAAAGCAATTATTTTCTGAAAGCTTTACAAATATATTGCACAGTCAATCACAAAAACAATTGCCATTGGGACTTAATCTCTTCTTATACTGGCATGGCATCCATCCATATAAGAGATCATTCAGCTACCATGCAACTAAAAAAAAAAATTATTTCAACAAAAAAGTGTTTTAAAGCATAAAAAAAAATGTTACATAAAGACATTAAAACTTAAATTTATAATTTCACTTTTAATGTTAAACAAAATTTAAATCCTTAATAACAGCACAATCAAGATTAAATATCCTGTTACATTAAAAACTTCATTAATATCTAATTCATCAATCATCTGTATATTTTGTATGTAATCAGCCTTTATGAAACCAAATTAAAAACTTCATTAATATCTAATTCATCAATCATCTGTATATTTTGTATGTAATCAGCCTTTATGAAACCAGTCATACAAGAAGAAATTCCCAATAAGTTACCGAAAAATAGAAATCTGGTTTTCATATAAAAAGCAGGAAATTATGCTTAATTCTTTTCAGTCATTTCCTAAAATATATTTGAAAATTCCAGAACAAGTTAAAATAGGTTCCCAGATAAAAGACCACTGGACAAATCCCATTGTGATACTTGCCCGTGCAACAAATACCTATGTTGACAGCAGCCAGTGACACACTTATGAATATAATTTACTTAAATAATTATTAAATACAGCAATATTATATATCCATAACTAAATGTTAAAATACAGTAAAAGCTGGACTATCAACTAACTGGAAAATTTTTAATTTCAGAAAATTTAAGTGACATATAAAGCAGGGACAGGCCTCCAGAAACCCTGCTGATAACTTCTAAATTGTGAACAGATTTACATTTACACACCTTTCTTACATTCCCTCTTCCCCACTGTTATATCCATCATATTGTTCTAAGAATTCCTCCAGAGAATAGGCCTCACCCAAGGCTAACAGTAACTATAATAGTCCTTATTGTTGGCTCTGATTCTTCTCACCAGTTGTGGGAAGTTACACAGTTCAGTTCCCATTAGAAGTCCTTTGTTACTACTAGAGGGGAACATAGATTTCTTGTGGTGAGCAAAAAGGACCAAGGTCACTGCATAGAGTGGAATTTGGAAGTGCACTTGAACACAGGTGTTCTATCAGAAATTGTTTTCACCTGTTTTACTAACAGATTTTTCATTAAATTGGTCAAGTTGAATAGGCTATAGGTAACAATTTCTAAACATCTTTTAGTGTGACAGGAAATTAATATTGTATCTATTTTGATTAATTATCCATCTACTGACTGAAAATCTTTGCCAGAACTTGACTGCAAAAATGGAAGATTCTTCAACATATAAAAAACAAAATAATTAAGTTTTGAAAAAGGTGAAAACAAGCAAAATTTAATGAAAGACTTTATCATCGGATTAATTATAATTTATGACATTAAACTGGGAAAAAATGAATGAACAATGGTGATACAAAGTGCAAAATAATCATACAAAATTTAAGTTTTTGATATGCTATATCCTTAACTTGAATCATGATATTAAATAAAAATTGGCCATTTTCTTTAAGCTCCCACTGGAATGAATGGTGCAAATTTGGCAACATCTCCTTTAATTTTCATGATGACATTTAATAAGAAGATATTTTAATTTCATATGCCAAAAGCATAGCAAATACATACAAATTTATGTGTGAAGTTTTTTTTAAACGTTACATAATTAATTGTAGGCTTTTGATTAGAAGCTGATAACAAATAAGAAGACAGTTTTTATAGTATTAGACCTGAAATTTCTTTCTCCATTAACAGGACTTTTTGCCAATTGCATTTTATATATTATTATCCGGAAATTTTATTTATCAAGAATTTGCATATCCCAAGCATTTTATAGTACATCTCTTACTGTGTAATATATACGAGAGTCAAAATATGTATTATTATAGTAGTAAATGTGCTAATGAAATAGCAATAAAATCATAAACTTAATTACTGCAGTTAAACCGATTTTTACCATTTCATTGAAATTTTATTATCATTTTCACATATTCCTTTAGGGATAGATAAAAGAGAAATCTTAAAAATTGCATCCCTGACGCTTACTGAATATACAAATTTTTAGTAAATGTGCAAATAAAATAGCAATAAAATCATACAAACTTAATTACTGCAGTTAAACCAAATTTTACCATTTCATTGAAATTTAATTATTTTCACAAAATATTTTAGTTAGGGATAGATTTTTTTTGTTGCCTACATAAAAGAGAAAGCTTAAAAATTACATCCCTGATGCTTACTGAATATACAAATTTTATTTCATTTATGTACTGAATTTTTTGATATTTCAATCTTCACTTAAGTTACATGCTCAGATTTATTTTGAAAGGAAGAATGCCTGGAAGTAAATAATTTTACATTTTATTCAAGTTGGCTCAATCTTGAAGGAAATAATTCTTAATATTTCTTCTTTATTACCTATTGCTATGTAACACTTCAAGAAGCGTTTTTTTGCGATTCTTATTTTAAAGTTATTTGGGAAAATGCTTTCAGTTTACTTACACAGAGCATATTTCTTCATACCCTATGTATACATGAACTGATTTATTAGCTTAAAAACTGATCCAATATACATTCTTCCACTTATGGAATTTTTCAAAATAAGATGAAGACTGACTCCAAGACATTGAGGATTTTGATTAAAAAAATAACTTTTTCTATAGCTCCCAGAGAGAAAAATCTCCAATCAGCAAAATATGCACTGATCTGTTAAAAAAAATTCTATCTATGTTCGAACTTTGCAAAAGTTAATGTTTAATTGATTAACAGAACAGGGCATTGTAACGGCTTAAGCTATTGTATCGACCACCACAACATTCTGAGAAAAAGAATGGTGGCTTTGAAAGTTCCCATGGACAAAGCATTTCTTAACGAATTCTCAGAAAGAAAGTGACCAGCAGCCACAAAACAAACTCAAGTTTTTGTTCCTCTTATAGTTGTTCGAAGGGAGACATTGTTCTGTTCCCTTTCATCAGTTTATAGGTGCATTGAATACATTTTCTTCTTTGAAAAATAAAAATAGAATTCTATTAAAAGGAATGAATTTACTCATTAACATATTTAAAATGGAATTAAAAGCGAAGTGCAATCAACAAACCAAGTAATTATTGTCCTGACCAGAAATTAGTTGACTTTTATAATTAATAGATGTGAAAGAGTTTCATCTTTTTCTCCAGTAAAAATCAAGATTTAAAAAGCTGTTTAGTAAAATTATTCAAATTGCTCATAAAAAAACAGAAACTGGTCATTCTATCAAACTTGAAATGCAATCTTCAAATCGGAATATATAATTCTTATAAGAGCAAGTTTGATTTTCTTACCTGAAAAAATTGCTTTATGACACTTCTGCCTTTGATTATTTAAAAACAATGCAAACTTTGTAAAAACAAGTGTACAAAAACATATTCTCATAAGACAAAAATGAAAATTTAACATTAAGAATGTATGAAAAAGAAATTTTACATGAACATTAAATATATTTATGTAAATAAAATTTAAATAGTAAATTCTTCTAGCTATTGCCTATGAGCTAAAGTGATACTTTGGTTCCTTTGCTAAGTAGTATAAACACAAAGTAAAGATTCAATTCTAATTCAAAAAGTAAAAACATAAAATATATGAAATAATAGTTAAGAAAATTAGAAAGCTTAACTTGATTTAAACTTAAAAGTTGATATGTAGAATAAAGCTATCTCAAAACACATTAGAAAAAATACTACCCCCCCAAAAAAAAAACTACAGCTAAGCAGCGTCGCCTTGCATTTTCCCATTTACCGCTGCTTAGTAGTAGTTTTTGTTTTTCAACATTTTTTGTAGTATTTTTTCTAATATGTTTTGAGATAGCTTAAACTTTATTCTACATACATATAAACTTTAAACTTTGAATCAAGTTAAGCTTTCACCATTTTTTAATTTTCTTAATTAGTATTTCATATATTTTGAGTTTTTACTTTTTGAATTACAATTGGATCTTTACTTTGTGTTTATACTCCTTTGCAAAGGAACCGAAGTATCACTTTAGATCATAGGCAATAGCTAGAAGAATTTACTTTTGTCGCATAGGCAATAACCACAGTGGGTTTATTTTTGGTGCTTTTATCCTCCTGTCACTGTTAAAAGGTTATAGTATTAGAAAAGCATAAAAACAGTATTTTAACACATAACACATTGTGAAAATCTAACTTAAGCATTAACTATAAAGAATACTTTAAAAATTTTTTTTTTTTCAAATCCATTGAGACAATATAAAAATACACAGGTTTCCATGCCACCCAAGAGTTACTGTGCATGCTCGTTACCATGCTGGTTCCCCCAAACTAACATTTTTACATAGCTGCTCTTTTGGTAACGTCAATTCTGAACATTCAAAGAAAATTATATCAGCTAGTTGAAAGAAAAATGATAATTTAAGGCCTATATAAAAACTAGGTTGATCTTTATAATATGGTAACTGGTAGTTTGGCGACATTTTGGAGGCGATAAAGGTTACTACCTGGCACTTTGGTAATAATGTGAGCAGTACTCAGTTCCGATTACGCATTATTTTGTGTGAGGGAAATGAGAGATCATGGGATATGTCATGTGATATTAATGGACGAATTACGGTTCTTTAATCGGGAAAGGGGGGAAATCGGGAAAAAATCTGGAAATTTTGTATTTGGCTTTATTCTGTGTTGTGTGAAACAGTGTTCGTGAATTTTTGGATCCCATGGCTGTAACTAAAGTGAATTCGAAATGGGTATTTATGTATGTGCTCATTTATATTTTAAGTAGTGTTTTTTGTTGATCTTTACATTATGGTAACTTGGCGTTTTTTTGGCGACCAACTATCCTACAGCAACCCTCTATTTTTTTTTCCCGCCGCCATTTTGTCTTCACGAAGTAAAGATATGTTTATTTTCTTTTTATCTACTGAACACTTCTTCCAACAATCTACTAGCCGAATTACACTTATGCTAGAAATTTTATCTAACAAAACTGCTTAATCATGACAAATATTCACTGCAAAATTGGGAAAAAGTGCACAATACCATACTCCTAACGCGTTTTTTAAATAACACATACACATAAACCATGTACACGCCGACTTATTTTTACTTGAAAAAACATCCCAGAATTGCACAAAAATGACATTGCGCACATTCTTCACTATATCCATGTACACTGCTTTTTTCTCATAAATTAGAAAAATTTCACGAAAATACATGACAATTTTCTCAATCTTTAAACCCGGTAAAAAGAACATATATGAAATTACCTGATCACGAAAAAGTTTATACCCTTTCCAAATATGAACATTTCCACATATAAAATAAATAAAATATCCAAAAACTTTTACCTCTAAATCATCTATTACATTATACACGTCACCAACGAATTCATACCGCAAGCATTACAAATACTTAGTATCAAATATTTAAATTATTTCCATGCACGTTTACTTCAACTTAAACGTGTACCAAATTCCTACAAACATAAAATTCACAAAATAACTATCATTTAATTAAAATATCACTAAACCATGTACACGCCGACTTATTTTTACTTAAAAAAACATCCCAGAATTGCACAAAAATGGCATTGCGCACACCCTTCACTATATCCATGTACACTGCTTTTTTCTCATAAATTAGAAAAATTTCACGAAAATACATGACAATTTTCTCAATCTTTAAACCCGGTAAAAAGAACATATGTGAAATTACCTGATCGCGAAAAAGCAATGAACATTTCCACATATAAAATATCCAAAAACTTTTACCTCTAAATCATCTATTACATTATACACGTCACCAACGAATTCATACCGCAACCATTACAAATACTTAGTGTCAGATATTTAAATTATTTCCATGCACGTTTACTTCAACTAAAACGTATACCAAATTCCTACAAACATAAAATTCACAAAATAACTATCATTTAATTAAAATATAATTAAATTCAAAAACACTACTTAAAATGTAAATGAGCACATACATTAAATTAATACATACATAAATACCCATTTCGAATTCACTTTAGTTACAGCCATGGGATCCAAAAATTCACGAACACTGTTTCACACAACACAGAATAAAGCCAAATACAAAATTTCCAGATTTTTTCCCGATTTCCCCCCTTTTCCGATTAAAGAACCGTAATTCGTCCATTAATATCACACGACATATCCCATGATCTCTCATTTCCCTCACACAAAATAATGCGTAATCGGAACTGAGTACTGCTCACATTATTACCAAAGTGCCAGGTAGTAACTTTTATCGCCTCCAAACTACCAGTTACTATATTGTAAAGATCAACCTAAAGTTTTTGTCTTGAAACCATTTGAAATAAACTACGTTGCCATGCACGATGTACATGCCATTTACATAGTATATGTTTAATACCTGGACCAAATGGTTTTTCAAATGCAGGATGTGTAGTTTTATCATCATCTGTCATTAAACAATTAATATTAAGCTCAGGTATTACACATTTGATACTAAGAAATAAATTGTACATCGTATCCTGATCCAACTGATTTGAAATAAAATGTGCTACGGGGTAACCACTACCAAATTCATCTGGGACAATTAAATTTAGCAAATAAAAATCATACTGATTTGTTTTGTGAGTAGAATCTATACATAAAATCCTGTTACAACCTTTAATCATCATTTCTTTTTGCTCCTTTGTCTGCAATCCTAGTGCAAAAGACAGAGTGTCAAGGCCTTTCGGACCATACAATGTTGGTTTTCCTTGAGGTTTGTAAATAAGAATAGGGTCATACGATTCCTGCCTAAGTTTCTCAACTATGGCAGCAACAGAAAGTGAATCATCACTAAGAGAAGAAATCATTACATGCTTTACATAGTAATTTATAGTCCTACATGTTACAAAATTATCTTTAATACTTAAGCTCTCTCTATTATCACGTGATCCCCTTCCATCTCAGATAAATTCTTGAATTTGATCGGTGGAAACACCTAACTGAGGATAAGTTTTGATTTGATCATGACAATTCTGACTAAGCTGTTGAAATTTGGTATTTTCAAACGACAGCTCATGATTGTGACCTGAATAAAAAATAGCTGTCGCAAGATCTTGTTCCTCATAAACTAAAATTCTGGATGGACATCTGAAGCCTAATGGTAAAGAACCTTTAAGATTTTTTCTACTTGAAATTGGCACTGGTTTTTTTTTTTGTGTTACAGTGAAGTGACAACAATAATAATGGTATGCTTTATTAACTTTATGTTTACTCCCAGAACACTTCTTAAAAGAACTGAATGTTTCCTTAGAATGACATTCTAACCACAGCTGAAACTCCATCATTGATGAAAATGTAAGCTCCTTCACATCCATCTCAGAATTGTGAAATTCAGCCAAATGTTTATTATGATCACTAATAAACTGGAAGGATGCCTTGCAATCAGGAAAAACACACGGTTTACGAATATTTAAATTATTTTTAGAACAGCAAAACTTCTTATGATGAAAAAGGTTACTGCGGGTTTTACAGTCTATTTCACAGTTGTCACAAATATATGATTTTGAATCAATTTCAGAAGACACAGATTTACACCTTTTTTTATGATTAAAAAATGACCATCTTGAAGCATATGACTTTATGCATACCTCGCACGTTCTTGGATATTTATTTTCTATTTCATCATTCCTTATGGTAGTACATAAATTATCCTTATTTAAAATTTTACAGTTACGTTTGTGTCTTGATAAAGTTTCTTTACAAGAGAAATCTTTCTTACAACATGGATAAATTATAGTCTTTATATCTGGGTTAACAGAGGTAATAACTTTGCAGTTTTCTTCAACATACCCATTTTCAGATTCCTGTACATTACTTTCACCCTGATTAGAATCATTTGCACCCCCAAACTTAATGTTAGAACATTCTGAATAATTTTTAAGAATAGAAAACTTGTTAAAATGAAAATATGGATGGTAAGAATTAAAATTTGCACAAGAACCAACAACTGATGGGCAAGTATTGGAATTGGTGACAAGCTGAGTAGATGAAACAGAGCCTCAAAAGCCAGTAGGCTGAGAAGTGACTAACGACATAAAAGAAAATTTAGATACAGATATAGTAGCCTTCTGCAAATCTGAATCAGAGCAAACAAATGAACCCTTAAAAACTGGAAAATTCGACATGGAAGTACAAGAATTGAAACTGATACCAAGATGAGATGATGATGAATTGAAATCCGAAGAGCCTGCAGGTTGAGATGATAATACTAGAAAATCCATGTTTTAAAACGTCTGAGTAAAGTGGCTTAGGAGGTGGATCCAAAAAATTTTTACACTAGTGCCAAGTGAATATTCAAGTAGTGGAAAATCTGATAAACTCGGAATACTGGGATTAGTATTCAAAACAGAGCTAGTACAACAATCATGCTTTAAAACATCTGAATAAAGCGGTTTAGAAGAAGAAACATGGCACAAAAAATCTCTAGAATTACAAACCCGAACACTGGAAACTAAAGAACGTTTCACAACATCTGAAAAGAGTGGTTTGGAAACAGAAGCACCAAGATTACTACCCAAATGAGTACTCAGAACAGAAGGAATACTGGTTAATGCTGGGAAACTGCTAAGGGATGTAGAACAAAATGGTGCACTTACCTCTGCAACAGTCAAACTTATCCTGATATTTTTTACAAAAATTTTCCCCAGCTGCTGATTACCTCTCCGATTTAGGTGTAAACCGTCTCTGGATAAACAAGTACTCCAAGAATAGTCAAAAGAGCTGCAAAAGAAAAACCCATCTTTACCTTCGTATGTTGCGAGAAATCTTGAATTTATGTTTAGTATCTTCCTATTAAGTTCTTGTAGGTGATAACGCGTTACAATCTCGATATAAATCCGGGCATCGTGGGAGAACACCTGAAAACAGAATTACCTTCGGGTTTAATCGTTCAATTCCCTTATATAGACAACCATATTCACGATGAATTTCATCTGAATCGTCATTTGAATTATTCGTACCAACGTGGACAAAAACTAAATGAAAATGGTTGTTCATAAAGGCAATCTCACGTGTCAACCTTTTAATCCTAGCTCCTGGAAAGCAACGAAAATCAACTTCGTAATCAGGTAAATTCGCAGACAAATATTCTTGTAAATATTTAATCATAGAATCCCCGATTATGAGTATTTTCATCTTTTTAGATTTCTTAGACAAACACATACTAAAATAAGATAATTAAAACACAAAATATCAGCGCTAATACTACGTACCTTGCTTCCCCCACAGCAGCATGTGCAAGCAAAATGGCGAAAACGTGTATTGCTTACTTCGAAAAATTACATTTGGCTTCATTTTTCAATTTTGGCGCTAATTACGGTAACCTCTTAGTGTTGCCATTGGTCACGTGAGACCTGCTAACTTCCGTAAACTCTCAGCGTTTGTCGTCGCATATATCTGCAAACCTCATGCAGATAGAGGGAAAAAAACTTTTATCATGATGTCAATAATTTGGCTTTTCGATTATGACTCATTCGTTAAGTATTTTTTCTTCTATATTTCATACTCAATGTTGCGGTTTCCGGAACCTATAGATTGAATGTTTACATTTTGAGAGGCAATGTGGATTTCAGGTCAGCAGATTTTCGGTATTTGACTGTATTAGCAAACCTATATATTTTGGGATACGCCTTGGATTATCGCCAAGTTGTTGTTTCATTCATGATAACCTGAATAATTTAAGGTATGACTTGATGGGTTGTAATGCATGATCACGCTGATTTTAACTGTAGAATTGAGATTAAGACTCTTTCTAAGGGCTTATTTCTGTGTTGGATATCGGTTAGGAAATACCTTGCTTATTTTGTTCTTTACACCATTAGATAGCTGCAAGTGGTAAGATTAACCTGAAATTTCTGTTCGATTTAGAATGAATGGAAAGAAAGTATTGGTTGACTGGTGTGCAAATGAAAGTTTAATTATAATTTAACGGAATACCTTAGCTGGAACAAGGATCATATCCAACTGCTGGAAGTCATGCAATTGTCTTTCTGATAAATGGCTTCAATAACCTCTCAGTAAATTAAGAAGCGACATTTAAGGATTCGGAAAGCAGAGCTCATATCAACACCATTGAAGGTATGGGGTGCAATTAAAAGAGATTTTTAAAAGAAATGCCACCGACAGTCCGGCACTATGGAGGATATTTTTGTTCTTACTTTTGTGAATTTAAGTGTCGACAGCAGAATACAGATTCTAGTTCAGATAATTTTAAACAGTTTTTAGATGCTGTTAAGGAATTCTGCACAACACACTCCGAAGACACAATATCTAAACAAAGTAAGTTGATATTTTCTTTTTGTACTGCCCATATTAGATAATGTGTATTTCCGTGTTTTATTTTGATTTAAAATGCAGCTTTTTTAGAATATAATTTCCTATTTTAATTACGTTTTATCGCATTATGTTTTGGATGCCATTTTACTTGGGAGAGCACTGCACATAAACAAAAATGGCACCAAAAAAAATCGATTCTTTTGTCAAGTTGGGCCCTGAAATATATTTTCCCCATTAGCTCAAAAACAAAGCACTTACATTGAAAGATATGATGAAGTAAACAAATAAATATTAAGCTTTATTTCGTAAATACTTATACCCTTTAGATTAGGGTTTAGTGGTCTCACATTTGAATTTGAAGAAAAATTGTACAATTTTTAAGAAATTCTGATTTTAAGAAAAATTGACTTATCAACTTTTTGTCGTAATTTTTTTTTCTCCTATTATTGATATTTAAAACATTTTACTGACATGCCTTTTATTATCGGGGATAAAATTTTCTGAAAATGACGAATTTTTCAAAAATTTCACTTTATCTTATGTAATATATGTTCCATCTGAACTGCTGTAAAATGCAAGTTTCTTGAAAATAGTGCTGATTTTTATTCGAATATGTGACAGAAGACAAGTATCCAGGAATTCGTAAACATGCACTCTTCATGTCTTCTATCTTTGGCAGTGCCTACATATGTGAACAGCGTTTTAGTAAAATGAAAATCCTAAAATCAAAAACAATGTCAAATTTCATATTGAAACTAAAGTAACTACCATCTCCCGCCAGTAATGCAACTTTTTAAATTTTTTTTTTATTGCCAATGCGGTACGTTTCAGATAACCGGCCCTTGGCAATTTTTCGGCCGCCATCTTGGATTGCAAGATGGCGGCCAAAATTGTTATCCCTCTCCGAGGGAATTCGGAGAGGGAAAACAATTCTGAACTACCAAACATGTAACATGCAAAGAACAAGACAAAATTTAACTTACCCCAATTTATGCTGACATACTGACGATTATAATATTTTTTGCTGAGCACAAGTTTATGAGATATAAATTAAATTACTTAAATTGCATTCAATGCGATTAATTTAATGTGGATGATCAAAATAAACTAAACATTAAAATTTTAATATTCTTGTTTTTTTTCATTATTTAGTAATTCTTAATTGATCTACATGACTATAATATGTGTAATATTTGCTTTAAAAAATATTTTAAGCCTGAAATCACTTTAGACTTAAGTTTCATTAAGTATAGTTCTTATGGTTAAATGTTAAGATCGAAATACAGAAAGTGCAAAAAATTAGAATTTTCTGCAAATCGCATATTTGAAAACAGCATTAAAAAATACAGTTTCATACATTAAAACTAAAAGAAATATGTCATAAAAACAATCAAGAACTGCACGGTTATATAAATAATAAATTTATAAACTATTTTGATAAATCTAGGAAAGCTGTAAGCTTTAAAACATATAGTAAAAGTTTTTTAAAAAATTACTTCAGTATCGTTAATAAAAGATTAAGTAAGGATGATAAGTATTTACTTTACTCTGGTATCATCCTCCAACAATATACGGAATTAAAGTTAATTTATATTAGAATATGATTTAAATACATACAAATAAAATGTATTAAAATTAAGACTTACTTTAGTTCACAGGCGCGCAGCAATTTTTTTCCACCACGAGGCATAGTTCGCCCAAATTTAGCGCCAAAAAGCGGTTAACAACTAGTAACGGTTGCAGTGAACAATGAATTCAGATCTTTAAGTTAATAATTTTGGGCAACATTTATTTTTTAGTTTGCATAATTTTTCTGATATTCAGACGCTTTTGTTTATACGCAATCTACCTTTATACTCATTCTACAAACAAATATTTAAGGTCTTATCTGTACAGTTCATAATTAATAATACTGCTGTTTAATTTGATTAAAATAAAATAAATAAAAGTATTTCAAACAGAATGATACAGGTTATTTCGCTCCAAACAGTTATTCTAATTAACCCTTTGCCATCGGGAACGTATTTGCGGTTCTACTTATGCGAAGTGCCCCAATAACATTAGATTATAAAGCAGGACACTTCGCGTAATGCGCAGTAATCGCGACGATACTTTACGTAGATACCTTTCGCAGTTGAGAATTTAGCGCCGATCAGTAATTAATCAACTATTTGCAATTCCAAATTACAATTTTGGAATAAAAAATTTAAATTTTGAAACTTTAAAATCTTTTTTAAGGAAAATGTAAGTTTTTAAGGCCATTCTAGCTAATAACCTTTTTTAACCAATCTAGCTCCAGTTTACTTATTATATCTGTCTCCTATTTATCACATATAGTAAAAGTATATAAATGTATCACATATAGTAAAGTATATAAATGTATCACATATAGTAAAGTAGTATAAATGGAGTCTTAGCCCAATTAAATAAATCTAAGATGATCAATTAAGAAAACTTATAGACATATATAATAGTAAGGTTGTTGTGTCCAGGTGGGTCAACTTCCTTATCAAGAAACTACTCGACGCTAAAAAACTTTGCCTCTACTTGGGTGGTAACTGAAAGTCAGGTAATTGAAATTAAAATTTGAAATGTTTAACAAGTGATAAACTAGCCTACAGGGCTCAGCGAGGTCCCGAACTTCAACCCCTTCCAAGCTAGCGGCAGCAAAGCAACGCAATTAAGCCACTTGAACCAGCAGTAAGCAAACGTACCTACGGCAGAGACAGCAGCTAAAGCCCAAATCTCTCTCTTTATCCTACCAAAACTCGACTTTTAACTACTTCCTTCAACATAGAAAATTTGCATGCGTTCACGCGCGCATTTACAACATTTAACTATTCTGACACTGACAATTAGGGCAATGAAGGCTTATAGGAAATTTTTAAATAAAACTTTAAATTATTAGTTAAAATAAATATAAATCCCTACAAGGTTTTAAAAGTGATGTTTAAAATTTCAGCCAATTTTCAGTAATGCATCCCCGTCCTCAACTTCACATGGACTGCCAAATATTTTAAGGCACCTTCAATTTCGTAAATCAGTAGTAGCAACTTTTGAGGTTCTTACAGCAAGCCCTACATTAGAAACAACAGGCATTTAATACACATTGGTCTCAAGTGTGTGTATGAGAACTTCGACACCGGTTCACCATGCCCCAATCCAAGACTTCACAAAAGTTTCACTAAATACTCGCCTGTGTGATGATTGGGCTGGAGTCCCTTGGGGGTGGAATCGCAAGCAGTGGAGTCATGGGATCATCGTTCAAAAGTAATGCAAAATCTCGCCTGCAAAAATCTTATTCTTCGGAGTACCTAATTTGCATAGTAGTAGGAATTGACTCATTAAGCAGTTTCTTCCAAGTACCTAGTTTGGGTAGTAGTAGGTATAGACTCATTAGACAGTCATCAACTTACATATTAAAAAAAAAATGGTGAAGCGGTGTTAAGTAGTATGTGACTGAGTAGCAGTGCGTTCTTCTGAACCCATAGTTTGCGAAGAAAAGGACTCCATAAATACATCTTCAAAATTCTAGATCACAAGTGTTCTGGAAAAAGAATCAAGACTGTTTGATAACAAGTCCATCATAAAGGTACTTGCACCCATGTGCAGATCGGCGGCTGCTTGAAAAGGCCTTGTTAGGAATGCCCCTGCCTGAAGATATACGTCCCTGATGAGTATCATTTTCTAACTTCAGAAAAGCGTCCTTCATAAACACAGATCGTATTTAATTCTCGAGTGCATCCTTATGTAAGTTCAATTTTTGATTTCATTAATTAATTAAGCAGGGGATTGAAAAAATTTCCGATACCGTTATGCAACTTCACTCCACTGGATTTGTATAAATATACCCTTTGCAGAAATGTGTGACGAGCGCTTTTATAGAAATATCTTATTTTTCATAAAAGTGCCGAAAATTATTTTCATCCCCTGCGTCGTCAATCTATAATGCAAATGAAAACGACATTTGCAAATGTGTTTTTCATTTGCATAAATACCCCTGCCGTTAGTGTTCATATCCTTTTGGAGGTTGGATTTTTTTTTAAATTAGAGACTGATTTTTGTAAGGAACACACGTCTTTTGCCAAGGCACCCTTTTGAAGTATTTTATTTTTTCTCACATCGATCGATCTTTATAAAGGTGTGTTTACCTTTATATCTGGGTACCATTATGAAGGTGCTCATAAAGAGCCACTGCAAAAAATAATATACATTCCAATAACTGGACACATTGCAGATGAAATTAAGGAAAGGCGAGCTGCATAATATACACTGATTCTAGATACTCCTTTTAAACCCACAACTACATTTTAATCTTGACATTAGCTATATACAGCTTCTATAACATGCGGCCCATCCTCCTACATGCCAAGTGTTAGGGTTGATCTTCACCATTTGCCATTCTACACTCTTAACCTAAAAGGTTCATGTTCATTCACACAGGTTCTTTTGTAAATGCAAAAACATTGATATTATGATACACATATGATTGTATATATGTGTATCATAATATTAATGGTACATAATTCTTACGGTGGCTCGTTTTTTACCTTTCCCCGTATATTCTTACGGTGGCTCGTTCGTTACCGTAAACTATTCATTTCATGAAGTCAATTTCTGGCAACTAAAGACCTCCTGACAAAGAATCTTTAATCCTTAGAGATTCTTTGTTAAGAGTTCGTAAAGCGCTACATATTTTGCAGTTTTAATGAGAAATCTCTCCAGGTGCCTACCAGGAGCGCCGACACAAAATGCACATTTATCTGTTTTGCATTTTTGGCCTTGTTGCCCTATATAAATATGATTTATTTCTTGACGTTTCATAAAGCTTAATCATAGATTTTTGAGTTAGCCTGTATGAATAACAGAAAAATGAATTTTACTTTGTCGATGCATGTGACAGATGATCCCCTTAAGATGGGAAGCTTAGCAAAGTTATTCATATGTCGTAATGGAAATTAAAAAAAAATATTATACAGTCAAAAGTCTTTAATCCGGACTCGTCGGGACTTCGGCGATTCCGGATTATCGGGTTTTCCGGATTATAGATCATCAGTTTAAATCTGGTAAGTTGACATGCAGAAATTATAAAATTAAAAATATGAAAACGTAATTTATGAAATAAAGAGCAATTATGATCTAAAGGGTATCAAAATTTAAAATTATCAAAAAAAAAGTTAATTATCAAAAAAATTAAAATTATCAAAAAAAAGTTTAATTTTTATTTGTTTACTTTATTAAACATTTCTTTCAACACGCACATGCCTAAAGCACACATTACGCATAGTCGAAATTAGAAAATTGCAACCAGAAAACTATTTGATGTGCATTCATGATACTTATAATGACAAGGAATTTGATTTAAATCATATCAAAGACGGAGTACATCGAGATGAAATACTACATTTAGTAAGGAATTATAAGCCGAATAAAATAAAAACATCTGCCCTGAATATAAGGATAGTGCTGACAGATCAACTTCCAGTTCATTGGGCCGCCAGGACGTTTCTCCCCCCACCGAGAGCAGCGTGAAATTGATAAACAGATTCGGAATGGTTAGAGAAACAAAGGATATGCCTTTATCCATTTTTTGCAGCAATTCCACTTTTTGTTTGATGGACATCGAAACATGCTTTCGCTTTGTAGATCCTTTGGCAGCTCCAGAATCGGAAATTCTTTTTGACATAATCGAAAGTTCAAGCTTAGTTTTATAAAATTGCTCTAACAGTCTGCAAAAAATAATAAGCCGGATCCAATTAGAAGATTAAGGAACAACGCAATCTGCAACATTAACTGAAATAGATAATTAGATAATTTTAGCTTTGCATATAGCGTCCGTTATACATTAAACGCGCATGCGTAAACGTATTATGCGCTTGCGTAAACGTATATGCGCATATCTTTGCGCAATTGCGTTTATGCGTGCGCCGAAAGTTTGTAGCTTTGAGGTCCGGATTATAGATCATTCCGGATTATGGACGTCCGGATTAAAGACTTTTGACTGTATCATAAAACTATGGAACATGACTCCATATTAATTTAATTTACTGAAAAACAAGTCTAGAAAAATTTAATCATTATTAATAGGAAGAGTTGAAAGGTATTTCTTTCTCTTTAAGGGGGTCCTTTGTGGTATAATAGGAAGCACACCCCACTAGCAATCAGAGGTCCGGAGTTCAAAACTCGGCGAGGAAAACACATATTTTTCCTGACTGTTGGCTCCCGAACTAAAATGTGGTAGGCTGTAATTTGTCAATATCAGGATTTAGCAAATGTGTCTCCACCTTCCTAGTCGCCCTTGAAGTGGGAGAGAATGTAAGAAATTTTTTCCTTTATTCCCGAGCGCCTTCGTAGAGTAATTGGAAATAAATCCTGCTAGCAATTGGAAATTAGGCTAGTGTGCTGCATCTTTTTCATATCCTGCCTAGGCAAAGGTGTAGAGGAAGGGCAGAACATACAGGCCACTTATTAAGGGATTGCCTCCGAAGAACCTTGATTTTTTAAGCATATGTTAAAAAGGACGAAGCTAAAAAGTTGTCTGTATTGTGAGAATCAGTTCCTAACTTACATTTGCCGTTTAAGATTTTTTTACAGTGTATGTTTCAATTGCTCCTTGCTAGAGAAGTTTAACGAAGTTGAAGTTGATTAAAAGCTATATTCCATCAACTATGTGCTAAGATTTAATGGTTTGGCAGTGTTTTGCATTGAAAATAAATACAGTAGCTAAAAACATTAATGAATTTTTGACGAAGCTATAAACAAATTTTCAGAAGTCAAAACTCACTAAAAACAGTTATAGCTTTTTTTTTTTTTATTATTATTCACAGAAAATTTAACATTTTTTAAATCATAAAAATGGCTGATTAATAAGACTTTTTTTAACATAAATTTATCTGATTAATGTAAATTATTTTTTCCTTAATCTTAAGACTTTTGTTTTCCAAATCAATTCAAATATTTAATTTTATTTAAATAAATGTTAATTATATATTTCTGTTGACATTTTATATGTTGATTATTATAATAAGGGGTGGAGGAGCTAGTAAGATTTCCCTCCTGAGCCTCAATTACTAGGTCTGCTACTGCAGATAGGATTTTGCATGTTTGGCATATTTCTTGCTTTGACAAACCTAATGATTTTAGAAAATTACATTTTATGTTTGTACAGTTCTTCCATCCTTAGAACGGTCAATTTACTAAGCATAAAAACCTATCTCAAACATTCTGTGCATGTGTATTTTTATATGTTATGTAAGCTAATAGGAAATATTTAATAATGGAAATTTCCCTCATTCATAGTCAGTTTAGAATCCACAAAAGACAATAGGAGTGTTATAAATAATGTACATAAAGAAAAATGCGTAATATATTCTAAAAAATTGAGGAGGAAATTGCAGATATGTGAATGTTGAAATAAATATCGATAAACAAAACAACAGTAAACTCAAATTTATGCTTATTTTAAAATCGAATGATAGAGTTAAAAAAAATATATATATCTGAAGAGTAAGATTACGTATACTACATTAAAAGGAACGATTAGCTTTATTTATGACTTTTCACTCATTAAAAAAAAAGTAGAATTTTATTATTGGTTAAAGAAGCTAATGGGATAGATGAAGCTAACAGAATTATATATACGAGTTGTTGTCCTCTATTGAAGACATATGTGTTATTTCGTTCGATTGACTAATCTTAATTTTCATGTTGTTCTTATATATGAATTTTAAATTAAGAAGGTATCTGTGTCCCTTTTTATTTCCAGGGCAGGGAAGCATCTTTTATAAAATTATAAGTATGCACTATTTACTATTGAACAGGAAATGAGAGCTGTATGAAAAACTACCACAAAAGGGAAATTAAATTTTTTGGCAGGATGAAATATAAAATACTTATCAACAATTAAAGTCCTTGTTAATAATATTTAGCTGAATTTTAAATATATATATATAATTTAATGAATAAAAATTGAAGATAACACAATTAAAATAATAAATTAAAAAATTTATTTACATGCATACAATTTTATATTAAATACACAGATAATTTTCCTACCATTACAAAAAATAAACAGATGATTATTTCTTTCTCATACACTCACAGACAGGAATAAAGAATTATTTTATTAGAGTTTTGAAATAACAGCAGTTCAGCCCCTTCCTTTTAAATTCAACAACTTTTAAAATTACAGTGGTTTTTATTAAAACATAATAAATATAGTTTGATTAAATATTTCTTTCACAAATAGTTCAACTAATATTACATAACTCATATTAAATGTCTCTACTATGAAATAAAGGATCATTCTCAAAAATTCCTTTTTATATATAGACATATAATTATAAATGCATCAGTTCACTTCTTCTATAATTATATTTTGTGAAAATATTCTTAAACTATTAAAAAAAAAATTCCTTCATTTTAAAATGGTTATGAGATGGATTTGAATGTAATGATGACAAAGAAGACATTTTTTAATAATAAAAAGAGGGAAAAAAATCTAAAATAGCTTAAACATAGATACCTTGGAAAAAAATTATAAATATTAATAAAAATAAAATTTTCACAGCACATCATTTTAGCACAAAAAAATCTATCATTAAACTTTGCATACAGCCACTTGAACGAGATCTTCATTTCCGTATAAAATACATAAATTTCATCTTTCATTTCCTATTTATCTGTTTTGGTATTTTCTAATTTAAGAAATTTTGTCTCAAATCACGTTTCATCATGAATCACGATGCATTAATTCTAGATTCAATGGCAATTACTTTCACAGAGCATATATAAATTGAACTATATGCTATCAATTTCATATCAAGGCTTTCCATATGAAAATGATGTAATAACACATAAGCTAGAATTTTAATAGTAACAGCACTGTGAGACATAACAGTTGGCTTACTGTAGGAACTATCCAGCAATGCAATCATTACCTTACTGTTACATCCAATGATGCAATACATTTGCTTATCATCTGATAAGCTTGTTTTAAAATGATTTCATTGAAGGATACTATAAGTATCCTTCAATGAAATAAGTCAGTGTAAGCAACTGAAAAATTGGTATGCAGGTTTTATGGCTTAATTGTCTGATTTATCAAGATTTAGGCATTAAGTTTTTATTTTGTTTAATGTTTCTTTTTAGAACGTTGTTTGGTTTGCTTGGTTCAGCCATTTGCCCTGGAGTTGCTGACCTTGGGTGATTAAATCTTAATGACACTACTAGAATGATGCTGACAGCAGGATGAATAATTTTGTTGCATAACTTAGCTGACAGCTCCTCCATATATACTAGTCTGATGTTTCTGCTCACTAAATCAGCTGGAAGCATTAAAAATTATAAATATGAAACAATTTGCATAATAATTACAAAATAGAATTGTAATAAATTTATTTATATTTTTAGTTCATTTATTTATTGAACAAAATAAATGTTAAAAGTTATTAAAATGCAGCACTAAATTAAAATTATAACACTTGTAGTATACTATAAAAACACTGATGCTACAAATGCTAAATTAACCGAGTATTGGGACTTTAAAGTGACTTATAATGCTAGGTTAGCTTTTTGAATGCATTTTAATTAGGAAGCGACTGATAATACTAGGTTAGCTTTTTGAAAGCATGAATTCATATCATACATAGAGAAAATTATGAAAACGTCCATGTAGCCAGTCTATTTGGCATGATACAGAAGCAATAAACATGTTTAATGATAAAACTGAAATGAATAAAAATATTAATGAGGTTAAATTTATAATTTTGTTGTTCTTTTGCATTTCAGTTAATATCTCTATAGTAAAAACTGTCCGGCTTAACACTGTCCACTTTCTCTTTGACAAAAATGAACATTATTCTCAATAATGACAATTTGAACATTAATTGTGAATTATAATAAATTTGCTAGCTGCTGTTCTATTCATTCACAATAATAATGGCTTGAGTAAATTTTTGCGTTTATTTTATTTATGACCTCCCAACATTTTTTTTACTATGCTTTATCCCAGTGCTCCGCAACCGGTGTGCCACGGCACACTTGTGTGCCATGAGTAGGATATACGTGTGCCACAATCAAATACATGTATTTGACATTTTACAATTTTTTATCATGTATTTAATACACAATGACAATTTTTTTCACTTAATAATGTCTATTTTAAATGTTTTTATATATTTCACTG
The DNA here is from genome assembly GCF_044657685.1 of Stegodyphus dumicola. Lineage (NCBI taxonomy): Eukaryota > Metazoa > Arthropoda > Arachnida > Araneae > Eresidae > Stegodyphus > Stegodyphus dumicola. The sequence goes on from NC_140778.1 coordinate 56,897,836, forward strand.
TTGTGTGGTTGTGTGTGTGATAAGTGTGTCAGCATTTGAATTTTTTCGGCATTTCCTTGATAACTCGGAACTCTTTGGTGTGCCACGAAATTCCAGAAAGATTTTTTGTGCGTCGCAGGTGAGAAAAGGTTGCGGAGCACTGCTTTATTCTATAGTTCCAATTTGAGGTAACATGGTGCAAATATCCAGAGTTAAACTGTCATAACAGTACTATTTACAACTGAAGTCAGCAAGCACATATCATAAAATTTCAGTTATATGTAGAAATAATTTATAAGCAAATAAATCTTTATCATTTGGCCAATCTCAATTCAACAAACTAATTTTCATAACCTTTTTTAGTTTTCTTTATTCTGCAGATAATCAAAACCATTATTAAAGAGCGATTACTGTACATGATTATTAAGAAATATATACATTTGCATACTTCAGCTTTGCTACTTTTTACCTTTAACAAGCTAATATTTAAGTACTAAAATATAATACAGTTATATCTCTGAAGTTATGTGATAGATGCAATTAATGAAAGTTCTGACCTCAGATTCCCAGTAGTCAGGATGTTATTTAATTATTACTGTTTTGTTATTAGGATCAGTTTCAGAAATGTACATAAGTAATAAAATGCATGTATGCACTTACACACACATCCATCCATCCATCCATACATGCACATATACATAATTCTGAATCTTGTCCTGATAAGAGAAGAATACCTATTTATCTTGCATACAAAACAATGCATATGAATTTAAGTTAAAAAGAACCAGTGGCTAAAAATGCACTTGTTTAAAAATATTATACATTTCATAAGAATTTATCAAATTTTCTCATTCGCATAAAGCTAATTTAAATTTAAATTATGAAAATTTAATTGTATACGAGTAAAAGATTAATAATTGCTGTAAACTAATTTTCAGAATGTATAATTCCATTCACTTTTTTGAACCAAAGAATGAAAGTAACAACACTGTGCATAAAAATGTAGAACAACTGCATTGTTAACACAATTAATAACTCAAGTGCTGTTTTGAAGAAAAGTATGGGGTTTTTAGAGCAATTAGCGTAAATTATTAGACTTTGATGCTGCTTATTTTATTAAAGCTAATTCTTATGTATAGACACAGGTTTTGTTCACCAGCATTTTATGAATTATTCAAAATTTCAAATACAAATTAACTACAGGTATAAATGTGTGAAATAAAATAAGCAGCCTTATTAAAGCAGACAGAGCCTTGCAATATTTAAAAGCTACGTGTTACAAAATTGGCAATTCAATCAGCTTATTTTGTTATGGTGGCCACTTTAACATACAAGTGTCACCTGTATATATTCTAATATATTTTAGGAGCATTGAGCATAAATAAAAAGTTGTATTTGACCTTTCTGGTCCTTCTTCCCTACATAAATTTAGCATCTGAGGTAGCTATTTTATTTTTTAAAAGGTAGAAATAAATATAATAGAGCTTTATTTTTTTCAATTGCAATTAACTCCCAATAACGATTTATGAAAATATGAGTTAATTCTTATTTGCTATTTTTTTTGGGGGGGGGGGTCATGCAACTACCTTATTTTACAAAAGGTAGAAATAAATAGACTAGAGCTTTATTTTTTTCAATTGAAATGAACTCCCGACAACAATTTGAGAAAACATGAACTAATTAGGATTTGCAATTTTCCAACTTTCATTTTGACTTACCGTTAACGTTCCGTAAACAGAATAGAGCATTATTTTTAGCATTCTCGGGTGTTAATAACGATTTCGAAAATATGAACTAATTATGATTTGCGATTTTGAACTAATTATGATTTGCGATTTTCCAACTTCTATTTTGTCTTGCCGTAACGTTTCCTAAATCTATATAAACAGAAAAAATCCCTTTTCGTCCTTCAAGAAAATTCCCTGAGTGGGTTGCAAGTTTGTAAAGCTTGTCAGGGTTACCATAATCTGGCCCACATGCACTCTTCTGAGATGTCAACAAATCGCCAAGGGCCGGTTATCTGAAAACTGCCGTAAATGCACTTTGCAACTTCATTCTGTAGTCATCATTATACTTTTTTTTCATAGTTAAAAAAAATTGCAAAACATTTTAATTCAATTTCCGTCTGACTTTTTGAAACCAATTTATACATATAGAAATCTATAAGACTATCTATTCGCCTAGAATCAATTGTAGGCATGAAAAACAAACATCCTCTTTTTTATATAAATTTTCTGACTACACTATTTTTTTAGACATGTGGCCCATGGATCTTTGTGAATTTATTGATGTGGCTCTAGACGTGAAAGGTTGAAGACACCTACTTTAGATCATAAATGCTTTATTATTTGATAAATCACTATTTCATATTTTTAATTTTATAATTCCTACATATCCTCCTATTAGATTTAGGCTGATGATCTAATATGTGGCAACATTGCAAAGGTTACCAGCGAGGATATTCCGTTTTTCATTAGTAGTACCAATATTGGCGATTTCATCGCCTGCACCAGCAAAACGGGAAAAATACTGATTTTGTTTGGTACACAGATGCTCATGCTTATAAAGTATGCATCCTTGCAAATTAAAAATTAAGTTTCTTTCAACACTGGATAAAAAACATAGAACTGTTTTTGGATGTAGTCTAGAATTTGGTGGCCCTTGGATTAGCGACAAATTTTGTTCAGTTTTGGGGATGAAACCTCATTTTTGGTTAAAATCAAATTTTAACTTCCTGATATTTTGTAAGTCAAAACAGGTGTGTACATGGACAAAGCCAAGACAGTTCGCAATGCCTAGTCTGTACAATTCTCCGATATTCTTTTAAGTGAAAATAAATCAATGTGTTCATGTACACCAAGTTTGTGCAATTCTTTGACTTCTTATTTTGGTTTTCTGCTGCAACCATCTTGAAATTGTGCCTTCCTGGCACCTCTCTTAGCATCAAAAAGGAATCGCAAAAAAAAAAAAAAAAAAAAAAGGCACCCAATTCTAAACTTTAACAATATGTACTATATTTGAGTTCCTTACCTGCATAGAAATATTACTGCCATACTGATTCATTTTTTCAAATGTCTTCTTAGGTATTTTACACAAATGGCGCTGCTCTACTTGGTAACTCTAGGATTTGAAAGAATTTATCTTAGACCATCTTGTTTCCCTTTATCAGTATAATATGTGATAAGCCTATACTGGTTTTATGAATGCTATACTGTGGAAATATTTGATATTGCAGGTAGATAGTCATAGTCATACTGGGAATACAAGATGATAATAGATTTAATTAGATAAAAAGTATGCAAAAAAAAAAAAAAAAAAAAAAAGGAACTATGTAATTTTCCTGCAGATCTTTAGTCTTTTACCACAATAAACAAATCACTTAATATATTATTTCATTACAGGTACAAGAAACACACCTTTATCATTAATTCAATAGCACATAGAAACATTTGTAAGCAAAACACAGATTGTTAAACACAAAGAACACACAAGTTACAGTACACATATGGGATGAAACATTTAGCACTGCTCCAGAACTGCATCTCAGAAGTATGTGAAAGTGATAACAAGCATATGATCATCTCAGTGCATTTTGGTAGGTAACAGATGTAACACTGAATAAAAGTTATACAAAAATCTGTGAAAAATTATATCCAGTGTCAAAAATTCAAATTTTGGAAAAGGCGGAAGAAACACAAAATACATCATGACAGACTCTGAATAAGAGCAATAATGCAAGCCTTTTCAATCAAGGTGAAGCAGCTTTAGACTCTTTTGATTGGATAGATAAGCAAATATAGCTTCAAGTCAGATTTAGTTAAAAATGAAGTGAGATACAACATGCATAAACGTAGTTCCTTGCTTTTTAGAAAGAAATAATTGGATTAAGATTTATTTGTATCAAATGATAATTCAAAAATCTCACGTTTTATAGCACCCGGTATAATACATTTAAATCTGAAATTCTACCAATGAATGTCTCTCTTATTTACCAACAATTTTCCCACCACTTAATACTGGCAACTGTTGTGTTTCAAACTCGCTTTACTGCAAAAAATGAGGTTTTTTTGCTGCGTACACAAATCTGATAAATCCATATGCAAATGCTGCACTGATAAATAAATGTTGATACTAATTTAACAACTCTTCAAAAGACAGAACTTCTGGCTTATGCTTAGATCTACGTATGTTTACTCACATTATTCTAATGTCCAAACAAATTCTTACATACGCAACATATTTCTCTATTCCGTGGATATACATATCTTAATAACTCTTCATTAAATTTGAAATACTTTACACACAAGTGTTCCCTACTGTGCAAATACGTGTACGAGTGTTTAAATTACTCTTCACACTAAATTACTTCTTACACATACATGAGGTTTCTCTCCTGCGTGAATACATGAATGAGCGTTTAAATTACCCTTCACACTAAATTACTTCTTAAATATTGCATACAAATGAGGTTTCTCTCGCGTGTGACTATGCATATGCTTGCTTAAATCACACTTTTGTTTAAATGACTTTTTACATACTACACACACATAAAGTTTATCCTCTGTGTGACGAAGCATGTGCTTGTTTAAATGACTTTTTACATACTGCCTACACATGAGGCTTCACTCCTGCGTGAATAAGCATATCCCTGTTTAAAGCACTGTTGTGTTTAAATGACTTCTTACATACATGACTTCTCTTCTGTGTGAATAAGCATATGCTTACGTAAATCACACTTTTGTTTAAATGACTTCTTACATACTTCACAAACATGAGGTTTCTCTCCTGTGTAAATAAGCATATGGCATTTTAAATTACTCTTGTGTTTAAATGACTTATTACATACTTCACACACATGAGGTTTCTTTCCTGTGTGAGTAAGCATATGTCTGCTTAAATGAGACTTCTGACTAAATGCCTTCTTACATACTTCACATACATGAGATTTCTCTTCTGTGTGAATAAGCATATGAATGTTTAAGTGAACCTTCTGTGTAAATGACTTCGCACATACTTCACACACATGAGGTTTCTCTTCCGTGTGAATAAGTATATGTCTGTTTAAATTACTCACCCGATTAAATGACTTATTACATACTTCACACACATGAGGTTTCTCTCCTGTGTGAATAAGTATATGCTTGTTTAAAGCACCCTTCTGATTAAATAACTTCTTACATACTTCACACACATGAGGTTTCTCTTCTGTGTGAATAAGCATATGGTTGTTTAAAGCACATTTCTGGCTAAATGACTTTTCACATACTTCACACACATGAGGTTTCTCTCCTGTGTGAAGAAGCATATGGCTGTTTAAACCAGACTTCCAACTAAATGCCTTATTACATACTTCACACATATGAGGTTTCTCTCCTGTGTGAATAAGCATATGGCTATTTAAATTACACTTCTGACTAAACGACTTCTCACATAGTTCACACACATAAGGTTTTTCTTCTGCGTGAATAAACATGTGAATGTTTAAATTACTCTTCCTGCAAAATGTCTTCTTACATATTTCACATATATAAGTTTTCTCTCCTGCATGAGTAGGCCCATGCATGTTTACACTGAATGTTTGACTTAATGATTCATTAAATACTTCACACACACGAGGTTTTTCTCCTGTGTGAATAAGCAGATGAGTGTCTGAATTAATCTTTTAAATAAATGTGTACATACCTCACATATAAGAGCTTTCTCTCCAATGTGAATTAGCATATGCATCTTTAATGTACGTTTTCGACTAAATGACATCATATAAATTTCATACGTATGAGGTTTGTGTTCAGTATGAATACGATTGTGGTGTTTTAAATAATACCTCTTGAAAATGATTTGTTAGATTGTAGCAAACCATGAATCTAGAACATCCTCCTCCTAGAACATGTAATTTCAGAAAATGAACATAGAACATCCTCCTCCTAGAACATGCAATTTCTGCAGAATATTGATAACTGTAACTGACATTCTTAATATATCTTGCTACATATCTTGTGATGAATTTCAACCTCTGAAGTAATGTAAAACGGACTGCTTATACGAAAAAAGTAATCGGCTTTTCAAGCTTTGAATGCTAAAAAGTATGAATCACACTACAGCATAAATTCAACTTTAAATAAAGTCACACATCATAGTTTTAAAACAGCCACTTTCATTAAAAAACTATAACTGCAGTAATTATTCAAATAATAAAATCGGTTTCAAAGAAAATAAACTTTTGCATCAGAGAAAAAAAAGAAAAGAAACATTTCTGTAGCAATTCTGTAGCAATCTTGCTTTTGAGCAAGAGGAAAGGAGGTGAGGACTTTGGCGAACGCCGTTTCCGACAGACAGACAGACAAAGTAGACAGATGTCTTGTTTTGCACCCGCTATGTCTTTCTGCACCGATGGGCGAAAAATCAAGCATAGGTGCGAAGGAAAGGTATATAGAAAAAGGGGCAATTTCGTATTTGAGGAGAGTAAAAAGGAACTTCGTACATTTTGTACGAGTTCAAAAGGCCATAAAGAAAAGATGGGACAAAATAAAATTTAAATTAAATGGCCCAAAAATAATAGAGGGGAAAAAAAGGGCCTATAGAAAGAAAAGGAAAAGAAGTAGAAAATACCCTAAAATACGATTGTGTCCATGTGCGTAGTTAAGGAGTTCATCTGCAAAAATTCGGTCTTTAAGAAGCAAACTTTAGCTAAGTTAAAAAAAAAATAAATGAATGAATGAATGAATTCCTACATGGTAATGTGTATGCCGTTATCTTGAGACCTAACAAGAAAAGACATATATCATCACAGAGATGTACATAATATTTTAACTAAAGTAACATTAAATATTACCGTTCCCAAAAAATTCATGTATATTTCATAAAAATAGTAATTGACAAAATCATAAATCCATACACAGTGTGAGAGCATTTCAGCAAAAATAAATTACACAGTTTATTTTTCTTAAATATTAGTTAAATATAAAATTAATTTATTAATTTAACCATTGTAATTTATTATAGTACAACTTTAACAAATTCCGTCACACTGTATTTTTATTTGCTCATAATTCTAAGTTTGAGACCTGAAAAAAAAAGTCGGGGATCTTAGTTACAAAAATCACAATCTATACTCATCGTTGGTCAAGAGATCCCCATTTTTTCCCTCTCAAGAAATTCCTAAGCACGAAGAGGGGGGCCTCCGAAGGGTGTGAATTGCTGAAAAGAACGGACTACTGATAAGGAATGTGGCGTCTCTACGGAATAGTTACGAAGAAAAGAACCACATGACTTGCTACTATTACTAACTATTGTATAATGCTAGAATCTTATGAAAAATAATAAATAAAAAAATTTAATTGCACTCTAGTGATAGAAAAACATATATTGTATAGAGAACAGAATGTTACTTATCTGAATATTCCGTGTCAGGGCCTCTTTTGGATTTCTCGTCTTGATAGTAAACAGCCAACAAAACACCTGAAGTTTCGATGAAGCGAAGTTTCCTTTTTCAATTTGATGAATTAGACATTGCATATGAAAGGTGCATTAAACTTTTTTAGAGTTGAAAATATTTACTGAAACAGTTATTTAAAAAATTTCGGAGCTATGTTTAGACACTGCCTCCAGCTTTCGTGAACGAACGCCGTTTCCTCCAGTCCGTGAGGCGCAGTAAGTTAGAAGTTGGCGAGTAAACAACGCTACTTCGGAGTTCTTAGAATGGAATTTTTAAAGAAACATTTAATGTGCCACAACATTTTAAAACTTGAACATCTATCATTATTGCTATGCACAAATTACTAAAATACTAACAAAATCTAACTGAGGCTTGCTCACGTGCAAGGAAATTTATAACACAAAACCATAAAAATTAACATAAATAATGTATTATTAATCTCCTTCGACTTTTTGATTATAAATTATAACCAAAAGTGGCGATTCTGCGTTTTGATTATAAACATTTGTTATATTATTAATATATTTTAAATGTTTGATTTTAAACGTTACGTTTGATGATAAATTTAAAAAAATGTGTTTTATAACGAGATAATAGAATGTAAAATCGCCACTGTCTCAATTTAAGTTAGTATTATAAAATATATGTATATCCTAACCAATGAAATAAACCGCAGAAGTACTCTTCAGATATCCATAACCAAGGAGGTTAGAATAGAAGGAGGGAGGGTTCGCAGTTTCCTCCACTATCGGGGAATGAAACTCCACGGAACAAGCGGCGTCCATGTTTGTTACTTCAAAACATTGCAATACGGTAGTGAAACGTACGTGTTTGTAAGCTGTTCTATGCATGAATTTTCCAGTAAAAATATGTTAAATTTATAATTAAATGTTTCGCTATTGTTAGTTTTTTTGTTTTAAAGTTATAAAGATGATATCTGTAATTTACTAAGTACAGGAAATCATTAAGAAATATTTCGAAATCTAAATGCATGTGCATAACATTAAAGCCTTTACAAGTTATGTTTCTGCATAATTTCAAGAATTTGTTTAGGTTTTATCAGCAACTTCTCTGGTATACTTTCCAATTGTTTCTTTAAGAAGTGATATTTCTGATTTATTCGCAATATTATTATAATTGATTAAAGAATCATTTTTACCTGAAATTTATAGAAGATAATTATCTAAAAAATTGGTAACATGTTGCTTTTTTTTTAAATGAAAGTTTTAAATAGATTCTTTTCACAATCAACAACCTTATATCAACAAGAAAATAAATATTAATAAAATAAAACAGATTTATGTGGATTCAATGATTTCAGTTTATGCGCGTTTCATATTTATGAATTTCAAAGGAATTACCTTGAATTAAGCTGAATTACAGAAATATACCTATATAAATTTTTGGATATATCTTTTCACATGTTCAGTTGTGTAAATATTTTACTTACGTTTATCGCTATACTGCCCAGAAATTTGTAAGTTTATGCAAAAACATTTTAACAACAGAACAGTTTATCTTGATCAAATGCACAAATTATATTCGTAACAGTTCACAAAACTTAAGAATGAATAATAATTAATACATAAAGAAAAGCGTTGCTTTATTTAACACCTTTACAATTCATAAAAATAGTAACAATTGATTTCTTACTTTTCGTGAAAATTATAAATCGAAATATCTAAGCGTTCAAATTATACAGCAAGCATATAATCCTAGCATATATCATTGTATGTTAAAGAACGAAGATACCAGCTGTAAGCAAAACCATTAAAATGTATTGTATTTAACATGTTTCGATTATTATTAAGTCTTTTTTTGTCACATCTGGAAAGAAAAGAACATGACATTGTGACATTTTTTTAACATATTTATGAAATTACATAAAAAAAAAAGAAAATACTTATGAGTGAATAGTAATCGCAGGAATATTTTTCGAAAATCTATTTGTGCATCCATATGCAATATAAGCAGACATGCTTCAAAAAGAAAAGGAAAAAAAAATGTTACAATTACAGACTTCCTTGCACAAGTCACAGTGATAACAGTAACATGGCCGCCAAGCTTCACCGTTTGAGTTAAACCTTCCCTCCTTCTATTCTAACCTCCTTGTCCATAACGGATACTTTACGGAATTTTACATATATCTGAGACCCTGATACCGGAAGTTTACCAAATTTGTGTACTTTTTTCCATGATGCCTTTCGAAATCGCTGTAGAATAAATTTTGAAGCCAAGTACATTGTTCAAAAGCAGCCAAAGTTTTGATCAAAGAATGTTTGTTGCGATGTAGTGGTAGGGGAGTGTTAATTCTTTCAAATTCTTAAATTAACAATATTTATATTATCATGAGATTTCAGCTACAAAATGCAAATAAGCTCTGTTGTTGATCGTGGAAATTTTACGGTATTTGCAATTATTATTTTTCGTGGTTCGGCAGATGTAACAGAGTTCAAATCCAAATGTTTACTTCTATTCACTTATAGTAAGTATGTTTCATACAGATGATACTGATGCCCTTGAAGGAACTAATAGTTAAATGAAAGACATTAAAAGTAAGCATTTAAAAATTTGTGAGTTTTATAAGAGGTGTAATACTTCAAAGCAATCTTTTTGTAATCATAAGAGTAGACGTAAACTTCATCTGGTTCAGTAGAAATATCGGGTACTAAACAGTCTGATGTTGGAACAATTAATAAATGTGTTAGTGATGATGAGGTTGAACTTTCTAGCAGAGTTATTGGTAGTTGCCAAGTAAAGTATCCGAGAACATGTGAACGGTGTATGAAATCCTAAATTTCATTTCTAATAAATGTCACAAAAATTGTGAGAAGTGGTAAGTTTTTTAATCATATAAAAGTTTGTAATGCCGAAAATAATTAAGATAAATATGTTCCATGTATCTTTCCTGATTGTCAGATGTCTTTTAGATTTATTAGTCAATGTAATAAACATTTAGATCATGCCCATGGCATAAATGTATCTTTACAAGAACATGCTTTCAAACCGTTATCAGACTTTCAGTTGTAGTTAGAAAGTGCTAATTCATTCAATTCATATAAGAAATGTTGTAGCAAGAAAATTAAGCCAGTAAAACCTATCATTATTACTGTTGTCAGTTTTACATAACACAGACTAAACCAACAAGGCTGTCAAGAGAAAATGTTAATGGCACTATACCTGTAGATATCAAATCTCCTTCAAGAAATTTAATGGGGAGCTAATTTCTTCAACGTTTTTTTCATTCAAGTCATAATAACGATCTGTGCTTCGAAAAAAAATTCAGCAATTAAGTTGTCATGATCAGATTAAAGCATGCGTGCAGTTAGGTATTCGTGGTAAAACGATTCAGGATATTATTACAGATGGGCTGGGTTCTTGGCAAAATAGAGATAGCTAGGATGTTATAATGCAAAAGTGCATAAATTATTAATACAAAATCATTAGCATCGTCATTGCATTCGCACAGTGATGTTATTTTAGTTGCCATTATGATTGAAAATCTTTAGAAAGAATCATATATATCTGTAGTTCGTTATAAACCTCAGTGAGGATGTATTTTGTATGGTCCTAAAAGGTCTGGATGAATTGCCTTTTGCTCACTAATCTTTTGCATTTGGTTTGAAGACTGTAGAACAGAAAGCCATGATGATCCAAGGTAATAATATAATTCTTTGCATAGATTCATAAAACAAATCTGTATGATTTCTTTCTAATAAATGTAATCATTCCTAATGAATTTGGTACTGGTTATCCTGTAACTCATTTCATCACTAATCATTTAGATTATAATACAATGTATCATTTGTTTCTAAGCATCAAATGGGCAGTACCTGTACTAAATATAAATTGTATCATGATCGATGATGATAAGTTTTACTGCTCTTAATCAGATTTTTTGTCCAGATGATAAGCATCTGTTAATAAATGGCACATATGCCAAACTGGGCTGCATAAATTGTCTTCAGAGGTTCCAGATTGACAACTATGAAAAGAACTGTATTTTAATTTGGCAACAAATATGGGGGAAAATATTTAGCTGAATTTTCCATCATGATGAAAAGTTTCTTGCAGAAGTTTTTGACACTTGCACCATCATTCATTAAATATTTTGAAGATCTCTTCGCTGATTTGGCTGATCTGTGGGCTAATTCATATAGGAAGTTTTCTCATGCTTTTACGGATACAAATATTTATTGTGAATCTTTTCATAAAAAATAAAAACTATTTATTTTAAACATAAATTTAATAGAAGGTTAGCTAATTTGATAAATGTTCTTTTGAAAATTGAAGAGGATACATTTATTTCCCATAACTTAAAATTATTAAAGAAGTATGCCCTTTAATTGACCATTGTTATTTAAACTGTATTAAACATCCATGTTTAAATTTGTGTAGTTGCATATAGTTTTTGTGATTGTGGAGATCCATTAGATGCATAACCAATGCAATTAAAATTCATTCTTTTGCATGCAAACAAGCATCTAATCTTTCCATTGAGAGTCGATCTCCCATTGAAACAGAAAATAATTACCGTGAAATTAAAGATAATTCAAAATTAGATTTTCTGTTTTCTGTATCAAATCGTACTAAAAATGAACTAAAAAATTGTGGAGCATTAATGTCTGAACTGCAGAGCATGTTACCTAACCCAACAGGTTACAAAAGTACTCTTATCAAATATTACGAAAATTTAAAAAAATATGTTCTTTGACTGTAGAGGTGTGTTACAGTCAAAGCATCTGATGGAATTCTCTAATGAATTACTATGCCGCCCCATTGCTATAATTTTTGTTTGTTTGTTTGTTTAATTTTATTTATGTTAATTGATGATTTTTTTGTGACTGTAGTTTACTGCTTATTCACAGTTTTTTTAAAAATATATTCAAATAATTGACAAAAGTTTGCTTTGAAGTGTCAGAATGTATGTTGTTACATCGTAAAAATTTAGCTTGTTAAAAATTTTAGTACAGTCAGTCACAAAAGAATTTGAACACCGGTACCCATTCAGAAAATTTACTTTTCCGTTGAGAAACAAACTGGTGGCTCGTGTCAATCTTTGTTCGATCAGGACACCAAAGGATGGCTGACGTCCATCCTGGCTAGGTGTCTGGAGAGAGAGAGAGAAAACCACGAGCTATCTGAGTGAGCTGGGAAAGAACATAACTGCTTAAGCGATCCAGGTTTGCGAGCAGAGAAAAACGCAAACGGTGGCTGCGGCCCGACTTGGTTGGCGAAGAGCGAAAAAACCAAAAGAGTCTCAAGAGTCTATCTTAGTTGGATGGGAAAACAAAAGGATGGCTCACGTGAAATTTGTCTAGGTGCAGGAAAAAATACAACATGACCTATCTGAGTGAGCTGAGAAACAAAACGACTGCTCAAGTGATCAAGGTTTAACAGCAGAGAAAAAAACAAACGGTCACTACGCCCCATCTTGGCTCGTGAAGAGAGAAAGAACACACTAGTCTCACTCGTCCGCCTTAGTTGGTTGAGAAAAAACAAAAGGATGGCTCACGTCAAATTTGGCAAGGTGTAGAAAAAATACAACATGACCTATCTAAGTGAGCTGGGAAACAAAATGGTTGCTCAAGTGATCGAGGTATGCGCTCAGAGGAAAAAATAAAAAAACACAAACGGTCGCTATGCCCCCCGTCTCTGTTCGCGAAAAGAGAAAGAACACAATGGTCTCATTCAGCCCTTTTAGTTCGATGGGGAAAATAAAAGGGTGGCTCACGTCGAATTTGTCTAGGTATAAGAAAAAAAAAATACAACATGACCTATATAGGTGAGATGGGAAACAAAAATGATTGATCAAACGGTCTCTGTGTCCCATCTTGGCTCGCATAGAGAGAAAGAACACAACAGTCTCCTCAGAAAGTCTTCATTGGATGGGAAACAAAATAGCTGCTCCCACCATCATGGTTTGAGATGAAAAAAAAAATAAAACGGTGTTTCTCCATCTATCGAGGTTTAAGTGAGACTATAAAAATAGTTTAGCTTATTCGTCAACATGTCCCATTCAGGACATTTTACACTTCTTTGACAAATTGCTTTGAAATATGGAAAAAAGAAAATATCCAGCTCGTGTAAAGTTCAGAAATGGCAAAAACATTCCCAAAGAATTACTTTTCTTGAGAAAGCATATCCTGTGTCCAGATGAGGTAGAGGTAGAGAGAGAAAGCATACTGCATCTTCGAGAACCAGCACTGTTCTGAACAGAAACGTGGAATGTTTTTATAGAAAAGTGAGGAAGTGAATGTGAAAGTGAAAAATCGAAATCGGATCGGCTGGGAAAAATTTTCAGAGCTCAGAAAAAAATTCTGGCTGGCTGAATTATTAAATAAAAACTTTTTGTTAATTTTTATTATGTCTTTAGACATAATAAAAATTAACGATCTCCCCCTTTTGTCTGGGAATGATGTCTCATCTTTCTAAAAATAGAATTCCAAGGGTGAGACATCATTCCCAGACAAAAGGGAGAGATCGTTAATTTTTGTTATGTCTAAAGACATAATAAAAATTAACAAAAAGGTTTTTTTTTTTTTACAACTTAGCCATTCAGAATTTTTCCCAGCCGATCCGATTTCGTTTTTTGACTTTGACTTTCACTTCCTCACTCACTTATCTATAAAAACACTCACTTATCTATAAAAACATTCCGTGTTTCAGTGCAGATTCGTGCTGGCTGTTGAAGAGACAACAGATCTCTCTCTCTCTCTCTACTCAATCTTTATCCAGGATGCTCTTTAGAGGAAATTCTTTTTAGGAAATTTTTGACAACTTCTGAACCTTAGATGAATTGGATGTCTATTGCTCGATTTTTTATAAAAGCATTCCGCGTTTCAATGCAGATCCGTGCTGGCTATTGAAGAGGCGACACGTCTCTTCTCAATCTGGACCCATGATGATTTTTTTAAGAGGCAATTCTTTATGAATTCACATGTCTCTCTTTCCTCAATCTGAACCCAGTATGCTCTTCAGAGGAAATTCTTTTTAGGAATTGGGCCCACCAGCGGCCGAGCGGTAAAGTCGCTGAACACTGGTAGTTCGTCCGAGGTTCGAATCCCGCGAACGGGCTGGCTGCATGGGCGTTTTCGTGTTTTTCCCCATGTGTAACGTGTATACGAGCCAGTTTCCTTTAGAAAGTCCTCCACGAAGGCATCCCTCCCCTTAGGCAGATAGCCCTCGAGGCTTTGCCATAATCACACACACACACATTCTTTTTAGGATTTGTTGACAACTTCTAAACCTTTGATGAGTTGGATGTCCATTACTCGCTTATTTATAAAAGTATTCCGCGTTTCAATGCAGATCCGTGCTGGCTAAGAGACGACACGTCTTTACTCAATCTGGACCCATGATGTTTTTTTAAGAGGAAATTCTCTTAGGAATTGTTGACAACTTCTGAACCTTTGATGAATTGGATGTTTCTTTTCGTATTTCGAAGCAATTTATCAAAAAAGGAGATTCCAATGGAATTGTTTAAGGATGTCGTCTATTGATATTGAAAAACAAAAAAAGGAAATATCATTTGCGTCCTGAGAGTTTTAAGATGAGAATGCTTTTCCGAAATTTATTCCTGTTTTCGTCTGGATAGATATGGTCTTCATGAAAGGTAAGTCTTTTACAAATATTTTTACTCAAACTATTCTTTTAAACATTGTCTAGTAGAGCATTGTAAAAAATGTAATAGATTTATAAAAAAACAATTTTTTGTTCCCAATGTTATTGTCATACCGGGCATAATTCATATGTTTCACTATACTCTTTAGATCCTCTCTTCTTAAATAGGAGTGTAGAAAATATCTGTATGTCGAGAGAGTTGAAAGGATTTCCCCGGGCCTCCCTTAAACGCATAATTATTTTTAAAAACATATGTATGGTGTTTAGTTTGTTCTCCTTTGGATATCTTTTCCAACATATCGTGGGGCAAAAGGATTTCGTTTCGGCTGCTCCCCCTCTTTACGCTGTTATAAAACTGTTCTCTTAAAGCCCTTCACGGATCAGCAACGAGAATCTAAAGCAAAATGCTTCTATTGATTACCTATTTCTAAAGGATCCCAGAGACAATTTTTTAGATTGATTTTTTATTTTCTAAGCACAGAGGGAAAAAGATCTCTCACAGATAATTTATTCTTTTTTAACTCCCTGAAATAAGTCTCAAGTGAAACGGTCTGGACTCAAATCCTTTCCGTTCTACAGGTCCCTCCGTTTAGGATGTCCATTGAGGTGTGAAGGGGGGTTGCAGTTTTTGATATTTATTTCCAGTTCCACGACAGACAAAACTCTTGTGATTTAGAGAGGTATGAGAGACGAGCTAGAGGATTTTTTCCCATTAACATTGTGAAAGGGATCGAGTCGGCAGGGAAAAATTTCTCAGAGCTCAGAAAAAACAAATTCTGATTCTGTCCCGAGAGCTGACATTGCTTTAGGTTGAAAAATGCTTTTTTGGAAATGTATTCCCGCTTTCATCTGGATAGAAATGATTTTCACGAAAGGCATATCCCATTTTTCATTTCTCAAGTCGTTGTTTAAAGTATGCTTCTAAAAATTTCTGAGTGAAATATTGTCCGATTTTCTGTTTCAACCCTCCCTCTTTAAACACTCGAGAAAGATCATGTTGAGAGATCTTATTTTAGTTATCACAAATCACCCTGGTATGGCTAAAGCGGAACTCGGAAGGCTGTCAGTAAAAAACATTTTTCAGATTTGCTTTCAAAAGCTACACAAAAAAGCTACGAGGGTTCAAAAGAGCTATGACAATTTCCCAGAAGGGAAGGGCAGAAAATAGATATCCAGGTGAGTCCACAGCACAAACTGAAGGGAAGTGAAACGGGAAAGGCTTCCATATGTAATGAGAGTCCATTCTTAAAAATTGGATGTCTCGTCGATAAAGCTGCCTGTTCCCATACCTTCATAGAAGCTTTTTTCTAGGAGGGAGTGAAATGAAACGGGAAAAGTGTAAAAGGAATCTCTCTTGGTACCCATTCTTTCCAGATCAGGGAAACACGTGTGTCCTGGTGGGTCCACAGCAGGGACTGAACTGCAGCTAAACGCGGAATGCTTCATTCAATAATGGAAAGTCTATTTTTTTTAAAAATAGGGTGATGCCTCGTCGATCAAGTCGGCTGGAAAAAAATTTTTCAGAGCTCAGAAGAAAATTCTGAGTCAGTCCCGAAAGTTGACATTGCTCTAGGTTGAAAAATGGTTTTCTCAGATCACCCTGGTAAAGCTAAAGCGAAACTCGGAAGGCTGTAAACAAAAAAAAAAAAAAAAAAAAAAACATTTTTCATATTTGCTTTCAAAAGCTACGAGAATCCAAAAGAGGTATGGGAATTTCCAGAAGGGTAAGGGGCAGAAAATAGATATCCAGGTGAGTCCACAGCACGCACTGCACGGAAGGGAAACGGGAAAGACTTCGATAGATCAGAGAGTCGATTCTTAAAAAAATAGAGGGATGTCTCATTGATCGAGTCGGCTGTGGAAAAAAAATTCCTAACAGCTGAGAAAAATGTTCCCATACCTTCATAATGGATCTTTTCCAGGAAAGAGCAGTGTGTATCCAGATCGAATCCACAACACAGAATGATTGGAAGTCGAATCCACCGCACAGACTGATTGGAAACGAAATACGAAAAAGAAACATCCAGCTCATCTAAAGTTCCGAAATAGTAAGAGATTTTCAAAGAATTCTTCTTAAGATCATCGTGGGTTCCAGATTTGGGTAGAGAGTTTACTACTAAGTTGGAGATACTCAGAACTTTTCCTTCTAATGCATTGTAGTAACTATTAACTACTGTATTAACGTTTTGGCCAACTATACAAAACTTTGTTGATTCCCTTTTACACGTCTTACTTTTATTCAAAGGATTCACCAAACTATGTCTGACAAATGTAATTTTTAAACTTTCCATTTACACATTTACCCTTATATTTAACTTATAAAACATATTCATGCTGTATTTCTGATTCATTTTCCCATAATAAATACAGACTTACACATGTTTCTTTATTGTAAGACTTACTAACTTTACACAAATCTTATAAGGAGCAATAAATTTTCATGGTATGAAGCCCACTCAAACCAATGCATGAAGCATTTCTACCCAGTTAAGTTTAGATACGTACCAATAGTATTTCATTTCTTCTTATTTTATTCTACAGACAATTATACATATATATTCAGAACACTCCCTTTTATTCAGTAAGATTCATTTATACTACTAACACAAATTTTGCTAACTCTTTGAAATATTTTACCAAAAATATCTTATATTTTCTTGCACACATCCTACTTAAATCACCAAACATACACTGAACCTTGATTCAACTCTATTTGAACTTATCACAGCCTAACTCTCTTAACAAGGTAGAGAAGATTGAATTATATTTTAACTACAGAGAAGATTATCCACATTGTAACGTATTATTTTAAATTTGAATTATAGTCACATTTTGTGAAGGAGAACTTAAAGTCTATAATTCACATGGAATTAATATTCAGCCATGGAAATGAAACTTTATCGTCTTTTTCCCAATTTGGAATATAAAAATTTGTTAACTTGGAATACTTTTAACGTATTCATTGTAACTTAACTGAAAAATACCCATATTTCACATTGTGAATAATTTATTTAGCACTGAACTCTTACAGCCTTTGGAGAACGAAATTTAATTTATCATATCTGACAAATGACTTCTACATAGCTTTGATAAATTACACGAAATATTGAGTAGACTTCCAAATAATGATCTAACATAGTAATTAACATAAAAGACCTAAGACAAATAATTTTAAGATAGAAATTTCAAACTGGCATTGCTTAATAATGAACATTTACAGCTTTTTTGACTTTTAACTTCTCATAGATAATAAATAAAATTACACACAAATAATTATACAAAATACGTAATAATGACCGAAAGTCCATATAATGATCTACTATAGTCACCAACTTTAAAAATTTTAACGCATTTTTAATATGTCATAAGAAAGATCTCACTTTTTTGAAAAGCATTATTTTAATTAAACATTGGAACCACGCAGTCCTGCGCACATGTATAACATTTTTATTTATCATGAGCATGACACATAATAAGTAAATAAAATTTTCACAAAGTACGAAACACATTTCGCTTTTAACCGCTCTGTACTCTTAAGAAAAATGCAGTATGGAATGCTTAGAACACTCAGTGCCACAGTTCCTCATTTCCCCACGCATTGACCAAAATATACATGTACTTTAAATTCAGTTAAACAAATTCAAATGTTAGTATTCAAAGAGGAATACTTCACAAATTAGATAAAAAAAGAGGTACACAATGAACTTGAGTGATAAATACAGAAAAGCATGTAAGGACCGAGAAAAAGATGTATTCGTGGAGAACTTTATTAAGATAAACTTGCTCTACTTTTGCACATGGGTTACATTTTGCATTTCAAATTAAGGAAACATTCAAGATAATTCCTGTATAAGTAGGGATTTTATTCACACATGTTAGTAATGTAATTTAATAGAACAGTCGCAGATATATAGGACAAGTATGCCATTTCCAAGGAAAACAATTTTCCCAAGCCAGACTTTAACAGTGAAATATAAAATCGAATAAGAAAATCCCATATTTCGTACAAAATTAGTATCTGAGTATGCAAAAACATGAACAAGAAAGGAATATTTTTTCTGAAAATGTTCCGTGGGATAAGTCAGGACTAGTTTCATGAACAGAGTATGAAAAATAATGAAGAATTTTTAATTTTATTTTGCCTGTAGTACATTTACTTATACTAAAATCTTCCACTTGGTTGACTGTACTTTACATTTAGACGCAAGTTGATAAATCAGACTGATTTTGTGTTTTAAAGCTCCAGATTCAGAAATAATACAACTGAAAAGCAAAAAGTTTAAAACGACAAGAGAATATACTGTAAGCAAGCAAACGTGATAAATGACTTTTTTTTCGCTGATTTCCATGAATTCATAGATCGGCAGCAAAGTTTTAATGCACTGTATATGAACTTATTTTTTCAAATATATTACGATCACTGTTTTCAATTTATAGACGTTAAGGACACATTTCATGTTAATTTACCTTTATTCATGAGATTTATCTACGTATATACTAAATTTTTACATTTTGTTTATAAATATAATACCAAAAGTACATAAGAGAACATTTGTTTCTTGAAAATGTCCATAATTTTACGCAATTGTTATTTCTTTCATAGCTTTGAAGTAACCTATTAAGCACATAGTTATCTTGTATTGACCAGACAGCCGTTGGTCTTGCCAATGTCTGAGGGAAGTCACAATGCTAGAGAATTTAAGTAATATTTTACGAGTACGGAGAACTTCTTACGGCGTTTTTGATGAAAATTGACCGAATTTAGTAGTTCATTACTAACCTAGGAGCCTTTAACTATTTTTTATTCGAAAAAAACACACCAGAAATTATCATCAAGATTTTCCATACAGATATATTGTACTACTTTTCATGCCATTACATTTCCAATGAAATTTGATTCATTGTCAGATAGTTAAATGTTTGTTACTTTTTCGCATACGAATGCATTTCTTGTCTCACATACGCTCATTACATATGATTTAACAAAATTACGAACAAGTTAGAAGTTAAATGAATATTTCCTGAAATACTGTACATTTCATTCCGGAAAGTTTACATCAGTACCTTCATTTCGAAACCCCTAATGTTTCTTTTCCGGCATTCAAAGTAAATTTTGAGTATAGAATTTTCAGTTTTGACAGAAGTTATTTGTGGGTGGCTGTGATGTGTTCGTGTTTTCATAAACCGTTTTTGTGAAACACCTTATTGGTAACCTTTAGAACACTTTGAATATTACCATTTTTTACCTTACTGCAACTGCAAATCATTGAATTTTCAAATATTTTCCTATTTATTGTTTACAATGCCTCGTAAAGTCTTGGGAAAAAATTTTTACTAAATAGTTATATCATTCGATTTAATAATTTTGTTACACGTTTGGAAGATTTAACTTCACTATCACGCTAAACCAGAAGTTAAGAAAAGAAATGTAATTTTTATCTTAGTATTCTATGGGGATAGATTAATTTTCTCTGACATTGACGTATTCGTATGTAGATAATAGAGAGTTTTAACCCAGCTCGTACAGACTTGGAATATTTTCTCTCAGTCACCACGATCACAGACTTGCATTGTCATAGACGTTTTTCTCGTGAAATCTATTTCTTTCTTAAAACTTTATATACTAATTTCATTAGAAACATGTCTAAGAAAGTACCTCATCTTCATAAGAAACATCAGATTTGATTTAAATTAATAATAAAATAAGAATCATTATTTTGTAAATATATTTCTCTTTGACTCAAAAGTTTCTTCTTTATCATATTCGAAATGAACAATTAATTGTACATAACTAATATATTGTATTGATGAACCAGAGTTATATTTTAACTTACTGCATTACATTTCAAGTGAATGTGTTTTATTGCATCTTTTAATAAAATCTTAAAGGCTTAAATGAGTGTTTCATTACAAAATTTGTACTTTCTAACTTCATTCTACTGAAACGAAAACATTCATAACTTAGTACGGAGAAAAATTTTTACATATTATAATTTTTGATTAATTTTCATATTATCTTTGAAAATTTGTTTCCTGATAATATATTACTAATTTTCTTTCTTTCAATACATTTCGTACGTGATAAAAAATCTCAGTTTAGAAATGTTTTTCCTTAACGCCTTGTATTGCATTGCTGAACCGGGGCCATGCTTTCATTTTTATTACATATCATGTGAATATTTTAAAAAAGGCATATTTTTTCCTTCTGTTAGCACAATTTTAACCAGCATTTTACTATTACAGAGACTTCTTTAGTAAAATTTCAAGGGTTAAATTGAACGTTTCATTACTAATTTTGAAGATTCTGGATATATCCTATTTAAAATTTCATAACCGATTAGCAAAATAATTTATATATGCACTTTGTTGTCCTCTTGGTTAATTTTTAAAGCGTTTTTCAACTATAACACTTGATTTCTAGCGAAGTATCGAAATGATTATTTACTTTTCGCTTTTTCCAAAGAATTTCGTTTTAAAATTCAGTTTTGTGGTAGTAAACGTCAATTTGCGAAAGCTAAAAATCAAATTTATGTTTGGGAAAGGGAAAAAAAATGAAATAAAAAATTGATGAATTAACTAATAACTTAAAAAATAGTAAGAATGAGATGAAAAATGAAAACAATTAAAAATTAAAATTAAAAAATTTAAAAAATTAACTGTGGGAAAATCTTATATTTAAAACAGCATCCCATCCGATCCGAACAAGTATGGCTGGAGTATCGCGCGAAGCGCACTGTTTCCAGCTCATGAGGAGAGCCAGTAGGCACATGACGGTAGGAAGTCTGACGTGTTAGGAGTTAAGAGAATGAGGTGAGGCAGAAGGGGGCGAGCAAGATGTCGCAAGCCTAGGAATTAGGCCAGACAAGAAGACGCCCCGCAGACGGAGCAATACAAGGTAAAGCAATCATGAGTTTTTATGATAAGCTACTGTGAGAATATACTACATGACAGAACGAGTTTGTAGGAATACAAACTCTCGAAAGCATACATTTGCAGACATAGAGTTACAGTGAGAAAAGTGCAGTTTGCAAGATCAGATATCATATAAAAATTTCGATGAAATAATGAAAAAAGTATTCATAAAACCTATACACAATATATACAACTATATACAGGAATATTCTACATTATGTAGGAAAGTTCAGATCTCTAGCTAGGTGGGCTGCCAGCAGTCGTAACTCTTTATCTTCCAGTACTGGAATGTAGTCAAATACATGTAATTTTGACATGTGAGGGCATGTAACTGCTTTCTGGAAAAAGCTGGAGTTTAAGCGATGAAGATGCTCTATTACAGTTTCAATTTTCAAATCCTTGTGTAAAGTCCTATTAGATACGAAATAATGCGCATTCGTGAAGGTGCGCAGCAACTTGTTCTGTGTAATTTGTAATTTAGATATGCCCCTGTCTCTAACTGATGCCCACGCAGGGGAAGTACACGTGAAGATTGGCCGTATAACAGAGATGTATAAGTGCCATTTTCTTCTTAAGTCCAGTTTAGAGTGCTCGTTAATAAGTGGGTTAAGACTCTGAATGACTCCTAGTGTTTTACCCCTGGCATGAGTCAGGTGATCCTTCCAGGAAAATTGATCATTAGTAATAACACCAAGGAAATTCGCCTTGCGTACTCTAGGAAATTCTATGTCAAATAGCTTAAGCTTTTCTGTTATTTCAGTGGCAGAGTTCTTCTTTCGGACAATGAGCAGTTTGGATTTATCTGCGTTAATTGAAATACGCCATTTGGTACACTAAAATTCCTTTTGCGGCATGACTTGTTGAAGTTTCCTGACAGCTTGATTAGGACACATAGATTTTACAGCAAGCGCCGTATCATCTGCATAACAGCCAATGAAGTAATTGTAGTTAAAGCCTGTTTTAGGGAAGTCAGTCACCAAGAAGAGATATAAGATCGGACCTAAAATTGACCCTTGCGGGACACCGGCGTGAATTCGTTTGACTTCAGAAATCTCATTTCCAATAGAAACATGAAAACTTCTGCCTTTCAGGAATGAGTAGATGAGACACGTTAAAGTTTTGGTGAAGCCAAGGGAACGGAGCTTGAAAATTAGACCCTCGTGTCAGACGCGGTCAAAGGCTTTGGCCACGTCTAGCATGAGTAAAGCCACATTTTGTCTGTTATGTAACGCACTGCCGATGAACTCAGAAATTATGACCAATTGTTTCGTGGTGAAGAGCGTTTTTCGGAAACCAAACTGTTCTTCTGGTAGTTTCTCTAAGTATGGATGGATTCTATGATAAATAATGCGTTCAAAAATTTTCCCCAAAACTGGAAGCAAACTGATAGGTCTAAATCATTTTGGGCGAGTGGTAACCTTGCCGGCTTTAGGTAAGACAAACATTTTGGCTCTTTTCCAGGCAAGCGGAAAGTATCTGATAGTTAAGCAAGCATTTAAAATACTGGCATACCTTGCAATACAATTTTTCGGAAAGTTCTTGAATGCTAGGTTGGTTATTGCATCATAGCCCGGAGCCTTCCTGTTTTTTAGTTTCCTTATGATTTCTTGGATTTCATGTGGAGAGGTGAGTTCCAGATTGTCTTCTAAGTCCTCCTGTGAGGTAAACCAGTCATTAATGCAGTATCTTACAACATAAGCGAAGTCTATGTCACAAGGACGCTCATTCGGTTTAAACTGATTTTCAAAATGTTCTGGAAAGGCGTTTGCTTTTTCTTTATTAGTGAGAGCCACGCTATTATTGAAGTGAAGTGGTTTGTTCGCTACAGCCTTTCCTTTTAGATTTCTGACAAATGACCAGAACGCATTGTCTGGTTCATTAAAATTTATGATTTTTTCATCCCAAAGGTCATTTCTGAGCTGATGAATTGATTGCTTGAAGTCACGATTCAGTCTATTAATTTCCGTTTTAGTACTCGGGTTCCATGTTCGATTCCAGGCTTTCCTTAATCTATTTCTTTCTCTGATTTTATCTTTGATGGGGAGGGGGGAAGTCTTCCAGATGTCTGTTTAATGGGAATGTTCTTGGTGGCAGTATTGACTGCATTAATGATACTGTTAATAAACAGGTGCACAGCTAAGTCTATGTCCTGCTTGGTTCTTAAAGCTGTGTTCAGGAAGGTACTATTACTTAAGATCAGATTATACTGCTTCCAGTCTGTAATCTTTTTCTCCTGCGTCGTTTTGTCTTTTAGGATTCCAAGTGTGGCCATTACAGGTAAATGATCCGAGCTTAGATCATTAACAACTTCAAGATATACTGGAATTGAAGCGGAGGTAAGTAGTAGATCAAGAATGTCCCCTCTGTTCCGGTCGTGTGCAAGATAAGTGTATTCCTCAGGCGCAAAGAAATAAACAGGTTCGTTGTTTATAAATTCAAAGAGTTGTTCTCCATTTGGGTTTGTTTTGCGACAGTTCCATACCTCATGTTTCGCATTAAAATCACCTGCTAATATAACAGGAAGATTTGTGAATAAGATGTCCTTTAATAATTCAGCTTCTAAAGGGTATCTGGGTGGATTATACAAGGCTGTGAAATAAGTTTTTCCATAACCTTGAAGAAACACGGAGACAGTGACATACTCTTGTCCATTATTTCTGTACTGCTTAATCATGCATGATTGGAGAGAGTTCTTTACATATATCGCTACCCCCCCCCACCACGATTTAAAGCAGGAATGAATAAAGTCATGATTAGAAGAAATCCTAGCCGTCGTGTAAAAACACATGTGTGAAGCGGTTTTCATGTCAAAGCGCATGCTCAGACTTTCAGCCTCATGACATCAATGGTGCAAAATAAGTCAAAGGGACAAAGAGAGTTTCAAATAACAAGTCTGATAAGACGACGGGGTAGCCGTGTGGTAACGTTCAGGTCTTACACTTAGAGATGGCGGGTTCGAATCCTAGCCGTGGAGTTATTTTTAAAATACAGAGAAAATAATATTAAATTCCATGAAAATTAATTAAGGGAATAATTAAAATAATGACGTACTAAAAAATTAAAATACTTATTAAAAAGAGTAAATTAATGACGTATTAAATAATTAAAAATAATAAATTTAAAGTGATGTCATTCCAGACACGTGGTTCATGAAATCGTTGCCACAAAAAATAAAAGCTTTGAAACATATTATCGTTGCCACAAAATAAAAATGAAACTCATTATGATTACGTCATCCAATCCCGACAACGTCACTTCCGGATAAATCCAATATGGGGGCGACCCTTCCTGTTGTCACGCGATCCAAGATGGCGCTGGCGGCACATAAAAGGCACATCCCTGTTACGCTATCTATTGTTCTCTTACGTCATCTATCGTTCTATTACGTCGTGGCGGCATCCTTTGGCCGCACGAGTACTCCGGCTTACTACTCATGCATCATCTTCATTGTTTAATAATTTATTTAAAAGTAATACAAGGTGCAATGTTATAAAAATCTCTTTTTTTTTTTTTTTTTTGGCTGCAAAATAAAATATTTACGAAAAAGAAGAAAAATGAAAATCTCAATTGTTTCAGATTTTAAATTACGTTCAAAGGGGCGTTTTTTTTAACCTTTTGTGTGTTACCTTTATTTATTAAATATCATGTTCTTTGCACTTTTAAACCATAAAATTAAGTTCAGTAGCACATTTTTTTTAAATGGGCTTATCTTTAGAATTTCCGACACAGTTCCGCGTCCGCTGGAGATAAAAAGAATTCCCCCCCTTCCCGTAAAGTGTTGCCATTGCTCGCTTTTAAAACATGGAGTTTGTTACTCAAAAATTCGTTAAAGTTTTATAAAATATGAAACCGATAATAAAATAAATTATAAATTTCAAAGTTGATCTTCCACATGTCCATACTCGTAGGAGGATTACGTCATTCAAAATTCGATGGCTCTATGTACCGCTGTTTTACCACAATGCGAGAAATATACATATATTTATGCACATTTTTGATTATTTAATTTCTTTAAATATAATGCCGGACTCTAACATTTGGTGGCAACAGTTTGAAAAGTGAAACGGACTTTTATAGCGATTCAAGGCAAAACTAAAACAATAGTCCTTCAGGGACAAAGCCCGTTTGGACTAACAAATTTCTATGTAAAGATATATTTGTAGCTAGGGCTTTGTTCAGAGTTCATGAAGAAAAATACTGCCAATAAAAAGATTTTAAAAGTGTGCCAACATACTTTGTTCCTTCTTATTGAAATAACCAGACGTACTTCATTTATCTAGAAAGACTTTGCTATAGTCAAAACAAACTGATGATGGATGTTTCTTTCCTGGAAATATTAAGCTCGTATATGCATTTGTCTAGAAAATTATTGTTTTCCATGTACGTCCTGAAATGGAAACTTCTTTTTTATTTCTCATTATTTATTTACATTTTGATAAGAAGAGTGTGAGGTTTTACCTGTATTTTTTCGATCCTTTAAATAGTAGGACCACAGATGGCAAGCAATTTTTTACAGAATAATGTAGTATGTGCCAATGGTTCCTACTGGCCGCTCGTGAAATTAAATTTGCAGTTCTTATCACTTTATAGTTACTTTCTCCCTCCTTCCAGCATGCCTTCATGGTGTAACAGCAGCGCACCTGGCGCATATTCGAGAGGCCTAGATTCGAGTCCTGGCGAAGGCATTGCTTATTTTTCACGTTCAAACATCAAAACACTAATGATCCTGTAGTAGTGACCAAACTAAAAGGTGGCGGCGAAGGGCCAAAATAAAAGGTGACAGTAACTCGTAACCACGGGAATTTGCCAAGTGGATCTGTAATCCCAGTCGGCCTTGAAAAGGGGAAGCATATAAGATGTTTTCTTCCTCCCTCCAACATGTCTTCGTAGCGTAACGATAGCACATTCAACACATATCCCAGAGGTCCAGGTTTGAGTCCCGGTGGCATATTTCACAAGTGTACATCTGTGTAGCCACCGAGGGAGTTGCTTCTAGGATGGACCAATGAGCATCCAGTGATATTTCTGTCATGTCACATGACCTTTCGCGTGCTTTAAGATTTAAGTAAGATGGTTGAAAATATTCTGCCAAGCAATTTTCTGTACAAAATAATTAAAGCATCGTCGATTGCTTCTGAAACTTTTCATTGCGAAGTTAGATCAAATATAGGCAATTATGAAGATTTCACTACCTGGTTGAAATAAATACAAAAACATGTTGGATACTTCGAAAAAATATCGATGTAAAATATTACTTAATAAGTGGTAAATAAGATGAAGAAAGAAATATGTGATAAACATCTGAGCTTAAATGTAATCTTTACATAAAACTATTCGTATGAGAAAAATATTTACACCAGTTATATATGTAAATAGAAGTCAGCACTTTTTATTGCAGTCTATATGAAAAAGATGTTCTATAATATTAGCCAATGCAGAATTTTATTCAAAGTGAACTTTACTAATTTGCATTCGTATGCATTCAGTGTGTTAAATTTCTCATTTACTAACTGTCTCTTAAATGTACTGTCTACACAAGAAATAATACTCATCAAACAGAGTGAATTTATCTTACTCACAACGAATATATTCAATTTATTTATATATAATTTTTAATGTTAGCAATAGATATAATCAGATCCTATGTATACTGAATCTTACACTTTAAAATCGGCCCACCAGCGGCCGAGCGGCAAAGTCGCTGAACACTGGTAGTTCGGTCCGAGGTTCGAATCCCGTGAACGGGCTGGCTGCATGGGCGTTTTCGTGGTTTTCCCCATGTGTAGCGTGTATACGAGTCAGTTTCCCTTAGAAAGTCCTCCACGAAGGCATCCCTCCCCTTAGGCAGATAGCTTTAGTGTGCTTTGCCATAATTAAATAAACCAAACCAAACACCAAACCACTTTAAAAATTAAAAGAATGAAAGCACTGAAATATAAAACACTAGATTCATTGGAACCCTTTCAGTCATTCTCAGCTCAATTAAAAAAATATACGCTTGAATTCTCTTAATCCACATAATATGCCGTGAACATCAATCCAAATATTAATGTGTAATAAAAATCGCGAGAGTGAAATATTAGATTTGCAGTATTATTAAAATGGCAAGCAGGCAATAAGATTTGATAACTGTAGCATTTTTATCACTTTATGTGTTAAATAAAAAAATTTGTTGAAAATTTAGATATTTCTTAATTTTTTTCTGAAATTATAACTAAGATTTTTTTTTTTTTTTTCTCTCTGAAGAGGAAGATGAAATTCCAATCAATTTATTTACAATTTTGGAATTATTTTTTTTCAATTTGTTGCTCTGAAAGTATGGGAGAAATTATTCAATGACTAACAAATTATTTGATTCAAATCCTTAAAATTATTTAACTTTATGCAGTAACCATTCTTGAGAGTGAAATTTCCACTTAATTTTTATCACTTAAATTTTTATACTCCCTAAATTTATAACAAATTGCCTGATGTGGCAAAATTATTTTTTGAAGAGCATCGAATAAATTTCAGTATATTTTATCCCTGAAAAAGCACACATATGCACACAAAAGAAGACCACTTGCCTTGATTTCCATCATAAAATTATTTCCTTAATGCAAATTTAGAAAACTTATAACCATACATGTTAAAAATTTATTGATTACATTTTCACAATACTAACATATACACAAATACTTATTAATGATGCTTTTGAATAACCAAGCAAAAGTCACCATTCAATTTAACGAACAATTTCTAAAAAATTCGTCACTACGTCCAATTTTTTTGCTGCACATTGTTTCGAGAACATGTATTCTGCTAAATACAATGCAAAGTCCCATTTCTTTTATATTGGGGTAGCTGTGTTTTAATATGCCGCCATGTACCTTAAATTGCATTAGTGTGTGCTCCTGTAATTTCATCCACAAAAGAAATGCTATGGTTTACAGCTAAGTGGTCAAATTCCAGGGTGTTTAAGCTTCGATAAGGCCTCCGGCAGGCTGATATTATAGTTGTTTCTGAGCGAAACCACTCTGAATAACACTATTTATGTTGTACGATCATGTACAGCCACAAAAAAAAGAGTCTCCACTATCACGTTCAACACCTCCAAACACCCACTGCCCTTCAACATGATGGCCCCGATGATATTTTCTTTTTCCGAATTTACTTTCATCAATTTCAACTGTTTTATCAGGTCCACCAATCATCTGGCTGTTCATTTCAATGTACTCCAGAATTGTCTCTCTTATGCATTGGCTCCAGGAGGCCATTCAGTTTGATCCAAAACCATATTCTTTCATTATCGTTGAGGTAGCAATTTTTTTCGAGCACATCATATGCCAACACAAAGATTTCAGCTATAATCAGTTAGCATTTTGAAAACCATGATGATACTGGAATAGTCTTTGAAGCATAGCAAACACTGCTGTTATTTTTTTTTTTATTTTTTTTTTTTCCCCACAATACCACAGTGGAGTAGCGAGCATAACTGGCGCCCGGGGCAAACTACCTTTTTGGCGCCCTGCCCCCTCAAAAAAAAAAAAAAAAAAAAAAAAAAAAAAAAAAACCACTTGCAGTAATATAATGCATAGAATATATTTGTAATAAGAAAATAATACCAATAGTAATAAAATGCTGAATCTCCGATAAAAATACTCTAAAACATGTTAAGAATAGTCACTACCTAACTACACTAGCACTGGATTCGGAAATGTATCTGTGTCGGCTGAAAAATCAAACATACGATGATCTGGAATTAGTTAAAAAGGTATTATTTATTTTACATATTTATGTAATTGTTTTTAAAAAAGTAAAATTTTTAATCAATTAAAAGTTTAATATATATTACAGATAAGTAGATATATTTATTAATAATAATATAATATTATAATACATTGATACAATTAATTACTATGCATATATTTTTATTGGCTTAGATAAAGGAAATTTATCAATTACTTCATAAGATCATTTCAAATTCTTCTCTTTCCACATTTAAAGATGCTATATTACTTAGGGGATCTTGTCCCACCGCTGACAGTAAATAGTCAAAATTTATTTTAATTTGCTGAACAAACGTACATAGCTAGCATATGATAATGAAATAGTAAGGAGTATTTGAAGTGCGATTCTTAGGTTTGGAAAAACATTTTCTCCATAGATTTGTAAGGGACTTTTAGGTTCAATTTCTTTTCTACTGCGGAGAAATATCTTGCAGTCACATTCCCTGCTCAAAACAATTAGGAGATAGCCCACCAGCGGCCGAGCGGTAAAGTCGCTGAACACTGGTAGTTCGGTCCGAGGTTCGAATCCCGCGAACGGGCTGGCTGCATGGGTGTTTTCGTGGTTTTCCCCATGTGTAACGTGTATACGAGCCAGTTTCCCTTAGAAAGTCCTCCACGAAAGGCATCCCTCCTCTTAGGCAGATAGCCCTAGTGTGCTTTGCCGTAATTAAATACACACACACACACACACAATTAGGAGATACTGTGAGTTCGGTTATAATCGACAACTATTTTAATTAAAAGAAATAGTAGAGATTATAAACAAAAAATATAACCTTCACAAAATATGAAAATTTAGTACGTTATGTCGAAATCTATGCGTATTAGATATGGAGTAAGGAGCGACCTGCAGCATTCCTTTGCAGTACGAGATTAAAAGCAATTGATACGCATTGAATGCTTTGTAGCAGTTAATATACGATGTCTCAGCAAGATGACTTAGTTGAATCGGTAGTCAGGAAGGCCATCAGTCGTTTACAGGAGAGTCAAACGAAATCCATTGTAGCGAAAGTGTTAGGTGTTTCCAAAAATGTCATTTTCAGACTATGTAATCGTTTTTCGAAACTGGATATGTTTGAGAAATTCGGGACAAGGTCGTGCTATCGTTTTCAAATAAAAAAGCGGGAGCTATATGCGCATTTCGTTAAAAAAAAAAAAAAAAAAAAAAAAAAAAAAACACCTATATCTCTAATTTAGAGAAATAAAGTGGTCAGAAAGAACGTTTTGTATGCGGAGATATTTGGTTCATGTACTGCAAACATTTTATTACACATTTTATCAGACAAACCAAGAAAATAAATAACTAACTTTATAGCAATAATTATTAATTTTAAATATGTTTTCCAGAAATCGATCAAAATAAAAACTGAAATTTTCCGGAAAATCTTGTTTGGAGACCATTTGGCGCCCCTCTGCGAGCGGCGACAGGGGCATCATACACCCCCTTGCCCCCCCTTGCTACGCCACTGCAGTACCATGTTATGCCATCTGAGAGTTTGCGATCATTTTTTAGAACCATCGAACAGTTGCATTTAGGACACAACATACTACTCTGATTTAGCTCAACCTCCTTTAAAAGTTCGAGCAAAATGTCTTGTTTTGTGCACAGAAACACGGAGAACAGCTTAGTGGGGATACCATTTTTCCCCAAACAATTACCAATAGCTGGCAGCTGACAAGAACTGGCTATAATGCTTTGATATTTTTCTATTATACTCTTTAGTGGTGCCATATTACTACAATATATATATTTCTTTAAATAGTTTTTAATATAAAATTACACTTAGAATAATGTATGAAAATACAATAAGTAAAAGAATGTAAAATTAAAATAAATATGTAATATAATTTTTATAATAGCAAAATATCTGTAAAATGAAATATAATGAATTATAACTAAATAAAGAATAAATAATATATAAATAATACAATAATAAGTTGAATAAGATCAAAATGAATAATAAAAAACTACATTAAATGTTAAAATGAAATGGTAAAATAAAATTAAATATAATAAATAATAATACACTGAAATGGTAACAAAATATCAGTATTTAAGATTAAAGAAAACTACTAATAACAAAAAACGGTACTATTCGGTTTCGAGGACCGTAAAAAAATTGCAGCGAAAATGTATGCGCAAAAGCGCAAAATCTAGCAAACGCGCCTATTTAACAGCGCGCCAAATCAAAGTGCAGAATCACCCACTGCTTGACGCGTTTTTAAGAATTGCACATACTCGGTATCCATGTGCACATCGACCTATTTTCACTTAAAAAAAATCCTAGAATTTAACAAAAATGGCACTGCGCACACCCTTGACTTTATCTATGTACACATCGACCTATTTTCACTTAAAAAGTCAAAGAAAATTGACAAAAATCCAGTTGTTTTTACCCTTGTAAAAAGCGGCAAACAAATAAGTGAGCGATTCTGCACTTTACCGAAAATATTTTCAAAGAAAAGGCATCATTCATTATAGAAAATTACGTTTGAACAACCAACGAGATGAAATTATGCTTTAGCGATAAGACGGTAGCGAAATAGCGATGCAGACATCCATTCAGTTATGTTTAGCAATTTTTATATAAATTATAATAGTGATCTGAACTAGTTATTTACTCTTATGCTTCCATTCAGTCATGTTTAGCCTTTTTCATATAAATTATAATAATAAAAAAGTATTATATGAAATTAACCTTTCATCTAAATTAAAACATCAATCTTAACTAGTTATTTACTATTACAGTACTTCCTTACTTGCGTTAGAGTTGCCGCAATTATTTTTGGCAGCATCGGCATCAACAATAGTTTGGCGATTTTTTACGGCCCTCAAAACCGAATAGTACCTAAAAAACAAGAAGAGCTCAGGCACACGCACTACGTAAAGAAGTAGATTCTCTTTCCGGCCTTCTGTAGCGTTTCTGGCACGGCTACGATAAGTGGCGCATTATCTGCCACTTGGCGAGTAAGAATAGAGTTGGCGAGAAAATGGGGTTATATGCAAGTTTAGCCTTAAAAACATTTAAAATATAGAATATTTATATTAAACATTTTTTTAATCTTAATATGTTGATAATTTCAATATTTTTTACCCATTTCACCCTTTAGACTAATAATAAATTATAAAAAAGCATTTATGATTACAGTCAAGAGTCTTTAATCCGGACTCGTCGGGACTTCGGCGATTCCGGATTATTGGTTTTTCCAGATTATAGATCATCAATTTAAATCTGCTAGGATGGCACGCAGAAATTATAAAATTAAAAATATGAAACCGTAATTTATGAAATAAAGAGCAATTATGATCTAAAGGGTATCAAAATTTACAAAAAAAAAAAAACTTAATATTTATTTGTTTACTTTATTAAACATTTTTTTCAACGCGCGCATACCTAAAGCATACATTACCCAAAGTCGAAATTAGCCCCATAACACAAGACATCTTCAGGATATCCTATTTAAGTCGCAATCTCCCGGGAAGCAGTTAGGATATCCTGAGGATGTTGATTCTCAGATATCCTGAGGACTTCTTAAGTCAACATCCTGAGGATATCCTATTCAAGTCTCAATGTCCCGGGATATATGAAGATCTCAGGATGTTGATTTTCAGATATCCTGAGGACTTCGTAAATCAACATCTTAAGGATGTCCTTTTCAAGTCGTAATGTCTCGGGATATATGAAGATCTCCTGATTATGTTGTTTCTCAGATATCTTCAGTACTTACTTTTTATGGAAGCTCATATCTGAAAATATTAAAGTAACCTTGTACCACACGCAAGTCATGTTATAAGAATCGAAATCTTACTCTATGGATTACCTATTCTGCATATGAAAATTTAATTGTTATGCTTACACTGGATTTCGTCTTGTATATGTTGGCTGTAAATATTAAGTAATAATATTTTCAAATTTTTGTTGTTGTTTCACAGTGCCTATTGATCAGAGAAATTTCTTACAAGTTATAGGCACGTGTTTTCATCCGTTTTTGAGTTTCATATTGAAAGTGTGTTTACGATTAAATTCTAATTGCTACATAATATATTTTGTAAACATTATTTTAAATACTTTTCTAATATTTTTGAACACAAATATTATGTACGTTACAGGTTAACTCAGAAAATCTTTTACGAAGACATTTATCCTATGAATAGATGGGCATTATGTGCATCCATGCCTTATATGGCATTCGAACTTGAGCCCTTCTGTACGGCAATCGGTCAATATAATCACTTACCCGTCTCTTAGGCACTAATCAGAAATATCAAGTTATAAAAGTATTCTATTAAATTCATCGATAGTTCTTAGCATAGAAATAACTATACTTTGAAACTGCAAAAGAAAAAAAATACTTTTTGATCTGTTACACTATTATATTAATAATGAATGATGTTTAGTGCTGTGCAGTAATAAGTAACAATATTTTTTTTTAACAAACGAAATTTTAGTTTACAGACGCAGTTAAAAACTAGTCTGTACGAGGTTTAACTTGTTTTAATTTGAATTTATAAACAGAAGAATAATTTTATTGGGCTAAAAAATTCATTGCAGTTTCTTCGTTCATTTTCTGGTAAGTTCTTTAATAATGAGAATTAGCTTTTCAAAGCGACTGAGGCAAGAAGTAACTTATTTTTTACCTCTCTGTAATAGGAAAATAAGATTTGAGAATGGGAAGAACTAACATTAAGTTCTTACTCTCCTCAAACCTCACTTTGCTACCTCTTTAAGCATACAAATATTCGGTCTTTGCTAAACAAAGCGCGAAAAAAAATATATCCAGCGCTCTGCAGTCTTTTACGTTATGCCGACAATGCTACATGACTCCTCATAATTTAACAATAATTGCTGCTTTATTAATTTATTTGTAACATCCAGAAAATGCAGTAAACACGTTTCTTCAAGGTATATAACACAAAGTTAAATGTTGTTATGAAAACTCAAAATTAGATAACGGATTAAATAGATGTTCAAACTTTAAATTAAAATAATTTAATTTTTAAATTAAATGCGTTCTTTAAACTCAGCAGTTTTATTACTTTATTTTATACTATAAATAACAATTGGAGTTGAAAATCTTAAAGTTTTGATCATCATTATCATTGGTCGTAAAACTGCTTCTCAAATTTTCTTTGCTTTTGAGAAACCGAGCTCGGCTCAGAGTGTAACACCTCTGAGCACTTTTTCTGTAGCCGATGCCCCAAGAAGATTTCTCTTTTGTTAAAGTGGCAGATTTATGTGTCAGACCTTCCCTTCTTTTGTATCCCCCTACAAGGGAAACATCCCTTCACAACAAATTCGCAAAACGCCCCCAACGGTTTTAATTGCTCCGTAATAGTGATATCCTTGAAGAACCCCACAAAGTGGAAAGTACACGTACTTACTTTCTGATTTCCAGAATTCAGCTATTCTGCTAAACGTTAATAGCCGTTAATCCAAATTCTCTTTCAGTTAGGAACTGACTTGCTGACGCTTGCAAGCGTTACATTGACAGAGTGGGAAAAGTAAGTTTCTAAATGTTTCCTTTATTCTACAAAAATGATCAGAACTAAAAAAAAAATTATCTCAGATATCTAAAAGACGGATTTACAGCAGAATAAATCAACGTATATTATCGGATTCGTCAGAAGATGAAGTAGTATTTAATTATGAAAAAGGACTGTGTCGAATTTTCGCGCTAGCAAATATTCTTTAAGTTCCATTTCAAACTGTGATTCGGAATATGAACTTTTATGTCTCAACAAGAACTGACTGATGACGATTACCAAAACGATTATCCCATTTTAAGGAATATTCCAAATATAGGACTAATAAATATTCCGTTAGACTTTATGTCCCTTGTGTGCTTAGGGAGTAGTACAAAAAATGATTACTATTAGGATAGGCGGAGGCACCTTACAAGCACGATTACCACATAAAAATGTTGAACTAATTTTTTTTTAAAAATGACCAGTTTTTAAAGCCTTATGTACCAATTGAATTTGCAAGAAAACCAAGAAACAAACTCTAAAAGAATTGAAAAACTGGAAAGCTACAGAATACCGTCAATTTTTACTGTACACTAGCCCACTTATTTTTTTTTAATTTTTTTTAATTTAACAAAAAGCTACATGATCATTTTTTACTACTTCATATTTCGATTAGACTCTTATGCAAAATACAGAATCAGACGGCGATTGATGAATACGCACAGTCTCTATTAAAACTCTTCGTAGTAAATTTTGGGCTTTATTATGAAAAACAGTATATTGCTCATAATGTTCACGGCCTACTGCATATTTGCGAAGATGTAAAAATGTTTGGGCCGTTAGATAATTACAGTGCATTTAAATTTGAAAGCTATATATCTTCTATAAAAAAATTGATTAGAAAATCTTCCGCTTCATTACAGCAAATAGCAAGACGAACTCATGAACTGTTTAATCATATTGTAGCCATGAATAATGATTCAATCAACATAACCGACTTAAGTTCAGAATTTCAGAATTTACACACATCTGATCCACTACTTAAAGGTTATTAAATGCTTAATTTTATTATTGAATTTTGAATACAAATTAACTGAAGTCAGAACTGAATTTGTAGAATAATTTAATTATGAATATATCGAAGAATTCAGTTTTGGGCTATTGAATGGTTAAAAATGATCGAAAGATTTTTAATACTTTAAAGCAAAATTTTCTGTTATAATATTTTGTATTAATAATTCATTTCAAGTCTCTTGCTCAGTTTTAGATATATTTACAAATTATTAAATAAATTGAAATTCAAATTAGAAAATAAATTGTATAAATATTCTTAACATTTCTCATTTTTCCATAGTACCCACAGATGGAGGACCTGAGACTGTCTGTGGAAAATAAGCAAGTTTCAGGTTATCACAACACCTTCACACACTTTCACTGGAATATAAAGAAGATTTCTGGGGATATACTGGGATGTAACATTAAGCAGTTGAGAGTATGTATTTAAGAGGTTAAAGGGTTATAGTAACTAGTATTTCAAATCCTGATAACATCCCATACGCTGTCGGTGGGACCTAGATATGATGTCCTAAGGATATACTGGGATGTGACATTAAGCACTAGGGAGGATGAGTTTAGGAGGAAACTGGGTTATTACGGGATGTCCTGAGGATGTAGTTAGTAGGACTTTAAATCCTAATAACATCCCATACGCTGTCGATGGGACATAGATAGGATGTTTTAGGATATAATGGGATGTGTTTAGGAGGTTAGTGGGATATCCCGGGATGTCCTGAGAATGTAGTAAGTAGGAGTTCATATCCTAATAACATCCCGCACGCTGTCAATGGGACTTAGTTAGGATGTCCTGAGGATATCCCGGGATGTGACATTAAGCACTCGGGAGGAGGTGTTTAGGAGGTTCGCGGGATATTCCGGGATGTCCTGAGGATGTGCGCATATCCCGCGAGCAACATCCTCGGGATATCCCAAGGATGTTTTTGTGCTATGAGGGAAAAAATTGCAACCAGAAAACTATTTCATGTGTATTCGCGATATTTATAATGACAAGGAATTTGATTTAAATCATATCAAAGACGGAGTACATCGAGATGAAATACTACATTTAGTAAGGAATTATAAGCCGAATAAAATAAAAGCATCTGCCCTGAAAATAAGGATGGTGCTGAAAGATCAACTTCCAGTTCATTACGCGCCTGCCGATTTAATTAGATACAAAGTATGTAAATAAAATAAAACTATGTAATTTGCTGCAGGTCTTTAGTATTTTATCACAATACAGAAATCACCTAATATATTATTTCATTACAGGTTCAAGAAATGCATCTCTATCGTTAATTCAATAATTTTGAATTTTAAACTCAGAAACGTTTTTAATGCAAAGAACATACAAGTTACGGTACACATATAGAATGAAACATTTGGCCTTGATACAGAATTGCATCTCAAAAATATGTCAAAGTTGTAACAAGCATATGATCACCACAGTGCATTTTGGTAGGTAACAGATGTAACACTGAATATGAGTGATACGAAAATCTGTGAAAACTGTATCAAATGACAATTCAAAAACCTCACCAAAGCGTCAACAGTACGTTTCATAGCACCCGGTACAATACCTTTAATTCTAAAATTCTGTCAGTCAATGCCTCTCTTATTAACAAGAGTTTTCCCACCACTTAATAAATAATGACAATTGTAGGTTCAGACTTGACCGCAAAAATTGAGGTTTCTTTGCTGCATAGAAAAATCTTTACTACACTGATAAATAAATGGTGATACCAATTTAAACTTCCCTCAAAAGATAGAAGGCTTCTCTTCTGCTTAGATCAACACATATCTTTTCACACTATTCTAGTGTCCAAACGAGTTCTTACACACATGACAGATTCCTCTCT
The DNA here is from genome assembly GCF_044657685.1 of Stegodyphus dumicola. Classification (NCBI taxonomy): domain Eukaryota; kingdom Metazoa; phylum Arthropoda; class Arachnida; order Araneae; family Eresidae; genus Stegodyphus; species Stegodyphus dumicola. The sequence continues at coordinate 56,935,936 of NC_140778.1, forward strand.
TCTGTCGATATACATATCTTAATAATTCCTTATCAAAAGTTAACTTTTCCATAGTTTATACACAAGTCTTCTCCCCCTGTGTGAATAAGCATATGAGCTTTTAAACTATCCTTCCAACGAAATGACTTCTTACATATTTCACACATATGAGGTTTCTCTCCTGTGTGACTGAGAATGTGGCCGTTTAATGCATCCTTCTGTTTAAATGACTTCTTCCATATTTCACACACATGAGGCTGCTCTCCTCTGTGAATAAGCATATGGTTGCTTAAAGTAGAGTTCAGACTAAAGGACTTCTTACATACTTCACACATATGAGGTTTCTCACCCGTGTGACTAACCATATGGTTGTTTAAACATACTTGTAGTTAAATGACTTCTTACATTCTTTACACACATGAAAGTTCTCTCCTGTGTGAATAAGCATATGTCTACTTAAAATAGAGTTTTGACTAAAGAACTTCTTACATACTTCACATACATGACGTTTCTCTCCTCTGTGAATAAGCATATGGCTGTTTAAAGAAGACTTTTGACTAAAGAACTTGTTACATACTTCACAAATATAAGGTTTTTCTCGTGTGTGAATAAGCATATGCCTGTTTAAAGCACTCTTGTGTTTAAATGACTTCTTACATACTTCACACACATGAGACTTCTCTTCTGTGTGAATAAGCATATGTCTCTTTAAAGTGGACTTCTGACTAAAGGACTTCTTACATATCTCACACACATAAGATTTCTCTCCAGTGTGTATAAGCATATGGCTGTTTAAACCACCCTTCTGAGTAAATGACTTCTTACATTCTTCACATACATGAGGTTTCTCTCCTGTGTGAATAAGCATATGGCTGTTTAAAGAAGACTTTTGACTAAAGGACTTGTTACATACATCACAAATATAAGGTTTTTCTCGTGTGTGAATAAGCATATGCCTATTTAAAGCACTCTTGTGTTTAAATGACTTCTTACATACTTCACACACATGAGGCTTCTCTCCTGTGTGAATATGGCTGCTTAAAATAGAGTTCTGACTAAGAGAATTCTTGCATACTTCACGCACATAAGGTTTCTCTCCCGTGTGAATAAGCATATGGCTGAGCAAACCACCCTTGTGACTAAATGAGTTCTTACATACTTCACATACATGACGTTTCACTCCTGTGTGAATAAGCATATGGCTGTTTAAAGAAGACTTTTGACTAAAGGACGTGTTACATACTTCACAAATATAAGGTTTTTCTCGTGTGTGAATACGCATATGCCTATTTAAAGACCCCTTGTGTTTAAATGACTTCTTACATAATTCACACACATGAGGTTTCTCTCCTGTGTGAATAAGCATATGCCTGTTTAAAGCACTCTTGTGTTTAAATGACTTCTTACATACCTGACAAACATACGACTTCTCTTCTGTGTGAGTAAGCATATGGATGTTTAAAGTAGACTTCCGACTAAAGGAATTCTTGCATACTTCACACACATGAGGTTTCTCTCCCGTGTGAATAAGCATATGGCTGATCAAACCCCCCTTGTGAATAAATGAGTTCTTACATACTTCACATACATGACGTTTCACTCCTGTGTGAATAAGCATATGGCTGTTTAAAGAAGAATTTTGACTAAAGGACTTGTTACATACTTCACACATATAAGTTTTTTCTCGTGTGTGAATACGCATATGGATATTTAAATTACTCTTATTGCGAAATATCTTGTTACATATTTCACATATATAAGGTTTCTCTCCTGCGTGAGTAGGCACATGCATGTTTAAACTGAATGATTTTTTAAATATTTCACACACATGAGCTTTTTCTCCTGTGTGAATAAGCAGATGACTGTCTGAATTAATTTTTTAAATAAATGTGTACATAACTCAAGTATAACAGCTTTGTCTCCAATGTAAATTAGCATATACATCTTTAAAGTACATTTTTGACTAAATGACATCATGCAAATTTCATGCATATGAGATTTATGTTCAGTATGGATGTAGTGTTTTAAATATTATCTCTGGAAAATGATTAGTTACCTTGTAATAAACCATGAACCTAGAACATCCTCCTAATAGAACACGTAATTTCAGAACACGAACATAGAACATCCTCCTTCTAGAACATGCAATTTCTGCACAATATTGATAACTGTAACTGGCAGTCTTAATATAATATGACTTGCTACATATCTCGTGATGAAGTTCATCCTCTGAAGGAATGTAAAACGGGCTTCTTAACAGAAATTTCGGTAAAAGTAGTTTTAAGACGGTTCACTCTAGCAATTCGTGTGTCATGTAAATACGCGTCCTTTTCTTCGTAAAAGAATAAACATAAATTATTCATGTGACGTATCAGCTACTTGCTATTAGAATACCTTCATGTTTCACTGAAATTAGTTTCTTATAGTTTACTAAAGTAAGGCTTCCTGCGTGATCGTAGTAACAAGTTTAAACAGGAATTTTTAAAACTGGTCACATATGGTACGTTACGACTACATGAAATTTTTGTATAGTAGCTAGTCAATGATCTATACCTTGAAGAAGTTACATGTCACGTTCGAAATTTAGTAACAACTGTTAAAACTTATACTGAAAAAGTAATCGGCTTTTCAAGATTTGAATACTTAAAAGTATTAATCACACTTGAGCATGAAGTAAACTTTAATTAAACACTCACATCATAGTTTTGAAACAGCCACTTTCACTAAATAACTATAATTGCGGTAATTATTCAAATAATAAAATCAATTTCAACGTAAACAAACCTTATTATCACGAAAGAAAACATTTACTGTGGTTTAACGTCTTTAAACTTGAATATCTATCATTATTGCCATACACAAATTAATAAACTATACTAGCAAAATTTAATAGTGAGGCTTGCTAATGAGCCAGGAAATTTAAAATGCACAACAATAAACATTAAAATAAATAGTGTATTATTAACATCCTCCCATCTTTTCATTATAAATTAATATCAAAAGTGGCGATTTTGCTTTTTGAATATAAACGTTTGTTATATTATTATTATATATTATAAATGTTTGATTATAAACGTTTCGTTTGATGATAATTTTTTTTAATGTTTTTGATAATAAATTATAATCAAAACACAGAATCATCACTGTCTCATTTTAAGTTAGCCTTATAAAATACATGTATGTCCTAACCAGAGATAAGTTATGGAGAACAGCCTTAACGCCAGAAAGGGAAGAAACAGCTTATTATGGTAGACCACGTTATGGTTGTTATCATGGACCTTATAAAAGACAGACTAACCCAGTGGGCGGGGCTCTCGTCACCGACATGTCGGCAAGAAAGAGTAGGGACGATATGGTTTACTTTAACACTGAAACCTATGGCGTTCGTATCACATAACTCTTTTTAATTATTAAATGTGATACGTTGTATAGTGATGCGATTATGAAAGCCACAGTTTCTTCCAAATAGGTTTTAATATATCTCATTAAAGCACTTTTTATTCCATTTCACGCATTTTTTTTTCACGCGTAATTCTTGTACACACATCTGTACTTTGGTAAAACGGTAAAAACTCTAAGCACAAAATTTATGAACTTAATTTCGAGTACAAATAAATTAAAATTAATAAGATTGATAGTACACGATGGTTTGAAATAAATAAGTATAATTAAACATGATCTGATAATTTTTTTTTAATTTAATGAACATTTTCAGGCAGTGAGTTTCTAAACTATAATAACATTACAAAACGATCATATTTATTTGATTATATGATCATTAAATTATGAATATTAAAGTGGATTAGTTATTTTAATAATTCATAAAATTTGGAGCATAAAATTTTCTGAGCGTAACGAAGGGAAAAAAGATAAAATAAAAACTAAAAGCACTCTTTTTTTAAAGTTTTGTGTGCTACCTATATTTATTGAGTATCATGTTCTTCGCCCGTAAACCACATACATTTGAAAACAGTATATCTTTAGAAATTCCGCACTGGTGATAAAACTGTTATCTTCTGTACAGTGCTCGCTCTGAACTCGTTGAGTTTGTTAATCAAAAATTCGTTAAATGTTTACAAAATATGAAACAGATTAAAACCAATTCGAAATTCGGACGTCCAGATGCCTATGTTCGGTGGAGGATTACATTATTAAAAATTTGATGGCTCTAGATACTTTCGTTTTTGTCACAGTGCGAGAAACATACATATATTCATGCAAATTCTTCATTATTTAATTTCTTTATATATAATACAGGGCGTTAATATTTGGTAACAACAATTTGCAAGGAGACACGGACATTTATACAAAAACAGCGCAAAATGCCGCTTCGCAACCAACAGCCTTTCTACGCTACCGCCCCTTCGGGCTAATAAATTAAATTAACAGTAAATAAAACAAATCTTATGCAGAACTAAAAATAAATTTAAAAAAAAAATTCACTATAAATACAAGCAAAATTAATGTATTGTGAAATATAATTGAAATAAAACTCCTTTATAGAAATTGTGCTATAATACTCATCTATAATTTTAAAAAAGCAGCACGATTTAGAATTTTAAACAAAACTTTCAAAAATTCGTTTTTAAATATTTTGGTATTTTTTACTCATTTACACCAATAAAAAGCATAAAAATTGCAAGAGAAAAGTGCTTGTTTGAAATTTTCTATTAGTTCAGATTTAAAATATTATCTTCTAAAAGAAGTAGTTACAAATTTCCTTACAGCATAGGAAAAGCTAAAAAAATATCCAGTTCTGAAAGCATGCAATAGCTTCATAATTATTTGGAACGTTAATTAATGCTTGATAAATATGCTAAATTTTTAAAAATCAATCTCAATTTCAAAAATAAAAATATGTAGAAATTCTAATTTGTGAAATGAGGCACTAGAACCAGCTTTTTCTTGACAATTATACACGCTGCAATAGGCAACCAATGTTAAATTTTTGCAGGTCGTCCCTACTCCTCCGGATGTGATCAAGGCGACAGCCGACAACGCCTCAGACGGGGGAGAAAAGCCGTTTGGGTTGGTCTATTTCTTTTAAGATCCCCGATGACGTACTTCCTCTAGGAGGATAGCGTGATACTTTTTCCCTGCTAAGGGATTATCCGTAGCAGCAGATCGGGATACGTATTCGCAAAATATTATTACGTTTGCTGCTTGCTTATCAAGCAAAGAGTATTAAATTAGAATTAGCACGTAATTGAATAAAATATCGATAATATATGTAAAAATAAGACACATGAACCTGTAAATATTTATTTAATGCTTTATTTTCTGTTTTCATTTGCTTTGTTATGCTTTCCTGTACTCATCGATGTTCATATATGGTTTATTCTATAGCTTTTTAAGATTTTTTTTAATCTGTTTCATATTTGTTTTATGTGCATTGATTACAAGTAATCTATAAACGTTTTCTTGTACGTTTTTTCTTGCAGTGTGTGCTTTCATATCGTAGTGCAATGAAACAAGTCAATGTCTGCTTTCATATCATATTCATAGTTATGTACAGTAATCTGAATTCAGAGGATCTTTAAATTTGAATATAGGGTGGCAGTTTTAGTTCACAGCTGCAGGAAATATCTGGCTTAAACAGACCTAAGTTCTCAGACTAAACATATTTGCAGTATATTTGTTCTGGGACATTTGTAGCCTCAGTCTATTATTTAGTTCATAGCACATTTAATATTTTTAGTATTTATTGTACGAATTAGAAATAATAATAACTTTTTAGAAATACGTATGCGATAAATTTGTGTACTGTTAGACATGGTAATGCTCACAAGTCTTAATTGTTCAAAATTCCACAAAATGAAATGTTACAGTATTTTATTTTTTAACTGAAGTATAAATATAAAAATTTCATTAAACCTGCTAGAAGGGTACATATTTTGTAGTATTTAAACACATATTTAGTTACCTGTATAATGTAATGGAAAGGGTAATTTGCATTAAACATTTCCTCATCCTTCTCTTAATAGTATTTTATATATATAATGCATTATGAACTGAGAAGTCTCAATAAATTTTAATAAATTAATATTTCTTGATGTCATAAAATAATGCTGTATGCAGTTAATAAATGTGGATTAAAATGCTATAAGAATTAAACTAAAAATAGTTTAATTTTTTATTTTAATTGTCATAAATATAAATCATTTCCAACTTACAGAAGGTGATAGTAAAAATTTTACAGTATTTCCTTCATGATTTATTTAATTTAATTAAATAAACCGAAGTCCTTGGTAATTGTTTATGATTACAGCAAGATATTTGAGAATTATTATAAATGAATTGTACAAATGGATAATGCAAACTTCATGCATTACAATGACAGTGGATCTTGTTTACGAAACAGAGATTGATTCTAGTGCAGATCTTGTCAGCCAATTAGCATCACTGCAGCAGAGACTTGCTGAACAGCTTTCAAAGTATATGCCAATCACTTCTTTGTCATTGCGATGCATGTATTGCAGTTAGTAAACAGTTCATCTGAACATTCTGATAAATATCAAGCATTATTTCTTTTAAATATCTATGATTAAAATGGCATTTTATTCTCTATGTTCTTTGCACTAAATATGTTTCTGTATTCATGTTTCACATTCCACAATACATTGTATTGCGAAAATTGTTACTTAAGCCATGCTATATTATACCTTAGAGGGTTGACTATAGAGGCAAAAAAAAATTAAATTTTATGGATATTAGGAATAGTATTTATATGATAGTTGAATATTGAGTTCATATCATAAGTCCTATACATAACTACCCATCAAAATGTTTTGCAATGAAATTTATTGTCCCTCTTTTTACCAAATAAAAACAAAATAAAGCATTTAACACCTGTAAGCTATGTAAATAATGAGGCATATGAAATCTGTAAGGCATGTAAATAATGAAACATGTAAAATCTGTTACTCATGTAAGAGCAATACAGTTATTCAACTAATATGTTTAACAATAATATTGACTCTAAATTAGCTAATTGCCCCCTTCTTGAAAAAAACATATAATGCATAGGACATTTTACAGAATTACAGCTAAACTCAAATTACATACTTTTTAATTTGCTTATTTAGTAATAGTTTGACTTATTTTATTGTGATTTTTATTTTAATTTGATTTGGCTTGGTCTGCGTGATTTGTTTATGGCAAAGTATGTGAGAGCTATTTTCATAAGCAGAAGCATGCTTTTATAGAGGACTTTCTAAAACACACTCACCCGTATCCTCATTACACATGCAGCCAATCTGTTTACCTGGAATTGTACTCAGGTCAAACTACCAACCTTGAGCAACTTTACTGCTGAAGCACTGGTGGGCACATTTTCGTTATGATGGAATAAATTTTTCCATTGTACTTTTACATTTTTCTTTGAAACAGTTATGGATTTATTTTCAAGCTGCGATATTGAGATTATTGTGGTGTCATTTTGCAAATGACTTGTATTCATACATGTGCCCCAAATAATACTTGTGTAATAAAAACTTGCTCAATGCTTATATGCAAAGTATTCAGTTTAAAAGTGTACCGTTCATAAAAATCATAATTGTACACATTCATAAGACATACCTTGTATATATCATACATTCAAGTTTCAGCCTTAGAAGGCCAGCGAGTGATGTTGTTCCATTTGGAAAGATTGATTGGAATGAGCCTGTGCGTGAATACTTCATAAAAAAATAGATACTTCATTTACTGAAGAATACTACTGAATTATATAGATATTGAAACTATCAAAGTGGTAGTACAAGAGTTGGATCAGAGTATGAATCATTAATCGAAAGGATACTATGCATGGCTCGAAAAATCTACTCCATAGTAATCCAAATCTAATCCATCTTTGCATAAATTTACCTTTGAAAACTACCAAAAATATTTAGCGAAAAAAGGGGAGAACTCTTAAAGTTATGCAATGAAAGGAATGTGTTTTTATTTCTATAGCAGGCTACACTTCCTGACAATTGATAAATTAAGTACACAAAGTAATGAAATCTTGCATCTTAAAAGGAAACCAGATACTTTTTCTGGTACTAACGAAGAAAATTTGAAGGTATTCCTAAAAGTTTTCTAAAATTGCCTGAAGAAAACTTCCAAAAAATGCTACTAAATATATAACTAGAAAAAAAAGGGTCTCATCTTAATTCATTTAAACCCCAAGCTAGCAGTCAGCCTTCTACAAGTAACCCAGATAATTCTAATAGTCAAACAGAATTTGTCACCTCAACCTGGTTCAGTTTCATGTATCAAATCTCAGAGAAGGCTTGAATGTCATATTCTTTCTGGCATGTGGGCATTTGAATTCTGCTGAAGCAAAAGTTTCCTAGAGCAGCCGGTGATAGAAAAAGGTAAATACAAGACCACTGGCTAATGAGTTGCACTTTATTTTGCATACACAATCTTATGCTTTCAAATATATTTTCATTACAGAGCACGTTTGTCAAAATGTGACCTTCACTTATTACTTACTTAATTATTATGTAATTATCATTTATTATTTTAAAATATTGTATTTATTATAGTATTTCAAAATTTTAATGATCAGGTTATTAATTAAACGTACTTAACTTTTACAAAAGAAATGATTGAGATATCTTAGGCTATTATAAATCTCAGTATATCATAAATTTTAAGGTATGTATATATCTGAAACTGTTAATAAGAAATTAGCACATTCACATTACGTAACTAAATTCATTTTCATAAACTTGGTTAATTTTTAATATACTATTAGAAGTATTTTGAACTGTGAATCATAATTGGTTTGGTTTAGTTGATTATTGCAAAGCACACTAGGGTTCTCTTTCTAAGGGGAGGATGCCTTTGTGAAGGACTTTCTTGGGAAACTACCTCGTATACATGGTGCAGGTAGGGAAAACCATGAAAACACCCATGCAACCAACCCAATTGTTCGGAAATCGAATAGGAACTGCCAGTATTCAGTGATTTTTTTTACCACTCAGCCACTGGTTACCTGTGAGTTATAAGACATGTGCTGTCATTTACACTGAGTAAAATGAATTCTACTTTATCATAATTAATGAGACTTTTGTATGTCTTGCATTAAACTCGCATTTAAACTTCTCTTACCGTAAATGCAGAATTCAAGGAGGGGAAAAATCTATCTTTTTCAAAAACATTGAGATTAATAGTTCTAGAAATTTTTATAGTAATTCTTGTAAATAGTTATTCAGAATACCAAGAGTAGTAAATTACAAATTACAATGTTATATAGAGAAGGGAATGAAATTCTAAAATAAAATGCGTTATAGATAGAACCATTGTATAGTATAGATTATCTTGTATAAATAAAGCAACAAGAAGAAGAAAGTTCACAAGACTTTCAACTTTACATGTCAGTATTGAAAAACAGTCTACAAAAGGATGAGAAGTTTTACACTGATATTTTCCTGCTGAATATGTTAAAAGCAAAAAGGTTCAGTTATTGACCATGCGGTTTAATGTTTTATTAAGCATATTCATTTCAAGTGCTATCTGGCTAGAACAAAATGCTTCTTAGCACCAAAACTATGGTAGCAATTCAGTTGAAAGCATCTTAAAACTTTCCATAGACTTAAAGATAAAATATATAACTTTTTCTAAAATTACTTACATGCACAGTATGTAAAATGTAAAATAATTTAATGCCTTACTTTCAGATTTACAGGCATCTTTATCAAGAACTGCAAAAGAGGTTAATTTGATTGGCTTATCAATGCAAAACTAAAGTGTTATAGCAAATAAGAAAAATATTGTAAATAATCTTTATTACAAAAAGAAGATAGAATATATATAGCTAAAGTATTTTTCATAAACAGCTGAAGGACACTGAAAAAAAGATCTGTCTTAATATGGGAGGAATTGCACTTGTGTCCCTGGTATTTACTGAATAATAAGAGGAAAGTTAAGCATTTAGGTAGTGAAGGAATTATTTAATGTAGGAAAAAAATTCATTAAGCATAATTCTAACATTATTTTGATAACATTTATATTTATGAAATCAGTCTATGAAAATGCTCTATTCTAGCTATAAGATATATAGCAGTCTATGTAAGATATATGGCTTCTCCGTATGCTACCTCAGAGGCATCTGCAAATCCATGAAGTTCCATATGGTCTATTTCTGCAATAAGAATAAACCTTTCAATTTCTGTTTTACTTATAACTTCCAATTCAGTAGAGAACATCTTCCATTCATCAGCTTCCTTTTTGGAAGTGGTTCATCCCAATTCAACTTTAACAACCACAACCGTCGGAGGAATATTTTGGCTTTACTTATGATTGGCCCTAGCAAACCAATCGCGTCAAACAATCTTGCAATTGTGGATAATATCTGTCGTTTGGTAACAACTATGTCATCATTGAGTTTCACTCTAAAACAGAAACAGTCTCTCCTAGACTTCCAGGACACTCCGAGTGTTGTAGATTTTTCTTCATTAGGAAAGGGATAGGTGTGATCTTCTTCCGCAAGTTGAGCATGATTACTGCACCACTTGTGCAATGTCATTCCTGCACTCTTCAATATTGCAGTTAACTGAGGTTTAAGCTCCTTAGCTGTACTCAAAGATTCCGCTCCACTAAGCACATCATCCATGTAAAAATTTTTAAGTAAGACTGGCGCAGCTAATGGAAATTGTGGACTTTCATCAATAGACAATTATTTAAGAGTTCTCATACCTAAGTATGGTCAAAGAATCTCTAAGGAGAAGAATGAAAGCTTCCATAGACGCAATGTAAACCTGTTTCGCCTCTGCGCCGCTGTACCGAAGATCCACGGCAATGCAGTGAAACACCAGCGCAGGGTGGAATCTAAATAGCGTAGTTCGAGGAGATAGTAAATTTTTTACTTTGAAATAAAGTGTTTTATTTTCATACAATTCTGGAGTTTAATGAGCAAAATGATGATAGTTGGAATTTTAGGCGAATTATAGAAATCCTGTCCAATTTTTACTTTCAATTTGAACAGCGAGCCATACGAAGACAAAATTTAAATGAAATAAATTTCTTAATACTTAACAGGATTCAGAGACTTTTACTTTAGATAAATTGTGAAGTTGATCTTTTATGTTCTTATCTTTAATTGTTTCGCATGGAACAGCCTAAAGTTCAATTGCAAAATGAATTTAAAAAAATTAATAAATTTTATTATTTTTACATGCCTTATTACCCCCCTCTTAACCCTTCTTTCTGTAAATCCGCATAATTGTTTTTTATTTGATATAATATCCAGCATTAATTTATAACTAACATCAGAATTAATTGAAAATAAAATTAACTACGGCTGTAATGTTAAATTTCTAACAAATCTGCAATAAATTACATAAATAACGCTATTTTGTAATTATTTTCATATCAAGCATATTATTAAATATTAAAATAATGAATAACTCATTTTAAGTAAAACAATGCTATTTATTGACATTTCTCAAGTTTCAGAATATACGTATGTAAAATAATTTTAAGCATCTTAACAAATACCAAGGAATTTTTTAGACAATTATTTGGATAGACCATTATGAAAACAATGAGCAATGTTTGCAGCCCAGAGCCAAAAGCATATCCTTTAAATTAACAAATACAAAGTTACACTTAAAAGGTCTTTTAAAGAATTTCGAATAAATTATTAAAATAACTGATTTCATTCTTTTTTTCTAAAAGTATTCAATACTTCTTACATTTATTAATACAAGATTAATTACTTAACTTGAAAATCAAACCTATCATTATCAAAACCTGCGAAGAAATTTTGTAAATAATTTACTGAATCAAATAAATATTGTTATATCAAACAAATATTGTAGTTATTGGGACAAAAATTATTTCAAATTACAAAATTAGGAATAAATTTTTAAATATAAAAGTTACAAAAATGACTATTTTCCACCTTCGCTATACAACTAATAATTGTGAAATTGCTGTATGCTTAGATTTTTCATAATTTTAATTTTGCAAAAAATCTAGTTAATCCTAAATTATTCAACAAATGAGTACATTTAGTTCTGTAAACTTAAAAGGGGGGAACGCACCACACAATACGTAATAAATTTTTATGAATTCCATAGTTAAAATTTTACAGTGAAATTTTAAAAGCAAAATTTGCAATAACCAACTGAAACAGAAAAAATAATTAAAGACAATTAAAGGCACTCCTAAATAAATTGGAAACACTGAAATACATTATAATTATCTGACAACAACTTAAAAAAATTACCATCAAACTTTTAAAACAATTATTTGGAAAGACCATTATGAAAACCAAGAGCAAAGTTTGCACCCAAAACCATTTCACTTACAGCATTACATTTAAAACGTCTTTTAAAGAATTTCAGATTACTAGAACCAAGTACCTCTGACTACAACAAAGAACCTTTTCGAACAACGTGGTAAAAGATTGCTAATATGGCCGACTGCATGCTATTTTGTTTCCTTCTGATGTTATTTCGCACATGCGCAGTGAGGTACAGAGGGTGGATTGCCCCTTTAAAATAAGCTTCAGGTATATACATAATGTATCTCTTCGGTCTGACGGAGCCACATTTGCCTCGGGGAACCTTTACTTTTTCTAATAAGTCCTCCATGAAAGCATCGTTCCTCTTAAGCAGATACCCCTTCTAAACATCGCCATATTCAATTCACTTAACCTACAATTTCAGTTGCATTTCTGTAACATCTAAAACGACACACCAGAAGGAAGTTATCTGAATGAGACGAAAATCTGTAGATGGATTGAAAATGAAACTAGTGTGATAGGAATTTAATTTTTTATTCAGGAAATACAGCTACAAAAGCAAAATTAATAAATAAATAATGCAATTGCCCACCTTTAGCCCTAATGCAAGCTCAAATCCGGTTAGGCATTGACTCGTAGAGTTGGCGGATGTCCTCCTGTAGGATTCTTTATCATATACTTTCAAACCGGCAAGTTAGATCGGCGAGATCCATGGAGGGTCCGACATGGCTTCCCAGAGCCCAAACGGGCTCAGTTGGGGAGAGATCTGGCGATCGCGCCTGCCAGGGAAGTGTTGGAAACGCACGGAAACAATTAGTAGAAAGGCATGCCGTGTCGCCCGAGCCTTACCCTGCTGAAATTTAAGCCCAGAGATCCGTAAAAGGAAGGGCAAAAATAAAGGGCTAGAATGTCATCGAAGTGCTGCCGCGCTATAAGAGTGCCAGGCACCCCATACCATAGCTCCTGGGTGTCTCGTTGACAGAACCCAGGTGAGTATGCACTGCTGTTCTGAACGTCGCTAGTCGTCGGAACTCACTTCGAAGCAGGACTCATCGCCGAAAGCAATTATATTCTAATCTTTTAGATCCCAGGTCGAATACCTTCGGCACCGCTGCATACATGCTTAACAGTGTGCAATGACGATGGATAGCCGGCGCAATGCCTTCTGTGACTTCAGGCCCTGTTCCCAGAGTTTCATTATCACTTGTCATTGCACTAATGTTCCGGCTACATGTCACATTAAAGCATCATAGGCTGAGGTTGTGAGCGTGTTCGGACGATCACTTAGTCCTTGCGTTCTGCCGTCGCTTTTGCTCGACCGTTACATTCTTGGCGCTCTCTACAACCATGGTTCACCCATTCTTGTCAAAGTCATAGAATGGTCGCATCGTTCGTATCCAAATATCTAGCTATCCTGCGGCCACCCTCATTCCTTTATTCTTTTATTCCTTATTCCTTTATTCAGAAATCGTATTTAAGCTTGAGTTGCTCGGATTAAGATTATATTAAGTCCTCTATAAAAAGTAGAAACTCTTACTAGTATGCCTTGGAATTCGACCACGGCCGGATCGTGGACTCTTTGGACTACGATTCATTCTTCCGCGACATTGCTGCCCGTGTTGGTCGGAATCCCATGACGGTAAGGCGAATATGAGATCAATGAGTCCAACAGAGCCATATTGAACGCCGTGCAAGATCTCAGCGGCTTTGGGGCATTAAGGGGTTGAAACCCGAGTGAACGTTGCGGGCAGTGAGATGACGTCTGCAGCACCACGGACAGTCGGCACGGTGACCACTGTTGCTGCTTCCCATGACGCTACATCAGAAACAGGTGCACGTACAGTAGACGTCATCGACGACACTGGGCACAGGAGTGCATCATGTCGTGATTCAGACGAAACCCATTCTGCGTATAGCATGATACGAACGCATTCGTGTGCGGCGGCACAAAGGATAATGAACTTTGCCAACTTGCATTCGTGAAAATCACATGAGCCCAGCACCTGTCGTGCTAGTATGAAGAGCCTTTCCGCCTTCATCCTGGTTACGTCTTGTTCTCACAACCAGTAATGTGAGGAAACGTCTTTACATCTGATGTGTTAATGCCGGTGGCTGTTTCGCGTCTTCAAGTACTGAGTGACGCCATCTTTCAACAAGATGATACAGACCTTATGTTGCCTGTGCTGTCCTGAAGTTCCTTGAGACAGAATCTGTTCGAGTGTTGCCCTGATTGGCACATTTTCTAGATCTCTCATCTTATCATGGGTTCCGGGAGATTTCCATGCTATCACTGGCCAGAAAATAAAATTGAAGCTGCATGGAATGAAGTACCTGTGTTTGCCATTCCAGCTTAGTTCGATTAGATGCTCAGGCGGATTACACATGTTGCTGCTACCAGAGGTGTTAGCTTTATGTAGTGAATTGCGCATGTTATGAACCCCAAACCACTTGTTAATTTAATCATATTCTCATTACATTAATATATACGAAGTCTGCAGCACCACGGACAGTCAGCACGGTGACCACTGTTGCTGCTTCCCATAACGCTACAACAGAAACAGGTGTACCTACAATGGACGTCATCGACGACACTGGGCACAGAAGTGCACCATATCATGATTCAAATGAAACCTATTCTGCGTACAGCATGAGAACGAACGCATCCGTGTGGGGAGGCACAGACAATGAATGTTACCAGCTTGCATTCGTGAAAGTCATACGGGCTCAGCACCTGGCGTGTTGGCATGAGGTGCGACTCCACCTTCATCCTGGTCACCTTTTGTTCCCATAACCCGTAATGTGGGCAAATGTCGTTACATTTGTAATGTCTTAATGCCCGTGCCCTGTCTTCAAGGCCTGCTTGACGCCATCTTTCAACAAGATGATGCACGAACTTATGCTGTCCTGAGGTTCCTTAAGACAGAATGTTTTCGGGTGTTGCCCTGATCAGCACATTCTCCAGGCCTCTCACTTAGAGAACATCTTATCATGGGTTGCCGGGAGATTTCCATGCCATCACTCGCCAGAAAATCGAACTAAAGCTGCGTGAAATGAAGTACGTGTATCAGATTAATTCAATTAGAAGTTCAACCGGATTACAGATGTTACTGCTGCCAGATGTGTCCGCTTTGTGTACTGAATTCCGCATGTAATGAACCCCAAACAAATTTAATCATATCTTCTTCTCATTATATTAATAAAGACAATATATACGAGAAATATGATTCTGTTATTTGCTTTGCTTCCGGGTATAGAAATTTTAGTGAACAGCACCGTATTTGTTATCTTCCTATGAATCTGTACTACAATCTAATTTTTTAAACAGTCGATATTTACATATTTATATGAGAATCTATCTCATATTCAGGTCCAGTTCTGTTAAGTGCACAGTGCGTGCATGCAAAAAGGCCACCATATACCTAGTTCGACCTATAGTGTACTTTAAGGAATAAAATTCAAACACTTGATTATGTATCAATTTGGTGTTTCTATGCTGTTGATATGTATAGAGCTGTAGAGACGGTATAATGGTTAATGACGCTGAATGCCGTAGTGAAGTGTCTGGGTTCGAATCCCGGAGAAGGTGTAGCTATTGGTAAACTTATAATATCTTCATATTATAATCCACCACGTGCATGGATGTTTGTCAGCTTATAATATGAAGCTATTATAAATTTACAATCATCCATGCTTTCGCTTGAAGCAAGAGAGCACTCAAAATACAAGGCCAGCCGAAATTCTCTCCAGAAGCTGATAGTAGAGGAATAAAAGTTGGGAGGCGCTCGGAACAGCTGCAGGGCCACCTTCCATTAAAAACTGAGGCCTAGCTTACTAGTTAACAAGACTCAGCAATACACAATGTGCTTTCGGGAATGGACGGGTGCTTACCAATTAACTTAACCTACAACTGCCTTTTCCAGTTGGAATGTTATGAATGGAACTTCTATATGATAGATTATGTGAAAAGATTTATTTCCATAAAATTAAAGAGTGTTTATAAACTTAATAGTCCTCGCATAATAATAAAAATGATTATTAATGGATAGATATACCTAGTGAGATATACCTAAACACCATCAGCATTATGCAGACAGACATTACTAGAAATGTGTATGTAGGAAGTCACTTGACATGGATTAATAGAGGAATGACGCAGTCCAGAGAGGTTTATTATAAGCAGTTACTATTTTTAGTACAGAAACAGAAAATACCTAAATGAAAATAATGAGTTAAGGGCAAAACAGATTTAAATTAGAATTTTGATTTGCATAGTTTTTATCTATCAATCTCTAGATATACGCTCAACAATATAAAAGGAACATTAAAAAATTAATATTCTATTTTCTGAGGTATTTTTTAACTATATATGCAGAGAAAGACTTTAATATCTATAGTTTAGATTTCAGACACGAACTGCCTGCCTAAAAAGATTTGGATTTATTAATTTATGGACAAGTATGCTAGTAAATATTCCTTGATGGAATAATAGTGTTAAGGAGGGCTTTCTGACGGAAAATGTCTTGTACTCATGTTATGCAAGGGAGGAATCTATGAAAACGTGCATGCAGCCATTCTTTTCGCTGGGATTTGAACTTGGACTGAACTATCAGTGCTCAGTTGTTTTACCTGCTGGGCTGTGAAGGAAAAAACGATGCCTTCATGTATAACTTTCTAAGAAGAACTACCTCTGTTCATGTTATATATAGTCAAAACCACGGAAGCATCCACGGAGCTAATTTGTTCATCAGAATCTGGAATTTGTCTAACTATCAATAATCAGCAGTCTTAACCACCAGATTCCATGGTAGGCTGTATATATTACAGATACAGTTGTTAATCACATCTATGGATTTTATGCCATCTCAGTGTGTTTCCTATGTTCCATTCCTTTCCAGTGTGTATGATTTCAAACATGAAAGCAAGATTTCAATATGCAAGCAATAAAAATTGTTTAATACATAGCACTAATGCTGTTATATGAGAAAATAAAGCAAAGATTATACAAAATTCAAAATTCAAAAAAAAAAAAAAAAAAAAAAAAAAATTCATATGGCAGTAAACTACGTAACACCACATTTCACAAGTGACAATGTATTGTTTTCAGAGATTGTTTAAAGAATCTACCTGGTAATAACAAAAATTTTTCAATTTGAGTGAAAACTGTCACTAAATTTAGTTTTGTAATGACACAAGATTTTCAATGTATTTTGATAATATTAAAGAACTTTGTTTTTCTGCATGTGATAGGATACAAAATCAAATGTTCATGTTATATGTGTTCGAGTTTTGGTAATGGATGCTGTGGCACTTCCAAATTAGGATTCAGAGTCACAGAATAATCAGCACAAAGCCTAATGGAACCATCAGATTTAACAATTGGCACAACTGGTGTTGCCCATTCTGAAGTCTCAACCCTCTCAATAATACCTTCTTTCTCAAGCCGATCAATTTCTGATTCAACTCTATTATTTAATGCGAAATGTACCGGTCGTGACCTACAAAATATTGGTTGAGTATTAGGTTTCAAATTTAGTTTTACTTCGTGATTGTTAATTTCACCTAATTTACCGTCAAAAATTTCCTTATACTCCTCAAGCAATTTTTTAAAATTCAATTCACTAGAAGTTTTCAATGTTTTGATGGCATTCCAATCGAGATTGAGTTTATACAGCCATTCTCGGCCGAAGATTGTGTCCAAATTTTCCTTCACAATGTATAAATTTAAAACCAATTTTTGACGTTGGTATTCAACTTTAACAGGAACATATCCTAAAGGTACCACCTTATCACCCCTGTAAGTTTTAAAAACTAAATTTGTAGGCTGAATCTTTTTATTGGAAATTTTTTTAAATTTATTTATAGACATTACCGAAACTGTTCCCCCAGTATCAAGTTCCATGCTAACTGGTTTGTTTTCAATTTTAACTTGAACCATTATTGGCGGGCTTTTTGGCTCTTCCTCTCTGAACATGTGCGTTCTGGAGTTAAATCCATAGATGGGGACCTTATTTTTCGAAACATAATTATTATTTGCCTCAACTTTCTTTTGTTTAACCTGGCGGTTTTTCCTAGACAAATAACACGCCTTTTCGATATGTCCAATTTTTTTACAAAAGCGGCATTCACTTGTTGCAAATCTACAGTTGTTTTTATTGTGATTTGCTCCTGAGCAACACGAACAAGTTTCATTTTTACCTTTATTATTCTTAGCAACAAAGTTTTGTTTCCGCGGTTTGGACTCATTTTTCTTGGTTTTAAGTACCTTCAGTTCTACGGAATTTCCTATAATCTCATTTGCACACTTAACCGCCTTTTCCATTGCCAAAGCTATCTTTAATGTTTTCTCTAAATCGATATCATCTTCCTGAAATAATCGATCTAAGATATTACGATCTCGTAGACCGCTAACGAAAACATCCCTTAACATTGTATTTAGCATATCTTCTTTATATTCACAAGGAATCGCTAACGAGCGTAATTCAGTGACATAACTACTAATTGATTCCCCCTCATGCTGTTTTCTGTTAACAAACATGTGCCAACTAGGTATTATTAAAGCTTTAGGATTTAAATGATCCTTAAGAACCTTTTTTAGTTCGGTTGTAGGGTTTATATTTATTTTAACTAACATTTATTTTAAGTTTAAGTTTGTGTGCTTGCCTGGAAGTAGTGTTAATCGTTCAAGTGATCTTCAAGTTTGCTGAATTAGCAGCGGTATTGTAAAACGCGGTGAGTTAGTTACTTTTAGAGAGCCTCGTAGTTAGAGTCTTGTCTTTAGTTTCTTTTCAGGTTATTATTTTTTTTTGACCGCCGAGTTGGCGCAGTTTGTGAGTGTCAAGAGCACGCACTTGTAATTTATTACGTTGAATAAAAAGGGACTTAAACCCTTAACAAGACTCTGTCTTTTATCCAGTTTTCACAGTCACCTCTTGGTTGCGTGCAAGTTGGAGGCGCGCAACGCTACACGGTAAAATTTTTATCTGAAGGATTATCCGGAGAGAGTAAATTTTTCAACAAATTATACAATTTCGCATTCAAGCTTGAGATCAGAACTTTCCCACGTTTTGCCTCTGGAACATTTTGAATGTCCAAAAAAGCCTCAAATCGTTCTATGAACGAATCAATATTTTCTACCGTTTCATCGAACTTATCAAAAGAAACAGAAATTTTGTCTTGTTTATGTTCCGATTTCTCTTGCAATGCGACCATTAAAGCTTCATTCTGCTTTATCAATTCTTCAATTAACTTCTCCATCCTTTCAAAATAAAAATCAAATAACTTTCCTACCTTGTGCAGTTTTCGGGGAATCCCTTAATCCAAGTTTCGGTTTTGCCACTACTTACGCATGTAAACCCAGTGCGCCGAGTCGGGAACGATTTGCTTCTCACACAACCTCGTCGCCAACTTGTTGTGTATAGCGGTGTGGGTTCAGTGAAATGCATGACGCAACCAAATCAGACTAGTTCACGGCACAAACATTTATTTCTAACTAACTAATAAGACAGCTGCGATACGCTATTTACGCAGTTACATTACATTCTATTCTACTCTCGTTCACAGAGGTTCTTGGATATAAGAGTACTGATACTTTCGAAATCAGATGCTACAGATATTATCAGAGATAAGATATCAGAGATAAGTAAATAAAGCATAGTTTGAAATTATTATTATTAACACAATGCGATTTCAAAAAAATTAAATTAATAATTATTAAAAAGACATCATACAAATTCTGTTTCAAATGACAATTATGTTTAAAAAGCAAAACAACGTGAGTTGTTTATTACGTGATTAAATTATGAATACAATGTAAGTAAATTATGAATTCCGAGTCTCAGTTTGGCCATGCTTGATCTGTACATAAGGTAATATAGCATATAATTATAAAAAAATAACTTCTAAGAAAGAGTATATTCTTAATTTGTTTTAAGAATATGTTCTGAAAATTATTCAGATTTTTGAAGTTTTTTAAAAATAACATGTTTTATTTACTTTCATAAAATATATAAATTGCTATTTCAGTGTCGGTGAAGTATCAGACTTTCAATACTCAGCTACATAAATTTCTATCCATAAAAATTGTTTTCTTACTTTTTCATCAGCAACTAATAACAGATTTTATTTATACTTGAGCAAATTTTGTGGCTGGGCTATGCTTTCACATCATTTTGAGTTTATTAACTTTCTTTGGAATCTGGTCACTTTTATCTGGTTGCATGTGTAGTCTTCCTTTTATTTTTTGTTTATTATCTCTGTCTTTAAAATACAGGGGTTGGACAAAAATATGGAAACACCTTTAAAAAAACATGTTTATTTGCTTAATATGGTGTAGGAAACCCGTTGGCATCCAAAACAGCTTGTAGTCTTCTCGGAATGGATAAATACAGTTCCTGTATGTTTGCCAAAGGAATATTATACCATTCTTCCTGCAAAACGGTGGAAAGTTCAGATAACGATGTTGGCGGGGGATAACGAGAACGCACTTTCCGTTCCAATGTAGACCACAAAGGTTCGATAATATTTCAGGTCTGGTGACTGTGGTGGCCAGGGAAGATGGGACAACTCATCCTCGTGTTCAGAAAACCAGTACTGGACAATGTGAGCTGTGTGAACAGGGGCTTTGTCGTCTTGGAAGACACCATCACCATCGGGGAACAAAGTTTGTACCATGGGATGAACTTGATCGGCCAAAATGTTCACATAAGTCTTGGCAGTCATGTGCCCTGACACAGTTATCATGGGGCTAGCAGAGAACCACGATATGGCTGCCCAAACCATAACAGAGCCCCCGCCATGTTTCACTCTTGGTAACAACAGTCTGTATTATAGGCTTGAGATGGCGTTCTCCAGACGTAAACTCGGCAAGAAGTGGGAAACAATGTGAAAGAAGAGTCGTCAGACCATATTACTCGCTTCCACTGCTCTATAGTCCAGGCTTTATGACTTAAAACACCATCTTTTCCTGTTACGGGCATTAGCATCACTGATGAGTGGCTTCTCAATTGCAGCACGGCCAGCAATTCCCTGTTTATGAAGCTTCCTTCTAATTGTTTTGGTACTCACAGGGTTCGGTAACACAACATTCATTTCAGCAGTAACTTTTGCAGCTGTGGTCTTCTTATTTTTCGTCACAATTGCCCTTAATGATCATCTGTCACGATCACTCAAGACACACTTTCGTCCGCGCTGTGATTTAGCAGATGATGTTTTTCCGTTTTTCAAATATGCGGAATAAATCTTCGATACAGTACCTCTTGAAACACTAAACACCTCGGCTACCTTGCTTACGGAAGCACCTACCATACGTGCTCCAACAATTTGCCCACGTTCGAAGTCTGTTAACTCTGACATAATGCAATGACAACCTCACATAACAGTACTCCGACAACAACTGAACTGTTTAGCACATTTACGAAGTTGTATAGGTGGCGTCAGTAGTAAAAAATGCCAGCGCCACTTACATATTTAATTAAAATCAATCTTTCTTTTCAAACATGCATTTCACAAGGTGTTTCCATATTTTTGTCCATCCACTGTATATTGAACTCGCATTCTCTACATTGATTACATACTCTTTAAGAAAATGAATATTTAGACAAAATAATGCATAAGACAATTTAATAAACATTATATAACATTACAGAACTAATTCTAGAATGGTTACTATGTGGAAGGCTATCAAATACTGCATTTTTAAAGTAAATAAAAAAAGCATATTTCTATTGTAGTTATATGGGAACTGTATAATATGAGATTATAGTATAGTTAGTTATACGAGAATATCTGAAATAATATTTCGCAAGCATACACATAATGTTTCAATATTTGGGTTTTCAAAGCAGATAAAGTTGTAAAATAATACACATCCAGAAATAAGTGTCAGAAGTAGCTAGCTATCTGATACATATGTAGATTATATGAGCAGGAATGTGATATATAAAATATATGAAATCAGATCAAAGTAATTACCCTGCTCTTTTGCAATAAACGCCAATTAGTCGACTTTTAATGCTAATTTAGCTATCAATATAAAAGCCAAATTAGCAATCAGATACCATACAAATATTAACACATCTTAATCCCACTTTTCCCCATATATTTTCCTTTTCTCCCTAGCGCCTATTCTTGGCATGATATTTATTCACTTCCGTTGGCATAATGAAATGTCGCCCATATCTTTAAAGAAACCAGGTTAGCACAACCAAGGCTGTTCTCCGAACCTTATCCACATTAATGAATGATTGTTTTGAAAATCATTTCATACCCGTAGCTTGGCAACATTTGAATTTAGTTGGTTTACCTGATGACGCAAAAACTGTCCTGATTGTAGACAACTACTCAGCTCATATTCCACTTAAAGGTTTAATATTAATCTATCCCCCAAATTGTACGTCGATTATTCAGCTTAAAGACATGGATATAATGTGTTAGCTGAAATGCAAGTATAAAGAAGCATTTTTAAACCCATGGTTAATTTCTTGAATAATGGCAAGACTATTCAAGAATATGCGAAATATTTCAGCAAAAAATCTACTGGATGGAGCATCGCAAGGTCCTGAAAGGATGTGTATTCAGAAACATTTAAAAATACTTGGCATAATTTATAGCCAGCCACAATATTTTTTAGTGAAAATGATTTTGAAAATTTTAAGGTTTATGGATATCGCAAACGAAGGGTGAAATTTTCCAATTTATGGATTTGTAAAAAAAGTGAAAAAGTGGCCATAAAAGAAGTTTCTGACTGCAGTGGCAGTGCTTCAATCATCGATACATTAATCGACGGCGAAAACTGTGTTTGATTCAAGAAAAAATTATGTCTGTGTAGATAAAAGAGAAAGTACAGTAGAAATCCAGAAATCCGCAAAGCTTGGGACCAACGGTAGTGTGAATTTTAGGACTTTGCGGATTTCAGAACAGAAAAGATAAATCGTAATATTCAGACTAAAAGTGCAAAATAAATAAGGCCTATTAGATACATTTAATTAAATTATGATATACATTATAATAATAACTTATTATATGCATTAAATTATTATTACATATATAAATTGATTATATTATTCATTGTATTATATATACACAGCATCGACGTTTGCCGATTTTGCCTCATACAAAGATTTTCTCATGCAAGGATTCCAGTGTTAGAATCACTGTTGCTGTAAAGTTTCAACAGTTTTTCTTTATTTCTTCGTATATCATACACAATCGTATCGCAATTCCATACGATTCTGCTATAAAATGCACCTGTCTCCATCTTTTGCAGAATTTGCACTTTTTGCATTACCGTCAATGCAACGTGTTTACGTTTTTCAACGTTGCAAGCAGTAAAATCATGAGTGTGTTTTTTTATCTGTAATTGTATTAAAAAGGGCTGAAATTTAAAATATTCTTAACTTATCCACAAAATATCCGGATTAAAAAAAGGCAGCACTAAATAATCTCGTCAAATAACAAAGCTCAGAAAATGCAACGTGAATCGTGAACTTGAAAGAAGAGTGAATCGTCTGCTTTCTTACATCGATGCAGATAGAGGGAAAAAAACTTTCGTCATGATGTCAATAATTTGGCATTTCCATTATGACTCATTCAGTAAGTATTTTTCTTCTATATTTCATACTCAATGTTGCGGTTTCCGGAACCTATAGATTGAATGTTTACATTTTGAGAGGCAATGTGGATTTCAGGTCAGCAGATTTTCGGTATATGACTGTACAGTAAGACCCCGCTTAACGCGGGGGATACGTTCCATCAAAGTAGAGCGTAATGCGAAACAGCGCTAAACGAGGCTATCTTTACATGTAAATATTGGGGTTAGGGGAAGATGGCTAGGAAATTGGTTAGGTATTAAATTTAAAAAGTATGTTTTTTTAATAAAAATAAAACCAAACATTTATTTCTTAAAGCCCAAATTAATACCACATTATTATTTCTTGCAAAAATAAAAACAAAATATAAATAACAAAACGAATATTCTTAAAAAAAACAAATAAAATTCTCAGTCATATTTAGTTAGCCGTCCGCGTTTTCAGTGTTCTGCCTTTTTGTGACAAAAGCATCTAATGTCGTTTGCCTTTTTCTTTTGCGTTGTCCTCTTAAAAGTTCTTCACAAACGGATAGAGCATCTCTAACACCACGCCTTACTTTTGAGCTCCTGTCAAAATTCGGATCATTTTCATTGAATTGATCCATTATTTCAGTTATGGTAGACAAATTCCTTTTTACAAACGCCATCGAAAGTTCTTTTTGCTCTTCTTCTGAATCACTGCTGTCAACATTTTTGTTTTCTTCTTGTTCAGTTAATTCCTTGAGCTCATCATTAGAAAGACTAGCCGCTGCTTCTTGAGTTATTTCTTCGACATCTTCCACATTTACCCCTTCAAAATATGTCTGTACAATACCGCACCAAACAAGAAATACAAGTACACTCTTTCGGATATGTATTTGAAACCTATCGCTGCATAATATTTCGGGGAATCCCCGTATGCTGCGAGCGATTTCGTAGAATCCCCGTGTTGAAATAACCGGAACAGCGCTAAACGAAACAGCGTTAAGCGGGGTCTTACTGTATTAGCTAACGTATATATTTTGGGATACGCCTTGGATTATCGCCAAGTTGTTGTTTCATTCATGATAACCTGAATAATTTAAGGTATGACTTGATGGGTTGTAGTGCATGATCACGCTGATTTTAATTGTAGATTTGAGATTAAGACTATTTCTAAGGGCTTATTTCTGTGTTGGATATCGGTTAGGAAATACCTCGCTTATTTTGTTCTTTACACCATTAGATACCTACAAGTGGTAAGATTAACCTGAAATTTCTGTTCGATTTAGAGCGAATGGAGAGAAAGTATTGGTTGACTGGTGTGCAAATGAAAGTTTAATTATAATTTAACGGAATATCTTGCCAGGAACAAAGATCATATCCAACTGCTGGAAGTCATGCAATTGTCTTTCTGATAAATTGCTTCATTAACCTCTCAGTAAATTAATAAGCCACATTTAAGGATTCGGAAAGCAGAGCTCATATCAACACCATTGAAAGTATGGGGTGCAATAAAAAGAGATTTTTAAAAGAAATGCCACCGACAGTCCGGCACTATGGATGATATTTTTGTTCTGACTTTTGTGAATTTAAGTGTCGACAGCAGAATACAGATTCTAGTTCAGATAATTTTAAACAGTTTTTAGATGCTGTTAAGGAATTCTGCACAACACACTCCGAAGACACAATATCTAAACAAAGTAAGTTGATATTTTCTTTTTGTACTGCCCATATTAGATAATGTGTATTTCCGTGTTTTATTTTGATTTAAAATGCAGCTTTTTTAGATTATAATTTCCTATTTTAATTACGTTTTATCGCATTATGTTTTGGATGCCATTTTACTTGAAAGAGCACTGCACATAAACAAAAATCGATACTTTTGTCAAGTTGGGCCCTGAAATATATTTTTCCAATTAGCTCAAAAACAAAGCACTTACATTGACAGATATGATGAAGTAAACAAATAAATATTAAGCTTTATTTTGTAAATATTTATACCCTTTAGATTAGGGTTTAATCGTCTCACATTTGAATTTGAAGAAAAATTGTACAATTTTTAAGAAATTCTGATTTTAAGAAAAATTGACTTATCAACTTTTTGTCGTAATTTTTTTTCTCCTATTATTGATATGTAAAACATTTTACTGACATGCCTTTTATTATCGGGGATAAAATTTTCTGAAAATGACGAATTTTTCAAAAATTTCACTTTATCTTATGTAATATGTGTTCCATCTGAACTTCAATTAGAATTTATAGATTTACAGTGGGACTGCTGTAAAATGCAAGTTTCTTGAAAATAGTGCTGATTTTTATTCGAATATGTGACAGAAGACAAGTATCCAGGAATTCGTAAGCATGCACTCTTCATGTCTTCTATCTTTGGCAGTGCCTACATATGTGAACAGCGTTTTAGTAAAATGAAAACCTAAAATCAAAAACAATGTCAAATTTCATATTGAAACTAAAGTAACTACCATCTCCCGCCAGTAATGCAACTTTTTAAATTTTTTTTTTATTGCCAATGCGGTACGTTTCAGATAACCGGCCCTTGGCAATTTTTCGGCCGCCATCTTGGATTGCAAGATGGCGGCCAAAATTGTTATCCCTCTCCGAGGGAATTCGGAGAGGGAAAACAATTCTGAACTACCAAACATGTAACATGCAAAGAACAAGACAAAATTTAACTTACCCCAATTTATGCTGACATACTGACGATTATAATATTTTTTGCTGAGCACAAGTTTATGAGATATAAATTAAATTACTTAAATTGCATTCAATGCGATTAATTTAATGTGGATGATCAAAATAAACTAAACATTAAAATTTTAATATTCTTGTTTTTTTTCATTATTTAGTAATTCTTAATTGATCTACATGACTATAATATGTGTAATATTTGCTTTAAAAAATATTTTAAGCCTGAAATCACTTTAGACTTAAGTTTCATTAAGTATAGTTCTTATGGTTAAATGTTAAGATCGAAATACAGAAAGTGCAAAAAATTAGAATTTTCTGCAAATCGCATATTTGAAAACAGCATTAAAAAATACAGTTTCATACATTAAAACTAAAAGAAATATGTCATAAAAACAATCAAGAACTGCACCGTTATATAAATAATAAATTTATAAAGTATTTTGATAAATCTAGGAAAGCTGTAAGCTTTAAAACATATAGTAAAAGTTTTTTAAAAAATTACTTTAGTATCGTTAATAAAAGATTAAGTAAGGATGATAAGTATTTACTTTACTCTGGTATCATCCTCCAACAATATACGGAATTAAAGTTAATTTATATTAGAATATAATTTAAAAACATACAAATAAAATGTATTAAAATTAAGACTTACTTTAGTTCACAGGCGCCCAGCAATTTTTTTCCACCACGAGGCATAGTTCGCGCAAATTTAGCGCCAAAAAGCGGGTAACAACAAGTGTGAACAATGAAGTGACAGTGCAGTGAACAATGAATTCAGATCGTTAAGTTAATAATTTTTGCAACATTTATTTTTTAGTTTGCATCATTTTTCTGATATTCAGACGCTTTTGTTTATACACAATCTACCTTTATACTCATTCTAGAAACAAATATTTAAGGTCATATCTGTACAGTTCATAATTAATAATACTGCTGTTTAATTTGATTAAAATAAAATAAATAAAAGTATTTCAAACAGAATGATACAGGTTATTTCGCTCCAAACAGTTATTCTAATTAACCCTTTGCCATCGGGAACGTATTTGCGGTTCTACTTATGCGAAGTGCCCAAATAACATTAGATTATAAAGCAGGGCACTTCGATCAATGCGCAGTAATCGCGACGATACTTTACGTAGATACCTTTCGCAGTTGAGAATTTAGCGCCGATCAGTAATTAATCAACTATTTGCAATTCCAAATTACAATTTTGGAATAAAAAATTTAAATTTTGAAACTTTAAAATCTTTTTTAAGGAAAATGTAAGTTTTTAAGACCATTCTAGCTAATAACCTTTTTTAACCATTCTAGCTCCGGTTTACTTATTATATCTGTCTCCTATTTATCACATATAGTAAAAGTATATAAATGTATATAAATGTATCACAGTAAAGTAGTATAAATGGAGTCTTAGCCCAATTAAATAAATCTAAGATGATCAATTAAGAAAACTTATAGACATATATAATAGTAAGGTTGTTGTGTCCAGGTGGGTCAACTTCCTTATCAAGAAACTACTCGACGCTAAAAAACTTTGCCTCTACTTGGGTGGTAACTGAAAGTCAGGTAATTGAAATTAAAATTTGAAATGTTTAACAAGTGATAAAGTAGCCTACAGGGCTCAGCGAGGTCCCGAACTTCAACCCCTTCCAAGCTAGCGGCAGCAAAGCAACGCAATTAAGCCACTTGAACCAGCAGTAAGCAAACGTACCTACGGCAGAGACAGCAGCTAAAGCCCAACTCTCTCTCTTTATCCTACCAAAACTCGACTTCTAACTACTTCCTTCAACATAGAAAATTTGCATGCGTTCACGCGCGCATTTACAACATTTAACTATTCTGGAACTGACAATTAGGGCAATGAAGGCTTATAGGAAATTTTTAAATAAAACTTTAAATTATTAGTTAAAATAAATATAAATCCCTACAAGGTTTTAAAAAGTGATGTTAAATTTCAGCCAATTTTCAGTAATGCATCCCCGTCCTCAACTTCACATGGACTAACAAATATTTAAAGGCACCTTCAATTTCGTAAATCAGTAGTAGCAACTTTTGAGGTTCTTACAGCAAGCCCTACATTAGAAACAACAGGCATTTAATACACATTGGTCTCAAGTGTGTGTATGAGAACTTCGACACCGGTTCACCATGCCCCAATCCAAGACTTCACAAAAGTTTCACTAAATACTCGCCTGTGTGATTAATGGGCTGGAGTCCCTTGGGGGTGGAATCGCAAACAGTGGAGTCATGGGATCATCGTTCAAAAGTAATGCAAAATCTCGCCTGCAAAAATCTTATTCTTCGGAGTACCTAATTTGCATAGTAGTAGGAATTGACTCATTAAGCAGTTTCTTCCAAGTACCTAGTTTGGGTAGTAGTAGGTATAGACTCATTAGACAGTCATCAACTTACATATTAAAAAGAAAATGGTGAAGCGGTTTTAAGTAGTATGTAACTGAGTAGCAGTGCGTTCTTCTGAACCCATAGTTTGCGAAGAAAAGGACTCCATAAATACATCTTCAAAATTCTTGATCACAAGTGTTCTGGAAAAAGAATCAAGACTGTTTGATAACTAGTCCATCATAAAGGTACTTGCACCCATGTGCAGATCGGCGGCTGCTTGAAAAGGCCTTGTTAGGAATGCCCCTGCCTGAAGATATACGTCCCTGATGAGTATCATTTTCTAACTTCAGAAAAGCGTCCTTCATAAACACAGATCGTATTTAATTCTCGAGTGCATCCTTATGTAAGTTCAATTTTTGATTTCATTAATTAATTAAGCAGGCAATTAAAAAAATTTCCGATACCGTTATGCAAAATCACTCCACTGGATTTGTATAAATATACCCTTTGCAGAAATGTGTGACGAGCGCTTTTATAGAAATATCTTATTTTTCATAAAAGTGCCGAAAATTATTTTCATCCCTTGCGTCGTCAATCTATAATTCAAATGAAAACGACATTTGCAAATGTGTTTTTCATTTGCATAAATACCCCTGCCGTAAGTGTTCATATCCTTTTGGAGGTTGGATTTTTTTTAAAATTAGAGACTGATTTTTGTAAGGAACACACGTCTTTTGCCAAGGCACCCTTTTGAAGTATTTTATTTTTTCGAACATCGATCGATCTTTATAAAGGTGTGTTTACCTTTATATCTGGGTACCATTATGAAGGTGCTCATAAAGAGCCACTGCAAAAAATAATATACATTCCAATAACTGGACACATTGCAGATGAAATTAAGGAAAGGCGAGCTGCATAATATACACTGATTCTAGATACTCCTTTTAAACCCACAACTACATTTTAATCTTGACATTAGCTATATACAGTTTCTATAACATGCGGCCCATCCTCCTACATGCCAAGTGTTAGGCATTAGTGAAGTGCATTAGTGTTAGGCATTAGTGAAGTTGATCTTCACCATTTGCCATTCTACACTCTTAACCTAAAAGGTTCATGTTCATTCACACAGGTTCTTTTGTAAATGCAAAAACATTAATATTATGATACACATATGATTGTATATATGTGTATCATAATATTAATGGTACATAATTCTTACGGTGGCTCGTTTTTTACCTTTCCCCGTATATTCTTACGGTGGCTCGTTCGTTACCGTAAACTATTCATTACATGAAGTCAATTTCTGGCAACTAAAGACCTCTTGACAAAGAATCTTTAATCCTTAGAGATTCTTTGTTAAGAGTTCGTAAAGCGCTACATATTTTGCAGTTTTAATGAGAAATCTCTCCAGGTGCCTACCAGGAGCGCCGACACAAAATGCACATTTATCTGTTTTGCATTTTTGGCCTTGTTGCCCTATATAAATATGATTTATTTCTTGACGTTTCATAAAGCTTAATCATAGATTTTTGAGTTAGCCTGTATGTATAACAGAAAGATGAATTTTACTTTGTCGATGCATGTGACAGATGATCCCCTTAAGATGGGAAGCTTAGCAAAGTTATTCATATGTCGTAACGGAAATTAAAAAAAAAATATTATACAGTCAAAAGTCTTTAATCCGGACTCGTCGGGACTTCGGCGATTCCGGATTATCGGGTTTTCCGGATTATAGATCATCAGTTTAAATCTGGTAAGTTGACATGCAGAAATTATAAAATTAAAAATATGAAACCGTAATTTATGAAATAAAGAGCAATTATGATTTAAAGGGTATCAAAATTTACAAAAAAAAGTTTAATTTTTATTTGTTTACTATATTAAACATTTCTTTCAACACGCACATGCCTAAAGCACACATTACCCATAGTCGAAATTAGAAAATTGCAACCAGAAAACTATTTGATGTGCATTCATGATACTTATAATGACAAGGAATTTGATTTAAATCATATCAAAGACGGAGTACATCGAGATGAAATACTACATTTAGTAAGGAATTATAAGCCGAATAAAATAAAAACATCTGCCTTGAAGATAAGGATAGTGCTGACAGATCAACTTCCAGTTCATTGGGCCGCCACGACGTTTCTCCCCCCACCGAGAGCAGCGTGAAATTGATAAACAGATTCGGAATGGTTAGAGAAACAAAGGATATGCCTTTATCCATTTTTTGCAGCAATTCCACTTTTTGTTTGATGGACATCGAAACATGCTTTCGCTTTGTAGATCCTTTGGCAGCTCCAGAATCGGAAATTCTTTTTGACATAATCGAACGTTCAAGCTTAGTTTTATAAAATTGCTCTAACAGTCTGCAAAAAATAATAAGCCGGATCCAATTAGAAGATTAAGGAACAACGCAATCTGCAACATTAACTGAAATAGATAATTAGATAATTTTAGCTTAGCATATAGCGTCCGTTATACATTAAACGCGCATGCGTAAACGTATTATGCGCATGCGTAAACGTATATGCGCATACCTTTGCGCAATTGCGTTTATGCGTGCGCCGAAAGTTTGTAGCTTTGAGGTCCGGATTATAGATCATTCCGGATTATGGACGTCCGGATTAAAGACTTTTGACTGTATCATAAAACTATGGAACATGACTCCATATTAATTTAATTTACTGAAAAACAAGTCTAGAAAAATTTAATCATTATTAATAGGAAGAGTTGAAAGGTATTTCTTTCTCTTTAAGGGGGTCCTTTGTGGTATAATCGGAAGCACACCCCACTAGCAATCAGAGGTCCGGAGTTCGAAACTCGGTGAGGAAAACACATATTTTTCCTGACTGTTGGCTCCCGAACTAAAATGTGGTAGATAGTAATTTGTCAATATCAGGATTTAGCAAATGTGTCTCCACCTTCCTAGTCGCCCTTGAAGTGGGAGAGATTGTAAGGAATTTTTCCTTTATTCCCGAGCGCCTTCGTAGAGTAATTGGAAATAAATCCTGCTAGCAATTGGAAATTAGGCTAGTGTGCTGCATCTTTTTCATATCCTGCCTAGGCAAAGGTGTAGAGGAAGGGCAGAACATACAGGCCACTTATTAAGGGATTGCCTCCGAAGAACCTTGATTTTTTAAGCATATGTTAAAAAGGGCGAAGCTAAAAAGTTGTCTGTATTGTGAGAATCAGTTCCTAACTTACATTTGCCGTTTAAGATTTTTTTACAGTGTATGTTTCAATTGCTCCTTGCTAGAGAAGTTTAACGAAGTTGAAGTTGATTAAAAGCTATCTTCCATCAACTATGTGCTAAGATTTAATGGTTTGGCAGTCTTTTGCATTGAAAATAAATATAGTAGCTAAAAACATTAATGAATTTTTGACGAAGCTATAAACAAATTTTCAGAAGTCAAAACTCACTAAAAACAGTTATAGCCTTTTTTTTTTTTTTTTTTTATTATTCACAGAAAATTTAACATTTTTTAAATCATAAAAATGGCTGATTAATAAGACTTTTTTTAACATAAATTTATCTGATTAATGTAAATTATTTTTACCTTAATCTTAAGACTTTTGTTTTCCAAATCAATTCAAATATTTAATTTTATTTAAATAAATGTTAATTATATATTTCTGTTGACATTTTATATGTTGATTATTATAATAAGGGGTGGAGGAGCTAGTGAGATTTCCCTCCTGAGCCTCAATTACTAGGTCTGCTACTGCAGATAGTATTTTGCATGTTTGGCATATTTCTTGCTTTGACAAACCTAATGATTTTAGAAAATTACATTTTATGTTTGTACAGCTCTTCCATCCTTAGAATGGTCAATTTACTAAGCATAAAAACCTATCTCAAACATTCTGTGCATGTGTATTTTTATGTTATGTAAGCTAATAGGAAATATTTAATAATGGAAATTTCCCTCATTCATAGTCAGTTTAGAATCCACAAAAGACAATAGAAGTGTTATAAATAATGTACATAAAGAAAAATGCGTAATATATTCTAAAAAATTGAGAAGGAAATTGCAGATATCTGAATGTTGAAATAAATATCGATAAACAAAACAACAGTAAACTCAAATTTATGCTTATTTTAAAATCGAATGATAGAGTTAAAAAAAATATATCTCTGAAGAGTAAGATTACGTATACTACATTAAAAGGAACGATTAGCTTTATTTATGACTTTTCACTCATTAAAAAAAAAAAAAAAATAGAATTTTATTATCGGGTAAAGAAGCTAATGGGATAAATGAAGCTAACAGAATTATATATATGTTGTCCTCTATTGAAGACATATGTGTTATTTCTTTCCATTGACTAATCTTAATTTTCATGTTGTTCTTATATATGAATTTTAAATTAAGAGTGTATCTGTGTCCCCTTTTTTTTTTTTTTTTTTCTTTTTCCAGGCAGGGAGACATCTTTTATAAAATTATAAGTATGCAATATTTACTATTGAACAGGAAAGGAGAGCTGTATGGAAAACTACCACAAAAGGGAAATTAAATTTTTTGACAGGATGAAATATAAAATACTTATCAACAATTAAAGTCCTTGTTAATAATATTCAGCTGAATTTTAAATATATATATATAATTTTATGAATAAAAATTGAAGCTAACACAATTAAAATAATAAATTAAAAAATTTATTTACATGCATACAATTTTATATTAAATACACAGATAATTTTCGTACCATTACAAAAAATAAACAGATGATTATTTCTTTCTCATACACTCACAGACACTAATAAAAAATTATTTTATTAGAGTTTTGAAATAACAACAGTTCCCCCCCTTCCTTTTAAATTCAACAACTTTTAAAATTACAGTGATTTTTATTAAAACATAATAAATATAGTTTGATTAAATACGAGGGCTATCCAGAAAGTAGATTACGTTTTGGAATAAAAAAATAAACAAAGTATAGGAAACAAATTTTATTATATACAGATGAAAGCCACACTCAAATACTACTTTTCTACATAGTCACCATACAAATTAAGGCATTTATCGTAGCGATGTACGAGCTTGGAAATTCCTTCGTCGAAAAATTCGGCCGCCTGCGCCTTCAACCACTTCGTTACCTCTTCTTGCAGCTGTGCGTCGTCATCAAAACGCTGCATAGCCAGCCACTTCTTCATTGCTGGGAATAGGTGGAAGTCGCTCGGTGCCAGGTCGGGACTGTACGGCGGATGAGGAAACAACCCCCACTTAAAAGATTCGAGAACTTTACGAGTGACATTTGCCGTGTGGGGCCGGGCGTTGTCGTGAATCAACAAGATCTTAGAGCTCAACATTCCTCTGCGCTTGTTTTGAATTGCTCTTCTGAGTTTTTGGAGAGTTTGGCAATACCTTTGAGAGTTTATTGTAGTGCCTCTTTCCAGGAAGTCCACCAAAATTACACCTTTTCTGTCCCAAAAAACAGTCGCCATCATCTTCCTTGCCGACATTGTTTGCATGCATTTCTTGGGTTTTTAGGGAGAACTTGTGTGCCCCCACTGCATTGATTGCAATTTCGTTTCACAGTTCACATGTTTCACCCATGTTTCGTCACCAGTAACGATGCGATCGAGTAAAGAGTCACCATCCTTATGGTAAGCGTCCAAAAAGTTCAACGCTGCAGCCATTCGCTGATTTTTGTGGTCCTCTGTCAAGATTTTTGGAATCCATCTTGCACAAAACTTGTGGTAACCAAGCTTTTCGCTGATGATTTCGTGCAACAAACTTCGCGAAATTTGTGGAAAACTCAAAGAAAGTTCCGTTATTGTGAAATTTCGATTTTCACGGACTTTAGCATCGACTTTTTCGAGAAGTTCGGCGGTCACTATGCTGGGTCTCCCACTTCGATCTTCGTCGTGAACATTGGTTCGGCCATTTTGAAATCTTATGACCCACTGACGCACTCCACCTTCAGTGATAATGTTGTCCCCATACACTTCACGAAGCTGCCGATAGATTTCTATCGGTTTACAGTTTTTTGCAGTCAGAAACCTTATTACTGAGCGCACCTCGCGGGATTTTCAATTAACGCAGACATTTCAAACCGTCACAGTATCTGAACGGAGCACAGCACGAACCTCTCACTAGCACGGCTAGATGCAGACTGAACTGCGCAACGCTCTGACCCCAAGATGGCCGCGCTAGCCCCGCCCCTAGCGGACACAGACGGAAACGTAATCTACTTCCTGGAGGCCCTCGTATTCCTTTCACAAATAGTTCAACTAATATTACATAGCTCATATTAAATGTCTCTACTAATAAAAAATAAAGGAAATAAAGGATCTTTCTCAAAAATTCTTTTTTATATATAGACATATAATTATAAATGTATCAGTTCACTTCTTCTATAATTATATTTTGTGAAAATATTCTTAAACTATTGAAAAGAAAGAAATTTCCTTCATTTTAAAATGGTTATGAGATGGATTTGAATGTAATGATGACAAAGAAGACATTTTTTAATAATAAAAAGAGAAAAAAAATCTAAAATAGCTTAAACATAGATACCTTGGAAAAAAATTATAAATATTAATAAAAATAAAACAGCCACTTGAACGAGATTTTCATTTCCGTATAAAATACATAAATTTCATCTTTCATTTCCTATTTATCTGTTTTGGTATTTTCTAATTTAAGAAATTTTGTCTCAAATCACGTTTCATCATGAATCACGATGCATTAATTCTAGATTCAATGGCAATTACTTTCACAGAGCATATATAAATTGAACTATATGCTATCAATTTCATATCAAGGCTTTCCATATGAAAATGATGTAATAACACATAAGCTAGAATTTTAATAGTAACAGCACTGTGAGACATAACAGTTGGCTTACTGTAGGAACTATCCAGCAATGCAATCATTACCTTACTGTTACATCCAATGATGCAATACATTTGCTTATCATCTGATAAGCTTGTTTTAAAATGATTTCATTGAAGGATACTATAAGTCAGTGTAAGCAACTGAAAAATTGGTATGCAGGTTTTATGGCTTAATTGTCTGATTTATCAAGATTTAGGCATTAAGTTTTTATTTTGTTTAATGTTTCTTTTTAGAACGTTGTTTGGTTTGCTTGGTTCAGCCATTTGCCCTGGAGTTGCTGACCTTGGGTGATTACATCTTAATGACACTACTAGAATGATGCTGACAGCAGGATGAATAATTTTGTTGCATAACTTAGCTGACAGCTCCTCCATATATACTAGTCTGCTGTTTCTGCTCACTAAATCAGCTGGAAGCATTAAAAATTATAAATATGAAACAATTTGCATAATAATTACAAAATAGAATTGTAATAAATTTATTTATATTTTTAGTTCATTTATTTATTGAACAAAATAAATGTTAAAAGTTATTAAAATGCAGCACTAAATTAAAATTATAACACTTGTAGAATACTATAAAAACACTGATGCTACAAATGCTAAATTAACCAAGTATTGGGACTTTAAAGTGACTTATAATGGTAGGTTAGCTTTTTGAATGCATTTTAATTAGGAAGTGACTGATAATACTAGGTTAGCTTTCTGAAAGCATGAATTCATATCATACATAGAGAAAATTATGAAAACGTCCATGTAGCCAGTCTATTTGGCATGATACAGAAGCAATAAACATGTTTAATGATAAAACTGAAATGAATAAAAATATTAATGAGGTTAAATTTATAATTTTGTTGTTCTTTTGCATTTCAGTTAATATCTCTAAAGTAAAAACTGTCCGGCTTAACACTGTCCACTTTCTCTTTGACAAAAATGAACATTATTCTCAATAATGACAATTTGAACATTAATTGTGAATTATAGTAAATTTGCTAGCTGCTGTTCTATTCATTCACAATAATAATGGCTTGAGTAAATTTCTGCGTTTATTTTATTTATGACCTCCCAACATTTTTTTTTACTATGCTTTATCCCAGTGCTCCGCAACCGGTGTGCCACGGCACACTTGTTAGCCATGAGTAGGATATAGGTGTGCCACAATCAAATACATGTATTTGACATTTTACAATTTTTTATCATGTATTTAATACACAATGACAATTTTTTTCACTTAATAATGTCTATTTTAAATGTTTTTATATATTTCACTGTTGTGTGGTTGTGTGTGTGATCGTAAGTGTGTCAGCATTTGAATTTTTTCGGCACTTCCTTGACAACTCGGAACTCTTTGGTGTGCCACGAAATTCCAGAAAGATTTTTTGTGCGTCGCAGGTGAGAAAAGGTTGCGGAGCACTGCTTTATCCTATAGTTCCAATTTGAGGTAACATGGTGCAAATATCCAGAGTTAAACTGTCATAACAGTACTATTTACAACTGAAGTCAGCAAGCACATATCATAAAATTTCAGTTATATGTAGAAATAATTTATAAGCAAATAAATCTTTATCATTTGGCCAATCTCAATTTAACAAACTAATTTTCATAACCTTTTTTAGTTTTCTTTATTCTGCAGATAATCAAAACCATTATTAAAGAGCGATTACTGTACATGATTATTAAGAAATATATACATTTGCATACTTCAGCTTTGCTACTTTTTACCTTTAACAAGCTAATATTTAAGTACTAAAATATAATACAGTTATATCTCTGAAGTTATGTGATAGATGCAATTAATGAAAGTTCTGACCTCAGATTCCCAGTAGTCAGGATGTTATTTAATTATTACTGTTTTGTTATTAGGATCAGTTTCAGAAATGTACATAAGTAATAAAATGCATGTATGCACTTACACACACATCCATCCATCCATCCATACATGCACATATACATAATTCTGAATCTTGTCCTGATAACAGAAGAATACCTATTTATCTTGCATACAAAACAATGCATATGAATTTAAGTTAAAAAGAACCAGTGGCTAAAAATGCACTTGTTTAAAAATATTATACATTTCATAAGAATTTATCAAATTTTCTCATTCGCATAAAGCTAATTTAAATTTAAATTATGAAAATTTAATTGTATACGAGTAAAAGATTAATAATTGCTGTAAATATTTTCAGAATAATTTTCAGAATGTATAATTCCAATCTATTTTTTGAACCAAAGAATGAAAGTAACAACACTGTGCATAAAAACGTAGAACAACTGCATTGTTAACACAATTAATAACTCAAGTGCTGTTTTGAAGAAAAGTATGGGATTTTTAGAGCAATTAGCGTAAATTATTAGACTTTGATGCTGCTTATTTTATTAAAGCTAATTCTTATGTATAGACACAGGTTTTGTTCACCAGCATTTTATGAATTATTCAAAATTTCAAATACAAATTAACTACAGGTATAAATGTGTGAAATAAAATAAGCAGCCTTATTAAAGCAGACAGAGCCTTGCAATATTTAAAAGTTACATGTTACAAAATTGGCAATTCAATCAGCTTATTTTGTTATGGTGGCCACTTTAATATACAAGTGTCACCTGTATATATTCAAATATATTTTAGGAGCATTGAGCATAAATAAAAAGTTGTATTTGACCTTTCTGGTCCTTCTTCCCTACATAAATTTAGCATCTGAGGTAGCTATTTTATTTTTTAAAAGGTAGAAATAAATATAATAGAGCTTTATTTTCTTCAATTGCAATTAACTCCCGATAACGATTTATGAAAATATGAGTTAATTATTATTTGCTATTTTTTTTTGGGGGGGGGGTCATGCAACTACCTTATTTTACAAAAGGTAGAAATAAATAGACTAGAGCTTTATTTTTTTCAATTGAAATGAACTCCCGACAACGATTTGAGAAAACATGAACTAATTAGGATTTGCGATTTTCCAACTTTCATTTTGACTTACCGTTAACGTTCCGTAAACAGAATAGAGCATTATTTTTAGCATTATCGGGTGTTAATAACGATTTTGAAAATATGAACTAATTATGATTTGCGATTTTGAACTAATTATGATTTGCGATTTTCCAACTTCTATTTTGTCTTGCCATAACGTTTCCTAAATCTATATAAA
Organism: Stegodyphus dumicola; assembly: GCF_044657685.1. Classification (NCBI taxonomy): domain Eukaryota; kingdom Metazoa; phylum Arthropoda; class Arachnida; order Araneae; family Eresidae; genus Stegodyphus; species Stegodyphus dumicola. Next base: position 56,974,743 of record NC_140778.1, read on the forward strand.
CAGAAAAAATCCCTTTTCGTCCTTCAAGAAAATTCCCTGAGTGGGTTGCAAGTTTGTAAAGCTTGTCAGGGTTACCATAATCTGGCGCACACGCACTCTTCTGAGATGTCAACAAATCGCCAAGGGCCGGTTATCTGAAAACTGCCGTAAATGCACTTTGCAACTTCATTCTGTAGTCATCATTATATTTTTTTTTTTCATAGCTAAAAAAAATTGCAAAATATTTTAATTCGATTTCCGTCTGACTTTTTGAAACCAATTTATACATATAGAAATCTATAAGACTATCTATTCGCCTAGAATCAATTGTAGGCATGAAAAACAAACATCCTCTTTTTTATATAAATTTTCTGACTACATTATTTTTTTAGACATGTGGCCCATGGATCTTTGTGAATTTATTGATGTGGCTCTAGACGTGAAAGGTTGAAGACACCTACTTTAGATCATAAATGCTTTATTATTTGATAAATCACTATTTCATATTTTTAATTTTATAATTCCTACATATCCTCCTATTAGATTTAGGCTGATGATCTAATATCTGGCAACATTGCATAGGTTACCAGCGAGGATATTCCGTTTTTCATTAGTAGTACCAATATTGGCGATTTCATCGCCTGCACCAGCAAAACGGGAAAAATACTGATTTTGTTTGGTACACAGATGCTCATGCTTATAAAGTATGCATCCTTGCAAATTAAAAATTAAGTTTCTTTCAACACTGGATAAAAAACATAAAATTGTTTTTGGATGTAGTCTAGAATTGGGTGGCCCTTGGATTAGCGACAAATTTTGTTCAGTTTTGGGGATGAAACCTCATTTCTGGTTAAAATCAAATTTTAACTTCCTGATATTTTGTAAGTCAAAACAGGTGTGTACATGGACAAAGCCAAGACAGTTCGCAATGCCTAGTCTGTACAATTCTCCGATATTCTTTTAAGTGAAAATAAATCAATGTGTTCATGTACACCAAGTTTGTGCAATTCTTTGACTTCTTATTTTAGTTTTCTGCTCCAGCCATCTTGAAATTGTGCCTTCCTGGCACCTCTCTTAGCATCAAAAAGGAATCGCAAAAAAAAAAAAAAAAAAAAAAGGCACCCAATTCTAAACATTAACAATATGTACTATATTTGAGTTCCTTACCTGCATAGAAATATTACTGCCATGCTGATTCATTTTTACAAACATGGCGCTGCTCTACTTGGTAACTCTAGGATTTGAAAGAATTTATCTTAGACCATCTTGTTTCCCTTTATCAGTATAATATGTGATAAGCCTATACTGGTTTTATGAATGCTATACTGTGGAAATATTTGATATTGCAGGTAGATAGTCATAGTCATACTGGGAATACAAGATGATAATAGATTTAATTAGATAAAAAGTATGCAAAAAAAAAAAAAAAAAAATGGAACTATGTAATTTTCCTGCAGATCTTTAGTCTTTTACCACAATAAACAAATCACTTAATATATTATTTCATTACAGGTACAAGAAACACACCTTTATCATTAATTCAATAGCACATAGAAACATTTGTAAGCAAAACACAAAGAACATACAAGTTACAGTACACATATGAGATGAAACATTTAGCACTGCTCCAGAACTGCATCTCAGAAGTATGTGAAAGTGATAACAAGCATATGATCATCTCAGTGCATTTTGGTAGGTAACAGATGTAACACTGAATAAAAGTTATACAAAAATCTGTGAAAAATTATATCCAGTGTCAAAAATTCAAATTTTGGAAAAGGCGGAAAAAACACAAAATACATCATGACAGACTCTGAATAAGAGCAATAATCCAAGCCTTTTCAATCAAGGTGAAGCAGCTTTAGACTCTGTTGATTGTATAGATAAGCAAATATAGCTTCAAGTCAGATTTAGTTAAAAATGAAGTGAGATACAACATGCATAAACATAGTTCCTTGCTTTTTAGAAAGAAATAATTGGATTAAGATTTATTTGTATCAAATGATAATTCAAAATTCTCACGTTTTATAGCACCCGGTATAATACATTTAAATCTGAAATTCTACCACTGAGTGTCTCTCTTATTTACCAAGAATTTTCCCACCACTTAATACTGGCAACTGTTGTGTTTCAAACTCGCTTTACTGCAAAAAATGAGGTTTTTTTTGCTGCGTACACAAATCTGATAAATCCATATGCAAATGCTCACTGATAAATAAATGTTGGCACTAATTTAACAACTCTTCAAAAGACAGAACTTCTGGCTTATGCTTAGATCTACCTATGTTTACTCACAGTTTTCTAATGTCCAAACAAATTCTTACATACACAACATACTTCTCTATTCCGTGGATATACATATCTTAATAACTCTTCATTAAATTTGAAATACTTTACACACAAGTGTTCCCTACTGTGCAAATACGTGTACGAGTGTTTAAATTACTCTTCACACTAAATTACTTCTTACACATACATGAGGTTTCTCTCCTGCGTGAATACATGAATGAGCGTTTAAATTACCCTTCACACTAAATTACTTCTTAAATATTGCATACAAATGAGGTTTCTCTCGCGTGTGACTATGCATATGCTTGCTTAAATCACACTTTTGTTTAAATGACTTTTTACATACTACACACACATAAAGTTTATCCTCTGTGTATCGAAGCATGTGCTTGTTTAAATGACTTTTTACATACTGCCTACACATGAGGCTTCACTCCTGCGTGAATAAGCATATCCCTGTTTAAAGCACTGTTGTGTTTAAATGACTTCTTACATACATGACTTCTCTTCTGTGTGAATAAGCATATGCTTACGTAAATCACACTTTTGTTTAAATGACTTCTTACATACTTCACAAACATGAGGTTTCTCTCCTGTGTAAATAAGCATATGGCATTTTAAATTACTCTTGTGTTTAAATGACTTCTTACATACTTCACACACATGAGGTTTCTTTCCTGTGTGAGTAAGCATATGTCTGCTTAAATGAGACTTCTGACTAAATGCCTTCTTACATACTTCACATACATGAGATTTCTCTTCTGTGTGAATAAGCATATGAATGTTTAAGTGAATCTTCTGTGTAAATGACTTCTCACATACTTCACACACATGAGGTTTCTCTTCCGTGTGAATAAGTATATGTCTGTTTAAATTACTCACCCGATTAAATGACTTGTTACATACTTCACACACATGAGGTTTCTCTCCTGTGTGAATAAGTATATGCTTGTTTAAAGCACCCTTCTCATTAAATAACTTCTTACATACTTCACACACATGAGGTTTCTCTTCTGTGTGAATAAGCATATGGTTGTTTAAAGCACATTTCTGGCTAAATGACTTCTCACATACTTCACACACATGAGGTTTCTCTCCTGTGTGAAGAAGCATATGGCTGTTTAAACCAGACTTCCAACTAAATGCCTTATTACATACTTCACACATATGAGGTTTTTCTCCTGTGTGAATAAGCATATGGCTATTTAAATTACACTTCTGACTAAACGACTTCTTACATACTTCACAGACATAAGGTTTTTCTCCTGCGTGAATAAACATATGAATGTTTAAATTACTCTTCTTGCAAAATGTCTTCTTACATATTTCACATATATAAGTTTTCTCTCCTGCATGAGTAGGCCCATGCATGTTTACACTGAACGTTTGACTTAATGATTCATTAAATACTTCACACACACGAGGTTTTTCTCCTGTGTAAATAAGCAGATGAGTGTCTGAATTAATCTTTTAAATAAATGTGTACATACCTCACATATAAGAGCTTTCTCTCCAATGTGAATTAGCATATGCATCTTTAAAGTACGTTTTCGACTAAATGACATCATATAAATTTCATACGTATGAGGTTTGTGCTCAGTATGAATACGATTGTGGTGTTTTAAATAATACCTCTTGAAAACGATTTGTTAGATTGTAGCAAACCATGAATCTAGAACATCCTCCTCCTAGAACATGTAATTTCAGAAAATGAACATAGAACATCCTCCTTCTAGAACATGCAATTTCTGCAGAATATTGATAACTGTAACTGACATTCTTAATATATCTTGCTACATATCTTGTGATGAATTTCAACCTCTGAAGTAATGTAAAACGGACTGCTTATACGAAAAAAGTAATCGGCTTTTCAAGCTTTGAATGCTAAAAAGTATGAATCACACTACAGCATAAATTCAACTTTAAATAAAGTCACACATCATAGTTTTAAAACAGCCACTTTCATTAAAAAACTATAACTGCAGTAATTATTCAAATAATAAAATCGGTTTCAAAGAAAATAACCTTTTGCATCAGAGAAAAAAAAGAAAAGAAACATTTAATGTGCCACAACATTTTAAAACTTGAACATCTATCATAATTGGGAATTCGTTGTTGACAGGTTATCTTCACGAGAAAAAAGGGGAGGAGTTACGAGATTCTCTGGGTTGCATGAAGATCTACTAATAACTTTCTCGCCAAGTAATTTGGCGTTATCGGTTCATTCTTATTTCTGGAACTGTGGTTGAAGAGTGGTCTGTTTTTGATCCGTAAGTATGCTAAAATTCTACCATAAATTTTTAATACCTTGTTTTCCAAATTTGAATTTACATGCACTAAAAATCACGTTTACGGCTCGGCTTATCGTCGATGAATCGCGAGCTTGGCGAGTAAGAATGCAACGGCGCCAACGGGTTCTTTCCCGAAGCGCCAGTTGTTTGTTATTTCTCTGGTAAGTGTTTGCTTTATATCTTATATTTATTATTAAATATTAAAAGTAATTTTTGCATGCGTATATTTTTTCATGCTCATTTTCTGTTTTATGTGCTGGTAGATTTCTGGCCGATTACCGTGTTTTTAGATAAATGCGCCATTTTCATTTAGGTCGTGTAGAGATTACTGTTTCCATTTTTTTTAAGTAACCACGAAAATTCTAACACATGTAAAAGCTTTACTAGTAAACTTTTGATTGAGGATATTTCAAGTAAATGTGCCATTTTTACTGAATTTGTGTAGAAGTTGCTCTTCGTTATGCCTTTTTTGAGACAATGTGTTAATTAGTTGTATTCTTTTAATGTGTTGTTTTGCAGATTAATGCAGTTTATTTGACAGATGTGTAATGCTGTTTGTTGAAAAATGCATTAGAACCAATGATGGTAAGATCTTGGTCTAGCAAATTGGTAAAATATTACTTGCTCTTAATTACTGAATCATATTGTAGGATAAAATCTGCTGTTTATGTATAAAAATTTGTACTTTATCTCTGATTATGTGGTATATGCCCAGAATTTCATTATTAATGATCGATTCATTAAAATTACTATTTTTAATTGTCTACTTTGTTTTGTGTTGCTGCTGCTCATTCTGCATTTTTTTTTTTTTTTTGAGTAGATATAAAAATTAATTCTTGTTTTTTTATTTTTTTCCCCTCCATGTCTCTTTTTATTGTGCTGGTAAATTTTTGATAAAATTTCAAGTAAATATGCCCTTTTTACTTAGTTTGCGTAAAAATTGTTCTTCTTTATGCCTTTTTTGAATAAATATGTCAATTTTTGTTTGTATTATTTAATATCTTGTTTTGCATATTAACACAGTTTATTTGACAGATTAAGATGCGATTTGTTGAGAATATTCATTAAAACTAATGCGGGTAAGTTCTTGTCCTAACAGATTGGTAAAAGATTTTCTGATCTTAATTACTGAATTTTTTATTATATTCTAGGATAAAATTCTGCCTTTTACGTGTGAAAATTTTTATTTTATCTGATTATGTGCCAAATTTAATGATTCAAGAAAAATGCCATTTCTGTGTGTAGCTAGTTCGTTGTTGCTGTTCGTCATGCAGTTCTTTTGAATACATATCAGTTTGAAAATTTATTCTTACATGTGTATTTTTCTCATCCATTTTTGCTGTGTACTTTTCTTGTGAATATTATTTTTATTTAGTCTATATAGAATTTGCTCTTTCTACCTTTTTTGAATAAGTATGATAATTAGTTCTTGTTTGTGTTATTTTAATGCCCAACAATTCACTTTCGAATGTTTGTTAATTATAGAAGCTAATTTTACTTTTTGCTTGCAGTTTTTAACTCTGTACCTTTTATCCAGACATAAATAACATCTGCCTTTTCATTTCTAAACTTAAAATATCGCAGTTGGGAAAAGGTTTCAATTAGTAGGTAGTGGCTTTTCTAATTGCAAGAATTTCTCTTCAGAATTATAATTAACATAAGCTGTGCATTCTCTGCTAGGTATTTCATTTCTCGAAAAGTCTGGTAGACCTTTTAAATCGCAATTTTAATCTTTAATTTTTTTGGATATAATTAAGAACGAATTCATTTGGAAGCAATTTAAAAAATAAAGGCATTAAAATATTTCTGTATAAATCAGTATGGTATTTTTCTGTTTCGCCGGCGCAAATCTCGCCAAGCGCACTTTATTGGCGACAACACATAATACACATAAAAATTGTCAAAAAATGTTGGTTCTAAGATTTTTTTTATTTTAAGGGCATAAACATTTTAATATCGTTTAAAGTTTTGTAAAAAGACAATAAATTTTTTAAAAAATATTAATTTAAGAATTTACTATGCTTTCATGGTACAACATCCTGATTCGCAGGTTCGTATCACGTGAACCCAAGTGATCTCATTTCACGTAATTCTTTGCTCAAACTACGCTACAAAAATCTAATTCTCTCAATGATTCAGTAATTATCTACAATAATTTCAAGTTACATTTTAATATAGAATACAAGTTAAAATGCAAGTATTATTTCAGTTCGTACGAATAGCTTACTTAAGAATTATGTAAAACCCAGTACTTTACTTTGCTAGTGCATTGTCATTAGAATTGATGAATTTAACCCTTGATTTTATCTTTTCTATATTTTCGCCTTTGCTGAGCTGTGTGATTGCATCCTAATTGACTTAAATACCGCGAATGGCATTAGGGCATAAAATTGAACTTTCTGGTAAAAATTCTATTTAATTGTATGCCAGTATTGAAAGAAAAAGTGGCGTAGCTAGGGTGGGGCAAGAGGGGACATCTGTCCCCGGGCGCAGCATCCAGGGGGCACCAAATTAATGCTACAAAATTTTTTAATGAATGTTTAGCATTCTTGACACATAGAAAAGGGCGTAAATTCTTCAGTTGTCCCCGGGCGCTGGAATCCTAGCTACACCACTGGAAAGAAACAATCTGATAAAAAAAAATGGCTGTGATATGTTTTGAAGATGAGCGTAAAAGGTTACCAGCGGAGATATTCCGTTTGGCATCTGTTGTACCATTTTTGGCAAAGCATCTCTACTTTCTCCCAAAAGTCTTGCTATTTTTCAGATTTCAAGTTTGACTTCTGTGCCTTGTTTTGCAGGTTAACATGCTTTATTTGATTGCATAGAAGTTAACTTTTCGTAAAAAGGCCTTAATTATATTATCATTATTGGTAAATTCAAGGCTTAAACAGATTGGTGAAATGTTTGACCTTAACTACTGATTACTAGTTATTTGCTGTATTCATAAATTTCCAGCCATGTGTATCATTTAATAATTATTTGTTTTTAGTATAAAAAAAGTAGTAGCAGATGGTCCTACCAATTTGAATAAATATGGAATTTAGTTTTTTATAGTTTTATTTATTTCATGTAATTTATGATATTAAAGTATAAAGGCTATGCTCTTGGATTTTCTAGTAAAGGCAAGTTTCCAATAAATACCAGTTTTTATTTGAGTATGGTGGTTGAGCTATTTATCCAGCATTTTTTTAGTATGAAGACTAATCATACTAAAAAAATTTGAGCATTTCTTTCAAGTAAAAATCAGTGTGTTCTAGCTGTGCTAGTATCATTCTGCATAATGACAAAAGTTCATTAAATTGTTAGTGACATTTAAGTGTTGGTTTTGATTATCATGCAATACTGAAACTAAATTCAGAATTTCATTATTGACAAAAAAAATTTTTTTTTTTAATTCTGGGTATGAGTGTCTGAGCATGTGTGTAAATTTTAAGTCATTCTGGATTTTCTTTCATTTGATTAATTCGTTAAACTTGCTGTTATCTGTAAAAAATTGTCCTATTGAACTTTACCTTTCGTTTTAGTGGCACAGGTGATAATAGATTTTTAACCCCCAAAAAATGAAAATTTCCAAGTGTGGCTGTAGCGAGTATGCTCAAGTTCATAAAATAACTTAGTTTTTCTTTATCATCACCTTTCTGTTCGAGAAGCTTTTCTGCAGCATACAGTGACCATCCCTTTTCTATTATAAGAATACAGTCAAAAGTCTTTAATCTGGACGTCCATAATCCGAAATGATCTGGACCTCAAAGCTACAAACTTTCTGCGCATGTGCATATGCATTTACGCATGCGCGTTTAATGTATAACGGACGGTATAAGCTAAGCTAAAATTATCTAATTATCTATTTCAGTTAATGTTGCAGATTGCGTTGTTCCTTAATCTTCTATATGGATCCGGCTTATTATTTTTTGTGGACTGTTAGAGCAATTTTATAAAAGTAAGCTTGAACTTTAGATTATGTCAAAAAGAATTTCGGATTCTGGAGCTGCCGAAGAATCTACAAAGTGAAAGCATGTTTTGATGTCCATCAAACAAAAAGTGGAATTGCTGCAAAAAAATGTATAAAGGCATATCCTTTGTTTCTCTGACCATTCCCAAATCTGTTTATCAATTTTACATCTCTCTGCCGGGGGGGGGGGGGACATCACGGCGCACAATGAACAGGAAGTTGATCTGTCAGCACTATCCTTATATTCAGGGCAGATGTTTTTATTTTATTCGGCTTATAATTCCTTACTAAATGTAGTATTTCATCTCAATGTACTCCGTTTTTGATTATGATTTAATCAAATTTCTCGAAGTTATATTACGGATACACATCAAATAGTTTTCTGATTGCAATTTTCTAATTTTGACTATGCATAATGTATTCTTTATGCATGCGCGCGTTGAAAGAAATGTTTAATAAAGTAAACAAATAAATAATTTTTTATTGTATATTTTAATACCCTTTAGATCATAATTGCTCTTTATTTCATAAATTAAGTTTTCATATTTTTAATTTTATGTTTTCTTCATGCCATCTTACCAGATTTAAGTTGATGATCTGTAATCCGGAATCGCCGAAGTCCCGACGAGTCCGGATTAAAGACTTTTGAGTGTAGTAATTTTAGAAATTTATCTGAATGTCTCCTGTGGACTTTCATTTAATAGATAACTAAAGCCAGTATGGAAATTAGGACATTTTGATATTGAAGAATAATTCATTGCTGCCTACTCTCCTTTTTTAATTTTTAGTCTTAACAAAGGAAAATGTTTCTCAGAAATAAATGGAATGTATTTAATTAATTAAACTTAAATTGGGCAAATTCCATTCCCTCAATCTCTAGTGATTTTCAGAATTTTTAAATTCTGTTTCATTTGGTCAGAGTTGTCTTAATCTGTAGTCATTTCTAAATTTTTATATGAAGATTTAAAAAATGGAATTAGCCAGAGAATATAAGAATGAAATGTTAATATATTTTACAACAGAATTGAATTTCAAATAGTTCGAAAATCTAGTCCATGTAAATTTGAACTGAATTTTAATTTGATTTTTCTATTAATTCATTACATTTATTTAGGCGCCTAGAATGTGAACATGGTAAATAAAATGGCAAGTAACCATTCCTCAGTATATTTTGGTGGGGGAAAACTTCTGAAATTTATGTTCAGTTTGTAGTAATATTATTCAGTTAACTTCATATTTGTTTAGGAATTTCACAGGGTGGGTGATCTTCTGTGCAAGATACTGAGAAAATTTTGATATTCTTTATGCTAAGAATAATTTCAAGAATTAATAAATTTCAGTTTTTTTATATGATAGACTGATTATTCAAAGTAATATACACCAAGGTCACCTTGGATGATCAAGAGCTTGTATCATACATGCATATTAACTGTTATAGGATAGCTATGGACTTTGGTCCTTCAAATTGTTTTATTAATATATATACTACAGTATTCAAAGAACTACAAAAGAGTGGAATGTAGTAAATAAAACATTTTTGCTTCTGATAGAAGTGTACAACTGACTGAAAAATTTAACAGCCATCATTAAAATTCAACATCATTTGAGATCATTAAGTATAGTACATACTTTTAAAAAAATGAAACTGTATATATGAATTTTTGAAATAATGTAACATATTAAAAAAAGATAAATTATGTATTGAAGTGAATTATGCATTCAGTATTCCAATAAATTTTCCATTTTATACATTCTTAAATCAATATAAGAATTATCAGTATTTTTAAAATCATTAGTGTAGTTGTTTTAGGAAAACTTTGGTTTAAATTCAGGCTTAGATACTAAGAGTTCTGTTTTAAGCATAAGTATCTAATATTTGTTTTGCAATTAAGTTGAACTCAAATCATTAAATGTGAATGACATAATAGAAAAAAAATCAGAGTTATTTTAATGACTGTAATGATGATATGTTATCTCTTATCACAGGAAAATACTTGGTATTTTATTTCAAAAAAAAAAATAAATAAAAAAATAAAAAATAAAAACCAGCTGGGATGTTCTGTGGAGCAAGGTTTTTAAATTTTTAAATCCTGTTCCTAGAGCAGACTTAGTTCTTGGTTGTAGGTAAAATTCAAATGGTATTTTAAGAACCTGAGGTTTAAATAAAGGTTTATTTTTTATAGAAAAATTCATTTATATTTCAGTAGTACAGTCAAAAGTCGTTAATCCGGACTCGTCGGGACTTCGGCGATTCCGGATTATCGATTTTTCCGGTTTATAGATCATCAGTTTAAATCTCGTAAGATGGCATGCAGAAATTCTAAAATTAAAAATATGAAACTGTAATTTATGAAATAAAGAACAATTATGATCTAAAGGGTATTAAATTTACAAAAAAAAAAGCTTAATATTTATTTGTTTACTTTATTAAACATTTCTTTCAATGTAAGTTGTTTAAGTTGCTTCATTTTATGTGATAATACTTTCTCTTTAATTCTATAAACACACATAATTTCTTGTTCAGTTACAAAGTTTCGCTGTTCAAGTCCCGTTAATTGCTGTGCCGAAAATACCGACTAACTTGTCAATCGAAATTTTTTCGTTTTCACTAACCTCTCTGTCACATTCTTCATGTCTTTATCCATTTTTTGCAGCAATTCCACTTTTGTTTGTTGGACATCGAAACATACTTTCGTTTTGTAGATCCTTTGGAAGTTCCAGCATCGGAAATTCTATTTGACATAATCGAAAGTTCAAGTTTACTTTTATAAAATTGCTCTTACAGTCTGCAAAAAATAATAAGCGGGATCCAATTCGAAGATTAAGGAACAACGCAATCATTAACATTAACTGAAATAGATAATTAGATAATTCCGTTATACATTAAACGCGCAGGCGAAAATGTATTCTGCACTTGCGCACACGCATATGCGCAGTAGTCAAGGTCTTACGCGCACACGTAAAACGCCTGTGCGCATGTGCCAACGCGGCGCATGCGCAGAAAGTTTTCAGCTTCGAGGTCCGGATTATAGATCATTCCGTATTATGGGTGTCCGAATTAACGACTTTTGACTGTAGTTATTATATTTTGTGGCTATTCATTGAAAGAAATGTAAGCTTTTTTTCGTAAATTTTGATACGGATTAGATCATAATTGCTCTTTATTCCATAAATTATGGTTTCATATTTTTAATTGTATATTTTCTGCATGCCATCATACCAGATTTAAACTGATGATCTATACTCCGGAATCGCCAAAGTCCCGACGAGTCTGGATTACGGACTTTGTACTGTATAACAGACTTATAAAGGGCCCCATATCTCAAATAGCTTAGGACCTTATTAAGTCTAAATATGGTTCTGCATACTGTTAAGCACGAAGTTGGAAGCAAAATGGTTTGTATATTTCTCGCTGCTCCTGGAATGGGAAATTTACCTTTGTAAGTTTTTTTTTTAACAGCTTTCCTGTATTTTTATTTTATTTTATTTTATTTATTTATTTATTTATTTTTTATTTTATTTTATTTTATTTTATTTTTGTTTTTTGTTTCCCACCTACAACTCCCTACCAAAATGAATTTTCAAAATCTCGTTTTATATAAACGAGGTGGAACCAGTATTTAATAAGAAGTCTCAGGGAAAAATAATGACCACGTCAATTTTTTTTCTTCTACGGAAGTTACTTCCATGGAAGAGCTTAGTAATGCATGTCTTCCTTTCTGGCCATTGTCATTGCTTTAAGCTAAATCTTACTACGTTCAGCCGTATTGTTATGTGGCTGTTAGTATTTGCCAGTGAGGTTTAATTAAGGGCCAACTCTGTTAGTTATTTCTGTACAGCTTTTTCTAGTTTTTAGTTAGTTAGCATTAGTTTCTTATTTTCTATCTTAAGTTAAAGCCCAAGTGGAGACTTCATGTAAGCCGAGGATTGGCCAACTATAAATGGTCTCAAGTTAAATATAGTCGCTACACAATTCTCAAGTATTCTAGATACCAAAGGCAGCTAATTTTACTAGAATCTTGTATCATTTATAGTGGAAAATTATATAGATCAGTATATAACTATTATGAAAATTTGAAAGCATATGCAAGAAAATTGGAATGCAAAATACATTCATGTTTTATCAGGATAATGATTCTAAACATACAGCCCTAAATGTTCACATGTGGTTTTCATACAACTGTCCGGAAGTTATCACAACTTCTTCCTTCATTTAGTCTTCAGACTTAAATCATATTGAACATGTATGAATGGAACAACAGTTACTCAAAAAATATAGATAAATGCATGTGAAAGTGTAACTTTAGCTAAAAGATATCTAACCATTATGAGTATTGAATGTCCCGTTATTTTATTAATTATTTTTTTATTGAATCTTCCTTCAAAGTATTCGAATACTTATATGAGTTCATTTTGAAAACATTTTGAATATCTTTTTTTAACCAAAAACGCTTAGACTAATTTTTTTTTTTTTTCAAAATAATGAACAATAGTACATGTGAAAGAAAAGTCATTCTACTGATTATTATTAACTGATATTTTGAAATAAAATCAAAGAATGCAAGTGTTACAAAATTAATTTCATAGGTTTTATAATTTCATGAGTTAAAACTGATATTTTAAATTTAAAAATACAAAAACATGAATATTTGTCTTATTCAAAACATGTTTATAAGTGCAAGTATATATGTTTAAATGGCTGGCAGTTACATAAGGCATAAGAACTTTTAAAGACATACGATATGTTAGACTTCATATCTTAAAATAATTTACATTAATGTCATAGTAGAAAGACAATTTGACTGCACTATATGTGATTTCTTTATGGTAATTAAAGAAAATTACACCACATGTGCTCTTTCCCACCTTTCCACCTTATTTTACAAATAAATTGAGCAGAACGTAATTTTTTTGGCCATATGATACCTTCGGCTCTATCTAGTAATGCTGAAGTGGCACTTGTAGTAGTTCATTCAGGAGAAGGAAAATCTCGTAGAAGATTGAAGGGGGAAAATTGATCGCAATCAGGCATACTGGTGGTCCTGGTACGTACGATGAGACATTTCAGTGATTCTTAACACAAGTTGATTTTTATGTTATAATGTAACCTGCTTGTAAACAAGATTTTGCTGGAGCACAAAATAAATATAACAGCACAGAAGGGTTATTAAGTCCCAGAAGTATGTTTTTCATTCAATCTTAGCCATTTGGTTAGGTGAATGGATCAACAGATTATCATGGAGAGAGAGGAGGCTTTCAGAAGAACCGAGGAATGGTGTTTAAATCATACTATAGAATTACGTCCATCTAATCTTATGCTTATTATGCAAAAACTAGAGGAAGAATATTACTCACTTAGAGATGTTCCCAATCAGTCCGAGGAATAATTAGCTTATCTTAATGATCTCAAAAATCAAATCGCAGCACTAAGCCAGTACGTTATTGAACTCAAACTGAGGATGAACCCACTAATTACTCCCAGCTACCATGGAAACTAATAAATCTACCGAATCTACTAACGCTAAAATTAAGCGTAAGAAAAACATAACGGATAAAGAAAGTTTTACTACACCTCGCATAACACATAAACACACAATTCAAACGCAGAGGTTAATGAGCCAGCACAGAAAAACAAATTCCAGGAATTAAATCTCTAAAACAATATGGATTCTACTAACGAGCAGGGTGATTTTATCTCCCTCCCACTGTCCTAGCCGACTTTGCAGGCGACTGGAACAAATTAAAAGATGCTATTGAAGAAAAGTTACAAATCAAAAAATTCCGCGGAAATTTATCCGGTGGAACTCTTACCATCAGAGTTTACGACTCTGAACATTACAGAATGCTCACTGATTTTTTAGATAAACTTGAACTTCCCTACCATACTTTTAAAATGAACATCGAGAAACTGCCAAAGACTGCTGATATTGAACGTATCAAATCTGAAATAAAAGAAATGGAAATACCCATCCAAAAAACCGTTAAATCACTCATGTTATTGAGGGGAAAATTATCCATTTACCTGTATACTTAGCTGAATGCACCCGCAATAAAGAAGGTAAAGCTATATATGACATAAAGAAATTAAGAGGACTCGACGTGTTCGTGGAAACCTTACAAATCTCGCCCTGGCCCCATGCAATGCCATAAGTGCCAGCGGTACGGGCATACACGGGATCGCCGCAAATACAAAGCATGCTGTTTAAAATGTGCAAAACCTCACGAGACCTATACTTGCTCCCAAATGATAAAGATAAACCTCCAGTCTGTGCCCTCTGCAGAGCAGATCACATTTCTTCTTTTAAAGGTTGCCATGAGCACCCATTTAATATACAGAAACAGATTGAAGAAATTAAAGCCAAAATAGAAGCGATGAAGAATCAATTCCATTACGACAAAAACGAATTCCAGGCGCTCAATCCGAAGGAGATCCCTAAACGTAGTCCTGCCTGGCAACAATCATCCAGAGATGAAAACCAACCGAAAGGATCAAAAACTAGCCAATTAGGATTTTATGAGAGGTAAAGATTTCTTCCAGGCGCTCAATCCGAAGGAGATCCCTAAACGTAGTCCTGCCTGGCAACAATCATCCAGAGATGAAAACCAACCGAAAGGATCTAGCCAATTAGGATTTTATGAGAGGTTAAAGTTACAAATTAAAGATTTCTTCTAAAAATTTAAAAATGCTAAAGGAATATTTGAAAAATTGAGGTCGGCATGGCCGTTGTTGATTATCTGTCAAATATTGATTATAAATTTTAAGCCGATTCATAATATTCCTAATCTTATTTTAGCTACCAAAAGCTTTATAAAAATTAATTTCTTCAATGCTAACGGTATCCGTAAGCAACAACCTCAGCTCATCTCTTACCTCCAAAAATAACTTTTACAGGTCCTTAGGGGATGGATAAACATGTAGTGGTAAATGCCTTTGGCTTGAACACCACTTAACGAATGATGATCTCCGATTTCCGACCTCCAAAAACATGACACTGATGTCATGTTAGTCAATGAAACACATCTTCGAGCTTGTGACAGATTCAGAATTCATGGTTATCAGAGAGGATAGACCCCACAACAGAGGAGGCGAAAATGCTATCAGAATTAAAAGCCTCTAAATTATCAAAAAACGTAAAGCCAAGGCTTTGATAATATCTCAAATGAAGGGCTACAGGCACTGCCTAACAGATGTATAGTACTTATCACCAATATTTTCAACGCATGCATTCGTCACTGCTATTTTCCCTCTCAGTGGAAGCATTCAATAATTATTAACATCTTGAAACCTGGAAAAGACCTTAAATATGCCAAAAATTATAGACCCATCAGCCTGGTACCGGCTCTCTGCAAAGTTTTTGAACGTGTCATCAGTACAAGACTTACCAAATTGGCATTGATAGGAACCAATTTGGTTTCCGAAAGGGACACTGTACTACTTATCAGATACTCCACCTGGTAGAATTTATCGCCCAAGAATTTAGAAAAAAGAATGGTGTAGCAGCATGCTTTCTCGATTTTGAGAAGGCATTTGACCGAGTCTGGCATGCTTGGCTTACTCCACAAATTGTCAAATTTCCTTCTGCCTAATAGCTTCATTAAACTTAAACTACTCTTATCTCTACCGTCGCACGTTTCAAGTAAAGATGTGGAGAAATTCTCTCATCAAGAAAGAGATTTTCCGAGGCGTCCCTCAAGGGTCTGTTTTAGGACCGAAATATTTTAATATTTTTATAAATGACATGCCTGTCCCACTACACTCAAGTATTTATAAATATGCGGACAATACAGTTATCTTAACCAGCTCTAGAAATCCACAAAATGGTCTTGACAAACTCCAAATGCAAGCTAATCTAATCAACAAATACTGTGAAATTTGGAAAATTAAACTTAACGCAGATAAATGTTGGGTTGTTTTATATCGCAGATACAGAAAAAATTTTCCAGTTAATTCCAATATTAAAATAGATAATTCATCTGTTCCAGTTGCAAGTTCATATAAATACCTAGGAGTGTACGTCGAGAAAGCTTTAAATTTCAAGGACCATATCCAGTATACCATCAATAAAGCTAATGCAGCATTTATGTCTCTTTACTCCCTGCTTGGAAGGAAATCTAAATTAAATCTGAATACTAAGAGAAATCTTTATATCACTCTCATCACACCAATTCTACTCTATGCAGTTCCTGCATGGGCAACTGCCGGATAAACTGAACGCTAGAAAAAAAACGTCTTACCTAATAAGATTTTCCGTAGCATAACAAATGCCCCTTGGTTTGTGCGGAACGCACAAATCCATAAGAATTTAAATATTCTCCCGATTCATGATCAAATACTAACTACAGCACACAACTTCTTTGAAAAACTGAAAAACTCACAATAACTAGCCATTAAAGAACCCACAGATAAAAGACCGCGAACTATACATCATAATGCATTATGGTGGTAGTGTACAGTGTATATCTTTTATTTCTTCTTATTTTACGTATCTTATTACTCTTTATTACTCATGATCAGTTTACGTTATGCACAAAGCTTATGGACTTTGATTGCAACTTATATTTCTTACTTATTATTTTCATTTAACCAAGAATTTATTTAGTACTGTGTAGTGTTTTAAACAAAGACTTTGCTTTCAGAGAAAATTTTAGTTCGCGGTCTTATGACTCCTTCACTCGCTATTGGCCACCTCGCATCACGTGGTGTTTACTGTGCAACTTTAAAGAATTTAATTTTACTGTACCCAAATTGCGTTTCTGAAGAATAAGGACATTATTAAATCTTCAAATTCACCTTTTTTTTTGGAACTCTACAGACTGATTTGGGCTACAATGAACCTCTGGTTGAGGCGATACCCCCATTTTAATGGATAATAAAGAGCGAAATAATGATATATTTCATTGGGGACTCGCATGCCATGGCAGCGGTATTATAAATATATATAACAAATTTGCTAATACTTCACGGACATAATTGTTTTCTAAAATCAAAGTTTTTTAGGGTTCTTAGAAAGAATCTTTATTTAACACGTGGGTGTGTAATCTTTATTTACCACAGTGCCACAGCAAAATCTGGTAAAATAGTCTGTCGGATCATTTTTTTTTAATTCTAGTGGTTTCGTGTCTCCTTTATCCTAAAAATCAGTTCAGTACCTAATCTGAATATATTTTTATGAATATTTAATAAATAGATAAACAAATAACAGGTTTTAAACAATAAATTTGTTACATTTCAGTTCATTGTAAATTAACACAAGAGTTCTATGTCTCAATAGGAAAAATTGGTAAAATTAGACAAATACTGTATTACAATACAAATAATAAAACATAATACATAACCAAAAATAAATAACTTAGTGAATGTGTAAACATCTTAAAAAATATCGCTAGTCTTGTATTCTTTCAATAAACAACACAATCCCATTTAATTATAACTTCGTTGTTTTACTTCATAAATAAGGATTACTTATTGCAGCAAAATCTATATTAAAATCAGATAATAATCTATGAAAAAAAAAGCTTCCAGAAGCCGAAACCAAGAATATGAACAACTTTCTGAATGTAGAAATAATTTTAACCATATAAATTGATCCATTTGTGAAGCACCGATGACTCACACAGCTTTAAACAATACAAAATTTGAGTCACACTCGATGAGCATGGCTCCGAAAAGTAAGGCCGCTATGAATCATCGATGATGTACATGGCAGTCAATGTGTTAAAGTGCATGTAAAAACTCAATTACTAAAATAAAATAATTTTTTAGCTAATCGTGGATAGTTTAATATCTGTACAGCTTAAAAAGAACTGTGTAAACTGTTTCATTTGACTTATGAATAATTTAGTAGGCAGTTTTTTTATTACGCACATCGGTGCTACATAAACTGCCATAAAAAATCAGCTAGAATAAGCTAATGTTTGGTCTTCATGACAGCTGGACGTGCTAGTCATGAGAACAGGCAAAGGCCAAATGCGATAATTCTTTATATCATGACCTGCATTCTCAAATATAATTTTTTAAAACTGTTTTCGATAATTCGAATAATGTTCTATACCAGGTTCGCAATGCCAAAAATGAAAAAAGTGGCAAGCATATTAAAAAAATGTGTTTAAATTATAGCGATTTAAAAATCTAGTTAACTGATAAATGTACGAATTATTTAAAATTTATAAAAAGTATTGTCAGTCTGTTATTGAACAGTTACATTATTTATTATATTTGTGAGACGAAAATGCATAGTTTCTAGAGATTCTTAGATTCAATAACGGTAACTGTTAAAAGTTAGCTTTAAAAAAAAAATGTGGATATTGTCTTTAAATATGATTAAAAAAATGGCATAACATTTGCATCATATTCAAATATCCCACGAAATAATTTTAAAAAAGTTTCCCTTTATTTAATTAACAGGGCATAACATGAAATCATTCACAAATATTTAAACGTGATGAAATCGTTCATCACCTTATTTGTGACGGAATAAAACAAAATGCAGTAAACTCTCTAGTTGCGTCCATCTCTGAAAAGAACAAAATATGTCTAAGACTAATATCGGTACTGAAAATCACTTTCGCACAAGATCGAAATCATATGGAACCTTGAGAAGTAGAGAGGATCACCTCAAAAACAGGTAAGATCCTGAATAGTGTTAATTTTTAAAAAAGTTGAAATAACTTAATTTTTTAGAACTATCCTGAAATTGAAAGCGAAACTAACGATATATTATTTCAGTTAGGTGTTGCGTTGTTTAGAATAAAGACATAAATATAGGAGAACTTCATTAATGTTTCTTAAACTTTCTATTTACACAGGAGTTCATCTGTCAAATTTATTGTAAATAACTTAAAATTGCTGAATATGAATTATTTTAAAATTACGCTATGAATATACATTTATAACAGAGAAAGGAATGTGACATTCCAAGTCATTTTATGTCTCATGATTATCAATAAAGCTCTAAATAAACATCGGTAAAATAAATTAACATCTCTTTAAGATCTAATATGAGGTATGGTCTTTTCTACAGCCAGACAGGTCGTGTATCGTGACGGCATACTAGACAGGACGCAGATGAAGAGTCCCTATGGCAGTCGGTCGCGTATTTCCAAACCCTACCCCACTTTTCGAATTTTTGACGTCACGAAGATATCGACTAGTTTCACCTGGCAAGACGGCGTATCCCGCTTTTGAATACTACGGCGCGCTTTCGAAAGAATTGTGATTCTGAATAGTGTGTTTAGGTGCTAATTGTGAGATTTTCGCAATTTAAATTATTATGAGTGGAAATTTACGCAATATCTTTAGTGAATGGTTATTGTTTATCGCCGTAGGGTATTTGAGGAAAGAGGAGAATAATTCACTGCTGATGTTATACATTAACAGTATGAAAAATCTGGAAGGTGATACTCGGCAATAAAACTAGCGTCTACATCCCAAAACGGCAGCCTATGAGAGATGCGATTCTATTATTTTCATCGGGGAGTAGGGAAGTTAGAATGGAACGCCAACGGCAGTGCACGATGTTTGGTTACATTAAGAAGTCCAGAAAATTGCGTTTCTGCATTGCCACGCTTTAGTTTCTGCGGTTACTTTCAGGGAAATATTAGGCAGTTTTTTTTTTTTTTTTTTTTTTTTTTTGGTTTGCTGATAGAGGGCAAATAGATAATTCACCTTTATAAATCCGCGTTTATCTATTTAAACTTCAGAAGATTTAAGATGGAGCGAATATATTTAACACAACAGAATGCAAACTTAAGACTTGCAAATCTTTTAAAAAACAATACATCGATAGTTCATTATTAAAAACGTTTTATAAATGCATAGTTATCATATAATTAGCAATTCATTCATGCATTACCTCATTATTTATTACAATTAGAAGAGAAGGTATTTTTTACAGTAACGTTTAAAAATTTTCTGTTGTCTTTTAAAAGATTTACAAGTCTTAAGATTGTGTTCTGTTGTGTTAAATACATTCGCTTCATCTTAAATCTTCTGAAGTTTAAATAGATAAACGCGGATTATAAAGGTAAATTGTCTATTTGCCCTCTATCAGCAAAACGAAAAAACTGCCTAATATTTCCCTGTAAGTAACCGTAGAAACTAAGGCAATCCACCTTAACAATTTTTTTAACTTCCAAATGTAAGCAAACATATATAGTTCACTGCCGTTGCATTCCTCAGAAAACCATTCTAACTCCCCTACTTCCCGATGAAAATAATAGAATCGCCTCTCTCATAGGTTGCCGTTTTGGGATGTAGACGCTAGTCGGCAATAAATGTGATGCATTCATCGCAAAATTCAGCGATGCCAGTAAAACAAACGATAGTGTTCGAGAAAATTATCCACATCTGAAGTCGCTATACAAAAATTGTATGTGTGCCAACACAGATATTTTAATTAAAAAAAAAAAAAAAAAAACACTTGCAGAAAATTTCAGATCAAGGAATAAGAAAGAATTGCAGTGCCTCTGTGTGCTTAACAACTACGAAGCATTCTGCAGACTTTTATGCCAAAATCAAGGTTGACAAATAGATTAATAAATGTTTCTTTTAGTGTATATATTTCAAAAGTATTAAAATAACTTGGACAGTTGTTTAATTGCTTAAAACAGCAATAAAGTTCATTTATAAAGATATACAAGGAACTTCATAATTATCAAATGATTTCATTGCTTTGGTGAAAAACTGAAATTTACTAAATTACCTAACTTTTATAACATTAAATATCTTTGTAACTGCAGTATTATGCTCTGTTTTATAAAAGCTTAACTACTTTATTCATTTGTTATACATTAAAATATTTTCTGATTTATTTACTAAATGTGTAATCAATTATCAGGATTACTAAATGTGTTAAGAATTTCCATACATGCTTGTGCAGTGTGATTGCATGTTTGTGTAGTGAATTTTGATTTTCATGAACGAGAAAGAAATACAATCTCTGATTAAGTACTTTTTCGTTTTCCAGTTCCTGTGTTTAGCTGTAAAAGTAAATTCACTTCAAGTATGTGTCTGTGCAATTTTGACGATGTAAATACTGAAATGATTGTACAGTAAAAACTCAACTAAAAAAGTATCCGGAAAGCTCTTGAAATTTTGGATAGTCGAGCATATGAAAAATGAAATATTGTAATAAGTGAATGGAAGAATAAACTACTAGTCTAAAATCATAAAAACAGTTCATCTTATTTGCATCAACTTGACAATCAAAAGCCAATATTTAATATTAGGCACGATTTTGAAAAAAATGTATGCTGCTGATCTTTGGATTATGATAACGAGTGATTTTTACAATGGTTGTTATTTGGATTAAGACTGCAAATTGAGACTTTAAATATGAACAACAGTAATCTGAAAATTTTAAGTAGTAATTTTATATCCAACAATCTCTGCCAAATAACTTTTAAGATTTCATAGTTGCTAATTAAACTTCCTTTACAATTATTTAGTTATTTTATGCATACATTCATATTTTATGTAAGAAAGGGATTTATTTTCAGTAGATATACAGTGAAAATCATTTAACACAAAACTGAGGGGGACTGAAATATTTTTTTGTGTTAAAGAATATTAAAAAACAAAACATATATTTAACAAAATTAAGCTTACTAGAGTACATTTTATTTACATAGATATGTATATATGCATGCATTTAATAAAAATTGATGAAACAAAAACATCCACAAGAACTTAATGGAATTTAATACAAAATTTTCAAGTTTTTGAAAAACAAAACATTTATTGAATTTTGGGAAAACAATCTGATATTTTTCTTTGCATTGTCTTTTTTAGTATCAAATTGTTCAATGTTGAACATTTTGTTATTCATTTCACCATTGGAATGTGCATCTAAATAACTGTCCATACTTTTCATGATATTCCTCATTTCGGATGATGTGGGAACAGGAACTGTATTCATTTTATTTTCATCATCAGAATCTGCACCAATGATATTTTTTTAGCTTTGAACAAACTCCAAAATAACTTTGTCCACCATAATTGGGGCTGTACACACATTATCATAAACTACCGCAACAAATTCTTCCGATAGTACAGTAGGACAGTTCATTAATACAGAAACTTTCTCAAACATTTTATTAAGTGTCAGCTCAGTTTCAATATCCTACTTCTCTATTTCTTTTGGCGCCAAAGAATCTGATACTTCTGAGAATTGTGTGTAATGAAAATAATTTCCATGCAGTACAACATGAGCCAAACTTACTAATTTTTACTCGCACTGCCATGAACTCTTCACCGAATTTCAAAGCTAACTGATGAGAGATGAGATGTTTGTAGAAGTGAAAAGCGAAAGTAGCGTAGATAAACAAAACTGGATCATGTCACAGGGTATTTCAAAGCCAAATTAGCCTCTTTTCTACGAAATATGTGAAACCACCTCTCTTTCATTTCACATCCAGCTTAAATCTCGTCTGCGATGCCAGTGTTTCTATATTTTGTTCATTTCCAGAAAGGATATCTTTTCATGTTAAGCGATTTTTATTTCGTGTTAAAAGAAACAAAATGCATGAAAATACATTGTAGTTTGTGGGGACTTTCGTGTTAACCGATATTTCGTCTTAAGTGTTTTCGCGTTAAACATATTCCACTGTATACAGATGCGTTTGGACTATGTATATAAAAATAATTTTTTAATAGGAAAAATTATAAACCTTCCAAAAATTTTCGTGCATTACGCTGCTAAAAATTGATCAGTAAATATATAAAGAAAGAAATTTAGAACCAATTTTTGAGAAAGAATAAAAATTCAAATTCAAATTAACTTGATAAAATTCTGTAAATGTAGAATATCAAATATTCTT
The DNA here is from genome assembly GCF_044657685.1 of Stegodyphus dumicola. Taxonomy (NCBI): domain Eukaryota; kingdom Metazoa; phylum Arthropoda; class Arachnida; order Araneae; family Eresidae; genus Stegodyphus; species Stegodyphus dumicola. The sequence goes on from NC_140778.1 coordinate 56,998,074, forward strand.
TTTAGACTAGAAAAATCTTTTTAAATTGGAAGATATTTTTAATGATTTTCCTCCCCCCCCCCCCAATTTCCCTTTGCTACTGCTGTTTGATAAGAGGTTCTAGTAAAGTTTTGTGTTAAGATTATTTTGAACTTTCAAAGATTTTCCACTGCAGGATTTTAATTTTTTCTACATTTTTAAGGGCATGTTTTCATTTTTTTTTTTTTTTTTTTTTAAGATTCTTTTTAGATTAGAAAAATATGATTTTCCTTCGCTTTGAGGAGGACTACAATTTTCGGGTGAACTATTAGATAAAAAATATATTGAAATGGTTCATCAACTGATTCTGGATACAGAAAAGCAAGGATTTTGTTCTAGAAGGGGAAATGTAATTAAATTTGACATACCTCCTCTTGAAGATATTATGTTGAAGTTGGTTGGATTCCTCGCCTTTCTTGTTCTTTTATACTATTTTTTGGTTTTTCTTGTGATGGTTTATTTTAACATGTTGACTGCTGTGGGGGTCACCAGTGACCGGCATGACTTGGCTACAGCACTGTGGGTGCCACCGGCAATGCGACCAATAGTAAAATACATAATTAGAATAAATATCGATACTGATAAATTTTTAAATAGTACCATCGTTACTATAATGATTTGAAGAATAATAAATCGTAAAAATTTAAATTATAAATCGCAAAAATGGTATACAGATGTTTGGGGGTCGTCGGTGACCCCCAGCATGAAAAATGCATTAAGCATGATTATATATAACATTATGTTCTGCAGATATTTCAACATAATATATATCGCATAATAAAAATTTCAAGTTGGCATCATGGGCAAATCACATAAAATGCGCGTGGCAGGCAACGTGTTAGTTTTTACATTTTAAAGTATTCGTATTCTACATTTATAGGATTTAATGAAGATCATTTGAACTTCAATTTTTTAGTCTCTGTGAAAAGTTGGTTCTAAATTTCTTTATATACATATATAAGAACTCCTACACTCCTAGAAAAAAGTAAATTATATATTTATTTATCCCACATTTTCATTTTGAAATATTTGAAAAGTTGATTTTTTGTTGAACTGAAATATGTAATATGGAAAAATTCTATTATAAAACATAATTCAACTCAGAATTGAAACAGGAGATAAATAGAGATAATAATAATGTGGGGCATTTGATCCTCTTCCCCTAATAGGCATTTGAAACATGTTAGCGTGTTTTTCCATTCAGCTGAAATGGGGCCCACCAGCGGCAAAGTGGCTGAACACTGGTAGTTTGGTCCAAGGTTCGAATCCCGCGAACGGGCTGGCTGCATGGGCGTTTTCCCCATGTGTAACGTGTATACGAGCCAGTTCCCTTAGAAACTCCTCCACGAAGGCATCCCTCCCCCTAGGCAGATAGCCCTCGTGTGCTTTGCCATAATTAAATACCCGCCATTCAGCTGAAACAGTAAACATATAGAAAAATGTCCACAGAAACATAATTCGGCTGAGAAACAAAACAGGCAAAAAAATTGGTTTGCATCAGGAAACTGATTGGTCTAAAACAGGGCTTCTTAAACTTTTTTTCAGTCGTGATCCTTTTTTATCATAGATTTTTCCACGACCCCAAAATATTTATGAAAAATTTGTGGGACCCCATAAGCATTGCGAAAATCCGACACGCATGAGTGAAACTTTCAATTTTTTCACTTGTACTGTAAGATAATATTGCAGTTTTAGGTCATTATCTTTAATTTCTCATTTTAAGACATAGAACAATGAGAAAATTTTAATTAAGTAACAGATGAAATGACAGCATCACATGCAAAGCAAGTAAAATGAACATTTATATTATAAAAAGAATGCGTTGAAATATTTTTGTTTTTCTCTTTGTCTGTATTGTCTTATCTTTATCTATTTTCGGATACATTGTGTAAAAATATTTGGTAATTGTAAAATTATTATACACTCAAAAATCGTTAATTCAGACACCCATAATCTGGACCTCAAAGCTAAAAACTTTCTGCGCATCCGCCGCGTTGACACATGCGCATAGGCGTTTACGCGTGCGCGTAAGACCTTTACGCGCACGCGCGTATGCGTGTGCGCAAGTGCAGAATACGTTTTCGCATGCGCGTTTAATGTATAACAGACGGTATAAGCTAAAATTGTACAATTATCTATTTCAGTTAATGTTGATGCTTGCGTTATTCCTTAATCTTCGAATTGGATGCAGCTTATTATTTTTTGCAGACTGTAAGAGCAATTTTATAAAAGTAAACTTGAACTTTCGATTATGTCAATTTCCGATTCTGGAGCTCCCAAAGGATCTACAAAACGAAAGTATGTCTCGATGTCCATCAAACAAAAAGTGGAATTGCTGCAAAAAATGGATAAAGACATGAAGAATTTGACAGAGAGGTTAGTGAAAACGAAAAAATTTCGATTGACAAGTTAGTCGGTATTCTCAGCACAGCAATTACAGGACTTGAACAGCGGAGCTTTTCAACTGAACAAGAAATTATGTCTGGTTATAGAATTACAGAGAAAGTATTATCACATAAAAAGAAACAACTTACATTGAAAGAAATGTTTAATAAAGTAAACAAATAAATATTAAGCTTCTTTTTTTGTAAATTTTGATACCCTTTAGATCATAATTGTTCTTTATTTCCTAAAATACGGTTTCATATTTTTAATTTTAAAATTTGTGCATGCCATCTTACGAGATTTAAACTGATGATCTATAATCTGGAATCGCCGAAGTCCCGACGAGTCCGGATTAACGACTTTTGACTGTATTAAGTTTAAGAAATACCAAAACTACTAAAAATTTTTTACGACTCCCTGCTGTAGATAGGGGTTGCGATCTACAGTTTAAGAAAGTCGTCTAAAATAACGTTACAATATTTGATTTTGCTAAAACATTGGATAACTGAGGCCACAGCCAGTGCAGTTATGGCAGATGTACAAAATTTTGGAATTTACAGAAATATCAAGTAGCAAAATTTTTGTAATTTAGGAGTGGAAAAGTTTTTAGAATTTAGGACCCACAGAGATTGCATAGCACAACAAAATGTACCTGCTGAAGCTAGGACTCCAGTGCATGGTTATATTCTTGTAAGGAGTGTATGTCTGAATGCAGAGATGCATTTTGAATCATCATCGCTAAGTCACCAGCCTACACAGCATTGTGGTATACGTCATTCATGTAAATAGGAATAAAATTGATTGCACTTTAGTTAAATAATCTAACTTATTCTTTGTAACTATTAATACTGTAATTAGAGAGAGTACTGTAATTGTTGAATAAGAATAAAACACTTGCTTTTTGTTCATCTGAAATGGCATAGATTTTCTAGCAGTTATTCCAGCAGAAGTTTGAAGGAATGGATCATTCTGTATTTAGTTAGATAATCAAAATACACAAGCTATGAACATAACATATTAAACCATAATTCACTTTTCACATTGGACAGCCAATGTTTATCAATTTTCACATAAGTCGTACTTTCCCGTAATTTTGAAAATACTCCATTGCATGCTGTTCTGTTGAAGACAAACCCGAAACTTTTTTTTTTTTTTTTCAAAATGTAATTGATAACTTGTATTGTTCTTTTTACAAAATTTAAACCTGGGTGTCATAAACAAATTTGTGGGGGGTCATCAAATTCAAAGAAATTTATTTGACAATAAAGGGTATACATAATTTGAAGAGAATTTTGGATGTTTTTTAACATTTCCATATTTTAATTTTGATTTTATTGCTTTCCACTTGATTTGTGTGTTATGCTTGATGATTTCCAAACAGCTCATCGAATTTCAAAGCAATTGCATACGCGCAGCTAAGATGTAGTTTTTTTTCGACTATCTTAGTAGTGTCTTGTATGTAATTGTAATATGCATCATTTATAAACTATGTTTCTTATTTCTAATCAAATTTGTTGTCAAGTAAGCACATAAATTTCCTAAGTATTGAAAAATTCAGTAGTGTCTCGAAGGATAATAAAAACAATTTTGTTTTAGTTGCAGTTTTTTTCATGATGGTTAAATGGCCCAAAATAGATACCCAATGTTCACAAGAGAAACGGGATGGATGGACCAATATCAAATAAACTTTAATGAGAAACTTTAAGAGAAAAACTATTAATGAAAATGCAAACAATAATGAATCCATTGGCTCTCTTTCTACTTCTAAAAAAAAAAAAATTGAGTAAATATCAAGAAGAGTTTATTTTATACTGTTTTACATGTTGTATTATTAATGGAAAATAAATATCCATTGTGTGTTAAATGCAGTGAAAACTTGGCACATCCGAAAATGTAGAAAAGGCAAAATCAAGGGTTAAATTCATCAATTCTAATGAGAATGCACTAGCGAAGTAAAGCACTGCGGTTTTACATAATTTCTGAGTAAACTATTCGTACAAATTGAAATAATTCTTGCATTTAAACTTGTATTCCAAATTAAGATTTAACTTGTCATTAATGTATAATTAATGAGATAATTAGATTTTTGTAGCATAGTTTACATGAGATGAAATCAGGTGGGGTCACGTGATACAAACCGACAAATCAGGATGTTGAACCATGAAAACAGTAAATTCTTAATGTCTTTTTATAAATTTATTGCCTTTATTTATTGGCTTTTTACAAAAATTTAAAAGATATTAAAATGTTTATGCCTTCAAAATAAAAAATTCTTAGAACTAACGTTTGTTAACATTTTTTATGTGTATATTGTATGTTGTTGGCAACAAAGTCTGCTTGGCGAGATTTGCGCCAGTGAAACGGAAAAGTACCTCAGAAACTAAACATAAAGATTAAATAAATAAATCTGAAGAATTTTTTTAAGGAATGAGCTAAGAGCATGAAAAGTTAAAATGTATTTTTGAAAAAATATACAACAGTTCCCGAGAAGGATTTACAGGCATCTTAAAAGTTTCATATTTAATTGCAAAAAATTTAAAAACCTCATACAATTGGAGAATCGCTCATTCTTCCTTCAGCAATTAAAATGACATCATTTATGCATACAGAAAAATATATTAATGATTTAAAAACGATAGCATTAAAAAAAAGATACCGTTTCTCACCAAATTTCTGTCATATCAGACACTATAGAATACAAAATCCAGTCTTTACTATAAAACTTGATGACACTACCGACATTATAAAAATGTCTCAATTCATCGTTTATCTGAGATACGATTTTGAAGATGACGCAGTAGAATATTTTTTATGTTGTAATATTTGGGAAGGAAAAGCAATTGCAGAGAAAATGTTTGAAATTATTAACAGATTCAAAATGTTGAAACGAATAATCTTACCTAAAGACACTGTGTTGCAGTTTGTACTAATGATGCTGCAGCATTAACAGGTAATTATAAAGGACTAAGAGGATTAATAATGAAAATTGCTCCCCATATAATATTCCATCACTGTATGACACATAGAAAAGCTCTTGTTGCAAATTGATAAAAAATTGCACAAAATGCAATGTTATTACTGCAATTAATTACATTAATGGGCAAGATCCTAAACAGTTGTCTCTTTTTAATACCATGTAATGAGATAAGTTCTGTATATGAGACATTATTACCAAAGTCAGTTGGTTTTCACATAGAAAATACTAAGACGTATTTTCGATTTGAGAAATATAGTTTACATATTTTTGGAGGAAAAGAAACATACATCAGCAAGTTCATTCATTAATAATGATTAATTAGGAAAAATAAGTTACATAGTAGACATTTTCTAAAAACCTAAGCATTTTAATACTGAGCACCAATATTGAAGCTTTTAAAACTAAGCTAATAAGGAGAATTGAACAAAAACAACAGAAACATGTTTTTCAAAATTTACTACAGAAAATAATATAGATTTCTTGTTTAAAACAACATATGATAAAACTGGGAGAAATTTTTTTGAAAAATTTCCAAATAAGGAATTAGGTTGGATCTGTGACCCATTTTGCCTTTGGTATTTTCAATTCCAATGTATTTCTAAATGAAAAAGCACAATTAAATGATATTTTAAGTGACAGAATACTGTGTGTTCAAGTGAAGTCTCTAACTTGCCAAAAATTTTAGTTATCTATTGGAAAGGAATATGCCAATTTAAAATGAATGAAAATAAATTATTACGTTTCTTACATAAAATTGTACAGTAAACCTTTAGCTTATATTTAAAACTTCTAAAATGCTTATGTTACATTTTTCTGTTATATAAGCATTAAAAGTGGATTTCTCACTGAAATAAAAATAATTTTGCTATTGAATTAACATGGGGAACTTTTTTATTGAAATATTTTTTCTCTGTGACATTAGTTCCATCTTCTACAAACTAAAGATTAAAGAAATGTTTTTAAAACATTTTGAATTCGTTGTTATATTGATCTATGAAGCAGTAGATTAGTGAGTTTTTATTACATTACTGACAAATATAGTTTTTTAACAATCAAAAAATTTTTAGCGGAGATAATTATTTGTCAAATATGAATGTGTTTTCAAAGCGGAAATAAATAATAAGTGATAAAAAAAAAGAAAAATCAGTTAGAACATTCACATTTCTAACAAAGTAATTTGCTTTGCTTTAATCTTTATAATACAATTGATAAGGCAAAATACAATGTGGAATGGTTATGCGAAGACTACGATAGTACCTAGAGTATTCAGCATTTCGTATAATCCTATACCAAAATAATAATAATATTAAAGTAAATTTTATCTGAATAAAGTTTTTTTATTTCAGAAACAGTAAAATTATTACCATCCAGGCGAAACTAGTCGATTTGTCCATGACGTCAAAAATTCGAAAAGTGGGGTAGGGCTTGGAAATACGCCAGTCGGTCTCATTCCTGCAACAAGACAGTTTTCAACTCCAGGATGGTTCTTGGAGGGGGGAAAATTGCCCTCCTAAGAGCGTCCCAGACATGCTTTATATGAATATATTATTTCAGTTAGGTGTTGCGTTGTTTAGCCAGGTGGCAAATATCCTCACTTTCCAGGTTACTGTTGACCAGCTGAGCCCTATGTGGACGAGCTTTGTCATCCATTAACAGGAACACCGGACCAACTGCGCTCCTGAAACATACGATCTAAGATTGCTTCTCTATACCTCATAGAAATCAGAAAGCCTTTGTCAAACACATGAAGGGTGTGTGGGGCCGTTCAGCATAATACCTACCCAACTATTACACCTCCACCACCGTAATGATCCTTTCCCATGATGAGGGGAGGGATGGTATCGTGTTCCAGGCTCTTTCAAGATGCAGACACAATAAGAATCAATGGCCAGGCATATCTCGGCTCGTATAAAAAGCACGCACTGAAGTCTGTGTATTGAAGTGAGCGAAACGCAAATGGCACGTCTTTTGGCATACAGCCCTATCTCATGATGCCTTCAGACAACTGTAAACCGTGAAACTCGGATTTCAGCGGCAGCATATAGCTCAGGTGAGAGTTGTGAATCTGTAGCAGTTCTGTGTCGCAGCGCTGAAAGAGGGAAATAGTGAGCTTCGTCGTCGTTGTGGATTTTGTTCGGCTTTGGACCTTGGTTGCGGATCTTGGTCGAACTTTTCAAAGTCCTGAAACTGTTTCCATAAATTGCTGACGACACTGGGTGTCACATTGAGCTCTTTAACTACTTCCGCTTCTGATTGATCTGGCGACAATCTACTGTTAATCGCCGAGCGTGGCTTTGAAACAGGCATGTAACTAACTGGTTTTTACCGGAATCTGGGAGAACTCTTCTAGTCCATTGGCTTTATACATACACACCGTAATCGGCAGAACTCTATATAGCAATTACTGTGGCTACCATTGCATTTAACTCTTTGATTCCATCGCAGAAGTGGACGCTAGTCCGAACTGGTGATAAAAAATTTTCCAATACGTAGATAGGTGATTTACTGTAAAGTGGTGCCAACTAGTGGTTATAGAACACATGAAATGGAGGGATGAAAAAATCCTCGAAGTCTCTGATATACACAGCAAAGGGGCAATGAAATAAGAATACAAATGAAGTGTAATATAATTTAGATATTAAAAAAGGAGATATCAAATATACACAAATATATACAGGTGCAATCACAATGCAGAATAATATCCAGTATTGTAATGAATTGTTGAAAACCCCTCGTGCGCTGACATTCTTTTCATGATCATAGCTCTCCAGATACGCACATGTACGATTACGTATTCGACTCTGAATATTTGCATAATTCTTTGGCGGCATAATTAGTACCTTGGATTTAAAACTTTTCTTAAAAATAAACATAATTTGCAAATTCTCTTAATTTTGCCCACAAGTGACTTAATGAAAAGTTCATTGAATTAAATTCAGTAATTTTTTTTAATTCCCTGTGCTATAGTCATTAAGTTTGTTAATTAAGGATGCAAAAATATCATTTCAAACAATTAATAGTAATCAAAGTGTGACATAATTCATGAAATTTTTCATTAAATCAGGATATTGTTTGTCAAGTCGAGGTTATTTTTACTTAATCATATTTTAGGAAAATGCTGAAACTTTAGTGTATGTTTCCAAACTGCCCAGGTATTTTATGCATGCAAATAAAAATATTGTTTTTCTTTTTTTATTTTAATATAAGATAAATTTTCCCGATTTCATACACTTCAGATCAAATTAATAAAATAAATTGTTAATTCAAAGTTGACAACAGCATTCAAAGTCTGGAGCTTAATGAAATGACAATTCTCTTTCAGTATTGTCAGTGTATGGTGTCTAAAACACAGGACTAGTTACCTGGTGAAGTACAGGTGACATAATTTTTAGAATTCACGAAGTTACTTGATGGCAAAATCTTGAAGATATATAGATTACATTGGGAAGCCAGTCAGAAAGTTCTCTTCCTTTTTTAAACCTCTTGCTATTGAACAAGGACCAAAATTCTTATACATATATGACATGTTCTTGTATTGCCTTCTTTATAGAACTTAATAAATTTTAAAACAAACTGCAGTTATATTCCTTTGAAGAATTCTATCTCTTAATTATTATAAAAATCAAAATTAAATAAAGATATAAAAAAGGATGCTCATTATTTTTGAAGTTTTAATGTGAAAGATAAATTAAATATTACACTACACTGAATTATAACTTCTGAAAACTGGCAATTACAGTCAAAGTCGTTAATTCGGCATCCATAATCCGGACCTCAAAGCTAAAAACTTTCTTCGCATGCGTCGCGTTCACGCATGCGCATAGGCGTTTACGCGCGCGCGTAAGATCTTTACGGCTGCGAATATACATGTGCGCATGCGCATAATACGTTTACGCATGCGCGTTTAATGTATAACGGACGGTATAAGCTAAAATTATCTAATTATCTATTTCAGTTAATGTTGCAGATTGCGTTGTTCTTTAATCTTCGAATTGGATCCGGCTTATTATTTTTTGCAGACTGTTGGAGCAATTTTATAAAAGTAAGCTTGAACTTCCGATTATGTCAAATAAAATTTACGATATATATTTACTAATATATAAAGGATCTACAAAGCGAAAGAATGTTTCGAAGTCCATTAACCAGAAAGTGGAATTGCTGCAAAAAATGGATAAAGACATATCCTTTGATTACCTAATCATTCCGAAATATGTTTATCAATTTCACGCTGCTCTGCGGGGGAAAGGAAATGACACGGCGCGCAATGAATTGGAAGTTTATCTGTCAGCGCTATCCTTATCTTCAGAGCAGATGTTTTTATTTTATTTGGCTTATAATTCTTTACTAAATGTAGTATTTCATCTCGATGTACTCGATCTTTGATATGATTTAAATCACGTTCCTCGTCATTATAATTCGCTTTCAATAGTGAAGAAAGTGACTCAGAGGTTATTGAAAACGAAAAAATTTCGATTGACAAATTAGTCGGTATTCTCGACACAGCAATTATAGGACTTGAACAGCGGAACTTTGTAACTGAACAAGAAATTATGTCTGTTTATAGAATTAAAGAGAAAGTATTATCACATAAAACGAAGCAACTTAAACAACTTGCATTGAAAGAAATGTTTAATAAAGTAAACAAATAAATATTAAGCTTTTTTTTTGTAAATTTTGATACCCTTTAGATCATAATTGTTGTTTATTTCATAAATGACGGTTTCATATTTTTAATTTTATAATTTCTGCATGCCATCTTACCAGATTTAAACTGATGATCTATAATCCGGAAAAATCGATAATCCGGATTCGCCGAAGTCCCGACGAGTCCGGATTAACGACTTTTGACTGTATTATGCAGCAAGGATGATAAATACTTCAATAGAATAACAAAATGTAGCCCAATGAAGATTCAAGAAAAAGATTAAGAAATGTTCATGTTTTTTATTACATTGTTCCTTAAGCTAAAAAAAAATTTAGAACTACCGCGAGTGATTTGTTTTCTCATAAGCTCAAGATTTGATTATCTCTGAAAACAATCATCTTGCAGAGGTAAAATGGCAGTATCGAATTAAAAATTCTAGTGAATCCAAATTAAAATGAAATAAGTTTTGTACACACACTGCAGTTAAAAAAAAAGTTGTGGTTGGATAAAAATGCACTTGAGTTACATACGCGGCATTAAACTGACATTTCAAGTTTAATAATTAAACGCAAAAAAAAATTTAGATGGAAAAATAAAAATTTTATGCATGCATACACACACACAGGGGGAGGGTAAAGATGAAACTTATTTGTTTATTTTTATTAACAACAATTTATCCTTGCACTGTAATACATAAGAATTATAACTATCTCTGCCATATTCACTAAATGGAAAAAAATGAATAAAAGTTTAGATCAGGATATTTGAATACAGCAAAGCAGGGGCGTAACTAGAGGGGAGAAAGAGGGGGCATCTGTCCCCGGGCGCAGAATCCAAGGGGCGCCAAACTGATGTTACGACATTTTTAGAATTAAATGTTTTCCATCCTTGGCAAGCAGTAGGGGGCGCGAAACCTTCAGTTGTCCCTGGGCGCTGAAAACCCTAGCTACGACTCTGCAGCAAAGAACACGAGGGCTATCTGCCTCCCCTAAGGAAAAATGGCTCACATTTACGTTACACACAGGAAAAACCATACAGCCAGTACTTTCACCTATGATCAAACTTCCAGCATTCAGCAGTCTTAACTACTCAGCTACGTGTGGGACTAAATCAATAATCAGAATTAATATTTCGATATTCTATGACTTGAACCTAAGTATAATACAGTCAAAAGTCGTTAATCCGGACTCGTTGGGACTTCGGCGATTCCGGATTATAGATCATCAGTTTAAATCTCGTAAGATGGCATGCAGAAATTCTAAAATTAAAAATATGAAACCGTAATTTATGAAATAAAGAACAATTATGATCTAAAGGGTATCAAAATTTGCAAAAAGAAAAAGCTTAATGTTTATTTGTTTACTTTATTAAACATTTCTTTCAATGTAAGTTGTTTAAGTTTTGCTTCGTTTCATGTGATAATACTTTCTCTTTAATTCTATTAAACAGACATAATTTCTTGTTCAGTTACAAAGTTCCCCTGTTCAAGTCCTATAATTGCTGTGTCAAGAACACCGACTAATTTGTCAATCGAAATTTTTTCGTTTTCAATAACCTCTGTCACTTTTCTTTGCTATCGGAAGCGAATTATAATGACGAGGAACTTGTTTTAAATCATATCAAAGACGGAGCATATCGAGATGAAATACTACATTTGGTAAGGAATTATAAGCAAATAAAATAAAAACATCTGCGCTGAAGATAAGGATAGTGCTGACAGATCAACTTCCAATTCATTACGCGCCCGCCGGCGGCGTTCCCCCCCGCCGAGCAGCGTGAAATTGATAAACAGATTTCGGGTTTCAAAACATACTTTCGCTTTAGATCCTTTACATATTAACAAATATATATCGGAAATTCTATTTGATATAATCGAAAGTTTACGCTTACTTTTATAAAATTGCTCTTACAGTCTGCAAAAAATAATAAGCCGGATCCAATTCGAAAATTAAGGAACAACGCAATCATCAACATTAACTGAAATAGATAATTAGATAATTTTAGCTTATACGTCCATTATACATAAAACGCGCACGCGAAAACGTATTCTGCACTTGTGCACACTCATATGCGCAGTCGTAAAAGGTCTTACGCGCACGCGTAAACGCCTATGCGCATGTGTCAACGCGGCGCATACGCAGAAAGTTTTTAGTTTTGACGTCCGGATTATAGATCATTCCGAATTATGGGTGTCCGAATTAACGACTTTTGACTGTATATAGTGTTTATTAAAATGTTTTAAATAAATCTAATATATATATATATATATAAAACTTAAATGTGTCATTTACTGATATTTTATGTATGAAATATGTCTTTTAGAAAAATTTTAATTGCTTAGATAAGGAGAAGTCTTTTGGGTAAAAAAAAAAAAATCAGTTTGTTGGGGTTCTCCATCCACACATTAATAGTTCAAAGCACATTGAAATCATTAGAAATGGGCTAGCCGTAAAAGTGGCTTTGTGGTTTTTCTGGATCCTAAATAGAATACCAGCCATAAAGGTAATTTTTATCTTTAGATAGTTAAGTCATTGTATGCGTTTTCATAATCATTAAATGCTATGTTACAGAAATTTAGGTCAGTTATCTAATTTGTGATTATATTGCTCAAATGTGTAAAGCTTAGTTAAAATTTTGATGTAAGCACAATATCAAGATACCACACTATCTTGAACTTTTAATTATATCAGTCTTTGGAAGTTTTAAGGTATTTATTTTTTAAATGTGTGAGTAGTAAACTAATACATATCCATGTCATAATACATTTTAAGCTAATAATGAAATGCAAGATCATCACAAAGAAATTGGATTATTTTTATAATTTAACTCAGAAACATGAGCATTACAATTTAGCATTTTAATGTACATTTTTGAATAAGAAACTTGATTATACACAGATCTAATGCTTTTTTTAGAATGAATTATAAATAATTAAGGACATCAGCATCTCCTCAGCTGGAAATGGAACCAAAATTAACGAAACCACAGCACTAACAATTCTGTTATTAAATCAGCTATTAAATAGCAAATATAATTACTAATTTTTCAATAATTTAAAGTGATTATAAAAATATTTCACATTATAATATAAATGTTTCTCCCTACAAAATGGCAAAAGCATTAAAATTATTGACTAGCTTTTGAACAATTAAGTACTATGTGACATCATTAGATTATTTTGAAGCAGGAGGTGTGAAAAATGTGCAATGTTCTCACAGGAACCCTGGAACTCTCGAATATGCATCGAGTCTGTTTTCAATTACACCATGAAGACATGTGGAAGGACAGGAGAAAATACTTTATTTTATAACTATCTTACAAGTAAATGATCAACAAACATTTTGAAAGGAACAGAATACATCTACAAAGAATATATCAGGACAAACTGGTAATATTTGAGTTGATCTTCATTACTAAAATAACCTTAAAATACAAGTTCTAGTAACCCAGTAGAAACATAAAATCATTATTTACCATCTTAATGTACATTTTTTTAAAAAGAAAATTAAGTATACAAAGATCTAATGCTTCCTTAGAATGAATTATAAATAGCTAAGAATGTCAGCATTTTCTCACCTAACACAGGAACCCATAAATTCAAGAAATCAGTGTTACCTACTCTGCTATTAAATCAGTTGCACGTTAAAGTTTTAATCTTTAATTTGCACAGATTTAATCAATATATACACTAATTTTTCAATAACTGGAATAAAATCTTTAAATCTGTTTATTTTTATGGAGTCAATCAACAGTTTATTTTTGTATTTCTTATATCAAGTGCCCAGAAAATATCCAGTATGATCATTATGTATTAGTTTCTATACTATATTAACTTATTAGTTGCATTTTGCTGTTTAACTTGAAGAGAAAAATTAAAAAATTAAAATAAATGATAATTAGCTTTCAGTTGCCTTTCATTTTTTAATTAATCTCAAATCAAACATAGTTCAGTTTGCTTTATAAATGAAGCTAGCTATTCAACAGAAAATTCTTCAGCAAAGCATGTGAGTGCTATTTGTCAAAAGGGAGGAGTGCTTTTGTGGAGGACTTTCTAGAGGAAACTGGTTGGTATCCAAGTTACACATTGGAAATTTGCAAAAATGCTCATGTAGCCAACCCTTTCAATTGGAATCCAACTCAAGTCAAACTATTAGTATTCATTAACTTTACTGCTTGGCCACTGATGGGATCCAAATCAAACATATGTTTAATTATTAAAATGAGCTATTGAACAGAAAATTCTAAAAGAAACGATAATTACTTATCCAAAACAAAAGTAACATAAATTTATCTAAACCATTTTAATTTGCTAATTAAAGGAGATTTAAACAGTTTATTTATAATTTGAAACCATGCAATATGATTTCTTAATTTTTTACAAAGTTTAACCATATACAACATGATACACCATTTACTTATTATTAACTAGTTGTATGAGGTGCATAGAAATTTGATGAAAATCTCAATTATAAAGTATAATTTATATATCACAATAACAAGTTTACATAAGTAAGTTGAATCAAGGATATTTTGTTATTGCATATCTGTTACAATATAAAAACAGATCAAATTAAATTAAGATAAATTAAAATTATTAAAAATTTATTATTATACTTGTTTTGTGTTATAAAAACCTCCTGAAATCGGTGTAGAGTAATAGCTATTCTGATCATTCACAATTTACCAATTTTATTTGAGAAAAGATAACGTAAGTTCAAAATTATAAAAGATCTAACTATGAGATGTTAGAAAATAAAATTAGGACTAATATTTTGAAACTACATTTGTTCAAAGATTAATAAACCATGCTTCATATCGAAAGACTTTTGATGATCCTGATAAAAACTGAATTCAGGAAATACTGAAAAATTATTTCAGTGATACGAATTATTGTTATAGTATTAAGTGATTAAAAAATATTTCAGAGTATACTGTAAATGCTTCTCCTTATAAAATAGCGTTTAATACGTTAAAGCATTAAAATTAGTGATTAGCTTATGGAAAATTTCTGTCTGCATACGAACAACAACGAACAAAAAATTTCAGTAAGAACAAAGAAAATGCGCGAAGATCCCAAAATCACGACAAATTGGCGATATTTGAGTTGCTCTTCATTACTATGACAAACATAAAGTACTTCTTCTATTAACCCGGACCAAAACTCTTCATCTGAACGTCATGCGTGATTGACATTTATTATAACCAATGAGAGGGTTCCATTTAGTGGGAGGAGCGAGAAGAGGTCCGGTTAATAACGTGTCCCTCATTATTGCTATGCACAAATTACTAAAATACTAACAAAATCTAACTGAGGCTTGCTCACGAGCAAGGAAATTTATAACACAAAACCATAAAAATTAAAATAAATAAAGTATTATTAATCTCCTTCGACTTTTTGATTATAAATTATAACCAAAAGTGGCGATTCTGCGTTTTGATTATAAACATTTGTTATATTATTAATATATTTTAAATGTTTGATTTTAAACGTTGCGTTTGATGATAAATTTAAAAAAATGTGTTTTATAACGAGATAATAGAATGTAAAATCGCCACTGTCTCAATTTAAGTTAGTATTATAAAATATATGTATATCCTAACCAATGAAATAAACCGCAGAAGTACTCTTCAGATATCCATAACCAAGGAGGTTAGAATAGAAGGAGGGAGGGTTCGCAGTTTCCTCCACTATCGGGGAATGAAATTCCACGGAACAAGCGGCGTCCATGTTTGTTACTTCAAAACATTGCAATACGGTAGTGAAACGTACGTGTTTGTAAGCTGTTCTATGCATGAATTTTCCAGTAAAAATATGTTAAATTTATAATTAAATGTTTCGCTATTGTTAGTTTTTTTGTTTTAAAGTTATAAAGATGATATCTGTAATTTACTAAGTACAGAAAATCATTAAGAAATATTTCGAAATCTAAATGCATGTGCATAACATTAAAGCCTTTACAAGTTATGTTTCTGCATAATTTCAAGAATTTGTTTAGGTTTTATTAGCAACTTCTCTGGTATACTTTCCAATTGTTTCTTTAAGAAGTGATATTTCTGATTTATTCGCAATATTATTATAATTGATTAAAGAATCATTTTTACCTGAAATTAATGGCAGATAATTATCTAAAAAATGGTAACATGTTGCTTTTTTTTTAAATGAAAGTTTTAAATAGATTCTTTTCACAATCAACAACCTTATATCAACAAGAAAATAAATATTAATAAAATAAAACAGATTTATGTGAATTCAATGATTTCAGTTTATGCGCGTTTCATATTTATGAATCTCAAAGAAATTACCTTGAATTAAGCTGAATTACAGAAATATAGAAATATACCTATATACATTTTTGGATATATCTTTTCACATGTTCAATTGTGTAAATATTTTACTTACGTTTATCGCTATACTGCCCAGAAATTTCTAAGCTTATGCAAAAACATTTTAACAACAGAACAGTTTATCTTGATCAAATGCACAAATTATATTCGTAACAGTTCACAAAACTTAAGAATGAATAATAATTAATACATAAAGAAAAGCGTTGCTTTATTTAACACCTTTACAATTCATAAAAATAGTAACAATTGATTTCTTACTCTTCATGAAAATTATAAAACGAATTATCTAAGCGTTCAAATTATACAGCAAGCATATAATCCTAGCATATATCATTGTATGTTAAGGAACGAAGATACCAGCTGTAAGCAAAAGCATTAAAATGTATTGTATTTAACATGTTTCGATTATTATTAAGTCTTTTTTGTCACATCTGGAAAGAAAACAACATGACATTGTGACATTTTTTTAACATATTTATGAAATTACATAAAAAAAAGAAAATACTTACGAGTGAACAGTAATCCCAGGAATATTTTTCGAAAATCTATTTGTGCATCCATATGCAATATAAGCAGACATGCTTCAAAAAGTAAAGGAAAAAAAATGTTACAATTACAGACTTCCTTGCACAAGTCACAGTGATAACAGTAACATGGCCGCCAAGCTTCACCGTTTGAGTTGAACCTTCCCTCCTTCTATTCTAACCTCCTTGTCCATAACGGATACTTTACGGAATTTTACATATATCTGAGACCCTGATACCGGAAGTTTACCAAATTTGTGTACTTTTTTCCATGATGCCTTTCGAAATCGCTGTAGAAAAAATTTTGAAGCCAAGTACATTGTTCAAAAGCAGCCAAGGTTTTGATCAAAGAATGTTTGTTGCGATGTAGTGGTAGGGGAGTGTTAATTCTTTCAAATTCTTAAATTAACAATATTTATATTATCATGAGATTTCAGCTACAAAATGCAAATAAGCTCTGTTGTTGATCGTGGAAATTTTACGGTATTTGCAATTATTATTTTTCGTGGTTCGGCAGATGTAACTGAGAGTTCTAATCCAAATGTTTACTTCTATTCACTTATAGTAAGTATGTTTCATACAGATGAAACTGATGCCCTTGAAGGAACTAATAGTTAAATGAAAGATATTAAAAGTAGGCATTTAAAAATTTGTGAGGTTTATAAGAGGTGTAATACTTCAAAGCAATCTTTTTGTAATCATAAGAGTAGACGTAAACTTCATCTGGTTCAGTAGAAATATCGGGTACTAAACAGTGTGATGTTGGAACAATTAATAAATGTGTTAGTGATGATGAGGTTGAACTTTCTAGCAGAGTTATTGGTAGTTGCCAAGTAAAGTATCCGAGAACATGTGAACGGTGTATGAAATCCTAAATTTCATTTCTAATAAATGTCACAAAAATTGTGAGAAGTGGTATGTTTTTTAATCATATAAAAGTTTGTAATGCCGAAAATAATTAAGATAAATATGTTCCATGTATCTTTCCTGATTGTCAGATGTCTTTTAGATTTATTAGTCAATGTAATAAACATTTAGTTCATGCCCATGGCATAAATGTATCTTTACAAGAACATGCTTTCAAACCGTTATCAGACTTTCAGTTGTGGTTAGAAAGTGCTAATTCATTCAATTCATATAAGAAATGTTGTAGCAAGAAAATTAAGCCAGTGAAACCTATCATTATTACTGTTGTCAGTTTTACATAACACAGACTAAACCAACAAGGCTGTCAAGAGAAAATGTTAATGGCACTATACCTGTAGATATCAAATCTCCTTCAAGAATTTTAATGGGGAGCTAATTTCATCAACGTTTTTTTCATTCAAGTCATAATAACGATCTGTGCTTCGAAAAAAAATTCAGCAATTAAGTTGTCATGATCAGATTAAAGCATGCGTGCAGTTAGGTATTCGTGGTAAAACGATTCAGGATATTATTACAGATGGGCTGGGTTCTTGGCAAAATAGAGATAGCTAGGATGTTATAATGCAAAAGTGCATAAATTATTAATACAAAATCATTAGCATCGTCATTGCATATGATTGAAAATCTTTAGAAAGAATCATATATATCTGTACTTCGTTACAAACCTCAGGAAGGATGTATTTTGTATGGTCCTAAAAGGTCTGGATGAATTGCCTTTTGCTCACTAATCTTTTGCATTTGGTTTGAAGACTGTAGAACAGAAAGCCATGATGATCCAAGGTAATAATAGAATTCTTTGCATAGATTCATAAAACAAATCTGTATGATTTCTTTCTGATAAATGTAATCATTCCTAATGAATTTGGTACTGGTTATCCTGTAACTCATTTCATCACTAATCATTTAGATTATAATACAATGTATCATTTGTTTCTAAGCATCAAATGGGCAGTACCTGTACTAAATATAAATTGTATCATGATCGATGATGATAAGTTTTACTGCTCTTAATCAGATTTTTTGTCTAGATGATAAGCATCTGTTAATAAATGGCACATATGCCAAACTGGGCTGCATAAATTGTCTTCAGAGGTTCCAGATTGACAACTATGAAAAGAACTGTATTTTAATTTGGCAACAAATATGGGGGAAAATATTTAGCTGAATTTTCCATCATGATGAAAAGTTTCTTGCAGAAGGTTTTGACACTTGCACCATCATTCATTAAATATTTTGAAGATCTCTTCGCTGATTTGGCTGATCTGTGGGCTATGTCACATAGGAAGTTTTCTCATGCTTTTACGGATACAAATATTTATTGTGAATCTTTTCATAATAAAATAAAAACTATTTATTTTAAACATAAATTTAATAGAAGGTTAGCTAATTTGATAAATGTTCTTTTGAAAATTGAAGAGGATACATTTATTTCCCATAACTTAAAATTATTAAAGAAGTATGCCCTTTAATTGACCATTGTTATTTAAACTGTATTAAACATCCATGTTTAAATTTGTGTAGTTGCATATAGTTTTTGTGATTGTGGAGATCCATTAGATGCATAACCAATGCAATTAAAATTCATTCTTTTGCATGCAAACAAGCATCTAATCTTTCCATTGAGAGTCGATCTCCCATTGAAACAGAAAATAATTACCGTGAAATTAAAGATAATTCAAAATTAGATTTTCTGTTTTCTGTATCAAATCGTACTGAAAATGAACTAAAAAATTGTGGAGCATTAATGTCTGAACTGCAGAGCATGTTACCTAACCCAACAGGTTAAAAAAGTACACTTATCAAATATTACGAAAATTTAAAAAATATGTTCTTTGACTGTAGAGGTGTGTTACAGTCAAAGCATCTGATGGAATTCTCTAATGAATTACTATGCCGCCCCATTGCTATAATTTTTGTTTGTTTGTTTGTTTAATTTTATTTATGTGAATTGCTGATTTTTTTGTGACTGTAGTTTACTGCTTATTCACAGTTTTTTAAAAAATATATTCAAATAATTGACAAAAGTTTGCTTTGAAGTGTCAGAATGTATGTTGTTACATCGTAAAAATTTAGCTTGTTAAAAATTTTAGTACAGTCGGTCACAAAAGAATTTGAACACCGGTACCCATTCAGAAAATTTACTTTTCCGTTGAGAAACAAACTGGTGGCTCGTGTCAATCTTTGTTCGATCAGAACACCAAAGGATGGCTGACGTCCATCCTGGCTAGGTGTCGGGAGAGAGAGAGAGAAAACCACGAGCTATCTGAGTGAGCTGGGAAAGAACATAACTGCTTAAGCGATCCAGGTTTGCGAGCAGAGAAAAACGCAAACGGTGGCTGCGGCCCGACTTGGTTGGCGAAGAGCGAAAAAACCAAAAGGGTCTCAAGAGTCTATCTTAGTTGGATGGGAAAACAAAAGTATGGCTCACGTCAAATTTGTCTAGGTGTAGGAAAAATACAACATGACCTATCTTAGTGAGCTGAGAAACAAAACGACTGCTCAAGTGATCAAGGTTTAAGAGCAGAGAAAAAAAAAACAAACGGTCACTACGCACCATCTTGGCTCGTGAAGAGAGAAAGAACACACTAGTCTCACTCGTCCGCCTTAGTTGGATGAGAAAAAACAAAAGGATGGCTCACGTCAAATTTGGCAAGGTGTAGAAAAAATACAACATGACCTATCTAAGTGAGCTGGGAAACAAAATGGTTGCTCAAGTGATCGAGGTATGCGCTCAGAGGAAAAAATAAAAAAACACAAACGGTCGCTATGCCCCCCCCCCGTCTCTGTTCGCGAAAAGAGAAAGAACACAATGGTCTCATTCATCCCTCTTAGTTCGATGGGGAAAATAAAAGGGTGGCTCACGTCGAATTTGTCTAGGTATAAGAAAATAAAATACAACATGACCTATATAGGTGAGATGGGAAACAAAAATGATTGATCAAACGGTCTCTGTGTCCCATCTTCGTTCGCATTGATAGAAAGAACACAACAATCTCCTCAGAAAGTCTACATTGGATGGGAAACAAAATAGCTGCTCCCACCATCATGGTTTGAGATGAAAAAATAATAAAAAGGTGTTTCTCCATCTATCGAGGTTTAAGTGAGACTTTAAAAATAGTTTAGCTTATTCGTCAACATGTCCCATTCATGACATCTTACACTTCTTTGACAAATTGCTTCGAAATATGAAAAAAAGAAAATATCCAGCTCGTGTAAAGTTCAGAAATGGCAAAAACATTCCCAAAGAATTACTTTTCTTGAGAAAGCATATCCTGTGTCCAGATGAGGTAGAGGTAGAGAGAGAAAGCATACTGCATCTTCGAGAACCAGCACTGTTCTGAACAGAAACGTGGAATGTTTTTATAGAAAAATGAGGAAGTGAAAGTGAAAAATCGAAATCGGATCGGCTGGGAAAAAATTTTCAGAGCTCAGAAAAAAATTCTGGCTGGCTGAATTATTAAAAAAAAACTTTTTGTTAATTTTTATTATGTCTTTAGACATAATAAAAATTAACGATCTCCCCCTTTTGTCTGGGAATGATGTCTTATCTTTCTAAAAATAGAATTCCAAGGATGAGATATCATTCCCAGACAAAAGGGAAAGATCGTTAATTTTTATTATGTTTAAAGACATAATAAAAATTAACAAAAAGTTTTTTTTTTACAACTTAGCCATTCAGAATTTTTTTCTGAGCTCTGAAAATTTTTTCCCAGCCGGATTTTTAGGAAATTGTTGACAACTTCTGAACCTTAGATGAATTGGATGTCTATTGCTCGATTATTTATAAAAGCATTCCGCGTTTCAATGCACATCCGTGCTGGCTATTGAAGAGGCGACACGTCTCTTCTCAATCTGGACCCATGATGATTTTTTTAAGAGGCAATTCTTTTAGAAATTCACATGTCTCTCTCTCCTCAATCTGAACCCAGGATGCTCTTCAGAGGAAATTCTTTTTAGGAATTGTTGACAACTTCTGAACCTTTGATGAGTTGGATGTCCATTACTCGCTTATTTATAAAAGTATTCCGCGTTTCAATGCAGATCCGTGCTGGCTGTTGAAATGACGACACGTCTTTACTCAATCTGGACCCATGACGTTTTTTTAAGAGGAAATTCTTTTAGGAATTGTTGACAACTTCTGAACCTTTGATGAATTGAATGTTTCTTTTCGTATTTCGAAGCACTTTATCAAAAAAGGAGATTCCAATCGAATTGTTTAAGGATGTCGTCTACTGAAATTGAAAAACAAAAAAAGGAAATATCATTTGCGTCCTGACAGTTTTAAGATGAGAATGCTTTTCCGAAATTTATTCCTGTTTTCGTCTGGATAGACATGGTCTTCATGAAAGGTAAGTCTTTTACAAATATTTTTACTCAAACTATTCTTTTAAACATTGTCTAGTAGAGCATTGTAAAAAATGTAATAGATTTATATAAAAACAATTTTTTGTTCCTAATGTTATTGTCATACCGGGCATAATTCATATGTTTCACTATACTCTTTAGATATGATTCTCTCTTCTTAAATAGGAGTGTTGAAAATATCTGTATGTCGAGAGAGTTGAAAGGATTTCCCCGGGCCTCCCTTAAACGCATAATTATTTAAAAAAACATATGTATGGTGTTTAGTTTGTTCTCTTTTGGATATCTTTTCCAACATATCGTGGGGCAAAAGGATTTCGTTTCGGCTGCTCCCCCTCTTTACGCTGTTATTTCAAAACTGTCCTCTTAAAGCCCTTCACGGATCAGCAACGAGAATCTAAAGCAAAATGCTTCTATTGATTACCTATTTCTAAAGGATCCCAGAGACATTTTTTTAGATTGATTTTTTATTTTCTAAGCTCAGAGAGAAAAAATCTCTCACAGATAATTTATTCTTTTTGAACTCCCTGAAATAAGTCTCAAGTGAAACGGTCTGGACTCAAATCCTTTCCGTTCTACAGGTCCCTCCGTTTAGGATGTCCATTCAGGTGTGAAGGGGGGTTGCAGTTTTTGATATTTATTTCCAGTTCCACGACAGACAATACTCTTGTGATTTAGAGAGGTATGAGAGACGAGCTAGAGGATTTTTTTCCCATTAACATTGTGAAAGGGATCGAGTCGGCTGGGAAAAATTTCTCAGAGCTCAGGAAAAACAATTTCTGATTCTGTCCCGAGAGCTGACATTGCTTTAGGTTGAAAAATGCTTTTTTGGAAATGTATTCCCGCTTTCTTCTGGATAGAAATGATTTTCACGAAAGGCATATTCCATTTTTCATTTCTCAAGTCGTTGTTTAAAGTATGCTTCTACACATTTCTGAGTGAAATATTGTCCGATTTTCTGTTTCAACCCTCCCTCTTTAAACACTCGAGAAAGATCATGTTGAGAGATCTTGTTTTAGTTATCACAAATCACCCTGGTATGGCTAAAGCGGATCTCGGAAGGCTGTCAGTAAAAATCATTTTTCAGATTTGCTTTCAAAAGCTACACAAAAAAGCTACGAGGGTTCAAAAGAGCTATGACAATTTCCCAGAAGGGAAGGGCGGAAAATAGATATCCAGGTGAGTCCACAGCACAAACTGAAGGGAAGTGAAACGGGAAAGGCTTCCATATATAATGAGAGTCCATTCTTAAAAATTGGATGTCTCGTCGATCAAGCTGCCTGTTCCCATACCTTCATAGAAGCTTTTTTCTAGGACGGAGTGAAATGAAACGGGAAAAGTGTAGAAGGAATCTCTCTTGGTACCCATTCTTTCCAGATCAGGGAAACACGTGTGTCCTGGTGGGTCCACAGCAGGGACTGAACTGCAGCTAAACGCGGAATGCTTCATTCAATAATGGAAAGTCTATTTTTTTTAAAAAATAGGGTGATGCCTCGTCGATCAAGTCGGCTGGGAAAAAATTTCTCAGAGCTCAGAAGAAAATTCTGAGTCATTCCCGAAAGTTGACATTGCTCTAGGTTGAAAAATGGTTTTCTCAGATCACCCTGGTAAAGCTAAAGCGAAACTCGGAAGGCTGTCAACAAAAAAAAAAAGAAAAAAAACATTTTTCATATTTGCTTTCAAAAGCTACGAGAATCCAAAAGAGGTATGGGAATTTCCAGAAGGGTAAGGGGCAGAAAATAGATATCCAGGTGAGTCCACAGCACGCACTGCACGGAAGGAAAACGGGAAACACTTCCATAGATCAGAGAGTAGATTCTTAAAAAAATAGATGGATGTCTCATTGATCGAGACGGCTGTGGAAAAAAAAATTCCTAACAGCTGAGAAAAATGTTCCCATACCTTCATAATGGATCTTTTCTAGGAAAGAGCAGTGTGTATCCAGGTCGAATCCACAGCACAGAATGATTGGAAGTCGAATCCACAGCACAGACTGATTGGAAACGAAATACGAAAAAGAAACATCCATCTCATCTAAAGTTCCGAAATAGTAAGAGATTTTCAAAGAATTCTTCTTAAGATCATCGTGGGTTCCAGATTTGGGTAGAGAGAGCCCATAATAATAATAATAACGGGTCGGCCGCTAAACACAATGGAGAGCTGTTGTTTGATCTCTCAACATGAGCCTGCTTTAGACGACACGTTTGAATTTTTTTTCTTTGAGATCCTTTAAAAAATAGGTCTCTCAGCGTGATATATACAGACATTCCGCTTCAGATCAACATTGCCCAACTTCCTCGTAGCAGTATAAGCGAATTGTAAAAAAAATTTGGACTCGTAGCTCTCAAACGGAGCGGAAAAAAACGAGATCTGTCGAACGAAAATCACTTGAGTGAAGTCGGCACTCGGGAGCAATAAGCCCAGGTCTTCAGGAGATCAAAGGATGCCGCCATAACGTAATAGAACAAAGGGTGACGCAACGAGGGCGTGGCCTCCGTCATCTTGGATTTCGCGGAAGTGACGACACCGGCGCCATCTTGGATCACGTTACAACCGGAAGTGACGTAGTTGGATGGGATGACGTAGACGGAATGACGTCATGCATCGTTTTGTTTTTGATTCTGTGACAACGATCTTTTCAAAGTTTTTATTTTTTGTGGCAAGGACACTATTTTTTATGTCTGTGGCAACGGTCGCTTAAACCACGTGACGTCAACTATTTTCCTTATTTACCAATTTTTTCCTTTATTATTTTAGTTATTTAATCTTTTTATTTCTTATTTTAGTTATTTAATCATTTTTAATTATTAATCATTGTTTGTAATTATTTAATCCGTCATTATTTTAATTGATTCCATTATATTTTAATCCATTTTTAATGAATTTACTATCCTTTTCCCTGTATTTTAAAAATAACGTCACGGCTGGCATTCGAACTCGCTATCTCTGGGATGGGAGGTCTAGCGCTTTACCGCTTGGCTAAGCCCTTCATGTTATCAAACTGTTATTTTTCCGTTTGGAGCGAAAATCACCATGACGTCAATAGGCTGGGGGAAATAGGCAAACGTCATCTCTTTCACGTTGCAGCATGCCGAAACCGCTTCACGCTTTCTACATCTGCCCTGGCGAACGTATACAATCTTAACAACCAATCAGCATTTCGCTAACAATATCTATCTTATTTCAGCCAATGTTTTCATTTTTCATCTTATTCTTACTATTTTTTAAGTTATTAGTTAATTTATTAGTTTTTGTTTTAATATGTTTTTCCTTTCCCAAACATAAATTTTATTTTTAACTTTCGCAAATTGACGTTTATTTCTACAAAAGTGAAGTTACATTTTCATTTTACTTTGCAAAAGTTTTTTTTCTTTTCTTTTTTTTTTAATTTATTCCTTATCGTATTTTTACTTTAATATTTTTACATTTAATTTTCTTTTTGGTTTTACAAAAGTAATATTTATTTTTACGAATTGAATTTTTCCTTTTCACTTTTTATTTTGCAAAAGTTTTTTTTTTTTTCCAAAATTTTTTCCTTTTTGTATTTTTACTTTACTTTATTTTTCCTTTTCACTTTTTTATTTTGCAAACTTTTTTTTTTCCAAAATTTATTCCTTTTCGTATTTTTACTTTACTTTATTTAAATTTTTTGTTTAAACTTTTTTTTGGTTTTACAAAAGTAATATTTATTTTTACAAATTTAATTTTTCCTTTCCGCTTTTTATTTAAAAAAAAGGTGTTACTACATTTTTAATTTAATGTTTTTTTATACAAAAGTAATATTTAGTATCATAATTTTAATTTTTTTGAGTTTTTTTTTTTACACATATGCAGTATTTTGTTTTTTCCCTTATGCATTTTACTTCTTAAAGTAAATTTCATATTTTTTCCCTTTCCTTTAAATTTTTTTCGTTACATTTTTATTTTACCGTTAACTTTTTTCCCTTGTTTTAAATGCAATATCTTGTTACATTTCCATTTCTCCAAAAGTAAACTTGCCTACATTTCTCTGTCTTTGAAATTTTAAGCTGGAATTTACATGCATATAACTTCACTAGATAATATTTTCTGTAACTTTAAGCCAATATACAAAGTGCTCATTCTATATAGTTTAACTGGAATACTACATTTCTTACTTTTTTACTACTAAGTTGGAGATACTCAGAACTTTTCCTTCTAATGCATTGTACTAACTATTAACGACTGTATTAACGTTTTGGCCAACTATAGAAAACTTTGTTGATTCCCTTTTACACGTCTTACTTTTATTCAAAGGATTCACCAAACTATGTCTGACAAATGTAATTTTTAAACTTTCCATTTACACATTTACCCTTATATTTAACTTATAAAACATATTCATGCTGTATTTCTGATTCCTTTTCCCATAATAAATACAGACTTACACATGTTTCTTTATTTTAAGACTTACTAACTTTACACAAATCTTATAAGGAGCAATAAATTTTCATGGTATGAGAGCCCACTCAAACCAACGCATGAAGCATTTCTACCCAGTTAAGTTTAGATACGTACCAATAGTACTTCATTTCTTCTTATTTTATTCTACAGACATTTATACATATATATTCAAAACACTCCCTTTTATTCAGTAAGATTCATTTATACTACTAACACAAATTTTGCTAACTCTTTGAAATATTTTACAAAAAATATCTTATATTTTCTTGCACACATTCTACTTAAATCACCAAACATACACTGAACCTTGATTTTTCCTTCATGTGAAAACGTCACTCGGATTCTTAATATGATTCCACCATTTACCGCAGAACTTTATAAACACTACTCTATTTGAACTTATCACAGCCTAACTCTCTTAACAAGGTAGAGAAGATTGAATTATATTTTAACTACAGAGAAGATTATCCACATTGTAACGTATTATTTTAAATTTGAATTATAGTCACATTTTGTGAAGGAGAACTTAAAGTCTATAATTCACATGGAATTAATATTCAGCCATGGAAATGAAACTTTATCGTCTTTTTCCCAATTTGGAATATAAAAATTTGTTAACTTAAAATACTTTTAACGTATTCATTGTAACTTAACTGAAAAATACCCATATTTCACATTGTGAATAATTTATTTAGCACCGAACTCTTACAGCCTTTGGAGAACGAAATTTAATTTATCATATCTGACAAATGACATCTACATAGCTTTGATAAATTACACGAAATATTGAGTAGACTTCCAAATAATGATCTAACATAGTAATTAACATAAAAGACCTAAGACAAATAATTTTAAGATAGAAATTTCAAACTGGCATTGCTTAATAATGAACATTTACAGCTTTTTTGACTTTTAACTTCTCATAGATAATAAATAAAATTACACACAAATAATTATACAAAATAGGTAATAATGACCGAAAGTCCATATAATGATCTACTATAGTCACCAACTTTAAAAATTTTAACGCATTTTTAATATGTCATAAGAAATAACTCACTTTTTTGAAAAGCATTATTTTAATTAAACATTGGAACCACGCAGTCCTGCGCACATGTATAACATTTTTATTTATCATGAGCATGACACATAATAAGTAAATAAAATTTTCACAAAGTACGAAACACATTTCCCTTTTAACCGCTCTGTACTCTTAAGAAAAATGCAGTATGGAATGCTTAGAACACTCAGTGCCACAGTTCCTCATTTCCCCACGCATTGACCAAAACATACATGTACTTTAAATTCAGTTAAACAAATTCAAATGTTAGTATTCAAAGAGGAATACTTCACAAATTAGATGAAAAAGAGGTACACAATGAACTTGAGTGATAAATACAGAAAAGCATGTAAGGACCGAGAAAAAGATGTATTCGTGGAGAACTTTATTAAGATAAACTTGCTGTACTTTTGCACATGAGTTACATTTTGCATTTCAAATTAAGGAAACATTCAAGATAATTCCTGTATAAGTAGGGATTTTATTCACACATGTTAATAATGTAATTTATTAGAACAGTCGCAGATATATAGGACAAGTATGCCATTTCCAAGGAAAACAATTTTCCCAAGCCAGACTTTAACAGTGAAATATAAAATCGAATAAGAAAATCCCATATTTCGTACAAAATTAGTATCTGAGTATGCAAAAACATGAACAAGAAAGGAATATTTTTTCTGAAAATGTTCCGTGGGATAAGTCAGGACTAGTTTCATGAACAGAGTATGAAAAATAATGAAGAATTTTTAATTTTATTTTGCCTGTAGTACATTTACTTATACTAAAATCTTCCACTTGGTTGACTGTACTTTACATTTAGACGCAAGTTGATAAATCAGACTGATTTTGTGTTTTAAAGCTCCAGATTCAGAAATAATACAACTGAAAAGCAAAAAGTTTAAAACGACAAGAGAATATACTGTAAGCAAGCAAACGTGATAAATGACTTTTTTTTCGCTGATTTCCATGAATTCATAGATCGGCAGCAAAGTTTTAATGCACTGTATATGAACTTATTTTTTCAAATATATTACGATCACTGTTTTCAATTTATAGACGTTAAGGACATATTTCATGTTAATTTACATTTATTCATAAGATTTATCTACGTATATACTAAATTTTTACATTTTGTTTATAAATATAATACCAAAAGGACATAAGAGAACATTTGTTCCTTGAAAATGTCCATAATTTTACGCAATTGTTATTTCTTTCATAGCTTTGAAGTAACCTATTAAGCACATAGTTATCTTGTATTGACCAGACAGCCGTTGGTCTTGCCAATGTCTGAGGGAAGTCACAAAGCTAGAGAATTTAAGTAATATTTTACGAGTACGGAGAACTTCTTACGGCGTTTTTGATGAAAATTGACTGAATTTAGTAGTTCCTAGGAGCCTTTAACTATTTTTTTATTCGAAAAAAACACACCAGAAATTATCATCAAGATTTTCCATACAGATATATTGTACTACTTTTCATGCCATTACATTTCCAATGAAATTTGATTCATTGTCAGATAGTTAAATGTTTGTTATTTTTTCGCATACGAATGCATTTCTTGTCTCACATACGCTCATTACATATGATTTAACAAAATTACGAACAAGTTAGAAGTTAAATGAATATTTCCTGAAATACTGTACATTTCATTCCGGAATGTTTACATCAGTACCTTCATTTCGAAACCCCTAATGTTTCTTTTCCGGCATTCAAAGTAAATTTTGATTATAGATTTTTCAGTTTTGACAGAAGTTATTTGTGGGTGGCTGTGATGTGTTCGTATTTTCATAAACCGTTTTTGTGAAACACCTTTGAACACTTTGGTAACCTTTAGAACACTTTGAATATTACCATTTTTTACCTTACTGCAACTGCAAATCATTGAATTTTTAAATATTTTCCTATTTATTGTTTACAATGCCTCGTAAAATCTTGGGAAAAAATTTTTACTAAATAGTTATATCATTCGATTTAATAATTTTGTTACACGTTTGGAAGATTTAACTTCACTATCACGCTAAACCAGAAGTTAAGAAAAGAAATGTTATTTTTATCTTAGTATTCTATGGGGATAGATTAATTTTCTCTGACATTGACGTATTCGTATGTAGGTAATAGAGGGTTTTAACCCAGCTCGTACAGACTTGGAATATTTTCTCTCAGTCACCACGATCACAGACTTGCATTGTCATAGACGTTTTTCTCGTGAAATCTATTTCTTTCTTAAAAGTTTATATACTAATTTCATTAGAAACATGTCTAAGAAAGTACCTCATCTTCATAAGAAAGATCAGATTTGATTTAAATTAATAATAAAATAAGAATCATTATTTTGTAAATATATTTCTCTTTGACTCAAAAGTTTCTTCTTTATCATATTCGAAATGAACAATTAATTGTACATAACTAATATATTGTATTGATGAACCAGAGTTATGTTTTAACTTACTGCATTACATTTCAAGTGAATGTGTTTTATTGCATCTTTTAATAAAATCTTAAAGGCTTAAATGAGTGTTTCATTAAAAAATTTGTACTTTCTAACTTCATTCTACTGAAACGAAAACATTCATAACTTAGTAAGAAGAAAAATTTTTACATATTATACTTTTTGATTAATTTTCATATTATCTTTGAAAATTTGTTTCCTGATAATATATTACTAATTTTCTTTCTTTCAATACATTTCGTACGTGATAAGAAATCTGAGTTTAGAAACGTTTTTCCTTAACGCCTTGTATTGCATTGCTGAACCGGGGCCATGCTTTCATTTTTATTACATATCATGTGAATATTTTAAAAAAGGCATATTTTTCCTTCTGTTAGCACAATTTTAACCAGCATTTTAGTATTACAGAGACTTCTTTAGTAAAATTTCAAGGGTTAAATTGAACGTTTCATTACTAATTTTGAAGATTCTGGATATATCCTATTTAAAAGTTCATAACCGATTAGCAAAATAATTTATATATGTACTTTGTTGTCCTCTTGGTTAATTTTTAAAGAGTTTTTCAACTATAACACTTGATTTCTAGCGAAGTATCGAAATGATTATTTACTTTCCGCGTTTTCCAAAGAATTTCGTAGACACATATGTTCAGTACAGAATATTTTCCTAACTTAAAAATATTATTACCGAAATAGAAAAATATGCAAAATTTTCCTAAAAATTTATATATTTGTTTTTTACAAACATGTACACGAATACCCACATTTACTTACTTAATGTGTATTTTCCTATATCAGAACTAAAATTTCGAACACAAATTTTTAAATAATGTTATGTTCCGTAAAAGTTTTGTCTTTGTGATGTCTTTGTCTTTTCGCAAAAGTTTTGAGAGTAGACGTTTAGACTTTTCGAAACTGTTTTCTCTTTGCTATTGGAAACTATTTTATCTTTGCTGTTGGTATATGCCAATGAATATACTTTTTCTCTTGGTTTATCTTCAACTTATGAGTTATTTAAATACTTAAAAATATATTTGTATATGGTTTGACACTTGTGAAAGATTTTCTGGATGTTTGTTTTTGAGAATGTATTTATTTTACTCACGTGAATGAAGTTGATGTTTTCTTAAAATTTTATTATTCAGAGTATTAGTCAATTATGACAGAATGCCGGATTTGTTCTCTTTATTCAACATTCATATAAACTTCAGTATTCCAAATCTCTCATGTACCGTATTTACGCGAATCTAATGCGCATCGTTTTTGGCCAAATGTAGTATTCAAAATTGGGGTGCACATTAGATTCGCATAAATACGGTAAGTTTCAGACAATAACATACCGTATTTATGCGAATCTAATGCGCCATCGAATCTAATGCGCACCCCAATTTTGAATACTACATTTTGCCAAAAACGATGCGCATTAGATTCGCGTAAATACGGTAAATGTAATTTTTCCTATCAGTATTAGGAAGACGAATGGAATAAGTGCAGGTTATGCAGACATAAGGTAAAAATCTGGAAGTAAAAGAAATTCTTCAGATCTAGGCAATTCAGTTGAATGTGCAAATATTCACCCTATTCGAAGCTTCTTTTTGGAATTGCATAGAATATAAAATGTAAATTTAATTAAAGGAGATATAATAATGATCAAGTATTCTGCAAAATCTGGATGCTAATTATACAAAATTAGTCATAAAGCAGGTTTTCGTAAAAAGTGGCTCCAGCGGAGGACACACGCCGGCAGTCTCCTGAAGCTCTAAGTGAGCACCTGATCTTTGCTCTTACAAAAGCTAAGTAGAATTGTAGATTCTACGTAAGAGCGAAGATCAAATGCCCACTTAGAGTTTCAGGAGGTTGCTGGCATGTCTCCTTCGTAGGAACCGCTTTTTATAAACAAATATATAAATTTATAGGAAAATTTTGCATATTTTTCTATTTTGGTAATAATATTTTTAAGTTAGGAAAATATTCTGTGCTGAACATATGTGTCTACGAAATTCTTTGGAAAAAGCGAAAAGTAAATAATCATTTCGATACTTCGCTAGAAATCAAGTGTTATAGTTGAAAAACGCTTTAAAAATTAACCAAGAGGACAACAAAGTGCATATATAAATTCTTTTGCTAATCCGTTATAAACTTTTAAATAGGATATATCCAGAATCTTCAAAATTAGTAATGAAACGTTCAATTTAACCCTTGAAATTTTACTAAAGAAGTCTCTGTAATAGTAAAATGCTGGTTAAAATTGTGCTAACAGAAGGAAAAAATATGCCTTTTTTAAAATATTCACATGATATGTAATAAAAATGAAAGCATGGCCCCGGTTCAGCAATGCAATACAAGGCGTTAAGGAAAAACGTTTCTAAACTGAGATTTTTTATCACGTACGAAATGTATTGAAAGAAAGAAAATTAGTAATATATTATCAGGAAACAAATTTTCAAAGATAATATGAAAATTAATCAAAAAGTATAATATGTAAAACATTTTCTTCGTAATAAGTTATGAATGTTTTCGTTTCAGTAGAATGAAGTTAGAAAGTACAAATTTTTTAATGAAACACTCATTTAAGCCTTTAAGATTTTATTAAAAGATGCAATAAAACACATTCACTTGAAATGTAATGCAGTAAGTTAAAACATAACTCTGGTTCATCAATACAATATATTAGTTATGTACAATTAATTGTTCATTTCGAATATGATAAAGAAGAAACTTTTGAGTCAAAGAGAAATATATTTACAAAATAATGATTCTTATTTTATTATTAATTTAAATCAAATCTGATCTTTCTTATGAAGATGAGGTACTTTCTTAGACATGTTTCTAATGAAATTAGTATATAAACTTTTAAGAAAGAAATAGATTTCACGAGAAAAACGTCTATGACAATGCAAGTCTGTGATCGTGGTGACTGAGAGAAAATATTCCAAGTCTGTACGAGCTGGGTTAAAACCCTCTATTACCTACATACGAATACGTCAATGTCAGAGAAAATTAAT
Source organism: Stegodyphus dumicola (assembly GCF_044657685.1). Taxonomy (NCBI): domain Eukaryota; kingdom Metazoa; phylum Arthropoda; class Arachnida; order Araneae; family Eresidae; genus Stegodyphus; species Stegodyphus dumicola. Next base: position 57,031,195 of record NC_140778.1, read on the forward strand.
CTATCCCCATAGAATACTAAGATAAAAATAACATTTCTTTTCTTAACTTCTGGTTTAGCGTGATAGTGAAGTTAAATCTTCCAAACGTGTAACAAAATTATTAAATCGAATGATATAACTATTTAGTAAAAATTTGTTCCCAAGACTTTACGAGGCATTGTAAACGATAAATAGGAAAGTATTTGAAAATTCAATGATTTGCACTGGCAGTAAGGTAAAAAATGGTAATATTCAAAGTGTTCTAAAGGTTACCAAAAGGTTACCAAAGTGTTCAAAGGTGTTTCACAAAAACGGTTTATGAAAACACGAACACATCACAGCCACCCACAAATAACTTCTGTCAAAACTGAAAAATCTATAATCAAAATTTACTTTGAATGCCGGAAAAGAAACATTAGGGGTTTCGAAATGAAGGTACTGATGTAAACATTCCGGAATGAAATGTACAGTATTTCAGGAAATATTCATTTAACTTCTAACTTGTTCGTAATTTTGTTAAATCATATGTAATGAGCGTATGTGAGACTCGAAATGCATTCGTATGCGAAAAAATAACAAACATTTAACTATCTGACAATGAATCAAATTTCATTGGAAATGTAATGGCATAAAAAGTAGTACAATAGATCTGTATGGAAAATCTTGATGATAATTTCTAGTGTGTTTTTTTCGAATAAAAAATAGTTAAAGGCTCCTAGGTTAGTAATGAACTACTAAATTCGGTCAATTTTTATCAAAAACGCCGTAAGAAGTTCTCCGTACTGGTAAAATATTACTTAAATTCTCCAGCTTTGTGACTTAACTCAGACATTGGCAAGACCAACGGCTGTCTGCTCAATACAAGATAACTATGTGTTTATTAGGTTACTTCAAAGCTATGAAAGAAATAACAGTTGGGTAAAATTATGGACATTTTAAAGAAACAAATGTTCTCTTATGTCCTTTTGGCATTATATTTATAAACAAAATTCAAAAATTTAGTAAATACGTAGATAAATCTCAGGAAAAATGGTAAATTAACATGAAATGTTTACTTAAAGTCTATGTAAAGTTAGAAAACTGTGATCGTAATACATTTGAAAAATAGTTCATATACAGTGCACTAAAATTTTGCACCCGATCTATGAATTCATGAAAATCAACCCAAAAAGTCATTTATCACGCTCGCCTGCCTGCAGTATATTTACTTGTCGTTTTAATCTTTTTGCTTTTGAGTTGTATTATTTCTGAATTTCAAGCTTTATAACACAAAATCACTCTGATTTATCAACTTAGGTCTAAATGTAAAGTACACTCAATCAAATGGAAGATTTTAGCATAAGTAAATGTACTACAGGCAAAATAAAGTTAAAAATTCATCATTATTTTTCATGCTCTGTTCATGAAACTATTCCTGACTTAAACCATTCGGAACATTTTCAGAAAAAATATTCGTTTCTTTTTCATGTTTTTGCACACTCAGATACTAATTTTGTTGGAAATATGGCATTTTCTTACTCCATTTTATATTTCACTGTTAAAGTCTGTCTTGGGAAAATTGTTTTCCTTGGAAATGGCATACTTGTCCTATATATCTGCGACTGTTCTAATAAATTAATCTGAAATGAAAAATGTAACCCATGTGCAAAAATAGAGCAAGTTTATCCTAAAAAAGTTCTCCACGAATACATCTTTTTCTCGGTCCTTACATGCTTTTCTGTATTCATCACTCAAGTTCATTGTGTACCTCTCTTTCATCTAAGTTGTGAAGTATTCCTGTTTGAACATTAACATTTGAATTTGTTTAACTGATTTTAAAGTACATGTATATTTTGGTCAAAGCGTGGGGAAATGAGGAACTGTGGCATTGAGTGTTCTAAGCATTCCATACTGAATTTTTCTTAAGAGTACAGTTGGTTAAAAGGGAAATGCTTTTCGTACTTTGTGAAATGTATTTTATTTACTTATTATGTGTCATGATCATAATAAATAAAAACATGTGCGCAGGATTATATGTCTCCAGTGTTTAATTAAAATAATGCTTTCTTAAAAGTGTGATCTTTCTTGTGACATATTAAAATGCGTTAAAATTTTTTAAAGTTGGTAACTATAGTAGATAATATGGAGTTTCTGTCATTATTACCTATTATGTATAATTATTTGTGTGTAGTTTTATTTACTATCTATTAGAAGTTAAATGTCCAACATGAAAATTCTATCTTAAAATTATTTGTGCTAGGTCTTTTACGTTAATTACTATGTTAGATGATTATTTGGAACTCAACTCAGTATTTCGTGTAATGTATCATAACTATGTAGGAGTCATTTGTCAGGTATGATAAATTAAATTTCGTTCTCAAAAGGCTGTAAGAGTTCAGTGCGAAATAAATTATTGACAATGTGAAATATGGGTATTTTTCAGTTAATTTACAATGAATACGTTAAAAATATTCCAAGTTAACAAATTTTTGTATTCCAAGTTGGGAAAAATCGATAAAGTTTCATTTCCATGGCTGAATATTAATTCCATGTGTATTATAGACTTTAAATTCTCCTTCACAAATGTGACTATAATTCAAATTTAAAATAATACGTTACAATGTGGATATTCCTCTCTGTAGTTAAAATGTAATTAAATCTTCTGTACCCTGTTAAGAGAGTAAGGCTGTGATAAGTTCAAATAGAGTAGTGTTTATAAAGTTCTGCGGTAAATGGTGGAATCATATTAAGAATCCGAGTGACGTTTTCACATGAAGGAAAAGTCAAGGTTCAGTGTATGTTTGGTGATTTAACTAGGATGTGTGCAAGAAAATGTAAGATATTTTTTGTAAAATATTTCAAAGAGTTAGCAAAATTTGTGTTAGTAGTATAAATGAATCTTACTGAATAAAAGGGAGTGTTCGGAATATATATGTATAAATGTCTGTAGAGTAAAATAAGAAGAAATGAAGTAACTATTGGTACGTATCTAAACTTAACTAGGTAGAAATGTTCCATGCATTGGTTTGAGTGGGCTTCATACCATGAAAATTTATTGCTCCTTATAAGATTGCTCTTATAAGATTTTAATAATTTTTATAATTATTGCTCTTATAAGATTTATTTAAGGTGAGTAGGTCTTTGAAGACCATGAACATGTAAGAAACATGTGTAAGTCTGTATTTATTATGGGGAAAAGGAATCAGAAATACAGCATGAATATGTTTTATAAGTTAAATATAAGGGTAAATGTGTAAAAATTACATTTGTCACACATAGTTTGGTGAATCTTTTGAATAAAAAATGTAAAGCCCACCAGCGGCCGAGCGGTAAAGTTGCTGGACACTGGTAGTTTGGTCCGAGGTTCGAATCCCGCCAACGGGCTGGTTGTATGGGCGTTTTCGTGGTTTTCCCCATGTGTAACGTGTATACGAGCCAGTTTCCCTTAGAAAGTCCTCCACAAGGCATCCCTCCTCTTAGGCAGATAGCCTTCGAGGCTTTGCCATAATCACACACACACACACTTTGAATAAAAGTAAGACGTGTAAAAGGGAATCAACAAAGTTTTGTATTCTTGGCCAAAAAGTTAATACAGTCATTAATAGAAGGAAAAGTTCTGAGTATCTCCAACTTAGTAGTAAAAAAGTAAGGAATGTAGTATTCCAGTTAAACTATATAGAAGGAACATTGTGTATCTTGGTTAAAAATTACAGAAAATCTTATTTAGTGAAGTTATATGCATGTAAATTCCAGCTTAAAATTTCAAAGACGGAGAAATGTAGGTAAGTTTACTTTTGGAGAAATGGAAGTGTAAAATGATGTTGTATTTAAAACAAGGGGAAAAATAGTTAAGGGTAAAACAAAAATGTAACAAAAAAAAAAAAAAAAATTAAAGGAAAGGGACAAAAAAAAAAAAAATTAACTTTTGGAAGTAAAATGCATAAGGGAAAAAACAAAAACTGCATTTGTGTAAACAAAAAAAAAAAAAATTACACTTATGAAACTAAATATTACTTTTATAAAAAAATAAAGTTAAAAAAGTAGTAACACCTTTTTTTAAAATAAAAATCGGAAAGGAAAAATTAAATTTTTAAAAATAGATATTACTTTTGTAAAAAAAATTTTTTTTAAACAAAAAAAAACTTTTTAAATTAAAAAGTTAAATGTAAATAAAAAAAATAAAATAAAAATACAAAAAAGGAATAAATTTGAAAAAAAAATTTGCAAAATAAAAAGTGAAAAGGAAAAAAAAATTCGTAAAAATAAAATATTACTTTTGTAAAAGCAAAAAAAGAAAGTTAAATATAAAAAAATTAAAGTAAAAATAGAAAAAGGAATAAATTTGAGAAAAAAAAAAAAAAACTTTGCAAGACAAAAAGTAAAAAAAAATTTAATTCAGTTTTGTGGTAGTAAACGTCAATTTGCGAAAGCTAAAAATAAAATTTATATTTGGGAAAGGAAAAAAAATGAAATAAAAAATTAATGAATTAACTAATAACTTAAAAAATAGTCAGAATGAGATAAAAAATGAAAACAATTAAAAATATCTTAATAAAAAAAATTAACTGTGGGAAAATCTTACATTTAAAACAGCATCCGATCCGATCCGAACAGGTATGGCTAGAGTAGCGCGTGAAGCGCGCTGTTTGCAGCTCATGAGGAGAGCCAGTAGGCACATGACGGTAGGAAGTCTGACGTGGTAGGAGTTAAGAGAATGAGGTGAGGCAGAAGGGGGGCGAGCAAGATGCCGCAAGCCTAGGAATTAGGCCAGACAAGAAGACGTCCCGCAGACGGAGCAGTACAACGTAAAGCAATCATGAGTTTTTATGATAAGCTACTGTGAGAATATACTACATGACAGAACGAGTTTGTAGGAACACAAACTCTCAAAAGCATACATTTGCAGACATAGAGTTACAGTGAGAAAAATGTAGTTTGCAAGATCAGATATCATATAAAAGTTTCGATGAAATAATGAAAAAAGTATTCATAAAAGCTATACACAATATATACAACTATATACAGGAATATTCTACATTATGTAGGAAAGTTCAGATCTCTAGCTAGGTGGGCTGCCAGCTGTCGTAACTCTTTATCTTCCAGTAGTGGAATGTAGTCAAATACATGTAATTTTGACATGTGAGGGCATGTAACTGCTTTCTGGAAAAAGCTGGAGTTTAAGCGATGAAGATGCTCTATTACAGTTTCAATTTTCAAATCCTTGTGTAAAGTCTTATTAGATACGAAATAATGCGCATTCGTGAAGGTGCGCAGCAACTTGTTCTGTGTAATTTCTAATTTAGATATGCCCCTGTCTCTAACTGATGCCCACGCAGGGGAAGTACACGTGAAGATTGGCCGTATAACAGAGATGTATAAGTGCCATTTTCTTCTTAAGTCCAGTTTAGAGTGCTCGTTAATAAGTGGGTTAAGACTCTGAATGACTCCTAGTGTTTTTCCCCTGGCATGAGTCAGGTGATCCTTCCAGGAAAATTGATCATTAGTAATAACACCAAGGAAATTCGCCTTGCGTACTCTAGGAACTTCTATGTCAAATAGTTTAAGCTTTTCTGTTATTTCAGTGGCAGAGTTCTTCTTTCGGATAATGAGCAGTTTGGATTTATCTGCGTTAATTGAAATACGCCATTTGGTACACTAAAATTCCTTTTCCGGCATGACTTGTTGAAGTTTCCTGACAACTTGATTAGGACACATAGATTTTACAGCAAGCGCCGTATCATCTGCATAACAGCCAATGAAGTAATTGTAGTTAAAGCCTGTTTTAGGGAAGTCAGTCACCAAGAAGAGATATAAGATCGGACCTAAAATTGACCCTTGCGGGACGCCGGCGTGAATTCGTTTGACTTCAGAAATCTCATTTCCAATAGAAACATGAAAACTTCTGCCTTTCAGGAATGAGTAGATGAGACACGTTAAAGTTTTGGTGAAGCCAAGGGAACGGAGCTTGAAAATTAGACCCTCGTGTCAGACGCGGTCAAAGGCTTTGGCCACGTCTAGCATGAGTAAAGCCACATTTTGTCTGTTATGTAACGCACTGCCGATGAACTCAGAAATTATGACCAATTGTTTCGTGGTGGAGAGCGTTTTTCGGAAACCAAACTGTTCTTCTGGTAGTTTCTCTAAGTATGGATGGATTCTATGATAAATAATGCGTTCAAAAATTTTCCCCAAAACTGGAAGCAAACTGATAGGTCTAAATCATTCTGGGCGAGTGGTAACCTTGCCGGCTTTAGGTAAGACAATCATTTTGGCTCTTTTCCAGGCAAGCGGAAAGTATCTGATAGTTAAGCAAGCATTTAAAATACTGGCATACCTTGCAATACAATTTTTCGGAAAGTTTTTGATTGCTATGTTGGTTATTGCATCATAGCCCGGAGCCTTCCTGTTTTTTAGTTTCCTTATGATTTCTTGGATTTCATGTGGAGAGGTGAGTTCCAGATTGTCTTCTAAGTCCTCCTGTGAGGTAAACCAGTCATTAATGCAGTATCTTACATCATAAGCGAAGTCTATGTCACAAGGACGCTCGTTCGGTTTAAACTGATTTTCAAAATGTTCTGCAAAGGCGTTTGCTTTTTCTTTATTAGTGAGAGCCACGCTATTATTGAAGTGAAGTGGTTTGTTCGCTACAGCCTTTCCTTTTAGATTTCTGACAAATGACCAGAACGCATTGTGTGTTTCATTAAAATTCATGATTTTTTCATCCCAAAGGTCATTTCTGAGCTGATGAATTGATTGCTTGATGTCACGATTCAGTCTATTAATTTCTGTTTTAGTACTCGGGTTCCATGTTCGATTCCAGGCTTTCCTTAATCTATTTCTTTCTCTGATTTTATCTTTGATGGGGGGAAGTCTTCCAGATGTCTGTTTAATGGGAATGTTCTTGGTGGCAGTATTGACTGCATTAATGATACTGTTAGTAAACAGGTGCACAGCTAAGTCTATGTCCTGCTTGGTTCTTAAAGCTGTGTTCAGGAAGGTACTATTACTTAATATCAGATTATACTGCTTCCAGTCTGTAATCTTTTTCTCCTGCGTCGTTTTGTCTTTTAGGATTCCAAGTGTGGCCATTACAGGTAAATGATCCGAGCTTAGATCATTAACAACTTCAAGATATACTGGAATTGAAGCGGAGGTAAGTAGTAGATCAAGAATGTCCCCTCTGTTCCGGTCGTGTGCAAGATAAGTATATTCCTCAGGCGCAAAGAAATAAACAGGTTCGTTGTTTATAAATTCAAAGAATTGTTCTCCATTTGGGTTTGTTTTGCGACAGTTACATACCTCATGTTTCGCATTAAAATCACCTGCTAATATAACAGGAAGATTTGTGAATAAGATGTCCTTTAATAATTCAGCTTCTAAAGGGTATCTGGGTGGATTATACAAAGCTGTGAAATAAGTTTTTCCATAACCTTGAAGAAACACGGAGACAGTAACATACTCTTGTCCATTATTTCTGTACTGCTTAATCATGCATGATTGGAGAGAGTTCTTTACGTATATCGCTACCCTCCCACCACGATTTAAAGCAGGAATGAATAAAGTCATGATTAGAAGAAATCCTAGCCGTCGTGTAAAAACACATGTGTGAAGCGGTTTTCATGTCAAAGCGCATGCTCAGACTTTCAGCCTCATGACATCAATGGTGCAAAATAAGTCAAAGGGACAAAGAGAGTTTCAAATAACAAGTCTGATAAGACGACGGGGTAGCCGTGTGGTAACGTTCAGGTCTTACACTTAGAGATGGCGGGTTCGAATCCTAGCCGTGGAGTTATTTTTAAAATTCAGAGAAAATAATATTAAATTCCATGAAAATTAATTAAGGTAATAATTAAAATAATGACGTACTAAATAATTAAAATACTTATTAAAAAGAGTAAATTAATGACGTATTAAATAATTAAAAATAATAAATTAAAAGTGATGTCATTCCAGACACGTGGTTCATGAAATCGTTGCCACAAAAAAAAAAAAAAAAGCTTTGAAACATATTATCGTTGCAACAAAATAAAAATGAAACTCAACATGATTACGTCATCCAATCCCGACAACGTCACTTCCGGATAAATCCAATATGGGGGCGACCCTTCCTGTTGTCACGTGATCCAAGATGGCGGTGGCGGCACATAAAAGGCACATCCCCTGTTACGCTATCTATTGTTCTCTTACGTCATCTATCGTTCTACTACGTCATGGCGGCATCCTTTGGCCGCACGAGTACTCCGGCTTACTACTCATGCATCATCTTCATTGTTTAATAATTTATTTAAAAGTAATACAAGGTGCAATGTTATAAAAATCTCTTTTTTTTTTTTTTTTTTTTTTTTTTTTTTTTTTTTTTTTTTGGCTGCAAAATAAAATATTTACGAAAAAGAAGAAAAATGAAAATCTCAATTGTTTCAGATTTTAAATTACGTTCAAAGGGGCGTTTTTTTAACCTTTTGTGTGTTACCTTTATTTATTAAATATCATGTTCTTTGTACTTAAACCATAAAATTAAGTTCAGTAGCACATTTTTTTTTAAATGGGCTTATCTTTAGAATTTCCGACACAGTTCCGCGTCCGCTGGAGATAAAAAGAATTCCCCCCCCCCTCCCGTAAAGTGTTGCCATTGCTCGCTTTTAAAACATGGAGTTTGTTACTCAAAAATTCGTTAAAGTTTTATAAAATATGAAACCGATAATAAAATAAATTATAAATTTCAAAGTTGATCTTCCACATGTCCATACTTGTAGGAGGATTGCGTCATTCAAAATTCGATGGCTCTATGTACCGCTGTTTTACCACAATGCGAGAAATATACGTATATTTATGCACATTTTTGATTATTTAATTTCTTTAAATATAATGCCGGACTCTAACATTTGGTGGCAACAGTTTGAAAAGTGAAACGGACTTTTATAGCGATTCAAGGCAAAACGAAAACAATAGTCCTTCAGGGACAAAGCCCGTTTGGACTAACAAATTTCTATGTAAAGATATATTTGTAGCTAGGGCTTTGTTCAGAGTTCATGAAGAAAAATACTGCCAATAAAAAGATTTTAAAAGTGTGCCAACATACTTTATTCCTTCTTATTGAAATAACCAGACGTACTTCATTTATCTAGAAAGACTTTGCTATAGTCAAAACAAACTGATGATGAATGTTTCTTTCCTGGAAATATTAAGCTGGTATATGCATTTGTCTAGAAAACTATTGTTTTCCATGTACGTCCTGAAATGGAAACTTCTTTTTTATTTCTCATTATTTATTTACATTTTGATAAGAAGAGTGTGAGGTTTTACCTGTATTTTTTCGATCCTTTAAATAGTAGGACCACAGATGGCAAGCAATTTTTTACAGAATAATGTAGTATGTGCCAATGGTTCCTATTGGCCGCTCGTGAAATTAAATTTGCAGTTCTTATCACTTTATAGTTACTTTCTCCCTCCTTCCAGCATGCCTTCATGGTGTAACAGCAGCGCACCTGGCGCATATTCGAGAGGCCTAGATTCGAGTCCTGGCGAAGGCATTGCTTATTTTTCACGTTCCAACATCAAAACACTAATGATCCTGTAGTAGTGACCAAACTAAAAGGTGGCGGCGAAGGGGCAAAATAAAAGGTGACAATAACTCGTAACCACGGGAATTTGCCAAGTGGATCTGTAATCCCAGTCGGCCTTGAAGAGGGGGAGCATATAAGATGTTTTCTTCCTCCCTCCAACATGTCTTCGTAGCGTAACGATAGCACATTCAACACATATCCCATAGGTCCAGGTTTGAGTCCCGGTGGCATATTTCACAAGTGTACATCTGTGTAGCCACCGAGGAAGTTGCTTCTAGGATGGACCAATGAGCATCCAGTGATATTTCTGTCATGTCACATGACCTTTCGCGTGCTTTAAGATTTAAGCAAGATGGGTGAAAATATTCTGCCAAGCAATTTTCTGTACAAAATAATTAAAGCATCGTCGATTGCTTCTGAAACTTTTCATTGCGAAGTTAGATCAAATATAGGCAATTATGAAGATTTCACTACCTGGTTGAAATAAATTCAAAAACATGTTGGATACTTCGCAAAAATATCGATGTAAAATATTACTTAATAAGTGGTAAATAAGATCAAGAAAGAAATATGTGATAAACATCTGAGCCTAAATGTAATCCTTACATAAAACTGTTCGTATGAGAAAAATATTTACACCAGTTATATATGTAAATAGAAGTCAGCACCTTTTTTTGTAGTCTATATGAAAAAGATGTTCTATAATATTAGCCAATGCAGAATTTTATTCAAAGTGAACTTTACTAATTTGCATTCGTATACATTCAGTGTGTTAAATTTCTCATTTACTAACTGGCTCTTAAATGTACTGTCTACACAAGAAATAATACTCATCAAACAGAGTGAATTTATTTTACTTACAACAATTATATTCAATTTATTTATATATAATTTTTAATGTTAGCAATAGATATAATCAGATCCTATGTATACTGAATCTTACACTTTAAAAATCGGCCCACCAGCGGCCGAGTGGCAAAGTCGCTGAACACTGGTAGTTCGGTCCGAGGTTCGAATCCCGTGAACGGGCTGGCTGCATGGGCGTTTTCGTGGTTTTCCCCATGTGTAACGTGTATACGAGTCAGTTTCCCTTAGAAAGTCCTCCCCGAAGGCATCCCTCCCCTTAGGCAGATAGCTTTAGTGTGCTTAGCCATAATTAAATAAACCAAACCAAACCAAACCACTTTAAAAATCAAAAGAATGAAAGCACTGAAATATAAAACACTAGATTCATTGCAACCCTTTCAGTCATTCTCAGCTCAATTAAAAAAATATACACTTGAATTCTCTTAATCCACATAATATGCCGTGAACATCAATCCAAATATTTATGTGTAATAAAAATCGCATGAGTGAAATATTAGATTTGCAGTATTATTAAAATGGCAAGCAGGCAATAAGATTTGATAACTGTAGCATTTTTATCACTTTATGTGTTAAATCAAAAAATTTGTTGAAAATTTAGATATTTCTTAATTTTTTTATGAAATTATAATTCAGATTTTTTTTTTTTTTTTTTTTTTTTTTTTTCCCGCTCTGAAGAGGAAGATGGAATTCCAATCAACTTATTTACAATTTTGGAATTATTTTTCTTCAATTTCTTGCTCTGAAAGTATGGGAGAAATTATTCAATGACTAACAAATTATTTGATTCAAATTCTTAAAATTATTTAACTTTATGCAGTAACCATTCTTGAGAGTGAAATTTCCACTTAATTTTTATCACTTAAATTTTTATACTCCCTAAATTTATAACAAATTGCCTGATGTGGCAAAATTATTTTTTGAAGAGCATCGAATAAATTTCAGTATATTTTATCCCTGAAAAAGCACACATATGCACGCAAAAGAAGACCACTTACCTTGATTTCCATCATAAAATTATTTCCTTATAGCAAATTTAGAAAACTTATAATCATACATGTTAAAAATTTATTGATTGGATTTTCACAATACTAACATATACACAAATACTTATTAATGATGCTTTTGATTAACCAAGCAAAAGTCACCATTCAATTTAACGAACAATTTCTAAAAATTTCGTGACTACGTCCAATTTTTTTGCTGCACATTGTTTCGAGAACATGTATTCTGCTAAATACAATGCAAAGTCTCCATTTCTTTTATATTGGGTTAGCTGTGTTTTAATATGCCGCCATGTACCTTAAATTGCATTAGTGTGTGCTCCTGTAATTTCATCCACAAAAGAAATGCTATGGTTTACAGCTAAGTGGTCAAATTCCAGGGTGTTTAAGCTTCGATAAGGCCTCCGGCAGTCTGATATTATAGTTATTTCTGGGCGAATCCACTCTGAATAACACTATTTGTGTTGTACGATCATGTACAGCCACAAAAAAAAGAGTCTCCACTATCACGTTCAACACCTCCAAACACCCACTGTCCTTCAACATGATGGCCCCGATGATATTTTCTTTTTCCGAATTTACTTTCATCAATTTCAACTGTTTTACCAGGTCCACCAATCATCTGGCTGTTCATTTCAATGTACTCCAGAATTGTCTCTCTTATGCATTGGCTCCAGGAGGCCATTCTGTTTGATCCAAAACCATTGCTACATCAACATATCGTTGATGTAGCAATTTTTTTCGAGCACATCATATGCCAACACAAAGATTTCAGCTATAATCAGTTAGCTTTTTGAAAACCATGATGATACTGGAATAGTCTTTGAAGCATAGCAAACACTGCTGTTATTTGTTTTTTTTTTTTCCCCACAGTACCACAGTGGAGTAGCGAGCATAACTATGGCGCCCGGGGCAAACTACCTTTTTGGCGCCCTGCCCCCTCAAAAAAAAAAAAAAAAAAAAAACACTTGCAGTCATATAATGCATAGAATATATTTGTAATAAGAAAATAATACCAATAGTAATAAAATGCTGAATCTGCCATAAAAATACTCTAAAACATGTTAAGAATAGTCACTACCTAACTACACTAGCACTGGATTCGGAAATGTATCTGTGTCGGCTGAAAAATCAAACATACGACGATCTGGAATTAGTTAAAAAGGTATTATTTATTTTACATATTTATATAATTGTTTTTAAAAAAGTAAAATTTTTAATCAATTAAAAGTTTAATATATATTACAGATAAGTAGATATATTTATTAATAATAATATAATATTATAATACATTGATACAATTAATTACTATGCATATATTTTTATTGGTTTAGATAAAGGAAATTTATCAATTACTTCATCAAAGATCATTTCAAATTCTTCTCTTTCCACATTTAAAGATGCTATATTACTTAGGGGATCTTGTCCCACCGTTGACAGTAAATAGTCAAAATTTATTTTAATTTGCTGAACAAACGTACATAGCTAGCATATGATAATGAAATAGTAAGGAGTATTTGAAGGGCAATTCCTAGATCTGGAAAAACATTTTCTCCATAGATTTGTAAGGGACTTTTAGGTTCAATTTCTTTTTTTCTACTGCGAAGGAATATCTTGCAGTCACATTCACTGCTCAAAACAATTAGGAGATACTGTGAGTTCGGTTATAATCGACAACCATTTTAATAAAAAGAAATAGAAGAGATTATAAACAAAAAATATAACCTTCACAAAATATGAAAATTTAGTATGTTATGTCGAAATCTATGCGTATTAGATCTGGAGTAAGGAGCAACCTGCAGCATTCCTTTGCAGTACGAGATTAAAAGCAATTGATACGCATTGAATGTTTTGTAGCAGTTAATATACGATGTCTCAGCAAGATGACTTAGTTGAATCGGTAGTCAGGAAGACCATCAGTCGTTTACAGGAGAGTCAAACGAAATCCATTGTAGCGAAAGTGTTAGGTGTTTCCGAAAATGTCATTTTCAGACTATGTAATCGTTTTTCGAAACTGGATATGTTTGAGAAATTCGGGACAAGGTCGTGCTATCGTTTTAAAATAAAAAGCGGGAGCTAAATGCGCATTTCGTTAAAAAAAAAAAAAAACACCTATATCTTTAATTTAGAGAAATAAAGCAGTTAGAAAGAACGTTTTGTATGCGGAGATATTTGGTTGATGTACTGGAAACATTTTATTATACATTTTATCAGACAAACCAAGAAAATAAATAACTAACTATATAGCAATAATTATTAATTTTAAATATGTTTTCCAGAAATCGATCAAAATAAAAACTGAAATGTTCCGGAAAATCTTGTTTGGAGACCATTTGGCACCCCTCTGCGAGCGGCGCCAGGGAGCATCATACACCCCCTTGCCCCCCCTTGCTACCCCACTGCAGTACCATGTTATGCCATCTGAGAGTTTGCGATCATTTTTTAGAACCATCGAACAGTTGCATTTAGGACACAACATACTACTCCGATTTAGCTCAGCCTCCTTTAAAAGTTCGAGCAAAATGTCTTGTTTTGTGCACAGAAACACGCAGAACAGCCTAGTGGGGATACCATTTTCCCCCAAACAATTACCAATGGCTGGCAGCTGACAAGAACTGGCTATAATGCTTTGATATTTTTCTATTATACTCTTTAGTGGTGCCATATTACTACAATATATATATTTCTTTAAATAGTTTTTAATATAAAATTACACTTAGAATAATGTATGAAAATACAATAAGTAAAAGATTGTAAAATTAAAATTAATATGTAATATAATTTTTATAATAGCAAAATATCTGTAAAATGAAATATAATGAATTATAACTAAATAAAGAATAAATAATATATAAATAATACAATAATAATTTGAATAAGACCAAAATGAATAATAAAAAACTATATTAAATGTTAAAATAAAATGGTAAAAAAAAAATTAAGTATAATAAATAATAATACCCTGAAATGGTAACAAAATATCAGTATTTAGGATTAAAGAAAACTACTAATAACAAAAAACGGTACTATTCGGTTTCGAGGACCGTAAAAAAATTGCAGCGAAAATATATGCGCAAAAGCGCAAAATATAGCAAACGCGCCCATTTAACAGCGCGCCAAATTTAGCGTACGCGCTGATTTCAGATTGCGTAAGTTTATATAGTTCCATATTTCTTAAGACGCCATGGAAATACTAGTTTAATTTTTTATTCATTTTTTGATTTTAAATCCTTTTTTGTTATCCTATGGATTTAACAATTTGAGAAATGCCCATGACAAAAAGTCGGCAATGGAATTTTGGATAAAGTGCAGAATCACCCACTGCTTGACGCGTTTTTAAGAATTGCACATACTCGGTATCCATGTGCACATCGACCTATTTTCACTTTAAAAAAAAAGTCCTAGAATTGAACAAAAACGGCACTGCGCACACCCTTGACTTTACCTATGTACACATCGACCTATTTTCACTTAAAAAGTCAAAGAAAATTGACAAAAATTCAGTTGTTTTTACCCTTGTAAAAAGCGGCAAACAAATAAGTGAGCGATTCTGCACTTTACCGAAAATATTTTCAAAGAAAAGGCATCATTCATTATAGAAAATTACGTTTGAACAACCAACGAGATGAAATTATGCTTTAGCGATAAGTCGGTAGCGAAATAGCGATGCAGACATCCATTCAGTTATGTTTAGCAATTTTTCTGTAAATTATAATAGTGATCTGAAATAGTTATTTACTCTTAGGCTTCCATTCAGTCATGTTTAGCCTTTTTCATATAAATTATAATAATAAAAAGTATTATATGAAATTAACCTTTCATCTAAATTAAAACATCAATCTTAACTAGTTATTTACTATTACAATACTTCCTTACTTGCGTTAGAGTTGCCGCAATTATTTTTGGCAGCAACGGCATCAACAATAGTTTGGCGATTTTTTAAGGCCCTCAAAACCGAATAGTACCCAAAAAACAAGAAGAGTTTGGCACACGCACTACGTAAAGAAGTAGATTCTCTTTCCGGTCTTCTGTAGCGTTTCTGGCACGGCTACGATAAGTGGCGCATTATCTGCCACTTGGCGAGTAAGAATAGAGTTGCTGAGAAAATGGGGTTATATGCAAGTTTAGCCTTAAAATCATTTAAAATATAAAATATTTATATTAAACATTTTTTTAATCTTAATATGTTGATAATTTCAATATTTTTTACTCATTTCACCCTTTAGACTATAAATAAATTATAAAAAAGCATTTATGATTACAGTCAAGAGTCTTTAATCCGGACTCGTCGGGACTTCTGCTATTCCGGATTATTGGTTTTTGCGGATTATAGATCATCAGTTTAAATCTGCTAGGATGGCACGCATAAATTATAAAATTAAAAATATGAAACCTTAATTTATGAAATAAAGAGCAATTATGATCTAAAGGATATCAAAATTTACAAAAAAAAACCTTAATATTTATTTGTTTACTTTATTAAACATTTTTTTCAACACGCGCATGCCTAAAGCATACATTACGCAAAGTCGAAATTAAAAAATTGCAACCAGAAAACTATTTGATGTGTATTCGTGATATTTATAATCACGAGGAATTTGATTTAAATCATATCAAAGACGGAGTACATCGAGATGAAATACTACATTTAGTAAGGAATTATAAGCCGACTAAAATAAAAGCATCTGCCCTGAAGATAACGATAGTGCTGACAGATCAACTTCCAGTTCATTGCGCGCCTGCCGATTTAATTAGATGCAAAGTATGTAAATAAAATAAAACTATGTAATCAGAAACTTTTTAATGGAAAGAACATACAAGTTACAGTACACATATGGAATAAAACATTTGGCCTTGATACAGAATTGCATCTCAAAAGTATGTCAAAGTGGTAACAAGCATATGATCACCACAGTGCATTTTGGTAGGTAACAGATGTAACACTGAATATGAGCGATACGAAAATCTGTGAAAACTGATATCCAGGGTCAAATTTCGGATAAGACGGAGGAAACACAGAACACATGATGCCAGACGCTGAATAAGAGTAACAATCCAAGCGGGTCGGTATGAGCAGCTTTAAACTCTTTAGGACAGGATAGATAAGCAAATGTAGCTTCAAGTCGGCATTAGTTGAAAATTCAACTGAGATATAACTTGCATATATAGTTTTTTCGTTTTCTGAAAGAAATAATTAGATTATGATTTATTTGTATCAAATGACAATTCAAAAACCTCATCAAAGCGTCAACAGTACGTTTTATAGCACCCGGTATAATACCTTTAATTCTAAAATTATGTCAGTCGATGCCTCTCTTATTAACAAGAGTTTTCCCACAACTTAATACTGACAATTGTTAAAATTCACACTTGACCGCAAAAATTGAGGTTTCTTTGCTGCATAGAGAAATCTTTACTACACTGATAAATAAATGTTGATACCAATTTAAACTCTCCTCAAAATATAGAAGGCTTCTCTTCTGCTTAGATCAACACATATCTTTTCACACTATTATAGTGTCCAAACGGATTCTTACACACATGACAGATTCCTCTCTTCTGTCGATATACATATCTTAATAATCCCTTATCAAAAGTGAAATTTTCCATAATTTATACACAAGTCTTTCCCCCTGTGTGAATAAGCATATGAGCTTTTATACTACCCTTCCAACGAAATGACTTCTTACATATTTCACACACATGAGGTTTCTCTCGTGTGTGACCAAGAATATGGCCCTTTAATGCACCCTTCTGTTTAAATGACTTCTTCCATATTTCACACATATGAGGCTGCTCTCCTCTGTGAATAAGCATATGGTTGCTTAAAGTAGAGTTCAGACTAAAGGACTTCTTACATACTTCACACGCATAAGGTTTCTCTCCCGTGTGAATAAGCATATGTCTGTTCAAACTATCCTTCGCACTAAATGACTTCTTCATATTTCACACACATGAGGTTTATCTCTCGTGTGATTACGCGCATGAGTATTTCAACTATTCTTCTGACTAAAGGACTTCTTACATACTTCACAGATATGACGTTTCCCTCCCGTGTGATTAAGCATATGGGTGTTTAAACCCACTTGTATTTAAATGACTTCTTAGATTCTTCACATACATGAGGCTTCTCTCCTGTGTGAATAAGCATATGGCTGTTTAAAGAAGACGTTTGACTAAAGGACTTGTTACATACTTCACAAATATAAGGTTTTCTCGTGTGTGAATAAGCATATGCCTATTTAAAGACCCCTTGTGATTAAATGACTTCTTACATACTTCACACACATGAGACTTCTCTTCTGTGTGAATAAGCATGTGTCTCTTCAAAGTGGACTTCTGACTAAAAGACTTTTTACATATCTCACACACATAAGATTTCTCTCCAGTGTGTATAAGCATATGGCTGTTCAAACCACCCTTCTGAGTAAATGACTTCTTACATTCTTCACATACATGAAGTTTCTCTCCTGTGTGAATAAGCATATGGCTGTTTAAAGAAGACTTTTGACTAAAGGACTTGTTACATACATCACAAATATAAGGTTTTTCTCGTGTGTGAATAAGCATATGCCTATTTAAAGACCCCTTGTGTTTAAATGACTTCTTACATACTTCACACACATGAGACTTCTCTCCTGTGTGAATAAGCATATGGCTGCTTAAAATAGAGTTCTGACTAAAGGAATTCTTGCATACTTCACACACATGAGGTTTCTCTCCCGTGTGAATTAGCATATGGCTGAGCAAACCACCCTTGTGACTAAATGAGTTCTTACATACTTCACATACATGACGTTTCACTCCTGTGTGAATAAGCATATGGCTGTTTAAAGAAGACTTTTGATTAAAGGACGAGTTACATTCTTCACAAATATAAGGTTTTTCTCGTGTGTGAATAAGCATATGCCTATTTAAAGACCCCTTGTGTTTAAATGACTTCTTACATACTTCACACACATACGACTTCTCTTCTGTGTGAATAAGCATATGGCTGTTTAAGGTAGACTTCCGACTAAAGGAATTCTTACATACTTCACACACATGAGGTTTCTCTCCCGTGTGAATAAGCATATGGCTCATCAAACCACCCTTGTGACTAAATGACTTCTTACATACTTCACATACATGACGTTTCACTCCTGTGTGAATAAGCATATGGCTGTTTAAAGAAGACTTTTGACTAAAGGACTTGTTACATACTTCACACATATAAGTTTTTTCTCGTGTGTGAATACGCATATGGATATTTAAATTACTCTTATTGCGAAATGTCTTGTTACATATTTCACATATATAAGGTTTCTCTCCTGCGTGAGTAGGCACATGCATGTTTAAACTGAACTTAATGATTTCTTAAATACTTCACAGACATGAGCTTTTTCTCCTGTGTGAACAAGCAGACGACTGTCTGAATTAATTTCTTAAATAAATGTGTACATAACTCACGTATAAGAGCTTTCTCTCCAATGTAAATTAGCATATACGTCTTTAAAGTACATTTTTGACTAAATGACATCATACAAATTTCATGCATATGAGATTTATGTTCAGTATGGATGTAATGTTTTAAATATTACATCTAGAAAATGATTAGTTACCTTGTAATAAGCCATGAACCTAGAACATCCTCCTAATAGAACATGTAATTTCACAACACGAACATACAACATCCTCCTTCTAGAACGTGCAATTTCTGCAGAATATTGATAACTGTAACTGGCAGTCTTAATATAATATGACTTGCTACATATCTCGTGATGAAGTTCATCCCCTGAAGGAATGTAAAACGGGCTTCTTAACAGAAATTTCGGTAAAAGTAGTTTTAAGACGGTTCACTCTAGCAATTCATGTGTCATGTAAATACGCGTCCTTTCCTTCGTAAAAGAATCAACATAAATTATTCATATGACGTATCAGCTACTTGCTATTAGAATACCTTCATGTTTCACTGAAATTAGTTTCTTATAGTTCACTAAAGTAAGGCTTCCTGCGTGATCGTAGTAACAAGTTTAAACAGGAATGGTACATGGTACGTTACGACTACACGAAATTTTTGTATAGTAGCTAGTCAATGATCTATAGCTTGAAGAAGTTACATGACACGTTCGAAATTTAGTAACAACTGTTAAAACTTATACGGAAAATGTAATCGGCTTTTCAAGATTTGAATACTTAAAAGTATTAATCACACTTGAGCATGAAGTAAACTTTAATTAAACACTCACATCATAGTTTTAAAACAGCCACTTTCACTAAATAACTATAATTGCGGTAATTATTCAAATAATAAAAACAGTTTCAACGTAAACAAACCTTATTATCAATTTACTGTGGTTTAATGTCTTTAAACTTGAATATCTATCATTATTGCCATGCACAAATTAATAAACTATACTAGCAAAATTTAAGTGAGGCTTGCTAATGAGCCAGGAAATTTAAAATGCACAACAATAAACATTAAAATAAATAGTGTATTATTAACATCCTCCCATCTTTTCATTATAAATTAATATCAAAAGTGGCGATTTTACTTTTTGAATATAAACGTTTGTTATATTATTATTATATATTATAAATGTTTGATTATAAACGTTGTGTTTGATGATAAATGTTTTTAAAAATGTTTTTGATAATAAATTATAATCAAAACGCAGAATCACCACTGTCTCATTTTAAGTAGCCTTATAAAATACCTGTATTTCCTAACCAGAGATAAGTTATGGAGAACAGCCTTAACGCCAAAAAGGGAAGAAACAGCTTATTATGGTAGACCACGTTATGGTTGTCATCGTGGACCTTATAAAAGATAGACCAACCCAGTGGGCGGGGCTCTCGACACCGACATGTCGGCAAGAAAGAGTAGGGACGATATGGTTTACTTTAACACTGAAACCTATGGTGTTTGTATCACATAACTCTTTTTAATTATTAAATGTGATACGTTGTATAGTGATGCGATTATGAAACCCACAGTTTCTTCCAAATAGGTTTTAATATATCTCATTAAAGCACTTTTTACTGCATTTCGCGCATTTTTTTTCACGTGTAATTCTTGTACACACATCTGTACTTTGGTAAAACGGTAAAAACTCTAAGTACAAAATTCATGAACTTAATTTCGAGTACAAATAAATTAAAATTAATAAGATTGATAGTACGCGATGGTTTGAAATAAATAAGTATAATTAAAAATGATCTGAAAATTTTTTTTTAATTTAATGAACATTTTCAGGCAGTGATTTTCTAAAATATAATAACATTACAAAACGATCATATTTATTTGATTATATGATCATTAAATTATTAACATTAAAGTGGATTAGTTATTTTAATAATTCATAAAATTTGGAGCATAAAATTTTCTGAGCGTAATGAAGGAAAAAAAAAGATAAAATAAAATCTAAATGCACTCTTTTTTAAAGTTTTGTGTGCTACCTATATTTATTGAATATCATGTTCTTCAACCGTAAACCACATACATTTGAAAACAGTATATCTTTAGAATTTCCGCACTGGAGATAAAACTGTTATTTTCCATACAGTGCTCGCTCTGAACTCGTTGAGTTTGTTAATCGAAAATTCGTTAAAGTTTTACAAAATATGAAATAGATTAAAACAAATTCGAAATTCTGCCGTCCAGATGCCTATGTTCGGGTGGAGGATTACGTTATTCAAAATTTGATGGCTCTAGATACTGTCGTTTTTGTCACAGTGCGAGAAACATACATGTATTCATGCAGATTCTTCATTTATATAATACAGGGCGATAATATTTGGTAACAACAATTTGCAAGGAGACACGGACATTTATAGTAAAACAGCGCAAACTGCCGCTTCGAAACCAACAGCCTTTCTAGGCTACCGCCCCTTTGGGCTAATAAATTAAATTAACAGTAAATAAAAAAAATCTTATGCAGAACTAAAAATAAATTTTAAAAAATAATAACTATAAAATACAAGCAAAATTAATAATTACGGTTAAATACAATTTTAACATTAGAATCAAATGTGTAAATTTTTTAAGAAGTCAAAAGTCTTTATCACTATGATGTATTATGAAATATAATTGAAATAAAACTCCTTTATAGAAATTGTGCTATAATACTCATCTATAATTTTAAAAAAGCAGCACGATTTAGAATTTTAAACAAAACTTTCAAAAATTCGTTTTTAAATATTTCGCTTTTTTTTTTACTCATTTACACCAATAAAAAGCATAAAAATTGCAAGAGAAAATTGCTTGTTTGAAATTTTCTATTAGTTCAGATTTAAAATATTATTTTCTAAAAGAAGTAGTTACAAATTTCCTTACAGCATAGGAAAAGCTAAAAAAATATCCAGTTCTGAAAGCATGCAATAGCTTCATAATTATTTGGAACGTTAATTAATGCTTGATAAATATGCTAAATTTTTAAAAATCAATCTCAATTTCAAAAATAAAAATATGTAGTAATTCTAATTTATGAAATGAGGCGCTAGAACCAGCTTTTTCTTGACAATTATACACGCTGCAATAGGCAACCAATGTTAAATTTTTGCAGGTCGTCCCTACTCCTCCGGATGTGATCAAGGCGACAGCCGACAACGCCTCAGACGGGGGAGAAAACCCGTTTGGGTTGGTCTATTTCTTTTAAGATCCCCGATGACGTACTTCCTCTAGGAGGACAGCGTGATACTTTTTCCCTGCTAAGGGATTATCCGTAGCAGCAGATCGGGATACGTATTCGCAAAATATTATTACGTTTGCTGTTTGCTTATCGAGCAAAGAGTATTAAATTAGAAATAGCACGTAATTGAATAAAATATTGATAATATATGTAAAAATAAGTGTCTTGAACCTGTAAATATTTATTTAATGCTTTATTTTCTGTTTTCATTTGCTTTGTTATGCTTCCCTGTACTCAGCGATGTTCAAACATGGTTTATTCTATGGCTTTTTAGTATTTGTTTTATGTGCATTGATTACAAGTAATCTATAAGCATTTTCTTGTACTTTTTTTCTTGCAATGTGTGCTTTCATATCGTAGTGCAATAAAACAAGTCAATGTCTGCTTTCATATCATATTCATAGTTATGTACAGTAATCTGAATTCAGAGCAACTTTAAATTTGAATATAGGGTTGCAGTTTTACTTCACAGCTGCAGGAAATATCTGGCTTAAACAGACCTAAGTTCTCAGACTAAACATATTTGCAGTATATTTGTTCTGGGACATTTGTAGCCTCAGTCTATTATTTAGTTCATAGCACATTTAATATTTTTAGTACTTATTGTACGAATTAGAAATAATAATAACTTTTTAGAAATACGTATGCGATAAATTTGTGTAGTGTTAGACATGGTAATGCTCTCAAGTCTTAATTGTTCAAAATTCCACAAAATGAAATGTTACAGTATTTTATTTTTTTAACTGAAGTATAAATATAAAAATTTCATTAAACCTGCTAGAAGGATACATATTTTGTAGTATTTAAACACATATTCAGTTACCTGCATAATGTAATGGAAAGGGTAATTTGCATTAAACATTTCCTCATCCTTATGTTTATAGTATTTTATATATATAATGCATTATGAACTGAGAAGTCTCAATAAATTTTAACAAATTAATATTTCTTGATGTCATAAAATAATGCTGTATGCAGTTAATAAATGTGGATTAAAATGCTATAAGAATTAAACTAAAAATAGTTTAATTTTTTATTTTAATTGTCATAAATATAAATCATTTCCAACTTACAGAATGTGATAGTAAACATTTTACAGTATTTCCTTCATGATTTATTTAATTTAATTAAATAAACCGAAGTCCTTGGTAATTGTTTATGATTACAGCAAGATATTTGAGAATTATTATAAATGAATTGTACAAATGGATAATGCAAACTTCATGCATTACAATGACAGTGGATCTTGTTTACGAAACAGAGATTGATTCTAGTGCAGATCTTGTCAGCCAATTAGCATCACTGCAGCAGAGACTTGCTGAACAGCTTTCAAAGTATATGCCAATCACTTCTTTGTCATTGCGATGCATGTATTGCAGTTAGTAAACAGTTCATCTGAACATTCTGATAAATATCAAGCATTATTTCTTTTAAATATCTATAATTAAAATGGCATTTTATTCTCTATGTTCTTTGCACTAAATATGTTTCTGTATTCATGTTTCACATTCCACAATACATTGTATTGCGAAAATTGTTACTTAAGCCATGCTATATTATACCTTAGAGGGTTGACTATAGAGGCAAATAAAAATTAAATTTTATGTATATTAGGAATAGTATTTATATGATAGTTGAATATTGAGTTCATATCATAAGTCCTATACATAACTACCCATCAAAATGTTTTGCAATGAAATTTACTGTCCCTCTTTTTACCACTAAAAACAAAATAAAGCATTTAACACCTGTAAGCTATGTAAATAATGAGGCATATGAAATCTGTAAGGCATGTAAATAATGAAACATGTAACATCTGTTACTCATGTAAGAGCAATACAGTTATTCAACTAATATGTTTAACAATAATATTGACTCTAAATTAGCTAATTGCCCCCTTCTTGAAAAAAACATATAATGCATAGGACATTTTACAGAATTACAGCTAAACTCAAATTACATACTTTTTAATTTGCTTATTTAGTAATAGTTTGACTTATTTTATTGTGATTTTTATTTTAATTTGATTTGGCTTGGTCTGCGTGATTTGTTTATGGCAAAGTATGTGAGAGCTATTTTCATAAGCAGAAGCATGCTTTTATAGAGGACTTTCTAAAACACACTCACCCGTATCCTCATTACACATGCAGCCAATCTGTTTACCTGGAATTGTACTCAGGTCAAACTACCAGCCTTGAGCAACTTTACTGCTTAAGCACTGGTGGGCACATTTTTGTTATGATGGAATAAATTTTTCCATTGTACTTTTACATTTTTCTTTGAAACAGTTATGGATTTATTTTCAAGCTGCGATATTGAGACTATTGTGGTGTCATTTTGCAAATGACTTGTATTCATACATGTGCCCCAAATAATATTTTTGTAATTGAAAACTTGCTCAATGCTTATATGCAAAGTATTCAATTTAAAGGTGTACCGTTCATAAAAATCATAATTGTACACATTCATAAGACATACCTTGTATATATCATACATTCAAGTTTCAGCCTTAGAAGGCCAGCGAGTGATGTTGTTCCATTTGGAAAGATTGATTGGAATGAGCCTGTGCGTGAATACTTCATAAAAAAATAGATACTTCATTTACTGAAGAATACTACTGAATTATATAGATATTGAAACTATCAAAATGGTAGTACAAGAGTTGGATCAGAGTATGAATCATTAATCGAAAGGATACTATGCATGGCTCGACAAATCTACTCCATAGTAATCCAAATCTAATCCATCTTTGCATAAATTTACCTTTGAAAACTACCAAAAATATTTAGCAAAAAAAGGGGAGAACTCTTAAAGTTATGCAATGAAAGGAATGTGTTTTTATTTCTATAGCAGGCTACACTTCCATACAGTTGATAAATTAAGTACACAAAGTAATGAAATCTTGCATCTTAAAAGGAAACCAGATACCTTTCCTGGTAGTAATGAAGAAAATCTGAAGGTATTCCAAAAGGTTTCCTAAAATTGCCTGAAGAAAACTTCCAAAAAATGCTACTAAATATATAACTAGTAAAAAAAGGGTCTCATCTTAATTCATTTAAACCCCAAGCTAGCAGTCAGCCTTGTACAAGTAACCCAGATAATCCTAATAGTCAAACAGAATTTGTTACCTCAATCTAGTTCAGTTTCATGTATCAAATCTCGGAGAAGTCGTGAATGTCATATTCTTTCTGGCATATGGGCATTTGAATTCTGCTGAAGCAAAAGTTTCCTAGAGCAGCCAGTAATAGAAAAAGGTAAATACAAGACCACTGGCTAATGTGTTGCACTTTATTTTGCATACACAATCTTATGCTTTCAAATATATTTTCATTATAGAGCACGTTTGTCAAAATGTGACCTTCACTTATTACTTACTTAATTATTATGTAATTATCATTTACTATTTTAAAATATTGTATTTATTAGAGTATTTCAAAATTTTAATGATCAAGTTATTAATTAAACTTACTTAACTTTTACAAAAGTAATGATTAAGATATCTTAGGCTATTATAAATCTCAGTATATCATAAATTTTAAGGTATGTATATATCTGAAACTGTTAATAAGAAATTAGCACATTCACATTACGTAACTAAATTCATTTTTATAAACTTGGTTAATTTTTAATATACTATTAGAGGTATTTTGAACTGTGAATCACAATTGGTTTGGTTTAGTTGATTATTGCAAAGCACACTAGTGTTCTTTTTCTAAGGGGAGGATGCCTTTGTGAAGGACTTTCTCGGGGAAACTACCTCGTATACATGGTACAGGTAAGGAAAACCATGAAAACACCCATGCAACCAATCCAATTCTTCGGAAATCGAATAGGAACTGCCAGTATTCAGTGATTTTTTTTACCACTCAGCCCCTGGTTACCTGTGAGTTATAAGACATGTGCTGTCATTTACACTGAGTAAAATAAATTCTGCTTTATCATAATTAATGAGACTTTTGTATGTCTTGCATTAAACTCGCATTTAAACTTCTCTTACCGTAAATGCAAAATTCTAGGAGGGGAAAAATCTAGCTTTTTCAAAAACATTGAGATTAATAGTTTTAGAAATTTTTATAGTAATTCTTGTAAATGGTTATTCAGAATACCAAGAGTAGTAAATTACAAATTACAATGTTATATAGAGAAGGGAATGAAATTCTAAAATAAAATGCGTTATAGATAGAACCATTCTATAGTATAGATTATCTTGTATAAATAAAGCAACAAGAAGAAGAAAGTTCACAGGACTTTCAACTTTACATGTCAGTATTGAAAAACAGTCTACAAAAGGATGAGAAGTTTTACACTGATTTTTTCCTGCTGAATATGTTAAAAGCAAAAAGGTTCAGTTTGTAGGGTTTATATTTATTTTAACTAACATTTATTTTAAGTTTAAACTATCTTTCCTGTCAAGCCTTACTTTCCCCTGGAATTGCCAATGCTAGAGTATGTAAATTTTAGTAGAACGCGCAAAGTATTCAAAATAGTCAGCGGAAGTATTAGTTAATAGAGTTAAATAGAAGGGAAAGAGTTCGAAAGTGTGCTTTCTTGCTTCACGAGCGTGGAGGTGGCTAGTTAGAAATTGAAGAACCACGCGTTTCGGCCTGTGTGCTTGCCTCGGCAGATAGTTAAATCTTCCAACGTAATATTCAGAAGTTTTCTGAATTATCAGCGGTATCTTAGAACGCGGTTAGGTTAGTTACGTTTAGAGAGCCTCGTAGGTAGTCACTTGTTATTATTCATTTTTAGTTTCTCATTTTTATTTTACCGCCGGTTCGGCGTAGTTTATGAGCGTCAAGAGCACGCATCTGTAAAACCCTTCTCAAGACTTTGTGTACTTTCCAGTAATTAGCAGTCACCACTATTGTTGCGTGCAGGTTGGAAGCGCGCAACATTACATTGGCGCCCGAACACTTTTCGAACTTAAATGGCCGAAAACTGGATGGAAGCTGCTGGATAACAACAAGAAATGGCAAGCCAATTGGAAGGATTCCCTGCTAAAAATGCCCCGTAGAAACCCATAAAATGTTTTTACGGGGAATTGGCCTACGGGTACCCGTACAGCTCTGTGGGTACCCGTAGGCCAAATTCCCGTAAAAACCCACAGACAAAAACCCGTAGGCTAAATCCCCGTAAAAACCCATAGAAAGAACCCGTACGGTTGTACGGGTACCCGTAGGCCAAATCCCCGTAAAAACCCACAGAAAGAAACCCTTACGGTTGTACGGGTACCCGTAGGCCAAATCCCCGTAAAAACCCATAGAAAGAAACCCATACGGTTGTACCCGTAGGCCAAATACCCGTAAAAACCCATAAAAAGAAACCTGTACGTTTGTACGGGTACCCATAGGCCGAATACCTGTAAAAACCCATAGAAAGAAACCTGCACGGCTGTATAGGTACCTGTAGGCGAAATACCCGTAAAAAACCTGTAAACAGAAACCCGTACGACTGTACGGTTACGAGTAGGCCAAATCTCTGTAGAACTGTAGGCACTATAAACAAAATCCCAGTAAAAACCCATAGCCAAAAATCAAAACTTTATATGCATATCCATCCATTGGCCAAATTTCCATTAAAAAAATGGATATTCCATAGGTCTATGCCTTGTAAAAACCAGTAAACAAAAGCATGTACACCTATACAGGCACCCATACGCCAAATCCTGTAAAAACCACTACACAAAAATCCACAGACCAATAAAGGTACCTCTTGGAAAAATCGCTGCACAAAACCCATAAACAGAACCAATAGCATTATACCATAGTGGAGTATCCATACATAGAATCGTACATAGAAGAGGGTATCCATATACAGAATCCCTATAAAAAACAATACACAAAAATAGAACTGTAAATCAAATTTCCATAAAAACATAAACCAGCAGAAGTACATAATTAGCACTGATGAAATGTACAGAACTAAATTGTGGAGAAAGCATGTAAAGTAATTTTAAATAAAACTCAATGCGAATAAATAAAAATTTTAAAATATCTAGAAGCCTACGAGCCCGTCCTTCTTAATGCACGTCAATATCTATAAACATATTACAAAATATTTGTATAAATTCTCTTTACAAAATTTTAAACTACCTTTATATAATTCTGAAAATAAAATGAATAGAAAGATAATAACCAAAGTCATGATTCACAACCATCGAATGATATATGTACATATATATATGTAAGAAAAATAAGGAATATGCAAAAGATTAAATTAGCAGCGTAAAATTAATTTTCTTCTCTATTCTAAAAACAGTAATCTTTCTGCACTGCATCATTCGGAGATTAATTCATGTCATATGACTCTTACATAATTTGATGTTGTAAAAGAAACTAAAACTCAAACAGCCAATAGTAATTTTACAGCAGAATTAACTATCAAAGACGAGTAAAAATGCATCGAGAACCAAAATTAACTCGGTCTGAATTAAGATTTCATCCTTAATGTAACGCATTTGCTTTTTACGCTTTGTATTAGCTGGATTGCAGTTTGTCTGCTCCTTGTTTCTCACTACACATTTATCAAAAATGTTAATTTTTGGAATAGGCATAAATAATGTGCCAATTTGTTTGTGGCTGCAACATATTTGCTGACAGAAAAGTTGAATTAAATCTACCTCGACTGCCAAATTTCTTATTCATTGTGGATTGGAGTTTCAACATCTCTAAGCCATCAAAATTCTTGCTGTTCATTACGGATTCAGCTGCTTGTATTCAACTACAGAATCTATTACATATATATATAATATCATTTCATTTGATGGTTGCGAATCATTACTTTGACTGTATATATATTATTGATTTCATTATAAATATATATACATATAGTACTGTACCTCACTGCATATATTTGTATTTCAGTTCTTTAATTGGGAAATTAAACAATTCTATTTAATCACATTAGCTTGTTTAACAATTTGATACCTAATGAGAAATGTATTGCCAAAGGATGGTACCTTCTAGCATCTGCTTAAATTTTAAGTTACCTACAATGCACTAAACCAAATTAAAAAACAAAACTAGAAGAAACCCAAATTTTCAGGAAGAGAAACATTATTAACAAGCAAGCAAAAAGAATACGGGACTTGCAAATTAGAAACTTAACATAGAGTTCAAATTTAGCATACTTGCTATCCCCTTAAAGCTCGCTTACCAATGATAGTAATACCCTGCAGCTTATTATGACATGCATACACATTGATGTTTTGCGTGGACGAAAGGATGAATCCAAGAATATAATGTAGTGAAGAAATAATAATATACAAACACTGTGTCGACCCCTTTATTACAATACTTTGAATGTTACCTGTATCTCTCAAAAGATAAATGAAACATGAAGATAACATATAATAAACTTAATAGTACCCAAAATACAATAAATTATTTTGTAACAAAATGAATTTTAAAAAATTTACAAGTTTCAACAAATACCAATTCTCAACGCACAGTTCGGGAATTAAGAAAATATAGCGTATAATGTTTTATTCCGTATCTCACTTTTAGTGCTATATAATCTTCCACAGATTTTATATAAATAAAATCTATAACATAATGGGTATTTATAGTATATGTAGTTCTTGATGTAAAAAAGATAAACTTTCGTACTGTAAAAATTCCATCTATGTGAATAAGTATGAATATACTCATATACACATAATTATACTAAATAACTAATTTAATGAAACTAAATTCCTATAGAAAAATGGGGGAAGTGTAGAATCGCCCACTGCTTGGCGTGTTTTTAAGAATTGCACATACTCGGTATCCATGTACACATTTACCTATTTTCACTTAAAAAAACATCTCAGAATTGCACAAAAATGCCATTGTGCACTCTTTTGACTTTATTCATGTACACATCAACCTATTTTCACTTTTAATTTTATTTTCACTTTTCACTTTAAAAGTGAAAATTGACAAAAATCCAATTCCTTTTACTTTTGTACAAAGTGCCAAATAAATAAGTGGGCGATTCTGCACTTTACCCGAAAAAATATATAAAAATACTATTTACCTATATATATTAATAATTTATTATTACATAAGGTTTTTCATATATCATCTCAAGGGAACATAAATTTATTTAAAGCGATGCATTATTGGAATAAATTTGAGTCAGTGTTTTAGGTGCAAATTATTTAGATTTCTATTGTAGAAAGAATACTTGAAATAATGTATAGAAATATTATTTTGAACCATAAAAATTCTCAATAGTAAAATTTAAAGTACTGAAAAGGTAGCTATTGTTTTTGACAGTAGATTATATAATATAAAAATACCTCATGCTGAGCATTTTCTGAAATTACAATGCTAAATGAAATTGATATAGTGCAGTATTTAGCAATAATAACTTTTTGTAAACAAATGTGGCTATATTCGCTTAATTGTAATAACAGTAATTTTAACTGCATTTGTATAAGGCTGTACAGAAGATTTATTTATATGAGTTTTCATCCGCAGAGAACAACCGGATTCCCTGTGGAAGTGATTCCAAAAATAATGTTTAAATATTACTCTAACTATATTTGAAAGCAATGCTATAACAGTGCCCTTATAAGACTCATGATCCGAAAAGCTTTGGTTTTAAATGTCTCGTAAAAACTTTCAATTACTTCTGCAAAATTCATACCCACGTAAAAATTACTACACCAAAGTCAATTGATTATACAGCAAAACGTTCCTAAAACAATCAACTCCACAATTTGAGATAATGCGAGTTTCCTGTAGCCTGACAAAACTATGAATGATTTTTAAGTCCTGTTATTTAATTATTGTCCTGACAAATGTGCCATTATCAGAGGTGGTCATTTAAGAAAATAACCACTATATGAGGTTTCAACTAAATGTAATTTTTTTCAAATAAATAATTCACTTTTTATACTCCCAAGACTAGTACATTTAATATTACATAACTCTTATTCACAAATCTATTTCTATTTCAAAAGCAATTTATGAAAAACACATTTGAAATTTTCTTCATCAAACTAATAATAATGAAAATTAAAGTATGCATAAAAATGATTATATGTGTTTTAACAAAACAGCACAAAATATTTAATGTAAAAATGTGGTTCTAGTCTCATACTTGTAAAGAAAAATAGACCAAAAAGAAAAAACAATGTAAGCTACTATGATCATCTAAATTTTAACATAATTTTAGTAGTGGAAAAAAGATTCCTTAAGCTTGTATGTCTTGTCTACCCCATTCAATAAGTAATAAACACATTAAATACTTCAATGTTTATTTCATTAATAAAACTTACCTTTTTTGCTCGCGAAATATAATTAGTACATTTTTTTAAAACATAAAAATACATTCTTTTTGCTCGGCCACATCACATTAGTCGAAAAATTCAAAATTGAATCATGCAAGATCATTTTTAAGTAAGGTATGCTCAAATTTATTAGTACATAATATTCAAATGATAAAGCATCTACATGAACAAGCTTTAAAAAAGTATTTCTAAACTGTAATCAAAAAAAATAAATTTTCAAAATACAGTTTCAGTAGAATGCAAAAACTACATTTCTGCATCTGCACACTGAAACAAATTATCAAGCCTGAAATTATCACTTTTCAGTCTTTAAGCACATTGTTTTTCAGGATAAAAGTAAAGATGGAAAATCAATTTCACGCTCAGAAACTCCATTTCACAACTAGTCAGTTATCAGCAACGTTCTCTCAAACATTAGACACGATTACACGTGCATGGCTTTAGTGGTATATTCATGGTCAGTGCTGGTATTTTATTGTTTATTACTAATTTCTAAACAGTAAAACATAGTAAAATTTGTAATACAGTAAATCCTAGTAAATAATATATTGCATTACTACAACCACGAAGAAAATAACACCACCATCACACAACAATAACTAGAACGGCGCCATATTGCTTGTTTGGGAAACTTCTGAGAGTGGGGGAGGGAGGGGAACTTTTTTCCTCACGTCAGCGTTAACAGAGAGAAAAGTTTTGCGATTGTGAATGAACTTGTTCGGGTTAAAGAGATGTTGGTTGATACCGGTGTTTATTTGTAATATCAGAAATGTAAGTGCTTATGTGTGTGTATTCAGAGAACCAACTCGTAGCAAAAACCACCTCCCTAAGACGACCGCCTCTGAAAGAGACTAGTATTTCTGAAAAAATAAGTATACTTTGGTATTGAATATTCCCTCTGTAAGGCGACCATTCACAAAGAAAATTCTGCAAGTGTGTCTGGTCGCCTTAGAGAGATTCATTCCGTATATGCAATCTCCCTAAGACGACCACCTCAAAAAGATAAACGTATCTCTGAGAACGTGAGTATCTATTGGTATTGAGCATCACCTCTCTAAGGCGACCACTTGCTAAGATGAATTTTTATTTGCGGCTGGTCGCCTTGGAGAGACCTCGTTGTGTGTGGTGTATATGATTACTGTTATTGTTTCGGAAAAAAAAATTAAATAAAAAAATAGCATATTTAGAAAAAACCCTCTCTAAAACGACCACCTGCGTTTACAGGTTACTCTGGTGGTCTTAAAGAGATCATATTTTCATTCTGTTAATTTTATTGCTTACAAGAAGTATATTAACGTCAGATAAAAAAATAGCACAAACCCATATAAACCAACAGAAGATTTATTATTATATTGATACCGGTAAGAAAACCAGCAAAAGTTAATATAAACCTATACAAACCAGTACAAAGTTCTGCCATTGAATGTTGGTTGTATGGGTGTCAATTGATACCAGTAAGAAAAACCCACAGAGATCAATAGAAACCAGTAAAAGTCAATAGAGACCATCAAAAATTCTACAGGTACCAGTAGAAAGTTTTACTGGTTTCTATGGGTCATTTTGAAACCAGTAAAAAAAACCCACAGAGACCAACAGAAACCAGTAAAAGTCAATAAAAACCCATAAAATCTTATGGGTACCCATAAAAAGTTTTACTGGTTTCTATGGGGCATTTTTAGTAGGGTTTGGATACCTTGTCTAGACGATGAGAAAGTCAATCAAGCCAAACATCAATTTCGACGGAAAAAATTCGGTGGCGATATTTCTAGAAGGCCTCGAAAATCACTTCCAGCTCTACCCTGTGCCTGAACAACAAAAAGTTGCCATCGCCACATCTGCGGTAAGAGGACAGGCCTCGCTATGGTGGAAGAATATAGGCAAATTTTTATTAGGGGAATTCGGAGGCCAAACATATACATTTGAAAATTTCAAAAAATCGTTATTAAAGGCCTTTCCCATAGTGAAAGACCGAGCAAGGCTAGAAGCCGAACTATATAGTTTTTATCAACGGAATATAGAAGAGTTGACGGACTTTATTCTGCGAAAAATTAAGCTGACGGATAGGCTGTATGGGAAGAAACCCGACGCAGGGATTATTGAAATAATCTTGTAGCGTTGCGCGCCTCTAACTTGCACGCAACCAAGAGGTGACTGTGAAAACTGGATAAAAGACAGAGTCTTGTTAAGGGATAAAAGACAGTCTAGTTAAGGGTTTTTAAGGGCCGCGAGGCCCAAGTTGAATTTTCAGGACAGTTCTATTGTGCTGGAGATGGACCAGAGGGTGGTGGAACCTGTGGAACAACCGCAAGTTGACCTTAGCCTTTTGAATGAAAATGAAAGTCAAGCCATCCAGCAAGTGGTGAGTACTTTTTCAAACTTGTTTACAGAACGGCCTGGTAACTGTCAAATTGTAACACATCATATACAACTAACTGCCGATAAACCCTGTAGGACTAAATCCTACCGGTATGATAAACAGAAAGAAAAAATTATCGGGAAATGCTGCAGAACCAGATAATAACGCCCATAAATAGTGAGTACGCGAGTCCAATAGTACTATGTAGGAAAAAGAACGATTTCCCTCCTTCGGATAAAAGGGTTTGGAGGTTTGCTATCGATCACAAAAAGCTTAATAGTATTACTAAGTGCCCGGTTTACCCTTTGCCGGTAATAGAGGAAATTATTAGAAAGATTAAGTCTACGAGATACATGACTACGTTGGACTTAACGTCTGGCTACTATCAAATAGCTATGAAACCCGAAGACATACATAAAACCGCGTTTATCACAAAATCGGGCACTTATGCATTTTTACGCATGCCCTTTGGGTTGTGTGGGGCCCCGTCAACATTCCAGAGAGCTATGGACATTGTTTTAAAGCCTGTCCTAGGAAAATCGACTTTAATCTATCTAGATGATATAATTATAACGAGTAGTACGTTGGAACAACATATTAAAGACCTAGAAGAAGTTTTTAAATTATTAATCAGGCTGGTCTGACAATTAACGCCTCAAAATGCAAGTTCGCAACTAAATAACTTAAATATCTGGGTTATAAAATTTCGCAAAAGGGTATAGAAACTCGAGATTCAAAAATAAAAGCAATCAAGAATTTCCCACCTCCCAACACCGCCAAGAAACTTTCTTCTTTCCTTGGGTTATATTCTTATTATCGGTCATTCATAAAAGATTTCGCTAATATTGTTGAACCCCTGTTAGTAATTAAAAGAAAGAAAAGTAAATTCACGTGGACAGCAGAAGCAAATACCGCATTTGAAAGGTTAAATGAAGTGCTCATCAATGCCTCTGTTTTGAAATTCCCGGAGGGGGACGAAAACCTGGAAATTGCAGCAGATGCGTCGGACTATGCTATAGGTGCTGTTCTCATGCAAAATGGCCATCCTTTGGCATTTTTTAGTAAAACGTTGAACCCTACACAAAGGAATTATACAGCTACAGAGAGAGAAGCATTAGCCGCATTAATGGCTGTACACAAATTTCGAGTTTATTTCGGCAAAGTGCCAGTAACAGTCTTTTCGGATCATGCGGCTGTTGGTAGACTTTACTCGGGAAAAAACCTAACGCCCAGGTTAATAAGATGGGCTTTAAAACTTCAAGAATATAATCGCATAATTAAATATAAACCGGGTAAGGAAAACATTGTAGCTGACGCACTTTCTCGTATAAAACTGGACGATGAAGGATATGAACTCAAATGCGCTGTGTTGACTTCAAAAATTTTAGATTTTAGAGAAACAATTATTGCTGAATTGAAAGCTGATCCTGAATTTGGAAGTATCTATGCATATTTGAAAGACCCCGAAAGCTTTGAGCACACAGATATCGATGCGATAAGAAATAGAGCAGAAAACTATGAAATAATAGATAATTTATTATTTTATACGAAAACAACAAACGAAAATCTCGAGTACAAACCAGTCATCTCAGCCTCGCTTCGATTAAGAATTTTGAAGGAATGACACGACGCGAAAACAGCGGGTCATTTAGGGGTCAGAAAGACTTTAAAAAGGGTGCGCGAGGCGGTATATATCCCGAAATTATACAAAATAGTAACTGCGTATGTCAGGTCCTGAAATCAATGTCAGTTAATAAATGATATTAATTACAGCCCGGCCGGGTATTTAAATAGCATTCGCGCTACATTTCCGAATGAAATTTTAGGCATAGATCTTCTTGGTCCTTTCCCCCAGAGTGAGTTAAATAAAAATCATTTTCTTTTAGTAATTGTAGATCATTTTTCGAAATGGACAGAAATTGTTCCACTTAAACGCGCGTCAGCCAAAACAGTCGCAGATGCATTCTTACACAGATACATTTTAAAATACGGTGCACCGATCATTAGCGATAGTCATTAGCGATAACGGTAAACAATTCGTTAGCCAAATATTTGAAAACATTTGCACTGGACTTGGCATACGCCATATCAAAATGGTTCCGTATAGACCACAGGCAAACATAGCAGAAAGAGTTAATAAAAGTATTGTAAAAATAATTCGAAGTTATGTTAGCACACATCACAAGCGCTGGGATGGCTACATAAATGAGTTATCTTATGCTTTAAGAACGGCAAATCACGATACTACGGGAAAAACTCAGGCAGAATTATTTTTAGGACGGAAGTTAATTACGCCATTAGATAAATTATTCTTTGTGCAACAAAGAGAGCAAGAATTTAAACAAAAAGATGTGCAAAAACTCATTGACCAGGCGGTTAAAAGCTCGGATACGGCAAGAAATAGACAAAAATTATACTATGATAGAAAACGCCGTGAAGCAGATTTTAAAGTTGGAGATAAAGTGTTGAAGCGGAAATTTTCTTTATCAAGTGCCCAGACAATTTTACTGCAAAGTTAGCTCCAAAATTTGAAGGCCCCTATGTAATTCAGGAAATCCAGGGAGTCGTATTGTACCTTAAGAACGAGAGAGGGGAAATCTATAAAGCAAGTCCCGACCAGGTGAAAAAATATTATGATCAAAATGATTTTGAAATCCTTAAAAGTTTCTTCCAGGACTCAAGCGTAAAAGAAGTGGAAGGTCAAGAAGTAACGTCACCCGCTCCACCACCCAAGAAGCCCTTCTACAAGTCATGCGACGGTACCGAAAAGAAGAAATGAAAACGTTCAGAATCCAGCATTTAAGAAATACAAGAAAGCAACGCCGCCGCGTAAAGAATCTTTGGTAAAGAGGAAAAGACCAGTTACAACGTATCGCAGTAGAAATTCTGCATCGAGGAAAACACTTCCAGGGCCAGATAGTCAGGAGCAAACAAGGCCGCCGTTCCCGAGAACGAAAAGACAGCAGGAGGAACGAAAAGACCACCACCAACAGAAGAAATTCAAGCACGATTCCAGACCGGAGGACGCCAAGACCAGCCGTCCAGGGGCAAAACGTAAAAGACAGCAACCCGACGACTACCACTCCAAGAGGCCAGCATGCAGAGGACGAAAAAGAAATATCAACATGGACGAAACTCGAAGGACACAAAGGAGACGACTGACTTCGATGAATTCCATATCGTGGGAGCAGTTCTGCCAGAGGAGGATGTCGGAGTTCCAATCATCGAAAACTCAAAGATAAGATAAAATCTTCTAAAAAATATTTCTTTTGTTCCGAAATGTTATGCGTAAATACGAAGTTCTATGTTTTGACGGAAGTCAATTTGTCTCGTTTGAGACTTAGTTTTGTTTTACTTTATTTAGCTAAGGCAAAAAGTATTATTTTCTTTAAGTATAAAATCTAAGAACAAGCAGTTTCTGTTGGTCGAAAGACTAATTCTGTTATGTTAAAGCCAAAATTTGGCCGAAGATAAAAATAACTTCGTATTCTTGTATTAATAAGAAATTTAGTTTCAGTGCCGCCAGCTTGGCGAAGAATGCGTGAAGTAAAAATTTATTTTTCTCTTATTCATTTTATGGTAAATTGTAAAAATCATATGGATTAGAATTTTGTAAATATACGTAAATACTTGAAAGTTATGTAAAAGTAGAATTTAGTCTAGAAGCATAAAATTTTAGATGCTAAAAGTAAATGCTCAAAAGAAAAGAATTCAAATTTAAGTATTAAACTGTAGATAAAATCATGCTTTACAACGAAAGCCTGCATGTCTTCGTTGAATTCTAACAAATCATTGTGGTTAGGGGAAGTGTTGCAATACTAAAACACGAATATTCCCGTTTAACACCACACATGTTGGAGAGCCAGGGTAAAGTTAAATTCATGTTTGAATACTTGAATTAGTGTGAATTAAGCAGTCATTAAGGAAAATAAATCGATCAAAAACAAAAATTTTATTCAGTGTCAAGAAAGTGTAAATTATAATGTATTTAGAAAGATACTGATACTTATTCCTTCCAGATACTGGAAGGAAGAAAACAGATTGATTGCTGAAGTCCAGGAAAGGTTGCTGTAAGAAGAGAAGGTTAAATAAGTATCTACAGAAATTTATTCTAACTTTTGTGAGAAAACACTTTCTTTTTACGTAAACGAGGCTCTTAAATTTTAGTTCAGAATTGTGGAAACTTTTCAACAGGTCGTTTCTAGGACCTGCTTCCAAGTTTACCAAATACTGGCAGCGGCAAATGTAGGGTTTATATTTATTTTAACTAACATTTATTTTAAGTTTAAACTATCTTTCCTGTCAAGCGTTAGTTTCCCCTGGAATTGCCAATGCCAGAGTATATAAATTTTAGTAGAATGCGCAAAGTATTCAAAATAGTCAGCGGAAGTATTCTGATTTAAATAGAAGGGAAACGAGTTCGAAAGTGTGCTTTCTTGCTTCACGAGCGTGGAGGTTGGTAGTTAGAAATTGAAGAACCACGCGTTTCGGCCTGTGTGCTTGCCTCGGCAGATAGTTAAATCTTCCAACGTAATATTCAGAAGTTTGCTAAATTATCAGCGGTATCCTAGAACGCGGTTAGGTTAGTTACGTTTAGAGAGCCTCGTAGGTAGTCACTTCTTATTATTCATTTTTAGTTTCTTATTTTTATTTTACCGCCGGGTCGGCGTAGTTTGTGAGCGTCAAGAGCACGCATCTGTAATTTCTAAAGTTGAATAAAAAGGGATTTAAACCCTTCTCAAGACTTTGTGTACTTTCCAGTAATTAGCAGTCACCACTATTGTTGCGTGCAGGTTGGAAGCGGGCAACATTACAAGTTATTGACCATGTGGTTTAATGTTTTATTAAGCATATTCATTTCAAGTTCTATCTGCCTAGAACAAAATGCTTCTTAGCACCAAAACTATGGTAGCAATTCAGTTGAAAGCATCTTTAAATCTTCCATAAATTTAAAGATAAAATTATATAACTTTTTCTAAAATTACTTGCATGCACAGTATGTAAAATTTAAAATAATTTAATGCCTTACTTTCAGATTTACAGGCATCTTTTTCAAGAACTGCAAAAGAGGTTAATTTGATTGGCTTATAAATGCAAAACTGAAGTGTTATAGCAAATAAGAACAATATTGTAAATAATCTTTATTACAAAAAGAAGATAGAATATATATAGATAAATTATTTTTCATAAACAGCTGAAGGACACTGAAAAAAAGATCTGTCTTAATATGGGAGAAATTGCACTTGTGTCCCTGGTATTTAGTGAATAATAAGAGGAAAGTTAAGCATCTAGGTAGTGAAGGAATTATTTAATGTAGGAAAAATCAATTCATTAAGCATAATTCTAACATTATTTTGATAACATTTATATTTATGAAATCAGTCTATGAAAATGCTCTATTCTAGCTATAAGATATATAGCAGTCTATGTAAGATATATGGCTGCTCTGTATGCTACCTCAGAGGCATCTGCAAATCCATGAAGTTCCACATGGTCTACTTCTGCAATAAGAATAAACCTTTCAACTTCCAAATGAGTAGAGAACATCTTCCATTCATCAGCTTCCTTTTTTGGAAGTGGTTCATCCCAATTCAACTTTAACAACCACAACCGTCGGAGGAATATTTTGGCTTTACTTATGATTGGCCCTAGCAAACCAATCGCGTCAAACAATCTTGCAATTGTGGATAATATCTGTCGTTTGGTAACAAATATGTCATCATCGAGTTTCACTCTAAAACAGAAACAGTCTCTCCTAGACTTCCAGGACTCTCCGAGTGTTGTAGATTCTTCTTCATTAGGAAAGAGATAAGTGTGATCTTCTTCCGCAAGTTGAGCATGATTACTGCACCACTTGTGCAATGTCATTCCTGCACTCTTCAATATTGCAGTTAACTGAGGTTTAAGCTCCTTAGCGGTACTGAAAGATTCCGCTCCACTAAGCACATCATCCATGTAAAAATTTTTAAGTAAGACTGGCGCAGCTAATGGAAATTGTGAACCTTCATCAATAGACAATTGTTTAAGAGTTCTCATAGCTAAGTATGGTCAAAGAATCTCTAAGGAGAAGAATGAAAGCTTCCATAGACGCAATGTAAACCTGTTTCGCCTCTGCGCCGCTGTACCGAAGAGCCACGGCAATGCAGTGAAACACCAGCGTAGGGTGGAATCTAAATAGCGTAGTTCGAGGAGATAGTAAATTTTTTAGTTTGAAATAAAGTGTTTTATTTTCATACAATTCTGGAGTTAAATGAGCAAAATGATGATAGTTGGAATTTTAGGCGAATTATAGAAATCCTGTCCAATTTTTACTTTCAATTTGAACAGCGAGCCATACGAAGACAAAATTTAAATGAAATAAATTTCTTAATACTTAACAGGATTCAGAGACTTTTACTTTAGATAAATTGTGAAGTTGATCTTTTGTGTTCTTATCTTTAATTGTTTCGCATGGAACAGCCTAAAGTTTAATTGCAAAATGAATTTAAAAAAATTAATAAATTTTATTATTTTTATATGCCTTATCCCCCCCCCTTAACCCTTCTTTCTGTAAATCCACATAATTGTTTTTTATTTGATATAATATCCAGCATTAATTTATAACTAACATCAGAATTAATTGAAAACAAAATTAACTACGGCTGTAATGTTAAATTTCTAACAAATCTGCAATAAATTACATAAATAACGCTATTTTGTAATTCTTTTCATATCAAGCCTATTGTTAAATATTAAAATAAAGAATAACTCATTTTAATTAAAACAATGCTATTTATTGACATTTCTCAAGTTTCAGAATATACGTATGCAAAATAATTTTAAGCATCTTAACAAATACCAAGGAATTTTTTAGAAAATTATTTGGATAGACCATTATGAAAACCATGAGCAATGTTTGCAGCCGAGAGCCAAAAGCATATAATTTAAATTAACAAATACAAAGTTACACTTAAAAGGTCTTTTAAACAATATCGAATAAATTATTAAAATAACTGATTTCATTCCTTTTTCCTTCATAAAATTCATATTCCTTTTTCTTCATATTCCTTTTTCCTTCATAATGTAAGAAGTATTCAATACTTCTTACATTTATTAATACAAGATTAATTACTTAACTTGAAAATCAAACCTATCATTATTAAAACCTGGGAAGAAATTTTGTAAATAATTTACTGAATCAAATAAATATTGTTATATCAAACAAATATTGTAGTCATTGGGACAAAAATTATTTCAAATTACATAATTAGGAATAAATTTTTTTAAATAAAAATTACAAAAATCACTATTTTCCACCTTCGCTATACAACTAATAATTGTAAAATTGCTGTATGCTTAGATTTTTCATAATTTTAAT
Source organism: Stegodyphus dumicola (assembly GCF_044657685.1). NCBI lineage: Eukaryota > Metazoa > Arthropoda > Arachnida > Araneae > Eresidae > Stegodyphus > Stegodyphus dumicola. Next base: position 57,072,244 of record NC_140778.1, read on the forward strand.
TTTGCAAAAAATCTATTTAATCCTAAATTATTCAACAAATGAGTACATTTAGTTCTGTCAACTTAAAAGGGGGAATGCACCACACAATACGTAATAAATTTTTATGAATTCCATAGTTAAAATTTTACAGTGAAATTTTAAAAGCAAAATTTGCAATAACCAACTGAAACAGAAAAAATAATTAAAGACAATTAAAGGCACCCCTAAATAAATTAGAAACACTGAAATACATTATAATTATCCGAAAACAACTTAAAAAAATTACCATCAAACTTTTAAAACAATTATTTGGAAAGACCATTATGAAAACCAAGAGCAAAGTTTGGAACCAAAACCATTTCACTTACAGCATTACATTTAAAACGTCTTTTAAAGAATTTCAGACAGCTAGAACCAAGTACCTCTGACTACAACAAAGAACCTTTTCGAACAATGTGGTAAAAGATTGCTAATATGGCCGACGGCATGCTATTTTGTTTCCTTCTGATGTTATTTCGCACATGCGCAGTGAGGTACAGAGGGTGGATTGCCCCTTTAAAATAAGCTTCAGGTATATACATAATGTATCTCTTCGGTCTGACGGAGCCACATTTGCCTCGGGGAACCTTTACTTTTTCTAATAAGTCCTCCATGAAAGCATCGTTCCTCTTAAACAGATACCCCTTCTAAACATCGCCATATTCAATTCACTTAACCTACAATTTCAGTTGCATTTCTGTAACATCTAAAACGACACACCAGAAGGAAGTTATCTGAATGAGACGAAAATCTGTAGATGGATTGAAAATGAAACTAGTGTGATAGGAATTTAATTTTTTATTCAGGAAATACAGCTACAAAAGCAAAATTAATAAATAAATAATGCAATTGCCCACCTTTAGCCCTAATGCAAGCTCAAATCCGGTTAGGCATTGACTCGTAGAGTTGGCGGATGTCCTCCTGTAGGATTCTTTATCATATACTTTCAAACCGGCAAGTTAGATCGGCGAGATCCAGGGAGGGTCGGACATGGCTTCCCAGAGCCCAAACGTGCTCAGTTGGGGAGAGATCTGGCGATCGCGCCTGCCAGGGAAGTGTTGGAAACGCACGGAAACAATTAGTAGAAAGGCATGCCGTGTCGCCCGAGCCTTACCCTGCTGAAATTTAAGCCCATAGATCCGTAAAAGGAAGGGCAAAAAAGAGCTAGAATGTCATCGAAGTGCTGCCGTGCTATAACAGTGCCAGGCACCCCATAACATAGCTCCTGGTTGTGTCGATGACAGTATCCAGGTGAGTATGCACTGCTGTTCTGAATGTCGCTATTCGTCGGAACTCACTTCGAAGCAGGACTCATCGCTGAAAGCAATTATATTCCAATCTTTTAGATCCCAGGTCGAATACTTTCGGCACCGCTGCATACATGCTTAACGGTGTGCAATGACGATGGATAGCCGGCGCAGTGACACCAGGCCTTGTTCCCAGAGTTTCATTATCACTTGTCATTGCAATAATGTTCCGGCTACACGTCGTATTAAAGCATCGGAGGCTGAGGTTGTGAGCGTATTCGGACGATCACTTAGTACTTGCGTTCTGCCGTCGCTTTCGCTAGACCGTTACATTCTTGGCGCTCTCTACAACCATGGTTCACCCATTCCTGTCAACGTCATAGAATGGTCGCATCGCTCGGATCCAAATATCTAGCTATCCTGCGGCCACCCTCATTCCTTTATTCTTAAATGGTGACATCTGCTCATACTTTTTACGAACCCGTCTACGAGAAATTGATACAGTCCACGTAGATCGACGAACCTATACTCGCATGGAAGTTATGCATTATCAGTGGAATGTCTTCCGTTTTATGTACCATCCGTCCATAGCTTAGTTGGCAGAGCAGTGGAGTGTAGAGGTGCTGATACAGCTATTCATTTCATCTGGATGCTCCGCTGGAACTACATAGCTTGTCAATCAAAGAACACGTCCCCCCCTTCGGGGCTGAATTTTGAAAACGTTTGAAATTGGGTTTTAGGTATTCATATTCCATACATTTTAAAGCAAGAATTTTATGTACATCTGTTTCTTCCTTATATGAAAAACATAAACACACGTTTTGCCCGCCGAATCTTAAAAATCGCTTCTTAAATAACATCTTCGGTACAAAAGGAATAAGCTCCTAAGTTTTGATATCTCTAATAGCTTTGGGCGATGATCTGTAGGTGAATAAATCAGGAATTCTTCCTTTATGTATGGATTTATAATAAAACATCTGAACAAATAAATATGTATACCAATTAAAAAGAAAACTATTTCAGATAAACTAATAAAAGAGATTAATTTACACTCAGTAATGCGCACCAAGTTTGCAACGTTTTAAACGCGTGTCGTTTTAAAAAAAACTCCTTTGACCACTCCAAGCTTTTTAGAGTAAACACGCTGCGCGTGAATCTGCGGAAATAATCAGGGAGCAATCAGGAGGAAACTAGCATCTGAGGGACGCTTGTGCCTCGTGCCAGTAGCGTGGTTGCAGTCGTCCGAGATGGAAGCTCTTATTCCTTCTCCTGCCGCCTGCGAGGTTGGGTCAGTGATAAGTTCTTGAATGCAAGTACTGCACCAATTGAAATTAATTGTCAGGTCTATGGGACAAACATCATGAGTAAAGCAGATGATGCATCGTTGGTGTAGGCAGTTTTCAGAAGGTCATCAAAGTGCTCATAATGAAGAGTGCAGTGGCAGACAGTCCCTCATCAATGATGATCTTGTTGAGCTTGTGCGGCAGCTCGTGATGGAGAACCGTCGCTTCACGATTACGAAGCTGAGCAGCCATTTTCTGCAGATATCACAATCCTTGTTGCAAGAGATTGTCACTAAGCACCTGCTGTTCAAAAAATTGTGTGCCAGGTGAGTGCCGAAAAATCCGACATCTGAACACAAAATTGAACGCTTAGGAGCAGCACTGACATTTCTGTAACGGTATGACGATGACGGCGACAAGTTCCTCAATGGGATCGTCACAGGCAATCAGACTTGGATTCTGCACTTCACCGCGGAAACCAAGCAGCAGTTAATGCATTGGCAGCATAGTGGATCTCCAGTCGGGACGAAATTCAAACAGATGCTATCGGTACACAAAGTGATGTGCACAGTGTTCTGGGACAAGAAGGACATTCTGCTCATTGAGTTCCTTCCACGTGGTGAAACAGTAAACGCTGACCATTACTGTGAAACACTGTGGAAATTGTGACGCGCCATTTGAAAAAGGTAAATGGCTTCGAAACGTTTTGGGGATCGATAAGTGATATGTCTTCATACAACTTCCTATGCCCTTTAAACCTACTATTCATCGATTAAATGGCGTTATCCAATATAAAAGTAAAGACAATAACTTGTTTGATAGAGCAATTTAAATTATAGTCAGCCGATTCTTCATCGTCTAATTGTTTCACTTTTTGTATCTTCTAACAGGTAGCTCTTCTTTTATATCACACCCCAGCCTTTCTAGTTTATTATTGTAATCCGTTGCAAACAATTTTGATGCATTAAATGTTAAATTGAAGTTTCTAGAAATGGCTTTTAAAGAGCTTGCAGCCTCCCTAACTATATTATATGCTAGGATGTAATCTAATCCTTTAGTCTGCTAATATTTCATTACTGGCTCAGTATATTGAAATATTTTCAAATATACATGAGCAGACAAAACTATTCAAAAAGTTGATATTTTATCCAGAATAGATTTTGCCATTTGTCGTATCTGTGCATTTTGTATACCATTGGAAGATATACTTTTCAGAGAAAGTATTAATTCTACGCACATACCCTCCCTTGCAGGGCTGTCTCGCTGAGTCATCTATGTCAATTCGATTGTTCGAATTTCTTGATCAGCCCATAACCCCACCAGCCTTATCCACCACTGGATCTTACTGATATCTAAAGTGTGAAAAAATATGTGAAAACATGTTTTGCCCCTGTGGCGACTTATGCTGCCATTACAATGCTGCCAGTCTGGTAACCCATAAGAATGAAAGACAAAATAATATTTATTCTATTCTATTGTTATGATTATTACAATCTGTCTCAATTATTGTACTACCTTAATAGAAATTGTATTACTACAGCCCCCTACCCCCTTGGGGGCCGAATTCTCACGGGTAGAGGGTCCTTGGGGGGGTCGAACTTCTGAAATTGGTTTTTAAGTAGTCATGTTCCATACATTTTAAAGCAAGACTCTTGTGTACATCTGTTTCTTCCTTATATCAAAAAACGTAAAAAAAATTTTTGCCCTCCCCCCCATTGGGTGCCGAATTTTTAAAAATCTCTTCTTAAATGACGCCTTCATTAGACAAGAAATGAGTTCCTAGCTTTTGATATCTGCATCTGTAATAGCTTTGGGCAATGATGTATAGATGAATGGATGAATAAATATCAGGAATTCTTTTATGCACAAATCAAAATAATATATTATTTGATAGAAAATGAGAAACAACCAAAAATCAATATCAAACATGTAAATATATATCCGACTTAAAAAGAAAAATACTGTAGAAAAACTAAAAAAAGAAATTAATTTGCACTGAGTAATGCGCAGCACTTTCGTAACTTGACATTGTTTGGCCAGCTGATTCCTTTCTGCATGCCGAGGTCCCTGACATAAACACGCTGCGCGTGAATCTGCGCAAATGATCAGGGAGGAATCAGGAGGAAACTAGCATGTGAGGGGCTAGACGCTTGTCGTCATCGACGACACTGGGCACAGAAGTGCACCATATCATGATTCAAATGAAACTTATTCTGCGTACAGCATGAAAACGAACTCATCCGTGTGTGGAGGCACAGAGAATGAATGTTGCCAGCTTGCATTCATGAAAGTCATACGGGCTCAGCACCTGGCGTGTTGGCATGAGGTGCCATTTCACCTTCATCCTGGTCACCTTTTGTTCCCATAACCCGTAATGTGGGCAAATGTCGTTACATTTGTGATGTCTTAATGCCCGTGCCCTGTCTTCAAGGCCTGCTTGACACCATCTTTCAACAAGATGATGCACAAACTTATGCTGCCCTGAGGTTCCTTAAGACTGAATGTTTTCGGGTGTTGCCCTGATCAGCACATTCTCTAGGCCTCTCACTTACTGAGAACATCTTATCATGGGTTGCCGGGAGATTTCCATGCCATCACTCGCCAGAAAATCGAACTAAAGCTGCGTAAAATGAAGTACCTGTATGAGCTTAATTCAATTAGATGTTCAGCCGGATTACAGATGTTACTGCTGCCAGATGTGCCCACTTTGTGTACTGAATTCCGCATGTTATGAACCCCAAACGAGTTGTTAATTTAATCATATCTTCCTCTCATTATATTAATAAAGACAATACATACGATAAATATGATTCTGTTATTTGCTTTGCTTCCTGGTATAGAAATTTTAGTGAACAGCACCGTATTTGTTATCTTCCTATGAATCTGTACTACAATCTAATTTTTTAAACAGTCGATATTTACATATTTATATGAGAATCTATCTCATATTCAGGTCCAGTTCTGTTAAGTGCACAGTGCGTGCATGCAAAAAGGCCACCATATACCTAGTTCGACCTATAGTGTACTTTAAGGAATAAAATTCAAACACTTGATTATGTATCAATTTGGTGTTTCTATGCTGTTGATATGTATAGAGCTGTAGAGACGGTATAATGGTTAATGACGCTGAATGCCGTAGTGAAGTGTCTGGGTTCGAATCCCGGAGAAGGTGTAGCTATTGGTAAACTTATAATATCTTCATATTATAATCCACCACGTGCATGGATGTTTGTCAGCTTATAATATGAAGCTATTATAAATTTACAATCATCCATGCTTTCGCTTGAAGCAAGAGAAAACTCAAAATACAAGGCCAGCCGAAATTCTCTCCAGAAGCTGATAGTAGAGGAATAAAAGTTGGGAGACCCTCGGGACACCCGCAGGGCCACCTTCCATTAAAAACTGAGGCGTAGCTTACTAGTTAACAAGACTCAGCAATACACTTTGTACTTTCGGGAATGGACGGGTGCTTACCAATTAACTTAACCTACAACTGCCTTTTCCAATTGGAATGTTATGAATGAAACTTCTATATGATAGATTATGTGAAAAGATTTATTTCCATAAAATTAAAGAGTGTTTATAAACATAATAGTCCTCGCATAATAATAAAAATGATTATTAACGGAAACCTAGTGAGATATACATAAACATCATCAGCATTATGCAGACAGACATTACTAGAAATACGCATGTAGGAAGTCACTTGACATGGATTAATAGAGGAATGACGCAGTCCAGAGAGGTTTATTATAAGCAGTTACTATTTTTAGTACAGAAACTGAAAATACCTAAATGAAAATAATGAGTTAAGGGCAAAACAAATTTAAATTAGAATTTTGATTTGCATAGCTTTTATCTATGAATCTCTAGATATATGCTTAACAATATAAAAGGAACATTAAAAAATTAATATTCTATTTTCTGAGGTATTTTTTAAATATATATGTGGAGAAAGTAATATCTATAGTTAAGATTTCAGACACGAACTGTCTGCCTAAAAAGATTTGGATTTATTAAGTTATGGAAAAGTATGCTAGTAAATATTCCTTGATGGAATAATAGTGTTAAGGAGAGCTTTCTGACGGAAACTGTCTTGTACTCATGTTATGCAAGGGAGGAATCTATGAAAACGTGCATGCAGCCATTCTTTTCGCTGGGATTTGAACTTGGACTGAACTATCAGTGCTCAGCTGTCTTACCTGCTGGGCTGTGATGGAAAAAAGGATGCCTTCATGTATAACTTTCTAAGAACTGCCTCTGTTCATGTTATATATAATCAAAACCACGAAAGCATCCACGGAGCGAATTTGTTCATCAGAATCTGGAATTTGTCTAACTATCAATAATCAGCAGTCTTAACCACCGGATTCCATGGTAGGCTGTATATATTACAGATACATTTGTTAATCCCATTTATGGATTTTATGCCATCTCAGTGTGTTTCATTCCTTTCCAATGTGTATGATTTCAAACATGAAAGCAAAATTTCAATATGCAAGCAATAAAAATTGTTTAATACATAGCACTAATGCTGTTATATGAGAAAATAAAGCAAAGATTATACAAAATTCAAAATTTAAAAAAAAAAAAAATCATTTGGCAGTAAACTACGTAACACCACATTTCACAAGTGACAATGTAAATAACAAAAAGTTTTCAATTTGTGTGAAAACTGTCACTAAATTTAGTTTGGTAATGACACAAGATTTTCAATGTATTTTGATAATATTAAAGAACTTTGTTTTTCTGCATGTGATAGGATACAAAATCAAAATGTTCATGTTATATGTCTGAAGGCATGACACACGCACACATACAGGCAATAGTTAAAAGAGGTAGAATAGTTTTAATTCTAAAAGAAAAATAGGTGATAATTTCTTATTAGTACCATAGACTTGAGCCACAGTTATTTGGCAAAACTGTTGTTATAATAGATATTTTTTTTACTAAATTAGGTTAGATTATTTATATTGCACAGCACATGAGGGTTATCTGCAGAAGGGGGGGGGTACTTTTGTGGACAATGGAGTAGCGAGCATAACTGGCGCCCCCTTCCCCGGAAAAAAAAAAAAAAACAGTGATATGATGAAAACCTTGTTTGAAGACCATTTGGCGCCCGGGGCACCATACACCCCCTCGCTACGCCACTGTTCGTGGAGAACTTTCTTAAGGAGAGTTGGCTTGTATTATGTTAAACATGTTCAAAACCACAAAAACTCTTATGCAGCCAGCCCATTTACAAGGATTTGAAGCATCCATATTTAGGGATTTCACCACTGGTGGATGTTTGTTTATAGTATGGAAGACACAAACATCCACAGAATTCAGGTATGTTTGAGATTTCAGTCTCTATAGGGGTATACTGATAATCAGGGTTAGGTCAGATTAATTTATTAAAGCAAAACACATGAGACTATCTGCTCAAGGAGAAATATATCTTCGTGGAGGATTGTCTAGAGGAATCTGGTTTGTATTTATGTTTGATATGGAAGGTCTATCCAAACACTCATGCAATCAGCCTGCTCATTGGCTGATTGTATGAGTGTTTCAAACTAACAATATTCAGCTTTTTTATTCACTTGGTCGCTGGTGGGTTGCTTAGAAAAACTACAAGAAGTAGGTACAAAATGTCAAAATTTGTATTTCAGCTTTTTATCAGCATTTCTATATTTTCTCATACTCTTGCAGGGCAGTGATATTTTTGAATAAAGACTATAATCAAAACTATATCAATGTCCCTTTTTCAACTGACCATTTTTGTTAAAATATCCTATTTACTGAGGCATTTTTTAAATTTTAATTGATGATTATTTAATTATAGAGATATAAAACATAAAAAACTGCCATCTTCTTTATTTAAACTTTTATATAATAAATTATGAAGAGCAAAAAAACAAGATTTCTTAAACAATTCAAAATTAATTTTTAAGATGGTTTTAATATATAAATACCAAAGGAAGATTCATTAGACCAAATTATTTCTTTCCCAGTTGGAAGAAAAAAGTTTTTTAATTTTATATTTTATTCAGACTTTATTGTTGAATTGATAAAAAATTTAATTACATTAAACTGTCACATATCTGTAACTTGATAGAAGTTTAGCACAAATTCAGTATGTATTTTAAAGTACTTCACATTTTCTGTTTCTTTCAGATAAAAAAAAAAAAAAAAAAAAAAAAAAAAGGCGTTAAAAATGTGTAAGTTTATATTTAATACAGTAGATAATAAACTGAAACCATAAAAACAAAACATTCAAAAATATGACATTTTTTCCTTTAAATAACAACAAATTAAAATTGTTTAATAATGTAAGGCTATTTCACAAAATACTTTATATGCGAATGTACTGTACATTATTTACATGAATAATATCATTAACATACATTAGTGACATCTGCCACATTCAAAACATCAGATGGCCTTCAATATTTTAAATCGAGTCCTTTATAATGGTACCAACATCATTATACTTAGAAAATAGAGCTGGTTAATTTTAACACCATTAAATGCTACAGTGTATTACATGTTACAAATATAGATTACTAATTTCAATGGAAGTTAAAATTCACTGTATTACCATGATTGTTATTAGAGATACTTTGATCCAGTATTTATGGTGTCACATACAATGAATGTGTACTCATAATTAAACAAGTTAATAATCATTACTGAACATCCAGTAATATAATTTCATCATTGTATATAACAGGTAACAACTGCTAATGCTTAATTGAGACACTTTCTAAATATTTTATGAAACTGATCTCCATTAGCTAAAATATTTTTCAAAATATACTTCACTTGATAAAACATTCACTTCCCAGTGGCAAAAAAAATTAACATATATACATATTAATAATCCTTAGAAAAAACCCTTTAGCCATTTATATATTTCATAGCAGCCATTCCTAGAATGCTTTTGTGAGGTAAACATTCCACTTGATTTTAAAAATATTTTACTTTTTTAAAAATTTTCTTTCCTCTCCTTTCTTGATATATCTTCTACAACAGGGATTTTCAACCAAGGGGTCTTCAGGGAAAAGACCATGGTCAGCCTTTTATTTATATGTTAAGTATTTAGTTTTAGTTCATGAATATCAAAATCTACCTTGGTTCAAGTTTTGGCACTTACCAACATTTTCTACACATCTGTTGTTTAATTTATATAACAATTTGAAACATAGTCTGAATCTAAATAAATGTATATGCATTTTTCAAGAGCTGGAGAAGGGGGAAGAATTTTCTAGCAATGTCAAAAGAGATGCATGGGGCAGAATAGGTTGTTTTACTATTTTTAATACATCTATGTTATAGCATTTATTATAACTAAAGCCATGCCTTTGAAATACTTTTATAATTGATGAATCAAAGTAATATCCTTTTAATCTCCATTCAAAAACACATTACCATTATAAATATTCATCTAAAATGTGTACGTAGGAAGAATTGTTGTGTTTTTTGTGGAAGGGAAAGAAAAAGAAAGTCCATAAAGTACTGTCCTTCCTTTGCATTCTCAGATTAGTCATGCTACTGTAACATTTATGTTCTTAAAACCTGTGCACTGTATTATCATTTTCTAAGTCACGACTTTAGTTTGACTAAAAAGCAAAATAAATTCACAAATGTTTTATTGCGCAGAACTTATAAGTTCACAGAATGTTGAGTAGATACTAAAAATTAAGAAGAGTTGAAAACAGTAAAAATCGTACTCCAGAAACCACCTTTTAGTGTTTATTGGTCTTTTACACATGCTGGTTCATGAAGACTGGACAAATTTCACAAAGATTTAAGAATATTTGCTTAGGCAATTAGATTCCTGTATTAGCTAACTCTGTTTCAAAGTCATCAGACATCATGTCCGTAAGAACTGCATGTTACAATTCAGAAATATTCAAGAAACACAATTACGTGTTTATCATGTTTGAAAATTAGCAAAGCTTTTCAATAAAAACGAAATATTTTAAGTAAATTGTCAAGGGTATCTTATTTCAACATAAATGCTTACCTACAAGAATAAAGAAATGGGTGGTACTGTTCTGTTATCAGGATGGGGTTCAGAAATGTATGTATGCATTTATGTATGCACATATGTATTCATTGTATTCATTAGTTCAAATATATGTGTGCATACAAATACACATATAAGCACATACATACCAACACACATTCATACATTTCTGAATCCAGTCCTGATAACAGAACAGTACCAAAATAACTGTAACTGCTTTTGCTCAGTAACCAAGGCAGCATATTCCTTGGATATACACATTGTAAATCTTTCTATACTTTACATTTTAAAACTAATAAATAAAGCTTCTCCTTCAGATTTTCAATTTTTCTTTTTTGGTTATAGTTAAAAGCAGATTTAAATAGCAGTAAACTGAAAATAAAACAAGCAACGTACTGCTATTTACAATAATGTAAAAATAAAGCAGTAATTTGAAAATATAGGACTAATAATAGGTTTTTACTAACTCTTAATCTATACAATCTCCTCATGGTAATGTAAAAAGCATGGGAAAAAGGGGGAAATGAGACCGTAAGCTGTCAAACTACTGGGGTTATAGAAAAGTATAGTTAGTTTTTTCTATTACGAGGGCCTTCAGCCCACTTCAGGGCCAATATAGGAATAAAACCTCACTACTGCATCACATAAGAACTAATTCGTTGGAAATTTGGATTATTAGATATGTTTTGTATTTCCTAATGCAAATCACAGTACAGGTATTTATTTATAGGGCATTCAGTACGATTTGACGTACATTATGAATGCAGGTATTACCAGGATATAAAACATTTATCTTTTCTGCTACGATGATGACCACTACACATTTGAAGAGTAATACCAACATAGTAGTTGCAGATATGGCACTACTTGATTGATCAAATAGTGCCATATATGTAATTACCATGTTGATTATCAGAGATAAGATATCAGAGATAAGTAAATAAAGCATAGTTTGAAATTATTATTATTAACACAATGTGATTTCAAAAAATTAAATTAATAATTATTAAAAAGACATCATACAAATTCTGTTTCAAATGACAATTATGTTTAAAAAGCAAAACAGCATGAGTTGTTTATTATGTGATTAAATTATGAATACAATGTAAGTAAATTATGAATTCCGAGTCTCAGTTTGGTCATGCTTGATCTGTACATAAGGTAATATCGCATATAATTATAAAAAAATAACTTCTAAGAAAGAGTATATTCTTTATTTGTTTTAAGAATATGTTCTGAAAATTATTCAGATTTTTGAAGTTTTTTAAAAATAACATGTTTTATTTACTTTCATAAAATATATAAATTGCTATTTCAGTGTCGGTGAAGTATCAGACTTTCAATACTCAGCTACATAAAGTTCTATCCATAAAAATTGTTTTCTTACTTTTTCATCAGCAACTAATAACAGATTTTATTTATACTTGAGCGAATTTTGTGGCATGGGCTATGCTTTCACATCATTTTGAGTTTATTAACTTTCTTTAGAATATGGTCACTATTATCTGGTTGCATGTGTAGTCTTCCTTTTATTTTTTTTTATTATCTCTGTCTTTAAAATATATTGAACTCGCATTCTCTACATTGATTATATACTCTTTAAGAAAATGAATATTTAGACAAAATAATGCATAAGACAATTTAATGAACATTATATAACATTACAGAACTAATTCTAGAATGGCTACTATGTGGAAGGCTATCAAATACTGCATTTTTAAAGTAAATAATAGAAGCATATTTCTATCATAGTTATATGAGAACTGAATAATATGAGATTATAGTATAGTTAGTTATATGAGAATATCTGAAATAATACTTTGCAAGCATACACATAATGTTTCAATATTTGGGTTTTCAAAGCAGATAAAGTTGTAAAATAATACACATCCAGAAATGAGTGTCAGAAGTAGCTAGCTATCTGATACATATGTAGATCATATGAGCAGGAATGTGATATATAAAATATATGAAATCAGATCGAAAAGTAATTACTCTGCTCTTTTGCAATAAATGCACATTACTCGACTTTTAATGCTAATTTAGCTATCAATATAAGAGCCAAATTAGCAATCAGATACCATACAAATATTAACACATCTTAATCCCACTTTTTCCCATATATTTTCCTTTTCTCCCTAGCGCCTATTCTTGGCATGATATTTACTTCCGTTGGCATAATGAAATGTCGCCCATATCTTTAAAGAAACCAAGTTAGCACAACCAAGGCTGTTCTCCGAACCTTATCCACATTAATGAATGATTGTTTTGAAAATCATTTCATACCCGTAGCTTGGCAACATTTGAATTTAGTTGGTTTACCTGATGATGCAAAAATTGTCCTGATTGTAGACAACTACTCAGCTCATATTCCACTTAAAGTTTTAGTATTAATTTATCTTACAAATTGTACGTCCATTATTCAGCTTAAAGACATGGATATAGTGTGTGAGCTGAAATGCAAGTATAAAGAAGCATTTTTAAACCCATGGTACATTTCTTGAATAATGGCAAGACTATTCAAGAATATGTGAAATATTTCAGCATAAAATTTACTGGATGGAGCATCGCAAGGTCATGAGAGAATGTGTCTTCAGAAACATTTAAAAATACTTGGCATAATTTATAGCCAGCCACAATATTTCCTAGTGAAGATGATTTTGCAAATTTTAAGGTTTATGGATATCGTAAATGAAGGGTGAAATTTTCCAATTTATGGATTTGTAAAAAAAAGTGGTAATAAATGAAGATGATATAAAGAAGTTTCTGACTGCAATGGCAGTGCTTCAATCATCCATACATTAATCGACGGCAGAAACTGTGTTTGATTCAACAAGAAATTATGTCTGTGAAGATAAAAGAGAAAGTACAGTAGAAATCCAGAAATCCGCAAAGCCTGGGACCAACGGTAGTGTGAATTTTAGGGATTTCAGGACAGAAAAGATAATTCATAATATTCAGACTAAAAGTGCAAAATAAATAAAGCCTATTAGATACATTATAATAATAAATTATTATTACATATATAAATTGATTATATTATTCATTGTATTATATATACACAGCATCGAGGTTTGCCGATTTTGCATCATGCAAAGATTTCTGGTTTCGGATTTTAGCATTAGCATCACTGTTGCTGTAAAATTTTGACAGTTTTTCTTTATTTTTTCGTATATCATACCCAATCGTATCACAATTCCATATGATTCTGCTATAAAATGCACCTGTCTCCATCTTTTCCAGAATTTGCACTTTTTGCATTACCGTCAATGCAACTTGTTTACATTTTTCAACTTTGCAAGCAGTAAAATTATGAGTGTGTTTCTTATCACTAATTGTAATAAAAAGGGCTGTAATCTCATACTATAAGCAAAGTTTAAGCAAAACTTTCGACCGGGTATTTTTGCTGAAAATATTTAACGAAAGAATTGCCGTCTTTATGAGTGATCTATTTATAGTCAAGGTCACTGTTTATCAGAACATTACATCAGTCAGATGTTTATATTTGTGTGGAAAGAAAGGGAAAACAGGTGTTGCGTTGATGCAACGTCAGCAGGAAACGGGTAGTCAATCTCCTTTTTCACTCATTCCTTTCGATGTTCTGGTTGTTTAAAAATGCCTAGAACAAGGTATCTTACATTAGAAGAAGCCCTTCAAAGATTTTTTGATGAAGAAACAGATGATGATAATGTTAATAATGACCAGAATGAAACTGATATTGTTGTTGTTCCCCCAGAAATTGCAGAGGCTAATGTCGAAGAAGAAAGGAATGGCAATGTTTTAAATAATGATAATAATATTTTACCAAATGATACTGCTGGGGAAGTTGAAATTCACGTAAGAAGTAAGTTTCAGCCTTCTAAAAGCAGTTATAGTCTTTTGGTTTAGACATTTACTCTCTTCTGGTTGAACAGACAAATATACACGCTCAGCAAAAAAGAAAAAAAAAAAAAAAAAAAAAAAAGCCCAGAATTTATTGACTGAAGCCTATATGAGAAGATTTATTGGAATATTATTGCTTACAGGATATCATTCTTTACCTCAAGAAAAAATGTATTGGTCTTTTGATAAGGACATTTCTGTTCCTGTTGTACGAGAATTGATATCAGGTTTGCAGTACAGGAATATGAAGCAAAATTTGCATTTGACAATAGTCAAATTGACAATACTGATAAATTATATGAGGTGAGACTGTATCTAAACTTACTAAATATCACCACTTTTTACTACTGGAAATATAAAGTCTCTTTTAGATTTCAGATGCGAGAATGAATTATTCCTTTTGCAAACTTATATTGAGAGCCAGAAATAGACCAGCAAGACGAAGACCTAGTAAATTCAGCATTCAAAAACCATTGCATGGAGATGGTAGACATTTTATCGTAAAGTCGTAAAGTCCGTTGATAACAAAAGTGTTATAAAGAGTTATAAAAAAATAAATAAAAAAAAATAAAATAAAATAAAATAATAATAAAAAAAAAAAAACAAGGGGCACCCAATTCTATACTTTAACCATATCTACTATATTTGAGTTCCTTACCTGCATAGAAATAATACTGCCATACTGATTCATTTTTTCAAATGTCTTCTTAGGTACTTTACACACATGGTGCTGCTCTACTTTGTATGTCCAGGATTTGAAAGAATTTATCTTAGACCATCTTGTTTTCCTTTATCAGTATAATATGTCATAAGCGTATACAGTCAAAAGTCGTTAATCCGGATTCGTCGGGACTTCGGCGATTCCGGATTATTGATTTTTCCGGATTATAGATCATCAGTTTAAATCTGGTAAGATGGCATGCAGAAATTACAAAATTAAAAATATGAAACCATAATTTATGAAATAAAGAACAATTATAATCTAAAGGGTTTTAAATTTTACAAAAAGAAAAAGCTTAATATTTATTTGTTTACTTTATTAAACATTTCTTTCATTGTAAGTTGTTTCGTTTCATGTGATAATACTTTCTCTTTAATTCTATTAAACAGACATAATTTCTTGTTTAGTTACAAAGTTCCGCTGTTCAAGTCCTAGCGAATTATAATGACGAGGAACTTGATTTAAATCTTATCAAAGACAGAGTACATTGAGATGAAATACTACATTTATTAAGGAGTTATAAGCCAAATAAAATAAAAAAATCTGCCCTGAAGATAAGGTTAATGCTGACAGATCGATTATATAATTCATTCCCCCCCCGGCCACAGAGCAGCGTGAAATTGATAAACAGATTTCGGATTTCAAAACATACTTTCGCTTTGTATATCCTTTACATATTAGTAAATATATATCGGAAACTCTATTTGACATAATCGAAAGTTCAAGCTTACTTTTATAAAATTGTTCTAACAGTCTGCAAAAAATAATAAGCCGGATCCAATTCGAAGATTAAGGAACAAAGCAATCTGCAACACTAACTGAATTAGATAATTTTAGCTTAGCTTATATTGTCCGTTATACGTTAAACGCGCATGCGTAAATGTATTATGTGCATGCACACACTAATATTCGAAGCCGTAAAGGACTTACGCGCACACGTAACCGCCTATGCGCATGCGCCAACTCGACGCAGAAATTTTGTAGCTTTGAGGTCCGGATTATGGGTGTCCGAATTAACGACTTTTGACTGTACTGGTTTTTTGAATGCTATACCGTGGAAATATTTGATATATCAGGTGGATAGTCATAGTAATACTGGGAATACAAGCTGATAATAGATTTAATTAGATAAAAAGAACACAAAAAATGGAACTATGTAATTTTCCTGCAGATCTTTAGTATTTTATCACAAAAAACAAATCACCTAATACATTATTTCATTACAGGCACAAGAAACACATCTTTATTATTAATTCAATAGCACACAGAATTGTTTGTTAAGCAAAACACAGACACGTTTTTAACACAAAGAACATACAAGTTACAGTACACATATGAGATGAAAAATTTAGCACTGCTCCAGAACTGCATCTCGGAAGTATGTGAAAGTGGTAACAAGCATATGATCATCACAGTGCATTTTGGTAGGTAACAGATGTAACACTGAATAAAAGTTATACAAAATCTGTGAAAGATTATATCGAGTGTCAAAAATTCAAATTTCGGAAAAGGCGGAAAAAACCCAGAATACATCATGTCAGACTCTGAATAAAAGCAACAATGCAAGCTTGGTGCTACTTTGGTAGACGGTTGCACGGATTTTTGGCGATTTACATTGGCGCAATTGTTGGCGCGGTTTTTACAGTCGTCAGCCCTCTTGAAAAATGCTGTTTTTACGTATTTCACGCATAGTAAAGTATTCGAAACTTTAACAAAATAAATATCGTTAAAAATAATGGATTAATTCTTTGTTGAAAACGTTGTTTTCATTAAGATGGCTGACAAATGTAAATAAATACATTTACTAAGAGTATAAAATGCTAAAGTAAGGTTAAATTATTACTTTCATATAATAGAATAAACACATTGTGCCAACATTTAATTGGAATAAAATATTACTTAAATTGAATATTGAATTGAAAACATCATACCAATGTTTAAAAGAATTAAAATTTTTCAATTACTTAAATTCAAATCTTTTAAAATAAGTTTTATAGGATATAATTATTTAACATTAAAACACGTGGCAATAAATATCTCAGGAAATTTTAAAAAATATGTATTAAATTTTTAATAAAAATTGAAGTATACAATAATAAAGTAAAAGAAAAATATGTACTTACATTTTTTTAAGCATTTTACTATACGCATATTGATAAGCACCAGGAAAAAAAAAAATCTTCATCTGTTATCCTCATTTCTCGCACTTCATTGAAGAAGCAATTAGCGAGGTTTCCTTCAAATATTTTAAATAAATTTCCTCTGACCCTTGTAACAATAAATAAATCTTTGATTAGGAAATCCAGGTTGGCCAAAATAAGGTCTCAAATGGCAATTTTTTATGCCGATACCAATAATTCTTGGTAATTACCACTAACAACACTCATCTTCGAAACGGAGACATCCATTCGCTTTGAAATCTGAGGAATTCGAAGAGATGAATAATAAAATTTTAAAATGGCGCGGTAATGCACAAATATTCAGTAACCAATCAGGGAGCTGATTACATCATGCCTAGAATTAAAATTATTTAAATAATCATTCATAATAAAATCATATTTAAAAAATGCAAAATTAAATTGTGTTTTAATATTTAACAGCCATAAATAATGTTTAAAACATTAGATTAAATTTATAGATAATAAAACCAATTACTTTTAAAATAATGTCACGTCATTCATTACATCACTCACAACATAAAATTCCATAAAATATCCTAAACAATAAAATTTTTATTTTAAATAAAAACGCAAAATTAAATTCATTTTTATTATTTAGAAGTCATAAATAATATTTAAAACATGGAATTTATGCAGAACACGTTATTTTTTACATAATTTTTTTAATTTAATTATTTTTTAAATAAAAAAAACGCATTATTTTTTAAATAAAATGACAACAAAGTATCGGTTACCATAAATAACTTGTCTAGCAATGGGTTTACCATAAGTCGTATCGCTCGCCAAAATCCGTGCAACCATCTACCAAAGTAGCACCGCAAGCTTTTTCAATCAAGGTGAAGCAGCTTTAGATAGGATAAATAAGCAAATATAGCTTCAAATCAGATTTAATTAAAAATGAAGTGAGATACAACATGCATAAATGTAGTTCCTTGCTTTTTAGAAAGAAATAATTGGATTAAGATTAATTTGTATCAAATGATAATTCAGAAATCTCACGTTTTATAGCACCCGGTATAATACATTTAAATCTGAAATTCTACCACTGAGTGTCTCTCTTATTTACCAAGAATTTTCCCACCACTTAATACTGGCAACTGTTGTGCAACAAACTCGCTTGACTGCAAAAAATGAGGTTTCTTTGCTGTGTACACAAATCTGATAAATCCATATGCAAATGCTGCACTGATAAATAAATGTTGATACTAATTTAACAACTCTTGAAAAGACAGAATTTCTGGCTTATGCTTAGATCTATGTATGTTTACTCACATTATTCTAATGTCCAAACAAATTCTTACATACGCAACATATTTCTCTATTCCGTGGATATACATATCTTAATAACTCTTCATTAAATTTGAAATACTTTACACACAAGTGTTCCCTACTGTGCGAATACGTGTACGAGTGTTTAAATTACTCTTCACACTAAATTACTTCTTACACACACATGAGGTTTCTCTCCTGCGTGAATACATGCATGAGTGTTTAAATTACCCTTCACACTAAATTACTTCTTAAATATATCATACACATGAAGATTCTCTCGCTTGTGTTTACGCATATGCTTGCTTAAATCACACTTTTGTTTAAATGACTTTTTACATACTTCACACACATAAAGTTTATCCTCTGTGTGACTAAGCATGTGCTTGTTTAAATGCACCTTTTGTTTAAATGACTTTTTACATACTTCACACACATAAATTTTATCCTCTGTGTGACTAAGCATGTGCTTGTTTAAATGCACCTTTTGTTTAAATGACTTCTTACATAATTCAACACACGAGGCTTCACTCCTGTGTGAATAAGCATATGCCTGTTTAAAGCACTCTTGTGTCTAAATTACTTCTTACATACCTCAGACACATGACTTCTCTTCTGTGTGAATAAGCATATGTTTACGTAAATCACCCTTTTGTTTAAATGAGTTTTTACATACTTCACATACATAAGCTTTCTCTCTGTGAATAAGCGTATGTCTGCTTAAAATAGACTTCTGACTAAAGGACTTCTTACATACTACACACACATAAGGTTTCTCTCCCGTGTGAAGAAGCATATGATTGTTTAAATGATTCTTCTGTATAAATGACTTCTCACATACTTCACATACATGAGGTTTCTCTCCTGTATGAATAAGCATATGGCTGTTTAAAGTAGACATCTGACTAAATGACTTCTTACATACTTCACAAACATGAGGTTTCTCTCCTGTGTGAATAAGCATATGGCTGTTTAAATTACTCTTGTGTTTAAATGACTTCTTACATACTTCACACACATGAGGTTTCTTTCCTGTGTGAGTAAGCATATGGCTGCTTAATTGAGACTTCTGACTAAATGCCTTCTTACATACTTCACAAACATGAGGTTTCTCTCCTGTGTGAATAAGCATATGGCTGTTTAAATTACTCTTGTGTTTAAATGACTTCTTACATACTTCACACACATGAGGTTTCTCTTCCGTGTGAATAAGTATATGTCTGTTTAAATTACTCACCCGATTAAATGACTTGTTACATACTTCACACACATGAGGTTTCTCTCCTGTGTGAATAAGTATATGCTTGTTTAAAGCACCCTTCTGATTAAATAACTTCTTACATACTTCACACACATGAGGTTTCTCTCCTGTGTGAATAAGCATATGGTTGTTTAAAGCACATTTCTTACTAAATGACTTCTCACATACTTCACACACATGAGGTTTCTCTCCTGTGTGAAGAAGCATATGGCTGTTTAAACTAGACTTCCAACTAAATGCCGTATTACATACTTCACACATATGAGGTTTCTCTCCTGTGTGAATAAGCATATGGCTATTTAAATTACACTTCTGACTAAACGACTTCTCACATACTTCACACACGTAAGGTTTATCTCCTTTGTGAATAAGCATATGAGTGATTAAACGATCCTTGCGTCTGAATGACTTCTTACATACTTCACACACATGAGACTTCTCTTCTGTGTGAATAAGCATATGTCTCTTCAAAGTGGACTTCTGACTAAAAGACTTATCAATTAAACGATCCTTGCGTCTGAATGACTTCTTACATACTTCACACACATGAGACTTCTCTTCTGTGTGAATAAGCATATGTCTCTTCAAAGTGGACTTCTGACTAAAAGACATATCTCACACACATAAGATTTCTCTCCAGTGTGAATAAGCATATGGATGTTTAAATTACTCTTCTTGCTAAATGTCTTCTTACATATTTCACATATATAAGGTTTCTCTGCTGCGTGAATAAGCACATCCATGTTTAAACTGAACTTTTGACTTAATAATTTCTTAAATACTTCACACATATGGTGTTTTTCTCCTGTGTGAATAAGCAGATGATTGTCTGAATTAATCTCTTAACGACATGTCTACATATCTCACATATAAGAGCTTTCTCTCCAATGTGAATTAGCATATGAATGTTTAAATTACTCTTCTGGCAAATTTCTTCTTACATATTTCACATATACAAGTTTTCTCTACTGCATGAGTAGGCACATGCATGTTTACACTGAACATTTGACTTAATGATTCATTAAATACTTCATACACACGAGGTTTTTCTCCTGTGTGAATAAGCAGACGAGTGTCTGAATTAATCTTTTAAATAAATGTGTACATACCTCACATATAAGAGCTTTCTCTCCAATGTGAATTAGCATATGCATCTTTAAAGTATGTTTTCGACTAAATGACATCACATAAATTTCATACGTATGAGGTTTGTGTTCAATATGAATACGATTGTGGTGTTTTAAATAATACCTCTTGAAAATGATTTGTTAGATTGTAGCAAACCATGAATCTAGAACATCCTCCTCCTAGAACATGTAATTTCAGAAAATGAACATAGAACATCCTCCTCCTAGAACATGCAATTTCTGCAGAATGGTGATAACTGTAACTGACATTCTTAATATATCTTGTGATGAATTTCAACCTCTGAAGTAATGTAAAACGGACTGCTTATACGAAAAAAGTAATCGGCTTTTCAAGCTTTGAATGCTAAAAAGTATGAATCACACTACAGCATAAAGTCAACTATAAATAAAGTCACACATCATAGTTTTAAAACAGCCACTTTCATTAAAAAACTATAACTGCAGTAATTATTCAAATAATAAAATCGGTTTCAAAGAAAATAAACTTTTGCATCAGGGAAAAAAAAAAAAAAAACAACGTGCCACAACATTTTAAAACTTGAACATCTATCATTATTGCTATGCACAAATTACTAAAATACTAACAAAATCTAACTGAGGCTTGCTCACGAGCAAGGAAATTTATAACACAAAACCATAAAAATTAAAATAAACAATGTATTAATAATCTCCTTCGACTTTTTGATTATAAATTATAACCAAAAGTGGCGATTCTGCGTTTTGATTATAAACATTTGTTATATTATTAATATATTTTAAATGTTTGATTTTAAACGTTGCGTTTGATGATAAATTTAAAAAAATGTGTTTTATAACGAGACATTAGAATGTAAAATCGCCACTGTCTTAATTTAAGTTAGTATTATAAAATATATGTATATCCTAACCAATGAAATAAACCGCAGAAGTACTCTTCAAATATCCATAACGGATACTTTACGGAATTTAACATATATCTGAGACCCTGATACCGGAAGTTTACCAAAATTGTGTACTCTTTTCCATGATGCCTTTCGAAATCGCTGTGGAATAAATTTTGAAGCCGAATGCATTGTTCAAAAGCAGCCAAGGTTTTGATCAAAGAATGTTTGTTGCGATGTAGTGGTAGGGGAGTGTTAATTCTTTCAAATTCTTAAATTAACAATATTTATATTATCATGAGATTTCAGCTACAAAATGCAAATAAGCTCTGTTGTTGGTCGTGGAAATTTTACGGTATCTGCAGTTATTATTTTTCGTGGTTCGGCAGATGTAACTGAAAGTCCTAATCCAAATGTTTACTTCTATTCACTTATAGTAAGTATGTTTCATACAGATGATACAGATGCCCTTGAAGGAACTAAAAGTTGGATGAAAGATATTAAAAGTAAGCATTTAAAAATTTGTGACGTTTATAAGAGGTGTAATACGTCAAAGCAATCTTTTTGTAATCATAAGAGTAGACGTAAACTTCATCTGGTTCAGTAAAAATATCGGGTACTAAACAGTCTGATGTTGGAACAATTAATAAATGTGTTAGTGATGATGAGGTTGAACTTTCTAGCAGAGTTATTGGTAGTTGCCAAGTAAAGTATCCGAGAACATGTGAACGGTGTATGAAATCCTAAATTTCATTTCTAATAAATGTCACAAAAATTGTGAGAAGTGGTAAGTTTTTTAAGGTAAGTGAAACGGTCTGGACTCAAATCCTTTCCGTTCTACAGGTCCCTCCGTTTAGGATGTCCATTGAGGTGTGAAGGGGGGTTGCAGTTTTTGATATTTATTTCCAGTTCCACGACAAACAACACTCTTGTGATTTAGAGAGGTATGAGAGACGAGCTAGAGGATTTTTTTCCCATTAACATTGTGAAAGGGATCGAGTCGGCTGGGGAAAATTTCTCAGAGCTCAGAAAAAACAAATTCTGGTTCTGTCCCGAGAGCTGACATTGCTTTAGGTTGAAAAATGCTTTTTTGGAAATGGGTTCCCGCTTTCGTCTGGATAGAAATGATTTTCACGAAAGGCATATCCCATTTTTCATTTCTCAAGTCGTTGTTTAAAGTTTGCTTCTAAACATTTCTGAGTGAAATATTGTCCGATTTTCTGTTTCAACCCTCCCTCTTTAAACACTCGAGAAAGATCATGTTGAGAGATCTTGTTTTAGTTATCACAAATCACCCTGGTATGGCTAAAGCGGAACTCGGAAGGCTGTCAGTATAATGAGAGTCCATTCTTAAAAATTGGATGTCTCGTCGATCAAGCTGCCTGTTCCCATACCTTCATAGAAGCTTTTTTCTAGGACGGAGTGAAATAAAACGGGAAAAGTGTAAAAGGAATCTCTCTTGGTACCCATTCTTTCAAGATCAGGGAAACACGTGTGTCCTGGTGGGTCCACAGCAGGGACTGAACTGCAGCTAAACGCGGAATGCTTCATTCAATAATGGAAAGTCTATTTTTTTTAAAAAAAATAGGGTGATGCCTCGTCGATCAAGAAAAAATTTTTCAGAGCTCAGAAGAAAATTCTGAGTCAGTGCCGAAAGTTGACATTGCTCTATGTTGAAAAATGGTTTTCTCAGATCACCCTGGTAAAGCTAAAGCGAAACTCGGAAGGCTGTCAACAAAAAAAAAAAAAAAAAAAAAAAAAACATTTTTCATATTTGCTTTCAAAAGCTACGAGAATCCAAAAGAGGTATGGGAATTTCCAGAAGGGTAAGGGGCAGAAAATAGATATCCAGGTGAGTCCACAGCACGCACTGCACGGAAGGGAAACGGGAAAGACTTCCATAGATGAGAGAGTCGATTCTTAAAAAAATAGAGGGATGTCTCATTGATCGAGTCGGCTGCGGAAAAAAAATTCCTAAGAGCTGAGAAAAATGTTCCCATACCTTCATAATGGATCTTTTCCAGGAAAGAGCAGTGTGTATCCAGATCGAATCCACAGCACAGACTGATTGGAAACGAAATACGAAAAAGAAACATCCAGCTCATCTAAAGTTCCGAAATGGTAAGAGATTTTCAAAGAATTCTTCTTAAGATCATCGTGGGTTCCAGATTTAGGTAGAGAGAGCCCATATTAATAATAATAACGGGTCGGCCGCTAAACACAATGGAGAGCTGTTGTTTGATCTCTCAACATGAGCCTGCTTTAGACGACACGTTTGAATTTTTTTTCTCTGAGATCCTTTAAAAAATAGGTCTCTCAGCGTGATATATACAGACATTCCGCTTCAGATCAACATTGCCCAACTTCCTCGTAGCAGTATAAGCGAATTGTAAAAAAAAAATTTGGACTCGTAGCTCTCAAACGGAGCGGAAAAAAACGAGATCTGTCGAACGAAAATCACTTGAGTGAAGTCGGCACTCGGGAGCAATAAGCCCAGGTCTTCAGGAGATCAAAGGATGCCGCCATGACGTAATAGAACAAAGGGTGACGCAACGAGGGTGTGGCCTCCGCCATCTTGGATTTTCCCGGAAGTGACGACACCGGCGCCATCTTGGATCACTTTACAACCGGAAGTGACGTAGATGGATGGGATGACGTAGACGGAATGACGTCATGCATCGTTTTGTTTTTGATTCTGTGACAACGATCTTTTCAAAGTTTTTATTTTTTGTGGCAAGGACACTATTTTTTATGTCTGTGGCAACGGTCGCTTAAACCACGTGACGTCAACTATTTTCCTTATTTACCAATTTTTTCCTTTATTATTTTAGTTATTTAATCTTTTTTATTTCTTATTTTAGTTATTTAATCATTTTTAATTATTAATCATTGTTTGTAATTATTTAATCCGTCATTATTTTAATTGATTCCATTATATTTTAATCCATTTTTAATGAATTTACTATCCTTTTCCCTGTATTTTAAAAATTACGTCACGGCTGGCATTCGAACTCGCTATCTCTGGGATGGGAGGTCTAGCGCTTTACCGCTTGGCTAAGCCCTTCATGTTATCAAACTGTTATTTTTCCGTTTGGAGCGAAAATCACTATGACGTCAATAGGCTGGGGGAAATAGGCAAACGTCATCTCTTTCACGTTGCAGCATGCCGAAACCGCTTCACGCTTTCTACATCTGCCCTGGCGAACGTATACAATCTTAACAACCAATCAGCATTTCGCTAACAATATCTATCTTATTTCAGCCAATGTTTTCATTTTTCATCTTATTCTTACTATTTTTTAAGTTATTAGTTAATTTATTAGTTTTTGTTTTAATATATTTTTCCTTTCCCAAACATAAATTTTATTTTTAACTTTCGCAAATTGACGTTAATTTCTACAAAAGTGAATTTACATTTTCATTTTACTTTGCAAAAGTTTTTTTTCTTTTCTTTTTTTTTTAATTTATTCCTTATCGTATTTTTACTTTAAATTTTTTACATTTAATTTTCTTTTTGGTTTTACAAAAGTAATATTTATTTTTACGAATTGAATTTTTCCTTTTCACTTTTTATTTTGCAAAAGTTTTTTTTTTTTTCCAAAATTTTTTCCTTTTCGTATTTTTACTTTACTTTATTTTTCCTTTTCACTTTTTTATTTTGCAAACTTTTTTTTTCCAAAATTAATTCCTTTTCGTATTTTTACTTTACTTTATTTAAATTTTTTGTTTAAACTTTTTTTTGGTTTTACAAAAGTAATATTTATTTTTACAAATTTAATTTTTCTTTCCGCTTTTTATTTAAAAAAAAGGTGTTACTACATTTTTAACTTAATTTTTTTTAAGCAAAAGTAATATTTAGTTTCATAATTTTAATTTTTTTGAGTTTTTTTTTTTTTTTTACACAAATGCAGTATTTTGTTGTTTCCCTTATGCATTTTACTTCTTAAAGTAAATTTCATATTTTTTCCCTTTCCTTTAAATTTTTTTCGTTACATTTTTATTTTACCGTTAACTTTTTTCCCTTGTTTTAAATGCAATATCTTGTTACATTTCCATTTCTCCAAAAGTAAACTTACCTACATTTCTCTGTCTTTGAAATTTTAAGCTGGAATTTACATGCATATAACTTCACTAGATAATATTTTCTGTAACTTTAAGCCAATATACACAGTGCTCATTCTATATATAGTTTAACTGGAATACTACATTTCTTACTTTTTTACTACTAAGTTGGAGATACTCAGAACTTTTCCTTCTAATGCACTGTACTAACTATTAACGACTGTATTAACGTTTTGGCCAACTATACAAAACTGTTGATTCCCTTTTACACGTCTTACTTTTATTCAAAGGATTCACCAAACTATGTCTGACAAATGTAATTTTTAAACTTTCCATTTACACATTTACCCTTATATTTAACTTATAAAACATACTCATGCTGTATTTCTGATTCCTTTTCCCATAATAAATACAGACTTACACATGTTTCTTTATTGTAAGACTTACTAAATTTACACAAATCTTATAAGGAGCAATAAATTTTCATGGTATGAAGCCCACTCAAATCAATGCATGAAGCATTTCTACCCAGTTAAGTTTAGATACGTACCAATAGTACTTCATTTCTTCTTATTTTATTCTACAGACATTTATACATATATATTCAGAACACTCCCTTTTATTCAGTAAGATTCATTTATACTACTAACACAAATTTTGCTATCTCTTTGAAATATTTTACAAAAAATATCTTATATTTTCTTGCACACATCCTACTTAAATCACCAAACATACACTGAACCTTGATTTTTCCTTCATGTGAAAACGTCACTCGGATTCTTAATATGATCCACCATTAACCGCAGAACTTTATAAACACTACTCTATTTGAACTTATCACAGCCTAACTCTCTTAACAAGGTAGAGAAGATTGAATTATATTTTAACTACAGAGAAGATTATCCACATTGTAACGTATTATTTTAAATTTGAATTATAGTCACATTTGTGAAGGAGAATTTAAAGTCTATAATACACATGGAATTAATATTCAGCCATGGAAATGAAACTTTATCGTCTTTTTCCCAATTTGGAATATAAAAATTTGTTAACTTAAAATACTTTTAACGTATTCATTGTAACTTAACTGAAAAATACCCATATTTCACATTGTGAATAATTTATTTAGCACCGAACTCTTACAGCCTTTGGAGAACGAAATTTAATTTATCATATCTGACAAATGACATCTACATAGCTTTGATAAATTACACGAAATATTGAGTAGACTTCCAAATAATGATCTAACATAGTAATTAACATAAAAGACCTAAGACAAATAATTTTAAGATAGAAATTTCAAACTGGCATTGCTTAATAATGAACATTTACAGCTTTTTTGACTTTTAACTTCTCATAGATAATAAATAAAATTACACACAAATAATTATACAAAATAGGTAATAATGACCGAAAGTCCATATAATGATCTACTATAGTCACCAACTTTAAAAATTTTAACGCATTTTTAATATGTCATAAGAAATAACTCACTTTTTTGAAAAGCATTATTTTAATTAAACATTGGAACCACGCAGTCCTGCGCACATGTATAACATTTTTATTTATCATGAGCATGACACATAATAAGTAAATAAAATTTTCACAAAGTACGAAACACATTTCCCTTTTAACCGCTCTGTACTCTTAAGAAAAATGCAGTATGGAATGCTTAGAACACTCAGTGCCACAGTTCCTCATTTCCCCACGCATTGACCAAAATATACATGTACTTTAAATTCAGTTAAACAAATTCAAATGTTAGTATTCAAAGAGGAATACTTCACAAATTAGATGAAAAAGAGGTACACAATGAACTTGAG
Organism: Stegodyphus dumicola; assembly: GCF_044657685.1. Classification (NCBI taxonomy): domain Eukaryota; kingdom Metazoa; phylum Arthropoda; class Arachnida; order Araneae; family Eresidae; genus Stegodyphus; species Stegodyphus dumicola. The sequence continues at coordinate 57,100,009 of NC_140778.1, forward strand.
TGATAAATACAGAAAAGCATGTAAGGACCGAGAAAAAGATGTATTCGTGGAGAACTTTATTAAGATAAACTTGCTGTACTTTTGCACATGAGTTACATTTTGCATTTCAAATTAAGGAAACATTCAAGATAATTCCTGTATAAGTAGGGATTTTATTCACACATGTTAATAATGTAATTTATTAGAACAGTCGCAGATATATAGGACAAGTATGCCATTTCCAAGGAAAACAATTTTCCCAAGCCAGACTTTAACAGTGAAATATAAAATCGAATAAGAAAATCCCATATTTCGTACAAAATTAGTATCTGAGTATGCAAAAACATGAACAAGAAAGGAATATTTTTTCTGAAAATGTTCCGTGGGATAAGTCAGGACTAGTTTCATGAACAGAGTATGAAAAATAATGAAGAATTTTTAATTTTATTTTGCCTGTAGTACATTTACTTATACTAAAATCTTCCACTTGGTTGACTGTACTTTACATTTAGACGCAAGTTGATAAATCAGACTGATTTTGTGTTTTAAAGCTCCAGATTCAGAAATAATACAACTGAAAAGCAAAAAGTTTAAAACGACAAGAGAATATACTGTAAGCAAGCAAACGTGATAAATGACTTTTTTTTCGCTGATTTCCATGAATTCATAGATCGGCAGCAAAGTTTTAATGCACTGTATATGAACTTATTTTTTCAAATATATTACGATCACTGTTTTCAATTTATAGACGTTAAGGACATATTTCATGTTAATTTACATTTATTCATGAGATTTATCTACGTATATACTAAATTTTTACATTTTGTTTATAAATATAATACCAAAAGGACATAAGAGAACATTTGTTCCTTGAAAATGTCCATAATTTTACGCAATTGTTATTTCTTTCATAGCTTTGAAGTAACCTATTAAGCACATAGTTATCTTGTATTGACCAGACAGCCGTTGGTCTTGCCAATGTCTGAGGGAAGTCACAAAGCTAGAGAATTTAAGTAATATTTTACGAGTACGGAGAACTTCTTACGGCGTTTTTGATGAAAATTGACCGAATTTAGTAGTTCATTACTAACCTAGGAGCCTTTAACTATTTTTTTATTCGAAAAAAACACACCAGAAATTATCATCAAGATTTTCCATACAGATATATTGTACTACTTTTCATGCCATTACATTTCCAATGAAATTTGATTCATTGTCAGATAGTTAAATGTTTGTTATTTTTTCGCATACGAATGCATTTCTTGTCTCACATACGCTCATTACATATGATTTAACAAAATTACGAACAAGTTAGAAGTTAAATGAATATTTCCTGAAATACTGTACATTTCATTCCGGAAAGATTACATCAGTACCTTCATTTCGAAACCCCTAAAGTTTCTTTTCCTGCATTCAAAGTTAATTTTGAGTATACAATTTTCAGTTTTGACAGAAGTTATTTGTGGGTGGCTGTGATGTGTTCGTATTTTCATAAACCGTTTTTGTGAAACACCTTTGAACACTTTGGTAACCTTTTGGTAACCTTTAGAACACTTTGAATATTACCATTTTTTACCTTACTGCAACTGCAAATCATTGAATTTTTAAATATTTTCCTATTTATTGTTTACAATGCCTCGTAAAATCTTGGGAAAAAATTTTTACTAAATAGTTATATTTTTCGATTTAATAATTTTGTTACACATTTGGAAGATTTAACTTCACTATCACGCTAAACCAGAAGTTAAGAAAAGAAATGTAATTTTTATCTTAGTATTCTATGGGGATAAATTAATTTTCTCTGACATTGACGTATTCGTATGTAGATAATAGAGACTTTTAACCCAGCTCATACAGACTTGGAATATTTTCTCTAAGTCACCACGATCACAGACTTGCATTGTCATAGACGTTTTTCTCGTGAAATCTATTTCTTTCTTAAAGGTTTATATACTAATTCCATTAGAAACATGTCTAAGAAAATACCTCATCTTCATAAGAAACATCACATTTGATTTAAATTAATAATAAAATAAGAATCATTATTTTGTAAATATATTTCTCTTTGACTCAAAAGTTTCTTCTTTATCATATTCGAAATGAACAATTAATTGTACATAACTAATATATTGTATTGATGAACCAGAGTTATGTTTTAACTTACTGCATTACATTTCAAGTGAATGTGTTTTATTGCATCTTTTAATAAAATCTTAAAGACTTAAATGAGTGTTTCATTAAAAAATTTGTACTTTCTAACTTCATTCTACTGAAACGAAAACATTCATAACTTATTACGAAGAAAATGTTTTACATATTATACTTTTTGATTAATTTTCATATTATCTTTGAAAATTTGTTTCCTGATAATATATTACTAATTTTCGCTCTTTCAATACATTTCGTACGTGATAAAAAATCTCAGTTTAGAAACGTTTTTCCTTAACGCCTTGTATTGCATTGCTGAACCGGGGCCATGCTTTCATTTTTATTACATATCATGTGAATATTTTAAAAAAGGCATATTTTTTCCTTCTGTTAGCACAATTTTAACCAGCATTTTACTATTACAGAGACTTCTTTAGTAAAATTTCAAGGGTTAAATTGAACGTTTCATTACTAATTTTGAAGATTCTGGATATATCCTGTTTAAAAGTTCATAACCGACTAGCAAAATAATTTATATATGTACTTTGTTGTCCTCTTGGTTAATTTTTAAAGAGTTTTTCAACTATAACACTTGATTTCTAGCGAAGTATCGAAATGATTATTTACATTCCGCGTTTTCCAAAGAATTTCGTAGACACATATGTTCAGTACAGAATATTTTCCTAACTTAAAAATATTATTACCGAAATAGAAAAATATGTAAAATTTTCCTAAAAATTTATATATTTGTTTTTTAAAAACATGTACACGAATACCCACATTTACTTACTTAATGTGTATTTTCCTATATCAGAACTAAAATTTCGAACAAAAATTTTTAAATAATGTTATGTTCCGTAAAAGTTTTGTCTTTGTGATATCATTGTCTTTTCGCAAAAGTTTTGAGAGTAGACGTTTAGACTTTTCGAAACTGTTTTCTCTTTGCTATTGGAAACTATTTTATCTTTGCTGTTGGTATATGCCAATGAATATACTTTTTCTCTTGGTTTATCTTCAACTTATGAGTTATTCAAATACTTAAAAATATATTTGTATATGGTTTATGTTGACACTTGTGAAAGATTTTCTGGATGTTTGTTTTTGAGAATGTATTTATTTTACTCACGTGAATGAAGTTGATGTTTTCTTAAAATTTTATTATTCAGAGTATTAGTCAATTATGACAGAAAGCCGGATTTGTTCTCTTTATTCAACATTCATATAAACTTCAGTATTCCAAATCTCTCATGTAAATGTAATTTTTCCTATCAGTATTAGGAAGACGAATGGAATAAGTGCAGGTTATGCAGACATAAGGTAAAAATCTGGAAGTAAAAGAAATTCTTCAGATCTAGGCAATTCAGTTGAATGTGCAAATATTCACCCTATTCGAAGCTTCTTTTTGGAATTGCATAGAATATAAAATGTAAATTTAATTAAAGGATATGTAATAATGATCAAGTATTCTGCAAAATCTGGATGCTAATTTTACAAAATTAGTCATAAAGCAGGTTTTCGTAAAAAGTGGCTCCAGCGGAGGACACACGCCGGCAGTCTCCTGAAGTCCTGATCTTTGCTCTTACAAAAGCTAAGTAGAATTGTAGATTCTACGTAAGAGCGAAGATCAAAAGCCCACTTAGAGTTTCAGGAGGTTGCTGGCATGTCTCCTTCGTTGGAACCGCTTTTTATAAACAAATATATAAATTTATAGGAAAATTTTGCATATTTTTCTATTTTGGTAATAATATTTTTAAGTTAGGAAAATATTCTGTGCTGAACATATGTGTCTACGAAATTCTTTGGAAAACCCGGAAAGTAAATAATCATTTCGATACTTCGCTAGAAATCAAGTGTTATAGTTGAAAAACTCTTTAAAAATTAACCAAGAGGACAACAAAGTACATATATAAATTATTTTGCTAATCGGTTATGAACTTTTAAATAGGATATATCCAGAATCTTCAAAATTAGTAATGAAACGTTCAATTTAACCCTTGAAATTTTACTAAAGAAGTCTCTGTAATAGTAAAATGCTGGTTGAAATTGTGCTAACAGAAGGAAAAAATATGCCTTTTTTAAAATATTCACATGATATGTAATAAAAATGAAAGCATGGCCCCGGTTCAGCAATGCAATACAAGGCGTTAAGGAAAAACGTTTCTAAACTGAGATTTTTTATCACGTACGAAATGTATTGAAACAGCGAAAATCAGTAATATATTATCAGGAAACAAATTTTCAAAGATAATATGAAAATTAATCAAAAAGTATAATATGTAAAACATTTTCTTCGTAATAAGTTATGAATGTTTTCGTTTCAGTAGAATGAAGTTAGAAAGTACAAATTTTGTAATGAAACACTCATTTAAGCCTTTAAGATTTTATTAAAAGATGCAATAAAACACATTCACTTGAAATGTAATGCAGTAAGTTAAAACATAACTCTGGTTCATCAATACAATATATTAGTTATGTACAATTAATTGTTCATTTCGAATATGATAAAGAAGAAACTTTTGAGTCAAAGAGAAATATATTTACAAAATAATGATTCTTATTTTATTATTAATTTAAATCAAATCTGATGTTTCTTATGAAGATGAGGTATTTTCTTAGACATGTTTCTAATGGAATTAGTATATAAACCTTTAAGAAAGAAATAGATTTCACGAGAAAAACGTCTATGACAATGCAAGTCTGTGATCGTGGTGACATAGAGAAAATATTCCAAGTCTGTATGAGCTGGGTTAAAAGTCTCTATTATCTACATACGAATACGTCAATGTCAGAGAAAATTAATTTATCCCCATAGAATACTAAGATAAAAATAACATTTCTTTTCTTAACTTCTGGTTTAGCGTGATAGTGAAGTTAAATCTTCCAAACGTGTAACAAAATTATTAAATCGAATGATATAACTATTTAGTAAAAATTTGTTCCCAAGACTTTACGAGGCATTGTAAACGATAAATAGGAAAATATTTGAAAATTCAATGATTTGCACTGGCAGTAAGATAAAAAATGGTAATATTCAAAGTGTTCTAAAGGTTACCAAAAGGTTACCAAAGTGTTCAAAGGTGTTTTTCAAAAACGGTTTATGAAAACACGAGCACATCACAGCCACCCACAAATAACTTCTGTCAAAACTGAAAATTCTATACTCAAAATTTACTTTGAATGCCGGAAAAGAAACATTAGGGGTTTCGAAATGAAGGTACTGATGTAAACATTCCGGAATGAAATGTACAGTATTTCAGGAAATATTCATTTAACTTCTAACTTGTTCGTAATTTTGTTAAATCATATGTAATGAGCGTATGTGAGACACGAAATGCATTCGTATGCGAAAAAATAACAAACATTTAACTATCTGACAATGAATCAAATTTCATTGGAAATGTAATGGCATGAAAAGTAGTACAATAGATCTGTATGGAAAATCTTGATGATAATTTCTGGTGTGTTTTTTTCGAATGAAAAAAATAGTTAAAGGCTCCTAGGTTAGTAATGAACTACTAAATTCGGTCAATTTTTATCAAAAACGCCGTAAGAAGTTCTCCGTACTGGTAAAATATTACTTAAATTCTCTAGCTTTGTGACTTAACTCAGACATTGGCAAGACCAACGGCATTCTGGTCAATACAAGATAACTATGTGTTTAATAGGTTACTTCAAAGCTATGAAAGAAATAACAGTTGGGTAAAATTATGGACATTTTCAAGAAACAAATGTTCTATTATGTCCTTTTGGCATTATATTTATAAACAAAATGCAAAAATTTAGTAAATACGTAGATAAATCTCAGGAAAAATGGTAAATTAACATGAAATATTTACTTAAAGTCTATGTAAAGTTGGAAAACTGTGATCATAATACATTTGAAAAATAGTTCATATACAGTGCACTAAAATTTTGCACCCGATCTATGAATTCATGAAAATCAACCCAAAAAGTCATTTATCACGCTCGCCTGCCTGCAGTATATTTACTTGTCGGTTTAATCTTTTTGCTTTTGAGTTGTATTATTTCTGAATTTCAAGCTTTATAACACAAAATCACTCTAATTTATCAACTTAGGTCTAAATGTAAAGTACACTCAACCAAATGGAAGATTTTTAGCATAAGTAAATGTACTACAGGCAAAATAAAATTAAAAATTCGTCATTATTTTTCATGCTCTGTTCATGAAACTAGTCCTGACTTAAACCATTCGGAACATTTTCAGAAAAAATATTCGTTTCTTGTTCATGTTTTTGCACACTCAGATACTAATTTTGTTGGAAATATGGCATTTTCTTATTCCATTTTATATTTCACTGTTAAAGTCCGTCTTGAGAAAATTGTTTTCCTTGGAAATGGCATACTTGTCCTATATATCTGCGACTGTTCTAATAAATTAATCTGAAATGCAAAATGTAACCCATGTGCAAAAATAGAGCAAGTTTATCTTAAAAAAGTTCTCCACGAATACATCTTTTTCTCGGTCCTTACATCTTTTCTGTATTCATCACTCAAGTTCATTGTGTACCTCTCTTTCATCTAATTTGTGAAGTATTCCTGTTTGAATATTAACATTTGAATTTGTTTAACTGATTTTAAAGTACATGTATATTTTGGTCAATGCGTGGGGAAATGAGGAACTGTGGCACTGAGTGTTCTAAGCATTCCATACTGCATTTTTCTTAAGAGTACAGTCGGTTAAAAGAGAAATGCTTTTCGTACTTTGTGAAATGTATTTTATTTACTTATTATGTGTCATGCTTATGATAAATAAAAACATGTTCGCAGGATTGTATGGCTCCAATGTTTAATTAAATTAATGCTTTCTTGAAAGTGTGGTCTTTCTTGTGACATATTAAAATGCGTTAAAATTTTTAAAGTTGGTAACTATAGTAGATTATATGGAGTTTCTGTCATTATTACCTATTATGTATAATTATTTGTGTGTAGTTTTATTTACTATCTATTAGAAGTTAAATGTCCAATATGAAAATTCTATCTTAAAATTATTTGTGGTAGGTCTTTTACGGTTATTACTATGTTAGATGATTATTTGGAACTCTACTCAATATTTCGTGTAATGTATCATAACTATGTAGGAGTCATTTGTCAGGTATGATAAATTAAATTTCGTTCTCAAAAGGCTGTAAGATTTCAGTGCGAAATAAATTATTGACAATGTGAAATATGGGTATTTTTCAGTTAAGTTACAATGAATACGTTAAAAATATTCCAAGTTAGCAAATTTTTAAATTCCAAGTTGGGAAAAATCGATAAAGTTTCATTTCCATGGCTGAATATTAATTCCATGTGTATTATAGACTTTAAATTCTCCTTCACAAATGTGATTATAATTCAAATTTAAAATAATACGTTACAATGTGGATATTCCTCTCTGTAGTTAAAATATAATTAAATCTTCTGTACCTTGTTAAGAGAGTAAGGCTGTGATAAGTTCAAATAGAGTAGTGTTTATAAAGTTCTGCGGTAAATGGTGGAATCATATTAAGAATCCGAGTGACGTTTTCACATGAAGGAAAAATCAAGGTTCAGTGTATGTTTGGTGATTTAAGTAGGATGTGTGCAAGAAAATATAAGATATTTTTTGTAAAATATTTCAAAGAGTTAGCAAAATTTGTGTTAGTAGTATAAATGAATCTTACTGAATAAAAGGGACTGTTCGGAATATATATGTATAAATGTCTGTAGAGTAAAATAAGAAGAAATGAAGTAACTATTGGTACGTATCTAAGCTTAACTAGTTAGAAATGTTCCATGCATTGGGTTGAGTGGGCTTCATACCATGAAAATTTATTGCTCTTTATAAGATTTATTTAAAGTCAGTAGGTCTTACAATAAAGAAACATGTGTAAGTCTGTATTTATTATGGGGAAAAGGAATCAGAAATACAGCATGAATATGTTTTATAAGTTAAATATAAGGGTAAATGTGTAAAAATTACATTTGTCAGACATAGTTTGGTAAATCTTTTGAATAAAAAAGGAAAAGCCCACCAGCGGCCGAGCGGTAATGTCGCTGGACACTGGTAGTTTGGTCCGAGGTTCGAATCCCGCCAACGGGCTGGTTGCATAGGCGTTTTCGTGGTTTTCCCCATGTGTAACGTGTATACGAGCCAGTTTCCCTTAGAAAGGCCTCCACGAAGGCATCCCTCTTCTTAGGCAGATAGCCTTCGAGGCTTTGCAATAATCACACACACACTTTGAATAAAAGTAAGACGTGTAAAAGGGAATCAACAAAGTTTTGTATTGTTGGCCAAAAAGTTAATACAGTCATTAATAGAAGGAAAAGTTCTGAGTATCTCCAACTTAGTAGTAAAAAAGTAAGGAATGTAGTATTCCAGTTAAACTATATAGAAGGAACATTGTGTATATTGGTTTAAAATTACAGAAAATATTATTTAGTGAAGTTATATGCATGTAAATTCCAGCTTAAAATTTCAAAGACGGAGAAATGTAGGTAAGTTTACTTTTGGAGAAATGGAAGTGTAACATGATGTTGTATTTAAAACAAGGGGAAAAATAGTTAAGGGTAAAATAAAAATGTAACAAAAAAAAAAAAAAAAAAAAAAAAATTAAAGGAAAGGGAAGAAAAAAAATAAAATTTACTCTTGGAAGTAAAATGCATAAGGGAAAAAACAAAAACTGCATTTGTGTAAACTAAAAACTCAAAAAAATTAAACTTATGAAACTAAATATTACTTTTATAAAAAAATAAAGTTAAACAAGTAGTAACACCTTTTTTTAAAGTAAAAATCGGAAAAAAAAATTTTAAACAAAAAAAAAACTTTTTAAATTAAAAATTTAAATGTAAATTTAAAACATAAAAATACAAAAAAAGGAATAAATTTGAAAAAAAAAATTGCAAAATAAAAAGTGAAAAGGAAAAAAAAAATTCGTAAAAATAAAATATTACTTTTGTAAAACCGAAAAAAGAAAGTTAAATATAAAAAAATTAAAGTAAAAATTGAAAAAGGAGTAAATTTGAAAAAAAAAAAAACTTTGCAAGATAAAAAGTAAAAAGAAAATTTAAATTCAGTTTTGTGGTAGTAAACGTCAATTTGAGAAAGTTAAAAATAAAATTTTTGTTTGGGAAAGGGAAAAAAAATGAAATAAAAAATTAATGAATTAACTAATAACTTAAAAAATAGTCAGAATGAGATGAAAAATGAAAACAATTAAAAATATCTTAATAAAAAAAATTAACTGTGGGAAAATCTTACATTTAAAACAGCATCCGATCCGATCCGAACAGGTATGGCTAGAGTAGCGCGCGAAGCGCGCTGTTTCAACACCTCCTTATAGAAGGAAGCCGGGACACTGAAGCGAGGGGAAGCTCTGACGTCACAGGTAGTCGTCTCTGACTCACCTCGCTCCTTTAAACAAAATCAAAGCCCCGTAGTTGAGCCAAGAGCGACGAACGTGGAGCGGTTATTTGCGTTAGCGACAGAGTTTTTATATTGTCTCGTGCTTTTATAATTTCATACGATGCCTCATAAATGTGCTGTAGCCACATGTCGTGGTAATTATAAAACGGACCAAAAGTGGCTGTATTCAAGTTTCCAAATGAGACTGAACTCCGGATGAAATGGATAAGGAGTCTACGAAGAAAAGATGGCTTTCAACCTACTAAACATACCAGAGTAAGTTCAATTTTACTGCATTTTTTATGTTTTGTATCTTTACATTTTTTTATTACTTTTATTGATAGGTATGTGATGTTTAGGCTTACGATATTAGATTTTGATCTGTGGGTAAGAAGTTTTATGTTTGAAAGATTTTAATCTTGCCTGTTTTAATCATTTCAAAAAAATATTTTCCTTCAAAGTTTTATGAATGAAATAAAGTTCCATATAACAGGAATAATTCTAAATTTAGTAGTTACATAAATGCCAATAATTTGTAAATGCTTTCTAGTATACTGTGCAGGCAGATTCTGTAGTTATTCCAAATTTATCATAATTTATATGACAAGGAACTACTAAGTAATCATAATAGGTTTCATTTTAAAATTTTTGTAATGATATATGAAAGTTTGGTATGATGTATTCAAGGTAATTATTTGTATTTGGTAACCAGTGTTTGTTGTAAACAATTATCTCAAATATATAATTTTCTTTAAATGTAAATAAAGCTGTAATCATTATGATGAGCATTCCAGATTTTACAAATTACTTAAATTATACACGTAATTGAAATGATATTACTGGTTTTTTAATTCGTATTTATGTATCAAATTATTTATTTAAATCATAGGGCTTATTGACTTCTGTTACTAAATATTAACATGCATCTAACTTTTGTACTCACAACAAGTTGATTTTTGAATATTTTCTTTTATAGGTATGTGAATTACATTTTCGATCAGATGAAATAATACGAGAAATCGAAATGTATGATGAGAAATCAGCGAAGTTAATTAAAGCCCCAATTTCTAGGCCACGTTTGAAAAAAGGATGCATACCTTCTCAGTTCCCTGATGGCCCATCCTACATGTCATCATATTCTGTATCGAGAATGTCACCAGAAAAGAAGAAAGCTCGTTTAGAAGAGAAATACCTGGAGAAAGCGATAGAAGAAAGTTTGAAAATGAAAGAACGGTATAATAATGAACGATCATTTGAAAGTTTAATTGAATTCAATAATTGCCTAGAACATCAGATTTTAGAAACATTTTGGACAACTGTACATACTGAAAATTCAACTATGTTACTTGATATTTTAAGTGACCCAGCTTCAGAAATCGGTAGTAATAAATGAGGATTTAACAGTATGTGTTTATATTAAAAACATCGCTATAAAATCTATTGGTAAATTTGTTTTCCCTCTAAAAATTAGTAATGTAAATATGTTTCTAGAAGTACTAAAGGAAGTTGAAAGTCTGTCTCATGACTTACAAAATGAAGAATATATTAAGAATTCTATACAAATTGTGGATAATATGCTTTCAGAATTGAAAAGAGTGTTACCTGAAAAAGAAACTGAACTGAACTTCCTTTCAGAGCAAGTAAATAAACTAAATGTAAAGAAAGAGAAGTATCGATATACTCGATTTACTTATTTTTTGCAGTTTGTTAAACTCGATCTCACCGCATGCATACAAGTTTTTACGACATTCAGGTTACATTTCTATTCCCCATCCACGTACTATTCGTAGAATTTGTTCAATGTTTTCTCTTAATCCTATTACTGAGCAATTTAATGATGACTTTTTAGGATATGTTAAACAAAGGTGCAAGGATTTAGAAGAAAATGATAAAACTGTAATTATTATGATGGATGAAGTGCATTTAAATTCATGTTTCGATTTTAAAGGAGGAAATTTGTGTGGTATGGCCTACAACTGTGAAAAAGCTGCTACAAGTGCTTATGTTTTTATGATACGTAGCTTATTATCACCTTTCAAGGATGTGGCACATATATTACCAGTTAAATCATTAAATGCTGAGGATCTGTATCAATATCTTAAGAAAATTATAATTGGTTTAGAAAATATAGGTTATAGAATTGTGGCAGTTGTCTCTGACAATAATTCAATAAATAAAAAAGCCATGTCATTATTTTGTATGCCTCCAAAAATTAGTATTGTGTATAAAAACCCTGCAGACTTATCTCGGCCACTATTTTTTGTTATTGACTCAGTGCACATCTTGAAGTGTGTCAGGAACAACTGGATAAATCAAAAAACTTCTGGGCAATGTTTATTTTATCCAAATTTTGAAAATTTTGATATGGACAGATACTGACTGTTTAACATTCAGATGACTTGAAATATTGAAGAAGGCATTTCCTTGCCTTTAAATTGTCATTGCGTAAAAAGGTGTCTCGGTTTGTGTTTTAGCGCAGCCACTACTTTTATCATTTGGGTATAAGTTTGGTGTTGACATATGGTAAAATGCTTTCTCCTGATAAAAGTTATGTTTCAGCATGCTTACCGAATGATATGTATATAATAACTGCCACTGTTATACTGGTAATGGGTCATTATAATTTTGTTGATATGAACATATACTGACTGTTTTATATTTAGATGACTTGAAATATTGAAGAAGGCATGTCCTTTTTTTAATTTGTCATCGCGTAAAAAAGTATCTCGGTTTGTGTTTTAGTGCGGCCACTACTTTTATCATTTGGGTATAAGTTTGGTGTTGACATATGGTAAAATGCTTTCTCCTGATAAAAGTGATATGTTTCAGCATGGGTACAAAATGATATGTATATAATAACTGCCACTGTTATACTGGTAATGGGTCATTATACTTTTGTTGATATGGACAGATACTGACTGTTTAACATTCAGATGACTTGAAATATTGAAGAAGGCATTTCCTTGCCTTTAAATTGTCATTGCGTAAAAAGGTGTCTCGGTTTGTGTTTTAGCGCAGCCACTATTTTTATCATTTGGGTATAAGTTTGGTGTTGACATATGGTAAAATGCTTTCTCCTGATAAAAGTGATGTTTCAGCATGCTTACCGAATGATATGTATATAATAACTGCCACTGTTATACTGGTAATGGGTCATTATAATTTTGTTGATATGAACATATACTAACTGTTTTATATTTAGATGACTTGAAATATTGAAGAAGGCATGTCCTTTTTACTTCCTTGTACGAAGTAAAAAGGAAGTATTGTAATCGCGAAAAGTTTCAGGCAGCATATTTCACCGAAAATATCCATTTTGACCGCTATCGAATGCAATTTAACGATGTTTTTGCACCATATCTGTACGTAAGGACAGAATAAAATACTCTTTTCCTTCAAAAAAATTATAAAACTGCTTAAAAAAACTTAAACTAAAATTAATTCTGAAGAGAATTTTTCGTGGCTTCTGTACGAACGTATGTACGTACGTTCGTGCGTACGTACATATCTCACATAACTCAAAAACGAGTAGCCTCAGAACGTTGAAATTTTGTATATAGGACTGCTATAACATGTATATGTGCACCTCGTATTTTGGTTGCAATCAGCCACACCAAACGTATATAAATATATTTATATATATATCCACTCTATGACTTGAAATATTGAAGAAGGAATTTCCTTGCCTTTAATTTGTCATCGCATAAAAATGTGTGTGGGTTATGTTTTAAGTGGCCACTACTCTTATCATTTTTATATAATTTTTGTGTTAACATATGGTAAAATGTTTTATCGAGGTAACTGTTATATGTTTCCAGCATGATTAGAAAATTGTATGTTTATAATAGCTGCTGCTATTATACTGAGAATGGGTCATTATAATTTTGTTCATATGGACATGCACTGACTGTTTTATATTCAGAGCACTTGAAAGATGATAATATTGAAAAATTCATTTTCGTGCTGTTGAGTGTTTGCTGCATAAAATGGTATCTGGGTTGTATTTAAATGGCTACCACTTAATGTTTAGTAAGTGGTTATCATTTGGTGTTAACATACTGTAAAATGCTTCCTCATGATAAAAGTTGTGTTTCAGCATGCTTACAAGATGACAAGTTTATGGTAACTGCTGCTTTTATACTGAGAATGGGTCATTATAATTTATATTTTTTATATGGGCATGTACTGACTGCTTTACACTTAAAAATATTGAAAAATTCTTTTCCTTGTCTTTAATTTGTTGTTGTGTAAAAAAGGGTCTATGTTGTGTCTTTAAGTGGCCATTACTTATATCATTTGAGTATAATTTTCATGTTACCATATGATAAATTACTTTATCAAGATAACAGTTATGTGTTTCAGCATGGCGACAAAATAACAGGTTTGTAATAACTCCTACTATTATTCTGGGAATTGGCTGAATAAAGGGTGTCTCTGATTAGGAGCACTCATTTCACAAACCTGTGATTTTCATGTGCATTTTGAAATTACCGGTGTCCCATAATTAAGACTGGTGGCTTTCTGGACAAATCATTTTGATATATTCTTTGCTTAAATTAAACAAGCCTGATAGCGAGTAACTTAGAAGATCACGATTTTAGCTTGGAAAAATTACAACAAAATTGTGTTGCATGTAGTGACCAGATACTTTCAAATTGGATACTGGTGCATAGGTAAAACATTTTTATTATTTTCTATATTTGAAACATTAACTGATAATCACTTCCTTTACACAACATCAATAAATGTTTTTACATATACTGGTGATGCTGACATCCATTTGCTGTTGAATGTATCTTTATATGCTTCATAAATAATAATAGCCATCGTATAAAATTTAATATCATTTGTGCACCTGAAGTGTTTTAAATGGTAATGGACGGTCTTCTCAAATGTTTGCCCGATATTTATCCATATTATGGCAGTATCGTAATACATTTTGAAACTATTAATTGGCTGTTGTAATAAGTTAATAACGGTGTTTGTAATTGCCAGACAAAATGGGTTGAAATTTAACGAATAGAAACTTGAACTTGCAGTATCAAAATTTAAATATTAAGGTCACATAGTCTCATCTTATTGTTTCTGATGAGACCCAATTAATATAGAAGCAGTTTTGAAATTTTCACACCTGTTAATAAATAAGAATTGATGAGATTTCTTAGTATGGCAATATGCTTAATGAGATTTCTGCTTCAATTTTTACAAGAAAGTTTGAATAATTTATTGATAAAAAGAGATCAGCTGGTTTTAACTTATTTGTATGTTATAACTTAGGTGTTGTGTTGTTATGCTGACTGCTTGCATAAAATTGTAAATAATTTTTTTTTATTTTTCACTTGTGAATCTTTATTTTCAAGTTCAGCTATATAACTAACACAATACAGTTAAGTACATATACAACTAATATTATTGGTTCTACAGATTTAAGCAATAATTTTAAATTGCACATTGAATTATTTGCTAAGCAAACCTCTGATATACTAATTTATTTGAAACTTGCAAGACACATAGCATATTATAGACAAAATTTAGTGCATTTTTATACCATTTTCTTTTAAAGACAAATTACTGATTGGAAGAAAAATGAAATGATAAGTAATAGTTTGTATGCAGATAATTTGGGTTTTTTTCATAAATATTAGAAAAATATAAAGCAATATTAAATTATGAGGGAAAAGTCAGAAATTCCTTTTTTGAGTTAGTATGGCTGATTTTTAACTTTTTAAATGCTGCTGTGAAACCTACAAGGAAGTATAATTCATTAAAGTCAAGAAATAAGAAACAAAAAATTCTTAAATTTATGTCAAATTTTATTGTGTTAAATTTTGAAGTAATTAAATTATTCATTATATATAATTGAATCTCTGAATAAAATCCCATCCAAGTATCTATATCAAATAGTGAAATCAACGTTAAGTACGGCACTAGCGCGCAGCCTGTTTTGTTTCGTTGCTCTCTCGGGGTTTCGACATAGACGACTACGCGTGACGTCACAATCCAGTGTCCCGGCTTCCTTCTATAAGGAGGTGTTGGCTGTTTGCAGCTTATGAGGAGAGCCAGTAGGCACATGACGGTAGGAAGTCTGACGTGGTAGGAGTTAAGAGAATGAGGTGAGGCAGAAGAAGGGCGAGCAAGATGCCGCAAGCCTAGGAATTAGGCCAGACAAGAAGACGTCCCGCAGACGGAGCAGTACAACGTAAAGCAATCATGAGTTTTTATGATAAGCTACTGTGAGAATATACTACATGACAGAACGAGTTTGTAGGAATACAAACTCTCAAAAGCATACATTTGCAGACATAGAGTTACAGTGAGAAAAATGTAGTTTGCAAGATCAGATATCATATAAAAGTTTCGATGAAATAATGAAAAAAGTATTCATAAAAGCTATACACAATATATACAACTATATACAGGAATATTCTACATTATGTAGGAAAGTTCAGATCTCTAGCTAGGTGGGCTGCCAGCAGTCGTAACTCTTTATCTTCCAGTAGTGGAATGTAGTCAAATACATGTAATTTTGACATGTGAGGGCATGTAACTGCTTTCTGGAAAAAGCTGGAGTTTAAGCAATGAAGATGCTCTATTACAGTTTCAATTTTCAAATCCTTGTGTAAAGTCTTATTAGATACGAAATAATGCGCATTCGTTAAGGTGCGCAGCAACTTGTTCTGTGTAATTTGTAATTTAGATATGCCCCTGTCTCTAACTGATGCCCACGCAGGGGAAGTACGCGTGAAGATTGGCCGTATAACAGAGATGTATAAGTGCCGTTTTCTTCTTAAGTCCAGTTTAGAGTGCTCGTTAATAAGTGGGTTAAGACTCTGAATGACTCCTAGTGTTTTTCCCCTGGCATGAGTCAGGTGATCCTTCCAGGAAAATTGATCATTAGTAATAACACCAAGGTAATTCGACTTGCGTAATCTAGGAACTTCTATGTCAAATAGCTTAAGCTTTTCTGTTATTTCAGTGGAAGAGTTCTTCTTTCGGATAATGAGCAGTTTGGATTTATCTGCGTTAATTGAAATACGCCATTTGGTACACCAAAATTCCTTTTGCGGCATGACTTGTTGAAGTTTCCTGACAGCTTGATTAGGACACATAGATTTTACAGCAAGCGCCGTATCATCTGCATAACAGCCAATGAAGTAATTGTAGTTAAAGCCTGTTTTAGGGAAGTCAGTCACCAAGAAGAGATATAAGATCGGACCTAAAATTGACCCTTGCGGGACGCCGGCGTGAATTCGTTTGACTTCAAAAATCTCATTTCCAATAGAAACATGAAAACTTCTGCCTTTCAGGAATGAGTAGATGAGACACGTTACAGTTTTGGTGAAGCCAAGGGAACGGAGCTTGAAAATTAGACCCTCGTGTCAGACGCGGTCAAAGGCTTTGGCCACGTCTAGCATGAGTAAAGCCACATTTTGTCTGTTATGTAATGCACTGCCAATGAACTCAGAAAGTCTGACCAATTGTTTCGTGGTGGAGAGCGTTTTTCGGAAACCAAACTATTCTTCTTGTAGTTTCTCTAAGTATGGATGGATTCTATGATAAATAATGTGTTCAAAAATTTTCCCCCAAACTGGAAGCAAACTGATAGGTTTAAATCATTCTGGGCGAGTGGTAACCTTGCCGGCTTTAGGTAAGACAATCATTTTGGCTCTTTTCCAGTATCTGATAGTTAAGCAAGCATTTAAAATACTGGCATACCTTGCAATACAATTTTTCGGAAAGTTCTTGATTGCTAGGTTGGTTATTGCATCATAGCCCGGAGCCTTCCTGTTTTTTTCGTTTCCCTATGATTTCTTGGATTTCATGTGGAGAGGTGAGTTCCAGATTGTCTTCTAAGTCCTCCTGTGAGGTAAACCAGTCATTAATGCAGTATCTTACATCATAAGCGAAGTCTATGTCACAAGGACGCTCATTCGGTTTAAACTGATTTTCAAAATGTTCTGCAAAGGCGTTTGCTTTTTCTTTATTAGTGAGAGCCACGCTATTATTGAAGTGAAGTGGTTTGTTCGCTACAGCCTTTCCTTTTAGATTTCTGACAAATGACCAGAACGCATTGTCTGGTTCATTAAAATTCATGATTTTTTCATCCCAAAGGTCATTTCTGAGCTGATGAATTGATTGCTTGAAGTCACGATTCAGTCTATTAATTTCCGTTTTAGTACTCGGGTTCCATGTTCGATTCCAGGCTTTCCTTAATCTATTTCTTTCTCTGATTTTATCTTTGATGGGGGGGGAGTCTTCCAGATGTCTGTTTAATGGGAATGTTCTTGGTGGCAGTATTGACTGCATTAATGATACTGTTAGTAAACAGGTGCACAGCTAAGTCTATGTCCTGCTTGGTTCTTAAAGCTGTGTTCAGGAAGGTACTATTACTTAAGATCAGATTATACTCCTTCCAGTCTGTAATCTTTTTCTCCTGCGTCGTTTTGTCTTTTAGGATTCCAAGTGTGGCCATTACAGGTAAATGATCCGAGCTTAGATCATTAACAACTTCAAGATATACTGGAATTGAAGCGGAGGTAAGCAGTAGATCAAGAATGTCCCCTCTGTTCCGGTCGTGTGCAAGATAAGTGTATTCCTCAGGCGCAAAGAAATAAACAGGTTCGTTGTTTATAAATTCAAAGAGTTGTTCTCCATTTGGGTTTGTTTTGCGACAGTTCCATACCTCATGTTTCGCATTAAAATCACCTGCTAATATAACAGGAAGATTTGTGAATAAGATGTCCTTTAATAATTGAGCTTCTAAAGGGTATCTGGGTGGATTATACAAAGCTGTGAAATAAGTTTTTCCATAACCTTGAAGAAACACGGAGACAGTAACATACTCTTGTCCATTATTTCTGTACTGCTTAATCATGCATGATTGGAGAGAGTTCTTTACGTATATCGCTACCCTCCCACCACGATTTAAAGCAGGAATGAATAAAGTCATGATTAGAAGAAATCCTAGCCGTCGTGTAAAAACACATGTGTGAAGCGGTTTTCATGTCAAAGCGCATGCTCAGACTTTCAGCCTCATGACATCAATGGTGCAAAATAAGTCAAAGGGACAAAGAGAGTTTCAAATAACAAGTCTGATAAGACGACGGGGTAGCCGTGTGGTAACGTTCAGGTCTTACACTTAGAGATGGCGGGTTCGAATCCTAGCCGTGGAGTTATTTTTAAAATTCAGAGAAAATAATATTAAATTCCATGAAAATTAATTAAGGTAATAATTAAAATAATGACGTACTAAATAATTAAAATACTTATTAAAAAGAGTAAATTAATGACGTATTAAATAATTAAAAATAATAAATTAAAAGTGATGTCATTCCAGACACGTGGTTCATGAAATCGTTGCCACAAAAAAGAAAGCTTTGAAACATATTATCGTTGCAAAAAAATAAAAATGAAACTCAACATGATTACGCCATCCAATCCCGACAACGTCACTTCCGGATAAATCCAATATGGGGGCGACCCTTCCTGTTGTCACGTGATCCAAGATGGCGGTGGCGGCACATAAAAGGCACACCCCCTGTTACGCTATCTATTGTTATCTTACGTCATCTATCGTTCTATTACGTCGTGGCGGCATCCTTTGGCCGCACGAGTACTCCGGCTTACTACTCATGCATCATCTTCATTGTTTAATAATTTATTTAAAAGTAATACAAGGTGCAATGTTATAAAAATCTCTTTTTTTTTTTTTTTTTTTTTTTTTGGCTGCAAAATAAAATATTTACGAAAAAGAAGAAAAATGAAAATCTCAATTGTTTCAGATTTTAAATTACGTTCAAAGGGGCGTTTTTTTTAACCTTTTGTGTGTTACCTTTATTTATTAAATATCATGTTCTTTGCACTTTTAAACCATAAAATTAAGTTCAGTAGCACATTTTTTTTAAATGGGCTTATCTTTAGAATTTCCGACACAGTTCCGCGTCCGCTGGAGATAAAAAGAATTCCCCCCCGTCCCGTAAAGTGTTGCCATTGCTCGCTTTTAAAACATGGAGTTTGTTACTCAAAAATTCGTTAAAGTTTTATAAAATATGAAACCGATAATAAAATAAATTATAAATTTCAAAGTTGATCTTCCACATGTCCATACTCGTAGGAGGATTACGTCATTCAAAATTCTATGGCTCTATGTACCGCTGTTTTACCACAATGCGAGAAATATACATATATTTATGCACATTTTTGATTATTCAATTTCTTTAAATATAATGCCGGACTCTAACATTTGGTGGCAACAGTTTGAAAAGTGAAACGGACTTTTATAGCGATTCAATGCAAAACGAAAACAATAGTCCTTCAGGGACGAAGCCCGTTTGGACTAACAAATTTCTATGTAAAGATATATTTGTAGCTAGGGCTTTGTTCAGAGTTCATGAAGAAAAATACTGCCAATAAAAAGATTTTAAAAGTGTGCAAAGTTAGATCATGTATAGGCAATTATGAAGATTTCACTACCTGGTTGAAATAAATACAAAAACATGTTGGATACTTCGCGTGTGAGGTTTTACCTGTATTTTTTCGATCCTTTAAATAGTAGGACCACAGATGGGAAGCAATTTTTTACAGAATAATGTAGTATGTGCCAATGGTCCCTATTGGCCGCTCGTGAAATTAAATTTGCAGTTCTTATCACTTTATAGTTACTTTCTCCCTCCTTCCAGCATGCCTTCATGGTGTAACAGCAGCGCACCTGGCGCATATTCGAGAGGCCTAGATTCGAGTCCTGGCGAAGGCATTGCTTATTTTTCACGTTCTAACATCAAAACACTAATGATCCTGTAGTAGTGACCAAACTAAAAGGTGGCGGCGAAGGGCCAAAATAAAAGGTGACAATAACTCGTAACCACGGGAATTTGCCAAGTGGATCTGTAATCCCAGTCGGCCTTGAAAAGGGGGAGCATATAAGATGTTTTCTTCCTCTCTCCAACATGTCTTCGTAGCGTAACGATAGCACATTCAACACATATCCCAGAGGTCCAGGTTTGAGTCCCGGTGGCATATTTCACAAGTGTACATCTGTGTAGCCACCGAGGGAATTGCTTCTAGGATGGACCAATGAGCATCCAGTGATATTTCTGTCATGTCACATGACCTTTCGCGTGCTTTAAGATTTTAGCAAGATGGGTGAAAATATTCTGCCAAGCAATTTTCTGTACAAAATAATTAAAGCATCGTCGATTGCTTCTGAAACTTTTCATTGCGAAGTTAGATCAAATATAGGCAATTATGAAGATTTCACTACCTGGTTGAAATAAATTCAAAAACATGTTGGATACTTCGCAAAAATATCGATGTAAAATATTACTTAATAAGTGGTAAATAAGATGAAGAAAGAAATATGTGATAAACATCTGAGCCTAAATGTAATCTTTACATAAAACTATTCGTATGAGAAAAATATTTACACCAGTTATATATGTAAATAGAAGTCAGCACTTTTTATTGCAGTCTATATGAAAAAGATGTTCTATAATATTAGCCAATGCAGAATTTTATTCAAAGTGAACTTTACTAATTTGCATTCGTATGCATTCAGTGTGTTAAATTTCTCATTTACTAATTGGCTCTTAAATGTACTGTCTACACAAGAAATAATACTCATCAAACAGAGTGAATTTATCTTACTCACAACGAATATATTCAATTTATTTATATATAATTTTTAATGTTAGCAATAGATATAATCAGATCCTATGTATACTGAATCTTACACTTTAAAAATCGGCCCACCAGCGGCCGAGTTGCAAAGTCGCTGAACACTGGTAGTTCGGTCCGAGGTTCGAATCCCGTGAACGGGCTGGCTGCATGGGCGTTTTCGTGGTTTTCCCCATGTGTAACGTGTATACGAGTCAGTTTCCCTTAGAAAGTCCTCTACGAAGGCATCCCTCCCCTTAGGCAGATAGCTTTAGTGTGCTTAGCCATAATTAAATAAACCAAACCAAACCAAACCACTTTAAAAATCAAAAGAATGAAAGCACTGAAATATAAAACACTAGATTCATTGCAACCCTTTCAGTCATTCTCAGCTCAATTAAAAAAATATACACTTGAATTCTCTTAATCCACATAATATGCCGTGAACATCAATCCAAATATTTATGTGTAATAAAAATCGCATGAGTGAAATATTAGATTTGCAGTATTATTAAAATGGCAAGCAGGCAATAAGATTTGATAACTGTAGCATTTTTATCACTTTATGTGTTAAATCAAAAAATTTGTTGAAAATTTAGATATTTCTTAATTTTTTTATGAAATTATAATTCAGATTTTTTTTTTTTTTTTTTTTTTTCCCGCTCTGAAGAGGAAGATGGAATTCCAATCAACTTATTTACAATTTTGGAATTATTTTTCTTCAATTTCTTGCTCTGAAAGTATGGGAGAAATTATTCAATGACTAACAAATTATTTGATTCAAATTCTTAAAATTATTTAACTTTATGCAGTAACCATTCTTGAGAGTGAAATTTCCACTTAATTTTTATCACTTAAATTTTTATACTCCCTAAATTTATAACAAATTGCCTGATGTGGCAAAATTATTTTTTGAAGAGCTTCGAATAAATTTCAGTATATTTTATCCCTCAAAAAGCACACATATGCACACAAAAGAAGACCACTTGCCTTGATTTCCATCATAAAATTATTTCCTTAATGCAAATTTAGAAAACTTATAACCATACATGTTAAAAATTTGTTGATTAGATTTTCACAATACTAACATATACACAAATACTTATTAATGATGCTTTTGAATAACCAAGCAAAAGTCACCATTCAATTTAACGAACAATTTCTAAAAATTTCGTCACTACGTCCAATTTTTTTGCTGCACATTGTTTCGAGAACATGTATTCTGCTAAATACAATGCAAAGTCCCATTTCTTTTATATTGGGGTAGCTGTGTTTTAATATGCCGCCATGTACCTTAAATTGCATTAGTGTGTGCTCCTGTAATTTCATCCACAAAAGAAATGCTATGGTTTACAGCTAAGTGGTCAAATTCCAGGGTGTTTAAGCTTTGATAAGGCCTCCGGCAGTCTGATATTATAGTTGTTTCTGGGCGAATCCACTCTGAATAACACTATTTATGTTGTACGATCATGTACAGCCACAAAAAAAGAGTCTCCACTATCACGTTCAACACCTCCAAACACCCACTGCCCTTCAACATGATGGCCCCGATGATATTTTCTTTTTCCGAATTTACTTTCATCAATTTCAACTGTTTTACCAGGTCCACCAATCATCTGGCTGTTCATTTCAATGTACTCCAGAATTGTCTCTCTTATGCATTGGCTCCAGGAGGCCATTCTGTTTGATCCAAAACCATATTCTTTCATTATCGTTGATGTAGCAAGTTTTTTCGAGCACATCATATGCCAACACAAAGATTTCAGCTATAATCAGTTAGCTTTTTGAAAACCATGATGATACTGGAATAGTCTTTGAAGCATAGCAAACACTGCTGTTATTTGTTTTTTTTTTCCCCACAGTACCACAGTGGAGTAGCGAGCATAACTATGGCGCCCGGGGCAAACTAACTTTTTGGCGCCCTGCCCCCTCAAAAATTTAAAAAAAAAAAAAAAAAAAAAAAAAAAAAAAAACTTGCAGTAATATAATGCATAGAATATATTTGTAATAAGAAAATAATACCAATAGTAATAAAATGCTGAATCTGCCATAAAAATACTCTAAAACATGTTAAGAATAGTCACTACCTAACTACACTAGCACTGGATTCGGAAATGTATCTGTGTCGGCTGAAAAATCAAACATACGACGATCTGGAATTAGTTAAAAAGGTATTATTTATTTTACATATTTATATAATTGTTTTTAAAAAAGTAAAATTTTTAATCAATTAAAAGTTTAATATATATTACAGATAAGTAGATATATTTATTAATAATAATATAATATTATAATACATTGATACAATTAATTACTATGCATATATTTTTATTGGTTTAGATAAAGGAAATTTATCAATTACTTCATCAAAGATCATTTCAAATTCTTCTCTTTCCACATTTAAAGATGCTATATTACTTAGGGGATCTTGTCCCACCGTTGACAGTAAATAGTCAAAATTTATTTTAATTTGCTGAACAAACGTACATAGCTAGCATATGATAATGAAATAGTAAGGAGTATTTGAAGGGCAATTCCTAGATCTGGAAAAACATTTTCTCCATAGATTTGTAAGGGACTTTTAGGTTCAATTTCTTTTTTTCTACTGCGAAGGAATATCTTGCAGTCACATTCACTGCTCAAAACAATTAGGAGATACTGTGAGTTCGGTTATAATCGACAACCATTTTAATAAAAAGAAATAGAAGAGATTATAAACAAAAAATATAACCTTCACAAAATATGAAAATTTAGTATGTTATGTCGAAATCTATGCGTATTAGATCTGGAGTAAGGAGCAACCTGCAGCATTCCTTTGCAGTACGAGATTAAAAGCAATTGATACGCATTGAATGTTTTGTAGCAGTTAATATACGATGTCTCAGCAAGATGACTTAGTTGAATCGGTAGTCAGGAAGACCATCAGTCGTTTACAGGAGAGTCAAACGAAATCCATTGTAGCGAAAGTGTTAGGTGTTTCCGAAAATGTCATTTTCAGACTATGTAATCGTTTTTCGAAACTGGATATGTTTGAGAAATTCGGGACAAGGTCGTGCTATCGTTTTAAAATAAAAAGCGGGAGCTAAATGCGCATTTCGTTAAAAAAAAAAAAAAACACCTATATCTTTAATTTAGAGAAATAAAGCAGTTAGAAAGAACGTTTTGTATGCGGAGATATTTGGTTGATGTACTGGAAACATTTTATTACACATTTTATCAGACAAACCAAGAAAATAAATAACTAACTATATAGCAATAATTATTAATTTTAAATATGTTTTCAGAAATCGATCAAAATAAAAACTGAAATTTTTCGGAAAATCTTGTTTGGAGACCATTTGGCGCCCCTCTGCGAGCGGCGCCAGGGAGCATCATACACCCCCTTGCCCCCCCCTTGCTACGCCACAGCAGTACCATGTTATGCCATCTGAGAGTTTGCGATCATTTTTTAGAACCATCGAACAGTTGCATTTAGGACACAACATACTACTATGATTTAGCTCAGCCTTCTTTAAAAGTTCGAGCAAAATGTCTTGTTTTGTGCACAGAAACAGTGAGAACAGCCTAGTGGGGATACCATTTTTCCCCAAACAATTACCAATGGATGGCAGCTGACAAGAACTGGCTATAATGCTTTGATATTTTTCTATTATACTCTTTAGTGGTGCCATATTACTACAATATATATATTTCTTTAAATAGTTTTTAATATAAAATTACACTTAGAATAATGTATGAAAATACAATAAGTAAAAGAATGTAAAATTAAAATAAATATGTAATATAATTTTTCTAATAGCAAAATATCTGTAAAATGAAATATAATGAATTATAACTAAATAAAGAAAAAATAATATATAAATAATACAATAATAAGTTGAATAAGATCAAAATGAATAATAAAAAACTATATTAAATGTTAAAATAAAATGGTAAAATAAAATTAATTATAATAAATAATAATACCCTGAAATGGTAACAAAATATCAGTATTTAAGATTAAAGAAAACTACTAATAACAAAAAACGGTACTATTCGGTTTCGAGGACCGTAAAAAAATTGCAGCGAAAATTTATGCGCAAAAGCGCAAAATCTAGCAAACGCGCCCATTTAACAGCGCGCCAAATTTAGCGTACGCGCTGATTTCAGATTGCGTAAGTTTATATAGTTCTATATTTCTTAAGACGCCATGGAAATACTAGTTTAATTTTTTATTCATTTTTTGATTTTAAATCCTTTTTTGTTATCCTATGGATTTAACAATTTGAGAAATGCCCATGACGAAAAGTGGACAATAGAATTTTGGATAAAGTGCAGAATCACCCACTGCTTGACGCGTTTTTAAGAATTGCACATACTCGGTATCCATGTGCACATCGACCTATTGTCACTTTAAAAAAAAAATCCTAGAATTGAACAAAAACGGCACTGCGCACACCCTTGACTTTACCTATGTACACATCGACCTATTTTCACTTAAAAAGTCAAAGAAAATTGACAAAAATTCAGTTGTTTTTAACCTTGTAAAAAGCGGCAAACAAATAAGTGAGCGATTCTGCACTTTACCGAAAATATTTTCAAAGAAAAGGCATCATTCATTATAGAAAATTACGTCTGAACAACCAACGAGATGAAATTATGCTTTAGCGATAAGTCGGTAGCGAAATAGCGATGCAGACTTCCATTCAGTTATGTTTAGCAATTTTTCTATAAATTATAATAGTGATCTGAAATAGTTATTTACTCTTAGGCTTCCATTCAGTCATGTTTAGCCTTTTTCATATAAATTATAATAATAAAAAAGTATTATATGAAATTAACCTTTCATCTAAATTAAAACATCAATCTTAACTAGTTATTTACTATTACAATACTTCCTTACTTGCGTTAGAGTTGCCGCAATTATTTTTGGCAGCAACGGCATCAACAATAGTTTGGCGATTTTTTACGGCCCTCAAAACCGAATAGTACCCAAAAAAACAAGAAGAGTTTGGCACACGCACTACGTAAAGAAGTAGATTCTCTTTCCGGTCTTCTGTAGCGTTTCTGGCACGGCTACGATAAGTGGCGCATTATCTGCCACTTGGCGAGTAAGAATAGTGTTGCTGAGAAAATGGGGTTATATGCAAGTTTAGCCTTAAAAACATTTAAAGTATAAAATATTTATATTAAACATTTTTTTAATCTTAATATGTTGATAATTTCAATATTTTTTACCCATTTCATCCTTTAGACTATAAATAAATTATAAAAAAAGCATTTATGATTACAGTCAAGAGTCTTTAATCCGGACTCGTCGGGACTTCTGTGATTCCGGATTATAGATCATCAGTTTAAATCTGCTAGGATGGCACGCATAAATTATAAAATTAAAAATATGAAACTTTTTTTTATGAAATAAAGAGCAATTATGATCTAAAGTGTATGAAAATTTACAAAATAAAAAAAAAAAAAAAAAAAAAAAAAAAAAAATAATAATAATAATATTTATTTGTTTACTTATATTACTACAATATATATATTTCTTTAAATAGTTTTTAATATAAAATTACACTTAGAATAATGTATGAAAATACAATAAGTAAAAGAATGTAAAATTAAAATAAATATGTAATATAATTTTTCTAATAGCAAAATATCTGTAAAATGAAATATAATGAATTATAACTAAATAAAGAATAAATAATATATAAATAATACAATAATAAGTTGAATAAGATCAAAATGAATAATAAAAAACTATATTAAATGTTAAAATAAAATGGTAAAATAAAATTAATTATAATAAATAATAATACCCTGAAATGGTAACAAAATATCAGTATTTAAGATTAAAGAAAACTACTAATAACAAAAAACGGTACTATTCGTAAACATTTTTTTCAACACGCGCATGCCTAAAGCATACATTACGCAAAGTCGAAATTAAAAAATTGCAACCAGAAAACTATTTGATGTGTATTCGTGATATTTATAATGACGAGGAATTTGATTTAAATCATATCAAAGACGGAGTACATCGAGATGAAATACTACATTTAGTAAGGAATTATAAGCCGAATAAAATAAAAGCATCTGCCCTGATAATAACGATAGTGCTGACAGATCAACTTCCAGTTCATTGCGCGCCTGCCGATTTAATTAGATGCAAAGTATGTAAATAAAATAAAACTATGTAATTTGCTGCACGTCTTTAGTATTTTATCACAATACAGAAATCACCTAATATATTATTTCATTACAGGTTCAAGAAATGCATCTCTATCATTAATTCAATAATTTTGATTGTTAAACTCAGAAACGTTTTTAATGCAAAGAACATACAAGTTACAGTACACATATGGAATAAAACATTTGGCCTTGATACAGAATTGCATCTCAAAAGTTTGTCAAAGTGGTAGCAAGCATATGATCACCACATGGCATTTTGGTAGGTAACAGATGTAACACTGAATATGAGTGATACGAAAATCTGTGAAAACTGATATCCAGGGTCAAATTTCGGATAAGACGGAGGAAACACAGAACACATGATGCCAGACGCTGAATAAGAGTAACAATCCAAGCGGGTCGGTATAAGCAGCTTTAAACTCTTTAGGACAGGATAGATAAGCAAATGTAGCTTCAAGTCGGCATTAGTTGAAAATTCAACTGAGATATAACTTGCATATATAGTTTTTTCGTTTTCTGAAAGAAATAATTAGATTATGATTTATTTGTATCAAATGACAATTCAAAAACCTCATCAAAGCGTCAACAGTACGTTTTATAGCACCCGGTACAATACCTTTAATTCTAAAATTCTGTCAGTCAATGCCTCTCTTATTAACAAGAGTTTTCCCACCACTTAATACTGACAATTGGGGTGATTCAGACTTGACCGCAAAAATTGAGCTTTCTTTGCTGCACACACAAATCTTTACTACACTGATAAATAAATGTTGATACCAATTTAACATCTCCTCAAAAGACAGAAGGCTTCTCTTCTGCTTAGATCAACACATATCTTTTCACACTATTCTAGTGTCCAAACGAATTCTTACACACATGACAGATTCCTCTCTCCTGTCGATATACATATCTTAATAATCCCTTATCAAAAGTGAAATTTTCCATAATTTATACACAAGTCTTTCACCCTGTGTGAATAAGCATATGAGCTTTTATACTACCCTTCCAACGAAATGACTTCTTACATATTTCACACACATGAGGTTTCTCTCGTGTGTGACCAAGAATATGGCCGTTTAATGCACCCTCCTGTTTAAATGACTTCTTCCATATTTCACACATATGAGGCTGCTCTCCTCTGTGAATAAGCATATGGTTGCTTAAAGTAGAGTTCAGACTAAAGGACTTCTTACATACTTCACACGCATAAGGTTTCTCTCCCGTGTGAATAAGCATATGTCTGTTCAAACTATCCTTCGCACTAAATGACTTCATATTTCACACACATGAGGTTTATCTCTCGTGTGATTACGCGCATGAGTATTTCAACTATTCTTCTGACTAAAGGACTTCTTACATACTTCACAAATATGACGTTTCCCTCCCGTGTGATTAAGCATATGGGTGTTTAAACCCACTTGTATTTAAATGACTTCTTACATACTTCACAAATATGACGTTTCCCTCCCGTGTGATTAAGCATATGGGTGTTTAAACCCACTTGTATTTAAATGACTTCTTAGATTCTTCACATACATGAGGTTTCTCTCCTGTGTGAATAAGCATATGCCTGTTTAAAGCACTCTTGTGTTTAAATGACTTCTTACATACTTCACACACATGAGACTTCTCTTCTGTGTGAATAAGCATGTGTCTCTTCAAAGTGGACTTCTGACTAAAAGACTTTTTACATATCTCACACACATAAGATTTCTCTCCAGTGTGTATAAGCATATGGCTGTTCAAACCGCCCTTCTGAGTAAATGACTTCTTACATTCTTCACATACATGAGGTTTCTCTCCTGTGTGAATAAGCATATGGCTGTTTAAAGAAGACTTTTGACTAAAAGACTTGTTACATACATCACAAATATAAGGTTTTTCTCGTGTGTGAATAAGCATATGCCTATTTAAAGACCCCTTGTGTTTAAATGACTTCTTACATACTTCACACACATGAGACTTCTCCCCTGTGTGAATAAGCATATGGCTGCTTAAAATAGAGTTCTGACTTAAGGAATTCTTGCATACCTCACACACATGAGGTTTCTCTCCCGTGTGAATTAGCATACGGCTGAGCAAACCACCCTTGTGACTAAATGAGTTCTTACATACTTCACATACATGACGTTTCACTCCTGTGTGAATAAGCATATGGCTGTTTAAAGAAGACTTTTGATTAAAGGACGAGTTACATTCTTCACAAATATAAGGTTTTTCTCGTGTGTGAATAAGCAAATGCCTATTTAAAGACCCCTTGTGTTTAAAGGACTTCTTACATACTTCACACACATGAGGTTTCTCTCCTGTGTGAATAAGCATATGCCTGTTTAAAGCACTCTTGTGTTTAAATGACTTCTTACATACTTCACACACATACGACTTCTCTTCTGTGTGAATAAGCATATGGCTGTTTAAAGTATACTTCCGACTAAAGGAATTCTTACATACTTCACACACATGAGGTTTCTCTCCCGTGTGAATAAGCATATGGCTGATCAAACCACCCTTGTGACTAAATGAGTTTTTACATACTTCACATACATGACGTTTCGCTCCTGTGTGAATAAGCATATGGCTGTTTAAAGAAGACTTTTGACTAAAGGACTTGTTACATACTTCACACATATAAGTTTTTTCTCGTGTGTGAATACGCATATGGATATTTAAATTACTCTTATTGCGAAATGTCTTGTTACATATTTCACATATATAAGGTTTCTCTCCTGCGTGAGTAGGCACATGCATATTTAAACTGAACTTAATGATTTCTTGAATACTTCACACACATGAGCTTTTTCCCCTGTGTGAACAAGCAGACGACTGTCTGAATTAACTTTTTAAATAAATGTGTACATAACTCACGTATAAGAGCTTTCTCTCCAATGTAAATTAGCATATACGTCTTTAAAGTACATTTTTGACTAAATGACATCATACAAATTTCATGCATATGAGATTTATGTTCAGCATGGATGTAGTGTTTTAAATATTACCTCTAGAAAATGATTAGTTACCTTGTAATAGACCATGAACCTAGAACATCCTCCTAATAGAACACGTAATTTCAGAACACGAACATAGAACATCCTCTTTCTAGAACATGCAATTTCTGCACAATATTGATAACTGTAACTGGCAGTCTTAATATAATATGACTTGCTACATATCTCGTGATGAAGTTCATCCTCTGAAGGAATGTAAAACGGGCTTCTTAACAGAAATTTCGGTAAAAGTAGTTTTAAGACGGTTCACTCTAGCAATTCATGTGTCATGTAAATACGCGTCCTTTTCTTCGTAAAAGAATCAACATAAATTATTCATATGACGTATCAGCTACTTGCTATTAGAATACCTTCATGTTTCACTGAAATTAGTTTCTTATAGTTCACTAAAGTAAAGCTTCCTGCGTGATCGTAGTAACAAGTTTAAACAGGAATTTTTAAAAATGGTCACATGGTACGTTACGACTACATGAAATTTTTGTATAGTAGCTAGTCAATGATCTATAGCTTGAAGAAGTTACATGTCACGTTCGAAATTTAGTAACAACTGTTAAAACTTATACGGAAAATGTAATCGGCTTTTCAAGATTTGAATACTTAAAAGTATTAATCACACTTGAGCATGAAGTAAACTTTAATTAAACACTCACATCATAGTTTTAAAACAGCCACTTTCACTAAATAACTATAATTGCGGTAATTATTCAAATAATAAAAACAGTTTCAACGTAAACAAACCTTATTATCAATTTACTGTGGTTTAATGTCTTTAAACTTGAATATCTATCATTATTGCCATGCACAAATTAATAAACTATACTAGCAAAATTTAAGTGAGGCTTGCTAATGAGCCAGGAAATTTAAAATGCACAACAATAAACATTAAAATAAATAGTGTATTATTAACATCCTCCCATCTTTTCATTATAAATTAATATCAAAAGTGGCGATTTTGCTTTTTGAATATAAACGTTTGTTATATTATTATTATATATTATAAATGTTTGATTATAAACGTTGTGTTTGATGATAAATGTTTTTTAAAAATGTTTTTGATAATAAATTATAATCAAAACGCAGAATCACCACTGTCTCATTTTAAGTAGCCTTATAAAATACCTGTATGTCCTAACCAGAGATAAGTTATGGAGAACAGCCTTAACGCCAAAAAGGGAAGAAACAGCTTATTATGGTAGACCACGTTATGGTTGTCATCGTGGACCTTATAAAAGATAGACCAACCCAGTGGGCGGGGCTCTCGTCACCGACATGTCGGCAAGAAAGTGTAGGGACGATATGGTTTACTTTAACACTGAAACCTATGGTGTTTGTATCACATAACTCTTTTTAATTATTAAATGTGATACGTTGTATAGTGATGCGATTATGAAACCCACAGTTTCTTCCAAATAGGTTTTAATATATCTCATTAAAGCACTTTTTACTGCATTTCGCGCATTTTTTTTCTTGTGTAATTCTTGTACACACATCTGTACTTTGGTAAAACGGTAAAAACTCTAAGCACAAAATTTATGAACTTAATTTCGAGTACAAATAAATTAAAATTAATAAGATTGATAGTACGCGATGGTTTGAAATAAATAAGTATAATTAAAAATGATCTGAATTTTTTTTTTAATTTAATGATCATTTTCAGGCAGTGATTTTCTAAACTATAATAACATTACAAAACGATCATATTTATTTGATTATATGATCATTAAATTATTAACATTAAAGTGGATTAGTTATTTTAATAATTCATAAAATTTGGAGCATAAAATTTTCTGAGCGTAATGAAGGAAAAAAAAGATAAAATAAAATCTAAATGCACTCTTTTTTTAAAGTTTTGTGTGCTACCTATATTTATTGAGTATCATGTTCTTCAATCGTAAACCACATACATTTGAAAACAGTATATCTTTAGAATTTCCGCACTGGAGATAAAACTGTTATTTTCCATACAGTGCTCGCTCTGAACTCGTTGAGTTTGTTAATCGAAAATTCGTTAAAGTTTTACAAAATATGAAATAGATTAAAACAAATTCGAAATTCTGCCGTCCAGATGCCTATGTTCGGGTGGAGGATTACGTTATTTAAAATTTGATGGCTCTAGATACTGTCGTTTTTGTCACAGTGCGAGAAACATACATGTATTCATGCAGATTCTTCATTTATATAATACAGGGCGATAATATTTGGTAACAACAATTTGCAAGGAGACACGGACATTTATAGTAAAACAGCGCAAACTGCCGCTTCGAAACCAACAGCCTTTCTAGGCTACCGCCCCTTTGGGCTAATAAATTAAATTAACAGTAAATAAAAAAAATCTTATGCAGAACTAAAAATAAATTTTAAAAAATAATCACTATAAAATACAAGCAAAATTAATCATTACGGTTAAATACAATTTTAACATTAGAATCAAATGTGTAAATTTTTTAAGAAGTCAAAAGTCTTTATCACTATGATGTATTATGAAATATAATTGAAATAAAACTCCTTTATAGAAATTGTGCTATAATACTCATCTATAATTTTAAAAAAGCAGCACTATTTAGAATTTTAAACAAAACTTTCAAAAATTCGTTTTTGAATATTTTGGTATTTTTTACTCATTTACACCAATAAAAAGCATAAAAATTGCAAGAGAAAATTGCTTGTTTGAAATTTTCTATTAGTTCAGATTTAAAATATTATTTTCTAAAAGAAGTAGTTACAAATTTCCTTACAGCATAGGAAAAGCTAAAAAAATATCCAGTTCTGAAAGCATGCAATAGCTTCATAATTATTTGGAACGTTAATTAATGCTCGATAAATATGCTAAATTTTTAAAAATCAATCTCAATTTCAAAAATAAAAATATGTAGTAATTCTAATTTATGAAATGAGGCGCTAGAACCAGCTTTTTCTTGACAATTATACACGCTGCAATAGGCAACCAATGTTAAATTTTTGCAGGTCGTCCCTACTCCTCCGGATGTGATCAAGGCGACAGCCGACAACGCCTCAGACGGGGGAGAAAACCCGTTTGGGTTGGTCTATTTCTTTTAAGATCCCCGATGACGTACTTCCTCTAGGAGGACAGAGTGATACTTTTTCCCTGCTAAGGGATTATCCGTAGCAGCAGATCGGGATACGTATTCGCAAAATATTATTACGTTTGCTGTTTGCTTATCAAGCAAAGAGTATTAAATTAGAAATAGCACGTAATTGAATAAAATATTGATAATATATGTAAAAATAAGTGTCTTGAACCTGTAAATATTTATTTAATGCTTTATTTTCTGTTTTCATTTGCTTTGTTATGCTTCCCTGTACTCAGCGATGTTCAAACATGGTTTATTCTATAGCTTTTTTTTTTTTAGTATTTGTTTTATGTGCATTGATTACAAGTAATCTATAAGCATTTTCTTGTACTATTTTTCTTGCAATGTGTGCTTTCATATCGTAGTGCAATAAAACAAGTCAATGTCTGCTTTCATATCATATTCATAGTTATGTACAGTAATCTGAATTCAGAGCAACTTTAAATTTGAATATAGGGTTGCAGTTTTACTTCACAGCTGCAGGAAATATCTGGCTTAAACAGACCTAAGTTCTCAGACTAAACATATTTGCAGTATATTTGTTCTGGGACATTTGTAGCCTCAGTCTATTATTTAGTTCATAGCACATTTAATATTTTTAGTACTTATTGTACGAATTAGAAATAATAATAACTTTTTAGAAATACGTATGCGATAAATTTGTGTAGTGTTAGACATGGTAATGCTCTCAAGTCTTAATTGTTCAAAATTCCACAAAATGAAATGTTACAGTATTTTATTTTTTTAACTGAAGTATAAATATAAAAATTTCATTAAACCTTCTAGAAGGATACATATTTTGTAGTATTTAAACACATATTTAGTTACCTGCATAATGTAATGGAAAGGGTAATTTGCATTAAACATTTCCTCATCCTTATGTTTATAGTATTTTATATATATAATGCATTATGAACTGAGAAGTCTCAATAAATTTTAATAAAATAATATTTCTTGATGTCATAAAATAATGCTGTATGCAGTTAATAAATGTGGATTAAAATGCTATAAGAATTAAACTAAAAATAATTTAATTTTTTATTTTAATTGTCATAAATATAAATCATTTCCAACTTACAGAATGTGATAGTAAAAATTTTACAGTATTTCCTTCATGATTTATTTAATTTAATTAAATAAACCGAAGTCCTTGGTAATTGTTTATGATTACAGCAAGATATTTGAGAATTATTATAAATGAATTGTACAAATGGATAATGCAAACTTCATGCATTACAATGACAGTGGATCTTGTTTACGAAACAGAGATTGATTCTAGTGCAGATCTTGTCAGCCAATTAGCATCACTGCAGCAGAGACTTGCTGAACAGCTTTCAAAGTATATGCCAATCACTTCTTTGTCATTGCGATGCATGTATTGCAGTTAGTAAACAGTTCATCTGAACATTCTGATAAATATCAAGCATTATTTCTTTTAAATATCTATGATTAAAATGGCATTTTATTCTCTATGTTCTTTGCACTAAATATGTTTCTGTATTCATGTTTCACATTCCACAATACATTGTATTGCGAAAATTGTTACCTAAGCCATGCTATATTATACCTTAGAGGGTTGACTATAGAGGCAAATAAAAATTAAATTTTATGTATATTAGGAATAGTATTTATATGATAGTTGAATATTGAGTTCATATCATAAGTCCTATACATAACTACCCATCAAAATGTTTTGCAATGAAATTTATTGTCCCTCTTTTTACCAAATAAAAACAAAATAAAGCATTTAACACCTGTAAGCTATGTAAATAATGAGGCATATGAAATCTGTAGGCATGTAAATAATGAAACATGTAACATCTGTTACTCATGTAAGAGCAATACAGTTATTCAACTAATATGTTTAACAATAATATTGACTCTAAATTAGCTAATTGCCCCCTTCTTGAAAAAAACATATAATGCATAAGACATTTTACAGAATTACAGCTAAACTCAAATTAAATACTTTTTAATTTGCTTATTTAGTAATAGTTTGACTTATTTTATTGTGATTTTTATTTTAATTTGATTTGGCTTGGTCTGCGTGATTTGTTTATGGCAAAGTATGTGAGAGCTATTTGCATAAGCAGAAGCACGCTTTTATAGAGGACTTTCTAAAACACACTCACCCGTATCCTCATTTCACATGCAGCCAATCTGTTTACCTGGAATTGTACTCAGGTCAAACTACCAGGCTTGAGCAACTTTACTGCTCAAGCACTGGTGGGCACATTTTTGTTATGATGGAATAAATTTTCCCATTGTACTTTTACATTTTTCTTTGAAACAGTTATGGATTTATTTTCAAGCTGCGATATTGAGACTATTGTGGTGTCATTTTGCAAATGACTTGTATTCATACATGTGCCCCAAATAATACTTGTGTAATTAAAAACTTGCTCAATGCTTATATGCAAAGTATTCAGTTTAAAAGTGTACCGTTCATAAAAATCATAATTGTACACATTCATAAGACATACCTTGTATATATCATACATTCAAGTTTCAGCCTTAGAAGGCCAGCGAGTGATGTTGTTCCATTTGGAAAGATTGATTGGAATGAGCCTGTGCGTGAATACTTCATAAAAAAATAGATACTTCATTTACTGAAGAATACTACTGAATTATATAGATATTGAAACTATCAAAATGGTAGTACAAGAGTTGGATCAGAGTATGAATCATTAATCGAAAGGATACTATGCATGGCTCGACTAATCTACTCCATAGTAATCCAAATCTAATCCATCTTTGCATAAATTTACCTTTGAAAACTACCAAAAATATTTAGCAAAAAAGGGGAGAACTCTTAAAGTTATGCAATGAATGAATGTGTTTTTATTTCTATAGCAGGCTACACTTCCATACAATTGATAAATTAAGTACACAAAGTAATGAAATCTTGCATCTTAAAAGGAAACCAGATACCTTTCCTGGTAGTAATGAAGAAAATCTGAAGGTATTCCAAAAGGTTTCCTAAAATTGCCTGAAGAAAACTTCCAAAAAATACTACTAAATATATAACTAGTAAAAAAAGGGTCTCATCTTAATTCATTTAAACCCCAAGCTAGCAGTCAGCCTTGTACAAGTAACCCAGATAATCCTAATAGTCAAACAGAATTTGTTACCTCAACCTAGTTCAGTTTCATGTATCAAATCTCGGAGAAGTCGTGAATGTCATATTCTTTCTGGCATAAGGGCATTTGAATTCTGCTGAAGCAAAAGTTTCCTAGAGCAGCCGGTAATAGAAAAAGGTAAATACAAGACCACTGGCTAATAAGTTGCACTTTATTTTGCATACACAATCTTATCCTTTCAAATATATTTTCATTACAGAGCACGTTTGTCAAAATGTGACCTTCACTTATTACTTACTTAATTATTATGTAATTATCATTTATTATTTTAAAATATTGTATTTAATATAGTATTTCAAAATTTTAATGATCAAGTTATTAATTAAACTTACTTAACTTTTACAAAAGTAATGATTGAGATATCTTAGGCTATTATAAATCTCAGTATATCATAAATTTTAAGGTATGTATATATCTGAAACTGTTAATAAGAAATTAGCACATTCACATTACGTAACTAAATTCATTTTTATAAACTTGGTTAATTTTTAATATACTATTAGAGGTATTTTGAACTGTGAATCACAATTGGTTTGGTTTAGTTGATTATTGCAAAGCACACTAGTGTTCTCTTTCTAAGGGGAGGATGCCTTTGTGAAGGACTTTCTCGGGGAAACTACCTCGTATACTTGGTACAGGTAGGGAAAACCATGAAAACACCCATGCAACCAATCCCATTCTTCGGAAATCGAATAGGAACTGCCATTATTCAGTGATTTTTTTTACCACTCAGCCACTGGTTACCTGTGAGTTATAAGACATGTGCTGTCATTTACACTGAGTAAAATAAATTCTGCTTTATCATAATTAATGAGACTTTTGTATGTCTTGCATTAAACTCGCATTTAAACTTCTCTTACCGTAAATGCAGAATTCCAGGAGGGGAAAAATCTAGCTTTTTCAAAAGCATTGAGATTAATAGTTTTAGAAATTTTTATACTAATTCTTGTAAATACTTATTCAGAATACCAAGAGTAGTAAATTACAAATTACAATGTTATATAGAGAAGGGAATGAAAGTCTAAAATAAAATGCTTTATAGATAGAACCATTGTATAGTATAGATTATCTTGTATAAATAAAGCAACAAGAAGAAGAAAGTTCACATGACTTTCAACTTTACATGTCAGTCTTGAAAAACAGTCTACAAAAGGATGAGAAGTTTTACACTGATTTTTTCCTGCTGAATATGTTAAAAGCAAAAAGGTTCAGTTTGTACGGTTTATATTTATTTTAACTAACATTTATTTTAAGTTTAAACTATCTTTCCTGTCAAGCGTTACTTTCCCCTGGAATTGCCAATGCCAGAGTATGTAAATTTTAGTAGAGCACGCAAAGTATTCAAAATAGTCAGCGGAAGTATTCTGATTTAAATAGAAGGGAAACGAGTTCGAAAGTGTGCTTTCTTGCTTCACGAGCGTGGAGGTTGGTAGTTAGAAATTGAAGAACCACGCGTTTCGGCCTGTGTGCTTGCCTCGGCAGATAGTTAAATCTTCCAACGTAATATTCAGAAGTTTGCTAAATTATCAGCGGTATCTTAGAACGAGGTTAGGTTAGTTACGTTTAGAGAGCCTCGTAGGTAGTCACTTGTTATTATTCATTTTTAGTTTCTCATTTTTATTTTACCGCCGGGTCGGCGTAGTTTGTGAGCGTCAAGAGCACGCATCTGTAATTTCTAAAGTTGAATGAAAAGGGATTTAAACCCTTCTCAAGACTTTGTGTACTTTCCAGTAATTAGCAGTCACCACTATTGTTGCGTGCAGGTTGGAAGCGGGCAACATTACAAGTTATTGACCATGTGGTTTAATGTTTTATTAAGCATATTCATTTCAAGTTCTATCTGCCTAGAACAAAATGCTTCTTAGCACCAAAACTATGGTAGCAATTCAGTTGAAAGCATCTTTAAACCTTCCATAGACTTAAAGATAAAATTATATAACTTTTTCTAAAATTACTTACATGCACAGTATGTAAAATGTAAAATAATTTAATGCCTCACTTTCAGATTTACAGGCATCTTTATCAAGAACTGCAAAAGACGTTAATTTGATTGGCTTATCAATGCAAAACTGAAGTGTTATAGCAAATAAGAAAAATATTCTAAATAATCTTTATTACAAAAAGAAGATAGACTATATATAGCTAAAGTAATTTTCATAAACAGCTGAAGGACACTGAAAAAAGGATCTGTCTTAATATGGGAGAAATTGCACTTGTGTTGTAAGGATCTTAAGTTTTACTAACGTTTATTTTATTTTAAATCTTTACTATCACTTCTTATTTTCTACTTCCGGCCAGAATTATAAGCGTGAAGGAGTTTATGCAAAGTTGTCTGGCGAACGCCAAGTATTTAAGTGTGGCCTTTTTGCCAAGCAAAAGAGAGGAAGCCGTGAGTTCGAAGCAGGCCGCTTACCTTAGAAGTTACGCAGTTGCTACTTTGCCTTCCAGGCCAGAGGTTTTAATCCTCTTGATAAATTAAACGTATTGTAGTGTTCACAGTCTCTGTGCTACATACGCTTTCTGTTATTATAAGGCCAATCTTATTCTAAAGTTAAATTAGAGTTTAGTTTTATTTTGATATCTTTTAAGTTAGACCCCGAGTGGAGGGTCATTGTATTCCGAAGTACGGAAGTCATTGTATATAAAGAAAAA
This sequence comes from Stegodyphus dumicola, assembly GCF_044657685.1. Classification (NCBI taxonomy): domain Eukaryota; kingdom Metazoa; phylum Arthropoda; class Arachnida; order Araneae; family Eresidae; genus Stegodyphus; species Stegodyphus dumicola. The sequence goes on from NC_140778.1 coordinate 57,139,232, forward strand.
AATAAAGGGTTTTGTATACCCTTCGTCTGTATCCTGTCTACTTCCTACAATTAGTGAACATAGCTTTAGTAAGCTCTCTGTTCTAGTCAGGTCATTGTATGTTTCCGAAGAAGGTTAGAAGAAACATTGAACCTGATAGTGGCGCCCGACGAAGAATAACCATGGCCGAGTTTCAAGAAGAACCTGTGCTGCCTGCGGAAACAGCTCAGAATCCAGAAATGCCAGCTGCCGCCCTGGAAGGATTTGGGTATATTGTCCAGACCATGCGCGCTTCGATGAAACCAGAAGCAACGTTTAATGGAAACTCACAGGTAACCAGTTTTTTGGAAAAATTGGATGACCACTTCATGCTCTACCCCGTGCACGAGTTTCAAAAAGTTACCTTAGCTACCAGCGCTTTGAGGGGCCAAGCGCTTAACTGGTTCAAATGTATCGGCAGAAGTCTCTTGGGTCAAGCAGGAAGTCCCACCTATACCTACGAAAATTTCAAGACTGCCCTACTAAAAGCCTTCCCTGTTGTAAGGGATCGTGCGAAATTAGAAACAGAACTTTTCAGTATATATCAACAAAGAATGGAAAACATCTCCAGGTTTATTTTAAGAAAAATTCACGTTTTCAAGCTCTTGTATGGAAACCGTCCGGATCCTGAAATAATTCAAGTGATTTTGCCGAGGTTACTACCCCAAGTGCAAGACTTTATTGAATTGAGAAATCCGACTACACTGGAAAAATTATTTGAGCTAGCAATCCAGTTTGAAAGTAGAAGAACGGCGGACGTCGAAAGAAGACGCCAATATCAACAGCGAAACCAATTTGGTACGCCAAGACTACAGCAAACTCAAGCACATGGCTACGGAGAAAAAGCGAATCAGTGGGCAAGGAAACCCGAGCATTCAAAAACAGCCGGCGAACGTCGACAGTTCAATAGCAACCCAGGAAAAAAGTCTCAAGGCCAGTGGAGAAAGAAGGAAAGCACCGAAAGAAAAAATAATTTAAACTAAAACGGATTTCTGCTGACGAGAGGGTGCGGAAATCCGAAGGCCACGAAAACCCCTCTTCCTACAAGTTAAATACAGTAATGGTGAAAAATTTAACTCTTCCGAAGATTGAAGTCTTGGTAAATAATATCCCGGCCACCGCACTCCTGGATACCGGCGCGCAGTGTTCCTGTGTGGCAGAAGTCTTTTTTAGAAAGTATTTTCGCAAATACCGCATATATAATGCGGATAATACAACAGTATTAGCGGCGCAAGGAGAACAATGTAAGTGCGTAGGTAAAGTACCTTTGTACATCCGTATCAAGGACGAACAAGTAAAGGTGATGTTTTTTATAGTAAAGAATTTGCAAGCACACTTAATACTAGGAATAGACTTTCTTTCAGACGCACAAGCTACACTGGATTTTAATGAAGCGTCTCTTAAGCTGACGATGAAACCAGTGCGTGTAGAAAAGGTTGAACCGCCAAGGGTAAATCTCGACCACCTGCCTAATGACGAGCAAGATAGAATCCGACAAGTGGTAAGTGAATTTGCTTCCTTATTTAGTGATATTCCAGGATTTACACAGGTTACTAACCATAGTATTGACACCGGAGATGCATTGCCGGTTCGTCAAAAACCATACCGGTATGATAAGAATAAGGAAAAAATTATAGAATGGCATATTACCGATATGCTACGTAAAAAGATCGTAACGCCTATCTCAAGTAGTTATGCTAGTCCGGTGGTTTTATGTAAGAAAAATAATGATTATCCTTTGGAGCATCCAAAAAGGTGGAGATTCGCTATTGATTACCGTAAATTAAATTCCATAACGAAATATCCGGTATATCCGTTACCGATTATAGAAGAAATTTTAAGGAACATAAAATCAACCAAATTTATGACAACTTTAGACTTAACGAATGGTTATTTTCAAATAGGGATCAGGCCTGAGGACGTGCCTAAGACTGCTTTTATAACCAAGTCTGGCACTTATGCATTTTTGCGAATGCCGTTTGGCCTTTCAGGCGCCCCAGCAACATTTCAGCGATGCATGGACATTGTGTTAAGACCTGTTCTCGGAAAGTCCACATTTATCTATTTAGACGATATCATTATTACTAGTGATAATCTAGACCAACATGTACAGGATTTAAGACAGGTGTTTTCTTTATTAAATGAGGCCGGTCTAAAAGTTAATGTCGAAAAATGCAAATTTGCAGCCCCTGAATTAAAATATTTAGGTTACAAAATATCGCAAAAAGGGATCGAGACAGATGAATCAAAAATAATCGCTGTACAAAAGTATCCGACTCCAAACACGGCAAAGAAGCTCTCTTCTTTTCTAGGACTTTGTTCATATTATAGGTCCTTTATAAAAGATTTTGCGGCTATCGCTGAGCCGTTGTTAAAATTAAAAAGGAAAAAGGCAAGATTCTCGTGGACGGCCGAAGCCAATAGTGCTTTCGAAAAATTAAAACAAGCATTAACGCAAGCCCCTGTGTTGAAATTTCCTGAAAAGGATGAAAATTTAGAAATTTCAGCGGATGCTTCGGATTATGCGGTAGGAGCGGTACTTTCGCAAAATCAGCAGCCAGTAGCATTTTTTAGCCGAACTTTAAATCAAACACAAAGAAACTATTCCGCGACCGAGAGAGAGGCACTTGCAGTTCTGTTAGCAGTGCAAAAGTTCCGAGTCTATTTTGGAAAGGCGCCGATAACAGTATATTCTGATCATGCGGCGGTAACTAGATTGTACTCGGGAAAAAATTTATCCCCAAGGTTAATAAGATGGGCACTCAAGCTGCAAGAATATAATCTGGTAATCAAGCATACCCCCGGAAAGGAAAATATCGTAGCAGATGCCCTGTCACGAATTAAATTAGACGAACAGGGTAATACCGTAAAAGTTGCAATGCTGACAGCGTGTACAATAAATTCCCGAGAAACTGTAATAACCGAACTGGGTAAGGATCCTGAGTTTGGAAGTATTTATGAGTATTTGAAGGATCCTGAAAATTTTAGCCACCAAGATATTGTGGCGATAAGAAATAGGGCGGCCCATTACGAACTAATAGATGGTCTATTATTTTATACAAAAACTACGAATTCCAACAACGAATTTCGACCTGTTATCCCAGCTAGTCTTAGATTAAATATCCTGCAAGAGCTCCATGACAGCCCTTTAGCTTCTCATGCTGGTATTCGAAAAACTACTCAACGCGTACGCGAGGCAGTCTACTTTCCTGAACTGCAAAAGTTAACAAGGGCGTATGTCCAGTCCTGCCCAACATGTCAAGCCGTTAATTATATTAATTTCCGCCCGGCCGGGTTTCTAAATAGTATTAAATCCGAATTTCCAAATGAAATAATCGGCATCGATTTATTGGGCCCTTTCCCAAAAAGTCAGTTAAACAAAAGTCGCTATCTCCTTGTTATAGTTGATCATTTTAGTAAATGGACCGAAATTGTTCCCTTAAAACGAGCCTCCGCGAAATTAGTTACCGATTCTATTTTAAATAAATATATTTTAAGATACGGGGCGCCCCTAAAAGTTATATCGGATAATGGTCCTCAATTTGTAAGTAATATATTTGAAGACATGTGCCAAAAACTGGGCATACGTCATTTAAAAATGGTCCCGTATCGGCCGCAATCAAATATAGCGGAACGGGTCAACAGAAATATAGTGAAAATTATCCGTAGTTATGTTAAAAATTTTCATAAAAGCTGGGATAACTATGTCAATGAATTTGCTTTCGCCCTTAGGACCGCAAAACATGATACAACGGGCAAAACTCCTGCTGAGTTATTTCTAGGCAGAAAGGTTATAACACCGTTAGATAAACTATTTTATGTGCAACAAAGAGCCCCAGAATTTAAAATGGGTGATATAGAAAAACTAATAAAAGAAGCAAAAAAGAATACGGAAGTAGCACAAAGAAAACAAAAATTGTATTATGACTTGAAACGACGGGGAGTAACTTATAAAGTAGGGGATGAAGTACTAAAAATTAAGCATTCACTTTCTTCAGCACCAGAAGATAAAACTGCCAAATTTTTCCCACGCTTTGAAGGACCATATGTTATAGAAAAAATAACTCACGCTGTTGTAGTATTAAAGGCAAGAAATGGTGAAACCTGTTCCGCAAACATTGACCAGATAAAACCATTCTATGACCGTAATAAAATGCAAATCTTTTCAGATCTTTTGCAGGATCCGGTACGGCAGACACCGCAGGTACAAGTTCCAGAGGTGGGAAAACGACAAGTACAAGGGCAAGCCAATGAGAGACAGAAGCAAGTGAAAAGAAAATTGCCCCGCGGAAAAATTGAAGGTACAAAGAAAAAGAAGCCGTTCCACCGTCCAAAAAACAGAGTTCACGAACACCCCCAGAATGAAGAAGGGAGAAGGACGACGTATGTGGAAAAGACCGGGAGAAAGGACGGCAACTATAACCCGGCTGTGAAACGGAAGATTGACTCATCCGACAGAACTCTCCGCAGCAAAAGTCGCCGAACTGCGGAAGGGCCATCAGCGGCGGAGGAAAAAGTACAAGAAAAATTTGAACGGCCAACAACGAGGTCCAAGCAGGATCACGACAGAAGTTTCCCGGTTCCACCAAGACCAGCTGCCTTCAAACGGCCAAGACCACAAGCAGAGGACAGAAGGAAGATGTTCAAGGGTGGCCGTAGTGGTGAAAAACGGAAGCTTCCAGAGGAAAGCACTGAAGGGCGAGCCCGTACAAGAAGGAGGATCAACCAAGCTACGGTCTGCAGCACCTTTAAAGACTGGGCCCAGAAAAGGATGTCTGAATATTACAAAGATAAGTAAAATTTTGTGTTACTTTACAAACTTAAGTTAATCTTTCATTCTTACTGCAAGTGGCAGATTTGAAGAAGTTTTACCTCATGCGAGGTCTACCTTTATCGCCAAAAGGGCGAGAAATGAGTTGTGACCGATTTTCTTATTATGTTTTTCAATTACTCGCGCGTAAAACTAAAGTTGATGTATAATAGCGTTGTATAAAGACTTAAATATTGTAAAAAGTTATTGTATAAATTTTATTTAAAACATTCTAACAAGAAAGAAGTTTTAGTCTGAAAGACTTTTTGAAATGTAGTATTATTTCAATGTAGAAAGAATTGGCACTTGCTTTGAAAAGAATAGAAGTTAACAATGTACTACTAATGTATGTTTTCAAATGTGTAAAATTAACGGCATCTTGATATGTTCTTGTATACATGTGAACTGTTATTTTGAATGTTTAGAAATAACGTGATATGGTAAAAGTGAAAGTAATGTTAAAAAATTTGTTATTCGTGTGACTGTAAAGATTAAATCATGGTGAATATGTGTTAAAGGTTGAATGATGTAGTTAGGCTCTCTGACGCTACACTTTAGAGTTAGCCACTTTCAGAATAGTACCTCAGGGTCTAGAGTTGAAATTAGGGTGTGTTAAGAGGTCTCGTATGTTGAATTTTAACACGTTAGTGTTTTGATTGTAGGAGGAAGTGTTGAACACATAGACAGAAACACATTCGTGTTTGGTGTTTTTACAACACATGTCAGAGAGCACGGGGAGAGATAATTAAAATAGTCATGAATGAAATAAGAATGTTAAGAAAAGTATATTCTATATGTTATTTACAATGTCATTCTGTAACATTTCATTAAACTAGTTTTCCTTCCAGATTTCTGGAAGGAACCAGAATTGAATAAAGCTCCTGTTTTGATGCAGTACAGATGAAAAAGAAAAAAGATTGTTGTATATTCCGGGAGCTGCTATTGTAACAAATTTCTTTCTTTTAAAATTTTCTAGTTTCTAGCTAAGTTACGATTGTAAAAGTTTGGCCTCGCGTTAGTTTCTAGAGCTAAAAGTTTTCAACAAGGTCGTTTTAGACCTCAGTTTCAAACTAATTAACTCTGGCGGGAAGTATGTAAGGATCTTAAGTTTTACTAACGTTTATTTTATTTTAAATCTTTACTATCACTTCTTATTTTCTACTTCCGGCCAGAATTATAAGCGTGAAGGAGTTTATGCAAAGTTGTCTGGCGAACGCCAAGTATTTAAGTGTGGCCTTTTTGCCAAGCAAAAGAGAGGAAGCCGTGAGTTCGAAGCAGGCCGCTTACCTTAGAAGTTACGCAGTTGCTACTTTGCCTTCCAGGCCAGAGGTTTTAATCCTCTTGATAAATTAAACGTATTGTAGTGTTCACAGTCTCTGTGCTACATACGCTTTCTGTTATTATAAGGCCAATCTTATTCTAAAGTTAAATTAGAGTTTAGTTTTATTTTGATATCTTTTAAGTTAGACCCCGAGTGGAGGGTCATTGTATTCCGAAGTACGGAAGTCATTGTATATAAAGAAAAAAATAAAGGGTTTTGTATACCCTTCGTCTGTATCCTGTCTACTTACTACAATTAGTGAACATAGCTTTAGTAAGCTCTCTGTTCTAGTCAGGTCATTGTATGTTTCCGAAGAAGGTTAGAAGAAACATTGAACCTGATAGTGTCTCTGGTATTTAATGAATAATAAGAGGAAAGTTAAGCATTTAGGTAGTGAAGGAATTATTTAATGTAGGAAAAAAAATTCATTAAGCATAATTCTAACATTATTTCGATAACATTTATATTTATGAAATCAGTCTATGAAAATGCTCTATTCTAGCTATAAGATATATAGCAGTCTATGTAAGATATATGGCTTCTCCGTATGCTACCTCAGACGCATCTGCAAATCCATGAAGTTCCATATGGTCTACTTCTGCAATAAGAATAAACCTTTCAATTTCTGTTTTACTTATAACTTCCAATTCAGTAGAGAACATGTTCCATTCATCAGCTTCCTTTTTGCAAGTGGTTCATCCAATTCAACTTTAACAACCACAACCGTCGGAGGAATATTTTGGCTTTACTTACGATTGGCCCTAGCAAACCAATCGCTTTAAACAATCTTGCAATTGTGGATAATATCTGTCGTTTGGTAACAACTATGTCATCATCGAGTTTCACTCTAAAACAGAAACAGTCTCTCCTAGACTTCCAGGACTCTCCGAGTGTTGTAGATTCTTCTTCATTAGGAAAGAGATAGGTGTGATATTCTTCCGCAAGTTGAGCATGATTACTGCACCACTTGTGCAATGTCATTCCTGCACTCTTCAATATTGCAGTTAACTGAGGTTTAAGCTCCTTAGCTGTACTCAAAGATTCCGCTCCACTAAGCACAACATCCATGTAAAATGTTTTAAGTAAGACTGGCGCAGCTAATGGAAATTGTGGACCTTCATCAATAGACAATTGTTTAAGAGTTCTCATAGCTAAGTATGGTCAAAGAATCTCTAAGGAGAAGAGTGAAAGCTTCCATAGACGCAATGTAAACCTGTTTCGCCTCTGCGCGCTGTACCAAAGAGGCTATGCAGTGAAACACCAGCGCAGGGTGGAATCTAAATAGCGTAGTTCGAGGAGATAGTAAATTTTTTACTTTGAAATTAAGTGTTTTATTTTCATACAATTCTGGAGTTTTATGAGCAAAATGATGATAGTTGGAATTTTAGGCGAATTATAGAAATCCTGTCCAATTTTTACTTTCAATTTGAACAGCGAGCCATACGAAGACAAAATTTAAATGAAATAAATTTCTTAATACTTAACAGGATTCAGAGACTTTTACTTTAGATAAATTGTGAAGTTGATCTTTTATGTTCTTATCTTTAATTATTTCGCATGGAACAGCCTAAAGTTTAATTGCAAAATGAATTTAAAAAAATTAATAAATTTTATTATTTTTATATGCCTTATTCCCCCCCCCTTAACTCTTCTTTCTGTAAATCCACATAATTGTTTTTTATTTGATATAATATCCAGCATTAATTTATAACTAACATCAGAATTAATTGAAAACAAAATTAACTACGGCTGTAATGTTAAATTTCTAACAAATCTGCAATAAATTAAATAAATAACGCTATTTTGTAATTCTTTTCATATCAAGCATATTATTAAATATTAAAATAAAGAATAACTCATTTTAATTAAAACAATGCTATTTATTGACATTTCTCAAGTTTCAGAATATACGTATGCAAAATAATTTTAAGCATCTTAACAAATACCAAGGAATTTTTTAGAAAATTATTTGGATAGTCCATTATGAAAACCATGAGCAATGTTTGCAGCCGAGAGCCAAAAGCATATAATTTAAATTAACAAATACAAAGTTACACTTAAAAGGTCTTTTAAACAATATCGAATAAATTATTAAAATAACTGATTTCATTCCTTTTTCCTTCATAAAATTCATATTCCTTTTTCTTCATATTCCTTTTTCCTTCATAATGTAAGAAGTATTCAATACTTCTTACATTTATTAATACAAGATTAATTACTTAACTTGAAAATCAAACCTATCATTATTAAAACCTGGGAAGAAATTTTGTAAATAATTTACTGATTCAAATAAATATTGTTATATCAAACAAATATTGTAGTCATTGGGACAAAAATTATTTCAAATTACATAATTAGGAATAAATTTTTTTTAATAAAAATTACAAAAATGACTATTTTCCACCTTCGCTATACAACTAATAATTGTAAAATTGCTGTATGCTTAGATTTTTCATAATTTTAATTTTGCAAAAAATCTATTTAATCCTAAATTATTCAACAAATTTAGTTCTGTAAACTTAAAAGGGGGAACGCACCACACAATACGTAATAAATTTTTATGAATTCCATAGTTAAAATTTTACAGTGAAATTTTAAAAGCAAAATTTGCAATAACCAACTGAAACAGAAAAAATAATTAAAGACAATTAAAGGCACCCCTAAATAAATTAGAAACACTGAAATACATTATAATTATCCGAAAACAACTTAAAAAAATTACCATCAAACTTTTAAAACAATTATTTGGAAAGACCATTATGAAAACCAAGAGCAAAGTTTGGAACCAAAACCATTTCACTTACAGCATTACATTTAAAACGTCTTTTAAAGAATTTCAGATAACTAGAACCAAGTACCTCTGACTACAACAAAGAACCTTTTCGAACAATGTGGTAAAAGATTGCTAATATGGCCGACGGCATGCTGTTTTGTTTCCTTCTGATGTTATTTCGCACATGCGCAGTGAGGTACAGAGGGTGGATAACTTTGGGATGGATTGCCCCTTTAAAATAAGCTTCAGGTATATACATAATGTGTCTCTTCGGTCTGACGGATCCACATTTGCCTCGGGGAACCCTTACTTCTTCTAATAAGTCCTCCATGAAAGCATCGTTCCTCTTAAGCAGATACCCCTTGTAAACATCGCCATATTCAATTCACTTAAACTACAATTTCAGTTGCATTTCTGTAACATCTAAAACGACACACCAGAAAGAAGTTATCTGAATGAGACGAAAATGTGTAGATGGATTGAAAACGAAACTAGTATGATTGGAATTTAATTTTTTATTCAGGAAATACAGCTACAAAAGCAAAATTAATAAATAAATAATGCAATTGCCCACCTTTAGCCCTAATGCAAGCTCAAATCCGGTTAGGCATTGACTCGTAGAGTTGGCGGATGTCCTCCTGTAGGATTCCTTATCATATACTTTCAAACCGGCAAGTTAGATCGGCGAGATCCAGGGAGGGTCGGACATGGCTTCCCAGAGCCCAAACGTGCTCAGTTGGGGAGAGATCTGGCGATCGCGCCTGCCAGGGAAGTGTTGGAAACGCACGGAAACAATTAGTAGAAAGGCATGCCGTGTCGCCCGAGCCTTACCCTGCTGAAATTTAAGCCCAGAGATCCGTAAAAGGAAGGGCAAAAATAAAGGGCTAGAATCTCATCGAAGTGCTGCCGTGCTATAAGAGTGCCAGGCTCCCCATACCATAGCTCCTGGTTGTGTCGATGACAGTATCCAGGTGAGTATGCACTGCTGTTCTGAACGTCGCTATTCGTCGGAACTCACTTCGAAGCAGGACTCATCACTGAAAGCAATTATATTCCAATCTTTTAGATCCCAGGTCGAATACTTTCGGCACCGCTGCATGCATGCTTAACGGTGTGCAATGACGATGGATAGCCGGCGCAGTGACACCAGGCCTTGTTCCCAGAGTTTCATTATCACTTGTCATTGCAATAATGTTCCGGCTACACGTCGTATTAAAGCATCGGAGGCTGAGGTTGTGAGCGTATTCGGACGATCACTTAGTACTTGCGTTCTGCCGTCGCTTTCGCTAGACCGTTACATTCTTGGCGCTCTCTACAACCATGGTTCACCCATTCCTGTCAACGTCATAGAATGGTCGCATCGCTCGGATCCAAATATCTAGCTATCCTGCGGCCACCCTCATTCCTTTATTCTTAAATGGTGACATCTGCTCATACTTTTTACGAACCCGTCTACGAGAAATTGATACAGTCCACGTAGATCGACGAACCTATACTCGCATGGAAGTTATGCATTATCAGTGGAATGTCTTCCGTTTTATGTACCATCCGTCCATAGCTTAGTTGGCAGAGCAGTGGAGTGTAGAGGTGCTGATACAGCTATTCATTTCATCTGGATGCTCCGCTGGAACTACATAGCTTGTCAATCAAAGAACACGTCCCCCCCTTCGGGGCTGAATTTTGAAAACGTTTGAAATTGGGTTTTAGGTATTCATATTCCATACATTTTAAAGCAAGAATTTTATGTACATCTGTTTCTTCCTTATATGAAAAACATAAACACACGTTTTGCCCGCCGAATCTTAAAAATCGCTTCTTAAATAACATCTTCGGTACAAAAGGAATAAGCTCCTAAGTTTTGATATCTCTAATAGCTTTGGGCGATGATCTGTAGGTGAATAAATCAGGAATTCTTCCTTTATGTATGGATTTATAATAAAACATCTGAACAAATAAATATGTATACCAATTAAAAAGAAAACTATTTCAGATAAACTAATAAAAGAGATTAATTTACACTCAGTAATGCGCACCAAGTTTGCAACGTTTTAAACGCGTGTCGTTTTAAAAAAAACTCCTTTGACCACTCCAAGCTTTTTAGAGTAAACACGCTGCGCGTGAATCTGCGGAAATAATCAGGGAGCAATCAGGAGGAAACTAGCATCTGAGGGACGCTTGTGCCTCGTGCCAGTAGCGTGGTTGCAGTCGTCCGAGATGGAAGCTCTTATTCCTTCTCCTGCCGCCTGCGAGGTTGGGTCAGTGATAAGTTCTTGAATGCAAGTACTGCACCAATTGAAATTAATTGTCAGGTCTATGGGACAAACATCATGAGTAAAGCAGATGATGCATCGTTGGTGTAGGCAGTTTTCAGAAGGTCATCAAAGTGCTCATAATGAAGAGTGCAGTGGCAGACAGTCCCTCATCAATGATGATCTTGTTGAGCTTGTGCGGCAGCTCGTGATGGAGAACCGTCGCTTCACGATTACGAAGCTGAGCAGCCATTTTCTGCAGATATCACAATCCTTGTTGCAAGAGATTGTCACTCAGCACTTGCTGTTCAAAAAATTGTGTGCCAGGTGAGTGCCGAAAAATCCGACATCTGAACACAAAATTGAACGCTTAGGAGCAGCACTGACATTTCTGTAACGGTATGACGATGACGGCGACAAGTTCCTCAATGGGATCGTCACAGGCAATCAGACTTGGATTCTGCACTTCACCGCGGAAACCAAGCAGCAGTTAATGCATTGGCAGCATAGTGGATCTCCAGTCGGGACGAAATTCAAACAGATGCTATCGGTACACAAAGTGATGTGCACAGTGTTCTGGGACAAGAAGGACATTCTGCTCATTGAGTTCCTTCCACGTGGTGAAACAGTAAACGCTGACCATTACTGTGAAACACTGTGGAAATTGTGACGCGCCATTTGAAAAAGGTAAATGGCTTCGAAACGTTTTGGGGATCGATAAGTGATATGTCTTCATACAACTTCCTATGCCCTTTAAACCTACTATTCATCGATTAAATGGCGTTATCCAATATAAAAGTAAAGACAATAACTTGTTTGATAGAGCAATTTAAATTATAGTCAGCCGATTCTTCATCGTCTAATTGTTTCACTTTTGGTATCTTCTAACAGGTAGCTCTTCTTTTATATCACACCCCAGCCTTTCTAGTTTATTATTGTAATCCGTTGCAAACAATTTTGATGCATTAAATGTTAAATTGAAGTTTCTAGAAATGGCTTTTAAAGAGCTTGCAGCCTCCCTAACTATATTATATGCTAGGATGTAATCTAATCCTTTAGTCTGCTAATATTTCATTACTGGCTCAGTATATTGAAATATTTTCAAATATACAAGAGCAGACAAAATTATTCTAAAAGTTGATATTTTATCCAGAATAGATTTTGCCATTTGTCGTTATCTGTGCATTTTGTATACCATTGGAAGATTTGCAGGGCTGTCTCGCTGAGTCATCTATGTCAATTCAATTGTTCGAATTTCTTGATCAGCCCATAACCCCACCAGCCTTATCCACCACTGGATCTTACTGATATCTAAAGTGTGAAAAAATATGTGAAAACATGTTTTGCCCCTGTGGCGACTTGCCTATTACAATGCTGCCAGTCAGGTAACCCATAACAATAAAAGACAAAATAATATTTATTCTATTCCATTGTTATGATTATTACGATCTGTCTCAATTATTGTACTACCTTAATAGAAATTGTATTACTACAGCCCCTACCCCCTCGGGGGCCGAATTCTCACGGGTAGGGGTCCTTGGGGGGGTCGAACTTCTGAAACTGGTTTTTAAGTAGTCATGTTCCATATATTTTAAAGCAAGACTCTTGTGTACATCTGTTTCTTCCTTATATCAAAAAACGTAAAAAAAAAATTTTGCCCTTCCCCCATTGGGTGCCGAATTTTTAAAAATCTCTTCTTAAATGACGCCTTCAGTAGACAAGAAATGAGTTCCTAGCTTTTGATATCTGCATCTGTAATAGCTTTGGGCAATGATGTATAGATGAATGAATGAATAAATATCAGGAATTCTTTTATACACAAATCAAAATAATATATTATTTGATAGAAAATGAGAAATAACCAAAAATCAATATCAAACATGAAAATATGTATCCGACTTAAAAAGAAAAACACTGTAGAAAAACTAAAAAAAGAAATTAATTTGCACTGAGTAATGCACAGCACTTTCGTAACTTGACATTGTTTGGCCAGCTGATTCCTTTCTGCATGCCGAGGTCCCTGACATAAACACGCTGCGCGTGAATCTGCGCAAATGATCAGGGAGGAATCAGGAGGAAACTAGCATCTGAGGGGCTAGACGCTTGTCGTCATCGACGACACTGGGCACAGAATTCATGATTCAAATGAAACCTATTCTGCGTACAGCATGAAAACGAACTCATCCGTGTGTGGAGGCACAGAGAATGAATGTTGCCAGCTTGCATTCATGAAAGTCATACGGGCTCAGCACCTGGCGTGTTGGCATGAGGTGCCATTTCACCTTCATCCTGGTCACCTTTTGTTCCCATAACCCGTAATTAAGGCTACTATAAAGGGGAGCTGAATCATCATCCATTTTGAAGCTAACTTGTTGGTATTCGCTATTGGATTAGCACTGATTTCTTGACATATTTGTGGATCGATTTCGACCTAATTTTCAGAAAAATGGGTGGTTGTGCTGCACCAAATTGTGCGAATCAATCTAAAAATAACTTTAGGATGTTTCGTTTCCCTAGAAATGAAGAAAGACGAAGAAAATGGATAGTTAATTCTCGTCGAGATCAATGGATCCCGGGCCCAGGAGCGTATCTTTGTGAGGTAAGTTCAGCTTCGTATTTTTCCATAGAATGTTAGAAAAATTACTCTTCTTGGTACTTTAAAATATTTATTTTCATTTAACTGTCACTTATTGACGATCAACTGATTTTATAAGTACAAAATCAACTGCGGAATGTGTATGTGTTTGTGCAGTAAAATATCGTTGTTTCTTTTGTTATCGTGAAAAGTTTATACCGTTTGTAAAATTTGTATCATACATTTCATGTAAACTTTGTGCTCAGTTAGAAATGTGATGTGCCTTTTTCTTTTCTTTAATTTTACTGTACGATTGGTGATTTAAAGTAGCATTCTATGTTTTGATTCTGATGTATTGTCGCCAAATCGGATAGTTGGCGCCAATGTTAAAAACTGGATGGTATGATCCAAATAATAAATGATTTTGTTTTTTCTTTATAGTAAGATAAATATATTCTGTATTTTTAGACATTTTTAAGAAGTTAAATATTAATTTAAATATTCGATGAATCGTTTTGATCCTATTATTATCCTTTATTGTAGTAGTAAATCTTAATGTTGTATTTTTAACTATAGGTACTTTAAATTTATTTTTAGTGTGTGAGCAGGAAATATGTTTTAAGTAGTTTTACAAACATGATTATTTTTTAAAAATTTTGTTCTATTTTCATAAAAAAATTTTAATATATCAGAAAATTACATTCTTAAATTATTATAATATATGTAACTGTAATTTAATACTAGTGCTTTTGATTTTAATGTTAAATTTCATGCATGCTTTTGTTAAATATGCAGGTACATTTTGAAGAAAATAAATTTGAATGCTCTAGGCAAGATGGGCCTAAAAAACTCAAGCCCAATGCTGTGCCAACTCTTTTCACTGTGCCTAATCCCCCACAACTGTTGACCCCACAGCGTCTAAAAGGCGTTGGTTTACCAAAGCACCGTTCAGTTACATCCAATTTTTGTAATGTATGTGTTTTTTATTTTTATGGTTTTTCATAAAAAAATATGTTTTTATTACAAATGGACTAAATTGCTTTATAAAAGAATCAAAATATTGAAATTAAGGCATTATGTGATAAAGCTGTAATTACAGTCCCTAAGATTAGATTAAAAAATTAAAATTTTGCTGTTGTTATATATATAATTAAGTATGTACTTTGTTATTATAATCATATATTGAAAATTAAGCATAAAACCTCAATTTGATGTAGTTTTTGGATAAAGTTTTTGTAGTTTTTCGAGGACGGTCATACATGGGTCTGGTTTCTTCAAATTTGCTCCTAAAAGAAAGAAACCGGTATCTGATTGCCTTCAAAGTCAAAAGAGTTTAAATCAAAATTTGTATTAAAGTTACTTTTTTGCTTAATTTTAAATTCCAGATAAATAGAGAGAAATATGTATGGAGTAAGTAAAAGAAATAATATTGAAATTAATAACTTTAATCTTGAGTAATACAATAATATAGTTATAATACATTGATTTAAATGTATATTTTAATGTCTTATATGTCTTGTCTGAATGTTGTTATTTTTTGTTTAAAGATTTACAAAACTTATTAGGATTATTTATATTATTTATTATTAAAATTACATTAAGTATATTTTATTTATCAGCATTTTCAGGTATCCTTACTTATATGTGTTTCATAATTTTTGCATCTTCAGAGTGGCTTGCTGCACGGTTTACCTTTATCAACTGAAGCGATTTCTGTTGCTGAACCATCTGTTGTAAGTCTTCATTTGAACAGTTATTAAATATTTAGTATTATAAACTTTTTCTAAAAAGTATTAACACTGTTTCTAAAATTAAAAAATATATTAACGTAATATTTACTTATGTTTAAGAAGTATGAATGCTATGAACAGTCCAATGTATTCATGCTTTTTTATAAGTTGAGTTACTTTGAAAATGGTTATGATTATTTGTATTTATTTTCATCCGATCAGAGTTTATAATTTCTTTCACTTCCACATATTTCATATATTATAATATCTTTTAGGTTCATTTGCCACAACCTTCAGCTTCATATTTTGGAGAAATAAATTTTGCTGCCGAAGTATCTGATGTAAATTGCCATTTTGCACTTCTAAAAAATTTTAATAGTTTTTTAACATCTATTCGTAAACTGTACTATGTTTTTTTAAATGTTTCCATCTTCATAATCATGCACTTTATTTCATTTCACCAGTGGTTGCAAATGTGTACATTACAGTACATCTCAGGTGTGTTTGCAACAACATTTAGCATTACCTTCTGATTAAATAACAGCTGCTAGTAAAGAATCTATTCTATGTTTTCATTTGAGCAGATATTAAATGTCATATGTTTTACATATATTAATGAATTTTTATACGATTTCTGAAATATGAAATTGTTTGTCTTATGGTTGCTAAACAGCTGTACTATATCTGGCTGTTGTGCTATGGAATTATTTTTGAATTTTGAGTGTTAACAATTTATTATCTATTTATGAATTATAAAATGTTATGTAAAATAATTATTTCTTAAAATGAATGTAGTTTATATTATCTGTATTTCTAAATTTCTTATATATATATTTCAGGTTTGTTTGCAAGAACAAGCTTCAACTTCATCTTGTGATAAAATGCCATCTATTTGTGAAGGATCTCATGTAAGATAATTAGTGTATTATTAAATTGCTTGCTTATACAAAACGTTTCTATTAACTTTTTTTTTGGGGGGGGGTAAAAGGAATGTAATTAATTTCATCAGCATTTACAAATTCTTTGTGTACATTTCAGGTTTGTTTGCAAGAACAGCCTTTAGCCTCATTTTGCAATGAAATACCATCTATTTGTGAAGGCTCTGATGTAAGTTGATAACTAATGTATAATTAAATTACTTCCTTATATGCATTTAAAATGTTCTATAAAGTAATTTTTTGGTAAAAGGAATGTAATTAATTTCATCAATAGTTGCAAATTCTCTATGTAAATTTCAGTTTTGTTTGCAAAAACAACCTTTAGATTCATCTTGCAACCAAATTGTAATTAATTTTAATTAATTTCATCAGCATTTGTGAAGGCTGTGAAATAAGTTGATAATTTGTGTTATTAAATTGCTCATGATTATGGAGATAATCGATCCCTTGAAAAGCTGAAATAAATTTTAAAAATCTATTTTTAAGTGAAATAAATTTTAAATATTAGAAAATAAAACAAAAATAATCTAGAAAATGCTGAAAACAATAGAGTCAAATTTAAAAACCCACCACAGTATAGGAAAAGAGACCTGGAACTTGCATTTTTATTTTGTGGATTTATTATCTGTTTAAGTTTGACATTTAATCCAAAGGGGCTTTGTCCCTGAAGGACTATTGTTTTCGTTTTGTATTGAAACACTATAAACGGCTGCATCACTTTTCAAATTGTTGCCACCAAATATTATCACCCTGTACTATATTTAAAGAAATTATATAGTGAAGAATCTGCATAAATGCATGTATGTTTTTTGCATTCTGATAAAACAACGGTACCTAGAGCCATCAAATTTTGAATGACTTAATTCTACTGTGAATATGGACATCTGGAAGACCGAATTTGAAATTCGGAATTTGTTTTAATATATATTTTATATGTTGTAAAACTTTAACGAATTTTTGATTAACAAACTTGAGGATTTCAAAGCGAGCAATGGCAATGTTGAAAAGACACTTTTATCTCCAGCGTGTGAGACAATGAATCGGGAATTCTGAAGATATGTTCATTTTAAAATTATCTTGCAATATTGCTGTTGAACTGAAATTTATAGTTCAAGTGTGAAAAACTTGATATTTAATAAATAAAGGTAAAACACAAAATGTTAAAAAAAGGCCCCTTTGGGTGTAATTTAAAATCTGAAACCTTTCAGATCTTTTTTGTTTGTTTGTTGTGTTCCCCCCCCTTCTTTGATGATTATTCATATAGATTTTGTCTTTATTCCAGGATGTTCTTTTAAGGAATTTTATAAAACAGCAGACTGAATTGATCTCGCTTCTGCAATGCCAGAACAAAATATTACTGAAAGAACTTACAGCAACCAAAAAAAATGAAATTAATGTTTAAAAAAAATGGCATAGGACTGAAATTCAACTTCATGACCTTCAAGTACAGCATGAGGAATTGCTGAAAGGAGTGAAAACATTTCTTTCAGATGAACAAATAGCAATGTTGAAAATTCCTCGTAGAAGCATTGCAAAATGGTTTAACGAGGGAATAATAAAAGGCCTCAAAGTTAGATTTGCCTTGGGAAAGGATGGTTATAATTACTTGCACAGAATAGGTTTTCCGTGCCTTCATACAGCACTTTAAATAAAAGACTTCGAGGTCTTGAAATGAATTTTGGAGTCATCAATGAGATGATTGAACCTTTGAAAATTAAAGGAGAAAAAATGAATGCTAGTGATAAAGACTGTATTTTATCATTGGATGAAATGGAGATTTCTGGCAATCCTGATTTTGATATTTCAAAACGGAAATTTATTGGTAAATGTACATTAGGAAATCAAAAGGGTGCAGGAAATCACTATTTAGTTATTTTACTAAGAGGTTTGAAGCTGAAATGGAAGCAAGTGGTTGCCCATGAGATAACTGGACAGGTAACAGGATGCCAGCTCAAACAACTTGTTGTCAGTGTTATCGAAGCTGTCAATTCTGTTGGATTTAATGTTGTTGGTATTGTTAGCGATATGGCAGCAGTAAATAGAAGCCTGTGGAATTCTTTGGGAATATCTGTTTCTTGAAACCAAAGAAATAATTTCACTACTGAAATTAAGGGCAAAATTACTTATGTATTTGCAGATTTATGTATTTGCCACATCTTTTAAAAAATCTCTGGTCTGCAACTCTTAATCATAGTATAAAACTGCCCAGTTATGTTTGCAATAAAGAAAATTTGGTTACTTTGCATGTATCTGCAGGATTTATAAAAGATATCTGGATTACTGAAACAAACCAAAATTGTGGTTTGAGAACTATGCATCATCTCAGCAAAGAAGACCTCTTCCCCTCACATTTTGGTAAAATGAATGTTGCTTCTGCTGTGAGGTTTTTTCCAATTAAAACAGCTGTGGGATTGGAGAAGGCAGTAGCTTTAAAAGAGATAAGCCCTAATGCTCTTACAACAGCATGGTGGATAAGATTTATATGTCAGTGGTTTCAAATGCTATCCTCTAGATGTAGAAAGAACTCAATTTCTGTGACAAATAAAAGCAAAAAAATTGAGTTACTTTTTGAATTTATTAATGTTATACAGCTTATATAAATTGGTAAAGGGTGGAAACCATTACATACTGGTTTGATTCTTTCTGCTTTATCAGCCATACAGTTAGCAGAGGCATGTTTTCTGAATGATTTTCAGTTTATTTTCACGAGCAGATTGACACAAGATGCTCTAGAAAATGTATTTTCTCAGATACGCAGAAAAGCTGGTTTGAAGCCAAGTGCTTTGCAAGATGTGAAAGCATTAAAGCTTATCTGTTTATCTCAGTTTATATTTGACATTAAGAACTCCAGTTATGCTGCTGATTCAGATATTTACTTATTAAACTATGCGAAAGATGAATTTGAATTTCTAAAGGAGAAAAAAGCTTTAGAGCCTGTTACCATACCAGAAGTTTCTGATGTATCTCTACAGAATCTCACCCTTAGTGAGGAAAATAACGTCTGTTATATTGCAGGAGCTGCAATAAATTCTGTTTTGAAAAATGCTTGTAATTCATGCTCACAGTTTCTCTTAGTTTGTGAGCAAAATACTCCTTCCATTGATGAAAATAAGCAGTACATAATTAATTTTGCAAATTTAGGTGGGCTTAAATGTCCTTCTCCAGAAATTTTTAAATTGTGCCTTCTGTGTGAAAAAATAATTCAAAATTTTCGAGACGAAATAATACATGGAAATGTAACTATGGATGTGGAATTTGTTAATATGATTTGTAAGAAAGCAGGCGAGGTAAATATTCCCTCCTGTTGCAATATCAAAACAAAGATAATAAAATATTATTTGACTGCCCGTGGAATTGGTCTCAAGAAGCTTCTTCAAAATAAAAGGCAGCAGCGGCAAAGTTTTGCATCTCCTGCTTTTAAAAGGAAGAAAGTAAACTAGAATCTAATCAAGAGTTTAAGAAGTTTTTGCTGTTCAGTTCTGTCTGTAAAAAAGTAGAGTAGTTGTCACTGAAAAATTGCTGTTTGTCTCTTCGAATAATAATTAGGCCCACCAACAGCTGAATGGTTAAAGTTACTGAATGCTGGGAGTTCCATCTTCTGTTCTATTTCCGAACAGGCTGGCTGCATGGTTGGTTTTTTTGTGGTTTTTCCCCATGTGTAATGTGAATACAAGCCAGTTCTCCTTAGAAAGTCCTCTACAATAGAAGATCTCATAATCAGCTAAATCGGATTTACTTTTGTGTGACCTTAAATGAGGCATCAATTGTGAATCTGTTTTGGCATGTTATTAGGAATTTTAAATGAAACATTTATTGCTGTTGTGAAAGAATGATCAACTGATGTTTACCTTACTAATCAATGTCTTATAGTATTGTAATGGCTTGCAGGATTTTTCATAATGGGATGTTGCATATGTTTTACTCTTCTTTTTTACCAAATGAATAGAGTATGTTCCTAATCAGACATTTCTTCTTTTGTACCAGGGTTATATAGTATGATGTGATAATTTGGATTTGTTTATAGAATACATAACAGTATTTTTTGACATTCTAATAGAACCAGTATATTTTATTTATTTACTTATTGCTTTAAAACAGATTTTGAATCAAGGCTTACTTCCCACCCCCTTTGGGTATGCACATAAAACATGTTTAAGCTATATTTATAATATATCAATGAGATACAGTGGATGGACAAAAATATGGAAACACCTTGTGAAATGCATGTTTGAAAAGAAAGATTGATTTTAATGAAATGTACGTGGTGCTGGCGTTTTTGACTACTGATGCCACCTATACAACTTCGTAAATGTGCTAAACAGTTCATGTTGTCGGAGTACTGTTATGTGAGGTTGTCATTGCATTATGTCAGAGTTAACAGACTTCGAACGTGGGCAAATTGTTGGAGCACATATGGTAGGTGCTTCCGTAAGCAAGGTAGCCGAGGTGTTTAGTGTTTCAAGAGGTACTGTATCGAAGATTTATTCCGCATATTTGAAAAGCGGAAAAACATCATCTGCTAAATCACAGGGTGGACGAAAGTGTGTCCTGAGTGATCGTGACAGACGATCATTAAGGGCAATTGTGACGAAAAATAAGAAGACCACAGCTGCAAAAGTTACTGCTGAAATGAATGTTGTGTTACCGAACCCTGTGAGTACCAAAACAATGAGAAGGGAGCTTCATAAACAGGGAATTGCTGGCCGTGCTGCAATTGAGAAGCCACTCATCAGTGACACTAATGCCCGTAACAGGAAAAGGTGGTGTTTAAGTCATAAAGCCTGGACTATAGAGCAGTGGAAGCGAGTAATATGGTCTGACGAGTCTTCTTTCACATTGTTTCCCACTTCTTGCCGAGTTTACGTCTGGAGAACGCCATCTCAAGCCTATAATACAGACTGTTTGTTGCCAAGAGTGAAACATGGCGGGGGTTCTGTTCTGGTTTGGGCAGCCATATTGTGGTTCTCTGCTAGCCCCAAATGAACTGTGTCAGGACACATGACTGCCAAGACTTATGTGAACATTTTGGCCGATCAAGTTCATCCCATGGTACAAACTTTGTTCCCCGATGGTGATGGTGTCTTCCAAGACAACAAAGCCCCTGTTCACACAGCTCACATTGTCCAGGACTGGTTTTCTGAGCACGAGGATGAGTTGTCCCATCTCCCCTGGCCACCACAGCCACCAGACCTGAATATTATCGAACCTTTGTGGTCTTAGGTTAGCTTCTTTAATGGAAAAAGAACAAAATAAAAATGATATACCTTGAAAACAAGAATACTATGTGAATAGTGTTGGCTAAAATTTATTCAGATGGTTTTTTGCATTTATTCAAACATTTCCGCGTATAAATGAGAATTAATTATATTATATTAATTTTAAAAGTAAAACTAATATAATATCATTCTATATAAAGCTGTTTGATGTATAATGGAAAAAATTCAATTACTGCAGTATGTTTTAATAAAATTTGAATATAATAGACTAATTGCACTACATTAGACCAAAAAGCAAAACATTTTTATTTATTTATCTTTATTTTCACTATATGTGTTTGTCATATGTTTGTTACTAGAGGACTTATTTTATAGATTTGAAGCTAAATAATATTTTTATGTTTTTACTTATGCAAATTAATTAATAAAAAGAACTGTGATTTAAGTATTGTCTTTGCTGTGATATAGATTGAATCTTATTATGTTATGGAATTATCATTTAAATATTCAGATACGTGTAATATTAAGAGCATATGTATGTAAGTATAATTTTTCCAAGTATAATAAAAAGTAACCATCAACAACAAATAAACTTATAAGTAAATAGTATCTGTAAATTCTGTATGTAAAGGTATTATTTTTATTTATTTGTGTGTGTATTATTTTAATATTGTTTATAGCTAAATAAAGAACAAAAAAAAAAAATTTAATGGAATTTTTTACTCTATTAAATCTATGAATCCCACGGTCATCTGAGCATTGAAGTAATTTTTATAGCATTCTGCACTTCATTCTAAAAGCATTATAATTTAAAGGTGTATATCTTGAATCAGTATTTAAAATCATAAAGTGTTTAGCAGCTTTTTCTGGAAACACACACAAAATAACATTTTTAACAAATTTGCTACAGTAATAGACATTTGATTCCATGTGAGCAAAATTCAAATAACATATTAAAAATAAAAAACAAAAATTAAAGATTAAACCTTATCCTAAATTAATGGAGGTTGAGGGATTTCCCTCAACCATATTAAGAATGTGGTTGAGGGAAAGCTCTTGTCAAAAAATACATTTTGAGATAAATAACATTATGCGTGTATTTAAAAGAAAAAATTGAAAATTCAATAAAGGAATTCAAAAAGAAAGCATTTTTAACTAAAAATACAAATTTGAAATATAATATGTGAAATTGTTTTAGAAACTTTTAAAATAACTTGAATCATACGAGAAATTTGGCAATTTAAAAAAAAAAAAAAAAAAAATATGAGAAAGAATCTGTACTGCAGACAAAAGAAGGGGAGAAAGCCACACATCTTTATAGGATTGCAGAAAAAAGCTGAAATTCGGATTCTCTAGAATGTTAAATTTTAGCAGACAGCGCTAAAGAGCCAAAGTTGCCGCTCCACACCTAAATTGCAACCCTAAAGCTTAGATTCAAAATGGCTGACGAGTCAGCTTGTATCTCTAGTAGCTCTACCCGTAATGTGGGCAAATGTCCTTACATTTGTGATGTGTTAATGCCCGTGCCCTGTCTTCAAGGCCTGCTTGACACCATCTTTCAACAAGATGATGCACGAACTTATGCTGCCCTGAGGTTCCTTAAGAGAGAATGTTTTCGGGTGTTGCCCTGATCAGCACATTCTCCAGGACTCTCACTTATTGAGAACATCTTATCATGGGTTGCCGGGAGATTTCCATGCCATCACTCGCCAGAAAATCGAACTAAAGCTGCGTAAAATGAAGTACCTGTATCAGCTTAATTCAATTAGATGTTCAGCCGGATTACAGATGTTACTGCTGCCAGATGTGCCCGCTTTGTGTATTGAATTCCACATGTTATGAACCCCAAACGAGTTGTTAATTTAATCATATCTTCCTCTCATTATATTAATAAAGACAATACATACGATAAATATGATTCTGTTATTTGCTTTGCTTCCTGGTATAGAAATTTTAGTGAACAGCAACGTATTTTGTTATCTTCCTATGAATCTGTACTACAATCTAATTTTTTAAACAGTCGATATTTACATATTTATATGAGAATCTATCTCATATTCAGGTCCAGTTCTGTTTGCACAGTGCATGCATGAAAAAAGGCCACCATATCCCTAGTTCGACCTATAGTGTATATTAAATTCAAACACTTGATTATGTATAAATTTGGTGTATCTATGCTGTTGATATGTATAGGGCTGTAGAGACGGTATAATGAATGGTTAATGACGCTCAATGCCGTAGTGAAGTGTCTGGGTTCGAATCCCGGAGAAGGTGTACCTATTGGTAAATTTATAATATCTTCATATTATAATCCACCACGTGCATGGATGTTTGTCAGCTTATAATATGAAGCTATTATAAATTTACAATCATCCATGCTTTCACTTGAAGCAAGAGAAAACGCAAAATACAAGGCCAGCCGAAATTCTCTCCAGAAGCTGATAGTAGAGGAATAAAAGTTGGGAGACTCTCGAAACACCCGCAGGGCCACCTTCCATTAAAAACTGAGGCGTAGCTTACTAGTTAACAATACTCAGCAATACACTTTGTACTTTCGGGAATGGACGGGTGCTTACCAATTAACTTAACCTACAACTGCCTTTTCCAGTTGGAATGTTATGAATGAAACTTCTATATGATAGATTATGTGAAAAGATTTATTTCCATAAAATTAAAGAGTGTTTATAAACATAATAGTCCTCGCATAATAATAAAAATGATTATTAACGGAAACCTAGTGAGATATACATAAACATCATCAGCATTATGCAGACAGACATTACTAGAAATATGTATGTAGGAAGTCACTTGACATGGATTAATAGAGGAATGATGCAGTCCAGAGAGGTTTATTATAAGCAGTTACTATTTTTAGTACAGAAACTGAAAATACCTAAATGAAAATAATGAGTTAAGGGCAAAACAAATTTAAATTAGAATTTTGATTTGCATAGCTTTTATCTATGAATCTCTAGATATATGCTTAACAATATAAAAGGAACATTAAAAAATTAATATTCTATTTTCTGAGGTATTTTTTAAATATATATGTGGAGAAAGTAATATCTATAGTTCAGATTTCAGACACGAACTGTCTGCCTAAAAAGATTTGGATTTATAAGTTATGGAAAAGTATGCTAGTAAATATTCCTTGATGGAATAATAGTGTTAAGGAGAGCTTTCTGACGGAAACTGTCTTGTACTCATGTTATGCAAGGGAGGAATGTATGAAAACGTGCATGCAGCCATTCTTTTCGCTGGGATTTGAACTTGGTCTGAACTATCAGTGCTCAGCTGTCTTACCTGCTGGGCTGTGAAGGAAAAAAAGATGCCTTCATGTATAACTTTCTAAGAAGAACTGCCTCTGTTCATGTTATATATAGTCAAAACCACGGAAGCATCCACGGAGCGAATTTGTTCATGAGAATCTGGAATTTGTCTAACTATCAATAATCAGCAGTCTTAACCACCAGATTCCATGGTAGGCTGTATATATTACAGATACATTTGTTAATCCCATTTATGGATTTTATGCCATCTCAGTGTGTTTCCTATGTTCCATTCCTTTCCAATGTGTATGATTTCAAACATGAAAGCAAAATTTCAAAATGCAAGCAATAAAAATTGTTTAATACATAGCACTAATGCTGTTATATGAGAAAATAAAGCAAAGATTATACAAAATTCAAGATTAAAGAAAAAAAAAAAAATCATATGACAGTAAACTACGTAACACCACATTTCACAAGTGACAATGTATTGTTTTCAGAGATTGTTTAAAGAATCTATCTGGTAATAACAAAAATTTTTCAATTTGTGTGAAAACTGTCACTAAATTTAGTTTGGTAATGACACAAGATTTTCAATGTATTTTGATAATATTAAAGAACTTTGTTTTTCTGCATGTGATAGGATACAAAATCAAAATGTTCATGTTATATGTCTGAAGGCATGACACACGCACACATACAGGCAATAGTTAAAAGAGGCAGAATAGTTTTAATTCTAAAAGAAAAATAGGTGATAATTTCTTATTAGTACCATAGACTTGAGCCACAGTTATTTGGCAAAACTGTTGTTATAATAGATATTTTTTTACTAAATTAGGTTAGATTATTTAAATTGCACAGCACATGAGGGTTATCTGCAGAAGGGGGGGTACTTTTGTATACAATGGAGTAGCGAGCATAACTGGCGCCCCCTTCCCCGGAAAAAAAAACAGTGATATGATGAAAACCTTGTTTGAAGACCATTTGGCGCCCCTCTGCGAGCGGCGCCCGGGGCATCATACACCCCCTTGCTACGCCACTGTTCGTGTAGAACTTTCTTAAGGAGAGCTGGCTTGTATTATGTTAAACATGTTCAAAACCACAAAAACTCTTATGCAGCCAGCCCATTTACAAGGATTTGAAGCACCCATATTTAGGGATTTCACCACTGGTGGATGTTTGTTTATAGTATGGAAGACACAAACATCCACAGAATTCAGGTATGCTTGAGATTTCAGTCTCTATAGGGGTATACTGATAATCAGGGTTAGGTCAGATTAATTTATTAAAGCAAAACACATGAGACTATCTGCTCAAGGAGAAATATATCTTCGTGGAGGATTGTCTAGAGGAATCTGGTTTGTATTTATGTTTGATATGGAAAGTCTATCCAAACACTCATGCAATCAGCCTGCTCATTGGCTGACTGCATGAGTGTTTCAAACTAACAATATTCAGCTTTTTTATTCACTTGGTCGCTGGTGGGTTGCTTAGAAAAACTACAAGAAGTAGGTACAAAATGTCAAAATTTGTATTTCAGCTTTTTATCAGCATTTCTATATTTTCTCGTACTCTTGCAGGGCAGTGATATTTTTGAATAAAGACTATAATCAAAACTATATCAATGTCCCTTTTTCAACTGACCATTTTTGTTAAAATATCCTATTTACTGAGGCATTTTTTAAATTTTAATTGATGATTATTTAATTATAGAGATATAAAACATAAAAAACTGCCATTTTCTTTATTTAAACTTTTATATAATAAATTATGAAGAGCAAAAAAACAAGATTTCTTAAACAATTCAAAATTAATTTTTAAGATGGTTTTAATATATAAATACCAAAGGAAGATTCATTAGACCAAATTATTTCTTTCCCAGTTGGAAGAAAAAAAGTTTTTTTAATTTTATATTTTATTCAGACTTTATTGTTGAATTGATAAACAATTTAATTACATTAAACTGTCACATATCTGTAACTTGATAGAAGTTTAGCACAAATTCAGTATGTATTTTAAAGTACTTCACATTTTCTGTTTCTTTCAGATAAAAAAAAAAAAAAAAACGGCGTTAAAAATGTGTAAGTTTATATTTAATACAGTAGATAATAAACTGAAACCATAAAAACAAAACATTCAAAAATATGACATTTTTTTCTTTAAATAACAACAAATTAAAATTGTTTAATACTGTAGGACTATTTCACAAAATACTTTATATGCGAATGTACTGTACATTATTTACATGAATAATATCATTAACATACATTAGTGACATCTGCCACATTCAAAACATCAGATGGCCTTCAATATTTTAAATCGAGTCCTTTATAATGGTACCAACATCATTATACTTAGAAAATAGAGCTGGTTAATTTTAACACCATTAAATGCTACAGTGTATTACATGTTACAAATATAGATTACTAATTTCAATGGAAGTTAAAATTCACTGTATTACCATGATTGTTATTAGAGATACTTTGATCCAGTATTTATGGTGTCACATACAATGAATGTGTACTCATAATTAAACAAGTTAATAATCATTACTGAACATCCAGTAATATAATTTCATCATTGTATATAACAGGTAACAACTGCTAATGCTTAATTGAGACACTTTCTAAATATTTTATGAAACTGATCTCCATTAGCTAAAATATTTTTCAAAATATACTTCACTTGATAAAACATTCACTTCCCAGTGGCAAAAAAAAATTAACATATATACATATTAATAATCCTTAGAAAAAACCCTTTAGCCATTTATATATTTCATAGCAGCCATTCCTAGAATGCTTTTGTGAGGTAAACATTCCACTTGATTTTAAAAATATTTTACTTTTTAAAAAATTTTCTTTCCTCTCCTTTCTTGATATATCTTCTACAACAGGGATTTTCAACCAAGGGGTCTTCAGGGAAAAGACCATGGTCAGCCTTTTATTTATATGTTAAGTATTTAGTTTTAGTTCATGAATATCAAAATCTACCTTGGTTCAAGTTTTGGCACTTACCAACATTTTCTACACATCTGTTGTTTAATTTATATAACAATTTGAAACATAGTCTGAATCTAAATAAATGTATATGCATTTTTCAAGAGCTGGAGAAGGGGGAAGGATTTTCTAGCAATGTCAAAAGAGATGCATGGGGCAGAATAGGTTGTTTTACTATTTTTAATACATCTATGTTATAGCATTTATTATAACTAAAGCCATGCCTTTGAAATACTTTTATAATTGATGAATCAAAGTAATATCCTTTTAATCTCCATTCAAAAACACATTACCATTATAAATATTCATCTAAAATGTGTACGTAGGAAGAATTGTTGTGTTTTTTTGTGGAAGGGAAAGAAAAAGAAAGTCCATAAAGTACTGTCCTTCCTTTGCATTCTCAGATTAGTCATGCTACTGTAACATTTATGTTCTTAAAACCTGTGCACTGTATTATCATTTTCTAAGTCACGACTTTAGTTTGACTAAAAAGCAAAATAAATTCACAAATGTTTTATTGCGCAGAACTTATAAGTTCACAGAATGTTGAGTAGATACTAAAAATTAAGAAGAGTTGGAAACAGTAAAAATCGTACTATGCAACCAACTCCAGAAACCACCTTTTAGTGTTTTAGTTTAGTGTTTATTTTACACATGCTGGTTCATAAAGACTGGACAAATTTCACAAAGATTTAAGAATATTTGTTTAGGCAATTAGATTCCTGTATTAGCTAATTCTGTTTCAAAGTCATTAGACATCATGTCAGTAAGAACTGCATGTTATTTCAAACATGAACTGCATGCAATCTTATTTCAACAATAATGCTTACCTATAAGAATAAAGAAATGGTGGTACTGTTCTGTTATCGGGATTGGGTTCAGAAATGTATGCATGTGTTTATGTATGCACATATGTGTTCATTGTATTCATTAATACAAATATATGTGTGCATACAAATACACATATGAGCACATACACACCAACACACATTCATACATTTCTGAATCCAGTCCTGATAACAGAACAGTACCAAAATAACTGCAACTGCTTTTGCTCAGTAACCAAGGCAGCATATTCCTTGGATATACACATTGTAAACCTTTCTATATTTTACATTTTAAAACTAAGAAATAAAGCTTCTCCTTCAGATTTTCAATTTTTCTTTTTTGGTTATAGTTAAAAGCAGATTTAAATAGCAGTAAACTGAAAATAAAACAAGCAACGTACTGCTATTTACAATAATGTAAAAATAAAGTAGTAATTTGAAAACATAGAACTATGGATTTTTGCTCTATGCTTAATAAATACAATCTCCTCATGGTAATGGTAAAAAGCATGGAAAAAGGGAGGAATGACACCGTAAGCTGTCAAACTATTGGGGTTATGGAAAAGTATAGCTAGTTTTTTTTGTTACGTGGGTCTTCAGGCCACTTCAGGGGCAGTATAGGAATCAAACCTCACTACTGCATCACACAAGAACTAATTCGTAGGAAATTTGGATCATTAGATATGTTTTGTTTTTCCTAATGCAAATCACAGTACAGATATCTATAGGACATTCAGTACGATTTGACATACATTATGAATGCAGGTGTTACCAGGATATAAAACATTTATCTTTTCTGCTACGATGATGACCACTACACATTTGAAGTGTAATATCAACATGTTAAGTACAGATATAGCACTATTTGATTTGTTTTTACTTATCAGAGATAAGTAAATAAAGCATAGTTTGAAATTATTATTATTAACACAATGCGATTTCAAAAAATTAAATTAATAATTATTAAAAAGACATCACACAAATTCTGTTTCAAATGACAATTATGTTTCAAAAGCAAAAAAAAACTTGAGTTGTTTATTATGTGATTAAATTATGAACACAATGTAAATAAATTATGAATTCCGAGTCTCAGTTTGGCCATGCTTGATCTGTACATAAGGTAATATGGCATATAATTATAAAAAAATAACTTCTAAGAAACAGTATATTCTTAATTTGTTTTAAGAATACATTCTGAAAATTATTCAGATTTTTGAAATTTTTTAAAAATAACATGTTTTATTTACTTTCGTAAAATATATAAATTGCTATTTCAGTGTCGGTGAAGTATCAGACTTTCAATACTCAGCTACATAAATTTCTATCCATAAAAATTGTTTTCTTACTTTTTCATCAGCCACTAATAACAGATTTTATTTATACTTGAGCAAATTTTGTGGCTGGGCTATGCTTTCACATCATTTTGAGTTTATTAACTTTCTTTAGAATATGGTTACTTTTATCTGGTTGCATGTGTAGTCTTCCTTTTATTTTTTGTTTATTATCTCTGTCTTTAAAATATATTGAACTCGCATTCTCTACATTGATTACATACTCTTTAAGAAAATGAATATTTAGACAAAATAATGCATAAGACAATTTAATAAACATTATATAACATTACAGAACTAATTCTAGAATGGCTACTATACGGAAGGCTATCAAATACTGCATTTTTAAATTAAATAAAAAAAGCATATTTCTATTCTAGTTATATGAGAACTGAATAATATGAGATTATAGTATAGTTAGTTATACAACAATATCTGAAATAATATTTCGCAAGCATACACATAATGTTTCAATATTTGGGTTTTCAAAGCAGATAAAGTTGTAAAATAATACACATCCAGAAATAAGTGTCAGAAGTAGCTAGCTATCTGATACACATGTAGATCATATGAGCAGGAATGTGATATATTAAATATATGAAATCAGATCAAAGTAATTACCCTGCTCTTTTGCAATAAACGCACATTAGTCGACTTTTAATGCTAATTTAGCTATCAATATAAAAGCCAAATTAGCAATCAGATACCATACAAATATTAACACATCTTAATCCCTTTTTTCCCTATATATTTTCCTTTTCTCCCTAGCACCTATTCCTCACATGATATTTACTTCCGTTGGCATAATGAAATGTCGCGCATATCTTTCAAGAAGAAAAGTTAGCACAACCAAGGCTGTTCTCCAAACCTTATCCACATTAATGAATGATTGGTTTGAAAATCATTTCATACCCGTAGCTTAGCAACATTTGAATTTAGTTGGTTTACCTGATGACGCAAAAATTGTCCTGGTTGTAGACAACTACTCAGCTCATGTTCCACTTAAAGTTTTAGTATTAATCTATCCACCAAATTGTATGTCCATTATTCAGCTTAAGGACATGGATATAGTGTGTGAGCTGAAATGCAAGTATAAAGAAGCATTTTTAAACCCATGGTAAATTTCTTCAATAATGGCAAGACTATTCAAGAATATGCGAAATATTTCAGCAAAAAATCTACTGGATGGAGCATCGCAAGGTCGTGAGAGGATGTGTATTCAGAAACATTTAAAAATACTTGGCATAATTTATAGCCAGCCACAATATTTCCTAGTGAAGATGATTTTGAAAATTTTAAGGTTTATGGATATCGCAAACGAAGGGTGAAATTTCCCAATTTATGGATTTGTAAAAAAATTGGAAAAATGATCATAAAAGAAGTTTCTGATTGCAATGGCAATGCTTCAATCATCGATACATTAATCGACAGCGAAAACTGTGTTTGATTCAATAAGAAATTATGTCTGTGTAGATAAAAGAGAAAGTACAGTAGAAGTCCAGAAATCCGCAAAGCTTGGGACCAACGGTAGTGTGAATTTTAGGACTTTGCGGATTTCAGGACAGAAAAGATAAATCATAATATTCAGACTAAAAGTGCAAAATAAATAAGGCCTATTAGATACATTTAATTAAATTATTATATACATTATAATAATAACTTATTATATGCATTAAATTATTATTACATATATAAATTGATTATATTATTCATTGTATTATATATACACAGCATCGAGGTTTGCCAATTTTGCCTCATGCAAAGATTTTCTCATTCAAGGATTCCAGTGTTAGAATCACTGTTGCTATAAAATTTCAACATTTTCCCTTTATTTCTTCCTATATCATACACAATCGTATCGCAATTCCATACGATTCTGCTATAAAATGCACCTGTCTCCATCTTGTGCAGAATTTGCACTTTTTGTATTACCGTCAATGCAACGTGTTTACGTTTTTCAACGTTGCAAGCAGTAAAATCATGAGTGTTTTTTTATCTGTAATTGTGTTAAAAAGAGCTGAAATTTAAGATATTCTTAACTTATCCACAAAATATCCGGATTAAAAAAAGGCAGCACTAAATAATCTCTTGAAATAACAAAGCTCAGAAAATACAACGTGACTCTTGAAAGAAGAGTGAATCGTCTGCTTTCTTACCTCAATGCAGATAGAGGGAAAAAAACTTTTATCATGATGTCAATAATTTGGCATTTCCATTATGACTCATTCGGTAAGTATTTTTTCTTCTATATTTCATACTCAATGTTGCGGTTTCCGGAACCTATAGATTGAATGTTTACATTTTGAGAGGCAATGTGGATTTCAGGTCAGCAGATTTTCAGTATTTGACTGTATTAGCAAATGTATATATTTTGGGATATGCCTTGGATTATCGCCAAGTTGTTGTTTCATTCATGATAACCTGAATAATTTAAGGTATGACTTGATGAGTTGTATTTAAGGTATGACTTGATGATATCATGCTGATTTTAATTGTAGAATTGAGATTAAGACTATTTCTAAGGGCTTATTTCTGTGTTGGATATCGGTTAGGAAATACCTCGCTTATTTTGTTCTTTACACCATTAGATACCTGCAAGTGGTAAGATTAACCTGAAATTTCTGTTCGATTTAGAGCGAATGGAAAGAAAGTATTGGTTGACTGGTGTGCAAATGAAAGTTTAATTATAATTTAATGGAATATCTTGCCAGGAACAGGGATCATATCCAACTGCTGGAAGTGTTGCAATTGTCTTTCTGATAAATGGCTTCATTAACCTCTCAGTAAATTAATAAGCCACATTTAAGGATTCGGAAAGCAGAGCTCATATCAACACCATTGAAGGTATGGGGTTGCAATAAAAAGAGATTTTTACAAGAAATGCCACCGACAGTCCGGCACTATGGAGGATATTTTTGTTCTTACTTTTGTAAATTTAAGTGGCGACAGCAGAATACAGATTCTAGTTTAGATAATTTTAAACAGTTTTTAGATGCTGTTAAGGAATTCTGCACAAAACACTCCGAAGACATAATATCTAAATAAAGTAAGTTGATATTTCCTTTTCGTACTGCCCAGATTAGATAATGTGTATTTCCATGTTTTATTTTGATTTAAAATGCAGCTTATTTAGATTATAATTTCTTATTTTAATTATGTTTTGGATGCCATTTTACTTGAAAGAGCACTGCACATAAACAAAAATCGATACTTTTGTCAAGTTGGGCCCTGAAATATATTTTTCCCATTAGCTCAAAAACAAAGCACTTACATTGAAAGATATGATGAAGTAAACAAATAAATATTAAGCTTTATTTTGTAAATATTTATACCCTTTAGATTAGGGTTTAGTGGTCTCACATTTGAATTTGAAGAAAAATTGTACAATTTTTAAGAAATTCTGATTTTAAGAAAAATTGCCTTATCAACTTTTTGTCATAATTTTTTTTCTCTTATTATTGATATTTAAAACATTTTACTGACATGCCTTTTATTATCGGGGATAAAATTTTCAGAAAATGACGAATTTTTCAAAAATTTCACTTTATCTTATGTAATATGTGTTCCATCTGAACTTCAATTAGAATTTATAGATTTACAGTGGGACTGCTGTAATATGCAAGTTTCTTGAAAATAGTGCTACATTAATTGATTTTTATTCGAATATGTGACAGAAGACAAGTATCCAGGAATTCGTAAACATGCACTCTTCATGTCTTCTATCTTTGGCCGTGCCTACATATGGGAACAGCGTTTTAGTAAAATGAAAATCCTAAAATAAAAAACAAGAACATGGCTGACAGACAGATATTTGGAGGAAAATTTTATGAACTGCAACAACACAGATTAAACCGGATATTGAAGCTTTAATCAAGCAAAAACAATGTCAAATTTCACATTGAAACTAAAGTAACTACCATCTCCCGCCAGTAATACAACTTTTTAAAATTTTTTTTTATTGTAAATGCACTTTGCAACTTCATTCTGTACAGTCATCATTATACTTTTTTTTTCATAGTTAAAAAAAGTTGCAAAACATTTTAATTCGATTTCCATCTGACTTTTTGAAACCGATTTATACATATACAAATCTGTAAGACTATCTATTCGCCTACAATCAATTGTAGTCTTGAAAATCAAACCTCCCCTTTTTTATATAAATTTTCTGACTACTCTATTTTTTTTAGACACGTGGCACACGGATCTTCGTGAATTTATTGATGTGGCTCTAGGCGTGAAAGGTTGAAGACACCTACTTTAGATCATAAATGCTTTATTATTTGATAAATCACTATTTTATATTTTTAATTTTATAATTCCTACATATCCTCCTATTAGATTTAGGCTGATAATCTAATATCTGGAAACATTGCAAAGGTTACCAGCGAGGAAATTCCATTTGTCATTAGTAGTACCATTATTGGCAATTTCATCCCCTGGCCAGCAAAACAGAAAAAGTACCGATTTTGTTTGGTACATGGATGCTCATGCTTATAAAGTATGCATCCTTGCAAATTAAAAATTAAGTTTCTTTCAACACTGGATAAAAAACATAGAACTGTTTTTGGATGTAGTGTAGAATTGGGTGGCCCTTGGATTAGCGACAAATTTTGTTCAGTTTTGGGGATGAAACCTCATTTCTGGTTAAAATGATATTTTAACTTCCTGATATTTTGTAAGTCAAAACAGGTGTGTGCATGGACAAAGTTAAAACAGTGCACAGTACCTAGTCTGTACAATTCTCCAATATTCTTTTAAGTGAAAATAAATCAATGTGATCATGGATACCAAGTTTGTGCAATTCTTTGACTTCTTATTTTGGTTTTCTGCTGCAGCCATCTTGAAATTGTGCCTTCCTGGCACCGATCTTAGCATCAAAAAGGAATCGCCAAAACAAAACAAAACAAAAAAAAAAAAAAAAAAACAAGGGGCACCCAATTCTAAACTTTAACCATATGTACTATATTTGAGTTCCTTACTTGCATAGAAATAATACTGCCATACTGATTCATTTTTTCAAATGTCTTCTTATGTACTTTACACAGATGGTGCTGCTCTACTTGGTATGTTCAGGATTTGAAAGAATTTAACTTAGACCATCTTGTTTCCCTTTATCAGTATAATATGTGATAAGCGTATACTGGTTTTTTGAATGCTATACTGTGGAAATATTTGATATTGCAGGTAGATAGTTATAGTCATACTGGGAATACAAGCTAATAATAGATTTAATTAGATAAAAAGTACACAAAAAAATGGAACTATGTAATTTTTCTGCAGATCTTTAGTATTTTACCACAATAAACAAATCACCTAATATATTATTTCATTACAGGTACAAGAAACACATCTTTAGTATTTTATCATATTAAACAAATCACATAATATATTATTTCATTACAGGTAAAAGAAACACATCTTTATCATTAATTCAATAGCACATAGAAACGTTTGTAAGCAAAACACAGATTGTTAATCACAAAGAACATACAAGGTACAGTACACATATGGGATGAAACATTTAGCACTGCTCCAGAACTGCATCTCAGAAATATGTGAAAGTGATAACAAGCATATGATCATCACAGTGCATTTTGGTAGGTAACAGATGTAACACTGAATAAAAGTTATACAAAAATCCGTGAAAAATTATATCCAGTGTCAAAAATTCAAATTTTGGAAAAGGCAGAAGAAACACAAAATACATCATGACAGACTCTGAATAAGAGCAATAATGCAAGCCTTTTCAATCAAGGTGAAGCAGCTTTAGACTCTTTAGATAGGATAGATAAGCAAATATAGCTTCAAGGCAGATTTAGTTAAAAATGAAGTGAGATACAACAAGCATAAATGTAGTTCCTTGCTTTTTAGAAAGAAATAATTGGATTAAGATTTATTTATATCAAATGTTAACCTCACCACAGCATGAGCAGTATGTTTTATAGCACCCAGTATAATACATTTAAATCTAAAATTCTACCACTGAGTGTTTCTCTTATTTACCAAGAATTTTCCCACCACTTAATACTGGCAACTGTTATGATTCAAACTCGCTTGACTGCAAAAAATGAGTTTTCTTTGCTGCGTTCACAAATCTAAAAAATCCATATGAAAATGCTACACTGATAAATAAATGTTGATACTAATTTAACAACTCCTCAAAAGACAGAAGTTCTGTTTCATGCTTAGATCTACATATGTTTACTCACATTCTAATGTCCAAACAAATTCTTACATACGCAACATACTTCTCTATTCCTTCGATATACATATCTTAATAAATCTTCATTAAATTTAAAATACTTTACACACAAGTGTTCCCTCCTGTGCGAATATGTGTACGAGTGTTTAAATTATTCTTCACACTAAATTACTTCTTACACACACATGAGGTTTCTCTCTTGCGTGAATACATGCATGAGTGTTTAAATTACCCTTCACACTAAATTACTTCTTAAATATTTCATACACATGAAGTTTCTCTCGCTTGTGATTACGCATATGCTTGCTTAAATCACACTTTTGTTTAAATGACTGTTTACATAATTCACACACATAAAGTTTATCCTCTGTGTGACTAAGCATGTGCTTGTTTAAATGCACCTTTTGTTTAAATGACTTCTTACATACTTCAACACATGAGGCTTCACTCCTGTGTGAATAAGCATATGCCTGTTTAAAGCACTCTTGTGTCTAAACGACTTCTTACATACCTCAGACACATGACTTCTCTTCTGTGTGAATAAGCATATGTTTACGTAAATCACTCTTTTGTTTAAATCAGTTTTTACATACTTCACATACATAAGGTTTCTCTCTGTGAATAAGTGTATTTCTGTTTAAAATCTTCTGACTAAAGGACTTCTTACATACTACACACACATAAGGTTTCTCTCCCGTGTGAAGAAGCATATGATTGTTTAAATGATTCTTCTGTATAAATGACTTCTCACATACTTCACATGCATGAGGTTTCTCTCCTGTGTGAATAAGAATATGGCTGTTTAAATTACTCTTGTGTTTAAATGACTTCTTACATTTTTCACACGCATGAGGTTTCTTTCCTGTGTGAGAAAGCATATGGCTGCTTAAATGAGACTTCTGACTAAATGCCTTTTTACATACTTCACATACATGAGATTTCTCTCCTGTGTGAATAAGCATATGGCTGTTTAAATTACTCTTGTGTTTAAATGACTTCTTACATACTTCACACACATGAGATTTCTTTCCTGTGTGAGTAAGCATATGGCTGCTTAAATGAGACTTCTGACTAAATGCCTTTTTACATACTTCACATACATGAGATTTCTCTCCCGTGTGAATAAGCATATGAATGTTTAACTGATTCTTCTGTGTAAATGACTTCTCACATACTTCACATACATGAGGTTTCTCTCCTGTGTGAATAAGAATATGGCTGTTTAAATTACTCTTGTGTTTCAATGACTTCTTACATATTTCACACACATGAGGTTTCTTTCCTGTGTGAATAAGCATATGGCTGCTTAAATATGACTTCAAACAAAATGTCTTCTTACATACTTCACATACATGAGGTTTCTCTCCTGTGTGAATAAGCATATGGCTGTTTAAATTACTCTTGCGTTTAAATGACTTCTTACATATTTCACACACATGAGGTTTCTTTCCTGTGTGAATAAGCATATGGCTACTTAAATGAGACTTCTGACTAAATGCCTTCTTACATATTTCACATACATGAGATGAATGTTTAAGTAATTCTTCTGTGTAAATGACTTCTCACATACTTCACATATATGAGGTTTCTCTCCTGTGTGAATAAGCATATGGCTGTTTAAATTTCTCTTGTATTTAAATGACTTCTTACATACTTCACACACATGAGGTTTCTTTCCTGTGTGAATAAGCATATGGCTGCTTAAATATGACTTCAAACAAAATGTCTTCTTACATACTTCACATACATGAGGTTTCTCTCCTGTGTGAATAAGCATATGGCTGTTTAAATTACTCTTGCATTTAAATGACTTCTTACATATTTCACACACATGAGGTTTCTTTCCTGTGTGAATAAGCATATGGCTGCTTAAATTTGACTTCAAACAAAATGTCTTCTTACATACTTCACACATATAGCGTTTTTTTGCAGCATGAACTTGCATATGGATGTTTAATTTACTCTTTTCGGGAAATGCCTTCTTACATACTTCACACGTATAAGGTTTCTC
The DNA here is from genome assembly GCF_044657685.1 of Stegodyphus dumicola. Lineage (NCBI taxonomy): Eukaryota > Metazoa > Arthropoda > Arachnida > Araneae > Eresidae > Stegodyphus > Stegodyphus dumicola. The sequence continues at coordinate 57,177,501 of NC_140778.1, forward strand.
TCCTGTGTGAAGAAGCATATGTCTGTTTAAATTAGACTTCCAACTAAATGCCTTCTTACAGACTTCACACACATGAGGTTTCTCTCCTGTGTGAATAAGCATATGGCTTTTTAAAGCTCTCTTCCAATTAAATGACTTGTTACATACTTCACACACATGAGGTTTCTCTCCTGTATGAATAAGCACATGCTTGTTTAAACTACTCTTGTGTTTAAATAACTTCTTACATACTTCACACACATGAGGTTTCTCTCCTGTGTGAATAAGCATATGGTTGTATAAAGCATACTTCTTACTAAATGACTTCTCACATACTTCACACATATAAGGTTTTTCTCGTATGTGAATAAGCATATGAATGTTTAAATTACTCTTCTGGCAAAATGTCTTCTTACATATTTCACATATATAAGTTTTCTTTCCTGCATGAGTAGGCCCATGCATGTTTACACTGAACGTCTGACTTAATGATTCATTAAATACTTCACACAAACGAGGTTTTTCTCCTGTGGATATAAGCAGATGAGTGTCTGAATTAATCTTTTAAATAAATGTGAACATACCTCACATATAGGAGCTTTCTCTCCAATGTGAATTAGCATATGCATCTTTAAAGTACGTTTTCCACTAAATGACATCATACAAATTTCATACGTATGAGGTTTGTGTTCAGTATGAATACGCATGTGGTGTTTTAAATATTACCTCTTGAAAATGATTTGTTAGATTGTAGGAAACCATGAATCTAGAACATCCTCTTCCTAGAACATGTACTTTCAGAAGATGAACATAGAACATCCTCCTCCTAGAACATGCAATTTCTGCAGAATATTGATAACTGTAACTGACATTCTTAATATATCTTGCTACATATCTTGTGATGAATTTCAACCTCTGAAGTAATGTAAAACGGAATGCTTAATAGAAATTTCGGTAAAAGTAGTTTTAAGATGGTTCACGGCTAAATCGCAGAATAGGCTGCATCAGTCGATGCTGTGTTTACTTGTCTTATGCTTGGACACGCCTTTTTATGACGTAATATTGGTTACGCCTCTTCTTCAAAAGAAGTTATAAGTATGCTATAGCTTCGTATTTAAAGAAAACTTAAATTATATTTTAACTGAGTTGAAATGGTAGGTTTAAAATCTACTTTTGTGTGTTTTGTGGTATTGTTAGCATTTAACGCAACGGATTATCTCTCAGAAATGTATTATTAAGATACCAAACGATTGGAAATGATCATTAGCAAACGATTGAAAATATTGAATGCATGAATTATAACCGTAACTTCCGAAAATACAGAAAATAATTGACCCGGAAGTGTGTTCTACGTCATTACCGGATATGTACCTTTGATATCTCTGTTGGCAACAAAGCTTGGCGAGCATTTGGCGTTATTTTTTTTTCCGTAAGTTTTTCCACAAGCTGAAGAATTGGCGCGAATTTGGTTCACGTGTTAATATTAGCGGGAGGCATATAAGCAAAATGTACACTGCTAGGACAACAGCTTAAGTTTGGCCAATGACAATCCAGATAAGGGTCACCATTAACTCCGTCCACATGAGTGATGTCACATTTCTTACGTTTGCATTCTGTTGTTCGGCGTTACGAAGTGCGTTGTTTGAATGAAAAACATTTTTACTTTGCAACGTAAATTTGTTCTAGTGACACTATTTTTAAAATTTTCTTTAAAGTATTATTTCCTTACTGTTCCAGAAAGAATATAAATTTATGTCTCAAACATTACAAAATTTCTCACTATATGCGTGAGTGTGTATACACACGCATGCTTACATACATATATTTTCAATATATAATTAATCATATGCTGAATTATATCTATCAATATGTTTGTGTTTTATGCATATAAATATGAGTGAGTGTGTGTGTATGCGTGTATTCATTTTTCAGAATGTCAGATTTCCTAGCAAATAGTCTACAAAGCTCTTTTCTCTTAATTTTTCCCATCTTCACATTCAGTTTTTTAAATAATTAAGATTAATGTATTCATATTTAATATTTCTGCACAACTTGATTTATCAATTAAAAATGAATTTATTTAATTTTCGATAAAGTGAAATGTTAATTCCAGTAGTATATGATTTTTAATAGTAGAATAATTTCTCTAAAGAAGCTTTTGTTTGTTTGTTTTTATTTTTTAATTCCTTTATAAGAAAATTACTTAATAATATTAGAAATAATTAATCTGTTACTCCTTACACATGTCTGATATATGTTAACAGAAAATTTTCATTCAATAGCTTTATAAATTTATTTTAAGCAGTATTTTAATTTAATAAGAACTACTGTTGATAAGTGAATTTCCATTGCTTTCTTTATACATTTAGTTTAAAATTCAGTTTTCAGTGCATGTAATTATTTTCCTTCATGGCCCTCGAGCCCAACAGCACGAGCGGTAAAGTCGCTGAAAATTGGTAATTCGGTCCAAGGTTTGAATCCCGTGAGTGGGCTGGCAGCATGGGCGTTTTTGTGGTTTTCCCCATGTGTAACATGTATACGAGCCAGTTTCCCTTAGAAAGTCCTCCACGAAGGCATCCCTCCCCTTTGGCAGTTAGCCTTCGAGGCTTTCCCGTAATTAAATAACCTAACCCTTCATGGCGCTCCCCACACAGCCCAACAGCGGCTGAGTGGTAAAGTGACTGAAATGCTGATAGTTTGATTTCAGTTGGACAGGCTGGCTACATGAGCACTTACCTGGTTTTCCTATGCGTAACATGGATATGAGAGATTTCCTTAGAAAATCCTCCACAAAGACATCCCTCCCACATAGACCTTGTATGCTTTCCATAATCAAACAAACTAAACCAACCCTCCAAGAAAAACAGCTCCTCAAAAGAAATTCTTCATATCTGTCAAGCAAATGACATTCGTTAATGTAATAAACTGTAATCATACATACTAAATTAAACTCGGAAGTTGTTATTAATTATGCTTACAAAGTACTTAATACCAGATTTTGTTGATTAATTTGCATTTTTAGAAATAGTTGAATACATTTCTGACCTTTAATAAATACAGTGAACCCTCTCTACGATGACCACCAGCAGTTCTACATGATTTTAATTTTGTGTAAATCTTGTCATTTCAAAAAGAAGATGTTCAGTACCAGAATTTGTATATTGAGGAGAAGTAGTGTTTCAGAAGTGATCACAAAGAAAAAGTTTATTGTGTTAAAATGATAATCTGTTCCTAACCTTTTTCAGGGTTTGATTTGGTTTGTGTGATTTATAGCAATTTATAGCTTGAGGGCTATCTGCCTAAGCAGAGGGATGCCTTCATGAAGGACTTTCTAAGGGAAACTGGCTTGTATACATGGGGAAAACCATGAAAACATGCATGCAGCTAGCCTGTTCGCGGGATTCGAACCTCAGACCGAACTACCAGTGTTCAGCGACTTAACCGCTTGACGCTGGTGGGCCCCTTTTTTTGTAGGGAAGGAAGTGTAGGACATAACATATCTAAATAGTCCATGTTAAGATTTAATCTAGGAAATGAATAATGTTGAATAAATTAAAATTATATAAATTTGAATATCATGTAGTGTTAATTTCAAATTTCGTTTCCTGTGATGTGGTTTTTTTTTAATGTAAAGATCAGGCTCTGGTTTATTGATATATATATATAAACTTTAAATATAGTATGAAGTCTTATATTTGAGTATAATACTGAAAAAGGTTCGACATATGAGAAAATAAATATATGTTTTCTTCACATGTTATGGAATATTCATCCTTGACTTAAGGGAACATGAAGTTACACAGTTTTAAATTAAAGTTTACAGAAAAATGTATGATAGTCACAAGTTTGACAAAAGATCCTTTGCTCAAATGATAAAAGGCTTTGGGGAACATAGATGCTAATTAGAAATGTGTGCTAAATATGAGGCAATTGGCATCCACAAAATTGCAGTGTATTAATTTTAATACTGTTTTAGGTTCTTACATTATCCCTTTGACCGGCCAAGTAGCATGATTTAGTGATTTTTTTGCCCTCGGTTTGGTTTGGTTTATTTAATTATGCAAAGCATTCGAGTGTTATCTGCTTTTAACAGGAGGGATGCTTGTATGGAAGACTTTCAAAGGGAAACTGGCTCTTAAACACATTACACTTGAGGAAAACCATGAAAGCACCCATGCATTCGGCAAAATTGGAACCCTGGGCTAAATATCTAGTATTCAGTGACTTTACCACTCAGGTGCTGGTGGTCTGGCCTCGGTTCTATTAAACTAAAATTCATCTATATTTATAAACGGCTTATCAAAAAAATGCACACACTTTAATAATAAAAGAAAATTCGGTTAATCTTCGGATTATGGTAACTTGGTGAAAATTTGGCGACCAACTCTGCTACAGCAACTTGCTAGTTTTTTTTGGGGGGGGGACGCCATTTCGTTTTCACAAAGTAAATGCTTTTTTTTTTTTTTTTTTTTTTAACTCAACATTTTTTTCCAACAATCTGCTAGCCGAATTACGCTTATGCTAGAACTTTTATGGAACAAAAGTGCTTAATCATGACGAAGATTAGGTGCGAAATTGGGAAAAAGTGCAGAATCGCTTGCCGCGTTTTTAAGAATTGCACATACACGGTATCCATGTACACGTCGACCTATTTTCGCTTAAAAAAACATCCCAGAATTACACAAAAATGGCATTGACTTTATCCATGTACACTGCTAAAGTCCTAGCTAGTAACATTTATCACCTTACCAAAATGTCGCCAAACTACCTGTTACCATATTCCAAAGATTAGCCAAAAATTTTTGTGCTTTAGTATTGAACTTAATTATAATTAAATCATACATATCAGAGGCTATGCTAGGTTTAATAAAAATATTTATGAATATGTACCTGTACAGTTACTTAGATTGCTCAGTCACAGCGGTAGCCATTAACAGCTAGAGTTATAGCACAATACTGAGCAGCTATTTGAACAATGTTTAGTCGATGTGTCTGAGGCGACTGCTGCACATTCTGCCATAATTTTTTGATGAAGGACCTCTAGCCTAACTGATTTCTTGTACTACACAACATCCCTCAGAGTCCTGCAAATCCATTTTGATTCACTGTCATGTATTACATATATGCGAGAGTATGAACATGTTAAGGAAATATCATACTACATATTATAAAGATAATTCAACTTAGAAACCAATATATAGATATCATCTATTAAAGTTTCTTTGTATTTTTCTGACAGATCCTGTATGTGAAGTTGTACATTTCATTAGTTTCACCTATTAATTAACTTAGGTATTTATTGTATGGAATATCTATGAAACTGAACTGATAAATTTTCATATCTGTTCATTTGTTTGCTTTTCATATATTTTTTAATAGTTTTATTTTTTATGTTGCTTTACATGACGTCAATTTAAACATAAGAAAGCAGAGAAGAAAAGAAATTCACACTGAAACTAAATTTAAAATTAGTCTGAAGATTACTGATGTAAAATGAATAGTGTCTAATTTATCAAAATTACATAAGAGGGCAAATAAATAATTAGCATATTCAGATATTTATTATAAGCAAAAATTTTATATTCTTAACAGTAAAAATGCACATATTACAATGCAATTAATTTATTACTTGCAACCACCTCAGTAGAACTCGTCAAATTTTTAAAATGTGCCAAACTCTAGCAACCATGCTCATAACAATCCTTTAATAGAACAATGTTGCCATTTTTGTATACATTCTTTGTGTTGTATTTCAAGTTTCAACATTTTTTATGAACAAATTGTGATATTTTTTGCCTTAATTTTAAAATATGCTCTTTGGAATTTATCAACAATGGAAAAAACTACAGTGGAAACTCTACAGGAATACAAAATTTCTAAAAGAAAGAAAAAGGAAATGCATTTGGTAGATAGCCAATGCTGCTGAAGTTTGTGTAATGCTGAGTCTCAGAAATTATTTAATTTTTTTTCCAAGCAAAAACAAACCGCTTGGGGAAAAGAATAGGGCAAACCAATTACAGAAAGATTTGGAGATGAACATGCTTTATTTCCTAATTTAATAATTAAAATTTATATTTCAAATTCTAAAGTATGTTTTCTTTTCATAATTTGATAATCTTAGCCAACTTATGATAGATATCAATAATTTGGGTATCTATTTAAGAAAAGTTGTGAAAACCATCAACTTGCACCCAATGAATAATTTTTACATTTTCATGTGTTAAATCCAAATTGAGCTAAGGTGGTTGTGTTAATCTGTAAGTATCATTAATTTTACAGGCAATACACTGTATTCTTTTATATACTGTAATATTTAGTTTGTGCTGAAATTATGTAGTGGCAATAATTTTACTTAAGAGAGAAATTTTTCAATATTACAAGTTGACATTTTGGTTAATTTTTTTATGTGATAAAAAGCAGCATGTTAAAAGTTGGAGTTCTTAAATTTTGTAATAGTACTAAGTATTATATTTTAAATTACTCGATGACTAATCCAGAAATAAATAATTTAATTCTGTATACTCGAAGAAAATCATTTCTGACTGGCATAAAAATCAGAATTTTGAAACAGTAGTAGAAAAATCATTAAAAATACTTAGTTTTAAAACTCAAATGCAATAAAAACAGGTTAGCATGAAATGTCTGAATAAAAGATAACTTGTTATCATTATGTATATGTTACCCTGAAAGACCGAAATTGGAGAATGTCAACATTCACCAAATGCGTTGGTGAAAGATCGAATATTGCACTACATTCTTGTACTTTCAGACCCTCACCGGTATATGTCGACAATCACAGATATGCTCTGGTGTAGGTCAAAAAGAGAGGAGTATATGTACATGCTGTCATTGCAAAAGAAAGTGTTCCATAAATAAATGCAGTTGTAAAAGCAAGGACCTCTTGTGCAATTCAAAGGGTAATAATAGTTTATGTTGTTGCAATAAATAAGATTGGAATCACATAATTTATAAAGTTTTTAACTTCTATTATTTTCCTTTCTCATTTTGAACGTACTGTGTGTTTTAAGTTCTTATTTTAAGTCTCAAGTGCGTTTTTTCGAGACTGAATTACGGAAGAAAATATAATATTCTTATATGTTCAACATTCACCATTGGCACATGGTGAATGTCGACATTTACCGGTGTAAGTCAGGAATAAGAGTATTTGCAAAATATTTCGGACATACACCAAGCGACTATGTTGACATTCACTGGTGAATGTCGACATTCTCCAGATTTTGGTGTTTCACCGTAACACATATACAGTCATTCTTATGTAAAATAAATGTTACACGATTTCTGTGTAGTAAATAAATAAGTTTTAATAAATATGTTATAGATGTCAATATGTTTGTTTTTTGTAACATATACTTTGAACATTTTAATTAAATAATTTTTCAATAATCACATCAATAATGTGTGCATATATTTTACTTATGATGAAGAGAAATTAACATTTAAAAAAGGAATTATAGACTGAAAGTATTTTATAAAAGAAGATATTGGAAAAGGAAATTATTGCAATTCATAGAACTTGTAAATGAATAAATGTAATAATTAGTATCATATTGTTCTTATTTATTAAGAATGGATATTAAATTATTGATAATAGAATGGACTTATAAATGTGAAGCACTTATGCGAACAATAATACTAATTCATAACATTCTGATCTTGATTTCAGTACTTAATGTAAAGCATTATTGACAGCTTAGTGGAACTCATATTAAATAGTTACAGTGCAATCTTAAGTCCAAATTTATTACAAGATAATGAAATTATAGTCTGGATTTTAATTCAAAACTCTTTTCGAAATCTTTAAAAGCCCAATTTTAACTGGTACTTTTCTGTTATCGGGACAGGATTCAGACATGTAATGTATGTATCCATGAGTGGTTTGGGTTTCATTTTAGTTTAGTATGGCAAAGTACACTAGGTCTATCTGCCTGTGGGAAGGGATGCCTTTGTGGAGGACTTTCTAAAGGAAACTGGCTGGTATACACTTTACAAATGGAGAAAACCATGAAAACGCGCATGAAGCCAAAGAATTTGCCTGGATTCGAATTCAGCGTTCAAAGATTTTACCACTCTGCCACTGGTGAGCCTATGCACGTGTGTATAAGTGTGTGTGCATACACACACGTAACATGAATACATCCATCCATCCATCCATACAAAATCTGGTTCCGAAAATAAAATAGTACCTTTTAACCATATATCTTACAGTTTTAATTAATTTTATGTACTGTCATCAATAATACATCTTATTAGATACATCAATGCATCTTATTATCATTAATTTCTTACTAACAATTCAATTTCAATTGCCATGAGTTAATGCATGACTCGTACATATATAATATATAAGTTGTTTCAATATCAAGATCACAATATAAGTTACATAGCATATTTACAATAATTATTTATTACTCATACATGTAATGTATAAAATAAGGCAATAAATTGTAAAAAAATACTTTTAATGAAATTGGAAATAAATGAAAATATAATAATTTGCATGTGATTACAATTTTTAAATGCACAAATTTCACAGTTAAAAATACATACTAATGTAAGAAAATCAATATTAAATGCTTTTTCTCAAAAGAAAATAAAATTTTTGCCTGTTCAAGACATATTTTATCAAGTCCAACCATCAGTGGAAACCCAGGTAATCAGTCTTTAATATGACAAAATGTAAAATTTGAAATACAACTTTAAGTTATTTTTTTTAATCCATTCAGTTTTGACTTAACTAGATGTAAAGAACTGTAAACACACATTCACACAATTCACTTGAAGGTATGTTTCCAGGAAATAAAAGTATACTTATTGAAATCAATTCAACATTACACCTTAGAACATGTAATGATACCTCATTGTTAGGCATTTTCGATACTCTTGAAATAGCATAACATATCTTTCTAAATTCAGTTCTTGTTAAATTATGTTCAGCATTATTTAGCATTTGCAGTTTTATAACTAAATTAGATTTCAGTAGGTCTATTACACTAAGCACTTACAGTTATTCACTATTATTTTCTTAACATTTCAACAAAACAATGAACTTCCTTTCTAAGAATGCATACTGAACAATGAAAATTCCAAATATTATATATGCTTTATCAGAACTATAATGTTAATTAATAGTGATTTTTTTAAATTGAATTTGATTAATTCAAGCAATTCACTTGAAGGTATGTTTCCTGGAAATAAAAGTATACTTATTCAATTCAGCGTTACACTTTAGAACAGATAATAATACCTCATTGTTAGGCATTTTCGATAGTCTTGAAATATCATTTAAGACTATTCCATGGTAGTATATCTTACTAATCCATGGTAGTATACCTTACTAAATTTTGTTCAGCATCATTTAGCATTTGCAGTTTTATAGCTAAATTAGATTTCAGTAGGTCTATTACACTAAGCACTTACAGTTATTCAGTATTATTTTCTTTACATTTCAGAAAAACAATGAACTTCCTTTCTATGATTCCAAATATGATATATGCTTTACCAGAACCATAATTTGTCAGTTAATAGTGATTTAATCTTCATAGATAAGCATATCCAACAGTCTTGAAATATCAGAGCTGGTAGCATATCTTAAATATATTCAGTTCTTATTAAATAACATGTTCATCATTTAACTTCAGTAGTTTCACAGCTAAATTACATTCCAATATGTTCATTAGAGTGGACACAATTTTTCATCTTTTATACTCTCAACATTCTAATAATGAAATGCAGTTTATTTCTAAGAAAGCATATTGAATCCTGTAAAGCATATTGATTTCTTAATCAAAGCACAATGAATGTTGTAAATATTCAGATAGATATATGTGAAATGTATTTTAAGGATTTCTTGACACACACTATGTCAATTCATTGCAATAGTTACTGGTGGCATTTTGATTCAAAATATTTACTGCATTAATTACTGATACAAAATAGCACTTGGATTCACTAACTTAACATTAACTTCACTTGGTTTAATTCCCGCAGGTACATTTTATATAGTAGATGATTTAAGTCATTATCACTTAAAAGTTTCTGATTATCAATATGCAGAATAATTTGTAAACCACACTTTACATGCATCTTCCAGCCATTAATAACTTCTATCTGACTAGACCTAATTTTGTATTGGAACAGTAGAATAATCCTTAATATTCCGAAACAAACATTAAATCGGTTTAATACAAATATATACGCATATATATACACTTTTATTCCGAAAAACTAAATGTACATTCAAAAAACGCACTTCGTAACTCTGAACAGTAGAATGTAAACAAACGTCATAAATATGACGTCACTCATGTGGGCGGAGTTAATGAAACCCTCATCTGGACTGTCATTGGCCAAATTCAAGCCGTTGTCCTAGCAGTGTACACAAAGAATCTATAGTAAGAAGTCAAGCTTCGACTGCACAGCAACGCCACGGAGAAAAACTGAGTCTAAAATGTGTCTTTTTTGACAACTTTACAGGCGTAAATTCAGGTTCCCTGAAATTCATTCACGCATGCGCGCTAGAGCCAGAGAGGTTGTCAACAATATCGTAGAAGTCGTCATAGCGCGCCATATTGAACGCTAAGCACGAGGATTTCAGCAATTTTGAACATTTGGAAATGGAAAAAAATAATGAAACACGCTCTAGTGATCCTGTGTGTGAAAGGTACGTAAAAATATTTAATTCTTATACCTTTTCATAGTAGAATTATTTTTTAATTACCAGAGTTATGTTCAAATCCATTCCATAACATAGGATGATAATCAAATATCATGTAATGAACGATTATTAATTAAGTTGGCATTAAAAAAGTTAAAAGTTTCATTGGAACATTTTATTGAAAAATTATAATTCCTACTGTTAAAGAAATCAGAAGTATTTCGAAAAATCTCTATCAAAGCTTCTTACGCAAAATTAGTATATTTGTATATAATTGCGAGGATAAAATCAAGCAGTCATGGATGATTTACTATGATTGCTAATGAAAATTATTTCAGTTCTTCATATCCGATCTTTCCTGCAGTTATATGTAATGTATATTGCAACTTCTTCTATTTTCGTTTAACCAGGTATCAATTTTTTAGTTCATGATATTTTCTAATTCTATACATTGAGCATTATTTATAATCAAAGAATCTTTATAATAAACTATTCACAGATATCATTTTTTTGCTACTAAGAACTGAAATATTATCCCAATTTTTAATTATTTTTTAAATTAATTTTTTAATAATTTTTCCAGTTTTAAAAATAAAATTATTAAAGTAAATTAGCTGCATAATTCTGGTGTCATGATATTCATTGGCTCTTTTTTATTTTATTTCAACCTTGCAACTTAAATGTGTTTTGTAAATTAATTATTAAATATCCATATTTTATTTTTATATTCAATTTTTATATATTCTGTACTGATGTGATTTAAATCGTTATAATAATAATTCATTTAGGTTAAATGATTCTTCACCAAAGGCTTATGTGCGTTGTGTAGTGTGTAATGCCAATTCTTGGTATTTTCCTGAATGAAAATTCTTTCGGTTTCCTAAAAATCCAGAGAGGTAAAAATTTTATTTTTATTTTAAGTTATAAGTATTTAAAATGCATGAAAATAAGTACAGTATGACAGATGAAGAAACTTTTTTAACTTTCTGTTATTTAAAAAAATTATTCCTTTTCAAATGAAAACGTTATATTCATTAACATACTTTGTGTGATATTCAATGTTGCCTTATCTGTTTAGCCTAATTATATATACAATAGTAATAAAATATTTATGTAAATATTACAAAATCGTAGAAGCATTAGTTGAATATATGCATCAGCTAAAATGAATTTTTTCATAAGCAGAATGCTTAAAAATTTAACATTAGTTTGAGTAAAATGCATAAATATTAATTTTTTTGTACATAAATTAGTACTTAAATGTTATCTACATGTCAAATTTCTGGAAAAACTAAAATATGTATTTGTTTTGCACAGTAATAAGTTACATTTTAAATGAATGCTTAAAACTAGTGTTCCCTGTGTAAAGTAGGTGTAAATTTCATGTTGTTTTAACTTTTATAGATCAGCACAATGGCTTGAAGCATGTAGAATTTACTTGATTGGACGTGACAAGGAAATATTAAAGAAGCCACCTTCTCTTTTATATCGAAGTCGTCTTTGTTCCACACATTTTGAAGACAATGCATATTCCACAACTAAGAAGCATTTTTTGCATTCGAGTGCTAAACCAACAAAATTTGGTGAAACAGGTATGCATTAATTTCAAGTTTATATATTTCAAAAATTTTTAAAAATTTAACCTCTTATATATTGTACTGATCAACAACTTACTACGTTATCTTAGAAAGAGAGTAGTCTGCTGTCTTTAAAAAGAGTGATAAATCTTTTTCTGAAGGATAATTTAGTTTAATCTCCCACAGGAATTTCATTTGTTTACATAAATAATATAACTTATTTATTATGAAAGGACTCTTCTGCTGTTTCTTACATAGTCAATTTTGGTATGAGAGAATGTAAAGTAACCCTTTTTTAAAATCCATTAAATTTTCCTTAGTAAATCCTTTATGGATATAGCAGAATGTTCTTAGAATATGATATAGCAGAATATATTTACGCAAAGTATAATTTTAGGCTTTGAATCAGATTTACAAACTCAGGATAAATTAAATTAACGATAATTAAAAATAAAATTAAAACTTCGGCTAATCTTTGGAATATGGTAACTGGTAGTTTGGCGACATTTTGGTAAGGCGATAAAGTTTACTAGCTAGGACTTTAGCAGTGTAAATGGATAAAGTCAAGAGTGTACGCAATGCCATTTTTGTGCAATTCTGGGATGTTTTTTTAAGTCAAAATAGATCGACGTATACATGGATGATACCGTGTATGTGCAATTCTTAACGCTGCAAGCAGTGGGCGATTCTGCACTTTCTCCCAATTTCGCACCTAATCTTCGTGATGATGATTAAGCACTTTTGTTCCATAAAAGTTCTAGCATAAGCGTAATTCGGCTAGCAAATTGTTGGAAAAAAATGTTGAGTAGTAAAAAAAAAAAAAAAAAAAAAGCCTTTACTTTGTCAAAACAAAATGGCGTCCAAAAAAAAAAAAAAAAAAAAAAACACATTTAGCAGGGTTGGTCGCCAAAAAATCGCCAAGTTACCATAATCCGAAGATTAACCAAAACTTCTTTTCTTAAAACTAAATGTCAAACCGTGTTAAAGGTTAGTTAAATATTTATTTGCTTAGAGATGAAATATTCATAAAATAATTAATTGATAATGATTATATTATGAATTATTATGCATTAGTCTTGTTATATATATATAAATTTTCTTTTTCCTTCCTAGCTGATGAGCTGTCCAGAAACGACAGAGTTGTAAATGTTCATTAGCTGTCTATGAAGTTGTGCTCGAAATTGCAGCAGCATGCAATCAATATCGATGATAATTCAAGTCTTTTGGCAGAAACAGATTCTGGCTCTCTAGAACTTGGTTCACACCAGCACTCCATAGAACTAAATAATATCACCGAGATGCCAAAAAGATTAAAATGCAACAAAAATTTAACACCAAAATCTTTAAAAATAAGGCAGTTAAGTCATAAGCTGGCATATTTAAAACGAAAACATTCAGCAAAAAGGAAAGCAAACAAAGCTGGAGTCGAAAAGGCATTCCAGCTGATTAGCTCATTAGTTAGTTCTGTAGTTTTCACTTTTATAAAATCACAAATCACATTGTGTGCTTGTCAAAATACGGACGAAGATGGTCACTGATGGATAAAAATTTGTGCCTTCAGATCTATCTTAGTAGTCCAAAATCATATAATACACTGAAGGCTTTTTTGCATTTGCCCAGCAAGCCTACATTATTGAAAGCTGTATCTGGTATAAAAATGGAACCTGGATTTTCAGTTGCTGTGCTCAATGCCATAAAATTAGTTGCTAGCAAACTGAAAATCCATGACAGGTATTGCATCTTATCCTTCGATGAAATCACTTTAAAGCAAAGCTTATCTTATGATAAGAAAAGTGATTACATTGTTGGATTTGAAAACTATGGTTCCTACACTGAACTAAAAACGTTTCCCGAATATGCAACTCATGGTCTTGTTTTTATGGTCCGTGGGCTGTGTAAAAAGTGGAAACAGGTCATTGGCTATTTTTTTTCTTCTCGCACTACTCCAGGTTTTATGTTGTGTACTTTGGTCATGGAAGCCCTATCAAAATTATTTGATTGTGGTTTGATACCTGTGGCTGTTGTTTGTGATGATGGTGCAAACAATGTAGTTTGTTACAAAAAATTTATGAAAGTCACAGAAGAAAGACCATATATTATATGTCAAGACAAAAAGGTATTCACACTTTTTGATGTGCCTCACCTTTTGAAGTGCTTGTGAAATAATTTTAGAAAGTATGATGTTAAATTTCAGGGTGGCAAAATTGCTAGTTGGAACCACATTGTATCTTTGTGGGAATTTGATCGTAAAATGCCTCACAGATGTGTTCCGAAATTAACAGACCGCCATGTAAATGTGGATTGCCTTAGTGCTATGAGTGTAAAATTAGCAGCTCAGGTCTTCAGTCATTCTGTGGCTTCAGGCCTGTGTTACCTTAGTGCACTAAATGGCTTACCTGCATCGGCTAGTCTTACAGCAGATTTCTGTTCAAACATAAATATTTTATTTGACAGTTTGAACAGTAGAACACTTAAGCACTCTAATCCTTTTCTTGCAGGAGTTACCAAGTTATCGATTCACTTAAAAACCTGGAAGGAAAAGATGGATTTCATCAAAGGCATTGAATTTCAAACAGAAAAAAAAATATCTTTCCCAAGTATATTTGGCTGGAAATTAACACTATCAGCAGTTCAGCAGTTAATTCCAGTTCTGTTGGAAGATGTACCATTTGTATTAATGTGTCATTTCACCCAAGATGCCTTGGAAAATTTTTTCTCTGTTGTTAGACGCAGAGGTGGAAATAATGACCATCCAACTGCATATGATTTTCAACAGAGGATGAGAATACTAATGGCACAGAATATCATAAGCACAAGTAAGCTATCAAACTGTGAACCTGATAACGATACAGTTTTGATGCCTACAGAGTTGCTGACAGTTATCGATAACACTGAGCCTGGAAATGGCAGTGATGTAAATGATATGGAAATTGACTTTGATGATCCCTTATTGGTAGCAAATGAAAATTCTGATACTAGTGCTTGTATTGCAAGTACATCATATGATGTATTTTCACAAAATTCAGCAGCTTATGTTACTGGATATATTGCTGGAAGGGCATTGAAGCAATTTCCTTGCACTTTATGTAAGAATATTCTTCTTGTTGATAAATCTTTGGGTGAACACACTTACTTTTTGTATTTTAAAGAATTTGATGTAGTGAAAAATGGATTGTGTTACCCCTCACAACAGTTTACATTTACTGTTTGTGAGATGGGTGAAAAATTTGTAACTTTGTTTGATAAAATATGTAGCCAAAAAGATGTGAAATCCAAAATTATATCCCAACTGAAACTAATTGATCATGAATGGCTTACATGCCATTATCATGCAGTAAAAATGTGGGAATATATTGTCAGTTCATATGTTCAGCTTATGATATATTATAAGCTGAAAAGTATAAATAACAGCTTGAAAAACAGATGTAGAGGAAAGAAAGAAATTATTAAATTACACTAAAAAGTCTTATTTGTATATATTATATGTATTATTTGTAAGAAAAATATATTAATGTAAGGAGTATGTGTGAGAAGTTTTTGATTTTGTATTTTTGCTATATTACTATTTGTTGGATTTTAATGTTTTTGTAATGTAATGTAATTTGTTGAATTTTACAAAAGTTCATGTAATTTAATTCTCTCTCTCTCTGTATATATATGAAATTTCTATTTATGTATATATATGAAATTTGGATTTATGTGTGTATCTTCAAATGTAACTTCAGTATCCAAATTGTCTGTAAGTACAGTGAAACCTCAGTTAACGAATATAGTTTGTTCCTAGAGGTCATCTGAAATCTTTGTAAACCAAACCTAATTCTCCTTTAGGAACTTCTGTAAAATATATTATTGATTCATTCCTTCGCCTCAGATGATTGCAGATTTTAAACTTTTGCATTGGTAACATTTGCACCAGTTTACAATTGAAAAACCAGTGCAAATCATTAAATCTAAACTAGAAAGAAACTAGTTCAGTAGTAGAGAAATATACATGTATTAAAAAGAGTTGGTGATATAATTACAAGATAATGAGAAATGAAAAGGGAAGAAATATTGTTATTAATCTTTAAAATGAAATAGAAATAAATCTTGCTGATAGAAAAAAGGGTTACTTTTCCATTATACTCCCGCAAACTTAACAAATATCCTGAATTAATAGAAAATTACGAATTTAAAAAAAAATATATGTAAGAATTGCATTATATATAATTTTTTAACATTATTTTACAAGGTAAATCGTCAGAAAAATTTAAAAAATAAACATTTATGTAATTTTTCTGTAGCAGTGAAAATATAAGTACCTACATAATAAGGACATTTGGCTAAATGAGTAAAAAAACTCAGTAAAATAAGAATTAAAAAAATAATCAGTGTTTTTGTTGTTAAATTTCAAAGAAAAAAAAAATTTGTGACACTGTTCAAAGCATGTTTTGTCTTTTTGGTACATGCATAGACTCACATTCCATGTTTCACACATGTATCTTCTATGAGGTTTCTTCCTTGTGCTACAAAGTATACACTGCCTGGATCTAAATTTCACTGGTATATGTCCAGTGTTATTTAGTTTCTTTTCATCAGATGACGTTTGTGGTTTTTTATGTTAATGGGGAGGGCTTGGTCTTTTTGGCTTTGGTACGGATCATTCGTTTCCCATTTATACTTATTTTATTCATATTTCATCCCAAAATATTCAGAAAATATTTTTAATTTAAATAAAACTTTAAGCGATTTCAATTTTTATTATAGCAAAGTATATTTACATTAAATTTAAACCACAGGAAATAATTTATAAAATCACAATACTAGCTTGGGGAGCAAGTGTGTTGAGGTCAGAGAAAACTCTCTGGTAAAAGATCAGTAATAAATCAATTTTCATTCAAAAATTTCGGAAAGAAGAAAAAAAAAATTCCAAAATTGGTGGTTTCAGGGCACGACCACCGCGCATCAAAGGATTTAGGCATTATATAGAAACAGAAAAATCCTTAACTGTCAACTTCTTCAAAATCTCTGGTAATAATTTCTTCTAGATTGAATTCATTGTTTCATTAGTTATGTATTACAAGGCTTTGTCCATGAAAATTGAATAATAGAGAATATTAAAACTGCTCATTTTTGTTAGAAGTGACCTCAAAACATGTAGGAAATTCATTTATTGATAGCTTGTATGTTTGTCTTTCGAGACAGTTCTTTTTTTTGGTTAGGAAATTTGTTCATCGTGAAACATATTTGTAACCTGAGGTTCCACTATGCATTGAGCTGTGTTATGCTAATAAATTTTGACAATAACAATGTTTATTATTATTTTTTTTTAAATTTACATGTGAAAAAAATTCTGAATGCTGTATTTGCTAACATTGCATCCTGCTCTGTATTTTCTTCTCAAGTTTTTTTTTTCAACGTATTTAGACATGTAATTTATAGCTATATACAAAGCATAGAGAGATAAAAATGTGCATTATGTAACTTAAAAGAATACAGTAGACGCTGCTTATTGTGGTCATGGTTAATGTTATTAATTGGATATTGTCATCGATGTGGTGAAGTCTCACTCATTTGTATATGAAAACTTGGAAAATACTTTGTTTATCGTGATCAACGATTCAGTTAATATTGTTTATTGTGATCAACAATTTAGTTAATATGTCCAGATTCATACAGAATGGATTTTTAAAATTTAACATTGCCAAATTAGATTAAAATAGATTTTAAAAAATTGTCAGGTGACACGGAAATGTTGCGAAGTGCGAGATTAGGTTTCCAAACACCTTGATTTCAACTTTAGTCATTTATTTAAAATCAGGTTAAAAAAAACAACAACTTTAGTTTGACGTATCCTATGAGGAACTCTATTGATTTTAAGAACAATCACACATAAGTCCTTTCTTTTTCAGAAGCCACTCCCCCCCGCAAAAAAAATCCTGAAAACACTGATGGCAAATAATGGTTGCATTTTTGCTTAATTTTACACTGGCAGTCTTCAAACAAAAGATGCATTTTTAATTTTAAGATTACGTGTACAGAAGCAGTAAAATAATATCCAGGAACATTATGAGCAGTTCACAAACACATTTTTGCATTTTCTAATTAAAATGCTGTGAAAATATTTGTGTTCTTGATATTTTTTAATTAAATTAGTTAAATTCCATTTTCATTCTGAAGTGCTTTTTTAAAATTAATGTTATTATTCTGCTAATATTATGAAAATAGATATGAAAAAACATGATCACATTAAGTGGCACCTACTATGCAGTGATTTGAAAGTAATATTTGTATGTCTTCTTTGGAAATGTAGTATTTTAATTATTGCTACACCGCTTCATGTGTTTTTTTAAAACTGCTAAATTAATCACTGAATAAATTATAAATAACCATTTGCTTATTACCTTATAAAGTTAGAATTATCTTAAGCAGTATTTCTCACAAATTCTAAAGCATGATGAACAGGAAAGTCTTTGAACTAATATAAAAATTTGCAGAGGTTTTCAGATAGTTTTTAAGTTACATTTTAGGATTGGTAAACAAATAATCTTATCACATATCTTACTTCTTTTCCTTTCAATATGAAATACTTTGTGAAGTGCATAATAGGAAATTTATTGCTACAGTATCTCATTCTATACAAAAAGATTCCATTATTTGAGATTTTATAATAAAAATTTCCTTCTTTTACTAGTTATGCAAATCATTTGAAAATTATCTTAATACAAAATGCATACCAAGCCATTTTTTATGGATAATATATTAAGATATTGTTTTCCATGTAGATGCTTTTATTTGTGATTTGATGAATGGAAATGCATTATACTGCTCAGACCCCTCAGTTGATGATTTTTCTCATACTCTTACAAGTGTGCAGTTTTAAGATTCCTGCATTCAGCACGTTAAAAGATATATTTATTGACATTTTTATGAAAATTTGCAGCATTGCTGTAAGCATTGAATAATGGTGCTTTAACATCATGCATTATTATCATTGGTACAGAATGATTTAGTTTGCTTTTCTTTTTGTAAAATATATTTTCTTTTCAAATTTGCCACCCCCTCCTTTTTTGGGGGGAAAGCAAACAATGAATTTAATATGGAAAATAATCCCAAAATTTTCACATTCTCTCAAAACTGTTTTTAGTAGCCATAAGTGACAAATTCAGATTGTTTCCAAAACAATCTTGACTGAATCTAAAATTTTCAGTCAGATATTGAATGTTTCTTAAAGAACTAACATAGATTGTTTGTTATTATATAGAAGTTATTTTTTAACTATTATCTCTTAATCTCTAATATGTGCTCCTAAACATTGGGTATTACAGAGTTTATTATTTTATGAAAATTACTAATTTACAGAAATATGACCTGTGTGAGATCTAAGTATTTAAATTTCAGAATAATTTGATTTCTAAAAGATATATTATTGTTGTAGTTTCTGCCATTAAAGCTATGCTAAGAATGTATGTTAGTATACATTCTTAGCATAGCTTTAATGGTTTCTCTCCTTTTTTTGTCTTTGCTATTTTTTCTGTATGATAAATCTAAAATTTTATATATCTCTAAAACAAAAATTTATGAATATTTTACCAAATTTTTTGTTTAAATAGTAGAAAAAAGAATTTCTAATAAAACACATAAATTACAATAAAATTTTAAAATGTATTATTCTTAAAAAACACGAAAATAATGTCATCTAATTATTGTTATACTGTGTTAATTGATATATCTTTAAAAGTTAGCTCAGAGAAAACTTATTTGAAACAAAAGAGGGAAAAAGATTTTATCAGCGATTGTATGAAAAATCATACATTTGCTTGTTATATATTATGTCATAGTGATTTGATAATTGTGTATCTTAGTATGAAATTTTGTGTAAATAAATTTTTTAATATCTTAATTTATATGTGTTGTCTTTATTTCTTTCAAGCTGAATAAGCAAAAATCTTTAATAAAATTGTATTGAAGAGTGCATCATTTATTTATTTTAAAATTGCTAACGGTTGATATGTATTTCAGACTATTAAATATATAGCCTTTGTGTGCTTTGCCATATCTCAGTAATTCTGTCATGTGCAATCACAAACGTTACATTTATTAAATTGCGTACATACGTACTACATGGCATTTAAAATTAAATCATATTTTAAAGCCGTAATTAAACGAAGTATTAAACTAATAATAACCATTTCTGAAATATTTAAGTATTAATATGAATAATTATGAAACAAAAAAAGTGGATGTAAAATAAAAAAATCATATACTGCAAAGCAAAATTAAAAAGAAAAAAATAGTAAAAGCTAATTATCAAATAAAAGATTTAAGCTTTCTGCTTCACGAGCGTTTAAAGTAAGATTGATTTTCCGCCTCGACTACACCCTGTGTGTTTGCTTCACCGCATACTGACTTGGATTCGAAATTTGCCTGAGGGCGAGCCAACTGGTTTACATTGTGTCTACGAGAGCTTGCCTTCTTTTCCCCTAGAGATTCTTTGGTGTACATTTTGCTTATATGCTAGCGGGAGTGAGGTGTGTATTTTTTGCGCCATTTTTCTCGCATTACTTGAGCTATTTACTTTTTTTTTCTCTATTAATAATTATTTGTATTTTGTTATATTTATGATTAGTGTTTGATTTTATTTTTATTTAATTTATAGTTGCATTTTATTTACAGTATATATTACCAAATTATTGATCTGTGTTTCGATTTGTAGTTGTGTTTGTTTTGCTGATATGCAACCAAAAAAGATGAAATTGCTTATAATTGGAGATTCAATGGTTAAATATTTGGATGAATATTTACTTGCGAATCTTCTGAATTATGAAGTAGATTTACATTCTTTTCCTGGTGCAATGATAGAAAGGTTAAATCCTTTTTGGACAATTCTCGATACCATTTGATTTTGGTACATGTTGGTACCAACAATTCGAATGACAATGTTGAAGTTATTCTTAAAAAGTATGATTGCCTCTCTAAGGATATTAAACTTTGAACCCGAATATCAATGTTATCATTTCAGATATCCTACCACGTGGTGAAGATTTTTTCACAACTTTAAATCAGCGAGTAGCAGCTTTGAACCGTTTACAGGTAATTAATAGAAAAATTGTAGAAATTAATTCTCAACTTGAAAATTGCTGCCAAAATCGAGAAGCTTTTTTTTGTTTGCAGGTCGTCTCATCAATTTGGAGCTAGGTTATTGGCTAGGGATGGATTACACCTAAACCGTCTGGGGAACAAGAATCTTGTGGCAGTTTTCCTGGATAATATCAAGACTGTTTTGACTTCAAAGCCAGTTTCTGCAAAGGTAAGTCATTTTGTATTGTCTTGTGTTTCATTTACTGCGTTGGATTTTCCACCTCCGAGTGATTCTTTTGTTTCTGCAAGCCCTTCTTATCCTCTTTATTCAACTGATTTGAAGCATGGTTGTGCTGTAGATGCTACTAAAAAGGCTAATTCTGATTTGAGAAATGCTGCTAAAGCTGCTTCTGGCTCTTGACTGAAGAGTGTTGCTATTCCTGGTGCTGGATCATGTTTTAAATGTGTTGTCCATGGTGGTGACTTTCATTCAAGGAATGCTGTTAACCCCACAGATGGTTCTAGTTTGCATCTGCAAAATGATACCTCCCCTGGCTCACATCCTAAAAACGTTGCCAACCCAGATGCTAGCTCTCGGTCTCATTGCATGGTGGTGGATCACTCCGTAGAACTGATTCTGGTTTGCATGTAAGGAATGAGACTAAACCTAGATGTCATTCTAGAAATGTTGCCATACATAGTGTTGGCTCTCATTTTAAGTATGTTTCTGTCCATGGTTTTGGTTCACATTCGAGGAATGCTGCCGTCTCTTGCTCTAGTTCTGATTTGCATTCGAGGAACATTGCTACCCCTGGCCCATGTCCTAAGAATGTTGTCATTCCCGTTGTTGGTGTTCATGGTACTGGCGATCATCTGAAGAAGCTGCTTTTGGTTTGCATTCAAGGAATAACGTCACTCCCAGGCCCTGTCGTAGAAATGACACCCTTGCTGATATTGACTCCTCCAGACGTGTTGAAGTCCGTGGTTCTGGCCGTTTTCTGAGGAGCAGTGCTAGTTCCGCTGTTAATTCTTCTACGAACACTACTGTCCCAATTGCTAGTTTTCAGAAGAATCCAATTCGTGCTTTTGATGATGGTGGTGTCCAAGGAAGGATTTAACTGTTAGTGGCGGTTTGCGTCTGAAGAATGCCCCCTTAATACCACACTTGCCCCCTTAATTGCCCGAAACAGCGTTCTGTCTATTGATAACAAATTACTCATTTATAAAGCCATGTTACGTTCCATCATCACTTATGCCTGCCCTGTCTGGGGGTATACCTATGATACCCATGTACAAAAACTGCAAGTTTTGCAAAATATTGTGCTTAGGCAAGCGGCGGGTTGTCCGTGGTTTATTAGAAATGCGGGAATCCACCGCGAATTTAACATACCATATCTGAAAGAATATATGGCCACTATGGCCCTCAGATTCTACCAAAAAATCCCTAAAGTCTGTAACCCTACTATTCCTGTACTGGATTACAATTACAAAAGCCAGGCCTTCAAAAAAAAGGCCTCGGGCCGTGCTCAGACATCTAAATTAACTTGTTGATATGCTTACTTATATGTAATGTCTCTGATTTGCAATTGTCAATATATAAATTCGCATATTATCACCCAAGCATAATATATTATACTAATTTTTCATTTTTGCATCTATTTACTCAATTTCTTATTATTGCTTGTATATTTGTGTGTTGTATTTCAATATTTATGTGTGTCACACTGGACTCTTTGGACTCGGTTGCAACTGGCATTTCTTTTTCTACTCCGCACTTGCCCTCGCCCGATGGAGCGTGTTAGCCACTGTGGTGGCTCAAGTCTCTTAGGATCACACAGGATTATCACCATGAACTTCACTTCATGCATGTATTCGTACCTACTCCAAATTAGGAACTTTATGTGCTTGAAAATCGAATAGTATGTTAATCTAGGGTAGCGCATCACGCCCGGGTACCTGAATGCAATGTACTGACGTACTGACGCTTGATCCGAAGAATGCTGCTTCAGCTGTTTTGCGCCTAAAAAGTGTAATGGCCTACACGGGACCATCACTAAAAAATGCAATCGCTGCTGCTGGTTGTAGTGTACAGCAGGCAAGTGCTGTTTCTTTCAGTGATTGTTATCCATTGTATTGTTCTTCTGTTAGTGGCAAAGGGATTTTAAAAAATGATTCAACAAATTTTGATATTTCACAACCTAAATTGTGTACAAAAGATGACTTTTACTCTGCCTCTAGTTATGCTTTGCAGGAAAAGAACATTTCTATGACCAGAGAAAGCACTTGTAGTTCTGGCCTAAGTTTCTTTCACTTTAATAAATTTTGTTTACTAAAAGATCACATAGAAAGCAGTGAAATTAATTGTCAAGAGAGGGAAAATAAGTCTATGTGTCCTATTCTGACTGGAGGGGGGGGGTTCCGAAATTGACTGTAATGCACTATCGCTTTACCCTAGAAAATGTGATATTTGTAAAAAAAACTATAAAACTAAAAATTCTTTTAATAATCATAAAAAGAATTGCAAAGAAAAACTGAAAATTTTAAACTTTCATTAACTTCTCCTCAAAGTAATATTGCTATAAACATTGATAATGTATCGAGTGTTAAAACATTAGAAACCAAAGAATGTATGAATGACAAAATAGAAATGGCTTATCTTCATAAATGTGAAATATGCTTGAAAACGTATAAATCGAAAAATTCATTTTATAACCAAAAAAAAAAAAAAAAAAAATGTTCAAATAAACAAGCACCTGATTTAAAACAAAATTTTTCTTCTGTTTACCCTCAGAAATGTCTAAATTGTGATAACTGTTATCCTTGCAAATTATCATTTTTTAAACATAAGAAATTTTGCACAAAAGTTAATAAATTGTATGTATGCTTTATACCTGATTGCCATAAGTCTTTTACATATGTTTTAAATTTTAATAAGCATTTAGCAGATGAACATAATTTAAATAACTTAAAAGAATATTCATTTGAAACAATGAGTTATTTTCAAGACTGGATAGAACTGGAAGAAACCTCGACATTTACTTCATTCAGGAAGTTTTCTAAAGTAACGAAAAATTCTAAAACTCATCATTATTATTGTTGTCATTTTACCACGCAAGGTTATTCTGATTTTGAAAAAATACTAGTCGGAAAAATGAAAAAGGTACAATTTCAAAAAATTTATGCTGTCCAGTCAGAATATGGGCTTGTGAAGAAATGAATAAAATCTCTGTTTTTTTACTTTCCTAAACATAATCATGAACAAAAGTTTGAAAATTGTAAATATCATCCATTGAAACAAAGTACGCGATGTTTGATAAAAGCAAATTTACATTTGTCTGTGCCTCCACAAAAAATAGGGATATCTTACAAGATGGATCAGGAAATCGCGAGAATAGAAATAATTTCCCTGTAAAGGAAAGCTTTGTCTCCCGTAAAGCTATTTGTGCTTATTCTAGATATTTAAACAATTCATTGCGTCCAAGTAGTGATGCAGTTTCTATTAATTCAATCATTGAAACTTTAAAATGTGAAGCATACAATCCTGTGTTATTATAATATATATTATAAGCCTCAGAATAATTCAACTTTGTACAGTCCAACTGATCTAGATAATCTTACAAATCATAAAGTATCGTTTGCTTTTGGTCTTCAGACACGTGAACAGAAAGAAATGATGATAAAAGGTTGTACAGAGAGTCTATGTATCGATTCTCCGCATAAGACTAACCAGTATGATTTTTACCTTCTTAATCTTATAGTACCTGATGAATTTGGTTGTGGCTATCCAGTTGCTCATTTTATTACTAATTTTCTAGATGCTGACACTCTTTATTGTTTATTTAATAGTTTAAAATGTCGTGTACCAAATTTATATGTAAACCGCGTAATGACAGATGATGATGAAGTTATCCTGCATTTTCAAAGGTTTTTGGCCAAAATGTTAAATATGTTTTATGTTCGTGGCACGTAAGCCAAAGTTGGTTCTGACAACTTAATTCTAAAGTGGTAGATAAGGAAGTACGACAAAAAATGCTAGGAGAATTAACAAAAATATTACATGAAAGAAACCAGATCACTTTTCATGATCAAATAAGGAAATTTTTGAATGACTATTCTAGGAAAAGTAGAGATTTTATTGAATATTTTTCTGAAAATTATAAAAATAGATTAGAAGAATGGGCTTTATGTTATCGAAACTTTCCACATGCATTTACTGATACTAACATGTACTGTGAATCTTTTCACAATCAGTTGAAAACTGTTTATTTTAAGCGGAGACATAATAGACGATTAGATATTTTAATTTCTACACTTCTGACAATTGAGAAAGATAAATATTTAAAGCATACCTATAAATTATACACTAATGTATCTCTCAGAAATTCCATTTTTTGTTTAAGTGGGCATCAGAGAGGACTAAAAATTAGGGACAGTGATGTAAATAAATGCTCTGATAATTCTTGGACTGTTTGCTCCCAGGCAAAAAATAAAATATATGCTGTGCAGCATCTTTTTGAAATTTGTCCGTGTCAGGATTTTTGCTTTTATAGATGCCCTAAAGTATTGTGTCTCATTGTGTAGTCACTTGTATCACGGCAATTGCTTAGATAAATTGCTGTGCAAACATATACATAAAGTGCATTCATTTCTTAGTAGACAAAATGATTGTATGTTTAATCCCTCAGGGATTAATCTTGAATCGAATCAGAAATTCAATGAAAATATGAAATCAATAAATGTGTATTACATTCCACAAAGTATTGAACAGAGAGTAAATGCATGTGAAAAGTTTGTAGAATTACTGCGATTAATAAGACAACCAAAAGTCCAAAATGTCATGTTAAAGTGAGTTCATATAACATTAAATTCATTAGTTTCAGAATGTAGGGGAATTTTAAACTCGAATGAAAATTCAAGAGCAATTTCAAGTGCATCATGTCCAATTTCACGAAATCAAAAACTTAACCCACAATTGTTTAAAACTTCTAAAAAAAGAAAATTGCAGAAACGTGACCCAGAAATAAATGAATGTGTGGAAAAGAAAATTAAATTTAAAGCCATAGCATTTGATTTAAATAACAGTGATCATTATCTGTGTGATTTAACCAGAATTGATCAAAATAAATCATTTTCCCTTCCATTAAAGTCTAGCAAAGATATTTCTAAAAGAATTTTTCAATTTGGTTGCTATAATATCAATCGTATTGCTTTAAAGTCTTTAGATTCTTATATCAGTACGAGTGAAGAAATTTTTATAAAATCGGTTTGTGCAGATTTTGTTAGGGGGTGGTTATTTGATGTAATCATAAATGCATTTTTATACAAAATTTTAGAAAGTGATGATGAATATACTTTTGCTGATTCCTCGATTACCCAGCTTGTCATATCTGATGCATTATCACTTAGAAATGTTTTTCCCATTTCTTTGAATTCTTTCAAATATTTATTATTCCTGCTTGCATTGATTCTCATTGGATTCTGATCATAGCAGATTTAAAGAAAAATACCTTTTATTTATATGACTCTTTAATAAATTCATGCAATCCAAAATACATAAACTTAACTAATAAATGGTCTAATGTAATTAACAGTTTATGGGATATTCAGTGTCCACCACATGCTTTACGGAATGATGAAAGCAGTTATGGTGTCTTCATCTGTTATTATGCATTTCAACATGTAAATAAATTAGGCTTATATCTTCCTTTAGATACCCTTCAATTTAGAAAATTTATTTATAATATTTTAACTGAGAATGTTTCACCTCACACACGCGAAAAGATAAATGCATCTTTAGCAGAGCAAAACTTTTCAGTAAATGTTAGAATGAATGAAGATTTGACCAAATCATGTTTAAAAACACATGATATTGAAATTACACCATATATGTTAAAATCTATAGATCCTTTTAGAAGTAATGAAGAAGAACACTTGTTTAAATCTGTATATTTGTGTTTTCGAAAAGGATGGCTCTATAATACTATAATTGATGCTTTTTTGTTTAAAATATTAAATAGTTATGAAGATTTTGCCTTTGTTAAGTCTAATTTACGAATACTTAAAGCAAATTCCTGTATTAAAGATCTGTTATTAACAAGATTAAAATCAGCAAAATTATTTTTTATCCCTGCAAATTTAAATTGTCATTGGATATTAATAATAGTAAATATTCCAGATATGGTATTTGAATTTTATGATCCGCAAAATAAATCATGTGTGCAAGAGTATCAAATTTTAATTCATATATGGTGTAAGGTTTTAGCTAAAATATTTGCTACTAGCACTAAATGGAAAATAATTTGTCCTTTGCATATTTTTCAAACTGATAATATGAGCTGTGGTGTTTTAGTATGTTACTATGCTTATCAGAGGATTAAAAATCAAAGTTTAAATATGCCAGTTAATATAACTGAATTCCGGAAAATGATATACGAGCATATAATTTTAAGTGATTGATATATTTAAAGAAATTAAAAATAAGAAATGTTTTTCAGGACAGCATTCCATTCCTTTGGTAATGCTTGAAAAATATAAAGTATAATGGACAAATATTTTGCAGTTCATCTGTTGCCATACAGTTTCTATAAAAGAAGCCCCCCCTTTTTTTTCTTAGTTTGCTTTATTTTGTAATGTTATATGGCTAATAAACAAATAAAAATGCTTATGTTTGTATGTAACTTGGTAGTATAATAATAGTATAAGAGAAAATTGTTAAAGTAGGCAACAATGAGCCCTTTTGGCCAGGGTGATACCCACAATTGTGGATAATAGAGAATAGTTCATTTTATGTTAACAATGCATTCTTGGGGACCTACATGCCAAAATTTTCTCTTATTTTTAAAGAGGAATCAGAAAATTTGTACTTAACACTTTATCCCATTGACTGTGAAGGATTTCCTCAGGAATGATTGGTGGGTCTGCACCAATTTTCATGGCCAATGGGGTAGTATGTAAGTACTGAAAATTTTTCTGTTCATAATTAATCTCATAACATATCTGATCATTTTTAATATTTCAGGTTTATGTTTGCAAAATGAATAGTGCATTGTTTTCAGTGATCTCGTGTTTCACAATTGAATTTAGTCTTCTTTATTTTTCAGTAAACGATGGGCAGGAATCTGGTATGTATAAAGAGTCAAGAGCAGGCTCTGCCAGCAGAATTTTCTGAAACTGAAACTAGTACTCATAAATTTTGAAATAATATGGTTGAATAATAATATTTATACTGTATTCAAGGAATTTTATCTGATATGTCTTTATTTTCAGAAGTAAAAGCTATGAAAAGCTATGTAAAATAATTATGTATTCTGAATAAAGTCTGGGAAAAAAATTCTCCATTTTTGAATTATTTTTTACTGAAAATTGCTCCACATATTATGAATTAGTCATCTGTGAAGCATAATATAATATAAGTATTGTTTCTTACAAGACATGAATAATACATTATCCCTTCTTAAATAAAACATATTTTCATTCTTTATTTCATCATCCATGATATCAATTGATTTTCATTAAGATTAAAAAACATTATAGTCACTTAAAAATGTGGACACTTTTGTTTCCTGGTTAATAAGAGTACTTGCATATTTGTAAGTTTCAGTACGCAAAGCCATATACAAATTAAACTTTCACACATTCCAATAACAGAAAAGGTCCAGCTCCCAATAATTAGATATTTTAATTTTTCAACATTCAGAAACAAAGAAATACGAGTGAACTTGCTGCTAATCAAAAAGATGAATATACTGGTCTTGTAATAGTTATGGAAAATGAGTGCTGAAGTTACAGCCCATTTTTTAATTTTTAACTATTGCAAAATAAGGAGGCATAAAAATTTATGTGTCAGGCAAAGGGCTTGCGGTCTTTCACACAGAAGAGTTTAGCCAGATTTATCTAAAGCATTCAGGTAATTAAATATCTTGTAATTTTAATTCTAGAATAAGTCTTATCATTACTTAATAGTTAGATAATGCCTATTATTATTTCCTGTCATTACAGAAGTACTTGCTGAAACTTCTTTGTTTATCATTTGCATCGATGGTTTTAAAGAATTGAATTTTTTGCAGAACTCCAATATCCATAAATTGTTTGACACATTAAAAATAGAGAATATTTGCTCTAAGCATATACATAAAATCCAGATTTGATTTAAACATTCATAACTAAAGAACAAACACTGCTTTTACAAAAGGCCATGTTTTCTCCCATTTTGCATCAGTTACAATTATTTTCATGCACATGAGTATATTTTGAAGTGTTAAATTAATTAATTATCATTTCTATTCTTGGATGCTCTATGCCTGAGAAAATAAAACTTAATGTTAATCTGTATCCAAAATCTGATATCTAATTATTAATTTACTAAGCCAAAATAATGAGGTTTTATAGTGCATGAATTGAGCAAAAGTGTGCAGTTAAATTCAAACTTGTAATATTCTGTAGCAACCATTTAAAGTCACGTTTCCTAATGTTTTCATTAAACGTAAAACTTAAAAATTTTTAACACATTCATAAATCTCTTAAATTATTTGTATCATAATATATTAGGGATGATTCTTGGAATTTAAGTGTTAATTATTTCATCAATGTTAAACTGTGCTGTTTTTATCTAACAGTGTGAATAAATGTGACTGATTATAACAGTAACTAATATTGTGATATGCAAAATAGGGGTGTAAAAGGCCTACAACAACAAGCAATTCTAAAAATTGGGTCTAGTTAAGCACTATTACTGATTAAAAACATCAGTGTCAGAAGTATATGGAATAAAACCTGCATTTTTAGAAAATGAGAGGCTTCATAAATGAATACTGTAATGATATACGTAAGGAACCAAAAAAATATTTTTTAGAATCAAGATACTGTTCTGTATTGGTGTGTATGATTTATACTGAGAAACATGGCATAAAAATTTAGATTATTTCAGATAGGATTTCACCAGAATATTTTGTGTTATGGTATATCATTTGTGTATGTGGAAGTGATCTGTTCAAGATATAACTTTGTATTTTCATGCCAAAGATTACACCTACGAAACATGAAACATATCCTATGAACGAAACATTAAAATAAGAATTGGTTTTATTGGTGCAAATTTAAATGCAGTATACAGTATCAAATATATACCAAACATTTTCCAGATTATCTAAACTGATAAGTAAGGACAAGAATACATCCAAGTACAGTTTTAAAATACTACTAGTACATATAAAATAAAATTGTTGTGAACTGTTGAAAAAAACTACAGAAAAATTTTAGATTTTGCCACGTTGCTTTGTTTATAGAAGTATAAAAATTAAACGTGGCTTCTTCACAAACTTAATATATCTATAAAAAAGATTTTGTACTTTTCAAAAACGTTATCATAGGTTCAATGCCATATAAGCTATTTAAAGTTGTGTTGTATTATACATAACAGCCAAACCAATGTGATTAGGGAACCTAGAAACATTTGTATAGACTGGGATATAACTATTATATTCTCTAGATTCATAAAAATGCTGCAGTTGATAACATCACTGTTATCTTTAATAAAATTCTGAAATCATTCAGATAATAATAAAGTTTCATATATGCAGAGGGGTATTTCTAGATCTATTCAGGCATAAGAATAGTTGTGTTACCTTTTGGACGCGAGATCCAAAGGCAGGAGTGCAGAATGGATGCATTTAGTACCAAGAATGATAGTTACTAAGCACTGGATGATCAGATTTCCAAAACATTTTTAAATCAAAGAGAACTTTTTTAACTTAGGTGGAGTGATTGGTAAAAGCAAACCACATAGTCTGAATAGATGTTCCAAATCTTCAGGTAATGTGAAGCTGTTTCCCTGAGAAAGATATCCCTCCAACTAGGCAGATAGCCCATACATAATTTATAACATTCGATCAAAAAAAGTTAAAGCTTGGTTGTCAGTTGTTAACAGATTCACTAGTACAGAGTAGTGTACTAAATTTAGATAGCATTTTTAATAATAATTATATTGAAGAACATAGATGCCTGCCAATGCTGTTGATCGACAGAAACCTACAAGTAAAGATCACTGATATATGATATTGCAGTAAATTTACATACTTTTTAAAATTAAATCCAAGAATACTTGTACCCATGAAGATCAATTTTATAAGAGATCCTTCTCTGGTGAGATTTTAGCTATTAAGAATAGGACTATGAAACAAATTTATGAACGTGTTATTGCTCCTATTATAATGCATGGTGTTGGAGCTTGGGTTCTAGGGCAGCGGAGTTGCTGAGACTAAGGAACAAATTGAATTCTATCCAGAGAGGCTGGCTGCTGGCAATCACAAGACGTTTTAGAACTGCTCCTACGGAAATTGCTAATATACTTGCGGGCATTCCGCCCATCTCGTTGTCCTATGACTTTTATTATAAAAAGTTTTTATTGAGATCAAATAAGATTGACTTTTATACATATACAGATGATATTGTTTTTAACACTGCTTTTTATATTTTTAATTGTCATCTTTTACATCCAAGGGAAAGAAGATCAATTACTTTTAATAAATGTATTCCTGTATTTAATGATATTGATGTCTATACGGATGGCTCGGGGTTTGAGGAAAAATTGGCTTAGCATTTGTAGTGTTCTATCATGGACTGGAGATTAAACATGCGAAGTTTAAATTAGAAAAATATAATTCGGTGTATCAAGCCAAACTGATTGCTATACAAAAGCCTTGGAGTGGCTTGTAAGAAATCTGAATGAATCACATATAATTACAATACATTCTGATTGTATGTCATTTCAAGCACTCTCTGACCCCGAGCAGCAAAATTTAAATATTCAAGTTATTAAAAATTTGGTGATACAATTGGAGGTATGGCATCAATTGAATTTTAAATAGGTTAAAGCCCATACTGGTTGTTTGGACAATGAGAGGGCGGATGTCTTATAAGGTATTTCTCCCACTTGCCCAGCGTGCCTTCGTGATGTAGTGGTTCTGCACACTGAGCCGGTATTCCAGAGGTCTGTGGTTCGAAGCCTGTTGCTAATTTTTCATCTCTCTGGCTTCCAAAAAATCCTAATGTCTCTATAGTCTTAGCAAAAGAGGCAACAATGAGTAATGATATTGAAACTGTCGATGTACAAGCCTCCAGGAGAAGATGCATTAACATTATGAAGTGTGACATTGTAGATAAACGGCGGACTCAATGGGAAAACTGTGCTTAAAATAATATGTTCATGAAGATTTTTGTTCCTAAAGAAAATATGAATATTAACAATGACATTGACTTGAATCAGTTACTTACAGGTCATGGGAGATTTCCCTTTTATCTGAAAAGATTCCATGTTCAAGATAATGATTTATGTAAAG
The DNA here is from genome assembly GCF_044657685.1 of Stegodyphus dumicola. Lineage (NCBI taxonomy): Eukaryota > Metazoa > Arthropoda > Arachnida > Araneae > Eresidae > Stegodyphus > Stegodyphus dumicola. The sequence continues at coordinate 57,210,128 of NC_140778.1, forward strand.
TATGTACAAAAGTAGGAGACAATGTCCACTTTATTACAGAATGTAAGTTAACCAGATGCACTGATGGAGCGAACATAGATTTTATGAAAAATGGTTTGCTTAAGGCAAGAGGAATAGCGCATAAGATTATGAAGATTATTAACAACAATAAATAAGCCATTATCAGTGTGTGATTCGTGTGTTGTATAGTTGTGTGGTGATTTTTGTACTGGCGTAGCCCGTATAGGGTCATAAGGCAAACTTTGTTTTGCAAGGTGGACCGGGCTGCGCCCTAACATAACATAACCCATGAAGATCACTACTGACCTATGAATTGGCAGCCAGTGGAGATGACCGCCTAGCTAGCTTACCAGTGTAAGACAGTGGAAAAAAGACTGAACAGATTTTAAAACTAAACTAAAGAACAGCAGTGCCCATCAAAACTATTGATGGTTATTGGCAGTCAGCCAAAAGGTTACTGGTGTCGGACACTGCAGATAATTTAATAAGCTATGTGTTATGACATAACATAACACTCCGAAAATTTTTGAAAGAGTTAATGACTTAAAACAACAAAGTATCAGTTTTTATGAGAAACAGCCAGTCCTTCGAGAAATTTTTGTTTAAAAATTGGAAGGTCTCTGCAAACAACAATGAACAGATCTTAGAAAACTCCAAGTCATACACTTTTTTCTTTGTCACAAAAATATTGACATCAAGTGATTCCTCTTAAAAAAAGCAGAACATATAGCTCTGAACAGAAGTACATTATCAGTATTGATCTCCTTTTCTAGAAAACCATTGTGATTAGGAAAGGTATTATCATTTTCTTCTAACTAATGATTAAGGCTGCAGTATGCCATCCTCCCCCAAAAGTTTGCGTATGTGATTCGTTAGTGCAAAATTCTGGCGATTTCGTTCGGTTTGTTTGGTTGCAGCTAAACACTCAAGGGCTATTTGACTAAAGGGAGGGATGCCTTCTTGGAGGACTCTGTAAAGGAAACAGGCTCGCATACACGTTACACATGGGGAAAATCAAGAAAACACCCATGCAGCCAGCCCATTCTCCGAGATTCGAACCACGGACCGAACTATCAATGTTCAGTGATTTTACCGCTCGCCTGCTAGTAGGCAAATATAGTAAAAAGCATTTTTTAACATATAACGGAACATTATTGAAATTCTGGCTTTTTTAAGTTTTGCTTTTCGGATTTCTCTATGCCAAACATTAAATGCCCTGCTACAACCTCTATTACAAAGAGTAAGAAGGGAAACTAATAAAAGACTCAGTCAACGAATGCTTCAGCATGGAATTGCTAATATTCTCGGACTAGGGTTTGTCATAAGTCTTAACTAAACTTTTCTTTCTATGGTTCTGTTATGATTTTAGATATGTATCTAGGAAGTCTGTCTGATGACGTAGGAATACAGATTCGTGGTTTCTGACCGCCTGGACAACAGATCAGTAACGGTCTCCACAGTATCATCTATTTTTACACACCTTACTTTTTCATTCGTAAGAAAAGCTAGAGATGGAAGTCCGACACGCATATTCCTTTAAAAGACGCAAATATTGGGAAATATTCAATATTAAATGCAGAGTCGTAGCTAGGGTTTTCAGCGCCCAGGGACAACTGAAGATTTCGTGCCCCCTACTGCTTGCCAAGGATGGAAAATATTTAATTCTAAAATGTCGTAACATCAGTTTGGCGCCCCTTGGATTCTGAGCCCGGGAACAGATGCCCCCCTCTAGCTACGCCCCTGATTAAATGGGTCATTCTAGATTCTAAATGTATAAAATGATAGATGTAATGGCGTACATATAACCAGATCAGTGCTGTGAAGTAGCCTTTTAAATTGGTAGATATGGGTTTGCTATCTATCGTTATGGAGGCATACGCAGTGACATACTTAGTTGCTCTGTTTACATATTTAAGTTTTTATCCTTACTTCCTTAAAGAGGATTCTCGTCATTAAAATCATCGGTTAGAACGAATGATGCAGATAAGTGCTATCTTAAGCGTTTTCGGTTGATATTATCTATGAGTCCATTAGAAGGCAGATAAAATCGATACCAGATATATAATAGTCTGTACAGGTTGAAGACAGTAGTGAGCCAAACACATAGATGTTCCAGAAGGAAAGCATTTTCCATCGGACATCGAAATACACAATGGCAGTCAGCCTGTCCAGTTCTGCAAGAATTGATAAGTAGAGTACCTGTGGAGCCTGCCTCAGCAACAATACAGAATATAGTAAATTAAAAAATTTGGGAATTTACAATGAATAAAATCCATTTGTTTTCCAAATAGTTCTTATACGTGAGTTGTACCGTCTTCGCGAGATGTCAGAAGATAAAGAGGAACGGTGAGGATGTCAAAAGGATCTGGAGAACTATCTCATCTTGGGAAGTCGAGTAAAAAGATGTTTCTACATCTTGACACTCGAGAATAAAATACGATCTGTGTGTGGAAACTGCACCACTATGAAATGGAAAGCAAAGGCGATGAACAATGAGAGAAAGGGAGTAGGCGAAGAGGTAGTTAGGATACGTGTAAAACGGTACAAAATTCTTAGACTGGTCCGTTCTACCTTTTGAAAAGCGACTTGCTGTGTCACACAATCACGTGATGCTGATGCAGTTCAACTACCTGAGCAGTTTAGGATAGATAAATACAGATTTCGGAAGCTTTTTGTAGGTCTTTATAAGATAGTCCATGAGAACCACATGCAAAACCACATTAAAACTTCTATCTTGGATGATTGGTCAGAAATGACTTCTAGCTTCTAAAACTTAAATTATGGCTGATTCTAAATTGTTATGGACTAATTTGACTCTTTATGACAACAAGAGGCATAAAGTAATATCAGATGAAACATGTTACTAAGAATTTCACTAAAACAGAGGGCTGGAAATTCGGACGAGGCGACAAAGGTGCTCAGTTCTTTCCACCTGCACTTTGGAGGTTTTATGAGACTTTCACATGCTGAATGATTAAGACTACTGAATACTGGTAGTATCACCCAAGTTCGAACCCATGCGAACGCTGGTTGCATGATAGGTTTTCACAGTTTTTACATCTGCAGCATGAATTTGATCCAGTTTTCATTAGAAAGTCCTCATTTCCCCTCAGCAGATAGGACTAGCATGCTTTCCCGTATTCAAATAAGCTATCCTATTCGTCAGGAGGTCTGTCATGTCTTTTACATTATATAGATGGATCAGTGAATGCTCATGAATATTTCTGAATACATACATGTATTTTTCTGTAAGTACATGGCCGGACAGACATGTTTATAAGATTACATTTCTGTGATAGGTAAATAAATATTAATTGTTGAAATTTCTATAAATATTTACAATCATTTTATTCTTATATAGATAATTTCTTACGTGCAATTGTAGATATTTCAATTCTGAGTTCGAAAATATTTAAACTGTAAAAATAGCTTAAATAATACGTTAAGTATGAACAACTACGCTCCTAACGCGTCTTGCTGCTGACTTGCTTGCTTGCTTTTGAAGCCCTAAGACCAATTTTTTTACAGAACTCGTGCTGCACCATATACACTGGTCATCAAAATTAAAGGGTAATGAGAAAAAAATATGCTCACTAAGTTAATGTTGCAAACAATGCCCGATGCTATAATTATTTACATTAATTAACAGTGGCGTAGCTAGGGTGGGGCAAGGGGGACATCCGTCCCCGGGCGCAGCATCCAGGGGGCGGCACATTGATGATAAACATTTCAGAATGAAATGTTTTCCATTCTTGGAACACAGAAAGGGACGCAAAATCTTTAGGTGTCCCCGGTCGATAAAAACCTTAGCTACGCCTCTGTTAATTAAATACATTTGAACACAAAATTGCATTTCCGCGCATACTTCAGCGCCAAAAATATGCAAATTCGGTGACTGACAATGGGGTGCGCAATGGATGCCTGTTGGAATTCCGGTCTGTTGTAAAGTTTAAATTGAATATGGTTTCTGATACCAATCAGTATTCCGTAGTTATGGCTCAAAGCATCATTTAAGTGAAGGTCAAAAGTGGCGAGTAATTGGTATAATCGAGAGAAGTCAGTATGGAGGTCGAAAAAGATTTGAATCTGGAGCTGCTTTTTAAGCAATGAATCGGTTGACAGACAGCCTTGGTCAACGGCGACCAAGAGCAACAAGTACATCAGAAGAGCGTTTTATATCCTTGTTGGCACGAAGAAACTGCAAGGGATTTGGTTTTAGAACTTCATGCTGCCATAGGAACTCGAATTAGCCGTTCTGCTGCTGCACGAAGGCTTAACGAGGTTGGACTGTATGGAAGAAAACCAATGGTTTGTGTCCCATTCACTCCCTCTTCCAGAGGAAGCCTGTTTAAACTGGTACCGTCGTCATGTTCAGTGAAGCCAAAACGACTGATCCCGAGTATTGTTTACTGAGAAGTCCAAACATAGTCTAAGCAGTGATTGTAGATGTGTGTTGATCTGGAAAGAGAAAGGAACACACAACTTCCCTTCTCTTGTCCGTGAAATATACCGTTTCCGCGGTTTAATGCTTTGGGGAGGAATTACGACCAGTGGCCGCATTGGAATCTTTCAAGCATATCTTTCAAGGAGGTTCTGTAACCGCTCGGAGATATGTTGACGAGTTACTAGAACCCCAAGTTAGACTGTTTAGGAGTGCTATTGGCCCAGAAGTTTTGCTAATGGGTGAAAAGTTTTGGCCTCGTCGAGTATATGTTGTGTAAGAATACTTGTAAACAGAAGATATCACTCAAATGTATTGACCACTTTACTTACCCGACTTGAGCATGTGTGGGATGCCTTAGCACGCCGAATTCGTCCGCGGACCTTCCAAGAGCTGACAAGTCCACTTTTAGATCACTGGCATGCAATTCTACAAGACTTAAGTCTATGAAATCAAGATGTCATATATGCAAACTTGCCCTAGGTGACCATACACCATATTAAAGAAAAATATTTTCTGCAAGAGGGGCTTAATTTTCCCATCAATTTGGTTTTAATTTAAATATTTTGCGAATAATCAACTGCCAAATATTGTAATTTATGTTAACTAATGATTTTGTACAAATTTCTATTAATAATTTTTCATTAAGTATCAGCTACTTTTATTTCTGTCATTATCCTTAAATTTTGATGACAGTGTAAATACGGCTCTGAAAGACGGGACAAATTAGTTGTTAATCAGCTGTAAAACTTTGAGGTTTAAAATAATGTTAGCGTTTTATAGTTGATTCATGCAGTGGCGTAGCTAGGCTGGGGCAAAGGGGGACATCCGTCCCCGGGCGCAGCATCTAGGGGGCGCCAAACTGATGATACACATTTCAGAATGAAATGTTTTCCATTCTTGGAACACAGAAAGGGGCGCAAAATCTTAAGGTGTCCTTGGACGCTTAAAACCTTAGCTACGCCTCTGGAATCATGAGTGATTTGGGAATATGTAATATTTCTTATGCACTAAGGGGGATAGCTTAATGTCCACATTCTCCTTCAGCTATTTAATTTCTTGCTGCTCATCTGAAGTTACTGTTTAAAGAGACAACCATATGTATTCATATGTATATGATAAATGAGATTCTCATATGTATTATGGCATATGAGACAGATGAGTATTGCCATATGTATATGACAAAGATCAGTTTCTTACAGTTGTTTATAGACGAGAAGACTGGCCTGACAAGTAGTTAAAGCCACAAACACTTGTAATTTTTCCTGAAGTTTATTCTGGTAGCTGGAAGAAACTGCTTGCATACATTTCTGTAGATTTTATTTTGTGTAATGATGTATCAGCTAGTTTTTCTTAGAAAAATCTTCACAAAGCCATTCTGCTTGATAAACAAATAATAGTATATTTTGTCATACTAAAAAAAAAAAAAAAAAAAAAAAAAAAAAAAAAAAAAAAAACTAGACTAATCAGTTTTTTTCTTTCGGACCCAGAAGTAAAAGCTGGGATCACAGTGTTTCCTACATACAACACGAATATGAGACAGTTTCTTTTAGAAATTCCTCCACGAAGGCATCCCTTCATTTAAGCAGATAGCTGTAATGTAATTTGCTATATTCGAACAAATAAAACAAACAATTTAATGACTTCTGTTTCTACAGCATCTAGTCCCTCCCAATAGTTAGAATTTGCTGAATATTTTTTCATGATGCATTCAACAGTGTCTCTAGTTTCCTTGCGAAGGTCATTTCAAAAATAAACATGGCGCATAGTACCTTTCAGCAATTCGCAGAAAACCATTTAGTTTTTTTTTCTTTCATATTAATGATGAATTTTGAGATTTTTAGCACATTTTATGCATTAATCTGAATGAAGCAGGTGGACAGATAATTTATTGTTACAAATTATATAAAAGATATGCCTTTATGAGAAATTTTTTAAAGACAGTTAGCTTAAATTTCTATAGGAATAAATGCAGCTTTTTGGAAGTTAAGTAATTTGTATTTTTATGGGAAAGCCATGAAAACCATGTGTTTCCAATTTATTTATCTACTGGTTATTGAATCTGGAACAAACTAATAGCATTCCATGGCTTCAAACAACATTCGACCCATGATGAGCCTTTTTTTTTCTAATACAGTAAAACATGGGTAATTTTTATTAATGGGTAATGATAAATGATGACCTTTCAGTAAATTTATGAAAATTAATACATGTATGTGTACAGTTGGTTGAATACAAAATGAAGAGCAAAATATTAATGTAATTTATTGTATACCAGACATATACAAAATGTTATAACTATTTCACAATAAAAAGGAATGGAAAAATTTATTTGAATAAACATTTTAATTTTAAAAATGCATAAGCCAGACTATTTTCCATATAAACGTTTATACTATGGTATTGAGCAACTAATTGAATTGGGAGACAAGAGTTCATATCTACTTTGTAACATACTTCTGTCACCAGTCTATTGATTGAACAATAAGTAAGTGACAATCAAAATCATCCATTATCAGTCAATGATGTGTGCTAATTTAAGTTTTTATTTACACTCACGTTTGTGAAAATTGCAACACCAAGAAGGAATCGTCATAATTGAATGCAATTTAATACACAGTTGAGTGGTAGTGGTACAAATAAATGATTAAATGTTCAAAGCAAACAAACAAGAACAAGAGATCAGAATCAGTATTTTGTGTGGCCACCACGCGCCGCAATAAGTGCTGCTACACGACGTGGCATGGAGTCAAACAAAGTTTGAATGTCTGACTGAGGAAGAGCATTCCATATCGTTTGTACGCGTACCCAAAGTTCGTCTGCAGACGCAACAGGACGAGGATCACGAGCAAGACGCCGACCAATGACATCCCACACATGTTCAATTGGCGACATATCCGGGGAACACGCAGGCCAAGGAAGAAGCTGTACCTGCTGCGCTGCAAAGAAGGATTTAACAATCCGAGCAGTATGAGGGCGGGCATTGTCCTGTTGAAATACAGCGCCTGGCAAGCTTTGAAGGAAGGGAACAGCTTCGGGCTGTAGAACTTCACGGATATACCGGTTGCTGTTCAGATTGTCCACAATTCGTAGCAATTGAGATCGTCTATGATATGCTATGGCGCCCCAGACCATAACTCCGGGTATTCGTCCACTGTGGCGTTCGATAATGCACTCCGGAAGGTGGCGTTCGCCGGCATAGCGTCTGACACGAATGCGGCCATCATGGTACCACAAATTAAAGCGGGATTCGTCAGAAAACACGACATGCTGCCAATCAGCACGCCAGTCTCTATGCTGATTGGCCCATTGTAGCCGCAGGCGGCGATGGTCGTGCGTTAGGGGGATCCTGTATAAAGGAGTCCGTGCGCGCAGTCCACACTGCAGCAGACGTCTACGAATTGATGAAGCACACAATGAAACACCTGTAGCTATTGACCACAGTGCTGCCAATTGTCTAGAGGAAGCTGTACGGTCCGTCCGCGCCATGCGGACCAGGTGTCTATCATCGCGAGCTGACGTCACATTTCGGGGTCCACTCCCGGATTTCCGAGTTGTCCGACACTCGTCCGTCCACTGCTTCCAAACGCGCATCACTGTGCTGCTGTTACGCTGCACACGAGAGGCTACTGCACGATACGACAATCCAGCTTCACGAAGGCCGATGATTCTCCCTCGTTCAAACTCTGTAAGTTGTTCAAATCTCGCTCTCTTTCGTCGACGAGGCATAAGTACAGATTGAGTTAACGTTTACCACTAGCAGATAACCACCGATAACCATACACGCCTCGCTACAGCCGTCTATTTATTCAGATCCATCAGCCGTTCAGAGGGCGCTGCTCAGCATACGCATGCGCTACGGATTTGCAATTCTAATCATTTGCATATCATGCGCTACTTTGCATTTCCTGAAAATTTCAGCTCACTCGCGTAAGTCCTTCATGGTGTTGCAATTTTCACAAACGTGAGTGTATATGAAGCGACACCTGCTTGATTTTTACTCACTATATTCTTTCATGTGAAATTAAATATCAAATTACGGAAGTTTATGAAGTTGACCTGTTAAAAAATCAAAAATGAGACAGTGGCGAAAGAGCTCTTGGCGAAAAAGCTCTTGGGCGAAAGAGATGACATGCATGATTAAGAATGTCCTGGAAAGACATCTATTATTTTGAATGAATTATAACATAGAATAGATAAAGTTGAACTTTGTGACTAGCATTATACCATTCATGAATTCCATACACTATTCTCATATGTGTTATATGAGAATAGTGATATGAACATTATGTGCTATATGAGAATCATGAATTCCATACACTATTCTCATATATCCATTATGCATGATATCATTGCCTGTCATCTGCTTTAGTGAAAAATTGTGCGCTAAGTAATAACAATATATACTTACCAAAGAATATACCAAATATAAAGTGTAAAGTGGGGAACCTTTCATTTAGAGCTGCACTGATATTGGCACACTAAGCAAATAAAGATGCTTATTTACTTTGTTATATCATGACTGAGAAAACAAATTGAGTTGTCTGTTACACCCAAATGCAAACAATGATGTGTAGCATGTTAAATTAAACAATAACTTATGGCATGACATCATGCACACTATTAATCAAGCCAAAGTGCAGCTAAGCAGATGACCACTGCATTGTGGTACAATAATTGCTCCACTTCTGCTCGTGAAACATTGAATACACTGAGCAGATCCTTTTGAAATTACAAGAAATGCTTCTTGGCTGACAGCATGAACTTAAGGCTAAATTCATAACAGCTACTTCAGAAATTGTGATTACAGGTTTGGGATCAATTGGTCAATAACCTCAATCTCATCCTAAATATTTACTGTTTTTTCAACAGTTAAACACATTTTTGGGCAAAAATTATTTTACAACTACAAAATATTCCAGAAAATAGTATCTTCATTTCTAAATGAACTGCTAACAAATGTGTATGATTAGCGTTAACAGAATCTTGTATCCTTGTAAAATAAGTATCTCAGTGCCACAGATACCTATATGGAATGATGGCCAAATTTACTTTAATATAAGGTGGTGTGGTGTGGTGTATTTAATTATGGCAAAGCACACTAGGGTTATCTGCCCAAGGGGAGGGATGCCTTCGTGGAGAACTTTCTAATGGAAACTCGCTCGTATACACGTTACACATGGGGAAAACCACAAAAACACCCATGCAGCCAGCCCGTTCACCTTTAATATAAGGTTAGGTACTTTTAATATAAAAAGATTTTACTAAACTAACAGTCTCTATCTTTTTCTTTTAAATATTTTATTTCTAAATGGATACTGCTTTTTGGATTTTTTCATGTATTCATGAATAAATATTTTTATGCTTTAGTTTTATATGCTTGGATACTGAGCTGTCATTTTTTGAAGTTAATTAACTAAACCATAATTTTTCATCTTTAGGTATCCAATATATAAAATTTTAGTAAATTAAAAAAAAAAAAAAAAAAAAAAAAACCCTAATATTATCATAGATTTGTTTAATGAATAAAGTCATGAACAGGTTTAAGAAATAATTATGTCAATACTTCTCATAGTATCATAGTATATAAAAAAGATAAAAATCTATTAATCAGACCTTAATATAGAAAATGCATAATTTTTGTAAACTCACCAAAGGTTCTTCACTAGTTGTTAAACAAATAAAATCTGTTCATAATTTTAATTCAAAATTCAGAAAGAAAATGAAATTTTGTGTGGTTTCTGCATATATGTGATTCATGCATATTAATGATTCTAACTAAAATTTAACAAAATCCTCCATTAAGAATAATAATGATGAACTTTATCTCTTACAAGAATCTCAAAGATATATTTTACTATTTTATTACATAAGTGTTACTTTATAACAGCTGCACATTTAAATAACCCCCATGTTCTCAACAATTTTAGTACAGAAATTATCTTCAAAGTAAGAACCCCGAAATTAATCTCTAAGAATTCGTAATTCAATCCAGGTTAGACTATTGGTGCACAATTTGTCTTCATAATTTTTCCTATGTGCACAGTGAATATGAATGTTACATGATCTTTCACGAAGGAAAGATTCCTCTTAAGCAGATAGCCTTCATGCGCTGCGCCATAAATTGACTAACAAATACAGCTTCATAAAATAAGTAATTAGGGAAATATGAATAAAATAGCCATCAGTCAATTTTTTAATGTTTTTCTTAAAAAAAAATTATATTTTCAATTTTAGGACAAGTACATTTCAGAAAATATTGAATGAACTGAAATATTGTAATGAAGGTTCATTGTGTTCTCGATGAAATTAAATAATGCAGAATTTTTAATGTAATACTATACTGAATGCTTTAAACACTTTAATTAAGTTAGCATAAAAATATTCAAATTAATTGTATTTTTATTTGAAATTCCAACAAGCAAACTTAAAACTGTAGTTACTTAAATGCATTTATTTGCAACAAATATTTTAATTGTAGTAATTAGCTTTATAAAATTGAATTTTGATTCTTGTTTTTAATGGAAAATCAAAATCCTTAAAGAAGTATAGAAACAGACATCTATGTATAAATATTTACAGCACTAGAGAAAAGTACTCAAAGAAACTCTGTTTCACACTAAATTTACTAGGAGTTAATAAACAATAACTAAATTTTGACAAAACAAATAAATTTACATTAATTGATGTAATAAATAAACAGAATATCAGAATGAAATGGGTAACAATGCAAAATATACGAAAATATGCATATCAATATATGCAAATTATAAAAATAATGAACAGCCAATGAGAAATATATACACTGCAAACAAAAGAGAGAAAAGAAGAAGATGCATGAAATATGCTTTAGTTTCTTCCTTTATTTACTTTTAGTATTACAGTTTTTCAGTTATACAATGAAAATTTAAACAATGTCTGGAAAGAATTAAAAAACTCTAAATATATGAGCCAAAACTGTTAGTATTGTGATAAGTAATATAAAATTATATAATCAAATTAATAAATCTGAATCAAGATAATACAAAATATAATAAGATAATAGATAGAATTACAGGAAAATTAGTTTATTTGAAATATGAAAACAGCCTACTGTATAGCATCACATTAAAACATTAGAAGGGTACCTTGGATTGTAAGAAGTTATTAATATAAATTAGAATATAGAGGAAAGGATGAAATGATAAGAATGGAATTTTAGAAAATTTGTTATTCAGTGACAGATTACATTCTTTTGTTCAAAATGTTTTCTAAATCTGGAACACTGCACCACTAGGTAAAGTTTGAGACTGTATATCCCAGAATGAAAATAGTAATTAAAATGTAACTGAAATAATAGTACAGTAATTTTATTATAATTCAATAAATGCACAAAATTGTGAGATAATTACTTCAAAGTAAATCAAATTTAGAACTACAGTATACAAAAGTTTGGAATACAAAAGATCCCAAGTGTGAATGAAAAGAGTACCAGCTACACAAAATTCTTTGCTGAACCTAGATGTGTACAGACATTTTATAACGAAAAAATTATTTTTAAAACATTCTGATAGAAAAATATGAAACTCTTTGATGAGATCTAATGAAAATATCAACAGAATCAACTTGAAGATGTTTATAAGTTTTTGCAAAACAGTACGTTTTCTATGAAAAATTAAATAATATTTAATTTCTTGTAGAGTTTTAACCCATAGAAATAAAAGTCAAATATTATTGTCCCAGCAGTTCGTACGTGGTATATAAATATTGTTAAGAATTACCTCGATTTTCTATTCCTTTTCATTCATTACATCAGTTAATGAGAAATAATTATTTTGCTAATAACCGAAATATGAAATGTACTGTGACCCAAAATGTTTTTCGATGCCGTTTAATTACTTTTTCTTACTGTTATTTATTTCACTTAGAGTGCAAGTAGATGCGTAGCAATACAATGACAACAGTATTCAAATTATAATAATTTAATTCAATACAAGTCACAGAGTAATATCATATGTAAATTTTCTGTCAAACATTGTGAATTATATGTAATAGGGAATGTTTACAAACTAAGAACAATATCTGTGAATTTAAAAATGTTCTGCCTAAAAAACACTGAAGATGTATAGTTTTCCTACATCAAATTTTTACCGATAACTACCGTGCTTGTTTACGATATTATTTACCTATTGTAATTGCCAAGCAGTGATAAATCAAAGAGTAGGGCAACCACTGTTAGAACTATATTAACCATGCTCGTATGCCATTGGTCAGCAAAGATAATGTAACGATGACGTAGGTACACTTCTGGTGATGACGTACAACACACTTCCGGGTTCCGATTTGCAGAATTGTAGCTCGTTCAAAATAATTCTTTTGCTTAAAGAATGTTTTGATTATTCATGAGTGTGTCTAATTCGGTGGTTACTGCAGAATGGATGAGTATCTGAATCTGGATTTCTTTTATCAGTTGGAGCGAAGAGATAAAAAATGCGTTATTGAGTGGTGTATGGAGAAAGGTTTGATTGCAATATTGTATAAGTGCCCGATTTGTGGAACAAATATGAAACTAGTAGAGCGAAAAAACCGTATAGACGGTTTTGAGTGGATGTGCAGAGTTACTGGAGGCGAATGTAGGCATCAAATTTCAAGGACAGTTCGAAAGAACTCCTGGTTTGCGAATAGTAAATTGAGCATGTGTGATGTTTTGCGAGTTACCTATATGTGGTTTGGTAAGTGCGGGAATGATTTTATACGAACGGAATTACGTATTGCTAAAAATACGGTGACAGATTGGAAAAGTTTTTGTAGAGAAGTATGCATGGAGTTATGTTTGAAGGAGAATGATAAGTTGGGTGGGGAAGGTGTCATTGTCGAAATCGACGAAAGCAAGTTTGGCAAGCAAAAGTATCATAGAGGGAAAAGTGTCGAAGGAAAATGGGTTTTTGGTTTGGTTGAGAGGGGAACAGATAAATGCGTCTTTAGTGTTGTTGAAAACAGAGGTGCCGAAACATTGCTAGAAATCATTAAAGAGAATGTTCTACCAGGATCGATTATTATATCCGATTGTTGGAAAGCGTACGACTGTCTCGAGTTCGAAGGGTATGCGCACCTGAAAGTCAATCATAGCTTGAGTTTTAAAGATCCAGAAACAGGTGCGCATACCAATAGTATTGAAGGAACTTGGGCGGCAATCAAAAAAAGTTTCCATGGCTCTAGTAAGGCAAAAGGACAGTTTGATTCCTATCTTGCGGAATATATTTGGAGAAGGAAACACAAGAAATCTGACGCCAGCCAACTGATGCGTATATTTCTCAGTGAGATCACAGCCATATATTCTGCAAAAGGAGAGGACTGAAGGTAAGTTTCATTTATTATTATTGACTTAAGTAAAATATTGGGTGCTTTTCTAATATGGCAGTTTCGATGTTTGATAGTTACATTATTCTGACAGCTTTATTTTTGTTTTGTATAATTTTTCTGGACACATTTTTTGCAACTCGAATCAATGGAGTTGGTTCCGCGCGAGTTTCTGCAATTCTCTGATTTCTTTAAGTGAAAGTAAATTTCTGAGTATATGAGCAATGGAGAATTTATTTAATGTCTGATTTTTTTTAAGTAAAATAGATCGATGTTCACATGGGCAAAGCCAATGTGGTGCGCAATGCCGAGGTTGTGCGCGATGCCGAGTTTGTGCAATTCTGGGATGTTTTTTAGTGAAAATAGATCGATGTGCACATGGGCAAAGCCAATGTGGTGCGCAATGCCGAGTTTGTGCGCGATGCTGAGTTTGTGCAATTCTGGGATGTTTTTTTAAGTGAAAATAGGTCGATGTGCACATGGGCAAAGCCAATGTGGGGCGCAATGCCGAGTTTGTGCAATTTTGGGATGTTTTTTTAAGTAAAAATAGATCGATGTGCACACGGGCAAAGCCAATGTGGTGCGCAATGCCGAGTTTGTGCAACTCTGGGATGTTTTTTTAAGTGAAAATAGATCGATGTGCAAATGGGCAAAGCCAATGTGGTGCGCAATGCCGAGTTTGTGCAATTCTGGGATGTTTTTTTAAGTGAAAATAGATCGATGTGCACATGGGCAAAGCCAATGTAGTGCGCAATGCCGAGTTTGAGCAATTCTCTGATTTTTCTTTAAGTGAAAATAGATAAATGAGCACATGGACACTGAGTTTGTAGAATTCTTTGATGTTTTTCGAGCGAATACTGATCGTTGTGTAAAAGGGAAAACGAGGTTGTGCGTGATGTCGAGGAGTAATGTAACTTTATTTATGTGCAATGTTTAACATATCGTTTGTGTATTTTAAATTTGTATTGTTGTTTTAATTGTGAATTATATTTAAGACATAATTTTTCATTTAAATTGTATTTTTAATTTTTTGTTTTTTGATATGTTTATAACGCTTTCCGACTTACGATATATATGGATAGTTCGACGATCGACTCAACAGGAGCAAAACTGTAAACTTTAACCCTTGAAGTAACGTTTACCTCATATTTTAATACGTAGTGTTTGGTATCGTAATTGCACTTGATAATATGAGTTCATTGAGAATATGTGTGTGTGTGCGTATGTGAAGCATTGCTTAGTGTTCCAAGTTTGTAGTATTTATTTTATTATATTATTTTCTTTGAGAGATCTTCTGAGAAATTAGATTTTTTTATTTATTAATGCGTAGAATTCTAGCAGACCTACACAGAATATGGCGTGATTTAGGAATTTTATAAACTGACATGAAAGCTGTGTAATGATGTTCACATGCAATTAAAAATATTCTTTTTTATTAATGTAAAGTTTAAAATTTTTAGAAATAATGAAAATTGTCTAATTATTGGTATGTAAGGAATTATGTCGTTACTTAGCAAGAAGGTAATTTGTAAAAATGATAAAATTGAAATGTTCCACAATATGAATTTAAATTAAAAAAAATAGTTTATTTGTATAAATAAAAAAATTAATAAAAAAATAATAATTTAATAAAAATCTTTGAAAATATTGAAGCTATACAACTATTAGAGACTGCGACGTTGTTTATCGTTTTAATAATTGGTAGAATTCGCTCATTGTATCATGGTAATTTTAAATATAACCAATTTATTATACTTATTATCAGTAACGCCTAAGCTTAAATGTTATAAATGTAAATTAAAAGTAAAGAATTTGATATTAATTTACAAAAATAAACAATTTATTATTGTTATTTTTAAGAGAAAATAGAAAGTGCACATAGTGTAAATGCGAGACTACATTGTGACGTCATAAGCTGAGTCCCACCCATTTAATGACGTCACGAAGCTCCTCCTACTGAACTTTGTTGATGCAGCCTATTCTGCGCTTTTACCTGGTTCACTCTAGCATTTCATGTCTCATGTAAATATGCGTGATTTTTTTCATAAAAGAATCAACACAATTTATGCATGTGACACATCAGCTGCTTGCTATTAGAATACCTTGATTCCCAATAATGTTTCACTGAAATTAATTTCTGATAGTGCAGAAAAATAAGACTTCCTGCTTGATCATATGAACATGTTTTAACAGGAATTAATAAAACTGGGTCACATATGGTATGTTACGATTTCGTTACATTTTTCTGTAGTTGCTAGGCAATGATTTATACCTTGAAGAAGTTACATGTCAATGTTAGAAATTTAGTAACAACGATATAGATTATACGAAAAAAGTAATCGGCTTTTCAAGCTTTGAATGCTAAAAAGTATGAATCACACTACAGCATAAAGTCAACTTTAAATGAGTCAGACATCATAGTTAAGTTTTAAAACAGCCACTTTCATTAAATAATTATAACTGCAGTAATTATTCAAATAATAAAATCGGTTTCAAAGAAAATAAACTTTTGCATTAGGAAAAAAAAAAAAAAAAAAAAAAAAAAAAAAACATTTACTGTGCTATAACATTTTAAAACTTGAACATCTATCATTATTGCCATGCACAAATTACTAAAATACTAACAAAATCTAACTGGGGCTTGCTCACGAGCAAGGAAATTTATAATACAAAACCATAAAGATTAAACTAAATAATGTATTATTAATGTCCTTCGACTTTTTGATTATAAATTATAACCAAAAGTGGCGATTTTGCGATTTGATTATAAACATTTGTTATATTATTAATATATTTTAAATATTTGATTTTAAACGTTGCGTTTGATGATAAATTAAAAAAAATGTGTTTGATAACGAGTTATAATTAGAATGTAAAATCGCCACTGTTTCAATTTAAGTTAGTATTATAAAATATACGTATATCCTAACCAATGAAATAAACCGCAGAAGTACTCTTCAAATATCCATAACGGATACTTTACGGAATTTTACTTTTATGCGGCATACTTGTGAGAACCACGTTATTTGATCTACATAGATTTCACAAATTTCTTTATCCAGAACACTTCCCTGGGCGTTACCTTACTCCTATTTAAACACAACCAGATTTCTTCCATTTTTTCTCATTCCAGTCAGAAATATTTATGTTCTGATTTCTTCGCCCTTCAAATATTAGAAATCATCCTGTAATATTAACATATTATGATCAGTCTATCGAATACATAAACGTCCTTGCTACCTTAAATCGAAATACTACTTCCTTAATACGTTCCTAAATCCTGCGAAAATTTTCAGATCCTGATAAATATTTACCTTACGACTTTCAATACATCATGTATTTATGTGCATCATTCTGTTAATTTCCCTCCAACATTAAGACTTTTACATTAGCATGCACCTATGCCTTTTATTCAAAATCTACACACTCTCACTAAAATGGAGATACAAATTACTTTCATGAAAAAATAAAGAATATGCGCCAAATACAACAACAAACGCTTCTATGAGATTTATTAATTCCTATATGCAACGTCTGTGACTTTTATTATCTCCTCACATTTACTTCGCATCACTTTGAGCTATCAAATACAGCTTTTTGAAACACATGTCCTACATCTCCGTATGTAAGTACGCCAAATCTTCCTTCTTCTTTCTGCGGACGTGAGGGTGTTTCTCGGCTGGCCTGCCGCCCTTGAGGTCCATGCTTCCGATCCTCTACTCGTACGGACACTACACCCCTCACGTAGTTTATAATAAAATTCTCAAGGCACATTCTCAGTAAAGCTGGTTTCGTCGCACATTGCGCGATAAACTATCACTAACTCTCTTTTCGTTTTGATCCTCTAGACACTTCACTGTTCATTCCGCCCTTGATAAATTCTTCTCTTGCCTTAATTTGTTAAACATCTACATACCACTCTCACACCCCGTTAAACCCTCCTTCAGCTCCACCCACCGTACCTCCCACATTTTCTTCTACACATATTACCCAATACATAGTCGAGAACAAGGCTACTCTTCCTTCCCTATACTCCTCGTCTGACTCGCTTTCACAAAAATTTCTTAACTATACTCTCCCAACTTACTCATGAAGCTACCTTCCCTCCAATGTCATTCAGGAAACTTTATATTCGTACTCTCATTAATTTCTTGACTATACATTTCTAGACCCCCCCCCGCACATATCTATCCCTTCTTCCAATTTTCAGTTACTCACGATAGGTTGATTTTTCCACAGAAATTTTTTTCCAGCCCTCAGAAATTTTTTCCCAGCCGACTCGATTATCGATTGGCAACACAATACAAAATTCTTTCTAGAAAGAATTCACATTTATCTATTTAAACCACTCGCGTTTCGACTTCCAATCAGTCTGTGCTGGGGATTCGACCTAGATACACGCTATTCTCTCCTGGAAAAAAAGCTTCTGTGGAGGTATGGGAACATTGCTTCTTCTTGGGAGGTGTTTTCATTGGACGGATTCCTCTCTTTCTCTACCTTAGATGAACTGAATGTTTCTTTTTTCGTATTTCGAAGCTATTTAATGATCAAAGAAGGAGATTCCAATGAAATGACTTACCAATTTTTAAATATGTTAGCCTTTGAATATTTTTTTGGGGGAAACTCTATCCTTTGAGTCGATACCAGAACGCCCCGAGTGCCAACTTCACTCAAGTGATTTTCGTTTGACAGATCTCATTTTTTCCCTCCGTTTGAGAGCTACGAGTCCAAATTTTTTTTTAGAATTCGCTATACAGCTACGAGGAAATTGGGGAGGCTTGATCTGAAGCAGAATGTCTGTATACATCACGTTGAGAGACCTATTTT
This sequence comes from Stegodyphus dumicola, assembly GCF_044657685.1. Classification (NCBI taxonomy): domain Eukaryota; kingdom Metazoa; phylum Arthropoda; class Arachnida; order Araneae; family Eresidae; genus Stegodyphus; species Stegodyphus dumicola. The sequence continues at coordinate 57,228,735 of NC_140778.1, forward strand.
TTTAAAGGATCTCAGAGAAAAAAAAATTCAAACGTGTCGTCTAAAGCAGGCTCATGTTGAGAGATCGAACAACAACTCTCCATTGTGTTTAGTGGGCGACCCGTTATTCACTCGTAGACAAATAGGAATGCTCTAAATTTTCTCCTACCTCAACGGTGTTATATTTGAAATGAATAGGACAAACAAATCGTGATCCACAACTGGTTAGACCAGTTAAAAAAATAGATGGATCACAATTGTTCCAGCGTATACTGATATATTTTGTGAAACTTTAACAAAGTCCTTTCAAAAAGGCAAGATTTCATGATCCACAGCTGATTCCATCAGTCAGGATAAAAATGGAACATGATTTTTTTTTATTCTATCATATACTGATATATTTTGTGAAATTTTAACAAAGCCCTTTCAAAAAGGTAAGATCATATGATTCAGAATAATTGTTGAATCGTATATACTGGTATATTCTGATAAAAAACAACAACAGAATGTTCGAATTTGAATACAAATATGGGTCTATATCCCAATATGTTGTATAAAATCAATTTCCTATTCTGTAAAACTTGAAGAATGATTTTCAAGCTGGCTGCATGGGTGGTTTCCCCCCATGTGTAACGTGAATACGAGCTAGTTTCCCTTCAAAAGTCGTCCACCAAGGCATTTCTGAAGGCAAATAGCCCTCAAGTGCTTCATCTTTTGTGTGTCGCTGAAAAATCTCGTGATCGCTCAAGCGAAAAGGGTTAGAGTTTTTTCCCTCTGAAATAGGTTGATCAGAGAAAAAAATATTCTCTCAGGCTAAACAGAAATGGGTTGGTATTTTGACTAAAGTCATTTCCGTTCGGTAAATCCAGGTAGGAGGTTTTCCCCGTTAACGTTAACATTACACAGAGTTGTAAATAAAAGAATAGGCATCTCTATATTTTGAAGCTGTCACGCGAATTTTGTCGAAAAATATTCTTGAAACCCTTCAGAATGATCGTATTCGCTACGAGGGAAAAAATAGGATGATGTCTCGTCGGTCGAGTCAGCTGGAAAAAAAAACATTTCTAAGAGCTGCAGGAAAATGTTCCCATACCTTCATAGAATTTCTTTCTAGGAGGGAGAAGTGTGTATCTAGGTCGAATCCCTAGCACAGACAGATTGGAAGTCGAAGTGCGAGTGGTTTAAATAGATAAGTGTGAATTCTTTCTAGAAAGAATTTTGTATTGTCCCGAAATGGTAAGAGATTCTCAAAGATCATCGTGGGTCTTAAGATCACCGCGGGTCATCTCAGATTTGAGTAGAGAGAGAGAGAGATGTTGCATCTCCAACAGCCCACGCTGTTCTGTTCTGAACAAAAAACGTGTAATGCTTTTATAGAAAAGAGAATTGAAAGTGAAAGTGAAAAAACGAAATCGGATCGGCTGGGAAAAAATTTCTGAGAGCTGGAAAAAAATTTCTCTGGCTCAGATTTAAAAAAAAAAAAACTTTTTGTTAATTTTTATGATGTCTTTAGACATCATAAAAATTAACGACACCCTTTTTGTTTAGAATGATGTCTTACTCTTTCTAAAAATAGATCATTGTTTTTCTTGGAATTCTATTTTTAGAAAGGATGAGTCATGATCTATTTTTAGAAAGAGTGAGACATCATTCTAAACTAAAAGGGTGTCGTTAATTTTATGATGTCTAAAGACATCATAAAATAAACAAAAAGTTTTTTTTTTTTTTTTTTTTTTTTTTAAATCTGAGCCAAAGAAATTTTTTTCTAGCTCTCAGAAATTTTTTCCCAGCCGATCCGATTTCGTTTTTTACTTTCACTTTCAATTCTTCTCTTTTCTATAAAAGCATTACACGTTTTTGTTCAGAACAGTGTGGGCTGTTGGAGATGTAACATCTCTCTCTCTCTCTACTCAAATCTGAGATGACCCACGATGATCTTAAGAAGAATTCTTTGAGAATCTCTTACCATTTCGGAACTTTAGATGAGATGTATGTTTCTTTTTCGTATTTCGAAGCTATTTGTTGATCAAAGAAGGATATTCCAATGGAATGACTTATGAATTTTGAACATGTCACCCATTGAAGATTTTGGGGGAAACTCTATCCCTTCAGCCAAAAGCCGACATCGTTTTAGGATAAGAGGAATGTTTTTTTTTTTCAAGATCTCTTCGCGCTTTCATCTGCACAGAAATGCATTTCATGAAAGGTAAGTCAGCTTTTACATTTCGTTTTTAAAATAATGGCTCAAAGTATTCTTTTAAACATTTTCGAGATTTTCTGTGGGGAGTTAAAATGTTTTTAGTTTATATAGTGTTCGAGTAAAATATTTTATTATTTTGTGTTTGCCATGAATGTTTAAAAAAAATTTTATTTCGTCGTATGATGGCTAAACTTGACTATTCGTATGTTTTTTCCTATACATTTTAAATGAGATCTCCCTCTTAAACATGAGTTTTTTCTATAAATAATAAAAATATTTTTCCCAAAAGATTTAATGATTTTTAAAAAAAAAAAAAACGGGCTTGTGTAGATATGTGTGGGATAGTCAGCTTTCTTCTCTTACGAGAGAGTTTTCCTCTATTCTCCTCTCCACGTGGTATTTTTCTTGGATATCTTCTCCAACATCTCGTGGTCTCTGAAATGTGTGTCATTGTTAGCTTTCTTTTCTGTTGCGAGAGACTGTTCCGCTATTCTTCCCGCCAACATCCCATGGTCCTTGAAACAGATCCAGATTTACCCTTCCGTTACATGAAAACCACACGGAGTTGTAAAGAAAAAAAATCGGCTGATGTCTCGTCAATCACGTCAGCTGGGAGAATTAGTTTGAGATGAGCTGGAAAAGTATTTTTCTGAGAAACTGGAATAAAAAAAATGGGCATGCTTTGTGTATCCAGAAGTGTATATCCAGGTCGAATCCCCAATACAGACTGATTGGAAGTCGAAACGCGAGTGGTTTAAATAGATAACTGTGAATTCTTTCTAGAAAGAATTACGTATTATCTTGCCAATCGAAAATCGAGTCGGCTGGGAAAAAACTTCTGAGGGCTGGAACAAATTTCTCGCTGGCTGAGTTATAGAAAAAAACAAAAAAACTTTTTGTTAATTTTTATTATGTCTGTAGACATAATAAAAATTAACTACATACCCTTTTTGTTTAGGATGATGTCTCACTTTTTCTAAAAATAGAATTCCTAGAAAAACAATGAGACATCTCTTTCTTGGAAATCTGCTTTAGAAGCATGTTGAAACATGTTGAGACCTGATTCGAATCAAAATAGGGAAGATCGTTAATTTTTATTATGTCTAACAACGGGTTTTCATTCTGTTGTGTTCGCGACCCGTTGTTCACCCATAGACTTAACATGGGGAGTGATTTTTGTTCTCTCTATGAGTGAACAATGGGTTATCATGTTGTTGTGTTCACGACCCTTTGTTCACCCATAGGGAAAAGCATGGGAAAGTGATTTTCATTCCCTTTAGGCATAGAAAGGTAGAAAAACGGGTTGTCCCACTCGATCCAGAGATTTCTCGAAAAGGGATCTCGAAGGCTGGGAAAAAAAAATCTTGCCTTTTTCCGAAAGAACATTTCGAGGGTCCGCAACACCCCTGTTCCTGAATAGCCTACGGGTAGCAGGTGAAATCTCTGGATCGAGTGGGACAACCCGTTGTTCTAACTTTCTATGGCTAAAGGGAATGAAAATCACTTTCCCATGCTTTTTCCTATGGGCGAACAACGGGTCGTAAACACAACATGACAACCCGTTGTTCACTCATAGAGAGAACGAAAATCACTCTATGGTTAACAACGGGTCGCGAACACAACAGAATGAAAACCCGTAAACCCGTTGTTCTACCCTAGGAAAAAGGTGACAGAAAATGAAAATCACTTCCCATGTTAAGTCTATGGACGAACAACGGGTCACGAACACAACAGAATGAAAACCCGTTGTTCGCCCATCTAAACATCTAAACAAACTAAAAACAACGGGTTGCCGTGTTTTATTTTTTTTTCAGTGGACAATCCGTTGTTCGCCCTAAGAAACGTATCGAGAAACAAATGATTCATTTCTCCCTCCTAGAAAGAGATTCTGTGAAGGTATGCGAGCATTTTTTTCTCAGCTCCTAGAGAAATGTTTTTCAGCCGACGTGATCGACGAGACATCAGCCGAATTTTTTTAAGAATAGACTCTCTGATATGGATGGAGGATATTTTCCCCCGTTTCACTTTCGTCGAGTCCTTGTTGTGCACTCACCTGGGTACAAGTGTTCACACCTCTCAACGAAGCTTCCCTAGATCGTGTTGAGTGGATTCTTGAACCCTTTCTAAAAGATCTCAGAGAAAAAGAAATTGGAAACATTCGTGAAAAAAAATACAAATGTGTCGTCTTCCGGAAAGAATAAAGGAGGCACATGTTGAAAGGTGTGAACACTTGTCCAACAGATGGGTGCACAACAGGGACTCGACGAAATCGAAACGGGCAAAAAAATCGGCTGACGTCTCGTTGATCACACGTCGGCTGAAAAATATTTCTCTAGGACTGAGGGGGGAAAATGCTCGTATACCTTCACAGAATCTCTTTCTAGGAGGGAGAAGTGTGTATCTAGGTGAAATACACAGCACAGACTGATTGAAAGTTGAAACTCGAGTGGTTTAAATAGATAAGTGTGAATTATTTCTAGAAAGAATTTTGTATTGTCTTGCCAATCGGAAATCGAGTCGGCTGTGAAAAAATTTCTGAGGGCTGGAAAAAAATTTTCTCTGGCTCAGATTTAAAAAAAAACATTTTGTTAATTTTTATTATGTCTTTAGACATAGTAAAAATAATTTTATTATTTATTATTGTTAACTTTTATTATGTCTTTAGACATAATAAAAATTAACGATCTTCCCTATTTTGGTTCGAATCAGGTCTCAACATGCTTCTAAAGCAGATTTCAAAGAAAGAGATGTCTCATTGTTTTTCTAGTAATTCTATTTTTAGAAAAAGTGAGACGTCATCATAAACAAAAAGGGTATGTAGTTAATTTTTAATAAAAATTAACAAAAAGCTTTTTTTTTAATAACTCAGCCAGCCAGAAATTTTTCCCAGCCTAATCGATTTTCGATTGGCAAGACAGTACATAATTCTTTCTAGAAAGAATTCACAGTTATCTATTTAAACCACTCGCGTTTCAACTTCCAATCAGTCTGTGTTGGGGATTCGACCTGGATACACACTTCCTCCTCAAAGAAACACAATCTGTATAGGCATGCTAACATATTTCTCAGCTTTTTAGAAATGTTTTTTTCCAGCCGACTCGATCGACGAGACGTCAGCCAATTTTTTAAGAATGGATTCCCTAACATCTCTAGAGGATTTTCCTGTTTCGCTTTCGTCGTGTCCCTGTTGTGCACCCAATCTCTCTAAAAAATATTTTTCAGCCCATCTCAAAAGGATCCTCCCAGCCGACGTGATCATCATCCGATCGAGTCACCCAATCTGTCTAAAAAATATTTTTTTTTTCCAGCCCATCTCAAAAGGATCCTCCCAGCCGACGAGACATCAGCCCATATTTTTTGATTCGAATCCCTCAGAAAATATTTTTCCTGCCTCCATCCCAAAAGGATCCTCCCAGCTGACAGCTTTCTAAAAAACGAATGCAGTCCATTTTTTGATTCCAATCTCTCAGAAAAATATTTTTTTTGCCAGCCCATCTCAAAAGGATCCTCGGTTCAGGAATCTACTCAACATAGAAGTATTCTGAGCTTCGTTCCAGAGGGCACGCGCTGCTGAAGATACCTACACAACATGGATATAATCGTTTCCTCGTAGCAGAAACAATGTTCCGGAACCATTTCAAGAAGACTCTTCGACAAGTTTCGTATGATCGTTTTCAAAATAGAGAGAGAGGGGGGCTATTTGTTATTTTTTTTCCCTTTACAACTCCGTGTGGTGTTCACGTAATGGAGCATCTTTTCCGAAAGAGGACACATTTGTACTTTTCTTCACGAGACGAGACATCAGCTCATTTTTGATTCCAATCTCTCAGAAAAATATTTTTTCCCAAAGTTGGGGAAGGAAATTTGGAAAATATCCTCTGTCCGGGGTCGACTTTGTTTGAACGCAACGATGACGTCATTTGATACAGTGGAATTTGTAGAGAAATAGTCTAGAAACTAACTCAAATGCCCTTTTTTTCAGTATATTTCAATACCCATGAGTGTCAATGCATTCTATTCCTTCCGAGACCCATTTTTTGGGGTCATCCAATCTTGGAAAACTTAAACTCACCTCTTGATGAGTCCAAAATTGGGGGAAGAAATCTTGAAAAAGATCCTCTGTCGACTCTGAACGCAACGATGACGTCATTTTATACAGTGCAATTTGTATAGAAATAGTTTAGAAACTAACTCAAACGCCCGTTTTTTTCAGTATATTTCAATACCCATGATTCTATTCCTTCCGAGACCCATTTTTTGGGGTCATCCAATCTTGGAAAATCTAAACTCACCTCTTGATGAGTCCAAAATTGGGGAAGGAAATCTTTAAAATTATCGTTTCCTGTCCGGGGTCGACTCTGTTTGAACGCAACGATGACGTTATTGGATACTGTGGAATTTGTATAGAAATAGTCTAGAAACTAACTCAAACGTCCATTTTTTTCAGTATATTTAAATACCCATGAGTGTCAATGCATTCTATTCCTTCCGAGACCCATTTTTTGGGGTCACACTCTCATCCAATCTTAGAAAATCTAAACTCACCTCTTGATGAGTCCAAAATTGCGGGAGGAAATCTTGAAAAATATCCTTTCCTGCCCAGGGTTGACTCTGTTTGAAAGCAACGATGACGTTAATATCCTGCACTTTAAAAAAATTCGAATCGCTCTCCAGAAAATCTTGTATGCAGATCTGCATTTTTGAACAGCTCACAGTCATCTGATGCGAAAAACTGGGAATATTGAAAAAAATGTAAAGTATATTCCATTCGTAAAAAAATAGTGCTGTCTTGCCAATCGAAAATCGAGTCGGCTGGGAAAAAAATTCTGAGGGCTGGAAAAAATTTCTGGCTGGCTGACTTATTAAAAAAAAACTTTTTGTTAATTTTTATTGTCTTTAGACATAATAAAAATTAACGATCTCCCCCCTTTTCTCTGGGAATGATGTGTCATCATTCTAAAAATAGATCATGACTCACCCTTTCTAAAAATAGAATTACAAGAAAAACAATGATCTATTTTTAGAAAGAGTGAGACATCATTCTAAACAAAAAGGGTGTCGTTAATTTTATGATGTCTAAAGACATCATAAAATTAACAAAAAGTTTTTTTTTTTTAAATCTGAGCCAGAGAAATTTTTTTCCAGCTCTCAGAAATTTTTTCCCAGCCGATCCGATTTCGTTTTTTCACTTTCACTTTCAATTCTCTTTTCTATAAAAGCATTACACGTGTTTTTTGTTCAGAACAGAACAGCGTGGGCTGTTGGAGATGCAACATCTCTCTCTCTCTCTACTCAAATCTGAGATGACCCGCGGTGATCTTAAGACCCACGATGATCTTTGAGAATCTCTTACCATTTCGGGACAATACAAAATTCTTTCTAGAAAGAATTCACACTTATCTATTTAAACCACTCACATTTTGACTTCCAATCTGTCTGTGCTGTGGATTCGACCTGGATACACACTTCTCCCTCCTAGAAAGAAATTCTATGAAGGTATGGGAACATTTTCCTGCAGCTCTTAGAAATGTTTTTTTTTCCCCAGCTGACTCGACCAACGAGACATCACCCTATTTTTTCCCTCGTAGCGAATACGATGATTCTGAAGGGTTTCAAGAAGATTTTTCGACAGAATTCGCGTGACAGCTTCAAAATATAGAGACGCCTATTCTTTTTTTTACAACTCTGTGTAATGTTAACGTTAACGGGAGAAAACCTTCAACCTGAATCTACCGAACGGAAATGACTTTAGTCAAAATATCAACCCATTTCTGTTTAGCCTGAGAGAATATTTTTTTCTCTGATCAACCTATTTCAGTGGAAAAAAAACTCTAATCCTTTTCGCTTGAGCGATCACGAGATTTTTCAGCGACACAAAAAAAAATAAAGCACTTGAGGGCTATTTGCTTTGAGAAATGCCTTCGTGGACGACTTTTGAATGGAAACTAGCTCGTATTCACGTTACACATGAAGGGGGGAACCACCCATGCATCCAGCTTGAAAATCATTCTTCAAGTTTTACAAAATAGGAAATTGATTTTATAAAACATATTGGGATATAGACCCATATTCGTATTCAAATTGGAACATTCTGTTTTTTTTTTATCAGAATATACCAGTATATACGATTCAACAATTATTCTGAATCACATGATCTTACCTTTTTGAAAGGGCTTTGTTAAAATTTCACAAAATATATCAGTACACGATTGAATATAAAATATCATGTTCCATTTTTATCCTGACTGATGGAGTCAGCTGTGGATCATGAAATCTTGCCTTTTTGAAAGGAATTTGTTAAAGCTTCACAAAATATATCAGTATACGCTGGAACAATTGTGATCCATCTATTTTTTTTTTAACTGGTCTAACCAGTTGTGGATCACGATTTGTTTGTCCTATTCATTTCAAATATAACACCGTTGAGGAAGGAGAAAATTTAGAGCATTCCTATTTGTCTACGAGTGAATAACGGGTCGCCCACTAAATACAATGGAGAGTTGTTGTTCGATCTCTCAGCATGAGCCTGATTTAGACGACCTATGAAAGACTTTCCCGTTTTGTTTCCGTTGAGTCCGTGCTGTAGACCCAGCCGAGTACAAGTGTCCTTATTCTAGAAATTATTAAACGGTTTTGTGTTTCATTTCATAACAATGATGATTTGTTTGTCCTATTCATTTCAAATATAACACCGTGGAGGTAGGAGAAAATTTAGAGCATTCCTATTTGTCTACGAGTGAATAACGGGTCGCCCACTAAACACAATGGAGAGTTGTTGTTCGATCTCTCAACATGAGCCTGCTTTAGACGACACGTTTGAATTTTTTTTTCTCTGAGATCCTTTAAAAAAATAGGTCTCTCAGCGTGATGTATACAGACATTCCGCTTCAAATCAACCTTGCGCAATATCCTCGTAGCTGTATAGCGAATTCTAAAAAGAAAATTTGGACTCGTAGCTCTCAAACAGAGGGAAAAAAATGAGATCTGTCAAACGAAAATCACTTGATTGAAGTCGGCACTCGGGGCGTTCTAGTATCGACTCAAAGGATAGAGTTTCCCTCCCAAAATATTCAAAGGCTAACATTTTTTAAAAATTGGTAAGTCATTTCATTGGAATCTCCTTCTTTGATCAATAAATAGCTTCGAAATACGAAAAAAGAAACATTCAGTTCATCTAAGGTAGAGAAAGAGAGGCATCCGTCCAATGAAAACAACTCCCAAGAAGAAGCAATGTTCCCATACCTCCACAGAAGCTGTTTTTCCAGGAGAGAGTAGCGTGTATCTAGGTCGAATCCCCGGCACAGACTGACTGGAAGTCGAAACGCGAGTGGTTTAAATAGATAAATGTGAATTCTTTCTAGAAAGAATTTTGTATTATCGATTGATAATCGAGTCGGCTGGGAAAAAATTTCTGAGGGCTGGAAAAAAATTTCTCTGGCTCAGATAAAAAAAAAAAAAAAAAAAAAAAAACTTTTTGTTAATTTTTATTATCTTTAGACATAATAAAAATTAACGATCTCCCCCCTTTTCTTTGGGAATGATGTGTCATCATTCTAAAAATAGATCATTGTTTTTCTTGGAATTCTATTTTTAGAAAGGATGAGTCATGATCTACTTTTAAAAAGAGTGAGACATCATTCTAAACAAAAAGGGTGTCGTTAATTTTATGTCTAAAGACATCATAAAATTAACAAAAAGTTTTTTTTTTTTTAAATCTGAGCCAGAGAAATTTTTTTCCAGCACTCAGATATTTTTTCCCAGCCGATCCGATTTCGTTTTTTCACTTTCAACTTTCACTTTCAATTCTTCTCTTTTCTATAAAAGCATTACGCATTTTTGTTCAGAACAGAGTGGGCTGTTGGAGATGCAACATGTCTCTCTCTCTACCCAAATCTGAGATGACCCACGATGATGTTAAGAAGAATTCTTTGACAATCTTTTACCATTTCGGAACTTTAGATGAGCTGGATATTTCTCTTTCGTATTTCGACTTCCAATCAGTGTATGCTGTGGATTCGACCTGGATACACACTGCTCTTTCCTGGAAAAGATCCATTATGAAGGTATGAACAAGATCTCTCAACATGATCTTTCTCGAGTGTTTAAAGAGGGAGGGTTGAAACAGAAAATCTGACAATATTTCACTCGGAAATGTTTAGAAGCATACTTTAAACAACAACTTGAGAAATAAAAAATGGGATATGCCTTTCGTGAAAATCATTTCTATCCAGACGAAAGCAAGAATAGAATTTTAAAAAATGCATTTTTTAACCTAAAGCAATGTCAGCTTTCGGGACTGACGCAGAATTTTTTTTCTGAGTAATTTTTCCCAGCCGACTCAATCCCTTTTACAATGTTAACGGAAAAACAAATCCTCTAGCTAGTCTCTCATACCTCTCTAAATCACAAGAGTGTTATCTGTCGTGGAAATGGAAATAAATATCACAAACTACCCCCTTTACACCTCAATGGTCAGCCTAAACGGAGGGACCTGTAGAACGGAAAGGATTTAAGTCCAGACCGTTTCGCTTGAGACCTATTTCAGGGAATTCAAAAAGAATAAATTATGTGTGAGAGATTTTTTTCTTTTCCCTCTGAGCTTAGAAAAAATAAAAGCCAATCTTAAAAAAATGCCTCTGGGATCCTTTAGAAATTGGTAATCAATAGAAGCAATTTTTGCTTTAGAGTCTCGTTGCTAATCCATGAAGGTCTTTAAAAGGACAGTTTTGAAATCACAGCGTAAAGAGGGGGAGCAGCCGAACAGAAATCCTTTTGCCCCACGATATGTTGGAAAAGATATCCAAAAGAGAACAAACTAAACATCATACCTATGTTTTTTAAAATAATCATGCGTTTAAGGGGGGCCCGGGGAAGTCCTTTCAACTCTCTCGACATATAGATATTTTCTACACTCCTATTTAAGAAGGGAGATTCAGATCTAAAGAGTATAGTGAAACATATGAATTATTTCCGGTATGATAATAACATTAGGAACAAAAAATTGTTTTTTATAAATCTATTACATTTTTTTACAATGTTCAAAAGAATAGTTTGAGTAAAAATATTTGTAAAAGACTTTCATGAAGATCATGCCTATCCAAACGAAAACAGGAATAGATTTGGAAAAAGCATTCTCATTTTAAAACTCTCAGGATATTTCCTTTTTTTTCAATTTCCATAGACGACATCCTTAAACAATTTAATTGGAATCTTCTTTTTTGACAAAGTGCTTCAAAATACGCAAAGAAACATCCAACTCATTTAAGGTTCAGATGCTATCAACAATTCCTAAAAGAATTTCCTTTTAAAAAAAACATCATGGGTCCAGATTCAGCAGAGATGTGTCGTCGTTTCAACAACCAACACGGATCTGCATTGAAACGCGGAATACATTTATAAATAAACGAGCAATGGACATCCAGTTCATCTAAGGTTCAGAAGTTGTCAACAATTTCTAAAAGGAATTTCCTCTCAAGAGCATCCTGGATCCAGATTGAGTAGAGAGAGATATATATATATATCTGTTGCCTCTTCAACAGCCAGCACGAATCTGCACTGAAACACGGAATGTTTTTATAGATAATTGAGGAAGTGAAAGTGAAAGTCAAAAAACGAAATCGGATCGGCTGGGAAAAAATTTTCAGAGCTCAGAAAAAAGTTCTGGCTGGCTCAGTTGAAAAAAAAAATTGAGGGCTGGGAAAAAAAAATTTTGAGGGCTGAAAAAAAAATTAACGACACCCTTTTTCTTTAGAATGATGTCTCACTCTTTCTAAAAATAGATCATGACTCATCCTTTCTAAAAATAGAATTCCAAGAAAAACAATGAGCTATGGTCTATTTTTAGAAAGGTGAGTCATCATTCCCAGACAAAAGGGGGAGATCGTTAATTTTTATTATGTCTAAAGACATAATAAAAATTAACAAATTTTTTTAACAACTTAGCCAGTTAGAATTTTTTTCTGAGCTCTGAAAATTTTTTCCCAGCCAATCCAATTTCGATTTTTCACTTTCACTTTCACTTCCTCACTTATCTATAAAAATATTCCACGTTTCTGTTCAGAACAGTGCTGGTTCTTGAAGATACAGCATGCTTTCTATCTCTACCTCTACCTCATCTGGACACAGGATATACTTTCTCAAGAAAAAGAATTCTTTGGGAATGTTTTGCCATCTCTGAACTTTACACTAGCTGGATATTTTCTTTTTTCATATTTCGAAGCCATTTGTCAAAGAAGTGAAGATGTCATGAATGGGACATGTTGACGAACTATTTTTCTAGTCTCACTTAAACCTCGATAGATGGAGAACCACCCTTTTATTTTTTTTTCATCTCAAACCCTGATGGTGGGAGCAGCTATTTTGTTTCCCCATCCAATGAAGACTTTCTGAGGTGACTGTTGTGTTCTTTCTCTCTACGCGAGCCAAGATTTGACACAGCGACCGTTTGATCAGTCATTTTTGTCTCCCATCTCACCTAGATAGGTCATGTTGTAATTTTTTTCCTACACCTAGATAAATTTGACGTGAGCCACCCTTTTATTTTCCCCATCGAACTAAGAGGGATAAATGATACCATTGTGCTCTTTCTCTCTTCGCGAACCGAGACGGGGGCATAACGACCGTTTGTGTTTTTTTATTTTTCCTCTGAGCGCAAACCTCGATCACTTGAGCAACTATTTTGTTTCCCAGCTCACTCAGATAGGTCGTACTGTATTTTTTTCCTTACACCTAGCCGAATTTGACATGAGTTATCCTTTTGTTGTTTTTCTCATCCAACTAAGATGGATGAGGGAGACGATAACCGAGACGGGACGTAGCGACCGTTTACGTTTTTTCTCTGAACGTAAACCTGGATCGTTTGATCAGTCATTTTGTTTCCCAGCTCACTTAGATAGATACTTAGATAGGTCCTGTTGTATTTTTTCCTACACCTAGCCGAATTTTACATGAACCATCCTTTTGTTTTTTTCTCATCCAACTAAGATGGATGAGTGAGACGATTCTGTTCCTTTTCTCTCTGCGCGAACCAAGACCGGGAGTGTAGCGACCGTTTGTGGGTTTTATTTTTTCCCTTTGCACGCAAACCTCGATCCCTTAAGCAGCCATTTTGTTTCCCAGCTCACTCAGATAGTTCGTATTGTATTTTTCCAACACCTAGCCGAATTTGACATGAACCATCCTTTTGTTTTTCCCATCCAACTGAAATAGACTCTTGAGATCCTTTTGCTTTTTCGATTTTCGCCAACCAAGTCGGGCCGCAGCGACCGTTTGCGTTTCTTTATTTCTCTGCTCACCCAGATAGCTCGTGGTTTTTTTTCCTCTCTCTCTCGAAACCTAGCCAGGATGGACGTCAGCCATCCTTTGGTGTTCTGATCGTACCAAGATTGACACGAGCCACCAGTTTGTTTCTCAACGGAAAAGTAAATTTTCTGAATGGGTACCGGTGTTCAAATTCTTTTGTGACCGACTGTACACTTATTAACATAATTTTTATATACCTCTTCTTACAAAATTCACTTACGTCTAATATCCGTAATTATCCTTTACCATTCCACCTTGCTTGACACTACCATCCTTAATGTATTTAGTGTCCTTGATAACCTGGCTCATCCTCTCCTCTCTCCTTTCCTATTCTTCCCTCACTTTCTTATCATCAATACTTCCCTATCTCCAGGTCTTTATCTCTTACCCAACTTTGAGACTACTCTCATGTTAATTCTGTCTTTCAGGAACCTCCATTCTACAATACCTGATGAGCATCTTTTAAAGCTGTGTCGCAGCAAGCTTCCCTTCCACAATGTTCGTTCACTTTAACTGCAATGGACTCTACTTACTGGCATGCGAAGTAGCAACCTTTTCAGAAATGCGCATGCTATTTTTCTTAGCGAAACAAGACTGGGAAAGAAAAAATCTCCCAGTCTAAACAAATTCATCTTCTATCGCAGAGACAGAGATACCTGCGCAGGCGGAGTCCCCATCCTTGTTCATCGAGATCTCCCTCAATGCGAAGTCTCCCTAGACCACCTTCTGCATGACTCCCGCACGGAAGCTATCGCTGTTAAAGTCACCTTAAAAAAACCCTTCTCCTGATTGAAGTTTACAATCCCCCTCAGCATGCGCTCTCTGAAAACTTCCTTTGGTCTCTCAGCACCATTTCCTCTATCCCCACTGTAATTCAAGGTGATTTCAACGCCCACTCACCCTTATGGGGTTCCTCTAGCACAAACGCTAGTGGAGCTTCACTCGAAAAATTTCTTCTCCAGTCCCAATTCACCCTGATGAACTATCCTGCTCCTACTTACTTTCACCACTCAGGCACTACCAGCACTCTAGACCTTTCTCTAATCTCATCACACTTCGCACACCGTCTTGCATGGCATGCACACCCCCACTCCTACGGCAGCGACCATGTTCCTATCTATCTTCACTTCTCCTCTACCTCTCCTCCTCAGACTGTCAAGAGAAAGATTGTTGACCACTCTGAGGTTGTCTCTAAATTTGCTAAACTATCTCACCACACCTCCTTCTATTCCCTATCTGACTGTGAGTCTTTATTCTCTCATCTTCAGAACGTCACCCACGAGAGCTCCCATAAAATTACAGTACCTGTTTGGAAGAAAAACCTTACTTCCTTCCATAGACTATGCGCAATCAGAACTCGATACAAAAGGATTGCGTATAATACTAAAGACCCTAAAGATGTTATATCTTATCGTAGGATAAATGCAAAAATCAACCGCCAAATTAAATATCTTGTAAAAAAAAAATGGGAACATGAAAGTCTCTCCTTCGATCCCCAAATCCCAAAATCTAAAATATGGAAAATTATTAAATCTCTCTCCTCCTCGCCCACCCCAAATCCGGCTTGGCATACCATCCTTGCTCTAGATAACCGAGACCTAAATTCTGTCTGCACCCTCTTCTCTGCAGAATTTAACCCCCCTATAAATCCTATCCCATCCTTTCCTTTCCAACTCATTGAGGCCTATATCATCCATCATAAACCTCCTCTCAATCATGCCCTTGACTCTCCTTTTCTCCCTTGCGAACTGCGTACCGCAATTCGTACCCTCCGCGCAAACTCCTCAGAAGGGCCAAACGGCATTCCCAATAAAACACTGAAACTCTTCCCACACAAAAAACTCAGCCTACTTCTCTCAACCTTCAACTTCATGTGGACTAACTCGCAATTCCCCTCCTCCTGGAAACAATCTCTCATCATCCCAATCCCTAAACCAGGGAAAGACCTCTCATCTCCATCTTCCTATCGTCCTATCTGTCTCAGCTCCTGTCTCGGAAAACTCCTTGAAAAACTTGTTAAGAATAGATTCTCTTGGGCCTTCGAAAACTTCAATATTTAAAATCCTCATCTGTATGGCTTCAGATCAAATAGATCTGCTATCGACATCGTTCTACTCCTTACCCTCGACATCCAAGATGCCTTTCATCACAAAAAAGAGACTTCTGTTGTCTTCTTCGACCTCAAAAGTGCATTCGACTCTGTAAATCCAAAAGGACTCCTCTGCAAATTTTTTAAACTTGGATTTGGTACAATTATTAACGAATATATCAAATTCGTTCTTTCTGCCCGTGAATCCAGTATTAGAACCCTAGTCTGGACACCGTCGAGATAGAAGAACGGGTCGTTTTTTGCGATCTACTCGACAGAGAGAGAGTCTGGTGTCATCGTCTTGATCATTACAGAGATCGACGCGTCGGAAATTTTTCCGTCAGCTGGACAGCTGCCGTTTATGTTTCTGACTGTCGTTTTAGAGCTAAACTGAGGACGGCGGAGGTCACGGATTGTTTTTGAAAGTGTACGTAATAGATATTTTAATTTCTTAAGATTTGTGAAAAACTCGAGTATTTCGCTATAGAAATAACGCATTTGATGCTGACGATTCTACATTATTTATTTATTCTACATTACCAATGCCTTAATTAAATTTTAGTGAAAATAATATATTTGGTGTTTTCCTATTTCACATATAAAGAAGGGGTGCATACTTTTAATTTAAAATTGTAATTTTTAAACTAATGTATATATCAACGTACTTAATTTCATGTTTTGATGAGTAATTTATAAATTTTGAAATTTTATGTTTTAAGTTATAATGTGCTTCCCTCTACTTTTATTTGAATTTGAAATGTATAAAAATGTAATACATTAGACATGCATTAAAGAATATGCAGTATATAATTCAAACTACGCACATCCTAAATTCAACATTTATATTAAATTGTTTTAAGTAGTTTTAACTGTAACGATATCAATGTCAATTTCCAATAGTTTCTAGAATCTCTTGTGTAAAACAAGTTAAATTCCTGTATAATTTTCGGTTAAATTCTTGTCAATATTATAATGCAAGATTTATAATTAGTTATCAGATTTTTTAATATGGCCTACTTTTAGATATTACATCAGTTTTGTGTAAATTTATTCAGATCTAAAAAGTTATTAGTTTTGGTTTTATGTAATTACGGCACAGCCTCGAGGGCTATCTGCCTAAAGTGAGGGTTGCCTTCGTGGAGGACATTCTAAAGAAAACTAGCTCATATACACGTAACACATGGGAAAAAGCCATGAAAACGTCCATGCAACCAGCCCGTTCGTGGGATTCCAACCTTGGACGGAACTTCTAGTGTTCAGCGATTTTACCGTCCGCTGGTGGGATCGATTTAAAAAGGGTATAAATATATATGTACTGCAATTTCTTTCACTGCATCTGTTAATATATTTATACAGTTCTATATATACATATATATATTTAAAACAGATTTTCTGTGCGTTAAACTTCTATGCTTCTGGAAGTTACCGATGATATATCTGTCATTACCAATGATATATTGGTAATGACAGATAAATTGGTAATGACGCCCATGCGTCCAGCACGTTCGAGGGATTCGAACCTCGGACCGCACTACCAGTGTTCGAAGATTCTACCGCTCGACCACTAGTGGATTCTACTTAAAAAGGGCATAAATAGGAATATGTATTGCAATTTCCTTTCACTGCATACATTAATATATTTATATATACATACAGTTATTTATTTAAAACAGGTTTTGTATGCCTTAATTTTTTATTCTTTTGGAAATTACGAGAAATATGTTGGTAATGACAGATATATTGATTATCAGAGATATGTTGGTAATGCAACAAACCCGTTCGCAGTATTTGGACCTCGGACCGAACTACCATTGTTCAGCGATTTTACCACACGGTCACTGGTGGTATCGATTTAAAAAGTGTATAAATAGGAATATGTGTTGCAATTTCCTTTCACTGCATATGTATATATATATATATATATATATATGTGTGTGTGTGTGTGTGTGTGTGTGTGCAAGATAATATGTTTTATGATTTAACCTATAGTTATTTAATTTTTTAAATTTTTCTTCCTGTTACTTTTGTTAAGAGTTTGTTATATTTTTACTCACTGCTTATTGGTATCTACGATACATAGTATATTTGTAACTACGTGATAGGTATAATTCCTGAATTAATAAAATTATTGCTAAAAATTAAAAACATTTTTGATTCAAATTAATTAGGAATATTAAACACGCGTACGCGGTGCTATATTTCAATGATTTGACTTATGACATGATTGCATAACCTTTTCAGACAAAATATTGTATTTTAATCATAAAATTCCTGTTAACGAATAGTTTACAAACATGTAACCTTTTAGAAAATTTCCATTTTGCAAAAGATCATACGTAAAATTATGTTTACGTTTCTTCACATACCTGAAGTTCTGAAAAGGCCATTTCTTTCTGCGTTTAAAATATCCATTAACGTTCACCATTTCTTTTTTCCATACTCTTTACTAAATCCAGCACCGTATTTTTTCGAAAAATTTCACCATTTCCTCGAACTCGATTTTTTTTTCTACTGGCATCCTCAGTAATAAGCACGTACGAAACAGCCCCTTTGACAACAAACTACCCCCTTCCCCTGAGCTTTGAGCAATGTAGAGGTGAGATAGACTGGTTGCTATGCAATACACGTCACTTCCGCACGGAATTTCCACTTCACTTTCCGTCGACGGAATTTGAAGGGGCCAGACTCGCTCTCCCTTCTGCTGTCGAGTGGAAAGAGAATCCCGACTGGTTTTCCGATATCGACCTCAACCGGTGTCCAGACTAGACCCCTTAAACTCGGCTCCCATCTTTCCAGCCCCTTCTCCATGGATCACGGCACCCCACAAGGAGGCGTACTCTCTCCTCTTCTCTTCAAACTCATGCTGAATGACCTCCCCTCCCTCATAAACAGCAACATCCGCATCGCCATATTTGCCGATGATATTGCGATTTGGTCTATCTTGGACAAGGATATTAACTTACAATACGCAATAGACCAAGTCTGTGAATATTGCACAGAATGGGGTTTCTCCCTAGCCCCAGAGAAATGCCGCCAGCTATTCTTCTCCAAAAAACAACGTCCATGGCCCCCACCCTCTTGATCTATGACCTCCTCATCCCTCTCAACTCTTCTCACAAATTCTTGAGAGTCACTCTTGACAACTCACTATCCTTTATACCACACATCAAACAACTAACCTCTAAAACTAAGTCTACATCTAACATTCTTAAATCCTGCACTGGCACTTCTATCGGCCCTAACCCACACTCGCAGCTACTCCTTTAAATCCTTACTGTCCGCTCTATCTCCATTTACAGCCTCCTCGTGCTATGTAATTTATCCACAAATAAGCTCAAACCCCTGGAGATTGCCCACAAAATGGCCATTAAGACAGCTCTCGGACTTCTCCGCTTTACCCCTCCTCTCTGAGGTGTACATCGAATCCCAACTAAAACCCATATTCCTTGGAGCCCAACACCAACTCCTCCATCTTCTTCCCAGAGTGTGCATCTCAGCCAACAATCATCTCTTAGTTCCTCTGCTACTTTCACCTACGCGTTCAGGCAATATAATGGAATTCCTCAAAATTAAAACTCCAAATCTTTGCTTTCTTACAACCCCTCTGCTCCTCCTACCAACTCTCCAGCACCCTGGGATGTCTCTCCAGCACCTACTCGATGCTATATTCCCTCTCTTCCCTCAAAATCCTCCCTTCCTTCATCAGCTATTCAGTCCCTTTGCCTGAACACTCTAGCTAATCTTCCCCCTAACTCTATTTTCATTTTTACCGATGGCTCCCTTACACCAACCCACAATGGTGCAGCATATGTTATCCCAAAATTGGGCATTCAACAAAACTTAACCCTTCAGGACAAATGTACCATTATGGAGCTGGAACTCCTTGCCATATGTGAGGCACTCTCCTAGTTCTCTTCTTCTAATCATCCCCATAGTTTTATTCTCACTGATAGCAAATCTGGACTACTGGCCCTTCAAAAGCTCCCTTCTTCTACTTCCCTTCATACGCTTCTATCAGAAATTTACTCCCTTTATCAGACTTGCATCTCCTTAAATAAATCAGTTAAATTTCAATGGATCCCCTCCCACATTGGCCTTGCTGGCAATGATGAGGCGGATCGACTTGCTAAACTTCCCACAGGTACTCTTATTTCTCTTCCACCTTCCGCCCTCCAAACAAAAAAAATCTCTTATCCTCTCTCTCAATACTGACTTCACCTCCTACCTACAAGATCATTCTGAATAACCTTGGCGCCCCCTCTCTTCAATCACTCTGTCCAATAAGCTACTTTCTCATCCCCCCAAAAACGTTGACATCTGCCTGCGCCGTCTAAGAACAGGCGCTATCCTCACCCGTGAATTACTATTTAAATTTAATAAAATTGACCCCCCCTTTGCCTATTCTGTAAGGATCCTGACACCCTCGAACACCTACTTTATTGCTCTCTCTACTCCGTGCCCAGGAACACTCTTCAGACTCATCTTCTTGCACTTTCTGAATCCCCCTCTATCCTTGCTGCACTCTACTCCACTTCCTCTACCATTCTCAAACTCCTAGGAGACTTCGTTAAAGACTGCAATTTCATAAATATGCTTTAAATCACCTCTTTGTCCCTTCTACCTCAAGCCCTCTGTCTCCCTAAACCACTACCTCTTCACCAGCATCTTCTGAAGCTCTACATGCCTGATGGCTTTTCTCCTTCATTAACATCTGCCCACTATACCCAACTTTCATCTTCCCTTTCTCCTCCTACTTTGCATTTCTACAAGACCGAGAGTCCAAAGCACTTCCTTCTGTAAAAGACAAAACTACCATTCGACAAACGTTCTTCAACCGAGAAACTCTTCTCCTCGCTACCTCCAACACCCTACAACCAGTACCGAGAAACCTCTGAAACAAGTAAGTACTCAAACTTATGTCTCTCTTCCTATTCTAAATTAAATCTTCACTTCACCGCGTCAACTCATCACCTGATCTACCTTCCTATTCTGAAATTGGTCATGCACATCTTCATCTCCGGTTCTTCTGCTCCTTCATTCTACTTCCATATTACCTCCATCTGTAAATCCTGCTCTCAAAATATTCCTCCTCAAGACGCACTTATCTTTACATTCTTTCACATATACCTTTCCTTACTCTTAGAAATCTCATCAATCACCTTACATGGGTAAGTATGCACGAATATATGGATGAATGCTACATTCTCTGAATTTTCCTGACCTTGCCTTCCTTCGCTTTCCTTTTACTCTATAGATATTTCTAGCTTTCCCGGTTGCTCTCCCCTCTATTATAATAATTTACATCTTATACTTCTCTTCTCTCTAATGCCTCGAAAGGGGCCCCTCTATCTCCCCCTTTCCCTACTAAACAAAATCCTCCGTCCATTCCTTTCATCCATTTGGATTTTGACTCTGTCCCAAAAATTTCTGAAAATCCATGCATTAACCATTCTAGACTGATATCTAGATTCCAGTGAATTGAAAGACAAAGTTCTTTGGCATCGTCAAGTTCTCGGGAGCCGATCAGGACATCGAAATCGGGACGCCAAGCGACATAAGAAGAACCAAAACAAGGAAATTGGTTTGAGACACTCCTTCAAAACTATAAGAACTTTCCTTTTTACCCCCCCCCCCAATTTTTTTTCAATAATTACCTTTTCATTTTATATTTATGAATAAAATTAGTCTAGATTTTTCTTCCCTTTTTATTAAATTTTTTCCTCTTTTGCATTTCTATCACACGTGTAATTCCTTAATCCTACTGAAGTAATGTGATAATATAATTTCTATGCGCAACTTGATATAACTATTCTATGTAGTTAAGTTCTCCTTACCATGAATATATGTTGTATTTATTTATTTATATAGGAAAAAAATATTTATTTATTTATTTTTAAATTCTTCTTTTTCCTCTACGTACAACCTGATGGGTTCAACCGTATATTCTATTGTACAGTATATATGAAAGAATAAAATGTGCAAATTAAACTACTTATAAAATTTCACAAGTCGACATGCTCGAGCACTGCATAATATACTTCTGTTCTCACCTGTTTTTTTCCCCTCCCTCTTACTGTAAATTGTGGGAATTTTATATATGTTAAATATTTAGTGCTTCTTTTAATATTAATATTCACTGACTGTGGACACAAGAATCTTAAAATCATATTATATTTCTAAATTTTTACCTCCACTCATCACATAGTTCCACCATCATCATACTCATGTACGCATTAATTAATTAGGTTTTTCTTCTCTTCCTTTTCCTCTAGAGTCCCTTATATATATATATATATATATATATATATATATATATATATATATAATGTTGTATGAACTTAAATCCATTTAGTGCGAATATTTCTTTCTTCTCGATATCGCTATGGGCCATTTATTTTTTAATTTATTTTGTCCCAACTTTTCTTTCGGGCCTTTTCAACTCGTATAAAACAAAACGAAGTTCCTTTTTACTATCCTCTAAATCTCGAAAGTGCCCCCTTCTATATAACTTTCCTTCGCACCTATGCTTGATTTTTCGCCCGTCGGTACAGAAAGACTTAGCGGGTGCAACACAAGACATCTATCTACTTTCTCTGTCTGTCTGTCATATCTGAGACCCTGATACCGGAAGCATATAAGCAAAATGTACACTGCTAGGACAACGGCTTGAGTTTGGCCAATGACAATCCTGATAAGGGTTACTATTAACTCCGCCCACATGAGTGATATCACATTTCTGACGTCATGGACCTTATAAGAAATAGACTAACCCAAATGGGTTTTCTCCCTCGTCTAAGGCGTTCCCGGCTGTTATCTTGATCACACCCGGAGGAGTAGGGACGACTTGCAGAAATTTAACATTGGTTGCCTATTGCAGCGTGTAGAATTGTCAAGAAAAAGCTGGTTGTAGCGCCTCATTTCACAAATTAGAATTTCTACATATTTTTATTTTTGAAATTGAGATTGATTTTTAAAAATTTAGCATATTTATCAAGCATAATTAACGTTCCAAATAATTATAAAGCTATGCTTTCAGGGTTAGATATTTTTTTAGCTTTTCCTATTCTGTAAGGAAATATGTAACTACTTCTTTTATAAAATAATATTTTAAATCTGAACTAATAGAAAATTTTAAACAAGCAGTTTTCTCTCGCAATTTTTCTGCTTTTTATTGGTGTAAAAAAGTAAAAAATACTAAAATATTTAAAAACGAATTTTTGAAAGTTTTTTTTAAAATTCTAAATTGTGCTGCTTTTTTAAAATTATAGACGAGTATTATAGCACAATTTCTACAAAGGAATTTTATTTCAATTATATTTTATAATACATCACTGTGATAACACTTTTGACTCCTTAAAAATTTTTATACATTTAATTCTAATATTAAAATTGTATTTAACCGTAATAATTAATTTTTTTGTATTTTAGTTATTATTTTTTGAAATTTATTTTTAGTTCTGAATAAGTTTTTTTTTATTCACTGTTAATTTAATTTTTTAGCCCAAAGGGGCGGTAGCCTAGAAAGGCTCATACTTTCAAAGCGGCATTTTGCGCTGTTTTACTATAAATGTCCGTGTCTCCTTACAAATTGTTGCTACCAAATACTATCGCCCTGTATTATATTTAAAGAAATTAAATAATAAAGAATCTGCATGAATACATGTAATTTTCTCGCACTGTGACAAAAACTACAGTATCTAGAGCTATCAAATTTTGAATAATGTAATGCTCCACCGAACATGGGCATCTGGACGGCCCATGTTCGTCAATTTCGAATTTGTTTTAGTCTATTTCACATTTCGTAAAACTTTAACGAATTTTTGATTAACAAATTCAACGAATTCAGAGCGAGCACTGTACGGAAAATAACAGTTTTATCTCCAGTGCGGAAATTCTAAAGATATGTGTTTTCAAATGTATGTGGTTTACGGGCGAAGAACATGATATTCAATAAATATAAGTAACACACAAAACGTTAAATAAAAAGGTTCCTTTCGAGCGTAATATAAAATCTGAGTACTTCTAGATTTTATTTTACCTTTTTTTCCCCTTCATTACACTCAGAAAATTTTATGCTCGAATTTTATAAATTACTGAAATAAATATTCCACTTTAATATTAATAAATTAATGATGATATAATCAAATAAATGATTGTTTTGTAATGTTATTATAGTTTTGAAAACCACTGCCTGAAAATGGTCATTAAATTAAAAAAAAATTATCAGATTTTGCCTTATTTTTTTTTAAAGCATCACGTACTATCAATCTTATTTAAGTTTACGTTATTTGTACGCAAAATTAAGTTCATAAATTTTGTGCTTAGAGTTTTTAGCGTTTTACCAAAGTAAAGATGTTTGTACAAGAATTACGCGTGAAACAAATGTGCGAAATGCAGTAAAAAGTGCTTTAATGAGATATATCAAATCCTATTTGGAAAAAACTGTAGATTTCATAATCTCATCACTATACAACGTACCACATTTAATAATTAAAAAGAGTTATGTGATACAAACGTCATAGGTTTCAGTGTTAAAGTAAACCAGATCGTACCTACTCTTTCTTGCCGACATGTCTGTGACACGCGCCCCGCCCACTCGGTTAGTCTATCTCTTATAAGGTCCATGTCTGACGTTTGTTATTCGGCATTAGGAAGTGCGTTGTTTGAATGAAAAACATTTTTACTCTGCAATGTAAATTTGTTCTACTGATACTATTTTTTAAATTTTCCTTTAAAGTATTATTTCCTTACTGTTCCAGAAGGAATATAAATTCTCAAACAAAAATTTTTCTCTTTATGCGTGATTTGTACACACACGCATGCACACGTACATACATTTTCAATATGTAATCATATGTGAATTATATTTATCAATATGCGTGTGTATGTATATAAATATGAGAGAGTGTGTGTGTATGCATGTATTCATTTTTCAGAATATCAGATTTCTAGCAAATAATCTAGAAAGCTTTTTTCTCTTAATTTTTCACATCTTCACATTCAGTTTTTTTTAAATAATTAAGATGATTGTATTCGAATTTAATATTTCTGCACAACTTGATTTATCACTTAAAAATGCATTTATTTAATTTTGGATAAAGTGAGTTAATTCCAGTAGTATATGATTTTTAATAGTAGAATAATTTCCCTAAAGAAGCTTTTGTTTGTTTTTACAAATCCTTTATAAGAAAATTACTTAATAATATTAGAAATAATTAATCTGTTACTCCTTATACATGTCTTAAATATATTAACAGAAAATTTTCATTCAATATAAATTTATTTTATGCAGTATTTTAATTTGTACAGTTGCGCGCCTCCAACCTGCACGCAACCAAGTGGTGACAGCTGAAACTGGAAATTAGACAGAGTCCTGCGAAGGGTTTAAGTCCCGTTTTATTCAGCTTTAGAAATTACAAATGCGTGCTCTTGACGCTCACAAACTACGCCGACCCGGCGGTTAAAATAAAAAATAAGAACCTGAAAAGAAATAATAACAAGAGACTAATTACGAGGCTCTCTAAACGTAACTAACCTCACCGCGTTTTACAATACCGCTGCTAATTCAGCAAACTTTGAATATCACGTTGAACAATTAACAATTGGCCGAGACAAGCACACAGGCCGAAACGCGTGGTTTTCAATTTCTGGCTAACTACCTCCGCGCTCGTGAAGTAAGAAGAGCACATCTTGAACTCGTTTCCTTTCTATTTAACTCAGAATACTTCGCTGATAATTTGAATCCTTGCGCGTTCTACAAAAATTTACATACTCTGGCATTGGCAGTTCCAGGGGAAAGTAAGGCTTGACAGGAAAGATAGTTTAAACTTAAAATAAATGTTAGTTAAAATAAATATAAACCCTACAAATTTAATAAGAACTAGTGTTGACAAATGAATTTCCATTGCCTTCTTTATACATTTAGTTTAGAATTCAGTTTTCAGTGCATGTAATTATTCTCCTTCATGGCCCTCGAGCCCTCCAGCGGCCGAGCGGTAAAGTCGCTTTAAATTGGTAGTTCGGTCCGAGGTTCGAAGCCCGTGAATGGGCTGGCTGCATGAGTGTTTTCGTGGTTTTCTCCATGTGTAACATGTATACGAGCCAGTTTCCGTTAGAAACTCCTCCACGAAGGCATTCCTTCCCTTAGGCAGATAGCCCTCGAGGCTTTGCCGTAATTAAATAACCTAACCTAACCTTCATGGCCCTCCACACACAGCCCAACAGCGGCTGAGCGGTAAAGTGACTGGAACGCTGATAGTTCGATCTGAGTTTGATTCCGGTTGGACAGGCTGGCTGCATGAGCACTTAACTGTTTTTCCACATGTGTAACATGGATATGAGAGTTTTTCGCCTTAGAAAATCCTCCACAAAGACATCTCTGCCACATAGACATTGCATGCTTTCCATAATCAAACAAACCAAACCAACCCTTCAAGCAAAACAGCTCCTCAAAAGAAATTCTTCATATCTGTCAAGCAAATGACATTCGTTAATGTAATAAATTGTCATCATACACACTAAATCAAACTGGGAAGTTGTTATTAATTATGCTTACAGAAACAAAGTACTTAATATCAGATTTTGTTGATTAATTTGCATTTTTAGAAATAGTTGAATAAATTTTTGACCTTTAATAAATATAGTGAACCCTCTCTAAGATGACCACCAGCAGTTCTACATGATTTTAATTTTGTGTAGAGCTTTTCATTTCAAAGAGAAGATGTTTAGTACCAGAATTTTTATATTGAGGAGAAGTAGTCAGTTTCAGAAGCGATCACAAAGAAAAGGTTTACTGTGTTAAAATGATAATCTGTTCCTAACTTTTTTGTCAGGGTTTGATTTGGTTTATGTGATTTATGACAATGCCTCATGGGCTATCTGCCTAAGCAGAGGGATGCCTTCATGGAGAACTTTCTAAGGGAAACTGGCTTGTATACACGTTACACATGGGGGAAACCACGAAAACGTCCAGCTAGCCTGTTTGCGGGATTCTAACCTCAAGACCGAACTACCGCTCGACACTGGTGGGCCCCCTTTTTGTGCAGGGAAGGAAGTGTTTTCTAAGTGTAGGATATAACATATCTAAATAGTCCATGTTAAGATTTAATCTAGGAAATGAATAACGTTGAAGCTGAAATTTAAATTACATAAATTGAATATCATGCATGTAATGCTAATCTCAAATTTAGTTTCCTGTGATGTGAATTTTTTTAATGTAAAGATCAGGCTCTGGTATATTGATATATATAAACTTTAAATATAGCATGAAGTCTTATATTTGGGTATAATACTGAAAAAAGTTCGACATATGAGAAAATAAATATATGTTTTCTTCACATGTTATGGAATATTCATCCCTGACTTAAGAGAACGTGAAGTTACACAGTTTCAAATCCACCAGAAAAATGTATGATAGACACAAGTTTGACAAAAGATCCTTTTCTCAAATGATAAAAGGCTTTGGGGAACATAGATGCTAATTAGAACTGTGTGCTAAATACGAGGCCATTGGCATCCACAAAAATGCAGGGTATTAATTTTAATACTGTTTTAGGTTCTTACATATTATCCCTTTGACTGGCCAAGTAGCATGATTTAGTGCCCTTGGTTTAGTGATTTTTTTGCCCTTGGCTTGGTTTGGTTTATTTAATTATGCAAAGCACTCGAGTGCTATCTGCTTAACAGGAGGGATGTTTTCGTGGAGGACTTTCAAAGGAAAACTGGCTCTTAAACATATTACACTTGAGGAAAACCATGAAAGCGCCCGTGCAGCCAGTGCATTCAGCAAGATTTGAACCCTAGACTGAATATCTAGTATTCAGTGACTTTACCGCTCGGGTGCTGGTAGTCTGGCCCTCGGTCCTATTAAACTAAAATTCATCTCTATTTTATAAAAGGCCTATCAGAAAAATGCACACACTTTAATAATAAAAGAAAATTCTTGTGATATAGTATTGAACTTAAGTTAATTAAATCATACATATCAGAGGCTATGCTAGGTTTAATAATAATATTCATGAATATGTACCTGTACAGTTACTTAGATTGCTCAGTCACAGCGGTAGCCGTTAACAGCTAGACATATAACACAATACTGAGCAGTTATTACTTAGATTGCTCAGTCATAGCGGTAGCCGTTAACAGCTAGACATATAACACAATACTGAGCAGTTATTACTTAGATTGCTCAGTCATAGCGGCAGCCGTTAACAGCTAGACATATAACACAATACTGAGCAGTTATTACTTAGATTGCTCAGTCATAGCGGTAGCCGTTAACAGCTAGACATATAACACAATACTGAGCAGTTATTACTTAGATTGCTCAGTCATAGCGGTAGCCGTTAACAGCTAGACATATAACACAATACTGAGCAGTTATTTGAACAATGTTTAGTCGATGTGTCTGAGGCGACTGCTGCCCATTCTGCCATAATTTTTTGATGAAGGACCTCTAGCCTAACCGATTTTTTGTACTACACAACATCCCTCAAAGTCCTCCAAATTCATTTTGGTTCGCTGTCATGTGTTACATGTATGTGAGAGTACCAACATGTTAAGGAAATATCATACTACATACGGGTATTATAAAGATAATTCAACTTTGAAACCAATATATAGATATCGTCTGTTAAAGTCTCTATGTATTTTTCTGACAGATCCTGTATGTGAAGTTGTACTTTTCATTAATCCCACCTATTACTTAACTTAGAGGTATTACTGAACAGAATATCTGTGAAACTGAACTGATAAATTTTCATATCTGTTCATTTGTTTGCTTTTCATATATTTTTTTTATAGTTTTATTTTTTATGTTGCTTTACATGACGTCAATTTAAACATAAGAAAGCAGAGAACAAAAGAAATTCACACTGAAACTAAATTTAAAATTAGTCTGAAGATTACTGATGTAAAATAAATAGTGGCTAATTTATCAAAATTACATCAGAGGGCAAAAAAATAATTAGCATATTCAGATATTTATTATAAGTAAAAATTTGATATTCTTAACAATAAAAATGCACATATTACAATGTAATTAATTTATTACTTGCAACCACCTCAGTAGAACATGTCAAATTTTTAAAATGGGCCAAATTCTAGCAACCATGCTCATAACAATCCTTTAATAGGGCAATGTCGCCGTTTTCGTATACATTCTTTGTGTTGTATTTCAAAGTTTCAACATTTTTTATGAACAAATTGTGATATTTTTTTGCCTTAATTTTAAAATATGCTCTTTGGAATTTATCAACAATGGGAAAAACTATGGTAGAAACTCTACGGGAATACAAAATTTTGCCAAAAAAATTTCTAAAAGAAACAAAAATCGAAATGCATTTGGTAGATAGCCGATGCTGCTGAAGTTAGTGCGATGCGAATTCTGTGAAATTATTAAATTTTTTTCAAGCAAAAACAAACCGCTTGGGGAAGAGAATAGGGCAAAATAATTACAGAAAGAATTTGGAGATGAAGTGTGTTTTATTTCCTTTTTAATAATAAAAATTTATATTTCAAATTACTAAAATATGTTTTCTTTTCATAATTTGATAATGTTAGCCAACTTATGATAGATATCAATAATTTGGTATCTATTTAAGAAAAGTTGTGAAAACCATCAACTTGCACCCAATGAATAATTTTTGCCTTTTCATATGTTAAATACAAATTGAGCTAAGGTGGTTGTGTTAATACGTAAGTATCATTAATTTTACAGGCAGTACACTGTATTCTTTTAAATATTGTAATATTTAGTCTGTGCTGAAATTATGTAGCGGCAATAATTTTACTTAAGAGAGAAATTTTTCAATATTACAAGTTTACATTTTGGTTATTTTTTTATGTTATAAAAAGCAGCATATTAAAAGTTGGAGTTCTTAAATTTTGTAATAGTACTAAGTATTATATTTTAAATTACTCGATGACTAATCCAGAAATAAATAATTTAATTTTGTATACTCAAAAAAATCATTTCTGACTGGCATAAAAATCAGAATTTTGAAACAGTAGTAGAAAAATCATTAGAAATACTTATTTTTAAAACTCTAATGCAATAAAAACAGGAAATGTCTGAGTAAAAGATAACTTGTGATCATTATGTATATACAGTCATATTTATGTAAATAAACGTTACATGATTTCTTAGACCTCTGCTTTTTAAACTCTATCTATTAATCTGAGAATTTGATTATTTCACTATAATACATAAATAAGTTTTAATAAATGTATTATAGACGTCAATATGTTTGTTTTCTGTAACATATACTTTGAACATTTTAATTAAACAATTTTTCATCAATAATGTGTGAATATGTTTAATTATAATGAAGAAAAATTAACATTTAAAAAAGGATTTATAGACTGAAAGTATTTTGTAAAAGAAGATATCGGAAAAGGAAATTATTGCAATTCATAGAACTTATAAATAAACGTAATAATTAGTATTGTATTTTTTATTTGTTAAGAATGGATATTAAATTATTGATAATAGAAGGGACATCTAAATGTGAAGCACTTATGCAAACAATAATACTAATTCATAACATTCTGATCTTGATTTCAGTACTTAATGTAAGTATAAAGCATTATTGATAGCTTAGTGGAACTCATATTAAATAGTTACAGTGCGATCTTAAGTCCAATGTATATATTAGAAGATAATGAAATATCTGGATTTTAATTCAAAACTCTTTTCACATATCTTTAAAAAGCCCAATTTTAACCTGTACTTTTCTGTTATTGGGACAGGATTCAGACATGTAATGTATGTATCCACGAGTGGTTTCGGTTTCATTTTAGTTTAAGTATGGCAAAGTACACTAGGTCTGTCTGCCTGTTAAAGGGATGCCTTTCTGTAGGACTTTCTACAGGAAACTGGCTGGTATACACTTTACAAATGGGGAAAACCACGAAAACGCCCATGAAGCCAAACAATTTGCTTGGATTCGAACTCGGTGTTCACAAATTTTACCACTCTACCACTGGTGGACCTATGCACGTGTGTATATGTGTGTGTGTATACACATACGTAACATGAATACATACATATGTGCATGCATACATTTCTGAATCTGGTTCAAAAATATAATAGTACCTTTTAACCATATATCTTACAATTTTGATTAATTTTCTGTACTGTCTTCAATACATCTTATTAGATACATCAATAATGCATCTTATTATCATTGATTTCTTACTAACAATTCAATTTCAATTCCTATGAGTTGATGCATGACTCTCTCTCTCTCTATATATAAATAAGTTGTTTCAATATAAAGATGACAATATAAGTTACATAGCATATTTAAAATAATAATTTATAATAATTGACAAAAGTTTGCTTTGAAGTGTCAGAATGTATGTTGTTACATCGTAAAAATTTAGTTTGTTAAAATGTTTAGTACAACTTTCTGGTTTAAGATTCATAAAATTAAAATATTTAACAAAAGATATAATTTTTAAAGAATCTTAATAATGCAAGGATAGCCTTTTTATGGTGTTTTCATATATTCATGCAATTTCAGTATAATTATTTTATTCATAATATGTAATGAAACATTATCAAAAAAAATATTTGCTGTGTGTATCTTTGTTAGCACTTATTGCAAGAAAAGAAAAATTTTGAAACTTTTTTCGTATAACAAATTAATTACAATCTAGGAAAGCCAGTCAGCGGCTACAGAATACTTACAGTTTAACCTAAATCATCTTCCTAGGGATTGTAAGAACTGGCTGCATGAGGCATTTGTGGTTTTCTCCATGTATAACGTGAATATGAGTCAGTTTCCCATAAAATGTTTTGTATAAAGATGACCCTTTTAAAATAGATCTAACAGTTAGATGGATAGAAAGGCCAATAGGCTCAAAGGCATAATTAATCCTACTATGCAAAAGAGCTGCTTTAAGGCAAACTTTGAGAAAAAGAAATTTAAATTCGTAATACTTAGCAAAGTTAGTAAATTTAATGCACTGGCATATGTATTCTCAGTATGCAAAAGAACTCCTTTAAGGAAAATTTTAAGTGAATTATGCTATAAAAATTAAGAGTATCTTATTAATCTTCTTAATTCACTTTTGTCACAAGATTAAAAAATGTTACATGACACTTTGTAATACCATTCGTTAATTTGTTGTCCCAAATAAAGTTAAGAATGACTAAAAACTAAACAATTTTCTGGTTATTGACCTTTTATACTGTAAATCATAACATAATATTAAGATAATAAATAGTGTGAAATCAAACAAAGAAAACAACCTTTAACAGGAATTTTTAATAAAACTCTCAGCTTTGAGCATTACTATAAAAGCATTTTGCTTCTGTGTCAGATTCCCTCAAAGTTTGTAGTTTTATTTGACATCTTTGTCAATCTGTGACTGTTTCTTTGGCTAATATTGCATTATTTTAGGAGTACACATTTTTAAAATATAATAAATCATATATAATGTAATAAATTAGAAAAGCACAGAAGTAATTAGACACATTTTTAAGAAAAAAGGGACTGAAAAATAATGTTAGAGCTGGCATGTAAGAATTCATTTTATTGGATATGTCCTGTCTGTATCTTTGACAGCTCTGTTTATGTTTTCTACTGATGGCCCACTTAGCTCAATGAAAGAATTTCATATGTATATTAATGTAATGCAGTGATAATATGTTGATTGAAAATAAATCACGAAAAATTATGAATTTTGATTTTTTTTTCATGATATCTGTATGTATGCACAGAATAAAGAATTTTTCCTCCCAAAAGGGATTTTGTTCATGGCGTCTGTACATACATATGTATTTATCTCGCATAACTCAAAAAGATTAGCCACAAAATATTAAAATTTTCGGTACTTTTCCGTTATGCCGGCGCAAACGATAATGTCGCCAATAATGGTACAATTGATGCCCAGCGGCATATCTTCGCTAGTAACACTTTACACCTCATTTTCAAAACAAGTCGCAGCCATTTCTTATCATATTGATTGTCTTTCAATACTGGCATACAATTACATAGAATTTTTACAAGATAGCTAAATTTTATGCCCTAAGACCATTCGCAGTAATTAAGTCAATTAGGATGCAATCAAACCGCTCATCTGAAGGCGAAAATATAGAAAAGGCAAAATTAAGGGTTAAATTCATCAAGTCTAATGAGAATGCACTAGCGAAGTAAAGCACGGCGGTTTTACATAATTTCTGAGTAAGCTATTCGTACGAATTGAAATAATTCTTGAAATTAAACTTGTATTCCAAATTAAGATTTAACTTGAAATTAATGTAGATAATTACTGAGAGAGTTAGATTTTTGTAGCGTAGTTTACGTGAGCTGAGAACACTTGGGATCACATGGTATGAACCGGCGAATCAGGATGTTGAACTATGAAAGCATAGTAAATTCTTAAATTAATGTCTTTTTACAAGTTTATTGTCTTTATTTATTGGCTTTCTTTCAAAATTTTAAGCCATCTTAAAATGTTTATGCCTTCAAAATAAAAAATTCTGATACCTAATATTTGTTACCATTTTTTATGTGTATACTGTATGTTGTCGCCAACAAAGTCAGCTTGGCGAGATTTGCGCCAGCGAAACAGAAAAGTACCAAATTTTCTATATGGGAGAGCTATAACATGTAGTTGTGCATCTCCCTTTTTTATTGTAATTGCCAGTACCAAACATATACTTCCTATCATCGAAATGATGAAAATATTCGCATTTTGGCAATGTTAAAGTTTTTTAAAATTAATTTTCGACAAATAACACACCAATACACAGGAAATCTAACTTTTAATGCGATCTCCCAGTCTGAAAAAACTGGGCAAAATATTAAAATTCAAAATTTGCAGTTTTTTTATATCATTTTCAACTTTCCTTAAGGGATCAGTTAATTTAGAATAATCTGAGGAAAAAAGTTTAAATGAAGTCCAGCAAAAAATGTGTATAAATTAATAGGAAGTCGTGCTGTCTATTTGAATTAAATTTTATTATATATATAATTGAGAAGTAGCGGAGCCGGCGTCAGGCGCAATTTAAGCACTGCTCTGCTGCAAACGTCGACGCACCGTACGAGCGGATACTTGGCGTACTCCAAACATACCCATTTTCTAACTAATGGTTCGTTATGTGTTAATGCGGTTTTTTTTTCAAGGCTAACGTCCCAATATGTCTGCCCTATCGGGCGTTAGTCTGGAGAAGGCGTTGAGATCCTCCATGCCGTTCAATATAACCCTCAGCAACCCACTGATTATATATTCGCATGACAGTGATTGGATGTGGACCAGTGCGACGAGCGATATCACGGAACGATAATCCACACTCTCTATGGGCAACAATCATGACTCTATCGATTTCCGACTCTTGCTGGTAAAAATTTCGTCTTAAATTCGAGGCATAACACGATATTCTGAGAAATCTGTGGCCTTACAAAGCGCATTCCAAATGAGAAAACCACTATACAACTTTTTTATGCGGCACTTCAGATGTCTTTTCTCCCTCCCGCATGCGCTGAAATTCTAATCATTTGCATATCCAAACTCTTCTTCCTTTCACGTGATTTCAACGTTATTCACATCATTCCTTCCTGTTGTTGCAATTTTAATGGCCAGCAGTGTAGGCGAGGACAAGCTCGTTTCCCGAAAAAAGCCGCGTGCTTATATAAGCCTTCTCTTGTCTTAGTTAAAACTGCCTGAGCAAGGTTTATTCAGTTACGCATATCGACTAACGTGTCAACGTTCTATAACTTTGATTACCTATTTCACAGTGTTGTTTGCATTAGCTAATGAGAATGTATCCGAATACTCAATAAATGATAATCCAAATGAATAAATTCGACAGTGACTGCATTACCACTTTTATGGGAACGGACTGATCTTACTGATGAATCGTCTGACCTGAGAATCAGAATTCTGACATGAGTGTAATACAGTTAGAAGTATATTGTTACTGAACATTACAATAAGGCATTCAGAATCGCCAAAAGCTACAATGGCAGCTTCTGGGAAAAATCGTGGAATAGCAAGAGTTACTGCAAATTAGTTGAAAGTTTCTACCATTCAGCATCACTTACCTACATACTCTAGATGTGTAGTTTAAAAAAAGTGTTACAAGGAAAGGTGGTTTGAATTTTCGACGTCTGTTGCAATATCCATAACTCTATCCATTAAGAGCAGAACAGAACACTGGAGAAGAACTCCTGCCCTGGATTAACTTTCAGGAAAAATCGTCAGATCTCCAAGAGACCATTCAAGCGGACGTAACTCCCGCAGTATCTTCCGGGCTTTATATACTGGTGTGCAAAACTTAAGCAACAAGGGTTCTTTTTGGCATAACTCCACGAGAAATCATCTGAGAAACATGAAATTCAGAGTTAAGAGACAGCATTTTGTATTTAAACGATGACGAAAGCATAATTGCGCTAAAAATGAATACAATGCATACAGTATGAAATCAAACAAAAACAGGCTTTATTGAACTCATAGTATCCTTATACATGATTGTCTGTACAAGAAGAAGAACAACAAGCAAATGTTCCTTACTATGGATATGCCCTCCGCTTACTGCAATGGTTGCTTCGAACGGTTTCTTCATACTCAGCACCAGATTGTCCAACAGATCTTGAGGTAAAAGTGAACATTCCTCAATCAGCATCTGTTTCAGTTGCTGGGGGTTCCCCGGAGGATGTAATCGTGTCACATGCGTCTCCCCAAAGCATCCCACACATGTTCTATGGGGTTTAAATCAAGGGAGCACGCTGGCCAATCCATTCGAGTGATATCTTCACTTTTCAGTCCTTCTGAACAGCAAGAGTCCTGTGTGGCCGTGCATTGTCATCCATGAAAACAAAGTCTGCTCCAATGGCACCTCGGAACAGACGCATATGGGGAAGGATCACCTTCTGACGATAGCGATCTCCGGTGTTACAGAAATTTTGTCGAAAACGTGGAGTTCCATCCTTTCGTTCAGCATAATACCTCTCCAGACGAGATCTCCAAGACACCGTCACGGTCTCTTTCCGTAATGTTACTGAGATTAAACCGTGTCCCGACCTCTCTCCAAATCAATTCGTGTTGAGAAACGCTTGGGGCACTAAAACGATTCTCATCCGTAAGGATGATACGACTCCATTGATGAAATGCCCAGTTTTTGCGCTCCTTTCACTACTGTAAATGGTGATGCCGATGGCCAACTTTCAAAGGGTCAGATTTCAGGACGTCAGGCGCATAGGCCACCTTTGTGAAGGTGTTTGGACACAGTAAACCACGACAATTGTCCCCCGTTGCTGTTCACAGTTGTTGAGCTGTGGCGCTTGCTGACTGGTTTCGGACTCTTTTCGTCTGCAGGACTATATATCGATTATTTACTGCAGTTGTTTTCCTGGGACGGCCACCACCAACCTTTCTAATAGCTGTACCTATGGTATGGGAGGATTTCTAAACGCGCGAAACGCCACTTTTGTTGATTCCGAACTCTTCAGCTATACTGGTCACACTTCGCCCCTACTCCAGATTTTCGATCATTCTTCCACGTGTCATACAGATCATTTCTTCTAGCCATTATTTCACGAAAGAACTCCTTGCACTTGCAACGAATGTCTTTA
Organism: Stegodyphus dumicola; assembly: GCF_044657685.1. NCBI lineage: Eukaryota > Metazoa > Arthropoda > Arachnida > Araneae > Eresidae > Stegodyphus > Stegodyphus dumicola. The sequence continues at coordinate 57,264,886 of NC_140778.1, forward strand.
ATTGATTCTCCATCCTTCCTTTTATGGTAATCTCGAGTTGACCTCGCCGACCTTACGCGTTTTATGTACGCTCACGTAGCCTGTGTCGTTTCTTCTTGCATTTGTATACGCATGACCTTTCTACTGAATTGCGCGTTCATTGTACTGAACGCAAAAGCCCCTTTTCTACAATTTCATGGCTATCTGATTAAAATTTACATTGTTGCTTAAGTTTTGCACACCAGTGTATATATAGCATTGGACGAAAGATAACGCTCAGTCAATAAAATTACGAAGTCAGCTTTCCAATTGGATACCCCTCTGGTTGCAACTATTATATGTGATGTGGTGTTTCATCTACTAAGTCCAGCAGAGGACCGAATGCAGCCAATGACCCAATGAAAACGTCTCATATCTAATCATGTTGCGACCTATAGTCAAGAGGCAGACAAGACGGTGCCATATTATCCCTGCAGAGCCTGAAACATCCTCTGAATCAACGGAGGTTCTAGTGCTGTAAAGACTGATTATACGTGCCCGAAACTGCCTATGTATAGATCTTAGACAGTAACTTCCCGATTTTTCGATATTCTGAGAAATCGATCCCCGGGGAGGGGGCACTGAGAGCACCGTTTATTCTGGAGTTGAGGCTGATAATTTTCGAATGTATCGGGTTAGATTTGGATCATGTCTGCAATAAATTACGATTTTAGTTAGCTTCGGACTCATATTTCGAAGAAGATTGGCTTACATTAGAAGTCCCAGTGAGCTGTGTATCCTTTGTCAACGTAAAACAACCATACCTCTGTTATACAGGCATTATTATCTATTCAGCCATTAAGTGTATAATAACCAAATTTTTTTACTGATCTTTCGCAGCACTTTAAGAGCCCAATGATTTATGGACAAGATCCTGCCAACTTCTGTATTGCCCAAACTATGACATTCGTCAGCGATCATCCTTGGGCAAGATAATAGCCAGCTGCATGTGGCCAACGCCTCCAAGGAATGTCTGTTTAATATTACAACCTCCCTTTTGCTTGCCAGATCTTCAGTTTTTCCCCAAAAGTGATAAGCATGAGGCGTGTTAGGATGACAGTTACAACCATTTGACAACACGCATAAACCTGATCAACAATTAAAAAATCTTGTCAGGAAGTTGGGAAATTATGTTTCACTTTTGTTTCTCAAATGCTGATAGGATTGAAACCAAAGAATTGAGTTGGCACGTAAACTATTTGTGTTCCGAAATATGCTCTTCAGCCAGTATGAGATCAATTACGCACGGTGACTATCGTTCTCTTGAAAGTTAACATTAGCATCTGGTGAAATAGCATCTATAAAAGAGTGTATGCAGGGCCAATAGTAAGTTCTTTGCTGCACGGTGCAATCTTTGCTGTCTTAACATCTGCCACGCAGTGCCTCCCTAAATTCTAAAAAATTTGTCATCCCTAAGTTTTACCGCCCATTACAGCTGCACAGGCTCCGAACCTGGTCCTTAGTCAATCTGATCGGCAGCGATATTGTGGTAAGCTGTAGTGCAAATAGCTGTTTTCAGACTTATCAATGAAAACACTGTATTACAGAGAAATATTTCCCAGAGCATAATTTCATTCCCGGCAGTGAATAGTTGTCTTTTTATCAGTTGTCTTTTTTCAATGGTCAGGAGTCCAATGTTAGTGCTCTTGGGTCATGTTTGTCAGTACCTCTCTGTGGGTCCTTCGTTGACGTAGGGAAGAGGCGGCATGCATGAGTTGGCTGCTCTATGCGGTTAATCGGGCCTGATCTCCCCAAGCTGCTCACTTATTCTGTGCATACGTTGGGAGAGGGTTATGGGGAAAATTAGGGGCCTTCACAGGACTAGAAGCACCGTTCTGTTCAGTGCGCGCTCAGGCGCGGTAGGGATTCGTAATGATACTACCAAGGTCTGACTCGGGCTGAGTGATCGCTATATAGTTTTTAGATACCCTTTGGTGTCACAGCATTCAATACTGTATGGCTTATTGCCTGGTCGGAACTATTTTAATCTTTATGGCATGGTAGGCCGGCAGGTCCGGGCACAACAAAATATCGTAGATCTGGAGCGACAACTGAAGAATGCTCGGCAGAATGTGTCGCAGGATGACATTAGGAACCTCTACCACTCCTTGCCTCGACGAATTCAAGCATGCATTGCCGCCAGAGGCGGTTCGACCAACTACTAATTTGAACACTCAATGGATGATTTTGAGCCGTGAAGAAGTACAATGACCTTGACCTTTTAATCAGTTTATTATGTTTGTAGGAGTTATACACATATTCAATTTCATCATAAACAACCCCTTCCTTCATGGTTCTTCGATTTTTAGCAAAAGACTGCAATTTGTGTTCCGAAGTATGATTTTCAATCAATTTGAGACCAATGGTGACTAATGCATGGTGACTAAGCATAGACTCACAGGCTTCCATCATATTTTCATTTCTGTATTCTCATTGCTCTTGCATGTTTCGTGATGATCATATAATTTTTCTAAATGCACGCAGCTGATGGTTAAGGTACTCTGCTTTTGGCCGTTAAAATTGCTACACCTCCACATATGGATACGTCCATCATGATGGCTGACGCAGAACCTCTAAAAAGAGGATGTGGTGGCATTCTTGTGTGCAATATCGTCGTTCGTCAATCTACTGGTACATACGCCTGTCTCTGCTGCGTCATCAATAAAAATCGCAATAACGGTCGCAGTCCTAATAGTCCGTAGTGCTTCAGACGTCATGGCGCTGTCTGCGCAGACGTTCTGAACATGAGGAGCCAAATTCCTGACTCGGCACGTGAAGTGATTGTACAATCACGCAAAAGCCGAGACGATATGGCTGTCCTCTAAGCGCAGTCGAATTCTGACAGGTGCTAGTAGGAGTTTTTCGTTCATCATACGTAGGCGTAATATGACTTGCTTATGATATATTCGTAGGTGTAACACTCAAACGACCTATGTTCAGTTGCGATTTCTAAATGAAAATCCCGGTGTGGCTTTACATTTATACACAATGCAGATGTTATTCTTACCTGCTTTGTGTGCATGCGGTAGAATTCTGATCAATAACTATTTACACATCCTACCATGTAGTACTTCAGGCAAATTTGACATTTGTCGCATCCCGCCGTCATGGTATAGCAAGTTTAGCAGCTAGCAGTATAATATCAATTTCAAGGAAGAAAGCAAACTATGACAGTAGAGACTCAAATAGGTGGGAAATATAGTCCTCAAAAATGTACTTTATAGGTTATGCAATCAGCAGAGCTTGACTAAGGTATGGGCATACGAGGCAGTTGCCTCAGGCGCCCACATCAAAGAAGGGCCTCCAAACTGAATAGAAAGTTTATTATTATAAAAATTTAAATACCTCTAAAACGTTAGCTTGTTTATTACTGAAGTAGTGAAGCATAGGAAGGCCCCAAAAAAGTTTTTGGCCCGGTCCCCATTTAAGCTAAGTCAGGCACTGGCAATCATGGTTCTTATATCATTGCTTCTCATTTCAGTTTGTCAGCAGTTTGAATTTTTTCTGAAGCATATACGGCACATTATATAAGTATTAGGACCAAGCAAAGGAAACAGTGTGATTTAGGTAATGCCAAGGTGACCAAGAGTTACATTGCACTAATAATTTACTATTAAAATTTAGAGGTAACAACAAAATATATAGCAATGATCAAGGAAAATAACCTGCAGTGTTTTCATATGCTAGCGTCCTTAAACCAAGAATTGTGTTCTTTCATAATAAATAATGCTGTATGATACATGATATCTCTAAATATTTATTACAAATATTACTAATATGTTTAAAAAATTTGAATATTGATAAAACATTGCCTTCGAAAAACTTAAATTACATAACAAGGTAAATTAAGTTTCATTTAACTTAAAGTATGTAAGGGACATCTGCTAAGGGAAGGGAAGCTTTTGTGGAGGATTTTTTGAGATACAAGCTTGTATTCGTGTTACAATATTTCAGTTGCTTGTCAGGACGAATAGGAGAAGTTCACTTTTTATCGAAGACTTCTATATATTTGTTAACATTCCAGGTTTTAATCGATTAGAATCTCCTGAGAAGTTAGAACAACTTCTATGAATTTAGGATAAATAGGAAAAAATAGTACCCTTTGCAAGAAGTTAAACTTACTCAAAATTTTGAATTTTGAATCCCATACAGAGTGTGGATTATAGTTCCGTGATATCGCCCGTCGCACTGGTCGACATCTAATCACTGTCATGCGAATATATAATCAATGGTTTTCTGAGGGTCATACTGAACGGCATGCAGGAGCTCAACGTCGTCTCCTGACTACCGCCTGAGAGGACAGACATATTGTGAGGTTAGCCTTGAAAAAAGAGCAGAAACACATAACGAACCATTAGTCAAGAAATGGGTATGTTTGCAGTACGCCCAGTATCCGCTCGTACGGTGCGTCGACGTTTCAACAGAACAGTGTTTAAATTGCACCGGAGCCCAGCTCTGGTACTTCTCAATTTTTAAGATAAATTACAATTCTAGCCGGAGTGCACCGGTGCCCTAAATAAGAAGGCTGCGGCAATTCTTTTATGTAACTGAATAACAATTTCTGTAGAAATTTTAACTCGAAAATTTTATTTTTAGCAATAAAATTATAGTAAAAATCGCTTATGACATTTTAACTTGTCGCTTTAGATTTAAATTAGTTATAATTATTTCAACAAATAATAATTAATTAATTATCTAATAATTATCAATTAAACCATAATTAATTATATAATAATTATTAATCGAATAAATTCTATAAACATTAATTAAATAGCTCTTAATTAATTTGATAATAATTAACTATTCAATTTTAAAATTATTAATGAGTTTAATAGTCATTTTATTTATTTATTTACTCTTATTGCTCTTTGCTGGCGGTCTTCCATAGGGCTCCGGTACTTCTAATTTTAGAGATTAAGGCCTGCAGCAGAGTGAACTATCAGCACGACGACCACTACTTTGGCTTCCCTTGAAAATGCAGCATAGAGAAAGACGGCCATTCTGGTGAACCGAACGACAAAACTGGATACAAGAATGTTGTCTTTTCAGACGAGTCCCTGTTCAGCGTGTGATATTCTAATGGCCGTATACGTGTCTGGAGGCTGCGAGGAGACCGCACGTTGCCTGCTTGCATTCGATATCGGCATAGGGACCCTGCACTGGTGTGATGAATTGCGCAACGTCTCGTTACAAGACACGCACATCTCTAGTTCGGATTGACGGTAATTTGAACGCAGATCCGTACATTTCTGGCATCTTACGTCCATTTCTTGTGCCCTATCTTCCAGGCCTGCCAAAAGCTATCTTCCAACAAGATAATGCAAGACCATATGTCGCACGTCGTGTTCTGACCTTCCTCGATACACAGGATATTGGATTGCTGCCCTGGCCACCACGATCTCCAAATCTGTCACCCAATGGAAACATCTGGTCATAGGTTCCTGATAGACTGCCCATCCACCCCTCTCCAGCTAATGATGATGAAGTGTGGCATAGACTTGAAGTAGCATGGAGCGAGCTGCCCGTTTCTGTCCTCCAATCCCAGTTCGACTTCATGTGTAACCGGGTAAGAGTCGTTCGTTTTAGCAGCCAGAGGTGGTAGCTGTTTCTACTAATTTCCCACCTCTGTAAACCCCAAAACCGTATATAAGTTTAATCATTTTGTCTTCATGCCATACTGTTTACGTGCAATAAATATCTTTTTGTATTTGCTTTTCTTCATGGTGTTGCTATTTTAATGGCCAACAGTTACTATTGAAGTGCTTATAGCCAAAGCATGTTTCGTTAAAAACTGCGTCCCGCCTAGCTAGCAAGATTTTTTGATACTGAAATGAAAATGTTTCGTTTGAAGCACCGTTTCTCGTTTGACTTCTCCAAAGAACCGGTTTTCGCATAAGTCAACTGATCAAACAAAGATTATGAATTCGACGTTATTTCTGCACCTTCCCGCCCATTGACTGTATTCTCAAACTGCACATTAATTCTCCCAACTAAATTTCATGAACACGTCAGCCCATAAATTTTTCGAGTCATTCACTTTAAGCAATATAGTCTGCTTCTTATTCGATCTAATATTTTTCCAGTCTTTTTTTAATTTTTCATTCTTCACCGATTTACTACATAGCACTGTTGATTTATGTCATAGTGAATGAACTTCATTGCATTTTTCTGTGATTACATTTCGCTTATTTTGTGACATTGCATCCTCTTTTTGTTTCCAGAAACAATGAACTGTTTGTGCTTTATGAAATATTAATGTTAGATAATTAATTCATTGCTATGCAGCAACTTATTCAATATGGTTTAGAAGAACCGACTCACTTGTGCCAAGATTCGAATTTCAAACAAACTATTTTTTACTGTTATGCTTAAGCACATTAGGGACACTTGAAATCTGCCAGTTCAAAAGTGCTCTGATGTGGATGGTAGAAAGGAAACAAATGGTGTAAACCGCAGGAATCTGTCTTTTCGGGTTTTATGTATTGAATCTAAGAAATAATTACCAATACTATACAATATTCTTTACAATATTCTTTATTCAATGTACATATACAATATTCTTTATTAGTTCAAAACTGAACTTCACAATATCATCTTCTAAGACACAGGTTCCCAAACTTTTCCATATCTAGTAGTTCTAAAAAATTGTTATGTTCTTGCAGCCCCTAGCAAAGTTTCTAGGGAGGGAGGGAGGAAAAAGAAAACAGATATGTTATAGTGCTGCGAGGCCCCAACTTGTCAGCAACAGTGGTAGTGACTGCTATGACTGTAAATTATACAAACTCATAAAAAGGGTTTAAATCCCTTTTTATTCCACTTTAGAAATAACAGCAGCGTTCACTTGACGCTCACAAACTACGCCGACCCGGCGGTGTAACAAAATAGAACAATACAATTAAAATGACAATACAGGATGAATAAATAACGAGATCACTACCTACGAGGCTCTATAATCGTGACTAACTTAACCGCGTTCTAAGATACAGCTGAGATTCAGCAAACTTACTGATTAAGAAGCTGAAAGATTCAACGAACTGCCGAAATAGGCACACAGGCCGAAACGCGCGGTTCTTAAATTTCTACTAGCAACCTTCACGCTCGCGATTCAAGAAACACACATACAATCTCGTTTCCCTTCTATTTAAACTCAACTTACTTCTGCTAAAATTTGAATATACTGCGCGTTCTACTACAATTTACACTGACATTGGCAATTCTAGGGGAAAGTAAAGGCTTGACAGGAAAGATAGCTTAAAATAAATGTTAGTTAAAATAAATATAAACTCTACATCTGCCGCTGCCAGAATTTGGTAAACTTGGAAACAGGTCCTAGAAACGACCTGTGGTAAAGTTTCCATATTCTGACCTAAGACTCAAGAGCCCCGTTTACAATAACAAACTTTTACCTAAAACATTACAATCGTTTCTGTAGATGATTAACATACCATATCTTCTTACGGGATCCTTTGGTCTTCATCAATCAATCTTTTTCTCTTCCTTCCAGCATCTGGAAGGAATAAGTATCAGTATATTCGAAATACATTATGATTTACACTTTCTTAACACTCGATACATTTTCGCTTTCGATCCTTTTCTTTTCCTTATTTAACTGCTTACATTCACATTCATTCAACTATTCAAACATGAATTTAACCTTACCCTGGTTCTTCACCATGTGTGGTGTCAAACGGGAATCTTCGTGTTTTTGTATTACAACACTTTCCCTAACCACAATGATTTGTTAGAATTCAACGACCAAATATGACACACCTTAATCGAACATACTGAAACTCGATGAGCTATGTTTAATATTCTTAAAATTCAAGTGTAGGTGGAGAACTCTACAAAACATATTCATTCTAAATTCCCCTCATTCATCTTTAGACATGCAGGCTTTCGCTCTAAAGCATGATTTTATCTACTGTTTAATACTTAGATTTGACTTCGTTTCTTTTGAGCATTTACTTTTAGCATCTAAAATTTTATGCTTCTGGACTAAATTTTACTTTTACGTAACTTTCAAGTATTTACCTATATTTACCAAATTCTAATACATATGATTTTTACAATTTACAATAACATGAATAAGATAAAAATAAATTTTTACTTTACTCATTCTTCGCCAAGCTGGCGGCACTGAAACTAAATTTTTCATTAATACAAGAATACGAAGTTATTTTACTTTCGGCCAAAGTTTGGCTTTAACATAACAGAATTAGTCTTTCGACCAACAGGAACTGCTTGCTCTTAGATTTTACACTTAAAGAAAATAATGCTTTTACCTTAGCTAAATAAAGTAAAACAAAACTAAGTCTCAACCGAGACAAATTGACTTTCCGTCAACGCATAGAACTTCGTATTTACACATAACATTTGAGAACAAAAGAAATATTTATAGAAGGGTTGGGTTGGGTTATTCAATTATGGCAAAGCACACGAGGGCTATCTGCCTAACGGGAGGGATGCCTTCGTGGAGGACTTTCTAAGGGAAACTGGCTCGTATACACGTTACACATGGGGAAAACCACGAAAACACCAATATTTATAGAAGATTTTAACTTATCTTTGAGTTTTCGATGCTTGGAACTCCGACATACTCTTCTGGCAAAATTGATCCCAAGTTACAGAGTTAATTTCCGCTTTTGGATTCTTCGAGTTTACTCCATGGGGACTTTTCTTTTTCGCCCTCTGTACGCCGGCCTCTCGGGGTGGTAGTCTTCGGGTTCCTGTCTTTTCCGTTTGGCCCCTGGACGGCTGGTCTGGGCGGTCTCCGGGCTGGATTCTTGCTTGAATTGGTGCGAATCTTTTCGTTCCTCTTTCTGTCTTTTTCTTCTCATACACGGCGGCCTTGTTTGCTCCCGACTATCTGGCCCTGGAAGTGGTTTCCTCGACGCAGATTTTCTACTGTGAGAAGTTGTAACTGGTCTTTTCCTGTTTACCAAAGATTCTTTACGAGGCGGCGTTGATTTCCTGCACTTCTTGAATGCTGGAGTGTGACCATTTTTCTTCCTTCTTTTCGGGACCCTAGAATGACTTGTAGAAGGGCTAGGTTCCTCTTCTGTTCTCTGTTTCTTGGGTGGTGGAGCGGGCGGCGTTAATTCTGGAATTTCCACTTCTTTTGCGCTTGAGTCCTGCAAGAAACTTTTAAGGATTTCAAAATCATTTTGATTATAATATTTTTTCACCTGGTCGGGACTTGCTTTACAGGTTTCCCCTCTCTCGTTCTTAAGGTACAATACGACTCCCTTGATTTTCTGTATTACATAGGGGCCTTCAAACTTTGGAGCCAATTTTGCAGTGAAATTATCTGGGGCACTTGATAAAGAAAATTTCCGCTTTAACACTGTATCACCTACTTTAAAATCTGCTTCACTGCGTTTTCGATCATAGTAAAGGTTCTGTCTATTTCTCCGTATCCGAACTTTTAACCGCCTGATCAATAAGTTTCTGTATATCTTTTTGTTTGAATTCTTCTTCCCTTTGTTGCACAAAGAATAATTTATCTAGTGGCGTGATTAACTTACGCCCTAAAAATAATTCTACGGGAGTTTTTCTTGTAGTATCACGATTTTCTGTTCTTAAAGCATAAACTAACTCATTTATGTAGCCATCCCAGCGCTTGTGATGTGTGCTAACATAACTTCGAATTATTTTTACAATATTTTTATTCTCTTTCTGCGATGTTTGCCTGTGGTCTATACGGAACCATTTTGATATGGCGTATGCCAAGTCCAGAGCAAATGTTTTCAAAAATTTGGCTAACGAATTGTTTACCGTTATCGCTAATGACTATCGCTAATGATCGGTGCACCGTATTTTAAAATGTATCTGTGTAAGAATGCATCTGCGACTGTTTTGGCTGACGCGCGTTTAAGTGGAACAATTTCTGTCCATTTCGAAAAATGATCTACAATTACTAAAAGAAAATGATTTTTATTTAACTCACTCTGGGGGAAAGGACCAAGAAGATCTATGCCTAAAATTTCATTCGGAAATGTAGCGCGAATGCTATTTAAATACCCGGCCGGGCTGTAATTAATATCATTTATTAACTGACATTGATTTCAGGACCTGACATACGCAGTTACTATTTTGTATAATTTCGGGATATATACCGCCTCGCGCACCCTTTTTAAAGTCTTTCTGACCCCTAAATGACCCGCTGTTTTCGCGTCGTGTAATTCCTTCAAAATGCTCAATCGAAGAGAGGCTGGGATGAATTGTCTATACTCAAATTTTCGTTTGTTGATTTCGTATAAAACAATAAATTATCTATTATTTCATAGTTTTCTGCTCTACTTCTTATAGCGGCGACATCTGTATGTTCAAAGATTTCGGGGTCTTTTAAATAAGCATAAATACTTCCAAATTCAGGATCAGCTTTCAATTCAGCAATAATTGTTTCTCTGGAATCTAAAATTTTAGAAGTCAACACAGCGCATTTGAGTTCATTCCCTTCATCGTCCAGTTTTATTAGGGATAGTGCGTCAGCTACATTATTTTCTTTCCCTGGTTTATATTTAATTATTAGATTATATTCTTGAAGTTTTAAAGCCCATCTTATTAACCTGGGCGTTAGGTTTTTTCCCGAGTAAAGTCTACCAATAGCCGCATGATCCGAAAAGAGTATTACTGGCGCTTTGCCGAAATAAACTCGAAATTTGTGTTCAGCCATTAATACGGCTAATGTTTCTCTCTCTGTAGCTGTATAATTCCTTTGTGTATGATTCAACGTTTTACTAAAAAATGCCAAAGGATGGCCATTTTGCATAAGAACCGCACCCACAGCATAGTCCGACGCATCTGCTGCAATTTCCAGGTTTGCGTCCCCTTCTGCCTTCTGGGAATTTCAAAGCAGGGGCATTAATGAGTGCTTCTTTTAACCTTTCAAATGCTGTGCTTCTGCGGTCCACATAAACTTACTTTTTTTTCTTTTAATTGCTAACAATGGTTCAACAATGTTCGCGAAATCTTTTATGAACGACCGATAATAAGAACATAAAAGAAAAGAAGAAATTCTTGATGGCTTTTATTTTTGAATCCTGAGTTTCTATACCCTTTTGCGAAATTTTATAACTCAGATATTTAAGTTCTTTAGTCGCGAACTTGCATTTTGATGCGGTAATTGTAAGACCGGCCTCTTTTAATAATTTAAAAACCTCTTCCAAGTCTTTAATGTGTTGTGCCAACGTACTACTCGTTATAATTATATCATCTAGATAGATTAAAGTCTATTTTCCTAGGACAGGCTTTAGAACAATGTCCATAGCTCTCTGGAATGTTGACGGGGCCCCACACAACCCAAAGGGCATGCGTAAAAATGCATAAGTGCCCGATTTTGTGATAAATTCGGTTTTATGTATGTCTTCGGGTTTCATAGCTATTTGATAGTAGCCAGACGTTAAGTCCAACGTAGTCATGTATCTCGTAGACTTAATATTTCTAATAATTTCTCTATTACCGGCAAAGGGTAAACCGGGCACTTAGTAATACTATTAAGCTTTCTGTAATCGATAGCAAACCTTCAAACCCTTTTATCCGAAGGAGGGAAATCTTTCTTTTTCCTACAAGTACGACTGGACTCGCGTACTCACTATTTATGGGCGTTATTATCTGTTTCTGCAGCATTTCCCGAATGTGTTCCTCGATAATTTGTTCTTTCTGTTTATCATACCGGTAGGGTTTAGTCCTACAGGGTTTATAGGCAGTTAGTTGTATATCATGTGTTACAATTTGACAGTTACCAGGCCGTTCTGAAAACAAGTTTGAAAAAGTACTCACCACTTGCTGGATGGCTTGGCTTTCATGGTCACTCAAATGGTGCAAGTCTACCTGCGGCTGTTTCGCTAGCTCCACCACCCTCCGATCCATTTCCAGCATGATCGAATTGTCCTGAAAATTTAGCTTGGCTTTCGCGGCCTTTAAAAACTCCATGCCTAAGATGCCTGGACTCTGCAAATTTTTCACCACAAAAATTAATACTTTAAGACTTTCATCTTTTATCTGTATTTTTAATGATAATTTCCCGATACATTGATAGGTTTTCCTTGCGCCGCTATAATTTCTGTGTTTTTATTTTTAAATAATCGTAACCTATTAAAATTCTTCTTGAAAAATGTATCACTCATAAAATTACCTTCTGCCCCTGTATCAATGAGGGCATCTACTGGTACATCGCCAACCAGGACTTGTATAATTGGTAATTGGAAATTTCAATTTACATACTTTACTACGACTGTGTTTAAGTATCTTCTTGAGGATTTTTTCGAAACTTCCGGGGTCTGGACCCTCACTTTTACAGGCCCCTCTACTCGTTTAAAGCTTTCCTTTCAACTTCTGCCTTCTGCGTACGCGGACGGTTGTTTTCAAATTTCCTTTTTGGGGCTTGACCTTCGAGCTTCGATGAGTTAGCTTGATAGCTCTTTCCCCCATAAGAGAGATTTGTGTTTCTGGTCTGTTGATTTGAGAATTGCCTTCGGAGACTTTGAGAATACGATGCTCTTCTAGATTTTTCCGCTATTCTTCGGTTTTGGAACTTGACCGCCAACTCGAAGAGTTCCTGCAAGGTGCTTGGATTTCGGATTTCGAAATAATCTTGGACAGCAGGTAGCAATCTTGGTAAGATTATTTCAATTATCTCCGTGTCAGGTTTCTTTCCATACAGCATATCCGTCAGCTTAACTTTTCGCAGAATAAAGTCCGTCAACTCTTCCATATTACGTTGATAAAAATTATACAGTTCGGCTTCTAGCCTTGCTCGGTCTTTCAGTATGGGGAAGGCCTTTAATAATGATATTTTGAAATTTTCAAAGGTATATGTTTGGCCTCCGAATTCTCCTAATAAAAATTTCCCTATACTCTTCGACCATAGTGAGGCCTGTCCTCTTATTGCAGACGGGGCAATGGCAACTTTTTGTCTTTCAGCCACAGGGTATAACTGGAAGTGATTTTCGAGGCCTTCTAAAAATATCGCCACCGAGGTTTTTCCGTCGAAATTGACGTTTGGCTTGATAGATGCTCTCATCGTTTGGACCAGGTATCCAAATCCCTCTAACTGGTTCGCCATTTCTTGCTGTTGGAGTTGTACAGGAGCTTCCATCCAATTATCGGCCATCTAAGTTCGTAAAATGTTCGGGCGCCAATATAGTGTTAAGAGGCCCCCAACTTGTCAGCAACAGTGGTAGTGACTGTTATGATCTGTAAATTACACAAACTCGAAAGAAGGGTTTAAATCCCTTTTTATTTCACTTTAGAAATAAAAGCTGCGTTCACTTGACGCTCACAAACTACGCCGACCCGGCGGTTTAACAAAACAGAAATGTGAAACAAAAATAAATGACAGGATGAATAAATAACGAGATCACTACCTACGAGGCTCTAAAAATCGTAACTAACTTAACCGAGTTCTAAGATACAGCTGAGATTCAGCAAACTTACTGATTAAGCAGTTGAAGGGTCAACGAACTGCCGAAATAGGTACACAGGCCGAAACGCGCGGTTCTTAAATTTCTACTAGCAACTTTCCCGCTCGCGATTCAAGAAGCACACATACAATCTCGTTTCCCTTCTATTTAAACTCAACTTACTTCTGCTAAAATTTGAATATACTGCGCATTCTACTACAATTTACATACTCTGGCATTGGCAATTCTAGGGGAAAGTAAAGGCTTGACAGGAAAGATAGCTTAAAATAAATGTTAGTTAAAATAAATATAAACCCTACAATGTAATCAAATTTTAATTGTAAACAAAAATGAAACATGGAACTCAAAATTTAATATTTGCATAAATTTTTGAAAACAATAATTAATAACTATTTCTGCTCCTGTGTATTGAATTTTTTTTCAAATTGTGGCATCTTTTTTGCTAATAGCAATTCTCATATCTGCTTGTGCATCCAAACGATTTCTGAATTTTGTTTTGGTTGACAAAAGAGCATTAAGTCATACTTCACAAAGAAGTCCTTCTCATACAGAAAGGCATCTTTTCCTTTTGTAATTGTTTTCATGTCTTCACAGAACAAGACATCTTGAACTAGTGCATAGTGCTAGTTATCATTAACTACCATAACAAAAAGTTCGAGTTCAAATCCCAAAGAAGGCATGGATAGTTGTAATGTCAGATTGTAATAGTTGTTTAACAAGGAGCACTAAAAGCAGAAGGTGAGGTGAAATACTTGAGAGGCTGTTGGTAGGAGACTTTCCGACCCCATTCAGAGCATTCTTCCTCAAAATTCCATCTGGGTTGAAGCTTAGTACTTAGCGAGGCCCAGCAATACCTAAAGTACCCACCTAGATATACAGGTGCTGGTTTTCCTTCAATCTGTCCAGTACTAAAACAAGCTAATTTTCGTTGCCCATTTGTTATTATGAAGGGACAAACAAACATAAGCTTGATTTAGGTAATTCTGATTATAGATACTAAAATATACATTATGAATATAAACTCTTTAGAACAAAACAATTTCAATAAATATCTATTTGATTATATTGAAACATTATACAAACTGATATTTTCAGATTTTTTACCATACAATGTTTACAAGAGGAGGATCTGGAAACAATTACAAATTATTATTATTATTTTACAAATCTCTGGGATATTTTATATTTCTCGCATTATGATAAGACAACGGTAACTAGAGCCATGAAAGTTTGAAAAAAGTAATCTTCCATAGGTTATGAGCATGTGGAAGCCCTAATTTGAATTTGAAATTTGTTTTATTATCGATTTCAGATTTTGTAACATTCACAGAAATTTAAGAAACTAAACGATTTCAAAGCGAGCAATGGCAACATTGTGTAGAGACATTAGGATTTTTTGGAAGCAGGAGGGATAAAATATTAACAACCGCCTTCGCCGAGAATCAAACCACGGACCTCTGGAATACCGGCCCAGCGTGCTGAACCACTACACCACGAGGGCACGCTAGGAAAGTTTGAGAAATACCTTATATACTCCCCTTTTTAGAGAGTGACTGTGGTTTTAGGGGACACATTCACCAAATCCTGGGTTTGGAGAATTCTCATTCAATACTCTTTTAGTTCGGGCGCCACTGTCGAGACATTAGGATATTTTGGAAGCAGGAGGGATTAAAAATTAACAACTTCCTTCGCCGGGAATCGAACCACGGACCTTTGGAATACCGGCCCAGCGTGCAGAACCACTACACCACGAGGGCACGCTAGGAAAGTGGGAGAAATACCTTATAACTGTATGAAAAAAAACATTTTATCTCCAGCGCGAGAGACTCTGTATCGGAAATTATAAAATATGCTCATTTTAAAATTAATTTGTGATATTGTTTTTGAACTGAATTTTATACCTTGACTACTTAGAAAATGATATTTAATAATTAAAGATAACACACAAAATGTTAAAAAAAACGCCCATTTGGACGTAATTTAAATCTATCTGAAACCTTTCAGATTTTTTTATGATATATTTATGCTTTTCTCATATTTTATTTTGTAGATCAGTTGATTCTGACTCGTTTAACCCATAAGTAAGTTAAAATGCAACTCAAGTGAACTCGTAAAAGAGGTAACAAACCCTCGTACCAGATTTTGGTCGCCAAGTTGCCAATATGTCGCCAATATGACGATTTCTCGTCAACTTGAGGAAATTCTTGAGGTTTCAAGAAAACGCATTTTCGAAGCCTGACCAGTGATTTTAATGGAGGAATAAAAAATTACGTACCCTTTTCTTTGCCCAGCTCTGTAAATAAGAGCCTGTAATTAGAGCTGTGTGGGATTTAAATCATTGTTTTACCGTTTGAACTCTCTTCGTGATGAATAGAACATGAGACAATGCTCTGGGACTAATTTTTGACTTGCGGTACTTCTTTAGTGTCAATAAGATTTTAGTCTTATAACTGCTTTTCTCTTCAGGTACTTGTTTATCTTGGCTGTTTAGAGTTACTATTCTTTTCAATAAAGTGCGAAGTCTTCTTCTTCATGTTACGTATTTAAGGAACAAATTTCGAAACCGTGAACAGCAACATTATTCTCTCAAATACTGGTATCATATCGTATTTTTAATGATCATCCGAGACCGTTAATACAGCAAATAACGTTTACAGGTTTTTTTATAATTCTATTTCGTAACCTATTTTATGAATTTTGTACATAGATAATATTAGTGCAATTACATGTGAAATTGTTGTATTTTTCTGTATAATGTAACACGAAAATCTCGTATTCGAGAGGCCCGTGGTTCGAGTCCTCCCGAAGACTTTGCTCAGTTTTCATCCCAACGGCTTCGAAATATCCTAATGTCTCTACATAATCCTAATGTTCTCTACATATTAAATTCTTTTTGGTGATTAATTATATAATGTAATGAATATAAACCTTGCACTTTCTGCAAAGATGATTATGTAAGAACTTTATTGATTATGCACAAATACTCAAGTGATTATGCACTAATGCTTAAGTGATTATGCACTAATACTTAAGTGATTATGCACTGATACTTAGTGCTTCAAGTAAATGCCACTGATTTGCCAATCTAAGCCTAGCAGTGACGGTAGCTAGTGGTGGAGTTTTTCTACTGATCAGGCATCATTAAGATTGGTATGTTCCATAGGGTGGAAGTCTGATCCGTGGTACACTGTACTGTGCACTGGCCATTTGGAAACATTTTGGTACATTTAGTATACGATCGTAATAGGTTTGAGCCACTGAGCTGGCTTCCCTCCCGGGTATAACGGGTATACCCATACGGAATTGGATGCCAGCTCCGTGGATATTTATTGTACCATGTAAAAGATGTACATGGGCACGGTTACAGGGCCCTTGATGTCTTGGTTACATTCTATTGTCAGCAGAGAATAAGGGATTATTAACATAAGAGACACATAGATTATACAATAATTTGAAGCTATTAAGACTGTACATGACTGTACATGAGGCTACTAAGACTGTGCATTTTACATGAGCTATTTTTGCATGAAGATGTTTGAGTGCGAATATCAATGTGTCAGTCGCATGACAGTACCCACCATTGGTACTTTTAATGCTGTACATGTGACTTACATTATGCTATGAGGTGAGATTTTAGGAGCGATACATCTGGGAGCATGGATAAACAGACACTATAGTACCGCACAGGATACTAGGATAAACAGACAGTATGAGTACCATAATGTAAGACGTACATTGAATGTTAGAATTGTACTTAAAATATTGCATATAACAAGCATTATACTAAGCATTGAAACAATTAAGACTGTACATGGTGCTGGTAATACATGAAGATACCGATGCGAGCCAGTCGGTGCTGATTGACACTGTTAATGTCGAACAGGATACATACATTATGCTGTAGGAATGCGCAGTAATACTTATAACTAATACTCAATTGATTATACAATATAATGCTTAAATGATTATGCACTAATACTTAAGTAATTATGCACTGATACTTAGTGTACTGACCAGCCATCATTCATTAAATATCTTAACCTGAATATATTAGTACATATGAAACCATACAAGAGAATGCGTGATAAGCATGAGTGCTGAGAGGACACGATGGCAACGACCGTAATAGGTGTTGTTATTCAATAACTGTAACTGATTTCATATGTAGCGATAACCGTATCCGCCCCTCATGGGAATGGGACTATTCGTCGTCGGGCCGTTTTGCCGTCAGGACATATTCTTCTTTACACGACTTTCTTCTTTACAATTCTTCCGACATTCTTCTTTACAGTTAGGGTAGTATATTGATTTAAATTAACAACTCTGTTTAGTTTAATAATTTAATTTAATGTTAAACATTTTATATAAAATAATATATAAAATATTATTGCGTACAGTTTTATACAAATACACAGTTACATATGACATATTCATTTTAAGAGAGTAAGGTACTGACAAGACTACGTTTTCCATTCAGATTTAAAAAAAATGTGAATTTCCTCCTTGTATGAGTGACTTCTCTGAAGCAGCGGATTAAAATTTCAAGAAATTTTGACGAATCATGTAAGCACTGCACCCGCGTAATTTTAAAATCGATAATGTAACTGTTATATCAGAAGTTTAGGCCCAGTTCCCTTTGAATGACAAAACTTTCCAACTAACTAAGAGTAATTTTTAATATCTCATACTTGTAAACAACTATATGTATTAAAAGCAACCTATATTAAGTATACGAAAGGTAAACAGAATTATTAAATTGAATAAATTCAATACGAGTATAATACGGCAAGATAAAACACAGTCATGTAAAGATAAGTACAGTAAGACCTCGCTTAACGCGGGGGATACGTTCCATCAAAGTAGAGCGTAATGCGAAACAGCGCTAAGCGAGGCTATCTTAACATGTAAATAATGGGGTTAGGGGAAAACGGATAAAAAATGGTTAGGTATTAAATTGAATATTTTTTTTTAATAAAAATAAAATCAAACATTTATTTCTTACAAAAATAAAAAAAAATATAAACGAATATACTTTTAAAAACAAATAAAATTCTCAGTCAGATCATTCAGTCTATTCTGGGTTTCCAATTTTCTGCCTTTTTGCGAAGAAGGCATTATGATAGATTGGCTTAGTGGCATATTGCTTTCAATTTCGTAGTCAATCCATATAGAGAGTCGTTTTTCCACTTCCTCTATAATGTTATTTCTAGAACGGGTAGTTATAGTTGCAGAGATTGACGTAGTTGCAGTTGCCAATGACAGTATTTTTTCTTTATTCTTAAAAATTGTCCTTATTGTTGAAGTTGCCAAATTCAATGCAGCACTAATTAGAGATTGACGTTCACCAGAATCTAATCTTCTAATCACTAGCATTTGAGTTTCCAGTGAAATGCTTTTTCTGGTTGCTTTCTTTTCTTGTTTTTTATTATCACCCATGATAAAAAATAAAGATCATAATATTTGTCACTGTATTAATCGTTATAGTATTATATAAATTTAAACTTACAATAATGTCAACAAATGTTTCAAATGATAAAAATGCGTCCACCAAGCAAGAAACACAACTACACTGTTTCGGATATGTTATTTGGAAACCTAGCACTGCGCACAATTTCAGAGACTCCCGGGTTGAAATAAAAGAGCGCTAAACCGAAACAGCGCTAAACGAAACAGCGTTAAGCTTGGTCTTACTGTATGTCTTGACGGCGAAACGTCCCGACAGCGAAACTACCACGGTGCAATGGCGAAGGCGAAAAGTCCTATACCCACACTCATATATGCTTTTCAGTAATTTAGAGAAGTACTAGAAATATCTCAGTGGCTGTGTGAAAACTATATAAGACGGGAGACAGCATGAGCAGTCGGTTGTTGTTAGTTGTTAGTTCAGTGTGAGTTCGGAATACTGAGATATCTCTCGGTTAGCTTCGCTCTTTAGATGCGTTTCGCATTGCGTTGTGCTTAACGTTCTTAGTGGTTTTTAAGTGTAACTTATGACTTGTTGTACGACTAATTTTGTGAAAATATCCAGAACTCTGAAGTGTTTCTTTCGATAAAATAAATTTTATCAACTTATCATCGGCCCAGTGTGCATTCATTCAATCTATTTGGAAACCTTATGCAGACAACAATATGATAATTCAGCAGAACATCCTAACTAATAATCCGCATTAAATCCTAAATATTAGCGCACAAATGGTACATCAGAAATACGACATGCCAGATATTAAAATGGTTTTCAAGGAGCTGATATCTACAGAAAGGCCTTAAACTCATTAAATGGGCAAATGAAGCTGACGCTTGAACGGAAATGCCTGAAAGTACTTAATAGTCTCAGGGTAAGCATTCAAGAAGTCGATAGCATTGATTGAATTTCTTTATATTTATGTGGAAACAAAGATATAATAAATTCCGCAAAGAATTACTGTGCTTATTTGAAATGGTGATATATATTCGACTGCTGTAATATTACTCTTAGAATTACTTCTAATATTTCAATTAACTGGCGAAGGATTCTTAGACGGATTCATTTCACCTTCTAATACAGTTAATTGTGATTTACCTCCTCGTGGAGAAATCGAAGTTTTGAAAACTGCTTAGATTTCATGCTTAGTTCGAAAGCTTTCCGAGAAGATTCGAATTAAATAAACGGAAGGAAGAGGGTTATTAAATCCGAGTAATATAGCGTTAGCAAATAGCAGCTAGCGTTGTCATGGCATTTTTCCCGAATTATTAATTGTTAGACTATCTAAATCGTTACGAATGCTTCTGATTTCGATTGCGACTGTTAACCTAGTTCGCGCTGTAACATTATACCTAGTAATTTATAATATTGTTACGCAATGTCCAGGCGCGGTAAGATAGCATCCCCGCAAAGCATATTTAGGGTCCAATCACCGATCACCGCTGTAAGAGCTAACGTTATACCTATCAGAATAATGCCCATACAGCGGAAACAGAAATCCATTACGCAGCCCGGGAACGCATAAAAAATATTTAAAATGTTACAGAGTCACAATTTTTGTTATACATAAACGTCTTTGCACTTTC
This sequence comes from Stegodyphus dumicola, assembly GCF_044657685.1. NCBI lineage: Eukaryota > Metazoa > Arthropoda > Arachnida > Araneae > Eresidae > Stegodyphus > Stegodyphus dumicola. Next base: position 57,285,375 of record NC_140778.1, read on the forward strand.
GTGCTACAATGTGCATTCAGAAGTTACAGAACATTATTGCATAATGTAATGGTGGATCATTTAACATAAGTACTTGATTAGGTATAATAGTAGTGGATAAGTAAAGCTGACATTAGTACAAACTGTGTATAATCAAGTGCAGTGATTAGATATAATATTCAAAGCAAACTGTGCATACATCATAATCAGAAAGTAGTTATAAATGCATATAGTAAAGTACCCTGTGCAAACAATTGTAGAGTAATTACTAACTTACATATAGTACAGTACCGTGGGCAAACAAGTGTAGATACAATATTCGATACAAACTGTATACTGCTATTTGTGCTTACAGTACAATCCGTAGACGGTAGTATATTAGTGATGAGTAGTTACATACAGAGAAGTGCCGTGTATAATCCGATGCGGAGAGTACATACATACGAATATTGTGTTCTCTGCATCGGATTATACGCGCCACTTCTCTGTATGTAACTACTCATATATATATATATGTGTGTGTGTGTGTGTGCGTGTGTGTGTGTAACCTTTAAATATGGAATCCGTTAAATCACGAAATAATTGTGGATAATAGATTATAATTCTACCCCTGATGTTTCAAATAATAACGATAGTGACCCGGCTAAGGTGTAAAACAACCGACATAATTCATCTCGCTTGTTGACATTAACTGCTGTATTGCGATATGTAGGATGATTTTAATTAAAGTTACGAATTCAATCATTTACGCGCCATGCTTTTGTAACTAATCACTCCCTCATTTTGCCCGAGATCGTCTCGTCGATTTAATGAATGTCTTCCAAGGTCAGCAACGAGACACGCTCGGCAGGGTTAAATGCGGCCTGGATCGTTACCCCCGAGAGTGATTCTTCGCTTCGTGTTTTCGAGCCTCTATAAAATAGGGCAGAAATGAAAAGAAAAGATTTTTGGCCTAATTAGCCACTTTGTCTCCACGATAGTGTTCTGTCAGGATCATGCAAAGCTCGGTTCTCTTAGAAAGACAGGAAAAGGGAATGCACTTCGAATCTCTTTCAGCAGGCATTGCAAAGGAACTATTGCTCATTTGAAAGAATGCCTTTAGACGATGATCTTTGTTAATTTTCGGATAAAAGTGTATAAAGTACAAACAAAATTTTCTTCTGGTAGGATGAGGCTACTCAGAATCCTTAAGCGTAAAAGTTAGCCAGTGCAAGTTGATTTAGAGCGAACTTATAAATAGGTCTTGACAGTGCACTAGAAGGAAGGGGAGATCTGTCTAGCTCGAGGAAGTTTTAACGCAGTTAATTAAATATCCCAATCCCCAGAAGCAATCCAAGTAAGCATACTCCCTCTGGTCAATCCAGGGGGACAATTTTGTTTAACCCAGTCTTGGTAAATACACAAAGTCAATGGTGAAGATCAGCATATCCACCTAAAATCAAAGAACGGTGTTAGACATCGATCGACACTTCCTCAGTTTTGACAAAGGGGAGCCAAACTCCAAAGGACAACCTTCGATATGAACCATGTAACGTACCCACAACCAAAGGACAGACAAGACAGTACCACATGGTCCCTTCCGACCCGGAACGTACCTCCGAATAAACGATGACTCTAGTCATTGTAAAGACTGTTAATTTTGCCCAAGAACTCAAGGTCTTAGCCAGATCGCCGACATTGCTCCCAGTCGATCCCCGGGGAGTCCTAGGTGTTGACAGCTGGGGAAAGGCTGAAAGAAATGTTTCTGTTGCATGCTAGGACTAGTTTCAGAGCCAAAAAGTATAAGTTTGGAGGAAAAAGAGGCAGGAAATATTTTTGTTAGGACGGTGAAGTGGTTAAGGATAATTTGGGGAATTTAATGTATAGGTAATACAGTTGTAAGATTTTCACTGTGTAAATCTCAGTTGCTGTAGAAAGTGACGAATCTTAAGAACTAGATAGCGAATAATCGCTAAAGTTCGTGTGACAAGAAACAATAAGATGGAAGGGTAACTAACCCTTTATTATTCCAATAAGATTTAACAAAACTCCTCCTTGGAGTGTACAATCAAAGCCGACACTTGGGCTTGAACTTAAGAGACTAAGAATTAAACTAAAACTAAGATTAACTAAAGAAATATAGAAGCTATCAAGTTTCTAATGCAGTTGGCCCCTTAAACACCAGATTACTGCGAAACTATGAAGGGCCTGAGTACGGCCGAGCGTAATAACAACTTTGAGAGACAGAGAGAGAGAGAGAGAGTGGCCAAAAGGCAGACGCGCGTAAATCAGAAACTCTGATTCTTTCTCACTAAGACCGAAGAACTTCGCGGTTAAATACCGCTCTTCCTCATTATGTATTCAGACGTGATTCTAAAACTACGTTCTGGCCGGAAGTAGTAAGTTAAAGTTAAGAATTTGACAGGAAAGGAACTTTAACATAAAATTTAACTCTTAATAAAATTAACATAATGCTTACACAGTATCCGAATCTTTTTGTTAAGACTCTTAGTGCATCAGTATTCTCCATTCATTATCTCAAATCATAACCGCGAGGCGCTGAATGAAAATAAGCAAAGTTAAGGAATGCCATTAGAAAAGTATGTTCAGTTTGTGCACCAAACGTACAGTGAGGAGCCTGTCGACATATCATGTTTAGAAGACCTTTAGATGGTTTTAGATGGTCCAGTCATAGAGAAGATCTGCAATACCGCCCAGACGGGATAGTGCCAACTTCGAATCCCGAGAAGGGATGGATGTTTCTAAGCCTTTAGGCAGTAGAGTCCTCAAAATATACCGCGAGACGAAAATCCTCTAGAGTGATTTGGTATTACGGTAAGAAAGGTGGGAGGTCCTCGGATCCATCTCCCGGGTTTCTATTCTTCAGAATTGGGGCAGGGACTGAGAAAAGTCGTATTGTCACTTATATGGTGTTCAAGGCTCATACTAACGGCAGACGCTATCTTGCCCTCCTTACCACGAGAAAAGTTAGTGGGTTTGTTCTGATTCAGTCCGTCGAATAAAATTACCTACAAAAGCAGCAACAACAGCAGATCTGCTTTTGTTTCAATGAAATTAATGTTCATAGGGAAAGAGAAATCTCTACAGAATGTTTTTAAATTCAAGCCAAGAAGATGAAATGGATGTCAGATAGATCTCACTGAGCAGGCTCTCTGTGCAAACGCATATCTGTGGTGCTCTTAATGCATTAACGCGTAGGTACATTACCACGGTATTCTCTGCCAACATATTTTAAAACTGTGAAGTTTTTGAATCGCTCTATTTTCAACGATGCTGGTGTATGAAACTGCGAAGTTTTTCAGCTGCTTTATTTTCTATAACGATGTTTTAAAAGTGCGAAGCTTTTGGACAGCATTATTTTCTATGGCGATGTTCTAAATCTGCGAACTTGTTAACTGCTTTGACGACGATGTTTTAAAATTGCGATGTTTTATCTTTCTTTTCTTTTCCTCTACCGTTTTTTGTACAACAATGTTGTAAAATCACGTTGTTTTCTCCTTGCTCTCTTTTCATCCACCGTGTTTTGTACAACAATATTTTCTCCTTGCGTAGTTTTCGCTGCGACGTTTCCTTCCACGATGTTTTCGACGTACACCGGCATGTGTATTGCTGCAATTATCATTACTATTCGAGGTAATATTTCGGGACAAATGTTATAACTGGTGATAATTTTTGTTATGTAAACGGAAGACTAGTAACTTTTTCACTAGGTTTCAATCTTTTATTACTGTTTAAGATCATCAATATAACGCGAGAGATAAATCAGGCTTTATAATAAACTGATATTTGATAAAGAAATTGTTACATTCGAAACACCTTTGCATGATTTCAGCCAACGATAAGCATTTAGATGTTCAAAACTCTAGTTCAGGTGTTCTCAACCTTTTCATTAAAGCGTAACATCTAAAATTAGAAATTAGTTGCCATTTTAATTATCAAAATTTAAGTTATATACACTGGTGTGCAAAAATTAAGGACGAAGTCGAAAAATTAGCATATCAGATGAACGAACAGGCAGAGCGGACAGAAAGACCAATCAGGAGATTAAGTAAGGTGATGTACGGTAGCACATGCGCAGATATGCAGGTAGACGTAATGGGGGAGTATCTGAGTAGTATAAAGCATGTTGTCGGTGTAAGATCAGTATTTCTGGCAAAGAGATTGCACGCCGTATAGCAGTTAAAATCACACCGAGTTGCTGCCTCAGCGAGAAATGGCGAATAATCAATTTGTTAGACAACATCTGGATGCTTTTACCCGAGGTCGAATCATTGGAAAGTTGGAGGAAGGCCGCAGTGTGACAAGTGTGGCTGCATGGTTCGGAATTGCTCACAGCATCGTTTCACGACTTTGGAGACAATTTCAAACTACAGGAACAGCTATCCGGGGGTTTAGTAGTGGTCGTCCACGAGGAACCACACCCGCAGATGACCGGTATATTGCCTTACAGGCCAGAAGAAACAGGCGGCAGACAGCGGGAGAAATCGCTAGACACACGACACAGGCGACTGGACGACCGATATTGCGTTTTACCGTGGCCAGAAGACTGCACGGTGGTGGTCTGTTTGCACGACGCCCTGTACGGTGTGTACCTCTAACGCCTGCCCATCGGAGAAGGCGTTCTTTGTGCTGCCGGGAACACCGGAATTGGAGAGACAATGAATGGGGACGAGTACTCTTTACAGATGAGAGCAGATTCAGTCTGAGTAGCGATTCTCATCGCATACTCATCTGGAGAGAGCGGGGAAGCCGCAATCATCCCTCGAACATCATTGAAAGGGACAGGTATGGAGGTGGCGGTGTTTTCGTTTGGGGAGGCATCATGCTTGGTAGTCGTACAGACCTTCACATCTTCGACGCAGGTTCAGTCAACGGGACCTGTTATTGTAACGAGATTCTTCTTCCATATGTGCGTCGTTTTAGAGGCGCTATGGGTCCCCAGTTCCTTTTCATGGACGACAATGCACCATGTCATCGCACAGTAGCTGCCGAACAGCTCTTAGAGAGTGAGGATATTGAACGTATGCATTGGCCGGCACGATCTCCGGATCTCAATGCCATCGAACATGTATGGGATTTTGTAGGGAGACGCTTGGCAGCTCGTACGTTACCACCAGTAACTATTCCGGAGCTTCGATTGGCGCTGCAAGACGAATGGGCAGCAATGCCTCAACAACTCATTGACACCCTCATTCTCAGCATGGGCAGACGCTGTGAAACCTGCCTAGCAGTCAGGGGAGATCATATCCCCTATTAAAGACCGGATGTTTTTTCTTGGACACTCGTCATAGGAATGTTTCGGCCTTCAGTTGCATTGCGCTCCATGCTACCTTTTCAATAAAGCTTCTTTTTGTCCCTCTGATTTCTCTTTTAGTAAGTGTTGCTTACATTACTCATGTCCTTACGTATTGGGGATCTTACGGTATTAAATGTGTTGATTTGGAAAGCTTTTGTACAAAGTTATATTGAAAAAAACGGTCTCGTCCTTAATTTTTGCACACCAATGTAATAGTTTAATTCTAAAATTTAGTGTGAAATTTGGTTCTGTTTAAGAGAAGTCAATTTCTGGTCATATTTCACTTAACTTTAACTGTAAATCAGGATCCACTTTTAATTTTGTTCTGTATTTCTTTTTCAAGTAAAATGGGTAAGAAAAATCCTTGTTCACATAAATAGGTTCTTCAGAAAAGAAAGAAAAAAAAAGTAGCTTTATGATGTGAAACGCCTCTCTTTTTTTGGGGGAAGGAGGGGGAGGTTCAGCCAAAAGTTAGCAAGTACGTTATTTTTTAAATCTTAAGTTAATAGTTCGATCACAGGAAATTTCTATCAATTGTTCTTCAGGAGAGTTTTGAATTTAATAGTTAAAAATACTTTGTTTTTTTAATTACCACCGGTTAAAAATCGCTGGTGTAGTTCTTTTATCAAACTCAAAATTATTTCGGTTAGTATTTTAGGGGCGAATAAACTTTCATTTAAATTTTAAATTAAAAATATGCAATGCCAGGAAACAAATATATATCTTTTCGAGAAACGTAAATGAAAATAAGTTTGAACAAGATTTCTCTATATTGATGAAGCGGCAATACACATTTTGTCAAAATTCCCAATTACTTTTGAGGTACAGATATTTGCAAAGAAACTGTTGGATTATCGCTTTATTCTTACAAATGCACTATTTTATATCTCTGCCATCAAAGAAGTTTCCACACTTTGTACTCATCTCGTTAAAGAGCATTATTGTACTTTTATTTACTTTCTACCACTCAGTATATTTATTCGCTGCCATTCTGCACTCCATGCCAAATATATTTGGACTTCGGTAAAATATTTTCATCAATCGTGTTTACATTGCATTTGAAGTAAACATAATTTAGGATCATAAATATTATATTTGCTTGCCTTTGTTGCATCATCCGCTTGCTTGCATCAACATTTATTAATATTTCTAAGGGGTGGTATTATTTCTAGTTTCGCTAGAACAGGAGGGCAAATTATGCGAATAATTTACAGGCCGAAGACCAGGAGTACATCATAAATAGACATTGTTGCCAATGAACTATGCATAACGTCTTTCATTTAGATTTGATATTATTATAGTGTATTAGGAAGCACAACAATAGATCAGAGTCATTCCAGTTAATTTATTTTTTCGGATTATTCGCAGTTAATGTTGTTTTATGAAAAAAAAAAATTAAAAGGGTTTATTTTTGTATTCATTATGCTGTAGAGTTTCTCACTTTTATATTGTAATATGTAATGCTGAGAAACCTAATGAACTGCTAAGCGAAAAATCGCTTAAGTCCAAAACCAGAAACGTAACATTCAAGAAGAGTTAATTACACTTAATTTGCTTAAACTAAATATTTAACAGTCGGCCCCTTTCTCAGGGCGTACAGCAATGCCTTCAATTGCGCTTAACATCAAAGAGTAAGAAATAAGAACTAACTAAAGAGATTTACTCGAAGCTAACACAATTCTAAGCTAGTTGGCCCGTAATATTAAATTAGACAGCTAAGATTGTAGAGACATTAGGTATTTTTTTGGAAGCAGAGGTCATGAATAATGAGCAATTCCTTCGCTAAAAATTCCTTCGCCGGGAATCGAACCACGGACCTCTGGAATACGCGCCCAGTATGCAGACCACTATACTATGAAGGCACCTAAGAAGGCGGAAGAAATACCTTATATACTTCCCCTTTTAAGATGCGACTGGGGTTTTAAGGAACCCAATTGTCAAATCCTGGGTGTGGAAAATCATCATCCACCACCCTTTTAGTTCTGGCGCCACTGTACAGACATTGGGTATTTTGGAAGCCGGAGACTTGGAAAATGAGCAACGCCTTTACCGGAAATCGAACCACGGGCCTATGGAATGCGCGCCTAGCATGCAGACTACTACACCACGAAGGCGCGCTAAGAAGGTGGGAGAAATACCTTATAACTCACTGACTGTTTTTACTGAGTAAATTAAAATTACTCGTAAAAAGAAAACAATATGAAATAATATATGAAAAAAATTAACATGTACAAAATTGCATCTGCTATTATAAAAACATTCCACGACCCTTTTAATTCGGGCTTCACTGTAGAGACATTAGGTTCTTTTTTTGGAAGCAGGAGTGGTGCAAAATTTGCAAAGCCTTCGCCGGGAATCGAACTACGGACCTCTGGAATACGAGCCCAGCATGCACACCCCTACACCGCGAAGGCACGCTAAGAAGGCAGGAGAAATACTTTATAAGCTGTCAAAAGGCCCATAATAAAGCCGAGCGTAGTAACAGTTTAGAGAGACGTAGCCCAAAGACAACCGTGCGCTTTTCAGGAATAATAACTCTCTCTGGCGAAGTCAGTGGAACTTGACTTTAATTATATTCTACTTCTCATTCTAAAAGCTCATTCTGGTAGGAAGTTGTAAGCCAAAGCTAGGATGGATATGAAAGTGATATAAACTTAAATTAACTGTTATAAAATTAAAATATACTTTGCAATGTAGAACAATAACATTGTTTTCTTAAAATTGCTTTGCATAAAATGAATTTCAGTTTCTCTTTGTAATGTCTTTTAAATAAACTCAAATCGAATAAAATATACATCACTATACACTTTAATTTTTACCCTATCAATCAATCAATCCATCAATACAGGTATTGCTGGGATGTAGTTAATGATTTGCGATGTTGCCGTCTCACTGCCGCGAAGGCTATTAGGTATTTCTCCCGCTTTCCTACCGTGCCTTCGTGGTGTAGCTGCATGCTGGGCGAGTATTCTAGAGGTCCGTGGTTAGATTCCTGGCGAAGGCGTTGCTCATTTTTCATCACTACTGCTTTCAAAATACTTAATGTTTCTACAGTGGCTCCCGAATTAAAAGGGTGGTGGATGACGATTCTCCACTATTTGGCCAATATTTGGCGATTGGGTCCCCTAAAACTCCAGTCGCCCTTTAAAAGGCGGAGGATATAAGGTATGTCTCCTGCCCTCTTAGCGTGCTTTCGTGGTGTAGTGTCCTGCATGCTGGACGTGTGTTTTAGAGGTCCGTGGTTCGATTCCCGCCGAAGGCGATGCTCATTTTTTATCACTTTTGCTTTGGACATCACGATGTCAGGAAGAAGAGACAGGGTGATTTACTTATAACATCTTACTAATACCTACTCTCAAGAGGCTCAAATGCAACAGACTCTTCCTCTAGGCCTGTACCAACGACGGGAAATTCCCAGCGTATTACAGACGATTCCTCAGACGGGACGTCAACTGTTCTTGCGGTTTTCGCGGGGAAGACGCGGACGCGCTTCATCACCTGCTCTCCAGCCCTCTGACAGAGTACCTTCGACAACAGTTCTTTCCTTCCGACTACATCACATATCCCGTGAAAAGAATGTTCACAGACTATTGCTGCAACAAGGGAATCTTTGAGATAATGAAGCAAGCGAATGAAAAGAATTATATCCAAGAAACTAAAGATTAATGTAAAATGTAGAAAGGCGGCCTGACCGTCAGATTGCTAACAACGACTAGGATGACTTCCTAACCCTGTAGGGTCATTGACATAGTTTGGCGGAACAGGTTAAGTAAAGTGACCATATCACTCCTTGCTTCCAAAATATCTAGTGTCTCTACAAGGCACATGACGTAACAAGTCGGGCGCAGTGAAAGGAGATCAAAGGCGAAGACAGGACTCCATCAACATGTACATTCCGTTAAATTAGTGACACTTGAATAATAATAAAAACAACAACAACAATAATAGTGATACCCTAAGGAGAAGAGGCTTCTAGACCTGGCTTTCACTTAAGATCATTTACACCTCCAGAGACGATCCAAATCTCAAATCACACGCAACCAGCCCAGAATATTTTCCCGGATCGAACTACAAATATTCAATGACCTTAGCCGTCGACTGTCAGAGAGCTTTGAAGATCAGGTGATGCAGCTATCGAAGCGACGAGTTTGGAGACTCGGCAGTTCTTTGATGCTTGCAATTGTCATAAGAAAGTGCAGTAGAAACTCCTGAAATCTGTTGGCAAAAAATATTTCTTGCTTCAACTACAAGGTTCTAGAGTTGTCTCAAAAGTCCTGTCAATTTGATTTGCGATAACGTTTGTAACAGAGTTGTAACTGAAAACCGGAATCCAGAATAAATACTGTGTTAACTCTATTTCAGAATTTCGTATTCTATGTCAGCGTATCATTTCTCTGAGCATTTTATTATTCAAGTATGTCATTATGAACTATTCAAGTTTACATTAAATATTTTTCAACATTTTGCAGAATTATTGTAGAAATTAAACAACAACGTGTTGTTTGTTCTTCGTAATGCTTGTAAATTTTGTAGGACTTGTTTCGATAGTTTAAATAGGGATCTCTCTTCTTTAGCTGCCTAAGTGCAAACGAACGAGATAGAATATGGTGATAAGATAAGGATGAATGGAAAGAAACCAAGCTACTGACATCATATATTAATAAAACAAGAAAATTAAAGCATAATTTTCTTAACGTCTGAGAGTAAAGATAGATTGGAATTAGGGTCGTCAACTAGAACTGAAAGATTTTTCTAAATTTGAAACGCCTCTAGAAAATCTTTTTCACCAATGGAAGATGATTTTTGAATTAGATTTTCTAATTCACCAATGGGAGATATTTTTTGAATAATTTTTTAATTAGATTTTCTAATAAGATACATTCCGCAGGTGAAGAGGAAGAATGACCTTGTTTATTTGCATTAGCTATACATAAGCCACGTGATCTCTGAGGTCATCTGCATTGTTTGTTTACGAAAGCTATGCTTAAGTCACTTGATCCATGAGGACATCGGAATGTATTTCATTCACCAATAGAAGCCGTTTTTGAATAAGAAATTTTGAATTAGATTTTCTAGATGCGCCTTCACATTCAAAAAAAATCTTTCTGTTCTACTTAACGACGCTAATTCTTCTTCATATTTACCCTCAGCTTTTAAGGAAATTATGCTTCATCAATAGATGGCACCAGTAGCTTGACTTCTTTACAGTCATTCTTATCTTAGCGCTTTATTCTATCTCGTCATTTGTATTTAGGCAGCTAAAGAAGACGGTTTTTTTTTTATTTAAACCATCGAAGCTAGTATTATAAAATTACAAACATTACGCTGATTCTTATCATTTAACTTTACCAATAATCGTTATTGGATGTGTTATTTTAACCTAAATTTTGCAGAATGTTAAAAATTTGTTTTGAAGTCTTATAAACTTGTGACGTAGTTTCTCTAAAAAATTAAAATGCTTCAGGGAAAAAAAAAAAAAAATAACTAAGAACATTTATTTGATATTTCATGATCTAGAACAACACTAAATGGCAACTCTTTCAGCAGACATTTTAATTTCCGTAAACGTGGGTTTAAAACTTATTTTCAGCAGAATCTCATTGGATTAACTTTGAAATGACATAGCTTTATAGAAAGTCTGATTAAATACAATAACTCAAATGGCATCATATATACTATTTTAATAAGTGCATTAACTGAATTAACAATGTATACTAATAGCAGAACTATATTACTTATACTTTTCATTAAAAGAAACGTAACTATTATAATCAACGTTCTGTGCAGCGAGAACAGGCTTCTTGCTTGTATTCTTTTAAATCAATTAGAGTATTCTGTAAGATTAAAAGACTTGCTCACTTTTTGCTAATCCAGAAAGAATTTCTCAGCATTTAAAAAATCATTTCACTCTCATGAATAAAAAGTGCATAATTTATATAGAAAAGTATAAAGTAAATTAAAAATAAAAGTAAATTAATGGATTAAAAGGAAAGTAAATTAATTAATTTCTTCAACCGATGCTTTTTCCTTTTTAGGTGCATTATATAAATAGAAGCTATTAGACTGTTTCTTCTTTAATACGACTAATTTAAGTTTTAGGTTATTCCTATTACAAAAAGCATAATTTTTGTAATTTTTTAAAAGTGAATGTAATTTAATTTTTCCATGTGTTTGGGATAACTAAATTCCAATTAAATTTTATAACATTAATATTTATATTTATATTTTTAAAATATGCAGTCATTTGTTTTTTCTTTTTGTTTCTAAGGACGTGAACGATGAACAGTGCCCTGGCCGGGACGCATATTTCACAAGTGCACATCAGCGTAGCCACTGAGGGAGGGATTTCGAAAACTGACCAATGAGCTTCTATTGCTCTTTTGACGCTAAATCTTCGAGCCTGTGAGCGTATGTTGTTTATGTTTTGTATTTGTTTCGCAGTTATAAATGTATGGCGTAATAGCAGAAAATCTCGTACTTTCTTGGCGATTTTTATCACGCATTAATATTTGGATTTATGTTCATGGCATATTATCGCTATTTACATCGAGAAAATGACTCAAACTATAATTAGCCTCGGATATTATGCATTTACTAACACCTGTGGATTAAGAGAATTCAAGTGTATAATTTTCTGGACTGGAAGTGTTACAATGAATCTAGTGTTTTCTTATTTCAGTGCTTGTATTCCTTTGAATTTTAAAGTGTAAGATTCAGAATACATATTGTGTATGATCTGATTATATCCATTATTAACAGTAAAAGTTAACAAGTGAATAAATTTAATATATTCGTTGTGAATAAGATAAATTTGTTCAGTTTTAAGAGTATTTCTTGTGTAGACAGTGCAAGTAAGAGTGAGCAGTTATTAAATGTAAAATTGAACACTCAAAAATGTATACGAATCTAAATTAGTAAAGTTCACTTTGAATAAAATTCTGCATTGGTTATTAGAACATCTTTTTCATATAGACTGTAATAAAAAGTCCTGACTTCTATTTACAACTGATATAAATATTTTATGCAGTTGGTATAAATATTTTTCTCATATGCATAGTTTTATGTAAACATAGCATTTTGGGCTCAGATGTTTATCACATATTTCTTTCTTCATCTTATTTACCACATATTAAGTAATATTTCACATGGATATTTTTGCGGAGTATCCAACATTTGTTTGTATTTATTTCAAATTCTTTCAACCGCGTAGTGAAATCTTCACAATTGCTTATGTTTGATCTAATTTCGCAATAAAAAGTTTTAAAAGAAATCAGCGATGCTTTAATTATTTTATACAGATAAAATTACGTGGCAGAATATTTTCAGCCATCTTGCTTAAATCTTAAAGCACACGAAAGGTCATGTGACATGACAGGAATATTACTGGATGCCCATTGGTCCATCCTAGAAACCACTCCCTCGGTGGCTACACAGATGTGCACTTGTGAAATATGCGGCCGGGACACTTAACGGCAAACCGCATATTGAGTTGATCAATGTTAAAGAATTTCACTTACTGCGCATGCTCATGGTGTACCGTTGGCGTGGGAGAAAATACTGGCGACTAAGCATAAGCAACCCTACACAAGCCTGTTCGTCATGTAGGACTTATCGACTGTTTACAATTGCAACAGTCTATTTCATTTACTTACAGTAATTTATTTGACCTTTAGTTCAGTAAATTAAACTAAATTCAATCCTTAATTTGTTAAAATATATGTGAATGGAACGTATGGTAAATACTCAGTTGGTTTTATTCCTCAGATGTATAATCAGCTAATATATCTTGTAAAGTTTCCTGTTTTGTAATCCTTTTTAAAAGAAAATTTGGGTAGTTTACATTCGACATTTACAGTCCAAGTAACGAAGCAGCTTACAACCTCACACATTTTAAACCTCGAAAAGTTTACGCCCAAGATAACACAATATCAACCATATACCATATTTATCTTCTTTTAAAATTGCGCCAAATTCTCTTTTGGGCATGCGCAGTAAGCGAAATTCGTTTAACAGTGATCAGTTCAATGTGCGGTTTGCCGTTACACGGCCGGAACTCGAACCCTTGTCCTCTCGAATACACGCGGAGAGTACTACCATTACATCACGATAACGTGATGGAAGGAGGGGAAAAATACCTAATCTAAAGGGTGACTGGGGATTAAGGAACCCATTCGTCATATCCCGATGGTGACAAATTATTTTCCGCCACCTTTTAGTTCCTGCGCCACTGCAGAGTCATTAGGTTTTTTTGTTGTTAGAGAGGTGAAAATGAAGTTTTGAATATTGGGCGAGTGTACTACCGTTACACCATTAAGGCATGGAAGAAGGGAGAAAATACCTTATACAGTACTGTAAATGACAGTATTTCGTGCAGTTGAGACAGAAGAGAAAGATATCTACAAACTTTCAACGCTCTAGGGCTTTTCATTTTCCAGTTATGCGAGATATATACGAACGCACGCACAAATGTTAGGAAACATTCCTTCTTAATTCATTCTAAACCATTTTACCATCCATTTTGGGAAAAGAGTCCTTTATTCTGATCGTACGTACAGATGTAAAAAATTCATTTAAATGGATTTGAGAGGGATCAGAATGGCTATTTTTTCGTTGAAATACGATACCAGATGTTTTTCCGATTACAGTACTTTCTTTACTTCGTATAAGTAAGTAAAAAAAGGTTGCGCAACATAAATAAAAGAAAGAGAATTATGCTTTGCCGGAATGGCAACTTCAGAATTATGTTCTAAGACTTGATATTAACCCTCTGTTGGTTCCGCTACGGAGCCATCCGTCATTTGTTCCGTAAAGGCCCGTTTCCACTATTGCGTACGAATGCGTTGCGTCAGTTGAAGACACACCTACGGCATCCGTACAAGCGTTTCCACTGGCGCGTATCCGTAGATTATTTTGATTTTCCGCCGCTAGGTGTCACTGTAATATTTTGGCGCCAAACAACTGGTTACGAGGCTGAACATCTGAATTTTTTCCACTTAAGCGAGTATTGTTTGTTTTGGATTTGATATGGATCCTGACGTAGAACGCAGAAAAGTTTTGTTTTTTTCCATGTTGTTGGAAATTTTTATTTTTGCTTATGAACTGCGAAAGTAAAGTACGCTAGCAATTTTTAGCTAAGATCCTGACGTAGAACGCAGAAAAGTTTTGTTTTTTTCCATGTTGTTGGAAATTTTTATTTTTGCTTATGAACTGCGAAAGTAAAGTACGCTAGCAATTTTTAGCTAAGTAAGGTTATAAAGCATATTATGAACATCACTAATTGCACAGAAGCTGAAGTAAATTTTAAAAATTTCTTTGCGTTTCTCGTTTAAAGTGTGCCCCCCCAGCTGTGCGATCAGCATAAAAGTATTTTACTTTTCAATAAAATTCTGTGTGAAAGTTCTCTCATTTTTAAAGAAATGGAAATTGTGTCCAACACAGGTACCAGCACAAAGCGAAATGCCACCGATCCCTTTTTCTATGTGCATGTATTATTAACTCGATCCAGCTATAAATTCACCTTGAAAAAGTAAATTTTGCCCGCGTTCCAACAGATATTCTAAAATATGCTCTCAGGAATGAAAAGGTTAGGGACTCCTGCCTTAAAGTAACAGTCAATTCATATTTAAAACTAAGCCAGCCTAGCAATCAAAGACTACATAATTCATTTAATGCGAAGTTGGCTCATAACTTCTAACCGGCGTAGCAGTTAAATCTTGGCAACAATAACGCAAAGCCGAAGAATTACAATCTTAACAACAGCTGGCGAAACCTAGTAACGTGGCTCGAGAAGCAGAAATGCGCTCCGTCTGAAAATCCAAATTTGTCGACTTAAATACTGTCTGAACTGCATTTGGGTGAGGAAACGGAAAGAAGAAGTGACAGTTAAGCTGAAATTATAAGTAACGGTTTACTTAAATAATAATAATCCTACAATCTATCTTATTCTAACGATAAGCAGCTTCAATTTAAAAAACTTTTAAGGCACTTTGGTATGAAAAGCATTCAGGCATTTGGGTTCGTCAAAAAATTTTCTTTTTTATTTGTTCATTCTAATTAAGCCAATCGACCTTCCTAAAATTTGAAAAACGGGTTCTTTTGTACGTGGTAGTCTTAAATAAATATCAAACTACATGGCGATGTATATCTGCATTTGGCAACTACTATACCTATTTCGCCTTTATTTGGCGAATTTACTTTAGCTTAAAAACCCATTTTTCAATTTTTCGATAACATTAACCGAATTGTTGATCAATTGAACTGTTGATTGTTTAACAGAATCACAATAACCGAATTGTTGATCACATGTGTTTTCATATATCAATGGGCAAGACGTCTTCAACTGACAACAATATCCGAGATGCCATTAAGGCCAATCACATAAAGCGGCGTCTATTGTAGATAGAGGCCCACGAGGCAGCTGAGCAAAAATGGCGTTGAACACCTTTATCTCAGTCCGGGGGGTGGGAATTCCGGTGAACGGAATAGCTACATGGGCATTTTCCTGGTTTTCCTCGGGTGTGAAGCGTATACGAGCCACTTTCCCCTAGAAATTCCTTCTGAAAGGCTTCTCTCCCCCTTAGGCATATACCCTTCTAGTGTTTTGCCATAATCAAATAAACCAAACCAAATTGTAGATACAATTTTTATTTACAAGCATTATCATTTACAAGCATCCTTTGAATGAAAGAGAATAGGCAAATACTTTTAAATAGAAAATATTAGACAATACAAAATCATAATTAATATTCTGAATATACGTATATATATATATATCATCCGTTGTAATGTCTCATCTTACTCACAAATGGCTTTCAGGGTTGGTGCTTTTTAATGTAGAATCTCCTGCCGAAAATCGAATCATTGTATTGTTTTGTTGAATCGCTTGATTATCTGTTTGAGAACCATGATTTGACACCATCCCTGTCCCTGGTTTCGTTATAGCCCAACCTAACTTCACCATCTCTCTTCGAATGTTGCTGTTTAACCATCCATAAAGTATCGGATTAGTGACTGATGAAGACATGGCTGCCATATGGCAAATGGCGAAAGCAAGGTACAGTTCTCTGGGACTTAGAAGGTCAGGGTTAAATTCCGCGAGAAGATTCAGACTATTCCATGGCAACCAACTGATGGTGAAGACCAGGGAAATGTTCAAAAGGACCATGGTAGCACGAGTGTTTCGTCTCAGATCTCTCTTCAGCTTCTCGTAGTTCATGTTCAAACCTTGTTCTTTTAGTGTATCACTGTCCACTTTGATGATCCTGGAGTTCAGATGCGAGCGTATGTGTATATGCGTCACCAACAGAGCTACAGCTGGTATAACAAACTGAACCACCAGAGTAACCACAGTATAAATTCCTTTGTAGGAAGAACTGGGCCATAGTTCTACGCACTTGTAATAGATATGAAATCCGGGTAGTCCTACTGGAACAGTGCCTTGGTAGATGGATATAGGTACTGATAGAAGCAAAGCTGAAAGCCATATTACGCCTGTGCTTATTAACATTTCTCTCCTGTTGCCCTTTGGATTTTGAGGATTGAAACTTATAACAGCATTGTAGCGGTCGACAGCGATGGCTAACACAGTGGCTGCTGATACGAAGATTGTAGACGCTTGGACAAAGGGCACCATTTTGCAGAGAAAGCCACCAAGGAACCAACTTCTACGGATGATTACAAGCAGCGTGAAGGGCATACAGAAGACGCACAGAATGATATCCGACACGTTGAGGTTTATGACCAAGACATTCCGAGAAGATCTAGGAAAGGAGGAGACAAAAAAAAGAATGTTAGTATTTTACAAATTTTACAATTTTAATTTTAAATAAAATACAATGTTAGTATTTTATTTATGCCTTTGTTAATGCAGATAATTATGTAAATATATCCTTTAGAACGGAATATTTTAGATTAAATGACCAACTTCTTTTTGACATGAGATTTGAAAGTAATACAAAACGACATATTTCAGTTTACTGGTGTGTAATAATATTTTCAGCACTGCAGTAGTAGTTAATAAATTACCGTTATATTGCTGAAAATATGATAATTAGATAAATGGGTAGCAAAGAATAACAATGAGAGAATTAAACATTTTCTCCATAAAAGAAACATATTTGGGAAATTTAAATACCGTATTTTATAGCATATTTTTCGCATTTTTTTTTACTAATTTCATCATCCGAAAATCGAGAGTGTAAAATTCTGCGAAGAATTGAATTTCCAAGGAAATCGGTTACAGTAAGACCATAGCAATTGAAAAGTCTCATGAATAATCTACAGGTAACTATCAAATTATTATTTTTTAAAAGAAACCTTCATTCGAATATGAATATATAGTAATATTTGCATTACAATTCTAATAAGATACCTTCGTAACTTCGTATTTAATCCCTGTAACTTGAATTTCGTCCGTTCTTATTGATGTCTCTGCTACACCTTAGGCCTCAAATCATCCAGAAAAGTATATTTCCGCATATGCTTTATTTTGCCTAAACTCGAGTTAATAATTTCTACCATAACTACGTTTTTCTCAATAGCAAGTCAGCAAATCTTATTTAATCTAAACAGTTTAATTTGTTTTTCTTTGGCCTATGAATATGGTTTAAAAATTTATTCTTTTGCTTGTGAAAAGAAATTTCTGTTAAATATTTCTTCTTCAACACAGCGCACACATTCCTCGGTATAATTATTCCTTGAATAATTAAAATCTGGAATAAAGAAAATTCTTTAATTTATTTTGTGTTTTCCTTGCTTTGGGGAGGGCTCAGAATTTTCATATGAACTATTATAATTAAATTACATTGAAATGGCTCATCGGCTAATTCTAGATACAGAAAAGCAAGGCATTTTGTGGAAGACAGATTTCAATTAATTTCAGTGTTCCTCCTCCTGACGAAGTGGCATTAAGGTTGATTGAATTCCTCTTCCATTATGTTTTTCTTCCCTTTAATTTCCATTGATTTTTTTAAATTGGTGTATTGCTTGTTTGAAGGGTTTTGGATTTAACATTTATTAAATTCCTTATTGCATTTATAGGATTATTTGAAATTTATTACTTATGAATTTAAATTTTTGGTCTTTGTAAAAGACCGGTTCTAAATTTCTTACTTTATGTCTTTGTTGATAATTTTTTAGCAGCTTAATGAGCGGAAATTCGACATGATTACATTTTGTTAAAAAAAAATTTTTTTTTTGGAATTATATATACACATATGTCATATATATATATATATATATATATACACACATATATATATATATACATATATGCTATATATATATTATAGATGTATGTATACGTGAGATGCTTCTGATGACAACGAAAAATGGAGGTGCACAACCACGTGTTATAGTAGTCTATTTCACAGAATTTCTACGTTCTAGAGCCATTCATTTTTGAGTTATGTGAGATATACACGTGCGTAGGTACAGATGCAACGAAAAAAAATCTCTTCTAAGTCCATTTTAATCCGTTTTACAGTCCTTTTTGCAAAAATAGAATCCTTTAATCTGTCCATACGTACAGATGTCACGCAAAGAGTAATTAAAATGGATACGTGAGCGGTAAAAATGGATATTTTCGTTGAAATATGATACCCAAAATATTTCGTGAATGCAATACTTCTTTTACTTCGTACAATGAAGTAAAAAAAGGGGGGAGAGAAAATAAGCCAGGAAACAAGAGTAATCCTTTCTATTTTCAATGTTCTCTGATGGAAATTCTATTCTAGTTTTTTAAAATTTGTCAGTCTCAGGAAACGTCAGTTGATAATACGTCTGAGACTTAAAAGATATGCTGCATACCGAATTGCACAATACTTTAATCTTCATTTGTTATTTATTTTTGCTCAGACGATATTAAAAACACGGGAAACGTCGAAGGTAGCAACATTTCCTGGAACTGGAGGAGACGTATTCGAGGTAAAATAACACCTGTATTTTTTTAAATACAGGAAACAGAAAAATCACATCAATGGAAAATTTCTCCGCGCAGAAAAGCAGTTCTAAGCAATTTGTTGCATATAAAGCTGTCTGTATTATATTTTTCCGTCTCTCGAAGAAGGCTTTGTCAAAGGAAGAACATTTATTGATTTGCAAATGGGTGCTTCATTTTTTCATCTTCCTCTTTTGACAACATGTGTAGGCATATCTTATTAAATAAAATTTTATTTGAATATTTCTTCATAACTTCTACGTACTTTCTTTTTTGTTTATTCTCCTTTTTTATTTTGACTAATTTTATTGTTTGAATTTCGAAAGAGGAAAACTATGCAAATAATTTGTACTTCCGAGAGACGCGGTTACAGTTAGAATGTAACAAATGAGTTTTTCATTTATTTTGTTCTTATTGTAACCGCTGTACTACTGGTAACTATCCCAATATTATTTCTTTAAAAGAAATCTATATTCCGATAAGAATACATAGTAATATTGACATTAGAATATCTAATAAGCTATTTGAATTTCTACTTTACTTCAACTCAAATCTCACCCATTCTTATTATTGTCTCAGCTACTCTTTGGGCCTCAAATCATCCACAAACAATTAAAAACGGTGAATGTACAGCCGAATGGTCAAAATCTTTGACTGAATGTCCGTCAGTATTTGTTCACTATGATGGTCTATTCTTGCATTAGGCTGGCATAAAGTTCAACAGTTAGAAGGGAAAGGTTCGGGCGTGATCTTCGCAAGTGGTTCTGAGTGATCTTGTGAGTAATTTTCTGTGTTAGTAAGACGAAAACAATCACTACATGTAGGAATACGTTTCTTTTAAAATTTACGGAAGCTCGTCCTCTAAAGTTAAGTCGAAAATTACACGAATGTTTTTTAAATCTTCAAAACATGGCGCTAAAGCACTAGTGGTAAAACTACACGAGTATATGCGGTCTACTAATTGAAACGCATAAAAGAGTCAAACTGATGTAACTTAAATGTAGTCATAAGTGATGAAAAAGAATTCAAAGCATTCGTCTTTGAGAGACATAGAGCAAGACATCTGAGGATGCAATTCTGTCTCCGCCAAGATCATAACTGCGGATCTTCCAGGTCCTAGCTGGAAGTGATAATCATTTACACCAGGATAGCACGCAAGAGAGAATATGTTAATTTCTTACTAGCTACTTGCACGCATTTTCGCATATAAATATAATGGAATGCTGTATAAATTTCAAAATATATCTGAAAAATGTATCAATAATGATTCTACATTCATATCATTAGTATCATAAGTCTTTTTTTTTCACGTCATTCAACGGCAATTTTTTGTTTTCAGCTTTTTGTTTCACTCATTGATGTTACACTATTGTAACGAAATCATATTATGTTAATTTATGTATGGATTTGCCTCTCAGATGGGATAATGTTTAGTGGTGCTGATTACGATACCGAAGCACTCGTGTTCGGCTCCCAGAGAAGGCATGGATGTTTGTAGGCGTATAGTACCTGTGCGGCAAGGGGGCACTCAAAATGCACTGCGAGCCGAAAGTTTTCTCCAGTCGTTTGCTGATAGGGGAAGAGGGAGGAGATCTTCTTACTCATCTCCAGCTCTCTTTCGAAATTGGCTCAAAAACGAGCTAAGTCGTTCTGTCACATATATTTTACTCAATGCTCATGCCAACGTAAGACGTATTCTCGCCCTCTTTGCCACAATAAAATCCGTGGACTTATCCTGATTAGATCAAGCAAGAGATTTGGCGACAAGAAAAACAAAGGCGGAGGTTCTTGGATATTTACAGGATTATGCACGCTGCTCAACGATTAAATCAGATTCTGTTGGCGACATGATTCCTCGCCACCTTATTGTTGTAACCTGAGAATGTTATGCCATCGGACAGGAATTCATTCAAGTTCATTTCGCCTGATATTTTGCGACTGGTTGGTCCTCTTTCTGTAGAACTGTTTGATTGGTTGAAAAGCTTAACTGTAGAGATAGAAGCAGAAGAGGCAACAATATGTCTCCAATTAGACAATAGATAAAGCTTCTATCCACTAACAATCTTCAGCACAGCCACTCAACGGCTGCTGTGAGCATGCGCAATGAACAATCAATCACGTCGCTCAGTAAAAGGTTACTGAGCTACTAAAAGGTAGTTTACACTAAAAGGTATCCTTGCTGCAAAATTACTTGGTGGACTGATAGGGGTAATACGTCCTTACTTGTACAGTAATGCATAAAATTTAGTCTTAAATACAGTCCTAAAACCTATCCTAATGAAAAATTTTTTAATAAGTGGTACGATTAAAAAAATATGAAAACTTTCAGATTTTTATATTAGTTTTTTAAAACTTTTCTGTGTTACATTTATTTATTAAATATCATGTTCTTCGTAGATAAAATTCAACTCAACAGCAATATCACAAAATATTTAAAAATAGCATATCTTTAGAATTTCCGATACACAGTCTCGCGCGCTTAAGATAATTTTTTTTTTCTTTTCTGTACAGTGTTGCCATTGCTCACTTTGGAATTTGAGCCTGTTAATTAAGAATTCGTATGAAATTTTACAGTATGCGAAATAGATAATAAAATAAGTTCCAAATTCAAAAGTCGGGCTTGTTCATGTTCGGGTGGGGGGATTAAGTCATTCAGAATTTCATGGCTCTAGGTACTGTCGTTTTCTCGCAATGCGAGAAACACACCTACATTCATGCGCATTCTCCTTTATTTAATTTCTTTTAAAATAACACATGGCGATAATATTTGGTGGCAACCACTTGAAAAGTGATTCCCCTTTATAGTGTCCTGTTTCGAGTCTAATAGCCCTTCTAACCTAACGCTCATTTGGACTAATAATAAATAATGCTTGACAGTAGGAGGTTGTAAATGCGAGATTGTATGAACCTCGAATTTTTTTTTTTTTTTTTTTTTTTTTTTTTTTAAGGGTGGGCTTTGGAGGTTTCCGATTTGCCACTACTATCTTATCGTTTCTTCACCAATGATTCTTCCTTTTTTTCTTTTTCTTTCTTTATCTTTCTTTTTTTTTAGCCCAAAAAATGTTAGCACGGAAGGGCTATTAATTCTGTTTCGTCATTTTGAATTTGTTCACTATAAACTATGTACCACTTTTCAATTTGTTGCCACCAAATGTTAGAGTCCTGTATTATATTTAAAGAAACTAAACAAGAAGAATCTGATGAATTTATGCATGTTTCTTGCACTTTGAAAAATCTAAGGTACATAGAGACATCACATTTTGAATAACGTAGTCTTCTACTCAAATATGGGCATCTGGAAGCCAAATTTGCAATTTGTTTTATTATCCATTTCGTATTTTGTAAGACTTTAACGAACGTTTGATTAATAAATTCAACTATTTGAAAGAGAGACGTGACAAAACTGTACGAGAAAAACATTTTTATCTCCAGCGCGCGAGACTGTGTATTGGAAATTCTAAAGATACGCTGTTTTTAAATTATTTCATGATTGCTGTTGAAATGAATTTTATGGTTTAAGCGTGAAGAACAGGATATTTAATAAATAAAGGTAACACACAGAACCTTAAAAGAAAGCGCCGCTTCGAGTGTAATATCAAATCTGAAAGCTTTCTTATTTTTTATTTAAATATTTTTTTTTCACTGGCTTGTAGAATTGTATGAATCGTTCCGGAACTCATTCTTTTTACAGAACGAATTTACTCTTATTCCGGAAATCGGAGTAATGTCTCTTTCCCGACTGAGATCTCTTTTTGGAAGAGTCCAAGGAATGATCTGCTTTTGTTTCACGAAATGATTCACTTTATTGAGCAAGCTAACGGTTGATTTGGCGAATGGAGTTCTTTTAGAGTTTAGCGCTCTTGTTAGAAGTGTACCAGGAAAGTTTGATTCCC
Organism: Stegodyphus dumicola; assembly: GCF_044657685.1. NCBI lineage: Eukaryota > Metazoa > Arthropoda > Arachnida > Araneae > Eresidae > Stegodyphus > Stegodyphus dumicola. The sequence continues at coordinate 57,308,479 of NC_140778.1, forward strand.
ATTTTGAGGGAGGGGGGAATTTTATTCTCCCATGTTAAAAGTAAGTTTAATTTTTATCATTTCCCAACCTTTTGGAAAAAAAAAATACTTTAGATTTTTCATGTTACTTCTGTAGAAAGGAGATTTCAGGAAACCTCAAAACTACAGCCGATAGAAATCAGTTGAGGGAGTTAGCGTTTGATTGAGCCTGTTGCTGCCTTTAACTGTAACTGCGCCAAACTTGCACTTCAAACTGAACGTCACTAACTCGGCGGGAAAATTGTTAGTTCCTTCGTCTGCAGGCACCAAATCGCATCGTTGTCAATTGTCGAGAACATCGGTTCTAAGTAATGTATCGTATATATTATTGTTGAGTTTTAATAAAACTACTAAAAGACATTACTGTCTCATACAGTCCGCAAACAGAGCCTATCTACCTATCACTCTGCTCGTACGATTCTTTTCCCTCTTCGTTCTAAACTAGATAACTGGTCCCGATTTCGAGTCTTTCTATTCTCCTCTCTTATTAGTATTGGCCGTCTAAAACCTCAATTTTCGGCTACGCGGGACTTGACGTCGAAATGGACAATTCTCAGAACCCGCGCAATTCCAGGAAACCGATGTAACTAAGTTACCATTTTCATTTACTGCAAAGTCTTGAACGCCAAACACTAATCGATTATCGCTCAGATTGGGATCACGTGATGCTTCAGAAGCAGAACTTTCGTCTGATTTATTGTCTCTACCCGTGACGGAGGTCCAGCTGAGACATTTTCAGGTTTGAAAATCTCGCGTAGCCGTAGCATCGTTTCCGTAGCTAGGCGGGACTTCGCTTCAGGCGAAGCTCTTTTTTTTTCTAGGAATCTTTCCGTATAAACCAGTGCTGCCAGAATCTCGTTTAAGTACTTTGGCAGGTTGCCAGTCAAGGTTGCATTTGACGCGGCCGAACTATATCTCTAGTCAAGTTAGATTAGAGCTGTTGAATGTATGTGCATTTCGAAAGGAAGCTTTGTGTTGAAACAAGGTGGTGCAGATTAGCTGGTTATTTTACATTTGTATATTTTAATTTAATCTCTCACAAGAGCTAATTTAGAATAAGCTTAATGTGCTTTTATTCTATTTCTGCTCGTTTGATGGTTAGCTAATTTGGTGGAAATGGTTAGGTAGTTTGGTTAGCTATTTCGGTGGAGACTTTTCTAATGGTCAGGTGATTTATCTAATAGCCATTAGCTTTGTGTCCCTACAAGGGCCGGAAGATATGACTATTTCATTATGGAAGCAACTAAAAGATGGTTAAAGTTCCCTTCTATGAAGTGACGAAACCATGCCTTTTCCGGGCCCATCGTTAAGGCAGTCAGTGTCACTAGCATATTCACAAAGCCTACAGACAATTTCGCTACGGGCTGCTCTCATTGGAGGAAACATCTGCTTGGCGGTCACATTTGGAATGGCGAGTTATCGCCTTGTAGGCGTGGTAATTAACGCCTAACAAACGGAAACAGCGTTTGTTTCATTCAATATTTTTTTAGTTTATGAATGAAAGTTTAGAGGAATTGTGTGGAATATATCTTAAATAACCTACTAATGTTATTAATAGTTTATTTGTATTTGCATTTGAACTTTTAAAAGCACGTAATTGTTTTACAAGAAAAGGTGTTTATATGGAGACATCATATGAACTTTTTCGTTATTTCACTTAGGAAGAGTCTGTTGTGTAAATTTTCATAGCGCATTAATTTATACAAATAAAGGAATATTAAAAAATTAATCAAATGAAAACATTCAGTAAACATTTAAAGGTGTCGGGTACTTATTCTTTTTACGAGTAAGTATAACTAAAATTATATTTTATTCCATTATGCGCTATTTCTATTGAAACGCTTTTCGGGATCTTGGATCGTAATCTTGCTTACTGGTACCTACTACAAAGAGTACAAACCAGTAAATAAAGATAAAAATTAACATTAACAAAAATAGAGAAAATAAAGTTTAATTTTTAACACCTACCCGAAGGCGAAAAGACATTATGACAATAATGACAAAGTCATTCAATAAGGTTAAAATAAAAAAAAATCCGGATAGAGCAGAGTTTAAGAAAGCTACGAGCGGGGACAGAACCGGCGACCTAGAAGTCTGAGAATTATTCCCGCGCTCGTTACCACTGGGTTGCGGTTTCTCCGGTGAGTTATGCTCACTTTTTGGTACACGACGCTCACATACAAATTGTAAAGGCGATGAACCAAAAGTCGCCAAGCACTAGATTCTGTAACCCTACCTCTTTTAACCAATCGGAGCAAACAGCAGAAGAAACGGTCTGTAGGCTTTGTGAATAAGCGTGTCACTAACTACTATACCGATGGAAGTGGCACAAAACAAGCGTATCACCTTGGTTTTAGGGTAACCGATGCCACAGAGTTAGTTAGAACTCACAACAGATGTTACAACATTAAAACTCTAAAAGACTCAACATTACTCTCAAATTCTAATTCAGAAGTCAAACAACAAAAATCAGCGTTAATTTACAAAATTTTCACAGTTCATCGAAAAATTTCACAGCTCCTATCGAAAAAGCTTTCAAGTTCAGTAAAGTTTCAGATTCACAGAAAGAAATGATTAGGCATCTTATCGCTCATAATGTGAAATTCAATAATAAACCTTTGAAACCAAATCTAACTGCGAGAGAAAGAGCTACAATGCGCGAGATTCATTCTAACCCGGATATTGTCATTTCAAAGGCCGACAAAGGTGGCCAGATAGTCGTCATGGATAAGAACACTTACATCGATGGTGTCACTAAACTCTTAAACGAAGGACCATATAATCCGATCCCTAAAGATCCTTCACCTTCGGACTTATCCAAAATAAAAACTGCGATCAAATCTTCGCAAATCATTTCAAGCAACTTAAAACATTCGCTTATCCCATCTGTTGCGAATTGTGCCAGATTATATGCTCTTCCCAAAATTCATAAAAGTGGTATTCCTTTCCGCCCTATTGTATCAAATTTAGGTACTGCCTCGTATCCATTAGCTAAATATTTAGTTTCTAGATTTTCCACTCTATTAGACAATAACATTTACACCATAGAAAATTCAATAGAGTTTGTAAAAAAGGTTAAAAACATTTCTCCTCGTAATTTACTCATGGTTTCTTTTGATGTAAAATCATTATTCACCAATGTCCCAGTGGAGGGTGCATTAAGATGTCTAGAAACCAGACTTCGCGAATTTCATTTCTCTTGCATCGAAATTGATGAGCTAATTTCTCTCACTCAACTCTGTTTGAAACAAACACATTTTGTTTTCCAAAATAAATATTACAAGCAAACTGAGGGATTAGCCATGGGAAGCCCCCTCAGTCCCATCCTGGCTGATATCTACATGCATTATTATGAATCAAAATTGTTTGAAACTTTAAACTTCCCGGCAAGGTTCCGCTACGTAGACGATACTTTTACCCTGTTTGAAGGTAATAAAGATGATTTAAATATTCTTTCAACAATGAATTCTATTGATCCTGCTATTCAGTTCACTTTTGAACTTGAGACTTGCAATTCTCTTCCGTTTCTCGACATTCTGGTCACACGTAACACATCCAACTTCAGTACTACAGTTTACCGTAAACCTTCATCGGTTTGCCTTCCACCACACTTTAAATCATGTCATCCGACTAAACAAAAGTTAGCTTCATTTTATTCCTATGTTTTCCGTGCTCTTCAAGTTTGCCTTCAAGTTTGCCTCCAAACTAGCCCTTGATGAAGAACTAAATTATTTAAAAGCAATAGCTATTGACAGGGGCTTTTCACCCAACATTATTAATCAAGCAGTTAAAAAATTCTCATCTCAACACACTAAAAGCCACACTCTTATTTTAGGAGATTATAAAAATTCTGTTGTCATTCCCTTCTTTCCATCAATTAGCTATAAAGTTGCACATATTTTGCAGAAATTTAACTTTCGGGTTGTTTACTCTCCCATCAATAAAATTCCAACTTCTATACTCAAGGACCCCATTCCGGATATGAATTCCTGGGGTATTTATAGGATTCCTTGCCAGTGCGGTTTAATTTACATTGGCCAAACTAAGAGAGCCTTAAAATTTCGCGTCAAAGAACATGAGGCATATGTTAGAAAAAAGGAAACACAGAAGTCTTCTGTTGCTCAACATTGTTGGTCCGAAAATCACACTTTCAATTTTTCTGCTGCCAAAATTATTCAAAAAACATCTTCCATTGGAGAACTGGATTTTCTAGAGGCATTTCACATTCATAAAAATCTTTCTGTTCTAGTTAACGATCCTAATTCCAATCCAAATTTGCCTTCGGCTTTTAGAGAAATTATGTTTTAGTTCTGGTCTCGCCAACAGATGGCGCCACTTGCTTATTCTTGTACAGGCTTTCTTATCTTATCTAAACATTATTTCCTATCTTGTTCATTTGCGGTTTTGCAGCTGAAGATGATGGTTCGGTAAAACCATCGAAACTAGTCCTGTGAAAATTTTGTAAATTAACGCTGATTTTTGTTGTTTGACTTCTGAATTAGTATTTATTCGGCGTGTTATTGTGTCTTAATTACTCTCAAAGTTAACTTTGAAGTGACGTTACTGACTTGTCCTCTGCAAGCTAGTTAGTGCATTGTAGAAAGTCGTATATCTTGAGTATGGACTGTATTTTTATCGAGATTTTAAATAAAAAGTTATTCGAATGTTTTAAAGTTTTATGCTCTTTAAATTGCTAACAAACATCGGCAACATTTTTTTACATATATCATTTTGACACACACCTTTTAACACGGACTTGATTAACATAAGCAATGCCTTTTTAATGCGATAAAGTTTAAAAGTATGCTAACAATATCCTTTAAGAACTTTACAGTTTCCGCTAACAGCGAAGGCTATTAAGGGCAAAAGACCATTAGCTTTAAAATAAATAAATATCCATCGTGTCGGAGGATTTCATTTCAAAGGAAAAGCGCTGACTAAAACTTTAAATTTATTTTTGCTACTGAAAAATATAATATATTTTCGAAGCAATAGAAACTACGCCTTCCTAATTATTATTCGAAAGCTCAAAAGCAAAGTTTTTCAAATGAACTGAATATTTGGAGAAACTTTATTTTCGAGCAATTCTGTCACGGGCGAAGTTTCGCTAATGAAAATTTTACAGTGGATTAGTTGAAGGTTGTCAAGAGAGGAAAAGATAATAAATGAAAGTGAAATGTTTGTTTTCGTTTTATATTTATTTCCTTAACATCTTTAAAATGACGTAAAGTAAAAGAAACATAATAATAATAAATTTTGTATTTCCGAACTTTTCTGTAGTTCTAAATACTTTCCTTTAAAATGTTTTATAGCATTTTTATAAAGTAAGTTTTCCCTATGTTATAAATGAACAATAAGTGATTAAATTTGAATGAAAGAGAGTTATAATAAAAGAGTTGGATTTTCCTTTAAGAAAAATCCAAGTGCTTTAAAATCCGATGCAACGTTTTAACCATATTTTACACAGGAAAACAATTTAAACAAAATATTGATGTTATTTTTATTTATCAAATTAATACTTGGTAAAATACCATACAGTATACGCCGCTTAATGTAATCCTGTTAATGGTATTATTCGGGTAAAGTAAATTCCGATGCAAATTTATAATTATATTTTACACAGGGAAAACATTTAAACAAAATACAGATATTATTTTTATTTATCAAATTAATACTTCGTAAAATGCCATACAGTAGAAGCCACTTAATAAGATCCGGTTAATGTTATTATTCGGATACTGTAAAATCCGATGTAATTTTGTAATCATATTTTACACAGGAAAGAAATTTAAACAACCACCTGATATGGTTTTACGTTACGTTACGTTTTATCACGTTAGTATTTGGTAAAATAACTTTACAGTAAACGCCGCTTACTGTGAGCTGGTTAATGTTGTTATTTGGATACCCCAAAATCCGATTAAATTTTTTTAATAATATTTTACATAGAAAAGGAATTTATACAGAAAACTGATATCGTTTTTATTTATCAAATTAGTACTTGGTAAAATACAATACAGTAGACACCTCTTACCATGATCCGGTTAATGTTATTATTCGGATACTGCAAAATCCGTTGCAATGTTTTAACCGTATTTTGATCAGAAAAGAAATTTAAACAAGATACTGAGATTATTTTTATTTATCAAATTAATACTTGGTAAAATAACATACACTAGAAGCAGATTAATGACATCCGGGTAATGTTATTATTCGGATATCGGAAACTTCGGTGAAATGTTTTAACCATATTTTGCTCAGGAAAGAAATTTAAACAAAATAATGATAATATTTGTATTTATTAATTTAATATTTTGTAAAATACCATACAGAAGGCGCCGCTTAATGTTATCCGGTTAATGCTATTATTCGGATATTGTTATCGATTTGCCGAAGTCCTGTCCCTTTGAATACGGAAACATAGAAAATATATCACTTATTATGATCAAAATATTATTGAATAAAGCTGTTTAAACTGAAATAACGGCGTCAAATTAGGTCAAATAAATCATAAAAATTTCTAAACGAAAGAGAAATGTAATAATTAAGTCGCCAAGCAGTTGGGTTTTAACTAAACATTTAAAACTAGGTAAAAAGAAGCTTTGGTTTAGCATAGATTTTGAAAAACTTTATCGATTTTGAGGGCGATAAGGTACAAGTAATTCTTCGGCGTCTGCGGAAAACATCGTGACAAAAACATCGCGTAGAAAACAACGCAAGGTAAACACGTCGTGGTACAAAACATCGAAAAGAAAGCAAAGAGAAACCATCGTAGTTCTAAAACATCGTGGTTCAAAATATCGTCGCCGAAAATAAAGCGGTTCAAAAACTTCGCAGTTTTAAAACGTCGGCCTCGAAAATGTTGTGGTAAAAAATAAACCACCTACATATCATCGCATGACGATAACACTAATGTTTTTTTTTTTTTTTTTTTTTTGTTTGTTTGTTTCCGTTCATTCTTAAAATGTCGTTAACATTTCTTGTTATTATTAAAACTTTCATCTCTTATTACAACTTTTAAAACCTGAAAAACGCATGTGTGCGATGTTATCGTCATGCGATAATTTGTAGGTGGTTTATTTTTTACCAAGTTATTTTCAACGACAATATATGTACCGCAATGTTTAGAGCCGCGAAGTTTTCTCTTGGCTTTCTTTTCTTCCTTTCTCTTTTCCCCATTTTTCAAGTATTACTTCAATACCAGGAATAAACACTCAAATCATTAAAAAAAATGTTTCAATACAAATTACAGAAATTTGAGACATTTATTAGGGTATACCTTATTTTAGGATTCGAGAGCACTACGCTGCACACCAGAAGATTACAACACAGCCCCGTAGCCATCAGTAAAGCATAGCACGTGATGATGATCGTCTCAGTATCATTGTCAAAGATTCTATCATTAGAGAAATGTTCTTGCAGGACATCTAACGCTTGCTTTAGGCTGAAGTTGAACGTAAAGTTGAAGGATAGATCTGTTTCGTTGGAAGGAAAGAAGAAATTTGGCATGGTGATCTTTGCTTAAGAACGTTGTACGTAAAACGAAATGACAATACGTTTACAATATTCCGCCATTTTCACTCCTGAAGTTTGATGCTTTCCAAACAGTGCCTTGAAGAGCTAAGCTTGCACCTGAAAAATAAATTATATAGCATAAATAAACATTTCTATCAAAATGCATACAAATCATATCAGCATCCTAAGAGAAAATTTGGTACTTTCTGTTAACGTGGCACCACTCAGAGCCAAACATAAACGTTTGCGCGAAATCTAACAACATTGTGGCAACCCTAATGATACATGAAGCTTCGTGAAAACAAATGAACACTCTTCCATGACGTAGCAGTGCGGAAAGGATGTGGGCAATGCCGAAGCCATGCGCGATGCCGAATTTGTGCAACTGTTTGATGACTTTGGAAGCGAAAACATATCAGTATTCCTATCAGTATATCAGTACTTACACGAATTCGGAACCGCTCACAACCTCAACATTGCCCAGCTACTGATGACACAATATGAACCGGATAACACATTTGCCTCTTAGGCGGACATATGGCGACTCGCGTCCCTTTAACCCTTTCCAGCACGCTATCTTTTAAAGTCGGAGTTTTGATTAAATAAAAGGTAGGCAGTCTAATTAGGCCTAGAGGAATACACAAGTAAAATTTTGTGAAGATAGCACTTATCGTTTTAATTCTGTGGGTGCGCCCAAAGTGGCACACTGACTGAATAGAGTTTCGAAAAGAGTGCTGAAACGAGCAACGTTGTCAATGAACTGACCGATGAGATGCGGAGAAACAAAGAATACAGACTCTAAGTTGTCCTAGATTATCGGTGAGCCCGGTCTGGGCACACCTAGGGTTCGCCGTTTGATTTTAGGAAAGATTTCAAGGTAAAAATTTAAAACTAATATAGAATAAGGAGATTATCATACAAAAAAAACATAGAAATTTCTTTTCAAACAATTCCTTTTATACCCTAAAAGAATCTGGAAGATTTCTTGAAAAATGAGGGTCTTAAAAAAACTAAGCATGGCTAAAATATACGGACTGGTTTGTGTTGAGCTGCCATCTACTATAAATAAAGAAAGTTCAGAGTAACCTATAAATCCTTTTTCATTCAATTTTTCTGTGCGTGCAGAAGGAAATTTTTCGGTGTGTCCAGACGAGACACACTGTGCCGCAAAGGGTTAACAGAAAATTACCAAAACTCTAGGTTACCGTATATTTATACGTATAAGTGAAAACTTTTCGGCCTGTTCTTAGCTATTGAAATTTACGGGTCATTTCCCTGCTAAAAATGCTCCGTAGAAACCCATAAATTTTTTTTACGGGAAATTGGCCTACGGGCAAATCCCCGTAAAAACCCATAGACAGAAACCCGTACAAATGTACGGGTACCCTTAGGCCAAATCCCCGTAAAAACCCATAGAAAGTAACCCGTACAGTTGTACGGGTACCCGTAGGCCAAATACCCGTAAAAACCCATAAAAAGAAACCTGTACGGTTGTAAGGGTACCCGTAGGCCAAATACCCGTAAAAACCCATAGAAACAAACCTGCATGGCTGTACGGGTACCTGTAGGCCAAATACCTGTAAACAGAATCCTGTACAATTGTACGGATATGAGTAGGCCAAATCTCTGTAGAAACCTGTAGAACTGTAGGCACTATAAACAAAATCCCAGTAAAAACCCATAGCCAAAAATCAGAACTTTATATGCATATCCATTGGCCAAATTTCCACGGGTATTCATATACAGAATCCCTATAAAAAACAATACACAAAAATAGAACTGTAAATCAAATTTCCATAAAAACATAAACCAGCAGAAGTACATAATTAGCACTGAAATGTACAGAACTAAATGGCTGAGAAAGCATGTAAAGTAATTTTAAATAAAATTCAATGCAAATAAAAATTTTTAAATATCTAGAAGCCTACAAGCCCCTGTCCTTAATGCACGTCAATATCTATAAACGTATTACAAAATATTTGTATAAATTCTCTTTACAAAATTTTAAACTACCTTTATATAATTTTGAAAATAAAATGAAGAGAAAGATAATAACCAAAGTCATGATTCACAACCATCGAATGATATATGTACATACATATATATATAAGAAAAATAAGGAATATGCAAAAGATTAAATTAGCAGCATAAAATTAATTTTCCTTCTCTATTCTAAAAACAGTAATCTTTCTGCACTGCATCACTTCGAGATTAATTCATGTCATATGACTCTTACATAATTTGATGTTTTAAAAGGAACTAAAACAGACAATAGTAATTTTATAGCAGTATTAAAGAAATAATAATGGCTAATCTTTGGAATATGGTAACAGGTAGTTTGGCGACATTTTGGTAAGGTGATAAAGGTTACTAGCTAGGACTTTAGCAGTGTACATGGATAAAGTCAAGAGTGTGCGCAATGCCATTTTTGTGCAATTCTGGGATTTTTTTAAGTGAAAATAGGTCGACGTGTACATGGATAATATCGTGTAAGTGCAATTCTTAAAGACGCGGCAAGCAGTTTGCGATTCTGCGCTGTCTCCGAATTTCGCACCTAATCTTCGTCATGATTAAGCATTTTTGTTCCATAAAAGTTCTAGTATAAGAGTAATTTGGCTAGTAGATTGTTGGAAAAAATGCTGACTAAAAAAAAAAAAAAAAAAAAAAAAAAAAAAAAAAAAAAAACTATACTTCGTGAAAACAAAATAGCGTCTAAAACAAAACTAGCAGGTTGCTGTAGCAGGGTTGGTCGCCAAAAAATCGCCAAGTTACCATAATCCAAAGATTAACCATAATAATATACAAACACTGTGTTGACCCCTTATTACAATACTTTGAATGTTACCTGTATCTCTCAAAAGATAAATGAAACATGAAGATAACATATAATAAATTTAATAATACCCAAAATACAATAAATTATATTGTAACAAAACGAATTTTAAAAAATTTACAAGTCTCAACAAATACGTATTCTCAACGCACGGTTCGGGAATTAAGGAAATATCTCGTAGCGTATAATGTTTTATTCCGTATCTCACTTTTAGTGCTATGTAATCTTTCACAGATTTTATATAAATAAAATCTATAATATAATGGGTATTTATACTATATGTAGTTCTTGATGTAAAAAAGATCAACTTTCGTAGTGTAAAAATTCCATCTATGTGAATAAGTATGAATATACTCATATACATATAATTATACTAAATAACTAATTTAATGAAACTAAATTCCTATAGGAAAATGGGGAAAGTGTAGAATCGCCCACTGCTTGGAGTGTTTTTAAGAATTGCACATACTCGGTATCCATGTACACATCGATGTACTTTCACTTAAAAAAACATCCCAGAATTGCACAAAAATGTCATCGCGCACTCCTTTGACTTTATCTAGATACACATCGACCTATTTTCACTTAAAAAGTCAAAGGAAAATTGACAAAAATCCAATTCTTTTTACTTTAGTAAAAAGTACCAAATAAATAAGTAGGCGATTATGCACTTTACCCGAAAAAATATATATAAATACCATTTACCTATATATATTAATAATTTATTATTACACAAGGTTTTTCATATATCATCTCAAAGGAACATAAATTTAATTAAAGCGATGCATTATTGGAATAAATTTAGTCAGTGTTTTAGGTGTAAGTTATTTAGATTTCTATTGTAGAAAGAATACTTTAGAAAATGTATAGAAATATTATTTTGAACCATAAAAATTCTAAAGAGTAAAATTTAAAGTACTGAAAAGGTAGCTATTGTTTTTGACAGTAGATTATATAATATAAAAATACCTCATGCTGAGCATTTTCTGAAATTACAATGCCAAATGAAATTTATATAGTGCAGTATTTAGCAATAATAACTTTTTGTAAACAAATGTAGCTATATTCGCTTAATTGTAATGACAGTAATTTTAACTGCATTTGTATAAGGCTGTACAGAAGATTTATTTATATAGGTTTTCATCCGCAGAGAGCAACTGGATTCTCTGTGGAAGTGCTTCCGAAAATAATGTTTAAATATTACTCTAACTATACTTGAAAGCAATGCTATAACAGTGCCCTTATAAGACTCATGATCCGAAAAGCTTTGGTTTTAATTGTCTCGTAAAAACTTTCAATTACCTCTGCAAAATTCATACCCATGTAAAAATTACTACACCGAAGTCAAGTGATTATACAGCAAAACGTTCCTAAAACAATCAACTCCACAATTCAAGATAATGGCAGTTTCCTATAGCCTGACAAAACTATGAGTGATTTTTTAAGTCCTGTTATTTAATTATTGTCCTGACAAATGTGCCATTACATTTAAGAAAATAACCACTATATGAGGTTTCAACTTAATGTAATTTTTTCAAATAAATAATTCACTTTTTATACTTCCAAAACTAGTACATTTAATATTACATAAATCTTATTCACGAATCTATTTCTATTTCAAAAGCAATTTATGAAAAACACACATTTGAAATTTTCTTCATCAAACAAATAATAATGAAAATTAAAGTATGCATAAAAATGATTATATGTGTTTTAACAAAATAGCACAAAATATTTAATGTAAAGATGTGGTTCTAGTCTCATACTTGTAAAGAAAAATAGACCAAAAAGAAAAAAACAATGTAAGCTACTATGATCATCTAAATTTTCACATAATTTTAGTAGTGGAAAAAAGATTCCTTAAGCTTGTATGTCTTGTCTACCCTATTCAATAAGTAATAAACACATTAAATATTTCAATGTTTATTTCATTAATAAAACTTACCTTTTTTGCTCGCGAAATATAATTAGTACATTTTTTAAAACGTAAAAAAGTATTCTTTTTGCTCGGCCACATCACATTAGTCGAAAAATTGAAAATTGAATCATGCAAGATCATTTTAAGTAAGGTATGCTCAAATTTATTAGTACATAATATTCAAATGATAAAGCATCTACATGAACAAGCTTTAAAAAGTATTTCTAAACTGTAATCAAAAAAATAAATTTTCCAAAATACAATTTCAGTAGAATGCAAAAACTATATTTCTGCATCTGATCACTGAACCAAATTATCAAGTCTGAAATTATCACTTTTCAGTCTTTAAGCACATTGTTTTTCAGGATAAAAGTAAAGATGGAAAATCAATTTCACGCTCAGAAACTCCATTTCACAACTAGTCAGTTATCAGCAACTTTCTCTCAAACATTAGACACGATTACACTAGCATGGCTTTAGTGGTATATTCATAGTCAGTGCTGGTATTTTATTATTTATTATTAATTTCTAAAAAGTAAAACATAGTAAAATTTGTAATACAGTAAAGCATAGTAAATAATATATTGCATTACTACAACCACGAAGAAAATAACACCACCATCGCACAACAATAACCAGGGCGGCGCCATATTGCTTGTTTGGAAAACTTCTGAGAGTGGGGAAGGGAGGGGGAATTTTTTTCTTCACGTCAGCGTTAACAGAGAGAAAAGTTTTGCGATTGTGAATGAACTTCTTTGCGTTAAAGAGATGTTGGTTGATACCGGTGTTTATTTGTCATATCAGAAATGTAAGTGCTTATGTGTGTGTATTCAGAGAACCAACTCGTAGCAAAAACCACCTCCCTAAGACGACCGCCTCTGAAAGAGACCAGTATTTCTGAAAACATAAGTATACTTTGGCATTGAATATTCCCTCTGTAAGGAGACCATTCACAAAGAAAATTCTGCTAGTGGGGCTGGTCGCCTTAGAGAGATTCATTCTATAGATGCAATCTCCCTAAGACGACCACCTCTAAAAGATAACCGTATCTCTGAGAACGTGAGTATCTATTAGTATTGAGCATCACCTCTCTAAGGCGACCACTTGCAAAGATGAATTTTTATTTGCGGCTGGTCGCCTTGGAGAGACCTCGTTGTGTGTGGTGTATATGATTACTGTTATTGCTTCCGAAAAAAAATTAAATAAAAAATAGCATATTTAGTAAAAACCCTCTCTAAAACGACCACCTGCGTTTAGAGGTTACTCTGGTGGTCTTAAAGAGATCATATTTTCATTCTGTTAATTTTATTGTTTACAAGAAGTATATTAACGTCAGATAAAAAAATAGCACAAACCCATATAAACCAACAGAAGATTTATTATTATATTGATACCAGTAAGAAAACCAGCAAAAGTCAATATAAACCTATACAAACCAGTACAAAGTTCTGCCATTGAATGTTGGTTGTATGGGTGTCAAGTGATACCAGTAAGAAAAACCCACAGAGATCAATAGAAACCAGTAAAAGTCAGTAGAGACCACCAAAAATTCTATAGGTACCAGTAGAAAGTTTTACTGGTTTCTATGGGTCATTTTGAAACCAGTAAGAAAAACCCACAGAGACCAACAGAAACCAGTAAAAGTCAATAAAAACCCATAAAATCTTATGGGTACTCATAAAAAGTTTTACTGGTTCCTATGGGGCATTTTTAGCAGGGTTTACATTTAGAATGATTTACAAATAATTTAACTACGTAATGATATAATAAGTTAAATGATTAAAAAAGTTATACTTTTTATTTAATTTGTTTTTAATTTATGTTAACGAAATTTGTTAGTATGGCTATCCAAGTCGAAAATTTCTAGCAATTCTTTGAAGGCCTTGCTTGAGCCAATTTCAGATGAATTTCCTCGCCCTCTATCTTACCATTAACATTGACTTCATCCACCTTATAAGTAATATCAATTAAATACATAACATTATTCAGCAAAGGTAGTAACTTCTATCGTAAATTAACTGAATACAGAGTCATTTTTGTCCGAGTATCTTGCCCTATATGGCAAAAATGAAGAATCGTGTATATTCATGAAAGAGACAGCTTTTTTGGAGGTAAAATATCTCACAACTGCTTGAGACATTTTAATAGAATTTAGAACCACGATTTAGAACCAAAATAAAATAAAGTACGTAAAATTAGTAAATACGATTTAAAACCAAAGCGACGTTAAATGTCAAATGATGTGCATCCCCAAAGAAGAAAGAAAGAATGAAGAAATTATTTCCTTGAAGAAATTATTTGGCGTCAAAAGCGTCTTCTACAAGGTTTTCACATTTATCTTTTGAAAGAATCGTCCAAACAGCATCGTGGTTAGGGGAACAGACAACGATACCTAAAGACCTGGGTGCGAATTCCGGAGAATGTCCCCTCATAGGAGGAACGGTGACTGTCTATTAGGTGTAAATTCATAATAAACAAAATGAAATATAAAAAGTGAGACATGACAGCAAACTAGAACTAAAAAGGTGACTGATGATATTGATTTGCTGTGTCATGATAAAAATGAGTTATGAATATTTTATGAGTCATGTAAAATATGGTGTCCGCCGTTAACATCACGGACGAAAACGGTGCGGAGAAAACAACGCAAGGCGAAAACGTCGTGCTGCAAAACATATTGGGAGAAAACATCGTGGTACAAAACACCGTCGTCGAAAATAAAGCGGTTCAAAAACATCGCAGTTTAAAAACGTCGTCGTCGAAAATATCGTGGTAAAATATAAAGTATCTACGAATCATCGCATGACGATAACATCGCAGACATGCTTTTTTGAGGTTTTAATAACTGTTGTTCTTGCCGAAGATAGCTCGAACTTATTTAATGATACTTAACTTCAGTAAGTGGACTGTAATATTAACAATAACAATTTTATTTTAACAAAAACAACATTATTGAATACTAGCACACGCATGTGCTTATAGTTACCTATGTAACTTAGCTAAAGAGCGAGCAACCATATGCTCTTACATCAAGTCAGAAATCATTCATACTAATAAAGCAAAAACGAAATAACTTTAGGGTTACACTAAAGCCAAACTCTGCTTGGCGTAAAACAATACTGCCAAGCAATACTCTTTCAGACACCGAACATCCCTCCCGGCGTTGAAATATTAATTTCAATACAATAAGTAAAATTCAAAAAAATAATAAATGTTCATACAATACAAAATGATACAGTGTAAATTAATGCACAAATTATAATACAAGTAATTACAATGTGAAAAGAACAAATATGATGGATTACAATTCAAACCTTCAAATAAACATAATTCGTACATTATTTCTCAATTGGCAGTACAGCAATTTTAGTAACTGCTCGTTTATAAATACCATTTTTGGTTTTGACAGAGACAACTCGCACAAGGTTGTCCTTCTCATAAAACACATCTACAATTCTCCCTAACAACCATTTACAGGTAGGAAGATTTTCTTCCTTAATCACTACCATATTCCCTATTTTAATATTTTGTTTAGCAATCATCCATTTATTTCTTTGAATCAAAGTGCTCAAGTAATTATTAGTCCAGTTCTTCCATATATTTTGTACCATTTTTGTAGTTTTTTGCCATAAACTAAGTCTGTTATTATCTACTTCTGTTAAATTGGGTTCAATTATTGAATTGATCGGTCGACCTATAAGGAAATGACCAGGGGTCAAAACATTTAAATCATCAATATTAGAAGTTAACGGTGCAAGAGGGCGAGAATTTGATTCCCTCTACTTGAACTGTTACTGTCAAAAATTCTTCGTAGGTTAATACTGAATTTCCTACTGTTCGTTTAAAATGAAATTTAAAGGATTTTACTCCTGCTTCAGATAGACCATTAAAATTTGGTGCTCTTGGGGGTATAAACTTCCACTGTATACCTTCCTCGGCTAGAAAAGTAGCTAAAGTTCCATTCTGCTTTAGAAAAATACTCATTAATTTTTTTTTCTGTATTTGCACTAACAAAGTTTTTTGCATTGTCACTAAATATTTTTTTTTTGGTTTACCTCGTCGGGCAAAGAACCTCTTCAGACAAGCAATGAATGCTTCTGTGGTTAAGTCATTGACAATCTCTAGATGAATTGCTTTTGTCACCATACAAACAAAAATACAAACATATATCTTATGATAGTTACCCTTGCGTTGCCCTTTGTACTTTATCAAAAATGGGCCGCAGTAATCAATAGCACAACAATTAAATGTAAAGTTAATATTAATTCTCTCTTTAGGTAATTCTCCCATTAGTTGTTGAGAAATTATTGGTTTTGCCTTAAAGCAAATTATGCAGCTTTGGACTATCTTTCTAGCTATATTCCTGCCATTAATGGGCCAATAAATTTGTCTAATAGAATTTAATAGTGATTGTGGACCATTATGAAAATCCTTTTCATGAAAATAAATAAATATAAGTTCAGTTAACTTATTCTTGGCAGGCAAAATAATGGGATGTCTTTGACTATAACTTAAATTAGAATTCTTTATCCTACCACCTACCCTTAACAGACCTTTTTCATCTAAGAAGGGATCAAAATATTTTAACTTACTCCTTGATGTTATCTGTAGACCTTTCTGCAACAAAGAAATTTCTTCTGCAAAATACCTACCTTGGACATATTTAAGGAGTGTATTCCTTGACAGCTCCATTTCATCTATACTAATACTACCTGTTCACAAGTGAGCTTGTGTTCCTACAGTTGTAGATAAATCTGAAAAGTAAACTAAGAATTCGTATTAGTTTCAAGAAATCATTAGTTATTTTTAGGAAGTCATCAAAGAATGAATCAGTTTTTAAAGTCAACAAGGAAGTCGTAACTGGTTTCAGTTCTGAAGAATAAAGCTCATCACTAAGTCCATTTTTATCTTGAAAATTGTCCTTGTTTAAAAAATCAGGACCTTTCCACCACAGCGTTTTAGATCCAAGAGTTGTAGCATCTGATCCTCTGGAAATGATGTCGGCTGGGTTCATTTCTAAAGACACATGTCCCCACTGATAGTTAGAAGTAAGTTGTTGAATTTGTGAGACTCTATTACTCACAAAGGTTTTCCAAAGATGCGGTGATGTATTGATCCAGGCTAAAGCAATGCTTGAATCTGACCAGAGCTTAACGTCATCAATTTTGAGTTTCAAAGCTTCTAAAACCTTTTGCATAAGTTTGGACAGGAGTAGACATGCTGATAGTTCTAATCTAGGAATAGTCATAGTCTTGATTGGTGCTACACGAGATTTGCTACAAAGAAGTTTACTACAATATTCACCAGGGCTTGTAATGCTTTTAAGATATATCACTGCCCCAAATGTTTTCTCGGAGGCATCCGCAAATCCCTGTAAAATGAGCATTGAAAAGGTCTCTTTTAAAATGCAACGAGGTACTTGTATATTTTCTATACTCTGAAGAGTTTTAATAAGCACATTCCATTCATTGGCAAGAGGTGGTGGTAACTGTTCCGCCCAGTCTAGCTTAAGCAACCAAAGTGCTTGCATGAATATCTTTGCCTTGCTAATAATAGGACCGAGTAGGCCTAAAGGATCATATAATCTCGCTATTTGAGATAAAACATCTCTATTCGTAACATCAGGATTTTCATTAACAGTAACTTTATATTGCAATGTATCCTTCTTATTATTCCACAACATACCTAACGTCTTCACAGTTGTATTACTATTACGATCAAATGAAAAATTCTGTAAATCAGAGTTCTGAGAATCAAAACTAGTACACTACTTGTGTAGCTTCATTCCTCCTCTTTGAAGCAATTCTGTCAAATCTTTCTGGAGCTGAATGCATTCCTTCAAATTCGAAGATCCAGTAAGACAGTCGTCTACATAGAAATCTTCCAAGACCACTTTCGATGCTACAGGAAAATCCTTTTCTTCATCCTTCGCTAACTGTTGAAGAGTCCTTTGTGCCAAATATGGAGCGCATGCTGTGCCATAAGTTACCGTTTTGAGTCTGTATAGTTCTATAGGCTTATCTTCATCTTCCTTCCAAAGTATTTTCTGATATTTGGTCTGCGATGGCAATATTTCAATTTGTCGAAACATCTTCTCAATATCGGTAGTAAATGCATAAATATGCTTTCTAAACCGTATCATGATGGAAAAAAGTTCCTCTTGAATCATTCCACCTTTACATAATATGTCGTTCAATGAACAACCGTTAGTAGTTTTGGCACTCGCGTCGAACACAACGCGTAACTTTGTTGTTTTACTATCAGGTTTCAGCACGCCATGATGAGGAAGAAAATATCCTCCTTCAGTTTCAGAATAGTCTTCCATCCTCTCCATATGATTTAATGATTCATATTCCCTTAAAAATGAAACATAAAGTTCTTTCATTACAGAATCACTCGACAAACGTTTCCACAACTGATTCAGTCTTTTTTCAGCGATTTCCTTTGAATCCCCTAATTGTATGTTTTCACCAATATCTGGCTTGAACGGCATTTTAACCACATATCTTCCATCCGCATGCCGGTAAAATGAGTTTTTAAAAAGTTCGTTGCAATAATTTAATTCAGAATTAACTGTAGATTTAGTTTCATTTACTTCTTCAACTTCCCAGAATGACTTTACTAAGTTATTTAACGAATTAATCTCTGTTGACAAAAAACAATAATTTAAGTCATAATTTTTTACATTTGGAATTCTAATGCTTCCAGAAACTAAAAAGCCGAAGCAGCTGTTTTGAAGAAGTAACTCATTATCTTCTAAACGTATTTTATCTGTTTTTAAAAATTCAAAAAATAATTCCGCACCTAATAATAAATCTACCTTTTTTGCCTTGAAAAATTCATCATCAGCTAACTTTATTCCTTTCGGAATATTTAATTTCGAAATATCAATAGACTTCGATGGTGTCATGTCAGTTATTTTGGGAACAACTAATAACTCTATTTCCCATTCTTTTTCCTTTTCTAAGTTCGATAAACGCGTCTTTATTTGCGATTTAACATTCAAAGTAGTGTTGCCTATTCCACTAACTGGAATAAATGCTCGTTCTTTTTTTATTCCTAATGAGTTCATAACACCTACAGTACAAAAATTACAAGTCGAAGCTGAATCAAGCACGGCTCTAAAAGGAATTCGTTCATCGTAAACATCGCGAAGATAAACAATTTCTGTATTTATTAACACAAATTTAGATTTATTTGCAGCTGCCATCAAAGTTGTAGGGGGGGGAGAGGGGCAGTCCTCTTTCCCATTCACTGACGAAAGGTTCAAGGTTAATTCATTTTCTTTCGATGATTCATTTTGTTTTTCGTCAATTTTATGTAACAGCGAATGATGTGTGTCTTTCTTACAGAAATAACAGCTAAATTTAGCCTTACACTGCGATAATACGTGTGATGGAGAAAGGCATTTAATGCATAATTTATATTCTTTAACAAAATCATACCGCTCAGAAACAGAAATACTCTTAAATTTCGAATAATGATAAATTGGGTGTGGTTCTTTACACATAATACACTTTCGAAAAGGGTTTGTTTTAGTTACCAAGGATTTTGAATTTCTAGAGCGACTTAATTGATTTGATACTTTAGTAGCATAGCTCTGCTTAGGAAAACTAACTTTGTTTATTTCTTCAAGAAAGCGAATTCTTTCTTCGAGAAATTCTAAAAATTCATCAAGTTTGGGAATTTCATTTGATTTTACGTTTAGTTCAAATGCTTTTCTAGATTATCTATCTAATTTATGCAATAAAATATTTAATATCAAAACATCAGATAAATTATTTCTATCAAATTCTAATACACTTAAAGATCTCAAACATCTTTTAACATTATCTACCAGTGATCTCAACTGAGAAGGTGAGTCATTTATTTTTTCAAATTTCAACAAATTATTGATAAAGGCATCAACTACTGCTCTTTTGTTTTCATATCTGCTTTCAAGTGCAGAGTGAGTGAGTGAGTGAGTGATTATGGCGCAAAAACCAAAGATGATTATAACGCGCCAAACACAAGATGGGATGATTACAATTGATAACATTAAAATTGAATAAATAAAAACAAGTAGATAAATTTACCAAATCCAGAGGATGAAGTCATATAAACAAAAGTTAAAAGCACACATTAAAATTCAAGACACACAGTATTCAAAACAAATTAGATTTGGTAATAAAAGCCAGTCTCTTTTAAATAATAAAATAAATTACAATTGACCTCTCTTCCGATTAAACGGACGAGAGGTAAGTCACAGCTATTAAAATATTTCTGACGAAGACTGTTAAAACAGGGACACTCAATTAAAATATGACGAACAGATAGACAAACATTACAATATGAACAAACAGGTTCATTCTCAGCTTTTAAAAGGTAGTTGTGTGTCACTCTAGTGTTACCAATTCTGAGGCGAGTCAAAAGAACTTCCTCCTTACGATTTCTACTTAATTCCCAATGCTCAATTCTAGGCTTTACATGTCTTAACTTGTTTTGAAGCTGAACATCCCAAAGTTGCTGCCATTTTTTTCGGATCTTCTCTTTGACTTCACAACAGATGTCTCCAAAAGGGATGAGGCGACTGGACAGATCAACAGCACATTTCGCTGTGATATCTGCCAGCTCATTCCCTTTTATTCCCACATGGCCGGGAACCCAGCAGTACAGGATATCATATCCACGACTCGTTAAGTTTATATGTAACTTCAGAATATCCACTATGACTGGATTTTGAGTATGGGAAAAAGCTTCTAATGATTTAAGCGCGCTACAAGAGTCTGTATAAACTATAAACTTATTGTGGCAGAGCCTTGAGATGTACAAAAGACTATAATATATCGCAGTTAGTTCGGATGTTAAGACAGAGAAAGCATGGTTCAAGCGTCTGCCCTCCATGTGATCTTCAATTACAAATGCCATTCCGACATGATCTTTTGACTTTGAACCATCTGTATAGACTGGAAGATAACTGCTATATTTGTGCCTGTGCTCAGCGAAGAGTTGTCTGTAAATGATCTCGTTAGTGCTTGCCTTCGCATGATGCTTAAAAACATTAAGAAGCTGAATCCGTACATTTTCCCAAGGTGGGATTTCAAAATTCTGTACTGCTTGGAGGCGCATATCAGAGAGGGACAGTTCCTCAATGGCAGGGCGAACTCTTAAGAGAAATGTAGGAACACAGGATGGACGTGTTTCAAATAATGTGTTACACTCATTATCAAGTAAGCACAGCTTATTGGGATGTTCAGGTTGGGATAGAATATTAAAATATTGCAAAAGGGACAATTGCTCACGCCTCAGATAAAGTGATGGTTCGTTAGAGTCAACATATAGGCTCTGTACAGGAGAAGTCCTGAAAGCTCCTGAACAAATCCGCAAACCTTGATGGTGAACAGGGTCCAGTTTTAACAAAACAGATGACCGAGCGGATCCATAAACAACTGAGCCATAATCCAGTCTAGAGCGGATAAGCGCTCTGTAAACGCGAAGTATAGAGCAACGCTCTGCTCCGCAGGAGGTGTTCGCCAACACTTTTAAAATATTTAGTGTTTTTAGACACTTCTTTCTCAGGTTTAACACATGAGAAAGGAAAGTCAATTTCTGGTCGAACGTCACTCCTAAAAATTTTACTTCGGGCGCAACTGGAATAATTGTACCATTTAGATATAACTCAGGTTCAGGATGGAGACCTCGCTTCCTACAAAAGTGTACGCACACAGTTTTCTGTTTCGAAAAAGTAAATCCCTGTTTTTCTGACCATTCTTGGATCTTATTCAGAGCCATCTGCAATTGCCTCTCTATGTATCTCATGTCTGCTCCTCGACAGCTAATCTGTAAATCATCTACATATAGTGTTCCCAAGATGGTGGGAGGAAGTTCTTTTAGTACAGAGTTTATTTTTAAACTGAAAAGCGTTACACTAAGAACACAGCCTTGAGGCACACCCTCTTCCTGTTGAAAAACATCCGAAAAAACAGAGCCAATTCTTACTTGAAAAGTTCTAGCGTTCAGGAAATTCTGAATGAAAATTGGTAGGTTGCCGCGCAAGCCACTCTCGTGAAGATCGCGAAGTATACCGTATCTCCATGCCTTATCATAAGCTTTCTCTATATCAAAGAAAATTGAGACAAGGTGATTTCTTCTGACAAAAGCTTTTCGAATGGATGTCTCTAAGAGGAGCATGTTATCTACGGTTGTTCTCCCCTTTCCAAAAACCGCTTTGATAAGGCGATATAATATTATTCTTTTCCAAGAAGTAGACTAGGCGGCTGTTTACCATCTTTTCAAACAGTTTGCAAACACAACTGGTAAGAGCAATTGGCCGATAGTTCGAGGGATTCCTTGTGTCTTTCCCTGGCTTGGCAATAGGAATGACAACAGCTCTCCTCCATGCACTGGGAAAAGTACGCTCCTTCCACACTCTATTGTAAAGAGCGAGAAGGGCTTTCAGTGACTTATAGGACAGATGCTTTAGCATTTCGTAATTTATGCCATCAAAACCCGGAGAAGACTTATGTGTCTGCAATAAAGCTCTCTTTAATTCCACCATAGTAAATGCTCTATTGTAAGGCTCAGATTTGGAAGAGTTGAATGCGATGGGATTTATTTCCGAGTGCTGCTTGATAGTTTGAAATGCAGGTGAATAGTTTCTGCTGGAAGAAACGGCAGCAAATGTCTCACCTATAGTATTTGCAATTTCTCCTATGGAGCTAATCACTCGGCCATCTTTTTCCAAAAAGGAAAGTGAGTGCTCCTTATATATTCCGCATGCTTTTCGAACTCTTTCCCAAACCCGCTTACTAGGCGTAGAGGATGTAATTGACGACACATAGGAAATCCAAGAATTCCTTTGGCTCTGCCTCCTTACTTTTCGTGCGTTTGCTTTGGCTCTTTTAAATGCAATGAGGTTTCGCAGAGTAGGATATCTACGAAAAATACCCCATGCTTTTTTCTGTTTTTTCAGTGCTTCATGACAATCGCGATTCCACCACGGTTTCGAATATTTCAGTATTTTTCCTGATGTTCTAGGAATGGAAAGCATAGCTGCCTCAATAATAGTATTTGTAACAGCTTCAACAGCATCATCGATATGCGCATCTTCTACCATTTCATCTGTGAGCTCTGCAATGGAAGAGAAGAGTTCCCAGTCTGCCCTATCGAGTATGAATCGAGGGGATCTCGACATGGGGTTTGCTCCTCTTCGTGCAAGAGATATAAAAATGGGATAGTGATCGCTGTTGTAAAGATCATTTCGCACACTAAAAGTGCAAAATGGCAGCAGAGATGGTGAACAGATGGCAAGGTCGAGAGCGTGGAATGTCCTTGAAGGCTCGTGGAAGTAAGTATTCTGCCCATTATTCAGGAGACAAAGGCTATGATCTTCGATCATCTGCTCAATTTGTCTTCCGCGGCAATTTGTATCTTTACTACCCCAGAGCGGACTATGGCCGTTAAAATCTCCTATTATTATAAAAGGCTCAGGCAGCTGCTCTAAAAGATCATTTAAATCTTGCTGATCAATGTGCTCATTAGGAGGCAAATAAAGAGAAACGACTGAAACTACAATATGAAAGTTTACTTGTACAGCGACAACTTGGAGAGAAGTCGTCGAAGGAAAGGAACTTGAGGGATAGTCCAGTGAGGTGAGGAGACATACACCTCCACTGGCACGTTCACCTGCAAGGTTATCCTTCCTGACGAGAGAAAATCTCCGAAGTTTTGCATGTTGATCTGGTTTCAGATTTGTCTCTTGTATTGCGAAGCACATAGGATGATAAGTATTGATCATAGCTTTGATGTCAAGGAAATTTCGGTGGAAACCGCGACAGTTCCATGAGACGAGGGTGGCCATTATGATTGATGTTTGTTCTTCCTGTGTTCCTTTTTAGTTTTGCGCGGGAGCAGATGTTCAGGAATTTCCAATCCATCCTCCACTTCCATACTGTCTGAATCTGCGGATTCAGAAATCGTTTCATTTACAGAACTATTGCTGGGACTTCTATTTTTGTTAATTGGTTTTGGAGGGATTAGTTTTGGTGTGCTTTGAATAACTATTTCTTTATTTTGTACGACATGTGTTGCATTTTCCTTTTTCTTGTTTGCAGATTGTTGGGTTTTATTTGGTGGAGTCTGTGTGCTTATTGGCATATGATTTCTTTGATTGAGGCTGCGTGCTTTGAACTTGTCTCCTGGCTTCGGCATATGAAATGTTCCTAGAAACTTTTATGGTCTGAACTTCCTATTCAGATTTCCATTTTGGACAAGAGCGAGAAAATGCTGGGTGATCACCCTTGCAGTTAACACACAATGGCGCAGCGGTGCAATTCTCACTATCGTGGCCAACCAACGAGCATCTGGCTCACGTAAGGGTGCCACGACAGGATGTCTTAGAGTGACCAAACCGCTGGCATTCGAAGCATCGCATTGGGTTGGGAATATATGGTCTTACGGGACAGTTAAGATACCCAGCCTTTATATTCTTCGGCAGATCAGGCGATTTGAAGGTCAGGATCACGTGTTTCGTGTCAATCAACTGACCTTCCTTTCGCATCTTGATCCGCCTAGCACCACAGACATTTTGGTCAGCTAACTCGGAGACGAACTCTTCTTCTGAAACACACAGAAGGTCGATCTCCGAAATCACGCCTCTACAGGTATTAAGTGTTTTGTGTGCTGACACTGTTATAGCTACTTGTCCAAGTTTGGTTAGATGTAAAAGTGAAGCAGACTGGGTGGCCGAAAGGGTATCAATGAGCAAGTCTCCAGAACGGAGACGCTTTATGTTCCTTGGCTCACCTACACAGGAATGAATGTATTTGCTGACCAGGAAAGGAGACATCTTTTGCAATTCTCCAGAGCCACTGGAAACAACAACAAAGCGCGGACAATCAGCAGGTTCTTTGGCATTTGCATCGGTACGGATCTTCTTTGTAATGGATTTGTCACTAACTTCAATATCTTTGGTAATTTCATCAGCACGGATCTTCTTGTTAATAGATTTGTCGACAATTTCTATATCTTTGTTGGTATCATTTGATTCGGGTTTTTTTAAAATAAAAAGGGAAGCCATGATTGAAAAATATAAGATTCGGGTCCGACGGCGCCGCCCACCACGGAGCCCAACAAGGGAACACAGATTCCTGTGTTAGGGCTAGCCGGACCTATACGCAAACTGAAGCCCCACAGTCGGCTTTCCCGAAAGCAGGTACTCCGGAGAGCTTGACCCCAAGCCACTGACACAAGGACTAGTGACCAGCCGATTGACACCCGTGAAGACGACTAAGGTGCCTCCCGTTTAGCTGAAGCAGAGGCCAAAGTAGTGTGTTGGGGACAGTACCTCGCCTTTCAACTACCAGGACCCTCCTTTCCAGCGACACGGGTCTCCACGCACGGCAAACACGTGGGCAGTTTTCTCGCCACTCGAAGACTAGAGACAAGGGCTGTTCCAGTCTCTCGTGACGAGCCCCAAACTCCGTAGAGAGAAACCACGAGGGAGAAGAGAAGGGGAAAAGTTCCAGCCAAGAGGAAAGGAGACGGAAAAGAGGATAGATCACTGGGGCTCCAGGATCGTGACACCCGTCTCACCAAGAAGATGATCCCCTGAAGGGCTAGGGTACCTCGGGATTGCCACACCCGTAATCACAAAAGTGAGCCCCCTGAGGGTCTTTCAAGTGCAGAAAATAGCGACTCAAATGTATCCTGACATGATTCTAACATTTTTGCTTCACCTTTAAGTGATGCTTTCAAATAAAACAGTTTCTCAGTATCATTTAAATTATTATTATTACCAATCATAGACATAAATTGCACTTTAAAATTTTTAAAATCTTCATATTTACCATAAAATTGAGGAAGAGGTAAATCAGGCAGTTTAAAATTTGATTTAGAAACAGTTTTGGTTTCAAATTTATCTTTATTATTTGTTTCACAATTAGAAAGAAAAATTCTAAATCTTACTTCGAACTCTTCGATGCTTTCTTCCAATTCTTGTGTAATGCTTAGATTATCTTTCAAGTCAATTTCCTCTGGCAAATTGGTATATTCCACTATGAGTTGTTTAACCCGAGATTTTAATTCCAACCAAGAATCCAATTTAGTCTTCATAATAACATCATGTTTGAGTTTATTCTCCTCCATTTTATACTCATCAAGGAATTTTATCAAAGCTCCGATTTCGTTTTCACTACGCCGCGTTGGCAATTCAATGAAACAATATTAGTAGCCATTTTCTTCTCCGGCTAACGTGAGACCAAACTGTTCTTGCCGAAGATAGCTCGAACTTATTTAATGATACTTAACTTCAGTAAGTGGACTGTAATATTAACAATAACAATTTTATTTTAACAAAAACAACATTATTGAATACTAGCACACGCATGTGCTTATAGTTACCTATGTAACTTAGCTAAAGAGCGAGCAACCATATGCTCTTACATCAAGTCAGAAATCATTCATACTAATAAAGCAAAAACGAAATAACTTTAGGGTTACACTAAAGCCAAACTCTGCTTGGCGTAAAACAATACTGCCAAGCAATACTCTTTCAGACACCGAACAATTGTAAATGGATATTCCCACAAGGATTTGTGAGCGCAAGATGTAAAGAAGGATAATTTTTACTTTTTTATTTACTAATAAATTTTTGCTGGAAAAGTAAGAAGGAAACTTATACTTTTCATGAAAAATTACCAGTAAAAACTTTATAAAGGCCTTTGTTAGTTAACTATGTCGGTTTAAAATTCTATCAATTGCTATAAATAGCATTAATTTTCTATGCTTAAGTTCCTTTTTTATTTTCTCAGCAAACATTTATTAGTTAATAAAGAATATGAAAGTAAAAATTACCCTTCTTTCCATCTTGCGCTCACAAATCATTATGGGAATATCCATTTACAATTATTAAAACCTGAAAAAAGCATGTCTGCGATGTTATCGTCATGCGATGATTTGTAGATACTTTATTTTTTACCACGATATGTTAGACGACGATGTATTTAAACTACGAAGTTTTTGAACCGCTTTATTTTCGACAACGATGTTTTAGGACTGCGATGTTTTCTCTCACGATGTTTTGTGCCACGACGTTTTCACCTTGCGTTGTTTTGTCCACGACGTTTTCGGCTGTAAACGTAAAATTTATGAACTTAAACACGAACTTTTTATGAACTCTATAATCATGAACACTTTAATGACTCATGAACTTTGCCTAATGAATACTGGAAACTATTTGTGATCATGAACACTTCTGTTTTATTAATTTTATTATATGATACATCATGTATTATCCTATATTTTAGCACTTTATTCAAAATTCAAAATTATATTATATTATATAATATGTACTATTCTTTACTTTATGTATTATGCTGTATTTTATTTTCTATATTTTAAGTATTATTCTGTACTTGTCATGATATATTCTATGTTTTAGCATTTTATTCCAAATTTGGAAAATTCGAAATTTTGTTATAATGACAGATTATGTGTTCTTGTATACTTGATGTATTATTCTATACATATTATTTTTCTGTTTTTCCATATATTAAAAATTATTCTAAATTTGTCATATATATTCTATACTAGCTTAATGTAAAACTTGTTTTATTAGATTTCCCTCCTTTTCCAACGGTGCAAAGTTTCGAGATCCGGTCTCATCTGGTGGGGTAATAATTGATTTACTCACTATACAGTAACCTTTCTAATAACCCCTTTTCTAGTTTTCTTCTTTTTCTTCTAATAATCGTTCTCCCTTTCTGTCCTGCTCTCTTAATAATAAACTTTTAAACCTCCCTCTAAAGAACTATCATCAGCTTTATTCTTCTTCTGTCCTTCCCTCCTTGCTCTATTCGGTTAGTGATTGGGAGCTATACTTGTGCAATGTCTAATGAAGCTCTGGTGCTCCCAACACTTGTCTGTTTTGTCTGTCTGTTTATTATGGAGACTTATTAGGTGTCTCCATAATAAAATGACCACCACTTCTGGCCTTAGTAGTGGGGAAGGCTAAAAATGGCTAGTGTCTGCCATTTAAAAAAACAAAAAACTTTGGAATGGTTGCTGAACACTGGTATTTCGGTTCGGGGTTCAAGTCTCGGCGAACGGGCTGGTTGCATGGCGTTTTCGTGGTTTTCGGAATGTGTGAAGTAGATAAGATTCAGTTTTCCTTAAAGACCTCCGCGAGGGATCCTTCCCTTTCCGTGTAGATAAAAATTACTTTCAGCTTGTGTGAGATGTTTAACTAAATTAAATAATACATTATTGGTCCAAAGGGGCAATTTGCCCTGAAGGACTATTCATTTCGTTTTGGCATTTTGCGTTGAAAACTTTAAAAGGCTGTATCGCTTTACAAACCGTTGCCACCATATATTATCGCCCTGTCTTATATTTAAAGAAATTAAATAATGAAGAATCTGCATAAAATGTATGTATGTTTCTCGCATTGTGATAAAACAACGGTATCTAGAGCCATCAAATTTTGAATAAAGTAATCCTACTGCGAATATGGGCATATGAAAGCCAAAATTTCAAATTTGGAATTTGTTTTATCATTGATTTCATATTTTGTAAAACTTTAACGAATTTTTGATTAACAAACTCAACGATTTCAAAGCGAGAAATGGCAACACTCTACGAGGAAAAAAAAACCCTTTTTATCTCCAGCGCCCGAAACTGTGTATTGGAAATTCTAAAGATAGGCTCATTTTAAAATTATTTTGCGACATCGCTGTTGAACTGAATTTTATGGTTTAAGTGCAAAGAACTGGATATTTAATAAATAAAGGTAACACGCAAAACTTAAAAAACGCTCCTTTGAGCGTAATGTAAAATCTAGAACCTTTCAGATTTTTTTTTTTTTTTTAGTCCAAAGGGATTTGAATCCCGAAGGACTATTAGTTTCGTTTTGGCATTTTGCGTCGGACTCATAAATGTCGGTTCACTTTTCAAACTGTTGCCACAAAATGTTAGAGTCCTGCATTATATTTGAAGAAATTAAATAATGAAAAATCTGCATAAATGTATGTATATTTCTCGTACTGTGATAAAACAACGGTACATAGAGTCATCGAATTTTGAATAACGTAATCCTCCAACGAATATGAGCATGTGGAAGACCAAATTTGAAATTTGAAATTTGTTTTATGATCGATTTCCTATTTTTTAAAACTTTGACGAATTTTTGATTAACAAACTCAAGGATTTGAAAGCGAGCAATGGCAACGTTGTGCAGAAAAAACATTTTTATCTCCAGCGCGTGAGTCTCTGTATCGGAAATTCTAAAGATATGCTCGTTTTAAAACTATTTTGCGATATTGCTGTTGCATTGGATCTTATGGTTTAAGTGCGAGGAACATGATATTTAATAAAGAAAGGTAACACACAAAATGTTAAAAAACGCCCCTTTGGACGTAATTTAAAATCTGAAACATTTCAGATTTTTTTTTTTTCCTTTCGCTGTAGACATGGTTAGGTTTAAAAGAGCGATTTTTAATTTGAGTGAGACAAGGATTTTTCAATCTTTGCTGAATTTTTAAAGCTCACTTTAACTGTTGTTTCATATTGGGAACTTTACAGTAATTATTTTTTATACAAAAGATTTTCAAATAACTATTCCATATACGTATGCAAAGCTTTAAAACAACAGTCACATAATATAAGCAAAAAATTTTAGCCGACTTTAAGAATGATTTAATTAAAAATAACGATTGTGCTCGTTGTAGATCTAGACAAAGTAGTTAAATCGTTTTGAAGGATTTCAAGCTTATGAGGTTGCTTCGGAAAAGAACTTTAGAATCTTCCCTTCCGTTCCCAGTGAAGAATGAGTTCGTGAAGAAAGTTGGAATGGAAAGAGATTTGCCATATATTCAAAAATACCTTTGAATCAATGAATTCAATATATAATTTATAAAAATTACTGACACTGTGTTTCAGATTTGCACAAGAAAGATAATTGCGGGTCAACGGAAACAGTGAACATAGAAAAACAAGAACTATATGAAAAGTATATAGTTTTCAGGAGATTTCAGAATATCTGACTAATATATAAATATATAATAAATTAATTTTTTATTGCTTTTAATACAATGATAGCATTTTGATATTCACACAATTTTGGGCATTATATATATATCAGTTTACATATAGGACTATATTTAAGTATTTTCTTCAATTTCTTCAAACACATTTTGATTTTGAAATTCTAGAATATCTTCTTAGATTAATTGTAGTTGTTATCCCAGAAAAAACTTTCTTCTGTGTATAATTT
This sequence comes from Stegodyphus dumicola, assembly GCF_044657685.1. NCBI lineage: Eukaryota > Metazoa > Arthropoda > Arachnida > Araneae > Eresidae > Stegodyphus > Stegodyphus dumicola. The sequence goes on from NC_140778.1 coordinate 57,339,010, forward strand.
AAGAAACAAGCGAAAAAGGACAAAAAAATTAATAATAATAATAATAATGAAAAAAAAAAAAAAAAAAAAAAAACAGAAAGCTTTCAGATTTTATATTACGCCCAAACGGGAGTTTTTTTTTCATTTAGAAGTACATACACGTTTCAAGAGCATTTTGGTTAACTCCACTTTGGACTAAAAATATTTAAAAAACAGCTTATCTTTAGAATTTCCGAAAGACAGTCTCGCGCGCTTGAGATAAAATGTTTTATTCCCTACAATGTCCCCCAATGCTCACTTTGAAAATGTTGAGTTTTTATAAAAATTGTTTAACCTTCTAGAAGACATGAAATATAAAATTCGAAATTCAAAATTCGGTCTTCCAGGTATCCATGTTCGGGTGAAAGACTACATTATTCAAATTTTGATGATTTTAGGTACCGTTGTTTTTTCAGTGCTAGAAACATACATACGTTCATGTAAAATCTGGAAACTTTCAGAATTTTTTTTTTTTTTTTAAACTTTTGGCTGTACACATGGTTAGGTTTAAAAAAGCGGTTTTTGATTTGAGTGAAACAAGGATTTTTCAATCTTTGCTGAATTTTTAAAGCTCAATTTAACTGTCGTCTCATATTGGGAACTTTACAGTAATTATTTTTTATACAAAAGATATTCAAATAACTATTCCATATACGTATGCAAAGCTTTAAAACAACAGTCACATAATATAAGCAAAAAAATTTAGCTGACTTTAAGAATGACTTAATTAAAAATAACGATTGTGCTCGTTGTAGATCTAGACAAAGTAGTTAAGTCGTTTTGAAGGATTTCAAGCTTATGTTCTTGATTTTTTAGTTTCCTTAAATATAATACAGGGCTGTAATATTTGGTGGCAACAATTTCAAGTGTGATTCAACGCAAAATGCTGTTTGGAGACTGATATCCCTTCTGGGTTAACGCCCATTTGGTCTTAAAAAAAAAAAAAAAAAAGTAACATCTTGCAAATCGAGGCAACAAAATTCGAGACTGTTCAGTACTTGATAGAGCATGTTTGTAAATGATTTATAGTTTTTCACTGCAAAGGTTTTCTTTCTTTATTATTTCAGAAGAAACATTCTGCCTTAGAAATTTTAGTTCTCACGTTAAGTATATTGTTACACAGAAACCGTTGATCTGTATGCCTCTCTACTCAAATCTGAAATCTGACATCGATAAATTATTTTCAAAATAAATTAATAAATACACAGTAGAAACACAAAAATGCTTGTTATAAAGTCAAGTTTGAAGACATAAAATTCTCCAGAGTACTTTGAACAATTTTTGTTTGATATTGTTAATGAATTACCGCATTCATGTGAAGCGGGATCTGATATAAATGTGTGTAATTAGTACGTATCACCTTGTAGCTGGAAGTTTTTAGTCTCGGTTAGAGCAGAATTAATGGTTTTGCATTTTGTCTTCCGAGAACTTTAATAATATTAACTTTAAAATTAACTTTTTTAAAATTTAATTAAAGTTTAAATTAAAGTTACTATAATTAATTTAACTGTAGTTAACTTAAAGTTAAGTTTTAATTTAAACTTAAGTGTAATAATAATATTAACTTAATTAATTAATGTAAAACTATTAATTTTACATAATTTAGCAAACTAAATTAAGCTATATATTAATGCAGTTCTGTATCTAAACATTCAGGTATTAGCTCCAACAAGTGCCATTGAAAAACAATACGGGCTCGTTCTCGCAGCTATATTAGAGCAGCTAATATAGGGAGTTTTGATAATCATGATTTTGAGGTTCCGCGTGTGGAGAAGTCTGCGATTACTGTGTGGGGGTAGAGGAGGAAGGTGTAACAATAAGCATACGGGAAATTTTGCATTAAACGAGACGAACTGGACATACAGACATAGGTTGTGCTTCCGGCAAGATTACGGTGAGGACGTAATGGTTTGGTTTATCTGATTATGGCAAAGCACTGAAGAACTATCTGACTAAGGGAACGGATGCCTTCGTGGAGGACTTTTTAAGGGAAACTGGCTCGTATACACGTTAATACATTGGAAAAACAAAGAAAATGCCCATGCAACCAGCCCGTTTGCAGGATTAGAACATCCGACGAATCACCAGTTTTCAGCGACTTTACCGCTCGGCCGCTCGTGGGCGATGACGTAATGTATCATATGCAATTTTTAGAATGGCACAGGAGCTTCAATAGCAGTAGAACATTCCTTTAATACGGGGTAAGGAAAATAAAACTGGCCAGGGAAATGTGCATAATTCTGACATTCAATTTACCCTTATTAATGACCTGGAGAACTGCCCTTCGCTGTCATTTTGTCATTAAAATATGCATTGCACATCCTGACAAATGTTTTGCTGTGACAGTTCCAATTTTTAAACTTACAGGAGCAATACAGTACAAGTTCTTCACGAACAATGCTGCTCATGTTGTATCGTTGCGACTAATCTTGTTCGTGTGATATCAGAGCATATCCACGAAATTTATCGTGGCAAAGAGGCAAGACTGCAACCAGCGGCAGGCGCATTCTTGGAACAGTACCTACTTGGCCTTGGGCACCGTACGGGTGACAGTAAAACTTTGCTCAGTTCCAGCCCCCAATTTTGAAGGAGAGCACCCCGAGGAAATGGCTCTGGAGGTGTCCCATCCGTTTTCCTTTACCGCCAACCTCTCGAGATGATTTTCGGGTCGCCGCATATTTAAAGTATTCCCATACCGCACAGACAGTATACATTTACTAACATCCATGCCTTCTCCGGGATTCGAACCCGGGCTCTTCGGTACGGCAATCAACGTCGCTAACAACATTCCCAAATGGACGGCTACAGAAAGCGTTTTTCATAATATTCTCAATACAGAACACTCATTGTTATTGTTTACGCCCTTTTATATTGCATTCAACTAATCCTTATACAACATCTGGTGCACTTTCTTACGAACTCATTGCTGTTTAGAGCACGTTTACGTACAATTTCCGAAAGCACTTTTTCAGGGCAGTTTTATTTTGACCGCTTTGTACAATCAGTAATGCTTTCACTAGCATCAATCACCTTTTAGTACTGCAGAACAAATTTACGATCTGTGCATTCGGATCATTTTAGCACGATCAACGCTACTGCAGACTTTGTTGGGGTGTCAAACGGATCCGTGGAAACAATTTAACATTAGAATTGATACGTATCGCTAAGTTTGGACCCGTCTGCTGGTCGCTGATTACGAAGAGAGAGAAAATGAGCAGCGGCCGAGGAGTAAAGTCACTGAACGCTGGTAGTTAGGTCCGGGCTTTGAATTCCAGCGAACGGGCAGGTTGCATGTGCTCTTTCATGGTTTTCTTCATGTGTAACGAGCATACGAGCCAGTTTCTATGCGAGAGTCCTACACGAAGGCATCCTTACCCTTAGGGAGATAGCTTTTCAGTGAGTTGCCATAATAAACCAAACCAATCTCCATAGGTATGCCAAAACACCCGGGGGTCGACGCAGAGCGCTCTCTGCAGTACTGGCTAGGATCTGTACCTAGGTAGTCTCGGCCACAGGGTATATAATTTACAAACTTGGCGGTTCCCATGGTCCATGGGGTGGAGCCTATCTTCATTCGTCATGGGTCCTCATACATTCCCATCGGGAGGTGTAAGTCTCCATCCACCAGGGCCACTCAATAGCCCAGGCAGCCAAATAACACCTGGGCTATTGAGCGTATAGTCACTGCTGTCCTTGGTATTCCATGTAAAGCCTAAGGAGAGGGGTAGCCCGCGTAGTACTGGCAGGTAGCCAGTACTACGCGGGTAGCCAGTACGCGGGTAGCCAGTACTACGCAAAGAAGTCTAGTCATCCTTCCAAGTTCTCAAAATCCACCCCATTGTGGTCTCCAACCACTGGGACTGTGGTCTTAGCTGGCTGTGTTGATGTCTGTGGGGATGTGGGAGCCTGAGCCCAGCAGGTATGTCAATCGTCATCTTCAGGGTGACACTGACTGTTACTTTGTATCAGTCCCCAGAATGTGATTTAATTCACGGGTTGGGTACAAAGATTACTTAGTTAGTTAGGTCTGCCAAGAACAATTCATGCTTTCAGCCACCAACGATCAATCGGTGACAAGATTCGAAATCGCAATGGGTATGGACTCGCTGCTGCAAAATGAACGATTCCGAACGAACCAACATTCCAGCAGTGGCAAGAACGCTGGAATTGACTCATTATTGTTCCAGGTGACTATTTGAAAAGACATCGTATTTAAATTTCGATAAGTAATGTACGTTTTTGCTAACAGAGCTAATCCGCGAAATTTTTTTATATACTTTTGCGTATGAGATTGCGGAAAGCATTTTAAACTTCCTATTTTCGAAATTTATCCGTTACTTCTATGCAAAATATCTACTTAATAACAGCCAAAATCATAACGATCATTTTCTTGGCATAAGTAACAATTAAATAAAATAATGACAATAAAATTTTCAAATAACTTCAGTTAGATGGTAACTTTAATGCACCTTTTATGTTTAAATGACTGTTATTTATTAAAATATATCTTTTGTATTTAAATAGCTATTATTTAATTAAACACAATGCTTAGCAATGTCCTTAAAGAAAAAAGTACTCAATAACACCGAAAACATGTTAATGTGCAGTTAAAAAAAAAAAAAAAAAAAAAAAAAAAAAAACTGCTGCTGTGATTTTTCCAAAACTAGGAACTTTGTCATAATTTGAATCGTAGAATCGAAATACGGAAAAAAAATTCGATATATCATTTCAGAAAATGTACGATTTTGTATCGGAATACCTACGTTAGAATAATTGCTGTAGGTAAATCTAAAATACATCCTAATTCGCGCTTTCGAGGCATGAAAAATGCAAGATAAATTTCGTCAGTGGGCCCAGTAACGCGACATACTCAACTGTCCCATTTTTTTTTTTTTAGCTCAAAGGGACAATTTGCTCAGAACGGCTATTAATTTCGTTTTGCCATTTTGCGCCGGTTCACTATAAATGTCGGTTCACTTTTTAAATTGTTGACAGCAAATATTGGATCCCTGCATTACATTTAAAGAAATAAAATAAAGAAGAATCTGCATGAACATGTGTATGGTTTTCGTACTGTGAAAAAACAACGGTATCTGGAGACATCTAATTTTGAATAACGTAGTCCTCCATTCGAACATATGGGCATATGGAAGCCCAAATTTGGAATTTATTTTATTGTCTATTTCACATTTTGTAAAATATTAAATAATGTTTGATTAAAAAAAATCAGCGATTTCAAAGCGAGCAATGGCAATACTGTAAGGGAAAATATAATATCTGCAGCTCGCATGGCTGTGTATAGTAAATTCTAAAGCTATGCTCTTTTAAATATTTTGGGATATAGCTGTTGAATTGAATTTTGTGGTTGAAGTGCGAAGAATCTGATATTTAATAAGTACAGGTAAAACACGAAACGTTAAAAAACGCTCCTTTAGGCGTAATATAAAAACAAAGCTTTCAGATCTCTCTCTTTTATTTTTTTTTTAAATTTTTTATTTATTTTATTTATTAATTTTAATATTTTTTTATTAATTTTTTATTTTTTATTTTTTATGTGTGTGTGTGCAAAAAAGTGAGCCTCAAGCAGAAATAAATATTTTATCATGTATTTATTTTTTGACGAAAGAAATACAAAATTTCCGAAAGCTCAATAAAGATAAAGTGTATTTTCTTGGCTGTGGGAAACCCAGATGTAAGACTATAAAAAATATATAAAGGTTCTATGAAAGCGAATACGAAGAAATAAATAAGAACTGAAATAAGAATCGGAACAAGAGAAAAAGTACAATTTCTCAAGCCGAAGCTTCTGTCCAAATGAACCAAAATAGTAAAAGAAAACTCTGAAACACTTAGTTTGATATTTTATCTCCTGGGAATGATTCAATTCAGCTTAAAAGACCGTGTAATACGCGAAAAGGTTTTGAAAAATTGGCCAGTGTAGAGGAATTTGTTTTGTACGAGCAATAATTTGTGATTGCCTGTAAAGGAACCTCTAGCTAGAATTTTATTGAAGTTGAAATAAGTTCGGTAAATCAAACGATTTCCAAATCGAGAGAAAGGAAAATGGAGTAAGAAGAATGTAACTTAAATTCAATCGCCTCTCATTTATAGAGCCAATAATTTCAAAATCTTATTTCAGCTTTAGAACAATATATTTTTACATGTATTTTTAGAATGATTTTGATTATAGATTATATCATTTTTAGTCTAAAGTGGCTTTGTTCCTGAAGGATTATTGTTTTCGCTTTGCGATTTTGCGATTGCTGGTTCACTATAAATGTCCGCTTCACTTTTCAAACTGTTGCCACCCAGTGTTAGAGTCCTGCATTATATTTGGAGAAATTAAATAATGAAAAATCTGCATAAATTTATGTATATTTCACGCATTGCGATAAAACAACGGTACATAGAGCCATCGAATTTTGAATAATGTAATCCTACTGTGAATATGGGCATGTGGAAGCCCAGATTTGAAATTTGGAATTTGTTTTATTATCGATTTCCTATTTTGTAAAACGTTAACGAATTTTTGATTAACAAACTGAAGGATTTCAAAGCGAGCAATGGCAACGTTGTACAGAAAAACATTTTTATCTCCAACGCGTGAGACTGTATCGAAAATTCTAATACGCTCAGTTTAAACTATTTTGCGATATTGCTGTTGAACTGAATTTTAAAGTGCGAAGAACGTAATATTTAATAAATAAATGTGACACACAAAATGTTAAAAAAACGTCCCTTTGGAAGTAATTTAAAATCTGAAACCTTTCACATTATTTTTTTGAATTTTTATGCTTTAAACTATATGTGAAGAAATAAATGGGCCTAAATAGATTGTAATATCAATGAACATTTTTAATGACAGAGATTAACTTCATATACATACATACGCAATAAACAGTTACGTTATCCTGCGCGGATAAACGCGAACGGCGCATGCGTCAGGAGAAGCTCTCTTAAGCTAAACGTTGTATTATAATTTATAATACAACAATATGCATTTCTAGCTAAGTATGCAATTAAACAACGTAAATAATATTCAGAGCCCTGATACAACTTTTTACTCTGCGCTTTTACATTATTTTCTTTTAAAAGACACTTTTGAGACGGGAAAAAATCCATTGATGACCATATAGTTAAAGGGCAACTCTTGTGTCCATTATTTTAACTTTCTATTGCATTTAAAGAGAATATAGCATGAGTATGGCTACTAGGCGTTCGCTAATGCACGTTTCCTGTTTACTTATACTCTAGTCTGGACATACATGGATTTCCTCTAATTTCCTTTGCATTTTTTAAAAAAGTTTTGATATCATATTTCGTTTTTGCTTACATCCCTTTTATTGGTTCTCTTAGTTACTTATAAAATACATCCATTTTCTCTTGAGCGGTATTAATTAATGATAAAACTTAGAAAACTGCGAGTAATTTTTCTTCACTCTGGTGCTCTTTAGAACGTAATTTAAAGTTAAAAAATCTGATGTGTACACCACATGACTTCCTTGTATGGAATATTAAATTAATACGCATTTTTTCTTGCATTTCCTTTAAGCTTATTGGATTGAATTAAATCTACTTCGCCGACAGCGCATAAACCACAACAGAGCAAATGGATTCTTTAAAATTTACTCTATTTGTTTACCATAGCGACAGTCTGGCACTAGGTTCACTTAACAGTATTCTATTTCGTTCATATTATAACTCAGAATGCACAAAATGTATATCATTTAAAGAATTATCTAATCGTTGCCACATGTTCTATTCAAATACTATAATAAAGCTAGAACGATGTATAAAAGAAATTAAGCAAACAAAACAAAAAAGAAACAGTTTTTCACAGACGATTGAGTATTTCTCATTTAATTAATTCAATTATCACTTCGCGACAAGGCATAAATACATAAAAACTCAAAATGTCTGTATTAAAAATTACCAAGTAAATCTTAAACACTTATTTCCTCGAAAAAATTCCAGACAGGATTAAGCATGATTTAATTCGCAATAATAAATGAAGGCGTTTTATCTTTGTTGTAACGAAGCTAAGTTTCTCTAGATTGGCAACAGATCCACTATCCTGTCGTTTCAAATGTAAACAAACAATGACGGCCATCAAAAAAATTATTAGGCTTAGCGGCACTTAAACAACTTTAAAATTGTTGATAATTCTAAAAATATTCCCTACAGATTTACTAAAGGCATAAAAAACAGAACCGGAAGATAAGAACAACATAATTCAATCATTTTTAATGCAAAAAATGTACAATTTACAAACATATAAGAGAAAAGAAACTGAGATTACTGAGCCGGGTAACAGAGTGGATATATATATAAATTTATTTATATACGTTTGGTGCGGCCGATTGCAACCAAAATACGAGGTGCACATCTACATGTTATAGCAGTCATATACAAAATTTCAACGTTCTGAGGCTACTCGTTTTTGAGTTATGCGAGATACGTACGTACGTACGTACATACGATCGTACAGACGCCACGAAAATGTCTCTTCAGAATTCATTTTAAAGCAGTTTTATAATTTTTCTGGAGAAAAAGAGTCTTTTATTCTGTTCTTACGTACAGATATCACGCAAAAACATCGTTAAATTGCATTCGCTAGCGGTCAAAATGGATATTTTCGTTGAAATATGCTGCCTGAAACTTTTCACGATTACAATACTTCCTTTTTACTTCGTACAAGGAAGTAAAAATGCTACAAAAGTGTGAGTACTAGAAGGAATCTTATGATGAAATAGATAATGTGAAAGGTTACTCCTCAGGAAGATTTCAATTCTTATATTAGACTACTTTTGTAATAAACATTATCGTAAATTTTAAATTTAAGTTATTTGTCATCAGATAAATGGGTTCATTCCTGAGAATCAAAATATGTAAATCGCGTGCTTGCACGATGATTACATCATTAGATATAAGATTTCTTTTTATTTTGCTATACAGAACCTATCTTGTTCTAGACAAACTAAGTTGTGCTCTTAGCAATGCTGACACCACTTTGTGAGACATATTATTTTTACTAATAGTTATTTAAATTTGTTAGCTTTTTCTGACCTATCTGATTTTCCTCCCGTTTAATCACCAGAATGTAAATGAGTTAGGGAAACTAGAAAGTATTTAAACCGAAGTAGCGAAAAGGTTAGTCAAAGCGTATTGATTGTGCACGTTGTTATTTCTATCAGCAGTTTGAGTTTTGAAACTCGGCTTCGCATTCTTGCCGCCGAGTGTTAATATCGCTTCGGTGTAGGTTTCTAAGTGAGCCTGCTAGTTTAAATCAATTTGTGTAGTCTTGAACAAGTAGTTAGCCTTTTAATTTACTTTGTTACCATTATCTTTAACTTAATCACCGCAAGTTGTTGGTGAAATTGTAAACACGTAAGTCCGCGTGAATATTTGAGTTCAACAAAAGGGTCTTATACACACTTTCCCCGTTGTATTCATCTTCTAGTTGAGCGATACCATGCAACTATTTAAACAATTGAAGCAAAAGAAGAAGGTAAAAGTATCTGTTTAGCAGACACTGAGTCAGTGACGTCACACAAGAGCTTACCTTGTGTGACTTGTAGCATAGGGTGTCCAGAAAAGAATGCCTCACTTTCAATGGTAAATAACAGTTTAATTTAGACTAATTGTAAGGTATTTCTCCCGCCTTCTTGGCATGCCTTCGTGGTGTGGTGGTCTGTACTTTGGGTGCGTATTCCAGAAGTCCGTGGTTAGATTCCCGGCGAAGGCGTTGCATAATTGAAGGTAAAGTAAAATACTCTTTCTTACACATATTCAATATGTGCGCCTTCAGTTATCTGGCGTATATCCAGCCTAATAGTCCAGTTCTTAATAGTCCTTAATAATAGTTAATAGTCCAGTTAATAATCCTTAATAATCCAATTTTACCCTAATAGTCTCTGATCCAACTCTGGCAAATCATTACGTAGCGGCAGAATGTTGACACGAACGTTTAGACGAACGTTGACAGGACACGATGTCCCAAAGAAAAAAGTCACAGGAGTTAGGTCTTTAATCAGTATTGGAATCAGAATCAGAAAACGTAATTTTGTTTACAATTATTTTTCTGCAAAATCTTCGAATTATTAAATCTGTTATTCGAATTTTCGTAAGCCCCCCAAAAAGCTTTCTGCTTCACTGCTATATGATTCACCTAAAAATTACTCTTTCATGTTTCTTTTAGATATTGCAAAATGTTAGAGCAACAATTGTACAGCAAAATTTGCAACAATTTTTCACTACAGAAAAAAATATTTGGAAAAGAAGAAGCAATTTTCGAATCTATCACCCTTTATTAGATACTTCATACTTGAGGAAGGATTTTTAAATTGGATGCATGTTCCAAAATGTTTCGTTCTAGACGTTCTAAACTCCTACGATTGAAACAAACTGACGCCGTCACTGATTGCCTTGCCGAAGGGCCCAGGTTCGAATACCGGAGAAGGCATGGATGTGCAGAGTGTCCTTATGGCATGGGGGCGCTCTAAATAAACGTCGAACCGAAAGTCCTCTCGAGAGGTTGTTGGTAGGGGAAGAAGGCTGGGAGATTCTCGGATCCGTTTCCTCTGCGTGCTCTCCATCAAAACTGGGCGGCGGAAATGAGCTAAATAGCACCGTCACCTGAATGGTGCTCAAGGCTGTTGCCAACGACTGGTGTAAACTTGAGCTCCTTGCCACAAGGAATTTCATGGACATGGGCTGACTATAGGTCAGACAAGTCAGCATTAGAAAAAACAACAGCAACAGAAATTCACGCGTGGTATAGAAGTGCCTATGGCTTGAAAGGGGATTTCTTACAAACTCCCTTGGCTGTCAATGTGTTGAATGCATTTCAAATGTTCACTGCTGCGTCTTGCACGGAACGATAAGGCGATCTGAAGACTTATGTTGCCATTTTGACACATTAAATCTTAAAAGGGCATTTTGTCGCGAATTAACGTCCCTGACTAGGAAAGACTATCGAAAGGCAAATTATAAAGGAAACTAAACTATTTAAACTAACCACGGTGTTTAAAATGATTGCATCAGTTTGAAAGTCAGAGATTTTTCTCGTATTTTTTCTGTTGCTGAAGCTATTACGCTCTGATTTCTGGCAGCATCTGGATTTAAATTCTACACAAATGTTGCTAAAAAAAATTAAAACGAATGCTCCGTAGAGATTTAGGAAATAACAACTACCGAAATAAATTTAACAAATCCTTTACAGCTTTATTTAATAGTTACAGTGATAAAATATTTAAATCTTGTTTCGCAACCAGCGATAGATGGAACTTTTAGTTGCTTCATCTTTCGGAGGAAAATAAAAGACTTTAAGACAAATGCAAATACTTTAAGATACAAAATATTACATAGAATCAACCTGCATTAATCTCATGTAATATGCTTTAAATTTCTAAACATTCATCGATCAAATTTAAAATTATGTTTCTCAGGATAATGCGTACTGTTGTTAGAACATAGTTCAGCAGGAAAGTATAAACATTTTATCAGTCTCAAATGTTAGAAAAATAGCTGTTATAGCAAAGGCAGTTACTCTCTTATGTTCTATTGTGTAGACCGCATTCTGTACAATGGGGGGGAGGGACAGTTCTATATCTCCCGTTCTACTGGCCTGATTGGAGAAAGTCAAATTGTGTATTTTTCGTGTTTCGAAAGCAAGACTTAGGATATGTATTAGATTTACATATAAAATTGTTTTAATATAGGTTTTTTTGACACAAAATCAGGCCTTTTTCTGATATGACATGCCTATTTTTTTTCATATTTCGATTCTAAGACTCAAATTGTGCCTAAATATTAAATTTTGTAAAATTAGGTGCGAAATTTACTGAAAAATTCAAAAATTTATCTTGGCGCATTTTTTGCTGTCTGTGCCAAGATAATTTACTTAACGAAATTTTTAATTTATAGCAACCTATATTGCTTTCCTTTCTTTTTCATTGTACGTGAGCTGAAAAAAAGGTCAGCGTTCATACTTTCAAATAATTTTAACAAAGTGCGTAAACCACATTTGGCGTTATTATCGCTTATAACAAATATGCCACATTTCAGAACACGCCAATAAGGAAATTTATGTATATCTTATCAAATTTTGAATTAAAAACTCTCATTTTTTGCAGGTATGCTTACAAATACATTTACTTTAAGATGCTGGTAAACATTTCGTAGGTATTTCATAATAAAAATATTTTCGAAAAATTTATAAAACTATTTTAAAATGCAAATTTTAAAAATAAATCATAAAATATGTGCGAATTATATTTGGATTAAACCTAAATTTCGAATTCTGGAAGAAGGCATCAGCTAAGTTTAAAGTAGTTTGGTTTATTTAATTACGGCAAAGCACACTAGGGCTATCTGCCTAAGATGGGAGGGATGCCTTCGTGGAGGACTTTCTAAGGGAAACTGGCTCGTATACACGTTACACATGGGGAAAACCACGAAAACGCCCATGCAGCCAGCCTATTCGCGGGATTCGAACCTCGAACCGAACTACCAGTGTTTAGCGACTTTACCGTTCGGCCGCTGGTGGGCCGTAAGTTTAATGTATAAAAGAGATATTAATAAATGCATATCAAATTGAATTAACATTGAAGAGCTAAAATTTTGACAGCTAATGTTTTTTAAACTACTCGTCCATTTTTACAAACTTGGCACTTTGGTACAATTTGAATCGTAGAATCAAAATATGGGAAAAAATTGACATGTCATTTCAGAAAAAGTCCGATTTTATGTCAAAACACCTATATTAGATTAATGCTTTATGTATAAATCTAAAATATATCCTAAGTCGCGCTTTCTAGTGCTTTATTGTTCGAATTTATGGTTCGGTTCGGGCTTATTTAATTATGCTAAAATTCATTAAGTTCTATCTAAGGAAAAAGATACCTTCGTGGAGGATTAAGGAAAAACTAGCTCGTATACACGTTATATATAGGTGACAGGTGACGGAGGGCGGGGGCGCCTGGCGTATAACATATGTAAACAGGAATATGTCCCACGTCCTCCACTATCTCGAAGAAACAACTCGCTGCAGCCCCGTGAGGCTGCACCGGGAGTTTACATGGCCATACAGGGGCTAGATGTCAAGTAGATTTTTCATAGGACGTTGTTAATAACACAAAGTGACTTAAAAAGAATATAAAGGATAACATTAAAATACTAAAACACACATATAAGCTGAAACACATAGATATACAAAATTAAACGTAAAAGAATAAAAACACACTCATAATTACGTAATATAAAGACATAAAAACACACACGAGAATACATAACATGACACATAAAATACATAGGAAACACATAGAGCACATAAATGCAAATATTGCACACGTAAGAAACATATGAGACATAGTAAGGTGTGACGTTGTATATAGGAAAAACCACGAAACGCCCATGCAGCCGGTCGAATCTAGGTTGGAACTACCAGTGTTCAGCAACTTTACGACTCTGACGCTGGTGCGCTGTTTAACCTTTTAACCAGTTTACCCGTACACCGTACGGTCTATCCCACACTGACCCCAATTTGATTGACCCAATTGACCTCATTTGCCTATATTTGTTCGGACATCGATATGTTTTCCTTTTTTTCTCTGGTTTTCCAGTATTTTTAATTCTAAGGAAACTATGTAGTATCAATATGTTTCAACAGATGGCGTGACACATCCCAGTCATTGAAATGCTTTTCATCCTGGTTTTTCTTCATGAAAGCAGAAGTAAATACTTTCTTCTTCATGAAATTTCTGTTTTGTTGAATGGCAACGTTTGTGAACTCAAAACGTTGAAGTTTTTAGCCCAAAGGAGCTATTCATTTCGTTTTGGCATTTTGAGGCGTTTCACTTTTCAAATTCTTGCCACAAAATATTGTCGCCCTGTGTTATATTTAAGAACTTAAAGAATGAAGTATCTGCATGAATGTAAGTATATTTCTCGCGTTGCGATAAAACATCGGTACCTAGAGCCATCCAATTTTGAATAATATAAGTCTCCACATGAATATAAACATCTGGAAGCTCAAATTTGGAATTTGTTTTATTATGTATTTCATATTTTGTAAAACTTCAACGAATTTTTGATTAACAAACTCAATGATTTCAAAGCGAGAAATGGCAACACTGTACCCCCCCAAAAATTTTTATCTCCAGCGCGCGAGACTGTGTATCGGAAATTCTAACGATATGTTCTTTTTTAAAATTATTTTGTGGCATTGCTATTGAATTGAATTTTATGGTTTAATTGCGAAGAACATGATATTTAATAAATAAAGGTAACACACGAAACGTTAAAAAAAGCCCCTTTAGCTGTAATACAAAATCTGAAAACTTTCAGATTTTTTTTCCTTCTTTTGGAATTATGGATGAAGTAAAAGCGATGAAAAATATTTCTTAGATAATGAATTGAATTCTGATGCCGATTCAGAACTGTCTTCCTTGCTATCTATTATTCTGCAAATGACTCGTTCAGTGAGCTGAGCTCAGGCGAAGATTTGAGTTCTGCCGGAATTTTTATCAGAAAAGACGTCTGAACAGCTTGAAAAAGTGTAAACTCCAAAATTTATAGTAAGTATTAGAAAAATCTTTGTAAGATCTATAAAACATTATTGATTGCGTACACACTGTACTTGAAAAAAGCAAACAATTAGGAGATTTGTACTCCAAATTTATAAAATAAAAAACGGTTAAGCATTAAGAGTTTAAAAAACGGTTAAACATTAAAAGTGTAAATAAAAAAATTTCCCCATTTCCTTATTCTATTAAATATGGCGTTTAATTATACCCAACAAAAAATACACTTTATTTCTCAACATTTCTGGCAAAAAACGTGGCCAGTTGTAATTTACGTAACAGTTTTTAAACTACTTCATTAGCAGACTTATTTAATATATGCGTTTTGTTTGTTCAGGATTAGCAAAAGATATATTTAAATTTCGTTAGTGAAATACCTTATCTGAAATAGTTTTTTCTCTGGTTTTAAAAAAATTCCTTTTACATTCTTCGCAAAATGAGCTTTGCTACGATGCTTGACAAACGATGATTTGTTAGAAAAATGTGGCACCTTCTCTCATGCGTATTCGTTATAATAATTATCCGCCTAAGATAGTAATTATAAGACATCTAATGTGGGCACTACATGTCTTTTTTGTGCGGCCTATTAAATTATATACATTTTTTGCTGCATTTCATTTAAACTTATTGACGAGAATTTCATTAGAGATACATTTCTCATTTGAAGTTGATGACATTTGAAGTTTATGCAAAAACTGTCTTAATTCACTAGTCTGCTAGGAGTTTCAAATGTAAACAAATAGCAGGCTCGTTAGGCTTAGATTTCTTAGCTGTTAGGCCGTCTTTTAAACTGTCGATAATTCTACAACAACTGCATGCAGATTAACTAAAGGTATAAAAATCCTAAGCGGAAGCATATAAGCAGTCTGCACCGCGCCCCACGCACATAGGGAAAATCCCTATCCCTGATTGGATATGATATACTCTCAATGACATCATTACCTCAACGCCTATGAGTGGCTTGACTTTGCTAAGGCTCTAGGTATACCTCCATAAAGTTTGTTTAAATTTTGATAGTAGAACCAAAAAGATTATTCCGCGCTTTGCATTTTTGTGCTATGAGATTACACTTCTTACAACGCCTTAGTGTTGCGAATTTAATATAAAAAATGCAGTGATTTTATTTTTCCTAGAGAGCAAAATTTTTATTCCTTCTTGTGTTAACTCCGTAAATATGTATTATGTACAGAGATTGTTAATAAATGTATTCTTAATTTAAAACACTTCATATTAAAGGTACTGTGATTATTAACTTATTATTTCATGTTCATCATATATCCATATTGTGCGGATGAAATCTCCGAAAACATGGTTCAAATCATTTTTCGGAAGCAGTAAAAACGTCTTTGGGAGATAACATAGTAAATTCACAATATTTGTAATCAGTCTGAAAAAGTAAAATTTAATTTGGAAGTTACACTTTGATAGATTTGGAACAGAGAAATAAAGATACGTGTTTAAAACGTAAAACTGTTACTTTATGAATATTACCCATTTTTTAATGTGTAACATCTTTTGTACCTTTGCGTAAAATTAGTGTTTATCAGATAAGGAAGTTTCTTTTCTTATACACATATATAAAATTCAGCGTCAATGCTGAATGCGCCTTTATCTTTCATCTAAGACAACAAAATGTTTTAGAAATGACATGGACGTTAACATGGAAATAATGTAACATTTGCAGAGGAAATATTTTCTTCAATGTGAAAGGAACAGAATGAAACAAAACTGCAATGATGACAATATACTTAATGGCACACTATGCCTTTATAACTGGGGCCCACCAGCGGCCGAGCGGTAACGTCGCTGAACACTGGTAGTTCGGTCCGAGGTTCGAATCCCGCGAACGGGCCGGCTGCATGGGTGTTTTCATGGTTTTCCCTATGTGTAACGTGTATACAAGCAATTTTCCCTTAGAAAGTCCTTAAATTTTTTTCGTTTCAAAGAAAATGATCTCCGGATTTCCGTTTAACTCATGCGTGTCATTCAACGAAAACAAAACCGTATAAATCCCGCCTAACGTCATTACGCCAAGAGAAAATGATGTTGTCGGAAAGTATGTCCAATCACAAGTAAAAATTTTCCCTATGCGCGTGGCGCGGTACAGAATACTTATATGCTAACCGGAACATAAATAAGAACAACACAGCAATTTAAACACTTTTGAAGCAAAAACAGCACAATTTGAAGCATATCAAAATAAAAGAACTGAACTCACCAAGCCAGGTAACAAAGTGGTTATATATTTATATATATATATTTATACATAATTATAACTAAAGTTGATTATTCCTATTAAAATTATTATATTTAAAATTAAATTAAGAATACTAATAAAGAAATATGTATTTTATTTCAGAGAGTAGCAACAAATATCTTTTAAGTAAATGAGTCTGGTAATTAAAAGTGAATGATAAATATTTTTCGTTTTAACGAATGGCAGTAGCTTGGCGCTCTGTAGATAAAAGTGTTTTATATCAAACACTGTCGCCTCACTGTTCGCTCTTAAATCATTTAGTTTGTTAGTTAAATATATGTTAAACTCGTACAAAACAGGATAATAATACAAACATATTCAAAATTCGTCCAGTTCTTAAATTAAAATGTGATTAAATTGTTAAAAATGTGAAATAATAATAATAATAAAAAAAAAAAAGCAAATTGAAAATTCAGGATTTGAGGTGCCCATGTTCGGTGTAGGGCTACGTTAAAAGTATGGTGACTCAAGGATCGCCGTTTTTTTTTTTTTTCACAGAACATACAAACATACATACAGAAATACAGATTATTTATTATTTAATTATGTAGGTTATAAGGTATTTTCTCCCTCCTTTCTGCATGCCTTCGTGGTGTAACGGTAACACACTCGGTTAGGTTAGGTTATTTAATTACGGCAAAGCCTCGAGGGCTATCTGCCTAAAGGGAGGGATGCCTTCGTGGAGAACTTTCTAAGGGAAACTGGCTCGTATACACGTTACACATGTGGGAAACCACGAAAACACCCATGCAGCTAGCCGGTACGCGGGATTCGAACCTCGCACCGAACTACCAGTGTTCAGCGACTTTACCGTTCGGCCGCTGGTGGGCCCGGTAACACACTCGGAGCGACGCATTCACAATTTTCACGTCTTTAGCATCGAAATAACGAAATGACTTTATAGTGGCGCCCGAACGAAAAGGTGGTGGATGATGATTCGATTCCCGGTCGCCTTTAAAGGGGGGAAGTATATAAAGTTTCGTGTCTATCAGCTTACCTTCTTTACGCACGGCAAACACGCACGGAAAACATGTGGGCAGTTTTCTCTCCACTCGAAAACTAGAGACAAGAGATGCTCCAGTCTCTCGTGACGAGCCCCAAACTCCGTAGAGAGAAACCAGTACCTCCGTAGAGAGGGAGAAGGGAAGGGAAATAGTTCCAGCCAAGAGGAGAGGAGACGGAAAAGAGGATAGATCACTGGGGCTCCAGGATCATGACACCCGTCTCATCAAGAAGACGTTCTTTCTGCATGCCTTGGTGGTGTAACGATCAGCAAACTCGGCGCATATTCGAGTGATCTAGGTTCGAGTCCCGGCGAGGGCATTACATATTTTTTACCTCTCCAGCATCGTAATTACGTAATGTTTCTACAAGGTAATAGAGAAGTGTGTTAAAACATCTGATCTCGTTATTTACTATTTTAAAACTATGTGTTAGTTTTAAAGACAATATTTGTGTTGAAAAGTTCTGTTTTCAATAAAAATTTCTTATAATATATTTTTCTTTCTAACCTAAACCCGATGTTCTTAAAACTTAATATGTTTCACAAACTATAATCAATCAACAAATGGACTGTATTCCTACACTTTTATTAAATTACACTTGTCAGCGATGCGAAATAATTGATACAAAATAAGCGAACCATTCTACATGGCTGTCACAAACACAATTCTATCAATCAAATCTTGTTGCCACACATAAAGATCAAAACTAAAGGAAGAAAAACAAAAGAAATTTACGCTGTTTGCAACAATAAAATGAAGCAAACGATACTCACATTAACATCCTGGCCCTCGTTGAAATCCCAGGGGATTTCAACAGTTGGAGCATTTTGAAACTTCTTAGTCTGTAATAAAGATAAACATAAGAAAAATAATACAAAATATTATATGCGAAGCAGTTCATAGTTTTTTAGTCTGAATAGGAAGAGGACACAATTTCACGACTGGTCGTTTAATGACACCATGACCAGTTTTAATACTAGCAACTCTGACTCTTTGATCTGAGCCCGGATGAACAGCAATTATTCTCCCTAACCTCCATTTAAGAGGCGAAAAGTTGTCTTCTTTGATGAGGACTAAGTCATTGACTTCTAAATTGTTTTGACATTTTTGCCATTTAGGTCTTTGTTGAAGCTGAGACAAGTATTCTCGACTCCATCTTTTCCAGAAGTGCTGAAAAATAAACTGTCTCACATGCCATCTGTCAATGTGATTGAAGGAACTATAATTTAGTTCTGGTTCAGGTATGGCAGTTAAAGACGTTCCTATTAGGAAATGACCAGGTGTTAATGCAGTTAAATCATTTGGATCAGCCGAAGTTGGACACAATGGCCTAGAGTTGAGACAAGCCTCAACATGCGCTATCAAGGTCTGAAATTCCGGATAGGTCAGCACAGTATCACCAACAGTCCTTTTTAGATGTAATTTCATTGACTTTACTGCCGATTCCCATAGTCCACCAAAATGGGGAGATGATGGCGGGTTGAATATCCATTTTATTTCCTCTAAAGACAAAAATTTGTGAATTTCTTGATTTTGCTTACATTGCAAAAAACATTTTCTGATTTCTTTGTCTGCACCTTTAAAGTTAGTACCGCAGTCACTATAAATCTCAAATGGTTTCCCTCTTCTTGCAATAAATCGTTTCAATGCACTTAAAAATGCCTTTGTTGACAAATCTTCTACCACTTCAAGATGTACTGCCTTGATTACAAAACACACAAATAAGCATACGTAATATTTAAATGATTTTTTTCCACGTCCTGCACGATGTTTAATCATGAACGGTCCAGAAAAATCTATTCCAGTTCGATGAAATGGTCGCGATTGTGTTACTCTAGATTCCGGTAGATCAGCCATTATTTGACTTGCAGTTTTAGCTCTAAGTTTGCAACACGTGATACAAGATTTTACTACTTTTCGGATAGCAGATCTAGCAGCTATGATCCAAAATTGCTGTCTAATTAAAGATAGAAGAAGTTCCGGTGCTGCATGCAGATATTTGACATGAAAGTGTCTAATTATGATTTCTGTCAGATTGTGTTTTGAAGGTAATAAGATTGGATGTTTTTCATTTTCTGATAGTTGCGCATTTTTCAATCTCCCTCTTACACGTAACACTTTGTTGTCATCTAAAATTGGACACAAGCTAAGGAGGTTGCTGTTTGTAGGTAAGTCCTTCCCCAACTCCAAACATTGAATTTCTTTAAAAAAGTGAAATCGCTGTATTATTCGGACATTACAGAAAGTTGCAGCTCGAATTTCATTACTAGATAAAAAAGACGTATTTCTTTCTAGATATGCTACTTTAGAATTTGATATGAATCTTAATATCCAAGCAAATATGCGTTGTAACTTTGGAAATGAAGATATATTTGATATAATAGCAAGTTCCTGTACAGGTTCAGAAACTACAAATGAGACTATTTTACGTGCATCTGGTAATGCCTCTTCATCTATAAGAATATTTTTAGACAAGGCAATCTCACTGCACTTTAACCAAGAAGGACCATTCCACCACAATTGATGAGATAATAGTTCTTCAGGAAATAATCCACGTGAAGCACAATCAGCTGGATTTTCCTTTCCATCAACATGGCTCCAGTTCTCAGGTGGTAAGATGGATTGTATTTCAGAAACTCTATTGGATACGAATACTTGCCATTTTTTAGGATCTGACCTTAGCCATGACAACACGATTTGTGAATCACTCCAAGCTTGCACTAAATCAAAATTTATAAATCATGCAGCTTTTACAGACTGAATCAAGTGTGCCAATAACACTGCTGCACATAATTCCAGTCTTGGAATCGTAATAGATTTTAATGGTGCTACACGAGTTTTAGCTGTTACGAGTTTAACATTAATGTCAGAGTTATTGCAAGTTTTGATATAAATAACTGCTGCATAACCTCTTTCAGACGCATCACAAAATCCGTGAAGTTTACATCGAAAATAATCAGGTAGCAGAATTTTCCTAGGTATATTTATAGAATTCAAAAGTTTAACTTCTCTACATAGATTTCTCCAATTTCGATCAATCTCTTCTGTTACAGGATCATCCCATGATAATTGTAATTTCCACAATTGCTGAAGAGACACTTTAGCCAGAATTACAAACGGAGCTATCCACCCCCAATGAATGGAATAGTTTTGCTACGAATGACAAAATAATCCTTTTAGTCGGAACACTTTGATACTCTATTACACCGGCATTACATTTGAATTCATCATTGTCCAGATGCCATTCCAATCCCAGAACTTTCAATGTTTTGTCTTCTATTACACGATGAATATTGTCACTATCTGTGTTTGTTAAGCCAGAGGTTTTTAACAATGACGGTTCACTTGTCGACCATTTGTGAAGCTCAAAGCCACCACTTTTTAGCAGATGTTGCAATTCGTCTATCAATGCAATACCTTCCGAACTATCTTTTACACCAGTTAACATATCATCAACATAAAAATCTCTTAAAACTATATTCTTTGGAAAGTTCAATCCTTCATCAATCGCTAACTGACTCAAAACTTTGGTTGCAAGATATGGAGCAGCTGCAGTTCCATATGTAACTGTTTTCAAACGACAAACTTGTATTTGTTTATACGGGCTATCTCTCCATAATATTCTCTGAAAATCTCTATCTTTTTCATGAACCTTTATCTGTCTGTACATCAGTTTAATATCAGCGGTTATTGCAATGTTATGAAGCCTAAATCTTAGTAAAATACAAATTAAGTCATCTTGTATTTTTGGGCCTATCATTAGCGTATCATTTAAAGAAACAACTGTGGTTGTTTTAGCACTCGCATCGAAAACAACTCTCAATTTTGTTGTTAAGCTAGAGTCCTTCAACACGAAGTGATGTGGGATATAATAGTGTTTATTCTCTAATTCATAATCTGTGTCTGGCACTAATTCTACGTGTTCTAGTGAAAAGTACTCTTTCATAAACTGAATATACTGGTTGTAAATTTCTTTCATAGATAACAGCCTCTTCTCCGAGTATTTAAATCTTCTGTGCGCCATTTCACGGGAGTCACCTAGAATATCTCTATTATGTTTGAATGGTAAAGCAATTGAATAACGACCTGATGTGTCTCTAAAATGCGAGTTTTTAAAATGTTCTTCACAAAGTTTTTCTTCATTTGTTAAAGGTTGTACATTTGGAAACTTTTCTAACTCCCAGAAAGAATTTACTAACACATCTGTGTTTGTATTCAAATGATTTACATATACTGGCTCAAAATTTGTAGATTCAAAATTTGTAGTACCCGAAATTATCCATCCCAACCTCGAATTTAGAGCAAATGGTAGATCAGGACCACGTTTGACAATTTCTCCTGTCATTAAATGCAGAAATACATTTACTCCAAATAAAATGTCAACTGGTTGTGACTTGTAAAATAATGGATCAGCTAATTGTAAATCACTGAAGTTATCGAAGATGATTGATGGCAAAGATACATAGGGAATGTTATCTGTCACCTTGTCCAGTACAAACGCTGATGTTGATACACGAATATCACTTTTAAAATGAGAAGTGAATACTAAATCGACTTTCCCATTACTTATAGTATTAAATTCTCCTAGACGTGATACAGAAATGGAATTATCTTTCACTCGTAATCCTAATTTCTTCACACAATACCTTGAAATAAATGATCTCTGAGATCCAGTGTCACATAAACATCTACACTTCACAAACTGTTGCTTAGAATTTTGAACTTTTATTAAAGCAGTACACAATAAAATGTCACTGGTTTGATTACTTTTTGCATTCGAATCATAATGAGAGGCACAAACTGTGGCTGAAACGTCCTTAGGACTCGTTAATTCATCTCTTTTAATGATAGATTGCGTAGGCGGAGATATACTGTTTAACTGAGTTTTATTCTTTGAATTATTTACAATGTGCAAAATACTGTGATGCTTCTTAAAGCAATGTTGACATGTATTTAAAGTCTTGCATTTTTTGAGCAAGTGCATATTAGTTAAACAATTAAAACAGTAACGATTAGATTTTACAAAATCTATCCTTTGCTGAACCGATAAATTTAGAAATTTCGAACATTTGGCTAAACTGTGATCTTCTTTACAATAACCACAACCCAAAGTAGCAACCAGAACATTATTCTTATTTTGAAACACAGATTTAGGTACCTTATTACTTGTTTATTTGCTATTTTGAAGTGTTCTTGCATAGTTTTTTAGGAATTCAATTAAAGTCGTAAGTTTTGGAATTTCATTAGATTTTAACTGACGTTCCCACCATAATTTTGTAGAAGGGTCTAATTTTCGCAAAATTAAATAAGTCATTAAAGTGTCACCAAAATTATGAATGGTTTGATTTAATACTTCTAAAGAACGAATTACTTCATTAATATTGTCAACTAAATTTAAAACAGCAAATGCTGATTCATTTTGAATAGTTGGTAAACTTAAAAAACGTTTAATATATGCAAAAATTTGTTCTCTCTTATTTGAATATCTTTCGTCTAACAGATTCCATGCTATTTCAAAATTACAATCCGAAATTTGAATAGATTGAATAATGCGATATGCTTCACCTTTCAACGAAGCCCTCAAATACTGCAATTTTTGAGCATTAGATAAATTTGTATTATTTTTTACACAAGCACTGAAAAGATCTTTAAAAGCTATCCATTCTGTAATATTACCCCCAAAAGTCGGTAATGTTAACTTGGGTAATTTAATATTGTCAAGAACCTGTTCTGAAATTACACCATTAGAATTATTTTTATTATTTTGATTTTTTAATATTTTTTCACCTTTAAATTTCCACAAATAAATTTTATCTGTGTACTCCTGAACATTATCTATTTCGTTTTCTAATTCTTTAGTATCTGTAATTAAACTTTCGATTTCAGAATCAAGCTTCTTTAACTCAATTTCTTTTTGTGTCAATAATTCAACACATTCCTCTAGTTCTATTAAATTAATTTCATCTGCAGTTAAAATAGTTTCAATTTTCCTTACATAATTAGTAACACTCCTGCGTAAGACCGCTCTTTTTGTTTTAAAAGTTATAAGTTCACTCATAATTGATCAATTCAAAAACAGAAATTGTTCTTAAATCACTTAACACTATTATTAAAATGAAATCGAATTCTATGTTGTATTACAACATTGTTCTTAAAATTTAACAACAAATTAAACGAATTTTTGTTCAAAATCCACTTACCTCACAAAGTGGATAATTTTCACCAACCATATGCAAATTTGCGTTGTTAGAATACACTTAGAACAGTCACTATCTTCACTAGCTCTCCGGCTCGACGGACCAACAATAAATGTTCTTAAAACTTAATATGTTTCACAAACTATAATCAACCAACAAATGGACTGTATTCCTACACTTTTATTAAATTACACTTGTCAGCGATGCGAAATAATTGATACAAAATAAGCGAGCCATTCTACATGGCTGTCACAAACACAATTCTATCAATCAAATCTTGTTGCCACACAAAAAGTTCAAAACTAAAGGAAGAAAAACAAAAGAAATTTACGCTGTTTGCAACAATAAAATGAAGCAAACGATAGTCACATAAACACCCGAATTTGTTGTTTTCTGTAGTAGCTGGCGGAAATTTATATTTTCAAAAATGTTATTTTTTAATTAACTTTTAACTGCTGTGAGCGGTCCCTCAGACCGCGAGACATTTTCCATTAAATGCTTCCACCCCTTAGAATAATTAATGGGTATTGCCATTCCTAGTACCTTCCTAAATCAGTTGTCCAAGGTCACATACCAAGTTGCATTTGGGTAGCTATATTTCTTCTCTCGCTTTTTAAAATTTTTCCCCCTCAGCGGTCTGTAGGACCGATCACAGCAGATAGAATTCAAATTTCGGCCGATAAAGTTCACTTTTCGTTGGTTTTACATATTTCGCTTTTTTATAAATATTCTTGAAATGGCTTCAAATGCGTGCAGAAAACGTTCTAAATATCTAACCTAAGACTAAATTGAACACATAGTTTGAAATTGGTCTAATTTAGAGTTCTCTGATGAAAGTTTCCATGATGAAATTATTGAGAACGACCACGACACAACTTCAGAAATATCTGCCGATGAAAATTAAAATCCATGTTCTCCTTCTAGAAGAGATCCTTTTATTGGAAAAAAATGAATTCAAATGGTCTATTCAAGAGCCCAACAAGGGTGTTCGAACTCGTAGTCACAATATTGCTCTTCGTTCAATCTATTCAACTGTTCATCAAACCCGACGTTAACCTATGGCAATATTCTTGAGAAACTTGGATATCTGTGCAACAAATGCATTCGTATTATTTCAATCTTATCCCATTGGCTCCGAAAATGAAACGGAAAGATTTCATTAGCAATTCAATTGGTGCAGTCTCATGTAAAAAGGAGGATAACTTCATCATTTTTACCTAAAGAACAAGAAGAGTTTTCGGAATAAATGATGATGAAGGAAACATTGCGATTGAAGACGATAAATTAGATAAAAAGAAGAACGTGCTATATTTGTCCACCGAGCAAAAAAAGGAAAACAGCTTACAAATATATAGCATGCAAAGAATCAGTGTGTCTACAAAGCAGTAGAAAAATATGTATAAAATGCAGCTCGAATTATAATTTTTAAAATAAAAATTAATTTTCTATATTCTTATTAAAGCATTCTTATCGCAAATTTTAATGCAAAATAAAAAAGTTGAATTTTAAAATTTACTTCTTCCATCCAGATACGTAAGCGAAGGAATTATTATCCTAATATACATTTTATTTTAATGAATTGATTTAAGTATAAAAATTGCTTTACATCTTCATGAAGTTAAATATATGAAATTAAGTAATATTTATTCAAATAAGATTAAAAAAAAACATTTTATTTTGTTTTTAGCAGAAACGGTCTGAGAGACCGCTCACAGTAGTTATGCCGCAATTTAAGTCACAGTAGTTAAAGGTTAAGCTTAAACATATAAATGAAAATGTGAAAACATCTTAAAAAACACTAAACATCTCCTTAAATTTATATCTTAAGAAACAAACAATCTATTCTATATTTTCCTTTTTTATATTTTTCATTTTACGCAGTTCTAACCAATTTGCTTTTTAACTTATATATCTTATTACATTTATAAAAGCAGCAATAACTTTCTTAAAAAGCTCAATTAACTGACAGAAAAAGTGCCACAAAACTATTGACATTTTTAAAACGTAGCTCTAATTTAACCTGACAAAAATTTTGAAAGACATCTCTAAATTGAATTAGTTATATCAAGTAAGAAGGTGGTTACAGGGAGTCATTCAGCTTGAAACCACGTCTTAGGATGAAATATACGTTTAACTTAAATTTTAATTTCCATGCTGAAATTTAAAAAAATGTTACTTTAACATGAGCATTTTTTTTGCAACATCTATAGAAATTTTTTTATTTCTGTTAATTTTAGGAAAAATAATAGTTATATTTGTTTTAAAAAGAAACACAACTTATGATAAATTATTTTAGAAAACCTTGCTTATTTTCCAAGAGGTATTAAAAATTTTACAGGCAGATTTCATAAAGCTTTCTTTTGTATTTTTGCCACTGAAGCCTGTTTTCTATACAATGCTAAGTTTCAGCAACAGAAGCGGTTCTAAATATACTATAGCTTCTGGAGTATTTCCTCCTTTTTACTTCCTTTTACGAAGTATTGTAATAGCGAAAAATTTCGTGCATCATATTTCGAAGGAAATATCCATTTTGATTGTTCCCGAATCAATTTTAACTATTTTTTCCGTGACGTTCGGACAGAATAAAGGACTCCTTTTCCCGAAACGTATTGCAAAGTAGATTTAAAATGGTATCAAAATTGGTTTTTTTTCTTGAGGCTTGTGCGTACGTATGTACGGATATATGCATATCTCTGACATAATTAAAAAATTATTAGAAGTAGGACATCGAAATTTTGTATATGGAAATTTTATAACATCTAGTTGGGCACCGCCCTCTTTATTGCAATCGGCAATACAATATATATATACACACGCACACACACACACAAAAAAGAAAGAAACATAATAATAGGCTAAAAATTAAAAACAAAATTTTTTAAACTCGTCCTACGCTATAGCTGCAGGATTGAAGTAAAATAAACTTAAGAAAGTTAAAGCATCTGAAGTTAAAATTAAATTGGAATCAAAGCAAGGCAATTCCTCAACAATAGGAATAATCACAACAGTGTAGAAGAGGTTTAACACAATATCTAAACATATCAAAATTAAAACAAGAATTCATTAGTAGAACAATTTCGGAAAATAAAAATGCGAAAAAGAAAAAATATACAAAATTATAAAAATTAATCTCATTTTACTGAAACCCCAATTCAGAACTCCTCATGGGAAAATTAATTAAAGTTTCATAGAAGTCGATTAATATGGTTCGAACACATGTTTGTTCTTTTGGTTCGTTTGAGATCTAAACCGAAAAAAGATTTATTAAATTTTCCTTTAAGATATTAAAATTCTTATAAAACTGAAAAATCAAATCTCCAAATGTATCCAGAATTTTCTTTACATGCTTTCGGAATGTTTAAATATAGTAGTAAATCTCCTATACTCAGTTGCAATTATTAATATTGTTGAGGAATTGCCTTGCTTTGATTTCAATTTAATTTTAACTTTAGATGCTTTAAGATTATCTCTCTCTCTCTATATATATATATATATGTGCGTGTGTGTGTAATAGATTCTGTAGTAACACACAGGCAGTTGAATCTGTAATGAACAGCCAGAATTTTGATACTGTAGAATGCTGAAACGCCCATTCACTATGAGTAAGAAATTTGACAGTCAAGGTATTTTTAATTCATATAAAAATGGAAAAATTCAATCTCAAATGTATCCA